>NC_137165.1:46589411-49497876 GCF_951394435.1 Stenella coeruleoalba | reverse complement strand
CTGTGGGTGTCCCCAGGGCTGGCTGGGGACCCAGGTAGAGAGCAAGGCACCCCAGGTTGAGGGCCCATGCTGGACAGCAAGCCGTGGCCCAGCGCAGGGAGCTGGGGTACACCTGCCACCCACCCAAGCTGGATGGGCCCAGAGCTGTAGAGGCATTGAGAGCCCATAGTGGACTAGGTGGGGACGGCCATCTGGGACCATTTTCCTTTCTTTAAATGATCCTAGGCCCCCAGCCTGGCTGGGGGCCTCCCAGGGTATTCAGGAGGTAGGTGGGCCCGGTCCTTCACACCCGGCCCATTCTCAGACACATACCTGCCCTGGGCCTCACTTCCTCCTGGGGGTCTTAGCACTTACAGGGGGCTACTAAAGGCTGTCCACTTTACTGTCCACAGTGCACGGTCCTGCTTACAGGGGCGTCTCTCAGGCAACTCTCCACGTGGCTGGGCATCCTGAGCTGTGTGCTGTGCACTTAGCCATTCCCCAACTGTGAGCCCACAGCCTCCGCAGCTTTTAAGGTTCTGACAGCTGTTTGTAGAGACCCAACCAGTTTACACTCCCCCAGCATCGTGTGGGGTTGGGGGAGAGGCCCGTGGCCCCAGACCTCACCCCCTGGCTCTGGTCAGGGCACACTGCCGCCCGCTCCTGCCTTCCCTTCACTAATCTCCATGGGTACAGCCGGGCACAGGGGCTGGGCTCTTTGCAGCTCCCATCTCCTAGGGGCTGAACATAAGTCAAAAGCTCTGGGGCATGGGGAGTCAGTGTTTAATGGGGACAGAGCTTCAGATTGGGAGATGAAGAATTCCGGAGATGGACAGTGGTGAAGGCTGCATCACACGAGTGTACTAATTACCACTGAACGGCACACTTAAAAATGGTTAAAGTGGTGATGTTTACATCACGTGTATTTTACAATTATAAACCTTCCTCATAAAGTGCCAGTGGGTCAGTGTCAGCTGGCAGTGGGGAGGCACCTGGCACAGTGTCTTGGGGGCACTGAGCCCTCCAGCCCCTGCCCCAGGCTTCCCGGTGACCTCAGCTCTCTCGGCACACAGATAACTTCTACCTGCGCAACCTGCCGCCCCAGCCCACGCTCCTGCCCGCCAACCACAACTTCCCCAGCGTGGCCCGGGCCGCCCCCGGCCACCCCATCGGCTCCTGCAGCCGCGACCGGGGCGAGGCCGGCCACCTGCAGAAGGGCGCCAAGGAGTTCGACCGCTTCCTCATGGGCAAAGAGAAAGCCGGCAAGGCGGCCGAGGGCAAGGAGCGGCCGGCGGTGGAGGAGGACGTCGTCAGGGGGCGGCACAAGCTGGTGCTGCCCATACCGGGGGACTCGCACTGCAAGGAGGGTGGCGTGGCCCGGGGTGCCTGCGAGGGCCGCCCCAAACACCTGGCCTCCTGCCTTCTCAACACCAAGGTGCTCGACGGTGAGCTGGGCAGGTCCGCGCTGGCCAGCTGCGCGGGGGGTGTGCTGGGGCGGCCGGGTGTGGGCGTGCCGGCCTCCGGACGCTGCACCAAGGAGGCAGCCGGCCCCGTGGAGCCTGGGCCAGCCTTCGGCGAGTGCCTGGAGCGGAGGCAGCTGCTGCACCATGCCGTGCCCTACACGGTGCCGTCTGGCCTGCCCGCCGGGCCGCCCCCACCCCTCAGCACGGCCGCCGGCTCCTTCCCCTGCCTGCAGCTGCATGGGGGCCCGGATGGGCTCTGCCCCCTGCAGGACAAAGTCCCCCGGGACCCGAAGGCCAGCGGGCCCACCTTCGTGCCTTCCGTGGGACACCTGGCCGACAAGAGCCGCCCGTTCCAGGTGGCCGAGGCCTGTGCCGTGGCGGGTGAGGGCAAGGACCGGCACCTGGATGGGGCTGCAGTGCCTGACCATGCTGCGCTTTATGGGGTCTCCTATGCCCACCTGAAGGCCGAGGGCAAGGGCGAGCGGCGGCCCGGGAGCTTCGAGGCGGCCCTCAACCCCCGGCTGAAGGGCCTGGAGTACCTGGACAGCGCAGGCCCCGAGGCCCCCTTCCCGGGGCTCCCCAAAGCAGGTCTGGACAAAAGCGGCTACTTTGAGTTACCCGCCCCCTCACAGGACTGCGCCCGGCCAAGTCACCAGGACCCGTTGGGCGGGAAAGTCACCCAGGCCTGCTGCACTTTAGACAAGACTGCCAGCAAGGAGACCCCTGTGGGTGCCCCCGGGGCCCAGAAGGTGGCTCGTATCCGGCATCAGCAGCAGTCGGTGGCCCCCGAGGTAGAGCCGGGGGGCAGCGGGGCTGAGGCCAAGCGCAAGTCTCTGGAGCTGGCGTCTCTGGGCTACGGCGGGCCGCCCCCGCACCCCTGGAGTGTCCAGTCGGGCCAGGGGGCCACCGTGGCCATCAGCGAGGAGTGCAAGGCTGGCGCCTACTTGGACCCCTTTGGCGGCACCCTGCAGCAGGCCGCCCTCCTGCCTCAGGACCTGCCCGCCCCGCCTGACGAGGTCTCGGCCATGAAGAACCTGCTCAAGTACAGCAACCAAGCACTGGTCGTCGGCCAGAAGGTGCCCTTCGTGGGCCTGGGGGGCCTGAAGGCCAGCTGTGCCCAGCAGGACGGGAAGTTCCCCGCCTCCAAGGGCACGGGCCAGGCTCCCGGCGACATGGAAAGGCCCGACTGTGCCCGAAGCCGAGAGCACGACGCTCCGCATGGCGATGGGGAGGTGCGGCAGCCGCCTGTGGGCATTGCGGTGGCCTTGGCCCGGCAGAAGGACACGGTGAGCCGGGCGGAGTCAGCCTACAGTGCCAACACAGGGCGGCAGGGCCGGGCAGCCCCCGCCTTCAAAGGTATGGCCCCTCCACAGAGAGGGAGGCGTGGGGCTGTGTTGCTGACCTGCCCTCATCCACGCACCTGAGGCTCCCAGGGCTGTGCCCTGGGCCTTTGTGCCCATCACCTCCCCATGTCTCCAGGCCCTCCCAGGGCTGCCCTGCCCTGCCCCTTCCCTGCGAGGGCCACGGGGCAGAAAACCCTCTCTTAGTTCATCGGCCCCCCTGGCTCGAAGTAGGGTTCCTGCTGGCTCCCCAGCCGCCCCAACCCTCGCCCCTTTCTACCATCTTTAACCTGTGCAGCTGGCGGTGGGCCCCGCTCCGCCCACGCTCTGGACCTGGAGGCCGAGGAGGAAAGGGTGCGTCTGTGCGAGGACCGCTTGGGGCTCGCCGGCCGTGAGCTGCTGCTGCAGTAAGAACCGGGCTGCAGCCTTCGGGGTGGGGTCCGGGCCGTGCCTCTGGGCTCACCCGATATTGCCGTGTGGGATTAAGTGGCCGCTGTGTCAGGTTTTGTGGCCTGTCTCAGGCACAGCTGTGCACCCACCCCAGGCTTTGCTGGGGTTTCTGTCGCTGTTGGAGGGAGTTCTGCTAACTCCCCCTCCCTCCTCTGCTAATTCTCCTTCTGCTGGGGGACTGCTGCTGGGACAGATACCTCTGGCGCTGAGCGTGACCCCGAGGGGTGAGGTGGAGGAGCTGGGCCAGGGATGGCAGCTGTGCTGAGCCCCCCACCCATCCCCCGTGACGTACAGGGACAACAAGGACCTCGTGGAGTTCGCCCGGATCCACCCGTCAAGCGGCTGCCCTGGAGACCTGGCCCCCCATCTCATGATCGCCGGGGGCTCCTCCCTGCAGAGCAGCCAGCTGGGCGGGGACCCAGCCCCCCATCCCCACCCTGCCCACCCCCCCTGGCTGCCCCGCACCCGCAGCCCCTCCCTGTGGATGGGGGGACATTCCTACGGTCAGTGCTCTGAGGGCAGGTAGGGGTGCATGGGGCAGGACAAGAGTCCTGGCCGGGCGTGGTGGCCATTGCTGGCCTGGGGCTGACAGCCCTCAGCCTGGAGCCCTGCTTCCTGCCCCGCACTGCCTGACCTCAGTGCCCTGTCTCCCCAGGCCTCGGGCACCCTGCCCTGCACCAGAACCTGCCCCCCGGCTTCCCTGCGTCCGTGCCTGGCTCCATGCCCCCCGTCTTCCCCCTCTCCCAGGATGCCCCCACACAGCTCGTCATCCTGCCTCCTGAGCCCACGCCCCACGCCGCCCCCCATGCGCTTGGTAAGGGCCCCCCGGGCCAGGCTATTCGCGTGTGCGGCTGTCAGAAGTGGGTCTGAGGAAGGGAGCAGCCCCCCACGGGGGTAGGGGAAGGGACAGGGAGTCAGGCACCCGGCCAGAGCCCGGGAGGCAGGTGCGAGGCGGTCGAGCGGGAGGTGAGGGCTGGCAGAGGCCAGCTCGGTGGCTGGGATGCAGCCCGGCGCTCTGTCGCCGCCGGGGGCTGACGAGCCCTTTGGCCCGGCCCACAGCTGATGTCATGGACCAGGCTTCACTGTGGCCCCCCATGTACGGGGGCCGGGGCCCTGCCTCCCACATGCAGCACCCAGGCCAGCTCCCTGTCTACTCGCGGTCCCAGTTCCTACGGCAGCAGGAGCTCTACGCCCTGCAGCAGCAGCAGCAGCGGGCCGCTCAGGCTCTGGAGCAGCAGCGGGCCACCCAGTTCCAGGTACCTGCCCCCTCGGCCACACCCAGCTGGGACCCAGGACACTGCTGGCTGCCTCTCTGCTGCAACCTGGCCTGGCCCAGGAGTCCCCACTGCACACTCCCCCCACCCCTGCCCCACGCTGATGTGATGCCCTGAGCAGGGGGCCCAACCGGGCTGAGCCTCTGCCCCAACCCAACAGCAGAAGCCTGAGGACCGCCACCTGGAGCTGGAGGAGCCCGCCCAGGAGAAGGCCTTGAAGTCCACCCACAAGCCAGTTGCCTTAACCCCCACGGCCAAGGGCACCCCCTCACCCGCCACCGCAGGCCCTGCCAAGCTGTCACCCTGCTGCCACTCTCCCGCCCCGAAGCCCCCCGCCGCCAGCTGCCCTACACCACCGCCGCATCCTGGCGCCCCGTGCACTTTATCCGTCTGCCCCACCGGCAGCCCCGGGCCAGGCTCCAAGCTGCCCAGCGCCGAGGAGAAGAGTGGGGAGGGCCAGCGGCCCGGAGCCGACCTCAACACGTTGGAACCAGGTGAGAGCGGGCGGCACTGGGCTGGCCTTGGCCTGCCCCCCTCCACTCAGGCCTGTCACTTGTCTGGTGGGCAGGGCTGCCTGGCTTAGCACCTTCAAGGGTGTCCTCACAGACCCAGTCCCCCCAGTAGGGCCTGGGGCAAGGTCGCCTGTCCCTCTGCTCTTTCTCTTCCTTCTTCTCCACAGTCCTACTGGGGGACCCACAGGGGAGGCACTCAGGGCCCCCGCCCCTGGCAGATGGGGCAGGATGAAGGTCAGGCCCAGCCGGCTGGCACTGGAGCCTTGTGGATAAGGAAGCGCCTGGCCTGCCGGGGACAGTGGCAGGACCACAGGGCAGCAGGCACGAAGCTGGGCAAGGGAGCTCATCCTCACTGTCAGGGCCCGAAATGCCACCACTTGGGCCCAAGGCAAGGAGAGGCAGCCTATGGTGGAGGGTCCAGGCCCAGCCTCGGCCTCTGCAGCTGCCCTCCCACCCTCCGCCCCGCAGCTCCTCCACAGCTATTTGATTCTCTCTCAATTAGGCTGAGTGTGTACACGGGAAGCCCGTGTGGCGAACATAAAATTCGTCCCAGTTCCACAAGAAGGAGGCTGAAGCCATCCGAGGTTGTTGGGTTTTTTTTTTCAGAGTTTTTTTCCTTTTTTTTTTTCTTTTATTGTAGTTAATGGGGCATAATGCCTCCGACAGGCTGCCAGCTCGTTCTGGTTCAGGGAAAGCCCTGATTCAAGTGTCTTGTTTTAAAATCCCCCTTTTCTGGTTAGCCACACCACACAGACCAGAGATGGCCTCCAGGGACCGCCATGGACCCCCCCCACCCCCGCCCCACCCCCGCACGAGGCAGTGGCTCGAGCTGGGGAGCACACAGCTGTCCTGGCCAAGGAGGAGGGCCTGGGGGCTTCCCCTCCTGCACCCGGTGCTCCCCTGCTGCCCCCCTCAACATACCACGTCCCCATTCCTGCCTCACACATTTCACAGGCAGAGGGTTGGCTGGGGATCCTCCCCGTCAGGTGTGGGTCTGAGGTGTTTGAGGTCACCCTCACCCCCAGCTGCTCTCTCCTGACAGCGCCCTCTTTTGCAGACCTGCCTCCCGGATACACGTGCCCTGCGGCGGGCTCGGGCTTCTCCCTGCCCCGCATTGTGCACTCATCTGACCTCTCGGACCCCGAAACTATGCAAACCGCCCCGCCGGGGGCCCAGCCTGAGCTGGCCAGGACGTTCCCACCCGGGGAGCTGGGCCCACACAGCCCCCAGAACCTGGAGGAGCCTGGGCTGCCCTCAGGGGCCAGGGAGGCCACCCAGGACCTTGCCGCACACCCCAACCCTGCCGAGCGGGGACCCCCGGGGAAGGCAGCGGACCCCAGCCCACTGGAGGGGCTGCGAGAACTGCGGTGTGGGGCCCTCCTCGAGGGAGGGGGACCTGAGGCCACTGGCCAGGCTGATTCTACTCAGGGAGGGGCCCAAGAGGAGAGGACCACAGAGGAGGGACGGGAGGAGGGAGAGCAGGGGCCCTCACTGGGGGCCAGCCCCCAGGCCACAGAGCAGCCGGCAAGGAGCCTGGGTGCCCCGGATCAGGCCACGCCGGGCGAGCAGCAGGCCCCTGCAGAAGCAGAGGCGGAGGAGGCGGCCAAGTTCAAGGAGGCCGAGCTGGAGGAGGAGGAGGAGGAGGACTGGGGGCTGACTCCCGAAAACAGCCAGCCGCCCAGGGAGCTGCCGGGTCTGGACGCCCTGGTGGCAGCCACCATCAACCTGGGGGATCTGCCCGCTGTCAGCCCACTGGACCCTCAGCCCCGCACTGTCCCTGGGCCACCCAGCACAGCTCCCCTGCCCCGTAGCTCAGGGATTCATGGCATTGCCCTGCTCAGCGAGCTGGCCGACCTGGAAATCCAGCAGCAGAGGACTGAGCCAGACCTACAAGGTAAGCCCCATCCCTCCGGAGCCCCAGGAGCTGGACCTTTGGGCATAGGCTCAGGGTCAGCCGGCCAGTGGCCTTCAGCCCTGCTCCGTTGTCCCCACAATGTGGCCCCTTGTCAGGAAACCAGGCAGGTGTGCCCACACGGTGTTACCCCCAGCCCTGGCTGCAGGGTGAGCCATGGGGTAGGGCCTCAGGGCCAGGCCTGCACCCTGACGATGGTGTCAGAAAGGTGGCTGTGTGTATTCACGATGCCCTGAAGGGGCTTGAGGGTGTCTCCAGTTTACACACAAGGATGCCAAGGCCCACAGGGGTGGGGGTGGGGGGGTCAGGTCACTAAACTACGGCCTCACAGCCAGGAAGCGGGTAGGAAAGACGGTGCTCTCGCTATAAGCTTTCACTTCCTTGGGTTCTGCAGCTTCCGAACCTAGCCTGCACGGGGCCCAGCTCAGGACGTGGCAACCTCGCCTCCCAGGCCCCAGGGAGGTGGCACCCCCCACGTCCCCCTCAGCCTCACTAGGCCTTGGGGCTGACCTGTGGGACAAGATGCTCCTGGGCTCCCTGCGCCCTGCCCAAGGTCCCCAGGGTGCCAGCCCAGGGCTGGTGCCGCCCTGACTCGGACCAGAGCCCAAGGGCCAGGTGTTTGCTTAGGCCTCTCTAGCACTTAGGTCCCCCACAGGGACCCCTCCCAGGCGCTCCCTGCCGGAACCCCTCAGGCGGTGAGGGGAGCACCCCCAGCCAGGCTTTGTGCCCCGTTGATACTTATAGAAAGAACCCAACAAAGTCCTCAGCTGGCCCACTCGTTTTCCCACCGCGTGAAGCTCTCCACTGCCCACTGCCAGCCACCAGCACCTCTTGTGCTGCATGGAGCTACGGGAAGGTTCTTGTAAAGTTAATTTCCCTGAAGGTCTCTGTGTCACTCCTCTCTTGTCTGACCAGAGGGGCCACCACTGTGCTGAAGAGAGTAAGCCGGGGGGCCCTTGCCGGTCAGGAACTCTGGGAGGGCCTCGCCTGGAGCTGTAGCGTGAGGCGGGGCTGCCCCAGTCAGGGCCTTGCTGCCCAGAGCCACCGAGCAAGTGTGGCTGGCGTGCGGGTGCACCGAGCAGGCTGCCGGGCGCCATGTGTGTGGCCACCGGTCTGTGCACGTGAATGCCTGCTGGACCCGTGCCCGTTCATTGAATGGATGCTCACGTGTAGACCACGTGTGTCCCATTGTGGGTATTGCAGCTGCCAGCCCAGGCCAGGCCCTGCTGCCACTGCTGGGTCTCCACCCAACCCTTCCCTTCTGGAACCTCCAAACCCTCCTCTCCCCTCCTGTTTCTCCCAAAACCCCCGCCCTCCCCTCTTGGAGCCCTCAGGCCTTCACCCTCCCCTCCTGCTGCTCCCAGGCCCCCACCCTCCCCCTGTCCCAGTTACTTGGCCCGTCTGCGCAGCCTCTCAGCTCTAGAGCCGTTCCCTACAAGCTCAGTGACTGCTTTGCCTGAAATTACTTAGGAAATCAGTTCATTTTCTGAGCAAAAGGCAGGACTCACAGACAGAGGAGGCGGGAGAAGACCATGCCGGGAACGGGCCAGGGTACAGAGGGGAGAGGGAGGGGTAGAGATCCAGAGGGACATCGGGGCCTCCTGCCCCCTCCTCCCAGAGGAGACCCCCTGAAGTACCTCCCAGGCCAGGCAGAGCTGGTGAAAGGCCAGGTGGCGGCCCCTGAGAAGTGGGGGTGAGGAGGTAACCAGGTTCTGAAAGGTGACATGGCCCCCAACTCCCATAGCCGGGCTGAGTGGAGCTGGTATTCAGGTCCCGGGCTCTTTGCTCCCAGGCTGGGGCCAGCCCCACCCTCACTGATGTGGGCGTCCAGAGCCCTCACACCCCGCACCAGTAGGACTTGGCCGCAGGACCCTGGCTTATCCCCCACCTGGGCTCAAGTCTAGGGAGCTCAGTGGGCAGGCTGCCCAGCCCGCGGACCGCCATCGCGGGGGGCAGGGACTCAGGCCCCAGATGGAGCCCTGGGGTGGGAGGGAGTCGGACACTTCTCTGGCCGTTCACTTGGCTGGCGTGGATGCTGGGGCCTGCCTGCAAGGGCCCATCCCCAAGACACCCAAAATGCTCCACTCTGCATTTGGAGGGGCCACTGGGGGGCATGGTGCCCACTGGGCTTCCCATCCACCCTGGAATTTTGGGAAGGCCAGGCCCTGTCCCTTCCGGAGTATGGTTGCCCCTTGTTCCTGAGTGACCCACCTGGTTTAGGTGAGTCAAGATCCCAGACCCCCCTTTTGAACTTCCCTGCTGACCTGCACCCCTCCTCCCACCTTCTCCTGGCCCCAACAGCTTCTACCGGCCTGGCTGGTTGGGGGAAGTCCAAGCCTTGGCCCTCTTCTGTGCCTGTGGAGCCCTCAATCTGCCTGGACAGCCCAGCCCTACATCTCTTCCGGGACAGGGATTATAGACCCCCGAGGCTTGGGGGTGGGGCTGTTATTGTCTGCCGCACAGCTCCCTGAAATGGAGAGCAAGGCCGGTTGTTTGGAGGCCAGAGAAGAGCCCAGCAGCACCACCACCCCCGCCATCTCCCCGAGCCCACCATCCCCTCGCAGAGCTCACCCTGCAGGACTTTGCAGTCTCAGCAGGCTTAGCCTGAGGAGTGGGGGCCGGGGTGGGGGGGCTTCAGGGAGGAACAGAGGGGCTTCCTAGCAGTCACAGGGACCCCAAGAGATGAGGAGACCCTGTGGAACTTTTAGCTGAAATGGGGCTTGCAGATATCCCTGCCCCAGCTGGAGGTGGGAGGAGAAAGCCCCCTCAGCGCCTCCCCCACCTTCCCAGGGCACCTTTGACCCAGCAACCCACCTCTGGCCTTGACCCAGCACTGCGTACAGAGGGTTGAACTTCCGGTGTCCACCTGTGCTTTGTCCCATTACTGAGGGTGGGTCACGGTGATAACTCCATCAAGGCTATGGCTGGGCACTTCCCCTTTTGTAGTTACTAAGTATTTCGTGGGGAGGGACTTTGAAATGGTGTGATATCCCCTTCCCCTTCAAACATTGGATTCATTTATCTATATCAGTGTGACTTGTGGAGTTTTATTCGCTTCAATCCGTTATAATTTGTCACTGTCACTATTTAATTTTGGTGATTGAATTATCTCAGATTTGGCCCCTTCAGCTGGATCATCCTCTGAGAACTTCCTGTGTTCCCAGCTCACCCCGAACGTCCCAGTCCCTGGAATCAGCCATTTCTCCAAGGAGCCCAGTTCGCTTCCTCAGAGAATTTTAGAAGCCAAGTTCAGGGTGCTAGGTGTGCTCGTTGCTACTGGGGTGTTGCTGCTCTCAGGCCTTCTCAGAGGGCAGAGCTGGCTGTGTGTTCTAGAAATCACGACTGCCCACTGACACCTCCAGCTCTAGGCACCCTGTCTGACCCCACAGGGCTCATCCTGGCTGATTCCTTCCCCAGCTGTAACGCCTCGTAGGATCAGCCCACCTGTGCATGCCCAACCCCCATTTCTGCCACCACCCTCTCCCCGTGGTTGCGCTCAGTCCCAAGTCTCCACTCCAGGCCTGTCCCCTGGATGGACACTGCCCTCCACTGGCTCGGCTCTGACCCTGCACTGGGCCATCCCTCCCCACCCACCAGGGCTGACTCTCCGGGTTTTCATGGATCTGGAAGAGGGCAAAAATGCGAGGCAGTTTCTGTTACGAGCATAGCAAGCCACGTGCCTGAATGGTGTGGGCACTGTCCTGAGGACTTGTGCCATCCCAGCCGGCCTGGCCCACAGTAACCAAGGGTGACATCTCTCCCACCCAGAGCAGAGGCGAGTGTTAGGTGCCCATCTCATTGTTCCAGGCCGCCTCACTGCGCGTCTCAGGGAGTGCGGCTGCCTCCGGGCGTCTGGGGGTGGGGGTGGGTACGTGGGGTAGGAGGGAGTAGTCTGGGCTGTGCTGAGATGCAGGCTGACATCAGGAGCCTCCTGCACACACACTGACCCTCATGTCCCCTGCAGAGGAGGAGAATGTGCTAGCCTTCAACCTGCAGCGCCTGGCCACGCTGGCCTCAGCCTGGTCCCTGGTAGAGGCTGCTGGCCTGGAAAGCCCCGCCTCCTTGGCCCCGCCCTCCACTGCCGACTCCTGCAGGGCTCCCACGCTCACCCCCCGCATGCAGATCCTGCAGCGCAAGGACACCTGGACCCCCAAGACCAAGCCTGTGAGTGGGGGGCCCTGGTCGCCCCCATTGCCCAGTGCCGTGACCTGGGGGAGGCCTCGAGTGCCCAGGCTGGCCACCTACCCACCCCATCTTGGTCCCCTAGCTGGGCTCACGGGCCCCTGTGCCCCTGCCTACTAGGTATGCCCACTGAAGGCTGCCATCGACCGTCTGGACACACAGGAGGTAGAGATGCGCGTGCAGCTGGCGGAGTTGCAGAGGCGCTACAAGGAGAAGCAGCGGGAGCTGGCCCGGCTGCAGCGCAGGCATGACCATGAGTATGGCCCAGGCTGGCAGTGGGGTGGGGAGGGCTGGAGCGTGGCTTGTGGAGACACCCCCAGTTCAGGCACTGGGGCAGATGTGGGCACAGCCCAGCCCAGGGCCACCGCCTTGTGGGAAGAGGTCAACCTGTGTATGCTGGGATGAGTTGGGCCAGAAGTGGGGGCCTGGGAGGGTCCCCAGAGGTAGTGGAAGGTTGAGGCGTTCACTCAGTGGAGAAACCAAGGGAGAGTGGAGGGGTGGAAGGACCACCCAACAGAGACTGGTGCGAGGCAGAGGCCGGTCCTCATGATAGGGGGGCAAAGGGTGAGAATAGTGGTATCTGAGAGGGGGCTGGGAGGCCGGGGCAGGATTGGGGTGTGGGAGGGCGGAGGGAGCCCCTAAAGTTGCCGTAGCAGTGCGGGGAGCTCACCTGACTGGAGTGTGCAGGACGGCTGAAACTGGGAAGCAGGGATGGTGGGGGCAGCGGGGACGCTGGCTCAGCCTTGCCCTCCGTTTGGGGACCAGGCTCCCGCCAAATCTTGGGAGGGCCCGCCCCCCGCCACAGCCCCCAAGGGTATTGCCCTCTCCTGGACCCCTGTCAGGGAGCCAGGACAGGCGTCAGCCTCTGACCACCCCTCCTGTGGCTCCCAGGAGAGACGAGAGCTCGCGGAGCCCTGCCAGGCGAGGCCCCGGCCGGCCACGGAAGCGCAAATACTCCAGCTTGCTGCCTGCCCTGCGACCCAGCGAAGGCAAGAAAGTCAAGTGAGTCTTGCATGCATGGGCCCCGTGGGGTGCGTGGGGCCGGAGGTTACTCAGTGGCGCTGGGCTGGCCCAGGTGCCCTTGAGGCCCGGGCAGTGGGGACTGGGCTCCTCTCTGGCTTCCGTGGCCGCTGGGCCTCCGTCACAGCTTCTCCTGAAGATCCAGAACCCCGGACCAGCCGCGGTGGGGAGCGTCTGGGGCACTGAGCCCGTAGCAGACAAGCCCCTCCCCCTGGGCCTGGGGCATGGCCGCACCAGCTCCACGCACCTGGCCGTGGCCGGCTGGGGCCGTGGCGTCCCTCCTGCCAGGCCCCGGCCCCAGCCCGGCCCCACGAGTGCGAGGCGGCGTTGCGTAAAAGCCTCTTTATCTGCACCGTATAGAGTCGTTGGTCACGCTGCGGTGCTGCGCACGGCTGCCGGCGCGCGGTTATTATCCATTACCCGCCCGGCGCAGTCATTGGCGCACTCCCGGGCCTGGTATAATTGTCCTTCTCGGCTACAAATTGCCTCTCCCGGCAGGCCCATTTGCATAAATCCTCGAGCTCCTCCAAATACGATTGGCGCGGCGTGTGCGCACTGCATCAATCCTGATGATTTGGTAATAATAGTTAAATCGGCACTAAATGGTTCCTTCAATTAAGACAGAGGCAAAAAATTAATCTCAGGGCTTTATGTCACAAAACATTAGCAAACGCGGAGAAGGTTACAGGGAGGGGAGTTCGCGTAGGCTGCTGCGGACGGGGAGGGGATGCACCATATGGCTGGGGGGCCTCCCCAGGCTGTCCCTCCGCCCTGCCCAGGTGTCACCCGGCGGGGGCTCCAGGGGCCTCCCTTTGAGGACCAGCCAGAACTGTAGGGGCTGCTGGCTAAGACCAGGGCCTGGCAGGGGGCCCTGTTGGGGAGCCCCTGGCGAAGCTGCCCCATGCTTTGCTCGAGCCCGCCTGGCGCCAAGCCCCTGCCTGACCCTGGAAGCCCCATCCTGGTGCTTGCATTGTGGCCACTTTCTCCACTGACCTGAGAAAACAGGCCCTGGCTGGACGAGGAAGGAAGCCAAGGCCAGGGCCCTCCCTTCCTAAGGATCGGGGTTCCCTCCCGCCCTCTCCCCATCTCAGGCTCCTGCCCACTCTCCATCCCTCTGGGGGGCCCCTGCCCTTCAGTAGCTGCTGACAGTTGGACCCAGGCAGGAAGTGGGAGGGCCGAGGCCTGGGGGCCAAGCATGGTTCCGGGCCGGCTTCCTGCCTGGCCTCTCTGGGCAGGAAGGTAAAAGTTGACGTCTGGCCGCACAAGGCCAGGGCCGGGCCAGGGCCCTCAGCCTCCATCTGTGACTCATTTTCATTAATGCTATGTGGGTAAGGGAGGGAGTAGGTGAGAGGCCTAGCCCCCAGCCCCTGTCTGGCAAAGGACCGGCAGCCAAGCTCCCAGCCTCACACCTGTGGGACACAGGGAAACAGGCTCAGAGTCAGCAGCTTCCAGGGCCCCATCTGGGAGCTGGGGGGGGGGGGTGGTGCAGAGTTTCTCCTTTGAGACGGAGAATTGAGGGCAGGGGACAAAGCTCTGAGGGGTCTGAGCCCAGCACTGGGGGTCCCTGGGGGCTAGGAGGCAGAGCCTGGGCACGAGTTTCTCTGGCCGCTGTCCCCCACATCCTCTTCCTGGCGGTGGCAAAGATGCTCGGGGTGGATCCCTTTCTCAGGGGCCTCTCCTGATGCCCTTTTTGTTCCTAACTGAGGTAGCTGCTGGCCTTTGCACTCACTCAGTGACCTCAGTGAGTGCAAAGGCCAGCATGATCCCACCCCAGCCTTGCACAGAGGCACAATTTAAAGCATCCCCATTTTCCAGGTAGATAGACTGAGGCCACAGCCCAGGTCACACAGTGGCCCAGCTGGCCACAGAGCCCTGGCCCCCAAGCAGTGGGCTGCCCCTCCCCAGTCAGTGGGCAGAGGGGGCTAGCTAGGTAGCGGGGGCCGGGGGGCTCAGCACTGGCTTGGCCCCCCTGGCCTCCCAGCAGCTCTGTGTGCTTAGAGGAGACTGGCCCAGGGGCACAGCCTTGGCCAGGAAAGAAGCAGGGCCCTTACAGGGGCAAGTGGGTCTCCCAGACATGCAGCTGCACCACACGACCCACCGCGGTGCCCTGGCTGCTGCCACAGGGACTGTCTCGGGGACAAGGCCCAGGTGCGCAGGTGTGACCCGCGCCCCCCGTGCTCCCAGGGCAGTGCGGTCCAGCCTGAGCCTGCTGTGCACCGAGCTGCGGGGCGGCGATGATGAGCCCTCGAAGAAGCGAGGCCGGCTGGAGAAGGGCACCTACGTGGGCCTGCAACCCGCATCTGCGGTGAGTCCCACAGCAGCCTCACCCTCAAGCCCGGGGGCAGGATGTCAGATGGACAGGACAGGGGGCAGGCGGTAGACCAGCCCCAGGCCAAACACTGCCACCCCGCCCTGCCCCGTGTCACCATCCGGCTGGGGCCCCACTGCTCAGATGAGCAGACAAGGTCCGGCGAGCTTCGTGTGCGTCACACAGAGGCGAGCCTGTGAGGCTGCAGGTGTGACCCGGGCTGGTTATGCTCCACGACCCCTCGCTCTCCTCTGCTCACTCCAGCGGGAGGAAAGCAACACACAGTCATCACAGGTCACAGGAGGGAGGGCTCACGATGTCCACCATGTCAGGTGCATACCTGGTGTAGTGGGTGGACCGAGGGCACTGCCCCTCCCTTGGGACAGGCTTCCCCAGGGGTGCCAGCACCCCATTCCTTCTCAGTACAGTGGGTGCCTCCCACCCCTCACCTATTCTAGGGTCCTGGGAGGGACAGGTGAGAGGTGGGTCTGAGTCTGTTGTCACTTTGCCTGTCCCTCCCGGAGCAGGAGGCTGGTCCCTCTCTCTAGGACATGACACACACCTGGGCCCTTGGCCACCCTCCGCCAAGCTGAGTAGGCTGGGCCGTCCGGGGAGGCTGTGCCATGGGGGACAGGACAGGCACAAGCTTAGGCTCCAGTGGGCAGGCCCTGTGCCCCGGGGCCAGATTCCCTCTCGGGCATTTTGGAGGGCAAGGCCAGCGAAGTGTCACCTTCCAGGCCCAGCGCTGGCAGAGGGGAGGCCGAAGGCCGCAGGGCCGTGGCTCAGGGCGGGGGACCCGGTGACTGCAGCCTCCACCTGCCCGTTTACTACAGGAGAAGGTTCGGTGCAAGAAGAGCAGCGGTCAGGGCGACCTGGCATCTGCAGTGGCCCACAAGGTGGCCCAGCTGAAGCCGAAGGTCAAGAGCAAGGGGCTGCCCACCAGCCTCAGCCCCTTCCGGCGGAAGGAGGCCACCCCAGGGGGTCGCATCCGGAAGAAGCTGTCGCGAGCCAAGAGCGCCAAGGTGTCTGGGGCAGCCCGGCACCCACAGCCAGATGGTGGTGCTGCTGGCAGGGAGACACCTAAGTTCCCAGCCCAGCCGGCAGCGGCCACAACACATGAGGCAGGCAAGTTGTCGGTCTGAGCTGCACAGCCAGGACCTCCACGGTCACTGGAGGCTGGGGGAGTGGGTGGGCGGGAGCTGGGACAGCCATCAGAGCCTGGTCAGGGCTCATTGCGTATGCCGGACACAGGGAGAAGCTCTCACTGGCCCAGGATGGGTTCTCCGTGCCCCACCCCCACACGGGGGGGGCCACAGGGAGAAAAGAGGCTGCTGGATGCATCCTGGAAAGAGGGGCTAAAAATAGCCCTTCTGCCCGCTCCAGCCTGCCTTCCTGCAGCGTCCGGCCCAGTGACCTGGAGGGGTTATCTGGCCCCCAGCAAACACACATGTCCAGAAACAGGAGCCTGGAAAAATAGATGCTTCCTCCCTGCCAGCCCCTGCCCCCTCCCCCAGGTCCCGACTGAGAAAGAACAAAGGGAGGGAAGAGGAAGCAGGAAACAGGAGGGCATCTGGCAGGGGGACGAGGGAGGGGAAGGGGCTGCCCTGGGGAAGGGGGTCCCCAGCCCTGCAAGGCGGGTGCTCCACTGCCCAGCGCATAAGAAAGGAAAACTGAGGCAGAAAAAGGGAGGTCAGAGGCAGCCCCTTCTCCTTTCTGGTCCAAACACCCTCACCTGGACACCTGGCCCAGGTGCCTGCCCTCGAAGCAGCCCCGGGATGACAGTGACGGGCTCCACTCAGCCCCCAGCACATCCGCCCCCCCGAACCCACCCCAAAATGGCACTGCTCTGGTTTCAAATCACCTGGACCACCCGCCTCTCCCCAGGCAGCGGCTCGGACAGTGAAAACTGCGAGGGTCTGTTGGAAACAGAGGCACCTCCCAAGGACCCCGGGCTGGCACTGCACGCTGGGGCCCGCGTGGCCGTGCTGGGGCCCTCGCCCTCCTCCGTGGTCAAGATGGAGGCCAACCAGAAGGCCAAGAAGAAGAAGGAGAGGCAGGGCTTGCTAGGTACCCAGGGGGTGAAGGCGGGCTGGGGCAGGCCTGGCCGACGAGGGCCCCAGCAGGCAGCTGGGGCTCCTGCAACGGCTTCCCTCCCTCCCTCCCCAGGGGCCTGCCGCCTGTCCAGCCCCGAGAGTGAGGTCAAGGTCAAGAGGAGGACGGTGAAGGCCAAGGTGGGCGGCAAGCTGGAGCGGGCCCCGGGGCGCAGGCCCCCAGGTGGGCCTGGCAAGAAGAAAGCCAAGGGCAAGGCCAAGGGCAGCCTGCGGGCAGAGCCGGGGGCCACACCCGGCAGGGAAGCCCTCTGCAGCCCCACCCGGGCCTTCACCTGCCACGAGGAGGGCAGCAGGCTGGCCAGTGAGCGCCTCAAGAGAGCCACGCGCAAGAGCACGGTGCTCCAGCCAGGGCTGCGGGTGAGGGCCAGCGGGCACCCCAGGGTCCTGGGCCCAGCAGGGTGGGTGCCAGATGTGAAGGGCCTTCGGGGACATTTACTCCACTCTTTCTCTCCACTTGCTACACCAAGTCACACTCTGGGACTCCTATTCAGGGTCACACTCAGGGTCGGCCTGAGTCACACCATGGTCAGGCTGGGGGCAGGAAGGCTGGTGCCGCCCTCACCTCAGCCCCTCCCCTCCGACAGCGGAAGAACGGGGCCCTGTCCATCGCCCTGTCGCCCCGCAACGCCAAGGCCATCCTGGGGAGGGGCAGGAAAGCGGGCAAGGTGAAAACCAAGGCTGCCGGCAAACAGGTAGCATCCCCACCCCGACCTTGGGACCCAGCCAGCCCTGACCTCTCCTGCCCCTCCCAAGAGAGCTGACACTTCTGACCCCCCAGGGCAAGGGCCGGGCGGTGAGCCGGCTGCTGGAGAGCTTCGCAGTGGAGGACGACTTTGAGTTTGAAGACAGCAGCAGCCTCTCAGAGGAGGAGGAGGCCAGGGGCCCCCTGAGCGCCGAGCAGAGCGCCGCCTTGGGTGAGCGGCCAGGAGGGGATGCCGAGCGTCTGGGGCCAGCAGTGGGCGGAGAGGGGCCAGGTGCTGACACCCCCATCTCCCCAGCACGCTCGTGCACCATCCACAAGGAGGACCTACAGGACGGGCTGCCCGTGCTCATCCCCAAAGAGGACAGTCTGCTATACGCAGGCAGCGTCAGGACCCTGCAGCCCCCCGACATGTAAGGCCTGGGCGTGCACAGGGAGGGGTGTGGGCTGAGGCCTGAGCGGGAGGTGGTGGATGCGCAGGCCTGTCTCATGCTCCCCCACCCATGCCCCTCAGCTACAGCATCGTCATCGAGGGTGAGAGAGGCAACCGGCAGAGGATCTACTCACTGGAGCAGCTGCTGCAGGAGGCGGTGAGGGGACAGCCCCTGCTCGGCTCACCACCCCAGGGAGGTGGACCTGGCTGCGCCCAGCCCCTCCCGGGCACCCCTTGGCCAGCCCCACCCACTCACGGCCGCCGCCCCCACTGGTCCCGCAGGTTCTTGATGTCCGGCCACAGTCCAGCAGGTACCTCCCGCCCGGCACGAGGGTCTGTGCCTACTGGAGCCAGAAGTCCCGCTGCCTGTACCCAGGCAGCGTAGTGCGAGGTAAGCCCCGCCCAAGGACCCCCAGGGAGGCCCATCAGCCCCTCCCCTTAGGCGAAGCTGAAGATGAGAGACCCGAGTGCCAGGGAGGAGACCCTGTCTCTCAAGGAGGGCCTCCCGCCAGCCCTGCTTCCCAAGCTGGAGCGGGTCAGACAGAGCAGATGATAACATCAGCTCCCTGGTCGCCAGGAAAAGGCGAGGGGGGACCTGGGGTGAGGACAGGGTGGAGCCTCTGGCTGTCCAGAAGGCCTAGCAGAGAAGGGGCCCCAGAGCCCCAGACCTGGGGGTTATAAACTGGTCACCTGGGCACCAGCTTTCCTGGGGTAAATCCTTCTGCCCCCTCCCCCAGGCACAGGACGCGGGGACCCTGCGGTCTGACAGGTCGGGGGCAGGGGGGCGGGCGGGCCTCAACCAGGCATGTGTTTGCACACATGCGCGTGTGCGTAGGGGGAGGCCGGGGCCCCACGTCCCTGTGAGTGTGCCCTGGGATGCGGGTGATGGATGGCGGTAATATTGCCTCTCCGGCCGCACTCCAGGAGGTGGAGGGGAGGCAGGCTGCTCCCAGCTGCCATGGCAGCTCCAAGGTCAAATGTGATCAGGGAGCAGAATATCCCAGCGTCATCTGTCAGGCGCTACGGAGCCCATCCTGTCATCCTCCCGTCCCGGCCACCCGGCCACCAGGGAGAACCCCGTGGGCCCCGAGCAGAGGGCCCCGTGCTCAGGTGGGCCCTGTCTCCAGGCGCCTCCAGTGATGAGGAAGACGACCTGGACTCCGTGGTGGTGGAGTTTGACGATGGGGACACCGGCCACATTGCTGTCTCCAACATCAGGCTGCTGCCTCCGGACTTCAAGATCCAGTGTGAGCCCCAGGGCCCTCCAGCGTGGGGTCCTTACCTTTCTGGGTCGGCCCCTATGGCTGGAGTCGGGCTGACAGTCTCCCAAGGAGGGAGCAAGGGGAGGCGGTCACCCTGGCAGCACGGCGCTGAGGCCACTGGTCCACTCTGCAGGCACAGAGCCCTCGCCAGCCCTGCTGGTGTCCAGCGGCTGCCGAAGGACCAAGAAATCTTCCTGCGAGGCGCCCCCACCTGGTGAGGCCGCCGCTCCCAGCCTGTCTCCCAAGGCACACGATGGCCCTGAAGCCTCAAAGACCCCCGGGAAGAAATCCGCAGGCAAAGACAAAGCTGGTACTCGCGGGACTGCGGGGACCTCGGGTGGGGAGGCACCCTCGGGAGTGGGGGGCCAGAAGGGGCGGGCAGGTAGTTCCTCTGACTCTCCCTGGCCTCTCCCCAGGCAAAGCGGAGCTCCTGGCCTCTGGTACCAAGCCCTCCGCGGGGGCCTCAGACCACTTCCTGGGCCGCCGGGGCAGCCCGCTGCTGAGCTGGTCCGCGGTGGCGCAGACCAAGCGGAAGGCGGTGGCCACGGCCGCAGCAGGTGGCAAGGGGCCGGGCGTGCTGCAGAACCTCTTCCAACTCAACGGCAGCGCCAGGAAGCTGCGGGCCCGCGAGGCGCTCTTCCCCGTCCACAGCGTGGCTGCTCCCGTGTTTGGCAACGGCTTCCGCGCCGACTCCTTCAGCAGCCTGGCCAGCTCCTATGCTCCCTTTGTCGGCGGGGCCGGGCCCGGCCTGCCCGGGGGTGCCCACAAGCTGCTGCGGGCCAAGAAGGCCGAGCGGGCGGAGGCCGAGAAGGGCGGGCGGCGGCGGGCGGGCGGCGAGTTCCTGGTCAAGCTGGACCATGAGGGCGTGACCTCCCCCAAGAGCAAGAACTGCAAGGCGCTGCACGCGGGTGACAAGGATGTGGGGCCCAGGCCAGGGAGGCCCCTGCCCGGCCCCAGCTATGGGCACCCGGCCCTTGTGGGCAAGGACAGGAAGGGGCGGTCGCCTGTCCACCCGCTGCCCATGGGGCTGGCGCTGCGCAAGTTCGCAGGCCAGGCTGAGTACCCGCTGCCCTGCGACAGTGACTGCCACAGCTCCTACTCGGACGAGGAGGAGGACGGGCCTGGCCTGGCCCCCGGCGTGCCCTCCCGCTTCCTCGCCCGCCTTTCCGTGTCCTCCTCCTCCTCGGGCTCATCCACCTCCTCCTCCTCTGGCTCCCTGTCCACCTCCAGCCTCTGCTCCTCGGATGACGAGGGCTCCTCCTACAGCTCAGACGAGGAGGACCCAGCCCTGCTGCTGCAGACCTGCCTCACCCACCCGGTGCCCGCCCTCCTGGCCCAGCCCGAGGCCCTGCGCTCCAAGGGGGCTGGCCCACACCCGCACGCCCAGCGCTGCTTCCTGTCCAGGGCCGCGGTGGCCGGTGGGGGCGTGGGCGCGGGCCCCAGCAGTGGCAGACCCAGGCTCAAGCGCAAGGAGGCCCTGAGCTTCTCCAAAGCCAAAGAGCTGTCCCGGAGGCAGCGGCTGCCCTCCGTGGAAAACCGGCCAAAGATCTCAGCCTTCCTGCCTGCCCGGCAGCTCTGGAAGTGGTCGGGGAACCCCACACAGGTAGGTGGGCCCGACCATGCACACTGACACACAAGACACACCATCTTTCTCTCCTACACACTCCCTGCGTCTGTCTCTGTCATTCTGTCCTGTGTCCCCTGCCCGCCGCCTGTCCCCGAGGCTCCTGTCCTCACTGCCCTCTGCCCCTGGCTGTCTCCTACAGAGACGCGGCATGAAGGGGAAGGCCAGGAAGCTGTTCTACAAGGCCATCGTCCGGGGCAAGGAGACGCTTCGCATCGGGGACTGTGCCGTCTTCCTGTCAGCTGGGCGGCCCAACCTGCCCTACATCGGCCGCATTGAGAGCATGTGGGAGTCGTGGGGCAGCAACATGGTGGTGAAGGTCAAGTGGTTCTACCACCCAGAGGAGACCAAGCTGGGGAAGCGGCAGAGCGACGGGAAGGTGGGGACCGGGGTGGGGCAGGGGGTCCGGGGGTAATGGGCAGGCTCAGAGTGGGGGGCCTGGGAAGGGGTACCTCAGCAACTGGCACCAGCAGCCAGAAGGGGAGTGGTCATCTATGGACATCCCTCGCCCCCGGTTCCCACACCTCAAGGCCTCCCGGCCCAAGGGTGCCGTGGGCCCCACAGAGAGTAACACAGCTGAGGACTCAGGCCCCAGAGCCAGGCCACCTGGATCCCTCCCCAGCTGGGCCTTTGTGGCTCCCCACGCAATGGGTGACAGTTTCACCTTGTGGGGGGCTGTGGCCCACAGCAGCCCATGTCCCCCGCCACGGGCCTGCTGATCCCTGCCTCCCAAGGTCAACCCAAGACAGAAAATGCCCCCAGCTCACTCTCCAGTCTTCCCTGAGAACCATGTTTGCAGACGGTGCAGAAACAAGTGTTTCTCCAATTCTGCCAGCCTGCTGGGGGTCCGGGCGCAGACCCCGGCCACACAGTTAAGAGCTTATCCAGAACTGAGGGTCCTGGGTCAGGTGGGGTCCGCTGGCCAAGGCCAGACCTGACGCCGAGCGCTCCTCGCCCCCTTCCCCAGCAGAACGCGCTGTACCAGTCCTGCCACGAGGATGAGAACGACGTGCAGACCATCTCCCACAAGTGCCAGGTAGTGGGGCGCGAGCAGTATGAGCAGATGACACGGAGCCGCAAGTGCCAGGACCGGCGGGACCTCTACTACCTGGCGGGCACCTACGACCCCACCACCGGGCGCCTGGTGACGGCCGATGGTGTGCCCATCCTGTGCTGAGCCTGCACAGACCGGCTGCAGGTGACCCACCTGCCCCGCCATGCCCAGTGCCAGAGCCACAGGGACGTGAGGACATGAGGACCCAGCCCCATGCCTCCGAGCGGGAGGCTGGCCCACACCTCGGAGGGGCAGGTCTGAGCAAATATGCAAACCCACCAAGGCAAGATCCAGGCTTTTTTATTATTTTCCCTGGAAGGAGAGAGAGCTTTTGGGCATCAGAACCCAGTTCATCCGTCTGCTGCGGAGGGTCGGCTGTGCCCCGACTGGGACCTACCGGCCCTCTCTGTTTTCCCACATCGGCAGTTCACGAGAGATTAGAATCCAAGCCATATTTTCCCTAGTACCTCCGACTGTCTCCCACCAGGGAAAGCAGAAATCAGGTGTGTTGTCTATTTATTTCTCTATGTAAATATTGTATTTCTGCGGGAAAGTTTTATGGAAAAAAAGCCGAAAAGGATTTTTTTTTCCTCACATGCGTAACGAGGGTATGCGTGCGTGAGTGTGTGTGTGTGTGTGTGTGTGTCTGTGTGTGTGTGTGTGTGTGTGTGTGTGTGTGTGTAGAGATTTTGTTCTTGGGGGGGGGTGGGTTTCTTTGAAAATGCACTGTTTTCCTCAGCCTAGCTGAGTTCCAACTGGGGCGTCTGTGACGACAGAGGCAGCTGGGGGTGGGGGCAGGGGGGCCGGAGGGCACAGGAGAGGTCAGACAGGACCCTAGGTTACACCTGTTGATATCTTGGGGGGACTGTCTAAGATGGAAGTCACACTCAAGTTTATTTCCTTTTAATTCATCTCCTGGGAAAAAAAGGATTGGGGGGCGGGCTTGACGATAAGGGTCCCTCGGGGAGAGAAGGGATGCCAGAGCAGGCTCCCCAGCCCGAGAGCGTGACGGCAGCCATATGTGTATCTTACCTCTGTTTAAAACAAAGCAAAAATGAACAAATATTTTAAACTATCGATAAGAAAAAGTGATGTTTTGATTTTATTTCCTGAATGTTCCAAGTTATTTCTGATTTCCGTCTCAATGGCCAGCTTGTCCAGCCTTCACTCAGAGCAAGGAAGGAACTGGCCCCCGCCAACTCATGTGGAGGTTTCTGGGACTTTTCTGCGGCCACTTGGCAGGGCCGCTGGCCTGGCAGGGTAGTGCTTGGGGCACAGAGCAGGGTTCCGTCCTGCCTACAACCCAGCCTCAGGTGCACGGAGCAGCCCTCTGCCCAGCGCCCTGGCTACCGTTGTGCCGTGTGGGTGTCCCAGACCCTCAGCACCACCCCCGTAACCCTGGAGAACTCATCACACCTCCACTTCTCCTGAGGCCAAGAGGGACAAGCAGGGCAAGCCAGACCCGTGGCCCAGCAGCCCTTGTCCCCGAAAATACGCACTGAGGGCCACGTGCTCCCATGTCTCACCATGCTAAGTCTCCCCTGGCCACAATGGGAGCCCCAGGAAGGCCTCCCAAGTTAGCCACTGCTCCTTAGGACGGGCTCTTGTGTGACCCACAGGCACAGGCCAGGTACCTGGGAAATAAGGGATGTCAGTGGGTGCCCGGGCCCCTTTTTCTTTCCAACCAGGAAATCACCCCTCCCCCGCTCCTGGTGGCTCCACGGGAAGTATAGGGACATGGAGGGATTCCCCTGCACCGCAGCTTTCTTCTCCCACCCCAACTCTCCACTTTGTCTCTGCTCGAGTGCAATATTTCATTCTGGTGGTCGTCCTGGAGAGGCGGCTGAGGTCCTGCTGGCGGCTGGGGAAGTGGCAAGATGCTGTGGGGCGACGCGGCCAGTGCCAAGGCGTGTGTGGGGAAGCCCCAACCACAGAAATTAGAACCTGAGGCTACTTCCAACCCCAAGCACCGAGGCAGGAGCGAACGAACAGGCAGCCTTTTCTTGGCCTCCCGCCCTCCCATGGGTTCTTCTCCCTAGTCCATGGACTTTTGTCCTTTGCTTTTCTCTTCCCATCCCCCTCTGTCCGTGCGCCTGCGGACAGCGCGGCCCTTCCCACCATGGTTAAACCTGGCAAAAGCACGACTCTTGTACATGTGTAAACTAAGAGGACGGTTGAATTGTTTTTCAATGTAAACACTAAAAACAAACAAAAAAAATACAAAGGTTTTATGAACAGCAAACTCTATGTAAAGGCATTTTAGTATTAAATTTTTTATTGATAACTTGCTTAAGAATAAATATATGAACTATTGTGCAGGTTTTCAATGGTCCAGAATCCTAACTTCACCCTGGTGTCCGTGTGCGTGTCCCATGGGGACTCCCTGGAGGGACTGGGACATCTGGGTCAGGGCTACGTCGGCTGCGGCAGCCGAGCAGAGCCCCTTGGGGTGCTGGGCCCGTGAGAGGCACATGCAACCAGAATGATTTTGGGGTGGCCTTGGCCTTTGAAACCCCCCAGGATGAGGGTCCCTTATCTTAGTAGATCTCCCCCACGGTGGGTGAGATGTTCAGCCTGAACCAGTCCACGTGGCCAGGCCGGGTGCCCCTGGCGGGGAGGAGTGGAGGGCCCAGACACAGGAGGAAGGGTGGTCCCCACAGTGCAGGGGAGGGGTCTGTGCAGACCAGACAGCAGACGCCCTCCTCAAGGAAGGCATGAATTGACTCATTTGAGAAACATTTTCAGCTGTGCAGGAGTAAACAGCAGTCCTGATCGTTCAACAGCAGGTTGGCCCCCCAGGGCCTGAGGGGTGTTGGGCGGGGGTACATCTCAATGCATCCCCCAGCCAGAGAGCCCCACCCAGTGAGGCTGCAGCCCCGAGGGCTTTCCAGGAACCCTACCAATTTGGGGGGGGTGCTGTTTTTCCTCCACCTCTAGGACCCCCTGGGCAGTGACCCCCTCAGCTGGGATTGGGGACCCTGATGAGGGGACCCTAGGTCAGGGCAGATAAGCATGGGGCGTGGGGCTGTGACCAGTGTGACCAGCACTCACCAACCCCCCACCCCCACCCCACCACCGCCACCCCGCACCACCACCACCCACCCCTGCTGGCGTGTCAGGAGCTGCGGGCCATTTTCACATATGCACAGACAACACTGCCAGCCCACCCACTCTGGGGCTGTCCCGGGCCAGCCCTGACCACGCCCCTTTCCTCCGAGAGAACAGAGGGGCAAAACCCCTCCCTGGGATGCAAAAGGACAGGCCAGGGCCCAGAGCATGGGGACCGAGGCCAGGCGAGGCTTGACAGTCTCTTCCCTTGGCCCCTTCCGAGCCCAGCAAGCGAGAGTGGTTAGAGCGAGACTCCTGAGCCGGCCGCCTGGGGCCGCAAGGCGTTGGGACAAACAGTCTGAGTGCCCAGGTTCAGCTGCGCCTGAAGGCAGGCGACCTAGCCCTTGGATTCTCCGTCCGTGAGTCAGCAGCCCCCACTTTGTGCAGGTGAGTTGCACAAAGTGCAGCCCTCCAGCTGCTCAGGAGGGAAGCCCAATTCCAAGGGCTGCAGCAGGGAGAGGGAGCGAGTAGGTCCAGAGGAGGCCTTGGGACCAAGACGAGTGACAGAAGAGGTCTGAGAAGGGAATGCCTGCGGACCAGGGTTTCTGGCTCAGAGCCCCTCTGTCGGGGGGAAAGGGGGCAGAGACCCCCTGTGGGCATGGAAGGCCCGTCTTCAGTACCTTCGGTTACGTGCTGCAGCAGAGTCCACGCAGGACCTGGGCCAGAGCAGGGAAGAGGATAGGTGAGGAGCACAGCTGGTGGCCAGGAGGGCCGGAAGCTGGAGCCGGACTGTGGCAGGGGCTAAACCCTGAGGGCCTAGACAGGGTCTGCATTGTCTGCTGGACAACGGGACACACGAAGGCTCTAGGCAGAGTCCGAAATCAGATTGAGACCACTCCCTCTGTGACCCCAGAGTCAGAGTTACAGGGGCTTGTCCAGCACCTGAGGGAGGAGTTGACACCAGAGACTCTAAGGGCCTGGGGTGGGGGCAGGTGCACAGTTTTAGGCTGGGGGGTAAGGGGGCCCTGAGGGCCAGAAACCAGGGAGGGGTGCCAATGGGCCCAGGAATGTGGGCAGGTGGGGGTGAGCTGGGAGGCAGGTGACTACTGGGTCACAGCAAGTGAGGACCACAGCAGGATTAGGTGAGCCCCGAGGGGTCCATCCCCAGCGGCCCCATCTCCTCCTCCCTTCCCCCACCCACCCCCTCTTCCCACCTTAACTCAGACAGGGTGGCCCTTGCCTTCCAGAACCTCCTGCCTCCCAGAATAGGGCCTGGGCAAGGGACGGCAGTGGGCACGTGAGGCTGCAGAGCCCCAAGGGTTAAACACACGGGACTACACTTGAATCAAGACAAACGAGCCATTATGTGAAACGCTGAAGCAAGATAAGTGATGGCATTGGGTGAGTGAGATCAATAAAAGTGATGTTTTATCAGGTAGAAATGACAATCTGGCTGATCACAATTTGTTTTTAATACCACAAACCAACCGGGGACAGGGGTTGAAATGTTCGTGCCTGGTTGGGGCGAGGTGGCTGGGGGCTGGGTGGGGAGCTCAGACCCAGGCCAGGGATGGGGGAGCTCGACTCTGCAGCCTAGCCATTAAGAGGTCACCTGGGCACTCAAGCCAGCCAAAGGCCGATGACCAGCCAGGCCCTGGGCGGCCTCCTGAGTCTGTGCAGAGGCCCTACCAGGTTAGGAGGGACCCACCTCTGGGGCCCCTGAGTGAGGAAGTGGACCAGGGCAGCACCAAATAGGGTGACCCTAAGGGCTCCCTGGCTCCCAGAGAGAAGCTGGGGTCCGGACCTCCAACCTCCATGCCCCCGCCCTCTGCTGCCACCCACCCCATTCCCCAGGGCTCCCGGTGACAAGCTAGCACCCCTTCCAAGCCATTTCTGCTCTAAAAGTCAGGCCACCTTCTGAGATCCAGGACAGTGACGAGAGCAGGGCTGCTCGGTGCACAAGGTCCAGGCAGACAGACAGGCTAGGGATCACCAAGGTGAGGCCCCACTCAGCGCGGCCTCCGGGACCAGAGTGCCACTAGCAGGGGCGAGAAGAGGCCCGAGTGACTCGGGCCTCTGGAGAGAAGGACGGGAGGAAGCGGGCTGGGCAAGGTGGCCGGTGGGAGCGCAGAGTCCTAGTCTGTGAACCGGGTCCCTGACGCTTGCCTGCTTATGGGAACGGGGTGAGGTTCATGGGAGATAGCAAGGGATTTCTGAATCCACATGTGGGCAGAGCCCTTTCTGTGGGCCACACGCCACTGCCCAGGTAGGAAGAGAGTGACCGTCAGGGCCCTGGGCCGGGCGCCTCACACTGTCTGCCACGCCACCCCTCTATGCCCTCCTGGCTGGCAGTGACAAGGCTCAGAGTGTGGGGACACACGCAGGCCCCGGGCTGGACATAGTGGAGCTGGATTCCACCCACTGTCTGCCTCAGGGGCCTGGCTCTCCCCCACTTGGGGATGCCTCAACACCCAGGAAGCTGCCCCAGCAACTCCACCAAGGAGCCCCCGGCCTCCCCAGGGGCTTGGCTGGGGGTTGATGGGGCTCCCCTCTGGCTGCCCTGGGGGCACTGCCTACCCTCCCCAACAAATACTCACGGAGCCATCTAGATGTCAGATATGCATCCACTTGCTGCCCTATGTGAGAGGGGATGCCTGGTGGGTCCCCAAAGCCACACTTCCCTCCCTCTGCGCTATCCTGGGACCCCAGGGCCCCCGTGCAGCCCCCAGCCCAGCCCTGAAGATGGCAGGAGCGTGGGGGCTGCTGGGAACAGCGCTCTGGGACAAAGAGGACCCGAGGGAGAGAAACGGGGTGAGCAGAGGGACCGAGGGTGGGAGCGCTCTGAGCAGCAAACTGGGCTGGGGGCCAATGTTCCTCCTTCCTGCCTGGCCCCCTTCCACCTACCGGCTGCCCCTTCGCCAGGCTCCAGCTCCCAGAACTCAGCCTGACAGGTGCGCTGCTCATTTGTCAAACTCTGTGTCCTTCTGAGGCCAGCCCAGGCCCCAGGGACAGCCTCCACCAGATCTGCCAGGGACCAGCCCCCTGGGAGCTGTGGTGCTGGACGGTGGTGTGGGCCCTGACGGACAGCATGGGGCGCCTTCCTTCACCCCCCTCACCAGGAGCCCAGACCAGCTCTGGTGAGAACAGAAGGCGGGTCGGTTACTCAAGGCATGGCAGATTCGGTCACATCTAGATAGGCTGGCCAGCACAGCGCGAGGCCGCTGCAGGACATGGAAACCAAGGCCATAAACCGAACAGCCTGGGAGGGGCAGGCCCCTGAGTTGTCCGGCTCCCTGACTCCACATTCTGCTGTCTTAACGCCCCCTCCTCAGAGGTTCCTGTCCCCGCCCCACACCCTCACGAGACCTGGGAGGGCCCAGTTCAGGCAGAAAGAGGACAGGCTGGTCTCCAAACTACTCCTCTGTGTTTGGTGCCATATTGAAGGAATCGAGTCTGGAGCCAGAGCTCTCCGGGCCTTACATCAGCTCTGAAGTTCAGACACGTTTCAACTTGTCTTCGGCCTACTCGAATCTCGACAGCTGGGGAGAAGGCCCTCCCCAAGAGGAAGAAGCAGCGTCTAGAACCAGCCATCTCGGAAGAGCAGCCGAAGAATTGTCCTGTTACTTTGCTGACCGAGAGTGAGCAGCTCAGAACCGAGAGACGGGCTTGGAACAAGCTTGCCACACAGCTGTGGGCACCTAATGCCACTGCAGAGCTTGGCAAAGCTTTTATTTTCTTAGGTTCCAAGTTCCCCTGACAGCATCCTTTGCCCCCTTCCTCTCCTTAAACTGAGCTTTCAGGCGCTCTCCGTCGCAAGCCACCCCAGCTCAGGGTCAGCGGGGCCTACTCGAATGAGTTTCCCATCTGACTGTGGGGCTCCGGAGGCAGACTGCATCCATCTTCAGAAAGAAAAGGCAAGAGACTGACCCAGCACCCTACGCTTGCTGGGCCAATGACTATTGTTCGGGGAAAAACTTCACCAGTCCTAACTCCCTCGATGGAGGACAGGGGCCCCTGGTGATACCCAGGGCTAGCGGGAAAACAGCCAACGCCTCCCGCCCTTTCCAAACATCCTAGAATCAGCCATCCTGCCCGTCAGAGAAGGACATGGCCTACATCATTTCTCAACTCCCGCAGATGTGATCTGTTCCTGGCAAGAGCACAACTTGTTTCCATCTGTCCACTCATCCATGCATCCGTCTATTATTTCAACAAGTATGTGCTGAAGACCTACTGTGTGCTGGGCCCTGTGCCAGGCACCAGAATGAAGCGTCGAGGGCATTACCCCAAATCCCCGCCCTCCAAGAGCTTGAGCTCAACAGGGAAGAAGGCTGGCACAGAAACCACGGCATCCAGTGAACTCAGAAGCTGTGCAGGGCCCTCCTTAGCACAGAGCAGCTGCAGGGCCGAGAAATCCAGGTCAAGGACCCGGTGCGGGGGAGGGGAGCTCCTCTCCCAGGAAACTCAGCCCCTGACAGAAGTGCTTCTAGGGGCATCCACAGCTGCTTCCTTTAACTGGTTTAATCTGAAGAAAAAAATTACAGCTGAAGCAGCTTTCAGAGGACGGCAGGACTAGGGGTTTGCTGGGTGGGAACCATCTTCCACTGGCATCACCCCAGAAAACAGTGACACGGAGAACAACTCTAGGCCTGAGTTCTCAGCTCTGGGGCAGCCTGGCCCTGAGGCCAGCAGGAGCTCTGCTCTTCCTGAGCCTGGGAGTGGAGACTGGGGCTCCACTGAGAAAAAGCGCTCCACGTGGCAGTGGGGTGGGCTAAACCCAAGGCCTCCCACAGCCCCTCTGCCCCAAGGTTCCCAGCAGTCAGGAGCCTCAGGCTCCCCAATCCTACCCGCAGTGACGGAATGGTCCAGAGGCCTCCTCACAATTTGGTTTGCTAAGAGGGGAAAGTTAAAGCCACCCTTTTTTTTTTTTAAAGGGCAGAGTACTTTTTATTTTATTTATTTATTTGGCTGTGTTGGGTCTTCGTTGCTGTGTGTGGGCTTTCTCTAGTTGCGGCGAGCAGGGGCTACTCTTCACTGTGGTGCGCAGGCTTCTCATTGCAGTGGTTTCTCTTGTTGCGGAGCACAGGCTCTAGGCGCGCAGGCTTCAGTAGTTGTGGCGCATGGGCTTAGTTGCTCCACGGCATGTGGGATCTTCCTGGACCTAGGGCTCGAACCCGTGTCCCCTGCATTGGCAGGCGGATTCTTAACCACTGAGCAACCAAGGAAGTCCCTATTTGGGAGCTTTTGAACAAGTTTAAGATCTTGCCCCTTGTCAGGAAATCTGTTTTCACTTATAAAAAACAGACTCGGGGGCCGCCGGTGAGCAGGGGGAGTGTCAGGAGACTCCACACTGACAGGGCAATTATATTTTTCTCCACCAGGTCCTTCAGCCGACCCCTCTGATCCTGGGCAAAGCATCCCGGCCCTGGGGCTCCCCAAGGTTCCTGCAATGTCTCCCTTCTTGGGGTGCCCGTTGGACGCAGGCTGGAAGTGGGTGTGGAGGGACCCAGCAAGAAGGGGACACTAGCCCACTGCCAAGGACAGGACAGCGCCAGGGCAGCCTCTGCTCAAGCCACCAAAAATTCCGTGGGATCAGCAGGGAAACCACGCCGCCCCAGCCCCACGGGACTCCCTCCTGAGGCCACACGTGCATGCAGAAAGCCAAAGCACTTGGAGGCTGCCCAAGGCCACTGTCCCAGGGGCCTAGAAGCCCCTGGCCCAGCAGGAAGAGCCTCCTCTGCAGTCCACACCCAGATGACCAGGGAGAACTGCATCACACAGCACATATGAGGTCATGCGGGCAGCCAGGCCACACTCTAGTCATATAACCTCAGCCTAGCCAATCAGGGTGCTTCTGCCACAGTGGTTGGTTTTGAAGTGTGTATGTGACCCAAGCTGAGCCAATCAGGGTCTAATCCTGGGATTCTCAGGTGAGCTGGAGATGTAAGCCCAGCCCTGCTTCGAAAGCCAGGTGGGGTGCATGAGCCCACGGTAACGCAGGTGAAGCCTCTATCTCCTGGCTTGGTACCAGCCTCCTGCAGAACCAACCCCTGACCTGATCTGGCCACTGGAGAAGAAACAGGACGCCCAGTTTAATTCGACTTTCAGATAAACAAATAACTTCTAGTAGAAGTATGGTGCATGCAGTAATAGGGGTATACTTATACTAAAAATTATTCAATGTTTGTCTGAGATTTAAATTTAACCCAACATCCTGGGACTTCCCTGGCGGTCCAGTGGTTAAGACTCCGTGCTTCCACTGCAGGGGGCACAAGTTGGATCCCCGGTCAGGGAACTAAGGTCCCGCATACCGCGTGGCACCGTCAAAAAAAAAATTTTTTTTAATAAATAAATAATAAATTTAACCCGACATCATATATTTATTTGCTACTGCGGGACAATGGGTTGAACTTGAAACCCAACTGTTCAATATAAACTGGGTGCTCCCCAGCCCACCTGGCCATAAGCAGGTGTACCCAGCAGCTGTCCAACATGGGACAGGAAGGGTGCACACAGAGGAGGCCAGGAAAGCCCTGAAGGAACAGGAGCCACTGGAGCCTCTGCTCCTGCCGAAAACCCATGGCCTCCGTGGAGCCCTGTGATCTGCTGACTAAGGAAGAAGCAGCCCAGTTCTGGCAGGGGGAGGACGCCGCCCTCCAGCCCAAATGAGGGGCTAATGCCAGGGTTGGGGTGTGTGCTGGGACTAAGAGGGGCAGCTCCCATGTCCTCCCCTCTCTGCCTGTGCTCCTCTCCAGCACCAAGGGCACATCAGTCATCCAGAGCTTGGCCACCTGCCTCCAGTCCCTGCCTTGCCTCCTATGCTCTGGGAAGATGGGGGCAAGGGGGGTGGTTATGGCCACTCCTGTGTCCTACTTAAAGAGTAGGGGGACAGCCTTGGGCATCTCGGGGAAGGAAGTGATGGGAGCTTCATGGTCTTGAGCCCCCTTCACCAGATGGGTGGAAGTTTGCAAAGTTCTTAGCAGGGTCTGTTTCTCTTGGCCTGTGTCCCAGCTATGGACCCTTGGACAAGCCACTTTCCTGCCTGAGACCTACTTTCCCTGTCTGTGAAAATGAGATGAACTGTGAGGCCAACAGGACAGCTCATTGGTGGAGACTCCTGCATGCTCTGTGTACCCCATGGTCTCTGAGCTGCTGGGCCTAAACAATGACACTATCTGCAGGGAGGAACAGAGGTACAGTCCACTGGTCATTTCTTGTCTTCAGCATCATCTCCTCGTTTCCAGTTACCAGAAGAGGCAGAGACTGTGTTGCTCCAATATCTGTCTTCCCCTTTTTCCTCAGTAATAGAACCACACTTGTAACTGGGCACCTGGCTGTCCAGAGTCAAGATCACATTTCCCAACTTCCCTTGCAGCTATTCTGAGTTCTGGGCAATGAGGGTGAACAGCAATATCATGTGCAATGGGATGTGTCCTTAACATAGGGGCTGTGCTCTTCTTTGTCCTTTCTCCTTTCCTGCTGGTTAGAATGTACATGTGATGGCTGGAGCTTGAGCAGCCATCTTGGATCATGAGGAGGAAGCTACATTTGAGAACAGTAGAGCAACAAGACAGAAGGAGAAGGAGCCTGGGTTCCTTCTGTGGAGGAACTGTGGATGACTGTGGAGCCTCCAAAGCTGCCCTGGAGGCTTTATGTGAAAGAGAAAGAAATCTCTCCATTGTTTTAAGTCACTGTTATTTTGGAGTTTCTGTGGAAATGAAATCTAATCCTCACTGAGTGTTGGATCTGGTTCACTCCACCACCCATCTCTCAGGCTCTCCTTTTCTTGCTGCTTCTCTGTCAGTGCTGAGGACTTCCACTTCCACCTCCTGCTGCCATTCCCTCCCAGAACCCCACCCCCATTCTGCTGGGACACCTCTTTTAAGGGTCCCTCGGGCAATGTGATCTCTGATGTGGTTCATTCTCAGTCCTGACGTCACTACCAGGTCGGGCCCTCTCACAGCACAGAGCGCTCATCACAGCCTGTAATTATGTATTTATTGTGGATTTCCTTGATTGCCTGCTTCCCAGGACTGTCATTAATGTGAGGGCAGGGCCCCTGCCTGTGTGGGTTCAACATTATGTCCCTGTGCCCAGCTCAGGGCCTGGGCACAAGTGTGCACCAGGTGGGTGCTGGCCCTGCTGACACCACTGTTCTCCCCACCCCCACTCCTCAGCGCCCACAGCCCCTACTGCTTCCCACCGTCCTCCCTTGCCCTCCCTCCCCCAATGCCCAGAGTTCCCTCCACAGCTCTCCTTGCTCTGCACCAGTTCTGATCTTGCACTGGATCTCCAAGCCCCAGGGCCTTCCAGCTATCCACACCAGCCACATTTCAGTTTCTGAGTTCTGGTTTCAGAGGTGAGGAAAGAATTGACACTGGAACTCCAGAAGCAGATCCAGTGCTTACTGGTGGTGTGGCTTCACTTCTCAGGCCCTCCCCCTCTTCCTGTCCTATCAATGGGATAATACCACCCCCACCCAGGTAAGCATCCTATTCACAGGGGCATTAGGAAGATCAGGAGGTGGAACATGTTCCCCCAAACCCCAATGGCTAACAGTAAAAGACAGACAATCTCAAGTGCTGACATAGGCGTGGGGGCCACCAGAAATCACCCACACCACTGGTAAGAGAGGCGGTCAGGACTGACATTTAGAGAACTGGTGGCATCCACTAAAGTTAAATATTGCCTCCTCAGCAACCCCGCTGCCAGGCACAAACTCGGAAGATGTGCACTAGAATGTTCACAGCAGCACTGTTTGCAAACTTTGGAGATTTATTTGCATGTCCATTAACAGGAGACTGGGCGAATAAACTGGCATGCCCACACAACAGGATACAACCCGGCAGTGCAAAAGAACACAGCACGGACACACCCAGCATGGGAGAAAGGAACGAGGCCAGCCTCAGGACAGGCGGTGTGGCTCCATTAACAGGAATATAAAGATCAGGCAAAACTTATCTCTAGGGGGCACTTCTGGGGTTTGGGATGAGAGGGGGCACCACGGAGCCTCTGGTGGGCAGTTATCTGGGTGGGATGGTGGTTGCATGGTGAACACAAATGGAAAGTCCATCCACCCGTAAATCTGAGATTGGTGTTCTCACCTCAGGATTTTTAGATGAACTGATTGATTGATTGATTTTTTAAAAATAAATTTGTTTATTTGGGGCTATGTTGGGTCTTCGTCGCTGCACGTGGGCTTTCTCTAGTTGTGGCGAGCTGGGGCTACTCTTCATTGCGGTGTGCTGGCTTCTCACTGCGGTGGCTTCTCTTGTTGCAGAGCACGGGCTCTAGGCGCCAGGGCTTCAGTACTTGTGGCGCGTGGGCTCAGTAGTTGTGGCGCACGGGCTTAGTTGCTCCGCAGCATGTGGGATCCTCCCGGACCAGGACTCGAACCCGTGTCCCCTACATTGGCAGGAGGATTCTTAACCACTGCGCCACCAGGGAAGTCCCTGATTGATTTTTAATTTTCTTTTTTTGGCCACACCACGCAGCATGCAGAAATTCCAAGACCAGGGATCGAACCCGTGCCCCTGCAGTGGAAGTGCGGAGTCTTAACCACTGGACCACCAGGGAAGTCCATAGATGAATTTCTAAAAAGAGGAGGCATGGTCTGGGGACACAGAACATGGGTCCACAGGACAGTCTTGTCACTGTAACCCCCCAGACCAGCCCTCATTCCTCCTCCTCCTCTATCCCCTCTTCTGTTCAGGACTCGCTGGTCTCCCGCCCTGAGGCTCTGGACTCTGCACAGTCCCCCAGCCAAGCCCCACACTCCCAGCAGCCGTGTGCTTCTGTGCTCTCATGCTCCTTCCGATCCGTTCTCTCTCTTTGACCTTGACAGGCACCACCACACTGGCCTCCCTGGCCTTGGGTCGGGGCTGTTCTGACAGAGCCAAGGGCACATGCACATCCTGACCCTGCACGCCAGAAGGTGCTCGTGCTCTTAAGGACACACCCTCCCCACTCCTGAGCAGTATCCCGTCCACCTGCCCTGGCTTCCTTCCACACAGTGGGAGAACCCAGGTCTGAAACTGGCACTCCTGATTCCAGGCCATCAGATCCCAACTTCTGATCTTGGCCAAGTCAGGGATGGCAAATCGGCCATCTTATGTCACCTTATGTGCCAGCTGCGATTGATTAGAGGGCTGCCCGGAGAATGTGCTGATTAGAGGGCTGCCTGGAGAATGTGTTGAGAAGGATTCTGAGGCCACCTCTGGGCTCCTCAGAAAAGAGTGGCTGATGGATTAGTGACATCTGCCATATGTGATGGAGGAACGCAAGGCAACCTTGCTGTCCCTGAGGGCCATCTTCACTGCCCCCCATACAGGCTCCTTGAATCCCACCAAACCCACCACCTCCCTGACAACAACGAATGCTTACAATGACAGCTCACGTGTATCTATTGAGCCCATAATTACCAAGTACAAGACTGCTAAGCACATCACGTAGATTCTCTTTCAACCTGCCTGATAATCCTGTTATTACGACCATATGACAGGTGGGAAACCAAGGTGGGAAACCAAGGTGGGGGTACCTGGTCTGGGTCCCCTGACTCCCACGTAGTGGGGTGTGCACACAGCCAGACTCCCCAGAGCCACATCTTTGGACCTCGAAGTTTCACCTCTGTGCCCTGTGCCTTTCTTCACCTTCTCCAGTGCTCCAACTCCCACCTGCCCTTCAAAGCCACCTCAAGCGCCACCTCCTTCCCTCATCTCCATTCTGCAAGGAGTCCCCTCCCTCCCGAACCTCCCAGGGGTCCTTGGCTCGGGGCGCCTCATCCTGAATTTGTTCTGGCTGTATCTGTTGGACCATGAACACACCTGGAACACATCCTTTCCTCCTTGGAGCCTCCTGGGGCTGAGACCTGGCCTGGCAGAGAAAGGCCCCCTGAAAAGATGTATTGAGTGCATAAACGCTCCCTGCCTCAGAGGGAAGCCTGTCAGACCTCGCCAAGGCAAAACACATGGGCCATCCATCTCCAGTGTGTGCTGAGCACCTGTGGATGGGTGCAGGCACCAGGAGGAGACAACAGTGAGCAAGACCAGTCCCTGCCCCTGGAACTTACGGTCCCAACAGTGCCCTGTGACAACTGCTTATGGAAACGGAGCATCAGGGAGAGCTCCTGGAGGAGGAGGCGCTTGAACTGCACGGCCCACGTGCACTGACAGGCATGCTCCACATCCACTGCTCTGTCTCTGTGTTCAACTCACCACTTGCATGTTGTCTTCCCACTCCTGAAAGGCTTGGAATGGTTCTGCACCAGGGAGGGAGGGGCTCAGCCCAACACTGGCCCCTTCATTTCTCAACTACCTCTGCACAGGATTACACAGGGGTTTCACTTACATCCTATGTCACTGCCTACAAAACAGCAATGTTTCTAAGATGCTTTTATTCACACTTCAGAACAGGTGCTGGACACCTCCTCATTTCTCTGCCCCAGCTGCCCTACCTTGTGGCTTGAGGCTGACCCGTGGGCACAGTGTTAATAGGAATTCAGCCAAAAAGGAGCCTGCAGATGAGAGGAGCAGGCAGGAGGAAAGTGAGGTCGGTATATATATCACCAGGCTCCTCCCAACCAGGTTGCTGTGTCCCTCCTTCCAAGGTCAGGACTCATGCTGGATGGGCCTCTCCTATGGCTACAGCTACCCTTCAGTTCAAAGCGGTAATAGCTCCCCTTTGTTGCTGGCCCTGGGCTGCACCACCTCTCCTTTAATTCATTCATTTTCCATTTATTCAACTCTCCTCAAATACCCTGTCTGAGGGTGCCATAAAAATGTAAGACTAAGACCACGTCAATTGCCCATAAAGAACACTTTTGTATGTTCCACTTGGAGTAGCTCAGAGGGGAGACTAATGGAAACTAGGGGGAGGTTAGCCTCCAAGCCTCCCCTGGGGCCACCGCTGTTTGTGTCCCCAGGATAACAGCAGGAGGTGTCAATAACTGACTCAATGAATGAATGAATTGATCCCACCTGGTCCCTCCACCACCAACAGCAGATTGCCTCTTCCTTCCTTCCACCCGACCCGCTTCAGCCTCCACGGCCAAGCCCAGATGGAACGCCCCTTCCTTCCTCATCTCCTGAGGGCAGGGGGCAGGATACAGCGGTGGGTGAGTGGAGAAGCCCTGTGCCCAAGCCCCCAGGGAAGACGAGGGCCCGCGGCCGAGCAGCGGCATCGGGAACCGGGTCTCCAGGGGCCTTCACCCTAACAGGCTGGGTGGCTTTGAAGCTGTCACTTCACGTGTGCAAAGGGAGCAGCCACGACCCCGGCCCCGCACAGCAGATGACCCAGAAGATGGCACAGGGCTTTGCGCACAAAGGGCACTCGGGGACCCTCGGGGACGACCGGGGGTCCTCGGGGCGGGGGTCCCCGGCGCGGCGCGGTGCGAGGGATCGGGTCGCTCTCCTATCTCCCCGTCGCACCAAAGTGTACGCGCCCCGCCCATCTCGGCCAGAGAACCGCCGGGCACGGCGCCCCACGTGGGGCCGTACGGGCTCGCGACCCCGGCGCCCGATTGGCCGAAGAGCAGCCAATCAGAGGGCGTTGTCAGCAGCTGCCTCGCCAATTGGCTGAGGGGAGCGGGCCAGGGAGGGGCGGGGCTTCCTTTTGTTCTTTCCTCCGCGGCACCACGAGCCCCGCCTCGGGGTCCCCTGCCGCTTGGGCTGCACGCCGCGGGTGCCCCCACCCCAGAGCCGGGGTTGGGGCCGTCGGGTGCTGCCGGGGGGCTGCAGGCAGCAGCCGAGGCCCTTCCTAGCTGACCGCTCCGGAGGACGGCCCCCCTTCAGCCCCCTCCCCACCCGCAACTTGCTCATACACAGGAGAAAGAACCAGCCGCCTGAAACGCGGCCTGCCCAGGGGTGACCTTGGACAAGCCCTTTCAGTTCTGTCCCTCGGTTCCCTTACCCTTGCTTTCTCTCTGTCTCAGAGGACTTGTGGACAAGGAGAGCCCATAAAAAATGAGCTAGGGGCTTCCCTGGTGGCACAGTGGTTGAGAATCTGCTTGCCAATGCAGGGGACACGGGTTCGAGCCCTGGTCTGGGAAGATCCCACATGCCGCGGAGCAACTAGGCCCCTGAGCCACAACTACTGAGCCTGCGCGTCTGGAGCCCACAACAAGAGAGGCCGCGATAGTGAGAAGCCCGCGCACCGCGATGAAAAGTGGCCCCCGCATGCTGCAACTAGAGAAAGCCCTAGTTGAGAAAGACCCAACACAGCCAAAAATAAATAAATAATTTAAAAAAAAAAAAAAAAAGAGCTCAGGCTCTCGCTAAAATGCACCCAGTGAGTGATAGAAAGTCTCTGATTTTTTCTGAGGGGAAGATGGTCGAGGAGAGGAGACGAAGTGTCCGGATGTTGCTAACTTGAGACTGTATTCAGAGTGACAGTCCTTTCCTAATCAGAGGGGCTGGGTGGGGGATGGGGCAGAAGACCCTGCCTCAGCCTGGCCAGCTGTGCAAACTCTCCCTAAATCATCCTCCCTCTTCCATCACTTCACAGTGGCCTCCCTCTGGGGTGGAAAGTGGTGGCCCCAGGAGCCAGGGGCCCTTGCAGGGAGAGAGGGCCCTGGGCTGGGCTGGGGGTCAGAGGTTCAGGTCTGGTCCCTTTTCCACCCAGCCCAACACCTTCCCCCAGAAAGTGCCTGGAGGCAATTCCCAGTGAGATGGTGGCCACATACAAATCTCTGGAGGCAGCCAGGCTGCATTGCTGCCCAGGCTGTGGACACAGGGCCCCGATCTCTAGACTGGGGCCTGAGGTCCCCTCCTGCTCAGGGTCCCGCACCGACCCCTGGGAGCCCGGAGTCTCAGCCCCTTTCCTTCCATGAGGTGGTAACCAAGGAGACCACTGAATGACAGGAGGAACAGGCCCTTGCAAGGGAGGAGGTCAGGCCCAGGGATTCCTCAGCACCCTTCCCAACCCCCATTAGCCTGGAAAAGCCCCCAAACCAGTGTTGATGGAGAAGATGGAGCCCTGATGGTGGCTCAGGGACAGCAGCTTGACCAAAATGGGAGTCACCTCCAAGACCACCCCGGACCTAAGAGTCTGTAAAAATGTAATTCCCTGAGGAAGACAGATTCGAATCTGATCAGGGTCAGAATGCCTCTTCATGCCATCAATGGAGCAGTCCCTCAGCCACTGTGACTCCTCTTCTCTGGTGTGCTGGGCCACCCGCTCCAGCTCCTAGCAAGCAGCATGGGGGTCAGAGGCCTTCCCCGCAGCCTGGCTATAGTGGCCCCTGGAAGGACTCCCAGCCTCAGGGCCTTGGCAGGTGTCTGCTGGCTCCCTGGGGGTGGGGTGCTGGGAGCCTGACATCTGCGGACTGTTTTTCACTGTTGGACAAATTGAATCAATGAAACAGGCCCCATCGGGGTGGCCGGGAGCCCAGTGAATGGGAAGGAGAGAGGAGCAGAGGCAAGGGGGCAACACGGCCCATCTCAGGGGCATCTCGCCAGTGAGGGTTCAGGGTGAAGAGGCAAGTGGAACACACCCCCTTTCTGGCTGTTTGGGGGCAGGGACCCTCTATGCAGACCACAGGGAGGGAGGGTCATGGGGCAAAAGCAAAAGCCAGCCAGGGGTGCTGGAGCAAGTTACGAGGGGGTGACAGGGAGGAAACTCAGCAGGGACTGGCCCATTTCTCCATCCAGGATGTAGGCCCTCTGGGCTTCTCAGCCATCTGCCCTACAGATCCTTGGGGCACCAGAGCTCCCCAACACCACAGGCTCCTTTCAATGGCATTTTGTTGCTCTCACATGGAGGCCTCCGGGAGCTGGAGGCTCTACCCAAGAGAGAGGAGGCTGCCCAGGGAGGTTGGAGGAGCCAGCAGAGGGAAGAGGAAACAGACTTTGGAGGTGATAGCAAGGGCAGCTGGTCACCCACCTGGAGCGGAAGCCTCCCCTTGGGCAGGCCCAGAATGATTTAGGAGCCGGCTGCTCTGTGACCCAGCTGACCCAGGGCTGGCCAGTGCTTGGGAGGCCAAGCAGCTGCTGGAGCGTCCCCCTGCCAGTGCTGCACCATTCCCTAACTCTAGCAAGGGCAGCAGAGCCATCTCCTCAAATGCCCTTCCCCAGAGTCCTGGGGTGGGTGCTGCCTCCTCCGGCTGCTGTTGCAGGGGCAGGGTTTCTGTGAGTTGGGCCAGCACCCACCCACCCCCAGCTGCCACCCTGGTACAGGCACTCGCCAAAGTACGTTTGCCCTGCTCTTCAAATGCCACGGTGGTGATGATCTCACTGTCACTCTGGACAGCCAGACATCTGACCCTTGATGTCAAATAACCATTACTGGGCCACCTGAGATAGACGGTGTCTCATCAGCAAACTTCCACAGAGGGGTTGGTCATTGGGAGACTTTCACGGGGCAGAGGCTGAGAAAGGGCACTGACCAGTGTCTGGGCCGGGGACTGGCTGAGAGTCCCACTTCCATAAATTAGCCTGGGACCAGGGTTAATTCACTGGGAGATGAAGAGGAGACTCTTGCAGCTGCCACAGCCCCTAGCCAGGGCTGTCAGTGTGGATGCTGCCCTTTTCCGGCGAGGCCACAGGGACACAGGCCGAATCCTGGGCCCAACTGCTATAGCCAAGGGTCCTGCCAGGGGAGGAGGGGGGGGAGAAGGTGGCAATCGATTTCCTGGTTTTTGCTTGCATGTCACCTGCTGAGGACCCCCAAACTCAGACCCCCGTCACCTCCCCCATGGATAGAGTTCTGAGGCATGGAGGTGTTGAGGATGGGCCACAGGAACCCGAGAGGGATATCAGGTCTTGGCCATCTAGTGCCTTGTCTTAAGGGAAGTGAGTGTTCAGGCCTCCTGGCAGGCACCCCCTCAGGAGGGTGGGATTAGTGCAGGTTTGCTTACAGAGGAGCAGTTAACAGGGAGGCACGGGGCCCTGGAAGGAAGGAACTGCGCTTGCTTCCTCCACTGAGCCTTTGCTGCATTTTAGGCCCCGACCTCGCCAGCTGCGGTGCAGCCTCGGGGCGGGAAGTCGCCGCCCGCCCGCTCCCACCCTCGGTCTACCAATCCTCGTGTGAACCAAGAGATCAATCTCCGGCGCCCTCAAGGGCTCTCCTCGGGGGAGCAGGCGGCCGGCAGGGGCGGTGCGGGGGCGCCCTCCAGCGGCTGCGGCCGGGACGGCGGCCGACCTAAGGACCCGAAGAGCGGGCGGCTCAGGGAGCGCACCGGTTGCGGGGGACGCTGGCGGCCCTCACGGATCCAGCCTGAGGAGCCCCTCCGCACCCCAGCGCCCCCGCCCCTCTCGGCGCCCAGTATTCTTGACTGGATCGCAGGTAACTTGGTAACTAAAAAGGGAGCTGCCCCATGAGGCACTCTGCCCTTCGCAGCTCACCAGGTGGAGTGGAGAAGAGTAGTAGCACACACACCTAATAAAGCAGCGGGTCCTATCCCAGCCAGGAACAACCAACACCTCCGAACTCAAATCCTGCCACACCTAGGCCCAGAGCACTTTCGGAGCAAAGAGACGGTGAGCACTGTTTCCAATATAACTCACACACCCCATACAATTCGCCCGTTTAAAGTGTACAATTACATAGTTTGGGTATATTAAATTTTTAAATTGTGGTAAATATGTGTAACGAAATATGTCATTTAAAAACCATTATCAGGGGCTTTCCTGGTGGCGCAGTCGTTGAGAGTTCGCCTGCCGATGCAGGGAACACGGGTTCGTGCCCCGGTCCGGAAAGATCCCACATGCCTCAGAGCGGCTGGGCCCGTGAGCTATGTGAGCCAGCGCGTCCGGAGCCTGTGCTCCGCAACGGGAGAGGCCACGGCAGTGAGAGGCCCGCGTACCGCAAAAAAACAAAACAAAACACTAAAAACCATTATCAGGACTTCCCTGGTGGTGCAGAGGTTAAGAATCCTCCTGTCAATGCAGGGGACACGGGTTCGAGCCCTGGTCGGGGAAGATCCCACATGCCGTGGAGCAACTAAGCCCCTGCACCACAACTACTGAGCCTGCGCTCTAGAGTTCTTCCCATCAAAACTACTGAAGCCCGCGCAGCTAGAGCCCGAGCTCAGCAACAAGAGAAGCCACCACAATGAGAAGCCTGCGTACCCCAATGAAGAGTAGCCCCCACTCGCTGCCACTAAAGAAAGCCCGTGCACAGCAACAAAGACCCAACACGGCAAGAAATAAATAAATTAATTTTTAAAATAATAATTAAAAAAATAAAACCATTATCAAGTGTACAGGTCAGTGGCATTAAATACATTCACAGTGTTCAGCAACCACCACCGCTATCCATTTCCAGAGCTTTCTCATCATCCCAAAGAGAAACTCTGTACCAATTAAGCAATAACTTCCCATTCCTCCCTCCTCCCGTACCTCATAACCTCTAATCTGTCTCTATGAATTTGCCTATTTTAGATGTTTCATATAAGTGAAATGATACAATATTTGTGCTTTTATGTCTGGCTTATGTCACGCAGCATAATGTCTTCAAGGTCCATCCATGTTGCTGCGTATGGCGGAACTTCATTCCTTGTCATGGCTGAATAGTATTCCTTAGTCTGGATAGACCACATTTTGTTTATCCATTCATCTGTTTATGGACATTTTCCCCATTGTGAATAATGTTACAAGGAACACTGGCCTACAAGTATCTGTTCCAGCCCCTGCTCAGGAGTGTGTACTTAGGAGTGAAAGGAAATCTATCTTTATTTTTTTGAGGGTGACCAAATTGTTTTCCGTAAGGCTGCACCAGCATTGTATGAAGGTTCGAATTTCTCTACAATCTCACCAACACTTGTTACTTTCATCATTAAACAAATGAATTTTTTAAGTAATGTTTTCATTACAAAATATCTATTTGTTGAAAATAACTTACAAACTACAAAGAAGAAAAACACTTTGTATTCATCTCCAACCCCACCACCTAGAGAAGACCACGGCTAACTTTGGGTGATACTGTCGGTTTTTACAAGTGTAGGCTCGTTTGCTAATTTTCTAAGGCTGAGGGCAACCCGCTGCCAGCGTGGGTTGGGACGGGGTCTTCACATCCGGCAGACTGCAGTTCTGTGCAAAGGAGAGGCGACCTTTAGAGGCGACCAGGATCGAGGGCTCGCTCGCAGCCTCGTTTCCCTTACTGAAGGGCGGCGGAGAAAGTTTAAGGAGAGACCCGAGAACCCGGGAAGGTGGCGCCAGGCTGAACCCCCTGCCCGCCCCCGCCGCCATCTCTTCTACGGCCGAGCTCCGGGAGCCGCGCGCCCATTGGCGGAGAGCGCGGCCGCCCGAGCCAATCACGGGGACGGCGGCCCGGCTCGCCCAGTGCGGACGAGGCTGGCGGGCGGCAGCGGGCGCGTGCGCACTGGGCCCTGAGCGCGGCCCCGCCCCCGCCTCTGGGGGGTCGCTATCTTAGGGTCCTCGCGCCGCGTGTTAACCAGTTTTTCCTCCCGGCTTTAGACCTGGGGGGCGCGGGCAGGGAGTCTTGCAGATGCGTCGCCCCTCCCCGGCCGTATGGAGGCCCCCGCCCTGACCGAGAGTCGGGCTCCCTTCCCCTTCCGGGGGCCACGCATCCCCCGGACCCTCTAACCAGGACCGGGAGGTGGAAGCCTCTTTTGCTGCAGAACTGTCGTTACTGTAAAAGAATAAACGCTTCAGTACAAAAGGGAGACGCAGAATTTATGAGATGGCCCCCTCAGAGCCCGTGGGCGACATCTGGCTGCGAGAGGTGTCCCTTTATCCAGAGACAAAGGAGCCCCCGGGCCCGCGAGGCCGCAGTGGCGGGGGGCCCCTGTCAGTCCTGCGGGCGGGCGCGGGTAGGCGGCACCTGGGGGTGGCGGGGGCTCTTGGTGGCGGATCGCGTCCCACCACTCCCCCACCTCGACTTCAGGGCGGGCTTGCCCCCACCCCCGCGTTTTGCTTCCCCTCCTTCCTCCCCCTTCCCCTCCCCCTCCCATTCCTTCCAGGTCCTTTCCGCCTCTCCCGCCCTTTCCCCCCTTCTCCCCTCCCTCTTTTCCTCCCCTCCCTCTTTTCCTCCCCTCCCTCCGCTCGCCTCCCTTCCCTCCCCCCAGCCCCGCAGCCGAGCGGTAAGGTTAAGAGAAAAAGCTTCAGGAGAATTTTCGTTAAGTCAGCTCTGATTCGGGGAATAACTAGTAGAATCAAGGGCGGCCGCGACCCCCTCCCCTTCTGTGAAGATAACTTATCAGGGGTTCTGAAGGGCCCTCGGGAAACAGGGCACTTCCTGGACAGGATCTTGTCCCTTCCCTTGGGAGCCTGGCCCCTCGCGGGCCCCCGCCCCCTCTCCACCCGTCGGGCAAGCTAGGTCTCGGGGCGGAGGGCGCCACTGCTTCCGCCTCAGGCCAGCCCAGGTGTCCAGGGCGGGGCTCTGCACAAAGGCCGCTGGGACCGGCGACCTCAGGCCCTCGCGTGTGACCTGGTCCCCGATGATTGAGAGTGAGGCCCCAGGGCAGACCACAGGGGGCCCTCCAGGCCAGTGGCGCCTCCAGAAAGGAGAATGGGCTGAGTGAGAGGGCTGGCGAGCATGTGCCCTGCCCCACTCCTTCCGGGGAACCCAGCTTGGTTGGGGAGCCCTGTGGAGAAGGACATGGGTAGCAGGGCAGGCAGCCCCTCGGCCCTGTGCATAATGCCCCCTCCCCCAGCTGTAGGGACGTGTGACTGGGGAAATCCATCACCCCCATCTCCCTACCCTTCCTGTCACCAGGCCTGGGCCTTTGCTCCCCAAGAGCTGCCTGGGTACGGATCAGAAACCCCAACTCCCAGAGAGGAGGAGGGCAGAGCAGACCAGGAGGTCCTCAGAGGGGCCTGTGGACTCAGGGCTGGGCGGGGCTTTGCCTCTGTCTCTGTAAACCTCTGTAAGTCACTCTGCTCCCAGCCTCAGTGGCCTCACGCAAACTGGGAATGCTATTTTGTTGCCTGTACTGCCCTGCAGAGGATTGACAGCCCGCCCACGCACCACTGAGAGAACCCACAGGCCCTGCCTAATCTGAACTCCCTGCTTTGTCCACCAGCATCTCACGACCCCAGACTCTTAGGCCTCCAGATGCACTGACCTCCCTGTAGTTCCTGGAATACACCCAGGCCTGCGCTTATCCCAGAGCATTTGCACTGTCCATCTCTCTGGGGACTGTTCTTTTGCCCGCCATCTCCTCCTTTGTTCAAATGTTGTCTTCTCAGAGGGGCCTCCTCTAACCCCCCTTAAAGTTTCACCCCCTCCCCAGTCCCCCAGCTTTGCTTCCCTGCAGCTAGCATCCCCTCCAATGCACTGCAGTTTTCTTGTTTTAAGAGTCTGTTTCCCCCCACACACACCACCACCCCACTAGGATGTGAGTTTTTTCTGCCCGTTGCGTTTCCGGCTGTATCCTGCTTGGCTCCCAGGAGGCCCTCTCTAAGTATTTGTTGACAATAAAGTAGTGAATATAAACCCAGAAAGTCTGCAGACCACCTTTCAGATCAAGGTCGACCCTTCTCCCAGCTACACACCAGAGCCAGTGCCGTGGCAATAGGCCAGGCCACTGTGTATAACATACACAGAGTAACATTAACATTCTCCACACAGCAGAGGGTCTTCATTAACCATCAAGGAACAACAGCAGTACTTCAATAGAAAATAGGCAACAGTTACGATAAGACATTCCACGACGGCCCCAAACAAATGAAAAGATGCTGTAGCCCTCCAAAAGTCAGTCAGGCGCCAGGAGGTGTCGTTTGTCACCTACCAGACTGGCAAACATTTTCTGGGTGGTTGTAGCTGGTGTTGGTGGGATGCGAGGAAAAGGTGCCCATGGTGGGAGAGAGGAGAAGGGAGGGCAGAAGCTCTCGAAGGGCCCTTGCAGTTTCACTGAGGACACCGGAGAGCACAGCCAGCGGGGGCCCGCTCTGCTCCAGCTCCAACAGGCACTCAGCTGTGCTAAGGCTCCCAAAGTGTAACCACACAGGAGAGCCTGGCCTGGCCCCAAGGTAGCTGGTGAGACCTTCCCCGGCCAGGATGGCCCCCCGCCTGCCCGCCCCTTGCTCCTTCTCATCTCTTCCCCAATGCAGTTTGTATTCGATGTTCCCAGACACCAGCTGAGAGAACACACACGTCTCTGGCCTGGCCAGTGGGTGCCAAGACCAGGGGTTGGCTCTGTTCACAGCTTCAGTGAAGGGGCCCTCGGGCACTGTGTGGTCGGTGGGAGGCTGCCAGAGCAGCCCCAGAAATGCTTATTAAAGAGCCGGTAAATCACACAACTCCAGCCACCTCTCTACCCTCTCCCTTCCATGTTGCTGCCTGACGTTCTATATTGATGCATTTAATTTATCTTTAAAAATGGGCAAGACTGCTTGTTTGATTTCCACAGGGGCCATGTGGGGCAAAAAGCGGACAAGTCATCTCCTGACCCTGGATGGCTGATGTAATGGGTCCCCTGTGCTGAAGGCCCCGCCCCCTTCTCCTGGACGCTTCTCAGTTTGGCTCTGGGCCACTCCCCGTGCAGTGACATCAGAGCTGGTGCTGTCCTTGGCAGCTGGTTCATTTCTGCATAGCTGTGGGCACCCATAAAGTCCAGGAGACCCCTGTCAGGCGGCACTCCTGGACCGGGCCTCTCTCATCCATGCCTCCCAGGGAGATAGGCGGTCTTGGGGCTGGAGTAGGGGTGGGGGTGTGGACCCCTCCTTGGGCCTGACAAAGCTGCAGGGACAGTTTGGATTACTTCTTTGCCTAAATCACCAAGACAGGCAAGATCTGTGAGCATCACAAAAAGGGATTTATTTGCAGCAAATGAGTGTTTTCAGCAAAAAGAAGTCTGGAGAAGGAATCCAAGGTAATTCTTTGCCTACACTGGACAGGCTGAGGCCATCTGAGCCCATAGGACCTCCCAAGAAAGGATTCTGGAATAATGCCAGTAGGAGAGCATTAACCTGCTTCAGATGGACTTGAGGTGTCTTAAGAATAAAACTGGCTAATTAGCTTTGAAAACAAACACATAGGGGATTCCCTGGCAGTCCAGTGGTTAGGACTCCCTGTTTCCACTGCCGGGGGGGCCTGGGTTCGATCCCTGGTCAGGGAACTAAGATCCCACAAGCCACGAGGTGAGGCCAAAAGAAAGAAAAAACAAAAACCCAAACACATAGATAGGCAGACACGCAACAGCAGCCAACTGTGGTGACCGCCTCCAAGGTGGCCCAGTGGCCCCGCCTCCTGGTCCTCAAGCCCCCATCCTCTCCCACACTGGGCCAGGGCAGATCTGGTGGTCAGCAGAGGAGGGTGGAGCCATGGCACTTCTGAGAGCAGCTTGTGAGACCGCGGCTCTCTCCATCACCTCCTCCTCTCGGCACGGAACACAGGTCTCCTGCCAACAGTCACGTGAGCCGGTCCCCGTTGAGTTTTCAGATACCATGGGCCCAGCCCACAGCCTGACCACAACCTTGCGGGAGACCCTGAGCCAGGACCACCCGGGGAGGCCGATTCCTGACCCTCGGATATGGTTGTTTTAAGACTCTGAGTTTTGGGGCAGTTGGTTACACAAAGAGAAGACCCGCCCACCACCAAAAGCAGCAGACCGCATAGACAGAGCCCGGCATCCTCGATGAGTGGGTTATGAAAACGGAAGAGGACAGAAGGGACGGGACCCCGTGGCTACATGGTTTTCTTTTCCTGACAAGGGACAGCGGGTGGAGCCTGGATTTGGGGTCAGAGCCCTGGGGTGGAGTCCTGGCCCAGGCCTTGCAGGTCCCCATTCCCTGGGGGCTGCTGGCCAACTCTGTGGTCAGCTGTCCACCCTGGCATTCTTTTTTGGCCATGCCTCCAGGCTTGTGAGATCTTAGTTCCCTGACCAGGGATCGAACCCATGCCCCCTACAGTGGAAGCGCAGAGCCCTAACCGCTGGACCACCAGGGAATTCCCCATCCTGGCATTCTTGCACATAGAGTTCCTTCTGCCCAGAAAGTTCTCGGCCCTCCTGTGCACTGGAAGGCCCTCTCCTGCCCACCTTCCAGGGAGCTTCTGCCTGCACAGGCACTCCCTCCGCCATGGAGTCATCCCCCTGCCCCCCGGCCTGAGCAGGCATTACCCAAGTTCAAGGATCTGCTTGGACCGCACCTGGCATACAGTGGGTGCTTAATAAACGTTGCTGACTCGGGGCAGGCAGTAGCAACTTGCAGTCTATTTTTCATCAGAAGGCGGAGGTGGTGAGGAGGATAATAGCACTTACACAGGTTCACACAATAGTCCCTGCAACCCCCACAAGGCAGGTGCTCCAATGTTACTACTGAGACTGAGGCTCAGAGAGGCCGAGGAACCCATCTAAGATCCCACAGCTGTCGCGTGGCAGAGCCAGGATTCAGGCCCTCAGGCTGGCTTTGAAGCCGTGCCCCTAACCCCTGGCTTCACTGCTTCCTGCCTGTTGGGGTGACCTCCCATCATCCACGCCCCCCCACATTAGCCACTATGCATTGGGGTTAGGGTTAGGCCCAGTGCTTTCACGTTAGGTAATCTCTCTCCAGGATGGTGGTAGGAACGGTGGGGAAGCGCTAACACCTGTGTCATCACAACAGGGAGGATTATGACCACAACCCGTGGCAGCAGCCACCTTTTCCAATGGGGAGAGTATGTGAATCCTGGTCCAGCCATCCCTACAAAGAAGATTTAATAATCTGGGTAGATGGCTTGGGTTAAAATGGCAAATAAAAAGAGCAGGATGGGCCTGTGGTTGTCTTGGCAAAGTCTGATGAAGTATTATTTACTGAAAGCAAGAAACCAGTTGCATGGGCCTGCCCGATTTGCATTTAGTTGGCAGAAAGGTTTGGAAGAGTCTCCACATTTAAACAGAAATTTCCCCATGAAAATTAGGAAGAGTCTTAAAAAGCAAATGCTGTTGAAGAAAGCTCAAGGTTGGTTGGCTGAGAGGTTTGCAAAAGTGAGCATTTCCAGACAAGTTCACAAAGATGCGTAAATAAGAAAGCCTGTCACTGTGTTATGTGAATTAGTAATAAATTTAAAGCCACCTCAGTAACCATCAGTAGAGAGGTAGTTAACTGATGGTAAATTTCCATAGCAGAATACTATGTAGCTGTGAGGAAGGTACCTTTAAATGTATTGTCATGGAAAGACGTCACTAACATGTCAGTAAAAGAAAAATCAGGCACTTCCCTGGTGGTCCAGTGGTTAAGACTCCATGCTTCCACTGCAGGGGGCCTGGGTTTGATCCCTGGTTGGGAACTAACATCCCACATGCCACACAGCATGGCCAAAAAAAAAGAAAAGAAAAATCAGGTCATGGAAAAATATAACTTTATGCATAAAAATATGTCAATATATACATTACAAAGTATAGGAGGGACTTCTACTTCTGTCCATCATGGGATAATTGGTATGGAATTAGCCCTCCTGACATTAACAATTAGAAAACTGGAAAGAAAAAACATGAGGCCACTGTTTTTAGACATTGGACAATAGGCAGCCCAGGACTGTGATTCCTAAGAGAAGGGAAACATCAGATGTGAGCCCTACAGTTACCTTGGCTTTCTGTCTGGAGGTAGTTTCTGGGCTGAGGTACAGAACACAGAGGTCTTGTGAGCTGACACAGAGACTGGAGTTTAGAGCTGCTGAAACGGCTGGGATTTGCAAAGCAGAGTGCCTAAGGAGGTAGCTGTGCAGACAATGGGCTCTGGAAATCTATACAGAGGTCCCCTTAATTATGAATGTTAAACTGTGCACATGTACAGGAAACCCCATGAGACTCAGCAAAGAACAACTCCTGGAGAGGTGTGAAGCTGAACAATTCCCAGAGCTCAGAGACATTTGGGTTCCTAACAGACCTCATTAAGCACTCAGGGCATTTCATGGAGATTCCGTAAGAGTCATACTAGTAGCAGAGCTAAACCAGAATCAAAGGCTAATCTAGACTCAGTCTAACCAAGCTTTAAAATTGCCTCAAAAAGATCAAACTTCTCTGCAAGTAAGTTGACTTCCTGTGAGAACAAACTTCAACACTCTACAAAAAGGGCAATAAAATCCAGAGGCTCAACAATATAACACTTACAACGTCCAACATTTGATGAAAAACTACTGGACATGTAGAAGCAGGCAAATGTGACCCATACCAGGGAAAAATCAGTCAATAGAAACAGGCCCAGATATGAGAGAGATGCTGGAATTAGCAGACAAGGATTTTAAAAGAGATATCACATATTTGTTCACAAACGTAAAACAAAACACAAACCTAATAAAGAGAAAGAGATGATCTAAAAGAAGCCAAATGGAACTTCTAAAGCTGAACAATACAATACCTGAAATTAAGAATGAACCACATGGACTTAACAGCAGATAGATAGACAAGCAAAACTGAATACCAAAGAGCTGGAGGACACAACAATAGACACTATCCAAACTAAATCACAGAGGAGAAAAAACACAATATATCAACATTTTGGGGATGCAGCTAAAACAGCGATTAGAAGGTATACATAGTTTTAAATGTTTATATAAAAAAAGAAGGCCCCAAATCCATGATCTATGCTTCTGTGGTTAAGACCTAGAAAAGAGAAGATTAAACCCAAAATAGAAGGAAGGACAAAGAAAATAGAAAAAACCAATAAAAATGGTATAAAAAGTGAATATGCAGGAGAGAAAAATCAATGAAAGCAAAAGCTAGTTCTTTGAGAACTTCAATAACTTTGATAAAACTTTAGCTGCACTGAGTGTTATGGGCCGAATTGTGTCCCCCCCCAAAATTCGTGTGTTGAAGTCCTAACCCCCAGTACCTCAGAATGTGATTGTATTTGGAAATGGGGGTCTTTAAAGAGGTAATTAAGTTAAAACGAGGTCATGTGAATGGGCCCTAATCTACCACATGACTGGTGTCCTTATGAGAAGAGATGAAGACACAGACACACACACAAAGGGCAACCTTGTGAGGACCCAGGGAGGAAACGGCCTAGGAGAGAGGCCTCAGGAGAAACAACCCTGCCGGCACCTTGATCTCAGACTATTAGCCTCCAGAATTGTGAGAAAATAAATGTTTATTGGTTAAGCCCCCCTGGTCTGTAGTAATCTGCTATGGCAGCTCTAGCAAACTAACAAAACTGGTCAAAAAAAAAAGAGAAAAATCACAAACCCTGACACCAAAAGTTGGCAAAGATACTACAAGAATACTGTATACAAATGAATGTCACTCAAAAACACAGATTCAGAAACACTTAACATACTAGCAGACCAAATCAAAAATATATAAAAGAATCATGAAAAAGTGGGGTTTAACCCAGGAATACAAGATTGGTTTAACACTCAACAATTGGCACCTCCCTGGTGGCACAGTGGCTAAGAATCTGCCTGCCAATGCGGGGGACACAGGTTCAAGCCCTGGCCCGGGAAGATCCCACATGCCACGGAGCAACTAAGCCCCTGCGCCACAACTACTGAGCCTGCGAGCCACAACTACTGAGCCCACATGCCACAACTACTGAAGGCCGTGCTCTGCAACAAGAGAAGCCACCGCAATGAGAAGCCTGTGCACCGTGACAAAGAGTAGCCCCTGCTCACCACAACTAGAGAAAGTCTGCGTGCAAAAACGAAGACCCAATGCAGCCATAAATAAATAAATAAGTTTATTTTAAAAAAAAACACTCAACAATCAATCGCTGTAATTCACCGTGATAACAGAGTAAAGGGGAAGAACACAAGGTCTTCTCAATGAGGCAGAAAAATTATTTGACAAAATTCAATACCTATTTATGATTTTTAAAAAACCTCATATCAAAATAAAAATAGAAGGGAAATTCCTGAACCTGATAAAAATATCTATGAAAAACCCACAGCTGACCACACTGAATGATGAAAGACAGAGAGCTTTCCCCCTAAGATAGTGTACTATTCTCATCACTCCTGTTCAGTCTGTTGAATTATCACACAGGAGATGCTAGCAAGTACAAAAAGACAAAAATAATAATTAAATTAAAGGCAAATACATCTGAAAGAATAAAATTAAAACATTCCTTATTCACAGATCTGGTCATGCATGTAGAACACCTGCTTCTGGAATTAACAGGTGAATTAGCAAGATCGCAGGATGCCAGGGCAGATGCAAAAATCAGTTGTTACTATTTCTCTAACTAGCAATGAGCGACTGGAAAGTGAAAAGAACAAGACCATTTACCAGGATAGCCCCAAACATCAAATACCTAAGAATAAACTGAATAAAATCTATGTACCACCCCTCAACTGAAAACTCTAAAATCTTACTGAGAGAAGTGAAAGAAGACCTAAATAGATGGAGGGATAGAAAGTGTTCATAATTTGGAAGACAGTGTTGTGAAGATGTCAGTTCTTCTCAAATTGAACTGTAGATTTAATGCAGTCCTAATCAAAATCACAGGAGGCTTTTGTTTGTTGAAAACGACAACCTGATTCTAAAATGGATATGGAATGAAAAGGACTTAGACTGGCCAAATCAATTTTAAGAAAAAAAGAACAAGGTGGGGCCTCCCTGGTGGCCCAGTGGTTGGGAGTCTGCCTGCCGATGCAGGGGATGCGGGTTCGTGCCCCGGTCTGGGAAGATCCCACATGCCGCGGAGCGGCTGGGCCCGTGAGCCATGGCCGCTGAGCCTGCGCATCTGGAGCCTATGCTCTGCAACGGGAGAGGCCACAACAGTGAGAGGCCCGTGTACCGCAAAAAAAAACAAAAAACAAAAAAACAAGGTGGAGGATGCACACCGCTTCATTTCAAGACTTAATATAAAGCTGAAGTCATCAAGGGTGTGGTGAGAGCAGGAGGATGTATATATAGGCCAGTGGGTCAGGAGGAAGAGGTCAGAAATAGACCCACACATATGGTCAGTTGATTTCTGACACAAGTTTCAAGACAATTCAATAAAGAAAGTCTTTTCAACAAATGGTGCTGAAACAGCTGGATATCTTTGAGGGAAAAAATGAACTCTTACCTCACACCATTCACAAAAATCAGCTTTAAATTAATCATAGATATGAATGTAAAAGTTAGAACCATAGAACTTCTGGAAAAAAACATAGGAGAAAATCTTGATGACCTTACAATAGGATGCAAAAAACACTAGTGAGGGACATCCCTGGTGGCACAGTGGTTGAGAATCCGCCTGCCAATGCAGGGGACACGGGTCCGGGAAGATCCCACATGCCACGGAGCAACTAAGCCCGTGCACCACAACTGCTGAGCCCGTGTGCCACAACTACTGAAGCCTGCACGCCTAGAGCTGGTGCTCCGCAACAAGAGAAGCCACTGAAATCAGAAGCCCACGCACCACAACGAAGAGTAGCCTCCACTGGCCACAACTAGAGAAAGCCCATGTGCAGCAACAAAGATCCAACACAGCCAAAAATAAATTAATTAATTAATTTTTTAAAAAACCCACTAATTATAAACGGAAAAATGGGAGAATTCCCTGGTGGTCCAGTGGTTAAGACTCAGGGCTTCCACTGCAGGGGGCGCAGGTTAGATTCCCTGCTCAGGGAATTAAGATCCTGCATGCCATGCAGCGCTGCCAAAAAAAAAAAAAAAAAGAAAAGAAAAGAAAAAGAAAAGGCAAGTTATAGAGTGAAAGTATTTGCAATATATGCATCTGATAAATTATTAGTATACAGGATAAAGAACTCTTACCACCCAATAATAATAAAAAAGACCAACAACTCAGTAAAAATGGGCAAAAGATTAGAATATATGCTTCACAAAAGAAGATATAAAATAGACCGATAAACACATAAAGAGATGCTCAACATCATGATTCATCAGGAAAATGCAAATTAAGACCACATTGAGAGACCACTAACATCTAACAAATGACTAAAATTTTAAAACACTGACAACACCAAATTCTGGCGAGGATGTGGAGCAACAGGAATTCTCTTTCATTGCTGGCAGGAATGCAGAACGGTTCAGCCGCTTTGGAAAACAATTTGGCTGTTTCTTACAAAGATAAACACAATCTTACCATACAATCCAGAGGTTATGCTCCTAGGATTTTTGCCCGATGGATCTAAAACCTTTACGTTCACACAAAAGTCTCCACAAAAATGTTTATAGCACCTTTATTCATAATTACCAAAATCTGGAAACAACCAAGATGTCCTTCAATAGGGGAATGGATAAACAAGCTGTGGAATATCCAGACGATTGACTACTATTCAGTGATAAAAAGGCAGATGCGGGCTTCCCTAGTGGCGCAGTGGTTGGGAGTCCGCCTGCCGATGCAGGGGACGCGGGTTCGTGCCCCAGTCCGCGAAGATCCCACATGCCACGGAGCGCCTGGGCCCGTGAGCCATGGCTGCTGAGCCTGCGCGTCCAGAGCCTGTGCTCCGCAATGGGAGAGGCCACAACAGTGAGAGGCCCACGTACCGCAAAACAAAACAAAAAAAACATTTAGAAGATCAAGGGATCCCAGGAAGGAATGCAGACTGTTACAAACGGATGAAACCGCCTCACTAAATGGGTTGGGGGAAAGGTGCTGACCTAAGTAACTTCAGGAATGAGTGGATCCCTAAGACTAAAGGCAAAAGAACAGTACACAGACCCATACTGTAGTTGGTAAAATTGTTTCCCGCTGGTACTGGTTAATTCTGAAACCGCTGTGCAGGCAGACCTCATTTTATTGAGCTTCACTTCATTGCGATTTTTACAAATCAAAGGTTTGTTGACAATTCTGTGTTGAGCAAGTCTGTCCGCCCCACTTTTCCAACAGCATTCGCTCACTTCGTGTCTCTGTGTCACATTTTGGTAATTCTCACAATATTTCAAACTTTTTCATTATTATCGTATGTGTTACAGTGACCTGTGATCTTTGATGTTACTACAGGACTCACTAAAGGCTCAGATGATGGTTAGCCTTTTTTAGCAATAAAGTATTTAATTAAGGTATATACATTTCTTTTAGACAATGCTGCACACTTAATAACTACAGTATAGTGTAAACATAACTTTTATATGCACCGGAAACCAAAAAATTCATGTGACTCGCTTTATTTCAATATTTGCTTTATTCTGGTGATCTGGACCCAAACCTGCAATATCTCAGTTCTGCCTGAACATATACACTGGAACTGAACGATTAAGTGAACGCATGGTGGATGCTGGGAGCTAGGTTTCTCACTGTCAGAGTGAGAGTTTACAGATAAACAAAGGGCAAAGTGTAGACTGATCTAATGGTAATGATTAGAGTTGGGGACAACAGTAGGAACTCATGTTTAGCTTAATGTAGATACAGATGGTTGTATACAGAAATATATATGTATGTGTGCACACCAAATCCAATGTCATGAAGCTTTTGTCCTGTTTTCTTCTAAGAGTTTTATAGTTTTAGGTTTTACATTTAGGTCCTTAATCCATTTTTTAAAATAAATTCGTTTATTTATTATTATTTATTTATTTATTTTTGGCTGCACTGGGTCTTTGTTGCTACACGCGGGCTTTCTCTAGTTGTGGCGAGCAGGGGCTACTCCTTGTTGTGGTGCGTGGGATTCTCACTGCGGTGGCTTCTCTTGTTGCGGAGCACAGGCTCTAGGTACGCGGGCTTCAGTAGTTGTGGCACGCGGGCTTCAGTAGTTGTGGCGCACGGGCTTAGTTGCTCCACGGCATGTGGGATCTTCCCGGACCAGGGCTCGAACCTGTGTCCCCTGCATTGGCAGGTGGATTCTTAACCACTGCGCCACCAGGGAAGTCCCTTAATCCATTTTGAGTTAATTTTTGTATATGGTGTTAGGTAAGGGTCCAACTTCATTTCTTTTGCATGTGGAGGTCCAGTTTTCCCAGCACCATTTGTTGGCAGGACTATCCTTTCTCCATTGAAAAGTTTTAGTTGGAAATTCCCTGGCAGTCCAGTTGATAGGACTCCACGTTCTCACTGCCAAGGGCCTGGGTTCAATCCCTGCTTGCGGAACTATGATCCCACAAGCCATGTGGCATGGCCAAAAAAAAAAAAAAAAGTTAAAAAAAAAAGAAAGGTCTTAGCAACCTCGTTGAAAATCATTTGACCATATATGGGTGTATTTCTGGGTTCTCTGTTCTTTTTTTTTTTTTAAATAAATTTATATATTTATTTAATTTTTGGCTGCATTGGGTCTTTGTTGCTGTGTGCGGCCTTTCTCTAGTTGCAGCGAGCGGGGGCTACTCTTTGTTGCAGTGTGTGGTCTTCTCATTGCGGTGGCTTCTCTTGTTGTGGAGCACAGGCTTTAGGCTCGCGGACTTCAGTAGTTGTGGCGCACGGGCTTAGTTGCTCCGCGGCATGTGGATCTTCCCGGACCAGGGCTCGAACCCGTGTCTCCTGCATTGGCAGGTGGATTCTTAACCACCGTGCCACCAGGGAAGCCCCTGGGTTCTCTGTTCTGTCCCATTGGTTTATGTCTGTCTTCATGCTAGGACCACACTGTTTTTTTGTTTTTGTTTTAATTAATTATTTTTGGCTGCATTGGGTCTTCATTGCTGTGCACGGGCTTTCTCTAGTTGTGGCAAGTGGGGGCTACTCTTCGTTGCAGTGTGTGGGCTTCTGATTGCGGAGGCTTCTCTTGTTGCAGAGCACGGGCTCTAGGAGTGCAGGCTTCAGTGGTTGTGGTGCATGGGCTTGGTAGTTGTGGCGCACGGGCTTAGTTGCTCTGCAGCATGTGGGATCTTCCAGGACCAGGGATCGAACCCGTGTCCCCTGCATTGGCAGGTGGATTCTTAACCACTGTGCCACCAGGGAAGTCCCAGGACCACACTGTTTTGCTTACTTGTGCTTTGTAGTAAGTTTTGAAATCAGAAAGTGTTTGCCCTCCAGCATTGTGCTCTTTCCAAATTGTTTTGGCTATGCAGGGTGCCTGAGATTGTATATGAAATTTAGGATGGATTTTTCTATTTCTGCAAAAAAAAAAATGTCATTGGGATGTTGATAGGAATTGCATTGAATCTGCAGATTGCTTTGGGTAATACTGACATTTTAACAATATTGTGTTCCAATCCATGAACATGGGATGTGTTGTGTCTTATTTCTTTTAGCAATGTTTTGTAGTTTTCATTGTACAAGTCTTCCATCTCCTTGGTGAAATTCATTCCTAAATATTTTATTCTTTTTGATGCTATTGTAAAAAGGATAAGTTTTATGTGATGCATATGTTTACCACAAGAAAGAAATAGAAAACTAAAAAAACTTACAGACCAGGGAGGGAGACAAATAACACAGGCATTGAAGTGGGGGGATAGGTGCACCAGGTGGCAGGGCTGGGCTGTGCAGGGATACCATGGACAGCTGCACAGGTGGTGCACTGCACAACTCTAGGGGTTGCCACTCATATATACGATGATGCTGTATCAAGCAGGTGAGGCTTGATTATGCTGCATAACAAGTGACTCTACAATCTCATCAACTTACAGCAGTAAGGATTTCTTTCTTGCTCAGGCTGTATGTCTGACCATGTTGGCTCTGATGGTGTCTCTCAGGCCTCCAGGCTGATGGAGAAGCCCTTCTCTGGAACACTGTGGTCCCAGAGCAGAGGGAAAAGAGAGTAGGCTGGCTCCCACACTGGCTCCTAAAGCCCCTTCACTCCTATTTCACTGTCTACGTGTCCAGGGTCAAACACGCCATCAGTGGGGTGGGAAGTGGAACGGGCACCAGAGAGGGGCAGCCTCTTGCAAGTGTTAGAGGACGCCTGAGAACCATGCACTGAGGCAGGCCCCCCTGGAGGGCACCCTCCTGGTCCTAGCAGGGAGCTGAAAGGGGAGGTAGAGCTTCCTGCAGGAGAGAACATCTTGGATGGCCATTGGTCATTGGGGGTTGATGGTGCAGGCCAGCACAGCTGTGGGGGACCATGTGGGGCTCTGTGTGCAGCACGCAGCCCCAGCAGTGGCGGCTCATGTGCTTCTTGGGGGAACACCCCATGGGGAGCTCTCCAGGTCTGATGTTTAGGGCCTCTAACCAGGAAAGGGTCCTGGGAAGCCACAATCTCTCGGTCACCAGAGACCAGCCTTTCTAATGTGAATCCTTGAACTCCCTCCTTGAAACGGTTTCTGTCCTCTACTCAAACACTGACCACTTGGGATGAAAGGGCCTTGAACTTGAAATTGCATCCAATAAACACAACGTCCACCTCCTGCCAGGGTATGGTAACTCTGAGTTGGAGTGGTTGCTGACTGTCCGCTGGGCACGTGGACAGGCTCCTTGCACTGCAGGAAGGAGGCACCCATGAGCTTCCTGCTCCACTCAGAGGGCATCCTCCACTTGTCTCAGCATCAGGACACCTGGGGGACCTGGGGAAGGGGAGCCTCTCGAGGGTTCACATCATGGAGTCCCCCAGGATATGAGACATTTCTCTGAGGCAGCCCTTCCAGAAGCTTCCATTCATTAAGCTGATTAACATTAAGACAATCAGCCTTTGAGGTTTCATCTTCCCTAAGTGGCCCATTTGAATACTTTTCTCTCATTTGCCTACACGTTCTCCCAACTTTTCCTTGCAGATCTCCAGTCCTTCCACGGTCTGGAGATTCATCCTGTTTTCCACTTTGAAGCTGCTGCATCCCGAGTGCCTGTTGATAACGTTCTCCCGTGAAAAGCTCCTTTCTCCTTCTGTAGAAGTAGGCAGAGCTGGCCACATCTTGCTTTGGTTTGAGCAGATTCCGTGTGGAAAGTCATGGTGGCTACAGTCAATCTTTTCCTCAAGCTCCCTCTCCTTTGCAAAGCCTAGCATTTTCGTGCATTCAGTACGCAGAGCTACCCGGAGAAACGATGCTGACAAAAGGTGAGATGTTCCACAGGGGCTGGAGGAGGGACCCGAGGGGAGAGGTCACCGTGAGTGCCTCCCTTTGGCAGTGAAGTGTCTTTTGATGGATGGCAGCGTGCCAAGCTCTCCAATAGGCTCGGCCAGGCAACGGCCGTCATCCAGTGGGTACACTGATTGGGTTTGACATCCGGTTACTGTCCCCAGAGCACCACAAAGAATGGCCAGTGTCTTCTGTGCTGCCGAAATTCTGCTATACCCCACAGGAGCAGGAGGGTGGGCTGACATGCCCCTTCCACGCACAGGGAGGGTGTCCTGGCCTCCGCGTGGAGCAGGCACCGCTCTCCAGTTTGCAGAGGGGACAGAGGAGATGGAGGCCGGGAGTAGAGGGCCTTGCCCACCGTGCCCAATGCAAGAAGAGTGGATGGAGCTGGGATCGTGGCCACCCAGGCAGCCACCTTTTTCCTCCCAGTTCCTAAAGGTGTTCTGTCCTCCCCGGCGGCTCTCCTCAGTCCGGTCTATCCTGTTCCCTGAATCTGCTCATGCTTCAGATCAGATTTTCTAGTCCTGACTGAAAGCGGAATACTGCCCAGGGCAAAACAGTAATTTCTGACCTGTCACTCTTGTGCGTTCCACAGGTGGTCACAGGGAGGTTATGAGCAAGGGGACAGGGGCAAAGCAGACGGAGGTGTGAGACTGGCAGGGTCCACCTTCTGCCCCCCAAAGGAGAGACTCCACATCTCCCTCAGTTGTATGTTCTTGGGGCCCCTTACTCCCAATCCAGCCCAGCCTAACAGGGCCTCCCTCCCTGGACCCTGAAGCCCTCTCCCCAACTACCTGGAGGTTAAGCTAGAAAGCACCACCAGCCCCCACTGGTGAAACTTGCTTCCCAACAGCAAAGGCATGAAATCTCCAGATTTCAAAAACATGTTCTTCCAAACCCTTAAGCTTTTTCAATCTAGCGAAGAAAGCTTACCTTTCTGACCCAACCTGCAAAGAATTATTTGAAAATCTGAAATACCCGAGGAAGACTCTGCCTGCCTTTACATAAAGTTTTGGGGCAGAAGCCATCAAGGAGCTCAGAGCCTGCGAGAGTCATGTTCATGTCACCAGATGACACTTCTATCATCAGATCGCAGGTTCCATGGCTCAACGGTCAGGCTCTATTTTATTACCCCCACGGTTGTTCCACTTTGATATGCTGACCAAAGAGCAAGTCTCACCCTACCACTACCAGTGTGTGGAGAAAGCCACGCCCTCCACTACTTGTGTGTGGAGAAAGCCACGCCCTTCGCGGCCCCAAGTGCTTCTATGGCAGCACAGCCCTACGCTAAATTGAGAACACCAAGCATAAAAAGATTCCTCCTTCCACCAGCTTGGGGGCCAACCCCAGCCAGGTTCTTTCCCTAGAAGCCCCCAAGCCCACAACGTGAGGCAGATTCCAGCTGTGAAGAGATGTTCATTAGGACCACTTGCTCACCTCTGGTTTGGGTGAAACCAAACTGTTGCCTTATTTGAGCCGAGGTTGTTCCACCCTCACCCAACCTTCCATTCCCCAAAACAGGAGGCACTGATCAGTTTACTGCAGCACTTTTATTTCCTCACAATGACGCATTGCTGGGGCCTAATGTTCTCACATGACAGTAGAAAACCAAAATCTGTTGTCATCTCTTAGAGAATTGAGAATTGCGTACAAAAACCTTACATAAATTAAAAGAATAAATTTACAGGTGTGAATGCAAACTGTTTTCCAACTCAAGGTAAGTAACAACCCACGGTGTTCTGGCGGGAAAACTTCGGTAAGAAAGGAAAGCAAGTCCTAAGGCTCAGACCTTCCCAACCCCGTAAGACCGGCAAAACAGAAATGACAACTGGTTCAGGACTCCTGCCAGCCTCTAGAGAAATCCTGGAATAGGCAGCTCTGACACATTAATACCCTGCACAGATCGAGAGACTCCTGGTCTCCCAGATTCTCATCAAGCCATTGGATTTCTCTTCCATAAATGTGTTCTCACCTCAGCCACAAAGTGACGGAGCCGCGTGTTAACTAGGGGTTTAAATCAAAGATATGCACAGGATATTAAACATATACCAAGGGAAGAGTTAACTTGAATACAAGATCAAAATCAGCAACAAGTTCTACAATCCAGTGCTGATATCAGATACAAGCTTCTAGGACAAATTTCTTTTCAAAGGCTTATTCCAGTTTCATGAGGCTAGCATGAGGTGTATACATTTGCCAAGGCAAATTTATACTTCTGAATTAACTCATGCAGCAAATGCTACGCATCTGCTCGCAGTCCGTTTAGAAGCATTTGCGGTGGACAATGGAGGGGCCTGACTCGTCGTACTCCTGCTTGCTGATCCACATCTGCTGGAAGGTGGACAGCGAGGCCAGGATGGAGCCCCCGATCCACACTGAGTACTTGCGCTCGGGAGGAGCGATGATCTGGAAAAACAAGAACGTGGTTTTAGTCAGTGGCATTGTCTTCCCAGAAAGGCCGCCAAGCCCAAGCCCACAACCACCTCTGACTCACCTTGATCTTCATTGTGCTGGGGGCCAGAGCCGTGATCTCCTTCTGCATCCTGTCGGCGATGCCGGGATACATGGTGGTCCCACCAGACAGCACCGTGTTGGCATACAGGTCCTTCCGGATGTCGACATCACACTTCATGATAGAGTTGAAGGTAGTCTCGTGGATGCCACAGGACTCCATACCTAAGAGACAAAGCTCACTCTCAGCGGTCACATTCAAGGTGAAAGGCACCTCGGCTCTCAACAGCCTCAGACGGAGGTCATGCTGCCTGCCTGACACCTACCCAAGAAAGAGGGCTGGAAGAGCGCCTCTGGACACCGGAACCGCTCATTGCCGATGGTGATCACCTGACCATCAGGCAGCTCGTAGCTCTTCTCCAAGGAGGAGGAGGACGCGGCGGTGGCCATCTCCTGCTCGAAGTCCAGGGCAACGTAGCAGAGCTTCTCCTTGATGTCACGCACGATTTCCCGCTCAGCTGTGGTGGTGAAGCTGTAGCCACGCTCCGTGAGGATCTTCATGAGGTAGTCTGTCAGGTCCCGGCCAGCCAGGTCCAGACGCAGGATGGCGTGGGGGAGGGCGTACCCCTCGTAGATGGGCACCGTGTGGGTGACCCCATCCCCAGAGTCCATGACTATACCAGTGGTGCGGCCAGAAGCATACAGAGACAGCACAGCCTGGATGGCCACGTACATGGCCGGAGTGTTGAAAGTCTCGAACATGATCTGCAAGAGGCAACAGCTCCTTAGTCAATGGAAAGGACCCAGGACCACCCCATGCTCACACACCATGCCAGCATGCCACAAATGTGATGTGTGAAGAAAAGAAAAAGACGCAAGCAGAAACACAAATAAGAAACCTTGAGACTTCAGGGAGGAAATGCCAGAAGAACAGAACCCTGGAAATAGTGAAAGAAAACCTTGAATTTCAAAAATCAAAACTGAGCATGAAATGACTTGTGAAACAGATGGAACGGCCCAATCGACCCGGCCACGCTTACCTGGGTCATCTTCTCACGGTTGGCCTTGGGATTCAGGGGGGCCTCCGTCAGCAGCACAGGGTGCTCCTCGGGGGCCACACGCAGCTCGTTGTAGAAGGTGTGGTGCCAGATCTTCTCCATGTCGTCCCAATTGGTGACAATGCCGTGCTCAATGGGGTACTTGAGAGTCAGGATGCCACGCTTGCTCTGGGCCTCGTCGCCCACGTAGCTGTCCTTCTGCCCCATGCCCACCATGACGCCCTGGTGTCGGGGACGCCCAACGATGGACGGGAACACGGCCCGGGGAGCGTCATCCCCAGCAAAGCCCGCTTTGCACATGCCAGAGCCATTATCGATGACGAGCGCGGCGATTTCTTCTTCCATTGCGATCTACTCAAAAATGCAACCATCTCAGGCGCGCCCTGGAGCCCAGGAACAGCCCCTGCACAAATGCCCTCGCCGCGAGACGTTCCGCCTCCCCCCCCGACCAGCCGCCCCGACAACAGAGTAACCGTCTGGAACCGAGACTGGCTTTTATGTAACGCCCCCAGCAGCGTTGTTCCGCGAAGACACGGCCGGGTGCTCTCAGTACTGCGGTCCGGTCCCGGCCCCGCCCTCGCCCTGCCCCCTCCGCCGGCAGCACCCCCACTGAGTCCTCCATGGACCCGCTGGGGCGCGTCCCACCTCACCCACTCCACCCCGCCCGGCTACCCTTTGTTCCCGGCGTCGGCGCGGCCGGGCCTCTGGGGCCAGGAGCGAAAAGCGGGCCTGCGAAGGGGCGCGGGGGCCCGGATACCGGGCCAGGCCACACAGGCCTGCTCACTTACCGGCGGAGGAGGCGGCCGTAGGACGCGGAAAAACGAGCAGACAAGCGACGAGAAGACAAGGAGCGCGAGCCGGCTGCGGCGAGTGAGATCGACCACGGCCTCCCCCGCCCGTATTTAAGCGGAGCGGGGCGCGCGCGCGGGCCGGCGGCGCGCGCGGCCCCAGAACATGTCCATATATGGCGATCTTTCCGAACGCCGGGCGCCCATTGGCCCGCCCGGCAGGGGCACGTGGGGCCCCGCGCCCGGTCCCGCCCCCCACCCGCCCCGCCCCCAACCGCCCCGCCCGCGCCGCCCCCGCGCGCCCGAGACCCTGCGAGCGAGACCACGCGCGGGCTGGCGCTGGCCGGAGCGGGGGCGGGGTGGGTGGGCGTCCCCGGGGATCGCAGGGCGGGGTGCAGAGGATGCCGCGGAGCTGACCCGCCGGCCCCGCCCCGGGACTGCTGGGCGCTGTTGGGGAGGGCCCGGCTGCACCCCGAAACTGCCTGGCCCGGGGCTGGGCGGCATTCGGAGCCGGTTGTGCGCCCGCGGCCGGCCCCGCAGGGGGGGGGGGCTTTGCTCCCCGGGCGCCCCCTTCGAGCTTTCTCCCCGAGGCTCTGCAGGCCGCGAAGGCGGGTTCCCGGCGCCGGGCTGGGGGAGGGGTGGGTGGTGGTCCCCGCCGGCTGCCCATGCGGCATTGTGGGCCCCATGGTCCGGGGGAGTCCCGGGGAGCCGTGACCTCGCCCCTGTCACGATGGAAAGGAGCCGCCCGTTCCCTAGCGCAGCCATGACCGCGTAGTCCCCTCCGCCGGAGTTGGGGCGCTCGGGGGTCCCTGATGGTGCAGAAACGGGGTCCCTGGCGGTGCAGAGACTGGCCCCGTTATACCACACCCAATACATCCTGCCCCTCAAACCGCAAGCCCGATTGTCCCCAGGCGGGGGCTCCACTCCGGGTTTGGGACCACCCCCTCCCTGTCCGTTGGGGAGAGGGTGGAGCTTTGTTTCACTTTAGTCATCTTTGGGCATCGTAGGGAAACTGAGGCAGGGAAGAGTAGTTTTGACCGCTTGAACTGTCAACTCACCCCTAAACTTGAGAAGGGGAACTCTCTCTTCTGTTTATGACACTAGAAGTAAACCCAGTGGACCCCGGCAGCCCTGGGGCTGTGGTTTTCCCGGGTCCAGGGCGCGCCCTTTTCCCCAGGAGCCTGCTCTTGAAGACCTGTCATCTCTGGCAGGGTCCTGGTCACACCTGCTGCTTCCAGGGCTTTCGTTATGCCCGGAGGGAACCAGGTACTACGGTTTCCTTGGACTTACTTGTAAGCTTTCGGGATTGCTCAGCACAGAATTAAACATCAGAGGAGTCATGTGTAAGAGCACACTGGCCATGAGGGGTGACAGTGGTGCCGGACTGAGTGAGTCTGGGGACTCGTCCAAGGTCCGGGCGCGCTGGGCTCTACCCGGGCTGATGTCTGATGGGGGGCGAGGCCGGGCGCCCCAAGAGCCCTGAAAGGTCAGCTGGTGTCCACATCTACCTTGGGCTAGGCAGGTAAAGCAGCCGCCCAGCCCACCTGCGGACTGCAGTCACCCAGATGCCAAGGCCATGCCTATGGCCACCCATGCCACCAGGCCTAGCTGGGTCCCAGACTCCCCAGACTTTCCAAGGGTGTAGGGCAAGGCTACTGTCCATCAGGTGTGTGCTCCACCCATGGAAGAACTTGGGGCTGGGCCTCCGGAAAACCCACCCTTACAGGCGCTCCTGGGCACAACCACCGGCCTTCAACCCCCAGGTGGGGGCGTCAGTGTGCGAAGAAGACTGCAACATTTGGGGGTCCCAAGATGTCACACACGAGAAGTGGGAAGTATCCAGTATCCAAGGCGTCGCGTCCTGTGTCTGCCCACCCCGCATTCCACTCAGGCTCCCTCGACTGCGGGGGCCTCCCCTCCTCGGACTCCAGTTCCCTCTGGCACTCCTTTGTCTGGTGTGCCCGGGCTGCTTCGTGGGACAGATGGGGAGGGGGCAGAGGCCGTTGGAACCTCTGTCCCCGTTCCCCCTTCCTTCTTTCTCACCTTGCAGTCCGCAGGGCGCTGGGTGCACGGCCGAAGGGTTGTGGGGGGAAGTGGGGCGGGGCCTGGGAGCCCCGAGATTTCCGGGGCTTCCCCCTTCGGTAGGCCGCCAGCCCGCCACCAGCAGGGCCGGGCTGCGGGGGAGGGCAAGGGGCGCTCTCAGCCGGCCTGGCGCTGGCTGGGGTGGGGGAGCAGTTTCCAGTTCCGCGGCTGTGTCACCCGGCGCGGTGGGGCGGGGGTCAAGGTGAGGCCGCAGGTGTGCGGGTGCGGGGTGGTGGCGCGCGGCGCGGCCATATTTGGCCATTTCGGCGCCGGCGGAGCCCCGCCCATCGCCCGGGAAGCCGCAGCCTGGGCAGCCCCGTCCCCGCCCGCCGCCGGCCCTGAGTCACCGGCCGGGCGGGGGGCGGAAGTAATGGACTGGGGGCGCCGGGCGCGCTCCTAGCCTTATTTAGTCAAGGAGGCCGCGGATTGGCCGGCGGAACAAAGGGGCGGTGGCGGGGGGCGGGGAGGCCCCGGCGCCTTCGAGGAGGCGAGGCGAGGCGGGGCGGGGCGGGGAGGGCACCGGCAGCTTCTCCCACCCTCACCGCGGGCCTCCGCGGGCCTCCGCGGGTCCGGGAGACCTCGCTGCATCGCGTCACGCCCGGCCGCGAGAGTGCAGCGTGGGGGTGCGCGCGGGCCCAGAGGTCACGTGGCCCGGGCGGGGGGAAGCGGAGCTGGAGGCTTGGCGGTGGGGGGGCGGGCAGGGGGCGACGACCCTCCTAGGAAGCACCATCCGGAACCAGGAGTAAGTGGACGCCTTGGGTCCAGGGACCGGGCCCCAGATAGAGCGAGACCTCCAAGCCCCAAACAGGGGGTTGGGGAAAGCCGCATTCTGCGCTGAGATTTTTCTGTTTTGCAATCGGGCAGTGCGAGGCCTCGCCCAAGGTCACCTCAGGGCTGTGCTCGTGGAAGCGCACGGCTGCCCCCACCCCTCCTGAAGCTGGAGAGGCCCTGGAGCCCCTTGGGAGGGGACCACACGGATGTGGCAGCCCCTGGCTTGGGTCAGCAGGGAGGCCCTGGGAGGAGGGAGAGTCAGCAACTGCACTTCTGCCCAGAAGTGGGTGTGTCCTTCCCAGCTTGAGGATGCAGACTTGGGGCTCAGAGAAATGATGTGAGTTTTTTAGCCCAGTGCTGGTTTGGTGCATTTATTGTGACCTTGCTGCATCTCGTTTCATCTTCTATCCATTTAACGGCTGAGAAGACAGTGGTGCAGGGAGGTGGCATCACCTTGCAAGGAAGTCTGGCGTAGCTGAGACTTAGCCCCAGGCCTCCCCAGCCCTGGACACTGCCAGGCAACCCCAGCTCAGGGTCCTTCCCTTGTCCCTCCCTCTGACACCCACACCAGCCTGGCGTCTCCTTGCTCCAGCCTCCAGGGATGCTTCCCGGGATCCAGGTCACCTCTGCACCTGGTAGCCTCACCCCTAGCCCATCACCCCACCCCTGCCTTCTGCCTCTCTCCACCTCCCAACTAGCCAGTTACTTGCCAGGCAGACAGGGTAGGGAACTTGGTAACAAGTCCCCCTTCGGGCCTTTGCCTCTGCCAGGAATGTCTTTCCTTCCCCTCCCTCCAAATACAACATGGGATCCTGAGTTGGATCCTGGAACACAAAAGAAGACGGTAGTGGAAGAACTGATGAAATCCGAATAAAGTCTGGAGTTTAATTAATTAAGTACCAAAGTCAATCTCTCAGTACAATTGTACCATGACTGTGTAAGATGTTAACATTAGGGGAAACCGGGTAGAGAGGCTGCAGAAATGCTAATACTGTCTTTGTGACATTTGTGTAAATCTAAAATTATCTCATAATAAAAACTTCATTTTAAAAATACCAAGGAGTACTTCCCTGGTGGTCCAGTGGTTAAGACTCCGCGCTTCCACTGCAGGGGGTGTGGATTCAATCCCTGGTCAGGGAAGTTCCACGTGCGGAGCGGTGCAGCCAAAAAAATAAAAAAAGCCAAGGAAAACCAAAGTTTCCCTATCCTCAGCTCACTGTCCTATTCTCTCAGGCTTGTGGATCAAATGCAAGATGAGTGTTCTGCCACCTAAAACCTTCTCCAGGTCACTGGGCTGGCTCCCACTGGGGCAGGGGCAGCCTGTGGAGTGGCTCTGTCTGCTTGGAACAAGGGTCCCCAGGCTGCCCTGGTAGGCAAGGTCAGCTTACTGCTGGCTTGGCCAGCCTGCCTCTGAGTTTCAGGTCAATGAACAGAGTCAGGGCCACACATTTCTGTCTCTGGTCTTAAGTGTCCAGTGGGGCTTGTTCTCCTGCCGGCACTTTACGGACAGTCATGGAGGGTCCATATATCCCAAGGCACCCTGGAGGCCAGGGCTCCAGCCCCACGCCCTGCGGAGCCACCCTGGCGGCCAGCTGCTCGGGCACTTAGGCATTGGTGAGTTGTCAGGTGCTCTGTGCTCAACCCTGCCATTTGTTCTGTGCCAGCATGCACTGGGCCAGGCCTCTTCGTGTGTCATCCAGTCCTCACTGCATAAGGCAGGGAAACTGAGGCTCGCAGTGTGCAGCCCCCACATGAAGTTGGGGTGTCAGGTACACAGAGACACCCAGGCCAAGGCTTCACTGCTCCGGCAGTGGAGGGCTCCAGGCATTTTGAAGACAGGCCCCACTGGAGTTTATTGGAGGTTCCCATCGCCCCACTGTGGTGCAGCAGGAACCAAGGAGGCCTCTGGAAGAACACTGGGTTGGGAGTCAGGACCTGAGTTCTGAGCCTCAACTTCTGTAAAGAAGATGGGCCAATGATGTGAGGGGTGTGTGGCCCACCAGAGGCTCTGAGGCTGGTACCCCTCCTGCACTGGATGATAGGTCTGGGGACAGGAGACCATTGGGTGGCCCAGTGAACTTTCCCCAAGCCGCACCACTGAGGTTTTCCAGACCTCTGGCCTCAATGTCCCCAGGCATTCAGTTTTCGATGATGATTAAGCTGTACTCGCTCAGCGCCTCTGTGTGTCAGACCTGAGATTACCAGGAGCGGCGGCCTCCTTACTCTGCTTTCAAGGGCACACCCCCCCAGGCCTTGTTCCACTGGGCCTTGGGGGACAGTGACAGCGCTGCCTACACCACTGAGCAGGCTGCTGGACCTGGTACAGTGGTCCAGAAATGGTCACAGTCTGCTCTTCATCTTTGCTGCACACACTGCCCACCTGTGTGGGCCCTGCCCCCAGAGGTCACCACTTTTCACCTCTGCATAGTTCTTACTCTCGGTGAGCTGTGTCCACAGATTGCAAAGGGGAACCAAGGATTAAACCCAGGAGGCCAGGCCTCCAGCTGCTTCATGACAGTTCCACCTCAGCATGTGGCTAAAGCCAGAAACCAGGGACTTCCCTGGCAGTCCAGTGGTTTAAGGCTTCATACTCCCAATGCAGGGGGCATGGGTTTCATCCCTGGTCGGGGAACTAAGATCCCGCATGGCCCACGGTGTGCTCAAAAATAAAAAGTCAGAAACCAGGGTGCCCACCAGACCATGGCACGCTCTGCACATCCCTGACCTGTGTCCAGTCCAGCTGTCAGCCTCCTGGTTCCCCACAATTAATATTACAAATCACATCACCCTGCTCCCCATGCCACCCACTGCCTCGATAGAACCTGAACCCCTTACTCTATTGCTGGAGGCTTTCATGGCAAACTCTGCCTGATCCTCCACCCTTTCACCTACTATACCTCTCACTCACTGCCCTCCAGCCTAGGACCAGCACCTGCCCAGAAAGTTTTTCCCGTTGGCCACCTCCTCCCTGCAGGCCTCCAGGTCATCCCCTGGCCTTGGGGCAAGTCCCCACCTCCCACCTGAATGTTGGTTATTCAGTTTGTCCCTGCCCTCTGCCCCAGAGTGTAGGTTCTCTGGACACAAGGTGAAGCTGGTGTCCCCTGGTACCTATACAGGGGAAGGAAGCAGGAATGTAGGCAGAAGGAATGGAGAGAGTAGGGCTCCAGCCCTGAAAGAGGGAAGGGCCTTCCCTGAGAGTCAGAAGGGGGACAGGGGAGCTGCCGAGCTGTTCCCCCAACCCTGACTCCAATATTCAAAGAGAGGATATAGCTCTAGAGCTGAGAGGGAAGGGAGCAGAGGCCTGACTGCCCTCAGGGACCCTCTCCCAGCACCCAAGCTGGTAGGCTCACGGGGGTTGCAGGGGACAAGGGTGGGGCACCCCTCCTGCCCTTCCCGCTCTGGCACAGTGCTGCGGGGAGCTCGCCCGGCCAGCCAAACTCTCTTGAGCTGGACAAGGTCAGGGCTGCCGTGACAGGTGTCCCCACCCCTGGTAAGACACGGACAGGAGGCCGCTGCTCTGGGCGCTCTGTCCTCCCCGCCACTGCTCCAAAGGCTGCAGCTGGAGTGGGCAGAGTGGAGGGAGGTGAGGTCACGGCTTACGTCGAGTCCCGGCTCCGCACCGGCCACCCAGGCCTTCCCGGCGCTCTCCTTCCGGGTTTTGGACTTCCCAGAGAAGCGGCGCCCAGGGGGCGGGCCCTGCTGCTCTCAGCCCCGCCCGCTCCAGCCGGTTTGGGACGCATCGCCCTGGCGGGCTGGGGGCAGGGCTCCGGGTGCTCACACCCCCCCTGGGCCCAGGGCCGCGTGTCCTAATTTGGTCCTGGGGCAGTTCCCGGGCCACGAGTCGTAGCGTGCACCTTCCTGCGCCCCGGCCCGCCTCCACCTCTGGGAGCCTGACCCCAGCACCAGCTTTCTCTGAGCCCTTTGGTGTCAGCGCGGGAGTCCCGGGAGAGACTAGGTCCAGCGGGCGGCCGAGGGGGTGCGGAACAGGCTGCCACCGAAGCAGTGCCAACCAGGGCCGGAGGCCTGGGGCGCCCTGCCACCCGCGGCCATTCTGCACCCCCTCCGTTAGCTGGTTTCGGACCTGGGGTCAGAGCCCCCTCCCCTGCACCGCACAAGCCGCATCTCCTCTGCCCCGGCGGTTTGCGGGCAGGGCACGGCACCCGGGGCCCTGCGGACGGGGGAGATGGGCGCAGTGCGCACACTCAGGACGCGCCTCTCGCGGTCAGGCACGGGCTGGGTGCGGGGTCATCTCCCACGCGGAGAGAGCTCTGCGGCCTGGGCCAGGAGATGGCGCTCTGGCCGGCTGCGGCGGCCCCGAGCGCCCAGCTCTGAAGCAGGCTGCTGTCATTCCCACGTGGGCCGCCAGGTGGGTCCCGGTATCGCGGCTAAGCGGCCCGGGCCGGAAGAGGAGTCGGGGTCGCACCTGCCGACCCATCCCAACTACCCCGGCCCTCCCCAGAGCCCGGACGACCCCCGCAGCCATTGACTCGGGCTGGGGAGGATGCTGCCAGTGGCCCCTGAGTCACTGCCGCCCGAGGGTGACAGGGAGCGGCTTGGGAGTGGCCGGTGACCTCAGCCGGTGCTGACACAGGGTGACAAGGTGGGATTGGGGTCAGCCAGCACCCAGGGCAACGGAAGAGGGGAGGGCCAGGGCCTCCACTCAGCCAGGCAGGGCTGTCCCTGTGCCTTCTGTTCAGGGAGCGGGCAGCACCCACAGAGGGACCCCAAAGCTAGGGCAGACCCTGGACCTGAGTGTGTCTGTTGAATACACAGCTGGTTCCCTGGGAGGGTTCAGATGCCAGCTGCCATGCTGTCTGCTCATTGGACACACTGGGTTATTTCAGCAGCTAGGCCACCTGGGCAGATGGCCATAGATAACCAATTCAGAGAGGAGAGGGAGGCTCAGAGAGGCTGAGGTTGGTTCCAGGTCACACAGCAGGATTGGAGGGGGTGGGACTGTGAGCCCCCTCCCCCAACTATACACACCCTGTTGGCTATGGGGAGGCAGAGGTTGGGGGACAAAGGGGTGTGAGTTCATTCCTCTTCTCCAGGGGCTGCCCAAGGGCTGTGAGCTGTGGGGCTAGGTCATTTGGGACTGGGCTAGCCCCAGGAAGGTGGGAGAGGGAGCCGGTAGGGATGCAGCCTCCGGGGGACCTGGATTGCCACACCAGGGCAGCAGAGAGACACGGAACACCCTGAAGATGGATGGGTGGGGGGCAGAGAGAGCCAGGTTGGGGTTAGGCCATTCCTGGGGAAGGACAGAGGATGCCCATGGGCTGGTGGCCAGAGCTGTACCTCTACCTCCCTGGGTGACAGGTGGGTCGGCCCTACCTGTACGTCTACCAGGGCCTGTGTGAGTGAATCGTCTCAGGGAGCCAGCCCCCAGGAGCAGCCCTGACCCACAGGAGCTGCAGCCAAGGTCAGCAGTGCTGAGCAGACTCACACACCCACTCCTGCTCCCAACATTCTCTTCCCCACTTTGCCCGGGCACAGACTGAGCATGGGGGGCGGGGTGGGGAGCCACCCAGCTGGGAAGGGACAGGCCTGGGGTCTGTAAGCAGGAGTTGAGTTTGCATATCTGCAGGTGCCTGTGTTTTACCTACCTGGGAACAAGGGAGGGAGTTTCGAGACGATAATGTTCCCTCAGATTTTTTTTTCTGTGTGGCCGCACCGCGCAACATGCAGGATCTTAGTTCCCTGACCAGGGAACAAACCTGTGACCCCTGCAGTGGAAACAATAAGTCTTAACCACAGGACCACCAGGGAAGTCCCATGTTCCCTCAGACTTTGAAGGCTTGACTCCCAACTCTTCCTACTGTTGCTCTTGGGAAATGGTTGTCATTTGAGTCCCGATCCAGCGTCCATGGTTTTTCGTGTTTCTGCACAAGCGTTTGGGCTTTTCCCTTTTTTCCAGTCGATCTGAGATTTCTGGGGTACCCGTGCTGAAGACCTCATTCTTGTCTTGGTCACTTCTAGGCCCTAGGCCCTCAATGTCCTTCAGTTCTTGGGAATTTTCTTGTGTTATTTTTTTCATAATTTCCCTCTTTCCTGTTTTATTTTTTTTCTGTTCTTTTGTTTGGGGATTTCTGTTAATTGGCTGGTCATATCTCCTAGTTGAATCCTTTAATTGTCTTATTTTTTCTTCTATCTATTTATCTTTTTTAACTTCCTGGAATATTTGACTTCTTCTGACCCTTCAGTGGGATTTTAAATTCTAATTATTATGGTTTTTAAAATTTTTTAGAGAACTTAATAAATTTTTACCATTTGTCACACTTGCCTTATCTTCTTTTTATCTTTCCCTTTTCCTATCTAAACCATTTGGGAGTCAGTCTCAGACGTCCTGCCCTTTACTCCTTAATATTTCAGTGTCTTTTTCCAAAGAACAGGGACATTGTCTTATATAACCACAGTATAGCAACCAAAATCAGGCAATTTCACATGAATATGGCACAGTTCATCTAATCTGAAATCTAAATTTCAGTGATGACAGTTGTCCCAATAATGTCCTACATAGCATTTTTCCCTGACCTAATCCAGGATCTGTATTGCATTTAGTTGTCCTAACCTATGACATACTTAATCCCCAGGGCCTCTCTCCTGTTCTCTGCACCGTTTATAGCATCACCTATAGGTGAGAAGATTTTTATTAGAAGCAGACCAGCACTAATGCCTCGAGCTAAGTGGCATGACACTGTCCCCATGGGAGCCATTTGACAAAGGAAGGTGACCACGTGCAGAGCCTGTTTGACTGTAGAAGGCAATGGACCATTTCTGTTTTGGCCCAGCAGTCAGAGATGGAGTTTATTCCCTTTTGGATCCCCAGCAAGATTTCTGGCACACTTAATAAGTGTGTAGGTACTTAATAAGTGTAGGTACAAGAGTAGGTACTTAATAAGTGCCTGTGATTATTTGACGTGGGGAGTCTGGTTCTTTCACGATGCGCTGAGCCTCTGCAGATAGATTTGGCGTTGTGCACGGGTGTCTGTGTGTGTGTGTCTGTGTGTCTGTGTGTCTGTGTGTCTGGGCATGTGTGTGAAGGCGCACATAGACAGGGGCTGGGCAGAGGCTGCCATGGTCACCTGCGGAGTTGTGAGCTCCTGATCGTCCATGCCAGGTGTTGACACATCTTGGGCACCTGCGTGTCTGCAAGCCCAGGTGGGCAGTAAATATGCACATTTTGATGAAGTTGCCCTGGTCCTCACTCAGCCCCATGCAGCCGGGGCTCACGCTCAGATATTGCAAGTGTTCCTCTCTTGTCCCAGGAATGTGCAAAGGTCCTGAGGTTTGGGTGCTGGAAGATGGCCCAGTGGTCATGGGACATCTGAGCTTGCTGAGGTGCCCTCAGTCCTGTCCTCGTGGTCCCTTCGGGAACTTTCGGCCTTGCTGGGTTCCAGAGGCCTCTGGTCTCTCCCTCCCCTCTCCTGCTGGATATAGCCCTCATCTCCCCCTCTCCCCGCCCCCTGACCTTATGGTTTTATAAGAGACAAAAGCCAGGAGACTGCACCAGCTTTGTACCCTGAAAGCTCTAAGTGGGGGCCTCCCCAGCCCAGCCAGCAGCTCTCTGCTTGAAGCGGGGCGGGGGGACCAGGCAGGAGAGGTTTGCAAGGAGCTGCTTTGCCAAGACTGTGTGTATCTGGGTGCGTGTGTGTGAAGACGAGGGTCTTGAGGGGGATATAGGGTGGGGGAAGGGAGGGGTCTTGAGAGATGGTGGTGGGTGTGGATTTTCACATGGAGCAAGCGGGAGGCACAGGCTGGGCATCCCCAGTGTTTGCACACACAGCGCAGTCTGAGATGTGCGAGCCCCCTCCCTTCTGCCCTGCTGAGGGGAACTGTCACCCTAAACCGCCTGCAGGCCTCCAGTAAACCAACCTAGGCCCCCGCCCGCCCATGTAAGTGGAACTGTGGGGCAGCGGAGAGCTCTGCCATGAAAAAATCATGAGGACACCAAGCTGTGGGCCTGTTTCCGGAACAATGCAGGGGGCTGGGCCCTGGGTGCCTGCCAAGCTGGACCCCAGGAGAAGGTGATGGGCCCAGGAGTGAAGAAATCAGGGCCTCAGGCTGTGCCCAGCAGCATCTGGACCAGCAGAGTGGCCCTCACCTCCTTGCGGGGCCAAGAAGTTCGGGGGCAGAGGGCCAAAGGGGTGGCGGAGGCCTGGCCATGGGAGGGGCAGAGTACCCGGGATGGCCTGGGAGAGGAATGCCAACTAGAGCAGCAGCTGGGCAGGGCCTGGGCTGAGGCGCAGGCTCTGGAAAGCGGGGTGGGGCACTGGGGATCTCCTCTGTGAGGAGTAATTCCCAGAGACTCACTGCCCTGCGGGATGGGTCTATCTGGCATTGCTCAACGCAGGGGGCCAAGACTTTAGTCTGGGAAAGGTGTGACTGTGGAGGTCCCTCAGCCGGTGGGGCTGTCCTGGCCTCCATCCTGGGCCATTTCCCAGTTTCCAGGCTCCAGGCCAGCTGAGGTGGGGAGGGCCCCTTCCCCCAGCCTGCACACACAGAGCACCTGTGCCAACTCACACCACCAGCATCAGTGTTGCCCGGGCACTGAGCCTGGTGCATGCGCTGGTCACCATGGCAGCAGGTAGTGTGCTGGCAGGAGCCCAGGCTGGGCTCTAGCATCTAGGGCTGGCTGTCTAGACATGCGGAGGTGGGTGTGCTTTCCCTGGTAGCGCCAGAGGGGCCTGGCTGGGTGGAGTGGGAGGTGGACCCTCCAAATGGCCAAGCCTGCCCATCCCCCAGCACCCCAGGAAAGGAACGGTTTCCTGAGAGCTCCAGGGTGGATGCCAGGGGCCTGGGGGGCTCTAAGGCCCTCTCTGCTCTTGGCCCTAGCTGGACACTAAGAGGGCAAGAGGCTGAGGATCGGCCCCAGCCTTTTCTGCTGGAGCCTCTGACAGCTGAGGCCACCCCTGCCCTCTGGGCCCAGCTGTGGCCATAAGGGGCCATCTGGCTGTGTCCATCTGCAGGTGGCCACTCCCTGAAGTAGGGAGCCAGAGGTGCTGCTCACCTTAGGAAAAGGTGCCCTCCTCAAGTCAAACATATTAAAGTTGGTGTGTCAGGTGGCCTGACGTCTGTGCCCAGGCCTGGTCCAGGTTGCAGATGCGAGCCCAGGGTGGTGTGGACACACTGGGTTTGTGCCCTCACCCCTGGGAAGGGACTGTGTCAGGTTAAGAAGTGAGAAGGGGCAGGTGAATGGGGGTCCCAGAGTGGCAGGGACTTTGGATGCCCCAGAGTGTAGGCTGGACAGGGCAGTGGTGGGCACGTTTGTGCCCCCAGTGGGCGGCTGTGTGGACAAGTTCTGGCAGGGGGATGGGGTTCTGTGAGAAGGGTGCTCCCTATCGCCTGAGGAGCCAGCCTGCCACAGGCTCTCATGAGGAGTGTACATCTGGGGTGTGAGGAGCGCCCCTTATGCTGTGCGCAGCCTGGTCGCCCTGCTGGGCAGATACGAGTGGGCTCTGAGGCTGGGATCCAGAGCAGCATCTCCAGACTGGGGCTGACCCAGCAGGTGGCCATGGCGCACTCTGCCCAGTTCCTGTCTGTGTGTACTTAAACACACACACACACACACACACACACACACACACACACACACACACGAGGGGCCCAGACTCCCATGCACCCCACTCCATCTATCAGCAGAGGCTCAGCCCATCACATAAGAATCCCACATCAAACATTCACAGGCACTTCTTAAGTACCTACTGTGTGCCAGAATCTTTCGGGGGATCCAGAAAGGAACCATGACCCTAGCAGGCAGCTGACGAGGGCCTGAGATCCTGAGGGGGAGGGAGGGAGGGGGGACCATCTGTGCAAACTACCTCCCTCCGAGGAAGCCTGGGCTGGAAGGCTCGCCTCTCAGAGTCCCCCTGGGGCCTGAAAGGCCAGCCCATGGCTCACACCCCTGGGTTAGTGCCAAGGAGCCCCACCCCACCCCCACCTGGGGCTGTGGGGCCCTAGAATTGAGAGGCCACAGGCCCTTCTTTCTGGCTCTGCTGCTGAGAAGCTGCCTGGAGCCAGGCCCACTTAGTGCCTGGCGGCTGGGCTTCCTCCCGTGGGGCACGTGATGCCCATGAGCGCCCTGCCAGCACCAGTCAGCGCTAATGAGGCCGTCATGCTAATCGGAACAGGCCAGCTCCTTTGCAGCCTGACTGGGAGTTGGGGGTGCAGAGGAGAGACCAGTGCCCATGCCTGGAGGTGGCCATAGGCACAGCTGCCCCTCAGCCCACCCCCCCACCCCCGTACACATGTGGCCTGAAGTGTGGACAGCATCATGGCTTGTACCTCCGAACCAGGACATTTCCCTGGGCAACCCAGTCCCATAGGAACTTGGGGGGATTTTTTGTGGGCATCATCTCTGGGGAGGGGGGTGCAACCCCAGACTGCATCTCCCTACCATGGGGTACCTGGCACGCAGCCTAGCCAGGCACCCAGTCGATGCCCTATAAACGTGTGGGTCGCAGAGGTGGACAGCAGTAGCCCTCAGGGAGAGCAAGACCAGCCCCCCGCTCAGCTGACCTGTGGCGTGCACTACGCTGTCATGGGGATTTGTGTGCAGGCCTACCTCCCTGAACCCCAATCTGAAACCCCCAAGCAAGGAATCGGGGCTCCTGGTCTCCTCCTCAGTGTCTGCACGTGCCTGGGGAGGTCACTGTCCGGGACCTGGAAAATGGAGGAACGACTCCTGACCCATGTGCCCCTCTGCCCCACCCACTCCCTGGGGCCTATGCATGCCCGGCCCAAGGCCCCTTCATTCTGTTGGACCCCCATATGGCCTCGAAAGGGATGGAGGGGTGATGCCTAGAACATCAAGGGCAAGACTCTGGGGGCCGTGGCTGGAAGTGCCCTGTGGCTCCCAGTCCTGGTCCCCAGAGCAGGGAGGCCTGAGGGTCACACGCTGTGATGAGGAAGAGGACACCAAGGCTGGCCCGGGCCCAGGACAGGCAGCTCTGGTTTCACTACTTGGCTCCCGGCCCCTGAGGCAGGTGCAAGAGACAGACAGGCAGGGCAAAGCTGAGCAGGCCCGCTGCAGCTCCCGAAGACAGCCCCCCAGGCCTAGCGTTGGGGGCGCGGGGAGGTGCAATGGGGCGGCCCCAGAGGCTGGGCTGGGAGATGCCGGGTCAGAGGTAGCCAGCTCTGGCTTCTCCTAGCCTGCTGGCCTCGTCCCTCTGCTGGGAAAGCTTCACCCTATGTGATCCCCGGACCCAGCCCATAAAGACCCTGCAGTCAGGCCAGTCGCTCTGGCAATGTGAACGGCAGATCAGGGGTCTCCAAGGCCACCATCAAGGCTGGCTTCACCAGAGCTTGCCCGTAGAAGACAGAGCAACCTTACGGGCCCTGAGAGTTGCTCAGGGTACAGGGCTCAGGTCAGAGCCTGGCCCCGTGACGCCGAGTCTGACAGCCTGCCACCTCCTTGTGCTGCCTGGAATCATGTCTGCTCCACGTTCATGCTCCCATGTCACACTCCCACTGTGCAACCTGCAAGGCGGGTGTAACTTTCCATCATACAGCTGCCACCTCAGCCCAAACCAAGGGCTCTTTTCCTGGGGCCCAACGCACCAGGCTCCCCGGCCAGTGTGCATTCGGCCAAGCGGCTGCCTCTCCACACCTGGTTCGGATCTGGGTGCCATGGGTGCCAGGATGGGGGTGGGGCGCCTGGCCCCACTCAACAGCCCTCCTGCCACTTTCCCAGCCACAGGCCACCCTCGGGAAGCATCAGACTCAGGGCTGCAGGCTGTGACCCAGGGGCCACTGAGGGGGATGGCATGCGACTCAGCTGCGGCCGCCCAGGTTGGGGGCCTTGCCGCACTCCTGGCAGCAGGAATCAGAGAAGCGGTAACTGGATCTGGCGGCTGAGGGTGGAGGGCTGCGATCGGGTTGCGGCCACATGCAAGTTTTCCACCAGGCGGAAAGAGCTGGGCTGGGCTGGGGAGTCTGTGCAGTGGGAAAGAGCTGGGCTGGGCTGGGGAGTCTGTGCAGTGGGTCTGGGGGCCCGGAGGTGGGGGGCAAGGAGAGAGGCCAAGACGTGCAGTGGCCAGAGGCCGGGGCACAGAGCCCGCGTTGGGGCCCGGGCAGCTGCCAGCGAGGACAAGGAGGTGGTCGGCCCTGTGGCGGGTGGCGCTCTCCAGCCCTGCCGGCCCTGGGCTCTGGCCCCTGGGCAGTCCGGGAGTGGCTGAAATCCAAGCTGGGGTAACGAAAGTCTGCTGCTGTTCCTAAGCCGACACAGCTCTGATCCGCCCTCCCACCCGCCCTCTGCTGCCCGCTGGCCATGTAAGAGCTGCCTGGGCCCGTGACCGCTGGCCAGAGGCAGCATCCGAGCGGGCAGCAGGTCCATGACGCCGGCTGGGCCTGGGGGCCACGGGCCGACCCCGTCGAGCCAGGCCTCTGGAGGACCTCGGGGGCCGTGAGCACACAGAGAGAGCTTCCCAGGCCCCTCTTGGGGACCTCAGCCAGGCCCAAAGATGCCCACCAATGGCCTACACCAGGTGCTGAAGATCCAGTTCGGCCTCGTCAATGATACTGACCGTTACCTGACGGCTGAGAGCTTCGGCTTCAAGGTCAACGCCTCAGCACCCAGCCTCAAGAGGAAGCAGATGTGGTTGCTGGAGCCAGACCCGGGCCAGGGCACAGCTGTGCTGTTTCGCAGCAGCCATCTGGGCCGTTACCTGTCAGCCGAGGAGGACGGGCGCGTGGCCTGCGAGGCGGAGCGGCCGGGCCCCGACTGCCGCTTCCTGGTCCTGCCGCAGCCTGATGGGCGCTGGGCGCTGCAGTCGGAGCCGCACGGCCGCTTCTTCGGCGGCACTGAGGACCAGCTGTCCTGCTTCGCCACAGCCATCACCCCGGCTGAGCTGTGGACCGTGCACCTGGCCATCCACCCGCAGGCCCACCTGCTGAGTGTGAGCCGGCGGCGCTACGCGCACCTGTGCCCGCAGGAGGACGAGATCGCGGCGGACAGCAACACACCGTGGGGCGTGGACGCGCTCGTCACGCTCATCTTCCAGAACCGGCAGTACTGCCTCAAGTCCTGCGACAGCCGCTACCTGCGCAGCGATGGCCGCCTTGTCTGGGAGCCTGAGGCTCACACCCGCTACACACTCGAGTTCAAGGCGGGCAAGCTGGCCTTCAAGGACTGTGACGGCCGCTACCTGGCGCCCGTGGGACCCACAGGCACGCTCAGGGCTGGCCGCAACACACGGCCCGGCAAGGATGAGCTCTTCGACCTGGAGGAGAGTCACCCGCAGGTGGTGCTGGTGGCCGCCAACCACCGCTACGTGTCCGTGCGGCAAGGTAATGAGGCTGCGGGGCCGGCCATGCTCTCAGCGTGGGGCTCGTGCAGCGAGTGGCACTGCGGCTGATGGGTGGGGACATGTGTGCGGCAGCACACAGCGTAGGTGGGTGGGCTGTGGGCCGCGTATGGGGTCCCTGCTGAGCCTTGGGCCCGCTGGACAGCTACTGGATGCAAGATGGGCAGCGCTCATCTGGAGGTGGTTGAGGCCCAGGCCAGCTGCTATGAGGGGTAGGAGGGCAGGCCCCGCCCACACTGGGCTGGCCCCCTGCCCGCCCCTCCCCTTCCCTTCTATCACCCCACTTCTGAACTTTAAAGGGTTTGGAAGGCGACCAAGGGCAGGGCAAGGAGAGACAGCAAGAGTGGAGTGGGGAGGTCTTGGGGTTCCTCCAGTCCAGCGGGATGTAAGCAGCCCCTCCAGGGCCTGGACTCCTTGGTGGGGAGACACTGTCTCTACCCAACAGGTGTGGCGTGGCTCCCCCCAAGTCCTGGATCATCGGTCACCTGCTTCATGTGACCGGTGGGCCCTTCCACATGTGATCACATGCCTGTGGGGTGAACGTGGGCAGTTCCTACTTCACCTCGAAGAAGGTGAGGTCCCAGAGTGGCCCCAAGCTGCTTGGGCTCCTGCCTCTGTGCACCCAGGAGTGGCTGGGCATACCCTGAGCCGGCTCACTGCCACCACCTGGTCCAGAAGGGAGAGACCCGGCCCTGAGCACCTGGAGGGGTGGCCCAGCTGTGGCTCTAGGGGCCCCAGCCTGTAGTCCAGGTCTTCAAGGCTAGCGCAGAGCAGGGACCGGCATTCAGCAAACACCCCCAAGCACTTGCGGCATGTGGTCGGGTCCTGGGGCGTGAGGGAAGACAGACAGCCCTGGTCCTTCCCATGTCAGGTCCTACTGTCTGGCCACACTGCTTTCTGACCTGGGCCAAGGCCCATATGCTTGGTTTGTCATTAAAGGGTGGGCAGCAGTGTGAAAAAGCTTTCTCTGTGAGTCAAAGGAGATGCTGGATACAAAGTATTTGTCCCTGTTCAGCTTGTGAATCTTGTGGTGGTGGTAGTGGGGATGGCGCTGAAGCTGGAGGTGATGGTGGTGGTGATGGTAAGACAGGCTGTGGTAATAGAGACGGTGCTAGTGATTCTGCTAGTGATGGTGGTGGTGCTGGTAGTGATGGAGATGGTGATGATGGTGGTGATGATGATGGTGGTGGTGAGGGATGGTAGCTGTACAAACCATTTTTCATTCTCTGGACTACCCTGCATCTGACCCCATCCCTTTAATGGGGGATGTCCCCCACAAAGGACCAGATTTGCCTCCCACTATAGAGACCAGAGGTACCGCACATTCGCCTCCTTGCTTTGCTTACAATAAGCCTGAGGGCATAGGACCTGGCCCCGAGCTATTCAGATGCTGACTTGGCTACCAGTGATTCGAGCAAGTGGAGGGTGGCATCTCAGTGCTGCGGGAGGAGGGCAGCGGCGCCACTAGATTCCAAGGTAGCTGGAGCGGCGGCATCTGTGGAGTGGTGGTTTCTCGGTCCCTGTCATTCTACTGGTCAGGCAGCCCCCAAACCCGTCTCCTTCCCCCTGGAGTGTTTGTGAGCACCCTGGCTTCTCCTGCCAATATTTTTCTTTTGCAGCCTCTATCAGCCAGGCTCTGTTTCTGCTGTGCCCGCTGCCGGCCCTCACTGATGTGGCATTGCTGTGGGGCCGCCCAGCAGGCAGTGTTCGTTGCTGCAAGTAACAATGGCCGCAAATTGGCTTAAGCCACAAGGACACTGATTATCTCACCTAAACGGAAGTCTGCAGGCACGGGGGTGGTGGGATCCCCGGCAGGCACCACTGCCAGCTCAGTGGCATCACCAAAGTCCTCCACTCTTTCCTCTTCGAGGAACCTCTCTCCCAGGACAGCTCTGACCTCACGCTGGTGCCCTTGTGGTCGCAAGACGGCTGCTGCTGTTCCAGGCTCACATCCAGACAGGACAGAGTCCAAAGGAAAGAGGGGCACTGGCTCTTCTGAGTCTTCGCAGGAGTAAGGAAAGTTCTCCTGTAAATGCTCTCAGACACCCCTTCTTGCTCAGACACCCACCACTTGACCAATCCCCCCTGGAACGGTGGGGTCCACACTCTTTGCGGGCAACCAGGGCTCCGTGGAGCCTCTCCTGCCTCGAGGTCGGGGCCGCAGGAGCAGCCGGCTGTGTGAGATGGAGCCCCTAGGCTGCATCCTGTCTGGAACGGGTGTGTGTGGGGCAATGCTGGGGACACCAATGGCTTGGCCTCAGAGATGGGGGTGGAGGTGCAGCCTCGCTCCCCACTTAGCCCCTGTGGGGATGGCTCCCTCACCTCCTCAGGTCTGCTTCAGTGAGGCTGTCCCTGGCCAAAACCCACAGCATTCATGGGCACTGGCTGTACCACCATTCTTGTTGTCCGCCGCCCCCCATGGACCAGTGCTAGAAGGGCAAGGGCCGCTGTCTGTTTTGTTACTGATCGCGGGCCCAGGGGCAGCTGGCGCTCACTTTGTTCAGTATTGCTGATGGGACGGTGGGATTGGCAGTGAGAATGCTGGGTCACCTTCTTTGGCTCTGAGCAATGATCTGTGTAAGAAGGGTGACAGACCCCAGCCTGGGGGGCTGTGGAGGGCACAGCCATGAAGGGTGACAGGTCCTGGCCTCTGCAGTCTGGGCTCTACCTGCTGTGGGTAGGGCAGGACAGGATGTGGCCCTGACCCTCAGGCTCTGATGGGGGTCTGCCACACTCCCTCCTGCTCCCCTAGCTGGAGCCACTGGAGCCCAGCCTCAGGGGACCTCTGTGATCTGCCATATCTCGTGGCCAGTTGTGATGGAACAGGGATGTGGTTTAAGGGAAGATACTGGGGAGGCTCCACGGCCTGCCTGCTGCCCCCACCCTGGTCATGGATGACCCCTTCGTCTCCCTCCCAGGAACCCCAGGCAGAGCCCCAAGTAGACTTGCCCTCCCTCAGGGTTCTTGGGAGACCACGCACATGTGAGTGAGGGGCTGGGGAGGTGACAGGGGTCCAATCCCTGCTCAGCGCCCAGGAGCAAACCCCAGGCCCCTGCTGTGTCCTGAGCCACGGCTGGGGAAGGACAGGACCCCAGTGTCCATCCAGTGGCTTAGGGGAGAGTTATAAATAGAGGCTGGTGTAAGTCCTGGGTCGAGAGAGCAGGAGCAAGCAGATTACCTGACGATTAGCAGAGGCAGGGGATTTGCCAGCACGGAAGGGCCTGGTTCCTGGGGCTGCAGTGGGAGCTGGGCAAGTACCTTTAGGGAGCAGTGTGTATTGGTCCATGACGCACCCACTTGGCCCTGGGGCAGAGCTCCAAATCTTCTAGAGTCCAGAGGGTTCTAGATGAGACCCCCGCTGACTTCAGGGTTGCCCCAAGAGCATGCCTCCCCATCCCTCTGCTCCCCACCCCACCCAGGGTGAGGCGTGAGGGGCTTCCCATCTCCTCCCTCCAGGGATCAATGTCTCAGCCAACCAAGATGAAGAACTGGATCATGAAACTTTCCTGATGCAAATTGACCGGGAGACAAGGAAGTGCACCTTCTATTCCAGCACTGGGGGCTACTGGACCCTGGTCACCCACGGGGGGATCCAGGCCACAGCCACACAAGTGTGAGTGCACCATCCCCACCTCTGTGACCACCTTCACCTCCACCTCCACCATCACCATCACCACCTCCACCATCATCACCTCCACCATCACCATCTCTGCCATCACCATCACCACCACCCCCTCCACCATCACCATCATCACCTCCACCATCACCACCACCTCCACCATCACCATCATCACCTCCACCATCACCATCATCACCTCCACCATCATCTCTATTACCACTACCACCTGCATCACCACCTCCACCTCAACCACGGGGACCACACAGCAGCCCAGCCAGGGAAGAATGCCCACGGGGGTGAGGGACAGCTCTTAATGGTGGTGGGGGTATCAGTGGAAGGCAAGTGCCCGTCCCTCCCCCTGAGGGAGTGGTATTGGACTTGAGGGGGATGGGGAGGCCTGACCCTAAGCCCCCACGTCCTGCTCCTCTGAGGGGACCTTGACCTGCCCCTTCCAGTTCTGAGAACACCATGTTTGAGATGGAGTGGCGGGGTCGGCGGGTGGCCCTCAAGGCCAGCAATGGGCGCTATGTGTGCATGAAGAAGAATGGGCAGCTGGCGGCCATCAGCGATTTTGTGGGTGAGCACTCCCCTCATTCCCTGGGGAGACCGGGGTGGGGGCCCTCTGCCTGGGGACAGGGCCAGCTCGGAGACCCTGTCTCCACGAGGGCTGGCCCCGCTCCCTCCCCGTGAAGCTGCTGCTGTCCATGACAGTAGTCATACTTGCTAGTCCAGATCATTGTTCCTGACGTGGGGGAGCAGATCCAGAGCACCCTGATCACTGCTGCACATCTGGGGAACCGGGGGCTCAACGGCCGCAGGCCCCTGGCTAAGGCCACATAAGACAGTGGCAGTGGCAGATCGAGGCACACAAGCTGGGCAGTGAGTCCGGGCCTGGAGCTCTTCCAGGGGAGCTCCGTTAAGGCCCCTCAACCCCTTTCTCGCCATCAGGTGAGGACGAGGAGTTTATCCTCAAGCTCATCAACCGGCCCATCCTCGTGCTGCGGGGCCTGGACGGCTTCGTCTGCCACCGCCGAGGCTCCAACCAGCTGGACACCAACCGCTCCGTCTACGACGTGTTCCACCTGAGCTTCAGCGACGGCGCCTACCAGATCCGAGGTGCGGGCGTGCGGGATGGGGGCGGGGGGAGCGCGAGGAGCTGGGGCCCTGAGAGAGTGGGGGGCGCCGAGGGGGATAGGGGGAGCGCGGGGCCGGGAGCGTGCCGCCCGCCGACCCCCGCTCCCCTTATCCCCCAGGCCGCGGCGGCGGGTTCTGGCACACCGGCAGCCACGGCAGCGTGTGCAGCGACGGCGAGCGCGCCGAGGACTTCCTGTTTGAGTTCCGTGAGCGCGGCCGCCTGGCCATCCGCGCCCGCAGCGGAAAGTACCTGCGCGGCGGCGCCTCGGGGCTGCTGCGCGCGGACGCAGACGCACCGGCCGGGTTTGCGCTCTGGGAGTACTGAGTGCCGTCCTCCTGTCCCCCATTAAACCGTGTCTGTGACCAGCGGCTCGCGGGTCAGTGGCGCCGCTCGGGGTGGGGAAGGGTGTGCGCGGAGGGTCTGCAGGCTCGCTGGTCTCAGAGTGCTGCACAGGAGCAGTCCCTGGCCCCTCCGCCCTGGGGCTCCTGCGATGGCCGCTGGACAACTACCCCCTACCCCCCAATCCCTCATGCCCAGAAAATCCAAGGTTGGGGCTTGTCCAGGGGGGTCCAGCCGATTGAACGTCCCACAACCCCACCCTGGACAACCAGTCCCGGGCCTCCTCTTGTCCGCCCCCTGCCCCCGGGATTGTGTCTCCTTGGCGCACGTCCCTCCCTAAGCCCGGGAGAGGGGACCCCCACTCTACTCAGCAGGACCGGGGTGGGGTGGGGGAGCTGGAAGGAGCCTGGTCCTAGGCCCCAGCAAGTCAGGTAGGTCAGAGGGTCTTTGGAGTCTCCACAGCGCACATCACTGCTCCCTTCCCCAAAGGTGGGGTCTTAGAGAATCCTGGAAGCACCTGATGGAGAAGTGACACCCACCTGTCCCAAACAGGGCTGTGGTCAGCCATGGGGGAGAGGACCCTTCTCAGCCTCTGCACCAGCCTGCTGCCACCCAGCCTAGGAAGGGTGGATGACCAGGACAAGGCCCATGGTTCACCCATGTGCCTCCCCAAACCAGCTGGCACCCAAAACCCCTGGGTCCCCAAGGACCCCCACCCAGGGCAGTGTCTCTTATGAGCTGGGTAACCTTGGACCATTGGAGGTGGGAGTGGGGTGAGAGGCATGCCCCCAGGGATTGGCCTGGACCTTGGGGACTGGGGTGATGGAGGGCTGGGGGTACAGTCTAGAGCCTGAAGTAGGGGGAGACCACAGACACAGGTGACCTCATGAACCCTTCCCCTCAGCCCACACCCCTCTCCCCACCCTGGGCAGCCCCCACCCTTGCCTGGGGCCTGAAGCCCCACCTCCAGTGAGTCTGGCCAGTGTGAGGCACTTTGGGAAAGGAGGGCAGCAAGGAAGGAGTACAGAGCTGGTTCCAGAGGGGAGTGGACACATATGGCCAGGGAGGACAGGAAGGGGTGAGGCATCCTGGGGGTGGGGAAGACCAGCAAGGACCCCTCCCCAGTCTCTCCCCAGGGCCCCCCTTGGCTGACTCCCCACCTTGCTGGCCTCCCCTCACCTTAGGAATGAAGAAGGGCTGGGAGCCAAATGGGCCAACACACTTCAAAGTGGGCTCCAACTGACCGTGCAAGTACCAGATGCAGGAGCCTGGCCCCAGAGGGACGGAGTGACTGTCCTGAGCTGTGGTCTGCACTGCCCCCTGGTGGCATATGGAACAGGAAGGTTGGGGGCTCATCTGTGGGGCACTCTTGACCTGAAAGAAGCTGGCACCAGAGCTCAGGTGCTCCACAGGGTGCCAAGGAGGGGTTTCCTGTTTGCTGACCTTGACCAGACAGTGGACTTGGCTTCAGACAATCGCTGAGTGGAGCCCGCACAGCCTGGGGCAGCAGCTGGAGAAGGGAGGCAGGGAAGAGTGCTTGGGGGTCCCTTTGGGCTGGACTGGCCACTCCATCCTCCCCCGTGGCACTCAGGGAGGTGACAGAAAGATGACCCTCAGAAACAGCTGGGGACAGGACTAAGGGGGTGCAGGCCCTTCACTGGCTGGGCCACAGCTCCCCTCCACGCTGCATTAAGGACCAGCAGAAGCTGGAGGTGGACTGCTTGCTCATCCGTGGAGAAGGCAGCTGTCACACTGCTCCCAGCAAACTCAGGGACAGAAGGAACAGGACAGTACTGAGTGGGCTGGCCCCCCGCCCCATCTTCCTCCCACCCTGAAGAACCCTTCAGTGCTGGGTCCATGTGGCGATCAGCCACTCTCCCAGACCCCAACTTGGAGCACCCCACCAGCCCCCCTCCCTCCATGGAGGGCGATGAGGAGGTGGCCTTGGTCCTCCTGGGCAGCGACCCTCATGGCCTGAACGGCCCCGCAGGGACCACTTCACTCCAGTGTTGAAGCTTCCTGCTGGCCTGAGGGCCCCCTAGAGGTCAGTTCAAGGCGCATCTGGGCCATGCAGTGGCCACCAGACTTGTTGGGGGCTTGGAGCTGGGGGTGTGTCCAGGAATCCAGGTCAAACCTGCCACCAGACTGAAGGGGGAGAGCTAAAAAACAGCCAAGGCCAAGGCAGAGCACCAGAAAGTGTCACTTCTTGAGGCGGGTGCCTCACAGGCCCTGCACACACAGCAGGAAAGCACCAGCAGGAAAGCACCGCGTGAAGTCTGGGGGAGAGACACCCCCCCCAAAGCACCGGAGCCACGCTGGGGCTGCTGTCTGCCCCCAGGGACCCTTGGAAACAATGCACAGTGCTGGGCGCTGGGTGTGGCCCCGGCCAGAGGCACCAAGTTGTTGTTTTGGCCACAGGGCACCTGCAGGAACACCCCCTCCCCCACAGTCATTGTGCTTTGGTCACAGGGAGCACCTCCCACCGGTAACCCCAGCGGCTGCAGAGAAGCGGGGCCAAGGCACCCAGAGCGAGGCGGCCGGACAGGTGTGGACAGTGCTGGACAACAGGTCTGTGGGTGGGCGGGTGGTGCTGCCAAGAGGGGCAGCCCTGGGCCCTGGGCACCACGGTGGGAATGCGACAACCACCAAAACACACCCGCCCGAGGCTCAACCCAGAAGCCCTGTCTCTGCGGCCTCTGCAGGCCGCTAGAGCAACGACGCTCCTGCTCTGGAGTCTGGACCCCATGGCCGGGGCCCTGCTTCCAAGTGGAGGGATGTCCATGATCCAGCCCCGACGTTCTGGGTGGGAGGCGGCCCAGCAGTGTCGAGGCTGAGCGCAGAGGCCGTGGCAGCTGCTGGAGGAAAGGAAGCAGTGATGCGGGAGGACGAGCAGGCCCCTGCCCAGCGGGGTCACAGACCACCTCGCTACCCTGACACACCTGCTAAACGAGCTGCCTCTTCTGAGCACACCCCCCCCCGGGGTGCCAGGTGGCTATCCGGGGGGCCAGCTGCACTCACCCCAGACCTTCCCCAGCTGTAACCAGGCCCACAGTGCCGCCCAGGTCAGGAGCCAGGTTTTCTCCATAAAACCATGAAGGTACTGTGAGTTGTTAGAGGGGCCGGAAGCAGGGACAGAGCTGGGGCAGGGTGGGGTTTACCTGGCATCACAGCAGGAGGAGGCTGGGGCTGCGGAGCTGCCTGTACACCTGCAGGAGCCTCTGGGCGGTGGCACAGGAGCTGGCTTCGTCCTCCGTGCACAGCCGGTCCCGCAGGGTCTGCACCTCCCGCAGCAGCGTCTACAGGAAGGAATGGGCGGCAACAGCTAGGGCCCCACCTTCCCACTGGGCACGTCAGCGGGTCCCTCTGGGGGACACCCACCATGCGCAGATCCTACTCGGACTGTGGTAGGTGGTCCAGGAAAAACACTCATCTGTGGCCTTAACGTGATGACCCCTCGGGACAGGAGGCGTGGCTGGGCTGAGGGAAGACCATGTCCCCAGGGGACAGGCGTGTCCTAGCCAATGTGGGACAGGTTGGAGGAGTGGCCATGCCCACTCTGTCCCCACCTCACCCCTGCAGCAGGAGCCCAGACCCGACTCGGCTGTGAGGACTGGGAGCCCCTGCCAAGCTGGGCAACACCCCAGTGCCTGTGCGTGTCCCCAGAGGAGCCCAGGCTGGGGGAAGGTTCCGGGCGTGGATCCCTGAAGGACCTCACCTCATGGTTGGCCTGGATCTGGTGGAGATACTGCAGGCGGAGGTCAGGCGGGCTGGAGCCCCGGGCAGCCTGCTCCATGACCAGCCTCTGGGGGGACACAAGGGGCACACGGCTGGAGAGGGTGCTTCTCCCGTGTGTCCCAACGTAGTGCCCGGGGCTCCTGGCACCTGTCCTCCAGCCCGCAGAGGCAGGTGGCCCTTCTCCCTCCCCGAACCATCCATCAGGCCTCCCTGCCTCGCCCCCAGTTAACCTTCACCTCGGGCGGCAGGGCATGCTAGCCCCACCCTGACGATCATTTACTTGGAAGTAACTTTCTTCTCAGCCCTTTCCCCTCACTACCCACCTCCTACCGCCACCCCTTCCCCATCCTTGGCCTCAGGCCTTGGCACCGCTGTTCCTATCTTGGCCCATGAAAGAGCTGCTTCACGTCCTGCTTTCTGGAGGCAGTCTGGCCGGCTCTCAGGGCTGAACCCAAGCTTGCAGACTGACCCAGGAAGCAAGGCTCCCGCTGGCCTCCAGGGCAGAGCACTGAGAAGAGACCCCGACACCCCAAGGGGCAGCAGGAGATGCTGCCAGTGGCAGAAGCTGCACACCTGACAAGGCCCCCCAGATTCCAAGCGGCCAGGTGAATGAACGCCAGTTGTCACGAGAACACTCCCATTCCACAAGCACAGTGTCAGCAGACGGAGGACAGAGGTCTGCAGCCCACAAGAAGATTCCCATCGAGGGAGTGTCCCCAGCGTTCCACTGGGGGCTGAAGCATGCCTCCCAAATTCACACTTGGAAGCCCCAGCTCCCAGCACCCCTGGTGATTGTGTTTGGAGAGAGGGTCTCCACAGATAATCAAGTTAAAACGAGGTCACGTGGGTTGGCTTTACTCCCATAGGACTGGTGTCCTTCTAAGAAAAGATCAGGACACGGATATGCAGAGGGATGACCATATGAGGACATAGGGAGGAGTCGGCCATCCACGCGCCCAGAAGAGAGGCCTCAGAAGGAACCACCCTGCGGACACCTGGATCCCTGTCTCCAAAGTGAACGCACTGTGTCCCATCTGCGGCACTTTGTTCCCGCAGCCCCAGGACACTAACTCCCCTTCTTGCTGGAAGTCTGGTCGGTATGCTCCTCTCCCGGCTTCTCACTAACTGTCCACCTCTCAACTGCCGCGCTCAGCGGGTCTGGAGACAGCCCTGCTTGTTTCAGGCCCGCAAGAGCAACACGGGGCGCCCCCTGGGGGAGAGAAATGCAGGCGTGGGAGCTCTGCTCTAGGGACAGGGGACTCCCGAGCCCGGGAGTGAAGCCATGGATGTGCCACAGCAGGGCCATCACAGTAGTGCCTGAGGGGGACCTCTGGTCATGGCTTGGCCCCCAGGCTCGCCTGGGTGCACTGGTAGGTCTAGAACAGCAGCCTCGGATCCCTGGCGGAGCTTGGACTGCAGGTTCTCCGACTCTTGGGGTCTGGGGTGGGGCCTGGGGACGTGCACCAAGTTCCCAGGTGAGGCTGACACAAAGTCCATGTTTAAGGAAAAGCGTGGGAATCAGTTGATAACTGCCACCTCGGACCCCTCTGCGCAGCCGAGGGTGCACACACTCAGAACAGGCAGGAGATGGGCCACCTGACCCTGTGCCCAGCCTGCCAAGGGCACTAGCTGACAGCTTCCCTCCGGAACACAAAGACCTCCCCTCAGATCCTGGGCTTGAAGCCCCAGCAGCCGCGCGGCAGTGAAGCAGCAGGAAGGGCCCCTGGGGCTGTGTGTATGCGAGGGGCTGGCGGCCAACTCCCGCTTTCTTGGCGAAGATGTGGAGGCCCAGACGAGCAGACACCTGGTCCCAGGGCCCGAGCATGGCTTCTCCATGCGAGTGTAGAAGAAATCTCACGCTGGTCTCCAGCGGACTGTCTCCCTTTACCACGTGTGCTCACAGGCCACTAGGAGCTACTGCCAGGAGGGTGAGCAGCAAGTCCCCACCCACCTCCCAACCGCCCACAGCTTACCTGCAACCCCAGGCAGGAAGCCACAGACCACCAGGGTCCTGTGTCCCCACCACCCCACAGAGACTTCCCAAACAAGCCCATGATGACCGACAGACCTGCAAACGCCCGACGATGGCGTGGTGTGCCCTGCACATGTTGGCCAGAGAGGAGCTCTCCACCTGGATCTCCATGGCCTGGATGGGCCCTGCTGGGCACAGGTCGGTCACAGCCACCTGCAACACACAAGGAACGTCACTGGCCGTCCACAGCCCTGACCTGCCCGAGGGCAGCGTGGCCGGCGGGAGTGTCCAAGCTGGCAGCGGCGCGTGAAGCCTGGGCTCGCGCTCTACATCCCACTGTGGGCAAAGCTCAGGGGGCTCCCGGGGCTGATCTCCACACTCAACGTGAATTTTCACCTGAAGAACCAGCTAGCCAAGCAACAGCAAAGCTGCTCCTTTGGAATATCTGTCCAGGAAGACCCCTCTTCCCTCGGCACCCAGATCCGTGGCACTCACTCAGTGCCTGCTGTGGCTGCACTGCCACGGACAGCCCACGCCTGGACCCACCATGGCCCACACTGTGCATCCTGAGGCACTAGACAGCAGGGTCAGGGTTGCAGGTGTGAGAACAGGGAGGGGGCTGGGCAAGTGAGGTCAGCCCAGTGCCCTCCAGCCAAACATGAGATCTGGCGAAGATGGGTGAGAGCCAGGACACAAGGCAAGACCCCAGGGGCCTAGGGACCTTAGGAAGGACTCTGTCTCCGGCAGCTCTTCCTTCTGGAATCGTAGGACGCACTGGGGCACCCACCCCTCTCTGCCACCTGCAGAACCACCACCAGGCCCCAGGGACACCCGACCTTGACACTGCCTAATCGTGGCCTGACCTGAAAAGGCTGTCTAGTGGGCAGCCTCCAACCACCATCCTCAGCAAGGTGTGCCCGGCCACACGGGATGCTCCGCCAGAGCTTCCAACGCAGTAGCACAAGGGTCTGCTGGACATGACCCCGAGGCTGCCAGGAGGGTCTCGGGAAGGAAGGTTTGTGCGAGGAATGGGGCTAGAGGACTGAGCTCCACCTTGGTGTCTCAGCGGCCCCTGCACATGGGGCGTCTGTGATGGGGCCCGGCACCCTGGTGGTCTAGGGGTTTAGTGGCCTGGAGTCTGGAGTCGCTCGTGCTGCCCCTGGGGGTACAAGTGAGCAACCCGCTCGGGCTGGCTGTGAACTCCAGCAGTACGCAGGGCAGGGGCCACGCGTGGAGAGCGCTGGACAGGGCGGTACTCATGGAGACCTGGCTGGGAGCCGACGCTGCCCCTGGCCCCACGAAGGCCACCCCATCACAGCCCGCCTCTCGAACTCGGATGTGTCGGAATCCTCTGGAGGGTGGGCCCCAGAATCTGATTCCTCTCGAGCAACCCAGGGACCCTACTCAGAACTGCTGATGTCGAGGCCGATTTCCCCACAGGCAGGACAGCTGACCCCTGCTTGCCTCGCGGATGATGAGGTGGACATCAGTGCCATCTGGGGCCACTCCCTGGACGGAGGACAGTGCTTGGGCCCTCACGATGTCCGCGATGGCATTCTCGGCAAGGAGCCACTGCAGGGTGGCAGAACACAGGGACACGCCTGGAGGAGAGAGGTGCGGCTGTGAGGCCGATCAGATCCTGGGAGAGGGAGGAAGGGTCCCAGGCCTCAGCGAAGCCAGCTGGTGCCACCAACCTGCGTGATCGTCCCCTAGGGCGGCCCTGAGCAACTCCGCCGACACCTTGACGGTGGCCACTGACGGGGGCAGGTACTTGGCCCGCAGGGACGCTGGTCCTGCGGGCTGGCTGACCGGCCCGCAGCAAGTTTCCAGGAAGGTGTGGATGGGGTCCCTGGCAGGGCTGAGTGGGCCCAGGGCCTGCGTGTGGGGTGCAGCCAGGCCGGGGAAGCGCAGGCCCTGCAGCATGTCCACCGTGTGCTCGCTCAGGGGCAGGCACACGCCGTCCTGCTCAGGCAGGACGTCAGGGGTGCGTTCGTTCGAAGAGGGGTCCTTGAAAGGGTCCGTGAGGGCAAGGGCCCCACCCACGACCTCCCTGAGGCTGTAGAAGAGTGCGCAGGACACGGTCACGGGCAGGTCAAGCGCACCGTCCTCTCCCGGGCCCAGAGGCAGCGTCACCTCACGCTGACCGCCAGGGCCGAGCTGGTCCACGGGGATGGTGTAGGTGATGGCCGAGACAGCCGAGTCCAGGTCCAAGGCCCGGGAGCTGCGGCGCACCTGGATGCACAGGGCCCAGCCCCGGTCCAGGCTGAAGCCGCTGCTGTTCTCCAGCAGGCAGGTAGCTGTCAGCACGTCCTGCAGCTGCAGGCGGCTCCAGGAGGTGCTGATGGTGCAGGAGATGGGCCTGGGACCCTCCCGGCTCGACAGCAGGGCGCAGCTCACGTTCATGGCTTCGTTGAGGCAGGTCAGGGCCTTGTCCCGCTGGTCAACCGCCTTCTTCAGAGAAGACACTCTGGAAACAGACATGGCTGCTGAGGGAGGGCCCAGACCTCGTTCTTCCTCGAGCGTCAGGTGAAGAGTCCCCACCTCAGGGGCTCCTGTCCTGCCCATGCAATCGTCTGACCCAACCTCCTTCTCCAGCAGCAGAGGATGGAGCTGGGGCAGCCTGTACTTGGCAGCCTGGCCTCGCCCACCGGGCTCACGGAGACTTCCCCCCACCCCCTTCAGGGCCACTGAGCCAGGGGTGCCCACGGTGGGGCTGGCCACCCCCACCGGGCTCCCCAACGTGTTCCAAGTTGGCTCCTTTGCTCCTCTGCGGTGCCACAGTGACATCCCAGAGGATGGCAGGCACCCTAGAAATGACCCTAAAACACAGGGGCTTGGCGCCCACAGCTGGCCTTTAGTGCCGCCTTTGGCCAGGCAACACAACGTCTGGGGCTATCGCGGGGGTCAGAGGCAAAGTAACAGGCCTGTCCCGGACCAGTGCCACCACCCAGGACACCGCCTTCCGTGGACACCATGCCAGCCTCTGCCCGAGTCTCAGCCCACTGGTCACCTCTCAGAGACAGTGCCAATTCCAGACAGCAACTCCTTAATTTTTTGGCCAGCATTCGCCGAGGTCACTCTGGTGGGGTGAGGCGTCTCAGAGTGCGGGTCCAGGCTGCAGGTCATCAGCCGGCCTTTGGCAGACAGGGCCAGGAGCTCAGCACCCCCTGCAGGCGGACACACATGGGGCCTGGTCAACGGGCAGGGAGAGGCATGCTGCTGGGAACATGCAGCAGTTCCCAGGACTCAGATAAGTGTTGGCAGAACGCCTGTGCTCAGGTGAGGAAAAGAGGGTTCTGGAGACATCCCCGAAGAGCCTGGGGTGTGTACTGGGCTGGGCATATGCTGTGAAGGGCCCTCCCTGGGACTGGGTGTCAGCACAGCAGAGGTGTCATCTTATACATGGACAGGACTAAAAGGGACCAGACAAGGGCCATCAAATCAGCTGGGTGCATCCCCCCTTCAACAGCCCTCCCAATCCCTAGCAAAGCTGCTCTGAGATTTCCTAAGAGAAGGAGGTGCTACACAGGCCCCAGGCCTCCTCCACTGGCCAGTCGGCTCTCACTGGGGCCTTTCTGGAAGCCTGCCACCTCTCCTCGACATCTTTCTGTCTCCTTTCCCACTCCTGGCCTACCAGGGAGCTCCCCGGGAAACAGGCTCCATCTCCTGTGACCTGCTGGTTCTCCAAGTCCAGTACCACTAGGCCCTGAGACCCACCCAGAGGTGTGGCTCCCCCATTCCCTGCCACATGTGTCTCTCTTTCCCTGTGGGAAAGACAGCAGTCTTTTCACTTCAAAAGCATTTCTTTCGTATCAAGTATGGTCCACGGTAGGCCTTACAATGCATTCTTAGGCTATCTTAAGGGGAATATGCGCTAGGGGGAGGGGGGCTCTTATATCTCCCCCTTAACATTGGGCAAACATGGCTGAAACCCCCTCCGGTTCTGTCTGGGGAGAACACACACATCAGAGCTTGGCGATGCCCCCTGCCTTTGGTGCAGGGTGGACTCGTTGGAGGCCACATGGTAAGGAAGTGTGAAAAAAACCCATAAAGGTTTGACCTAAACCAATTTGAATTTCCATTGCACTACTGGCCATGGGAAGATGCTCTTGCCCAGGGTCACTCAGGTGTAGACCCTACCCAGGCAGAGTAGCACAGCCCCCGCCCCTAAACCCACACAGGACCCCAAGACAAGAAGCATCAACCATGAGGCTATGCCAGGGGAGGGTAGGCCTGCCTGGGCAGTTTTATGGAGAACAGGAATGAGGCAGGGAGAGGAGAACGGACAGTTCACAGGGAGGAGACATCAAAGAGGCTCCACCCACCCCATGGCTTTGGTTTTTGCTTTCAGCCGTGGCTCGTACCTTCAGGCGCCCTAGATGACACAGAGAGGGTGACGACGCTGCAGACACTCAAGCTGGCTGGACACAGCAGAGGGGGCAGGCCTCCTGGGGCCCCGTCACGCTGCGTGAGGTCCCAGGGGCAGACCTCCTGAGCCAGGTCCACTACACAGAGGTCCGAGGGGGTGCTGTGGTACACACGGCCGCCCCTGCCGCAGGCCGCACAGAGCACAGGCCCCGGGAGGCTGTACTCCCGCAGCTCTGGCACCAGATGCCCTGCCTCGTCCCAGCTGGCCTTGATGGCCAGTGTCCGGCCATGGTGACCAAGTGCCACCAGGCAGTCACAGTACACGTCCTCCACATCCTCGGACAGCGGCTCTGTCCTCAAGGCTCCAATGAAGATGACAGGCTCTTCCAGGTGATGGAGGATCTTGACAAGGGCCTTCGGATCACCAGGGGCAGACCTAGAGGTGACCAGGGTCTTGAGGACCACACAGCAGAGCTGGCCATCGGGGAGACCGCAGAGGATCACGGGCGACTCCAGGAGGGAGGCATCGGTTCCAAAGAGTAGCCCAAAGAGGGCTCCCTCCAGCGTGACGCCCCCAGAGCCCCACGGGTGGCCATGTGGGGCCCTGGAGCCTGGTGGTGACGCACAGCACAGCACTGGGAGGAAGCGGGGGGCTGTGGGCTCCCCCAGGCTCCCAGCTGGGGGGGTGCAGGTGGACAACTCCACCTCGCCAATCTGGCCTCCGGGCCTAGGGTCCTCCCCTGGACACGGACACTCAAACAGCTGCACCTTCCACTGGGTGGGGCCCTGTGCCAGGGTGATGAGCACGTCATCGAGCACGGTGAAGGCATGCAGTGTGGCACTGGGGAGCACACAGGTGTCTGGGTGCACGGGGATCACAGGGACAGGGAGCTCATCGACCTGCCCATCCTCACTGTCCTGGTCGTCCCTGTCATCCTTGTCATCCCGGCTCACAGACCTTTGAGAACACAGGCAAATGTCAGTTACAGTGCTCACAAGCTCCCTTCGTGACAGCCTACCACTGACATGATGGGCCTGGGGTCTGTACAAGGAGCGATCTCAGTGACTTATAGCCACCAGGGAGCAGCTGGCGTGCCACAGTGCCTCCCACCTGCTCCACGGACTGCTTGGCTCCCCACCAGTCGCCCAGGGACACGTGCATAATAGGATGTACCAAGCCTTCCAGAAATGGGGTTTGGACAGAAAATTCTCATCAGTGCAGAACTGTCAGACCCCCAAGGCCTCAGCCGTGAATCACACCTGCTACCTTTTTATTTTCTAAACCAGTAGTGAATAGGTGCCCGAGTCTAGGCTCTAGGCTCTGCACTGGTACTGAGGGGTGGCGGAGGCGGGGGTGGGATGGTGAAACTCCTTTAACCACTGACTCAGGGTTCACAGAGACCCACCTCATAGGTGTGTCATGCCAGACCCACCAAGGCCCATCAAAGCCAAAGGGGCAGCATCCTGCTCCGGCTGCAGACTCAGCCGCTTGAACCCCGTTTACTAAGAATTCTCTGTGAGCAGGAGCCTGTTAGAGAAGGCAGGTGCTGAGGACAGGGGCCCCCAAGACTTCAGAGCTGGCCCTGAGCCCACCATCCCCACCTTGGAGGCCTGGTGAGTGCTCATTCTGAACCCAGTCCAGGGGTAAAAGGACCGTATAGGTCACAGGGGCAGTGTTTGAGGAGGGCAGGGAAGTACCAGTCAGAGACAGCGAGAAGCCCATCTGAGGCCATGTTCGCCTCAACCCCGGAGAGGCAAGTGTGGACCCGCCCAAAGCAGTGCCGTCCAGCGACCATGCCTCACCTGCTCGCCTGGTCCAAAGACAAGCAGTAGATGCCACTCCGGGCGCACAGAACGTAGAGCGCCCTGCGAAGGGCCAGGAGCTCCAGGTGCCACACCTTACCGGGAAACTTGTACACGGCCTGGACGTCCGGGGAGAACGCAGAGTCAGGCCGGGCGCGTGGGGCCCAGAAGAGGCGGAGTACAAACTCCTCAAATACGCCGGGCCTTCGGTGGATTCCCGCCCGGCCCCGCCCCCTCCAGGGCTCAGGAACCCCGCTCCACTCCGCCCCGCCCTCTCCCCAGGTCCCTGGCCCCTCCCCGGCAGGGGGTGCTCACGATCAGCAGCCGCCCCTCCCGGTCGTAGACATAGACCAGCTCGCTCCCGGTGGACAGGAAGACCTCCGCCCCGTGGCACAGCACGCGAGGCTTGCCCACCGCCAGGCCTCCGAGCGGGCAGCAGAAGCCCGCCAGGTATTCGACCCGCGGCGCGAGGCCGGCCATCGTGGGGTCGCCAGGGAGCCCGGCCACCGGAGGGGTCTCGAGCTCGCAGCGCCGGTGCCAGGGGCGGGACGGGGCGCGGCGCTTTACGGCCGCCCAGGTCGCAGCGCGGCCTCCGCCGTACAGCGGCGTGGCGGGGGCGGGGCCGGATCCGGGGGCGGGGCGGCTGCGCGTCAGGTGTTGGGGTCCCCGCGGGAACCCAGGCCCCTGGGTCGAAGGTCACGCCGTTGAGGTAAAGCTAGTGGACACAGAACGGTTTGGCAAAGGGCCAACGTGTTTAAAGCCAAACACGGGAAGCCCAAGGGCGTTGGTCTCTCCACTCGTCCGTCCTCCCCCGGGGCTCCATTGGACCCGCCCGAAGTCGCGCTTCCCTCGTGCGCCCGAGGGCCGGCCGGGCCGGCTCCGGGACCCGGGCAAGTACACTGACTTCCCCAGGGCGGCGGCCCGTCAGAACGCGTCTCCTCCGAGCGGACGGTGCGCTCCTAAAGTGACCTTCTAGCGTTCTGGGGGGCGGTTAGATCTGCGAATTCTAGGAGGGGGCGGGCAGTGTCAGGTCTTGCCACTTCCACAGCCGGGGGCTGGGGGGAGGGACCCTCGGTCTGGGATGAGTCTCCTCCTTCTGAGCTGCTGAGACACACCCACGCCTACCCCGTCCCCAGGACACTGCTGCGTCTGAGCTTAACATGGACAGAAGTGTCCCTTCTTTCATGGCTGAACGAACTGTCTGTGGGTGTGTTGGTCTGAACGGACAGTGGGGAAAAAGGGTAAGCCAGAGGAATTCTGGGTTGAGGGCAGAAGACCATGAAGAAAATGACTGGCTGGACCTTGGTAAGGGGGGCAGCTCACCATCAGTCAGCGTGGAGGGTCAGGGTGAAGACAGGGCAAGACACCTCTCCTTCCCAACCCTGTCCTCCAAGGCTCTGGGGAGAGGTGCCTATCAAAGGGGCCAAGAGTTCTCCGAATGAGACAGACCCAGAGCGACCCTGAAAGGTGCCTGCAGACAGGTCAATCACACCCCTCTCCTTTAAGAAGCCAATGGGAGAGGCTCCAAGGTCAAACACTTATGAATGAAAGAGGCATCTGGAGGGGTGTGGCCAGACAGGGCAAGTTGAAGGAGCCCAGCTGCCAAGTGTTTTCTGGGCTTGAGTTAAGCTGACCGCACCAAGGCTGGTGTACCTGCCAAAACAAAGAACCAGTAGCAAAAGTTCTAATTCCCCTTGTTGAGGTTGGTGCTCAACCCCCAGGGCAGTGGACCTCTACTGTTCCAGTGTTTCTGGGTTGGACCCAGCATCAATATGGCATTTGCAGTCTGTCATTTGCCCTCTCAAGACCAGCTCCCATGTGGCTTTTGGAACTAGAAGTGAGGACATGGTCCTTTCAAGAGAAACACCACTCTGAATCCCACCTCCACCCCCCACCCCCCCCAACCTGAGTGCACAAGTGTTCTTGGCTGGTCTTCTGACCACCAATCCTTGTGGCCACATGCTCACACCAATTCCCAACCTGGCCCTCCCAGACTATTTCCAAGGGAAACCAAGGGAACCACACCAGGATTGTCCTAGAGAAAATGACCACATGGGGAAGTGCATCTGGGAGGTGGGCTAAGCTGGCCAGGCCTCACCTCCCAGGTTCAGCCCTGACTGGCCAGGCACTGTAAAGTTGGTCATTCCTCCCTCCCACTCCCTTCTGCTCAGGGGGGCTAGCAGGCTCCTGGCCCCAAGTCCAGGCAAGACCCACACTGTGATACAAGGATTTATGACCATCAGCAGTCTATCTAAACAGCGAGGGGGCCCTGAACGCTGATCCCCCCAGAGGTTACAGAGCAAAGGGCTTAGCCAGCTCAGGGGTGATGTGGAGTGAGGGGCCCCTCATGTGGGTGTACCTGGAAGGCCTGTGGCAGGAGGCCTGTGAGACAGCAGAGCGTGCTGTGGACAGTCAGTGGTCTCTATGCCACATGTGGGGGCTACATCTTCCCAAGGACAAACTACCACCAGACAGCATTAGGGGTGGGGAGGGACAGGACACAGCATGTGCAGGGAAGCTGCAGGCTGTGCCAGGCACTTATAGGCAGCACAGCCTGCCAACATGTTGAACATGCCAGGAAAGGGGGTGGCAGGACCCTGAGTTCTATTTCCAAGCAGTACACTCCACTTGCTTGATTTCAGGGGGAGGGATGACGTTCCAGAACCTCATCACTTCACAGAACCAACAAGCCCAGCAGCCTGAGCCACAGAGAGAGCAGGACACTGCTGGTAAAAGTAGGCAAGCTCAGGGACAGGACTGGAGCCAGGTGCTGAGGGCCCACCCACCCCAGTCCAGAAGCTAGGCTGGGCCTGCCTCTCCCCAGGGCCCCTTGGACATCAGTGGGCAGTGTTTCTTACATACTTGTTCAGGAGCAGTGAGCCAGTGGCCAAAGGACAGAATGGGTTGTAAGGTGCGTGTGAAGGCTGGTAACTGAACATCAGGGGGAGCGCCCCCTGGCTGTCACTCGACAAGTGTCCCCTCCAGGCCTTGCTCCCCTTGCATCTGTGCAAGCCTGGGGGATTCTGGGCACTATCCTTCACCTGCCGCCTGGCGGAGTGCACCTCACCCACCACGAAGAGGCCAGGAGCAGCCACATGGCTGACAGGCAGAAAAGGTGCAGAAAAGGCATGGAGGGAGGCCAGGCTCTGCTCCTCCAGTGGACATTACACTGGGAGCACAGGGCCAAGGAGCCTGGGCAGGAGGAGTGGGTCTCTACCCTTCAATACTCTAAACATGTCAGCAGAGAACAGTGATGTGTGGAGGGGAAAGTCATCAAGTCGCCTGACAAGGTAGGCAAGTCAAGGCTCGGGGCAGGGAGAGGCCTTGGGGCCCAGGAAGGACAAACAGGGCGCTGGCGGTCACTTCAGGTGCTTTTATTGGTTCAACTGCAGGGCTGGAGTCCAGGCAATGCTACTACAAACCCAACCGACACACACCTGCAAGCCCCAAGTGGGAGCACCGGGAGCAGACTGGTTGGTGGAGGCCGGGCACCTGGGCCCCCCTCGCTGAGCTGTGGTGCCTGGTGGCATGAGAGGGTGTGTCCACACAAGGGCAGGAAGGATGAAAGTGGAGCTGGGTGCCCCTCCCCTATGCAAGAGGAGATGGCTAAGCTGCCTGGGCCCAAGCCTGTTGGCAGGTACCCCCACTCCTTATGTTGACCCCCGACTCTCTTTGGACAAAATAAAGTGCATTACTGAACAGAGTGACTCAAAACCAGAAGCAGAGAAATCACAACACTTTTTCTTTAGCTAAAAGATAAAAGGAAACGAACTATGCAGATGCCAGAACTTCAGGGTGAGTAGGACACTGGTCAAAGAGAAAAGGAAATTAGCTCGGTAGATAAAGACCAGAGCAAGTACAGGAGGAACGGTGGGGGCCGCGAGGTCTGAGGTCAGCGCCCTCCTGCTCCCCCTGCAGACTCACATCTGATCAAAGGAGCAGATGACTTGGGCCAGATGGTCCTTCCAGCTTGCTGGCAGGTGGCCACAGATGAACTGGGGAAACAGGGGGCTCTGCACCTCCTGCCCCCCAGAACAGATCCGCTGTAGCCAGACCCAACCCCACTGGCCACTTGGTGTCCCATGCCAGGTGGACCTGGAGTGCCAGGCACAGCCCTTGCCACAGGTGAACACATGCCCAAGTGCTCTCTGTTCACAGGCCAAGGGTGAGGGAGGGTCACACAGGCTTGCCTCCTGCCCTAGGACAGAGACATGAAGTCCCCAAGCAGCCTGTGTCTGGGTCAGCCTCTCCCATGGGTGGGTGCAGTGCAGCTCAGAGATACGGCTCTTGTTAAGGCAAAGAGGCATCAGGATGTCCACGGCTCCCAGGGAAAGGCCAGACCGGAGCCCAACCACAGAGGAAACGCAGGGACCCCAAAGCACATGCAAAGTCTGACCACAACCTTTGTCCTGGAATAGCCTGGACCCATACCTCAGCACGGTACCTACTTTCCAACGTCCCCACAGCAGCCCCACAGCTGCTGTACTGTGGCCTGGCCTGTACCGGGGCCACATCACCGTGCCAGAGGCCAGGGCCTGGGCAGGACAACAGGAAGGAATGGTGTGTGGGGTGAAGGGGACCAGAGCTTCCAGCTCTGCCTGGGCCACCCAGCTCACCCCATGCAGGCCTGGTCAGCAGTGCTGGCCCCCCGGAGAGGCTGCCTGCTCAGTGGGAGCCAGCACTAGCTTTCCTGCTCGGACTACCTGGGTCTGCACCTGTCCCAGCCGTGTGGCTTGGCAGGAAAGTCTCAGGCACTGAGGTTCATTTGTGAGGAGACCTGACTGTGGGTCCCCTGTCCACCCACCCAGCCTGCAAACACCTCCAGGGACTCACTGAAGGAGGGACGAAGGTGGAAACTAGTCTCTCTCCTTTTATGCAGTTTTTATCTTAAAAAAAATAAATAGAAGTCTTCTTCGCAGGAATTACTGGTAACTGTTATTACAACCAAAGCAGACTTTAAGGTCCCCCCTGGACGCTGGGTGAGAGCAGGAAAGGGCGGGCAGCAGATTCACCTGCAGACCAAGCGGACAGAAGACCAGTGAGCCCGTGGCCACGCGTTTCCACCACACGATGGCTACTGGAAGGGGAAGAGGTGGCCCTCACAGGCAGGGTCTGCCCCAGAGCAACGGGGTACAGAGGTCACCAAGAGCTCCCAACCAAAAACATGGGAACCAAAAGCATCCAAAGGAAGGAAAAAAGAAAGCTGGATGGTGCCAGCAAGCCCTCCCACCCCTCAATTCCAGGTGATGATTTAGAGGCACCTAGTCCTTCTACCACAGTAGGAGCTGCTGCAGGGCATCCGGATGAGGCCATACGGTGCCTCCACCAAGAGACTGGTTCCAGCCCAAGAGCACCAGCCTGGCTCCCTCCCTCCAGGGAAGCCTGGTGCTGAGAAGCTTCATGGGTCAGAGACCCCCCAGGGCAGCCGCCCCCGCCTCGCCTTCAGGGCTGCCTGCGGTGGGGCATGGTTGCAACAATCCTGGCTTCAGAGAGGGCTAGGGTGGGCCCAGTCCGGGCAGCAGGGCCCGGGAGCCCTAGGTCCTGGGGAGGCTGCACATCTCGCAGTGGCCGGTGCCTGGCTGGTTCATGAAGGTGCAGTGCTGACAAGCCCACATGGCGGCCGAGGTGGTGTGTGCAGAGCCCCCGACGGCTCCGTACTCGTGGAGGCCTGGAAGCTGCACACCGACTGTGCCTGTGGGGCAGGAAGAGAAGCAGTGTTCATCATTTCTGCACTGGGAAGCTGTCCCACCCCATCTGAGAGCTCTGCACAGCTGCTTATCAGGGTAGGAGTGGACTCTAAAAGCAACTGCTGCAGGCGTGGACAGATGCGGCTTGAGAGCCCCTACTGTGGGTCCCCTGCTCAAACACAGAACACCGATAAGTAAAGCTGCTGTCTGCAGAGCGGAAAGCTGTCAGCTGTGGCCACTCATGCACCTGCCCAGCCTCCTTGCTTGCTGTGTCAGTGGTTCCTTCCTTCTCACTGCTGAGCAGTAGAGCTCAGTGTGAACACCATCCCTAGTTATCTATCCCCCTCCTGATAGACAGTTGAGTCACTGCCAAGTTTGAGCCCTGCCATGAATATTCTTTTTTTTTTTTTTTTTTTTTGCAGTACGCGGGCCTCTCACTGCTATGGCCTCTCCCGTTGCGGAGCACAGGCTCCAGACGCGCAGGCCCAGCGGCCACGGCCCGTGGGCCCAGCTGCTCTGCGGCACGTGGGATCCTACCGGACTGGGGCACGAACCCATGTCCCCCGCATCGGCAGGCCCACTGCGAATATTCTTAAAACAAATCTTGGTGTGGATCTGTGTTTGCATGTCTCTTGGGTAGCAGTGGGCTCGCTGGGTCATCCTCACTGGGCGTGCGAGAGCTCCAGCTGCTGTGGGAGCTCGTGAGCACGCGATGCGGCCAGTGTTTGCATCTCAGCCACCCTCAAGACGTGTAATGGTACCTCGTTTAATTTTCATTCTTCTGATGACTGATGGTGACCATCACTGTAATTCTTTTTATGGAACATCTTCTGTGGAATATCTTCTCCCAGTCTGTTCCTTGCCTTTTCAAGTTTTTTTTTTTTTTGCGGTATGCGGGCCTCTCACTGTTGTGGCCTCTCCCGTTGCGGAGCACAGGCTCCGGATGCGCAGGCTCAGCGGCCATGGCTCACGGGCCCAGCCACTCCGCGGCATGTGGGATCTTCCCGGACCGGGGCATGAACCCGTGTCCCCTGCATCGGCAGGCGGACTCTCAACCACTGCGCCACAGGGGAAGCCCGCCTTTTCAAGTTTTTGACAGCGTCTCTCGATAAGCCTAAGTGTTTCATTCTGATAAAGTCCAACTGACCAATCTTTTCTTTTTTAAAATAAATTTATTTATTTATGGCTGCACTGGGTCTTTGTTGCTGCGCACAGGCTTTCTCTAGTTGCGGCGAGCGGGGACTACTCTTCGTTGCGGTGTGTGGGCTTCTCACAGGGGTGGCTTCTCTTGTTGCAGAGCATGGGCTCTAGGCATGTGGGCTGCAGTAGTTGTGGCACTTGGGCTCAGTAGTTGTGGCTTGTGGGCTCTAGAGCGCAGGCTCAGTAGTTGTGGCGCACGGGCTTAGTTGCTCTGCAGCATGTGGGATCTTCCCGGACCAGGGCTCAAACCTGTGTCCCCTGCATTGGCAGGCGGATTCTTAACCACTGTACCACGAGGGAAGTCCTGACCAATTTTTGTTTGTTTGTTTTTGTGGTACGCGGGCCTCTCACTGTTGTGGCCTCTCCCGCTGCGGAGCACAGGCTCTGGACGCGCAGGCTCAGCGGCCATGGCTCACAGGCCCAGCCGCTCCGCGGCATGTGGGATCTTCCCGGACCGAGGCACGAACCCGTGTACCCTGCATCGGCAGGCGGACTTTAACCACTGTGCCACCAGGGAAGCCCTGTCTACAGGAATTTTGACTGAGATTGTACTGATCAATTTAGGGAAAACTGACATGTTAAAAATATCTTGTCTTCCAGTCCAGATAGTGGGATTTCTTTTCCATTTGCTTAGCTCTTCTTCTGGCAGAGTGTTAGTTTTCAGCAAAGAGCTCTTACGTAGCTTCCACTGACTATGTCCCGAGAACTCTCATGTTCTGTGACTCTGCATCTGTAAAGGGTACTCTATTGCTAATTTGTGTTACCAGCCCTATGCAGTGACTGGAATTCCACGAGTAGTGTATCTGTTGACAGCATTTGACAATCACGTAGCACTTTTTTAGCAAAGTGAGTGTCGGTGAACACCAGGCGCTCTCCCAACAGAGGCTGCAGGCAGCAGGTCCAGACAGTGTCACCCTGCTGCCGGAGGACTGACACCTGACTCGGGCTTGGGTTTCTTCCCACCCTAAGTATGAGGCATGAAGCCAATGGGACCCAGCTCCTATGGGGTCACTAGTTTTTCATTAGTGTCTAATGGGGTTGGCAAAAGCAAGCCAAATGCTCAGACTGAAACCTTTCCTGATCTAGTTTTCCATTCCCCCAACTGGGCCAATGCTTGTCCAGGATAACCTCTTAGCTAAGCCACCCCCTGTCCCGGCTTCCCTGTGTGCACTTTCTGGGCTGAGAGAGAGGGCTCCCAACTACTAAAGCTGCTGCACTCAATGTCTGTGTGTGAAGCATTTGAAGAATAACACCAGGGGCCTGGAGAGCCCCATACATAGGAGAGTTGGACCAGGTGCTGAGATCCTGGCCGGCACCTCACCACTGTCCACCCAAGGACACAAGGCCGTGGGCTTCACTGTAGGGAATTTGGTGGGAACAATGAGTCCTCTGTTTCAGAACGTGAGGGCAAGAAGAGTACATGGCACATCCAGCCCTTTTACTGTTTGGTTGTAAGAATCATATAAAAAGAAAAATTAAGAAGGACGACACAATGAATACCAAAGCTCCAACCCCTGAGCTTCTAGGTACTTAGTGTCGAGAGAAAATAAGAACCCTGCTGGACTCCCTGTGCCTTGGGTTCCACTGAGGGTTTCCTGGCTAATTTTGGCTCAAGTATCAGCCCACTAGATTGAGAAAATATTTAAACACTTTTTTATATGTACTTTCATTGTTGTCTTCAGGGGGCGTTACAGTACTTCTCAAAGCCGCAGGGAAAAGGGCCACCATGGTCACTGCCCTCTTGAGCTCTCAGCTGGGGGGCTTGGTGGCCACGGCACTGGCAGCGTGGGGGCAGCTCCCAAGGCTGATTGACAGAGGCGCTCACCCGGGAGACACAAGATCCCCGAACTCTATTCTCTAACTCTTTTCCTCCTTAGCCACCAAGAATGCTCTGAGAACTGATGGGGAAGGGGAAAAGAAAAGCCGGAGGAGTCCAGAAGGTCTCCGCACTCAGCACTTAGGTGAGTGTGAAGTTTCTGTTCATCTAAAACAATGACTTTCAAACTGCTCCTAAGATGCTTGAAGAATAGCGTATCTGGTATGTACGTGTACAAAAATCCATGGAACGGTATACCCAAAATCTGTGGCCTTTACGCGTATGTTATAGTGATGAAAACATCTGTGAGCCCCGGCAGAGGTCTGCTTGTTCCATTGCCCACGATGCTATCAGAAGGCATCTGGGGTCAGGTGTCCAGGGCCCGGGAAGAAGTACTGGAGCCCTGAAGGGCAGGAGTTTGGGCCCTGGCAATGGGGACTGCGGGAGGGTAAGACACTTACTGCAGAGCTGCTCGATGGTGGCCCACTGCTCAGACTTCTTCCACGTCTGGGCGAGCTCCTCATTTCTGGTCCTCACAGCCTCCAGCAGCAAGCTGATGCTGTCCTGCAAGAAGCCAAATAAGAAGGTTCCAACTCGCTTCACTGACGTAGTAGATAGACTTGTTCACAAGTTTCTTTTTCCCCAACATCAAGACACACTTCAGAGGGAATTTCAAAAATCTCACAGGCTGTCACTATGACATGCAAAACACCACACACTTAGTTTTATAAATACAAGTGCTAAATTCTTCCCAGAGATCCCCAGGTTGGCCGCTGTGCTACTCTGTGTCCCAGGCTGGCTGTGCTCCACCCACTAAGTAATCACAGCTCACAGTCCTTCTCCTGAGGGCCTGGGTGGATGGGCAGGAGCCTCATGGCCGTGAGGCCCACCCTCTTCCCTCACAACCCCCTCGGCCCTCTGTTTTCTCCATCACGTCTGTATCTCAATACACTCTGCATCCTAGGCCTCCAGGGTCAAAGTGAAGAGAACTAAATAGTTTTTATTTTTATTTTTTTTTTGCTGTACGAGGGCCTCTCACTGTTGTGGCCTCTCCCATTGCAGAGCACAGGCTCCGGACGCGCAGGCTCAGCGACCATGGCTCACGGGCCCAGCTGCTCCACGGCATGTGGGATCTTCCCGGACCGGGGCACGAACCCGTGTCCCCTGCATTGGCAGGCGGACTCTCAACCACTGCGCCACCAGGGAAGCCCTAAATAGTTTTTATAACGAGAGACTTCGAAAGCCTTCCAGGGGCTCTCAGGCAGTATTTACAGAAAATGCTTCCTAACAAGTAAGTGACTGCAAAACAGCACACGTTTTCCAGGGAGAAGGCCCTAAGCTTTCACCACCTCCCCAACCGGAGGGGCAGCAGCTAAGCCGGGGGCTGGAGGTGCAACTCTCTGGGCTTAACAGGGAAGGCAAAGCCAGTGAAAAGTTTCGGGGTGCCTGGTGTCAAGTATCACAAATGGGTAGTTTGGACAAAACACAGACACAAGATATAAGAACAGCTATAGGCCACCTGACATAGAAAAGCAGTGGGAGGAAGGAGCCTCTCCTTTCTACTCTGTCACCTCGCAGAAATGCATTTCCTTGGGTCCCAAGCAGGAAAAGGGCCAAAGTAAAAGGACAGCCATGACACAACCCACGCAAGGGCTTCCTGGCCGGCCCTGCTGGCCCTGTGCTGCTCAGAAAGCAGCCGCCATCTGTAACACTCGCCCTCATCCCCCCCAACAGCATGTCTTAAAAACGCCAACTGTGCAGCTGTGTGCCTGGGGCCTGGACGCTGGCCAACCTTCTGGGCCAAGGTGATAAACTGGAGCTGATTCGGGAAGAGGGGAGAGAGATCGGGAAGAAGCAGAGGCTGGGATTCTCAAACTGTTCCAACAGGAATTTTTAAATTGTTGGATCCCTCATGTTCCCACTAGAAGGACACAGAGCTAAGCGGCCTCTGCGTCCCATGTGGTTCTAACAAATGGAGGAACTGTCCTCCATCACAGAGGGCAGACACTTTTGAACAAGCTGTTCCAGTGTAAACGCTGCAAGTGAAAAATTCACCTTTCTATCAAGGCCTTTGTGCAAAGCTGCTGCCCACAGGACAGGTTAAGGGGGACTTAGCTGCTCTGGTGCTGCCCAGCATGCTCTGGTCTGAGGAGTAGAAGCCCACTTGGCCCGTACCTGCAGAGGCATGACGTCATTGGTGACCAGGAACAGCAGGAGGTGGAAATCCGAGATAGTGTCCAGGAACACGGATGAGGTGTTCTGAGACAGGTAGGTGGCCAGGCTGTGGAAGTCCTGGAGTGCCAGGTATGGGGGGAGACAGACACGAGCACCCGTTAGTCCCAAGCCAGAGTCGCAGGAAAGCCACTGTCCTACAAAGATGGAACTGAACACGTTCGGCGCTGATGGATGGGCCTCCCCGTCTCCTTCCAGAACCACTTACTGGGAGCCAAGGACAGAGGAATGCACAGTTGCAGAATAAGCTGTGGCCTCATCTCCCAGGAAAACACTCTCAGTACATTTGACTTATGGAAGAGTGTAAGCAACATGTCTGTGAAGCTGACCCAGCTGTGAGACATGTTCAAACTCACCTCTGGGGGCCAGTGGGAGTGGGAAGGGCCACTGCGGGGCTGGGAGAAGCCCCGTCTGTCTAGGTACATTGTTGATCCAGGGCAGCACGGTAGTGAGGAGTAGGAATCGGGGGGCGGTGGGGAGGATTACGTGACACTAACACTTTCAACAGGAGTGAAAGCGGGAGATTCAAGAGTGCCACCCCAGTCAGTGGCTCTGCACCTCCACAAGCACCTGGGCAGATGGGCAGTGAGGAAACCAAAGCATCAGAGAGGCCTTGTACACTAATCACAGCTTCAGAAGACAATCTCACTGTACACATTCTTTAACCAGGCCCCTTTCTGTAGTGCCTGTTATCAACTTGGGATGTGTGTTCACAGACCATTGATGTGGCAGGACAAGGCAGTCACAGCAGTTCTGATCGGGCCTGATGTGCAGGTGAGAGCCAAGGTGGCCAGGCCACATGAGCCCCCACGGCTTGGATGGTGCCTGAGAAACATGGCAGGGTAATGAGGTAGGGGGCAGAGCACGCAGCAAAGTGAGACATTGTCACAAAAGACAACGCTTACCAACAATCAATAACGTTGTTGGGAGAGGACAAGAAGTGACCAATAAAACAGGCCCCCTGAGAATGGTCCTTCCAGCAAATCCACAGGCCTGAGGGCTTACAGGGATTTGCCTCTGTGCTCATCCACTGCCCCTGCCCTGGAGAGGGCTCATGTGATCAGCAGTGTCTTAGACAAAGGCCTAGCCAGGTTTTGTCACAAAAACAAATCAGGAGAGTCAGAAAGCTTGCTACTTTCTAGAAAAACAATAGTGACACTAGATAAACAAACAGTAGGGACTCTAAATTATGTTTCTAAAGACAAAGAGCTTACCTGTGTCTCACCCAATACATCCCGGTTTTCAATAGGAAATGGATTTTGTGAAATAGAAAAAGTATAAACTGGATCCTTGGGGAAAGTTGTTGTGATCTAATGAACGAAAACACAAACCCGTGATAAATTAACTGTGCTATAAACAAGGGTGTGGGCCCTGAGCACACCCCTCCCTGGAGCCCTGAGCTGCTCACAGCAGCAAGAGTCCTAACTGTTCTACACTGAAGGGAATGCTTAACTATTAGGACAGCCCCTAAATGAAAACTCTGAAAACTGTGACTCTGGAAGGCAAACGGAAGAATTGTTTTTCATGACTGGTAAGATCATGGTGCCTGTGGGCAGGTTCCTAACTCCAGCCCCACTGGGACGGCCTCTCACACAGCTGCTCTCCTGCTGCCGCGGGTGAACCAGAGAGTGGGCCACAGGAAAGAGCACAGGTGTGAGCGCCATCTCAGGAGCAGACTCTGTTCCTGTCACCGGGTCTGGAGGGCATGTGCAGAACCAGCCCCTGATGGTTTTGAGAGCCACAGTGCCCTCCAGCGAGCTGGCTGAAGCCTTCTGAATTCCCAGGCACCACTCCATGGAGCCTGGGCATGTCCAGGCAGGAAGAGAAGCAAGGCCATTGAGATGTAGGCATGGTTCTCGCCTGAAGATGGCTGGAGTCAGGAGCTTGTGTCCAAAGGGGAGCCTAAGCCCTTCATTTGGCTCAGACATGCTTTAGAAACGACAGAGGGGATTTTAAATCCTACAATCAATAGAAGCTACAGGGACAGTGGCAAATGTGCAAGAATCAATACAAGTACAGTTTCTCATTCCTCCTGGCAGATGCTCCTCCCCCAAAACACACCCAAGTGTTAGCCATCATCAGCCATCTTTTGGTTGACACAGCTTTTTCTCTGCAATATAACACTAGCAGCAGCAGATTATACCTCGTCCAGATTTAGCGTAGCTATTCTGGTTCCTTCGGGACTATTTCTAAAGAATGAAAATGTTGCTCTGGCCTGTTTTCTGCATCAGTGAAGGCAGCGAGCTGTTCCAGGCCTGCTGGCCCAGGACCTGCTGTGACTGTGCCAGCGCTGTGAACGGTAAGCTGAGCCATCAGCAGCTCCCTAAATCGAGCCCCGCTGGCCTTTTATGGACGAGACCACGTGGCCTCAGGGCACAAGGTGTGGCCTTGAGCACACTGCCAAGTCCTACTGTGAGGCCTCGCTCTGTTCATCAGAGAGATACAGACGACCAGAGAGCCCAAGCCTCCTAAGGCTGCCGTGAGGATCAAATGCACCCAGACACGTGGAGCCCACAGAATGGGTGGCACATGTGGGGCTCAGTCTCAACTGTTGTCATGATTCTAGAGATGGCAGAGGGGCCACTCTGCTGCAGAGGCAAGGCCTGTGGCCTGCTCTCGCCCCTCGCTTTGAAAGGCAGATAAAGGAGTGGACCAGCAACAACAGTAGACCCACTAGTTAAGTAAATGTGGAATTAGGGAAGTATTTGTTAGACCTGTAATTGCAACAGACCTTGGAGAGCAACAGAACCGAGGTTCACACTGCAGCCTGAACATCCGAGATGCCGGGGGAGAGGATGCAGGGTGGTGAGCACTTTGTTTTGTGCTCAAATCCTCTCCCTACCCAGCCTGCCTTGTCACCTAGCTGATGCCTGGCCACCTGCAGAGCACCTCTGCAGAAGCCTGGAAGAGCCACCTGGTCATGAGGTTTAGTCATCAGATGCCCTGGTCAGGTTGGGGTCTGGGGCCGGGCGAGGAGCTGAGCACACCTGTCTGGGCACCTGCTCCAACCTCCTTACACAGTAAGAGAGCGCTTGGGTATCACAGGGTGGAATGCTCCCCCATCAACCAAACACTACAGTGACAACCACTAAGGCAAGAACTTAGCTCCTTTGTGAAAGGAAAGGGATGGGGAGGCCACTGGGAGAGAAGACCTCAGGAAGCTGGCTTTAAATCACACAGACTCCTCCTAAGTGTATGCTCCATCAATCTGTTTTCATCTTAATTACACCCTAGGTAGTCTAAAAAGCAGATGCCTTTATGGCCTAGGTAATAAATATGTTCTCGGGAGCTGTCAGTTGGAATGGAGCGTTGGCGGGCTCAGCTCACAGGGACCCACTGCTCCAAATGCAATGATACTTTATGGCCTGAATCATATGCCCATCCTAGTCCAAATGCAGCCTGAATTCATCCTGGCAGGCAGCAATTAGGAAATGAGCCGCCTCCCATACCCTTTGGACAGAGCGCTGACTACTGCAAATGCATCAGGCTCTAGTCCTGCAGCACGCACTCCCCTCTGCACTGTGGCCACATCTCCGTGAGCAGAGCACACCCCCAGAAAGGAGCTGAGACTTGGGGAAGGCGTGTCGGTACCAGGTACCTTCTTGGCTCCTGGAGTGCCCCCTGGAGACCATGCTGCCCCCACGAGTGGGCCTCTGAGCTGTGGCCAGGGCAGCACCTGTGCACAGAGCCAGGGAGAGGCTCGCTGACCTCCAGAGGCTGCTTGGCCTTGTCGGTGGTCCTTTGCTACACTTTAGGTTGGGAGAAGTTAACCCCCTAAATTGTTTTTAAGGAAATAAAAAATGAAAAGCCCTTAAGGTTTCTAGCTTTTCAGGGATGCCAGGAGCTCAGTGACTCAGAACACCTCTGGATGCCTGTCCTGTGCAGGCAGAAGAGCAGGTATTCAAGCCGCCACCCTTGCGAGGCCACCCCAAGCCGTCCTGACCTCCAGGGGGAGATGACACACACTTACGTCTATGATCAGATACTCCACGGGCAGGGGGCGAGCCAGCTGGGTAATCTCGTTGCCAAACTTGTCTATGTCCTGAAACACAAGACAAAGGTCCAGGGGGTGAGTGCAGGTGTGCCGACCTGTGACAGGTTTTCCATTCACACGCTTGTCTCAGCCCTTAAATTACTACAATTCTTGTTGAAGTATATGAAAAGCAGAGAGGAAAATGTGCATATTTTTGCAGTGAATCCACCTTCCATCACTTCTTGGAGCTCTTGATGACGGCCAAGACTCAAGAAAGCAGCCTTGGGGGCTTCCCTGGTGGCACAGTGGTTAAGAATCTGCCTGCCAATGCAGAGTACACAGGTTCGAGCTCTGGTCGGGAAAGATCCCATATGCCGCAGAGCAACTAAGCCTATGCGCCACAACTATTGAGCCTATGCTCTAGAGTCCGTGAGCCACAATTACTAAGCCCATGCACCACAACTACTGAAGCCCGCGCACCTAGAGCCCATGCTCCACAACAAGAGAAGCCACCACAATGAGAATCCCACGCACTGCAACGAAGACCCAACGTAGCAACAAACAAATATATATATATATAGAGAGAGAGAGAGAGAGAGAGAGAGAGCGCACCAGCCTGGTGCTAAAGCTGTGGAGACACAGACCCCGGGCTCCCACCCCGTCAGGCTACATCTGTACCCCTCCTCCTCTATAAGCTCTCCTAGTCTCACACCTGAATGCTAACTCTTAACAACCTTACACACACCTCTGGAAACCCAACTTCATGGAAACTTAATCCTTATACATTAATAAAATAAACACACACACAAATCAGTACACATACACACAAATACGCAGACATGGAAAACCACCACCACCAATCTGTCAAAGTCTAAACTTCTTTTGCTTTATCAGATGCATGGAACATAGTTTAATTATGGGGAAAAATGGCCAGCATATGTTCATTAATCATAAAATGAAAATGAGATCTGATTTATGTCAAACTTGCTGAGTTCAAACACAGCTCTAGAAATAAATTCATAAGAACCAACACTTTTCATTAAAGATTCTGCAAGAGGGGGTCATATTTTCTATTTAAATCATCACTTAACGTTATATAAATCATTCAAGTCATATATAAATTATACATCCATAATTTCCAATTATGGGGCCTTACATAAAAGTTTATGTTTATTAAAGCTCAGACCCTAATGGGTGTCAAGCAGATCTCTCTGAGGTGTGCAGGTGACACAAAGCCACCCCTAGCACATCACACCTTCCGGGGATGTCCGAGGCCCATGCCATCTTTTGAGACAACCTTCTCAGGCTGTCCTACATTAAACCGAGTCCATTATCCTAATAGGAATTCCAGAGGCTCCATGTGGCCCTGCTCTTTTTTTATTTTATTTTCCCCAGAAATTAAACTCTCTGGTCCGCAGCACATCTCAGATTATCCACACCTTCCCTACCTTTTCTCTGTTCACAACCCAGAGAGTTGCTAGCAAGAGCCTGCCCCTCTGCCCTTCCAGAAAACGGTCCAAATACATCTAACCAAACACATCTAAGCCAGCCACATAGGGAGCAGGAGCACCATCAAAGGACAGGTTCCTGGAAACAGTGTCCGTTCTGTCTGTCTGCCTTCCTTTGAGGTTGGAATACGGTCCCTTCCACCTGGGCAAGAGTCCCTGGTCCTTCCGCATGCTCGTTGCTGCAGCAGGTAGGCTGGGCCTGGCTTTCCGTGGCTCTACCAGCTTTGACAGTGGCAGCCCAAGGTATGAGGCCTGCTGAGTGGGTCCTGGGGCCCCAGAAGCGGTAGTTTCTACTGGAGGAAATACGGTAGGAGGCGGGAATCAAACCCAATCGAACTAAATCACCATTTCCAAAAATATACGCTTGCCCCTACAAGAAACAACCTGCAACAATTCACACATAATTAGCCCGTCTGGAATTCATCTTCAAATCTAATTAAGCTCTAATATGCAGAGACATTTTCCCAGCACCTGTTCGCTTTAATCTTCCCCTCTAGGGATGATTCTTGTTAAATGCCCCCCTCTCTTTTTTGTGTGTCATGCTATTCTCTTTCAAATTTAACTACCCCACTGCATCCTTCTGCTCCCCAAGAAAATAAAGGTGCTGCATCCCCTTCTCTTCCCTGGAGGAAAAGCAGGTACCTTCTATCTCTCCCCCATGCCTTCACTCAAATGTTTTTGCCAACCAAGCCTTAGCCCCATACACCATTTTAAAAGGCAATTACTTTTTATGGGCGTTAGCAAATGTCAGGCAGAGTACACTAGGAGGAAGACACCTTAATTCTTAGTTTGGCAGCTGCCAAAGTGTCAGAAATTTTATCTCCACCTGGAGCAAGACACTGGGAGAGTCAGAAATTGAGGTCCCTGGTGCCTCGCTACCTGCTATTGGCCATGTCTGGAAACATCAACAAGAAATCCAGGGATCTCTGTCTTTGTTAGCTCAAAGGCAGGCAGGCTTTGTGCCAGGACAACAGCAAACTCCACTTACTGGGTGGCACCATCTTGCTTTGGAAAAGGAAAATGAAATCCTTAATGTATTGCTTTTCTTCTTACAAAACTGGCAAGAAGGTAACAAGTGAAACTAGCAGTTTCTGAGACTTCGCAGAATAAAGCAAGAAAAAAATTTCTCAGGACAAAGTTTCTTAAAGAATCCCGTTTAGGACTACCCTGGTGGTGCAGTGGTTAAGAAGCCGCCTGCCTATGCTGGGGACACGGGTTCGAGTTCTGGTCCGAGAACATCCCACATGCCACGGAGTAACTAAGCCCACGCGCCACAACTACAGAGCCTGCTCTCTAGAGCCTGCGTGCCGCAACTACCGAGCCCGCGTGCTGCAACTACTGAAGCCCGCGTGCCTAGAGCCCGTGCTCCACAACAAGAGAAGCCACCGCAATGAGGAGCCCGCACACCGCAACAAAGACCCAATGCAGCCAAATAAAAGAAAAAATTTTTAATTTAAAAATTAAAAAAAGTAAAAGCACTAAAAGAAAATGTAGGTAAATATACAGCTTTGAGGTAAAGAATTACTTCCTAAGTATGATGACAAAGGCAGGAATTACAATGAAAAAGGATTAACGTACCTTTGAAATCACAAAATGTTACACCTTACTTTGTATGAAAAGTATAAAGAAAATGATATCCTGGCATGTGTCTGCAATATATGACAAAGGGTTAATGTATAAAGACTTCACAAACGAATGTGAAAGTGATGAACCACCTTACAAATACCTCAGGGCACACAGAGGCGATTCATAAAGAAAACACCAACACACACAGGGGACTTGGGACAGAGTGAGTGCAGAGCATGGGGTCCTGAGAGCAGGGCCCAGGCAGGCAAGCAGACTAGCGCAGGGCTGGCCTGCGGCACAGTCTGAGCATGTAACTGCAGCCTTCTTGGAGGAACTTTGGGAGACCACACGAAACCCTTGAAATATATGTTATCCTTTGACAAAACAACGCATGGAATGGTTTGCTTGGAATGTCTCAAGTAACTCAGCACACACATGGAGTGAGCTCCTGGATGAGCCACAAAGCACTTCTGGTAAGTGCCAGATGCTGGGACAAACCCGTGTCGGGCTGAGGACAGGTCAGTAAATGATGCCTAGGACAGAGAAGACTCCACAGTCCCCCCAGAGAGCGCTGGTCCCCTCCACAGCCGCGACGCCGCAGCTGCCTGCATGCTCTCTCCTCCCTGCTGCAGCCACCTGTCAACTCTTCCAACTCCTCAGCACTGAGCCCACAACCACCCTTCATGCCAGGAACCCACCCTGCTGCCCCTCCACCTGGGCAGCTGCCTAAGAGCAGTGTTCCCTGGGGTCTCCAATCTCGGCTTCTCTCCTCTACTTCCAAGGCTTTAATTTGGGGTTTCTGGGCAGATAACCGTGAAAAGGGCCTCTCAACCTCCTTCCGGTCCCACCACATCAAACTTCAAACACGGGCATCTGAACTCACCCCACCCCCCCTGCTCTCACCACTACTCATCAAGGTTTACAACTCCAGCACCCACCACTCACCCAAACCAGAGACCCAGTTCCATCCTGTCCTCCCCGGGACCGTGCAAGGCCCATGGAGCTCTTGGCTCCAGGACACCCTCTCCATCCCCAAATGCCATGGGGAGCAGACACATGTCACCTGGACTGTGGCACCAGCCTTCTCACTGGCCACCGGACTCTGTACCCAGAAAGAATCTTCCACACCGGGGAGCTCCCTCCCCACGGCCTGGCCTTCAGCTCCTCCAGCCGCACCTCACACTGGACGGTAGACCCCACCGCACATCTCTCTCCTGCTGCCCCTCCTGGATCGGCCCTGGCATTTGACACTCATGTTGCTGCAAAAGCCTCCTGCCTCCAGACCCCCCTTCACGCCACATCCAGCAAGATTGTTCCAGAATCACCTTCCATCTTTCTTTCTTTGGCTTCTCATTGCCCACCACCCCCATCACGTGCACATTCCAGCCAGACTGAGCCTGGGACCCCTAGATGCACCATGCCCTCTGGACGTGTGGCCCCCAGATGGGCTTCCTCCCCACCTGGCTAACTTCCACGCTGCACTGGACACCTCAACAGCCACCAACAGACCACCTGGGAAGAGAGGATGATTGTGACTTGCTCATCACTGTAGCCCCGGGGTCTGGCGAGGGACGCCGCACCCTATCCACAGCTGGACCGAGTGCAGAGGCTGCGGTTCCAGAGGCAAGGCCCTGTCAACGTCCACGTGTCCATGCATGCACGCGGGGTGCTGGAAGGACAGGTGAAGAGGCGTGTTGGGGTATCTATTTCCTTATTAACCTGTAATGCAGGATTTCCCATAAAAAATATACATTTGATTTCACATTAATAAAATGTTCTTAGTTAATATTTAGAAGGCTTGCACTCCTAATGCACATGGAACCATGCACCTCACCGTTCTGCTGCCCGTCCCCAAGCATCCCCTCGCCGGCTGACTAGATCCTCGCTCCAAAACCCTCCTCTGTGTGCACCTCTCCCCACCTTTACAGGAGGTGCTCCCCGGCCGTTCTTTCACTGGCTGCACGGGACTTCCTAGGACAGACAGATCAGAGCTGTAGACAAGGGTGGACCCTCAAGCTTTCCACCCCCATCTCCTGTGTGAACGCACATACAAACGTGTATACGTACAGGCATCAACATCTACAAGTGTGCCTTTAAAAAACAAAAAGTTAATTGGGATTTTACTGTATATAGATACATTTGTAATTTTACATCATGAGTTTTATCCCATACCTTCAAGTAATTTTCAAACACACACCTTTAGTGATCACAGAATATCCCACCATATAGATGTATTGTAATTTAATGCCCGTTATTAGACTTTTAGATTGCTTTAAGTTTTTGTTACCACAGATAACACCATGATGAACAGCCTTAGACAAATATGGGTACGTGTCCTGTTTACAAGGTATATTTTAAATCCAACCCCAAAGCCCACAGGAGGACTAAAAGGATTACTTAAATGTTTGCTTTCATAGGTCTCTTTGCTCAAACTGGTATTTTCCTGAAACGTATGAGAAATGAGTGTCTCAAATCCTACAGGGCTATAAACAATCCTGGGAAGCCCTTCTAGCCTGCTCTCACTAACAGGCAAGTGAGCGATCTAAGAAAACAGCAGCATGATTAAGGAAATAACGTGTGTTCCACGGCAAAAGGGAGCTCTCTTCTTAAGGGCAAGGAACTTACAAGGCATGGAAATAAAAAGCAAATTTCCAACCTGATAAAGGGTACTACAAAAAAACAAAAACAAAAAAACCCACAGCAAACTCATAGTTAATGATGAAATCCCGAAAGCACATCCTTTACAATTAAAAACCAGACAAAAGTGCTGATCACTAGACATTGTTCCAGAAGCCCTAGCCAGCACGAGGAGTGAAAATGAAGGGAAGGGAGAAAAAGAACTGTCACTCCTGGATAATACACTCATCTGTGTGGAGAACCCAGAACACACATACAAATTAGAGGAACAAGTAACAGCTGAACTGCCAAATGGTAGTTTTTATAATATGTAGAAACTATAAAGTACCTAGGAACAATCTAACAAATGACGGACAAGGCTTTCAAGGAGAAAAATCCTAACTTTCTGAGAGAGGTCAAAGAACAAGAAACAAAGGGCAGCATCACACACATTGCGGGGCGGGGGGGGGGGGGGGGGGCGTGACCTATTTGTTGTGTGCAACCTGCAGGCAAGTCTCCATGAAGGAGTGAAGGGTCAGGAACAGTCAGAGCTCGGGAAGAAAAGCAGGGAAGGGCTGTGATGGATCAGGGACGAAGAGTAAAGTTACAGTGACTCGGACAGTGCGACGTTGGTGCTGGCTGAGGAACACCGGCCAGTGGACAGAAGGGAGGACAGAGACACAGCCACGATCACAGAGACGACTGGTAATGGAAAGGCACCACAGATCAACAGAGAAAGAAGAGGGTTTTTCCCAATAAATGGTGTTCAGACAGTATATGACTAAAAACTAAGAAGGAAACTGGGCCCCTATCTCACACCACACATCTGAAATAATCCCAGGTAGAAGAAGAATCCAAAAACATCAACCTTAGAGAAGACAAGATAACAGACTTTCTTTGTGATTCAAAATGCCAACCATAAAGACAAGATTCAGAAAACTGACCACATGGAAACATAAACTTTCTGCCTCAATGACACCATGGGAGTGGAGAGGCAGAGGTGTCACACCCCTGACTGACAGGGTTAGAGGCAGGGAGAAAAAGATTGAACCACCCAGGGAAGAAGAGGAAACAGACACAACAAGCACGTTACGGGAGACAGGACGAGCCAACAAACAAAGAAAAAGGAGTCTGGCCTCACTTATGATCAGGACGGCACAGTTACAGCTCAAGGAAATGCCTCATGAGTGTCTGAGTGGGGAGTGGGACTCGGGCCCAAGGCTGCGGAGCGTGGTGGTTCGCACGGCATTCTGCTCGCAGTGGGCACATGCCGAGGTGACATGATGGCCACATGCAGGCAGGTCTCAGGCCACACCGGGATAAGTGAATGTGGCCCATCTCCAAGGACAAAAGAACACAGTTTTGGGTCTACAGTGTGCAGCAACATATAAAACTCAACACCTGCTTTAGGAAAACACACAAAGGAGGTAAAACTAGAAGAAAAGCAAGAATGTCATAGTGCACCCCCGAAGGTAGTGCTCCCTCTGGAGGGGGGAGAAAAGGAGACAGAAGCAGAGAGAAGGATCCAGCAGCTTCAGAGGCCACAGGAACGTTCTGGTCCTTAACTCTGGGGTAGAGACTCAGGATTGGTATTTCTGCTTTTTTTATTCCTTAAACATGTTTTATAAATAATCTTTCATATCTACTCAATATTTAATTTTTTTAAATTAATTTATTTTTGGCTGTGTTGGGTCTTCGTTGCTGTGCGTGGGCTTTCTCTAGTTGCGGCAAGTAGTGGCTACTCTTTGTTGTGGTGTGCAGGCTTCTCACTGCAGTGGCTTCTCTTATTGCGGAGCATGGACTCTAGGCACGCAGGCTTCAGTAGTTGTGGCACGCGGGCTCAGTAGTTGTGGCTCGTAGGCTCTAGAGCACAGGCTCAGTAGTTGTGGCGCATGGGCTTAGTTGCTCTGTGGCATGTGGGATCTTCCTGGATCAGGGCTCAAACCCTGGTCCCCTGCATTGGCAGGTGGATTCTTAACCACTGTGCCACCAGGGAAGTCCCTATATTTAATTTTTAAAACTCTGAAAAGAGAAAGAAATGGCAGCCTGATGACCCTGGAGCAATGTATTCATGCACACTGAGCGCACCGGGGCTGCACAAGCCTCTGTGGCTAAAGGGGAGGGGCTCTCCACAAGGACAACAGGCCCCGTTACGGCCCCCAGACCAGTGAGCTGTGCCAAAAGGCTCAGGACGGCAGCCAGCAGGACCACCAGGTCTCAGGGTCTAAAACTGAGTCAAAACATAGATTCTACATTACAAAACAGTGCCATACAAATGCATCTTATAAGATAGAAACTTTTGAGGGAAAGACTGAACCCTCACATTGGTTCCCAGCGTGGCGTGACTTGATGTGTGAATGTTTAATAATGGTTTAAAACTAATGATTCTTCAAAGTACCTGATGCCTACACAGGATTTGTGTAAGGGTGAGATCTGTGTTATCAAGCCAGGTAATTGCTATTAAACACCACAGGAGGGAAGATACAATGGGAGTTCCTAAACAAGGCTCTTTGGAAATATTTTCTTTCAAGAATGATATGGAGAACCCTTTCCTGGGGCTCCTTACTGTCCCCAAATCTGAGGGGTCATCTAAGCAAGTTGTCACAGTCCAGCCTCACTCTGTCCCTCCACTGCCACCACCTGAAAGGAGCAGATACAACAGCGAGGCCTGCCTGCTGCAGAGGAAAGACAGACTGCTCGCTACCTACTGGCCTGGCCTTCCTGGCTCAGTGACAGTCCCCGCCCCCGCAGCCCTCGGACCACGCAGCAGCGCTGATTCAGAAGCAGACTGAAGACTTTCATTCCAAAGAGCTGAGGAGGAGACCAGGAGCAGGGACAAGACTCTCAGGCCCTTGTGCCCTTCCTTTGCACATCACCCACTGCCACAGACACCCACAGCATGGACAAGCCAGCTCTAGACAGGGTCTCAGCCCCACTTCTGATCCCTGAAGAGGTGAAGTCTTTGTCACAATCAGGTAGTCTCTGGTCTCCAAATCACCACCAGGACGAGGCCCCAGAGCCCCTCAGCTTCTAGGCGCTCTCCTGGGTGTCTGATGCATCCCGCAGGTAGTAAGCTGCGCCCATACCACTGAATGCTATTCGGCAATGAAAAGAATGAAGTACTGCAGGCTGCAGGCACGGAGGAACCTTGAGACATTACGGTTAGTGGTGAAAAGTCAGTCACAAAAGACCACACACTGTAGGATTCCATCAGGGAAACCTCAGAGAAAGCAGATCAGCGGTTGCCAGGAGTTGGGAGGACTGGGGAGTAACCGTTAAAGGATGTAGGGCTTCTTTTGGGGGGACAAGAATGTTCTAAAATTAGATTGTGGTGATGATTACACAACCCTGTGAACATCCTAAGAGCCCCTGAGCCGGGCACATTAAATGAGTGAATTGTGTGGTATGTGAATTGCATCTCAATAAAGCTGTTTAAAAATGCAGACTTAGGGACTTCCCTGGTCCAGTGGCTAAGACTACGTGCTCCCAGTGAAGGGGGCCTGGGTTTGATCCCTGGTCAGGGAACTTGATCCCACATGCTGCAACTAAAAAATCCCACATGTCGCAACGAAAATCCCACATGCGGCAACAAAGATCCCACGTGCAGCAACTAAGACCTGGTGCAGCCAAATAAATAAATAAATATTTTTAAGAAAGAATTTTAAAAAACTAAATAAAATTTTTAAAAATAAATAAAAAAAAAATGCAGACTTGCTAGAACAATAAAAACAACAAAACGATGACTAGACATGCACACACTGATATAAAAAAATTGCTGAAAGATATCAAATCATTTTAAAGAAATTAGATCATCACTCTTTCTGGGTTTTCATTGCTTGCCTATTTTATTTCCAGGCCCCTTCTGCCAGCAGGTCTTTGTGGCCTAAGTGCAGTGAGATTGTGAGCAGACCTGTCAACCTAGAACTCCTTACACAGTGAAAATATCCTTCAGAAATGGAGAACAACGTACTTCTCAGACACACAAAAGCAGCCGGGAACACAAGAAATATTAAAGACAGAGCAGTGCCAGATGGAAACCAAAGTCTGCCCAGGACGGGGAACAGGCAGGATGCCTGCCTGTGACCAGAGCAACTCCCATGAGGAGGATGGGAGCCGTGTTGCTAATTCCCAGGGAAGCACCCAACTCCGACTTGTTCAAACCAGATCACAGTTTTCAAAAAAATCATTTTTATAGCTTTCACAGGAAACAAAGGTTTAGAAATGGAGAACTGCTCATCTAAGCGGTTAACCTAAACTTGGTCCCCTCAGGAGAGCCTAACTTCTGCCAAACAGCTCCAACCTTCACTCCTGCTGAGGCCCTGTTAGGCACCATTTCTCCTTTTCAGAAACTGAAACAGTCGGTGTTGCAGTGGTTTCACTTGTATTATGTACCCCTAAACCCAGGGCGTGTCACCCCCACTTCTGCTTATAAGCCCTAACACCACAGAAGCCTGCCTGAGTAGCTAACAAAGGCCCTGGAAATGCCAAAGAGTCCCTTATCCACAAGCTAGGCTCTAGACGACCACGGCTGACCAACAGCTCCCATGGCCAGAATGCACCAAAGTTAGCAACGTCCAGGACAGGTCAGTGTCCATGCTGCTCTCCATCCACTTCTCTCTTTCGGTACCGTTGCATTTTTACCTTATAAAACACATCAGGCACGTACTGCTCGCTGCTGGACTCCTTGGCGTAGCCGAGCTCAGGGGCGTCCTTGCAGGGCAGCAAACACTCATCTCGGACCAGCGCCATGCACTGATTGGACACCTGGTACCCTTCAAAGTGCACCTGGTTGTCGGGGCCACCTGCAAAAGAGAGACCTTCAGCGAGAATCCTCCAAAGGACGTTCAAAACAAGTATCATCCTTTACTTTGGACCTGCAGAACCAACTCTCATGAGTGTGTCTTGGGTAAGAATCAAAAATGTTTGACAGCAGTTTTACGACAGCCTTGGGCACAAGGCCTTGAGCACAGGGTGTGCAGATGCCACTGCAGCTCCTCAAACAGGCCCCACCAGCGACACACTCTCTCAGAATCGGGAGGCAAGACTGTTAAACCTTCTCCAACACCCACCCAAAAGCATACTTGGGCTTCTGGTTTTTAGTATCACAGAGATGTGAACAACAGACAGAGCCCTGTGTTCCAGCAAATTCTGTTCTTGAGTGAATGCAGGGAGACGAATGGGAGTGGATGGGAGAACACAGAAACCTTTCCCAGCACAGTGTCAGTATCTGCATAGCATGGAGAGCAGCCCTGACCTCAGACACCTGTGCAGCCGGCACATCAAGGAGGCGTGGACCCCACCACAATGCCTAGGAGGTTGCTCTCCTTGCACCGAGCCCTGCCCTCCACGCCTTCCATTCTAACCTCTCTCAGGCCCTGCTCCAAAGAAACCCACAGTAGGGCTTACAGTTTGGGACAAGGGTAAAACCCATCCCAAACGGGTCAGGAGGTCAGGCAGTACCGAGCATGCAGCCATCTTCCTCCCCTGCAGAATCAGGGTCACACACTGACAACTGTAACAGCCATCATTTTTATGGCTTTGGAGAATTTTAAAAAACCTTCAATATCTCTATCTTAGTTTCTTTGACAAAAACAGAATAAGTTACTGATCAGGGAACAGAAATTTTATCTGTCTGGCTTTCAAACATTTACCAGAAAGCCGATCTGATGGCCAAGCAATCAAAAATGTGAAGGACAGGGCAGAGCCAGCCCCCAAGGGACAAACAGGGGCCTGTGTCTGCTCGACTCTGCACACCAGAGGCCAACAGCAGCTGGCTTCCAAATGCTGCGTCACGCTGGGCTCCAAAGGCCCGGTGGATAGTCAAGCCTAGCATCTTCTCTCTGGCCCTCAACTCACACTCGGGGGAGGTGGCCAGGCCTGGACAGTGACCGCTAACTAAGGTCAAGGCAGCAAACACAGGGCATGTGACCCTCTGGTGCAATCCGGGGAATGAACGTCATAGCACAACGAGTGTGCAGTTCACAAGGAGCAGAGGAGGTCGGGAAGGAACCTGGAGGAGCCGCCCTTGGTGTGTGTACTGTAAACCTGTGCTGGTTTTGAGATAGATGTGGCCTGTGAGAACCAGGGAAAAATGGAAAGCTGTATTTATAAAACAGAAGATTCTTAAAAAAAGCAAACTCAGTCCATATGGACAGTCTCCAAAGGCAGAGTCACTGACAGGAACCGCAAGCTCCCCATTCCATGTGGAAAAGCAAGAAACCAGGTCCTGAGGGGTTCTCTGAACCTTGCTCTGGTACCGTCCCAGAGATGAAGCAGGCCAGGCCAGTTAACTCTCATTCCCTTCCCAAATCAGTCCATCAGGAAGTCCACTGTGTGATGGAAAGGGGCGGTGATAAAGGACAGCTGCTATTGAGTCTGAGACGCAGCCCAGAAAGTAACATGCACAGCTGAGAAATGAGTGCGAGTGTGCCAGGTGACCGAGACACAGACACCAGCATCGTGGCAGGGAGTTTAAACTTGGACTCTGTGATGATTCTCCTTCCACAAGCTCCTTCATGTGCACATGAGCAAACCCCACATGTAATCATCACTCTTTTCCCCTAAAGGTTTCAAGCTAGAGAAGTTCTTAGAAGGGATCTGCAGACACAAGGCCAAATGGTAAGGCCCCCACACCCCAGCCAGCATCTGGGCCTGCAGCATCAGCAGCAGCTGTGGGGAGCTGACAGCAGCGTGACCATGGAAGCACCATGAACCCCGGGACACACCAGCCAGTCTCCCGGGAGACGGCCATAAACACACAGGACTGCTCCTTCCTGTCCCATCAGGGTCTTAAGGATGGGACTTCGGCAAGGGCATTTCAAACAGCTCCCCAGGGTACCAACACGTCCCTGGTCAAGAACCACTGAAGAGGAGGAAGAGAACAATCTGTCTGGAGTCAGAAGATCTCTGACACTTTGGATAACCACCTTCCATCGCTGCCCCCTGGGAAAGGGAGAGGAATTATGAGTCTGAGCATCTCACAGCATTACCAAGAGGGACAAATCAGCACAGATGTGAAAGGACTCTAACTGCAGATCTTATTATAAGTTAAGTGATTTTCTGCCTTATAGTTCGAAAACCCTAGTAAAGTGCCAATTTCGGAGGCAAAAATTCCAAGGTCAATCTATGATTTCCAAATTTCCAACTGAGTCAATAACTGAAAGTACAGGCAGCCCCCAAGTTGGAAACTATTTATAATTCAAAACATGTACCAGTTCTTTGGGCCCACTGAATAATTCCCCACAGAAACAGTAATTAAAGGGGTTAGGTTACCATGGGAGCCCATGGAAGCCTAAAACAGCAGTTCTCACAAGAAGCAGTTCTGGAAATCTGTGGAGATGATTTTTGGTTGTCTCAACGAAGGGGGGCAGCGGGGGGCAGGGGCTGCCAGTTTTAGCAGGCTAGAGTCAAAGGTACCAGACGTCCTGCTGTGACCAGGGAGTCCCACACAATAAAGAACTGTTCCACATCCCACATGGCCTTGAAATGTCCCCCTAACACTCCTGTAGGCAAAACCCCTATTTGTGATGATCTAGGATTAGAATCAATTATATTTTATACACAGCCACAGAAACAAACACGCCCAGCTTTAACACACAGCGAATCCTCTAGGAGCATGATACCACATAAGCTGAGGAAGGGCCCTGCTTGGCTCAGAGCTCCGTGGAGAGCTGCTGAGTGTCTGGGAACCACGTCACTGATGCCTGTGCAGGCCCCGCCCCACAAGGTTGGCAGCTCCGGCTCCTCCCCTGTGCTCTCCTCAGCAGGCACCAGTCCCCAAGCACTGGCATGCAGAATGCACTGTCTTATTACATGCATGCTCCTTCACTATTATTTCTCCTCAATGTTACAGTCAGCCTACTACTCTGCTTTCTTTTTTAGAATCAGGTGTGTGGGCAGGTATATTATCTATGAATTTCACTTTCTGGATAGTAAAGAGGTGTCACAAATGTTCTAAAGAGAGGGTGTCCAGTCTGATAGGCTTGAGAACCACCAGCCTAAATGCCTGGACCCAGAATCTCAGCCTAAATGAAGAGGGCAGGGGTTTATGTGATGCAGAGAGTAGAAAGAGAATACTTTCCTCCCCTTCATCAAACAGAAAGCTGGCTTGGCAAAATTCTGATTATGTAAAACGTGTCTCTTCTCTGCTCTCCTCCTTGGCTCCTGCTACCCTGAGCGCTCTCATCACAACAGGCCCCCTGCCCCATCTGCCCCCGTGGAAGGACTCTATGCTACGGAATTACTGCTTCCACAAATCCCAGTCCAAACTCCCATCCACTTCCTTAAGCATCTGACCCCATTAATTTATGCTAACATGTGAACAATGCAGCCATGGCCTCTCATGCCCCCAAAGTACATTCATTTCAAAAAGAAGGTGCTGGTCACTCTAAATGGATCTCAAATCAAATGGATCTTAAAAATTCAGACAGTATGATAGATGTTTTCCTTCCCATGGCAGTGGTAACAGGCTCAGCTGGGATTAATAAGGGATCTAGTTACTTACATGCTTGGGCTGTTTGTAAACTGGTATTTTGAACTAGAGGAAGCATGGTTACCATGAACAAACTGGATTATCATCTCTGTGATGGTAGAACCCAAGTCTTCACAGGATAGAGGTTAGTGTTTACTTTAAAAAACTGACCAAAGAGATTGTTTTTATTAGTTGGTTCGCCAAGTTTCAAGTTCCTCCTTCTTTCAAATCATACGGTCTTACGCCGGGCTTTTCTCTAGGACAGCATCTCAAGTATGGTATAAAAGATTTGGTGGTACTTGTTTAAGGCCACAGTCTTTTATTATTATATATTCATGGTGTACATAACATGTAGTATGATGTGCACAACATCTCACACACACACACTCATCACTCCCAAAAACAAGCTTTATGGAAATGGTTTCTTAAAATGACACTCCCACTCATAAATAAAAAAGTAACAGAAACAGTAAATCCCTCTTCTCCTGCACAGCTAGACAGAGTCATCCTTGGTTACTGCAAAGGGGCAAAGATAGCCCAGAACTCTCCAGAACCAAGTGAACTTGGACTGAGGCCAAGAGAATGGACTAGAGGAGGGCTACACTGAGGCCGCAATTCTAGTAGTTTTGTGTGATGCTGAGTAGTTCAAGATTTTTGCCGCAAACCAAAAAAGAAGAATCTTATGTCTCACAGGCCCATTAAGAAAATCTATTGTAGGGACTTCCCTGGCGGTCCAGTGGTTAAGACTCCACACTTCCACTGCAGGAGGCACGGGTTCGATCCCTGGTCAGGGAACTAAGATCCCATATGCCGCGCGATGCAGCCAAAAAAAAAAAAAAAAAGAAGGAAAGAAAGAAAATCTATTGTAACTAAGTTAAGAATGCAAAGCTACTGAAAGAGGAACAAAACATATTAACAAGGTAGTAATATTTACAATATAAATGTCCCCATTTATACCTGTAGCCACTGCAGTAACAAACTTGGATCCAAAATGTCCATCTGGAGAGAGTCGACATATGTTGGGATGCTTATTTTGAAAGTCTCCTGCAGTGATACATTCTTCTGAACTCAGGAAATAGGTGTCCTAAGAAAAGAGAACCAGCATACCAAGTTTTATAGCATCATGTCAAAATATGCTTCTATTTCTTCTTTAGAAAATATTAAGAACTAAACTATGACACATCACAAACTACGGTGAAGCAAGTACCTGTAATTCCTGACTGTTACCAACTCCTTACAGAAAAACACGTGTAACCAGTAACGCCTTAGAAGCACAGGCAATCCACCTGATGGGCTGACCTCCAAAAAGCAGTGGTTTATAAAGGTAAAGTCTCTCTGATCTCCGAGACAGAATGAACAGACCCAGCCTTAATTTATCAAGAACACTGTGTTGAAAATAACATGGTCTAAAAGCCAGGGTGAGCTGTGCAGAGACACCGGAGAGTGCAGCCCAGAGCTGGTCCATAACAAGCTCTGGCCGAGCGAGCATCCCTGCCCCCTCTCACCTTATTTCGACTATATCGAACTGTACCCTTTCGGGTATCTTCTGAGACAAGGTCTGTAAATATCCAGCCAACCTGCATAAAAGAGAAGAATACCTTCTGAGTCTCTCCCTGAAACAGGTGACGAATGTCTTCTAGCTTCTGCCAAGAGAGGAGACTCCTGGAAGCCAGTTCTTTCTTTCCAGGTGAGTCAGCTCCTCAGCTAAGCCACTGTCCACACCAGGGCTCTCAAACTCTACTCAGCTGACACTGGCCGTCCTCCCCCTGGTGCTGCCGGGTGGAGATGAGGGCAAACGAGCACATCTCATTTATTCGTTAGAAAAAGTCTTCTCAGCACCACCTCTGTGCCCTGCACTATGCTAGGTGCAGGGGACCCCCGGGTGCATAAAATTAACAGAACATCAGTGAAAAGGGAATCTACACTCCAGAGAGGAAGACAGAGAACAAGCAAGCAAATAAAGACAATGCCACTTCAGATACTAGGGCTTTCTCCGTAAGACAGGAAAACATACTCCCCAGAGAATGCATGTAAAATAAAAAAGAATGATAGAACGGAGACTGCGCAGCTGCTCCTCTAAGCTCCGGTGTGGGGCTAAGGGAAGCATCTGAGGGTACACGGATCTGAAACGCCAGTCCCAGGGCTTGGGGCAGGGTCAGCCTCCCTGGCACGTCCTGCTACAGCAACAGTGCCTGTCTGTGTGCTCTGTGATCCCTGGCCTTCCTGTGCCCATGAACCTCGCAGCTGATTACCATTCCTGAACCAGAACCTGGCTGGGAGGTCTAAGAGCAGGGCTGGAATCCAGACACACACCCACTTCTGCCCTTCGGAGAAGTGATCTGGTGCTTGTGACCCTCTCTAGCACAACCCTGACATGAAACTCTTCAATTCCATCTCCTGCAGACATGACCAGGCAAATCTGGAGACTTTCATTTTCTTTAAAAATGCCCAAATGAACAAAACCCCCGAGGAGGATGGCAATGGAGAAAATGAGACTTAAAGGATAAATGTAACTCAGCAGTAAATAAAGCAGAACCAAAATCAAGCTGAGATAAATTAGGGCTAAGGAACCAGTGTTTGGAGAAAGGCATTTAAGTAACTTCAAGATCTTCTAATTATGATTATCATGACCAAACATTTATAACAAACATAGGCAAAAAAAATCAGGGACACTGATTTCTCTTTTGAACACGAGAAAATTCCAGAATTTAAACCAAAACATGCCCCTAAATCATGATGCTGACTCCTTGTTAGAAACAACAGGACTTTTTTGTTCTTAAAACGATACAGTGACTTTGTTCCGCAGCATTCCTGGGTTATAAGGCACATTTCCAGTCTTCCCTGTTTATCTGTAGGGAGTTTATTTCTCACTGTCTAAATTGATTAGGAAATAAAGGATAAAACTTACATAGCTACTAAGAGTGAATTCCTAAGATGTGTTCAAATTCACAGTTCAACATTATCTATAAAACGCCATCTTTATAGTTCCTAGGAACTTAACCAAAGATGTGAGATAAACTAGATCATGAGACTCAAAAAGAAAATTCTTCTGTCTTCTAACTGCCCAGGAAAACTAAGAAGGCTTACACGCTCAGATGGCTCAATTATAAACAGGAGGTTCAATGAGGATTGAAGAGGGACCACGAGAAACTCCAAGTGTGGGGGACAGAAAACGATGAGCGCAAACAGACACGTGAAGGGAGAGCTCACACCTAGGAGGATGTGCCTTAAGAGCCTGGCGTCAAGGTCCCCTCCGGCAGGAAGTAGGGGTCTTGCTCCTGCTGCTTCTTTCCTCCCCCACTTTGAGGCAATCCTTAAGAAGTATGTCTGGTGGATTTAAATATAACAGTCCCTGCACTGGGATCCTTTTTTGGGCACCCAATAAACACGAGCAAGGTTTCAAAACGTGCCAGGCCTGCACCTGACCTTGTGCAGTTGGGAGTTCAGTCCCAGACCAGGTCTGGCCATACCACCCACCTAGATGTCCCCAACACAGAGCCGGGGCGCCTCCCTCAAGGCCAAGAGAATCAGTACCTTCCTCAAGCCAAGTTTGGCAGCAATTTCATCAACCACCTCAGCCTTTGGGTCTTCAAGAAGCTCCAAGCTATTCTGTGTACCAATCTGTGGGGGTATTAAAGAGAGATGTACTTAGAGGAGGGGTTCAGAAAAGCAGCACAGCAGCTCTGTTCCATTTCTGGCTCAGGTGTCACAAAGGAGCACCGGTCTCCCCCTTGCCAAAAAGGAGAGTTAAGGCAGCGGGAAAAGCTCAACCAGATAACACAGGCCAAGCCCTCCAGGCTCTTCCCGTCTAGGGCTGTGCTTTGCTTTTAATCAAGGTTTAGAGAACATGAAGAGGCTGTATTCAGGCTGGTTCATGTCAGCAGCTCCACATGAAACATGTGGTTGTTTAGGACTAGGGAAGGCTCTCTACACCTTAAGGTTCCTTCATTGGGGATAGAAGTTAGTTTCAAAACTCCCTTGGATAAATAGTTTTCACTCCAAATAGGCTTGGCTAGATTAGGTAAGATTAGAGCTGTAAGGTAACGTTCGTTCCCAAAAAACAGTCTTTGAAAATTCGTATGCAGCTCCTGCAGGGACAGTGCTTAGCTTCACAGGCATGGCAGAGTGAGAGAGTACAACAGATACACACACCCTAAGCCAAGGATAGGACACCTGAAATCGGTAACCTGCTGACCCGGTGGGCAGAGCCCTCAGCTTGGGGCAGTGGCGGGGGGCTTGGGCTGGCTCACATGCAACCTACACTGGCCACAGGATCCCACTTCCTGCAGTGGACAAAGCTTGCTGAAATCTTTAATCTGCACTGAAATGCAGCTCATAAAGCTAAGCATCATACTGAGCAGAAGACCCGGCTACAGATTATGAAAGTGAAGGTAATTCCAAATTGAGTTATACTAATTGGGTATATCCTTGTAAATTAGTCAAATCCTGGCAAAATAACAAAAGAACTTTATGTTGCTGGGTATGACCCATATGGAGATCATTAATACCTCCAGAGCACAGGTCAAAGCACAAACTCAGAACAAACCTAAGGATTTTGTTTCATGACATGTGGCAGCATGAGCTTCAACTTCTAATGAGCTGGAGGTTATTAGAGGTCAAGTGTTTCAACCTCCAAGATCCCCAATTTGGGAGCTCTGATGATGTTGTTAGTAGTCTGGACACCAGAGGCTTCTGTTCCGATTTTTGTTCAATCATACTCTTAACAGAACTGTTGAAATGCTTCATGAAAGGACCCTCCTCAAAACTGAATTGGAATGTCTTGTGCTTCCAAAAGCAGCTCCCACTGACAGAGCACACTCAGTGCCCAAAGAGTCAGACAAGCAGGGTCTCTGGGTGAGCATCTACTGCCATCTCACGTCTCCCTGGAAGTGAACCATCATAAAAGGCCTGGTCAAACATTTCATCTGTAGCTCTCAGTAAATAATGAGAATATCCAAGGAGTAGATGACACACAATCTGTATAAATACAGCCAGGGAAGAAACAGCATCTGTGCAGGAGCCACACACCTGCACACCAGCCAGTGGCCACAAGGCCTGCAGTTTCAGACCCTAGTTTATTTAAAAAGTAGACCAGTCACGGTGAGATCTCCAGAACATGGCACAGGTGACACACCTGTATACGGCGTGGTGCCCACCCAGAGACAAAGGAGGGGATAGTGTGAAATATCTGTATATCTGCTTATGGTAAAAAAAATTCAAACTTTAGAGATCTAAGCCAAAAACTGCTTAAAGTGGGGGCTACCTGTAGGAGAGGGAGGAAATTAGATGAAGGGGAAGACGTTGTTTGTAGACCTCACTTTGCAAATGTGCAGTTTTTTTTTACTTTTCCAACATTTTTTTAAATAAAAAATTTCAGACATACAGCAAAGGTTAAAGAATTTACAGTGAACACCGATATCCCACCACCAAATTCAGCCACTAACATTTACTGTGTTCCATTCACCCCTCTGGCCATGCCTCAGCGCACCATGTTTTTGTGTTTTTACATCACAGTCACCTGCAGGCACAAGACCCTCCCCCAACTACCTCAGCACATCATGAACCAGGATGCAATACAGTTCCAATCTTCACTTTTGTAGTAAACTTATATACTATAAGACAAAATAAATATTTTATATAATATATACTATACAACCATATAAACATTTTACATAATTATACAAATTAAAAAATATATATGGGCTTCCCTGGTGGCGCAGTGGTTAAGAATCCGCCTGCCAATGCAGGGGACACGGGTTTGAGCCCTGGTCCGGGAAGATCCCACATGCCACAGAGCAACTAAACCCGTGAGCCACAACTCCTTAGCCTGTGCTCTAGAGCCCACGAGCCACAACTACTGAGCCCACGCACCACAACTACCAAAGCCCGCGCGCCTAGAGCCCATGCTCCGCAACAAGAGAGGCCACCGCAATGAGAAGCGGTTGCGCATTGCAACGAAGAGCAGCCCCCGCTCGCCACAACTAGAGAAAGCCCGCGCACGGCAACGAAGACCCAACGCAGCCATAAATAAATAAATAAATAAGTAATAATAATAATAATAAGTAAATCTATTTAATAAATAAATAAAAAATATATACGTAAATCCAATCCCTAAATACTGAAAATAAAGCAAATGAACGTAAACGTGTAACTCGTTGGTGACGTAATCATACAGGGAAGATCTTCCAAGTGACTTTAAAACACAGTAACCAACTGCTGGTCCCTAGTGGGATATACCCTAGGGGCCCTCCCCTCCCACCAAAACAATCTTGAACTGTTTTCAGTCCTACACTGGTGGTAATTTTGATATTGTTATTAAGACAGTTACATGTGTGGCATAAGATAAAGAACTTGAGTAATTTTGTGACTCTAATTCCATAAATCCTGGGACAGCTGATTGTAGGCATGGACAGAGGAGATACAGAAGCAGAAGAGAGAGGGCAACTGTATGACACTTTTGGGGGAACTGACAAAAGTTGAATAAGATGGCAGATTAGATAAAAATATTGTATCGAAGTTCAATTTACTTAAGTTGCTCAGTGTACTTGTTATATGAGAACGTGTCCTTATTCTTTGGAAATATACACTGAAATATTTAGGGGCCATGATCTTACTTTCCAATAATTCAGAAAATAAATACTGTGTGTGTGTGTGTATAGAGAGAGAGATAGACTGGGCAAATGATACAGTAAGAGAAGCAGCATGCAACCTGAAAGGGCTCCCATACAGCCTTCAAAACAAAGCAATACAGAGACCCGTAGACAGCAAATCCTGTTCACATCTACCTGAGGAGGTTCATAAATCGCAGCCACTTCAGCCCTGATACCAAGAGGAATGTCTTTGTGCTCCGTGTACCGTCCATACAAGTACCCGAAGTGCTGGTTCCCTGTCTTCCTCCAGAAGTCAAGGAAGCGGTCAGCAACTGTATGATTCTCAAACATGATGTTGTCCACATGTCTGTATTTCTGTAGAGTTAACAACAATGGGCTAAATTAAAACACTCCATCAAAAATAAATAATTTACTATTTTATCACAAACTGTTCACAAGTATCTTTTACCTACCTTTTTTTTTTTTTTCAAAATTTATTTATTTTATTTTATTTTTGGCTGTGTCGGGTCTTTGTTGCTGCGCACGGGCTTTCTCTGGTTGCAGCGAGTGGGGGCTACTCTTCATTGCGGTGCACAGTGGCTTCAGTAGCTGTGGTTTCTCATTGCAGTGGCTTCTCTCGTTGCAGAGCACGGGCTCTAGGTGCGCGGGCTTCAGTAGCTGTGGTTTGCGGGCTTAGTTGCTCCGCGGCATGTGGGATCTTCCCCGACCAGGTCTCGAACCCGTGTCCCCTGCATCGGCAGGTGGGCTCTTAACCACTGCGCCATCAGGGAAGCCCTTACCTAGCTTTTTAAAACACACACACACACACACACACACACACACACACACACACACACACACACACACACACACACACACACACACACACACACTTACTTTAAGAATGTACTCTCGGGGGCTTCCCTGATGGCACAATGGTTAAGAATCCGCCTGCCAATGCAGGGGACATGGCTTCGAGCCCTGGTCAGGGAAGATCCCACATGCCGTGGACCAACTTAAGCCCATGCACCACAACTACTGAAGCCCACGCGCCTAGAGCCCGTGCTCCACAACAAGAGAAGCCACCGCAATGAGAAGCCTGCGCACCACAATGAAGAATAGCCCCCAGTCTCTGCAACAAGAGAAAGCCTGCGTACAGCAATGAAGACCCAACGCAGCCAATAAATAAATAAATAAATTTATTATTTTTTTTTAAAAAAAGAATGTACTCTCGGGACTTCCTTGGCAGTCCAGTGGTTAAGACTCTGCGCTCCCAATGCAGTGGACACAGGTTCGATCCCTGGTTGGAGAACTAAGATCCTGCATGCCACACGGGGTGGCCAAAAAAAAAAAAGAATGTGCTATGCCCTTAAGACGACTTCAGATTCTAGTGGGTGGGAGGGGTAGGGGTGGGACTCTCATTAAATTAATTCAAATTAATCTTACTGGGATTTTGCCTAAAACGCAGGTTTTCACAATCTCTAGGTCAAAAAAAAAGTTTTCAAAAAGAAATTAAGACACAAAGAAAGAGAGACGGGGAATTCCCTGGCGGTCCAGCAGTTAAGACTCTGCGCTTCCACTGCAGAGAGCGAGGGTTCGATCCCTAGTTGGGGAACTGAGATCCTGCATGCCGTGCAGCGCGGCCAAAAAAAATTAAAACAAAATTTTAAAAAAAATGGAGGGGAGTTCCCTGATGGTGCAGTGGTTAAGAATCCACCTGCCAATGCAGGGGACAGGGGTTCAATCTCTGGTCCGGGAAGATCCCACATGCCACGGAGCATCTAAGCCCGTGTGCCACAGCTACTGAGCCTGCACACCCTAGAGCCCAAGGACCACAACTACTGAAGCCCACATGCTGCAACTACTGAAGCCCGCGTGCCTAGAGCCCGTGCTCTGCAACAAGAGAAGCCACCGCAATGAGAAGCCCACATACGGCAACGAAGAGTAGCCCCCACTCGCTACAACTAGAGACCATGCACAGCAACGAAGACCCAATGCAGCCAAAATAAACAGAAAGGAAGGAAGGGAGGAAGGAAGGAAAGAAGAGAATGGGAGGGAGGGAGGGATGGATGGAGGGAAGGAGAGAAAGAAAGGGAAGAAAGGTGCTCAAACAGTTAAGGAGGGATGGAATTCTAAGGAGCTAAACATGGGCTGGCAGTGGCAGGGGAAAGATGAGGAGGGTTATTTTTGGAGGGCTGGACAATAAGAGTGGAAAAAGCCAGAATAACTGCACACAGTTTTCCCTGATTCTTTTTTCGCTCCTTCCTGAGTCCAGCCCCCTTCTTAACCTGGCCTGGACAGATGCCCTGAGGTGGTCCCAGGGCAGTTCTGTTCAACTACCAACTTCCAGAGCCGCAGTTTCTTAAAAGGTAAAGTCACAACCACTGAGCATTTTAAACAGTCGCCAAGTAAATTCTGCCTCCACACAAGCCAACAAAACAGAAAACTGAAGGCTCCCCTCTATGCTTGAAAGAGCTAGAGATCTTACAAATAATGTCCTCAGTGTATGATTTCCATAAAAGGGTCAATCAATCAGCCCCAAAATACCCGAGACTCTGCCCCATGTAACTCACACTGCTACCAGCAGCTCCTTTCCAAGGAGGGGCTTTTCCAGACATTTTCACTCCTCAGCCATGAACACAAATCTACTGCTTTCTGCATCTAGATGGATACAGCGAACATCTCACCTGTCTATTCAGAGTGATGGCACTTGGCTGGCACTTAGTACAGATGCCATTAGGCCACGGAAGGTGTCCTTCACACCCTGATTTAATCTTGCAACTGATGTTCTCCAGGGCAACAAATTTCCCCCTGAAAAAGAAAAGGCAACTTAATTAATTAAACATTACAATGGTGAAAAGTGTAGCAGGAGGCTGGAAATAAAATGTCAGGTATCTTACACTTCCTGAAGGGAGTTCTCAGGAGCTAAGCACGTGGTATCCACAGCAGGGAAAATGTGCTAAAACTTATTCTAATGGTGTTGTAGCTTCTGTCCTGTACACTAGACTGTACAAGAATACAAAACTATTTTCCAATAAAAGCAGTTTTAATTTTCACTACCACTGACATCTATGAAGATTTTTTTTCCTTTTTCTTTTTTTTTAAATTGTAGTTGCTTTACAATGTTGTGTTAGCTTCTACTGTACAATGAAGTGAATGTACATATATGTATATACGTATATATGCATACACATATATACTACATATATATGTATATGTATACCTATATCCCCTCCCTCTTGGACCTCCCTCCCACACCCCCATTCCACCCATCTAGGTCGTCACAGAGAACTGAGCTGAGCTCCCTGTGCTATACGGCAGGTTCCCACTATTTATTTTACACGTGGTAGTGTATTTATGTCAAAACTAATCTCCCAATTTGTCCCACACTCCCCGTCCCCGTGTCCACATGTCTGTTCTCTATGTCTGCGTCTCTATTCCTGCCCTGCAAATAGGTTCATGTGTACCATTTTTCTAGATTCCACATATATGCGTTAATATATGATATTTGTTTTTCTCTTTCTGGCTTACTTCACTCTGTATGACACTCTAAGGTCCATCCACATCTCTACAAATGACCCAATTCCGTTCCTTTCTATGGCTGAGTAATATTCCATTGTATATATGTACCGCATAAGATTTTCAACAGTACTGCTAAATATCTAGATCTAACCTATGCCATTGACAGAAAATGAAGTTCTTTTCAAGTTCCATCAATTTATCAGAAACATTTACTTTATGAGTCTAGTACTTAGACTTCTGTATAAAATTCTTATTCATAGAAAAAACCTGATTAGGATACATAACAAAGATATCTTCACTCTGCTTTTGGTCAGTGAGGATGTCCTGGGCCCCACTGTGGACTTGGGGTGAGCCTGCACAAGTGACTTCACCCTCTGCCACTTTCCCGTTCACAAATGGTCCAGTGAATAGTCCTGTCCTCACAAGCCAGCGGCATGCTGGAACGATGGCACCTGGGAAGCAATGACTGCCACCTAGGCTGCACGTTAACAACAGCAACAAGTGAGCCCTTGACCTAGACGGACAAAAGGCAGACAGGTCCCAGCACACTCATGCTCTGGTCAAGACAGCTCCAGAGCTTACCCCACAAGTGGGCAAAAATGGGCTTCTGGTGGGATCTTTTTTTTCCTGGTCTAACTTTTTTTAAAAGTCATTTTAGGATGTTAGCGGGTTGTCAGAGAAAAACTACGAGCAGGCCAACATGACATTCTTCACAAAATGTTGCTGACTCGGGTTCAGCCACCGTCTCCTCTCCCTGCATGGATAGGAATCATAAAATCACAGTAAGAAGTCCGTTACTTTCTGGTGAGGTGAGCATATCAACAGAAGGGGGTTGCACAGGCAAGTACCTGACGTAGTTTAAAAGAAATCAAACTGCTCTCAGCTTGCCACTGTCACAGCATGCTCTAAGAGCCAAGAGACAGCTGCCCCCACTGCCCAACCCCACCCACGCTGCCCGCCTGGCCGAGCCTGCGGACAACAATGCTGAGGCACCAGAGGCCAAGCCATGGACAGCGCCACCGCCTCAGCCCCGCTACAGCTGTGAAATTGAGTTGATAAAGAGGCAGCTTCCAGGGCAAAGGGCAGACTCCACAGACAGAAGACTGACCACCATCACGCCTTATCTCATCCAGGTTCAGAAACAACTAAGTTGCCAGGGTACCGCATACCCGAAGGAAGGTCAGCGGGGTGCCCCTGGGCCTCCACAGCCTGGCCTCTGCCTGCTTGGCCTCTGCCCATGCACTGTGCACTGTGGATTACAGCAGGGACCAGAGTCTCCCCCGACTTGTTTCTCTTTTAGAATCAGGACAAGATTCACGAATACAAAGACTTCATGCCCAGACTTTGATCTTTACTTTTCTCACTCATATGCCCAGGGGCTTTAAGCAACACGTGCCAGAGAGAGAAAACGAACTCTGTGCCCCAAAGCCACATGGGTGCCGCCCCCTGCCCTCAGGCCGCTTACTTGTCGGCCCCTCCGGTCAGCTTCCGGATGTAGGCGTGGAAGGACATGTGCTTCACGGGAGGCTCCAGGTGATTTAGGTAGTCCTCGTCGAAAGGCTGCCAAAACACACAGTCAACAGTCATGCACTCGCCGCTGGGGTCGCGGTCGCGGTCGCAGCCTCCACCCGCCAAACCCCGAGGCGGGTGGGCAGGCAGTGAGGGGGAACTGGTGATGGGTCCTCACTATCGTTCTAAGTCAGAACCAAGTTCTTCTCTGTGTACCAGTTATCTTTTCAAGATTGAAATGAATCTCTATTAAACACAAAATGCTCTAAGTCAAATAAATATCAGGTAAATTTTGCAAAAAAAAAAAGCCACAAGATGAAGCAAGAGGAGCCTCATGAAGAAAATCAGGTTGGCCTTCCTGCCGTAAATTCAGTGTCAACCAGTCACCAGTCGGCATTATTGTGGTAACTCTCAACCTCACCACGACAAATCAGTAGAGGAGACGTGAGATGCAGGGTAGAGTAAATCAAAACAATGATGAGCATGAAAACCGCCAGGCCCGGCTTTGTGTCAGGTTTTAAAAGGACTGTCCAGGGAGCCCAGTGTAAATGCTGCCCCTTTATCACAGCAATACCCATGTCCCAGCCGTTCATAATCCACCCAGAAGGTCACTCCCATAAATAAAGGCTCATCCTCTCAGTGCAGCCTGCACTAGTGGGAATATGAGGCCCAGGGCAATAAATAGGTAACTTCCTTGAACCACTCTGACCCAGCCCAGGGACTTAGGGGAAGTGTCAAGACGGCTCTGGGAACTCACTCTACTCGGACTCTCACCTCTAGAGGAACGCAGTGCACGCACTTCCCCAGAGGCCCATGTCGGCACCTAGAGCACAGGGAAGAGAAACGCACAGTGTCAGCACACTGCTCTTCTGCTGCTGCCTCCCTGAATGTTGATACTTAAAAGGCACATCATACCTAATAAAGTACTTCCCCATCCACATGAAATTATCTGAAATGGTATGTGGTGAACAGTTTTTAATGGTTTAATATTTTGGTGTGTATTAGAAAACACCGACCAGTGCACCAAACCTGTGATTTCATGGATATTAACTGATTTCATGGATATTACCACAAACTAAAAGCAAAACTGAATGGATTTAAAGTCAATTTAAATAAAAACGTTTGGTAAAGACTAAGAAAGTTGGTACATAGACATGGCAAAAACCCTGAGAATGGGAGATCAGCTCGGTGCTTTGTGACCGCCTGGAGGGGTGGGACAGGGAGGGTGGGAAGCAGAGAGACGCAAGAGGGAAGAGATATGGGAACATGTATATGTATAACTGATTCACTTTGTTATAAAGCAGAAACTAACACACCATTGTAAAGCAATTATACTCCAATAAAGATGTAAAAAAAAAACCCTGAGAATGGTACATAAATAGCTAAAGTGTGGAAAACACCCACTTCATGCATATTTTGGAAAAAAGCATGAAAATAACGCTTGGCTCTGTGGGTTTCAGTCTGTGCATAGTAGGACAGTGGAGATGCGTTCAGGCGCCAACAGGCTCAGTCACAGCACTGTTCACATGGGGTCAGAACTCCTAGGTGCACCGCATTCTATATTTCAGAGAAGAAAGGGCCTGAGTCTCCCAACAGGCAGACTCTTACAGGTGATGCACGCACAGGCACGTGCACACTCAAAAAGATTCCTAATGAGGCCTCACAAACACGGATCGGGGTAGGAGTGGCACTGGGTCCCTGGGAAGAACACAAATGGGGGCAGAGAGCCAGTTGATGGCCACAGCCACAGAGTGGCTCCACGCCAACTGCAGCTCAGAACAATCTGGGGCCCTTTGATCTGAGACATACAGGTCACTAATGCAGCATGTGGAATCCCAGTATCTCAATGTCTTGATTACAGGGTGATGCAGTTACAAAGACTCCACTGAAGAGACAATCTTCGCTCAGACAATTTTACATCATTGAGTGTGAACTCAGATGTTTCTAAACAGTTTCCTTAAAAAGAACTGCAAAAAATCTATAATAAACAAATGTATACAAGCATAAGCATTTTATACAATCCTTGGTGAAAAGTGAATATTCAAAGAAGGAGCAGCACCTTCAGCAAATGAAGTGTTCCCTAGAAGAACGGAAAGAGTGTACTGAATATGGAAGGTTGAGATTCCTCCACTAAAGTTAAATGAGACAACGTGAACAAGGACCTGCACCAGCAGGTGCCCAGGTACCACCCCCTCCACCCTGTCACACTTGCTAAAGCCCACTCTGCACATGCACGTGTCTCAGGGGAACACCACGGTGAGGACTTCTTAGAACTCTTAGTTCTCAACACTTGGAAAATTTTAAACTACATGTGGGGCTTACCTGGTGGCGCAGTGGTTAAGAACCCGCCTGCCAGTGCAGGGGACACAGGTTCGAGCCCTGGTCCGGGATGCCGCGAAGCAACTAAGCCCTGATGCCACAACTACTTAACCTATGCTCTAGAGCCCGCGTGCCACAACTACTGAAGCCCGTGCACCTAGAGCCTGTGCTCCGCAACAAGAGAGGCCGCTGCAGTAAGAAGCCTGCGCACGGCAACAAAGAGCAGCCCCCGCTCGCCACAACTAGAGAAAGCCCACATGCAGCAACGAAGACCCAACGCAGCCAAAAGTAAAAACTGATTAATTAAAAAAAAAGACAATCACAGTGTATTTTAAATAATAATAATAATAAAGTACACGTGGAGCATACTTTGAGATTCAAACAATGAGAAAAAGCTCACAGAACAGCTTGAAGTGAGATGTAATCTGAAAATAGATGGTCAAACTCAAAACTTACATTTCTTTATCAGGGCACGTTACAGACATTTCACTTCACTGACACTGTGGCCCCGCAGGCACTTACAGCTGTGGGTCACGGCTCCTGTAGATCTTCCCGTCCTGCCTGCTGAGGTACTGGTCGATCTCATCTTCCACCACATTGGGAGCACCACAGGCCTTTAACCCCAGTGGGGCCGATGTCTCCATCTCAGACGACGGTCCAGCAAGGCTCGAGGGAAACAGGAACAACAAATCTCCATGCCTGTTCAAATGACAAATGTTAAGTAGAGGCCGCCTTCCTTTCTTCACAACCTGAGCTGCACAGAAGATCAACTCAGGTGTGAGAACCTCTGAAACCTGCAAACAGCAACATCAACCACCCTGCAGGCCTAAACAATGAGGCTTCCAATTTTAAGAGACCAGAGTTCTCTTTTCCCACCTCCCCTATGCCTCTTCCCCCATGAAGGTCAGCAGCAGGCTCTCTGGACTGTAACATAACTTCCTTACAACCACGCTGCGCCATCTATGCTGCACACGCATACACGCACCTGGTTCCACAAAGAACACACAAAATCATAGCTGACACTGGAGCTGCATGGCCCCCTCCCTCTTCCTTCTCTGCTTAGCTCCCACTTTCCCTCATTCGTTCCCTGGCCTTCTCTTCAGCTGCCCCCCATTTACTTGCCTGGGACATACCTGCTTTCTCTACGTTCACAAATACATGTGTACATAACACACGTCACTGATATACAAACCTGAGATGATAAGAGACACATTTTCTGCATTTGCTGTTCTCTCATAATCCCTCCAAACACGGTCTACGTCTAATCAACGTTCTGCAGTGAAGTTGCCTCACAATACGCTTTGCTGCTCCCCGCATGACGGACATGGCTCCCTGTGGGACTGCCACCACAGGCCCCACCGCGGAAACGCCCAGAGACGGGCAGTCGCACGGTCTCCCGGCCGTAGGGTGGATTTCTGGGAGAGGGCCCGTTAGACCTCAGGAGTTTTGTTTGTTCCTAAAGCCACTGACGTACTGCTTTCCACAAAGGCTGCCATGATTCACAGTGCAAAGGACAATATTTGGTTTTCGATCATTTTCAATGTAAATGGCGTCCTTCCACTGTCAGACCCACCACTGACTTTGCCAGAGCCTGACTGCCACCCCGCCGGTATGGGTGAACAGTCCCCACCTGGGAGCACTGCAGGTCCCGAGACACTCAGCGTGTTCAACACCAGTACAGGAGGAAAAGCTGTAGCACCACCACCAAGCAAGTATTTCACTGCTCTCAACAAGATGCACATACAGGAAGAAAGACTGAAAGAACTGCCTGCAGCCCCCAATCAACAAACGGAGAGAATAGGAGCAGGTACCACAGCTGGGACAGCAGGAGGCTGGGCTGCAGCTCTTCAACGGGTCTGCTCGCCCCTCTTTTCCCTCCCATAATTTAGGGTGATAAAATCACCAACTTGTAATTGAAGATTTGTTTCTAACAGCAAATGAGATATTCCTAAACACCCTCCAGCTTCAGGATACATGGCTCAAATGCTACATCAGTTTTAACAAATATCCTCTAAAATGCACTGTGGAGCTCTAAAGAAAAGAGTTTCCCCAAGGGTCCAAAAACCCACAGCAGCTCAAATAAGAATAGTGAAGGAACCTCCGGCCAGCCCATTATGGGAACCCTGAGCTTGGCTTATAGCCACTGTCTGGGCCACGAGAGACGAGGCCTTGAGCCTGCCTGCCCAAAGCGAGCTGCTGAACCTGAAATGCCACACAAAGCCAGATGTCTGAAGGATGTCTCAACCGCTGGGAAAAACCCACCAGTTAAAAACAGGAATCAAGGAGGAATCCTGTCTGCCTCCATCCACTATGCTGTAGGGGAAAAAATCACTGCTGAGAAGTCTGTAACCAAAGGCCTGCTCCGCCATGTGTCCGGGGTAAAATCAGGGATGCTACTTGGTTCAGGAAACCAGACAGAAATTAACTCAAGTGCTGGGCCCATGACGCCCCCTTGTGCCGAGAGAAGCAAATGGCTTCTCCGCAGAAAAGTCACCAACCCCAATCTTTCAGGGCCCCCTAAGACCAAGATTGGCCAAATATAAGCTCTCAAATAAAAGTCACCAAACATAAAAGAGAAACAAGCCACTGGGAGCAACAGAGGGCAGACAACAATCAAAAGATTTAGACAGCCAAGGACTTCAGGTGTGGAATTCAAGACAAAGAATATAAACTTACGTATGGAATGCTAGCTGGAAACGGAACAAAAGGAGTACAAGCAACAAGAGACTATCCGCAATGACAAGGGGCTCGGAGAGTGGGCAGAGGGGCTGCAGACTCGGCAGTTCTTCCCAAATCCCCTGCTTAGGGACAGGCTAGACAACAACAGCAACAGTGTGAAAGGATCCTCACAAACCCTGAATTCACTCGGGGCAGACAGACCCCAGACTCCTCAAGACCCGAGAGGGAAGCATCCGGTGTGTGATAGGCCAAGGCAGAGCCTCCAGGGAACCCAGCAGTCTTCACTGGAAGCCTGGGGGTCAGGGTGAGAGCACAGCAGGAGCTGGGAAGGAGCCCCTGCGAGCACATGACCTAACAGCCAGGGCTGAAAGGAATCAAACAGAATTAAACAGAAAAAAGTAAAAAACGTAATCACTGAAATAATAGAGAGAATGGGGGAGAGGTAATATTTAGATATAATGTGGACTTTCCTGGTGGTCCAGTGGTTAAGAATCCGCCTCCCAATACAGGGGATGCAGGTTCGATCCGTGGTTGGGGAACTAAGATCCCACGTGCTGCGGGGCAACTAATAAGCCAACGTGCTCTAGAGCCTGCGTGCTGCAACTACTGAGCTTGCATGCCACAACTAGAGACAGAAGCCTGTGTGCTGCAACGAAGATCCCATGTGTCGCAGCTAAGACCTGACGCAGCCAAATAAATAAATAAACAAAATATAAAAATAAATTAAATAAAATATCTTAAAAAAAAATAAAGAGATAATGGCCAAGAATTTTCTAGACCTAACCTGCAGATACAGAAAACACATCTTACATCAGATAGCATTAAACCAACCAACCAACCAACTAGGAATCCACACCTGGACAGGTCAAACAGAAACCACAGGACCCCAAGACAAACAGAAGATCTTAAAAGCAGCCAGAGGAGAAAAAAAGAACCTACAAATGAACAAGAGAATTATAACAGCCAGCTGAACTGCGACAATGGAAGCAGAGGTAGTGGAGTGAAACCCACAAGGAGCTCAAGGTGACCACACTCTTACAGACATGGTCAGTAACTCTCGAGCGGTGACAGGACAAGGTTCTCAAGTTTGGGCTTGTGCTGCTCAACAAGCATCACAACTATCACTGGAAAGACATGCTCTAGGATAATCCAGAAAGACATGCCATCCAACTGTGACCACACCTCAGGTAGACAGGGTGTTTCACTCTGCAGCCCCCGTTTCTGGCATCCAGTCATCAGAATAGCTTAGACACACAGCTGCCACCCCTGCAGTGCTCATCATGTGCAGGCACCGGACAACCATGTGGAGGAGGCATCGCCACCCCCTTGCAGACAAGGGTGGTGAGGCCCAGTGAGGTTAGGTGACTTCCCAGGCACACCGCCAGTGAGTGTTGGGTGTGAGTCCAAACCCGAGTAACGCCCATAGGAAGTGATTCTCAAGATGCAAAAACCCTTTGCAAGCTGGGAGGAAAGATGACCCTCACCCACTGGAAACGAACGTAAACAGGGAAAGGCTTTACATCATCACAGCGGCAGGCAAAGAGCAGGTACCGAGCGAATATTTGTTGAAGAACAAATAAATTAATGCTGAAATTGTATTTTTCCCCCCTTGATATACTAGCTGTGAACCTAAAAATGACCAAACTGCCAAAATAGCCTATTATTCTGACTGGTAAAAGGCACACAGCCAAGTGCCAGCAAAGCCCAGCCCAACCCTCAGGCAGTGGCTACAGCAGCCAGGCTGCTTGTAGCCCCATGGGAGAATTCCCTGCCCTCTGTCTGAGGATTAAGATGACTTGAAGGGTTCTGCTCACTGATACGTGAGGTGTGCCCAGGCAGTTCAGACAGGAGTCAGCAAACCTCTTCTGTAAAGGGCCAAATAGTAAACGTTTTCGGCTTTGCAGACCATACAGTCTCTGTCACAATCACTCAGCCCTGCCCTTGTAGCATGAAAACACATAAATGAATGAATGTGGCTGTGCTCCCATAAAACTAGAAAAACAGGCAGTGGGATGCAGGAAGAGGTCTCTGCAACCTAGAAACTCCTTCTGACATTACCCATCAATTCTAAGGCACTCCAGGGTGTCCTGCCAGCAAGAAATACAGCGTGGGCAACAGGCCACAGTACTGCCAGCCCCCCAACCTACCAAGCAGGTCCTGAGGCAGAACGACGCACAGAGCTACATTCAAGGTCCTTCTCCGCAGTGAAGCAGCTGAGTGTGCAGGTGCACACACAACCCAGGACCATAACTCCTTCTCGTGACACACATCCCCGAATTCCGCAAGTCAATCAAACCGGCTCAACAGTAACTACAGATTCAGCATGGCTGCCAAACACCTGGCAAGAAGCACAGTCACCTGCACTTTGGTCTGCGTTCAGGACCGTAATCACAGTAGCATGAGAAGGAAAAAGGAGAGAACTAAGCAACCTCAGGCGGGTAACTGGTGCCAGCATGCCCTCCCTACTCCCCGCCCTCTCCCCTCGGGCACTCACTTGATCTTCAGCAGGTTGAGGGATTTGTTAGATGACGCTGTTATTTCTCCAGTCTTGTTTCTATTGATGTAAACTGAGAAGCCGTTATTTTGGAAGCCAAACTCCTTTGCGACCTAAAACAAGACCCAAACAACAGAGATTTAATAAAATATTGAAGTCTCACTACCCTGACCACATATATATCAGACATTACTAGTGAGTTTAGAAACTGCTCCTCATTAACCAAATTTCTCTTGTTATTTTGCTCTCTCATGAGGAAATTTGAGTCTGGGGCCAAGAGAAGGGTCAGATCTGGAGCTTGACTTTTAGGATCATCAGAGTACAGTTAAACAAAGAAAAGACAGGGAATCTTGGCAGAGAAATAGAAATGATAAAATAGAATCAAACAAAAATTCTACAACTGAAAAACACAATAACTGAAATAGAAAATTCACTGGGTGGGCTTATCATCAGAAGGGAGATGACAAAAACAAAGTTAATTAAAGATGAGTTAACAGAAGCCAAATAATCTGAAGACAGAGATTTGAAAGAAAAATGAACAGTCTTAGGAACCCCTGGGACAATATCAAATGATCCTCAGTTGAAGAGAATAAGGCTAGGACTGAAAAACATTTGAAGAAAGAATGGCCAAAACCCTCAAATTTGATGAAAAACATAAAAGTAACAAATCCAGGAAGTTCAGCAAAACCAAAGTAGGATAAATAAAGAGAAAACTACGCCTGGGCATGTCATCATCACACTGCTAAAATCCAAAGATCAATGGAGACCAGAAGACAATGGAACAACATCTTTAAAGTGCTGAGGCAGGAATAAACATCTGTCAACTCAGAATTCTCCATCTGGAGAAAATACCCTTCAAATAAAAGGGCAAAATGAAAACGTTCTCAGGTTGACAAGACCCAAGGGCACCTGTTGCCCGTAGCCTCCACCACAATAAATGCCAGAGGATGTCCTTCAGGCTGAACAACACCAGACAGAAACTCCGACGCAGAGGACACACAAAGGTAAGAACTCCAAATCACACAGTAGGAAACCATCACAGAATTGCCAGGAGAATCCTGACAGAGCAACAACCACAGGTCAGGAACAGGACCAGGGAGGAGCCGCATGTCCCTGAGGCACCCAAAGGCTCACCCCCTCCCCCCATTTTATACCTTGTTCTACCTGCTGCTTTTTACCTATGATTGATTTGCCCTTTAACAAGGAATTATTGATAAAACCTAGAATTTATTTACTGTAAGGAAAACACGAGTTTAAAGATTAACTTTATGTACTAACAGTACTTTCTGATTAAAAAAATGATTGAAAGTATCTATAGGGCCTTTCCTGGTGGCGCAGTGGTTAAGAATCCGCCTACCAGGCTTCCCTGGTGGCGCAGTGGTTGAGAGTCCGCCTGCCGATGCAGGGGACAGGGGTTCGTGCCCCGGTCCGGGAAGATCCCACATGCCGTGGAGCGGCTGGGCCAGTGAGCCATGGCCGCCGAGCCTGCGCATCCGGAGCCTGTGCTCCGCAACGGAAGAGGCCACAACAGTCAGAGGCCCGCGTACCGCCAAAAAAAAAAAAAAAAAGAATCCGCCTGCCAATGCAGGAGACACGGTTTCGAGCCCTGATCCGGGAAGATCCCACATGCTGCAGAACAACTAAGCCTGTGCGCCACAACTACTGGGCCTGTGTTCTAGAGCCCGCGAGCCACAACTACTAAAGCCCGCGCGCCTAGAGCCCATGCTCCGCAACAAGAGAAGCCACCACAATGAGAAGCCCACGCACCACAACAAAGAGTAGCCCCTGCTCGCTGCAACAAGAGAAATCCTGTGTACAGCAATGAAGAACCAACGCAGCCAAAAATAAATAAATAAATTTTTGAGCTTCCCTGGTGGTGCAGTGGTTGGGGGTCCGCCTGCCAATGCAGGGGACACGGGTTCGTGCCCTGGTCCGGGAAGATCCCACATGCCGCGGGGCGGCTGGGCCCATGAGCCATGCCCACTGAGCCTGCGCGTCCGGAGCCTGTGCTCCTCAGCGGGAGAGGCCACAACAGTGAGAGGCCCATGTACCGCAAAAAAAATAAATAAATAAAAATAAATAAAGCACCAGGAAATTAAGACCATGAAATCTGTATTCCCAAGAGCAAAAAAGGCAAAAATAAAGACTAAAATTAATGACTCCTTTTTCTGAAACAGATATAAACCGAAATTAACAAATTGTGGCACTTTATTCTGCAAAACCATTCTGTTTTTCTGTAGACAAAGCACTGCAATTATTGCCAAGAATGAGAAAGAACTCTTGTACCAGGAATGTCGGCTGTGTGAGTTAGCACAGCACTCCTGGGATGTAAGGCAATCTCCAGAGTGGAGCACGGTGCTATGTGGGCAGCCCTATGGGCAGAGGGAACTTCCCTGTGACCACATAACTGAGCTCTGTGCTTTATACCAGGACTGAGGTTCAGCTGCATTTTCAAATACGATAACCAACAACATTACTTCCCATATGTTGAAGCCCACTTTCGGGAGATGAAGAAATACATGTATTAGGTTTTATATGATGCTCCTGTGAAAATAACCGCTTCTATGAACTCTGTGAATTCTCTATCTAAAGATACAAAAATCTAACATAAGGTACCAGGCATTAAAAAAAAAATCTTAGCAGAGTCTTATAAAAGCACAATAAGGCTTCCCTGGTGGCACAGTGGTTGGGAGTCTGCCTGCCGATGCAGGGGACGCGGGTTCATGCCCCGGTCCAGGAGGGTCCTGCGTGCCGCGGGGCGCCTGGGTCCGTGGGCCGTGGCCGCTGGGCCTGCGCATCCGGAGCCTGTGCTCCGCGACGGGAGGGGCCGCGGCAGTGGGAGGCCCGCGTACCACAAAAAAAAAAAAAAAAGCACGATTAAAATCTTAAAAATTTTATTTCACACCTGAGGTAATAAAACCAGAAACATGGTACGAAGTAAAATTAATACAAATGTTTATAACTGAAGGTAACAGAAAAGAATACATGGCATGATTCCAGTTATCTCAAGTTCAAAATAGGCAAAACTAAAATTTAGGGTTTAGGAATGCATACTGTGTGGTAAAACACAGAAAAGTGGGGGAGCAACCCCCATCAAGTCAGGAGAGGGGTGACAGGGTGAGGGAGTAGGAAGGCTGACCTATGGTTGCTGGAGACTGGCACTGGGTATTTGCTTCATCATCAATCATTTTGGCTGTTCATATTTTTCAAGCATTTCTTAGCAAGTATTTTATTTCACAGTTAAAAGAAAAAGTTTAAGTATTATAAGGGAAAACGTCACTTGCTGCTGAGAGGCCAGTTAAGATAGGACTGAGGGGAATTCCCTGGTGGTCCAGCACTTTCACTGCCGAGGACACAGGTTCAATCCCTGGTTGGGGAACTAAGATCCCACAAGCCACACAGCGTGGCCAAAAGAAAAAGAAAAAAAAGATAAAGGTAGGATCTGGGGTGACTCAATAAGGGCCACTTCAGGGGAGTGACAGCAGCAGAAGCAAACTCCTGGGTCGTGGAGGTGAAGGAAGACACCGGCGAGCAAGATAGCCAGAAGAACTTGTCCTGGAGGGGTTTATGGTCTGGTGATTCACAGAGAAGGAATTCTTTTTTTTTTTTTAATGATTGTTCCTATTCTTTTAAATTAATTTATTAATTAATTTATTTTGGGCTGTGTTGGGTCTTCGTTTCTGTGGGAGGGCTTTCTCTAGTTGTGGCAAGCGGGGGCCACTCTTCATTGCGGTGCACAGGCCTTTCACTGTTGCGGCCTCTTCTTGTTGTGGGGCACAGGCTCCAGATGCGCAGGCTCAGTAGTTGTGGCTCACGGGCCTAGCTGCTCAGTGGCATGTGGGATCTTCCCAGACCAGGGCTCAAACCCGTGACCCCTGCATTGGCAGGCAGATTCTCAACCACTGCACCACCAGGGAAGCCCGAGAAGGAATTCCTGAGTGAGAAGCATTAGATGGTCTCAAAGGAACCAGTAACTCAAGATCCTGAGAGATTTTCAATGCAAGCCATCTCATCACACTCGCAAAACCAATTTCCTTAGAGGGCATAATGCCACATATTAAATCAGGGTAAGGCTGTCAAGTATAGGGACAGCAAGTTGGAGCCAACAATGTTCACAGTGGTCAATATACACTTTTCAGGCAAGTCTGTGAGGGGACAGGAAGGCCATTTCAAAGCCCACTTATAGGGCACAAATGCACAAATTATTAATTATTAAAAATCAAGGGACTTCCCAGCAGTCCAGTGGTTAGGACTTTGCCTTCAATGCAGGGGGTGCGGGTTCAATCCCTGGTCGGGGGGCTAATATGCTGCATGTCTCTCAGCCAAAAAAACAAAACATAACACAGAAGCAGTATTGTAACAAATTCAATAAAGACTTTAAGAAAATGGTCCACATCAAAAAAATCTTAAAAAAAAAATCAGTATGAGTCCACTTATGTGAGATACCTGGAGTCAGATTCATAGAGATAGAAAGTAGAATGATTACCAAGGGCTGGGGGAGGGGGAGAGGGAGTTAGTGTTTAATGGGGACAGAGTTTCAGTTTGGGGAGATGGAAAAGTTCTGGAGATGGACGGTGGTGATGGCTGCACAGCACTGTGAATGTACTTAATGCCACTGAACCGTACACTTAAACATGGTTTACACGGCAAATTTTATGTTATTTTTCTTACCACAGAAAAAAAAGAGACGTAAAACTACATTTATTGACATAGAACTATGTCCATAACCTATTGTCAAGTGAAAAAAAGCAGGACACAAATGATCACAAGGTGAGATTTGAACTTCACTAGAACGGGTGCATCTTACAGCAAGAGGCTTACAACTCTTGCCTGCAGGGCAGCAGGGCTGACATACGTACGGGTCACTGCCTGGGCTCATGCAAACCTGTCACCCAGTTAGCTAAACAACTGTCACCCCTCAACATTTCTATCAAACAATCCATTTAATGATCAATCAAGGAAGGAACAGGGACCTCAGTTTTTGAGCCCTGCTCGTAAGCACTCTAGCACCAGCACCTGCAGAACAGCTGTCGGCAGCTGGCAAACTGACCCTCCCGAGAGGGCAGACAGTGACCCCATCAGTAAGCATGACGCTGACAGCTGAGTCAAAAAAAAGGTTCAGGAGGGCTGGACTCTGAATATGATTTCATAGGGAGAGCCTACCCAATTAATTTCAATTGGATTTTCCTCATTACAAATACATAATACATGATTAAAATACATTATTTTCCAAATCAGTCTAAAAAAGCACTTTACATATAAAATAAAATGCTACAAGTAGGTGTGACAGCGTTTTTTTCTTTCTTACTGATACATAAATGTTTCTCCTTGGGCTTCCCTGGTGGTGCAGTGGTTTAGAATCCGCCTGCCAATGCAGGTGACACGGGTTCGAGCCCTGGTCCAGGAAGATCCCACATGCCACGGAGCAACTAAGCCGGTGCACCACAGCTACTGAGCCTGCGCTCTAGAGCCCACGAGCCACAACTACTGAAGCCCACGCACCTAGAGCCCGTGCTCCGCAACAAGAGAAGCCACAGCAATGAGAAGACCGTGCACCGCAACGAAGAGTAGCCCCTGATCGCCGCAACTAGAGAAAGCCTGCACGCAGCAACGAAGACCCAACAAAGCCAAAACTAAATAAATTAATTTTAAATTAATTAATTTTTTAAAAACTAAATAAGTAAATGTTTCTCCTTAAACTCAGTCAGATTTGATGAAAATACAGCAGTAGTATAGTATGATCCCATTTTGGTGAAAGTATGTGTACATGCACATGCAGAGAGGTGTGTGTGTGTGTCTGTGTGTCTGCACATGTGTACACATAAAGACGTTACATTAACAGTTATTTCTGGCTAATAAAATCTTGAGTTATTCTTACTTCTTTATACTTTCCTGTATTGTTTTTGAGCCTTTTATAATTAATCCATATTATCTGTATAATCAGAGAAAACGATTTTCACTTGAGGGGAAACATTACTTCAGAGTAATAAATGTTTGTTTTTGAGTATTCCCAAGAAAATTTCTCCTAAACAATGACTACCGTGTTGATGATGGCTTCAGCGATTAATCAGTCAACACTAAACTGTACCTCCCTGACTCCATCCACATCCAATGACAGTTATTGTGTCTATATTCCCTATGCAAGACAACAATTAACTACCAGAGGAAACACCAGGATTTTAGGAATACTTCTGAGGCAAATAAAAGTCAGAACTACAATCCTGACTTTTTAGGTTTCTCTGAAATCATCTGAATTTAACCTGTCCAACAACTCTACATTTGATGCCAAGCACAAAAGTCTCAAGTTAAAAACAAAATGAAATGATATCTCTACATGACTACTAGATTTTTTTTTTTTAAGGTTTTTTTTTGGGGCACACTGCACAGCATGCGGGATCTTGGTTCCCCAACAAGGGATCAAACCTGTAACCTGTGCCCCCTGCAGGGGAAGCGTGGAGCCTTAATCACTGGACCACCAGGGAAGTCCCCTGGTTACTACAGATTTAAGTTTAAGAAATTTCCGTATCACAAAGACTCAGAAAAGTAAAGAACAACTGTATGCAGTCCTCTTACATCTCATGTTTATCCCCACAACTGTCCAAGCAATAGCTACATAATACTTAATCTTTGTCTCAGACAATCTCTCAAGAACTCGAGCATTTAATGTATCCCAGCACCATCTCCAGGAGCAAGCTGACAATGGTCAGCTGTTACTAAAAAAGCAAAGAGTAAGATATTAAAAAGTCCACAAAGACATAGAGATTCTCTTCTCTGCTGTCTATTGCACCTGATTTTTTCCTTTTATTCTTGTAAATACGGTCACTTAAGCAGCACTGTTGGAATCAGGATAGCAACTACCTTTCAGAAGCCAAACTTCCCAGGTAAGTGCTGTGGCTTCCCTAACAGAACACAGTGTGATCCTCAGCAAATCTCTTTATTCCCTGGACTTCAGTTTCCACCTTTGTGAAAATAAAAAGATCAGACTACATGACATCTAAGATTCCCTCTGGCTCTAACAGTCTGTGACCTGACAATTTTTTTTGCTTATGAACAGTGAAAAATGATATTTTTTATCATTACAAAGGTAACAGCTGCCTGCAACAAATTCAAATAGTAAAGAATGTATAAAGTAGAGGCTGGCAAACTTTTTCTGTAAAGGGCCATATAGTCTGTCACAACTACTCAGCTCTGCTGCTGGAGCTCAAAAGCAGCCAGACAGTGCATAAACCAATGAGTGTGGCTGTGTTCCAATGAAAACAGGCAGCCAGCCACAAGCCATGCTTTGCCAACCTCTGGTATGAAGTATAAAGCAAAAGCCACTCTCCTTACTTTGGCCTCCCCTCCTGGGGTTGCCCCTTTTAGGTCTGGCTTGTGCTCTTTCAAACCATATTCTCACACAACAATTTGTGTATGTGGCTTTAATTTTTTAAGAACAAAATGGGATCATTCTATACATGTTAGCAATTCCCCTTTGATGGACAATTCAAGTTTCTCATTCTCTGATTTTTCACTCATAAATATTCCTCTTGTGAAATCCTTTTACACTGACCTTTGGGCCCTTGGTCCTGCAATGGTTAGCAGTGGTCAGCTGTGACACTTCTGATCCTGTAACAGTCCCACCAATCATGACAGAGAAAAGCAATACAAGAGACTGAACTTGGGAGGGGGCGGACTCAGGAAATGAGGAAAAGAGAAAAGGTACACAACAGGAAGGGAATAACAGTAGAGGATGAAGGAAGGTCAATACCCAAGCCACAAGTACCTTTTTCAAAAATGTTGCAGCTGTTTCTCTCTTTGTTGCTGTGATCCGCTTCACCCCATCTGGGGACTGAACACGAATTATCTGTGGTAAATGAAACAAGTTGGTTACTGCACAGACTAGGAAGGTCCTGACCTATTACTGAAACTAACCTCTGCAGTCTTTCAGCATCTGGGTCACCGAAACTTAGAGCCAAACCTCACCCTTCCCCTTGCCAACACCCAACCCAATGTTTCTAGAAAATGAAGCAGAGGTCTGAGAGACATCAGCTCATGGGAGGACATCCTAAGAGGACTGCCCTAATTCTCAACTCTCACCGTTTCACTAAGAAAAATACGACTTCAATTTTTAACCATTATTTATAAAGAATATATCTGAAACACTAACGTTTTTCTCTTCCGATTTACAAAAAAAATTTTTTTTTAAATCAGCAGGAAAAAACCCACCATGAATCATGAACAACTGAGTTCTTTAAAAAATATCTCACTTTGTTCCAGGATCCATACACAGACTAGACTAACTTAAAAGGATAACAGGAAAAAAAAAAAAAAAAGGATCACAGGGAATTCCCTGGTGGTCCAGTGGTTAGGACTCCACAGTGAAAGCTGAGGGCACACGGGGTAGATACCTGGTCAGGGAACAAAGATCCCGCAGCCAAAACAAACAAACAAAAAAAAACAATTAAAAACATAAAAAGGATCACAGGAAATCCTCTAATTTGTTATTTACTTTCAATAAAAAAGAATAAAAGAAAAGAAAAAAGGTGTTTAATACCACGGTAAAACTTGGCAGGGTTTTAAAAAAATGTATTTTCATGGCAAGCCTGAAATGGTTGCTAGGCCTGGAAGACAACTGGACGGAGCATCACTTTCTAGACTTGATTTTCATGCTGATCGAAGCCCAGTGAAAATGTGCTATTATGCCCTGGCCAACCATCCAAGGTCCTGCCTCAGTGGGTAGCATAAACCGGCATGCCCTGCCGCCAGCAAGACAGAGGATGTTCCAACCACCTGAGGCATGGGAGGAACAGAATGTGCCAGAAAGTACTCATGTTATAGTTACATGAGTACTCATGTTATAGTTACTCCCCTCAGCAACTACTGCACAGTACACTGTATTCAAAACAACACTATACAGACAAGAAATGTCACAAGCAGTTGTTTTTAAAAAGACTTTCACTGATACAGGACAAAATGCCACAATGGCTTTCGATCTGTCCACCTTTATCAAACAAGAATCATCTAGATTTTGCTGAAATAGCTTGCCTATGTCTTTCTCATTTTCTAATAACTTTTGCTTAACTGAAAAGCCTTTGTCCCATATTGTTCTCAGTTTTTAAGATTTTGTGTTGAACAAGCCTTATGAAATCCCAATTGTTAAGAGCATAAAATATTTTCTTTTTGCTTCTTAACAACATCTGTTTAACTTTCTCACTCATCTATGTGCACTCAAGTTATTTTGACTTTTGATTTCTAGTACGCTTTACTCTGGATTCAACATCTAGAAAAATGTCTTCTTAATACACAGCCTGGGCATTAGGTAAACTCCCATTTATTTGTTTCTGAAATCTGTCTCCAACACTGAGGCAGGTTAAGAAGTAAAGAACTCTGCTTCTCTTTGAGGGACTCTATGACTGTTGCTTTGACTGTTCACTTAGGACCAAGAGCATGACACTCCACACCTCGAGAAGCTAAAGGTCAGGATAACACGTTTCTGGAGAGCTCTAAAGCTTAAGAACTTATTCTACTTGTTCATTTACAACAGGGCACGGCAGTCCAGGTTTCCAAGCTAAGCTCAGTATTTAACTCCAAGAGACAAAGATAATTCATACTGAGGGAAGGTATGACTTGGCCTTTGACACATGGTATAAAGTAAAATACACAAGAGACAGACCAGGCAACATGGACACATAGCTTCTTGGTAACTAAGTTTCCCTATTTATAAGAAAATGAGCCCAGAATGTTTCTTGTGGGAGTCAAAGAATTGGTGAGATAAAAATTAGTTATCCCATAGAAAATTTTAGAAGACCTCTTTCTGAATAAATAAAAACTTTTGAAATAAATTTCAGAAGAATCATGTTTTAATTCCTGACAATCTGAGAAATTCGACAAGAGATCCATGCTATCAATGAGACCCTAGCCTTACATACGCTAGTAGAAAAGTGGCCTTCTCTGAAACAACTCACGTGTCCACGGTTACTTCAATTTGGTCAAAAATATTACAGTAAAGAGAAAGTCTGGAAGCAGATTTGAGTGCTAATTCTTAACCTATTTCTAGAGTGAGTCACCAAAGACTAGTAAATCTTATTTTAAAAGGAATCAGTTGCTCGTTTCTCTTGGGGCATTCATGCCCACTGCTCATCTCCAGGCTGGGAAACACGGAGCAGACGCCAGGGCCCCTGAATGGAGAGCTGCATTAGGAGGAGTCACCGGATGAAAGCCTGAAAGTCCAGAGCTGGAGGTTCTTGCAGCCCAGAGCATCCAGAGAGGAGGATGAATGCCATTCCCAGACACCTGGCAAAACTGCAGAGGCTCTCCCATGGCCAAATTCTGAACATGACTTGCCACCCCATACTGCTTCTGCTTCCTCCAGGAAATCCCAGGTGGTCCTTAACGTTAACCAAAAATTTTTCTGTCCAGCTGGTCTGTTGGCTTTTTTCCGGCTATACTGACTTCTGAGAGGAAACTTTCCACAAGTTAAGGGATGGCCAGTTTTTTCCGATTTTCACTTTTTTTTTTTTTTTAACTTTAAGCAGGGAAAGGGAGTGTGTCAATCCCTGACTTAGGGTACAAAATGAGATCAACCTTTATAACATCCCTTTACAGACAGGTAGCTGTTAAGGTCTCCTTGCCATCCACCAGGCCACCGTTTCCCTTCTTAGCAGCTTCCTCTCGTGGGATGGGGTCCCCGTTTACAGAAAGTGCTCTCCTTTTAAGGAACCCATGACAAGGCACTCACTGGGGCGACGAAAGGAGGCAAGACAGACGGACAGGAGGCGAGGAGGGATCGTAGCCCCGGCCCCGAGGAACTGCAGCCCCTCCAAGCGCGACCCCCGCGACCAGGAATGGAAAGGCCGGCACAACCCACACCCCGCGGACGGCCCGGCCTCCCCCGTCGGCCGGGGACGGGAGGAGCTGAAAAGAGGAGGTCGGGAGCCCGGCCACCCGGCCGGCCCATGAAGAGGAGGGCGGGCCGCTGGGCCTCTCCGCAAGCCGCGCCGGCAAATCTGCTGCCTCATCCCGGCACCCTCCCGCTCGGCCGCCCCACTCACGATGCTCTCGGCCATGGTGGCCGCTCCCGTATCCGGGCTTGAGCCCCGGGCCGCCGCTGCCTGCCGCCCCGCGGGCCTTGCAGCCCCGACCCCCGCCTCAGCCCCAGCCCCGGCCTCCGGCCGCCGCCGCCACCGCCGCTCCAGCTTCACCGCCCGGCCGCCACCGCCGCGACGTCCGGTGCCTCGCCCGACGCGCTCCCCCGGCCACGCGACCGCGCAACCGGGTTCCGGCCGCGCAACCGGGTTCCGGCCGCGCGATCAGGTTCCGGCCGCTCAACCAGGTTCCGGCCCCACCAACGGTCCGCGCCTGCGCAGGGCGGCCCCGCACCGGGCTCCCCGCGGAGGGGCGCCCCCGGCTGGCCACGCAGTGGAGAGACGCTGCAGAGAAGCTGGGAGGGAAGCACTAACGCGCGTCTCGCCCAGGAGAGCGGTCGGTGGTCTCGAATTGGACGTTCCCAGCGCCTCGCTGGTCCCATGGAAATGGAGAAATACCTTCGGGAAGGTGACATCATACCTTCATGATATGTATTTTTTAAGAAGGCATTTTCCCTGAATCTAACATAAGAGAAACGAATGAATTTCGACCACATTTTAGATAAATGCTTCTTTGCCACGGAGATACAATATCCTAAAATTGCCCTCAGGGCCAGCTTCATGGGCACCCACGTGTGTGGCTCCGAATGGCCTCACACTTGATTCAATGCTCTGCCGTCACCGTCTTGCAACCTTTAATAGTTTTCAGCAAGGAGCTCCACATTTTTATTTTGCACTGGGCCCTGCACATTTGGTAGCTGACCTTGCCTATGATTATGAAAAAAAAGTTACGAAAACCTCTAAGAGGCTAAACTATGTTTTTTAATCCCATGATTCAATTTCAGATTGTGTTTGTCTCCTGTGTTGAAAACAGTTAGGAGGTTGTTACTCTCATTTCCTCTCCCCCGCAGGAAGTCTGAGATCAGGGGGACAGCCGGTTTGGTTTCTTCTGAGGCCTCTCTCCTTGGCTTGCAGACAGCTGCCTTCCTCCTGTGTCCTCCCTCTGCACAGGTGCATCCCTGGTGTCTCTCTGAGTCCCATTTTCCTTTTCTTATAAGGTCATTGGAGGATGGCCCGTCCTAATGACCTGATTTTAAGTTAATTACCTCTTTAAAGGCCCTACCTCTAAGTCTCATTCTGAGGTGCTGGGGTTGGGACTTCAATATATAAATTTGGGGGGACACAGTTCGGCCCATAACAGTAGTGGTAACTATGATTTCATCCGAAGGCTACTCTATATCAGAACAAGGCTGAGATGGGGCCTGAGAGGTGATGACCATCTCCCAGAGAGCCTGGCTTTGGAGCCTGATTGCGGTAACTGATGAGGCTGGGTGTGTCCCCTTTGAGGAAGGGACGAGACACAGTTTCGCTGCACAAGGCCTGACCTCCAGCTCCCGTCCTTGCCCTGACCTTCCGCCTGCAGCACAGCAGCCTGAGTGGTCCTTTTAAAGCATGAGTCAGGTCGGAATGCACATTACTCAACACCTGTCATCTCCCCATCTCACTTGGAGCAAAATTCGAACAGCCATTCTTCTTCAAACTTTCCAGGCTTGCTCCCACCTAAGGTACTTTACAGGCCTGAAGCGCTCTTCCTGCACACGTCAGCCTAGTGTTGAAACAGAACAGGACCCTATGGTCTATGCCCCCCATGTCTTCCGCCTGCCTTTTGTCTGTGGAAAAACTTTAGCCAAAGAATAAGTTTAATCAGAGAAATGAGAAAATACAGAAACAAAGGAAAATAGTCAAAGGGGACAAAACAATAATAGTTTATCAGTAAGCAAGGTCAAGGACCTTTAGTTCCACCTCAAGGGCTATAGATAGTATTCTGAGCCGGGCCCTGTGAGCTGTTTTTTTTTTTTTTTTTTTTTTGCAGTACACGGTCTCTCACTGTTGTGGCCTCTCCCATTGCGGAGCACAGGCTCCAGACGCGCAGGCTTCAGTGTAATGGCTCATGGGCCTAGCCGCTCCGTGGCACGTGGGATCTTCCCGGACTGGGGCACGAACCCGTGTCCCCTGCATCGGCAGGCGGACTCTCAACCACTGTGCCACCAGGAAAGCCCATGTGAGCTGTTTTATAGGTACTGAAACCCCCACCAGGTAGAAGTTAACTACATGATGACCAGACTGTAGCCATGACAGAAGCTACCACAATTCTGAGAATTGGCCTCATGGAAATGGGAACAAACTGACCCTGGAACTGAAGATTAACTGTACTTAGAACAATCAAGATGATGCTGGTCAGACCACCAAGGACCAATTTCAAGATGACCATCAGAGCTGACTGTGCTGTCTCTGCATGTAGCCCCCTCCCTCCGTCTATAAAAGCTCTTGCCCACTGCTTGTCAGTGGAGGGGAGTCGGCCTTTGCACAGGAGTCTGCCCTTCCCCTTCCCCGGACCCCGCCATTGCCAGCCTCAGAAATAAAGCAAACTTTCCTTTCCACCAGCCTTGCCTCTTTATTGGCTTTTGAGCAGCGAGCAGCTGGACCCCACATTCAGTTACAGTGTGTGCCAAGTGCACTGCCCTCAGACTGAAGTTGCTGGCAGCCCTGGCTGAGCTCCCCTTCGGGGACTGTGCTCACTCCAGATCACGGTCCCTTCCCCAGGCAGCTCATGCCCAATAACAGTGGATGGCTATCAAGGCGCATACCCATGTCTCAATCTGGGATGACTCTGCAGGCCATCCGAGCTGCGGGGATCACCAAGGACTCTGTTGAGATTGCCTGACAGCTCGCCTTCTCCCTCCACCGGCACAATGCTGTTTCCTTCCCGGGTCTGGATCCTGAGACACTCCCCAGTGACCAGGGTTGGCCTCGCAGGGACCCTGACCTGAGAAAATCCACGAGGTTCGTTCCCTCTTTTCTTTTTTTTTTCTTCTTGGCCACGCCATTCGGCGTGTGGGATCGTAGTTCCTTGACTGCGGATTGAACCCGCGCCGCTTGCACTGGAAGTGTGGAGTCTTAACCACTGGGCCACCAGGGAAGTCCCTCGTTCCCTCTTTTCCTTCGGCTTCTTCTCAGCCCTCTTCTTTTATTTTTGTAAAACGATATGAAATTCACAGAACATACAGTTAACCATTTTAAAGGGAAAAACTCAGTATCATGTAGTACATTCCCAGTGTTGTACAACCACCTCCTCTATCTAGTCCTAAAGTATTTTCGTCACTCCGGAAGGAAGCCCTACACTCCTTCAGCATTAGCTGCCACTTCCCCCTCCCCCAGCCACTGGCAACCACTAATCTACCTTCTGTCTCTATGGCTTTACCTATTCTGAACATTTTATATAAGTGGAATCGTACTGTATGTGGACTTTCTGTGTCTGGCTTCTTTCACTGAGCACCATGTTTTCAAGGTTCATCCATGTTGCAGCCTGTGTTAGAACTTCTTTCCATTTTATGGCTGAATAATCCACGGTATGGATGGAGCACGTTTTGTTCATCCATTCTTCATTGATGGACACCCGGGTTGTTTGCACCTTTTGGCTGCTGTGAACGTGTATATCCATGTATTTGTGTGAGTCCCTGTTTTCAATCCTTTTGGGTGTATACCTAGGAACCCAACATTTTCCTACAGTGAGGCCTCTCTGATCACCTGATATAAGACAACACCCTCCACCAGCCATTTCCTTTCCTTGCTTCCTAACACTCATGACCTTATAAAATAGCATGTATTTACTGGTTTCTTTGCTTACTCTGTGACTTCCCCTGTACTCAAATGTAAGCACCTTATGACGGGGGATTGTCAGGTTTCCTCACTGTTGTAGGGCTCAGAACAGTCCCTGACAGAGAATAAACCCAGTGTCAGTCATCTGTGCTCACAATAATGCTGTGTTAACAAACTCTCCTCATTCAGTGGCTTAAAACTCAGCTGGCCCTCTGCCGGAGTGTAGGCTGGGCTCCGTGGGGTAGTTGTTCTGGGAGAAGCTAGTGGGGGACCCAAAGCAAGAACACAGACAAATGAAGCGAATAAAAATGAAAAGTGTTCCCTCGGCCGTACTACTCTGGAACTGAACACCAGGAGGAGATTTCAGGGGATGGCATAGGTCAGGGCACACAAGTGCCAGGCGTTTCAGGCCCAGCAAGCAGCCCATGTGGCTGGACTGTAAAATGGTGACTAAATGGAGGAAAAGAGGCTAGGCTTAAACATCAAACGGAAGAAGCTGAGAAAGGGAGTGGGGAGGATGGTGGAGACGGGATGCGGCACACACATACCCCGGAGGCCACCCTTTTTCCTGCCACGCACACGTGTTTGCAGAGGGGCCCCTGGCAGCCTCTGCCCCCACCACGGCCTCCGGCCACAGAAGCCAACAGCAGCGTCGACGCACGTCATAGCCTCATGCACTCCACAAGCAGGACCCAGGAGGTGTGGGAGTGCGTGCCCAAGGTCTTCTAGAGTTGTTGGCTGGTAGGGGTCTGCTCTGAGCCAGTCTTTCCACCGCATCCAAGCCAGGGTGAAAGGGCCGACAATGCAGGGTCAGAGAGCCTGGAGCACATCGCTGCCTGCAGAGGTGGCAGCTGCATGGCTGGGGTCCCTCCAAGCACTAGGGCACAATAGTAACCGTGACAAAGTCCTACTCCTGAGAAGCTCAGAGGGTGGGGGATCCCAGCCACCTCAAAACCAGGAAGGATGTGATCTAGCCAGTGATTAAAAAATAAATAAATAAACAAAGGGGGACTTCCCTGGTGGTCCAGTGGTAAAGAATCCGCCTTACAATGCAGGGGACGCGGGTTCGATCCCTGGTCGGCGAACTAAGATCCCACATGCTGTGGGGCAACTAAGCCCACGCCACAGCTACTGAGCTCGTGCACCTCAGTTAGAGAGCCTGCGTGCCGCCAACTACAGAGCCCACACGCCCTGGAGCCTGCGGGCCACAGCTAAGACCCGATGCAGCCAAAAATAAATAAAATAAATAATAAATAAATTCTTAAAAAAAATAAAGGCACTTCAAATATACACTTATAGGGACTTCCCTGGTGGCGCAGTAGTTAAGAATCCGCCTGCCAATGCAGGGAACACAAGTTCGATCCCTGGTCCGGGAAGATCCCACATGCTGCAGATCAACTAAGCCTGTGCGCCACAACTACTGAGCCTGTGCTCTAGAACCCGTGAGCCACAACTGCTGAAGTCTGCACGCCTACAGCCCATACTCCACAACAAGAAAAGCCACTGAAACGACAAGCCCACGCACCACAACGAGCAGTAGCCCCTGCTCGCCGCAACTGGAGAAAGCCTGTGCACAACAACGAAGACCCAATGCAGCCAAAAATAAAATTAAAATAAATAAAAATTAAAAATATATATACATACACATATATGTATGTGTATACGTATGTATATGCACATATATACATAAAACTTCTTTCTTGCAGTGAATAAATCGGAATACATTGGCGTTTAGCTGTGGGCAGGTCTCCCGGGCTGTTACTGGGAGCCAGGGTCTGATCTTCGGGCTGAGCTGAGGGGCACCACTGGACCCGCCAGGCTGAGGCCCACACGGGGGCCCTGTGGAGATGCCCATGAGGTCTGCCCCCTGACAGCCCCACCCACGTCATGCCTGCACAGAGCGAGGCCAAGAATCTGGGCTCAAGAAGGATCCTTTGCATCTCAACAAGCAGAGGCTGTCTTAAGCCCTAAACTATGACTCCTCACATGATCCGATCGTGACTGCAAAGTCCCGGTGGGGCTCACAGCTCACAGAGCAGCCGGGGGCACAGGCAGCACCAGCCCTGGTGTCCCAGCCAGAGAGGCCAGCGGGGGACCAGCACACCTCTCCTGGTGGAGGATGGAGGAGGGGGAAAGGAGCCCGCTGCTGTCCCAGGTAAGCCGTGCCTGGAGGCCTGCTGGGGTTGGAGATGTCCCCGGCTGGGTTCTCCCCACCCTGGCCCCCCAGAGCCATGTTGTGTGCTGGGGCTAGCCAGCAGGTGGGTGCTCAGGAGGGGCTGCTAAGATTGGGGTGGGGCTTCATTAATCAGGTGCCTTAACCTCCCCCAGCGCCCTGTTCAGACTCTGAAAGGTGACCCGCCCTTGCCCTTGTGTTTGACACGGCATGGGGCGTGTCCACACCCCAAGGAAAGCGCACACCCAGGGGATGGTGCCCACCAGGGCCATCAGGCCACCCTCACATTTTCCCTGTCCCCCACCCACCTGCGACCTGCCCCGCCTTCTCACCTCCCTGTTGCCCCCTCCTCGAGGCTGCCATCCGCTCAGCCTGGTATGGCCCCTGCACAGGAGATCCGGCAGGCCTCCCCGTGGATCTGGCGGGTCGGGGGGTGGGCTCTGGCTCAGGGTGCAGACGGGGCTGAAGGCCAAGCCGGCAGCCTGGCCTTTTGCTCTTACTGACTTGTTGAGTTCTGGGGGGTGCTGATCAATAACCCTCCTTTCCTGTGCTCTGATGCGGTCAGGCAGGTGGGGAGTGAAGGGCCAGCTTCTTCCTGGTAAACTGGGAGCCCTGCCCAGGCCTGGGGCCTTAGCTTCCTCATTCTTCCCCCACAACCAAACTCAAGGGCCTGCTGCCCCTCCCCCTGCAGAGAGGGGGCAGAAGCCCTCCCATACCTGCCTGCCAGTGGAGGGGCTGCAGAGGCAGGCATATCTGAAGTGGAGACTGTCCATCAAGGGGCCAAATGGAACTGGCTTTGCAGCTTCTCCCAACCTCATGATCAGTGAGCCAGTCCTCTGTTGGGGAGCCAAGAGGAGGGTGGGGGGAACCGAGAGAGGGGGTGACCCCCCAACCGTCAGCACCCTGTTAATTTTCTCTGTGGTAAGGCCAGGGCCCCCAAGCTTGGCTGAGTGTCCCGCTGGAGGGCAAGGTGGGGTCCTCGGGAGGCCCTGCACCCCACAGAGCCCCGGTCTCCTGGCCTCTCCTCTCCCTGCCCCCAGAGCCCCTCACCGTCCCCTCTGCTGCTCGGCCAAGCAGAACAAGCCTTAAGGCCCCCATGTCCCTGGCCTTCTAGGGTCTTTGTGCACCCCTTCCGCCTTCACCTTCCAACTTCACCTTCCAGCTTCCTCCCCCCTGCAGGCTCTGACCCTGCTCCCAGCTGAGCGTCACAGGGTCTGAGGGAAGAGGGTTGCCCTGGTGAGACCTCCCTCTTCTTCCTCCCTCTGCAGGATGCTGGGGATCAGGAACCACCCCTCGCCAGAAGCAGCCCCCTCACTTCAAGCCACCCAGGGCCAGCACCCTGGGAGGACCAGGCCCGGAGGGCAGGCCCTGGGGGGGTCCTGGCCTGCTGCTTCCCCTGGGGAAGCAGCTTCCTCAAGTGCCTGATCTTCCTGTCCAACTTTGTCTTCTCTCTGCTCAGTCTGCTGGCCCTGGCCATCGGACTCTGGGGCCTGGCCGTCAAGGGGTCTCTGGGGAGTAGTTGGGGGGGCCCCCTGCCCGCAGACCCCATGCTGGGGCTGGTGCTGGGCGGACTGGCGTTCAGTGCGGTGAGCCTGGCAGGCTGCCTGGGCGCCCTCTGCGAGAACGCCTTTCTGCTGCGCTGCTTCTCTGGGGGCATCCTTGCCTTTCTGGTGCTGGAGGCCGTGGCAGGGGCCCTGGTGGTGGCCTTCTGGGGCCAGTTACAGGATGACCTGGAGCACGTCCTACGCATGGCCATCACCCACTACCAAGACGACCCAGACCTGTGCTTCCTCATTGACCAAGTTCAGCTCGGGCTGCAGTGCTGCGGGGTGGCCTCCTACCAGGACTGGCAGCGGAACCTGTGAGTCCTAGAGCCTGAAAGGGCGGAGGGCAGCCCCATGGTGGCCGGCAGGGTCCCTGGGGCTGGAGCGGAGGCAGGCCACACACACGCTCACATGCACATACTCACCTATACACAAACTCACCTGTATAGGCTCCTCACCTGTACACATATGTGCGCACACGCTCATGTGGGCACACTTGCGCATGTACACACTCAGGCCCAGCCAGGGCCACGTGGTCATGCAGGGATGTTAATAGAGAAGCTCAGCCAGTAGAGCTAGAAAGTCACTTTTGGGGGTTGTTTTTTTTTTCTTTTTCAGTAAGGACATCGTACATCTCAATGTCAATTGAAAATAACTTTTAGTTTAATTCAGGACATCATTTCGGACTATGACTCCACAGTTCTCCCTCCACTGTGTGTGTGTGTGTGTGTGTGTTTGTGTGTGTGTGTGTACATGGGTGTGTTTAGAGCCATATGGAGACTCTTGAAAACCAGCCATTTGTACCCAACAGTCCCTGCGACATGCTGGGCCCTTCTTCCTGGGCACCTTAGAAGCACCCATCTGGATTGTTCTCATTTGGTGGCCGAGCGTGACTTTGGGTCGGTGGCAGCCCTTTCTGGTGTTGTGATGCCACCCAGCCTGCCGACCTCCAAGCCCCTGCCTTACTGAAGCCCATTCTTCAAGGAGATGAGACTGTGCCTGTGAGGGAGGGCGAAGGGTGAGCCTGCTGGTCACAGGGCCCTGGATGCCAGTCAAAGGCCAAGGGCACCTGAGGGCTGCCTGAAGTGAGTGACAAGAGCAACACTCTCTCGAGGCCCTGCGAGCTCCTCCCAAGCCTCCCATCCCTTGTTGCTGCCCAGCGTGGCCCCTCATGCCCCCACCACGACCCGGTGACCACTACAGAAGCCTCTACCAGTCCTCAACCCGCCTTCTCCCACTCCAGCTCTGCGGCTCAGACCAACTCAGCAGCATCTGTGGAGTGAGGCCGTCTTACTTCCAGCCCCCATCAAACCCTTGCCTCCCTTCAACTGTCTTACGCAGTGTGTGCCTTCTAACCAAGCTTGTACAGAGGCCTATGTAGTGCTGGGATGAATTATAGAGAGCTGGGTATCGTGTGTGTGTCTGTGTGTGCACAAGTGTGTGTGCGTGTGCATGTGTGTGTGCACATGCCTGCCAGTGTGCATGTGTGTGTGCATTCTTGCCTGTGTGCTTGCATGCATGCGCATGTGCATGCCTGCGTGCCTATGTGTGTGTGGCTATGGAAGTTTGAAGGCGGGTAGGAGACATTCCACACAGCGCTGGGGTCCAAGACCAGGGGCCCTGGCCTCCAGATTGATGCTCCCATGTGCCCTTGCAGGTACTTTAACTGCAGCTCCCCTGGGGTCCAGGCCTGCAGCCTTCCTGCCTCCTGCTGTATCGACCCCTGGGAAGATGGAGCCTCAGTCAATGACCAGTGTGGCTTCGGGGCCCTGGGCCTGGATGAGGACGCGGCCCAGAGGGTGGTGCACCTGGAGGGCTGCAGCCCCCCACTCCTCCAGTGGCTGCGCAGCAACATCTGGGCTGCAGGTGGCTACGCCATCGTTGTCGTGGTGGTCCAGGGGGCAGAGCTCCTGCTGGCCATCCAGCTGGTGAGGGCCCTGGCTGTCCACAAGAGGGCAGCAGAGAGTGAGGGCTTGTCCACAGGACCCCCAGACTCAGTGCCCTCCCCTCTGCCAAACTGGCCCCGGGCTGACTGGCAGGTGAGACGAAAGACCAGGGCACCCGGATGGGGTCTGGGGCTGCAGGCCTCCCCTCCCCTCCCAGGGAAGGTGTCAGAATAACCCGCCTTGGTGCTTGTGGACACGCACCTTGGGCCCCCAGGCCTCCTCCACCTGCTGGCCTCTGCCTCCCCAGGGTCCCCTTTCCCCCACACTGCCCATTTGCTTGTAAACGCTGCCATGGTCCGAGTGTAAGCTGACCCCAACGACTGCCTGGCCAGCGTCTGCCTCCCACAGAGGGTGCAGGCAAAGCCTGGCTGGCAGGGAGAGTGGGGGGCGAGCGAGACTGGATGAAATCCTGCCACTGAGCCCCAACTCAGACCCTCACCCCAACCTTCACTTCCGATCTCCACATCTGACCACTTTTGACTCTCACCACTGACCCCCCCCACTTCCAACACCTCCAAGCCCAGTCTATGAGTCCCCACGTCCTCACCATAGCCTGGCTCCTGCTCTCCTCTGGGGCCACCTCCCCCTTTCCTGTCCATTGTGGTGGTTGAGGATGAGGCCCAGGCCTCTCCCTCCAGAGTGCTTTTTTTTTGGGGGGGCGGTAAGTTTTATTGAGATGTATCACTCATACAGTAAATTGCACCAACCTTAAGTGGGCAGCCTGAGGGTTCTTACTTATCCACACACCTGTGGACCCACTACCAGGTCTAGATCCAGCCCCAGCAGGGTCCTTCATCTCCTCCTCGAGGTCACCCCTGTTGGAACTGTGTCGCCTTTGGTTAGCGTGGCTTTTTCTGGCCTTCACATAAATACGATCACAGGGGCCCCCTTCCTGAGAGTCACTCTCTGGTCACTGCTGTGTGAACGGACCCCCCGACGTCCGTGTGGATAGGCACTTGGGCAGCTTCCCGAAGATGACTGCCACTGGGGGCAGTTTCCCGCAGGTTTGTGTGTGGCAGCGTGCCCTGCTTCTCCTGGGTGTGGTGTCAGGAGCGGAATTGCAGGGTTACTGGTAGGCTTTAGTGGACAGTAAGGTTACTGTCCAGCTTTAGTGGACAGTAAGGATGCTCTGGCTGGGCCCAATCTCCCTGCACCTGTTTCCTCACCTGTGGGGAGCAGATAGGTGTTCCCTCCCCCTGACCTGAGCTCTGGCCCCCGGAGTACGTGGGGCTGCCTGCCTTGCCCCAGTCCAGCCATCAAGAGGCTGGCTCAGTGCCCGATGTGCTTCCTTCCCTCAGCCTGGCCAGGCCCCTGCCATCCCTGCCACCAATGTCCACATCCGTCCACTCTTGCTGAAGAGACTCCACCCTTGGGCCCTGCCCCCACTGACAACACATCCCAGACAAGTGGTGGGGGACACGCTAATTTTATTTGAAACAGGACATGGGCCATGTTGGAAAGGACAAGCATCCTGCTGGTGTGACAGGTCCAGAGGGGTCTTGCTCTTTCACTGACGCCCGCAGGACTCCTGCCACCCACTCCGCCAGTGCAAGGGCCTCAGCTGGGAAGGGCTAGTGGGGGAAGCTTGTCCTCACGCCCAGACAGGCAGGACAGGGGACACTCCTGGGAGGCCTGCCCTAGCTTTCCAGCCATGGGAGGAGAGGGTCTGTGGACCAGTGTCTCTAGAAGTTAAGCCAGGCCTGGCCGGCCGGAGAGGGTATCCTGCAGGGAGTTGGTGGGTTCCCGGGAACTAGCTTCCATGGGCCTGAGGTCGCCGCCTTGCGGGGATCTCCAGACACAATCTCTGGACACTCTGGAACCCTCCGGTGGGGGGGCGGCCCTGCTCACAGGAATCCTGAGCAGGGGTCAGAAAGGGCAGCGGCATGGAGGGGTCAAGGGCCGGGGTCCAGTGCTAGATGATGCCGTACTGGGCCAGCTCATGCAGCTCCAGGTGGTTGAAGGCCTCCCATGGGCAGATGACAGTGATGTCTGCAGGACAAGGGGGCCAGTGAGTCCAGGAGGGTCCCATGGCCCCAGGAGCCACCATCCCCTCCGGGCCCTGTTGTCCACACCCCAATGGTGAGAGTACAAGTCCAGGGTGTACAGCCCTCTTTTCAGGACATACCACCTTTGGGGTGTGTCGAATGGGCGCCCTGCCCAGGAAGAGAGTGGGTGCAGCAGGCCCAGGGAGGGGGCCAGAGGAAGGTGGGCCTTGCTGCTGGGGGGAGGGGACAGCAAGAGCTTTGGTCTTTTCCAGCCCCTCCAAGCACTCGGTGGACCCGCTGAGTAGGAACAACCCCACTCGGGTGGTGTCTGAAGCTTGAAGTTGGGAAAAAAAAATGAAGGACAGCTGGGGGTGGTGCCCTAAGTGAGCCTCTGCCTGAGGAAGCAGGGGCAGGGTTGATGGGGCCCCAGGCACACTGGGGGGTGGGCAAGTGGGGGGGACCTGGGTGGACGCTAGTGGCCGTCATACCTGTTCCCAGGCCTTCCATTCCGGGGATGTCGTCACCAAACCTACAAGAACAGAGCGGTCAGGGCCAGGAAGAGCGGAGAGGGGGTGTGCATACACTTGAGTGCAGGTTCCTGGGAACGCGGTGTGTCTGAGTGTGTCCTGGGTGTGTACACATGGGGCTCTTTGGGTGCAGGGAGACATATCAGTTGGTGGGGCTGTGGCTGAGTGTCTGGGTGGCCGCGGGTGGGTGTGCTTTCCGGACAAGAACAGCTAGAGAGGGTGACAGGAGCCCCGCCCCCCGAGTCCCCTCCACCCCCCGCCCCCCATGCCAGGGAATGGGGGACGCTGAGACAGGCCGGCTCAGGCCCTCAAGACCCGCACCACCTGCTTAAGAGGATGGGACCACCTTCCACCAGGAAAGGGTGGCTGAGGCCCCACCCAGCCCCCCAACCTGAAGGCCCCTGCCATGGCCTCTAGCACCAGAAAGGCCCCATCTCCCTCCTGTGCAGCAGGTGGGCCCTCCACCCCCCTCAGGGCCAGCCCTCCCACAGCTCTGCTCACCCTTGGACGCCTTTCTTGGGGGGCTTGCTCTTGAACTGCCTGGTTTGCCGCTGCTTAAATTTGGGGGGCCCTTTCCTGGGAGTGACGGGCCCCCCAATCACCCTGGTGGCCGGCCGGATCTCGGCCTTCGGCGGCTCCAGGTTCATGGCCAGGCTGGCAGAGACCCCGCGGTGACCTTCGGCTTCTGGACTCCCTCACGCTGTGGGCCCTCCTGCTTCCGACCCACCTCTCAGGTCTCAACCCACCAGAGCAGAGGAAACCCTGAAACATGAGACCCACCGGTCCCCAGTATGACTCAAACAGCAGCCCCCTGTCCCAGGGAGCCCCAGGCAGGGGCTGAGAGTGCTGGGTGGCCCCCCGGTGTGCCCCTCGTCACTGCCTCCCCCTTCTCCTGCATTCCCCATCCCAATCCCTGGGGTGGGACACTTGGCCTCATTCATGGTGGCATGTTAGGCACCTAGCGGTGCCAATAACGGTAACCCGAGAAATGGGAGGGCAGGGTGCCCGGGCAGGGGAGGGGCCTGTGTCACAATGAAACGCCCAGGCGAGCTGTGTAGCCCTGGCCCCAGCAGCGTCTTCCCTCTGCTGGTAAATACCCTACCTCCCCCGTCCCACCCCCCACCCCGCCCCAGCCACTCACTGGGCACCAGCATCACCTGCTGGTGTCCTTGAACCCACTGCACAGGGTGACCTCCCCTCCTCCTCTCCCCCGGAGTCCCCCCCTCGAGGCCCTAAGCCCTGGTGACCTAGGCCAGGGGCAGCTCACCTTCCTCTAAGCCTATTAGCACCAGAGGGAGACCCTAATTCCTCAGGGTCCACTATAAGCCCAGAAAGTTCTGGGGCTAAGTACATGATGCAGAGAGGAGCCACTGCCCTGGCACTGAGCCGGTGCTCAGGCACCACTTCTTGGGTCCTGTTTCTTGCCCCCCTCCCCACTTGTGGGCTGCAATGCCTGACTCCAGCCTGGGGCCACCGCTAGCTGCCTGTTAGAGTATTAGGGGCTGAGATCAACCGGGAGGCAAGAACAGGTGGTTCTACCAGCGAGGAAGGCCTGGTTGTAGGTGCCAGGGCACCTGGGATTCGGTGGACCCCACTGTGGACCTTCCTTCCCTAAGGTTCGGTCTCTGTGCCGGGACCAGCAGCAGCCTGAGAGGAACCAGGGGACAGGAGCTGGATCTACACGGGGTCCAAGTTGGACAGCAGCAGGTCTGGTGGCCCCGGCTGCTCAAACCCCACAACACCCACTCCTCACAGCCTAGGTAGTGTAGGCCCAGCTGGACCCCTTCTCTAGTCCCAGGCCACAGGCCTGGCGTGGGCAGCTCTGAGCCCTGATAGAGAGCCAACTATCAGATGCTGTTCCCATGGAAACCGCTGCCCAAGCTGCCCCAGCCGTAGCCTGGCCTGTGGCTGGTGCCCACTCAGGTTGGCTGACTGTGTGTGGCCTGAGGCTCCGAGACCACTGCTAGTCTGGGGGACAGCCTGCACCACTATTTGGCACGAGGAACAGAGGAGGTGATGGGCTGGGTGTCCTCTCTGAACAGGGCAGTAGGTGGCCTCCCCCAGACCCAGACCTCAGGATGGTGGTGAAAATCCCGCCCACTCCTCACCCTCTGGGCAGATACCCACTAACGCCCTTGGGTAAGTGGCCACCAGGAAAAGCAACCTGGGAAGGTCATTACTCACCAAGTACCGGGGCAGGTCTCAGGGGACCATGGGTGTGAGTGGCAGGCCTCCCTTAGGCAGGGTGCTGGCTGGGCATTTATCCTGCAGCTGGGTAATCTGATTAGGACTGTGCCTTGACACCACACTAATGAGATTGTGGGGTGGGTAGCAGCACCGAGGACTCCCTGAGATGGGGGAAGGGGCTCAGGTGCGGTCAAGGGCCTGAAGGAAGGACGAGCAGGGGGCAGGGTCAGGGCAGGAACGGAACGTGTGACCATGAACAGCCCGACTCTCCTGAAGCTGCTCTTTTTTTTTTTTTTTTTTTTTCCGGTACGTGGGCCTCTCACCGCTGTGGCCTCTCCCGTTGTGGAGCACAGGCTCCGGACGCGCATGCTCAGCGGCCATGGCTCATGGGCCTAGCTGCTCCGCGGCATGTGGGATCTTCCTGGTCCGGGGCATGAACCCGTGTCCCCTGCATCGGCAGGCAGACTCTCAACCACTGCGCCACCAGGGAAGCCCGAAGCTGCTCATTTTTGAAGCAAGGATGAGACGGCACTGGCTGCTGTCTTAGGCCTCCCCACCCTTACTATCCTGACTGCTGAGGAACCTGCCTTTGTGGCCCCCAAAACCCTGCATAGCCTGTCCCGATCCACTTCTTTGGCCTCACCTCTCATCCCTTCCTCTTGCTCTCTGTGCTCCAAGGAGCCTCTTCCACCCCAGGGCCTTTGCACCTACTGCTCATGCCATGTGGTGCATTTTCTATTGTACATCTCTCCCCTTCCCCTAGTTCCCTCCTCCTGGGACTTCAAAGATCTGCCCTGGTATCATACACACATAGAAAATCTTTCACAAATATGTGTTTTTGAGAAAAATACAGTAAACCTCTTCCTACATCTCTGAGGTAATCCACCTCCATGTTGTAGACCCCTTCGGGGGCCCCAAGCCCACTAGGCTCTGCTGTGCTTTTGTCTCTAGGGAAACCTTTCTCTTCCTGGGCCATTTTCAAATCTGTAGGACAGGGTTGGAGTAGATGCTCTCTGACATAAAGTGTAACAAACATGTATTGCTATAATCATGTTTCTCTGAACCAACCAAAACTGCTTCTGGATGACATCACTAGCTGGCCAAGACAGCCCGCACTACCGGGTGTATCCCCAGGCATTAGCATGGCAGCACGTTTTGTGGCTGTGTGGTTTCATTCTCTTGTCCACAGATCTGTCTCTGTGGGAAACTCTGGCTTTACATTGAAGGCCCCTACCTGGGAAGGCCTGCTTATCAGCTCAAATTCTTTGTGAAGCCTTATAACAACCCAAGCTTTTCCCTTAAATGAGAGAAGATAAAACAGGCATAAATTCATTTAACCCTGTCTGTCCAGGCCACTGGTATCAGAGCTTGAAAGCCTGCAGCTGGATGAATGGGGCACATTCCAGGCCATCTGCGGGCATTTGTGCCTGCCAGAGCTTTGCTAACAGCAACCTCTCAGGACCGGATGGTCCTCCCTCTGCTGCACCACTGAGAGTAACCAGAGCTGACCTCTGGGACTTCTGGGATGCTGGGACATAGAAGGGGGCCCCTGGGGTCACTGTCACTTGAATAGTCAAGGAAACAGGTTTAGCCAACCTCACAGGTTGGTGAAGGCTGTAGGTGCCCAGTGGACATACAATGACATCTGCACGTGCTTTCCTTGAGGTAATACACGCCTATGGATGACAACACAAAAGCCTCCTGTCTAACCACCACACAGAGCTTATTTATTCTCAGGCAAAGTCAATAAACAATCCCGTCGACACCAGCTGCACAAAGGGGCCGTGGATAAAGGAGGCTGTGCTGCATCCTGAGGAGGAGTCTGTCGGGGTGAGGCTGTCTGGCCAGGCGGCTCAGCTTCCACTCCTCATACGGAGCTGGATCTCCATCCGGAGGAAGGCCTTGAGGTTCTCATCAGCCACGTGCTCCTCCAGGGCGGCCAGGGCCCGCTCCCCGCCGTCCTGGTAGTGCTGCAGCAGTGCGTCTGCATATTCCACCCACACGCAGTTGGGGCAGCCGCTCATGCAGCAGTTGGTGGGGGGCTGGAGCTCAGGGGGTGGCGGGTACAGGGGTTCTGAGGGGCCCCCACCAGGCAGGGAGGACTCGGGCTGCCCAGTGCCCGCTGCACCTGCTTGGGAGCCCCCCTCCACATGGTCCTTCCTGAACTCTCTGTGGCCTTCACGGACTCGGATCCTGTGAAGAATGCTGCCACCTCCAGGAAGCCTTTGGCCCCAGTCCCAGCTGGATAGTGGCCCCTAAGGATTCAGATAAGCACATGAGTCTCCAGAAAGCTGGTAAGGCTCTGCCTGCCTCCAGCTCTGGGGAAATTTCGGACTCCTGTCACTGGCAGGGGGCTCCACGTCTTTCTCAGTTTCCTCACTTCCTGCGTAACCTTAGACAAGTTACTTCACCTATAGACTCAGTTTCCCATTTGTAAAATGGATGTAACGCTTGGTACGAGGATGAGCCACAGGTTCATGAGAAATGCTGGGTTCAAGGCCTCGCACTATGCGTGCCCTCCAGCAGATGGTGGGGGTTGAGACTGCACCTCCAGCTAAGATGCCTCTGCCCGGTGGACAGGAGTATGGCGAGGGCAGAAGGCTGTGAGCTCCAGCCCACACAGCCACCTCTCCCTCTCCAACCAGTACTGCCACGTCCCTCCCCCGTGAGCATTCTGACTAATCGCATCACCCCTTCATTCCTGTTTCTCTCTGTCACATGAGAAGCCCAAGTCATTCCCAAAGGCCAGTGGGCAGCCCTCTCCCCACCTCCAGCCCCCACCCCGGCCCCCGGGTCCCCTTCCCTGCTCTGTCTCCAGGGCACTGAACACAGGCGCAAACTTTACTTATTTCTCTAACTCCTCTTGCGAGGGGCGCCAACTCCTTGTACACTGAGGTTTCCCCAAAGGCTTCGCACAAAGCAGGTGTTCAACAGGTACTGGACGAGGGAACGAGCTCAGAACCCGCCGGCGCTACCCTGGGCTCTGCCCGGCTGCCGGGAGAGCGGGGCTTCTCGGCCCCGGCGGCGCCCGGCCTCCCGAATGCACCCCGTCCCCCTCCTCGCCGGTACTTGCCAGGCCGCGGGCAGCGACTGACACGGCCAAGCCTCCCCGAGCCACACTCCACAGCAGCATCGCCCACTGCCTGGCCCACGGCGCAGGCGCCCCCCAGTCGGCCCCGCCCGAGCTGTGAATGGCGGCCGCTCTGGCCAATCCCGGCCCGTCAGCGAGCTGCACAGCCCCAGTGAGCGCAGGAAGCGGAAATGGTGGGCATGGGGCCGGACCGTGCGGGAGTGCGGAAGTGGTTTCTCTTTTGAGCGCAGGGCGTGTAGATGGCGGGAACCCGGCGCCGAGCTGCGGCGCCGGCGAGGACGGCGGGGACGGCTGGGCTAGGGAGCCCAGGGCGACCGCAGGGCCGGAGGCAGCAGGAGCCGGGGAAGCAGCGCTCGGCGCCACGGCCGGGGCCGCGCAGGTGGGTGCCGGTCTCATCGTCCTGAAGACTCCCCGGCACCCCTCCCCGCACCGGGCCCAGCGCGCTGTGTGGTCCGTGCGGTGGACGGCCCGGAGGGTCAGCCGGGTGGGCGGAGGCGTGAGGGAGTCTCCGGTGTGGCACTTGTCACCTTCCGGGGCGCCGTCTTTGCTATCCTGGACGAGGTCAGGGAGTGACGGGCCTCCCTGGGGCTCTCGGAGCGCCCCCCACCCAGCGTCCTGTGAGAAACCGGTCCAGGGACAGCCTCCGGGCGGGCGAGGATGAGGCCGTGTTCCCTTGACCGGCACGCACTACAGCGGCCAGGATGGCCTGCGAAGTTTCTTTCTCCAGGCTCAGCTTCGGTTTCTCTGATTCTGCTTATGCTCGATTGGAGACGTGTCTCACCCCCGTGTTCTCCTTCCCAGCAAAGAAAAGAAGAAAGTGAATTGCCAGCCTAAGAACCAAGATGAACAGGAAATCCCTTTCCGGCTCCGAGAGATCATGAGGAGCCGCCAGGAGATGAAAAACCCCATCAGTAACAAGAAGAGGAAGAAAGAGGGTAACTGCAGGCCCTTGCTGGGTGGCCATAAAGCCTTGCGTGTTTGAATCTACTTAATTGCACAAGTATTCAGTGGCGTTTCAGGCAGAAGAAATCTGCCACACCCCAGCAGTCAGGCGGTGCAGGAGCATGTGGAGGACTGACCAAAGGCTGGTGTCACCAGGGCCAGAGTGGTGGCTGGCAGCAGGTGGCGGTGTGGTTTCAGGTGAGGCTCCAAAAGGAGCCCCTGGGGCCTCCTGGGCCAAGGTGGAAGCGTTGATTTTCCCCTCCCAGGAGTAGTGGAGATCCATCAGAGGGGACAGTCAGTTCAGATTTACTTGAAGGAAAGGTCACTGTGTAACAGTCGAGGGGGCGAGAGGACACTGCAGGCCAGCAAGGCTCTTGCAAGTAAGAAGTGATGATGGTTCCTTGGACCTGAGTGCAGAAATCATGGTGGAGAGAAGTGTATGGTTTCTAGAGGTTATGGAGGGAGTTGATCAGACCCCCTGAGAAACTCATCCCTCCCACCCTTCCCCCAAGGCCAGGTAGGGTGCCCAGCTGTCAGCCTCTGCCAGAGATAACACTCCAGATGTTGGGGAATGGGGTCCAGCGTGTTTGTGTTTTGTGTACACGTACAGTTATTTGTTTTCCCAAACATGGGACTGATTTTTCAGCAATGCTGTTTTGTAATTTCTTTGTCAACCTTAGGCTTTTCATTGGGGGCTAGATGGCTACCAAAGCGATAGTGAAATAAAGAGTTGAGGAGGGGGAGGGGTAGAGGAGGGCGCTGGCCCAGATGGAAGATGGCACATTCTGAACCATGCTCTATTGAATCAGCTCTTTTTGGGGTTTAAGTTATTTAAAAGACATAAAGTTACACACGTGGTGAAATTAAACAGTACTGAAAGATATGAGGTGAGGCGTGGCCTCCTTCCCTGTCTTTCAATCCTGCTCCCTCCCCCTAAAAGAAACTGCTGTCTGTCTTGTTTACCCTCCCAGGGGAAATATGCATATTTTCACATATTTATGAGGTAAAAGCTATACCTTCATTCTCTATATTGTTTGGTGTCCTGGGTTTTCGCTACCAGTGGATTTTGTAGGTCTTTCCACGTCCTTATCGTAGCTCTACCGAGCTCCTAGCAGCTGTGCAGTGACGTCTCTGGATGAACGTAGGGGGATTCGCTCAGCCAGTCAGCTAGTGACGGGTACTTAGGTTGTTTCCTGTTTCCTTTTTCAACCGAGCTGCAGAGGACATCTTTGACATGTACCAGTGGGCTGTAGGGGTCCCACCCCAGGTTCCCCCCAGCTGGCATCTTAGATCCTTTTTAGCTCCCACGTGAACGTGGTCTTCCCGTCCCGTGGCCTGGGGAGGGGAGATAAACATGGGCGGCCAGCCCAGCGCCACCTGCTCCCTCCTGCCTTCGCTTCACGACTTTCCCCTCTGAGGTCTCCCTTTGTCCTCAGCCCAGGTGGCCTTCAGTAAGACATTGGAGAAGGAAGCAAAGGGAGTGGAGCCGGACATCGCTGTACCCAAGTTCGAGCAGAAGAAGTGGGAGTCCGACAGGGCCTATGTGCAGCGCATGGCGCAGGAGGCGCAGCATGTGCTGTTCCTCAGCAAGAACCAGGCCAGCCGGCAGCCTGAGGTGCAGGCGGCTCCCAAGAAGGGGAAGTCGGAGAGGAAGAAAGCGTGAGTGGGGGCTGCAGGGGCTGGGAGGCAGGGCTGTGGGGTGCCACCGATTTCTTCTGTACTGACAGCATCTTGTTGCCAGGGGGCACCCCACCTACCCCATGATTCAGGCCGAGCAGGACCTGGAGTCAGTGGGTGTTTTTCTCTGTACTGCAGCCACTTAACCTCAGCGTTTCTGGGAGGCTCTGAACCCACAGAGCTCCGAAGGCCTATCTCTGTCTGTGCCTCTCTCTGGAAAGCATCAAGGTGTCCAAGAGCCAAGGGAGGTTGAGGGCCAGCTGTCTACCCCAGGCCAGTTGTTTCAGGGAAGTAGAAAAACAGTGAGGCTCAGTGTCCTCCCAGGAGGGCCCGCAGGCCGTCAGGGGACTGTGCCTACCCCACGGAAACTGGTTTCCAGGGTTCACCTTTCCAGCCCAGAAGAGATTTGAGAGTCTGTAGCTATGTCATTTGTACAAGTTCTGTGACCTCTCAGACTCAGCTTCCTGGTGGGTAAAGTGGTGAAATTGGCACCAGGAGGAAGCCCACCGCCAGCTGCAGCTCCCCTGCCCATCCCTACCCTCAGCCCTGGAGAAGTCTGGGATGCAAGCTGTGTGCCACCTCCCTGAGCCTGTGGGTGGGAGCTGGGGCAGTAGTTTCAGCAAACAAATGCTTTTTGAGATGTGTTTCTGCCTTTACTGCAACTTTTGTCTTGAATCAAGCCAGGCTTTCATCAGAAATTTCTCTAAAACTGGGCACTTCCTTGGTGGTCCAGGGGCTAAGACTCCAAGTTTCCGCTTCAGGGGGCGTGGATTCGATCCCTGGTTGGGGAACTAAGATCCTGCATGCCATGCGGTGTGGCCTAAATTAAAAAAAAAAAAGAGGAAGAAATTCTTTTAAAAGCTGTGAAAGTTAGATCATTTTCAGCTTTGTAGAGTTTCCTTACGTCCAGATTCTTACCATACATGTACTTACGTTAGCCAGTGAAAATTACATCACACAAAACATATCCCAGGTACCACCTAAAGCCACAGTGATCTCTAAAACTCATTGAACGTTGATTCTAGTAACAATAAGGGACCATGTCACACATGTTGCTGTGCGGGGCCGTTTACACACAGCAGCACAGTTGACACTTGGGACAGCTGATTCTCTGGGGTGGGGGCCATTCCGTGCACTGTAGGGCATTGAGCAGCATTCCTGACCTCCACCCATGAGGTGCCAGGAGCACCCCTCTCCCCCCGACGTTGTGACAACACAGAACATCTCCAGACATTGTCCGATGGGCTGTAGAGGTACAGCCGCAGCCGCTGAGGACCCCTGACTTGGAACTTTGGCGGGGCCTCCTAGGTTCGGAGCGCTCTCTGTGGGTCCTGGGGTTCAGAGGCAGCCACCTGGGGTCTTTCCTGATGCATCCCTCGTGGGCAGGGGTGACCTCTGCCTCTTCCTGAGTCCAGTGAATTGAGAGTTTAGGAAAGTGAACAGCACTGTGCTCTCTTCCCAGGTTCCAGAAGCGACGGCTGGTTAAGGTCCAGCAGAGGAGGGAGGAAAAGGCAGCAGAAAGGCTGGAGCAGGAGCTACTCCGAGGTAGCTCTTCACAAAGCAATTGTGTCAGCCCTGGTTCGGGGCAGCCTTGTCTCCCCAGGGTCGGTGGGTGGGTGGACAGTGGCTCCGGGTTCCAGGGCTGCAGTGGTTGTGTGGGCAGCAGGCCTCAGTTGTTCTTCTCTGCCCCTCCAGACACGGTGAAGTTTGGTGAGGTTGCCCTGCAGCCCCCAGAGCTGACTGCCAAGCCCAGGATGAGCACAAGTAGGGGCCAGGTAAGCAGGGGTGGGGGAGTTGCCCTTTTTGCCCCTCGGTGCTGCCTGGTTCAGGGCACACAGGTGGAGAGCACCATGTTCTCACTGGGCTTAAGCTATTGGGCTGGCCTAGGCTCTTTGTTACCTCCCCTCCTTCCTGAATCTGTGCCTCAACCTCCCTCTCTCTCTTCCTCAGCCTGGCAAGAAATCGCTGATGCTGAAGATGCTTTTAAGCCCTGGCGGTGTGTCCCAGCCTCTGACCCCCTCTCTGGCCAGACAGCGGATCGTGGCGGAGGAGAGAGAGCGGGCTGTGAACGCCTACAGGGCGCTAAAGAAACTGCAGCAGCAGCGGCAGGGGGCTCAGTCACCACGGCCACCCCACCTCCGTTCTGGGAAGAAACCAAAGACGCAGCTGTGATGGTGAGGGACCAGAGACGCTGCACCTGGGTTGGGGGTAGATGGGCAGATGGCCTGCAGTCAACAGTCCTCTCCCTGGCACACATCCTGGGACTCAAGTGGGGGAGAGGGCTCCTGTTTTTTCTCCCTAAAGACTGCTGTTTCGTGAGTGACCACCCGCCGGCCCCATGTCTCACACAGGGCGTCGTCTGTCTCCTGAGCCCCCGGAGATGGGGCCAGTGCCTGGGTGAGATGCAGCCAGCATCATTCCCTTGAGCCTAGCGTCACATATAGCTTTGTTCTGAAACAGAGGTCCAGGCTGAGACACAACCTAGGGCCACTTTACAGAGGGCCAATCCCATAATCCTGTCCCTAGATACCAGTTAGTTGTAGACACTGCCGGTTTCGGTTAACTAAATCCATAAGCGAGGCTCTGCTGGATTCGACAGAGCAGTACAGCTAGAGCGAGAGCCAGGCAGCAGGTTGGTGTGGGGAAAGGGCGGGGGTCAGCATCTAGGCCACCTAGACCAGCTCACGGCACTGCTGTCACAGTCCTCGCAGGGCAGGTGGAGCCACCCCAGCTCATGTTTGGGTGTGGAGACTGAGCCACCCACATCGAGGTTTGGGGAGGCTGGGTCCTTATGTCATCGAGGTCTCTGGGGAGGACAGGGCAGGGCTCTCCAGCAGGTCTAGAGTGGCTTGACAGCAAGGACAGGAGCCCAGCCCAGGACTTTCTTGTGGTCAGAGGGGCCGTGTGAGTTCCTGCCAAGGGCAGGGCCCGGCGAGGTTTGAATCTCCCACAGGTGCCAAAGGAGGGAGCACCTGGGTTTATCATCCTGCTCAGATGTGGGATACAAATGAGAGAATGGGGATGGGGCTTACAGACTGTTAGCAATTGAACATGGAAGGACAGGGGCAGGCCACTCATAGCCCCGTTGGAGAAGGACAGCTGCCGGGCTCCCTCACTCTCTCCGGCTTGGGCTTCTCTAGCCAGCAAAGATGGCCTGGACAGCTCAGTCAGCGCCAGGCCTCAGTACTGACAATCCTAGAGAATGAGCGTGGAGTTCTGTGGAATCTGTTTTGCTCTTCCCCAAGTTTGCATTTTATGTAATGAAGTTTATTTTTTTGTTTTGTGTTTTTTGCGGTACGCGGGCCTCTCACTGTTGTGGCCTCTCCCATTGCAAAGTTTATTTTTGAATTAAAAAATTTAAGTTGTGGAAGCTCTACCTGGAATCAGGGCTGTCACTCTTTCGGGGTGTGTTTCTGCATGGCGGGTGGCCCCGGCCCCCGCGTGGGATGCCCAGGCGCTGGTTGCTCTGCAGTAGCCAGGATTTGCCCCCATCACATGGCAGTTGGGCAGGCAGCACATCTCTGGTTCAATGTTGGCATCCTTCTCACAATAGGGTCCCGACACAGGCAGGGCAGCAAGAGCAAGGGGTGAGGTGGGGTCGCTGAGAAACACCAGTGTTTCTTGGATACAGTGCAAGTACAGTTATGAATGTGGCAATGAGGAAACAGGTCGTGGTGAGGGACGTTTGCCTTTGGTCACATGAAATGTGAAAATTACATTCCCTCAGGCCCTTGTCAGAGTGCCCCTAAAACGGATCAACTTAGCTCAGGCTGGCTTTACCATCAGAGATGGTGACTAGGCCAGGGGTCACCCCTCAGAGATGGACCCACAAGCTGGGTATCACCCCTCAGAAATGGAGCCCACACTCGGGTCATCCCTAGAGACAGAACCCAGGTAGGATCAGCCATCAAGACACTCGGCCCGGGTTAAAGGTGTTGACCTTAAGAACGGCATAAGGTCTTTAGCCAAAATGAGTTTATTTGGAATCAGAAGAATTTCAGTTTAGGACAAGCAAACTGGCAAGTTGGAGGAGACAAACGGAAGGTCAGCTTTTATTAGGTTTTAGGAGGAAATTAGGAGGGCCCTGGTGGTTTTCCATTGGCTGCAATCAGTGGGTAGCTTGTCGCTGGGCCAGATGGAGACCTTCCTTCCTGCTGGGTCTGTGAGCTGTGGTGAGAGATGCATGCTTGAGAGCCCTCCCATCATAGCTTCCCTACCCCATTCTGATTGAGCTTTCCTTTGCTCATTTCCACATTCCCCCCTTTAGATGAAGATCTTTCCTTGAGAGCATCACTGATCAGTTTTAGTGGAATTGTGTTTTGTCCCTCAGCACCAGGACCTTTCCTGGACGTCATGTCTCACATCAGAGGAAAAGGGCATAGTGATTGAAACCAAGTGAGCCCACATTTGAGTAACAAAGAAGGAGGAACTCTCAGCCATTTTCCCTCTTAAAATCTTGTCTTATGAAGGTACAGGCATGGGCAGTCATCTCAAGGCATTGAGCCAACATCATACTATTCATTGTGTCATTTCTACAGGGGGTTGACAGGCAACATGTACAAAGTTTAAAAATGGGGAATTCCCTGGCTGTCCAGTGGTTAGGGCTCTGTGCTTTCACTGCCAAAGGCCCAGGTTCAATCCCTGGTTGGGGAACTAAGACCCCACAAGCCACGAGGTGTGGCCAAAACAAAACAAAACCATAAAAAATATGCAAAGCAGAATGAAAAATAATATGACATTTAGTTTGTATGACGGTTCTAAACCATGACCCTAGACCTGAAGGTAGCCAGCTGAACAAATCAAAGGACCAGAGAGAGTCAGGTGAAATTTGGGCTTGTGTCCTCATTTTGTGTAATTGAGTTTCTACTTCTCCAAAAGTGTTTATCCATGTAGTATTTGCAATCGTACAAATGCCTCCTTGTTCAGCAAGTAGGAAATCGAAGGCTATGTGGTTGTCTAAAAGTATTTTAGCCAGTGAGTCAAGTGATAATTGTTGGGCTGCAGAATCAGCCAGCTCTCCTGATATTAGGGGGAGATTTCCGATCACGTTCTCATTGGCGCTTACTCCGACCCAAGGGGGTTTTGATGAGAACTGGCCAAATGGCACAGACTCGTAGCACTTGACCAAATAACGTGGGATCCCCAATCACTATGAAGTTCAAGAAGCGTTCCTCTCCCATGGGATCTTAGCCACAGAGCAGCAGTGGCTTGTCTACGTGGAAAAGCTTCGGTCCACTGAGGAAACATGCACATCATTACCAGGAATTATTTATACCCATGAGATAGTGGGCAGCTCTGTGAAACCCACTTGGCAAACGTCGAATGGTCCATCAGGCAATTTGGAGCTCCTGGGAGGGAGCATTGTGGACAGTTTTTCTGGATTTTATTTTGGGAATGTGACACCAACCCTGGATCCAACAGCTTCCCACAAAATGCTGCATGATATTTGATATCATCGGGCTTCCCTGGTGGCGCAGTGGTTAAGAATCCGCCTGCCAATGCAGGGGACACGGGTTTGAGCCCTGGTCTGGGAAGATCCCACATGCCGCGGAGCAACTAAGCCCGTGCACCATTACTACTGAGCCTGCACTCTAGAGCCTATGAGCCACAACTACTGAACCTGCGTGCTGCAACTACTGAAGCCCGCAAGCCTAGATAGAGCCTGTGCTCCGCAACAAGAGAAGCCACTGCAGTGAGAAGCCCTTGCACCACAACGAAGAGTAGCCCCTGCTCGCCGCAACCAGAGAAAGCCCGCGTGCAGCAATGAAGACCAAATGCAGCCAAAAATAAAACATTAAAAAATTTTTTTAAAAGTTTGATATCGTCAGCTGAGAATTCATTACTTGGAAAAGCAACATTGAAGCCTGCACACTGGTATTAAAATTCACAATGTGCAACACTTTAAACAGCAATATCAACCAGCCCCCTCACTTTATTACCACCAGTCTGGTGTAAGGGCATGATGTGTTCACTCCTGTTGGAAGAGCACTAAGTCCTGTGGATTCCTGTCTTTTTTCATGACTTGCTAAGGTTTATTGGAAACTCCACTATTGGAATTGTGCTCCGAGGCACGGGCTGTTCAGTAGTAATGGGCTTGAGCACTGAGAGTGTAGCTCCAGTATAGAAATTCATTCCCAGTCTGGAGAGTTGTTTCTCTGAGCTGAGTAAGAGGGAGGCTTGGAAAAGCTCCAGATTCCTTGGAGTCCCATCACTGGGAAGTGGGAGGACATTGGAAAGATGAGTTGACTGAAGATGCCTGGAGCGTTTTGGTTTCTAGAAGTCTTTCTTCCAATATCCTGGCTTCTTACAGTAATGACGGAGGCTGAGAGGACTTTGCTTAGGGAACTCCATCTGCTGAAGTTGGATATTAAGGATTTTAATGGTTTTTTTCTTAGTAGAATCATCTAGGGTGCAGGTTTGCCAAATTAAGTCTGGAGAGGACATAGTTTCCCATTCTATTGTAATTCTCTTAACCAAGAAAGTCCTGGTTTAGCCCATTAATGAACACAGAGTTGAAGGCTACCCCAGTGGATTCGACATCCATAGGGAGAATACTGAAAAATAATTTGGAATCGATGTGTGATAGTGTGCTTTATGTATAATGTAGATGTGGTCTTCATCTCCATTTCTGGCACAGAGCTCTTAAAACCCTTGGAATTTTCTTACTAGAGCAACAAAGGTGTCTCTTGTGAGGTGAATGAATTGGCTTTTGGAGCTCACCAAATGATGGGGGCTGGCTGCCAGGAGAAGCAACCTTGTGATTAGAGGGTTAGAACCTTTCAGTTCCAATTACCCCCTACTACCCAACCTCGGGGGAGGGGAGAGGGCCTAGAAGTTGAATTAATGATTCAATCAATTATAAAACCCAAAGGACAGGGTTTAGAGAGCTTCCAGGTTGGTGAACATATGGAGATATGGGGAGAGTGGTGCACTGGAAAGGGCATGAGAGCTCTGCCCTTTCCCCATACCTTGCGCTATGCATCTTCCATCTGGCTGAGTCATTTTCTTTTATAACAAACTGGTGATCTAGTAAGTGAACTGTGTCTCTGAGTCTGTGAGTCGCTCTAGCAAATTAATTGAACCTGAGGAGAGGTCCTGGGAACCTCTGATTTATAGCTGGTCGGTCAAAAACAGAGGTAACAACTCAAGCTTGTGATTGGCCTTTGAAGGAGGTGGGGGGCAGTTTTACAGTTTTGTAAGACTGAGCTCTTAACCTGTGGAATCTGTATCTCGGGGTGGGTTGTGTCAGAATTGAGTTGAGGCTCCAGAAGGACCGTCCTGCAGGGTTGCGACCCCATCGGGCACTCGGCTAAACAAGTCTCCCTAGTGGGGAAAACTGTCCGCAACTTCTCACGTGTTTGACATCATTACACGCTGTCAGCATTTACCCAGTAGAGGGAGGCGTGGTGCTGCCACGGACAACACAGCCAACCGCACAATGGGAAGAGGACCCCAGACCACCAGGAGAATCGTGTCCTGTGGGAGTCCTGAAAGTGCAAAAACTTGCCTGAGAAAAATGGGATTGGTAAAACTAATCAACAGAAAAACTGGTCATGCTACCAAGTTCTAGCTCATACTGCTCGCCACATGACAGGCCAATTGAGAGACGAGGTGTTGGGACAAGGAATAGCAACTTTTTTCAGAAAGCCAGCAGACTGAGAAGGTGGTGGACTAGCATCCCAAAGAACCATCTTCCCAAGTTAGAATTCAGGCTTCTTTTATACTGAAAGGAAAGGGGGTAAAAGTCCTGGTTCCAGCCAGACTCTGGACAGGAGTGTTGCTTTCCTCCTGCACCCTTTCACAGGTGCACCTGGTCAGGATGTTTCCTGTGAGCTAAAAGAATTTTAGCTTCGGGCTTCCCTGGTGGCGCAGTGGTTGAGAGTCCGCCTGCCGATGCAGGGGACACGGGTTCGTGCCTTGGTCCGGGAAGATCCCACATGCCGCGGAGTGGGTGGGCCCGTGAGCCATGGCCGCTGAGCCTGCACGTCTGGAGCCTGTGCTCTGCAACGGGAGAGGCCACAACAGTGAGAGGCCCACGTACCGCAAAAAAAAAAAAAAAAAAAAAAAAAAAAAGAATTTTAGCTTCATGCTCATTACCTGGGAGGCAGGGTTCCCAGAGATGGGCCATTATGTGTAATTTAAGCTAATAGGCAACATCCCTTTAGTGATAAACTTGTCATAGAATACAAGGTTCTTCCCTATTACAGTCAGAACAGTAAAATTCATTCCTGACTTTAAAAAATGAAGACTCAAAGAAGAAATAAGATGTTCTTAAAGTTTTTTAAGCCTGTGAAATTTGGCCCAGGAAGACTGATTTTAATGGAGGAAGAATGGCCGCAGAAGAATTTTCAGTAAGTAGAAATGAAATATGAATATATGGGTATATCTCTTATCTAAACATATTACTCCCCCTGTAAATGCCACGTGGAACACCCCAGATGAGGCCACTGGTATCCTTTGTATGCAAGCCAGTGGGACTGGCTTTATGATGACTGGGATATTCAGCTGCTGAATATGCCTGTTACCCAGGTCACGGTAAATGCTGTGATTAAGGGGGCCCCTTTCACTTGGGCACCCTCTTACTGCAAAATCGAAAAACAATTTGGGAAGCCTTAGGGAATTTGCTATCTCAGCTTGCACTGAAGGGTATTGCAGAGAACAGTATGTTAGCTAACAAGAGAATGGAGAGAGGCCCAGGGCAGAGTGAAGGGGCTCTTCCCAACAAGGTGGAAATTTTTAAAGGGTTATGAGAAGATGAATAGAGCAAATATTGAAAGAGACAGAAAAAAGGAATCAGGAAGGGATGAGCAGGATAGCAGTCATTAGATGGTTATTTATTTTTATTGAAGTATAGTTGATTTACAATGTTGTGTTAATTTCTGCTGTATAGCACAGTGATTGTTATATACACACACTTTTTTTTCATATTCTTTTCCATTATGGTTTATCACAGGATATTGAATATAGTTCCCTGTGCTTATACAGTAAAATCTTGTTTATCCATCCTATATATAATAGTTTGCATCTGCTAACCCCAAACCTCACCCTTCCCCCACCCCCCTTTAGATGGTTATTAAGAAATGGGATGGGGGGCTTCCCTGGTGGCGCAGTGGTTGAGAGTCCGCCTGCAGATGCAGGGGACACGGGTTCGTGCCCCGGTCCGGGAAGATCCCATATGCAGCGGAGCAGCTGGACCCATGAGCCGTGGCCGCTGAGCCTGCGCGTTTGGAGCCTGTGCTCCGCAACGGGAGAGGCCGCAATAGTGAGAGGCCCGCGTACCGCAAAAAAAAAAAAGAAAAGAAAAGAAATGGGATGGGGAATTCCGTGGTGGTCCAGTGGTTAGGACTCTGAGCTGCCACTGCAGAGGGCACGGGTTTGATCCCTGGTCAGGGAACTAAGATCTTGGAAGCCTTGTGGTGTGGCCAAAAAAAAAAAGAAATGGGTTGAATAAAACAGACACTGATGGGGTTAAAACAAAGGTTTTAATACCTAGGTTGGGCAGACCAAAGGGACCCTATGTTGAGCCCCAACATTAAAGGGCCCCAAACACGTCTGCTCTGTTTACCCCAGTTTGGAGACATTTAACAGCCGGAAGGCAGAGATTACACTGAGAATCCCAACCAGCAATCACTTGGGTCAACAGTTAGGTCAGTTAACCAAGATAAAGATTGAAGGCCTGGGTCTCTTGGCTCAACCCCTCGCTGGGGACTTCTGCACAAGAGTGGGTAAAATAGGGGGTGGAGAAGAGAAGTTTCCAGGACTCCTTGACCCAGGAGCCCAAAGACTGGTACCAAAAGCCTGGTGAAGCCCTGACTTGGATGCAGTCAGACTGAGAGGATGTGACAGTGTCACGGTTGGTGGGGTTATGAGAGTTGGAATGTTTAGGCAAGTATTATGTACAGAAGTTGTCTCTCCCAACCTGAATTTACAGGGATTTTACAGGGATGGCTGGGGACACTTCCCCTACCCAGTGTTGTAAAACTGAAACACCGGAGGCCACAGTTAGGAATGTAAAAGTTGACGGAAGTAAGGGAAGGGTGTGTAGAATTGGCATGTTTGAACAGGCGTTGTGTGAAGTGGTTGCATCTGTTTTACCTGATTGTATTATGGGGACGGACATTGTACCTGCCTGGGGGACATTCCCCCCACCTAGTCTTATAAAACAGAAGGCATGTAACTGCCTTTCAGGACATGCTAAATGGGAACCGGTAAGGTTGGCTGAGCCCACACAGTGTGGGGGTAGAAGCTGGGGTGCTAGTCAGGGACAGATTCTCTGTGCGGTGGCCCTGTGTGGAGGGTGAGAGCCTGTGAGCACCCCCCAGCGACGGCTGCTGGGACTTTGGACAGGAGAACTTCCACTTGAGGGGGGTTTACCACTCTCAAGGTTTACCACCTTGCCATCTGACATTAACTGAAGCTACCCCAATGACTGAAGGACATAAGATGATCTTAAAGCTCCTACAAAGCTATGATGTCTAGGACGATGTCAGAGAAGCACTTTAATGGGGATGGCAGTCCTCAGAAGGGTTCCATATAAATATGAAAGTGGAAATGGTTTATACCAGACCAAGGTGCCTGGGGAAAGCAAGGAGGTGTAGGAGGCAGGAAGCCTCTTTTGCCCCCAGCACTGACTCTGGAACTGCATGAGGAAGTGCTGGATTCTGCCTTCACTTGGACAGTGCCCTATCACCAGCTCTCGACTGACCAACAAAGAGCTGTTTGGTTTGTGGACGGCAGTTCCAAAGTGAATGGACAACATCTCGTTTGGAAAGCTGCTACATAAAGACCAGAGAATGGAGACTAACTGAAAAAGGTAAAAATGGACCAGCTCGTTTGGGCTGAATTACATGCAGTTTTTCTAACAATGATGGAAGAACTGAGCAGTGGTAAAAGCCCATATGTTTGAGTTATTACTCATGGGTAGTGGCCAGTGGCCTGGCTATATGGTCAGGCAGGAGGGCAGTGGAAACCTGGCTTATTAAAGGATGCCCATTCGGGGCACAGCCCTGTGGAAATCACTGTGGGAATTTGAGGGGCACATTAGAGTAGGACATATTAGTGTCCATCAGAAGAACCCCTTTCCGGGTTTGGAAGGTGACTGGAACTGACAAACTATCCCCACATGCTCCCGTGAGATAGCCACCTGGGTCCATGAAATCTGTGGACATGGGGCACTGCAGCAACGCAGAGATGGGCTGAATCTAGACATACAGGCAGACCTCGTTTTATTACGCTTCATAGATAATGTGTTTTTTACAAATTGAAGGTTTGTGATAACCCTGTGTCAAGCAAGTTTATGGTTGCCATTTTTCCAACAGCACTTGCTCACTTCCATGTCTCTGTGTCAAATTTTGGTAATTTTCACAATATTTCAAACGTATGCACTGGGGAACCAAACTGTTTGTGTGGCTCACTTTATTACAATATTCGCTTTATTGCGGTGGTCTGGACAGGAACCCACAGTATCTCTGAGGTGCCTGTAGTCCTCTTGCGCCCTCTGAGGCCCAAAATGTCAGTAACAACGGTCCCATCTGCCAATGTGAGACACCAAGACCACAGATGGCTGCACAGCAGGTGCCCTGGTGGGCAGGCCCTGAGCATAGGGGGCAAGTCAGACTGATGCCAGGAGCCTGGGGCTACAGGGGGTCCTGACATGAAGAGGCGCCAACCCTGGACTGTGCTTTGCTGCCCTGGTGGTAGATGCAAATGCTCAGAATACTATGAAAGAATCACAACAGAAGATATTGCACCAGTTTGGACAGCAGACCATCACTTCTTCAGACCAAGGAACTCACTTTCATGTCCACCATGGGACAGACATTATTCTAGATGTTTCTGTGAAGGTGTTTTTTAGATGAGATTAACATTTACATCAGTAGACCTTATGAGTAGGGCAGATTACCCTCCATAATACAGGTGGGTGGGCTTCATCCAATCAGTTGAAGAGCTTAACAGAAAAGACTGACCTCCCCCTCAAAGCAAGAAGGAATCTGCCCTAGATGGCCTTCAGACTGGAAATATACCACCAACCCAGGTCACCAGCCTGCTGCTCATCCTGCAGATTTTGGACTTGCCAGGTTCCAAAATCACATGAGCTAGTTCCTTTTTTAAAATGTTTTCTTATTTTTAAAATTTTTTTCAACTTATTATTTATTTATTTATTTATGGTGACATTGGGTCTTCATTGCTGTGCGCGGCCCTTCTCTAGTTGCTTCAAGCAGGGGCTACTCTTCGTTGCAGTGCACGGGCTTCTCATTGTGGTGGCTTCTCTTGTTGCAGAGCACAGGCTCTAGAGCGTGTGGGCTTCAGTAGTTGTGGCTCACAGGCTCTAGAGCACAGACTCAGTAATTGTGGCACATGGGCTTAGTTGCTCTGCGGAATGCGGGATCTTCCTGGACCAGGGCTCGAACCTGTGTCCCCTGCATTGGCAGGCGGATTCCCAACCACTGCACCACCAGGGAAGTCCCGAGGTAGTTCCTTAAAATAAATTTCATTCTCTCTTTCTCCCTCTCTCTATATTTATAGATACATATAGATGCTGTAGCACAGTCCCTACCCTGCAGCTGTACCATCCAAAATACTTACAGACTGGCCAAACTGCCCCAGTTAAGAACCACTGTGTATATAAATCTTTTCTGTTCCTTGCTGCTAGTTTGTGGTTTCCTTCGTATGTGTCCTTTACATTTCTTGACAGTTTACTCCTAAATATTAAAAAGCTATCACTTTGTGAATGAAATTCACAATTCATTAAATTATCTAATTTTACTGATGTATTTTTTTTGGCCATGCCACGTGTCTTGTAGGATCTTAAGTTTCCCGGACCAGAGATTGAACCTGGGCCCTCTGCAGTGAAAGCACAGAGTCCTAACCGCTGGACCGCCAGGAAATTCCCCTAATTTTACTGATATTTTAAAACTATTTTCTTTTACTCATTTTTAACAGGTGAGCAAGTGAATTATCTTAAACATATTGTTTTATACTTTATACAAAATACAAAACTTGCACGTGATGGCACTGGTGCTCCAGGCCTGCTGTGGGCCTGGGGCCAGCAGGAGGCGGTCTTTGCTTTGCTCCTGCCTGATACCTGGGGGACTCTTGCACCCCCGAAGCTAGTCTGGGAACACAGACACCAGGTGGCAGTATCAGCACTTTTTTTTTTTTTTTCTTTGCGGTACGCGGGCCTCTCACTACTGTGGCCTCTCCCGTTGCAGAGCACAGGCTCCGGAGGTGCAGGCTCAGCAGCCATGGCTCACGGGCCCAGCCGCTCCGCGGCATGTGGGATCTTCCCGGACCGGGACACGAACCTGCGTCCCCTGCATCAGCAGGCGGACTCTCAACCACTGCGCCACCAGGGAAGCCCTTTTTTTTTTTTTCATCAGCACTTTTGAGACGTCAGTACTGAGTTCAGAGGGCCCTGTGGCATCCACATGGAATTTGAGGGTCCATAGTGGGCTGTGCAGGCAAGTATCACGGCTGCTGCTTTCCCTCCCGCTGGATGGAGTACTTGCCCCAGCTTCGGGCTGTGTGTGTGTGGGAACAGAGCTCCTCCCTCTTAGGGCCACTTAGCTCTGCTGCTCCTTCTTTTAGATCCCGGCACTCACTAGGTCCAGACCAAGAACAGCAGAGGAACCCAACAGCAGGGGCAGGTGTGTCCGCTCCACCAGACACACCAGTTTATAAGGTGCACTAACAGGTGGCCTGCTGGTTTGCACATCAGGCTGTCATTCAGGGTGGCCTGTTCTACATGTCAGCTTAGGAGCCACAGAGGAAGGCAGTCTCCTCCCCTAGTTGAAACACGCTTTTTTCTTGGTAATAAAACCCAGCAGATCTGAGCAGCACATTATTCCCAGGTGTCATTCACTCCATGGTTGGAGTCCATACTTGGAAACTCGGAGATGCAGGCTCAATGGCTTTTCCAAGCGCCGGTGGGCATTTCCATCACTGGATGGGGCCGTTCAGAACTGTCTCTCCTGAAATTTGTGGCCTTTGCTCGTAGCAGGGACCTGGAAATCCCAGGTCCGTCTCTCCCCCGACCTGTGTCTCTTCCTGAGCCGTTTTGTTTTTTTCCTGCTCTCTGGCACAATCCCCAGCACCCTCAGTGGAGGACATGGAAGGTGGAATTTATGTGCCATTTCTGGCACATTAGCAGTTTGAAGCAAGGCCTGGTGGAAACTGAAGCCCTGGCTGACCTGGAGCTCTCTACCCGCAGCTGACCAGAGTGGGGGTGGGGGACAACCTGATGGAAACACTGAGCAGGGGCTTGTGGGGATTGGAAGGCACAGAAGGGGAGGAGAGGAGGCCCTGTGGGAGGCTTGGCAGAAGGAAAGGAGGGCTGGGGCTAGCCAGAGCATGGCCAAGTCCAGGAGCCACCAAGGCAGGTGGCGAGGCCCCAGCAGCACCCAGGCCACGTCAGCAGCTCTGGGGCCGTCCAGCCACCATGTTGCCAAGCTCTGTAGGCAATTCTGAGAATGGGGACACTGAGGATGGATGGGCCCCTCTGATAGCCAACCTTGCGGGGTGGTGTTAGGGGGCCTAGCAGGACCCCAGTGTTCAGAAGCTCACCCTGTAACGTGGGCGAACGGGGAGTATGTGCAGGTGGCATGTTCTCCAGGGAGAGTGCCTAGCCCCTCACCAGATTCTCAGGTCCCAGACAGCCTCTGCTCAGAACCTCGCTTCATCCCAGAAGGGAAAAGACAGGTTCCAGGTGGCCAGCACCCACTCCAGGGTCACAGTCACAGAGCGGTCCCCACTAGGGCTCCAAACCACCGCTGCACCCGTGTTCAGGTGTTATGGGCACCGCAGAGCACCGTTCCATGGCCTCAGACTGAGCCGTCCAGCCAGTCACCACCTCCCAAAACTGGCTGCTCTGTCCTGCAGGTCTTGGGAAAACTGTTTTCAGGGCTCTTCAGGATCACCTGCCCAGCTCCAGGATCTCTTCACAGAGGACATTTACTCAACCGAGAGCCACTTCTCAGAGCACCTAGGGAAACAGGAGCGGGTCGAGGACACAGGGCAACGGGAGCCCAGACCCCTCAGGCCAATCTCCTGGAGTACGGATGTAGCCCTGCCTGTCCCCTCTGGGCCTGGATGTCTGGCCCTGGGGTCAGAGTGGCTGGGGCAAAGACACAACCGCAGGGGTGGCCGAGGCAGGCTGGTGTGAACTGTTCCCGCCCTAGAGAGACCCAGGGGTGCTGGGGCCCTGGGTCCCCATGAGACCAATGGGGGCCATGCCGGCCTTCCAAAAGCCCTCGGAGGGCCTCAACAGTGCCACCTGTACCAGCCTCATTTGGAAAATGCTAAAATGCTTTGTTAAAACACACCTGCATCAAGCCAAAAGATGAACTAGGCATGTGACCCATGAATGGTTGACACTTCAAGGTCTGGCCACGCTCTCCTCAGTGCCCTGAGATTGGGGGACATCTGCCAGCCAGTCACTGTGGGTCCTGTGAAATCTCCACAGACCCACCACGGAGGGGGGCCACTGGCAACTACGTGGTCTGCCTGAGAAGGTGGCACCGGCCCTGCACATCCAAGAGCCAATTGAGAACCTTCCCAGGGAGCAGCAGCACTGAACTGGGAGGCCTATCGCTTCAACAGGGAAAGGAAGACTTGAGACCGCACTGCCCTGCAGGACATACAGAGCTTTCTCGGAGCACCATTTAAAACCTCTGTAGAACAGAGCTCCCCTCACCCCCGCAGAGTGACCAACTGGAAACCGTGAGGAGGCTGAGGGCCTGGGCCGATGGCCCAATGAGCTAGACCACCAGCTGAGACAGAGGAAGCTGTTGTAGGAAACTCACAACAACACGCAGAAGCAGAGGATTTCTTACTAGACTGCAGTAGGTTTAATAGTGGCCCCAAAAGATACGTCCAAGTTGTAACCCCCGGAACATGCAAAGGTGACCTTTGGAAGAAGGATCTTTGCACATGTAACTGTGGATCTTGAGATGAAATCACCTTGGATTTAGGGTGGGCCCTACATCCTCCTTATAAAAAGAGGAGAGAAGACCACGTGAAGACAGAGGCAGAGATTCAAGTCCTGCGAGCCACAAGCCAACGACACCAAGCGGCACGAGCAGCCACTAGAAGCAGGGAATGGATTCTCCCTCAGAGCCTCCACACTTCTGGCTTCCAGCACCGTGAATGTAAGTTTATGCTGCTGCAAGCCACCATTTGTGGCGATTTGTTACAGAGGCCCTAGGACACAAATGCACCAAGCAATAGGTGTTTTCCCACAAGCTTCCTTGTACTGTCAAGGTATCAGAAACTCAACAGGTTGGAGCTTGTATCAGAGTTGAGAGAGCAGCTCTCCTGGTGGGCAGGGGAACAAATCCCCTGGAACCATCCCAGGATGGTGTAGGACACAAGCCACCTGGAAGGCCTGTCCTCCTCTCCCAGCTCTGGAGCCAGAGGGCAGATGTCAGGAATTCTATAACCTGGGTGCCTCAGTTTACCCATCACTGCAACTCAGCACAGAACCCCATCTTCTAGGATTTATCCTGCCCTTATAAAAGCAGCAGATGGCCAGAGGCCAAGTAATGCTTGCTTCTGCCTTCTTGCCACAGAGCAGGCCAGCCATGCTTCTCGGCCCTGCAGTCAACCATTCGTTCTGTGGGTGTCCTCGAGCCAGCGCAGCACTTCTGACAAGCCAGTGCCTTTCCGGGCACTGATTTCTACCGTGGTGATGTTCTGCTTGGCACAAGCAATGAGGTCCGGGAGCCTGATTAACGACTTTATCTCTTCTATGGTCATGTAACACGGCAGGTCACTGGAGTGAAAGCAATACCTGTCAGACTGGGCTGCCATCGCTGCACCCCCTCCCTAACGAGCCACCCTCCTGGCTACACTCCACAGGAGCTCCGCCCTGGGGCACCCCTGCATTTCCTCTCAGCTCACAGACACGTACATTTTGTTGAAGAGAATCAGAACCGATGCTTCTGCAAGTTGTTCTGCCGAAAGGAGAGCCAGGAGCTGCACACAGGATGCAGAGAGCTGGGTAGGGTTAGAGGTGTCCACCATGAACTGGAAAGAAGTAAATGGAAATTAGGACCCCCCTGCAATGGAACACTATCCCTGCCAGACCTCCTCTCCTCGCATTACGGGCCTGGCTCAGGAAGAGCAAGAAAGGCTTCCAGAAAGGGAGAAGCAGAGGGGAGGGAGCTGTGCAAGAAGGACCGGTGTTATTTATTTGTTTCCACCTACACGGAAGTCTCTACTTGTGTGGCCATTACTTTTCCAAGGAAGGGTCCTAGAATTTGGGGCACAGGCCTTGCCAGGATGGGACGAACCAGGGGATATAGAATTCAAACATAAAATGTAAAAACACACCCAGGACAATAAGGCAGTGAGTGGATGGCACAGTTACCTGCAGAAAAGGAACACTGCCCTCAGCAAGCCTTCTGTGAGTTTTCACGTTAGCCTGGGCTCAGGAGCCCTAGGGATCAGGCTGGGGTCCCAGAAGGAAGCAACTCTAGTCTGGACCCTGTTTCCCTGACTCGCACAGTTGCCCAGGAAACCAAACTCTATCCCACACAAAGTGAAACTGGGGACTAGACAACGCTAGAATAGGGACATACTTCCCCAAAGGAAGTTCAAAAGACTACCACCTACCAGGAGAGAACAACAGGACCTACCAGGAGAGAATGACAGTTTCCATAGTAACTGGACCAGATGGGGCCCATGCACCCGCCCAGCTCCCGGATGGTGATCCTTCTCTGAGCCACGATGTCCGTTAGGTTGGTACCCACCTGTGGAAAAAAACAGGATGCACAGAGACCACCACAAGCGCTTTCCCACACGGAACTCCTGGATAGCAACGTGCCCAGCCCTTTACACTCCAACCTAACCCCCAGCATAGGTCTTCTCAAGTGTTTAGGCCCTAAGGTGGAACCGTAAGGGAGGAGGCCTGAAGATGCTCCCAGGCGTCCAGAACCCTCAAGGCTGGCTGTGGCCAGGGCACCAACGCCCACCAGCGGGATTCGCCTTGTGCGGCGAGCAGCAAATGCAGTCTGACCAGTAGTGAGGGGCGGGAGGCTCCGGATCCCCTGGGACTCTGTCCAGGCGGAGCCAGGCTCCCCGCGGCGACACCACCTCAAGTCTGTACTGAACACACTGACCCGCCAGACCCCAGCTTCCATTTAAAGGAACCCAGGGACTTCCCTGGGGGCACAGTGGTGAAGACTCAGGGCTCCCAATGCAGGAGGCCTGGGTTCGATCCCTGGTCAGGGAACTAGATCCCACATGCATGCCGCAACTAAGGAGCCCGCCTGCCACAACCAAATAAATAAATATTACAAAAAAGAAAAAAAAGGAACCCAAAGCGCTCTTCTAACCGCAAGGGGACCCACTTCTCCTAAACCTGCAAGAGGCCGGACGCCTACCGTGGGCCGCGTGGGGGGAAGATCGCCCAGGTCGACCTTCCCATCCCGGGAGCTCAGCTGTGCGAGGTAGTCAAGGTCTCCGAGCTGGTCCGAGGAGGGAGCGCTGGCCGGACCCCGCCCCGGGCGCCCCGCCCCCCGCCCGGGCGCCCCCCACCCCGCTCGCCACCAGCGGCCCCCGAACCCCCAGGCCCCGGACCCAGACCTGCGCCCCAGGCCCCATCCCCCCGACCCGGCGCGGAAGGATAGTCTGCAAGCGTTTCACCAACAGCGTCTTCCCCACACCCGTGGCCCCAAGCAGAAGACACATCCCGCTCCCCGCTCCACTCTACACCCGTGGCTCGGCGTCCTGGCGACGCCAGGCCTTGCCCCCGGGCTGCTCATTGGTTCTCAGCGCTTACCGTCTCAGTGGGCGCGGTCCAATCTGCGCCCAGCGTCTGGGGCGAGCGGAAAGGCCCGCCTCCCCGCGGCTCGCGAGCAGGCCAGCGACGTGCGCGTGCGCGCACTCGAGACGGCAGGCGGAAGCGGAAGTCGGGGGCGCGCCGGCTCGCAGCGGGGAGAGCTGCGGCGTCAGGTCGGGTTCCTGGGTCGCCATGGGGCGCGGCAGCGGCACCTTCGAGCGTCTCCTAGGTAACGCGGCCCCCGCCCCCGGAGCGAAAGCCCCTGGGCCCCAGCGCTCCGGGGCGACCGCCGTGCCACCCGGGCCCTGGGCGGGCGCGCAGGCGACGCAGGGCCGGCGGTCCGGGGCGCGGCCCCGGCGCCGGCCGAGTAAAGGAGGGTCCGCGTAGGAGACGGGCCAGGAGCCTTGGGGAAACGACCACCAGCGTCTGGCCGAACAGGCCTCACGTCCTGAGTCACGAAAACGGGTGACTCAGTGAAATAGTAAAATCTCAGTAGACTCTCCATACCGAAACCTAGGTTGCATGGGATTTGGGAGTTCTGACACATACATGGGCCCCAGAGGGTGGAGCCAGCAATGTCCTCTGTAGGTCCTGCCAAGCTCTTTGGAGCGCTGCTTCCCCAGGGACCCAGACCTGCGCCCTGTGTCCCCACTGGGCTCCCGGAAGCGCCCAGGGCTAGGAAGGCGTTTCCTCTGTTTTCTGGGGTGGATAGCTGATCCTTCTGAGCCTCCTGGAGGTCACAGATTTTAGGAAGGAAAATCGATTTTTATGGGCGAGCCCCCACCACTCCATGAAACCGTGTGTGCTCTGTGTTTGGGATCGGTGCTCTGGGTACTGGAATGGTCAACCCGAGCCTGCCCTTCTTGTTCCTTGAATATGGTTTCAGAGGGACCTCAGATGAGGCGCCTTTCTTGCTCATTGAACATACAGGCCGAGGAGCTCAGCTTATGAGGTTGTTCAGGCCTTCAGTGGTTAGTCCAGAAGTTACTCCCAGATCCATGTTGACCATTTGTACAACTCCAGGGAAGATGGTACTGGCTGGGCTGGAGAGCAACCCCTGAGCAGCACATCTGTCTGTCTGAGGCCACAGCGACATAGACTAGAGGTGGTAGCTGGAGAATCCTTGGCGGGTCGATCCTGTCTGCGCCTCACAAAACACGTGAAACAGAGCACTGGGGTCTCTGCTGCATGCCTCTCCAGCCATGCCTCAGCTGAGACCTAATCAAATAGGTTAAGCTTCTGAAAAACCAGGGACTCTGAGGGATGAGGCAGCAGAGTTCTCTTTGTTGAGAAACAGCTGAGTATAGTGTTGAATTCTGGCTTTGCCCCAGCAAGCTTTGTGACTTCAGGCAGTGACCTCACCTCTCTGTTTCAGTTTCTCTGTCTTCAGAGAAGGTGGAAATACCACCTAACTCTTAAGGTTGTGTGAGAATTGAGTGAGTTCACGTAAAAATGTTTGGAACAGCACTTGGCACGTAAAAAGCTCACAACAGCGTTCTCCATTGTTATTTTCCAACCTGTTTGTCTGTCTTTCAGGAAGGACAGTGCTTTCATGGTTATTGTCAGGTGTCAGGAGCATTTTCAGTAGTTTTCTGTTTGGTCCAAATGTCTAAAATGGGAAGGGGGCAGTCCTTCCTGCCTGTTGCTGAGGTGGGGGGCCACCTGGGGAATTACAGAGCAGGATGAGCCCCTGTAATGGTGAGTTTCTGTCTTAGACAAAGCGACCAGCCAACTTCTTCTGGAGACCGACTGGGAGTCCATCCTCCAGATCTGTGACCTGATCCGCCAGGGGGACACGCAGTAAGTGCTCCCTCAAAAGCAATGGGGTGGCCACCCCGTGGACTAGGGTTGCTTGGTGTCCGCTCATCTTCCAAGATCCTGCCCGGATGGAAGCCAACCGTGTGAGGCCCTGGTGGAGGACTGTGTGGTCTGTGTGCTGGGGTTTTTGAGATCTTGGGACGATTAAAGGACTTTCTCTGTACAGCTTGGGAGGGCACAGTTACCTGGACATTTGCCTGGGGGGTGTCTCAGGGACCAGATGGTGGGTGGGCTTTTCTCAGTCTTAGAGGCTGTTTTCTTTCTCTTTTTCTCTTTCTGCTTTTATCAATGCCTTTTTCTGTCAGAGCAAAATATGCAGTGAGCTCCATTAAGAAGAAAGTCAATGACAAGAATCCCCACGTGGCCTTGTATGCCCTAGAGGTAATCAGACCCTGTACGCCAGGTGGCACTGGTGGGGATAGCAGGGATGGGCACACCGCCAGAAGTGGAGGCACTGGGGCCGTGGGGCAGGACTGGGAGCAATGCCTCAGCTGTTCCACCTGAGGCTGACATGTGTGGGCCCTGAGGTTGACTCCAGTGTCTGTCCCTGGTGATAAAACACAGAGTTAGAAGAAGCAGGTGTACCCCTGGCTGCTTCCTGCCTCAGAGGCTGTAACGCGGGCTTTCTTGTCCGGCTGGGTGGCCTGAGGGCCCTGTTGAGGCCTGCCTTCTTGTGGGGAGGTGGGCCCGTCCAGGACGGGGAGTTCCTGCCCTGACCAGAGACTTAAGTCTACCCTACCTTGGGGCCTGCAGGTCATGGAGTCCGTGGTGAAGAACTGTGGCCAGACGGTTCATGATGAGGTGGCGAACAAGCAGACCATGGAGGAGCTGAAGGAGCTGCTGAAGGTGGGCACTCTGTGGGGAGCAGGGAGGCCCAGACTGGGGTGCGCCACCACACGGGCTTCTTGGGGCTTTGCTGGTGGGAACAGTGCCAGGTGCTGGAGGGCTGGAAGGCGAGCGTTCGTGGTCCCTGCCTTGTGAGGTCAGGCCTTCCCAGAAGTCAGCGGGGCTGCATCTGGGGGTGTGGAGGAGACCCCACTCCTCCTGCAAAGTTGGGAAGGCTTCCTGGGGGGCAGGAGCTGAGTCTTGAAGGGCAGGGGATGCTCACTGAGCAGTGGAGAAGGTGGGGAGGGAGCTGTGTGCCATGGGCAGAGGTTGTAAGTGGAGGCCTGGGGTCCCCAAAGGCTCGGGTAGAATTCTGAGCAGGGAGGCACATGAGTGCTTGTGGAGGGAGAGTTAGGGAACAGCAACAGCAGAGCAGGGACGCCAGGGCAGTGGGTTTTACACGCCCCCCGGCCCCCCGTGGGTGAGGGGCATCCCACGGAGCTGAGGGTGTGGGTGCCCTAGGTGGCAACCAGGGAGTGAAGCCCCAGCACCAACTCCGCCGCCACTGTGGCCTGGGCCCTTTGGGGGCCTGTGGGCCTCACAGCCAGGAGCCCGACTGGGGCTGAGCTGACGGCGGGGCTTCTCCAAAGCCCTGACTAGTGACTTGGCCAGCCCCTGCTCTGGCCTGGGTGACAGCAGAGGAGTTAGAACCCGCCCTCCTTGTCCTGGCACAATCGTGTCCTGTTCACACTGTACATGGTCTGAGTCCTCACAGGGGCAGGGCTACCGGAAAGGGGTCCGCTGACCAGACCCCGATTACAGGGGAGAGTGGGAGCCCTGGCGCGTGAGCTGTGCTTGGTGTCTTGAAGCAGCTTCCTTGACCCGCCATCCTGAGCATCGTGTGTGGACAGGCTCCTGAGAGAGCTCTAGAAATGTGCTTGTCTGTGCTTCAGCTTGGTGGTGGTGGTGGCTCTGTATGTGGGGAACTTTCTGGAGCCACTCCCCCGCCTGCCCGCGCTGCCTATGACTGGAAGGAGGGGGCCAGCCGACCGTGCATCTGCTTCCTCAGCCCAGGCCTGATTGGCTCTGCCTGTCAGAGGCTGGCCTTAGCTGGCAACAGAGTGGGTTACAGGCTGAGGAGCTCGCTAGGCAGTCAGTGTCCTGTAGGGCACGGTGATGGGGTGGGGAGAGGCAGGTAGTTACGGGGCAGTAGGGGTTTGAGAGCCTCCACCTGAGGGATGCGCAGCTTCACCTAGGCGGTTAAAGATAAGTCCAGGTCCTGAGTGGGCAGACAGGTGCAATGGATTTGTCCTTGGGGACAGGGCTTCCTAAAGTAGGCCTGGGTCTGGGGAGTGGGTCACTACATGGCCCTGGTGCCCCACTTGGGGGACCCGCCCCACCTCTGCCAGCCCCAGTTGCTCGGAGTGTTGGGGTCTTGCCAGCTGCTTTTTCGTGCCGAGATGTCTCTTTGGCACCTGCCTCTCCCAAGGTTCTTATCTTCTTTCCTCCCTTCTCCACAGAGGCAGGTGGAAGTAAACGTCCGAAACAAGATCCTGTACCTGATTCAGGCCTGGGCGCATGCATTCCGGAACGAGCCCAAATACAAGGTCGTTCAGGACACGTACCAGATCATGAAGGTGGAAGGTGAGTCAGGGTAGTGGGGAGCAGCAGGGTCCAGCGCCAGGCCTGGGACATGCCACCAGGAGGTGAGGGGCTGCCCTGCACAAGGCGGGCCCAAGGGTGGCTGTGCCCGCCCCGTGCGCAGTGGGGGAAGCACTGTGCTCTGGGCACAGCGGAAACTCCTAGAGAGTTGTAAGTGGGGGTGTGGCAGCTGAGGTGTGCTTCTTAAGGCCCACCGCGCGTTCCTCCCGGCTGTTGCGGTGCCAGCGGAGAGGTGGTGGGCTTTGGCAAGGAGGGCGGTGGATTCAGGCCTTGTTTGGAGGATTTGTTGGTGCTCTCACCAGGCATGGAATGAGAGGACTGGGCTGGGGCCTCTCCCACCTGTGCTGTGGCGGGGGAGGGCAGGTCCTCTGGCCCTGAAGATGAGGCATGGAGTGGGAGCGGGGGCAGCGCCTGCTGGCCGCGGGGTGGGCAGGACCGTGCAGACACTATGTGATGAGGTCGGTGAGCTGGCCTCAAGCTCCCAATCCCTGGACCTTATACACGAGAGAGAACGCGCAAAGCTTTACGGGGGGGAATTCCCTGCCGATTCAGTGGTTAAGATTCCAGGCTTTCACTGCTGGGGGCCTGGGTGGACCCCTGGTTGGGGAACTAAGATCCCCATAAGCCACACGGCATGGCCAAAAACAAAAACAAAGCTTTCATGGGATTCCCAAGGGGTCCATGTCTCAAAAAACAGCTTAGGAACTCCAACTTTTAAGAGCTCTGGGAAGCATGCCTGGCTGGGGTGCGGGACCAGGAGCCAGATGGACTGGGGAATGTCTATGAGGCCTTGATGAGGTGGGAGCAATGCCTGGCTCTGTGTGTGGTCCCCAGGACAGAGCGGCCTGTGGGGAGCCACCCCAGCTGGGGGGCGGGCCGGCTGAGCTGTGCCCCAAGGCGCCCTTGCCCAGTGTGGGGTCACCGTGCCTTCTGCCCCGGGGCTCTGGGCTCTTCTGTCTGTTTGGGGAGGCAGATGCCAAGAGCTAGGATGCAGCTCTGGAGGCCTCAGGGCAGATGGGTTCGGGCAGGTGAGGCTATGGGCCTCGCCCACTAGGCAGCACTTGGCGGTAACAGCGGCCTCCTTTCTCCAGGACACGTCTTCCCGGAGTTCAAGGAGAGCGATGCCATGTTTGCGGCGGAGAGAGTGAGTTCACGGGGTGCTGGAGGTCTAGGAGTTAGGCTGCTGTGAGAAGGCAGAAGGGAAGCCCTGGGATCTGGGCTTGTTGGCAGCAGGTGAGCTGCTGATCTGTCTCAAGAACGAGAAAGCTTGACTTTTTTCAGTAGAATATGCAGCTGTGTCTGCAGGTCGAGACAGGAACCAGTTCAAGGTGCCTTCGGGCTGTGGTTCCCACAGCCGTGAAGACAAATACTTAGATATCCCCAAAGCTGTGGGAAGGAAGTCTTGCTGTAAGGTCTTTAGAAAGAAAGGAAGACTGTTTTGGAGGGGGATCCTTCCTCGAGTCATGCCTGCAGTGAGTTGGCTCCAGTCCCTTGCACACACCTGTGGGAAGCGGGGATCGGCAGGGAGGGCAGGGACTATGTGACCCGACTCTGCCTGTCCCCAGGCCCCCGACTGGGTGGATGCTGAGGAGTGCCACCGGTGCCGAGTGCAGTTCGGGGTCATGACCCGCAAGGTGAGTGCACCCGCCTTGGGGAGGGACCTGGCTCCACGCCTGGCCGGGGCAGACCCCAGGCCACCTGCTGTCATCACAAGGCCACCGCACCCACGCACGGGCCTTTCTGTCTTGGCTGGGACCTGGCAGTGTAGGGAGTGTGGTCACCTAGGGTTGGTGTCTGATGGTCAGTGCTGTCAGGGGAAGTTCGGGCAAGGCTGCACCCCTCTGGGAACGGGAGTATACCCCACGCCCGGGGCTGGGGGTTTGGGTCTGCGTTGCCTCGGCCAATAGCCCCTTGGCCAAGTCTCCTCAGCTGACTTGGCCTGTGCAGCTTGGACCCTCCCTCTTCCCACCGAAGCCCAGGCTGGCCATGGCAAAGGCTGGGGCCTGGGGCATCTGAGCAGACTCACCGGACTCACCGTCCAGCAAAACTCGTTTATCGGGACAACTCATGCATGTTTTTTGTGAATTTTTCTTCGTAATTTGACTTCTTTTCCTCAAAGTGGAGGCTACAGTTGAGAGCTTGCAAGTGCACCCTGTTCCCCCAGGGCCTTTGTGGCCTCCTGGGCTTGCCTTCTGCCCACCCTGGCCTGGGAGACCTGGTCTGGCGCGTCCTGCAGTGGGCGGTGCTGGGCGGGGGGTGGGCGTGAGGGGTGGCCGGCCAGGCTGCCCTGACCTGTCCCGTGTCGCAGCACCACTGCCGGGCATGCGGCCAGATCTTCTGCGGCAAATGCTCCTCCAAGTATTCCACCATCCCCAAGTTTGGCATCGAGAAGGAGGTGCGTGTGTGCGAGCCCTGCTACGAGCAGCTCAACAAGTAAGTCCCCTTGGACACTGAGCGGAGCCAGCTTCTACCTTGGTAATCGGGGGCGGGCGAAGGAGGCGGGGGGAGCGGCAGACTTGGACAGAGCCCAGCAGGGCCCCCGGCTCTGAGACCTGCTAGCTAATTGCTCAGGTTTCTTTTTGTAACGTCTTAGTTTGGGAGTGACACTTAGAGAAGAGATGCAGGAACAGTCTGGAGACCACACACACACCCTGCTCCTCCCGCAGCCCGGGTCCCTCGGCCCCATTGACTCCATCACACCTGCCCTCCCCGCATCTGCCTGCGTGTCCAGACACGTACGCGTTGTGTCCCGAACCAGTTGAGAGTGAGCTGCAGGCACCCTGTCCTCCTCGCCTCGACCTCCTACGTGCGCTTCCCTGGATGAACTTTCCCCATGTGACTGCTGCCGGCTGTCGAGTTGGGGCATTTAGCATCAGCGTGGTTCTGACACCTACTGCCCAGTCCCTGTCCAGGGTTCCCGTGTCCCAGTAACATCCTGCGGCGGTTTTGTCCTGTCAGGACCCAGCCACCACATCAGTTTCCTAACCCAGCATGTTTTATTTGCTTCATTTTTTGTGACGAGGACGTCGCTGAGGGGCCTAGGCCGTTGTGGCACATCCCTAGGTTTGGGTCCAAGGTTTCCTCGTGGTTAGAGACAGGTTCTGGCCTGGGAGCCTGTGCTGTCCATCTGTCCCAGCATCAGTGATGGAATCTGATCCCTTGGTGAAGTGGTGTCTGCAGGCTGCTCCACCAGGAGGTCCTTTTCTGTGGAAAGCCGGAGCCAGGCGGGTGTTTGAGCCCCATTTGCAGGAGGGGGAGCTGTAGCTGAGGCCAGTGACTTACCCAGGGCTCCACAGCCCAGAGGTGACAGCTGGTTTGAGGGTCCAGCTTTTCTCTGGAATGTGGTCTGTGGAACCCCCGTCTTCCTTCTGTGGGGACGTCAGAGGGAAGCCCCAGGCTGTGTCCTGAGAACTTGTGGGGGGCCAGGGGTACAGTGCCCGATAACGTACAGCGTCCTGTCTCCTCCAGGAAAGCGGAGGGAAAGGCTGCCTCGACGACGGAGCTGCCCCCGGAGTACCTGACCAGCCCCCTGTCGCAGCAGTCCCAGGTACTGCCCGGGCCTGCGGGGGCGCCTCAGCCCTGGGCCCGGCTCACCCTGCCCTGCCATCCTCAGCTGCCCCCGAAGAGGGATGAGACGGCCCTGCAAGAGGAAGAGGAGCTGCAGCTGGCCCTGGCCCTGTCGCAGTCCGAGGCCGAAGAGAAGGAGAGGATGGTGAGCCGGGGGTGGCCTCACTGAGTCTGGGGCTGCCAGGGGAGTCCGGGGGCACCCTCGCGACACCCTTCTCCTGGTTCTCCTGCAGAGACAGAAGTCGGCCTATGCCGCGTACCCCAAGGCGGAGCCCACACCTGTGGCCTCGTCAGCACCCCCTGCCAGCAGCCTGTACTCTTCGCCCGTGGTGAGCGCGCCCTCCGGCTCAGCCCCACTGGCTTGGACCCCCTTCCCATGGTGGGGTGGGGAGGCGGGGGGGGGGTGCCCCAACCTAGAGGCACATGTCTCATGGGCAGGGGCAGGGTGCGGCCTGGCGCCCACGGGTCTCAGCTCCCTGGTCGGGACCCTTGTGGGATAGAGGGCACTGTAAAGGCTGGCGGTCTCACTGTCGAGACCCTGGTCTCTTTCACACCCCCAAGAGCAGGAGGAGGTGAGAACCCCTGGGGTCAAAGGGGCTTTGCGTTTTTCTGGCCTTCAGTGGGGCCGTCACAGGTCTGCTTTTTGGGGATGGACCCAGCCTCTCTTTGGCCTCAGTTCTCTTTGTAAATAGGGGGTGGGTGGCAGGTGGGAGAAAAGGTTTAGAAAGTCACTTGCAAACTCTGCAGGGCTCTGTGGGTGGGGCTGAGAGCAGCCCTGCCACCTGCCCACCTGTACCTGTGGTTCGTGGGAGGGCTGGTGGGGCACCACGCTGCGCCCTTTCTACAGTTTTGGAGCCCCTTGGGGTTCAGACAGGCTTTGGCCAGCCTCTAGGGTCCACTGTCACGGCTGCGTCATCCAGGCCTCCTGAGCGATGGCCAGGGTTGCTGCTGCTCCGGCCTATGACGCCTCACACCCCCCACATCTCCCCAGAACTCGTCGGCGCCTCTGGCTGAAGACATCGACCCCGAGGTGAGGACACCCTGTGTGTGGTGCTTTCCCCTTGCTGCCTCCTGGCCCTTGGGAGTGACCCCCTCTTGCCTGTGCAGCTCGCCCGGTACCTCAACCGGAACTACTGGGAGAAGAAGCAGGAGGAGGCTCGGAAGAGCCCCACGCCATCTGCACCGGTGCCTCTGGCAGAGCCCGCCGCCCAGCCTGGGGAGGCACACACAGTCCCTGCCAGTGTGGAGGTAAGGGGGCTGCTCTCAGGCTCCTGGCCATGGTCCCTTGGGAGGGGGCTGCCAGGACAGGCCAGGGGCGGAGTCCCAGTCACTCTCTGGTGTTTTCCAGACTTCCCTCCCGGAGACAGACCCTCAACCTGTAAATCCGGCCGGAGGCCCCTTTAGTGAGGTAAGCCATGGCTCCCTCCTCAGGCTGGGGGCATACTTGGCCTCCCGGAGCGCAGTGTGCTAGGCCCTGCCCAGGCATCTATCAGGAGGGCCGAGCTGTGTCCTCAGTGACCTCCTGGAGGCAGGCCATTGCAGCTCATGGCTCTCCGTTGAACCTCACTGGGCTGGCTGTGGGCCAGAGCTCGGCTACTCGCGGCCTACCCTGAATGGATTGGAATATTCTGGGGCTCTGTACTTTGGTGCCCAGGGGAATACGAGGCTAGAGCCAGGACAGCCTTGTCTCGGCCACACTGCGTCTCTGGGTAAAACCCAAGCCTCCCTGGGCCTTAGTTTCCTCACGTGTGAACCGGGTGCTGAGGGTGCCCCTTGCAGACCCACCGGGAGGACCAAGTCAGATGTGCAGCAGGTTCGGAGCTCAGCGGCCAGATGGTGGGTCCCTGCCCCTGCTCGGGGACCTGGGGGCGAAGGAGGCACTCAGCCAGACCCCCTGTGCCCCGGCAGCAATACCAGAATGGGGAGTCGGAGGAGAGCCACGCACAGTTCCTGAAAGCCCTGCAGAATGCCGTCACCACCTTTGTCAACCGCATGAAGAGCAACCACGTGCGGGGCCGCAGCATCACCAACGACTCAGCCGTGCTGTCCCTTTTCCAGTCCATCAACGGCATGCACCCCCAGCTGCTCGAGCTGCTCAACCAGCTGGATGAGCGCAGGCGTAGGTGCCGCACACACCCTCCCGGGCGTCCCTCCGGGGCTACGGGGGCTCCCGTCAGGGGCCGGCCACATCCCCTCGGGGCAGTGGGTGCCCTCCACCAGGCGTCATCAGGCCTGGGGTCGTGTGGGCAGGGCTGCCCTGAGGGACCTTGGGTTCTACAAGAAATAGTCCCAGTGGCAGGAAACGTCCCACTGAGCGCCGGACAGTCAGCTGGAGGAAGTGTGTGCGTGCGTGCGTGCTTGCCCACCCACCCTGGAGCCCTTATGCCAGCTGTGCCCTGTTGACAAGCGCTCAGCTGGGGAGCCATTGCCAAGGCCCCCGCTCTGCCCTCTCCCCACAGTGTACTACGAGGGGCTGCAGGACAAGCTGGCGCAGATCCGTGACGCCCGGGGGGCACTCAGTGCCCTGCGGGAGGAGCACCGGGAGAAGCTGCGCCGCGCAGCCGAGGAGGCCGAGCGCCAGCGCCAGATCCAGCTGGCCCAGAAGCTGGAGATCATGCGGCAGAAGAAGCAGGTGCGGCAGCGGCGGCCCAGCCCTGGGGGTGTGGGGGGCAAAGCCAGCACTGACGGCTGCCTCATGGCCCACAGGAGTACCTGGAGGTGCAGCGGCAGCTGGCCATCCAGCGCCTGCAGGAGCAGGAGAAGGAGCGGCAGATGCGCCTGGAGCAGCAGAAGCAGACCATCCAGATGCGGGCCCAGATGCCAGCCTTCTCCCTGCCCTATGCCCAGGCACGTGCCTGCCACACGTCCCACTCCCTCCAGGCACCCTGGTAACTGAGAACTGCCCTGAAAGCCGTCTCTCTATCCCCAGCTCCAGGCCATGCCTGCAGCGGGGGGCGTGCTGTACCAGCCCTCTGGCCCAGCAAGCTTTGCGGGGACCTTCAGCCCAGCGGGCTCAGTGGAGGGCTCTCCCATGCACACCATGTACATGAGCCAGCCGGCCCCAGCCACCAGCGGCCCCTACCCCAGCATGCCTGGGGCCGCAGCAGGTAACGGGGTGGGGGTGGGGCGGACGGGCGGAGGGCCGACAGCCCAGATGAGCCCCGGACCCTATCCCTTTCTTCTTTTATTATTTCAGTGTGATTTCAGAGTTACAAAACAGTTGGCAGAATGGTACAAAGAATTTTTCAGATTCCCAGACATTTCCTTGTCAGCACTTGCCCTCTCCACACACACTTTTTCTTCTGACCCGATTTAGGGTGCATGGCAGGTGTGACGCCTTTCACTCCTAGAGGCCTCGGTGCATTTGCTAAACCAGGATGCTCCCCACGGCCTGGGTACAGATGCCGGAACAAGGGCTCTGAGGCCGTGTTGTGACTGTGTCCATAGCCGGCTCAGCTCCCACAGAGTCCCAGTACCCCGTTCGTGACAACAGGAAACCCGTCACATGTTTAGCTGTCCTGCTTCTCTCACCTCCTTTAATCTAGAATGTTTCTTGGTCTGCCCTGGCATTCTGTGACACTGACTTCCCAAAGAGCACTGGCCCGTCATCTTGCAGACAACCCCTGTTTGGGTGTCACTGGTCTTCGGAGAGTGTGACATTCTGGGGGTCCTTTGCTATCTTTGTTGATTTCACTTACTTTCGTTTCGTGAGAATGTGAAACACAAACTTGGTTCCAAAAGTCATAAAGAGAAGGAAAGGTCAGAAGAGGGCCCCCACCGTCCTCGCCACTTCGGGGTGGTGAGCTCTTTCCTCTTTTCCTCCAGATCCCAGCATGGTAAGCGCTTACATGTACACAGCAGGGGCCGCTGGCACGCAGGCAGCCCCTCAGGGCCCCACCGGGCCCACCACCAGCCCAGCCTACTCATCCTACCAGCCCACTCCCACGCAGGGCTATCAGGTAGGTGGGAAGGCCGCCCCCTCCCCTACAAGGCCACTGGGGCAACTGGGCTCAGCCTTCTTCCATTGCCTCCTCCCCTCCATAGAACGTGGCTTCCCAGGCCCCGCAGAGCCTCCCGGCCATCTCCCAGCCTCCACAGTCCAGCACCATGGGCTACATGGGGAGCCAGTCAGTGTCCATGGGCTACCAGCCTTACGGCATGCAGGTGAGAGGTTGTGGGGGCATCGGGTGGCGGCAGTGCTGGGCAGGCTCCACTCTCTGCTCATCGCCCCACGTCCCCTCCACTGCCCTCTCCTCGCTGGTTGGTGTTTATCTGGTTACAGAGCTCCTTTCTCAGTGTGGGGTTGTTTTATCCTCCACAGAATCTCATGCCCACCCTCCCCGGCCAAGACGCACCTCTGCCGCCCCCGCAGCAGCCCTACATCTCGGGGCAGCAGCCCGTGTACCCGCAGGTGAGCCTCTCCCGGGGCCAACACCATGGGTCATGACGGGGGACAGGTTTTGCTGTGGACCCCCCTCAGCAGCGGGGCTGCCCTGGGAAGTGCAGCCAGTGTGGGGCAGGACGGCTGCTCTGCGGGCAGGACCAGGACAGACACTTAGCAACACCTACAGGTGCCAAACCACGCATTTACTAAAAAGCCCAAGGTCACATCATCTCCGGTCCACAGACATGAATCGGGAACACCTGGGGTCTGGGCTCTGCTGGGGACAGGAAGAGTGCAGGGAGTCGGGAGGGTGGGCTCGAGGGGCCTGAGTACCAGGGCAAGGCTGGGATGTGGCATGTTCTGGAGAGGAGCCGGTATAGGGTGGGGTGGCTGGGGCCTGGAGAGGGAGGACAGACCGATGGGCCATGTGTCCCCCCCCCAACAGATGGCGCCCTCTAGCGGCCCTCCCCAGCAGCAGCCCCCAGTGGCCCAGCAGCCGCCGCCACAGGGGCCGCCGCCACAGGGCAGCGAAGCCCAGCTCATCTCGTTTGACTGACCACGGCTGGGAGCTCCCCATCCAGAGTAACACTACGGTTCTCCAAAACCACCGCCTCCGTCTCTAACTAGCGTCGTCCTTCTGCCTCGTTCTCTCCCCTCTGCGTGTAGTGTCCCTGCTCTGCACGGGCAGGGTGACCCTTCACCCTGGCCCTTTTCCATCTTTGTCCTCACCTGCTGGCTTCTCGTCCCCCCCCAGGCCCCATCCTTGTCCCTGTCTTCTTGAGTTGGTGTCTGGCTCCTCTCCCCAGGGCTGGGCCTCGGCGGGGAGGGTGGTAGGGAAGGACTTTCTCTGAGAGGAAGCCCCCAGCCCAGCACGTCGGGTCCCGAGAGGGCCAGGTGGAGTGGGGTCTCTGCCCCACACAGCTCATGCCCTCCCGTTCCCACCCAGGACACCTTAGGGCCTGTGGCCTGTGACTAGCGTGAGTGCTCCCCAGAGTCCTCCCCTGCAGGCTGTCAGCAGGGGTGCTCTGGCCCTCACAGGAAGGGTGGGGCCTGTCTCCAGCTTCTCTGCTTCTGAGCCGTCATCTCATCCAGTGCCCTGAGTAGACAGAATGGAACAGTGATAATAAAATGTCTTTCAACAAGTATTCGGGTGTCTGCACAGAGAGGTGCTGAGCAGCTGGTCCAGCTGTGGACAGGGGTGTATAAGGTGCCTCCCCACAGGCCAGCTGCCTCTCGCCCCAGGCCCAGCTCCACAGGAGTCTCAACTGGTAGATGCTGCTCTGCCTTGAGATCTGCTGTTTTCCTCCCTGAGACTGAGCACTGAGGAGCTGTCCTCTCTCCACCCAGCCCTGTGCTGCCCTGACGCCAGTCTGAGTCTGGGATGCCAGTTGAGAGTCGTAGCCTAGAAGAAAACATTTAAGACAACGCAGACTCGCAGCCTCTTGCATTCAGGATTCGGAACATTTCACAGACTTTGGACAGACCTCTTGGGTGACCCCCATTTTAGCTTGTCTGCGAAGGAATGGACTAGTTTAATAGGCACAGAGCTCACGTCAAAGGAATGGCCAGAATCACAGAGGTGCTGGGCCGAGAGCAGCGCTGTCTCCTGGCTCTGATCTAAAGTCAGGGCTGTTCTGCCTGGGCTCTTAGGAAATCATCTGTGGCGTCTGGGACAGCAGCGAGGGGGCATGCTCTCTGTTGCATCTAAAGAGGAAAGGCCCCAGGACCTGAAGGGCTTGGGATACCCCATGTGCCAGATGTTTAGGAGCTGGACTAAGGCAGGGATGCAGAGGCTTCTGGCAGGTGGAGACAGAGCCCAGGCTTACAAATGCTCTTCTCCCAGGACCCCGTCTGACCCCTTCCGGGCTCAATCACAACCCTTAGCAGACGCTGTAAGCCGAGTCCCGAGCTCCCTGCGGGTCTGGTCCAGGCGGAGGGCGGCGGCCTGGCTTCCAGGGTGGCCAGGACGGAAGGACAAAAGGTGCGCCCGTGCTGGCCGGAAAGGCAGCCGTTTAGGTACAGGAGGAAACCGAGGAGAAGGCGGCCCAGAGGGTAGGGGCGCTCCTGCCGCCAGGTGACCACAGGCCACGGACAGCCGGACCCCCGGGGCGAAGCTACCCAGGAAGGGAACTGGGGACCCTCGAGCCCGCCCTGCGGTAGCGCAAACTTCACGAGCCCGGGCTCGGGTGCAGGCATTACTGTGCCGTCCAATAGGGCCAAGTCCCGGCCGGTCGTCCCTAGTGGGACTGCCCGGGGGTCCAGCCCGACTCGGACGGAACCCACGCCGTGGCTCAGCCTTCTCTGGGCTTCATTCACCCCCCGGGGCGGAGAGCCCGGGCCAGCCGCTGTCCGGCCGCCACCACAGAGTTGTCTGCGCCTGTCCCGTCCATCGTCTTCGGGGTAACCTGGGAGCGAGAGGAGGCAAGTCGAGGTGAGAGCGTCCTCCTCCAGCTCGTTTCCTCGGCGGCCCTGGCGGCTAGAGCGTCCTCCCTAGCTCCTATACCCGATGGCCCTGGCGGCTAGAGCGTCCTCCCCCAGCTCCTATGCCCGATGGCCCGGGCGGCTAGAGCGTCATCCCCAACCCCTATGTTCGGCGGTCCTGGCGGCTAGAGCGTCCTCCCCCGACACCCAGCTCGCATGCTCGGCGGTCCTGGCGGCTAGAGCGCCCTCCCCACAGCGTATGCTCGACGGTCTTGGCGGCTAGAGCGTCCTCCCCCAGCGCGTATGCTCGGCGGTCCGGGCAGCTAGAGCGTCCCTCCTACTGGGAGCCGCGTGTGACCTTCTCGCTTGCGGAGCGATGCTGCCGGCGGCCGCAAGCCTTCTATGGGGGCCGTGTCTTAGGCTTCGAGCCGCCGCCCTCCGCCTCGCCAGGTACCGCAGGCCGCCGAGGGCCGGGCAGCCGGGCACTGAGGGTGCAGGTCGGGGCGGCGTCCGCGGGCGGGGGGCCACCCCGGACTCGGTGGGTCCCTACGGGGGTGGTGGGCGCGGGGCCCCCTCCTGACGATCCCCTAACCGCGGGGGCCGCCGATAGTTCCGGCGTGGCCCAGGATGACCTTGGACCGGTCCCTGATTATTTCCGAGCTTCAGTTTCCCCGGCATCACAGTGACATGGTAGGACTTCCATGAGTGGATCTGGCGTTCTGCCGCCAGGGGCCCTAGGTTCTGAAAGGCTTTGTGCCGCAAAATGCATTCAAGTAATTGCCTTACCTTTGTGGGTTGGTATAGTTCATCCAAGCCGGAAACAACGTCGTGGGTAGCGTGTCTGCATTACAGTTACGTGGGTTTCTAAGGCCCTTTGAAGAACATAAAGTAGTTGGGAAATCCCTTTCTTATCCACGTGGACCCTGGAGTCTGAGAACCTGAGTCAGGACCAAGGAGCTAGATCTTCTGAGCTCATGGCACCTACCTACCTGGTCCGTGTCACCTGCTTGTGCCAGGCTGATGACTCTGTTTGAATGGGGGTTAGGCAACAGGTACCTCGTGTCTGCTCCGTGCGCCTGATGAGATGCAGCAGCCATCGAGGGGGGGAGGCCCTTGCTGGTGCCCCCCTGGATAACACCCCCAAGGAGTACCCCCCCAAGATCCAGCAGCTGGTCCAGGACATTGCCAGCCTCACGCTGCTGGAGATCTCAGACCTCAACGAGCTCCTGAAGGTATCATGGCCCAGGCCGGGTAGGGAGGTCTGGGGCCCTTTCCTGGGGTATTTGGGAATTTGGTAAATTGTCCAAAGGGTGCTCCATGAATGCAAGGATCTTGCCAGGCATGTCCCTGAGCGTGTCTTGGTGTGATGGCCAGCTCCTGAAACTACCTTTCTCTGTTCCTGCAGAAAACGTTGAAGATCCAGGATGTGGGGTTCATGCCGATGGGTGGCGTGGTGCCTGGTGCTGCCCCTGCCGCAGCAGCCCCCGAGGTGAGATCAGGCTGGGGTCCCGTGCACAAAGAGGTGTTTCTCTGGTGTCCAGCTGCCGTCTTGCCTCACCTCACATAGCCAGGTTTCTCTCTTCGTCCCTCATCTGGCTTCTGCATCAACCAAACACACGCTGCGAGTCTGCGTGCGCTTTCTGGCTATGGGTGCCCCTGCAGCCTCCCTGGGACCTCCTCCCTGCCAAGGATGTGCAGGTCCCTGCCCATATGAAGACCACGTTCCTAGTAGAAGGGGAACAGCCAAAGGAGAGAAAACGAGAAAAAAAGAAATTTTATCAAACAGAACGGGGAAAAGAAAAAGGAAGAAACTTAAGAAACGGGGAGGGTTACAGTTTCAAGGAAGGCTGCAATGAGGAGGTGACTCTGAGGGAAAATTTGAGGAGTTGAGGATGACAGCGAGGCAGAGGGATGGCAGGCACGTGGGCCATAGAGCATGTCAGTCTGGAGCAGAGAGTGGGGGAGGTGAGGGGCAGCCCCATCCTCTGGATGGCTGGGGCAACTTTGGGTCTCTTTGTGGAAACCAGAAGACTTGAGTCCACAAACTAATTTTGGGTATGGTTTGGTTTGGGTTATTTGTAATTTTTGTTACAAGTCTCGAACTTGTAACAAAAGGAGGAATGATAATACAATTACCCATATATCCATCTCCCAGCCTCAATAATCGTAAAGGTTTTGCCATATTTGCTTCTCCCATCTCTTGAAGATTGAGGCAGATTTCAGATCTGTTTTGCCTCGTGTGCTGCAGCATCCATTCTGACCAGCATCCTTGCCGTGAGCTTTTTTGCACAACAAGTACAATTAGCAGGGTTTTCTATCCCAGCCCTTTCAAGTTTTGCTAATAGTTCCAGACTTTCTTTAAAACAGTCGGTTTACTCAAATCCAAACAAGGTCTGTGTGTTGCATTTGGTTGTTGGGTTTCTCAAGCCTCTTAAATCTGGGTCGCTGCCCTCAGCCCCGTCCCCCCAGCCATCACCTACTAAGGAAACCAAGTCAGGGGTCCTGTGGAACGTCCCACGTCCCAGATGTGTCTGATGGTTCCACCAGCGTCATCCACTTCTCCCTCTACTGTGAACTGGAAGGTGGCTTTACAGTCTGAACATTTGGGGCAAGGAGAGAGAGACTGTGTAACTTGTCTAAACTGGAGCACTTTTAAGAATAAAGGGGTGCTGTTAATAATTAGGCAGCAGACCCAAACCAGGACTGCCCCAGGCTGTTGGGTCATGTGGTCCTTGCTCTAGGGGCGCTGCAGTCCTCACTCGTGACAGTAGGAGCTCTGTCATGCCCGGTCGTCCCATCGTTGGTCATTTGGTGGAGCTGAAGCTGATTGTATATTTGTCATCAGTATGTAACCTTGGGCTTGGCTGACCGCTGCACCAACACTGCTTTTCTGTAGCGTTATTTTATGTGCAGAGCACTTTTGGTGTCGCTCTTCCTTGTCTCGTAAGTTACAATTTTTAAAGGACAAGGAAACTAGAGTGCTGGGTGGTGGGGACAGAAGGCAGTTTTCGAGCAGCCTCTGGAGAGATGGAGCGGAGTGGGTGAGGGAGGAAGAGCGCCCAGTTGGGCAGCCTGGGTCTACCTGGCCTGCTGTGGCCTCCCACTGGGATCGTAGGCTTTGCTGGGCAGCCGGCCTGGGCCTTGCCTTTGGGGTTACAGGACATGGTGGCCCAGGAGTGAATCTGCTTGCTTCACCCCATCCTTTCTCATCTCGCCACCCACTTCCTCCCTCCCTCCATCCCCCAGGCAGCAGAAGAAGACATCCCCAAACCAAAAGAACAGACGCATTTCACCGTCCGCCTGACAGAGGCAAAACCTGTGGACAAGGTGAAGCTGATCAAGGAAATCAAGAACTTCGTCCAGGGCATCAACCTCGTCCAGGTGAGGCTCCGTGCACCGCACAGCCCTCTCCCACCGTCACTGACAGCTCTCAGGCCTGCCCAGGCCCAGGCCAGGTTCTGACTTTGCTCTCTGGCAGGCAAAGAAGCTGGTGGAATCCCTGCCTCAGGAAATCAAAGCCAATGTGGCCAAGGCCGAGGCCGAGAAGATCAAGGCGGCCCTAGAGGCGGTGGGCGGCACCGTGGTTCTGGAGTAGCCGCCCAGAGGACTGTGGACAGGGGTCCCGGGCCCCGAGGGGGGCTCTACCTGCTCCTCGCGAAGCACCCAGGCTCAGCGGACAGAGTGGCCTCGGAGCAGAACTGGGCACCCGCACTACATGGCCAACTCCGTTCTGGGACAGATGTGGATGGACCTGCTGAGATGGAGAGGGAGGGGCAGCCACTGCCCGTTCAGCCCCAGGGAGGACTCTAGAAACTACCAAGAGTGTACATGCCCCGCTGTGGCTGCTGGGAAAAATGCATTGTCCAGGCCCTGTGTGTGGAGTTGTTTGTCAGGTGGGCACTATATGCAGGGGGCTGTCCTCTGAGATCCCACTGCAGACAGCAGCCCAGAGGCAGCACAGGGGGCTCTGGGCATTGCCTGTCCTGCTTGCAGGGGCAGCAGCTGCTGCGTGGCTGGTACCAGATCTTCACCTGGGAGCTGGTGTGGGGCGCCTGTGGAACTCCTTGCCCTTAAACTTTGGCGGTCTTCAATAGCACATGCAGCCCCTGGCCTGGGCAGGTGGGAGTGAGGTGTGTACCATAAGTGGGCACAGCAGCCCTGTGAGAGGCTGCCCAGCAGGCAGGAGGATGTGTTTTGCAACCTGCAGCAGTTGGTGTCAGCTGCTCCCTTAGAGGGGGCTCAGGGAGCTGTGTCGTGGAGCCAGGGGCGAGGTGCGAGAGGTGGCCTGGTGCCAGAGTGGTGTTTACAGATGGCCGTGGCCGCCCAAGCTTGCAGGCCCTGCCTAGTGCCCTCCTGCTCCAAGGACCCCTGTCTTCCTTCTCCTGGGGAAGCTCCATCTCAGCGGGGCCCGGGAGGGGGCGGTAGATTCCTTCCTCACTGGCCCATGGCAGGCGGCCCCTGGGGCTTTGGGCAGAGCGGGAGGGCAGGTGGCTACAGGGCATTTTGAGTGTCCACTCTGGGAAGGCACATAGTTCCTGTGACCCATGGGGGCCCACCCCTTCTGGCCTGGGTCTCCAGGTCCTACCTGGAGCCCCCTCCCTTGGCTCTGAGGGACCAGAAGGGGACACTAGGTCTGGGAATGCCACCCTCTCGGTGGGACGGCTCAGGACAGGCCCAGGAGCTGCCAGGCTCCCAGGTGGGTGTGCCCAGCATCCCCCACGCCACCTAGGTGTCCTCCTTGAGGACGTGCCCCCGGCTGGCCCTCATTGTAGGAAGGGTCCAAGGACAGGGTAGGCAGCCCCTTGACCAGAGAGCCCCACTGGCCAAGCCTGTGGCCCATGAGGTTACTGATTCGCCAGCAGCAGATCTCTGGGTGTGCCTTTTCTTAGCAGAGGGGACTGTTGGCCACCTGGGGCTGGGTGTGGCCTGCTGATCCTGCTGCCTTTTCCTAGGGGCAGGGAGTGGTTCCAGGCCCAGGGACACCCCCCCGCCCAGGCATTCGTGGTCACGGGGCCTCCCCCACCCGCCAGTGACCTGGAAAGGCTGCTTATGCTCTGAGCTCCTCCATCTTTCCAGGGCAGCTGGTGTGACAACTGGGGCTCCCCTCACCCCACCCCCCAAGGATGGGGCCCTCTGTTCCATGCTGCGGGTGACTGCACCTCTGGGACCATCGGGCCCGACTTCTCCCGCCTTGTATACAACACATGGGATGCTGCCATGGTGCTCCCACCTGACCTTGAAGTCCTACCTGAAGGCTCTGTGAAGATCCTGGGCCTTGCCTTCCCAGGCAGCTCCCTGGCCCAGGCCTCCTGTTGGGGGTCCTGGCCCCTCCACCTCCCCCTGATCTGCTCCAGCCTGTAGGTGGCCCTAAAGTGCCTCAGACCTGGAAATGGGTGGAGTGTGCCACTGGGGATCACCCTGGGTCCCTGGAGCCCACTTGGCCCTTAGGCTTGGCGTTAGGAGGTGGGTCTGCTGGGCATCCTGAGTTGCCCTGCTGAAACCCGTGCAAGACCTTACAAGATTCCATTGGAGCCTGGTAGGATTTGGCCTTCGTCCAGGCTCATGAAATGGTCACAGAGGACGCAGCAGAGGGAGATCCAGAGCTGACTCACGTGCTTCTCACCCCCATAGACACCCCCACCCCCCTCCCCGCCAATTCCAGGGACCCTGGCGTCTGCCAGGCTACCCACATGGCTCCATCCTCCCTGCCCAGGCACCAAGAGGAAATGTGTAAATGCCGCAGCACAGACACCAGATCCCAGAGAGGCCTGGCCTGGCAGCCCTGTCCTTAAGCCCTCGCCTGACCTCCCCATCACTCTCTCAGACTTCTGCACAAGTCTTTAGGATCCATTTGAGAATCTGGGATCTTTTTGAGTTCCGTGACCTATAGTTTGCACAATCCACCTTTTTCTAAAAAGGGTGCTCCAGTCTCGGGGCACTTCCCGTTTTCCAGGATTCCTCCCACATTTCCAACTGCCCTTTCAGCAAAGCACTACCCCTTGCCCCACCCTGGGCTCCTTGGCATTTCTGGGCTGGAAATCTGGAGCCAGCTGTTCATGTTCCCAACTGATGACAGGGGTCAAGGTCTCCTGGGGTTCTGGAAGACACAGTTTCCTTAGTCTCCAGGTGGCCGCTTTAAGCAAATAGCAGGGTTTGCTCAGGCACCTAATGCCTCTCACAGAGAATCACTGGGTGCTCAGAGACCAGGCTGGACTTGTTATTCAGGGTGCTCGGTGGGCCCAGGGGGCCAGGGGTTGTTTCCCTGATGCCTGTCACCCTTCTCCCTTGGGGTGAGGGCTGCAGTGGCCAAGCTAGGACAGCAGGATACAGGTCCTTACTAGTGCAGGGGTCTCTGCCTCTGCCTCCCCCGAGGTCCATGTAGCCCCACCCAAAAGCGGCCCTGGGGACCCAGATTTCTCTGCCTGGCAGGTGCGCCTTTGGGCTAGCAGCACACCTGCACTTCCGGTTTGCTGGGAGATGTGCATCTCCTGCTGGAGCCAGGCTGGGGCAGGCAGTTTGCTGATTGCCGCCTCCCAGGAGCCGGAGCCCCACGCCCCAAAGCCCTCTCCTGGGCCGCCTCAGGGTAGCTGCCTGGGGCCGTGTGGTCAGAGCAGGCCTAAGGCTGGAATTGGCTGGGCGTTCTGGGAGGGGCGGGTAGGCGGGGCGGCTAGTCTCTCCGAATTGCCTTTGTCCCTAGTTTTCCTGTAATCCGCAGGTTGGTCCTAAGGAGGTTTGCCGCAACCTCTAAGCAGCTGTACGCGTCCCGGAGTCTGCGCCGCGGGGGTGGGACACTGGGTGCAAGTCCAGGGCCGCGACGGGGGGCGGGCACTTACGGGAGGCAGGCCTCTAGGAGGGGTGGGGGCTGGCAAAGCGCCCAGGCCACTCGGGCCGTGACCTTCGCAGACGTGCCCTAGGCTCCAGGGCGGCCCCGCGGGCTGGCCGGCGCAGGGTGGGGGAGGACGCAGGTCCCTGGGGGGAGTGAGGGAGGTTCACCCGCTAGCTCCCTGCGGTTCGCGCGGCCCACACCAGTGGGGGTCCTCTAGGCGGCTCTGTGGGGCCCACGAGGTTGACCTGCCGGCCGCGGCCGCTTTAAGGCGGGGGCCCCGCCCCCGGGCTCGGGGCGGGGTCTTAAGGGCCCCGCCCCCTCGGCTCCTCCCCCGGGCCGCGCGGGCGCATTGGCTGTGCGGGGCGCGGGTGGCCGGCAGCCCTTTGAACGGGCGGCGGCGCGGAACGGGCCGTTTTGCGGCTGGGGCGGGGCTGGTGTCCGGGCTTCAAGGGCTGTGTCGGGGTCGGGGCCGGACACCTACGCTCCTCGGCGGCGGTGGCGGCGGCGTCCGGGCCATGGCGGCCGAGGCGCGCGTGTCGCGCTGGTACTTCGGTGGGCTGGCGTCGTGCGGGGCCGCCTGCTGCACGCACCCGCTGGACCTGGTCAAGGTGAGTGCGGCGCGGGGAGGGTCCGCCGAGAGGCTCTGCGTGGAGCGGGCGGCGGAGGTGCCCCATGGTCCCCACTTTGCTACCTGTGTGACCTTGGACTGGTCCCTTGGCCTCTCTGAGGCACTTTACCCTGCACTTTTGAGGACACTCGTTCTCCTGGCTGACACGTTGAGGGGGTGGTTCTCTGAGCGCAGCTGGAGGCACCCCGGCAGGACCATGCGCTCCCTCTGCCTACTGGGTGCCAAGCACACACACACAGACGGAGGAAGGATGTGGCCGGCAACCTTGCTTTGGGCTGCTTCTTCCTGGGAGGTGGGCATCTGGAAGCCATGATCCCAAGGCTGCATGCAGGTCCTGCCCAGTGAAGGTGATTGTTTCTCCCAGGGAGAAGCAATCACTGTTTCTGCGTTTTTTTGAAAAAATGCTTATGGGGCAGAACAAGACAGAGACTCCCTTGTCCCTGAGGCAGGCCAATTTTCTGCCCTTTCCTCACCACAAACAACAAAGAAGGGCCAGAGGCACAAAGCAAATTTTGGCCAGTGGGCCCTGGGCCAGGGAACCTGGGCTGTGGTCTTGTGGGGCCTGTTGGCAAGGGCAGCCCCCTGGCCACCCCCTTCCTTATCCCCACCCAGAGCAGCCTGCACCCCACATTGGCCCCCTGGGAGGGATTGGCACCTGTGTCCTGGGCTGACCCAGCCACCCATCAAGCCTGGCCACCAGGAAAAGCAGGATTAGCAGATGTTGGGGATGGGGCTGAAGCTGGTAGCCCCTCTGGCATTTAGAGACCTGGGAGAGGCCTGCATGGCTCCTGGTAGCCCCCAGGGCCTGTGACGTGGCCTGGCAGAGCAGGGCCAGGTAGGAAGGTGCTTTTTGGTTTGTGGAGAGAGGAACCCCTTCTCATGCCTGTTTTGTTTTACTTTCTGGATGCCCGTACAGGTCCCTTTGCCCTCCTGCCTCCCCCATCGCAGGCTCGGGAGGATGAGGCTCACTGTCTCTGCCTGGATGTGGACACAGCCTCCGGGGGCTCTTGGAGCCCTCCCTGGCCCTGGGCCAGCCTAGAGTCACTTGTCCAAGACTCCTTGGGGCGTCACTGCCCCTTGCCCCCTCCCTTCCGCCCAGGTGCTATTTTGCTGCAGAGCGCTTGGGGTGGGGGTGGGAGTCTGGGAGGCCGGCAGACACAGGAATGTGGCCGCCCTCTGGCCCAGGGAGCACACGGCCCCGTGCTGGGGTGAAGCGGGCGGTGCCGGCAGCCATGGAGGCCTCCAGCAGGGGAGGCCCTGGCCAGGGTTTTTACTTCTCGTCATCGTCTTTGGAAAAAGTATCTTAAAACTCCTTGAGCTCTGCCTTTGCCCCACGTCTTGGCTGAACCCTCACTGTGGCTTCTCGCCTTCACGGAGGCTGCTGTGTGGCCGCCCTGCCCCCAGGCCCAGAGGGCCTTCTGTTCCCAGTTCACAGCACACTGAGAGAAACTGAGGCAGAAGAATCAGTAACTTGCCTCCGCGGGTCCAGCCAGGACCTGACTTGGCTGGAGAGTGTGCTGCAGGGATGGACTCTGAGGCGCCCTTCCCCCTGTGCGCCCCCGGATTCTCACCCACCTCTTCCGAGTCTCCCATGTTTCTTCAGGTCAACTCTGAGCCCCCCTAACTCTGCCTCTGTCGAGAGGCAGGCGAGGCTACAAAGTGGGGACCTGGAGTTGCCTAGTGTCCACATCTAAAGGGTGGAGCTGACGACTCCACCCCATGGCAGGTGGAATTGGGCTCACATGTCGGCTGGTATTGTCTCTTGTGAGATGGTGGTGTGAAAAAGAGGTTGGCGCCAGCCGTGGACACAGTCCCGGCTCCACTCCCCAGCTGGTGCCCTTTAAGGCTTCAGTTTCCTGTCTCTAAATGCGGGTGCTGGTAGCACTTGGCCCACAGGCTCAGCATGTAAAGGTGGAAGATTGTGGAAAAGGGCTTAGAGCAGAGCTGGCCCTGGTCAGCTCCAGATGGGCCGTGGCTCTGAGCAGGTGCGACCCGCTTCCCCACAGGTGCATCTACAGACGCAGCAGGAGGTGAAGCTGCGCATGACGGGGATGGCGCTGCAGGTGGTGCGCTCCGACGGCATCCTGGCTCTCTACAATGGGCTGAGCGCCTCCCTGTGCAGACAGGTACCTCTGGGGGGCTCCCCACCTCCCGGGGTAGTGGGTGGGTGGGACTCACGGCCAGGGGTCCCTTAGGTCTTGATCCCAGAGCCCACACTCAGCCCAAGGAGGCAGAGGGATCGCTGGCCTCCCCCAGGCCAGTCGCGCCTCTTGTCCACCGTGGATGCCCTGTGGGCATGGAAGCTACTTTCTCCTTTTCAAGGCTGCTTAGGAGGAAGGAACCGTAAGGCCTGGGGAGCCAGCAGCCCCCCGGGTGGGTGCAGGGCGTGGCAGTGTGAGATGTGCTTCTGCCTTGCACAGAGTTGGCCATGCTCTCACAGCCGGCCCGAGACCTCCGCCTACAGATGGGGATACTGAGGCTGGCAGGGGCGAGGCGGGAGAAGAGGAGGGTGCGGGGCCTGGACTCAGCTAGCCCTGGGTTCACGAATTGGCTCAGCTGCTTGCTGGCCGAGAGGTCCCTGGGTGTCCCTGTGGTCCACGTGGTGACGACCATGCACTGGAGGGCCAGGGGTGTGGGGGGTGCCCAGCGCTGTCCCTCCCCCTGCACCCTCTGAGCTGGGCCCCTTCTCCCCAGATGACCTACTCCCTGACTCGATTTGCCATCTATGAGACCGTGCGGGACCAGGTAACCAAGGGCAGCGAGGGCCCCCTGCCCTTCTACAAGAAGGTCTTGTTGGGCTCCATCAGTGGTGAGCAGCCGGCTGGGCAGCGGCGGGGCAGGTGGGGCGGGGGTCATGTGACCCCTTGCCAATGGTCACATGTTGGCTGTTGTGACAGGTTGTATCGGCGGTTTCGTGGGGACCCCCGCGGACATGGTCAACGTCAGGTCAGTGCAGTCCCCGAGGCTGGGGTCTTGCTGTCCCCTGGTGGGGCCGGCCTCGCTCGCTGGGGTCTCAGTGTGTTCAGCCTGGAACAAGCCACTCAGACCTCAGGGTCTGGGGCACTGGGGGATGGCGCTGAGCCTGTGGCGGGGCAGCCCTGGGCGGGGCCGGCTGCTCACTGCCAGAGGGAGCCCCTGACGCCTGCTGGGGTCTGTGGGGCGTCTGGCCCTGCCGCCCCCTGAACCCTCTGCTTGTTTCAGGATGCAGAATGACATGAAGCTGCCTCAGAATCAGCGCCGAAAGTGAGTAGCATGGTGTGCCCGAGGGTTTGGGGGATGGGGCTGAGAAGACCCCTGAGCAGCTCTGCCGGGACCCGGTGGGGACTCCAACAGGGTACCACTCCTGTGGGGTCACGGGGAGCAGGTCGGGCGGCTGACAGCCTTTGGAATCATACATTGTGAGCGTCTGTTTTGGAATCCTGAGGGGGCTTCCAGGACCTCTGGGTTCTTCTTCCCCTGTGGGAGGACCCCGGGGTTGGGGGCTGGACTGGGAGGTGGGCAGGGGTTGGTCACTCTTTACTCCTTCTTGCACCTGTGCACGTTTGCATGAAGGGTGGTTTAGAAGTTTAAATGAGTTTGGTCTTCAAAAGGGTTTGGGAGCTGGGTGGTTGTTTTCGTGGTAAAAACACCGTTTTGCGTGAAACCTAAGACCCTGGATTCTGAGGCCCTGTTTATGGACCGATGCTGTAATAAACGCTGGGCACTGGTATCGGCCAGTCCAGGGAGAAGTGTGGCTCCAGGTGGCCCCACTGGCCACTCGCTGGCCAGAGCATAGGCTGTGGGGAAGGGGGCCCGGCACGGCGTCCCATCCTCTCGCCCCTGGTAACGGCCTGCAGACAGGACTAGCCTCAGAGCTGGCAGCCCGCCCCCCCCCCCCGCCCCAACAGAGGGTGTTTTCCTGTGGAACTTGGGATCTTCAGGCCCTGAAGTCCCCTGAGCAGGGAGACTGCTCTGAGCTGTCAGAAAAGGCCATTGTTCTCTGGCCCCTGTGGCACTTTGACTTCCTCCTGGCCTGTGATGGGGGCATGGCCTGTGATGGGGAGGACCTTCCCAAGGGAGCCAGTGGTCAGGAAGAGCTTCACATGGGCCCACTCTCTGTCCCCTGGCAGCTATGCCCACGCCCTGGACGGCCTGTACCGCGTGGCCCGAGAAGGTGAGAGGGGAGGTCCTTTGCACGGTGGGGGCCTGGGGCAGCCTCCAGCTGGGACCCAGGAGCGGGCCTAGGGAGAGCGCTGTTAAGGACTTGGGGGGAGGCCGGAGGGGTTTGGGCCGGGCACCCAACCTCTTCCCTTCCCCCGACAGAGGGTCTGAAGAAGCTGTTCTCGGGCGCAACTATGGCGTCCAGTCGAGGGATGTTGGTCACCGTGGGCCAGGTAGGGCTTCCGCTTGGGGTGGGACTCGGGCAGCATCTGGGGGGCCTGGTCGCAGCCCTCTGAGAGGTCCCAGAGGAAGGCAGTGGGCACAAACACACATGGGGCCGGGGAGGTGGGCTCAGGCCGGCCTGGGCCTCATCTGTCCGCCCAGGTGTGGTGACGGTGGATGACCCACAGAGCATGTACTTGGCCAGTCCAGCTGGTGTCATCGTGGGCCCCATCTGCTTTCCCCCGAGCTGTGGGCTGTCCCTTGGGCCCTGAGCATCCCTGCTCCCCCAACAGCTGTCCTGCTATGACCAAGCCAAGCAGCTGGTTCTCAGCACGGGGTACTTGTCCGACAGCATCTTCACTCACTTTATCGCCAGCTTCATTGCGGTGAGTGGCGGGGGTGGGGCCCTGACCAGCCTTGGGAGCTGAGGGCGCCTGGGATGAGCAAGGGCTCAGAACGGCAGGAGGCTTTGGCCCATCTGGCGGCTGCCCCTCTCAGGCTGCATTAGTAGGCGCCAGGGTCCTGGGGAGGAGGCCATGGATTCCCCCAGAGCCCAGGCCAAGACTGTTCCTGTTGTCCTCCATGGCCCTGGGGGTCCAGGATAGTCCTGTGGTGAGGGGGGTGAGGGAGGTGAGGGGGGTGAGGGAGGTGAGGGGTGCCCACCCGCCCTGCCTGGCAGACCCATTGGCGACAACCTGCCTTCCAGGGTGGATGCGCCACATTCCTGTGCCAGCCCCTGGATGTGCTGAAGACCCGGCTGATGAATGCCAAGGGCGAGTATCAGGTGAGTGGGGGCCTCGCCCTGCTGCTGCTGCTGGGTGAGCCTGTGTCCTTGTGCCAGGGTGTGGATGAGGCTCTGCCCCTCCACCCATGACTGCATCCCTCCCGGTTGCCGTCAGGCCTGCAGCAGCCTGGGCTCTGTGTGTGTTTTTGTTTTTTTTAAATAATTTGTTTATTTATTTATTTATCTTTGGCTGTGTTGGGTCCATTGTTGCTGCGCGCGGGCTTTCTCTAGTTGTGGCGAGCCGGGGGCTACTTTTCGTTCCGGTGCGCGGGCTTCTCACTGCGGTGGCTTCTCTTCTTGCAGAGCACGGGCTCTAGGCGTGCAGGCTTCAGGAGTTGGCACGTGGGCTCTAGAGCGCAGGCTCAGTAGTTGTGGCGCACGGACTTAGTTCCTCTGCAGCACGTGGGATCTTCCCAGACCAGGGCTCGAACCTGTGTTCCCTACATTGGCAGGTGGATTCTTAACCAGTGTGCCACCAGGGAAGCCACCTGTATGTGTTTTTAAATCAGATTCTTTGACTCGTTAACAGAGGCAGTTGGATCACTGCAGTCAGTGAAACTCGGCACGGTGCAGGTCGGCAGGTCCAGCGCCTGGGGCCAAGCACCTGTCCGAGGCTCCCTCCATCACGCACAGTGTCTTCTGTGCCTTTATGGCAGCCGCTCAAGCACCGTAGGTGCCTGGCAGGTCAGCCTGGCCCTGGGTGTTTTTTCAGATTCTAGTTTTGCCTGGTTAGTGGGCAGGGCAGCCCTTGACCTTTGTGCCTGCCAACCCCACCTCCCGTGTTTACCTTTGAACTTGCAGGCTGCTTTGCACACTCATGCCTGCCATCAGGTGCGGGGGTGGGGGGTGGGCGTTTGTGCCTTTCGAGAAGCAGCTTTCCATCTTATTGCATTATCTTGCGTTTTTTGCAGGGTGTTCTGCACTGTGCCATGGAGACAGCGAAGCTTGGGCCGCTGGCCTTTTACAAGGTTAAGCAGGGGCGTAGCTGGGGCAGGGGGGCAGGGCAGGGGGGTTCCCTCCAGGGCTATCTTCACATCCCCCTTCCTCTCTCCCTCAGGGCCTCGTGCCTGCCGGCATCCGCCTCATGCCCCACACCGTACTCACGTTTGTGTTTCTGGAGCAGCTTCGCAAACACTTCGGCATCAAAGTGCCGTCCTGATGTGGCCGTAGGAGCAGATGGGTCATGCCCAGCCCCCTGCCCCAGTATTTTCCAGAGTCCTGGAGGGTCAGCAGCTGAGCGCTCCCCTGAGCCCAGCACCTGCCCGCCGTGCTCCGACCCCCTCCTCCCTGGCTCAGGACCCCCGCCCCAGCCTGCCTGGCCAGCCCAGTAACCATCGTCCCCTCCTGAGCTGCTGCCCACACCTCCACCCCCTGCTGCCCACCCCAGGCTCTCCCCACCTGATGTCCAGCGGCCTCCTCTGCACACCAGTGACTCCCTCAGAGGAAGGTGTCTAGGCCCCAGGTTCAGTTTTCTCTCTCCCCAAGTAGGCAGTTGACCCTGGAGTTGGGAGGGGCAGGCTGTCCAGGCTTTCTGCAGTCTGGAGTCTCCAGCCCCTGTAGTCTCTTCCTTTCACTAAGCCCAGGGCCCCCAGCACTGTCTTCCAGCAGCTTCCACCGAGGACCTGGGTGATAGAGTGGGGGTGTGGACCCCCAGCATCGCTCACCAAATGACCCGTGCACCTGCACTTTCATCCCAGGAGAGGGACCATAGCTTTTATGATGTTCTCAAAGGTAGCTGCGCACGCACAGCTGCCGGGCCAGGGCAGAATGAGTACCCAGGAGGGAGGGTCTGGGTGTGACCCACAGGTGCCCCACACCCCTGCCCCCCGGTCCAGCCCATCCCCAGTTGCTTTAACAATCAGTTTCACCAAAACCTCTCAGTGCCAGCAGGCGGCTGCTGTCTTCATGAAGCGTGCAGTGTCCCCTCCTGGCTCCCTGAGCAGGAGTGGCATGTCCACAGGGGCTCCTGTCTACACAGCGGTCACTTGCAAGGTCCCCAGCAGCTGGTCAGCCAAAACGCCACTGCCCAGGTTCCACCGCCACAGCAGCCTGCAGATGGGCTGGGAGCTGCATCTGTCCGCCTCCCCCAGTCACCTGGCCACTGTGCCACACCCCCCGCCCCCCCAGCAAGTGGCCAGCACTTCCACGTCGCCCTACAGGGGTGTTAATAAAGGGCGGTGAAGTGCTGGGTCTGGTTTCTGTGTCCAGGCCACTAACTAGTCTGCCTCGCTGTCTCAGGCTACAAGACCATCCTCTGCACCCTCCAAGGAGGGCTCTTGGGTTTATGGAGGAGTAGGGCCCAGAGGAGGGGAGAAGCTGCAGCCCTGCCTGGATACACTGGGATGGCCTGTGGACAGATGGCTGGGGCGAGAGCAGGGCCTGCACATCTAGGGGTGGTCAGTGTTGAGGTCCTGGATCCAGGTCACTGTGGATCCCACAGGACTGCCCCTTCCCAGCAAGCATCTGGTGCTACAAACCCCCTAGGAATAAGATTTCCCAGTAGGACTGGCTGGTCTCCCTAGAGGTGCCCCTTGAGTCAGAGCCCTGGGGTTTTGGACACTGGCCTATTGTCCAGCAAACCCAGAAGGGCCTGGGAGACCCTGGTTCTATGGGCTGCAGGCCCTCAGACAGGCAGGCTAGGGCAGGAGCTGGTGAGAGTACCATCCTGAGGCCTTTTGATGTCCCAGGACAGGTGGAAGCTGCCCCAGGGCTCCTGCTGCCCCAGCCAGGGGACAGGACAGATGCCCTGGGCAGTTCATTCAGACATCAACGCCTCTGGCACCCTAGCCGTGAAGCAAGGAGAACTGTGGAGCATTTCAAGCAGATAAAAAGTAGAATTTTAGGTCTTGGTGATAGTTGCACAGCTCTGTAACCTGATAACCACTATATCGCAACAAAGCTGTTACTTTAAAAAAACAACAGGGCTTCCCTGGTGGCGCAGTGGCTGAGAGTCCGCCTGCCGATGCAGGGGACACGGGTTTGTGCCCCGGTCCGGGAAGATCCCATGTGCCGCAGAGCCTGCGCGTCCGGAGCCTGTGCTCCGCAACGGGAGAGGCCACAACAGTGAGAGGCCCTTGTACCGCAAAAAAATAAAAAATAAAACCCACATGCCCCCACCCCGCCCCCAGCCTCAGCGGTGAGCTCTCACCAGACTCATGTTGAGGTGTTCACACCCCACAGACCCTCCCCACCCCTGGATTATTTGGAAGCAAATCCCAGATGTCCTGTCATTTATAGATAAATACTTCACAAGTCTCTGAAAATGCTCTTTAAGAAAATCTAACATAACTACAATAGTAACTAACACGTAGGAAACAAAGTGGCCCGTGTTACCATCATCAGATTTCTCGGTTGCCACATGCGTGTTGTCAAGTTGGTTTCGTTTGAATCCAGTCCAGCTGAGGTCTCCTACTCACATCTCTCTATTGCCGGCGTCCCCTCCCCATCCTTTCTTCACAGGATAAGCCAGGTCCTTGATCCAGCTGCCTCTCCTTCCTCCGTCTGTGAATTTCCTAAAACCAGCAGATGGATCTGGATTAGGGTCACATTTCTGGGCTACTGTACAGGGTATGGAGTGCATGTCCTGCCTCAGCGTTTGGGCGCGAGGCAGCTACTGGCCTGGAAATGCATGGTCGGTGTGGGGGGCTGGGGTGCGGGCCAGACTTCCTGGGCCCTGGGCAGGTGGGTGGGTGGGGGGTCTCACAAGGAGCCTCGCCCTGGGTCTGGCCTGATGCTGCCCCCGCGCTCAGGCTGGAGCCCCGCTGAAGCGGCTGGAACCCAGAGCCCACACTGTAAAGCGGGAGCGGTGAGGGCGCGTGGCTGTTCGTGGGGCAGGCTGCTTCTCTCGGACCCCTGGCAGGTTGAAAAGGCAGCGTAGTTCAGAAATGCTGCCCACACAGGGCCGCGTTCTCTGTCCTGAAAGCTGCTTTGGTTTGGAGCGTTGGGATCCTCTTTCCTTGCCTGCGGAAGTGCCCGGGCAAGCCGGGAAGTTGGCATTTCACCAGCCTCCTTCCAGCCCAGCCAGTTTATGTGGCGCTCCCTGGACCAGTGTGTGGTGGGGGGAGGAGCCCCGTCTGGTTTGGGGTGGGGCACTGCAGGGTGGGGGTGCAGAGGGTAGTGAAGGGATGCTAGGTTTCCAGGTAGGCCATAGGGGTGGGCTTCGGGCACAGTGCCTGCCCACCCGCCCTGCAGAGGCCCAGCTTCCTGGACAGGGGCACAGAGGGGGGAAAGAAAACGAGACAGACCGGGGGCAGCAGGAAGGTTGGGGCAGGTCAGGGGCAAGGCCCTTCCCCGGGGAGTTCTCCACTTTTGTGGGTTCAGAACCAGCCTGAGAAGGTGAGCTAAGCAGTGGGCCGGCCCCACCTGCAGGTCACCTGACCCCAGGTAAGGAAGCATGGATTTCACACTCTGGCAGGGAAGCAAGTTCAGCATTTCATGACTCAATCTCCACCTTTCTTTCTTAAAGAAAGACGATCGTTTACAAAAAGTTACACAATGAGTAGCCGTTGTCAAGAAGTTACAACAAGGGTGCCAAGACAAGGCAGCAGGGAAGGACGGTCTTTTCAACAAATGGTTTTGGACGTCCACGTGGAGAATGAGCTTGGACCCTCCCACACACATGCACAAACCGCCTGGAAATGGATCACAAAGCTGAAACTATAAACCTTGTAGAAATGAACGAAGACCCTGCAAATGAGAACAAGCGGGGCTGTGTTCTCAGCTTGCTGTAGCAGGGAGACAGCCCCATCACTTGCATGTTGGCAGAGACTCAAAGGCAGGCAGAGGAGGGGCCAGCTTCATAGTGAAAGGGGGGCTCAGGTGCGCCCCGAGTGGGCTCGGGGAAGCTGTGGGCGGCCAACTGGAGGTGCTGCAACCTGTGTGGTTGCTGAGGGGAGCCTACTTGGCTTTCTCTGATTGGTCCTGAGCTGGAAGCGGAGGCAGAAATTAGGGAAGCTGGCAGGTGTTGGCCAAGTTTGGGCCGGTTGCTACAGGGGCTTAGAAACACACATCCACACAGAAACTTGCACAGGCATCTTCAGAACAGCATTACTCATAACGCCGAAAAGGTGGCAACAGCCCAAATGTCCGTTCCCTGATGAACAGATAAGTAAAATGTGGTATATTGTGTACAATGCAATACTATTTGGCCATAAAAACGAAGGAAACGCTGACGCACTACAGCATAGATGAACCTTGAAAACATTACGCTGCGCTGGGTGGAAGAAGCCAGTCACTAAAGACCACACATTATTATGTGATTCCATTTGTATGAAGTGTCCAGATCAGGCAAATCCAGAGACAGGAAGTAGATTAGTGGTTGCCAGGAGCCGGGATGCGGTGTGAGGAAGGGGGAAGTGACTACTGAAGGAGACTGGTTTCCTTTTGGACTCATGAAAATGTTCCAAATGTAGTAGAGTGATGGTCGCACAATTCTATGGATATACTAAAAATCACTGAATTGTGCACTTTATTTTTTTTTAAATAAATCTATTTTTTTTTGGGGCCGCGTTGGGTCTTTGTTGCTGTGCACGGGCTTTCTCTAGTTGTGGTGAGCGGGGGCTACTCTTTGTGGTGCATGGGCTTCTCACTGCAGTGGCTTCTCTTGTTGGGGAGCACGGGCTCTAGGTACGTGGGCTTCAGTAGTTGTGGCAGGCAGGCTCAGTAGTTGTAGCTCGCGGGCTCAGTTGTTCCGCGGCATGTGGGCTCTTCCTGGACCAGGGCTTGAACCCGTGCCCCCTGCATTGGCAGGAAGATTCTCAATGACTGCACCGCCAGGGAAGCCCAGATTGTGCACTTTGAATGGAGGGATTGTATGGTATGTGGTAACCAAGGTTTGCGCTCCTTGACCAAACTCCAGCCAGGTTCCTCTGGGCCTGCTTCTGCATCAGGCCTAGAAAGCCTTGGTTTCTGACAGCTCAAGCCGCATCCCCGGGGTGACTCCAGCCCCCCTTAAAGTGCCCGCCTGAGGACGGGCATCTCGGGTCTCTGTGGGAAAACAGAGGCTTACCTTGGACAAGCGCTGTTCATGAACCAGATGGGGGTCTCAGGGTCCAGGCGCCTGCATGCTTTAACTGTCTGCTGCCTGACTCCACTAAGCTACCCCTCCCAATTCCCACATTCTCACTTTAAAACACCAGTCACCGCCACACAAATCGAAATTGAGTTCAATTCACCCTGGAATTGTCCCCACTGCGAGTATAGTGCTGACTAGAACCTGCCCTTTGCACTCCACCATCCAGCTGTTTATCTCTGACATCGGACTGTGTCCCAGTGATGCTGTCTGGTGCTCCCCCTGGCAGCACATATATGACATTGGAATGATACAGAGATTAGCATGACCCTGTGCAAGGGCGACACGCGGATTTGTGAAACAGTCCATATTTTTTCAATTTAAAAAAAATTCAAGCAATACAGAATGGTGGAGAGAAGAGAGCAAAACAAATAAAAAATATGCTTCCACGTCTATCCATGCCTCGTCAGCCGGTGTGGGTGTAGATGACACAGAAAGAAAACTTCTCGTTAAGATGGGATCATATCGGGACTTCCCTGGTGGCGCAGTGGTTAAGAATCCACCTGCCAATGCAGAGGACACAGGTTTGAGCCCTGGTCCGGGAAGATACCACGTGCCTCGGAGCAACTAAGCCCGTGCACCACAACTACTGAGCCAGCGCTCTAGAGCCTGCGAGCCACAACTACTGCAGCCCACGTGCCACAACTACTGCAGCCCGCATACCTAGACCCTGTGCTCTGCAACAAAGAGAAGCCACCGCAATGAGAAGCCCGTGCACCGCAACAAAGAGTAGCCCCGCTCTCCACAACTGGAGAAAGCCCACACACAGCAACGAAGACCCAACACAGCCAATCAATGAATCAATCAATCCATCAATTTATTAAAAAAAAGATGGGATCACAGCATATGTCATCATTTATAATGTTTCATAAAAATGTTAAATCTCGTATTCATTACATGTTTTGCTTAGAAGGGAAATGAATATATTTAACTTGGAAAAAAGAATTGGGTTGATGCAAGGAACACATTAAATGAGGGATGCAGGTGCCACGCCCACAGAGCCAGAGGTGGTCAGAGAGCCACACTGATATGATGGACCCTGGGGACTTTGGGGAAAAGAAGGGACGTGAGGACATCTTTGTGATGTACACACTCCTCACAAGTGCCCATCCTGCTCAGGCCCACCCCCTTTTAAAAAAATATTTATTTATTTGGTTGCGCCAGGTCTTAGTTACAGCTTGCAGGATCCCTAGTTGTGGCATGCATGTGGGATCTGGTTCCCTGACCAGGGATAGAACCCAGGTCCCCTGCATTGGGAGCACGGAGTCTTATCCACTGCGCCACCAGGAAAGTCCCTGCTCCGGCCCTTTGAACCAGCCCTTCGTAGAATTTTGGATCCTGGAATGAGGCTGCTGACATTTGGGACAGCTGGGGACGAGGCGTGAATCTTGAAATCAGCCCAAAGGAGCACAGAGGGCCAGATGGAGCAGGTAAGGGCAGGCAGCCTGGGAAGGGAGCTGGCCTCCACCAGCCAGCCCAGGGACATGGCTGCGCCATCCAGGTCCTTCCTGCCTTACTCCCTTGTTACTGCCAATGGTCAGTCTATGTGTTTATAAATATTTGTTTCAAGTTGGTTCACCACAATACAAATTTGCACACACAGCAGGGTTTTCTGGGGATAATTTACTTCCTTCCAGACAAACCCGGGCCCTGACCCCTCCCCAGAAGAACAACCACTGCCACCAGGTATTTTCCCCACGTTGCTTAAATTTAACAGAAAAAATAAAAACAGAAGTGAGGTGGAAGAATCTCCAGTCATTGGAAAGTATTTATTTTTTACAAGAGATATTAGTTCCCAAAAGATGACGGAAACACCGGGAAAGAGGAGTCACTTGGTTTGGTTCCCCTCCTTCTGACACCACCCTCTCCCCCACCTCCTAACTGCTGACAAGCTGGAGGGACCAAAAGGCGGTGGCAGGAGCACCCAACACAGCACCCAGAGGCCCACTACCATCTCTGGGAGGCTGCTCTGAGCTCGGCTCCCACAGCTGCCCTCCCCATCTCCAGGGGCTGGGCAGCGGCCTTCCCAACCACCCAACTGCCTGGCAGTGGCAGGGGCTGGGGGGCGTGTGCAGCTTGTCCTCACGGCCAAGTTGCCGTCCTGCTGGTGCTACAAGCTGGGGGTCTGTCCCTGGAGCTCAGATCCACGCTTGGTGGCCAGGAGGACCCCTTCTCAGGGCTGATGGGAGTGGGGATCCTGCCCTCTCCTTGCCCACACCTGTGACCCTTAAGGACGCCCATCCCGTTGTGTCCCATCCTCATAGCCACACTGTAATAGGGAAGAACTTTTGTATTCTATTACATGTTAATCGCTAAAGGGATGTTGCCTATAAGCTTAAATTATACATAATGGCCCATCTCTGGGAACCCTGCCTCCCAGGTAATGAGCATTAAGCTAAAATACCTTTGTTTAGCTCACAAGAAACATCCTGACCAGGCCCACCTGTGAATGACTGCAGAGAGGAAGAAATTAACACGTCCCCTCCGGAGGCTGACCTGAACCAGGAAATGCTTGACTTTGACTCCCTCCCTTAGTAAAAAAGAAGCCTGAATTCTAACTCAGGTAAGATAGTTCTTTGGAGCACGAGCCCACCATCTTCTCAGTTTGCGGGCTTTCCAAATAAAGCCGTTATTCCTTGCCCCAACAATTTGTCTCTCGATTACTGGCCTGTCATGCGCAAGCAGTACGAGCTTAGACTCCGTAACACGCCATAGCTTTACATCATCGAAATCTAAACACTAAATGCTGTGTTTTGTGTATCTTTGTTGCACAGAGGTTTTGCCTCCGTCCCGTTTGTAACAGCTGAGCTCTGGTCCTGATTCTGCTCAAGGATGCCCAAGTCCCCCCCTCCAACCCCACCCTCCCTGGGGGCCTGGAGGGCCATCCAGTGTCCAGGATCGAGGGGGCCTGTCCCGGCCTCCTGGGAGGAGGCGGTTGGTGGTCCTGCCCCCACCCTGGCCTCTCCAGCAATCTTCTCACCCGCCTGCCCGGATTTCATTTGTTGGTGGTCTTTCCCAGAAAGGCTGGGTGGAGTCGGAGGTCTGGGGGCTACCTGTCGCCTTTGGGCCTGAACCACAGCTTGGCTTCTGAAAGCTTCCAGATCCCACCTCCCCTGTAAACACTGACCCGATTCCCCACCCTCTCAGGGTGACAGGCTTGTTCTGAGTTGAGGCCTAAATGACTCTTTAGGCCTGAATGTCAGTGACAACCAGGATATTTGTCTCGGGGTCGTCCTGGTACAGTTCCTGGAGCCACAGGGCTGCCCTTGGTCTGCACGTCAGCTCCTCCCAGTCCCTGCTTGGCCTCTGCGGTGTCTTCGAGGACATTTTCTGCCTGAGTTACAGGGTCACCTCTGACCATTTCTCTGCCCTCGACCTTCCTGAGTGTCTGTCCTAGCGTTTCTAGTCCGTGTCCTGCTGTCCACGCCCTCCAGCCCTTTGCTCCCTCAGCCGCCCCTCCCTCACCATGGCCGTGTCCCCTCCTCTCTGAGAGCGGACGGATAATTGGAGCGATTCCTCTAGTTCTTTCTGATGCCCTTGGCCCCTGATTGGGTTAACTCTCCATGACTGGGTGTTTGGCGTGTCTCCGCGCAGGCTGCGGACTTTCTTTTTCTGCCCCCCTTTCCTTCCTCTGTTTCTGGCACCCCATTTGCAGGTCACTCTGCCCCTTATCTGGGCCTGCCTCGTTTCTGACCCCGCTGCTCTGAAGCAGTTCAGTTCCCGGGCTCCTCGGGCGGCTGCCCTCCCTCCACCCTGGCCCAGGGCCCAGGGCCTCCCGGGGGACCTGCCCCAAGAGGGTGGAGCCAAAGGGGGTGCTACCTGGCCGCCCAGTCCCAGGGCCGGTGCTTAGGGAGACCAGGAGCAGAGGCCTCCCCGCCCTCCGTGCACTGGTCTCTCTGGCCAAGGTGCTCCAGCTGCTGGGTTCGGGCCTGCGGTGACAGAGCCGGGACGTGGCTCCCACGAAGGGGCTGAAGAGAGGCCAGCTGCTGACCATCGGGCCGAGTGGCCTCCCTGTGGCTTGTGGCTCTCACAGCACGGCCACTAGGTTCCAGAGGGACCTTCCCAGAGCCAGTGTTCCAGAAGACCACTTGAGAGGTTTTAATAGTTCCCCTGAGGGGACTTCCCTGGTGGTGCAGTGGTTAAGACCCCCTGCTCCCCAGGGAGATCAGCTCCGTGCTCTGCGACAACCTAGAGGGGTGGTGTAGGGAGGGTGGGAGGGAAGCTCAAGAGAGAGGGGATATGGGGATGTATGTATGCTTATGGCTGATTCACTTTGTTGTACAACAGAAACTAACACAGCATTGTGAAGCAATTATACTCCAATAAAGATCCAATAAAAAAAAAAAGACTCCGTGCTCTCAATGCAGGGGGCCTGGGTTTGATCCCTGGTCAGGGAACTAGATCCCACATGCATGCCACAACTAAGAGTTTGCATGCCTCAACTAAGGAGTCCACCTGCCACAACTAAGACCCAGCGCAACCAAAAGAAGAAGTTTCACTGATGTGTCATTTATCCTAACACACGATGAACCGCACACAATCACAGTGCACAGTTTTAGAAGTTTGTGCAGACAATACACCCCGAAAGCATCACCCCAGGCCAGATGGCAAACATCACCCCCCCAAAGTTTCCTCCTGCCCCTCTTCGTTCTCCCCATTCTCGGACAATCACTGACAGGCTGTAGATTCCTATAGATTCATTTCATGGAGTTCTATACTCTATACTTTCATGTAATGGAAACACGTAACGTTCTCTCTTTTTGTCTGACTTCCTGGCTCAGCAGAAGTACTCTGAGGTCCATCCAAGTTGCTCACGACATCTTACGCTGGGCACCATCCCATTGTATGGACGGAGATGCCTCAGTGTGCTGGTACACTCACTCCCTGATGGACACTAGGGCTGTCTCCAGTTTGGGGATCTTACAAATAAAGCAGCTATGAAAACTCGTGTACGATGTTTGTACGGACATACATGCACTTTCGTTTCTCTTGGTAAAAACCACTAAGAAAGTGACAAACTGTTTTCCAAAGTGGTTGTACCATTTTCATCCACTGGTAGCAGAGGAGTTTCAACTCCCACCAGCACTTGGTAGAGTCAGTCTTTTGAACTTTAGCCATTTTCATAGTGTGTGGTAGGGTCTCACTGTGGTCCTAATTTACATTTTCCTAATGACTAAAGATGTGGAGCATCTTTCATGGGCTTACTTATTTGTCATCTATGTATCTTCTTTGGTGAGGTATCTGTTCAAATGCTTTGACCATGTTTTTACAATTAAACTGTTTTCTTTTTATTGAATTTTGAAAAACATAACCCCACTAAGTTATTTCAATTTTCCTTGTGGGAAGATTTTAGTTTAGTTTAGTTCCTTTTTTTTTTTTTGGCCACACAGCATGCGGAATCTTAGTTCCCCAACCAGGGATCCAACCCTTGCCCTCGGCAGTGAAAGCACAGAGTCCTAACCACTGGACCTCCAGGGAATTCCCAAAGGAAGATTTTAAACTAACAGTTCCATTTCTTTAATAGATACAGGGCTATTCTGGTTATCTACTTCATTGGTGAGCTTTGGTAGTTTGTGTTTTTCAAGGAATTTGTCAAAGGTATTGGCATAGAGCTGTTTATAATATTACCTTATTATTCTTTTAATCACTATTGATTACTAATTGTTCATGTTTTCTAAGTTACGCATTTAAGGCGATAAAGTTTTTCCTCTGAGACTGACTTGGGCTCTATTCCACAAGTTTTTGACCAATAGTGTTCTCTCATTATTTGTCATTTAAAATTTTTAATTTGCTCTTTTACTCAAGAGTTAGTTATCTGAAGACTTTTTTTTTAAGTTTCAAACTATTTATCAATCAGTGTAAACCCCATCACAATACACCAACATGATTTTGTGCGTTTAGAGGGGAAATATTTCCTGGTTAAGTGGAAAATTGTGCAGATGGCTTCTGGAAGAACTTCATTCTAAACTGCTTTACAGTGAAACATTTAATTTAGAAGTCTGGACCTTCTTTCTTCAGTTTGCTGTAATCTACATTCACTGAGTAGAACTTGTACTGATCACTGGGACCCAGTTTGTTCCAGGGTTCTGGGTTATTCTCTCTGTCCCAACTGACATCTGGATTGAACAATGCCAGGCGCAAAACATACAGCGCTGCTCCAGTACCTCCTGCTCCAATAAATATGAAGAGGGGGATCACGCTAGGATGCTCCTTGGCCTGACCGATGATCTGGTGGATCATGGTTGCGACAGAAGCCTCGAGTCCAGACGGAGAGAACGACAAACTTGCAAAGCCTCTTATTTTTAAAAATAAGACAAATCCATAATTATAGCTGGAGACTTCACCACCTCTCTCTCAGTAGTTGACAGAAAACTAGACAGAAAATCACCCGGGATGTAAAAGACCTCAGCATCATCAACCAACAGGATCTAATCGGCATTGATCGGACATTCTACCCACAACAGCAGGACACAACTTCTTTTCACAACACAGCGTACTAGCCACCATACAATCACGATCATGGCAAGCCACCAGGAGTCACTTGGACACACATTCTGTTGAAACGCCTCAACAGGTTTAAATGAGTTGAAATCATACAAATTATGTCTCTGACCACAGTGGACTCAAACTAGAACTCTTCAACAGAAAGATAACAAGAAAATCCAAACACTTGGAAACTAAACAACACATTTCAAAATCATTAGTGGGTCAAAAGAGGGAAACTACAAAATAAGGTGAACTGAATAAAAATGAAAATACAACATACAAAAATGTGTGGGCAGCAACAAACAGGGTTTAGAGGGAAATTCATAGCATTAAATGTTTATATTAGAAAAGACTATGTAAGAATGTATTTTTCAAATGAAAAAAATGTAAACTTCTACCTTATGAACTAGAAAAAGAAGAGCAAAAATAAACCGAAAGCAAGCAGAAGGAAAGGAAATTCTAAAGGCAGCAGAAATCAATTAAAATGTAAATGGACAAATAATAGAGAAAATCAATGAAACAAAAAGCATTTCTTTGAAAAGATCAATCAAATTGACAAATTCTAGAAAAACTGATAAATGCGGACATCACTACAGATCTTTCAGACACCGAAAGGAAAGTAAGGGAATATTACAAACAACGATAAAAATTTCACAATTTAGATGAAATGGAACCAATCCTAGAAAAGCATAAATTACCACAACTTACCCAATTTGAAATGGATCATGGGAATAGCCGCATAACTATTATGGACATTGAACTCATAATTTTAAAAATCCCAAAGAAAGAACTCTCCAGCCCAGATGGTTTCATGGAGAATTCTACCAACATTGAAAGAAAAATTTTACACAATCTCGTCCAGAAAATAGAAGAGGAGGAGATACTTCTCAATTCATTTATGAAGCTAGTATTACCCAGATACCATAACCAAACAAAGACAATACAAAATAAGAAAACGAAAGACAAACAATTCTCGCGATATAGATGCAAAAAACCTACAGCTAACATTATACTTAACAATGAAAGACTGAATGCTTTCCCTGTAAGTCAGAACGAGGCAAGGCTGTCCACTCTCACCACCTTTGTGCAGTGCAGCACCGGAGGTTCTAGCCAGTGCACGAAGATGAGAAAATAAAATAAAAGGCAGCCATACATGAGAAGGAAGAACTAAAACTGCCCCTATTTCGGATGATATGACTGTCTATGTAGAAAATCCCAAGGATGCTACAAAAGAAAAAAACAAAACAAAACAAAAAACCTCCTAGAACTAAATTTTTCTTTTTAGTGTAAAAAGAAAGTTGTTTTTGGTTTTTTTTAAGAATGCCATATTCTTAGAAACTAAAATGTGCACTCCTAAGTAACAGCTGCTGAAGAGATAATCACAACAGAAATTATGAAAAATTTAGAATTGCCCAACAACGAAAATATGACACATCGAAAGTTGCAACACTGAAGGGAAGCTTATAGCCTTAAATGCATTTATCACAAAACTATGTTAAAAAAAAAAAAGTATCTAAGCATTCAACTTAAGCAATTACAAAAAGAACAGAGTAAATCCCAGAGAGAGCAGAAGAAAGTACCAAAGATAAGAACAGAAACGAATGAAATAGAAATTGACTAACAATAACTCAAAACTGGTACTTTAAAAAGATGTGTCAGGGCTTCCCTGGTGGCGCAGTGGCTAAGAATCTGCCTGCCAGTGCAGGGGACACGGGTTCGAGCCCTGGTCCGGGAAGATCCCACATGCCGCAGAGTAACTAAGCCCGTGCGCCACAACTAGTGAGCCTGTGCTCTAGAGCCCGCAATCCACAACTACTGAAGCCCGCGTGCCTAGAGCCCATGCTCTGCAACAAGAGAAGCCACCGCAATGAGAAGCCTGCGCACCGCAATGAAGAGTAGCCCCTGCTCACTGCAACTAGAGAAGGCCCGCACTCAGCAACAAAGACCTAACGCAGCCAAAAATAAAATAAAATAAAAAGATGTGTCAAATCATCACACCACTAACACGTCCAACAAGGACAATGAGAAAAGACACAAATCTGCAACAAGAGAAAACATACAAAAGAAATACTAGAGATTGAAATTATTAGTGAATCCTACAAACAACTTGATACCAGTACATTTGAAAGGGAAGAAGAAATGGGTAAGACTCTAGAAAAACACAGAGGCTGAATGTACACTGGGACAATGGCTACTAGATACGCCAACAGAACTTGGCCGGCCCCAAACGGCCAGGACTTGGCCAACACCTGCCAGCTTCCCTAATTTCTGCCTCCGCTTCCAGCTCAGGACCAATCAGAGAAAGCCAAGTAGGCTCCCCTCAGCAACCACACAGGTTGCAGCACCTTCAGTTGGCCGCCCACAGCTTCCTCGAGCCCACTCGGGGCGCACCTGAGCCCCCCTTTCACTATGAAGCTGGCCCCTCCTCTGCCTGCCTTTGAGTCTCTGCCAACATGCAAGTGATGGGGCTGTCTCCCTGCTACAGCAAGCTGAGTACACAGCCCCGCTTGTTCTCATTTGCGTGGTCTTCGGTTATAGCCACAATATGTATTACCAAAATTCACACAGGCACACCAGATCTAGCTGGTTTCACAGGTGAATTTTTACTAAGCATTCATGGAGCAGAAAAATCGCTATCTTAAAAAAAAAAAATCGCTATCTTAAAAACTTCACAGAAGGCTAGCATGATCTCAACTCCAGAATGAAAATGAAAAGACCAATCTAATTTCTCATCATAAATGCAGCAAGCCTAAAGAAACTGTTAATAAACTGAAGTCAGCTGTATATAAAAATGTTAGACCTCTGATCATGCTGGGCTTAGAGCAGCTTTTCAATGTCAGGAAACTGATGAATGTACTTCCCGATACAGATTAAAGGAGAAAAAAAATCCATGATCACCTCAATAGTTGCAGAAGGAGGATCTGAGACAATCTAATACTCATTTGTGATTTTAAAAAAATCGCCTGGCGACCTAGGAGTAGAAGAACAACTTCTTGATCTGATAAAGGGCATTGTCTTCAAACGATATAGTAAAATTAACACCCATCAATTATAGGAGGAGAGATAGACATTTGATTATATAACAAATTTTGGAATTATGCATGGCAAAAGATTCTATAAAGAAATACACACACATGGGACTTCCCTGGTGGTCCAGTGGTTGAGACATCGCGCTTCCACTGTGCAGACGTGGGTTCAATCCCTGGTAGGGAAACTGGGTTCCCGCAGGCCACGTAGTGTGGTCAAAAAAAAAAAAATACAAGAAATACACACACAAACATGAACACAACAGACCAGAGAAAACATTTGCAAAGTATACAATAAAAAGTTCCTAATATACTAATTGCTCTTACAAATTACTGTACTAAGAAAAAACCACCTGATAGGAAAATGGGCTAACACTGCAAACCTTTTCTGGGCTGTACACCCTGCATTAATCAGGAATCTTTTGATTACATGGTACAGAAACCCAGTTCAAACCGACTTGTGCATGAGGGAATGTATTGGCTCACCTGGGCTTCCGGCATGGCTCAATCCAGGTGCTTCATCCATTTCTCTTTTCCTGTCTCAGTCCTGCTTTCCTGCACATGGCTTCATTCCCAGGCAGCCTCTCCTCAAATCCTGTCCACATTCTGCCAGCTTGGATTCCCCATGGAGAAGGGGACAGCAAAGACCTGCATGACCTCTCACTGCCCCCACCTCAGCCATTTGCCTGCCTGAATCAACTTCAGCTGCTAAGGACAGGCTGGCCCGCCAAGCCTGGGTTTCCAGCTTCCCCCAGACTGAGTGGGGAGAGAATCCCCAAAGGGAAACCAAGATACTCTCACCAGAAAAGTGGGGAGAGACCGGAGACTGCTGTGTAGGCAAAAGAGAGTGGGCCCATCGCAACCCCGTTTAGAAATTAAAACAAACAAAAAGGAAAGAAAGAAAAAAAGAAATTAAAACAGCTCTGGATCCCCTTCTGCTCAGAGAATTTCTTCTTCCACCAAATGATTTGAAACATCTATTACGTGCTTTAAAACACAGAGTACTTGCCCTCCTGGGGCGTCCAGACCTGGATTCTAATTAACTAATTGCACAAACACCATGGAAGCAAAACAAGAAAGGAGTTCCGGAGCCTGCCTGGGTCTGAGACCTGAAGAAAGGCGGGAGGGAGGCAGGAGAGCTCCAGGAGGAGAACCGAACAGTCGCTAAACCCCTGCGGTGGGCGGGAGCTCGGGGCCTGAGTCCCAGGATGGAAGCCTGTGGGCGGAGGGCGGAGGGCGGAGGGCGGAGGGCGGAGGGCGGAGGGCGGGCTGACAGGGCCTGGGCTATGCGGTCAGGAGCAGTTAGAGGGCCTTAATTAAGGCAATGACTGGGTCAGGTGTGGATACTAAAGGATTTCCTGGGCTGGCAGTCCATCACACAATTAAACATAGAGTTACCATATGACCTAACAATTCTTCTCCTAGGTTTATTCCCAAGAGAAATGAAAATATGTGTCTACGTGAAAAGCTGTACACGGGTGTTCACAGCAGCCTTACTCAGTCCCCAAAAGGTGGAAACAACCCAAATGTCCATCTGTGTATGAAGGGATAAACAAATTGTGATCCACCATTCAATGGGCTCCTACTCAGCCTTTAAAAGGAATGAGGGCCTCACACCTGCTACAACACAGATGCACCTTGAAGACATTAAGCTCAGTGAAAAGAGCCAGACACAGAAGGACAAATAATGCATGATCCCACTACCTGAGGTTCCCTAGAACAGGCAAACTCATAGAGACAGAAAGTGTATTAGCGCTTGCTTAGGGCTGGGGAGGGAGGTCTGGAGGGCTGCGGGCTAGAAGGCAGGAGGTTTTCTTTTCTTTCTTTTTTTTTTTTTTTTTTAAGTCTTTGGCTGCACCTCGCGGCATGTGGGATCTTAGTTGCCCGACCAGGGATCAAACCCGTGCCCCTTGCAGTGGAAGTGCAGAGTCTTAACCACGGGACCACCAGGGAAGTCCCAGGAGGTCTCCTTTTGAAGTGATGAAATGTTCCAAAAATTAACTGTGGTGATGGTTGCATGGCTGTGAATATACTAAAAACCACTGAACTGTACATTTTATTTTCGGATTTTATTTTATTTTTTAAATGGTTGCGTTGGGTCTTCGTTGCTGCACGTGGGCTTTCTCTAGTTGCAGCGAGCGGGGGCTACTCTGTTGCGGTGCGCGGGCTTCTCACTGCGGTGGCTTCCCTTGTGCAGCACGGGCTCTAGGCACACGGGCTTCAGTAGTTGTAGCACGTGGGCTCAGTAGCTGTGGTGCACGGGCTTAGTTGCTCTGCGGCATGTGGGATCTTCCCGGACCAGGGCTCGAACCCCTGTCCCTGCATTGGCAGGCAGATGATTCTTAACCACTGCGCCACCAGGGAAGCCCTGCCCAGTTGTTTTAAATTATATGCACCATGTCTGTGTCCCCGCTATAAAGTTGGCCCCAAAGGGAGGAGGGCTGAGTGTTTTCCCTGGCTGCGTCCCTCCAGCCATGAAGCCCACCTGGGCCTGGCTCAGCTGAACTCCCTGTGGTTTGCTAAATGAATGAAGGAGTGAACAAATGAGTGAGCGAGTGAGAGAGGAAAGAGGTGGGAGAAGCAGCTGGGCCTGGGTGGGTTCACCAAGTAGGCCTGTTGCCAAAGGGAAAGCTGGACATTCCCCAAGTGGCCGCTGGTTGGCAGCCTGGTGACACTGACAGTCAGGAGGGCTGGGAGCCAGAGGTGCGGGCAGGCTGGGCTGGGCGAGGTGGTGACGGAAAAGTGTGTGGCCCAGTGACAGGGATGCTGCCTGGCAGCCACCAGGCGGGGGCTTCCCTATGCCAGGCTGCATTCCAGGGTGAAGGGGGGCAACCAAAGGAAAAGTTGGCTGGAATGTCTTCCAGGAACAAGAACGGTCTGGAAAGTACAAAACTCCAAAATGCCAGGGTCCAGATCCCATCTAAGCCACCTGCACAGGGTGGAACCCAGGGGCTTCAGAGAGAGGGCGGCCGGGCTCAGGTGGTAGGAGAACTCAGGCTTTGGGGCAACATTTCCTCCATACATACCCGTGGCCTTCCCGGAACTCAGCCAGCCTTGGGGAGAGGGGTGTGACCCAGGTCCAGGGCCAGACAGTCCACCAGCATCGCCAGCACCCAGTGCAGGCTACTGGGCTGATGGGAGAGAGGATGCAGACACCAGAGCCAGACCCACGATGGGGGCGTGGCAGGCAGGCAGGGTGCAGGGGCAACCCAGGAGGGCTCACAGCATGCTGTGATCAGGCCTGGAAGGGCCAGCTGGGTGACTGCGGGGAGAGCACAGAGCCATTCAGTATGCTCTGAGAGCTGTCTGGGGAAGATGGAAGGGGGCGAGGCCAGACCCTGTGGCCAGTGTGTCCCACCAGGAGTATCTGTCTGTTCTCATTCCTGCTGGGGACAGTGGGGATTCTGCAGCAGGGGCAGGACCCCAGCTGGTTGTGGGGCAGAGTGTAGAAAGAAGGCTCTGGCTTCCTTTGGTGAATAATTTTGGGGGTGTGATGGTGGGGCTCAGGTGGGACATCGGAAGGCTGGAAGGAGAGGGTGCTGCAGAGGGAAGCCATTACCGCAGGCCCTGGGGGCACTGGACGCAGGGTGCAGTGGAAGGGTGCTGAGAGGGGCCTGGTCAAGTGTCCAGGGTGGCCCCCCCCCAGGTCTTTGCACCCTGCCCTTCAGCCTCCAACCCACCTCTCCTGCCCTGTGGGCAACCAGGTCCTTCCTCACACAAGCCAACTGGGCCCAGCTTTATTTTCCAGACCCTATGAGGGTGACCAGGAAGCCCAGGACCCCTGTGGGGCTCCCTCTCTCCCAGCACCCAACACTGAGAACCCCCAGTGAGGGGAATTGGAGGACCAGCCATCATTGCTTACACTGCCACCCAGGGCCACTGCAGGGGTCACGCCTAGCAGCAGTGATTAGTTCTCTAGGAACACCCTGCACCCTGGGGGGGGCCACTTCCCACAACAGGTCCTGATGTCCAGGCTCAGCCCCAGAACCCGTCACCCCTGGAGGCCTGGTCACTGTGGGCTCTGCAGGCCGTCCCCTCCAGGGGGTCCACCAGGCCCCGGTCAGGGTCAGGGTCAGGTTGGACCCTAAAGCATTTTGTCTTCCCATCCATTTATCCTTCCAGCCAGTTAGTTGAGTTTCCAGCAACTCACAACCAGAAACATCTTCCCTGTTTCCAAGTATTAGAGTCGGCAGCGGCAGGAGCAGAGACAGGGCCCTGGGGCAGCGGTGAGCCCGCTTCAGGGGAACGTGCCGCTTCCCCTCTGATGAGGACACACAGGGGAGCACGCTCCCCAGGTGGTGTCTGCAAGACGCAGCGGAGGCTGAGGAAGGAGCAAGCCTGCTCGGCCGCTGTGCTCAGGCTCCCGCTTGGTGGAGCTCACGTTCATCCGTGATTCCGCGGGTGCTGGCAGCGGTCGTGCCAGGAATTAAACAGTGGGTATGATGGGCACCACCCCCTGCATCTTAAGACTTCAAAATTTTTTATTGCGGTAAAATACAATAAAATCTAACACATAATATAGATATATAGTAAATGTAATAAATTATATATAATAAAATTCACCGCTTCAGGTGTACAGTTCAGTGGTATTGAGCCTATTCACATGGTTGTGCAGCCGCCGCCACCATCTCCAGGTGACGCTTTTCATCTTCCTCAAGTGAAACTCTGTCCCCATTAAACACTAACTCCCCATCAACCCCCTCCCCAGCCCCTGGCAACCTCCATTCTGCTTTCTGTCTTTGTGAATCCGACTACGCTGGGTCCCTCATACTAGTGGATCCTACAGGATCGTTCTTTAGTCACTGGCTGATTTCACTGAACATCATGTCCTCAAGGTTCATCCGTGTTGCAGCAGGTATCAGAATTGCCTTCCTTTGTAAGACTGAATAATATTTCTTTACCTGGATGGACCACATTTTGTTTATCCATTCATCCATCCATGGACACTTGGGTTGTTTCCACCTTTTGGCTGTTGTGAATAGTGATGCTATGAACGTGAACGTACAAATATCTGTCCGAGCCCCTGTATTCAGTTCTTCTGGGAATATACCCAGGAGTGGACTTGCTGGATCACATGGTGATTCCACGTCTAACTTTTTGAGGTGCCTGTGTCTTAAGTCTTTAAGACTCTGGAATCCCCCACCTAACACAGAGGCCTCATAGTACCTTGGTGTCTTGGATTCAGGGTCAGCTCAGACCCTCATGTGCAGCGCTGGAGAGATCTGAGTGGTCTCCTCTCTCCTGAGTCCAGGCTTGGTCTGGAGTGTCAGGGAGGGGTCACCCACCCTTGACCTTTTTAGGGGATAAAAGTGAAGCAATGCCGTCACCGGCTGCCCACCCCCACTCCCTGAGGGGGCTCCTCTAAGTTGCCCCAGGACCCTCCCCCGGCATCCATGCCCTCATGAAGTCCTCTCCCCTGAGTGCAGACTGGACTCAGTGACTTGCCTCTGACAAATAGAAGGTGACAAAGTGACGGGACGTCCCTTGTGAGATTGGAGATTAAAGACTGTGGCTGCCATCTTGCTCAGGCCCCAAGGAAGGAGCCGCTGTGTCCAGCCAGCAACCAGCAAGGACCTAAGGATGTGACAGCCATGGGGGCCTGGAAGCTCCCTCCCAGGGCTTTCTCCATCAGCTGCAGGTTCTCTTGCAAATACACCGCCCAGCCCTCGTTTCCCCAGCCTCTGTCATCCCCAAACTCCCAGGAGCCATTCCAGCAGCATGTGAGGACAGATTTCAGGCATCCTTGCCAGGATTTGGAAAACGTCCCACATCAATAACTCCCCCCTCCCCAGCCCAGTTCCACTCCCCACTCCAGATCCTGAATATCCACCTTCCCTTCTCCGGGGTCCTGCGGGTGCAAGCCTGCTTGGCCACAGCTACCTGGAGAATAAGCCACCGCCGCCCACAGTCAGGTCACAAGAGAGTCACCCGTCATGACTTGTCAGGGGCCTGGAGGGGAGGCGGGCAGATCTTGGAAAGGACATCTGCCTCAGGTGAGGTCTGCACAGCCCGGGCAGCAGGAGGCTGGTCTCCTCCAACCAGGTTTGTGGCCACTTCTGCTGCCAGCAGTTTCGGGGGGATCTGAGTTCCGGGGCTGGGGGCTTCCACCCTGATACCCCATCTGGGTCATGGGGTCCACCCTCTACTATGGATCTTGACATTGGCCCAGGAGATGGCGAAGCACAACCATCCTTTCCTTTTCCCCACCCCCCCAGGATCAAGTCTTTGGCCCCACTTCCAGCAAACCTGCCCTCCAGCTTTAGGGGCTGTGACTCTCTGTGCTGCATGGTGGCTGTGTGAATGTCTTGGGGCTGCCACGGCGGGTACACAGCCTGGGTGGCTTAAACTACAGCGTCTTATCAACTCACAGTCCCGACGCTGGATGCCTGAGATCAAGGCGTCAGCAGGCTGGCTCCTCCTGAGGACTCTCCTGGGTGTGTCGCCTTCTCCCTGTGTCCTTACATGGTCGTCTCTCTGTGTGTGTCTGTGTCCTAATCTCCTCTTCTTACAAGGACACCAGTCAGGTTGGATTAGTGCACACTCTAATGGCCTCATTTTACCTTAATTACTTCTGTAAAAGCCCTATCTCTAAATACAGTCTCATCCCAAGGTGCTAGGGTTTAGGACTTCAACATACACATTTTAGGGGGGATGCGATTCAGCTGGTAACAGGGGCCCCTGGATCTCACTGCAGCCCTGAATTGCTACTGGATGACCTGAACTTTCTTCAAGGCCTCAGGCTGGTCAATGTCTGATCCTTAAAATTTCTGTTGCCCCCGTATCTCTCCAACGCCAGAGACAAAGCTTGCCTAGGCCAGTCCACTCCAGGAGAGCAGCCGTCACAACCCTATCACCAGCGGCCCCTGAGGGATGGGAATTGTGGGTAAACCCCAGCTTCCTTGCCCCAGGGTTCCACCAATTCCCACTTCTCAGGGTTTGAATCCATCACTCAGAGAAGCCATCAGATTTTTCTGCAGGAAGTCTGTGGCACAGATGGGCAGGCACAAGTGAGCTCTGGGGCCGGCTGGAGGAGTGGGTGACACAAGAACAGGGGAAAAAAAAAAAAAAAAAGAACAGGGCAAGCCAGTTGACGAAAGCCAGCCAGGCCAGCCTGTGGGCCGTCTGTGCATCACTGGGAGAAGACTCAGTCCTGGGGGCACAGGGGAGCCATCGAAGGTTGTAAGGACACGATATGGTGGGAAGAAGTGAGAACAACCCATATGTGCTTGTGCTTCTGGGCAAGTCCGACTCAAGCAAAATTCCAGGCTTAACTGCCTACATCCTGGCCCCCAGCCTTGAGGGACCCCTCCCTGTCCTTCCCAGCCTCCTTGTCACACACCCCCGCTCCCTGGTCCCATCTGGCCTGGCTCATTCTTCAGGAGCCCTGGGGGCCGTGCCTCTTCTGCTCCCACCTCACCTGTGCTCCGCATCCTGCCCTGATATCCCAGATGGGGGCCTGGGCTTGTCTGCCCCCATCACCCTGAGCTCCTGGGTCAGGGGCCGCCTGCCATGCTGCCCCTCTGTGCCCAAGCACCACCTGTCCACCTGTCCCCTGGCCTCCCGGGCAATGCTGCCCAGCCCCCAAGCCCGCTGCTTGTCGCTGACCCAAGCCTGGCCCCATCTAGGCTGGTGGCCCTAGGGCCCCTTCCTGCTGCTGCCGTCCCTCTACGTGGCTTGATTTGATTGAGCCGCGCTGGATGCCACCTAATGTGATGTTGCTCAGCCTAACAACCTTGATGGTGGCTCAGGGCGAGAGGCAGCTGGTGAGACAAGAGGCCAGGACTCAGAGGGTGGGGGTCACTCGGGGAGAGAACGACGGCCGTGGGGGGAGGATGCTGCACCCCTCAGTCCAGCCCTGCTTTGTGCAAGCCGGGACCAGGGCCCCTCCCCAGGACAGGCTGCAGGGGGCTGAAGGCCCTGGACCGGCCACTTCACCTCCAGAGCCTCGGGCTCCCCATCTATAAAATGGAAGTGGGGACCCCAGCCCTGCACAGAGACTGGTTTCCAGGCCCAGTGTCCCATTTGGTCAAGACGTGGGCTCTGGGCTTCCACCACCCCCACCCTCGGCTAAGGGTCCTCGGCAGGCTTGAGTTCTTCCGTTTACCTTTTCTGAAAGAGGCCAGATGCCCCCTCACCACCCACTGGTTGGGAGAATTCAGAGGGCGTGTAGGTGGGGCTGGCCCCGAGCCTGATCTGCGGAGGAGCCGGGTAAACACTGGCGGGTGAGCTGACGCTCCCAGGAGATGGGCAGTGAGTGGGGACAGGTCCTGGGTGCCCCAGAGGCTGTCTAGACTTGGGGATGGCTGTGGCTGGTCATGGGGGGCCTGGCCTCTCCCTGTCCCCGGCTCCCCAACACCTTTGAGCATGCCACCTGCCCTCTGGGGGTGGGGTCTGGGCACGGCCCATGTGCACAGTGGCCACCAGAGCCTCAGTTTATCTTGAAGACACAGATGGAGGCTGGAGGGGAGTTTGGTGGCGGGGTGGGGGGTCCCTGTCAGCAGGAGAGTGGCCATGGCGTCCAAGAGGCAGAGGAGGCCCGCGTGAGGGGCAGTCTTAGCCGGATGGGGTGGGGCTCGTGGTTGTGCGAGCGGATGCGCTTGGAGTGGGGCTCAGTAGTGACCAGCCAGGACCGTGGCAGTGGAGCCCAGGAAGGCTGCTGAGGCCTGAGAGCAGCAGGGCCGGTGAAGGCCACCTGCAGGAGTTTCTTTGTGACCGCCTGGAGGGGTGGGATAGGGAGGGTGGGGGGGAGGGAGACGCAAGACGGAAGAGATATGGGAACATATGTATATGTATAACTGATTCACTTTGTTATAAAGCAGAAACTAACACACCATTGTAAAGCAATTATACCCCAATAAAGATGTTAAAAAAAAAAAAAAATCAAGATCAGGGGAGGAGGAGCCGGCTGGTCAGGAAGGAATGACAATGAACACCTGGGAGGAGGGACCTCGGCTCTGAGCTGCCCCAGCAGGAAGGGTCCACCCCATCCCAGACACAATTCCACCAGCTGTGACCCAGCACCCTTTTGCTTTACTTTAAGAAAATACTGAGAGTTCCCTGGTGGCCTAGTAGTTAGGATACCGGGTTTTCACGGCTGTAGCTTGGGTTCAATCCCTGGTCAGGGAACTGAGATCCCGAAAGGGTAGAGTCCTAACCACTAGACCACCAGGGAATTCCCACAGCAGAAACCCTTAAATCCTGCTAGTGGTACTAAAAATCGGCATAATAATTTCAAATAGCAATGGGCCAATATCTAGGGAAATAGCATTATGTCTATTTTAAAAATTGAATGTGTAGTTAAAAGCCTTCCTACAAAAAGACAGCTCCAGGCCCAGATGCTTCACCAGTGAATTCCACCAACATCTAAGGAAGTAATAATGCCAATTTTATACAGACTTCCAGAAAACAGAAGAGGAAGGAGTACTTTCCAGCTCATTTTATGAGGCCAGTATCATCCTGATACCAAAGCCAGACAACTTTATTACAAGAAAATAAAATTACACACTAAAATCCTTAATGAACACAGATGCAAAAATCCTTAATAAAATGTTAGCAAATCTAACCCAGAAATATATAAAAAGGATAATATTTTTGACCAAGTGAAATGTATCCCAGGAATGCAAGGTTGGTAAACATTTGAAAATCAGTATAATTCAGCACAGCAATAGACTAAGAAAGACAAATCAAAAGATAATCTCATAAAAAAGAAAAGACATCTGGGTTTCCCTGGTGGCGCAGTGGTTGGGAGTCCGCCTGCCGGTGCAGGGGACGCAGGTTCATGCCCCGGTCCGGGAAGATCCCACATGCCGCGGAGCGGCTGGGCCCGTAAGCCATGGCCGCTGAGCCTGCGCGTCCGCAGCCTGTGCTCCGTGGCGGGAGAGGCCACAGCAGTGGGGGGCCCGCGTGCAGAAAAAAAAAAAAAAAAAAAAAGAAAGTAGGAGAGTGACTTCCCTGGTGGTGCAGTGGTTAAGAATCTGCCTGCCAATGCAGGGGACACGGGTTCGAGCCCTGGTCCAGGAAGATCCCACATGCCACGGAGCAACTAAGCCCGTGCACCACAACTACTGAGCCTGCACTCTAGAGCTCGCAAGCCACAACTACTGAGCCCACGTGCCACAACTACTGAGCCCGTGTGCCTAGAGCCCATGCTCCACAAGAAGAGAAGCCACCGCAATGAGAAGCCCGCGCACTGCAATGAGTAGCCCCCGCTCGCCGCAACTAGAGAAAGCCCATGCACAGCAGCAAAGACCCAACGTAGCCAAATATAAATAAGTAAAAAATTTATAAAATTAAAAAAAAAAGAAAGTAGGAGAGCAAGCCATTGAACGGGAGAAAATATTTACAAAACATGTATCTGGTGAAGGTCTTGTATTGGAATGTATAAGTAATTTTTTGAAAAGCCAATTTTTTTTTTTTTTTTTTTTTTTGCAGTACGCGGGCCTCTCACTGTTGTGGCCTCTCCCGTTGCGGAGCACAGGTTCCGGACGCGCAGGCTCAGCGGCCATGGCTCACGGGCCCAGCCGCTCCACGGCATGTGGGATCTTCCCGGACCGGGGCACGAACCCGCGTCCCCTGCATTGGCAGGCGGACTCTCAACCACTGCGCCACCAGGGAAGCCCTAAAAAGCCAGTTTTTAATCAGCAATAGATTTGAACAGGTGATTCATAAAAGAAGACATACAGACAGCAAAGAATCACATGAAGAGATGTTGACCATCATTAGTTTTTGGGGAAATGCAAACCAAAACCACAATGAGATACCACTATATATGTAGTGGAATGGCTAAAAAATCAGAATCAACAACCAAAAATCCTGAAGATCCCGAGAGAGCCGAGGGGTCGAGGCGGGGAGGGGGGACGCAGGACGGTGCAGCTGCTCAGAACAAGAGCTTGGCGGTTTCTTATAAAGTTAGTCAAGGGCCTGGGAACCACAGTCCCACTCCGAGGTGTTTCCTCAGGAGAAAGGAAAACACGTGTCCACACAAAGATCTGCACACAACCGTTCAGAGCAGAAGAGTTCACTATGCCAAAAGCTGGGAACAGCCCAAATGTCCACCAACTGGACGAACCACCAAACCTCGGGCCACCCATCCGGGGGAGCAGGACTCAGCAATCAACAGAAGGAACCATTATTACAAGCTGCATCACGGATGGATCTCAGAAGCTTCGCAGTAAGTGAGAAGCCAGGTACAAAAGGCTACATAATCCATTTGTATGTATTCTGGGAAAGGCAGATCTATAGGCAGAGAAATCAGGTGGGTGATGGCCAGGGGCCTGCGGGGGGAGGACAGACTACACGGGGTCCTGAGGGAATTTGGGGGCAACAAAAATGTTCTGTATCTTGTCTGTGGTGGTTACATGACTATATATTTGTCAAAACTCATTCAATTGTACATTTTTCAAGAGTATATCATGTCTCAATAAACCTGACTTTTAACACATGCTATGAAATTAATACATATGTGCATTTGAAAATAAAATACGGTGTTAGTGAGTGTATGTACGGGAACTCTTAAACCCCGCTGCTGGGACTGTGAATGGGCTCATCATTTCCAAAAACAATTGGTCAATATCTAGTGAGGCTGAAGATGTGAAGATGTGCACCCCCTGATAGCACAGCAGTTCACAGCACCCCTCCCCGGGAGAGACCCTGCCCCCTGCATGCACCAAAGGCTTGTCCCAAAATGTTCCTTGCAGCTCTATTGTCATGGTCAAAACAAGAAAGGAAAAGAGGAACAGGGAGAGGCTTCCCTGGTGGCGCAGTGGTTGAGAGTCCGCCTGCCGATGCCCCGGTCCGGGAGGATCCCGCGTGCCGCGGAGCGGCTGGGCCCGTGAGCCATGGCCGCTGAGAATGCGCGTGCGGAGCCTGTGCTCCGCAACGAGAGGGGCCACAGCAGTGAGAGGCCCGCGTACCGCAAAAAAAAAAAAAAAAAAAAAAAAGGTCAAAGAGGGACAGGGAGGAAGAAAGCCAAATGTCCTCCAACAGAAACATGAACAAAGCAGGTGGGTTTTCCCTGGACGCTGGAATATCATGCAGTTAAATAATCAAGGAATCAGGGTGGTAAGGGATAAATTTAGGAGTTTGGGATCAACAGTACTACATATAGAAAAGATACTATATATAAAAAAGATAAACAACGAGGACCTACTGCATAGCACAGGGAGCTATGTTCAGTATCTTGTAATAACTTACAATGGAAAGGAATCTGAAAAAGGATACAGGTATAGATACAACTGAATCACTTTGCTGCACACCTGAAACTAGCACAACGCTGTAAACCAACTATACTTCAAAAATAAATTTCTTTTCAAATAAACAAACCAGAGCCACCTGGGTCAGCATAAACGCAGCCCGAAAGCACACTGCTGAGCAGAAGAGCAGATATATCAGACCCGGTGCTTTAAGAACATGCCACGGAATTGTAAATCAACTATACTTCCATAAAAAAAGAAAAAAAAAGAACATGCCATGGATCTCATGAATCATTCCTACATTCGTTTAACAGAAGTATGAAAAACTGAGAGAGAAACACCCAATTCAGGGCAGTGGGAGTTCTGCGGGGAGGGTTGGGCAAGGTCTGGGAACAGCCGGGACTTTAAGAAGAAACTATCTACAGTAGCCACATTCTTCACTCTATCTCCTCACCTGCTGTATTTTCTTCACAGCCCTCAACAGAACCTCACGTTGCAGTAGGAATACACCGATCTGTTGGGTCGTGTATCGTCTGCCTCCTTCTGCTAAGATGTCAGCTGCCCTCTGTCTCCCAGCACCCAGAACAGTGCCTGTCACATTGCAGGGGCTCAATCGATGTTTGAATCGGTCTTGATTTGCACTGTTCAGCATTATCCCGACATCCTGGCACCCCAACCAGAGACGGGCCCTCCCACCTGCTTCTGACCCCTTCCGCCCCCCTTCAATCCAGAGGCATAATGATCTGCATTCACACCGCAGTTGGGTACATTTTGTTGGTGGAAGGGTCGGTGGGCAGCCCGGGGGAGGGGGGTGGGGGCTGTTATTACATTTCCTTATTTATACAGTCTCTTGGCGTTTTTAGAGGGCGCCGCCCAACAGAAATATTACGCAGCACAACTGTGAACCAACGAGTCATTTCAAATATTTTGTATCCACATTTCAAAAGGAAAGGGGGGACTTCTCTGGTGGCACAGTGGTTAAGAATCCACCTGCCAATGCAGGGGACACGAGTTTGAGCCCTGGCCCGGGAAGATTCCACATGCCGTTGAGCAACTAAGCCCAGGCTCCACAACTACTGAGGCTGCGCTCTAGAGCCCGCGAGCCACAACTACTGAGTCCATGTGCCACAACTACTGAAGCCCACATGCCTAGAGCCCGTGCTCCACAACAAGAGAAGCCACCGCAGTGAGAAGCCCGCGCACCGCAACAAAGAGTAGCCCCTGCTCACCGCAACTGGAGAAAGCCCACGCACGGCAATGAAGACCCAATGCAGCCAAAAATAAATAAACAAAATAAATAAAATTTTTTTAAAAAGGAAAAGGAACAGGTGAAATTAACTTTAGTAATACCTTTTATTTAAACCAATTTGTCAGGAAGAGGATCCCTTCAACATGTGACCAGCACACATAATTCATGATACTTTACGTTCTGTTTTTTTTGTTGTTTTTTTTTTTTTTTTTTGCGGTACGCGGGCCTCTCACTGCTGTGGCCTCCCCCGTTGTGGAGCACAGGCTCCGGACGCGCAGGCTCAGCGGCCATGGCTCACGGGCCCAGCCGCTCCGCGGCATGTGGGATCTTCCCGGACCGGGGCACAAAACCGTGTCCCCTGCATCGGCAGGCAGACTCTCAACCACTGCGCCACCAGGGAAGCCCTACCTTCTGTTTTTGTACTAAGCCTTCAAAATCCAGTATCTTCTTGACTGGCATGGCACCCGCTCCATGCTGGGTGGCTCAACCTCGAGCTTCTTAAGAAGAGCTGTGTGGGAAGTAAGAGTCCTCTGGTGTCTGGAAATGTCCTGTTCTGCCCTAGCACCTGCAGCACGACCTGGAGGATGGTGGGCCTGGAGAGAGGATGTGAGGTGAGAAGTCCTGTCCCTGGGAATGTGGCTCGCTTGGCTGCTGGCGACAGGTCTTATGCCACGCTGAGCAGTGCCCTCTCCGGGAGACTTACGTTCACACTCTAGAAACTTTCAATATCTTCTCTTTATTCTGATGACTTTGAAACTTCATGATGATGCAACGTGGTGGAGTTTTTGAATCCGTTAGCTGGTTTGCTGTTTTTACTGTGCTGGCCGCTTTTCCACTACAGAGGTTCTGGGAAGAGCTCTGTATTATTTGTTCACAGTTGTCTCCTCCTCCTCTGATCTCATTTTGGAAACTCTGTCCCTCAAGTGCTAGGCTTTCTGCACAGATCCTCCACCATCTCTTATCTTCGCTTTCCTAGTTTCTGTCTCTCAGATTTTTGTTCTTTCTTCTGTGAGATTTCCTCAACTCATTCTTTCAATCCTTCTATTAAATTTTTAAGTTTTTAGATTCTGTTTTTAAATTTCACAAGGACTCTTTCATTATTAGCTGGTCTCTGCATTAGCTCTGTTTCATCCAGTGTCCTCTTTTCCATTGGTTCTCAGTCTCTCAAGAATGTCTGAGCGAGGCACCAGGATGCAGCTTAGTGCCCATTCGCTGGGGCTTTGGGTTGTTCCCTTTTCTGATTCCTATAGCCTGTGAATGGTTGAGTAAAGTCTGACATATCCACACAATAGAATACTAAGTGCCCAGGTACCATGGTGTTGAGAAGACCTCTTATTAAGATGGGGAAATGCTTATGTTACCAGCTATGCTGGGAAAGCTGGACACAAAACTCTATCAAAAGCAACAGTAGGGGACTTCCCTGGTGGCGCAGTGGTTAAGAATCTGCCTGCGAACGCAGGATACACAGGTTCAAGCCCTGGTCCAGGAAGATCCCACATGCTGCGGAGCAACTAAGCCTGTGTGCCACAACTACTGAGCCTGCTCTCTAGAGCCTGCGAGCCACAACTACTGAAGCCCACGCGCCTAGAGCCCGTGCTCCGCAACAAGAGAAGCCACCGCAATGAGAAGCCCGTGCACCACAACAAAGAGTAGCCCCAGCTCTCAGCAACTAGAGAAAACCTGTGTGCAGCAGCGAAGACCCAATGCAGCCAAAAACTAAATAAATGAATAAATAATAAATTAAAAAAAAAAAAAGAATCTGCCTGCCAGTGCAGGGGACACGGGTTCGAGCCCTGGTCCAGGAAGATCCCACATGCCGCAGAGCAAATAAGCCCATGCGCCACAACTACTGAGCCCGCGTGCCACAACTACTAAAGCCCTCGCACCTAGAGCCCGTGCTCCGCAACAAGAGAAGCCACTGCAATAAGAAGCCCGTGCACCGCAACGAAGAGTAGCCCCTGCTCACCGCAACTTGAGAAAGCCCGCACGCAGCAATGAAGACCCAACGCAGCCAAAAACAATTAATTAATTTAAAAAAAGCAACAGTAAAGAGACCTGAAAGGAACCACCCTGCGACATTAACAGCAGCTCTGTCTGGGGGCACCATCTCTTTTCCCCCTGAATCCTTTCCTGCAGCTCCACATTTTCTGGGTCCTGATGCGCCGGGGGGTCCCTCTGCCCTGGGTTTCTGCCCAGCACCACCCAATCTGGCCACCTCTTTCTTGGCCACTTATCAACATCTCCCGCCCAGAACTCGATGCTGGGGTGTCTGGTTCTCCCTGCCAGGCTTTGTGCACAGTACCAGTTCATGACACTCAGCCAGATGCCTGAATTGAGCTCCGCTGGTGTACTCTTCAGAGCCCACAGCGCAGACACACGGAACAGCACTCCTGTGGCTGTGGAGGGCAGCCCCCAACCCCGGCCTGCCCTGGCACACAGGAGCCAGCACACCTCCAGGGTGCCACCCCCATCGGGACCCTCAGGGACCCAGTGATGGACAGACCCCTTCCTCACTTCCCAGACCTCCAATGCTCCGTGGGAAGGCCCAGCCCCCTTCATTCCCAGTTTCTGCTCTATTTATGTCTTATGAATTCAGTTATGTAAATAAAGGTGGCCCAGCCCAGGAAGGCACCCCCTCCTCCATCTCTTCCCTCTCCCTCCCGCTTCTGCTCCCCACTGTGTCCACACATTTCAAGTATGCCCCCCCCATTTCATACATTTATGAATAAACTCTACATTTATTCTTTCACATCTCTTCCTGCTAGAACCCAACTCGGGCCACCCAGCCCCTCCCCCAGACGGCTGGGCCTCCACCCAACCAGAATTTCCTCAGGAAAATAAGTTCCAGAGAGGGAAGGGCCTCTCTGAAGGTCACACAGCAGGATGACCTTCCCAGCTCCTCGGATTTATCCCACCTCTGGGAAGAACCTGCAGCTTCTCCTCTGAGCCTCACAGCCACCCAGCGTGGTGTCAGTGACCCTGCTCACAGGCAGGAGCCCACCCGGATCACAAGCAAGACCCCAAGATCACAGCTGTAGGGAGAGTAGGGGGCACCTACGCAGATCTCTGTTGCCCGTACGGGTGCAACAGTGGGAGGAGAGCTGGAAGAGGGGTGCAAGGGAAGGGGGGAGGAGGATCTCGGAAGGCTCCCCTCCCCCAGCACCTGCATCCAGCACCAGCGCGTTTGGCCCTATGCGAGCAGCCCAGACTTTCTGACCTTTGCTTCTGACCTTTGTCTTCTGGCGACTGCCTGAACCAAAACAGGCTGCTCTGGGGACAGGGTTCCAGGTGGGCTGGTAAGAATGGGGGTCTGGAGGGCACCCCCAGAAATGCCCCTCCTCCTGAGCCTTCAGACAGTGGCAGGGCAGGTTACCAAGCACCAGCTACCTGTGGGTATGTCACAGGGTGCTGGGACCAACTTCAGCTCTGCTCTGGGGGCTGGAGGGAGAGGGGAGCCATGGGTAGGGGAGAACCACAGGTTCCAATGTCCCCCAAAACAGCAGTAGGGAGAAGGGCCCCAAAGACAAAGGACAGCATCTAACAAAAGAGCTGACCCAGTGGGCCAGGGAGGGCATCCCAGGGTGATGGTGGCCAGACAGTGGTTGACAGTGGAGAGGTAGCCCAGACAGATTCCAGAGAAATGCGAGAGGGAGAATCAGGATTTGGTGATGCACTGGAGACCTCAAGATCCCTGCCAGGAGTCCAGCAGGTGGGTGGGCAGAGAAAGTACATTCAGGAGGTGGGAACGGGTCAGGGGAGAGGGGTCCTGGTGGGGTCCTGGGCATCTGGCAGTGGGAACATTAGGAACTGTCCAAGGGAAAGTGGAGGGGAATGCAGAGAGAAGGAGGTGGGAACGCCAGCCTGGAAGCCAGAGCCATGGGAGAACTTTCCAGAAGGAGGGCATGACCATCCATGTCCCCAGATACTGAAAGGCCAGGAAAGATGAGGCCCCAAAGTGTGCATGAGATTTGGTGACCCTGCGGTCACTGGGGGCTGACTGCTGGGGTGTGTGGGGCGGGGGGGGGGGTTCCCGGAGGGAGGGGTTGTGCTGTTGGATGAACGGTGCTGGAGGGTGCTTAAGGGAGATGGCGCGGTACCCTCGGGCTTAAAGAGGCACCCCAGGGGCCGCCCTTCCCCGCCTTGGCCCCCCACTCCACTCCGGCGCGGTGGGAGGGTCGCCTAAGAGCCACGGTGCGGGGTTAAGTGAGGGGTCAGTCCTTCCGACAATCAGTACCCGGGAAAGAAGCTGTGAGGGCCCGGGAACGCGGAGGAGACGAGAGGAAGGGGCGTGGAGTCACAGCCCCCACGCCCGGCCGCGCGCCCGCCACACACCGCACCTGTCCATCCACCGCTGCTGTCCCCGCGGGGAGCTGCCGTCTGCCGGCCCGGTTCGCCGGGGCGGGGGTCTGCCGAGTGAGCTCTGGGTTGGGAGTTCTGCCGGGCGGGGTCCGCGGGGAGGACCCCGTGGGGTAGGAGTCCGCAAGGCAGGAGTCGGGCACGGGTGCGCGGGGAGGGGTCTGCGGGCAGGGGCTCCCGGGCCCGCAGTCGCTCCCCGAGGCGCGGCAGGAGGGCGGAGGCGCGGGCGGGGACCCTCGGGCCGCTCCCGCCCCGCCCCCGCCCCCTCCTCCTCTCCCTCCGCCGCCGCGGAGCGTAGCCGCCGGAAAGTTTGCTAGAGGCTGGCGCGGGGCGCGGGGCGCGGGGCGCGGGCGCGGAGCCGGCGCCGACCCTGACCTGGCAGCGCCGTGGAGACGAGCGGCGGCCGGCCCCTAACCCGTGCGCGCGGAGGACTACGGGAATCGCGAAGCGGCCGGAGCGGCGCGCGGTGAGCACCTGGGCCGGGCTCGAGAACACGTTCCCGGCCGGGGGCCGAAGGCGGGAGCGCGGGACTGGCCGGCGTGGACCCCTATCTTAGGTGGGCGGTCTCGGGCCCCGGGTGTCGCCGTCCTCATCGCCGTCGGACACCCCGTTCCCAACCCCAGGATGCGCCCTTCCAGCTCGGACGGTCAACCTGGTTCCGCACTATCGAGAAAGTTGGGGGTCTCAGCGCTTCCCCCGTCCTCTCCTCCCTGGGGAGCGCGTCTCGGGGAAAAGGGTGGGGTGTCTGTGAGCGCCAGGCGCGCTGTCCTGCTGCCCATCTCCGCTCCCGACTCCTCCCTCCAGCACCCCCGCTTCCCCGCCCCCCCCCCGCCCCGCGCAGACACAGAACCTCGGAGACACCCCCAGAGGCGCGGGGGGCAGCCCTGCTTCCCTCCAGCGGGCCCCTGCTTCCCAAAGCTCTCCAGCAGTATCTTGGTTACCCGGGTTTCCCCGGAGGGGCCGAGGGGCGTCATGCGCGGAGCCTACACTTGTCACTTTGATCCGCAGGGAGGGCAGGTCACTGCCCTGCCTGCTCCTTCCTCTCCGGCGGCCCCCACTCACACTTCTGGGCCGCAGGATTTCTGCCCCCACCAGAAACGGACTGACTCCTGAGGTCTGGGCGCCCGCATCTTCCGAGGACCTGTCCAGGCTGTTTTCGGCCCTTCTGTGCTGGGGGATGAGGGTTGGTGGGGGAGTAGCACCCTGGCCCACATCCAGGCCCGCCCTGCCCCCACAGAGTGGGAAGAGGACGCAGGAATCAGGCTTTGTCAACAACCTGTGGCCCCTGATCCCGCCCTGGGGCCATGACCTTCCTCTACTTGCTCTGGTTTCACAAACACCCCCCACCCCCATACCCATCAGAGGCTGGCAGGCCTCAACCACACCTATTCAGATCCTGGGAGGAGCTGGGGTGACCAGCGCCCCACTCTCCTCCATGGAGATCCACCCATCCTGGGGGCCCCTCCCCCAGCTGCAGGTCTGGGAGTCCTGGGGCATCCCCAGGGGAAACTGGAGAAACAGCTGAGCTTTGAGCACCCAGGAGTGGTGCGTTCTGCCAGGCGGGGAGACAGCACCGGCCAGCCAGCCCGTGGTGGAGAGCGGGGGCTGGGAAAGAGAGGAGGGGGTGGGCTGGGGCGGGGGAAAGCTGGCCCTCCTTCCCACTCCACCAGAGTCTCTGATCCTGAGCTATCTGTGCTGGGCAGGTGCAGTCCAGGGCCAGAGAGGGAGCGAAGCCTCCAGGTCCATGAAGGGAGAAGGCTTGGTCCCTGGCCGGTAGTCCCCCGCCTCCCCCCACCGGGGAGGGTAATAAGGTGGAAGACGGCAGCCCTGACTCCAAGGCCAATGGGAGGCTTGGAGCGGCACCTCCGCACCCCAGATATTTATCCCTGGGGCTGGCAGGCTGCCTCTGGGGTTGCAGTGTCCCCCACGGAAGGGAGGGGCCTGCACGTGATAATCTGTCCTTCCCGTCGAGCGGCACATCTCATTGTCCTCCATGGTGTTGAGGAGGCAGGGACTTTTCAAGTAGGGAAACCGAGGCTCTGAGAAGTTGAATTATTTACCCTTGGTCCCGGGACCAGAACTGGGCCTTGCAACGTCCCCTGCTCCTGCGGCGGCAGCCTCACACCTGGGTGCTCAGGGCAGGGACCTTAGAACCTCAGCCTTGCACAGCTGAAAGTCGTTCCACAGCCCCACACTCTGCCCAGTCCTCATTCAGAGAAGTGTCTAGATATCTCGCCCGTACTCCCCTGACAGGCATGGGAGCCTCATCCACTTCTGCCCCTTGTGTTTCTCTCAGAGACGTAGTGAGAGGTATCATCCTCTGCTCTTGTATTGGTTGGGGGGTGCTGAGGCCCTGATCCCTAGGGACGTGGGGCCACCGGTGCTCTGAGCTGGGGTACCAGCTTGTGATCTGTAGGTGCTGAACTGCGTGGGGTGAATCTTCAAGGATTCCCAGCCCCACGTACCAGACCAGGGATGGGAGTGGGGGTCATGGAAAGGCCTCCCTACTCCTCTGCTCTGGCTGCCATCAGAGGGGCAGTGAAGGAGGGGCCCCAGGGCAGCCCATCCCTCTCTCCCCTCTACCCCGGGGCTCAGCTTCTCTCTGTGGTTCCCAGACTAACTGACCCCTAGCTGGAAGGCAGGCTGCTTGGGTGTGGCCCCGCCTACCTTGGGTTCTAACAGCCCTAGGAGGTCAGCAAGGTGAACTCCCACTTTTCAGATGGGAAAGTCGAGGCACAGCCTGGCCACCACACCCCAGCTGGACTCTGAGGGGCTGACATTTTGCCTTGGAGCTCCTCACTGGACTATCCCCGCAGCTTCATCCTCCCTTCACCACCGGCTGCAGGGCCCCTGGGCAGGGGGCAGTATCCTTCCTCCCCATGTTCCCTGCCTGCATCTCCACTGTCTACTCCACCCCAGCCATCCCTTGGCACTCTCCCCTTGCCCTGCCCCCAGAGCCTCTAGCCATCCAGGCTGCCCTTGTCTCCCTGACCTTCCCAGCCACCTCCCCTCCTCCAGCAGCTGGTCACAGTGGGCCTCACCCACCTGGCTCCGTGGCCTCCGTGGGCAAGGGCAGGGCAGAAGACCGGGCTGTTTGATAAGAATCAGGAGATAAGGCCCCTTGGGCTGGGGACACCTGAACTGCCCCTTGTCCTCCACCCGCCTGGGGGCTACTCCCCTGAGAAGGCCCACCGCTCTGGCTCCTCCACCTGGACCAGGGCCTGGGGACCAGCCACTACTGGGCCCTGCCTCACCAGGCCTGACCTGCGCTGTGGCCCAAGGGCCAGGGTGAGGAGCCCCACAGCAGGCTACGGTCCAGGTACTCACCCCATGTGGTGGCATCTCAGGGTCCCGTTAGGGGTGAGGAGTGAATCACAGAGGAGCCCACGTGAGTTGGCCCCATGAGGGCCCATCTGGACTCTGATGGGAAGAGGCTGAGATCCAGGGTTGTCCAGCAACCCTCCACCTTCAGTCACAGCCTGCATCCCTCCTCCCCACCTTCTCCCTGGCTTCTCCCAGGCACTGCCTTCCAGCCAGCCAGTTTCGTCCATCTGTCCATCCATCGGTCCATCACATGCTCACTCTGTGGCAGGATGCCATCCACAGCCCTAAGGGGGCTTGCATGAGTAGTTCCTAGGGGCCCCACCCCTAGGCCCCAAAGGAATCCCCTTCCTACTGCCCTTGTGGGATTCAGTGGACCAGAAGACGGACTCTGGAAGCAGTGACACGATGACTTACGGGACTGCTGATGCCCCCAGTGCAGGCTCCGGACAGGACCAGGCACCTCAGGTCCCCCCTGCAGGCACCACGAGGGCAGGGGTCCTGTGTCTGAGCCCGCGGCAGCTGGCAGCGCTAATCTCAAAGGAATGCGCTGCAGCTGCCTGCGTGCTATGGCCCATGGGACCCAGGAAGCCCGGCCGGAGTCTTGGGCGTGGCCCAAGGGAGCACCTAGACACCCCAGTCCTGGGCAAGGGGGCATGGATGTGACAGGGACCACCCTAAGCATATGCTTGGCACTCCTGGCCCCTGCCAAGTCTGGGAGCTGGCCCAGGGTCACCTTGATAACCATGCCCCTGGGGACCAAGTGATGGATGGTCCTGGTACCCTGCCCCAGCCTGCCATGCTGACTTTCCCAGGAGCTAAGAATAGGTGGGAAAAATAGCGAGAGCCGAAGGGAGGAGTTGGGCAGCTAGGGAGGCTGCTCCCTCCTCTGACATCTTTGGTACCAGGCAGGACTGGGGCCGCTTAACCAACATGTAGGAGAGGGGCTCTGGGACTGTCAGAGCCGCCACACAGACAGCCACGGTCTGTGAGATGGAGCAGCCCCCAGGACCCTGGGCAGAACCCCCAGGTGCAGGGCCAGACCCCCAACCTGCCACTGGCAGAGTGACCATTTCTGGCATCCCCTCCCTCCCAGCCCCCACTTCATTAGTAGGATTCGGAGACTCAGAGGGATGGTTTTAGGGGAGCAGGACACCCTGCTGATCACAGCGGAGACCAGCTGGGCCTCTTTACTCCTGGGTGTCCCTGCACAGACCCTGCTGCTCTCACACTCAGCAGCCCCCAGAGGAGGGTGCACCTACGAGGACCTCTGTGCCCCAGCTGTGCAACCCCAGCCAGATGTGGGGGGCAGCTGCCCAGAGGCATGCCCCCCATCCCGCCACGCTGCCCCCACCTCCTCCTGCTCCTGCTGCTGGCCTGCCAGGTGAGCGCTGCTGCCAGTCCCCCGTCCCACCAGCCTGCCTGCCCCTCATGCTGACACCAGTCTGTCCCCTCTGTCCATCCATCTGTACCCCCAGCCACAGGCCCCCTCCGCTCAGGTGATGGACTTCCTGTTTGAGAAGTGGAAGCTCTATGGCGACCAATGTCTCCACAACCTGAGCCTGCTGCCCCCCCCAACTGGTGAGCCCCGCCTTCGGCCCGAGTGCAGTCCCCCCAACCCCCACCCACCATTTACAGGTGAGGAAATTGAGCCATAGAGAAGCTGGTGACTAGCCCAGGGCCACAGACCAGGACATTTAAGAAATGGTAGAACTGCCCCAGAACTGGGGTGTTTCGTGACCCTCCCCTGCTGCTGGGCACCCCTCAGGCCCACGGCCTGGACACCGTCTTTCCTCCCATGGAGCAAAGCCTCGTGGCCCAGGAGGCAGACAGCGTGTGGGGGAGGTGGACCGAGAGGGGCAGGTAGAGGGCACCAGGGCTGGTGAGGGGGAAGGAGATGGGCCATTACCTGGAGTGCTCAGGCAGACTGAGGTACAGCGTTCTGGGCAAGTTCTGAAGATCACTCAGGTGCAAAGAGAGACACTGGGGCGGGAGGAGCTGCCTGGGAGGCCGAGCCATTGTTTGGGGGAGGGAGGGGGCCGGTGCTGGGCCCAGAAGGATGCCAACAGAATTGGGGTTCAGCCTCCAGAGGTGGAAGTGCTGCTAGAAGGGCACTAGGAAGAGGGAAGACCCTGGGTGGAGATGCGGAGTATCTGAGGGGAGGTGGCCGGGCAGAGCTGGAGCTCAGGATCAGGCTGGACAGAGGCGTCCAGGGCAGGCAGGATGGTCAGGGAGATCTGGGAGGCTGCCTCCTGGGGCACAGACAGCGTACAACAGGGGGCTGTGCAGGCCAGGCCCTGCTGAGGAGCAACCCTGTCCCCGCCTCTGCAGAGCTGGTCTGTAATAGAACCTTTGACAAATATTCCTGCTGGCCGGACACCCCTCCCAACACCACAGCCAACATCTCCTGCCCCTGGTACCTGCCCTGGCACCACAAAGGTAACCACAGCAGGGATGTGGGGGGTTGGCAGAGGGGGCTCAGCCCAGGGGCGGGGAGCTGACCAGAGCCTGCCCCCGCAGTGCAGCACCGCCTCGTCTTCAAGAGGTGTGGGCCTGATGGGCAGTGGGTACGTGGGCCGCGGGGGCAGCCATGGCGAAATGCTTCCCAGTGCCAGATGGACGACAAGGAGCTTGAGGTCCAGGTCAGCCTGTGGCAGGTGCAGTGGGGGCTTGGGGGGAGGGGCAAGATGGCCCTCTCCAGCCCTGACTGGCCACTGCGATTTGCAGAAGGAGGTGGCCAAGATGTACAGCAGCTTCCAGGTGATGTACACCGTGGGCTACTCCCTGTCCCTGGGGGCCCTGCTCCTGGCCCTGGCCATCCTGCTGGGCCTCAGGTATGCCCACCGCCCTGCTCATGGGGGGCCCCAGCGGGCAGGGTGGGCGGGGACTGACTCGCTGTCCCCACAGCAAGCTGCACTGCACCCGAAACTACATCCACGTGAACCTGTTCGCGTCCTTCGTGCTCAAGGCCAGCTCTGTGCTGGTCATCGACACGCTGCTCAAGACCCGCTACAGCCAGAGGATTGGGGACGACTTCAGCGTGAGCGTCTGGCTGAGTGACGGGGTGAGCTCCCAGATCCGGCCTCTTGGCCTCCGGGCCCTGGGCGGCAGGCAGCTGGGAGGCCCGCACTCATGCTGCCCCCGCGCAGGCAGTGGCCGGCTGCCGGGTGGCCGCGGTGTTCATGCAGTACGGCGTCGTGGCCAACTACTGCTGGCTGCTGGTGGAGGGCGTGTACTTGCACAGCCTGCTGAGCTTCGCCACCATCCCTGAGAGGAGCTGCTTCCCCCTCTACCTGGGCATCGGCTGGGGTGAGTGGGCCGGTGCGCAGGGGGCCAGCGGGCTGGCCAGGGCCACGGGACCACAGCTGTTCTCCCCACAGGTGCCCCCATGCTGTTCGTCACCCCCTGGGTGGTGGTCAAGTGTCTGTTTGAGAACATCCAGTGAGTATCTGACTGGCGGGCCAGCAGGGGGATTCGCCTCTCCTGTGGGAGGTGCTGGGCTGGCCCCGTGGGGAATGGCCATGTGGCTCAGAGTGTGGGAGTGGCTCAGGGGTCTCCGGCCAGTGGCAGTGGGGGGCACTAAGCAAACCTGGTTCCCCGGGGGTGGAGGTCATTGGTAATTATCTCCCTTCTTTTCCTGAGGCACTAATTAGATCCCAAGGAATCAGGGGGCGGGGGGCTACGAGGCTGCCAGGACACGAGCAGGCCCCACCCTGCAGGTGCTGGACCAGCAATGACAACATGGGCTTCTGGTGGATCCTGCGCTTCCCCGTCTTCCTGGCCATCCTGGTGAGGAAATGAGGCACCTGCTGGCACCGCAGGGAGGGCCGGGAGGCTGCTGGCCTTGGCCCCCCAGCCCCTTCCTTCCTCATCGGCCTGCAGCAGCCTGAGGAGACAGACAGCATCCTGCCTGGCTGGACAGGGAGGGAGGCCTGGCACTCACCCAGGACACTGGCTGGCGCCCTGGGCCTTGGGCCAGGCTGTCCATCCTTGACTGGGTGCCCACAGCCCCAGGGCCCCAGGAGCCAGGGTCTGTCTGGCTGCCAGGCCCACCTCCAGGAGGGACAGGTAGGGGCCAAGAGCTGCCCTGAGCTGTGTCCCCCACACACACAGATCAACTTCTTCATCTTCATCCGCATCCTTCACCTCCTGGTGGCCAAGCTGCAAGCCCACCAGATGCGCTATACTGACTACAAATTCCGGTGGGTGTGGGCGTTGGGAGTGGGAGGGCGCCAGGCGGCTTGCGGAATCCCGGGGGCCAGAGGGAGTGTAGGTGGGGGTGGGGGCACCAGAGCCCCAGGGGGTGCTGGGCTGGTGGCTCAGTCTCTGCCCCCGCAGGCTGGCCAAGTCCACGCTGACCCTCATCCCCCTGTTGGGGGTCCACGAGGTGGTGTTTGCCTTTGTGACCGACGAGCATGCCCAGGGCACCCTGCGCTCCGCCAAGCTCTTCTTCGACCTCTTCCTCAGCTCCTTCCAGGTGCCTGCCCGCCCCTTAACCAACAGCCCAACCCCCAGGCCAGCCTGGGTGCAGCCCTGACCTCCCCCATCTCTCCAGGGCCTGCTGGTGGCTGTTCTCTACTGTTTCCTCAACAAGGAGGTAGGTGAGGGGGGTGTGGGTCTGGAACCAGCGCTGGGGTTGGGGTCAGGGGGAGTGTAGACATCCTGGCCCCACCCCTCAGGTGTGAGCCCTTCGTGTCCACCTGCACTTACTGGGCTCAGTTTCCAGGACACTGGGTGTCAGGCCTGCTGAGATGGGTCAGCCTCAGCCCGTCCTCAGGGAGTGCACCTGAGGGTGAGGGGGTCCCCAAGTGTTCCCAGACCCCAGCGTTCTGTGGTGACAGAGCCTGCCTGGCTCCACACCCAGGGCCCAATAGCCCTTCAAGGCCAGGGGGTTGGGGATCCTGAGAGGGTGGCACGGGCAGGCCCTGGGACTGGCCCGACCCACCTGCCCACCCCAGGTGCAGTCGGAGTTGCTGCGGCGCTGGCATCGCTGGCGTGAGGGCAAAGCACTGCAGGAGGAGTGCCATGTCGGCAGCCACACGGCCAGGCCCACTGGTGGCCCCCCCAGTGAGAAGCTGCTGCTCTCAAGGGGCAGTGGCAGCAACAGGACTAGCCAGGACCCCTCTACGGAGACCCACTTGGCTGGCGGCCTCCCTGGATTGGCTGAGAACCCCTTCTGAAGCCCCCTGGAACTTCAGCTGTGGCTGGACTCAGGTGCCCAGAGAGGGCATCACTGGACAATCCGTAACCGATGCCCAGCAGAGGCAAGAGCGTGGGAGCCAGACAGCACCCTGCTGTCCACATGTTCCCCAGTGTGGTGGTCTGAGGGGCACCTGCTCTGTGCCAAGGGGTGGGGGAGGGGATGTGGCAGGGAAGCTGTTCTGTGAATGCATGCCCGTGTGTCCCCGTGTGTGTCAGTGTGTCTGAGTTAGAGAAAACATGTGTCCTCCAACAATAAAGAGCTCTGTGCTCACCCTGGGTGGACAGCTGGGCTGGAGGAGAGGGGCCAGCTGGGCCCAGGGCCTCCCCGTGAGAAGGGAGCAGCCGTGGACGGCCCGTGCTGGCTTGCTCCTTCTAGACTTCTCCTTGTTGCCCCATCATACAGGTGAATTGGAGCTGGAATCCCTGAGGGTGTGTGTGAGTGGTGGCTGGTGGTGCCCCACCAGCACGTGCCGTCCCCAGCCCTCGCGCCAGGGTGGGGTGGGGGGTGGCTCACCCCCACCCCGGGCCAGAGTGGATGGGCCCCACTCAGTCTTGGCTCCTCAACCCCCGGAGTGTCACCATTCGCCCGCAGAGGGGCATGAAGGGCGTCAATGGCCGAGGGAAGCCACCAACATCACAGTCCTTCTACCAACCCCACATGAACATCCCTGGCTCCCTGCTAGAGCCGAAGCCGGGGCTGGACTCAGGCCCAGCAAGGGCATCACTGGATAATCCAGAACTAGATAATCCAGAACTGGATGTCCTCTACTGGCCTCTGCTTCATCCCAACTCTAGCCACCCCAGCAATCCGCAGCCCATGTAGCCGACTGAAGCAGGGAGAGATGGACCCCCAAAATCGAGACCGTCCAAGTGCAGGCGCAGCACAGTTTTCCAAAGACTGCGGCACAGCCCAACATAGCCACTTCACAGAGAATCACTGCAGTCCTTGCTGCTCCAAGCGCATGCGGAAGGGCAGCTGTGTGCGAGGGTGCTGCCCATTGCCTGGTGGGTGGGCACCCTGCTTGGCAGTCAATGAGGGCTGGCACTCATGCAGGAAGAGCCAGGTGGTGCGCCCTGAGTCCAAGCTGCCCCCCGGGGCGCGGTGCATCTGATGCAGAGGGTGGAGACAAGTGCAGGAGCAGTGCGAGGACTGTAGTCACCCTCAAGAGCGCCCCTTGTGTCCGGTGCCATGATGCCTGGTGGGGGGTATGCGTGGAAGGGGGTAGGAGCAGGGGCACTGTCAAAAGAGGAAGGGGCCACAGAAGCCAAGAGTACAAGCCAAATGGGCCAGCCAGGCGGCCCTGCTCCTAGGAGCTGGTGGGGGGTGACTGCCGGGACCCGGGGGAGGGGGTGTCCACAGTCCCTGCCCAGCCACGTGGGCTGGAGCTGCTTAGGCAGAGCTGAGCTAATTGCAGCAAATGAAAGGACAGGAGGCCTCTCAGGAAAGGTAAATAGAATTACTCACCTGCCAGGCACTGGGGCCCTCCTGAGGGGGCCCTCACCTCGTGCCACCGGATATAGCAGGGAGGGAGGGGCAGGAGGTGAGTTAAGGTAGATTGGGCTCTCCTGCGGCCCAGGTGGGATGCGATGTTACTATGATCGGTGGGGACTGCAGGGCAGGGAGGTAGTGTGGCTGGCTGCACCTTTGAGGACCTGAGACCCCTGACCTTGAGGCTTCAGGTCACTTCTCATCCCAGGCCCCCCAGGCTCCCTAGGCCCTAGTGCTCCTTTGAGCCCCTGCCCACAGGGGCACCCCTGCCAGCCCTCCATGCCCAGAAGCCTAGCACAGGGAGGGCACAAGTTCTCCTTCACGCCAGCTGAGCTCAGGGTTGGTGACTGCCCTGCGGGTGTGCCGCTCACCTAGGGGCCTCCTGACAGCCCTCCCCATCCTGACTCCCTCTGCCCTTGTCCTCCTTCACCCTGTCCCTGTCCCCAAGGGAACTGGAGCAGGCCGGTGGAGTCAGGAGTGGAGGTGGAGGCCTGGAAGGGGCTGGGCTCATCCAGCCAATAAACATTGGCTCTGACCAGGCCGTCCTGCAGGTGGGATGGTGGGGGAACCTGACTTTCTAACGCAGGGCCCAGCACCCACACAGCATCACCCTCCATTCAGGAAGACAAACACTCCAGGCCCTCTGCCCCTTCCCCATCTCTACTTCCCTTCCCACCTCCACCCCAGTCCAAATCTCAGGCACTTCCCCTAAAAGAATGCATGGGAACCACCCAGCACGTACGTGTGTGTGTGTGTGTGTGTGTGTGTGTGTGTGTGTCTCCCCACATGCATGCTACTAAAATGAGTGTGGAGACCAAGAAAGAGGAAAACATAGACTACAATAAACACTGATCAAACCTAGGAGAGTTGAGGGGCATCCCCAGGATGGCAGCTGTGTGCCAGGCAGAGTGGGTCACTGGGGGGAAGGAGCCTCAAGCAGGGCGAAAGTACAGGAGAGACGCCCTCAAGTGGATCAAAGTGACTGAACACACTGAGAGGAGACTTAGATGACCTGGTGGAGAGTTCAGGACTTAGTACATAGACAACTGAGCAAATGAAAAAAGAAGGCAATTAATAACTTCAAGGAAAACAAAAAGTTGGGCAGAAAAAAAAAACCCACAATTTACCACAAGGCTCATCTCTAAATACACAGATATCATAATGTAAATACTCAACACTGATGTAACCAAAGTTATGAGAGAAAGATCTAGGGAGGATAGCGGATGGTAAGAGCACGTGTGAAATGGGAGTGGGGGACGGAATGAAATGGGAAAACCAAGAAGTAACGCTTCACGTATGCTATTTAGACATAGAAATACAAACCAAAGAATCAGCAGGAAAGTTGAAAATGGTTGGCTCTAGGTGAGAGGGTGGGAGGAGAAGTCTGAGGGCTGCAACTAGCCGAACTCTGACTGCCTCGGCCTCCTCCTGGACTCTATGGCAGCCTTCAGCCCCAGGTCCTCCCCCACCTGCCCTTTCTCTGACCTTGCTCTCTACTGCTCTCAGTCCCTGGTCCTGCTTCCTCCTCCTCTCCCTGAGTGCAGTGCCCAGGGATCAGGTCCCATCCTCCTCCCTTCTTTATCAACCTTAAAAAAAACATCAATATTCAAATTACTCCCAAACTATATCTCCAACCTCTGTGGCCCTCCCAAATCCACTCTAGACTCAGCTTCCCTCTCGGCACCTCCACTCAGACATCCAATGGCAACTTAAATTCCACAGTCCATATCGAACTCCTTACCTGCCCCCTCACCCAGCTTCTTCCTCCCACGATTCACTTGAGGTAGCCCCCCTGACAGGTCTCCCCGCTTCTACCCTGAACCTGCAGCCTATTCTCAACACAGCAACCAGCGCGATCCCTTTACATCCAAAGTTTCCTCCAATGAATCCCATCAAGCATCCACCTCTCACCTCAGTTTACAGAAATGCAGGCGACAAAGGAGTCTGTTAACACTGCAAAGATGCAACCAGTGAAAACCAGAGTTTGGGAAACTCCAACATCAAGTATCCAGCAGGTCTTCAATCATAAACGGAGGGGAAATGTGGGAGGAGGCGCTGTGACTAAGAAGGACTTACGGGACGCATCAAGCAGATTCAGCCGATGCACTTGGCCTTTCTATTCTGAGTCTATAACCCATGTGGAATATATTATTTTAGACACTCGGGGACTATGGACTGGGTGTTAGATGACATTAGGGAATTGCTGTTCATGCTCAATTTACATGAACGTGCTCAGGGTACATGCTCAGGAAGTACTTACTAAATTCAGATTTTGATAACAGTAAAAGCTTAAAAATCAGATTAAGGCCAGTCTCCTACAAGAGGCCACCATTTCCTCATATGTAAGATCAGGGTAATAAAATCCACCCTCCGCCCCCCGAGTTGTCAGCACTGAATGAAAGCAGACAGTGATATGAGCACCACCAAGGGTAGAACATGATGGAGGACTGGGCACCCCTGTTCCACCAGGATGCTCCCCTCATCTCCTCTACCCTCACTGTCTGAGGCGGGGAGAGGTGTCTCCAGCCACTCATGGTCAGCCAGGCAGCCCACTGTGCTGGTGAGGGTTACGTCTCCAGTGCCCCCAACCGAGTTCCTCACCCCCCACCCCAGCACAGCCTGTTAACCACATTCCCACCTCCAGGGTGTGCTCGGCAAAGACTCCAGGTCCAGGGCCTCTATTTCAGATAATCTAAGTTGGCGGGGAAAGCGGGAATGAAAAGGCCTTGCGGGGTATCCCATGGGCCCACCCACACAGGGGCAAGGTACCACTGCTAGCAGGAGGGTGGCTGTGGGCAGGGGAGACCCAGATGCTGGGGCCCGGTGTGGCCCCATTCCCACCTTCCAGCCCCACAGGAGGGAGGAATGACCTAGAGAGGGCTGGGAGCAAAGTTAAGTCAATTTTTAACCAACGCAGCAAGATATTAGACATTCCCCGGTGTGCTGCCAGGGGGCTCCAGCACCCCTTCGGAGAGAGGCCTTGAACCACCACAGCCCATACTCTCACTTCACATGGGGAAACTGAGGTGGGACAGGAGAGTGATGTGCCCCAGGGCTCACAGCAAGGCCATGACTGCGGTCGCCAGGATGCAGATGTCCAGCCCCGCTGAAGCCTGGTGGCTGAGTGCCCCGTCAAGTGCATCCACCAGGTGACTAATAGCGGCAGCAAGCACTAGCACTGGGCAGCCGCCCAGCAGGCAGGTGCTGAGCTCCACCTGAGGAAACTGATGCTTGGAGACTCAGCAACTTGCTCAATGCCACAAGCGCAGCAGTGGCCTGGCTGGACATCATCCCATCCTTAGTGGTCTAGGACACGCTGGGTGGAGGGCATGTGTGCCTGTGTGCCCACTCAGCCTCTGGCCACAGGTCCCTGCACCCCAGGCAGGCCACGCCCACCCCCTTCCAGCCACAGAGGGGGGCTGCTTGGGTGACCCAGCCCAGCAGGCACGCAAACCCTTGGCAGGATGCCCCACAGGTCCCTGGGGAGCAAACAGGCCTGTGTGGTTACAGGAACTTGGCTCAGGGCCTGGCACCAGCCAGCACCCACTGGCAGCAAGCCATGGCTGCTGCTTATTCCATGAACCATCCTTCCTGCACCCCCATCCCTGGGGAATTCCCCCCAGGAAAAGACACCTCCCAGAGCCACCTGTGGGGCTGCTGGAGCCCCAGAATACTCTAACAGGAAAGGGTGTTCCCAAAATAAATTCCGGTTTGGCCTGTCTGCCAGGGCTATGTCCAGGTTTGAAGGTTGAGTGCACTTGGGGTGCTCTGAGCCCTGCAGCCACTCCTCCATCCGGACAGCAGAGGAGCCGCTCCCCAAGGACCCAGTGTCGCAGAGGGATGTGGGATGTGTTACCTTCCAGGGCCCCCACCTCCACCTCCCACTGCCCCCCAGGAGGCCCAAGGCCCCTGGTGGAGCCCAGGGATCAGACGGAACTTCTGGGCCTGGACCATGACCCTGGATTTCCAGCCCTGTGTGGGCAGCCGAGACAGGGGCCTCACAGACCAAGTGGCCAAGCCAATGCCACCCCGCCTTTATTCACTCGTCCTCAGGTTCCAGTCAGACACTTGGATTTGGAGGGCACAGGAAGACCCTCCCAACTCACCACACAGGGCAGGACCCACTGGGCAGCCTCACCAGCTCAGGCCAGCCCCATGCCCCTTCCCAAGGCGACCCCTTGGAGGGGGCGCCCAGCGGTGTCCCAGGCCCAGGCAGCTGGTGCCGTCCTGAAGCTGACACAGGGAAGGAAGGGGCCAAGCTGGAGAGTGGGGCGAGGGGTCAGACACCCCGTGTCCAGGCCAGAGACGCAGCAGGGGCCAATGGGGGACCCATGCTGGGCATGGGTGCGATCACCCTTGTCCTGCCTCCTGGCCACCTCAGGAGCTAACCCAGCCCAATCCCACCAGCACAAGAGACAACAAAGGCCCCCTCGTCTCCCTCCTGATCCTGGAAGTGGCCAGGGGTAGGGGGGTGGGGGCAGGGGAAGGTGAAGGGAGTCAGGGTCAAGGCCCTGGGGGGCAGGCAGGGCCAGGCAGCTCAAAAGAGCCACCTAGGCCCACGGGAGGGCAGGGGCTGGCAGGGCCCAAGCCCTCCTAGTGTTGGGTAGCTTGAGATCCCCCAAGAGGAAAGGAGGGGGCTCAGGGAGGAGGGGCAGGCCTCGGCCATCAATCATGTCCTGGTCCTGGGGTTTTCAGACCACTGGGAGCAAGGCCCCCTCCCCCTCCCAGAAGGTGGGCCCACAGGAGAGGAGGAGGCCAGCAGCAGACTGCACCCAGATCTCCCAGAGGCCAGGGGAGGGGCACCGGCGCGCCTTAGGACTTCTTGGCGTCCTGCGTGTTCCGGCGTTTCAGGTCGCTCAGGTCGATGGGCTTGAAGGCTGCCAGGGGACAGAGCGGTCAGCGGTGGGCGCAGGTGGAGAGGCAGGGTCTGTCCCTCGTCCTGCCCGTCTCTGAAAGCCCTGGGACCCAGCCCACCCTGCCAGGCTGTCTTGGAAGCAGGAAGCAGGTGGGCCTTCCTGCCCCCAGCTCAACCCCCTGGCCGGCCCCTCCCTCCCAGGCCAGCCCCACTCACTCTTCAGGCTGGGGTTAGGGACCTTCTCCACATACTCCTCCACCAGGCCCCGCTCGCTGCCCGACATCTGGCTGCGCAGGTCCCGCTCCACGCCCTGCCAGGCTGCAGGAAGCAGGGGTGGTCAGGGGCTCTAGACCCCCAGGCCTGCAGCATCAGGCAGTCCGGCCCAGTCAGTGTCCAAGCTGGAGGACACCCTCTCCTGACCTTCCCCCACCAATCAGAGTGGCCCCGCAGGCCCCCTGCCCCCAACTCCCGCTTCACAGCTTTTGGCCCCCTGGCCTAGCCTGCTCTTGACTTGAAGTTGTCCCCAACACATCCCCATTCCCTCGGGGAGCCCTGCCCAGACCATGCCCCTTTCAGCCTCATGGTACCATGACCAGAGCTGCAGTCACAGTGGCATATGAGACTCATTGGGGTACAGCACTTCCTCCAGGCAGGCCCCCCATCTTTCCCGCCTCCTCCATCCCCCTCCTCCTGGCACAAATGTTGTGCACACATGCTCACACACCCCAGCCACACCACTTCCAGGATGCCCCAGGTTTCCCAGGGTGCGCTGTCTTCCACGGCCCCCCTCTCCCCAAGCAAACACCACTGGCTCCAAATACTGCCTCTTCTGGGCTGCTCCCTGTCAGGAACACCATAGCGCTGACCACCTCCCGTGACCAGAGCTGGGTACCCCCACCTGCCTGGGGCAGGAGGGGCTCAGGGGGCCTGGCTGGGGGCACCCCGTGTACCTTCATAAATGAAGCGCACATTCTCCTCGTGGGCCGGGGTGAAGATCTCACTGCTGTTGGGGGGAGAGCGGGGGCTACTGTTCCTCTTGCCGTTGTAGACGACTCTGGAGACAGGGGAACTGGGGGAGCCCGGCCAGTGAGGAGGGGCTGGGGGCAGGCCCCTCCCACCTGGAGGCCACTCCACTGCCCAAGACCCACCTGGTCATCGCTGGGGCGTCTGGTCCTCGCACTCCGCTGCCGGATCCCCTCGGCCTCTGGAAGGGAAGCCCACGACACAGGAATGGGACGGAGACCACCCTCTCCAGAAGGGCTCCAGAGATTGGAAGGGCGTGGGGTGCATCTGCCTCTTCCCCTTAGCTGTGGCCTCCCCGCCTTCCAGGAGACAGGGTCTAGCCACAATCCAGCTGGCTAAGGGTGCGGCAGGGTCAGCCAGATGGGGCTGGGCCGGCGACATGCACGAGTCAGAGCAGCATGAGCTCCGAGTGGCCCCGGCACTTGGACCACTGCTGCCTGGGAGCACCTTCCCCAGAGTCAGGCAGCTCTGTTGACATTCCCAGTTCAAGTCTCAGAACACCACTGCCTGCAGAGCGTGGGTCTGTGGGGAAGGCCTGCGGTCGTCCCAGTGCCCTCACTGCCTGCAGGGCCTAGTGTGTCATTTCTGCTGAGCCTCAGTTTCTCATCTGTAAAATGGGGATGTGCTTCCCAATGGTGAGAAGCCCAGCAGAGCCTGCCCAGCTTCCTGGTCCCCGGGGTGTGACGGAAGGGCTGGGGGAGGGCTGTGAGCCTGGAGGAAGTCGCCAGGCCCAACCTAGTGACCGAGACTCTGGGGTGTGTGCTGTTTACAGCCTCTCTCTCAGCCCAGGGGACTATACAGCCCTGGATGGGGGTCTATTTTTAGGCTCACTCTCAAACTGGCCAGTTGGACAATGTGCTCTCTCTGGCTGAGGACACACACCGCAGGTTGAGGAAGCTGGCTGCACAGGGCCAGTCCCAGGCCTGGCCTTGCCCCAGAGCAGGGCAACCCCAGATGCTGGGGGTGTGGGGGGGAAGCCTGGGAAGGGCCTTTGAGCACAAGTGCCTCTCCCACATACCCCTGGAGCTGAGGGGCCCCAGAATGCTTAGAGCATGTAGCCACAGCCCCTCCTGAAGGGCCAGGAGGATGAGACACGGTGGGTACTTCTTCTCTGGCTCCCATGGCCTTTAAACACCCGCACAGGGGAACTTCCCTAGCAGTCCAGTGGTTAAGACACCGTGCTTCCATTGCAGGGGCCTCGGGTTCAATTCCTGGTCGGGGAACTAAGATCACACATGCCACACAGTGCAGATGGGAAAAAAAAAACAACACCTGCACAGGTAAACACAGCCCACAGGTTGAGGCAACAACAACAACAAAAAAGCATAAAGCCAGTTTCCTGGGGCGGCACGTGGAACCCTGTGCCGTCCCAGGGGAGAGGCCCAGCTCCTCACAAAGTGACTTCTTTCCTGGACTCGGGGGATCTCACTGCCCATGGTTCTCCTGCCCAGGCGCCAGCCCCACGAACACCAGAGCACAGAGGGAAAGCCCTCTCTGGCCTGAGGGTGCCGTGGGGACACTCAAAGGGCTCAAGAACACTCAAGTCCCAGGGGGCTGTCGGCAGCAGGGTGAGGTGGGAGGCTCCAATTTCGCAACAGGAGGGAGGTGCCTGGAGGACCAGCCAGCCCCTGGCCACTCTAGGCTGGCCCCTCCTGCCCAGGCCCCCTCAGCCCTCCTGCAGTCTGTCCTCTCGGACCTGAGTGGCCACTTCTTCAGGGTACCTGCCTTCCCAGCCTTGCCCATCCCTGGGGCCTCTCCTTCCAGGGCAGCCTTGGCCTCTTCTGGTCACAGCCTCTGGGGGCTGCCTAGCCTTTATGGGCACATGCCTTTGGCCTAGGGCCCCCTGCTCAGTCTCAGGCCCGACTCAGGTGCCAGATCCTCACAGCTCCCGTCGCCCTGCCTGCACACATGCACGTGAACACGTGGCTCTGGGGTTCTCTGGGCACCTACCTGCTCCCCTTGGTCACTGAAGTCCCGAGGCCTGTGCCCCGGACCCCTGGAGCATTCAGTCTCCACAGTGGGCACCCACCCCTCGCTCCCCCCAGTGGCTGGGCTTCCCAACCAGAGGCTAGTGTCCCCCATAAACCACGGAGCTGTGCACCTGTCACTGGGCGCCTGCCCATACAGATGTGCTACTTGAGTTACAAGGTTTCTGGTGCCCCGGACAGAGTGGCCGGGAAACACCTCGGCCAGGTGCTGGACACCCTCTCACGTCCTTGGGACTTGAAGGACGAGTAAAATGACTCTTTAAAAAGGAGTCACCGTCTGCCTCTTCTCAATGGGGAAGGTCACACCTAACCAGGTCCATCTTTAATGGCCTGTGTCCTACCAGCTGGCCTTCCTAGATGTGAGGAACCTCTGAGTCCTCCGTCTTCTCCCAGCAGCTCAGCCTCCCTCCAGGGGCCTTTCTCCTCAGAACCTTGTGCTGGCCCTGCCCCCCTGAGATCCTGCCACCTGGCGGGACGCAGAGACACCAAGGCTTCTCCTGAGTGTACCAGCAGCTTCCCGAGAGGCCAGGTCCCTGCTGCTCCCCTGAAGACAGAGGGACAGTGAGCTGCACTCGCTCACCTTCATCACCTCCTGGGGCTCCTCCAGGGAGCTGGGCCCCCATGCTGACCCCAAAGGAAATTTCCATGAAAACCCTAACAAATATGCACACCCCATGACAGCTATTCCAGTCCTAGGTGCGTATCCAAGGGAAAGGGCCACGTGGCCACTGAGAGGTGCACCGGGGTGGCCAGAGAAGCGGTACTTGTCAGCGCCCAGAGGGTAGAGCCACTGAAAGGGACCAATATACATGGGGCCTGTTTCCACTACAGAAGGTGACAGCCGCGAGCACGAGCCACAGCAACAGTGGGCAAATCATACCACTGATGTTAAAGACAGAAGCCTGGGGACACACGGCTGCTCCAGCAGAGAGGGCCGAGCCACAAAGGCATGGATGGGGGAGGGAGAACAAGGTCAAGGAAGAGATGACCAAGGGGGCAGCTGGACTCAAGGCTAAGACCTGGACAAAGAGGTGACCGCTGGACCAGCATGACAAAATCTCCATCGACCTAGCACAAAGGGTCTCAGTGGAGCGAGGGGAGGAAGTGGGACCATCAGCCATGACTGCCTGTCCCTGGCTGCGAAGGGAGGTGCGAGGCCTGGGCTGACAGTGGCACGTGGGGTGAAGTGGAGGGAAACCCGAGCACGTTTACTGCCCAGGGAAAGTGCTGAGCAGGGCCACTACAGAGGCCGGTGTGGAGGGGCCAGGTGAATGGCATGCCTGGAAAAGTGCCAGGGACACGTAAAAAGGCCCAGCAGGTCACAAGAGTCCCACTGAGGTTGGAGCCTCAAGTCCATCTGGCCAGCAGGGAGGGAGCATCCACTTCCGCAAACATCTCCCTCCCTTTGTTTTCTTTCCGACTTTTGCTCACAGTGATTATCAGGCACAATTATTTCCTCAAGACTGGAGCTCAAAACCTCATCACATTTCCTATATCCCATCAACTCTGAAAAACTTTTTTCCTATTTTAATAGCTTTGAAATTGGGCTGCATCTGGCATTCGCCAGCACAAAGGTTAGCAGCATTTTTCCATTCTCAGCGGACCACGGAGACCCAGCTCACACCACTGAGGTCTTAGATCTGATTATGCAATGAGTCTCCCCTCGGCCCACAGATCTCAAGCCTCCACGCATGTGCTCTTCAGTTACTTCTTCCCATTCCCACCCAGCCCTGGTCCAACATCCACTGCTCACCCTCCAACCCGTGTCAGGACAGTATCTTGCACTATTCTTCTCCATCCCCGGTACACGTCACGCCAGCACGATCTTCCCAAGACCCACCCTGCCAAGTCACTCCCCACCCGGACACTAGCAGGGTCTTCTACTGCCATCAAGCCCTCAGTCTGGCCACAATCTATCTCATCAGGTGTCACCAGCTACTGGGCCCACCCCTCAAACACAGTCTGTGCCTCAGAGCCACCTCTGCTGCTGCCAGCGCCACGGAGAACCATACACTGCCCCCGAGTGTGCTCTGCAGGCCTTGACTGTTGTCCACGGCCGACTAGCCCATAGCAGCCAGCGGGCTGCATGCTCGGCACCTGGCAGGGTCCAGAGCCACTCTGTGAGTGGCGGTCGTCCATCCCTGCTCTGTTGCCCCTGGGCAAGTCTCTTCCCTCTATGGGCCTCAGAATCCCCATCTGAGCCAAAACATTCCCCAAGAATGTTCACCAGGCCTTCCTGCTCAACAGGGACCCAAGTATAGCCACATGAAGCCACCATCTCAAACAAGGTCTCCGTGGCTGCTTATCCAATATGATGGTGGACAGGGCAAGCACAGAAGGAATGTATTGTCCAGCTGGGCACTCCTGAGAGTAAAAGGGCTGCTGTTGATTACGAACCGTGAGCCAGGATAGCCCTGGGCAAACTGAATGCAGAGACAGCCCACTCAGGCATGGTGGAGACCCACAAACGTAGAGTACACTGTGAAGGGGCAGCAGCGCTGCCGGCCACGGTAAACATTTGCCATGGGCCGATTGTAGGGTGGCCACTGCGCTGAGCCAGGTAGGACCCCGATAACCCCCATTTTGGAGGCCTGACAGCTGAAGCAACCTTCCACCCAGCAGAATGGGGTCTGGACCACAGGGGCCTCCCAACCTCTGGGCCTCCAGGGCCACAGCAGTCAGGGCTAGGTCAAGATGGCTCAGCTGGCTTGAGCACCCGAGAGCCTGCCCCCACCCCTGCCTGTACTCCTGGCAGGTTCCTGACCCCTGGCACTGATGTGGTTCTGCTCAGAGACAGGGAGGGAGTCCTCCTGGATGGATCTATGTAGCACCTTGCTCTTCCATGGGAACAAAGGGCTTCAGAGACCTCCTGGGAGGAGGCATGGGGGGAGGGGGCGCCAAAGCCCAGTCTCCAGGCCCCCAGCCTTGAACTCTTTCCCCACACACAGCCATCTGCCTAAGGACTGGGCGAGATGACACTCTGTGGTCTGGGAAAGTGACAGTGGATATTCTGGAGTTAGAATCAATGACGCAATTGCAGCCACTCTGTGTTCCTTTAGAATTTTTGATAGGTACTCAAATTTTCTTAGACTCCACTTCTCCTTCAATATTCGGTGTTTTGGGGGCTCTCAACAGCCCAGTTTCTACCAATGAGACTTCTAGAAAACGATCTATCACCCAAGCAAGTGCCAGCAGGACACTGTCGTATTAGATGCCAGATGGGCCTGGCAGCCTCTTGAAGTCCCCCAGGCAAAGCCTCTAAGCACTGCACCACCCCTCCCCCACTTTCCTGGGTGTCAACAGCAGCTCCCCTCCCAAGCAACAAACCCCAGTGTGTGCACCCCCTCCCTCCTCACGTGGAAATCTCGCTAGCCCTTCCACTCACCCCAAATCAAGCCTCCTCCTTCAGGACTCAGCTCCTGCCCCCTTCCCTCCCCACCTGCACTCCTCTCTAAAAGCTCTGGACACTCCCCACTGACATCTCAGGGCCTTTGCTCAAAATGTCCTGTCTACCCAAAACTATCGCGCTGGTGCCTGGGGGCCCGGCTAACGACCACCTTCTCTGGGAACTCTCCCTGGGACAGGTCGGGGACATGACTTGTGCGCCTCCACGTTACCTGAAGTTTCTCACAACCTGGGCTGCTTCTGTAATTGGAAATCTGATGTCTGCGGCCTCCCCGCTGCGGCTCCCGCCCACCCCGGCAGCCCCCGGGGCCCGGTGAGCTCCCCGACGGCGGGCAGCCTCTTACCCGCTTCCCACCCCCGCACCCGGCACCGCCCCGCCTGGCTCAGAGGCCAGGAGCTTGGGACAGGCTGGACGGCGGCGGAAGGCGAACCGCGGGAACCCGGCCGGCCGCGCTCAAGGGTCAGGAAGCATCATCAGGGCTGCTCCCCGGACGACTGGGCGGCTGCAGCTTCAGGGGCGGAAAAGGGCGGCCCGCTGCCCCCTCTGAGCCCCGTGCCCAGCGGGCCCTCCCCGCCCCGCCGCGCCCCTCCCTATCCTCCGCCACGGCGGGCCGGGCGCCCCACGACCCCGCCCGGGGCCCTCCCCTCGCGGCCGCCGCGCCAGGGCGGGTCCCGGCCGCGCCCGCCCCGCCCCCGCCCCCGCCGCCGCCCCCGCCCCCGCCGCCACCGCCTCACCTCGCCCTCTCGGCCGCCGCTACAGCTGCCAGGGGCCCGGCCGGAAGTGACGCGCACCGACGCGCACGCGCACGCGCGAGGGCGCCGGCCACGTGACCGCCGGCGTGCAGGGTAGGGGCGGAGACTGAGGCCTGGGCTGAGGGTCTGGTGTCCGTGGGGTTTGTGGAGTTGGTGGCCGCGGGGGACGGGGGATGGACGGGCTCTCGAGGCAGCGGGGTTCTGGGGGGTCCGGGCCGGCGGGGTCGGGGTCCTGGGACAGGGCCGGGGGGCAGCGGGGTCGACGAACTGCAGGGACTGGCGGTCGGGAGCCGCGGGGCTCTGGCTCCTTGCTCCGGCGCTGCCGGACCCCTAGACCAGAGTGGAGGGCGGGGTCCGCTGACCACAGGAGCAGCCGGAGCCGAAGGACTGGGACGGACCGGTCCCCAGTAATCAGGCCATCACCACGGGCTTGGGAATCAGGTTTATTGAAAAAGTAGAAAGTGTCGCAATAAAAAATTCACCTGGAGGAAAAGCCAGGCCGGGGTCGGGGGGCGAGGGTTGTGCCCAAGTATGGGGTCCTGGCCAGCCTGGGCGGCCCCCAGCCCGGCTGGTGGGGCACTCCTGGCACTTGGGGGAGGTGGGCACCTGACGTCTCCAGGGAAGGCTAGAGCCCTAGGAGGGCGGGGCTGGGCTCAGTCCATCTTAGTCCCTTTGAATAACTCCACCAAGTCCTTGAAGTCAGGGTCAATGAGGTCCGAGGGCAGATCACCATCGTCGTTGGCTGCTTCTCTGTCTGCCCCCAGGGAAATGAGGTACCTGGGTGCAAAGGGCATCCCTGGTTGAGGAAGGGAGGTGGCCTGCAGGATGCTCACCCCTGCCCCAGGGTAGCAGGCTGGGGTTCTGAGGTCCACCTGTTTTTTATTCTTCCAGGTGAGGTGAGGAGGAAGAAACCAGACCCTTTGGAAACTACGGCTGACTTTTGCAGTTTTCTCTTGGGAGGGCAACAGGGCAGAAATGAGATTCCAGAAGCCCTTAGGGTTCTTAGCTACATCAGCAGGGCCACCTTTTGGGGGACCACATCCTGGAAGCCACCCTCTCACCTGGCTATGTCAGGGTACCCATCGCTGCAAGCGATGTGCAGGGGTGTCCAGCCTGTCTCATCTCGCTGATGAATGTCCGCCCCGTATTTGACTAGCAGCTTCACGCACTCCAGGTTTCCAGAAAGCACTGCTTCGTGAAGGGCAGCCAGACCTGAACAGGACAGGAGGGGTCAAGGCTCAGGCCTTCCCCTGCCGCCCCACAGACCCTCACTGGCCCCACAGGCACTCACCTGAGGGGTGGATGGTGTCCAGGGCGACTTTCCGAGCCCGGATGAAGCGCCCCACCTGCTCCAGGTCGCCCTGGCGGATGTGGTCCAAGAACAGGACATCGTTAGGGAAGCGCACACTGCGTTCAGCCAGTAGCCTCCGGCGCCGCTGCCTCGGGCTGTAGCGGGCATAGCGGACTGTTCTGCTGGGCATCCTGGCAGCTATGGTGTGGGCCACCCCTGTGGGGACCCTACTGCTTGGGGGAGGAAGGTGCCCAGACCAGAGTGGCGTGCAGGCTCTTCCGGCCGATGATGATCTCCAGCACAGCCACCTCAGTGCTCTCCGTGCTCCCGCTGGCCAGGGCACCTCCTGCTTATATAGGGCCCGCAGAGCTATATAAAGCTGCGCAGTCATGCTTACACCCCAGGGGCTGAAACTGAGCCGCTCCAGCCGTGCCCTCAGGATCATGTTTAGTGGTTCATCTTTCAACCCACCTGTCACTGTTCCTGGCCAAAGGGGTCAGATCCTTCCTGGCCACGCTCCCTGCCCCTCAGCTGGACCTCGAAGGTGCCTGACAGAGGGCAGGAGAGGCGCTAGAAGGGCAGGGCCCATAAGGAAGGCAAACAGGTACCAAGGTCAAGGTCTCCTACAGTCCCGGGAACTTGGGGAGAAGGGCATGATGTGTGGTGAGCACAGCTGCCTCTGCCTCCTGGGAAGGCAAGGGGGCCACCCACACCTGAGGAAGCACAGGACAGGGTCCTGCTGTGGAGAAGGCGGCCCATCCCTACTCATCCCCCTGTCACTTATCACCTTCCATCATGGCTCGTATCACTCTCAGGGCAGTTTTCCCAAAACGTGGGCTTCAGTGGCACTGCCCTGCTTGGAAATCTCCCAGATTAGAATCTAAATGCCTCAGCTCCCACTCAACCCATCCGACCTTACTTTGGGACCCCCCCCCCCAGCCGCCTCCACCCCCAGGTCCTCATTCCCCTCCTTCCCATTCCCCTATATTCCTCCTGGTTCCAGGCTCCTGCTGCTTCCTGCCAAGAACACAGGTGCTCACACTCAACATGGTATCTAGTCTGCTACCCAAGGACCGTGACGCCATAGCTGTCACATCCTGGGCGGTGTGTGCCCTCTGCACCTGACCTAGAGCATACTTACCTGTAGGAGTACAACCAGCGGAATTGTGAGATATCCCAGCAGGCTGGGCCAGCACTGGCTGCCTTCAGTGCGGCGGCCGAGGTCCGAGGTGGGGCTCAGGCTTCAGTGCGAGACAAGAGCCAATGGATGGACGCGCACAGGAGACACGCCCTGGGAGCTGAGCTGGGCCTGTGGGGTCCACACAGTCCCCGCAGCATCTGAAGCTGGCCATATGCTCTTCCAGGGCTGCTGTAATGAAGTACCAGACTGGGGGTCTCAAACAATAGTTCTGGAGATCAAGATCAAGCTGCCGGCAGGGCTGTTTCCTTCCCAGGGAGAATCTGCTCCAGGCCCATCTCCTGGCTTCTGGTGGCAAGTCGTTGACGTTCACTGGCCTGTAGACGTATCACCCATCTCCACCTTCGTGTTCACATGGTGCTGTCCCTGAGTAGGTGTCTGTGTCCAAATTTCCCCTTTTAATAAGGAGATCAGCCATTGGATTAGGGCCCACGCTACTCTAGTATGACCTCATCTTAAGCAATCATACCTGCAACAACTCCACTTCCAAATAAGGTCACACGCTGGGGTATTGGGGGTTAACACTTCAAAACATGAATATTGGGGTGGGGTGCGGTTCAGCCCCTAACGTTGGCAAGATCTTCCGGGCAGTCACTGAAGGCCTGGATGCTGACAGAACCACGGATAGCCAGCGCTCTGTATCGGGGGGGCAGGGACTTGGGCACCGGAAGTCCTTGCATCACCAGGCTGATCTTGATCCAACAAAATCAAATCAACAAATGCATCAGCACCCTAGGTGCAAAGCCTTGGGCCAAATGCTGCTGAGGATAGGCCACTGCCCGCGGTGGGCTCCCTGCCCTGACAGGGTTTGTCTGCCTGCCTTGTTGCCACTAATGTTACATGGGAAACTCCACCTGACTCAGGCCCTGCAGGGGCCCGGAGGGAGGGGTGGTTCCCGGTGTTCCTGCATTTCAGGCTCAGAGTACGATGCTGGGTGGCCCTAACTCTTGGTCACTTGGGAGGAACTGGGTACAGTTTCTTCCGGCTTGTTTACACGAAGCCCAGAGACAAAGTCCTATGCTGTACACAGAGACAGAACTTTCCTTTGATGTGAAGATTGCCTTTTCTGATGTTGTGGAAAGTTCTGTCTGCCTGCCCTGCTCAGAGGATCAAATGAAAGAACTCCGATGAAGCTGCCACCAACAGCATGTTTTTTCCCACCAGTGAGTGACAGGCCTTAGGCCAGGCAGGGCAAACCATCAGGGTGGGTCTCTTGGCGGCCCCAAGAGCGACCCTCCCGCTCTATCCTGCTAGAGGCAAGCTGAGAGAGCTCAGGATCTCGGCTTTGGGGTTTCTGTTTGGATGTCTGGATCCAAGAAGGGACAGATGCCTGAAAGTCATTCTGTTCAGGACATGGGCAGCACGTCCTCAAAGCCATGGACATGGCCTACAGCAACTCACTCAGAAGCCTTTCGGCAGAAGCCAGCCATGAGCAGTCTAACCTGCTCTTCACACAACCACACCAGCACCAAACCTGTATTTACACAGCTTTGCCCCTGAGCCTCTGCCCGTGTGAACTTCTCAAGTGACCTGGTTTGCACAACTTTCAGGTTCTGCCTTCTGGAGAACTAAAGCAAGTGAAACATTCAGGGCAAAACTCTTACTTTGAAAAGTCCAAGGAAACTCAACTAGCAAAGCTTTGCATCTAGCAGAAAACAAGCCAGGGGCCTGGAGGGGAGTCTGTGCAGGGCCCACTCAGCTGCCTCCTGGCAGGTGCAGAAGCCAGACCTCGAGGGTCCGGTACACAGGCCCAGCAGTTGCTTTTTAGTTCCAGGCCAATAGCTTCCTACCAGCTGGACAGAGGAAGAGAGAGATTGGGACACCCCAGGCTGTTAAGCCTTGACTGCCTACCCTATGCCTGCAGTTACTTCGCTAATCCACCAGCGTTGCCGGGTTTGGGACTCCAACCACCATGTCCCAGCAAACCCAGACCCAGGAATGTGCTAATCAGCTGCCTGGGCAAAAGGGGAAAGGTATCGGTGACTCACTCCCCCTCCCAGGAGCACATGACGGCCCTGTTCTGGGCAGCGACACCTGGTCCCAAGCTTTCTATGCGGAGGGCCAGGCTCCACACAGCTGGTCTGCAGGGTCACCCACGCCTGTCATGGGGCATAGCCCACCCCTTGCAGCTGTGACTCCTGACAGCCCTGCTCTCAGCCCACCCTGGGTTCCCTCCTCTGGAAACCACACGCATAACCCTGGGGAACCCGCTCACGTTTAGGAGGGCAGAGCTAACATCTCCCCAGCGATCTCCCACAGAAGCTCCAAGTGCCCGAGCTCACTCTTTCACGGATACACATCTCATTGTGTCAGCACAGCCGAGGCACAACACACACAGACCCTGGAGCAGCCCTGGCACAGACCACCTGAGAACCAGGGAAGGGAGTCCGGCCATGGGCTGAGCTGGGGAGCGGTACCTGGATGCCAGAGCGTGTGGACAAGCCGGGGCTTGGTTGGTGCTGCCAAGGGTGCTAACACCAGGTTCTCCCTGGACACCAGCTGTGTACCACACGCCCAGGTGAGAGGCAGGAGCAGTCCTGGGGTTTGTGAGGGCAAGAGCAGACACCTGGGCCTCTGGCTGGAGCGTAGCTGCGGTCATGGGGGAGATGACACACCCTCCTCCCCCTGGGCCGAGACCACAAAGGGAACCACATTCACAGCAAGTCTCATGGTCACGTCTGCTGGAACTGCCTCTGCCACCTCCAAGGTCCCAGCAGCATCAGAACTGGGGGCTGGGAATCAGGAAATGCATGCACACTTCCTACGCCAGGCAGCAAGTTGGAGGGACCGCTGGAGCACGTGGAGCGACAGGCCGGGCTCCTCGGAGACCTAGCCACATTTAGTCTGTCCTTGACCTCCCTAAGTGGACTGGATCTCCACCTGTTCCCTCCAATAACGTCATCAACAGCCCTGCTGTCCTACCTGTGGCTACAGATGTGTGCACAGAGCAACAGACGGGAAGCCCCGGGCTGGGCAGGGCTGTTCTGGCCGGGGGACAGACACCCATCTGAGCCCGGCTGGCCCCCTGTGGGTCTCCCACTCAGAGCTCTCCCCAAGGCCCAAGAGGTGTCACCAATCCACGCTCAGGTGCCATCAGCCCAACACTGCAGCCAGGCTGGCAGCTTTTGAGTTTGTGGGGAAAAAAAATCAATCGAGATACTCTTCCCTATGTAAACTATGAGTAAGCAGAGGTTCTAGAAGTCAAATTACATCTTAAAAATAGAGATTTGCAACCTTAACTCCAGATTCTTTTCTACATGAAGGTTTGGTGATGAGCACAGCATTCTTGAAGTCTGAATGCCCCTGATTTCTCATCAGAAGCTGCAGTGGTTCCAGACAGCAGTGGGGAGGGGCCGCTCCCCACCTGAGGGTTAAGGTTAGAGCCACGCGTCCCTGACCATCACGTCCTGACATGGCACGTGGGGAGAATCCATGTTGTGACCACTGGATGCCCACGGCGGGTAAAGCTGCCGAACTGCGTCACGGGTAAGCCAGCCTGACGGCACAGGAACAGGGCCAAGAGGCAGCCCTCACCCCGTCATGATGGTGACAGCTCTGCACACTGTGCCCACAGGATTTGTGCACGCTTCTGCATCTCTGCTGCGTTCCAAGAAAGAGATGTCTCAACAAGAGTGGCCCCCACCAAGCCCACCTCCTCTCCCGAGAAACCTGGAATTCCAGCCCCACTCCCCGTGCCTGGAGATTGTAAGGCAGAGGCAACAACAGGCAGAAAATTTCAACTTTATTTGGCCAATGTGTCCAATTCCAATATTGTGGTAGAAATGCCTGAAGAACTGTCAACATGTGATTCGGCTCAAGCAAGCATCCTTGGCCGTCTCCCAGCCTGGAAACGGAGGGTCCTGGTTCTGCCTGGTGCAGGCCTCAGGCCACCCTGGATGTCACAGAGCAACAAGGACCCTGGCCTGGGGAAGGAGGGGGCTGCAGCTGCACCCTCCAGTCATGGGGGGGGCCCCTGTGACAGAAACCTGAAGTCACCATTTAACCAAACGATGCAGGAGCCACGCTCCACCATGGCAACACCGCATGAGGTGAGGGACCTGTCCAGACCGGCCTGGTCCTGCCCCACACGGGGGACAGGAGTCCCAGGGAGGCCTGGCCAAGGTGGAACAGACGCCCTGACTTCCAAAAACATCTAAAAATCCCACAGATGGAATTTTTTTTTAAAGTGATAGTATAAACTTAACAGGAATGAGACATTGCCAGCATGAGATTCCAAAACATTTTAGCGGGCACTCTGGACAGAACCATGTACAAAAAAGTACATCACAATTTAAAAAAAAGGCCCACCAAGATGGGCTGGGCTGGCCTGGAAATAAACCCCTTTCCAAAAGTTGAAAAGCAAAGGAAGACGGGTTTAGATTTACACGTGTGTTAGAGTGAAGTGTGGCTTCAAAAAAGTTCCCTGCATTTCCGATCGACGCTCCCTCTCCGGGAGGGTCTGTGGGCGTCCGGAGGCTGTGCTGCTGGGTGTGCAGCCCACTGGGAGGTGCCGGGTTTGGGTGCCCAGGTCTGGTTTTCTGTGTTACAGTTCATCTTTCACAGCTTTTTGATCATCGTCTTCCTCCAGATCAGGCTCTTCTGCTTCTTCGAGGTCTTCTAGATCCTGGGACGGAGGATGAAAAGGAAGGGAAATGAGAGGTCCAGGCCAAGCTGGCATGCTGAGGCCCCCACACCCATGCCAAGTACGCCAGGGACCAGCTGGCCACTCGGGCACAAGCAGCCAACTTTGGTCTCTGTGAGCAGATGTGCGTATATGTGGGGTGCGCTTCCCGAGGAGAGCGAGGCACGGGGACTTCTGCCCACAAGACAGGGGGGAAGCAGAGCTGGTGCTGTGGCAGCCCAGCCCACGCCATCCAGCAGGTGAGCGCAGGGGCTGCCCCAGCGTGAAGACCGAGCAGGGAACTGCTGGTGTGTAACATCCACCCCTGTAGCCCTGGAGTCTGAAAGGCCAGTGGCAGCCCATGAACCACAGCGGCACAAACGGCCCTGGCGCTCCTCACCTGCCCCCGCCCCCCAGCAGGTCTGCCCCCTGGTCCCACATCCCCGCGCTTCCACTTCCGGGCGGGCCCTGCGGCCTCAGCTGACCATTCCCTTCACCACGCCCACCCTGCCACACCCTCCTGATGTCCCCTCCACTACCCCCAGGTGACCTTCGCTGATGTGGACAGGCCTGAGCTCACACCCAGCAGAGCACCTCAGCTCGACAGGGAACGTACCAGACGAGCCTGAGAAGATTCCTGAGCAAACACTGGCACCTAAAAACCCTCGCAACACCCCTGTATAGTGCTACCCGGCAGCACTGAGAAAGCATGTCCCATGGGCGGCAGGGTCCGGTGACCACCTACATCATCATCCCCGGCTCCGTCCTGGCCGCCGCTCTCCAGGAACTTCTTAAAACCGTCCAGTGTCCGCTCCCCATTGTAGTCGATGACCTGTGGGGAGGGGAATGAGATGCGGGAAGCGGTCCTACCTGACAGCCCCCCACTGCCCCTGCACACCCTTCCCACCCAGCCCTCGATGGCGGGCGCACCATCCTGTCGGCGCTGGCGGGGAAGAACTTGAGCGTGGGGAAGCTGTGCACTTTCACTGCCTCCACCTCATTGGCTGTGGAGTCCATCTTGGCAATGACGACGTTCTCGTGGTCCTTATACGTCTCTCCCAGCTTATCCCAGATGGGGGCCAGCTGCTTGCAGTGACCGCACCACGGGGCGTCTGAAAGAGAGCCGTTCTGAGTCTTGCTCGGCCGCAAAGTACCCTGCCCCACCGAGCCCTGAGGAGCTGGAGGGCCTCACTTACAGAACTCCACAAAGACGTTCTTTTTCTCATCAAAAGCGACCTCTTCGAAGTTCTTCCCGACGAGCACTTTGACAGGCTGCTTGTCCCAGTCATCAGGCAGCTCCTGGCTCATCAGGTGGGGCTAGAGGGCAGGTAGAGCAGTGTCAGGCATGCGCGGTCACCCAGGGACCCCTCCGCTGCCTAGCTGCTTCCAGAGCCTCAGGAGGAGGTGCGCCCCCAGGATCCTCAGCAGTACCCCCAGCCCACCCCCAGACACGGCCTATACCTTGATCTTGCCCTCCAAGAAGCGGTGGCAGAACTCGGTGATCTTCTCTGCCGTCAGCTCGTCCGACTCTGGCTTGTACTTGGTCATCTCCTCCTCCAGCGTGATGAGGCGCACGGCCGGGCACTCCTCCTTCTTCAGGCCGAAGAACTCCAGGATGCGCTGGTTGTCAGCATGGTCGCTGTCGATGAAGATAAACAGGATCTTGGGGGAGAAAAGGCACGTTGACGGCACTGTAGGACAAGGGCTCCCTCTGCCTCCTTGCTGCCCACTCCCAACAGCTGGGACCCCGAGACTAAACAGGCTGTCCTGAGGCAGGAAGAACACTCTGGACCAGCCTTCAACCTGGGGCCGAGCCGCCCGCAGGCCACCGGGAGTGCTCACCTTGCCCTTGAAGCTCTCGGCAGCTTTTTTGAAGTTGCTCAGCTTTCCCTCGTAGTCGGACACGCTCTTCGGCAGGAACAGCAGGATGTGTGTCTTAATTTCCCCTCCGAAGATCTTCGGGGCTGTCTGTGTTAGAAATGCAAGTCACTTGGTCTGAGTCACAAACCAAACTGTTGACACAGGCTATTCTCTCAATGGCCCCAATGCCACCACAAGCCTGGACAACAGCAGGGGCTCTGCAAGTGGGGGTCCCCACGACCGAACATCATGACCCCCCGAAACCTCCCCCCACCAGGGGCAGGACCAGCAGCACAGAGCCACACCTGCTCAGTGAACTCGATGACCAGGGGTAACTGGTTGTGCTTGATGAAGTCCAGAAGTTTCTCCTTGGTGACCTCCCCCTCAAAGTTGTTCCGGCCTTCATCAAACTGTGGAGAGAGAAAGGTGTGGATGCCGAGGCTCTCCACAAAGCCCCCTATTGCCCCGGCTGGCCCGACTCGGCCAGGAACGCAGTCTGCAGCATTCTCCTGTCTGGGTTTTGAGCACAGCTGGGGGCAGGACCCACGTGCCTCCATCCAAACCAGGTGACGGCTGCAGGGACATAACCTCTGGGCAACCAGGCAACAGTGAGGCCACTAGGAGCGCACGCAGGCTCCCCACGAACACTGGCAGGCAGCCTCCCACGTGCCAGGATGGCAGCAGCTGACCCACACCCTGCCCCGACATGTTCCTGACAAGCCACGAGAACCCCACGTCCTGGGTGCCAGAGGACTGCCTCATTGCCAAGTCCCTAAAACTGCAGCTCTCCCAGTGCGGGCCTCACCCCTGTGGGTCCAAGGCCCTCCCAGGGTGGATGCAAGGTCAGAGTGATTTTCACAATCATGCTCAGACGGCAGGTGCCTTGTCACCCTTTCCCCCCGGAGTGTGCAGTACGGTGTGACATTACGTCAGACTAAAGGCAAACAGGAGAACCCAGCTGTCTTCTGTTTGGGCAGACATTAGAGACCAGCAGAAATCTAAAATACCACTCTTACTCCTAAGATGTTGTTGTTGGGGAAAAATTAATTTTCACAAAAATATCTTTTTTTTGGCTGCACCATCTAGCTTGTGGGATCTTAGTTCCCCAACCAGAGATTGAACCCAGGCCCTCTGCAGTGAAAGTGCGGATTCCTAACCACTAGACCGCCAGGGAATTCCCCCCAAATGTCATTTTTTTTTTTTTTCAAAATGTCATTTTTGATAACATGTTAACATTTATTACTGTTACTTCAGAATGAACAAGTTATTTGTTTTTTTTTTCCAATTTCTCAGTTCTAACTTCTAACACTTCTAACAATAAAAATGGATAGGTGTAATACACACACACAAAAGCTCTGGGAACTCCAGTAACCTGTTAAGAGTTTCAAAGTCCTGAGGCCACGAAGGGCGACGGCTGCCGCTGCAGAGCCGCGAGATGCAGCCCTGCTCTGGATGGGGATGGCAGACACAGCTCCTCGTGAGGAAGGCTGAGCTGTGCCTTGGCCTGTCCAGCAGGTCAGTGAGCCTCCCATCACCCCTGTGAACTCAAATGGGACTTGGAGAGAAAAACCACTCACCTTCCTTTCCGGGTCATTTCCCTCTGTGTTTTCCTAAAGTAACTTCCAGAAAAGCAGGTGGCCACTTCCCACTCCCACTGCACTTATGCAGGGCCTGACACATGGCTTGATCACAACACGTGCTGCTAAGTAGGACCACACGGAGGGCCAGGAGCAGGGAGCTGAAGCCTGCTCTGCCTTCCCCACACCCGCAAAGGGAAGGTGCAGAGAAATAGGAAGGAAATGGAGGCGAGAGGCTGGCCTGGCCATGGCTGGGCACCATCAGGCATAAAATGGAGCCCCCAATAGAGGCAAATAGGCCGTCATCTCCTCTCCTCCAAAACTGCCGTGCCTCTGTTGGGACGCAGTCTGCGAGGTAATGTTGCCGTGTCACACTATGTTCGGTGTCTGCTTTGGTAAAAGCCAAACAGCCAGCTGCAGGAGGCCTGGGGTCCTGGGCAAAGGCCACCCCTCCAGACCACAATGCGAATGCCACGAACAGGCCCCACAGCCACACTTAAGCCCCCAGCTTCAAAGATGAAAAAGAAAAACAAAGTAAACACCAAACAAAGACACAGGATGGTCAGCTCTCAAACCAGTGGTCCAAGTTCCAACGACCCGGAACCCAGCTGACCTGGGACCCAAGCTGGGAATCTCGGGCTCAAGTTCTGCTGGAGCCCCACCCTCGCCATCCTCTCTCTCAAGTGGCAGCTGGACGTTCCTGGGAGCCCCATCCCGCTCTCGAGGCTGCCCACTGGAAGACCCAGCTAACTCTGAGGAACTAGGCGAACAGCCTGAAGGAAGGGGAACAAGTAACGGCAGAGAATGGGGACCACAGGCCGGGCAGGAATCTGCATCTTCTTCCTCTCATCTGTGGAGCTGTCTGACCCCCCAATACAAAGCCTGTGGGCTCTGCCAGGCTCTTCCTCACAGCTGCCCAAGGAAGCCATGCCGTTCCAGCACAGTCAGCGGAAGCAAACGAGTGCAAGAGGGTATGCCCGCCCACTGGCACTAGACCTGAGGGGGTCGGCTGTGCCCAGCCTGCGTGAACACCAAAGACTTGAGGCCAAGAACAGATGAGCTACCGTGACTACAGTGTTTGCCGAACAAGGAACAATCGTGCTAACCTTCAAGGACATATGATCACCAAAACCATCGATCCAGTGTGACAAATGCCACTCCAGATCTCAAGGATAATGGAAAAGAACTGTGTGGACCAAGCTGATGAAAGGGGATTTGCAAGCTCTACAGGCCTGAGTCTCCCAGTCCCTCACCCAGAACTGCAGGGTGAGCCCAGGACCTTCGTTCCACTCAATTCCATCCAACTCGGCAGGGTTTTTTCCTAATCAGCTGTTAATTACAGTTTCCTGGGCACTTTTGGGAAGACAATCGACTAATTTAGCAATTCTATTCCCTTTAGGGGACATCATGAGAATGTCTACTAAGAAAAGAGAGCATATATAATGCCTTGAGTTCTTTCGAAAAAGGGACTTCAGACAGAGCTGAAAGCAAGCTGCCCCAGAACCCTGTGCAGCTGGGAGGCCCCGCCCCATGCTCCCCACCCCCAGGCGCCGGAGGCTCAGCGGTGCCCCACCGGAAGTGCACACACAGTGGGAGGTCAGCCCCCCAAACACTGCGTCCTTTCTGACCACTCGATTTACAACTTTGCTGTAACACTACTTCTAACCACCTTCTAACCCTGGGGACAAAACAGGACAGGAGTCAAAGGCCCAGCCCCACCCCCACAGCCTTCCCTCCTCCACTCAGCACCCAGTCCAGGGACAGCTGTGTCCCAAGAGCATGGGTGCTCAGCCACTGTCTGCTGGCTAAGATAAAAGAGAGACCCCCATCGCCCACTCGGGTAATGCCTGCACACACCCATCTCAGCTGTGTCCTAGCAAGAGCGCAGAGCGGTTAAAAGACACACGGAAGGAATAACAGACATGGGGCTGGGAAAGCCTGGAGGAGCCCGAGGGAGCCCTGGGGCCAGGCTCTACCAACAGGGTGGGAACACATGCCACTAATACTCCAGAGTGGAAACAAACAGGAGTGACAGCTGCACAACATCGCAAATGTAATTAGTGCCGCTGAATCCTATACTTAAAAGTGGTTAAAATGCCAAACTTTGGTACAGGTATCACCACAGCTTTCCTTTAACAAGCTAACACTCCGAAGCCGCCTGGCTTCCATAGAACACTGCACCGGGGCGACCACAGAAGCTGGAACAAAGGGCCCACAGCTGAAGGGCTGAAGGCCACTGTTTAAGAGGCTCCTACAACCTGACGTTGCAAAATGGGCCCTGATAACAGGTGGGCCTCAGTCCAGCAGCCAGCGCCGCCCGGGCAAGGTCCTCGAAGGCAACACCAGCCCTGCAGCACAGCACCGCAACTACCCACGGGGGGGGGCAGGAGGGGGACGCTGCCCGAGGGCCACTCACCTTCTTAAAGAGGACAACCCCGTCCTTGTCCAGCTGGTATTTGGAGAACATGTCACTGTTGGATGTGATCCCGAAGGGGATGTCATCGGTGGCTTCTGCTGCCAGTAAGAACTGCTTGGCAGACTCCGACTCCACGTCCTGGAGAGGAGAAACAGAGGTGGCTGCCACCACAACACTGAGAACCCCTGCCCTGGTCAGCAACAGGGCAGACTGTGGTGCCCAGGCCACAGCAGGAGGAAGGAAGACCCGGGATGAAGTTCCAAAGCCTCTACCTTAAAGAAGCCGATGACTGCCACCTCGCTGGACTCCACCAAGGCCTCCGCGGCAGCCCCGTCAGACAGCGTGCTGGCAGCAGGACCTGTGCGCTTCTTCAGCCAGTTCACGATATCGTCGGCTTCTCTGCCAGCTGCACCCAAACACATGCAGGGTCCACTTGAAACCAGGGGTGCGCCCACCCTCCCCGCCCATCCTTATCCGACCTCTCTGCCAAAACCAGAGCAAAACATCCTCTTGCCACAGAAAAGGCATCTTGTCTACATACCTGCCCAAATTCCAGGGCTAAAAAGGATTTTCTGAGTATATGGGAGACTGTGGTTGTGTTTAAAGGAGGAAAAGGCAGTGGTTACCTCTGGATAATAGATTACAAGTCATTTTTTTCCACTAATACCTTTGCATCTTGTGAATTTTCCTTGACATTTAAATTCATTAAACACATGTGCACTTTCCCCCCAGGGGTCTCACACTAGGCTTCATCTTAATGAAGATGCGGTAGGATTGGAAGAAAGGGCTGGTTAGCAAGTCAGCCTCAAGGCCAGCTTTCCCCTGCGAAAGCGGGCTGGGCTCTACCACCTCGTGCGCCAAGGTTGGTCAGGTGTCCTCGCCCCACATGCCTCCTGGACGGACAGGAGGAAGAGATCAGCCCATGCACACCACCCAAGCAGATAAAACGAAAAGGAAGAAAACTGCTCCTCCTGAGACTGAGGCTAGTTACCCTTTTTCCCCTCATAGGGTGCAACTACCTGGTCCAACCTGGAAAGGGCTGCCAAATCTCATGTTTAAAAGAACTCTGCCTTAGGGACTTCCCTGGTGGTCCAATGGGTAAGACTCCACGCTCCCAACGCAGGGGGCCCGAGTTCGATCCCGGGTCAGGGAACTGGTTCCCGCATGCCGCAACTAAGACCCGGCACAGCCAAAATAGATAAATAAAATATTTTTTAAAAAATAGCTTTAGGGGGCTTCCCTGGTGGCACAGTGGTTGAGGGTCCGCCTGCCGATGCAGGGGACGCGGGTTCATGCCCCGATCCGGGAAGATCCCACATGCCGCGGAGCGCCTGGGCCCGTGAGCCATGGCCGCTGAGCCTGCGCGTCCGGAGCCTGTGCTCCGTAACGGGAGAGGCCACAACAGTGAGAGGTCCGCGTACCGCAAAAAAAAAAAAAAAAAAAAAATAGCTTTAGGACTTCCCTGGTGGCACAGTGGTTAAGAATCTGCCTGCCGATGCAGGGGACACGGGTTTGATCCCTGGTCTGGGAAGATCCCACATGCCGTGGAGCCACTAAGCCCACAAGCCACAACTACTAAAGCCTGCGTGCCTAGAGCCCGTGCTCCGCAACAAGAGAAGCCATCACAATGAGAAGCCTGTGCACCGCAACGAAAAGTAGCCCCCGCTTGCTGCAACTAGAGAAAGCCCGCGCACAGCAACGAAGACCCAACACAGCCACAAATAGATAAGTATTTTAAAAAAAGAAACAAAACACTTAAGATAAATCTTTAAAAAATAGCTTAAAAAAAAACATTCTGCAGAGAATAAGTGAAAGCTGTGCTATCAGTTACAGGTGGAGTCAGGAAGAGTTGTCTCATCTACAAAGCCTTAGTGTTAGTGACGGGATCATGGTAACTCTGCATAAGGCACTTCCATTCCAAAAGTGAACATAAGTAAAAGTGGGAGCAATGAAACAGCAGCCTACTGAGAAGACCAGAGCTGCTGACATCAGAACTAACAAGATGTGCTGCTCTAAAGGATTCTAGCAGATAAGCCACAGAACCTGTTTTACAGACAAAGATTCTCCGCTGTCACTGGTACCGACCAGGCTACACAGGGGAGGCGGCCGAGCAGCGACTGAGGGCCTGTGCCGCAGACGAAGCCGGGCACGGATTCAAGCTCTGCCACGACCGGCACGAGCCCCAGACCGGTGCCCACGGATCTCCGCTTGCCCCTCTTCTGTGAAAGGCCCTTGCTCCCGCCTTGGTGGCAGGCGCACCAGAGAGCCAGCAAAGGCGGACGTGTTGCTCCATTTGCTCAGCCTCCCCCCACTTGCTGGTCACCTTAGGACAAGCCTCAGCCTACTAGCCACCCCCCTGGGATGACCCTCTCCACTTGAGAGGTTCAGGAATGAGAGAATGTTCCTCACACAACCCTCAGAGTCTGAACTAGACCTAGAATGGCTTCAAGAATGGGTTCTCCTCCACGCCTCTTATCTTCAAGAACTGCAGGCAATGAAAGGACGTGCCGCGGTCACACCTGTGTACTCTTTGGGGGACGCCGTGTCTCCGTTCTTGAAGAACTTGATGGTAGGGTAGCCACGGACGCCATACTGCTGGGCCAAGTCAGACTCTTCAGTAGCATCCACCTTGGCCAGTCTGATCTCAGAACCTTCTGCCTTCAGCTTCCCAGCTGCTTTGGCATACTCCGGGGCCAGAGCCTTGCAGTGGCCACACCATGGGGCATCTGGGAGAGAAAGCAAGACCTAGAAGGCAGCACCAACCCACTCCACTGCCTCCCCTCCCTTCTCCTTTGCTACTTCCCTCCATAAAATCCTTATCTTTGAACCAAGATAACCCCTCTGAACCCACAGGTTGAGCTGATAGCTTGGTTCTCTTGGGCAATATCCGATAGAGGCCGTGAATGACAAACCACCAGCCCCACTCTGCTTTGTCTTCAATGATTAGCAACTTCCTACTACCTGCAGGCGATCAGGGCAGTTGAGTCCCCGGAATTTCCCTTTAGGAACCAAAGAAGTTAGGCAGCTAAAGCCACGGCAGCCGTGTACTCGGTGAGACTAATCATGAGTACAAGACTCACATCTAACACGAGTTGTTTAGACTCTCTCTGAACTCAGGTTAGCAGCTGTCTTAGGCCTAAGATTTCCCCCTGAAACAGTCAGGGCTCAAACACTTATGGACACAAAGGTTTTGGATTCTGGTTGGCAACACTGTTAATCAGAAGACAGCTGTTCCTGGTGGAAGGTGGTGTGGGCAGGGGCAGTGTTTTCTGGGAACTGGTCCAGGCAAGCAATTAGGGGACTGGACCCTGCGTGGTCCTTCGTAGTTGTAGCAGCTTACACAGTCGACCCTGTTTTACTTAGGCTATCCAAGACATCCTGCCATGTGGACCTCAGGCATAAAAGCACATTCAAGCTGTCTGCTCTTGGTCACCCTCAGGGTCCAGCTGGGCAGGAGGGATGCCCCCAAGACACGGGCAGCGCACGGACGCTGACAGGTCTGTGGGCTGTTTCCGCTTAAGGATGTGCCTCTCCAGGGGCTAGGAGTCAGCGCATCCATGGGGTGGCCGGAAAGCTGACAGCCCTTTAGACCCCCAACCCACCTCTGGCGGGGCCGGGGGAGGGAGGGTGAGGAGGGGCGCCCAGGACCCCTGCGCCCCCCCCACCCTTCAGCCCCCCTCCGTCCCTCTGTCCCCCCGGTGCTCCTGCACCCCTGGCCCCTCCTCTGTCCCCACTCCGTCCCCACGCCGCGGTGACGGCGAGGCCCGGCCCGGACGGACGGACAAGCGGGCGGCACTCACAGAACTCCACCAGCAGGTACTTGTGGGCCGCCAGCGCCTCGTCGAAGTTGCCCTTATGGAGCACCAGGACGTGGTCCTCCTCGTCGGGGGCGCCGGCGCCCGCGCGGACTAGCGCGGCCAGGGCCAGGCAGAGCAGAGCACGGCGTAGCATGTCGAAACGATCTCCGCGCTCCTGTTGGCGCCGCCAGGACAGCAGGCCACAAGAGCGCGCACTGCCCGCCCCGCCCTTATAACTCAAGCCGCAGAGCGCGCGCCCGCCCGCGCCCACCTCCGATTGGCCGGTGGGCTGCGGGGCCCGCCTCCGCCGCTCTCGCATTGGGCGTCCACACTGGCCACGGCCCCGGATTCGGAATCGCTACGGGCACCTCCCTCGCCCTCGCCCAGGATTGGCCAAGGAGCTCGCGCTCGCACTCTTTCCCGGCCTCTCATTGGTTCCTGACGGAGAACTTTCTCTCCCTGGCCTTGTGACTGGTGGCTTTCTCCTACACCTTCAGCGGGTCTGGAATGGCTGCTACCTTCGGGGGCCTGGGCTCTGCGACTCCTGATTGGCCGAGACATGCGCGCACCCCGCGCGATCCTTCGTCGAACGTGGCAATGGGGCGGAGTCCCCAGCTGAGGGGCGGAGCCGCGCTTGCGCCTCCGAAACCCCTCGTGTTGCTTTCTGACTGGACCGCGTATCCCCAATTGACACCGCCCCCCAGCTCTGCAGACTGGAAACTGAGCTGACGCGCTTCCGGCGCGCGTGAGGCGCGTGCGGCCCCTGCAGTGGCGGGGCTCCGGTTCGGGCGTCGCCCCGGGGGTCTCAGCGGGCGGCTCGGGCGCTCCAGGTGGCGGCGTAGCGAGGCGCAGGGGCAGCGCGCGGGGGGCGCGGGGAGGACCGAGGCAGGACGCGATGGGGCCGGCAAGACTCGGCTCGGCCCGGAATGGGGCCGCCTGCCTTGGTGAGAGGGTTCAGGGCCGGCACCGTCTCCTGCGGCACCTTCTCTCCCTCCCACCGGCTGCCAGTCCCACGAAGCAGCCCCTGGGTCGCTTTCAGGCGCCCGGGTAGACCCGCGCCGTCCACTAGGGGGGTCGCTAGCGGCCACCGAGCCCTAAAATGCGGCCGAGCAGCGTGACTGGGAGTGAGCGTAACACGCACCGGACGTCAAGACTGAGGACGGGAGGGGAGTGTACGATATTCCCTTGATGCCTTTTTATATTGACATGTTGAGATATTTTGTATACGATGACTTAAGTAAAAGTATTAAAGCTTTTTTTTTCCTCCAGTTTTTTTCTTTAACGTGGCTTTAGAACATTTAAAATAACATACGTCGCCCAAATGTTGCTTCTGTCGGGCGGCGCGGCTCTGGACGGAGCAGCTCCTTTTCCTTCACAGCTCAAAGCCTAACTCTAACCCCACCCCACCCCCGTCTACACTCTCTTCTTCATTTGTGTTCACTTCCTCGGTTGTGAAATGCCAACCCCACTGATTTTCATTCATCATCGATTTAATAACTTGACAGGAAAAAGGAGGACACGCCCACATTAAATGTACACGTTGGCACTATAATAACATCCTGATTTCAGAAATGGTAAAACATAGAAAAAAAGATGTTTTTGTACTTCTGAGAGTTTGCATTTATTGACACGTAGCTCCTGAGGGCCTGTCTTCTCATCTCTTGTGGTACTTCCTCACCTAGAATATGAATTCCTGAAGGTCAAGACCAGGTTCTCTGTGCCCCTCCCCCAGGGCCAGTAGAACAAGAGTCAGTCAGAGGTGGTTGTAGCTCCTGGGATGCCTGTCTACCTCACAGAAGGCACTGTACAGGAGCTGGGCCTCAGGCAACGAAAGGCTATGAACATGTGTCTCTGCAGCTGCAGCCTCCACCCCAGTTCAGTGGGGTCCTGGCCCGCTGAGTGGCAGTGATTCAAAATAAGCCATCACAGGCACCCTCTGCTCTCTGGGAAAGGGTGGGAATTGCCTCATATCTCCTGCCCTATCTCCCAACATTTTTGTGATTGCCATGACCCCGATTTACAGACCACAATTTGGGTCTGAGACAAGGGACATTTGTACCACGTCTAGATTTCAGAGGCACTCATGAAATCAGAGTTTAGATGCCTAAATTTTTGGACTTTAGTTTTTTCATCTGATAGGGACAGAGTGAAGAGATACCAAGATGTTGATTAGTTTGTGATGGTTTGGAGGCAGCTTAGCCTCACAGCATACGGTAAAGTAGTTACAAAAGATGAGAATACTGGGACCAAGGGGAGAACAGACCAGACGCAGGACAGCAAGGATCTGAGTTGCTGGCTGTGGTTGACTCTCACTCTGGTTCAGTCTGGGCCTCCATGGCCAAAGCCAAGGGTAATTGGGACACACCTTGATGCAGGTGATGACAGGCCACTGTTCTGCAGCCCAGGTGAACCCAGCCAAGTCATCGTTCTGTGAAAACCAGGGCTCTGGCCTGGGCAGGGCACGGTATTTTCATGCCTTGCCTGCATTGGTGCACCTTCTCAAAGCACGTCCGCAGGGAAGTGGGGTTCCCAGAAAGCTGGAGGGAGGCCATGTTTGTGGATGCCCCAGGTCTCCAGTCTCTGGGGTTGGTCAGTAGTTGGGTGAGGTGCAGGGGTGCATCCTTCCCCCCAGGACACAGGCCAGGTTCACTGTACACCTCTGCAAGCCTTGGCCCTGAGGGGAGGGCCAGCGTCTGTCTTTTTCCTAAGGCCACTCACATGCCTTTCATGGGCAACTCTAGGAAGAGGCGACGGAGCCGTGTTCACTCTCATACCAGTGCCCTGAGCTGGAGTGCACCTTTGGAGAGCAGAGCCCCAGTGGCTGTGGCTCTGGCATCTCTCTGAACCCAGTACAGCTGCTTCAGGATGTCCTCCAGGGGTCTCTCACGCCCAGAGGAAGTGCTCATTAAACACTGGTTGAACAACTGAGTGGTAAAACATATTGATAAAGACTACTCTCAAAAATAGAGTTCTTGGGGACTTCCCTGGTGGCGCAGTGGGTGGTTAAGAATCCACCTGCCAATGCAGGGGACATGGGTTCGAGCCCTGGTCTGGGAAGATCCCACATGCCGCAGAGCAACTAAGCCCGTGCGCCACAGCTACTGAGCCTGCACTCTACAACCCGTGAGCCAGAACTACTGAAGCCGGTGCGCCTAGAGCCCATGCTCTGCAACAAGAGGAGCCACCCAATGAGATGCCTGCGCACTGCAACGAAGAGTAGCTGCCGCTCGCCACAACTCAAGAAAGCCTGCGTCGCAGCAACGAAGACCCAATGCAGCCAGAAAAATAAATAAATTAAAAAAAAAAAAAGATTCCACGCTTCCACAGCAGGGGGCGCGGGTTTGATCCCCCGTCAGGGATCTAAGATCCTGCGTCCCGCCTGGTGTGGCCAAATATTAAAAAAACAAAAAAAGTTCTCAGAATAAAACAACTCCCTTTCAACCCAACTGGAGGCATTGAGGGAGTTAACAGCTGGCTCCTGGACACCCAGGAAGTCCTCCTGACTGCAGGTTTCCACTGTGGAGCAGGAGCAGGGTAGTGAGGGCTGTGCCATGGGCCACACAGCCCTGCACATGGGTGAGCTGGGACATAGGAAGAAGGTGCAGTGGTTGAGCGTGGCCCTGGTGGACTGAAGTGGACCCTGATTGTAAAGTATGACAGTGCTGGGCATGGAGAAGATTCTAGCAAGCTACAATAACTGGTGAGTAGTCACAATAAAGGCGCTGACCTGGTGTCCACTGCCACTCTCCTCAGTGGAAGAAGGGTCCATCTAGGGGATGGCTGAGGAGGCAGAAGCTTGGGGATGACTAGGGCTATGGACAGAGGGAGGGAGTGGAGAGGAAGGGTCACAGGCACTGGCTCACTAGGGCAGGGAGCCCAGGCCCAGCGGCACTGAGCTGTACAGACAGGTTTGGGTTTGGGGTGGAACCAGAAGGATCAGGTTAGACTTGGGACCTGAGAGACACGTCATGCAGGTCCTGCAGGTGCCACCTCATGTAATCCTTCACCAGAGGAGGAACGAGAACAAAGTCCTGGCTGTTGGCAGCGTGTCTGTGCTACTTGGCACTTGGGGTCTGAGTTCACATATCAAACCAAAGCTTGGAAAATCCAAGAGCTAGTAGGCCTCCTGGCTTGCCGGAGCCTCGGAAGGCCCTCGCCCAATAAACCAAACGGCTGCCAGCACAGGCTGACCCTAGGTTTGAAGATTTTCACTGGACCTCTTAGGAGGTGGACAGGGAGAGATAGAGCGGCTGTGGCTGGCCCCGGGGCTCCTGCAGACTGAAACTTGTAGCCACCGCCTGGGAGCCTTTCCCCTCCAAAGGTAGAGCTGTTTCAGAGGTAGCTGTGTCTGAGTTTAGTGGGAAAGGCCTTGGGCCTCGGAACCCAAGCTGTGCAGTCTCACTACCTCCCCCTGCCTCCAGCAGACAGTCCTGGGAGAGGCTGGTTAGGGTCCTTGACCCCTGTGGATTCCAGAGCTGGGGGGTACGGCTCTTGGATTTACGTCTGGGCCAGCTGCTGCACCAAGTGGCATTTTATCCCATTACCCAGCCCAGCGCCCAGACTCCAAAATCCCACCAGGGCCCTGGTAAGGAAGGCCAGGAGATAGCCAGCCCTGTGGGTGCCATCCTGGCATGACATGTGGTCACTGAACTGCGGGTGGAGGTGAAAGGGTACCTCCGAGTCCATCCCAGCTGGTGATAAGGTCCTGGGAGGGCTCACCCTACTGATAAGCACTGGGAGGAGTGCAGCCAAGGCGGGATCAGGGAAGCGGCTGCCTAGGTGTGACACATACCACTCTCCTCACCGGCTCAGCACAAAGGGAGATTTTGCAACCAACACTGAGCCATAAAAGGGAGTTTCTGGAACCGACACTCCGGAGCTGGGGATTCCTAACTGCCCTTTCCTGCCTTAGGGCTGGGAAAGGGTGTGTTAGGTACTGGGTGCCCTTGGAGGTGATGCTCTGAGGCAGCACAGTCCCTGCTACCCCAAGGTCCTGAAGAGACCCTGATGGTCAGCGGGACTGGCTGTGGAGCATGCATGGCCCTTGGCAGTCCTTCAGGGCTCGCTAGGTGCTCTCTTGTACCTCCATGCAGCGAGGGTCCCCCTCTCCTCCCGTTCATCTCACCTTACCAATCCCACCTTTGGACCTCTGGCCCTGCCTGGCCCTACAGGGCACAGGGGCTTGGCCGGCCTTCCATGTCACCCTCCATTGGCCCTGCTGCCCATGGTGCCAACTTCTCCACCTTCCTACCTAGCTTGGAGTCCTTATCCCAGGTCCCTTGCGACCCAGTCATCCCATTTGTTCCCAAGTCTTCAGCACGATTCCTCTTCTCTGAGGCTGAAAGTGTTCCCTCCCAGAGGCTCAGACAGGGCCCATGAGTCGGGTGCCGGAGCCACTCTGGACACCCCACCGGGTCCAGGGCCTGACTGTGCCCCGCCCTTTCCCCACAAGAGCTGAAAGGGTAGCACTGGCCTCGCGGGCTGACATGACTAAGAAAGGGCTTAAAACCCATTATCCTTCAACAGCCACAGGAGCAGTGGCGACTGCACCTGGCCCCTGGCCGGCCTCTGGGTGCCCTGGGGTAGCAGAGGAATGGGGCCCCACTTCCCCTTTCCCACCAGGAGACGACCAGCAGACACCCTGGCTCCTTAGGGGGAGTTTATTTCCCGGTCAGAAAAGGAGAAGCAGGACAGGCTCTTGTGCGTTCTAGGCCCGGGCCTGACCGGGGAGGGGCAGGGTTGGGTGGGGGGCACAGGGGACGGCTCCAGCTGTGCAAGCTTGGTCCCACAGTTGTCCTGGCTGGGTCCTGGTTGGCCTGCTGGGGATGGTGGCACCGAGCCTGGGGGCAGAGGCAGCAGGCCAGTGGGCCCAGAGGACGGCACATATGGAGGCAATAAATACCGACAGGCCAGGCACATGACTCCAGGCCGGCAGGCCCAGGCGGGACAGGTAAGGCTTGGCCACTGGTTTTGTCTGCTGAGGGCTCTCTCGTGGGGCTGTGGGCTCTAGGCACTGCCCACCGGGACAGAGAAGGCAGAGGTGTGAGGACACCCAGCCTCCCAGATGGGACTGGAGGCCGCTCAAGGTTTGGCATTTGGCTTTCCCAAGCCCCTGGAGCCGTCCCCGCAGCCCTGGCCAGGGGGAGGGGGACTGGCCAGGCCCAGGCAGACCGGGGAGCAGCAGCAGCACATCCCACACACCTTCTCGGGCCACGGGGATCACAGACAGGGCAGGGACTGGGGGAGACCACATGCTCATGCAGACACGGGGTTAGGAGATTAGTGACGCCCCCTCAGCACACGTTCCACATGTTAAGGCATCATGGTTAGACGGTTACTGACAGCGATGGATGGACTGACCGGGGAGAAGTGAAAGCTGGAGGACGACCGGCCCAACGAGGCCCCACGTGGTACACCCCACCCCCACCAGGAGGGCGTGCCAGAACACGAGGTGGGGCAACAGAGAAGGCCCAGGGGACCTAAGCCCCTCTGCAATGCCTGGCTCCCTTGCCAGGACCTCAGGTCGGGTTAGGACAGTGGGGAAACCTCAAGGGATACAGAAGGGGAGGTGTAGACCTCCCTCCCCACAGCACAGGCGGAAGCAGCAACAACACTAGACCACCGAGGAGGCTGGGGCCAGCAGGCTGGAAGGGTGGAGGAGGGACAGACAGGCCGGCCAGGAGGCAGACCAGGGGGAGTGGCGGCAGCGTGGGCGGGCCCTGTCAGCACTTTGGTCTGGGGTCGGGAGGGGTGGGGAGGGGCATGTCCGTCCTTCCGTCCGCCCGCCCTGCCCACCTCCCAGCCACGGCTCAGTCCTTCCACTCCTTCTTGATGGTGAGGTTCCACTCCCAGGACAGGTGGTCAGTCCTGTCGTCGTCTGTGAAACGGGACTTGATGTTGTAGCTGCCTCGAGCCAGCATGCCCTTGGGGGCCTCCTCCATGGGGGTCAGGAACTCGTATTCCTCCGCCCGAGGCCCATAGCTCCCCACCATGTAGTCGGTCTTGTCAACTGCGATGCAGAAAAGGCGTCAGTCAGGGAGCAGAGCTGGGTGTTTCCTCTCTCCCTCCCGATCCCTGAGCCCCTGGGTGGCCACCTCCCTCCTGGGGGCTCGGGCCTGGCGCCCACCCTCACTCACTCTTAACGCCTTTCCTGTACGTGTGCTGGATGTACTTCATGCCGGACACGATCTCTCGGTTCACCTGCAAGGAGGCACCCCAAGCAGGGCTCAGCCAGGATCCCCAGCCCCAGACCCTGGCACCTCCCTGAGCCTCCTCCTTACCCGGAAGGAGATTTTTATCCTGTATTCCACACCTTCCTTCAGCACAAAGGACTGCTTCTTAAAGCTCTCCAGATCACCTGCATTTGACAGGAACGCCACACTAGGAGGTTCAGCCAGGGGAAGCCTCTGGCCCTGGTGGGGTGCCCCTTCCACCCGGCGCCCCCACATAAGCCTTGGCAACCCAGACCTAGACCACACCAAAGCCAGAGCCTTTTAAGACCACTTGGCTACACTTCTTGTGCTCCCCACAAGAGGGCGCCAGCACCCCAACAAACTATTTTTAGGGGAAGCAGCAGGGTGCCAGGCAGCCCCAGCCAGGAACCTCAGAGATGCCACTCACCTGTCAGGTCCAGCTCCAAGGGGCCCGGGGCGGTGCTACAAACCAGAATCAGTCGGGTCACCACAACATTGGGGACATTGGGGTCTGCAAAGTGACAGCAAGTTAGAGTTTCACCAGTGGGGAAAATAGTAGCAAACATCCAGAAAAGCGACAGGTGTCCACACACACCCACCAGGGCCCACTCACCAGCGGACACGGCCACACGGCCCAGCAGGGCCTCCTTGTACTTGCGCAGACTCTCGTCGTCCTTGTCCAGCTCCTGGATCTCCTGGATGCTCTTCTGGGCCGGGGGCTTGTAGTTGACCGAGTGCTCATCCTCCTCGTTCTCAGCCGCAATCTGCGCCAGCTGCTCGGCTGTGGGCTCCTGCTCAGCCATACTCACCTCTAGCTAGGTCTGGGACACCTGTGGGCAGGGTAGCATGGGCTGTGGCATCTCGGAGGGACCCAGTGTTCCCCCTCCTGCCCCTCTGCAAGTCCCCCAGGTGATCTGCGTCAGATCTCTGCAGGTGGCCAAGCCCCACCTGGGCCCAAGGAGAGGTGCACCTTCTGTAACAGGAAAGCAACGACAGCCAGAACTTTGAAAAGGCCCCAGACACTGGCTCCTGAGGCCCAGAGGGGCCACACTTACCTCCTTGCCCTGCCTACCTCAGGGGACCCCACCCCAGGTCCAGCACCCAGAGCTAAATGGAACCTGCAGCCTGCTCCTAGGGGAGACCAAGCACAGCTCCCCTGCTGCCCAGGAAACAGCAGCACCCTGGTCCCTCCAGGCAACATCAGGACCAAGTCCTGCTGCTTATTCTGAACTGCCCAGGCCCTTGCCTCAAGGGACCCCTCCTGCTGGGTCCTCTCTAACCAGAGGGTTCCTTCGGACACGTCCTAGCTGCAAACCAAAGCCTTTGTGCAAGACACGGGTCAGTTCTGTCTCACCCTTCAAACACAGGACTCTCCTAAAGCTCAGATGACAAGGCCAACCTCAGTCTCACAGGTAAGTCCTAAAATGGCATGAGAGATCCTAAGTGTCTGCCAACCGTATCTCCAATTGTGAGGGTCTGCGACCTAGAATTTGCGAACCGCTGCAAACATGTGGTAGTCTCAGGACCCTCCTTCCGGACCCTGCCCCAGAAGAGCCCGCAGCAGTGCTGACAAAGCGAGGAGCAGCGATGGGGCAGCCACTGGGCTTCCTTCGGTAAGGATGACCGTCGCACCCCCTAGAATCCCTGAGGAGTATCTGAAACCCGCTCAGATCTAACCTGGAGGTGCAGGAGGTGGGTCAGGGCCACCAGTTGCCAGTAAAGATAGCCAAGGCTGGGACCCGTGCGAGGATCAGATCTTACAAAGGGCCGCTAGGGACCCGGAACCGCCCGGCCGCCGCAGGCAGGGTGGGGCCGGCCCGCTTTTCCAGACCTCCCTGCTGCTTCCTCTGGAATTCCTCTAGAAGACTCACGCCCTAACGCCACTCAATCACGGCCGCAGGCGACAGGATCCTTTAAGTGCGATGGCGCGGCCCGCACTTCCGCAGGGCCTGCAATCTGGGCCGGGCGCGGCCCGGCGCGTGGGGTGGGGCGCGGGGACCTCACCGCCCAAGGGAAGGGGCGTCCGGCCTGGCCCGGGCCCGCGCGCACCAGCGGGGAGGGGGTCCTGGGCACGAGCGGCGACCACAAAAGAGGCCTGCACAACCCCCGGATCCCGCCCCCAGCACCCAAGCCCCCGCCTCCGGATCCCAGCGCCCCGACCCGCACGTGGGCCCGCCCTACGCCCAGGCCACCGCTCGCTGTCAATGCCGCCCCCGCCCGGCGCAGACCCCTCGGCTGGGCTGGCGGGCGGGGCGGGCGGCGAGAACAAAGGCGCGGCCCCGGCCTCCTCCCCCGCGGCCGCCCCGCCTGCCGCGCCCACCGCGCTCGCCAGCCCCGCCGCCCGCGCTCACCGGAGGATCGTCCTCGCCGCTCTAGCGCTCCCTCCCGCACAGAATGACGAACCTTGCCGCCCCGCCCGCGCGCGCCCGGCCGGCCACTTCCGGGGTCACGCGACTTCCGCTCGCGACGGGCGGGCTGCGGAGAGCGCATGCGCGCGGGCCCTGGCGTCTGCGCGCCGCCGCCATCTTGTGGGCACGGCCTCGTGGGCGCGTCCTGCGTGGGCGGTGCGACGGTGGGGACGTTTACGGGGGCCTATCCCGTTGGGGCTTCTACGCCCTTTGCCCCAGGCATTTTTTGGACCCGGGCATCCCCAGGGGTCAGCCCGCAAGCTGAAGGGGCGGGGCAGTGTTACAGTCTCGCTGAGCCCCACGCGGAACGTGGGCGCGGCGTGGCATTTCCGCGAGGTGCTGGAACGCGCGTCTGTCAACGGGCGCGTCTCCCACGGCCACGCCTCCTTCTGTGGGTATGCAGCCGTCATTCTGCGAGGACAAACGGGCCCGGCCTGTCCCCTCTAGGAGCCGGGGTCAGCGGATGGCCGCCGTCCGGCCTGAGGCGGCCTTCGCGCCCAGTCGCTGCTGTCCGGCCTCCTGGAAGTTACCGCCGGACGTTCATCCGCGGGTGTCGGCCTGGCGCGCCCTTCCAGGAGAGGGATCGGTGCGCCTGCCGAGCTTTTCGCTCCTTCCAGACCAAGTCAGCATGTGGTCGCCCTGCCAGGAGCTCCTGACCCAGACGCCACGGCCGACCCGGGTTCTCCAGCCGCATGGCGAGTATTGGACACTTGCCCATGCGCTCAACCCAGGAGCATTTTGCAGCTCCAGGTGGGGCCCATGATTTGTGACCAATGTGGTGGGCCTGGCGGAGCCCGCGCCGCCAATGCCCGCCAAGCACCCCACTTCCTCCTCCTCCTCGCGGGGTCTGAGCCCCCAAATGTTCAACACCAGAATCATCACAAACACACACCCCTAGATTGCGCGTAGGAGGGCCTTTTAGGCCATAGAACTTAATGCGAAATACTGACCTTGGTATCTTTTCGAAATGTCTTAACTTTTGATGAGTATTTGCGAGTTTTCTGTATCTAAGAGTCTCACTGGCCCCTTTACGTGTAGGAAGTTGAGTTGGCCAAAGACAGAGCATTCCAGTATGGTATTTATTCGGTGTGTGCTTCTGAGGCTTCCTGCCACTGAAAACCGCGATGCTAGAGCCAGCTGTCCTGCTGCACTGCTGAATCGCTGGTTGAGCAAAAGTTTGCTTTCCCATAACCCAAGTGCTTTTTGAAAAATACCACACTTGTTATGTTAGTCACCTATTGCTGGGTAAAAACCTACCCTGGAATTTAGCAGCTTAAAACGACCAACATTTACTATCTTGAACAAGGATTAGGGAGCTGCTCTGCGGGGTGATTCCGGCTCCAGTGTTGTGAAGTTGTGGTCAGCTGTGAGCCTGGGACCTGGTCTCAAGGATATGCAGTGGGCTGTTGGCTGGAGGGTTTAGTTCCCTGCTGCCCACAGCTTCTGGCGTCTCTATAAGGCAGTTGGCGTCCCCCAAGTGAGGCCTCAGAAACAGAAACAGAGGGACTTTCCTGGTGGTCCAGTGGGCAAAACTGCACTCCCAATGCAGGGGGCCAGGGTTCAATCCCTGGTGGGGGGACTAGATCCTGCATGCCACAACTAAGAGTCCACATGCAGCAACGAAGATCCTGCGTGCAGCAAGAGAACGCAAGCAAGGGAAACAGAAAGCGCCAAAAACAAACCTGCAGTGTCCCTTACAACCTAGTGTCAGAAGTGCCATCGCTTCTGCTGTCTTCTGCTGGTCACACGGACCTTCCCCAGTACAGCGCCGGAGGAGAGCACAGGAGCATGAGGACAAGGAGGCGGCCCACCACATGGACCAAGCTAGAAAGAATGGGATTATGAAGCCCAGGGGACCTATCCCCAGCTTCAACAGGTAACCACCAGCTCGTGTCCAATCCTGTGTCATGTGTGCCCTCATTTCCTTAACACATGCAGCAAGTTTGAAGCAAACGTCAAATGTCATAAATATTTCAGCATGTATCTATTTCTAAAGAAAAGGATCCAGACTTCCCTGGTGGTGCAATGGTTAAGAATCTGCCTGCCAATGCAGGGGACACGGGTTTGATCCCTGATCTGGGAAGATCCCACATGCTGCGGATCAACTAAGCCCCTGCGCCACAACTACTGAGCCTCCGCTCTTAGAGCCCATGCTCTGCAACAAGAGAAGCCTACGACGCGGTGAGAAGCCCGCACGCTGTGACGAAGAGTAACCCCTGCTCGTGGCAGCTAGAGAAAGCTCACGCACAGCAACGAAGACCCAACGCAGCCTAAATAAATAAATAAATAAATATTTTTAAAAAAATTAAAAAAAGAAAAGGATCCTTTGGGAGTAAATAATAGCAGTACAGTCATCCCACAAACCACTCCAGGACTTCCCTGGAGGTCCAGTAGTTAAGACTTTGCGCTTCCACTGCATGGGACATGGGTTCGATCCCTGGTCGGGGAACTAAGATCCAATATTCCCACATGCTGCGTGGCGCAGCCTAAAAACAAACCAACCAACCAAACGCAGTGGCCTGGAGCAGCGGTTTATGGTTCTCTCCTATTCTGTGGGCTGAGGGCTGGGCTTTCTTTCGTGCAGTTGTAATCAGCTTGGTCGTGCTGCAGCCATAAAGACTGGCCATGAAGACTGGCCGTCAAGATGGCACCATTTCAACAGCCTGGGCTGTTGGCCCGAGGACCGCCCACACAACTCCCATGGGATTTTGGCCGCTGGACTCCAAGAGCAAATGTTCCAAGAGGCCTTTCTACTGTGAAGGAAGGGCACGGCCTAGCAGTAAGGGCAGGTGAGAATCAGGAGTGGAGATGTAGGGAACAGTAGCCAACATTCAATTCACGAATCACTCAGTTTATTACACACGGTTACAAAGTAGGGAAAAGGGGGTAATGAACCACTCCAAGAAGAAGTCTGAGAAGGCGGCGTCTCAGCACAAGCAGCATCTCTGGTCTGGCCACAGGTCTTGAGACAAGTGTGAATGGGAAGTTGCCTTCCGCTCTGACAGGGCCTCTGGCAACGTTCAAAAGGCTGGAACAGCTCTCAACAACATGGAGTCGGGTCCTTCAGGGAAGAGTCTTCAAGTCACTGGGCTTAGTGGTCTCTTAAGGAGCAACAGTTACCCCCTGGGGGAGGGGTCTTCACTCTATCAGTTGTTCCTTCTCTTCCAGTGACATATATCATCCATCAAACTTCTTATCTAAAGTAACACTCTTAGTTTATCACTTAAGATACTCGCAGTGCTACAACAGACATTTCAAAACAATTAACATGGACGTTCACGTTGGCCAGTGTGACTCCATTTTGAGCTACATAACATGTCTTAACAATAGCTTAAATCCTACAAGTTTCACACAAGATGAGTAGGAATCATAACAGAAAAGAAATCACATCATAACAGAGTTAGATTCCACCTCTCAACGGGAATAGAAACAAAGGATGTGTGACCCTCTTGTGTAAAACACACTCTCTGCCTCCCAGGACCCCCAGAAGTCTCATCCCATCATGGCTTCTGGTCAAGACTGGTGAGGGTGAGGCTGGGGGGTGTGGCTTCTCTTAATCTGAAAATTGGAGCTGAAGACCCAGAAGACCTGCTTTGTGGCACCAGACAAAACAATTGTCTCACTCCCTAACCTTCAGAATCTGTGACCATAGTAAAATATGTTTCACACCACGTTTTGGAGTAATTTAAAGAGCAGTAGGTACCTGGAATACCAACCAAGAAAATATAACAAACTCTTAAATATCATTAAAGATCTAACCAATATTTTCCTTGATTGTACTGAGTTCTTTTACTTTTTGTTAGAGCTTCATACATTGCATTAGTTGTGTTAGGGTCTTCTTTTTTTTTTTTTTTTTGCGGTACATGGGCCTCTCACTGTTGTGGCCTCTCCCGTTGCGGAGCACAGGCTCCAGACGTGCAGGCCCAGCGGCCACGGCTCACGGGCCCAGCCGCTCCGCGGCATGTGGGATCCTCCCGGACCAGGGCACGAACCCATGTCCCCTGCATCAGCAGGTGGACTCTCAACCACTGCGCCACCAGGGAAGCCCTAGGGTCTTCTTTAATAGGATCATCCTCTCTGCTCTGTGCAGTGTCCTGTTGAAGGACCAGGATCACTGGTCCTTAGAGTCTCCCACAACTGGGACTGGCTGGCAACACCATACCCAGTGCTGACATTGTGTCCCTGCCCTTCATCCTTTCCGTAGGTGCAGGTTGGACCTGCAGGAGCTGGACCCCTTGGAATGTGACGTGTTTCTGCACCATCACAAGGGAGGAATGACGCTGCTTTGAACCTTTTATCAAATTAGCAAAGATGTGACACGCATGGCCACACCCGGAACGCCCAGCGGGGCTGGGGAGGGCTATGAAAGTACACCTTGAACCTTAACAGAATTAACAGAATTCTGAGGAAAGAACCATGGCTGTGTGCAAAGGTTTAGCTGCAAGGACATTTATTTCGGCACTTTTACAATATCAAACGTTTTCCTAACAGGGATCTGAAAAGCAGAGCAGAACACTGAGCAGCCCCAGAACATCTACACTGTAGTAAATATTAATATATATTAATTTAAAAAACCCTGTGATTAATTAAAACTTCTTATATTATTCAAATAAAAATATTTAATGACATAGAAAGGCAGATTTACTGAGGCATAATTTACAAAATCCACTCATTGAAAGTTTACAATTCAAGAATTTTTTAGTAAATTTGTAGAGGTGCATAATCCTCATGCCAAGAAAGTTTCCCTTGAGTTATTTGTAGTTGATGCCCACTCTAGCCCCCCTTCCCCCGCAGACCCTGGCAACCACTGTCCTGCTTTGTGCATCTGTAAATTTGTCTTTCCTGGACATTTCTTGTAAGTGGAATCACACAATATATAGTATTCTGGTGTCTTGTGATTTCACCTAACGTTTTGCAGTCCATCTACAGCATAGAATGCACATTTTCTCCTGTTTATTGTATAAGTAGAGCATATTCTGTTTGTATTCACTTGTCAGTTGATGCACTTTTGGTTTCCTTTTTGTCTGTTGTGAACATTTGCTGTCTTTGCATGAACGTTTGTTCATTTGTCTTGGGTAGATTGCCAAGTGTGAAATTCCTCGTGTTTTCCAAGGTGGGGATGCACCTTTTCACATTTCAGCAATGTGAAAAGGTTCCAGTTGGGCACACCCTGCCAACATTTGGCATTGTCTGTCTTTTTTTTTGGCTACATTGGGTCTTCATTGCTGCATGCGGGCTTTCTCTATTTGCGGCGAGCGGTGGCTACTCTTCGTTGTGGCAGGTGGGCTTTTCATTGCGGTGGCTTCTATGGTTGCGGAGCATGGGCTCTAGGCATGCAGGCTTCAGTAGTTGTGGCACGTGCGCTCAGTAGTTGTGGCTCACGGGCTCTAGAGCATAGGCTCAGTAGTTGTGGCGCACGGGCTTAGTTGCTCCATGGCATGTGGGATCTTCCCGGACCAGGGCTCGAACCTGTGTCCCCTGCATTGGCAGGCTGAATCTTAGCCACTGCACCACCAGGGAAGTCCCTGTCTGTCTTTTTGATTAAAGCTGTCCTAGTGGATGTGACACGGTGTCTCTTTGTGGCTTTGATTTGCATTTCCCTGTTGAAGAGTCTTCTTTGGTAAAACATCTATTCAAGTTTTTTTGTCCATTTTTAAGTTTGGTTGTTCTATTCAGTTGTAAGACTATTGATGGGTCCTGGATGGGAGTCCTTTGTCAGATATATTTTCTGTGACTTTTTTTTCTTAATGATGTCTTTTGAAGGGCAAAACCTTTTAAGTGAATTCTAACATCAATTTTTTTTTCATGGCTCATGCTTTTGATGTTGTGTCTAAGAACTCTTTGCCTAAGCCAAAGTTGTAAAGATTTTCTCCTATATTTTCTTCTGTTATGTGTACAATTTCAGCTTCCATTTAGGTCTGTACTCCATTCTGAGTTAATTTTTGTGTATAACACGTGTCAAGAGTTGAAAAGACTAATAATTCTCCCCACTGAACTGTCTTCACACGTTTGTTGAAATTTTATTCACCATAAACTTAAAAAGGGTTTATTTATAGACTCAATTCTGTTCCTTAATCTATATGCCACAACCTCTTGATTGCTGTAGCTTTGTTGTAAGTTTTGAAATCTGGTAGTGTAGGTTCTCCAACTTTATTATTCTTTTCAGAATTGTTTTGGCTATTCTAGGTCCTTTGAATTTCCATATAAATCTTAAAAATGTGTTCTCAATTTCTACAAAAGCACCTATCGATAGGAATTACATTGACTCATAAAGCAATCTGGGGAGAATTGCCATTTTAACAATATTGAATGTTCCAACCCAAAGCATGAGATTTCTACGCATCTATTTATTAAAAAAATTTTTTTGACCATGCCTTGTGGCATGCGGGATCTTAGTTCCCTGACCAAGGATTGAACCCGTGCCTCCTGCAGTGGAAGCAGGGAGTCTTAACCATTGGACCACCAGGGAAGTCCTTTAATTTTTTAATTGAAGTATAGTTGATTTACAATGTGTTTATTTCTGCTGTACAACACAGTGACTCAGTTATACACATATATACATTCTTTTTTATATACTTTTCTATTATGGTTTATCCCAGGATATTGAATATACTTCCCTGTGCTATGCAGTAGGACCTTGTTTATCCATTCTGTAACAGTTAATCCCAAACTCCCAGTCTGTCCCTCCCCCACCCCCACACAACTATTTAATCTTTAGTTTCTCTCAGCAGTATTTCAGTTTTCAGTGTGCAGGTCTGGCACTTCTATTGTTAAATTTGTTCCTTTTTTTTTTTTTTTTTTTTTTTTGGCTACATGGAGTGGCATGTGGGATCTTAGTTCCCTGACCAGGGATCAAACCCATGCCTCCTGCACTGGCAGTGCGGAGTCTTAACCACTGGACAACCAGGGAAGTCCCAATTTTATTCTTTTTTGTATTGACATAAATAGAATTTTAATTTCATTTTTGAATTGTTGGTTGACTTCTGTGTATTGATGTTATATCCTTATATTCTGCAACCTTACTAAGCTCATTTACTAGTTCTTTTTTTTTAAATTAATTTATTTATTTATGGTTACGTTGGGTCTTCGTTGCTGTGCGCGGGCTTCTCATTGCGGTGGCTTCTTGTGTTGCAGAGCACAGGCTCTAGGCACGTGGGCTTCAGTAGCTGTGGCTTGAAGGCTCTAGAGCTCAGGCTCAGTAGTTGTGGCGCATGGGCTTAGTTGCTCTGCGGCATGTGGGATCTTCCCGGACCAGGGCTCGAACCCGTGTCCCTTGCATTGGCAGGCAGATTCTTAACCACTGCGCCACCAGGGAAGCCCTCATTTACTAGTTCTTAAAGTTTGTGTAATTCCTTAAGATTTTGTACCTGTAGGATCATGTCACCTCTGAAAATCCCTGGTTTTACCCTTTCCAAGAAAAGCTTGTGTTAATCTTTTAAAAGAACATATCTTTGACAATTTAATGTCCTAAAATGATGGCATCATATAGTTTTTTTTGGCTGCCTTTGGGTCTTCATTGCTGTGTGCAGGCTTTCTCTAGTTGCGGCGAGCGGGGGCTACTCTTTGTTGCAGTGCACGGGGCTTCTTATTGCGGTGGCTTCTCTTATTGCGGAGCACAGGCTCTAGGCGAGCGGGCTTCAGCAGTTGCAGCACGCAGGCTCAGTAGTTTGTGGCTCTCGGGTTCTAGAGTGCAGGCTCAGTAGTTGTGACGTACAGGCTTAGCTGCTCCATGACATATGGGATCTTCCTGGACCAGGGCTCAAACCGTGTCCCCTGCATCGGCAGGGGGGTTCTTATTAAATATTTGAATGTTGGTGATTAACTCAATCTCCAGCCCCTCTCCCCTCCCCAGAGGTCAGGGGATAGTGGGTGGGTGGGGCTGAGAGTTCCAACCCAGTAATCAAGTCTTGGTCTTTCTGGTGACCAGCATCCAGCCTGAAACTATCCAGGGGCCGACCAAGAGTCATTCATTAACATGAATTGAAAGGGCCTTGTTATGAATAACAAAAGACAATCCTATCATTCAGGAAATTCCAAGGGATTTAGGAGCTCTGTCCCAGGAACCAGGGAGAAAGATCAATTTACTACTTATTTATTAGACCACAGTCACTTTTGACGCCTTTTCTATGCTTGTGGCACTTAGGTGGGGAGGAAGCCAGGACACCTGTGGTGAGAACTTCCCGTGGGCACTTCTGGATTTGCTAGGTGAATCCTCTAAGGTGTGGTGTAGTGTGGTGTGGTCTTCTATTCCCCTTACATCTCAGGGGGGATGAGCCCCAGGTCAATTTCGGGAGGTGCTGTGGGCTTCCCAATGCTTCATCTCAGGGGACACTCTGCTGGTCCCACCTGCAGTGAGGTGCAGTAGGCTCCAGGAGCTGCCTGGTCCACCATCATCCATCACCACATCAGCTGCTGAGGACTCTTCCCAACATGCAACATTTTATTAGGTATCACAAAATGGTGATTTTTCTAACATTTCTGCATTTCTTAGCTGGAATTCTTTTAAAAGAACCTCCAGTCATCAGCTATTTAATCCCTTCAAATTACAGTTTGTATAGAAAAAAACATTAAATGTTTGTTCCTTTGCTTTTATTTGTCAATTTTTAGAATGAATTAGTGCCAAAGTAATCTCCAGATGTGAACATTAGATTTTTTTAAGTATCATCATCAACTCTTGGATGTTTATATATTTGACAAGGACCAAAAAAGAAAAAAAAAAGAAAGAAAACAACCCAGAAAGAAATATTAACTCTATGAAATCATTAATGGTAACTTGAATGGCTTGTTTATGATGGCTTTGTACATTTAAAAAAACTGGAATGCTCACATTGATTTTATATACAGATATTAATTTACAATTAATTAACATGCTAAAACATTTTATAATTTGTTTGTACAACCCACATAGATAACATAAAAATTAACTCTGGCCTAGCTTACACAAGCTGATGTATTTGAAACTAATGAGAATTGGGCTTCTCTGGTGGTGCCGTGGTTAAGAATCCACCTGCCAATGCAGGGGACATGGGTTCGAGCCCTGGTCCCGGAAGATCCCACATGCCACGAGCAACTAAGCCCATGCGTCACAACTACTGAGCCTGCGCTCTAGAGCCCGAGAACCACAACTACTGCGTCTGTGTGCCACAACTACTGAAGCCTGCACGCCTAGAGCCCATGCTCCACTACAAGAGAAGCCACTGCAAAGAGAAGCCCGCGCACTGCAACAAAGAGTAGCCCCCGCTCGCCGCAACTAGAGAATGCCTGCGCGCAGCAACAAGGACCCAATGCAGCCAAAAATAAATAAAATAAGTAATTTTTTTTTTTTTTTTGCGGTACGCAGGCCTCTCACTGTTGTGGCCTCTCCCGTTGCGGAGCACAGGCTCTGGACGCGCAGGCTCAGCGGCCGTGGCTCACGGGCCCAGCCGCTCTGCGGCATGTGGGATCTTCCTGGACTGGTGCACGAACCCGTGTCCCCTGCATCAGCAGGCGGACTCTCAACCACTACGCCACCAGGGGAGCCCTAAAATAAATAAATTTTAAAATAATAAATTAAAAAAATAAAACTAATATGAGATTACCTCCTGGTACTTTGATGGTTTATTTTTATATTAAAATCTTTAATGATATATATTATTTATTGCTATTTTCCCCTAAATGGTCAGTTGATCCCAGGGTGACTCATTAATAATAACAGCTAATTAATGTAAGCCATATAAACATTTATGAAAATTATACAATCATATGTAATTCCATGACAATATATGTAAATTACCAAAAAAAAAAAATCAACCAGGGTATGTGAGGAAGCCACAATGGAATGCAAAGTGTAACAAAAGAAACTAACTATAGTACAAATTACACTGAAGGGGGTGGAAGAGAAGGACTCGCATAAGCAACTTTGGAAACCAGTACTTTCTCACTGGATACTCTTCTATGCGTTGACCTCAACTCACAGAAGAACCCAATTCTGTACCCTAATTAGTAAATGCTTCTCACAGGACTATATGTTAGAGTTCTAAAATCAGGTTAGGTGGACACTTAAGGGATTTACATCATATAAGCAAATATCATGTTGATAATGAGAGCCACGTTTCTGTCAGGGAAAGAATTTACAAATAAGGGGAAGTGAGAAGGAATCCTATGGAATTGGGTTGGAATCAGAGATATCAGTATGAACTCATGGTTTTTAAAAATGCATATATACAGCTAAATAGATACAGAAGTGAATATAGATGCGTATGCATGAATTAGTATATACAGTTCCTAGCTCTGTCCTGGGAGGGCTCAGATGCAACAACAGCTCAGTAGCAAAGAGCACACCCAATATCCAGATCTTGGTTGCTAAATACAGTCACCATGAAAGGAGCCAGGGACTAGAAGGTGAGCCTGGAGCCTCTCCTGGGGCCAGAAAGTCAGGACGTGCTTTAAAAAGGACATGGCGGTCTTGCCTGGCAGTGCAGCGGTTAAGACTCTGCACTTCCACTGCAAGGGGGTATGGGTTCGATCCCTGGTTGGGGGACTGAGATCCCACATGCTGCATATAACGCAGCCAAAAAAAAACGGACACGGCATGTCAAAAGGGCACAGGAGGAATCCTAACAGTCTGAGCAACAGAGTTTAACAGTTATCAGATTATGACTCATAGAATCAAATACATACCCACAAGTCCATACTGATATATATAAGCGAATAAATGGTGAAGGGACTGCTCTTTCTTAGAAAAAAATTCCAATTAATGTTGAAAGAATGGGGGAAATGTAAAAAACTCACCATTAAACACCATAATAATTATTGCATCATAGCATGCTAAAATCAGCAGGCAAAATGAGGTGAGAAACAAGTATTCATTTAGTCTCAAAGTTCTCCTCCAATAAATTTATAAAGGGGAGAAGGATAATGCTACAGTCCAGAAACCTGGCAGCTCCTACTGAACCACACAAGCAAGGTCACAGCATGGGTAATGAGACAGATAGACCACCATGCTGTACCCCACGGGAAACCCTTTCAGTGGTATTCTTGCCTGGAATACATAACCCTGGACTAATCATAACGAAGCAAAACAATCCCCAATGAGACTGATCTTCAAAAAGTGTCAAGGTCGTGAAAGACACGAAAAGGCTAAGTACTACCAGTTACAGGCGACTACAGACATCTTTAGCTCAAGGCAGTGGCCCAGGCATTCCTCTTCCATGTGAACCAGAGAAAGCATTTACAACACAGGCTATTAGGTCAGCTGGCTAAACTTGAATAAGGTCTGTGGTTCAGATAACGGTATTGTTATCAAGTGTTAAGGTCTGATTATGTAAGATGATGTCCTTGTTTTTAAAGACATACACGTGGAAGGATTTAGGGGTATAGTGGCATCACGCTGCAACTTACTCTCCATCAGTTCAGAAAGAAACAGAGAATGAAAAGGAACCGGGTTCCATCTGGGGGTCTGGGTGAGGATCCAGGAATTCTTTGTACGATTTTCACTCCTTTTCTATAAATCTGAATATCAAAATTACAAAATGACACTTAAGAACATGCACAGTTAAACGGAGAAATAGGCCGACTTTAACAGAAATGATTAGGGAAGATGCTAGCTATGTCAATTTCAAGAAGATCACATCATTTCTGATTGAGCATTTCTATAAAATCTAAAGAATACAGGTAATATAAAGAGACCTCTGTATTCATCTTTATAAAACTGGAGTACAGGTACTCATGTTCAACTAAATCAACCTTTTACGATTTTATTTTCTTGAATGTGATGAATGTTGGTGATAGTAACAGGACATTCAATTCCATTTAGGCTATGAGTGTTTGCAAGGAAAGGCCTCCAAATTGTCCAGGGAGGAACGTGTTATCCATGATAACTATTATTCAATCCAGACATTTAAAAAAAGAAAGATTATAAAGAAAAGAAACTGCAAAGCAAAACCACAATGAGAACCCACTTCACACCCTATAGATGGCTAAAATAAAAAAATAGACGGCAACTACTGGCAAGAAAGTGGGGAAGTTGGAGCCCTTATCACTGCTGTCTGGAATGCAAGATGGTGCAGCTGCTGTGGAAAGATCCACGACTCCTCAAAAAGTTAAACTTAGTTGCTTTATGACCCAGCAATTCCACTCCACAGGAACTGAAAACTACCTCCACATAAAAATGTGTACATAGATGCTCACAGCAGCATTATTTCAATAGCCAAAAAGTAGATACAACCCAAATATCTATCAACTGATGAACGGATAAAACAAAATGTGAAATAACCACCATAGGATATTTGGCAAGATAAAGGACTGGATACTAACACAGGCTATAACAACGATGAACCTCAAAGACATTATGCTGAGTAAAGAAGCCAGACACTAAGGTCACATATTGTATAAATCAATTTGTATGAAATGTCCAGAACAGGCAAATCCACAGAGACGGAAAGTGGACAAGTGGAGGCTAAGAGAGGGGAACTGAGGCATGATAGCTAATGGGTTTCTTTTTGGGGTAATGAGAATATTCTGGAATTTGAATGTGGTAGTGGATTTGTGACTCTGTGAATGTAGTAAAATTACTGTAACTGGGTTAGCTCTATAGTATGTCAGTTACACGTTAATAAAGCTCTCATTAAAAAAAAAATCCTGAAGTAACAAGGGTCTCGTCTGGACAACGTTGGGAAGGTGATTGTTTACATCATTACCCTTTTGTACTGACTGAATGTGTTTTTTTTTTCAGTTAAAAAACTAGTGCTTTTAAGAGTACTTCACGTTCCATACACATTGAAACAAAAACACAAAAGCCTACTCCATCCTCTCTGCTTTTTCAGTCGTTGTCTGTGGATGTCACCCACGTCAGTCTCCAAATGCTAGGCCCTGGCGGCCCCTCCTCAAGCCAAGCTGCACCTCTGGTAGATGCCCCCACAGGGCTACTTCCTTCAAAGCCCAGCACAGAAGCCAGTAGTGAGGCCCCACAACCTCTGCCCCCTCCACCCAGCCACGCTTAGGCTCTGGCTTGTCCTGGCGTTCTCACCCCAGGAACTTTGCACTTGCTCTTCTCTCTGCCAGCAAGGCTCCCCTCCAAATATCCAGGTGCTCACACCTCCACCTCATCAGCAAAGGCCTCTCCCCACTCCTTACCATCCTCTGCTTTGTTTTCCTACACAGCCTTGTCACCACCTGACATCCTGTATTTCACTTTTCCCACCTTTCCCCCATTGGAATGTACGTTCCAGCAGAACACAAATGCTCTATGTTCTCCTTCACTTATTTCTATTGTAGTTGTTAGACTGTACTATAATTTCTCACTTTTGTTTCCTGTATTAGAGCCTCAGCTCCCTGCATGCAAGAACAAAACCCTTGTTTAGAGAACTGTTGCTGAGCACAGACACAGCAACGTTCCTCTTCTGGTATTTCAAACCATGTCTAAGTGTGACAACTGTTCAACGACTCTGGCACCTTGGCTCCTGCTGGGTTTCCCATCACCTGCCAAGGAACAGGGCTGTTCCTCCTTATCCACGTTGCTCTGTAAACCACGTGTATCTTTGCTCAACCAAGCAAATGTCAGGAACACACCCAGGAGCTGAGTGGCTCCTCTCCACCTGAGCATCCCATCAGAGCCCAGAAGCCCCAGTCCCTGTGGGTGTGCCACCCTACCTGGCGCTGGCTTTCTTCTCAACACCTTTGAAAATCCTAAAGACTAACTGACCAGCCAGGCGAGGCGTGTTGCCACTCCTGGACCAATCACTGAGCTTTCCACTCATACCACATGGTGGGAGGTGGGCTGGGGCACATCCCAGTGGGGGCCTGACCCAGCAAGAGGGGCAGCCCCATCCACCCGTTCTGCGAGACTGCAATCCAGCGTCTGAGCAAAGAACATGAAGGAGAAAACGTGCAAGAGCACCAAGTCTATTTTATCCTTTCACTCATTCGACCAGTATTTTGGGGGAAGTGCTGACTATCACAGGGACACCCAGCACTGCCCTCAGGTGACCAGAAGCCTGAGTCGCCTTGGAGCACAGAAGCTGCCGCTGCACACTCACCAGTCCCTTCTTTCCAAGAGTATCCCTACGTGAACAGCAAAGCACATGGTCCTCCAGCCCTTGAAGTAATGTGGGGTTTCCCATTTCACAAATAAGAAGACTGAGGATTAAAATCATGAGAAGGCTTCTCTCAGCTCCCTGCCAAAACACAGGCTTTTTGACTCGGTCGCCTCCCCACCACAGCCTCCAGCAACCATGACGTCACCCCCTGCCTACTCCTGTCGCCTCCAGCTAGTGTCCCCAAGCCAACTTCCAGGTCAGAGACATCCAGCTCAAAGCAACCCTCGTCTGGGTCCACATCTGGACGCCTACCCACATCCGGTGTTTCTGCCCACCTGGACCCACCACTGAGCACGGCCCCTGTCCATGGCCTGCTTTCTTCCTGAAACTTTCTCTTCACTAAAGACATCCTCCTCCCATGCAGCACCCCTTGGCCACTCCTCACGATGCCCCACAAGCCCCCAAATCCTGGCCATCACTAGCTCCAAACACCTGAGCCAACAGCCCACGGCTCCCCATCCCAGGGGCCACTAGTCCCACCATTTACAGCCTCTGACCTGGGCCCAGCGCACCCCTCAATCAGGTGCTCTTCAGCTTCCAGGCGGAGCAGAGCAAGATGTCCTACCGCCTCTCCCAACATCCAGAAAGCAGTCTCCTTGCCTGGAACGTGCCTGCTTAGCCCAAGGCCACCTCCTCAGGGATGCTGCCCAGCTCTGCCCAGATGGTCCAACCTCTACCACACCCACCCCTCATGACCATGGCACCTAAAGCCAGGCCCTGGACGATCCCTTCCTGTTAGACTGGGCTCCTCTGAGGGCAGGGATGAGTCACCTCACCCATCTTTCCATTAAGCGCCTAACATGGCTCAGGCAGCTCAAGTGGCAGCCGCTGGATCTGCAGTGATAGCTTGGTAACTGACAGTTAAAAGGCCACCCCTTAATCACACCCCTTCCTCGTGATTCACTCCAGCCCCATCCCAAACATGGAAGCCTGAAAGCCTCCTGAGCTGCAGACCATGGCAGCTGCCTCCGGAAGAACCAATGGCTGCCATAAGGCTGGGGTGACTCTGAGCTCCATTCTGCAGGCCCCCACCCACCCCTCCCCACAGTCTCTATTCTCAAAAAGCTATCACCATGTTCTAACCAACCCAGCATCAGGTGATAAAGGTTCCCCCTCCCACCCCGGAATGTACCTGTGAGCCACAGAACCAGGACCCTGTGAGTAGCTCACAGGCATGCCCTCAGGAGAGGGGGCACAAAGGGGCGTCCGTGCCCTGCATTCCACAGGGATCTCGGCCCCTCCTGAACCACAGAAACTGCACGGCAGGTCACCGGCGTTCAAGCGTGTGACGTCACTGTCCAGCTCTAGTCTGTCCCAGGAGTGGTCCAGATGGGCACCCGTGTCTGCCAGCCCCTCCAGTTCTCTGCAGATCGAGTTATATTCTTCCGCAGCTCCCACTAGCTACATCACCAAGTACGCAACTAAGAAAACACCCTAACGCAGTGCTCCTTCCTTGATGACACAAAAGACGAAAAACATGAGGGGATTATGTTGCAAAGTCAGAACTGCTAAATCACATTTCTGAGAACCAGAGCATCAGAAGGAAAGGAACAGTTCAACCCAGAAGCCATATGAAATCTGGCAGAAACACAGGGCACCCCGCCCCACCCCACCCCGCCCCTCACCTGGCTGTGCAGGCAGTGCACAGGCAGCTGCAGGCTGAGGACCACTGCTCCACATCCTCCCACCTACCGGGGTTGGGGGTGGAGAGAAAGGAGTTCGGATCTGCGGGAACAGAGATGGGAGAGGGGCAGCCACCATCCTCCTGCAGGACTAACTCCAATCTGCAGGCCAAGTGCCACGTGCCTGGCAGGCCTGCCCCATTTCCCCCTCAGATCCTGTGTCCCCCCTGCCCGCCAGACCACACCAGAGTTCTGGCCCAGGTGAGGACTCCAAGAGTGAGATGAATTAAACAGTTCCAGCTCTACACACATTTCTATTTTATTATGGCAAAGGTGAAAACACCACCTTCTCCACAACAACAACCAGTAAAATTTATCCCAAAAATAACTCAGTACAAAACAGGTCTGTTTGAGAATTAAAAAAAAAAAAAAAGAAAGAAAAAAAAAAAAAGAAACCTTTACATGAATTTTAAATCCTATTTTAGAACATAAAGGAAACAAATCCATCATTGGCCACACAGCCCCAGTCTGTCACCCCTCCCACCAGGGAGCACGGACGAGACTTCCGGGTCCTGGTCCATGCACGGATTTGCCAGTCTGTTTAACTGGTGTCCATCTGAAACAGAGAAAGAGAGGTTCTCGCTCAAAATGAGGTCCTCCTCCAGTTGGTCTTTGACCGGCCCCCACCCAGTCTTCCTCTGGGACTTACTCTTGCATTATAAGCATCCAGCTGGGCGTCCAATTCCTCTGCAGAAAGCTGCTGCTTTGAACTCCTGCCGGTTCCTCTGCCTCTGCCCCGGCTGCCTCCACGGGTGCCTCTCCGGGTGCCACCGCCACCACCAAAACCTCCCGAACCACGGTTTCTAGTCATCCCGCCTCTGTTTATGCTACCAAAAAAAGGGAACTTGCTCACGTGCCTGGAAAGGTCTGCGGGGTAAGTGGACACCCACAGGCCAGCCCCGCCCAGAGGCCCCAAACTCACCTCTGTGCAGGTCTCCGCTGTGTGTCAATCTGTGAGGTGACGAGCTGAATGTTCATGGGGCGGCCTGCGGCAAAGAACACAAGAGGACCAGCTCCTGTTAGAGGGCTCTGAGGCCTGCTGGCGGCACACACCCTGGCCTCCATGCAAGCACTAGAAAGGGGCGCTGTGCATCTCAATGCTCCCAACAAGAGCAACAGCCTGGAGATGCTGGTGGGAGAATGAAATGTTGCCAACGACAGCCCCACCAGCGCCTCCTTGCTCCTTCTCACCCAGTGTAGGTGGGTGTCTGTCAGGTGTCCGGGGTGCTCACAAGCGGAAAAGTACCTTTGTCTTTACGACTACAGCCCGGTACTCAGAGGTGTACTATGGTGGTTCTGAGAAGCCTTCACAGAAGTGAATCTTCCGGAAGGAGCTGAAGGAGGGGAGGAATGTAGCTTGCTGGATGGGGGTTCACAAGAGGTTGGTCCAGATGTACGGGGCAGCATGAGAAGTGGCAGAATGGAAGAGAGAGACAAAGGGGCGAATGCAAAGTGTCCTCAGGTAGAGGGGGTCCTACTCCTGCAGGGCTGGGGCCAGCCCCAGGCTCCACAAACTGCCTACAGTGTTGTAGCCTTTCTGGGCCAATCCCAAACGCACCATCCAAAGGGACACCGTTGTACTGTTTCATAGCTTTTAGTGCATCTGCCTTCCGCTCAAAGTGCACATCAGCTGTTCCTAAACTGCGGCCGGATCGGTCGTAGTGCACAGCCGCCTTCTTCAGAGTTCCGAATTCAGCAAAGAGTTCCTGAGAGTCAGAAAGAGCAGTTGTCAGCAAAGCAGTTTTTCTTCTGGCGCCCCAGGGACACTCCCTGGAAGTATGAACTGCTTTGGGGTATTTCCCTGGGAGGCAGACATACATGTTGGGGGCAGGGCAGTGGTAGTAGGGTCTGGGGTATGGGATGGGACAGGTGGGACAACAATTTCCAAGAGCAGCTGGGCCCGAGGGCTCCTGCCCACTTGGGGACCTGACATCTGCACCACGATGCAGGTAAAGGATCACAAAGCCCACCAGTGAAGGGCACAAGATTAAGTCGCTATCTTCTTCAACAAAGGAAAATTTACAACACACCCAAGGACTGTGCCAAGAAGCAGCAAAGGTCAAGATCACAGAGCAAGGGGCTCTATCCACTTGTGGACCAGCTCCAAGGGCCCGCTGACTGGGAGCCCTGACCCAGCCCCTCCCCCAGGGCAGATTCTGGCTCACCTTTCCCTCTCCTCCTACTCAAGCCTGCCGCAAAGCCTGAAGTCAAGCGCTGCCATGGAAACTGCCCTGACCTCAGGCAGGCTGGGAGTTGGAGAGGGAACCCAGAGTGTGGGGCTACTCCGGCCGCAGGCACACAGCGGGAAGTGGAGTTCACCAAAAGCGGTTTCCAGTGGATGCCAGAAACCACCTTAAAAAAAGTGTTGAGACACTGTGAGTGCTCACCGGCCTTGCTCTGTCCTCCCACGGTAAAGTAAAGTGGCTGGGCTCTGGGAAATTGAACCCAGGAAGGCCCAGTACCCTGACCCAGCCATCTCCTGGACTGACCCCCAAGATATCATTATAGAAAGCAAATTTAAATGCCTTTGGGGTTCAATCAAAGAAAAAAAAGAAAGAAAAAAAAAAGAAAAGAAAGAAGAAAAGGAGGCTTCAACCAAAGATGAGTTAGAGAATCATGACACTAACAAAACCCAGGAAGTGAAAATAAGTGAGAATAAAACAGGGAACAAAATTCCATATAAGACATAGGCCTTAAGGCAAATGGAGCCAAAGTGATGCTGGCACCATCCTGCTTCTGTGCTTTGTCAGTTCTACAAATGAAAGGCTTTCTCCTCCCAACAAACCGTTAAAACAGGCACAAAGTAAAGAAGGCAAATAGCCTAGTTTTTCAATAACACAGAAACGACACACATTCAACCAAGCTTCTGTTAGAAAAGCTTAGGCGAAGGGCCTTCATCCACAGAACGAACACGTCTTAGTAACGAAGAGCAGCGGCTCCTCAGACTAAGCTGGGGGCCTGTCTTCCAGCACAAACTGACCCACTGCTCAGACTTTCAACTCTAGCTTGACCTCTCCTTTGCATTCCTGGAGCCCCTTACAGGGCACAGTGGCTAGCCCTTGGGTGCCTGGGAGGGCTCACTGTCCTAAGGTGGGTGGGGATTCAGGGCTACGTCCCAAACACCACAATCAATTCCGTGCGGGGTAACCTGCCCACCGAGAAGCTCCAGTCCCTTACCTGAATATCAGCGTCAGACACTCCAAAATCCAGATTTGACACCAGCAGTTTCCCACCGGTCTCCACGCCGGCACCACCCCCAAAACCGCTATCGAAAAGGTCATGTTGCCATTTGTCAGGAAGTTGTTTCGGCTAAATAAAAAGTAAAGATAAGAACAGAAAGAGACCCGTGAGTCTCACTCCAGGGCTAGCCCTCGACCTCACGGCCATAGCAAGACCCTCCCCCATCACGGCAGGGAGGAAGGCGCGTAGAGGGACCCGCAGCCCCCACTTCCCGCCCACTCCAGGCCGCAGCCGACCGTCGGGGCCACACGTCCCGCAACTTTTCACTTCCCTCCACCTAACTTCCCATCTCCCGGGCGGTCGCGCCAACGGCCCTTCGGCCCCCGGCGCCATGAGGCCGGGCGCCCAACCAAGACAAAGGCCGCCGGGGTCTCCGCCTTGGAGCCCGGCCGGCGCGCGACCTCCCCGTCCGCTCGGCCGGCCGGCGCCCTCGCCCTCCAGCCCGGTTGGCCGGCTGGCTGCCCGCCCCGGCGCCGCGCCGCCGGCCCGTTCCCCTGCCGCGGCCCGCCACCCAGCCTCCGCACTCACCCTGCTGTAGGGCGCCGGCCGGTTTCTGCCGCCGCCGCCCGCCGCGCCGCGGGCGATGGCCGGCCGGTTCCGAATGGGTCCGCCGCCTCGGTTCACTCGCGCTGCGGCCTGCGCCCCGCCTCCGCGGCCGCCCTGGGAGCCGGCCCGGCCGCGGCCCCTGCCCCCGCCGCGGCCGCCTCGCTGGCTCCGGTTCAGTTTAATGATGTCGTCCAGAGACATATCCATTTTGTCGGCCATGGCGGGCGCGGAATCGGCCTCGGCTCGAGCCCGCGCGTCAGCACGTCGGCACGTCACTTCCTGCGCCGCCCGGGGTTTTCCGGTGCCGCGTCCTCGGAGCGGCCGTGGATTGGCTGTGGGTCGGTGGCGTCGGCAAGGAGCGAGGCGGCGCGTGCGCGCTGGGCCAAGGGGCTCGGCAGGCGCCGCTGAGAATTGCCGGGCCGCGGCGGCAGTCGTTTACATACCTTCCCGCGCGGCGCCGGCGCTGCCAACTGAAAGCGGGTGGGGCGGCGCGCGATTAGGTCGGCGGGGGTGAGGCCGTTGGGGCGGGGCCGGGCGTGCCGACCCTCCCTTGCCCCTCCCCCACCGCACTCAGACCCCGCACCCCAGTCCCGCGGCGGGGAGCGGGTGCGGCTTGCGCGACCTGGCCCGGGGTTGTTACGGCGTGACCTCGTAGGGAGCGGGCGTGGGTCTCCATCTCTCACCCCGTCAGTCATGTCCCTTTCAGAAGTTGCGCAGAGCACGTTTTTGCAATTGTTAACGGAATCCGACGCGCCTTTCTCTGGACGCCCGCGCAGAAGTGCGGTGTTGCCAGACGCCTTGAGCGTCCTGGTTTCCCGAGGAGTCGGTCCCAGCCCCAGCCCCCTTGTAGACAGCTTGTGCTGCCCTTCGGCGGCGACTCCTGCTTGCGCTGACCCTCTGGCTCGGGGCGGCACTCCTTCTTTGGCTCACAAGTGCTGTAGCTTCGCATACTCAACGGAGCCTCGTGGTCTCTTTCCTCCCCGCAGGCTTCCCGCGCCATGAAGGTGAAGATCAAGTGCTGGAACGGTGTGGCCACTTGGCTCTGGGTGGCCAACGACGAGAACTGCGGCATCTGCCGGATGGCCTTCAATGGCTGTTGCCCGGACTGTGAGTGCACCCTGCCCGCTCTCTCTCGAGCTTTGCCTACCCTTCGGCCTTGACGTGTCCCTAGAAATACCTGCGCAGCGTCCCTAGGGTTTGGTTTCCTTTCCCCAGGAAAAGTTAATAGAGAAAAGCCAGGCTATTTGGGCCCATATTTGTACAAAGACCCCGTCAAAAGTTTTGTAAGAAAAAGAGCACAGCTTCCTATCCTGATGGAAGTCGCTATGAGACACGTGGAACAAAAAGTTGTGTTAAAACCTTTTATTTGAAAATTCTCAAGCGAACACAAAAACGTAATGTTATAAGGTCATCCCCCATGCAGCACATAGAGCAGTGAGTAACGTGTCTATATTTGTTTTTGCCCAGATGTTTTAAAGTTAATGCTAGATATGAAGCCTCACCCCACTCACTTCAGCTGCGTCTCTAAATGTAGTGCTGACTTTTACCCACCACTGTTGTCACATCAGATAACATGACGATAGTTCTTTACTGTTGCCCCTCATTCCTAGTCCTTATTCAGATTTCTTTAGTTGTTTCCAAATGTCTTTTTTTTGCGGTACGCGGGCCTCTCACTGTTGTGGCCTCTCCCGTTGAGGAGCACAGGCTCAGCGGCCATGGCTCACGGGCCCAGCCGCTCCGCGGCATGTGGGATCCTCCCGGACCGGGGCACGAACCCATGTCCCCTGCATCCGCAGGCGGACTCTCAACCACTGCACCACCGGGGAAGCCCCCCAAATGTCTTTTTATTATTGGGTGGGGTGAGCCAGGACCCAAGGTGTGATCACTTTGTTCCTTCGCTACTTAATCTAGAGCAGTTCTGTTTCGAGTTCTCTGTCCCTTTTTAAAAAAGACATCTAATTATTTCAGAAAGTGTTGTCTTGCAGAATGCCTGCGCTCAGGTTTTATCAGATTTCTTCTTGGTGGTGTCTTTTGCCTTGTTCCTTTGTCCCCACTGTATTCTGTGAAATGAAAGTGTTTGGTTATATATTTGGGTCAGAAGCAGATTTTTGCACCAGTGAATTTAGTTTTTAGTCAGACCCAACTGAAAGGATCTGAGGCTTTGCCTAGGGGACAAGGGTGGTCCCAAGAGAGAAGTGGGACTTGGGGACTGATGAGAAGTCAGTGACCAGGCCTGTCACTGTGGGGCTGTGAGCATTGGAATAATCATAGGTTTTTGTTTCTTACCATGAAATTGAAATTATTGAATTGTAGTGCAAATATCATTTTATCTTAGTCTTAATCTTTACATCTCCTGAGAGGAAATGTCATCACTCAGGGGCTAATCTATCCTGATTTAATCAAACAGGTGGGATATAATCTTGGGAAGTCAGTGATTGGCTCTACTTGATGAGGTTTTACATAACAGGGAAGGAAAGTAGAAGCACAAGGTCTGGCTTGGTTTAATCCATTTAAAACCACCCTTCCTAAGGGTACAGCACAGGCTGTGGGTAGGTACTTGCAACTTCCTCAGCAGCAGATTGTGACCTCTGAACAGAAAAGTCCTCGGAAGCATTTATGTGGCCATTCCCTCGGCCTAATGTGGGCCAGTGAGTCTTTGTGTCTGAGATGGCACCAGGGGCCGCATCCCAGTGTGCGGTGCTTGCTCACGTGTGCTGGCTGCTAGGAAGAGGGGGTTTAGAGTCTGAACTTTGGACCTGCTAGTTATGAGGTTAGAGTGAGCCAGTTGTAATGAGCAAAGTGTTTGGCTAGGCCAGGGCGCTTTCTATACAGATCAAGTGACACTGGGTTTCTCTCTGCTGAAATGGAACTCCTATGGAGAATCCAGAGTGACTCAGGCTGTCATAAATCTGCTCCTCGTCCCTGGGCTTTGGGAGTGAAAGTCTTGTTAAGAAGATTCCACCGGCGCTGGCATGAGTCACTGTCGGCTTGCACTTGTGCTGTCAGATGCCCCGGCGGGCTGCCTCCAGGAGCCCTCCCTCAAACGGACAGGATGGCTGGGTACCCCCACCAACAGGCTGGCTGGCCCCTGCTCACCCTCTTCCAGACTCTGTTTGTAGGGACTAATGTGTTAGGGGTGATTCCAAGCATAGTTCTGCTGAGGTTGGAAAGACCCTGGGTGGGTGGGAACCAATATAAATCAGGTGTCACACTCTGTGGGTTCCTGGCACAGAGTCCTACTCACCCCACCCCCCCTGGCCTGGGAAGCAGAGTGAGTTAGATCGTTTTGTATTGGCCAAGTAAATTATTTTCTGTTTGTTTTGTCATAAAAGTTTCAGAAAGGGTGTGGCGTTTCGTTATTGAAAGGATTTTTTTGAAAGATTGAGGAACACTGCCCCAAACCAAAGAGTAGAAAGATGGAAGTGCCCATCCCTTCTGGCTCCGTGGGGTTTAGGTACCACTGTGGGGCAGGGGCTGCTTGCGAATTGGGAAGGAGCTGAGTGTTTTCAGCAGACATTGAAGGATATTTAAGACCTGGCACCCATACCAGCCTCCTGGTCCCTTCAGGCAGTGGCATCTGCCGTCGTGAGTCGTGTGGCCCTGGCCTCCTGTCTGTCAGGTCGGGTGACGGAGGCTGCGGGAGCACCGTGAGGTTGGATGAGAGCACAGGCCAGGTTCCCAGCCCCTTGTGCAGCTCGGAGCAGGTGCTACATGAGGTTTTGTAGGTGCTACATGAGAGCATTGTCATGTGGCTCAGCCATGGTGTTATCTCTTTAACGCATCGTACAGTCAACTGTCCCTGTGTTTGGTGTCAAGAATGAGGACCAGGACCACAGGTGACCAGCCCAGCCCTGTGGTCACAGGGGTTCAGCCCTGCACTTAGGAACCACTTCGTGGACAGGATGTACCCTGTTCACCCTGGCTTGTCCGGCTGGTCCACCGTGTTTATGTGCTAGTGACATCTGGATACAGCTCGTGTTTGATAGGCGTGAAGGGCCCCCAGGGCAATGATTGGGGGAATGACACCCCTAAGAGAGGGTGGAGAAAGCAAGCTGCAGCTCCTTAATGCCCATGGGGACCTGACTCGAGGCTGGGGGAGGCCACTGTGCTCTGCTGGCACCAGCTGCCTGATGGCTGGGGGCGGCCATTGTGCTCTACTGGCACCAGCTGCGTGATGGGGTTTTCTAGATTCTTGAAAATCAGAGAGAGGCTAGTTTCTCTTGATGACAGGCAGTGTAGCATGTCCTCTCTGTGCCAGGCCCTCTCCACAGAGGTAGCATTTCCAGGTGTGTGGGGTGGAGTGCCAGCAGCAGGTGCCCTGGGCCTTGGAGGTAGGATCCTTTTAGGCTAGAAATGGAGAGGAAATGGAAGGTAGTGCTGTATCACTCCCAGCTGCCACCAGCCCACTCCCTGGTACTGCACTGGGTCCCTGCTGCCTAAGGAAGGAGCCATCTAGGTCCCAAGGCCCCAGCCCACCTCACCTTGATCAAGAGGAATAGTTCACCGCTCAGAGGCGGGTCACCTCTGCAGGCTCCTTGACACACTGATGTAACCTTCTTGGCATCACAGGTGCCAGGTGATGGCAGAGCTGTGGTGTGTCTGCAGATGGGCCCAGCCCCTGGGAGGCCAGAGCTCTTCCTGCCGCTGAGCTCCCTGAGCTGCTCCCCCTTGCGAGGGGAGAGTGGAAGCAGGAGCAGCCTGGGTGGGCTTTGCAGATGTTTACCTGGGGCAGCTGCACGGCAGAATCTGTGGTTTCACTCCTGAAACCTGTCCTCTCTAAGACACAAGGCCACCCTGGGTGCACATCCCCCACCTGGCTTGTCCCGAGCTCTGTGACTCACTAGTCCTCTCATCCCACCCGCAGGCAAGGTGCCAGGTGACGACTGCCCGCTGGTGTGGGGCCAGTGCTCGCACTGCTTCCACATGCACTGCATCCTCAAGTGGCTCAATGCGCAGCAGGTGCAGCAGCACTGCCCCATGTGCCGCCAGGAGTGGAAGTTCAAGGAGTGAGGCTGCACTGCCTTACTCCCCCCTCGCCCTGAGACGGCCCCACCCCCACATTGGCTCTGGGTGGCCATGGTTTCCACTGGGACAGTCCCCTTTGGGCTGTGACAGAGTTGAAACGAGGACTGGAGCTGCGGTTGTTTTTTTCCATCACAACACTGACACTTTTATCCAATAAGTAAAACTCATTAAACCACATGAGCCTGGCCAGAGGCCTCCTGTTGCTTGTTTTCTTGGTGCTGAGGCTGTCTTGGTGTGTGCCGAAATGAAAACTCTCATGAATAAACATCTCGATGTGTTTCCACGAGGCCCTGAGTCACATCCCCTGGAGGAGAAGGAGCTTGGGATCAGCCGGAGGAGCCGGGGTAGGAGGGACGGGCTCAGCGGCTTGAAGAGACTAGCCGTGCGGAGGCCTGGGGACTACTCTTCAGGCTGGTCGTTAGGACCTTGGCAGGACACAGCTGGTGGCCACTGCTTTGGTTCCTCCTGCCGGTGGGCCTTCCCTGAGCAGGTGCTGGTGGTGCTGAACCGGCTCCGCTGAGGCAGCTGTGATGGGTTTTCTTGATCCCTTTCTCCCCTGCTCCAACTGAAAGCCAGCTCCTTGTCAGGGCTGATGTCCTTGACGTTAGGATGTGTCCGCAGGTGTCTGAGGGTCTCCCTTCCTAGGGAAGGACAGCCGTTGGGCCATCTTTGAGCACTTCTGTTCCACCACAGCTCCCATGGGGTGGTGGCCCCTGGGGGGCAGCGGTCCCAGACCTAATGGTCTTGTGCAGCTTCTTGGTGGAGACCGCTGCAGGCTGCATGTCTTGTGAGCACTGGCTCCTTCCAGTCTATTCTCGATGACCTCCCCCCTCGGGGCCACTGTCCTGTAGCTGGTTGCTGAGCACGTTTATGGTACTCTACCTGTCCCCAGTCCCCAGGCGAGAAGACTGGGCAGTGCATGGTCACCCATGTGGTACCATGCTTCCCATCTGAACATTGTGCCCAGAGGAAAGGAAGCCCTCACAGAACCTGGAGGTCATGTGCTCCTTGCCCAGAAACCCAACTGCCAGGGCCCTTGTGCTGGTGTCTGTCCTGGGAAGGCACGTGGCCAGGATGTTTGGAAAGTGTGAGCAGGAGGACGGGTGGCTGAGCAAGCCTAATGGCTGACGTCGCCTGCTGTGTGCCCTCCATCTTGGACCCTTGGGTTCAGCCTCCTGGGTGCTCCTACTTAGCTGCCAGTTTCTAGGCAGCAGCTCTATTCTAGGGGCCTGTCTACACTGTCTGGATGCAGGGTCACCAAGGAGCTCACAGACCAGTAGGAAGACCAGCCCTCACTGAGAAGTGGGCTGTGGCAACTGTAGAGGGTCCCACTGCGGGGCCTGGCCTCCATCTGGCCTACCCCCAGTCCGCCTCCCCTCCCTGAAGTCCTTCCTTCCCTGGGGAATGCTCTCCTGTGACAGGAAGTACCCACATGCCTGGGGTGCCAGACCCTGAGCCCAGCCTCCAGGCTTTTAGCCTTCCTGCACTGGGACAGGTGCACTCACCCCAGAGGGGTCCACAGCTTGCCACAGGTCACATGGTCCTCCTGGCAGGCCACTGCCCCTTCCCTGCCAGGTGGGCTCCTCTCCACTCTTTCCTGGGTTCCAGCCCAGTCCTCCCAGGGCCTGCTTGGTCCCCTTGAGCTGGACACACAGCTGCCTGCCAGGCCCCGCACACACCCAGAGTCCAGCCATCTGCCCTCTCCCGGGAAGCTCAGGGGCCACACCAGGTCCTCTCAGGATCCCATAACCTCAGCTCTCTCTCCGCCATGGTGGCACAGGATCACAGCACCTGCCTTTGCAAATGCTCTCTCCTGGCTTCCCCTCATTGCTCCTGTGAGCCATTCTGCCTGTCCTGCCATCAGCTCTGAGGACCAGACCAGTTGTTGAAACTGACTTCTGGCCCCAGGCCCTCCCAGACTTCCGTGCCTCCTCAAGAAGCCCTTGTCCTCTGGTCAGTTTCCCTTTAGGGTGGGAACTGCTCGTTTGTCCCCTGGGCACAGTGCAGCCAGTGGCTCTCTCTCCAGCCTCATGAGTGCTGGGGACCTCCGGGGGTGACTCGGGGCTGGGGCGCCATCGGACTGGTTGAGGGTTCAGTGCAGCACTGCTGCCCCCGCTCCCACTGAGGCCAGACCCAGGAGGGACCAAGGTTGGTGGGAGTGGCCTGGGGGCCGCCTCCCAGTAAGAGCAGGCAGGGTCAGAAACGGGGAGGTGGGCCGGGGTGGGGGAGAAGGGGGCGTCTCCACCAAGCTCTCGACCATCTGTTCCTCCAGCGCGCCCCTGTGCCCAATAGGCGCTGACCCCATGGGGCTTCTCCCTCTGGGATGGGGAGGCCCCTGCGTCCCGGCGTCCGCCCTCGCACCTCGCCCCGCCCAGCCGCAGATATAAAGCGCCGGTGCTGCTGTTTCGCGCCCCGCCGCCCGCCGCCGCCCGCGTCCCCATGGCCGGGCTTGCGATAGTGGTGGCCGCCGCCTTGGCGCTGTGCCTGCTGCTGGCGCCCCCCGGCCTCGCGTGGTACAAGCAGGCGGCGGGGCCGGCCTACTACTCCGTGGGTTGCGCCGCGGGGCTGTTGTCCGGCTTCCGCAGGTCGCCGTACGCGCGGCGCTCCGAGCCCCTCCGTGGGCACGGGACCCCCGGGACGGGCTGGAGCCTTTCCCGGAGCTGCGCCCCAGCCTGCGGAGCCTTGTGAGTACTGGGCGCTGGAGGGTGCGGGGCGCTGGAGGGGTGCGGACGCCCCCTCATCCTCCCCCCGCCCCCAGGCCGTGTGCGTCGAGGACGTTACCCGGAACCTGCAGAGCTGCGAGCGGCTCCCCGACGGCCGAGCCATGTTCCAGTGCAAGGCCGACGTCTTCCTGTCACTCCGCGCCGCGGACTATCTTAGCACGTGAACCCCGATCCCGGAACGTGGACCTGGCCTGGCTCCCGCGGGCACACCCTGGGGCCTGCCCTTGCCCTGGCACCAGATGGCACCCAGTACCGCCCACCCATCCCCATAGTAAATGGCTTAATGAATAAATGAGACTCGCAGCCTCTGGGGGGGCCGGTGGCCCAGCAGACGGAGTGGGCAAGTACCTGTGAATCTCCAAACCGGACTCTGGCCACCTAGGAGCACAGACAGCAACTAGGGCCCTTAGGCCCACAGGCTTCACGGAAACACCTGCAGAGGAGCTCCCAAGCCCCACTGCTGGCAAAGTGCTGCTGGGCCTCCAGCTGTATCGGCCCCAGACATCTTCTGGAGCCCCACATCTGGCTCTGCAAGGCTGCTCTCCATGTCCCCCACCTCCAGCCCCTACCCGACACCTCCCTGCCTTTGTCCACGCAGCTCCTGGATCCTCCCAGGAGGTGGTGCCTGGGTCGCCCACTAGCCATCAAGTCTATTAGGCCAGCTCAAATGTCCTGCCTTACAAAAGCTTCCCCTGAACACTCCACACCGGGAGGCCCTCCTGCGTCAAATCCTAGGTTTCTTGAGACCAAAGATCTCCCTTACCAGAGGGGCAGCTCTGGGGTCACTCTTCTTGGAGCCCCCCAGAATTCCTCAAAGTACACAGCACAGGACAATACTTGTGCCAAGTGAATGAATAGGCTGGGCCCAGCAGGAGTGGGAAAGCAGCCAGATGTGCAGCTCCAGGACCAGGAGGGGCTGCACCAGGGGGATGACAAAGCTGGGCGCCACTGCAGCTGAGTCCTGAATCTGACGTCAGGCAGCTGGCTCCTCCCAGGCCTGGGAACTCTTTGTTCAGCCCTCCCTAGACCCACAGGGAAGCACATATCCCCAAAGCAATGGGTGCTGCCCCACCTTGAAGAGGGAGGGGCTGTGTAGGGCCAAAGCTCCTGAGCACAGCTGCCTTGTGCCAGCCTCCCCCCACCTCACACTCAGGCTAATTCCCTAATTCACTTGTGGGCATCTTAGCAGGTTGATTTGCCCTCCCCACCCCCAATGAAGTTGACTTGAGTCCTTGGCCTGAGCCCTGGTCCCAGAGGTCTGCAGCCTGTCTCAGTGGTGTCCCCCACCCCCATGGGGCCTTGCCAGCTGGACCTACCGGCCCTCCACTTAGGCTGGCGGTGGGACCCGCAATCCTGCTGCACCTGGTGGACCAGTCTCTGGAGGAGCCCACCTCCTGGACCCCCAGGCCCTGAGTCTCCTCCAACCGTGCGTGGCTCACCTGGGGCTTCCTGACTGCTGCTGTGGACTGTTCCCCAGTCCTCACCTTGCGGTGCCACCCAGCAGGGGGTTCTCAGCAGGCCTAGGGCTGACTCCAGTCTCAAGAGGAACCTCCGGCCTCTCCTGTGTCCCACACTTACATCAGTCTACAGGAGACTGGCTGATCCCTGCCGCCCAGGGATCTGAGCGTGGGAAAGTCTGGCATCACTGGGCTCCTGAAATTGGGGGCCCAGGTGGGGTGGGGGTGCAGGGAGGGCCCTGTGCCTCTCACAGCTTAGTGAGCTCCCCCTACTCGAGGAGGGAACAAAGGAAGCAAGGCAGCAGCTGCCCGGCCAAGGTGCGTGCACCGTAGTCCCCCACAGCAGCTTCCTGCACGGGTTCTAGGCTGGACCTTAAGGACCAAAAGAAAGGACAGGCCCACCTTCCAGAAGGAGTGACCGCTGGCCAGGGGCTCCCATGGGGCCGGGCCACAGGGTACTCCAGCCCCATCTGGCTCAGCAGCGCAGGGCAGAGGCCATTCTGGAGGAAACTGGCAGAGGACTGAGAAAACATCACAGTCCTCACTCTTGAACACCACAGAGCCATAAACCACTGCCACTGTTCCCCCCCAACCCCATCAAGAGGTGACCGGGGTCAGCACCCTGCAGCCACGGCACTACTCCAAGTGTGCCCTGACTTGGGTGCAGAAGACCCTGAGATTCTGTGGATTGGGCCAGGGAGCAGCCCCTAATTCCTTCCTGGATCAGGTAGCTCTATGTGGGCCGCGGGGTGTCAGCCTCTCATTTTCCCCATGACAGACCCTGGGGCCAAAGGTACTCTGTTGGTCCTTGCCTCCCTCCCCTTTTTTTGTCGCCTGCCACGTGGGAGGCAGCTGGAGGTGTCTGGGGGCCCAGATCTGGGGGGTTCCTTGCTGCCATCATGCTGCCTGCTGGCCCCCTCCTTGCTGGGTGGGCAACGGGGAGCACGGCCAAGGTGGTGGGTTTCCTGGTCCTGCCCTGCAGGGTTGAGAGCCTGAGGCAGAGCACCTCCTAGCAGGTTTATTCGGTTGCACACCAGCTAGTCAGGTACAAAACCGAGAACAGTCTGTGGGGAGGCTGGCCCGGGAAGCAGGGGGTGCAGCGTCCGGGCGACAGGCCCCGGGGCGCCAGGGACACACTGCAGGGCAGAGGCCGCTCATGTGGGAGGTGGCATGGTCTGCACTCTGAGGAGGAAAGGGGGCGGGGCCCTGGGTCACTGCTCCCTGATGCTGGCTCCCACGGAGGCCGGGCGGGCAGGAAGGCCACGGCCTCGAGCTGGGCGGTGGGGGGCATCCAGGGTCTGCAGGAGCTTCCTGGGGGCAGAATGGAGAGCAGCAGCGGAGCCGAAAGGATGGAAACTGGGCCTTTCCGGGCACGCAGGGTGGCACCCCTCTGTTGAAGGTGCCCCCTGCTCACCCTGCCTGTTGGGCTGCTCCACTGTGCTGGATCCCCTCACTGTGCAGCTCGGCAGGAAGGGCAGGAGGGCCTGCTGCAAGACGGACACCTCACGGGCAGGGTGAAAGGCAGTGTCCTCCACACCAGCCCTTCCACGGCCAGGTGGTTGGAAAGGAGGGCACCGCAGCTTTGTTAAAAACCGAGCCAAGCTCTCGAGGCAGGGCTGGGACAGGGCCAGCACTCGGAGGGCCCTTGGCGACCTCTCCCCTCTGGTCAGAAGTCACAGTCGCTCTCCCTCTCAGGCCGCGCCTCCTGCTGTCTCATGGCCTCCAGGAAGGCCAGCTCCTTGGCCTCCTTCTTCTGGTTCCGGGCCTCGTACTCCAGCCTGGGGGCCAGGTGGGGGTGAGTGGTGCACCCATACCCAAGCCTCAGCGGCTTCCCGTGCCCCCAGCAGCCTGGCTGAGACTCACCTGTTCTTGATGATGCGCTGGACAATGAGATCCGTGGTGAGGTCATTCCCACTGTCGATCTGACAGAAAATACCCCTTCTTTTGGGCTCCTGGAGGCCAGGAGGAGGAGGAGGTGAGAGCCCTCCTTTGGACCCCAAGAAGACTGCCCTGCTGCCCTGGTTCAGAGAGTTCCCACCCCACTATGGTGGGGGCAGTTATTCCCACCCGTTAGCAACCTGCCTCCTTAAGCCGTGAGGCCATTAGCGTGGCAGCTGTCATCCCGCCCATTTCCCAGACAGGCATGATGAGGTGCGGGGGCGTTAGGTGGCTGGGAAGCATCAGACAGTGGCCATCACATGTCTGTCGAGGGCCCAGCATGACCCACCTCATATGGGTCGGAGCCATCCTTGTCAGGCATGATTTCTGTCTTCCCATGACACACCAGGTCCACCTGGGGAGGAGGCGGGGGTCAGGGCGCCCTCCCAGCATCTCCACCCATGGTCCCCTGCCCCCAGAAGGCCCTCTCCAGGGAAGCAGCCTGGGCTCAGAGAGCTGGCCTGGCGCCACTCAGTCAAGACTCTCCCTGGAAGCCGCCCGCCAGGAGCCCCGTCCTCACCTTGAAGTGATCCAGGAGCTCTGCTGTGACCGAGTACGGGGCCCCAATCACCACTTCGGACACATACTGGGTGGAAAGGGAGCACAGCTGGTTAGATGGGCCTCACCAGGCTGCGGGGTAGGGGCTGAGAGGCACCATGGTGAAGCCCCAGACTCCTGTACCCCAGGGAGGGTTCTGCGGAGAAGCAGCTCCAGCCTTGGAAGGAGGCGCCACTGGGCCTGCCACCTGCCCGCCTGCACTCACCCTGCAGGCCAGCACGCTCAGGGTCCGCTCATGCAGGTTCATGATGGGGTAGTTCTTCCCCTTGTAGTGGTTGACCTCCTAGAGCCAGAACAAGGTTGGGTCAGCTGGTGACCTCAGGGGTGGGCTGGGGTGGGAGTGAGGCCGTGCTCCCTCCCAACAATCCCTCGTGGGGCGTCTGCCAGTGTGGGGAAGCCCTCGATGGGAGGCTCTCCTGGGCTTCTCCCTGGGAAGAGGCCCAAGCTTGCCACCTCTACCTCGCCTGTGCCCAACCCCAACCCTAGGAGCCCCTCCAGAGCCCCCACGCTACCGGCTGCCCGGGGTGAGACCTGGTCAAAGTGCAAGCCGGCGATGATGTAGGGCCTCTCCGCCAGGCCATGTACCTTCTCCAGGAAGTCCACGTGCCCGATGTCTGCGCCCAGGTTAAGGACTGAGGAACCAACGAGGAGCGGCCGCCCACAGAAGCAGGGGCTCAGACAGGTACCTTCCCACCCACCTGCTCGTGCCTCTCCATGCTGACAGTGGCGCCCCTGCACCCCACCGCAATCCTGGGCCTTCGAGAGTCAGGGAGGCCCCTCTAGCCCCCACAGCCCGCTGGGGCAGATGTGGAAATGCACAGAAAAGGCCTGGGGCAGGGACAACTCCCGACCCAGTCCCAGAGGATACGGAACAGGTCAAAAGCACCAGCCACGTAGATGACCGTCTCCCCCGGCTGGGGCTCCTTCCCCGAAGCAAACTGGATGATCTTCCGGGATGTCTGTAAAAACTGGGACACCCCCGTCCAAGGGTTCCGCCCCCCAGGACACTGTAAGCCGAGAACAACCTGGTCAGCGACAGAGGCCTCGCAGGCACGTCCCTTGCCTGTGCCCATCCTTGGGCCTGCCCGCATCCGCCTGTCAGTCTGCTCTGGGCGGCACTGGTGTGAGATGGCGGGGGCAGGCATGGGGGCTATAGGCCGGGACTCCAAACCCCTAGCCACAGCCTGCCACTCGCTTGTCGCTCTGCTGTTGTTTCCAGGCAGACATCTCAGGCAGGGATGCCGAGGGCTGGCTGGCAGGTGCCTGGTTCACACCACAAGCAGGCTGGGCAGGGCCGCTATGGCCGGTGGGACTGGGGTTCTGTCCCATGGCCAAGCAGGCGCTGCAGCCAACACCACCTTGGCCTGGCAACGAACCCGCTAGGAAGAGGCCAGTGGACATGGCCCTCGTGGGGACCTGGCACCCTGAGGCCACCGTCTGGTCACCTGGGAGGAGCCTCCTGAGGAAAGTGTCTCCCTGGAGGGTGTCGGGTGAGAGAGCTACAGAGGGAGAGAGGACCAGGTCACCTGGTTAGAGACCCCTCGTATGCGGGCAGTCCTCACTTTTCCTCCATGCAGTGGCTGCTGGGACCGGCCAGCCAGCAAGACCGGCGGTCAGTACCCGGTCAGTGTCCAGAAAGCAGGGAGCAGGGTAGAGGGCAAGGCTCCAGGCCAGCCTTTCCCCAGGGGTGGCCTGGGGGTTGGGCAGCGGCCCAGACAGCACAGGTGACACTCACCTTGCCAAAGCTGTCTGCGTACTCCCGGTACTCGGAGGACATCTCCTGCACGGAAGGGCAGGGGGTTGAGGGGCCTTGCCCTCCAGACGCAACCAACCCCAGGACACCGAAGCTTGCTGTCCTAGTGCCCACTGAGGGGCAAGGGTGGGGTAGGCGATCCCTCCCTCCCAGCTCTGGGACCTCGGGGATTCCGCTCTGGCCCCAAGACTCACCTGGCTGCTGTGATGGGCCTTGGTCACAAGCAGCATGCGGCCAACGAGGTCTGTGGTGGACACCCCCTGGGTGCGCTTGCATTCTCTGGGAAAAGAGTTGGGGGTGGGGCTCTCATCCTGGGACACACCTGCAAGGCTGCACCTCCTATGGGCACCTAAGTTGCCCCACCTAAGGGCAACTCTGCTTGTGGCTGAGTCTACCGTGGTCCAGCCCCCAGCCATGCTGTGCACAGACCCGGGCGTCTCCTCGCCACTCTCAGCCACAACAAAAAACCAAGACCAGGAGAGTGGAGGGACCACTGAGATTTTATCAACCAAAGGAAATGACTGGACAGAACGCTGTCACTAAGCCCCAAGTTCGCAGTGTCGGGGTGAGCAGGCCATACAGGGTGGCTCTGGTCCTGTTTTGTCCACTGACGCCCAGGTCGTGCCTCATCACACACTCCCTGCCAAGGGAACCCCAGGCTTCACTGCCCCATTCGAGCTGCTGGCCACACTGGCCTTTTCAATTAAAGTGACTCAAACAAAAGCCAGCTCCCCAGTCATACCCCACGTTTCCCCTGCTTAGCAGCTGCCCGGGGCCAGTGGCTACCGTACTGGGCGATGCAGATGTATGGCACCCCCAGCTCCAGTCCAGGCCACGAGAAACAGGCTGCGGCCCGGACGCTGCCCTCACAGGCAGAAGGAGCTCGATGGGACCTGGGAGCCCCGCTCCTCGAAAAGCAGGGCACTCAGCAAGTAGAGCTTACCTGTACCTCCCAGCCTGCTTCACTTCCTCGTAGGTATCCCGGCCATCTACAGTCAGCGTGATATCATCTAAGGGGTGACACGCACACGAGAACAAGGATCTTAACCCAAAGCCATGAAGACCTCCAGGCCCATACCCCGGCTCCAGGCCTGCCCTGGTGTGCATGCGCTCCTTTCTGGGGAAGGACCCAGAGCTTCCTCAGACCCTCAAAAGCTCTGGGCTCCCCAAAGTGTGAAGAGGCCGGCACCTCCAGATGCCCCTCTGATGGTCAGGTCTGGAGCTGCCCAATTCCCCTGCCCCGGGGGCTCTGCCCTGCCGACTCACTGCCGTGGACGCAGAAGTCGCAGCTGTACTTGTCCAGCGTCTCCAGCGTGGTGACATAGGGGGCTGCTGGCACCACCTCGTCCACCCACTTGATGGCCTGCACCATCTTGTATCTTTCCTCCTGAGTGAACACCGGGGGCCCCTTGTGCTTGGCGATCTCCTCTAGGGAGAGAGAGGAGGGCAAAGAACAAGGTGGGTGACCACTGGAAGGCTGGCCACAGGCTCACTGGCTCCTCCTCAGAAGTCCCCTCCCAGAATCGAGCAGGGTCTGCGGCCACATGAGGGCTCACGGTGGGAGGCTGTCTCTCATCGGGCCCTCAGCTCACAAGGCAGGACCACAAGGAGCAGCCCTGCTCTGTCCTCTGTGAGCCGGTACAGGTGCTGCGGATGCACTTGCTGGGTAACTGCACGCCCCTCACCCCCAGCCAACCAGAGTTCCAGGTTTGGTCCGGGGTTCCCTTTTGATGGCTGGGTGCTCTGTCCTCTAAGGCCCTGGGAACCAGGAAGGGGGTAGGAAGTGGGCGGCATACCTGGACTGATCCACTGGACCACCCCTGCCCCCCAAGCTCACGACAGGATGCAAGACGGGAAAGCTCTGGATGGCTTGGCCTGGGCCGGGGTTGGGGCGAGCCTGTGGAGCTGCACTTCTGGGGAGGACGGCTGGGCCTGGCCCTACCCAAGGGGACCTGTGGCGTCTGTCACAGGCGTGGGGGAGGAGGGTGGGCCTGGCAGCCCGGCTTACCGTCAGTGTGTACACCCACGATGAGGTGGTCACCCATGGCCCGTGCCTGGCGCAGCTGGTTGGAGTGGCCATAATGTACCATGTCATAGCTGTGGAGAGGGCAGGGCCATCATCCCAGTGTTGGGGGTGCAGTCTTGCTCCTCTGCAGTGTCCTTAGGAAGCCCTCTGGGAAGCCACCATGGGCAACTGCTCCCAGGGTCCGGTTGGGCCTGGGCTTTCAGAGGGGCGGGGTGCTCAGCTCTCCACATTACTGGCCCCTAGGCTCAAGATCAGACTGAGCGAGCATGGCTGTGCCCGGGGACAAGGCCTGGCAGACCTGAGGGCTGGTGAGTGCACAGAACAGCCCCTGCTCCCCACACCTGGGACAGCACTCTGCCCTCAGCCCCTCCCCTTCCCAAATACAAACTGTCACAGGCAGTCCCTCTGAAAGGTAATAGAAGGCAATGTTAGTTCAGGGGTGGACTGGGCTCTGTACTACTGTGAAACAGCCAGACAGTCCTGGGGGCCAACACAAAACAAAGTCCAGCCAATGAACAAGGGCAGTCACTGGCTTTAGAAATACTGCCTGCTCCCCAAGGCCTCTGGAAACTCAGTGAAGCTTTGCTCTCTGGGGCCAACAACCACCTCCCTATCACCTGGTACTAGAGCTTTCATCCTCAAATCCAGGCCTGGTTAAGAGTGAACTCTCAGCTGAAGGCCACACACAGCACCACAGCAGCTCCACTCGGGTTGCCATGTGTGGCGGAGGGGACATCCACTTCTCTGTGGGCCCTGAGGTGGGCCCTCATTCTCACTCTGCTTCTTCCCAGCCTTGTATTGCCCTCTGAGTAGGTGGAGCTGTCCCTGCTTCTCCAGGTGACCCAGGTGTACAAAACCATTCTACTCAGCGCCACCTGCTAGCCCCACCCCAGCACATCAGGCCCCAGCAGCCAAGCCTGTGGGGCACAGGGCTCTGGTCCTGGGCTTAGGGAAGAGGGAAGTCCAAATTCAGGAGCCTGGCAGGCCCTTGTGCCCACTGGACAGGCTGGGCAGAAGGAGGGTGCATGGCACAGAATGCAGGGTGGACCTGGGTCCGGGCTGTATCCCAGTCACTGTGGCCTGTGGCTGTGGCCTGCTGGGGCAGGGGCCAGGCCTGGTCAGGGCCAAGGTCAGAGTCAACGGACAGGAAGCCACGCCCCCTCCACAAGGTGACTCAGGTGCAGGCCCAGGAGTATGGCAGCCCCACTTGCTGGCCGCTGAAGCCCTGGGCTAGCCAGATGTTTTTCTTTCTCTGCTTCCATCAAATAAGGTCTAAGGAAGCATCCAAGTCGTCAACTTATCACTAGAGGTTCACTTTCCTCCTGTCTGCTGACGGCCTCAAACCTATCTCAACACCACTCCAGCTGTCTGGCTTGCCAGAAAAGAGGACAGTTCGGCACTGTAGCCCTCCTCAGATGGACCCAGGAGCCTGGGGGCTTCATTAGGGTCTTACACAGATCGGGCAATGCCTGCGCTGACGCTTGCCCAGATACCTAGGAGAACCTTCCTGGTTTTGTGCCGGCAAGCTGGGAGCCGGACAAGGAGAACTCTGGGAAGACATTTTGGGTGCACGGCTCCTTTGGAGAAAAAGAGCTCCTAGGGCACTGAAATGATTAAAGTCATCAAGGTTAGACACGCAACTTTGGCCACTATCGTGCACGAGTTAGGCAGGTGGGACAGCCTGGCTGGGTCTCCGGCTTAAAGGCAAACGTGAAAGAAGGAGCGTCCGGGGAAGGCGCTCATGTAGAGATCCGCAGAAAGACTCCAGCAACCCTCAGCCGCGCTGCCCGCGGCGACGCGGTGACCCGGGTTCCAGGCGTCCTACGCGGCCGAGGCGCCGCCCGCCCCGCACTAGCCGGCCGCCCGACCCCGGCGAAGGCGACCACAGCTGTCACCGCGGCCCCGCCCGTGCCCCCCGCCCCCTACCGCGCTCACCAGCCGTCGCACCACACCCGCACGGCACGCCTGCCCCCTGGGCCCGGACGCTCGGCGCCGCCTGCCTCCCCGTGCCCGTTCCGGATCATGGCCTCGAACCGGCAGCGCGGCACGGCCGGCTCCCCACTCCCAGGCCCCGCAGCTCGCGCACGCATGCGCCGTCACGCGGGCCTCACCCGCCTCTCACAGCCAATGCCGAGCGCCGCCCCGCCCCGCGCGCGGAGCCCCGCCCCCTCACCTCCCTGGCGAGGCCAATGGCGAGCCCCGCCCCTCCGCTCCCGGCCAATAGCCTGCGCCCACCAGCCCGCAGCTCCCACCTGGAGCGGCGGTTGGGGCAGGACCACGTGGGGCGCATCCGCCCCTCCAGGAGTCTCGCCAGGCGCCCGCTCCCACCCACCGCTTCAGAAAGGCAGTCACTCGGTGACACGAGGAAGACAGTGCAGAGATGTTTAATAACAATAAAAAGGCCTGGAGAGCCAAGGCTCAAAAACCACTCCTTTGCAGCATACCCAATACAGAAAAAGGCTTCTATAAACTTAACATTTTTAGTAAGAAGTGGTAGAAATAGAGTTGAGGCCCCTGAGACTAGCCTAGTGAATGAGGTAAGGCAGCCGTGTGCTTCCTCTTTGTGGCCAAGTGTGAAATAACACGAGTCCTGTTTTCACAGAGGGTGTGGCTGCCACCTCTTTAGAAGAGGCTGCTTGGGCGAGGTGTCTTCCATCATTAGGCCCATGCAGGGGGGCAACCACAGCAGTGCAAGGGAGCTTTCCACAATGACAAATGGCTAAACATGTCAGGGTGAAAATGTCACCCCCAGAGAATTCCAGGGGCAGTCCTGGCCTTAACAGTGCCACTTGCCCCTGAAGAAGAAGAGTCCTGGTCATTTGCAAAGTGCCATCATTGTTCTCGGTCATGCAACAGGTTATGTTACTTTCTTCCTTTTTGTGCGCTTGGTGCAGCCCCTGCCAAACCAGCCGCCCAGGACAGGGGCTGAGCTAAGTGGTGCACCCCGGTCCCCAGGCCCAGGTTCTTCTCGACTTCTGCACAGCGACTTGCGACTGTGGCTGCCTTCTTCACCCGCACGCAGGGGAGTGGCCAGCGAGAAGATGGGGTCCTGCCACCTACGCAAAGGGAAAGCTGGGTCAGGCGTGCCTGGGAGCCCCTCACAATCACAACCCGCCCCAGGACGGGAAAGCTGACTGAGGTCACCCTGCGTCCCTCCCACGTCTTAACCATGGCTGGGCTTTGCTCAGTGGTAGCTCCACAACATCTGCGAGAGGGGTAAGCTCCGCAAGTAACTCAAAGGCTAGCACCCAGACTAGCCCAGCCTCTGCAGAACTCAGTCCTCGTCGGTGATTGAGGGGGCTGTGCACACATGGGGTAGGGCGGCAGTAGCCCCAGGAGGGGTGAGTCACTAGCCAACTCTGGGCCCCACCTTTCACTTGTACGGCCAGGGACAGGTAGACCAGACCCTCTTCCCCTTCCCAGACTGCAGGACTTGATGGGAGGGAAGCTGACTAGGGAGGCGCGGCCTAAACACTACATCGTGAAGAGATCATGTGTCTGACTGAGATGTAGAACCACATATCATAAACTTAATATACAGATAAGCACTGATAAAGAAAATGAGCTAAGTTAATGTGGAAAAAAAAAAAAGTACAGTACACAACAGGCCCACATTACAGAACACCACAAACATAACATACAAGAATTGCCAGGCCCAGAAGGTGAAGGGATCCTTAATTCTCCAACCCTTTGATTAAAAGAAGTTATTGATTTCCCCTATAAGACCCTGAAAATTCACAGAGAAAGAAAGTGTAAACTTTTCACTCAATACACACACCACATCTCAATTATCACAAATTCTGTATTCAGGCACAATCTGTTTAAGCTTCCCCAAAGTATTCCAGCTCCCCAAGCCAGTGCACCCAGATCCTGACGAGCAGAGTTGCTGAGAGCACATCCCTTCAAGGCACCTTCCCGTCCAGGCTGCCTGAGGTGAAGGGGGACATCCAGGTGTGCCCTGGCAGATTCCCTCTCCCCACAGGAATCACGCCAGCCAGGACACCTCAGCCAATGCTGGGGCTGGTCCCTGCAGAGGCCACCACACTGCAGTCACGCCTCAGATGCCATCTGCCGCAGCTCAGAGCTTTCTCTACACTCAGCTCACAAAAGACAACAGATACAACCCATCCACACAGAGGCAGGGAAGTGGGGGATGTGTCTGTGCCCCCTCACCTGCTGTAGCGGGGGATCTCCAGGCCCAGCTCATCCATGAGGAGCCGCATGACGTCATCACACCTTCCGTGCAGCTTCAGGGCAGCCCAGTCATCCTTCGGGGTCCACTGGGGACAGGAAAAGGTAAGTGAGGACAGCACCTCACTCCTTCCCAATGGCCTGCTGGCCTTGGCCCCTACTCAGCCAGACCTCGTGGTGCATTAGTGTGGGACATAAATGTCCCAGGGACTGCTGGCTCTCCTAAGGCCCAGGTGTAGGGAGGCACCTCTGAGCACCTGAGTTACCTGCAAGTTCACAATGTAGAGCTTGGGCCGCCGGCTGGGGGGCTTGGTCATGCACCAGAGGTGTGGATACTTCTTTAGAACCTGCGGGAATGGACGGATGGACAGACAGACCACACACACACACACACACACACACACACCAGGGAAGGAGGCTACAGGAAGCTGGGGTCTAAGGCTGAGCTGGCCAGCTGCGGGAAGGCTCACCCGTTCCCATCCACAGTGCCATTCGCATACCTTTAAGCTGGAGCCTAAGCACAGGATTGTGTCTGCTCTGCTGGCAGCCTGGGTGGCCGCCTCCCAGTTCAGAGGCTGTCCCAATGTCCCCCTCTCCCCAAAGTGCACGATGGTGTCCCGGAGCTGGGCCCCGCACTTGTGGCAGGTGCGGCCGGTCTGGTGTCGGTGCAGGGCGGTGCGCTCCGTCACATCAAACACCCGCACATACTCCCTGTTGGGAGTGCAGGCTGTGCAGACCTGAGGAGAGTAGGGCCCTGTGAGCAGGAGCCACTGGCCTGCCCAGTCCCCCGAGTCCCAGAGGGACCGCTCACTTCGATATACATGTTCCCGTGGAGCTCCGACATGGCTGTGCGAGGCAGCCCGCTCCGCAGGTGGAGCCCGTCACAGTTCTGAGACACCACGTGCTGCACCTGGAAGGGCGACAGTGGCAGTCAGCAGGAGGAAGGGGGGAAGCAGCACTCAGGAGTGAAACCATACCGAGCCCTGCCCGCCCCAGAGCCCCCAAGCCAGCGGCAACTCCGACCCTGCACAAAGCATTGAAGGCAAACCCAGGGCAACAGGCTGGTCCCAGTAGGACTCAGGAAGCTCCGGTGGGGAGGGCCCTGGGCCCACCCCCAAAGACTCAGAAGCCCTAGGAGCCCCTAGGATGGCAAATGTTTGCACCGCCCCCTCTTGGCTGGAAAGGAGCTTGGGGCCCAAACTGATGCTCTCTTGGGTCATCATGCTTCAGGTCCTTGAAGGCCCAGGAGGCTCGACCCCTTCCCCACTCGGTTGCAGGTGCTTAGCAGAGGATCTCCAGAGGTTTCCTACTAGCCTCCCCTGTATCTAGGTGGCTCCTGAGGTCTGTGGGAAAAATGCAAGAGAAACACAAGGGGAAGGGGCTACCCTCACGAGCTCTGGGCCTGTGTGGACCCTCTATGTGATGATTCAGCAGAGAGGCTGCTCTCTACTCTTGGAGAGGAAACACAGGAGGAGTAGAGGTAGGCTCAAACCAGGAATCTAAACTGCTTGGTGGGCACTCATCACAGGGTCCACTGGCTGATGGAAGTAGGATGCAGTTGTCACCTGGGCACCAAAGTGGCCCTCCCGGTCCTCGCCGTGGACCCAGTGAGTACAATCAGCCCTCCGCATCTGACGGTTCTACATCCGCAGATTCAACCAACCAAATATCAAAAATATTCCGGGAAAAAAAAAATCCAGAAAGTTCCAAAAGGCAAAACTTGAATTTGCCACACGCTGGCAAGTACCTGTGTAGCATTTACATTGCATTTATATCTTTTTAAGTGGTACTGACATTTTATTAGGTATTACAAGTAATTCAGAGATGATTTAAAGTATGGGGGTGGGGAGGACTTCCCTGGTGGCGAGTGGTTAAGAATCCACCTGCCAATGCAGGGGACGTGGGTTCGAGCCCTGGTCCGGGAAGATCCCACATGCCGTGGAGCCACTAAGCCTGTGCGCCACAACTTCTGAGCCTGAACTCCGCAACAAGAGAAGCCACCGCAGTGAGAAGCCCGCGCACCGCGACGAAGAGTAGCCCCTGGTTGTCGCAACTAGAGAAAAGCCCGCTCGCAGCAACGAAGACCCAACGCAGCCAAAAATAAAATAAATTTATTTTAAAAATAAATAAGTAAGTAAATAATAAAGTATGGGGGGAGGTGTGCAGCTTATATACAAACACTACGCCATTTTATACAAGGGACTTGAGCACCCTCAGCTTTTGGTATCCAAGGGGGATACCGAAGGATGGCCGTACACCAGCCACCCTGGGCTCTTACCAGCTTCTGCTCGTGTAAGCAGGTGATGCTCATGTGGGTGAGGGTTGGCTCGGCCTCACTCAGGTCAGCAGCACTGCCAGGTAGAAGGGAAATGAAGGTGAGGAGAGCTTCAAGGTCAGGTCTCTGCTTAACTAGGTGGGAAGGCTGTGCTAGGCTGCTTACCTAATGCTTCTTCCTTTCTGAAGCAGCGTCCACACTCCATTAGGACCCCGGTAATCTGGGATAGAAGCTGCCTGCAGGTTCAGAAAGGAGATAAGCCCAGTGAAAAGACATCACTGTAGGCACTGGCAGAATTCCCAATAATTTCTCCCAGCACTTTGAGAAGTGCTGGCCCACAGACTGGCCTCAATTCGTTCCTCAGGCTGAGCATTTCCTAGTCTAACCTGTCTTCCCAGATGGAGTGCACCCGCTGTGGCTCCTTCCCTCTGCCAGGACCCCTGCACCCAAACCTGGTCCAGCTCATCCTTCTAGGCTCCAAGGAGCCCTGCCCGCCCTGGGAGACTCTCTAGCATGTAGTACAGCCTGGGCTCTGTGGCCACGTCTGTCCTCATACTGAGAGGGAGGACTGGTTAGGCTCACTGCACGCCTCCCTCCACGTTCTCACATCCTGATGCTGTAAGTGTTTCCTGGCCTACCTCCACACAGACCAACCTCTTCAATGAGATAAACATTACTGCGTTTCCCAAGTTCCCAATCCAGTGAAACAGAGCCACCCCGAGAGAAGAAAACAGATAGTGTGCCAGGATCAAGGTGCCCTGTGCTTCCTGAGGTGTGAGTGACCTCCCTTGTAGGGAGCCCTGTCTCTTCCCTGTTGCTAAAGCTCAGAAAAATGCCCACCTGACCAGTGGGTCTGACCCACATGGAAAAAGGGAACCTCAAACAGTAACAGAGCAAATTAATGAACAGCAAGTGGCTTTAGCAGCTGCTTACAGTTCTTTAAAAGATGGCATTACTGCTTTTACATAATGACAAGAGGTCACATGTGCCAGGGCTCCAGGTGTTGATAAGTTAAAGCAGTTAACATACCTCACGCATTCTCGCTACTGGGCTTCTTCAGTCATCCCTGTATGGAGTGTCTTACTTCCTAAGTATCTGTAAAATCCTACCCACCCTTCAAGGCCCAGACTCAATGCCACCTCTCATAAAAAAACAACCAGATGGGTTTCCCAGCTCTCAGAGACCACAGAAGGCGTATCTGGATTTCTACTCTAGCAGCCTAGCACAGCCAGCTTCACGTTACAGTCATTCGTTTATATGGTTTATTATCGTCACCTACGGACCTCTCCACAGATATCCTTGCTATTCACCTCTGCTGGACCTACATGTAGGTCACACTCAACTTGCACCCAGCAATTTAACAACGTGCTATCCACACTGTCAAAGCTAGTCACATTCTACCACCCAGGTAGCTTCCTGATAAAACTTATCAAAAGCCAAAGCATTTCTCTTCCTTACCTGGTGCACTCTAATGCATACTGCCTTGCATTCCACTTACCTTACTTCAACATTCAGGGGACACAACGAATGGGGAATCAGAAGACAGTTTGGGGTTTAGCTCTGCCAATATATAATCTCAGGACAAGCACGAAACTATTACATCCCGTTTTTATCCCTCTTCCTTTCCTGTCTCTAACTAGGTACAATACAAAATTCAAGCATTTAAGAATGTTTTTCTATTTTGCGAAGTTCCAAATAGAGTCGTTCTGAGTTTCTCTAAGAAAAGAAAGACCCTCAAGAGGTGCTTTTAAGTCGAGCTTTTGCGAATCGGTACTGTTGCTTAACAGAAGACGATGCTCGGTGCTGGGGTCCGACACCCAGAAGGGGGCGCCCCACGCCCGCCCCCGGCGGTCCGTGTTTCGCACAACCTGGGAGCCGACCCGGGGCGCGGCCGTCCCTGCCTCGTCTCCTTACCGTGCTGATCCCCGCGCCCGTGTAGACGACCAGGTGCTTGGCGTTTCGGACGGCGCTAGCCAGCTCCCGGACTTTCCTCCGCAGCTCCTCCGGGTCGTCGCACACCTGCCGAGACGCCGAAGCCGGTCGTAAGCCGGCCCCGGCTCGCCCGCGCCCCCGCCCGGCCCGCCCGCACCCCGGACTCGCCTCCTCCTGCCGCCGCTTCAGGCCCTCGCGCCGCCTGCTCCGGCCCTGCAGCTCGGTCACCAGGTCTTCGCTCTCGGCCAGGAGCCGGCCCTCCTCCGCGCTGCGCTCGGCCACCGCCTTCCTCAGGATGCGCGACACCTGCGGGCGCGGGGCAGGCGGTGAGGGCGGCGCGGACTGGGGGCGCGGCGCGGGGCGGGCAACGCCGTACCTGGCGGAGGCGCTCCCTCTGCTGCTCCTCCCGCAGCCTCCGGACCCGCTCCGCCGCCTTGCGCTCCAACCGGCTCAGACCCCCGGCGGCCATCTCTCCCGGGGAGACTTGCGCTTCCGCTTCCGCCTCCCGGCAGGCCGCGCGCCGACACATGCGCGCGAGGCCCGCCCCGCCCTTCCGCCCCGCCCTTGCGTCGCCCCAAGGAAGCACCTGCCAGTCTCTTTAAAAGGTGTTTATTGATCATATACAAAATAAAGAAAACCTTATATATCACAAACATACACTATGTACAGCAATAAATACCCGGGGCCCGGCCCAGTGCCGCCCCTCCTGGACAATAATTTAGCAATAAATACTGCACAGGGTAGGGAGGGCGCGAGGCCGACGCCACCCAGGTCAGCCAGAGTGCTCCAGTGGGGCCCCTCCCCACCTGGATCTTCAACAACCCCCGCCCACCCCGGCAGATCCCAGCGTACCCACCCCACCTCCTGTCTTCAGCCCTAGGCAGGGCAGGCAGGGTCTGATCAACTCTGCTCCGCCCACTTCTCAGCGCCAGGAGAGCAGCAGAGCTGGACACACTGGACAGCCCTTGTCCTGCTGCCCTAAGATGCCAGGAGAAGGCTTTCTGTACCCACTCCCGTTTGGTTAAAGGCTTCAGATTGAGGGGATGTGGGGAAGGGTGGGGCTGGGACATGAGGCTGTTAGAGGGGTCCCCCTTCACAGGTCATCGGGGACAAGCTCTCCTACACTCTAGCTCAGACTGAAGGGACACCCACGTACCAAGGCTGCTGCTGCAGAGTGGGGTGGAAATGTGTGCGACTGGTCCAACAGGTACAGCACATGCTCAGGACACAAAGGCCAGAGCAGGACAAGCCATCAGTCTCGAGGGCACACCCCTGCCTCTTCCCATCTGCTTCAAAACCAGACAGCCAAAAGGAAGGCGAAAACCGGCCAGCAAGAATTATTCAGTGGCTTCTGGGGAAAAAAATCGTTAATGTGTTGGTTCCTTTCACCAAACCACAGCCTAAAAAAGTAACTTAAAAGATCCTAGAGCGGAAACAGTGTTGCAGGCTGTGGCTTCCCAGCTGTGGACGGAAGCTTTGGCCAACCGGCCACCCCAGAGAGGGAAGTCGCAGGGACAAGATGGGGCTCGACCACCCATCCCAAAGCAGGCTGCAGCTGATCAGAGCCGTGGGCCCAGCCACCGACCATCAAGGCTGCTGCTGCTGATCAGGGTTATGCCCAGACCTGAAGCCTGGACCAAGAGTAGAAAAGCCTCCAGGGAGGCCTGGCACCCGACAGAAACCAGCACACCACAAAGCAGCCACAACTTCTCACCTGCACAAACGCAGTGCCACCTGGAGCAGCAGCCAAGAGCCATGGGGAGGGCTCCCTGGGGCCATACTCTGGGCAGGAGCTGACCTGTTCTCAAAGGGTTCTCCTCTGAAATCTGAGTGTCCATGTTGGGATAGGGAGGATGTGGGCAAGGTGTGAAGGAAGGTGCACATTATGGTTTACTTAGCGGACAAGTTTGGGAGACTTGGCCTCGGCCAAAGCCCTCAATTCGCTGTGTCAAAAAGTTGAGGAGAGAGAACACAACACACTCACAGTAGGAAAAACGAATTAACGAGAATCAGAAAGACGCCAAACAGTCACATGTGGACACAGGATCTACTGTCAATAACCAAAGTGAAGGGGAGAAGGGGCACAGCAGCCCCAGAGAGACTGGCTTGATGGGAGCAGGATGCTCCCCCAGACCCAAGGAACAGTTGCTCCAAATCCAAAAACCTCGAAAGGAAGTATAGCTTCACTAACTCCAGAAGCGTCTGTAAACCAAACCAAGGACCTGCAATTTCTGTTCAGCACATGCTCACCCTCAAACCCTCCTCTCTCTAGGTCTACAGCATGGCAGGGGTGCACAGAGATGGAGGACCACCTCCCAGCCAGGATAAAAGTGGGAACCGTACTTGGACATGGGGAGCCTGTCCCTCCCCCTGTCCAGGACAGGGCATGATCTCTCTTTAGGGATTCTTATGATGTGATTCCAACTTGCTGCTACAAGAAACATCAACTACTCTCGTCTAGACCTTAGGTGGACAAAGCCAGACTGCAGGGAGGCAAAGGAAGCCACTAAGTGATTCAGAGTCAATGGTCAAAATCTCCATTGCAGGCCAACCTGGGTACAGCCAGGAATGTCTCTGAATATCTAGGGCCAAGATCAGCCCATCAAGACAACAGAAGTTGACAGCACATCCCCCCTCCTATCCCACAGGCACACTGTAAACTCTGGGATGAAGATTCTGCTGTCCACAAGGTTAAACCCTGCCTGGCCGCATTGTTTTTCTTTTCATTAGCTCACTTGTCTGTGCCTTTTCAGGGGTTCAGGACCCCCCGAGAAGCCAACCAGCAACTCCCAGGAGTAGCCAAGCCCCACACGGCCAGAGCCAGGGCAGTAGCCTCTTGGGGAGCAGGCACCACAGGCAGCCCCATCACATGCCTACGAGCAGCTGCCTGAGCCAAGTCTGGGAGACTTGGCTGCCTCACCGAGTGGCCAGGACGGGGAGGTGGGCTCAGCCCCGGGGAAGCACCTCCACAAGCCAAGCAGTGGATCCCTGGAAGACACAGACCCCAAAGGGAGTTGAAAGAAGGCCCATAGCCAAGAGCTGCCAGCATGTTCAGGGGGAGAGGGGGGACAGGACCTGGCCCTGGAGACCGTAGCCCTTGTCTGGCACTGGTGGAGACCCCCAGGCCCTCAGGCAAGAAGGGGCTGCCCCAGGTGGGCCCCGAAACCACCTGGTTCTGCCTGGGAAGCACCGTCCCGCAGCATGGAAATAGTTCTGGGATGAGTGGGCCGCGGGCCCCTGGGGTTCCCCTGCTGAGGCCCACACAAAACCCACCGTAACAAACCCCAGATTGGTGGCTGGAGCCCAAACACATTGACTGGAGGCCAGAAGGAAGACAGTCGGGGGCAGCTTGGCCCTGGCCTGGCGGGCACCCACAGTGACTCCTTGTGGTCCCTGCAAGCCCCCACCCAGGGCCAGAGATGGTGGGCAAGGAAGTAGTGAGGGGGCGGGAGGGGGGCCCAGGATGACCCCCAGTTTCACCTACCCTGCCACTGGATCAGCCCAAGCCTGAGACACACATGCGAAACCAAGGGTCAGCAGAGGGGTGTGGCAGAGCCCTGCATCTGACCCCCCGGGGGCTCGGGGTGGGCGCCAAAGCAGAAGAGGCTGGGCTGGAGGCACAGACACCCAAGCTCCACTGGAGCAGGCGCAGCCTGGCACTACAGCCCAGGCCTGACAAGCCAGCAGAAGCAAAACCACAACCAAATCCAAAAAACAAACACGGGAGAACAGACACAAGAAGTGACACCCACAGGTCAAAGGTCACCAGAAGCACCAGCACGTGACGCTGCACAAGACCTCACCAGGCACAGACAACACCACGGCACCGGCAAGAGACGGAAGCAGGAAGGGCAAAGGAGTAAGTCACTTTCGGTACAATTGCAAAAGAGATAGCAAAGAGGACGTCAGGACGCGCCTTCTGGTCGCTCACGGCTTGGCTTTTTTTTTGTCTTTTTTTTAACTAAGTTTTATAAATAACGTCTGATAACTCTGTGTATATAAAAACTAAACTTCAACAGCCACAAAGACTTGTCTGTAAGTTTACAAGAAAGGATTTTTTTTTCTTTTTTTAAAGTAGCAAAGTTTCTATTATACTTTCTTCCCTTTTCTGTTTATACGGTCAAATGTTCTCGCTTTTTTTTTTTTTAAAAAGACAGTTTTATAAATACTCTGCAGCTTTTTTTTTCTTTAGCTTTTAAACATATAATTTAATAACTTCGTAAAAGGAACTTCTCTCTTTTAAATAAAGGGCTATGTAACCACACAAATAGGTCATGTAAACAGTGACACGGGACCCATCGCAGGACACTGGACACACCCTTCACGTACGCTCACAACCAGTGATTTGGTCTTGTTCAGTGCAACACGTCAGGTGTGAGTGCCAAGGCCCCCGGCCCACAGCCACACGACACCCCATCCCCCCCAGCGCCAGACCAGTGGCCCGCCTGTCCAGGGCCCTCAGGGACAGCCTACTCTGCAGAGCAGTGCCTACCTATGCCTGCAGGCCGAGCTGAGAGTGAACTGCCCGGCCTCCCGGCCTCCCGCTAGCCTGGCGGCTGTCAGAGCCTGTGGGCCATTCTGCAAGGAGAACAGCCTCTCTCCTGCCCTGCAGCCCTCCCTGCTCAGGGACACATGTGCCCCAGAGCACCCGGTCAATCTTTCTCTCTGTTCACTCCCACAGGCCGACTCTGGACTCCAAGCCCACCTGCTCGTGGGACAAAGGGGGCGGGGGCGACCCCACGTCACCACCAAACTGACCAATCCCAACGTACAAAACACACGATGACAACGACGAGATCAAAGGGGCTCAGCCCGGCGCCCCTGGGGTGCAGGTTGTGCTTTGCAGGGAAGGGAGGAGGTAGGAGAGGAGGAAAAGAAGAGAAGAGGAGAAAGAGGAGGGAGGGAGAAGGGGACAGGGCTGCTGAATTTGCCATGCGCCTACTGGCCCCTTGCAGACCCGCCTGGGCAAGCGCATCCCTACGACCGGGCGTCCGTCTTGGACTTTACTATCGTGATGACGCTGGTGGCGGCCACCTTGCCAGGGACGAGGGGCCCCAAGCCAGCAGCAAGGGGACCCCGAGCTGGCGCCACAGGGCTTCGGGCCACGGTCCTGGCGAAGTTCTGCAGGGCCTCGTACTTGGAGCGCAGGGCATCGAGCTCCAGCTTCATGCTGGCGTTCTCCGAGGCCAGCTTCTCCACCTCCTGCTGCAGCTCTGCCTTCTGCTTCTCCAGCTCCTCCTTCTGGGTCACCCGCTTCACGCGGCAGCTGGCGGCATAGCCGCGGTTCTTGAGCGTGCGCCGGCGCTGCTTCAGCTGGATGATCTCCTCCTTGGACAGGCCCCGCAGGTGCTGGTTCAGCTCCCGCACTGACATGGTCACCAGCTCCTCATCTGTCAGGCTGGTGCCATTCTCTCCCGGCTCCCGCTTCACCTGGGGAGGGCATAGCGCACGAGGTCACAGGCCAAGTGGGGGCAACCTGCCCCTGTGCCACCCCAGCCCTGAGACACTGCCCACCCTATCTGCTCACCTTCAAGGCCTTGTTTCCTTTATTGGGGGTCGTCATAACCCGAGGGCACAGCAAGCAGGCACTCTGTGAGACAGGGAGCGTAGGTCAGGACCCTGGAGACCCTTCCCCTCCCCAGTCCACACAGAGCCCTGAGCCCCCTTACACCCTCTGCCCACTCAGGGGAAGGCACCCAGTCCCCAGCCTCACCCCTTGCCCGCCCATTCCCCTGATACCTGGCCTCAAGGACCGCCCTTCAGCCTCGCCTCTCCCAAGCTGGGCTGCTCCCTGTCCCCCTGCCCCTAGGGAACCAGGTGGGAGACCAGGAGGGTCTGATGGGGGAAGGGGAACTGAAGGGCTATTAGGGAGGCAGAGGCAAGAAAAGGGGCCAGGGGAGAGATTAGAAGGATGAGGGAGGGGCCAGCCTAGAAGGAAGCCGGGAGCTTTAAAAATAACCCCAGTGCGCCCCAGAGCACGGCTGTTCCTGGCGAGTCATGCTGACTCAGCACATCGCTCCCGCTCTCTCACCAGCCTGGCACTCCCCAAGGCCGCCAGCCAACACAGCTCCAGGGGACGGGCAGCAGCAAGCTGCTGGGGCGACGAAGGCCAGCCTGGCCAGCAGCAGGTGAGGGCCAGGGCCAGCGCCCCTGTGAGCGTGTCCTCTAGGGCTCTACCTCCCCTAAGCTGGCCTGGGGCAAAGCCCTGCTCCCATGAAGGCTCACTGGGTGTCCCCGCTGGGGACTCGGGCAGAGGAGAGGATGCAGGAGAGCGCCAATTCTCCCAGACGGCTCACTTTGAAGAGCAGCAAACGGAGCTGTCCAACCAGCTCTGACTCTGTCTTTAACACTGGTGGGAGTTCCCCAAACCTACTGGTGGCAGACACTCCAGCCGGAGAAGCCGGGCCCCAGGCCCCTTGGCCCTCTCTGTCCACCTCTGCTGCTGATGGAGTAACCATCCTGTGGCTTTGGGTTGCAGCCTTTTGTACTCTGCCCCACCCCATCCAGGGTATTTCACAAGAGTGCCCACAATCGACCCCCCAGCGTCCTGCTCAGCCCTCTCTGGCCACTGACTACTCTCTGGCTCCCTGCTCAGGGTCCGCACCCACAGGGCAAGGAACAAAAACCAGAGGCCCCCCTCCCACCCACTTGGTCATCTTTTCCGCAGCCCTGCCAAGGACATTTTTACCCACCTAGTCCTGGGATTCCTGGCTCAGCTGGACCCCCTCTGCCCACCCCCACTCCCTCCATGACCTTCCAGGTTAGATGCAGGGAGGTAAACGGAGGCCTAACAAGCACTGTGGTGCCCTCCTGGAGAAGCTACAAGCACTCAGGCAATTTGGGGCTGCGGGGTCTTCTCAGCCCTATCAGGTCACTAAAGTATGGCTGGGGAGGTGGAGGCAAACACTCACTCAGGGTAGAGACCCCTCCTCACCCAGCCCTGCAGCAGGATGCGAGGCTGCAGGCAAGGGGGCCAGAGACGCCTCCCCACAGCCATGCCCCGAGGCTCCGGCCCCAATGTTCTTCCAGAGCAGAGGATGGGGCAGAGGAGCTGGAGGCCAGAAGGTCCTCAGGGCCCCACGCCTACCCCCGGAGTCAAGTCCTCAAGGCAGAGCTGGAGGAGCTCCCCCAACCTCAGGTCCAGGTACAGCGTCACTGCACTGGTCCTGCCACTGTCAGTCCAAAGGAAAAGCCCTGGCACCAGCTTTTCCCACCCGCCATCCTCCCTCCACCCCACGAATGCTGAGCACACGGTGACTTCCTGAAGAGATCACACAGAAAAGTGCCGAGCGTGGCGGCTGGGAGCTGAAAAGTGCCTCCTCGGCAGATTTTACCCTCCACAGAAGCCCTGAACTCAGCACAAGTGAAGCCAATCGCCTCCTAATCAAAGGTGTGCTTGTGCTCGGGTGGGGGAGGGGTGGGTCTCAGCAAAGCCCATGCATCCAGCCTCCTGGCCTTGTCTCCACTACCTGGGGACACACACTGATGGGACAGAGACAGCTTTTGGGCATGGGCTGGGATTGATGGCTCAGGGCACCTCTAGAAACCAGAGGGAGGGGATCCCAGAGACTGGATCAAGAACCCTCAGCCCTCCTCCCGCCTCTGCTCCCTCTGAGGCTGAGCACATTTTGTGGAGAAGGCATGGGTGGTCCCAAGAGCACTGATCCACCAAGGTATCCAGGGCCACCCACTCAAGGTGAGAGCCAGCCGGAAAGGGGAAAGAACTCCATCCCCTTCCCCTGGGCCCAAACTCCAGGGCATGGACAGTAGACAAGAGGCCAGCCCGCCCCTGTTCCTTCTCCTGTCCTGCAAACCCCAGTGGCCAAACCTCCCAAGCCAAGGCAGGTGTGGCCTTGGTCACTCTGGAGCCCCCACCTAGCACGCTACACTCCCACCCTGCCCTTTAGACCCACCTCCTCCAGAAGCCCTCTGAAAAAAGTCTAAAACTTAATTTCCACCAAAGCATAAGTAGCTGAGAAGATTTGAAAAAACATCCCTCCAGGAATCTGCATTTTCCTGGGGCATAAAATTCCAGCCAAAAGATCAGCTGAAGTGTTAAGACATCTGGCATCTATAAGCTCAGGGATGGGGGAGAGGGCAGCGGCAGGGAATGTCTGAGGACAAACTACAAGGTCAGCCTTACCTAGCCATGAACGCATGGGCAAGAATGGTCAGCTCTGGTCTAGACGAAACACTCCCCCACCCCTGAAGACCAGGAACCATTCATACACCCAGGAAAAGTGGCTCAAGCCACACCACCCTGAGGCTGTCACTCCCCAGGAGTCCCTACCACCTGGCCTGACACCCATCAGGGCCACGTTCTTTGCTAACCTGCACAATACTGCGCCCCAACCTCAAGTGGAACAACTTTGGGGTGATTGGGATTCTTCAACCCATGCCATCCACACCAGTCCACCTGCTGGGCGCCCTCAAAGTTACCACCACCCGCAGCCTCAACCCGGACCCCAAGGCCAGGCTGCGAAGAGAGCCACAGCCTGCTCACCAGACACCTCGCTCCCCTGATCAGAGTCTAAGTCCTGCTGCCTCCTCTCATTTGCAATTTCCCGGTAGAGCTGCGCCTACTCGCCCTCTGCCCTGTCCACTGTCACCCAGGACTCTAGTACACGCACCCCTCCTTCACCCACTGCCTCGGCCTCTTCCCACCAGGAGACTTCCCAGCCTGGCCAAACAGACCAGTCATAGGGAAAGCCTACTTCCCAGCCCGCAAGCACGGCCCCCCTAAGCTCCTCCCCTCTTCTCACTCAGAACTATTTCCCAGTTTGGGGAGCTGTCCCAGAGGCGGGTCAGGGACCAGCAGCCTGAGAAGAGCCTGCCTGGGAGGGGATGAACAGGCCAGGGGCTTCACCCTCTACCCCGGGATAACCTGCACCAAGACCTCTGTATTTACTCCTCACCCACCCTACCCTAAACTCCCACATCAGCCCAAACTTAAGCAGGCGCCCCAGCCCAGGGCCTGGCCCCTTCTCACTCCCCACGGTTTCCCTCTTACCCCTGTTTCCCGGCCTCTCAGGCCCCTAGCTCTAATCCCCCCAGGCATCAGGACGAGCATCGAGTGACCTCATGCTGATGACTCAGCAAGTCTCCTTCTGGGCTCTGGCAAGCGTGTGACGGAGCGAAGCCGGAGCGGGCAGGGTCTTCCCAGCCCCCCCTCCACGTGCCGCTTCCTCCCCCTAGCCAGCCGAGGACCCCGCGCCTGGGAGGCGTTGACACAGACACCTGATGAATCAGCAGCTCAGGCTGGGGCCGCCGAGCTCTTCCACGGAGCCCTGGGCGCCCCGCTCGACCCCACCCTTTCCTCCCGCCACCCCGGCCGTCCCTCCCTCCAGGACTCCCCGGCTTCACCGAGCAAGACCAGCGCACGCCCCACCCGCCCCTGCGGGCCCGCGCGCCCACCCCAGTACCCCCGGCGGAGGGACCAGGAGCCGCTCCGGACCGGTGGGGAAATCGAGGCATGGGCCGCCAGCAGGGCACAGGGCAGACCCAAAGCCCGGAGCACCCGGACCACGCCGCCACAGGCCGCCGGAAGGAGCAGCGGCCCCGCAAGCACCCGCCCCCGGATCGGAGCACCCGCACGCCCCCCGCTCGGCCCTGGCCCCCGGCCCCGGCCCCGGCCCGGCCGCCGCCGCACTCACCCACCACACTGCGGGCCCGGCGGGCCGAGGCCGGGGCGGGGCGGGGCGGGCGCTCCGAGGCCGCGCGGGGCTGGCCGCGCGGGGGCTCCGGGCCCAGAGTGGGAGCTCGCCGCCTGCGCGGGCCGGGCCGAGCGCACTAGGAAGGCCGGGCCGGACCAGGCTTGGGGCTCCGGATCCTCCGCCGCCGCCGCCGCCGCCGCCGCTCCACAGACGTCACATGATGTTTGGTCACGTGGGCTCCATTCATGAAGCGGCGACGCGACCGGCTGGGGCTTAAAGGGGAAGGCGCGGCGGCGGCGGCGGCGGCGGGGGGCGGGGCACGCCTGCACTGCGCCTGCGCGCCCGGGCGCCGTCGCCCGGGCAACGCAAGCCGCGCCCGGTGGGTGAGGTCTCGCGGGACTGGCCCGGGAGGGCGCTCCCGACCGGCCACGCCCCCTTCGAGGCGGGGCCTGGTGATCCTGCCCAAATGCTCTCCTGAGCCTTCTGTGTAGACGTTTCAAAGGCCACGTGTCCAGGGTGCAGGTGCGGAGGTCCCCACGCATTATGGAGAAGATTCTCATGGTGTTTCTGATGCCGTCTGTCAGACTGCATGCACTGCCTCCGTAACTGGAGCGGGTCTCATCCCTGCCAGGAACAGTGGCCTGGCACACAGGAGACCCATACGCTCCTGTAGGTGAAGGGCTTGTCCAGGATTCAAAACTTAGGTCTTCTCAAGGCCGCCTCCAAGATCCTCTGTGTAGTGGTCTGTCTTCACGCAACATCCCGAGAGCTCACATGAGTGACAAGGACTCAGGCGGTTCCTGGAACGAGTCCGGCTCAGGGTGAGTGTGGGGTAAACATCTGTTGAATTAATAGTTGATGTAGGAATTGCACCTTTCCTTTCCTGTTTCATCAACATCTGCCTGGAACTCAGGTCACTGGTCCATGTCTGCTCCTGCACTTTCTGTAAGGAGTTCTCACTGCTGTTCAAAATTCCCAGAGAAAGAGGTGACGAAAGGAAGAAGAGAAATTGAAGGGATCCAATTTCTACGTTGATTTACCTTCTCAAGTGTAAAGCCAGGAAGGGTGACCTACCCTGCCAGGCAGATCAGTAGAAATCAGGTGAGCTGAAAGAGGGATGAGTGAGGGCTGCTGGGTCCTCAAGGGGATTCAGTGCCACTGAATGAATGATGGAGGCCAACCCAGGAGGCCCCCAGAGCCAGGGGACATCAAGGTGTCAGCAGCTCTCCCTGCCAGACTCCAGTAGCTTCCCTCTGAACCTACAGGGCCTTAATATGCCCAGGGCAAGACTTCTAAAGCCCTCAACTTTTTGTTGTTGTTGCCTCTCCCATTGCGGAGCACAGGCTCCGGATGCGCAGGCTCAGCGGCCATGGCTCACGGGCCTAGCTGCTCCGCGGCATCTGGGATTTTCCCAGACAGGGGCATGAACCCGTGTCCCCTGCATCGGCAGGCGGACTCTCAACCACTGCGCCACCAGAGAAGCCCAAGCCCTCAACTTTTATTGTACTAAATCACAAAGACTTGCCTCTGAGGCCAAGAAAGAGGTCCTTTTGGACCTCTAGCATCCTCACCACCAGCTGCCGGCTCCTTCTGGCCTGCTCTGCTCAGGTCTGTGCTCACACTTGCAGGGGGTTCCCCAGGTGTCAGTCCCTGCAGAACACCAGAGACCTCATAGCTTTCTTCCCGCATCACACCCCTTCTCAGGCCCGTGTGGCTCTGCCCCACTTCCCCACATCTGGCTTTTGGTGGTTGGGACCAAGGCTCACATTCCTGCCTGCTGAAACCCAGTGTGTTTTTCACGGGGTGGCGCAAAGCCCACCGCAAAGCTCGTCTGGACTCCTGTGCCTCCTCCCAGGCTGTGACGTGTGATTCTTCACTTTAGAGCCACCTGCTGGCTTCCTCCAGACCCCAGACCCAGGGCACATGTGGGAGCAGCAGGCCCCCCTTGTCTTATTGGTCAGCACCTGACACACACAGCAGGCACTCAAACAGTGAGACTGGCCTTGACTTAAGGGAACAGTCAGGGGGAAGCTTTGGTCCTGGGCAGATGTGTGGCCTTTGGGACAATCTCTTCTGGGACATCTTTTCCCCAGAGGGAGGGTGCCAGGGTCTCCCTGCACTGCCAAGTACTTTGCCAGGGGAGGCCCACAACCCACCTCACGCCAGCTTCTATCCACCAGCATGGTGGCCTGCGCCAGGGGTTTATGCCTTAGGAGGGCCCTGTAGGGACTCTAGGCCCCGTGAGAGCCTTGGGCAGTCGGTACATGGGGTGTGACCTAGACTCTGGAGGCCACCCTGGCAGGGTCAAGGGTATATGGTCTTGCCCCTCACTTGCTCTGTTTTTCCTGTCTCCTGTAGATTTGGAAGGCTGGGTCCTTGTCCTCAGAGTGCTCCCTCTCCTACCCCACTTGCATCAGGCCTTGGTTCTAAGTAGGCCCAGGGGAAGGAAACGAACTGGAGTTGAGACCTTGCAATGTAGTTCCTGGAAAACCTCTGCCCAGGGGCTCTCCTGGTCCCCTCCCCTGCCCCTCCTGGGACCCATTGCTTCACCTGGGTGCCCCCTGCCAACACCCTACAGACACCCAGCCCCGCTCCTCTGATATGCTCACCCGGGTGTGTGTGTGTGAGTGTCTTACTGTTTCTGTGCTCAGTAACTGTTGATCAAACAAATGTGAGCACTCCTGGCCCCATAAAGGGTTCTGACCTCAGCAGCTCCTTTGATCTTGTGGGCCTCCTGTGATGGTTAATTTTACATCAACCTTCGGGCCATGGGGTGACCAGATATTATTCTGTTTCTGTGAGGGTGTTTTTGCATGAAATTAACATGTAAATCAGTAGACTTCAACATTAGACCAAATTAACATTTTAACCAATAAAGCAGATTGCCCTCCATATGTGGGTGGGCATCACTCAAGCAGTTGAAGGCCTGAATAGAACAGAAGACCAACCCTCTGCAGAGTAAGACAGAATTCTCCATCAGTCTGCCTTCAGACATCACCTGCAACATCAGCTCTCCCTGCCTGATGGCCTTTGAATCGAAATATTGGCTCTCTCCAGGTCTCCAGCCTGCCTGCTAGCCTCCATAATTGTGTGAGCCAACTCCTTATAATAAATCTCTTTTGTTTCTATATTCCCTCTTCTATATATATAAGCCATCTCCTACTGGTTGTTTCTCTGGAGAACCCTAATACACTTTCCTAGGAAGCTTCTTCCTCACCCACCCTTGGCCTCACCTGGGTGAGTCGGGGAGACATCTGCCCCCACCAAACCAGGAGGCATAGAGGGTGCTGAGGCTGATGCCCCTCCCACAGCAGGGCCTGCCAAGCCCAGCTTCCAGTGCCAGCTTCCAGTCATGCCTCTAGTGACTGAGGCCCCAGAAGCCCCCTCCCCCTCTGCTCATTGGAGACTCAGCCCCACCAGCCAGACTGGCTGCGTTGGAATGCAGGGCTCTGGGCCTGTGGGCTGCTGGCTCAGCCTTCAGTGTTACATCGGACAGCAATGACCCTCTGGCACAGGTCTGGGCCTCCCTCCACAGGTGGTGACAAAGTTAGAAGTCAGGACACTGGGGCTGAAAACGAATTTATTTAACCTGAAAAGTCAGAGACAGAAATGACAGCATCTGTTGGTTGGACCAGGAATGGGAGATGATGGCCTGAGTGTATTGGGGCCTCGGGCGTTCAACCATCTGAGGAGCCCTTTTCTCAAATGTCACGCTGGCCAAGAACCATGGGCCCTTTTGCTGGATTCCAGGGACCCTCTGGCCCTTCCCACACTGAGGAAGGAGTGCAGAGTGGAGAAAGGGCAGGAGTGGGATCAAGCTCTCTCCTTGGCTGGGCCTTCATGGTTGGGGTGGGGTGGGTCGGGGGGGACCTTGACCTTTGTACTCAAGCCCAAGCCAGCTGACACTGGGTGCTGAAGCCCCCCAAGCCCTGGAGGAAGGTGGTCCTGACCTGGTTTGGGGGCAGAGGAAGGGGGAGGCTTAGGTCAGAGAATCCTTCCTTGTTCTGGACCAGGACACACTTGGGGACCATGGAGGTTCCCACTGGGAAGTGATGTGCCCCCTCCCTGGCTACAGCTCCACTGACCCAAGTGGATCAGAGCCACGGGGGATGTGAGGACATCCTGTGAGGCCTGGGGCTAGACACTCGCAGCACAGAGCTCCGAGCCCAGGAGGAAAAGGCAGAGAGTGACCTGCGGGCAGGTTGGACACCTCAGTCCTTCTTGCCTGCCGGGGCCATGCTGCGGGGCAGCAGCTTGGAGTGGCCAGAAGGGGCCAGTAAGGTGCCGGGAGGGGAGTCCAGCTTCACCTTGTCCAGGATGGTCTTCTTGATGGCAGCTGGTGAGACCTTCTCCCGGTCGGCCACGGACTGCAGCTCTCTGGGGAGACAGCGAGGAGGGCTGTGTCCAGGGCTCCGCCTCCTTCCGAGCCCAGGGGTCCAAGTGGAAGTGGCAAGAAGCGCACAGCTCCCAGCACCTGCCAGCCTAGGGTGCTGCTGTGCTGTCACTCCCACCTTAGGGCCTTTGCCCCTGCACTTCCCGCCACCAGCTACCTCTCCCCTAGATTGCCGTTCAGTGGCCTCTCACCTCATTCAAGCCAGCTGAGGGTCACCGAATCTACCAGCAGCCCCCCAGACACTGAGCCCTCATGGCCCTGAGCACGGGACACATGCCTCATCTGTCTCCCCTGCAGGCTGGTGCCAGGAGAGCAGCATTACGTTCTAGCCTCACTGTCAGGCAGTGGCAGAGAAGCCTGTGGGCTTGGACTGGAGGGCAGGTAGGGTGGTGAGAAAGAGCCCTGTCCATCCTGGAGGCCTGTCCATCCCCTGCTCCTTGGATTTCTTTCAGCTCTCATGTGCTGTCGTTGTGCCAGCGCATCCTGTGCTTCTAACTCTCTCTGTCTCCCCGGCAAGGCCAAGAGGAATGTGTTATCATCAGCCCCACAGAGGTTCCCCCTGGACTGCCTCCCTGGCTTGGATGACCACCCCAGTCTGAAGGCCACAAGTGATGAAATCACGTGCGGAGCCCAGCGTGGGCCCAGAGGGCCCCTCTTCACAGGATGATGGAGAGTGGTGAGGGATGCTGCACACCGCCACCCCAGGGAACCTCAGGGCTCCCCGCACCCTACCCGCTGGTAGGCCAGAGCTTGATAAACATGTGGTGAGTGAATGACTGAGTGGGCAGGCAGCAGCGGGGGCCCACCGTGTGCGGATGCAAGAGGCCTCCACGGCATTGATGAGCAGGGAGCGAAAGCCCCCGCTCTCCAGCACGTGCAAGGCGTGGATGGTGGCCCCACCGGGAGAGCAGACGTTGTCCTTGAGCTGGCCTGGGTGCTGTTCGGAGTCCAGTAGCATCTTAGCGGCCCCCTGAAGCCAGAGAGGGGGGCTGAAGGTTGTGAGGGTACTGCTTCCAGCCCCAACCAATGCAGCACCCACTGACTCTCCACCCATCCACCCCAGAGCACCAGTCTTGGTCCTGGTAAGGAGTGGCCCCCACCAGAGGGTCAGGAAGAACACTAACCAGCAAAGCCTGGGCCCCGAGGCGGACTGCCAGGCGCCTTGGAAGCCCCATCTTCACACCCCCATCAGCCAGTGCATCCAGGGCTGTGAATGCCTGCAGAGAGAAAGCACCTAAGCTGCTGTCCCAGGCCTTTCCTCCATTTCCTCTAGGCAGTGGTTAGTCCAGCAGCTCTGCCCGCAGGGGCCCAGAGCAAGGAGGAGGGTGGAAGATGGGCAGACATGCCCTGAGATCCTGGGGACTGCCTACTGCCCCCGCTCCTCCCCAGTCCTCACATAAGCTGGGCCGCTGCCGCTGAGTCCCGTGACAGCATCAATCAGGTCCTCCTCCACCTCCGTGCAAAAGCCCACACTGCTCATGAGCTGCTCCAGGAGCCTGCCATCCTCCACCTGGGCGTGGGTGCCCGTGGCATACACAGTGGCTCCTTCCCGCACTACGACCGGCGTGTTGGTCATGCAGCGGATGACTTTGGGGGCCGGCTGGAAGGCTGTCAGCTTCTGGGGGAGAAACTGGCTGTGTGTCCATCCCAGCCCCTTGCCCAGCATGCTGTGCTGGGTGCGGGTGTGAACATGCTCACCCAACTGAACGCTTCCTGAGTTCTGTGAGCTATACAAACACACCCATTCCAAAGATGGAGAACCAGGTGTGGAGCACGCCAGGGCTCCTGAGCCCTCTGCAGTGCACACCTCCACCCCATCTCCAGACCCCGCCGGACCCTGACCCGTAGTGCCCACCTTCTCGATGGAACTGATGGTAACGCCAGCTGCACAGGACACCACGATGTGTCGATCCTCAATGTCGGCGGCAATCTCATCCAGGATGAAAGGGATAATGTGTGGTTTCACCGCCAGGAAGAGCACATCACTGTGCTGCACAGTCTCCTTGTTGTGGGGCGTCAGGTTCACCCCCATCTTCTGCAGGGAGCGCCAAGGCGAGCTCAGCCTGCTGTATGTGGCTGGCTGGCCCCCTTAGTATCCCCGCAGGCCGAGAGCCCCTCGTGTAGAACAGCACAGAGGATGATGGGAACGTGGGCATGGCAGGGCTGGGGGCTCAAGGCATGGGGCTCTGACACCATCTAACTGCCCTTCCCACCCAAAAGTGGAGGAAGCATCCTGATCTGGAAGGGCGGACAAGCGAAACTGCATCCAAACCAAAGTCCCAGCCCACCCCACCTAGGGCTGCAGCCCCCAAACCCCTGACCACTTCGTCAAGTGCGAGTGGTGGTGTGGATAGTGGTCTCAAGCTGGTAGCCTGCCCCCACCCTTGGACATGGAGCCCTCACTCAGCTATGGCAAACTGAAACTGTATTCAGCCCCCAGGTGGTCTCTCCTGGCCCCCATACTGTGATCCCCTGTGGTGGTCCACTTGGGGAACCCCATTCCTGACCACCAGTGGCACATGTGCCGGTCACCAAGTTCCCAAAAGCATAGGGAGGGGACCCATCTGCAGGCCAGGAGGCAGGGTCTTTTAGATACTCCAGCCCAGGGACCCTCTTCTCATTGGCGTGGGGGACTGTGGCATGGTGCCTCCCTCTGGGGCCGCTACTCCTGGCCTTCCAGGGTCAAGGCTATCACACACTGGCCTCTAGAAATACTGACTGGTCACCCTCCACCCTGCACCTACCCTGAGGGCAGAAACAGTGGCCAGGTCCATGTCTGGGGAGCTGGCCATTATCTTGTGGGCAGCCAGGACACCTGTGAGAGACAGAGTTCCTCCCTCAAGGCCAGTCTTGGCGTCCCTCCACCGCATCCTCAGGAAGACCAGAAATCGCACCACCCAGGGTAAGACAGCAACCCCTGCCTTACCCCAAACCTTCCAAGGCTACCGTTTCCCACAGTGCTCAAATGAGGCACGTTAATGCAGACTCCACCCTCACCTCCCAGCCTGGGGAAGAGTAACTGGCCCACCCTCTCACGCTTGGCCCCTTCCTGGCCGCAGCGCCTACCGGCTGCTGTGAAGCCCTTGGCCAGGGCAAAGGCCAGCTGGCCAGCCCCGATGAAGCCCACGCTCATGGTGTCTGGAGGCCTGCGCCCACTACCCTCACAGCTGGCACCGTCTCCGCAGGAGCAGCTGCGGGAAGATGGGGCAGAATCCAGAACAAGAAGTTAGGCGGGCAGTGCCAGGCTTGACTACTCCACCGCCGACCGGTGACCCCCATCCCAGCGGGTCTAACTCTCCCCCGCTCCGGTGCCCCCGCCCACCGCAGCGTCCCGACCTGCTCCTGCAGGTCCCAGACGGGGCAGAGAGGGGTGAGCCAGCCTCCGGAAAGGGTCGGGAAGACGCATGGGGTAAGGGGACGCCCCCACGCCCGAGTCCCCTCCCCACGCCCGAATCCCCTCCCCACGCCCACGCTCCCCCAGGTCCGAGCACCCCCGACGCCGGAGTCGAGTGCGCGGACTTGCATTTCCCCCTGCCCGGCGGCACCACCGCCCGCCCGAGCCGAACCCCGACCCACAGCTTGGCTCCCAATTACCCAGTTACTCGGTGCGAGTCTCCCCCTGTCCGCAGCTGCGCGCCCGCCACGCGGCACCCAGCGCCGGGGGGCCCCCCGCCCCAGCCAATCCGCGGCGCGGCCGCCCTGGAACCGGCCAATCTGGGGGCGCGGGAGGCGCCGAGGGGCAGTTGCATCATCCGCTCACCCCCGCCCCCTCCCGCTGGGTCCAGTCGCCCCCGCACTCCCCGAACCTGTGCCTTCAGTCCCGGCCCCAGCGCGCCGAAACCTTCGCCGCCCCCACCCCCATCCCCCGGGACCGCGCCTGAGGACTGAGGGCACCGGGGGAGGGGCGGCAGGAGCCGGGCCCTCAAAGAGTGGCCCTGGGCTAGGGCTCCTCTCTCGGGGCCCTGTCGTTGGACATGGACACGGACACGTCAGGCTGGCGTCCGTGATGGCGTGGCCCTCACTCGGGTTTGGAAACTGGCGACATAGCCCGGACCTTCTCAGAATCTCAAAGCGGGGAGGCATCTGGGAGGTCTAGGTCGGTCCCCCTGAGATCTGGACCCCCTCCTTCCCACCTGGGGTTTCTGCTCTCCAAGTCTATTCTAAGGCTCAGGCGCCCTTTGAAAACTGCATGACACTGGGGGCCACTGGCCTGTTACCACGTGAACCTCCTCAAACAGGCTCTCAGGGTGGGTGGTGGTCAACCAGTAGATAGAGGAAGATGACCCCCTAGTGCCCCCAGTTTCCACGGAGCACCCGTGTCTCCTGACATCTCATGTGAAGGGTCCGTGGAATTTTTTGACCCTAGGTTTTCCGAAGAAAAAAGCTCTAGTCATCTCCCCGAGGACGCGCTCAGGGCTCGTCTGAGCTGAGTCTGCATTTGGGTTTCAGGATAGTCTGGGGTCCCAGTCAGCAGCAGGGTTAAGGGCAAAGTAAGAAGCATCATCATCGACATCCCATCCCCCCACCAGGGGAGGGGGTGGGGGTGCTTTATTTTTTCGGTTCTGTATCTTAAATGACGACAGACTGTTCTGAAATGTAATTTCAGTGTTACTTGGATGATTGTGCCGCAGAAGCAGGGCTGTGAGTTCTCCTTGACATAATAATGACCAACATCAACACCACCAGACCACTGTAGTGAGCGTGTGTACGCGGCAGATGTCCAGGCCTCCTCGTATGTTTATTCTGGTGTTCAGTCCTCACCCTCTGAGGGAGGAGCTATAGTAAGATCCGGTCCAAAGTGGACTGTTCAGGGAGTGGCCCAGACTCAAACCCATAGACGCAAACTTGGGGGTCCCACTCCATTTTAACTGACTGTATATAATCAGAGAACAGAGTCCATCCTTTAAAAAGTATTGTTTCCCGAGTGACGACGACAAATAACTCCTTCCTCCAAAGAGCAAGAGTCCTCTGATCCGGGGAGAGAATGGCATGAAGACAATCCCCAGGGCAGCCTCCCGGAGGCCAGTCGACATCTGCCATGCTTATCTTGAGCCCTGGAACCCCTTGCCTCCTCTCTCTCCCCCTCAGGATCTTTGAAACTTAGGCTGGGTGGAGCTCTGGGGGCAGAAGTCCGTTGGACAGTGAGGAAATTGGAAGTTGGTGACAGATAACTCATTTCAGAAATTTGATTAGAAAAGGAAGACTGTCTAGGCCTCCCTGTGAGCTGGGAAGGGTGTGGCCCATATGCTCCTTTGTCACCTGGTAACACACTCCCAACCCCCGCCCTCCCTCAGCCAGCAGGGCCCTCAGGACGCCTCAGGACACAGGGGTCCCTGCCCCCTCAGGGATCTGCTGCTGAAGACGGGCCTCTCCAGGTAAAGGAGCCCTGTGCGTGTGCCCTCCCCAGCGGGCGGGCGGGCCACTTCTCTCACACTGTGCATGGTGCCAGCACAGGGAGCCCTTGGACCCCGTGCCTAACAGCTGCTTGGGCTCTGCTGCCACGGGTGTAGCAGCCCCTCTGCCCACTGCTATGCCCAGGGCCCTTGGAAACCCCAGCGGTGGTGGTGAGTGCCGAGAGCTCCCCACCCCCATCCTCCCCTTGCTGTCACCCACCTGGGGAGAGGACACTACTTCCTCGGGAGGCCACTCTTACCCCCAGAGTGCCCCAGCCCTCCCGCAGCTGCCTCCTTCCTCAGCCAAGCCCAGTCTAGGCTCTTCTCTGGGAACATGCTGGTGGATGACCCAGGAGGGACAGCTGGCCACCACCCCCTCTGGCTACCACCCCCTAAGCAGAAACTTCTCCGTGCAGATCAGCGTTGGTGTTTAGTTCCTGCTCAAGGCCAGGGGCCCGTCTATGGGCTGAGCGGCTGCTGTGCTTCGGCAGCTAGTGCGCTGCTCTGGGCTGGCCCAGTCTGGGTTCTTGAGTGGGAGAAGCTCCCTGGAGTGTGGAGGACAATGGCCCCAGCAGGCCCTCGTGGTTGGCAGCCAGGCAAATGAACACTTGAACAGAGGTGGTGGGCCTGTGAGCACCAGGGTGATGCCTGGTGCCCAGGCTCCATGCCCCAGTGGCTGCCCCAGGCTGGTCCTCCCCTGGGTCAGGGCTGCCCTAGGCCAGCCCCCCGGGGCCCATGGCAGGCACTGCAGAAGCTGCCGCATCGGGGCAGACAGCAGGGGCCCAGTGGTGGCTCCCTGCCTGGGTGGGAACCCAGCTTCTCCTTAGCATGCTGTGCTCTTGTCAGTGTTGCCGCCCCACGGATCCCTCCAAGCCTGCACTGTCTCCAGCATGATGAGACTGCCCTGTGTGACCACACCAGAGTCCTTGCTCAGCTTCCAAAGCTGTGGCCGCTCAGAAGCGGCAAGGCGGGGTCCTGATTCCCAGCTCCTCCTCGAGTTGGCACAGATGCCCCAGCAGGGCCCTGCTTGGATAGCTGTCCTTCCAGGGCTCCAGGAACTGCCCCTTCAAGGCTAGAGGAAGCGCAGGCTCACCACGCTCCTTTTTCACACTACTTAGTTTACTCAGCCCAAATGTGGTCTCCAGACGTTTATGGACGCTTGGGGCCAACTTCTTAATCCTAGCCTCAGGGTCCCCATCTGCAAAGTGGGTCACAACAGCACCTGCTTCAAAGTCTTCTCATGTGTTACAGTGGCCAGCACGGAGGCAGGGTGTGCCAGCAAATGAAGAGAGATGGAGAGAGACAGAGAGAGACAAAGACAGAGAGATAGACGGGGAGAGAGAGGGGCTGGGAGCTGCCTGGCAGACTCCTTCCCCGTGACCTGTTCTGTCCCCCCTCTGCCCCTCCCTGAGATGAGCTGCTGAGCACTGCCAGAAGCCCAGTCATGGCTCTACTGGCTGCCTCCCTCTGGCTTGTCCCTGGAAGTCTGGGCTCACCTGGGTCCCCTCATGGTGCCTGAGCCCTGGAGAGCAGAGGTGGGTGGGCCGCTGCCTGTCGGGCTACAAGGTAGGCACGAAGCGGATCCTCTGGGAGTAAGCCAGGTCGGCGACGTAGAGGAGCAGGTTGACATAGGTGAAGGTGGCCACCACCAGCTGGCTGTCCCAGGTGCAGCTGCCCCTCAGGCAGTCGGGGGGGCGCCCAGGCTCACCGTACTTGGGGTCGAAGCAGAAGACAGGCCAGATCACTGCAGCACTGAGGTAGAGGAGCACAGCCAGGAAGGTATACACCACCACTACACGGTCGAAGGGGCAGCCCAGGCCCCCCGTGTGGCCCATCACGCTCAGGGCCACCACGACCACTGTGGCAAGGAAGCACAGGCTGTAGACGGCCACACACCACTGGGTGGCCACGTAGCGCCCGTAGCGGCTGTCGTGGACCAGCGCCCCAAATATGATGCAGGCCACAAAGGCCTGGACGATCTTGAGGAGTCCCGACACCGTGGCCATGTAGCTGGCCACCTGACCTGGCCGGGCCCGGGTCAGGGCCACCTCCGTGGCATAGGCCAGGAAGAGGAGCCCGGCGAAGATGCTGGCTGCTAGGCGGAAGTCCCTGGCTGTGCAGCCCGCGGGCTCGGGTAGGCACTCCAGCTGGGTGAAGTACAGTGGGTAGATGACCGCAGCTGTGGCGGATAGCAGCGTGGCCAGCATGGCGAAGGCTGCTGTGAAGTTTCCCCAGGACAGGTGCAGGCAGCTGTGCAGCCGGGTGAACTCACAAGCCACCACCAGGACCGAGAGCGCGAAGCAGAAGCCCCAGGCGGCCATGCAGAAGGTGCCCTGGACGCCATCGAAGCCGCCCCGGTGGGCCACCAGGCTGAAGGTGGTGCAGCCAAAGGCCAGCTGCAGCACGCGGGCCGTGCCCACAGGCGATGTCACAGCGCCCAGGTGCAGGTACCCACCCCCGGGGGGCTCCATGGTGCTGCCCATGTGGCCGGCCGAGTCTCTGCTTCACACAGTGCCTGGTGGCCCCGGAGCCTGCGGCAGCGGCAGATGCCAGCAGCCTGCAGTGGCAGTGACGCTGGTGACATTGCAGCAGAGCAGCCTCTCCACCGCCTGTGTGGGGAGGGCCGAGGCCCCCCCCAGCTCTATAAATAGGTGACCGTGATCAGAGCCCGGGAATAGCAGCTTGCGTTCCTGTGCCTGTCCCTATCCAGGAGGGACATCTGACCCTTGTGATCCATCGAGCCCCTGCCAGGACCATTAACCCCTTGGCTGCTGGCACCACCCCCACCTCCAAAGCACCTGCTTCTGTCGGTCAGTCGGTGCCACTGCCCGTGGGGGAGGGGGAGGGAGAAGAGCAGAGAGGACCAGGCAACCCAGCTCCAGCAGCTTCAAGGGGGAGGGGCACAGGGAGGAGAGGGCGGCAGTGGGGGATCTGGGAGCCCTGCAGGGCTCGGTTCAGAGCTGGGATGGTTTCAGGACCCCATTGTCATTGTCCCTTGGCCCACACTCAGCTCTGATTCCTGGGAGGTGGTGGGAGAGGGGAGTGGAGATCCTGTGCCCCCTCCCAAAGGTGCCCACCCTCATTCTTCTCACATCCCCCAGCCTGACCTGGGGGAGTTAAGTTTTAGTTATTATTTGGGGGGATCATAATGGAGCACTTTACTTGTCCCTCCTAGATATGTAAACACCTAGGAAAAACTCAACTCTCCCAGTTTTAGTCTAAAATATTAAAAATATATGAAATGTTTTTGAAAAGGAAAAGAAATTTTTCTGACTGTAAAAGTAGTACATGCTCAGGCCCAATCAGCACAGAAAGAGAAGAAAGATTGCCAGCGATTAATCTGCCAGTGATTAATCTGCCAGTGATTAATCTGCCAGTAATTAATCTGCCTGTAATTCTAGCTCCTAGATTCAACCCCTGTGAACATCCCGTGTATACAGTTGGCCCTCTGTATCCACAGGTTCCCTATCCACGGATTCAACCAACAGCAGATTGAAAATATTGGGGGAAAAAAATTCCAGAATGTTCCAAAAACCAAAGCTTGAATTTGGCATGAGCCAGGAACTATTTACATAGCATTGACTTTCTATTAGGTATTATAAGTCATCTAGAGATAAGTTAAAGTATATGGGAGGGGAATTCCCTGGCGGTCCAGTGGTTAGGACTTGGGACTTTCACTGCTGTGTCCCTAGGTTCAATCCCTGGTCGGGTGACTAAGATCCCACAAGCCGAGCAATTTGACCAATAAATAAATAAATAAATAAATAAAAATAAAGTGTACGGGAGGATGTGCATAAGTTATACACAAATACTATGCCACTTTATACAAGGGACTTGGGCATCAGTGGATTTTGGTATCCTAGGGGGTCCTGGAACCAATCCCCTTTGACACTATATATATAGCCTTGTGTGTATTTCCCCCAACTTTTCATTTAGGAAAATTTCAAATTTACAGAAGAGTTGCAAAATAGCACAATGAACACTCATATATCTTTCACCCAGATTTAAGAATTATTAATATTTTGGGACTTGCCTGGTGGTCCAGTGGTTAAGACTCCGTGCTTCCACTGCAGGGGACGCAGGGTTCAATCCCTGGTCAGGGGAGTTCCACATGCCGCAGGCTGCAGCCAAAAAAAAAAGAATAATTAATACTTTGCCCTGTTTGTGCTCTCTCTCCCCCCCATTAATAATTAATAATAACATTAATTAATTCTGGAGATATGACAATTCTCCCCTAGATACTTCCACGGACACCTCCTAAAAGCAAGGCCGTTTTCCTACAGAACCTGAACACAGCGACCACACTTGGGAAATTGAAGAATGATCACCTAATATACAGTCCTGCAGTTTTTCCCCACCTGCCCCCAAACTACACTTTATAGCATTTTTAATTTTTGCACCAGGATCTGATTGGAATTATACATTGCATTTGGCTGTCATGTCTCTCATTTTCCTTTATTCTGGAATAGTCTCTGCTTTTTTAATATTTCATAACACTGAATTTTTTGAAGTGTCCCAGCCAGCGGCCTCTAGAGCCCGCGAGCCACAACTACTGAGCCCGTGTGCCACAGCTACTGAAGCCTGCGCACCTAGAGCCCGTGCTATGTAACAAGAGAAGCCACTGCAATGAGAGGCACACGCACTGCAATGAAGAGGAGCCCCCGCTCTCCACAGCTAGAGAAAGCCCACATGCAGCAATAAAGACCCAACACAACCAAAAATAAATAAAAATGATTCTTTAAAAAATAATAATAATAAATAATTTAAAAATTATCAGCTCCTTCTCTGAAAGAGGCCGTGAGAATCTGAGAACAAATCACAACAAAATCATCTTTCCTTGCTTTGCCATTCTAGCTCTGCCAGCCCACAGGGCCCAGGGTAGCTCGGGGTCCCCACCACGGTCTGGGCGGCTGCTTCATGGCTGGACAATGGCGAGGCTTCCTGGACCCTGCCATAGGCTATGCTCCCAATTCTAGACACCAACTCCCAGCTGCTTGGCCACTGGGCTACTTGGTGACAATGTCTTCTGCTCGTGAGCTTTTGCTAACGTGTTACAATTACAGAAACAGACCGATTCTAAATTGACAGCTTCCCACAGCGTGGAAATATCAACAAAGTAAATTTGGCTGGAAATCACTTAAAGTTCATCAGTAGGGATTGGGGAGTAAACTTGAGCACATCCACATGAGGGACACTTAGGATGCCCTGAAGTCGCCTCATAGAAGATCAGGTAACGTGGTGGGAGATCACAAGGGCAGCGATCTGCATGAAGACAAAAGGACCTGTGGGCACATGTGCCTCTGAAGAGAGAGAAAGGCTGAGTAAAAGCCTGAGATGCCCCACTGTCACGTCCGAGGCGCAGGGCAGCAGGTGCTTTGGCTCTCCTTTGGGTTTTCAGTGTTTTCCAGTTTTAAAATGAATAGGTACTACTTCCTAAACCAGAAAAAAAGAATAATTAAAAAAAAAAATGAAGTAGGGCTTCCCTGGTGGCTCAGTGGTTAAGAATCCGCCTGCCAGTGCAGGGGACACGGGTTCGAGCTCTGGTCCGGGAAGATCCCTCATGCCGCAGAGCAACTAAGCCCGTGTGCCACAACTACTGAGCCTGCGCTCTAGAGCTGGAGAGCCACAACTACTGAAGCCCGCGCGCCTAGAGCCCTTGCTCCGCAACACGAGAAGCCACCGCAGTGAGAAGCCCATGCACCACAACAAAGAGTAGCCCTGTCTTGCAGCAACTAGAGAAAGCCCCCGCACAGCAACAAAGACCCAACCCAGCCAAAAATAAATAAATAAAATAAATAATTTTAAAATAAATAAATGAAAAATAAAAAAATAATAAATGAAGTGTAAATAGGTTTATATTCTTGTATGAATACAAAACTTGCTTTAAAAAATAAAATAAAAATAAAAATTGAAAACAGGACTTCCCTGGTGGTCCAGTGGTTAAGACTCTGAGTTTCCACTGCAGGCGGCACGGGTTCAGTCCCTGGTCGGGGAACTAAAATCCTGCGTGCTGCACAGTGTGGCCAAAAAAGTAAAAAAGATTAAAAAAAAATACCTTCCTTTTACAAAATTTTTAAATAGACTTTATTTTCTAGAACAGCTGTAGATGCAAAAAGAAACTGCACTGATAGAGCTCCCATATACCTCATATCCAGTGTGTTCTATTGGGAACACCTTTTTTTTTTTTTTTAAATTCTCTTTATTATTTTATTTGGCTGTGCCACGCAGACTGCGGGATCTTAGTTCCCCAGCCAGGGATTGAACCTGGGTCCCCTGCAGTGGAAGCGTGGAGTCTTAACCGCTGGACCACCAGGAAATTCCCCTATTGGGAACATCCTATGGGACATGTTACAATTAATGAGCCAATATTGATAAATCATTATTAATACACTATTATTAAGCAAAGTGAATACTTTATTCAGGTTTCCCCAGTTTTAACATCATGCCCTCCTGCTGCTCCAGGACTTGTCAAGGACCCCACGTGGGATATTTAGTCACCACATCTCCTCTGGCTGCTCTTGGCCAGGACGGTCTCTCAGACTTTCCTGGTTTGAACGACCCCGACGGTTTGAAGGAGGGCTGGGCAAGGAGGTGCAGACTGTCCCTCTGCTAGTTTGTCTGATGTCTTTCTCATTATTAGTCTGGGCTTGTGGGTTTGGGGGAGGAAGACCACAGAGGGAAAGTGCCCTTCTCCTTACATCCCTTCAGGGCCTGTGCTCTCAACATGACTCCTCACCGTGGCTGTGCCCTTGGTCACTTGGCTGAGGTGTGTCTGTCAGGTGTCTCCACTGGGGAGTTCCTCTTTCTCCCCCTTTCCATCCTGTTCTCTCTGGGGGCGGGATGTCACCATGCGTGGCCCACACTTAAGGGGGGTGTATGCTTCCCCTCCTTGAGGGGACAGTATCGACATAAATTATTTGGAACTCTGCAAAGAGATTTCTTTTTTCTCCCCCACTTAATTTATTTTATTTTAATTTATTTATAAATTTGTTTATTTAATTAATTTATTTATAAATAATTTATAATTTATTATTTTATTTTATTTTATTTTATACTTTATACATTTATTTTATACTTTGAGTTATAGTCCAAAACTATATTTTTTTATTCTGTTGCTCAAAGCCTTCCATGTGTCCCCTTACGTACCCCCATCAATGGGGGTGGGGTTTTCGGCACCTCCTCACTGCAGGCACTGCAAGATGCCCGGGGCTCATCCTGCACGTTTCCTGCTAGGTGTTTTCCAAGGAGCCCTGGTTCCTGTTATTGGAGATGGTGTAAGAGACTAAGATCTGGGTGCCAGGTGTGCTCATTGCTGCTGGAGTGAACTTTCACACATTGTAACAAGTATTTGTATGTACAAATAAAGCAATGTTATTCAAAATGTATTTAAAGAATTTTCCTAAAAGGGCCTGCAAAGGTCATTAAAACTAGGTAGTACACATATATCAGGTTTTACCAAAACCTCTGGGTTTCTTCTCTTCACGTCTCCCTGTGGCTTTAAAACTTCCAGTAGTGTGTTATTACTTTTTGTTTCTATTCCTTCTGATTAATGTTTTCATTCACTAAACAAGTTCTTCTGCAGTAGCTGCTGAGTGCCAGGCCTCGTTCTAGGCGCTGAGAAACAGCAAAGAACAAGGGATACCAGAGTCTTTGTCCTCTTGGAGCTGCTGTTTACACCACGTCACGTCAAGGGTCCGTGCTCTCAACACGGCTCATATCAAAACTGAGCAGAAAGCACCGAGAGTCCTGTATACTCCCTGCCCTTAACCGGGCACAGCCTGCCCATTATCTACATCCCCACCAGAGTGATACACCATTGACTTTTTACCATCGATGAACCTACACTGATCTGTCAGCATCACCCAGAGTCTACAGTTTACATCAGGATTCACTCTTGGTTTTGTACCTTCTATGAATTTGGACAAATGTGTAATGACATGTACCCACCATATGGTGGGACCGTACAGAGTTGTTTCTCTGCCCTAAGAATCCTCTGTGCTCCACCTAGTCAGCCCCATCCTCACCCCTGGCAACGAGCGATCTTTTTACTGTCCCCATAGTTTTGCCTTTTCTAGAATGTCATAGAGTTGGAATCACACCATATGTAGCCTTTTCTGATTGGCTTCCTTCACTTAATAATATGCATTTAAGGTTCCTCCAGCCTTTTCATGGCTTGAGAGCTCATTTCTTCTTAGTGCTGAGTAACGGTCCATTGTCTGGATGGACTGCAGTTTATTTACCCGTTCATCTACTGAAAAGAAATCTTGGTCGCTTCTGTCCTGAGCATTTTTGCTGCTACGGGAAGCCTGTGATGTGGAAAATGTAAAGCAGCAACATTTCTAGAAAAGTTGGGGACTTCCTGGTGGTCCAGTGGTTAAGAATTTGAGCTTCCACTGCAGGGGGCACAAGTTCGATCCCTGGTCAGGGAATTTAGATCCTGCATGCCGCGTGGCACGGACAAAAAATAGAAAAAGAGAAGTCGGGAAGTCAGTGTGTCACATCGATGGCTCACTGAGCACTGCAGGTTTGGCGTCACCCACTGTCCTTACGGGTCCTGGGCTCATTTTGCCACTAGCCCCCAAGGTAAAGCACAGAGGCCGGAGGTAGGCCTTTCTCCCATGTTCCTTCTTTGTCAGGAACATGGGGAGAAGGGATTTATTCATTTGGTGAAATCCCACTGGGCCTAACCCACAAGTATAACATTCAGTGGGCCTGGCATGCCTGAGACACACAAAGCTACCCTCTGACTCTTTTCAGCCCACCTCAAACAGAGCGAGACATCTGTCTGTACTGATGTCACTGCCTGCCGCCCTTCTCCACACAAGGAACTGGTCTTGCGCCAGCACCTCCGGGGTCCCCCCGACCCAGCTCTGACCGAAGCGTGGGCCCCTCCCTCTGAACAAGTCTCCCCAGGTAGGTGAAGGCCAGGCCCCTTCCAGGTCCTCCCAGCCCCCTCTCCCGCTGGGAGCCCACTGTCGTATGGGGAGAACTGTCCATGGCCCTCCAGGGAGGCCAAGGATGGGGCTGCTCCCCCAAACCAGCAGCTGCCCCTGGGTACCCTTTCTTTCATCTCTAGCCTTTTGCCACCCCCCTCCCTGACCTCACTGTTTCCCTTGGCCACTGGGACTCCGTGGCTTCCCACAAGAGTGGTCCACAGAGGAAACCGTGATTGGGCCACTTAGCTCCCCCTGGGGAAGCTGACATTGGTGATGAGTGGGCTGCAGGTGGGCCCAGAGCTGATAAGACCTCAGGGGACACCCCCAGTCTTGGCGCGGGTGAGACGATGGGGTCTCTGTGATTCTCCCCACTCTAGGACTGGGGCTGCAGACTCCCTGAGAGAGGCTGGGTGGTCGGAGGCTGGGAGCAGAGCCCAGGCATGAATCCTCCCTCTGTCCCTTCAACCCTTCACATAGCCTCTTTGGGCCTCAGTTTCTTTATCTGTAAATTGGGGTTTTATAATAAGACCTACTTGCCCGGCGCCTGGAGGAATCAGGGTGCTATGTGCGTGGGACACTTAATGCAGGGAGTGCTGAGGAAGCCACGTCTGTTGGAGGGTCATGACCTGGCCACCTGGGGGGGCTTATCAGTGTGTCACTGAAACCACAGGTGCTTGCTTACTGTCTTTGACCCACATGCCACTTCTGGGTGCATCCCACAGAGACGACGGCCGCGTGCAGTGATGCTGACACAGGCTAGCCACGCTGCACCCTTCGTACCTGAAAAGGGTATGAAGCACAGAGCTCATTGCTCACTGGTCATGTCCCGCCAGCGTGGAGCTCTCCGCGGCCCCAAGATGCAACGGGAAGTAGAAACCAGGCGGCAAGTGTATGGCATGCAGTCACATGTGGAAGGAAAAGTAGTGTGTGTGTGTGTGTGTGTGTGTGTGTGTGTGTGTGTGTGTGTGTGTACGTGTTTATGGGAGGCCAGGTCCTCTGGGACTAGCCACAGATGCAGAGCCAGGGGCTGGCCAGAGGGAGAATTTTCACCCTCCAAAGCTTTGCTTCTTTCAAATTCTGGACCATGTGCATGTGTGACGTAGTGAAAATAAACACAATACAAACTTCTAAGAAAGTGTTAGCTGGGTAGGGAGTGTTTTGTGATAAAGTTTTGAAAGTGGAGGTTGCTGGTAGAGACAAACATTGTGGATGTACAAACGCTGAGTCATGCACTTAGAAATGGCGGGGTTGCGGCGTGAAGGTCACCCCAAGAACAAAATAAAGAGGAAAGGGAGCATAAAACCTTGCTGGGGGCTCGCCCGAAACAAGCCCATCACTACTGTTTGCTGAAACGATGAACAGAAGGAGCAGGGATTGAAGGGCAAGAGGCCCCGTGGTCGCCCCCAGTCTCTCTGCTGCCCTGGACCAGGGGGGTGGGGGGGGGGTGGGGGGGGTGGGGGTGGAGTCGGGGTTGGGGGAGGGGTGTGAAGTGGGCAAAGTGCCCCCTCAAATAAACACATCTACAGGGTGAGGCTCTTTTGTTATCTTTTTTCTTCATTATTTAAAAAAAATATGTTACAAAACAATATCATTCACTATATATTTCTTGCTTATTTTTCTTTCTTAAAAAATTAAAGTAATAAAAAAAGTCACTTTATAAAATAATACAAAAGGGCAGGCGAGGCTGGGTGCTGGGCTGGGGCGGGGCCTTCTGGGCTGGGGGCTGAGGAATCCAGTGCTTCTGACTCCCCACTGTGGGCTGGAGGCGGGAGTCAGGAGGGAGGGATGGGAGGGGGCCCAGGGCCACAGCTGGGCTGACGGTGGGTCCATCTCAGGCTGGGCCTCCCAGAGGCAGTGGGAAAGAGGCAGTGAAGGCTGCCAGGGGAGGGCATCCAGACCCAGGATGGGGATGGCCGGGGCCCTGCGGCCCTAGGAGGACAGGAGGGCCTGGAGGGCAGGTGGGCGGGGCCCTAGCTCCCGCTGCTCAGCATCCCCAGCAGTTTACTGGGCTCCAGGCCCTGCTGCTGTGCCACTGTCTGCACGTCGAAGCCCATGTGCATCAGGAACTGGGCCACGTTCATCTCCTGCCCCGTGTACTGGTCCCGGATGGTGGGGCAAGATGGGTTGCAGTGGGGCCAGGGGCAGCTGTCCACCAGGTGGATGGGGCAGCCCTTCAGGGGAGCTTTGCTGGCCTTGTGGCTGTCGTGGAGGCTTCTGTCCCAGCAGTGCAGTGCCCGGGGCAGCGAGGTCCCCTTTACCTGGACGTCTGTCCAGTGGCTGCAGACAGAAGCCCAGGTGGGGGTCACTCAGGTGTGGCCAAAGCAGAGGACGGCATTGCTACCAGTGAATTCTTGCCACACAGTGGGTTGTCTAAGTGATTTTGAAAGCCCCCAAAAGAAGCCAGAGCCGGGGAGGCCGGTGGGCAGGCCTGCTGGGGACGGGGGCACTGCAGATGCTTGGAGTGAGAGCCATAGACGCGAGCTGTCCTGGGGCTTGGCGACACTGACCTTCGGATGATGATCTCGTGGGAGAGGCAGGCAGGGGCAAAGCTGGCCCTGTTGGGGAGAAGACAACCTGTGAGCAACCATGTCCCCGCCTCAGCCCTTCCCCACCCCCAAAGCCCACAGGTCACAGCAGCTCCAGCCCCCTCTACTGGGAGGCTGTCCCCTGCCTGCGTCCTACTTCCCTCCTGCCTCTGTGCCAGCCAGCGGCTCCCCAAGGCCTTGTCCCCCCCAGCACACATGCTCCCTACTAACCCCTGTCCCTTCCGGCCTCCAAATCCTGCTCGGAGTGGGGGCTCTCCCGGACAGGTGAATATTTTGTTTTTCTTAATAAGTTAGCTTTTAATCGAAGTTTTAGGTTCACATCAAAATTGAATGGAAGGCATAGAGAGCTCCCATTTATCCCCTGCTCTTATACACGCACAGCCTCCCCCGTCATCAACAACCCCCACCAGCTGGTACATTTGTTACAATCAATGAACCTACACTGACACATCATTACCACCTAGAGTCTGTACATCAGGGTTCACTCTTACAACATTACCACCCAGAGTCTGTACATCAGGGTTCACATCAGGGTTCACTCTTACATCAGGGTTCACTCTTGGTGTTGTACATTCTATGAGTTTGGACAAATGTATAATGCCACGTATCCACCATTGTGGTACCATACAGAGTAGCTCCTCAGGCCTAAAATTCCTGTTCTCCACCTATTCATACCTCTCTCCCCCAACCCCTGGCAGCCACTGATCTTTTTACTGTGTCCGTAGTTTTGCCTTTTCCAGGATGACATAGAGCTGGAATCACACAGCATGTAGCCCTTTTAGATTGGCTTCTTTCACTTGGTAACACGCCTTTAAGGTTCCTCCTGTCTTTTTGCCGCTTGATCGCTCACTTCTTTCTAGCGCTGGGTAAGATCCCCTTGTCTACGTGGACCACAGTTTGTCACGTACTCAAGGACCCCTTGGCTGCTTCCTGTTTTCCATCTTTGAGGCCTCTCTCTCTTTTTAAGTCAAGTGGTTTACTGTATATTTGGGGTGGGGGCTGAGTGGGGTCCCCAGCACACTCACGGCACGTCCTTGAGTGTGTTCCGCAGCTCACGGCCCAGGTTTTGGATGTACAGCCACTGGCCCTCCTGCACCGGCTGCCCCGTGAGGTGCACATTGTCCACAGTCAGCTGGGCCTCGTCAAACAGCCACTGTACCACGAACACCGGGCCTGGGGGGACGGCTCAGATGGGCCTCGCCTCGGTGCTCTGCCCCCCACCCCAGGCTCAGGGGCCCGAGGCTGCAGTCAGCTCCACAGCAGGCTCACAGGCCAACCGGGCTCTCTGTGCAGGGTGCTGGCCGCCAGCATCCCCAGCACCCTTCCTTGAAGAGATGCCTTGTTCCCTCCCCGCACCTTGGCCTGGCTCCCAGGGACTCTACTTTGACCAAAACATGGTGATGATGTCCCTTCAAGTGTGGGGCTGGGGGGACGGCCAAGGCCCCACACAGGCGCAGCACTGGGATCCAGCTCCAAAGCGCATTCCTCACCGTGGATGTGGAAACATGACTAACCATCCTGGTTTGCCTCGAACCAAGTGGACTGCCAGTGCTAAGACCAGGAAAGTCCCAGCCAAGCCCAGATGACTTTGTCACCCATCCTAGGTGGGACAGTGGTCTCTGGGCCTAGCCTCTGAGGGCTGGACTCCAGGCTGGGTTTCCAGCAGGCGCAGATAGTCTAAACACCCCCCGCCGCCCCATATGCCCACTCACAGCGCAGGGTTGGGTAGACTTTGTAGCCAAAGAAGCAGTTCCACTCCTCGCCCTCCTTGAACTGGCGCCTACAGCGCTCCGGGACCACCCCATTCCAGTACCTAGGCCACATGCTGCAGGTTAGGCTGCCCCTGGCCTCCCATGAGCTTCTCCACCCACAGATGCCACCACACCCCAGGCCCTCTGCACAGGATGGGCCCTCCCTCCCAGAGCACCTGATGCCCCGGCGGATGGCCTCCGTGGGCGCGCAGGTGATGGTGTCAATGCAGTCTGTGCGGCGGTACTGCTTGTTGTCCAGGAACCAGCCAGAGTCAGCCAGGCCCCGCACCTGGATGGCTGGATAGCCCAGCTCCTCCAGCTGCTCGGCCACGCGGTCCACGTTCAGCAGCACTCCTGTGCCCCCCGCGCTGCAGGGAAGGTGGGATGTCAGGCCAGGCAGATGAGGACACTCACCCACCAGGGCCCGCCCATCCCCAAGCCCATCCCCGAGTGGGCAGGGATCTGAGAGCATTCTGAGCTGCCAACACGTTCTGTGTTCATGTGTAAGTCCCCTGGGCCCTTCGAGGTCTTGGAGGCAGAGAAGGGCTGGCAGAGCTCCCGGCACTGACCCAGCGCTAAGTGTCAGGTCATCCCACTTCCTCCCACCCCTCCTTCCCTTCCTCTCTCTCACTCTCTGATTCAGTTTCCTTATCTGAAAATTAAGATGAACTAGGTGCCCCAGGCCTCTCCGTCCATTCCTTGGATGTCCCCTGGGTCCCCTACATGCCTGCTGGGATACAGTGACCAGCAGGTGTGATCCTGCCTCCAGGGACCCCAGCCCTGGTGGTACATGGGTTCACAGCTAACCCCTAACCAACTGCCTAGGTCACTGCAGTCCAAGGCTTCCCTCACACCCAACAACCATGGACCCAGAAGCATCCTCTGGACAGCTTCCAGCTACATGGCACCTGGGAGCCGAACTCTGAGATGCCCCGTGATGCTGAGCCTCCCGGTCATGCATTTGCCCTGGCTCAGCCCCATCTTCTCCCTTCCATCCACACTCCCACCCCAGCCCCTGCCCAGCCCACCTGCTCCCTGCCAGCAGCAGCACCTTGGCCCCGCTCAACCCTTTGCCCAGGAGCTCTCGCACAACCTCCTGGATGATGAGGGCGCCCATGAAGGCGTACTCGTCTGCACAGAGAAGGAGGGTGGATTCAAGTGGGGGCCTGGACACAGAGCAAGGCCTCCCACCCCCAGGTTGGCAGAAGGAGGGGTATAGCTGGGGGTCTGGAGGGTCTTAGAGGGGATGGGAACAGGGTCTGGGTAGACTAGAGAGAGGCGGGTTAGGTGCACAAGGCTGTGCTGGGGGCTCTCCCGCAGGGAACAACCAGGAGTGAGGACGCCTCAGGGTCAGGCCAGCCATGGACAAGCCAGGCAATGGGTGCTGAGGGCAGGCACCCTGGGACACACTATCAAAGGGTTAGAGGGAGTTACAAGGCTGAAAGTCTGTATTTCTCCAGGAGCTCCGTCCTCCCTGCCCTGCCTCTGTCAGGGGTGGGGGGGAGCTGGGGGAAGGCAGGGGACTCACTCTTTTCAGACTTGGATGAAGCCCCACTCCAGACATCGCTGGAGCAGTAGGGGATGAAGCTGTGACACAGGGATGGTGTGAGCCCGCCATGCTTCTCTGTTGCCCGAGGACCCCAGGAAGGACCACCCTCCTCAGGAAGGACTCCTGAGGACAGGAACCCCCTAGGAAGACCTCTCCCAGGACCAGACGCCCTCAAGGATGGGATCCCCAAGGATGGACTCCCCCCTAAGAACCTCTTAGGAAGGATCCTCCAGGAAGGACCCCCAAGGACAGGACCCCCAAGGAAAGACCTTCGGCTCCCTCTTACACCATGTTGGCGTTCCACCAGTGGGGGTTCTCCTCTGGCTGGGAGGACAGGATCCCCGTGCCTGTGGCAGGGGAGGACAGAGGCAGTGGGTCTTTCTGGTGGGAGGGGGCATGCAGGGGTGAGGACTATAGGAAGATGTGGGGCTGTGGGGGCATCCTACTTGGCCACAGCAAGGAGGTGGGTGGTGACACCCACCTGAACCAAGGTGGCTGAGGAAGTGGGGAATGAATGGATGGGTTTAGTTACTCCACGGAGTCCCCATGGCCAGGATGACCAGCCAGGCTGTGACATCTGGACATGGCCCTCAACCTCCCCCCTTCCACCAGATATTTTGACCTAGGGACCAGCTGTGTACTGCACAGCCAGGGTGAGCCCTGGGAAGTTACCTGTGGAAGAAGAATGAAAGGTGAGAATGAATGATCCCTAACTTTGGGGGGGGGATGGATGGGGTGGGGCCTCTCTGGGCCTCTAGGGAGTGAAAGAGGAGGAGCTTCTTCCAGGACTTCCAATTATGAGCCCCTTCCCCCGCCACCACCCGCCCCCCCCCGCCTCGTGGGGGCTTCTGGTCAGTCCCTGGCACGCTGACCTGTTCGAGTGAGCGGCCAGTCCTTGGAGCTCATGAGGCGCCGCATGGTGTCATATCGGGAGTCGCAGTTCTCCCGGTTGAAGCAGTACCAGCCTCCTGCGGGCACAGCCACCACCTCAGGGTCCAGTGCCGAGTGGATCCCCACCCCCACCCCGCCACCTCCGCACCTAGGACGCACCTTCCAGAAACAGTAGCCATCGCCGGCTGCCCTTGGATTCCTTCAGGTAGTAGCTGCAAGGGAAGTGGGCGGAGCGGGCGGTCAGCTGGGGCTGCAGGGCCCAGCTCCAGGAAGGAAGGGGTCATGCCACCTGTCGCCAGGCGCGCGCGGACCGCACGGGGGCGCCAGCGGCCAGGCCCCCGCAGAGCGCGCCCGGCCCGGCCAGCCAGTCCCGGGAGGTGGCGCTCGCGGGGCGGGGAAGGGCGGCGAGGGGTTGTGTGGTCCGTGGAAAATCCCCACTGCCCGCCCCGCGACAGACCCGCTGTAACCTCGGCGCTGGCGGCCGGGCGGGGGTGGGGGTGGGTCCTCGCTGGGGCTCGGGATCCTCCTGGGACGCGCAGTGGCGCTTGGAGAGTGAAAACCACTCTCGCTGGAGGAGTGTGCGTGGGGCAGGGGCACTGGGGTAGGACAGGCGCGCGTGGAGGGGCGAGGGCGCCACCGAGGCAGGGTCGCAGCCTTCCTTCCGAGGCCCGACCTAACGTCCAGTTCCTCGGGCTGTGGAATCGCTGAGGGCATGGGCGCCCCCAACCCCTCCCCAACCCTCAGCCTCGCATTCTTTTTTATCTGCTTCCGTTTGGAGAGGGGTGAATGCTGCACCCCAGGTCCTTCTGTCCCACCTGCGCCCCCTGCCTGTCCCTCTGGCTGGCTGGGCTCCCTGGCAGTCCCAGCAGCAGCAGGGAGCAGACGGGGCGAGTAGAGCTGGTGTGGGGGTGGGGGTACGGCAGGACTCTCCCCGCCCCCCTGTGCCACCTCCTCCTGCTGGAGCCAGGGCCACTCGCGGACTGCCATCTCCCCGCCCAGGGAACGAAGGACGCGAGCACAGGGGCTGGGCACCGGTGGCCGAGGGGTCAGTGCCCGGGCTGGCCCGCGACCAGCGCTGCCAGCGCTGCCCCACCCCCGCGCGGCAAGCCTCCGAGCAGGGCCCTTCCCGGGGCCAGCGCCTCCGAGACCCGACGGGAGCCCTTTCCCCCGTGGGCGAGCACCGCTGCGGCCAGCAGGGAGGGTCCAGTGCAGAGACTCCGTGCGTCTGAGCGGGGACAGGGAGGCGGGTGTGCGAACCCGCCGGCGACGAGGCGGCCCGCGGCCCCGAGGCCAGCGGCGGGGGCGCGCCGGTCGCGGCGGGCGGGTGCGGGCCTTACCCGGCCGAGCTGCCGTCGTTGCAAGTCACCGACGTGTTGAGCAGGAGGTGCAGGCGCAGGTCCTCGTTGAGCTGCTGTGCCGAGCAGGGGTACAGGGACTGTGCCAGGCTCTTGACCTGTGCCATGAAGCTGTCCATGTTGCCTTCCACGGCCGTGAAGTCCAGCGGGAAGCTCTCCACCGGCTGCCCAGCCGCCGTCGCCGCCTCGGCCCGCGGCGGGGGCGGCGGCGGGGGTGGCTGCTGGCCGCGGCGCCGCCAGGTCTTCCTGCCCTCGCCGCCCCCGGCCCAGTGCAGCAGGCCCAGCAGCAGCAGCACGCGCACCCCTCGGCCCATGGCCGCGCTGCTCGGGCCCGCGGCCACCTGCGGAGAGCGGGCGGCCTTGAGGCGGCGCGGTGGCGAGGGCGCCGGGCCGGGGGCGCCCGGGCCGCGGGGCGCCAGCCGCGCCTGCTCGTTCGCCCCGCTCCCTGCGTTGGGCCCGGCAGAGGAGGCGAGGGCGGCTCGGCGTCGAGGCTCTCGGGCCGGGCGCCGTCGGCCTGGGCAGCTGGGGCTCCGCGCGCGTCCGGCCGAGGGCAGCGCAGGGTCTGGGTGCGCTGGCTCCGGCCCGCGCCAATGAGCGGCGGGGGCCGAGCCTGGGCGTAGTTTGCGGGGGCCGCGGCGGCCCGGGTGCCCGCGCGTTAGAAGTGCCGCCACCGCCGCCGCCCGGGCTCGGCGGAGGGGGAGGGGGCCGCGCTCGCTCTTTTCTTGGCGGAGGCATCGCCTTTTCTTCCCAAACCGCAAGCCTGACGGAGGGGCCTGGACTATCCCGCCGCGGCCGCCGGAGGCGCTCCCGGCCCGGCTCCGTGGGGGGCAGCGCGGCCCGGCGGCCCCGGCGGCTCATTCATCGCGGCCAGCCCGGCGCCGCCGCCCCCGCCTCCGGGCGACTGGAAGGGGCGGCGGGGGGGTGGGGCGGGGGGGAAGGAGCGGGGCTTTTCCGCGCGGGGGGAGCTCCGTACGCCACGGGGCGGGTCGGCCCGACGGGCTGGGGGCACAGGGGGAGCGCTCACCTGAGCCGCCGGGGTCCCCTCGCCCCCGCCGCCCAGGCCCACAGCAACCCACGGGCGACCAGAACCCCGCTCCGCAACCCCCACCCCGAACCGGCCCGGAGCCCTGCGCTCACCGCGGGCGGCGAGGGCGGCCCCGCGGCCCCGGCTCCTCGGCGTCGCTCGCCCAGCGCCAGCCTGCTGGTACGCCCGGCTCGGCTGCCTCCCCTCTGGCGCTGGCGCGGAGCCTCCCGGGACTTTTATCCAGCGGGGCCCCCGGGATCAAAGCGACGGCGGACACAGGGCTCCGCGCCGAGGGGCCGGCAGCAGAGGCGCCGGGGCCTCCCGGAGGAGCGGACAGGTGTGGTGCGAGGCCCCGGCGCCCTCGGCGACCTGCGGGAGGGACTGGGCGCCGCGGCACGGCGCCACGGGGGAGTCACCCTGTCCCGCGCCTGGGTGGACAGATTCTGGGCGGCCCTCGGAGGGCAGTGGGGGCAGAGGGGGCGCTGCCACTTATCGAGGTCGGTGGGCCTCGGGGCGGAGTCCTGGATCCTCCCCGCGTGCGCCCTCGCTTTGCACCCCATGCCAAGGACCCCCAAGAACCTCTCCCGCAGTCCCAGCCGCCCCTGGGGTGGTCGCGGATGGAAGAGCTGCCGCCTTGGTTTCTGTTCAGTGACCTCCAAGCACCGTAGTGCATCTGCCCCATCACCTCACCTTCCCAGTGCACCTCACTGGGGACAGAAGGAGATTCCTCCTCAGAAATCAAAATGGGATGAGGGGGCAGCTGTTTACTTAGGAGGCTTCCTCCCGGCTAGGTGGGCAGACAAAAGGAAAAAAAGGGCATTTATTTGCCCTCCACACACACCCACAAAGTGCCATAGACAGCTTTGGTAGACCTCTCATTCCCCTCCCAGCCACAGCTCCGTGGATGTCATTACACCATTGTAAAGACAGGAAACAGACCTTGCCTTTTGGGTCTAGAGCTGGGGTAGAGCTTCCTGAGCTCCCTCCTAATTCGGGGCAGTGGGGAAGCTGTGTCCGCTGGCAGGCACCTGCAGCCCCTCTGGGGCAGGAGAATAGAGGTTGCCAGAGGCTCTGGCAGCACCGGGGATCCTGCCCCTGCCTTTGCCTCCTGAGCTGTCCTCACCAGTCCCTGGGCTGAGTAATGGGCTGAGGGTTAAAAAGTTACAACACCCACCCCGTGCACAGACACAGCAGGCGGCTCTGGCCAGGCTCTCAGAAGACAAAGTGGGAGACCAGACAGGGTCCTTGAGAGCTGCTGTGTGAGGTTTAAGCGGCAAATTAAACCTCAAAGCCTAACATCAGGCTGAGGTGCCCCAGAGGTCGGCCTTGGCTGGGGTCACTCAGTGAAGGAGAGAGCAGCTGTGACAAAAAGAGGTCCTCCCCGCAAGCTTCTGTGGTGCAGCTGGGCATCCATTTTCCTGATGAGGGGAACTGAGACTCAGACATGCCAGCAGAAGAGCTGAGAGTGAGCTGTGCATCTGGAAATCCACACTTGCCACCCTCCTGTCTTCAGGTCAATATATAGGCCCTGCGTGGGACTGGCCAGAGGCAGGCATTTCAAACACAGGTCCCCCACGCGAAGGTGTTCCTAGGCATGGGGGAGAACATGCCCCAGGAACACTCTACGTCTAGGAGCCTGTTACTCCAAGTCCCAGGCAGGGAAATGCTGCTTCCAGCCGGATGGCAAGACTGCGTAGGGTTGTACTTCACACGGACCTGGCTCTGAGCCATTTCCTGGCAGGAGCTCCTGGGCAAGGCCCGTGACCTCTCTGTGTGCCTCTGTTTCCTCTTCTTTAAAGCGGGGCAATGACCGTACCTCCATCAGAGGGCTGTTGTGGGATTACGGGAGCCCATGCATGAAAGTGCTCGGTGCTGTGGGAATGGCAGTTACAATTGCCAATGAAATGCCGGTGCGAGGCGGGAGCATGCATGTTGGACTCGCTAGTATTGCTGTAATGAGATTTAGCCTGCACTTTGACCGAAATGAATCCGTTTGATTTATTCAACACTACTAGCAGAAGTGAAGAGTCTTCCCCAGAACTTCCCTGTCCTTCTGTGTCTCTGCCTTCCCCACACCCTCTCCTTTAAGCTTTAGACCCCCAACTCAGACTCTTGGTGGTGACAGCCCCTGAGAGAGCCTTCCTTGGCTGTTCATACTTCATCCTTCTCTCGACTCAGACAGACTAGCTCTGTACTTGGGCTCCCTCCCCTCAAGGGCCAGCTTTACCTTCTGCACCTCAGACTCCCCCAACTCAGAGTTTTCAGCTCCCAAAATATGGGAGGGGGTTTCTAGGACAGCAGGTTCTGGGAGCCACTCAGCTCAGCTCCGGGCCTCTGCTTCCAGGCTGCCTGCACTCAGCCAGAGGCCACTGTGGCCTTGACACATGGGAGGAAGGGGAACCTGGTGGAACAGCAGCAGTTCAGATAACACCTCACATCCACTAGGATGGCTGTGATCAAAACCATGGAAAACAGGGAATTCCCTGGTGGTCCAGTGGTTAGGACTCGGTGCTTTCACTGCCGAGGGCCTGGGTTCAATCCCTGGTCAGGGAACTAAGATCCTGCAAGCCATGTGGTGTGGCCAAAAACAAAAACAAAAACAAATGGAAAACAGCATGCATTGGTGAGGATGTGGAGAAACTGGAGCCCGTGCATTGCTGGCGGGAGCATGAAATGGTACAGCCACTATGGAAACAGTTTGGTGGCTGCTCAATAAATTACATGTATAATTATCACATGACTCAGCAATTCCACTCCTAGGTATAATCCCAAAAGAGATGAAAGCAGGTGTTCAAACAAAAACTTGACCATCAATGTTCACAGCAGCAGTACTCACTATAGCCAAAAGGGGGAAACAACCCAAACGTCCATAATGAATAAAATGGATAAATAAAATGTGGTCCATTCATACAATGGACTATTATTCAGCCATAAAAAGGAACAAAGTACTGACACATGCTATGACACAGACGAACCTTAAAAACATTAAGGTAAGTGAAATAAGCCAGAAACAAAAGGCCACATATCTTATGATTCCATTTACATGAAATATGCAGAATAGGCAAATCTATAGAGATAGAAAAGCAGACTTTTGGTTGCCAGGGGACAGGGAGGAACAGGGAGTGACTGCTAGTGGGTACAGTGTTTCTTTTTGGGGTGATGAAAACGTTCTAAAATTGATCATGTTGATGGTTGCATAACATGGTGAATGTACTAAATGCCATGGAATTGTACACCTTGAAGTGGTTTTATATTATAAATTTTACCTAAAAAACCCCAAACACCAATGGGTCTAACCAATGATGGTCAGCAGGCTGGGCCTGAGGCACCAGGTGACTGGCAGGGATGCGGGGCAGGTGAATGAACGTGGTGGGCTGGTCCTACCCTGGAGATCCTGCTGGGACATGGCATGTACATGCCCCCATTCACTCATTAGACAGATGTCTGTGGGGCCCACACACTAAGAGATGTAGCTGCGGGACTGAGAGCCTATCTCTGCATTCAGGGCCTGGCTCTGCTGCTGCTGGGCCTGCAGCTGGCTCTCTGAACCTCAGGCTTGTTATGTGTAAGGTGGAGACGAGAATAGTACCTGCTTTCCAGGGTCATGAGAGCATGAAATGAGGCAGGACTTGTTTGATAGTTATTGCTCCCTGGTGGATGCTGGCCATCCTTCAGACACCAAGGTAGACTGAGGTCCTGGGCACAGGGGGCTCATGGAATGTCTGGAGGGCCAACACTCAAGCTTGAGGAGGAGAAGCAGGAACAATGTCCCATGGGCCATGGACACCACGTATGCTGGACATGGGACCCACCCTTCTGCTTACCAGCCCCCCCATTGCCATGTCCCGGGTGGGTTCTGTATCATTCCTGCCTCTTGGCTTCCTGGCTCCCATTCAGGTGGGCTGCAGGTGCTTCTGGTCAAGCTTAGATCTCATGCATGCCCAGGTGCAAGGAGGCCTGGGAAAATGAGAGCCCAGAGGGGGGCCTCTGCCTATTTTGGAGCAGCATCCCCAGGTATAGGATGGGGGTTCAGGGGCTGGTCCCTTGGGGAGGAAGATATAAGGAAGGGATCACAGAGGGGGGCAATGAGACTTGTGGTCCACACATGGACATGTGCCCAATTCCTGGGAAGGGGGCATCAGAGATGGCACATTTCAGGAAGCAAGAGCTAGGGCCCGAGTTGAGGCAGGCTTGGGGCCCAGACTGGCAGGCAGGCCCTGGGGAGGAAGGTATGGTGGGGACAGTCAGTGGTGCAGGGGATCCCACCTGGGACTGGGCCTTCAGGTCCTCAGGATGTCCAGGAGCTCCAGACCCAGTGCCCTTGCCTGGACTTGGGACGGCCCCGTATCACACAGCCAGCTCCTTCCTGGGGATCCCCGAGGGCCCTGAGCCCAGGGCTCCAAGAGCACAAGGCTGTTCTGTGCTGCAGCTGCTGCCTGCCGTCTGGGGCCCAGCTGTTGCCTGCGGGCCTCAGCCGCCCCGCCTCACACAACCACCTGGGCGGCTCTGCATCCCAGCTGCTGGCCTCTGAGGCCCAAGAGGGCAGGGAAGTGGGGCAGACCACTGCACTCCCCCCAGTGGCTTGCCCTGAATGGAGACCCCACTCCATAGCCAGGCAAGAGCCCACTGTGGGCTCTGAGCTGGGGGAGGGGCCTTAAGCTCAGGTCATGTAATTACAGAGCTTGAACCCTTTTGGTTTCCCCGAGCCCCCCCCCATCCATCAGCAGGAACCCCCCTTGCCTCACATCCTGGGGCCTTGATGAGAAAAGTCCATTGGAGCCATCTGGTGCAGGGGCAGGGGAAGGTGGAGCTGGGACCACCTGGTCAGTTACAGGCTTTAATAGACAGCTCCTAGGCATGATGCCAGAAGAAGTCCTCTCCTGGGAATTGGTGGCCATTTGCAGGCCTGGCCTGAGCAGCCTTGGGGTCACCTGCAGAAGAGACCCACACACACCTCACCCTAGGACTGGGAATATGTGGGAGTCAGAGTCCCCTTTACTTATGGGTGAGAGCGGGAGGAGGCTGAGTCCCAGATGCTCCTGCCACTCTGCTGCAAACCCCACCCTCCGGTGCCTGGTGAACAGAGGACAAGTAGCATTTTCTGGTCCTAGGCTCGACCCCTGGGAGCCAGCTTCTGAGAGCCCCTGCCCCAGCCCACCCCCCTCACACAGCCACACCTGGCTTGTGGGCAGTCCTGGCTGAAGAACCCTCCTGGATGCCAACCCACAGCTGACCTCAGCTAACTGTGGCGTGTCAGGGTCCACCTGGGTCCACCTGGAACCAGCCATATTCCAAAGCTGGGGGGAGGAAGGTCATGGCGATGGGAGGGGCTTCCTACACATCTGTGCAGATGGGGCTTCTTGGGGTGTGGCCAGAGCGGCTCCGAAGTGCCAGCGCATGCTCCTCACTGTATAGGCGAGAGGGCGTTGGGGAAGTCAGGCTGCCCCAGGCCCACGGGGAGGGCGGGAGACAGCGCCTCCTTAGCTCTCCCAGCTGCTGGCTCTGCTGAGCCCTAATGAGCTCCAGCCGCCTGGTCCCCATCCATGCAGCCTGCTGGTCCTCAGTGCCTGCTGCAATAGCGGCTGCAGGCCAGGGAGGCCTGGCCGGCCCTGTGACCTTCGGCCCTCCCTCCCTCCCACCCTGTGATCCGCACGTGGCCTCTGGGGAGGCAGAAACAAACCCTCAGATCTGCCACTGGGAACCTTTCAGCGCCAGGGACTTCAAAGGGGGCAGCAGGGCAGCGGGGGTGGCGGATGCTTCTCTTAAAGGGCCACACCACTTTTTAATTCAAAGCAGAGCCTGGGAACAGCTGTCTAGCCACTGCCTGGGAGGGAGGAAGATGAGGTGAGGAGGAGCAGGAAGGTGGCCTTCCCTGTCCTCTCCAGACCCCAGTGTGTTTGCTTACTTGTGAGAGGGCTGTGGGAACTATGCTGCACACTTTCCTTATACCGTCTTGCAGAAGCACCACCACCCTCCACCTAGGAGTCAGGATCCATTTCTCAGAGGAGAACGCTGAGGGCCCAGAAAGCTCCTGAGTCAAGGGCATTGATTATTCTGCCAGCGGCTAGGGTGGCAACGTAGAAACGCAGCTCATTTCGTGAAATCGATAGTGTGATCTCTCTTGCATGTGTGAGAATGAGCCAAGGTTCTTACCTGTCCAGGTGTCTGTCCTGCCTGGAGGCCACCAACTGAGACCAGATGTAGGGCAGCTCCATGCACGGGGGAAGGGTCCCTGACGATCTCACACTCACTCACCAGAGCCCTGGCCCAGGCTTGTCTGCTGGGGTTGAGGGGGCAGATGATGGAAAACAGCTGCCCAAGGGGCTCCACAATGTGATGTCAGGAGGGGAGAGAAAACGAGAAAACCAGGCAGAGGGTGGCAGGTGGGATGCGGTCACGGAAGTCCCCCAGCAGGTGACATGTGGGCATAGCCCTCATGACGTGAGGGAGCTGAGGAAAGGCTTGGGGGACAGGCTGAAGGAGGCTGTGCGGTGGAGAGCGGTGAGAGTGAGCAGCACGCAGCCACCAGGAAGTTACATTTTTTTCTTTGGCGGTGGAAAGCCACTGCCTTATTGATAATACAGATAAACTCCCAAAGGATCTATGCTGGAAAGTAGAGTTTTAAGGGACTTCCCTGGTGGCACAGTGGTTAAGAATCCACCTGCCAATGCAGGGGACACAGGTTCGAGCCCTGGTCCGGGAAGATCCCACATGCCACGGAGCAACTAGGCCCGTGTGTCACAACTACTGAAGCCGGCGCACCTAGAGCCCGTGCTCTTCAGCAAGAGAAGCCACCGCAGTGAGAAGCCTGCGCACCACAACGAAGAGTAGCCCCCGCTCGCCGCAACTAGAGAAAGTCCGCGCACAGCAACGAAGACCCAACACAGCCAAAAATAAATAAATAAAATAAATTTATTTAAAAAATATATTTTAAGCTGATTAAATTTAAACTGCAATTTTACCACAATTATATATATCTTTACATACATATTTTTAAATGCATTCGGCTGGACCGTAAGCACAGCATGGGGCAGGGCTGTGCCTCCGTGGGCCCAGCTCAGAAGAGCCTCAGAAGCCACTTGCTCTGAGAATGAGCCATAACTTTCCCAAAGAGACAGGTTCGAGGCGCTTCGGTTCCCAGGTCAGCCCAGCCCAGCCATGGGCTTTTTAACTTTAACCTATGACCTGAAGTCCTAATAGAACCACAGTTTGGGACATTGTTTCTTTGGAAAATACAGCCTTGGTCCCACCAGGGACACCCCACCCCAGCATTCAGGTGGGACCCAGGCCAACCTTGAAAGGATTCTGTGCAGCCTGGGGTGAGGACCCCAGCCTCACCTTCTGACTGGGCTCAGGGCTTCCCACAGCTACTGGGGGGAACTGCTGCCTGTGATGTTCTGTCTGCCTCACCTGCGCTGACCTCCACCTCCCTGGGTCGAGTTTTACAGATGAAGCACGGAGGCCCGGGCAGCCAGGAGGTGTCAAAGCTCTGCTTGGCGCAGGTAGGGGAGCCGGGACCCCATGCCCTGACCACTCCCTGGGCTGCCGGGATGCTGTGACAGCCTATACGACATCCAGGACTTTGTGCTCTGGAGGTACCGCACTGTGGAGGGGAGCGGAGTTAGACGGGGTCCCAGAGTGGGTCATGCAGGCTGCAGAGAAAAGAACAAATGAGGGTATGTTCTGTGTCACCTGCTGTGTAAGAAGGAAGGAGAGGAAGAATCCGCATCTGTGTCCACTTAGCCTCTGCTACATGCATGTGCTCATCTTTGCAAAAAGGCAGGAAAGCTACCCCAGAACCAGAAGAAGATTAGTTCTTATGGGGGCGAGTGGGAGTGGATGAAGAAGGAGGACCCTCTTCTGGCTATGTGTCATTTTATACTTATAACTTTTGAATCAAATAATATTCAAATCAAATAATAAATAAATATTTTTCATAATCAAAATATAACATTAAATCAAAAAAGAGTGAAAAAGACCCTAAAATTCAGTAATAAATGAACATGTGTATCCAATTAACATAACCACACACACAAAAAAGAATTAATGCAAATAATTTTGAACACAATACTCTGTATTTCTTTTGTGCGATATATTCTGAGGACAAAAATAACTACAAAGAAATCTTGAGATTTCCTTAGTAGGTCTGGTTACTAGCAGTATTGTTGTAGTAATTCCAAAGCTATTTGGAGGGTTGTTGTTTTTTTAATATTTATTTATTTATTTGGCTGCGCCGGGTCTTAGTTGCAGCATGTGGGAATCTTCGTTGCAGCATGTGGGATCTTTTAGTTGCAGCATGCATGCGGGAGCTAGTTCCCTGACCAGGGATCAAACCCGGGCCCCCTCTATTGGGAGTGCGGAGTCTTAACCACTGGACCACCAGGGAAGTCCCTGAAGGGTATTTTGGAACAGAGCAAATTTATAAATATATTGATGCTGCTGAAAACAAGGGTTCTCACTGTGGATAAGGGGATATTTGGTTGTGCCTTTTTTCGTAGATTGAAAATGGTTGAATATTGGCAATTTCATACAATTCAACCAAATATAAATACGGAAGGAGGGAAGAAGAAGACTGAGGGGTGGTGAATTCAGGATGCTAGTTCTGTCCCCTGAGAGGGCCTACAAACCAGAGGCACACCGGTAGCAACGAACGTGCTCAGCTCCAGACCTCGGTTTCTAAATCTCATTCCCCTCAAAAAGGGACTAGGGCTTCCTTGAGAAATGGCATTCAGGGCTGGGGCAGGGACATCCTGGGGGGGCCTAAAATACTTTCTTGTGGCTGAAGTGATGAAGTGCTCAGAGAACAACACAAACATCGAAAAGATGCAGGAAAGATGTGAGTGCTACAGGTGACTGTAGAGTAGCTCGGAGTGTGGTATCAATGACAGATCTCCCAATGTTGTATCACAGTTCGGTGGTGAAGTAAGAGAGCGGCCTTGCTCTTGAGAAATACACACTGAAGTATTTAGTGGCAGAGGTGAACAATGTCTCCACTTACTCTCAGGTGGTTCAGAACATATATACACATATACGGAGAGAGAGAGAGATAATGATGATGAAGCAAATGGGCAACATGTAAACAACTGGAGAGTCTGTCTAAGAGGTATGCAGGAGTTCCTTTTACTGTTCTTGCAACTTCTACATTTGAAATAATATGAAAATAAGAAGTCACTGCCCCCCCACCCAAGGGAGCATAGGAGCCAGCTTAAAGGGGGTGTGTGTCTCACTGGCCAAATTTGGATCAAATTTGAGCATCAGAAAGAATAACTGAATGAAGAAAAAGAATCCATGAGTTCATATTAATATTTAGGAATTAAAAAAAATTCTTGACCAAAAAATACCTATTAAATGTAGAGGAATGATAAAGTTGGAAGGTTGTGATTTTGCACCATAAATGTAATGATGGATTCAGGCAAGGACCATCAACTGATGCTAAAACCACTGGGTAAATGGTTCTTGGAAAAACATCATATTTGTGCTCTCAAAGAATTACCCCACACATAGCTTATTCAGTCTACACGGGACCTGGAACATGGAGGTTCAGTCTGCATGTCCCCACTAATGGGACAAACTGATATCCTGGACCTCCTGGGGGGCTGTCATCTATGCTGCCTCACTGCACTGAATGTTTAACTCCAGGAAAAGATCAGACAGATCCAGCCTTGGGCTCTAAAAAATGCAAATGTCATGAAAAATTAAAACGAAACAAAAAATAGAGGGACTGTGGTAGGGTGTTTTTTTTTTTTTTTTCTGGCTTCACCACACAGCTTGCAGGATCTTAGTTCCCCAACCAGGAATCGAACCCATGCCCTCAGCAGCGAAAGTGCAGAGTCCTAACTACTGGACCGCCAGGGAATTCCCAGGACTGTGGTAGATTAAAGGAGTGTAAACAGACCCAACAACAAAATGCAATGTGACAACCAGCTATAAAGGACCATTTGGGGACAACAAGGGAAAGTCTAAAGTGGGCTGTGTATTAGATAATATCATTATATCCATGGTTGTTGGGTGTGGTGATGGGTTATGATTAAAAAGGAGAAGGTCCTGGTTCTTAGGAGGAGCTGCCGCATTATTTGGGGGGAGAGTGCCTGGATGTCATCAACTTACTTTCAAATATAAGTATATATGCATATATTAATGCAAAGAGAAATGGCAAATGCTGTCATTTCCATAATGCTATATAAATGGAATGGCACAGTATGCAATCTTTGGGTACCAGCTCTTTTCACTCAGCATGTTTCCCTGGAGACTCACCCAGGCTGCGGTGTCAGTAGTTCATTCCCGTGATTGCTGAGCAGTGTTCCATGTGTGGATGTGCCACATTGTTTAACTGCTCAACCTGTTGACGGTCATCCAGGTTCATTCCAGCTTTTGACTATTAGATAAAGCTGCTGTGAAAGTTAATGTACAGATCTGTCATTTTTTAAAACGGCAAAATTGGAAAGAAAAATGTGAGCTGCAGAGAAAGGCTGAACTATGAGCACAAAGAAGAGGCTCCCCTTTGGGGTCTTGAATGCCTCTCAGAGATGATTTTTTTTTCCTAAAGATTATTTATTTATTTATTTATTTTTTGGCTGCATCGGGTCTTATTTGCAGCACGTGGGATCTTTCACTGCAGCATGCGGGCTTCTCTCTAGTTGTGGTGTTCAGGTTTTCTCTTCTCTAGTTGTGGTGTGAGGGCTCCAGGGCGCGTGGGCTCTAGCTCGCGAGCTCAGTCGTTGTGGCACGCAGACTTAGTTGCCCCGCTGCATGTGGGATCTTAGTTCCCTGACCAGGGATCGAACCCGTATCCCCTGCACTGTAAGGCTGATTCTTTACCACTGGGCCACCAGGGGAGTCCCCCAAAGATGATCTTTGACCCTACAGTTATCTCTGTGACCTCTGCTGTGATCACGCCCTTAAGGCTGTGCCTGGACCACCCGCAGGAGGTGATGGGGCCTTGAGGGAAGGTGCCAAGTTGCAGTGAGGAACTGTGGAAGGTAAGCACGAGGAGGCAGCCTCCCCACAGAGCAAATGGAGGGCCAGGCGTGTGGGTCCTAATCTATGGCAAACTTGCCATGGGGCAGGTGAGGGTCCTTCCTGCTGTGGTGTGGAGCTGGTGTGTTAACCTGGAATTTTTGCCTCCAGCCTGAAATAATCCCCTGTACCAGGGGAGCCTCTGCTGGGCATTTCCAGCCTCTGGAGGCTTCTCAAGCTGAGGTCCAGCATCCAGGGGTCGGCTCTGGGGCTTGCTTCATGGGAGCTTCGTGGGGTCTGGTCTGTCCTGCTTGGTCTTCACCAGGTCTGGCCCAGCCAGGCCACTAAGGGAGGCGGGTCTGCTCTGCCTTTCCCACCTCCTAGTGCCAATGCCAGGACACAGACCCCATTGAGCCTGGGGCACCCTGCCCCTGCCAGGTGAGTGGCAGCAGAAGGAGGAGAAGGCACATGTGGGGGGACTGTGCATTCGTTTGTCCCATCGATAGTCATTCCTCTCACAGATGTTTGCAGAGCACCCACCCCGTGCCAGGCTCTGCTCTGCGTGCCTGCCGGCGGAGGGCCAGACAGACGGGGCTGCCTTGGGACAGCCAGTAAACAAGTGAGCAGGCACGAAAGGCCTGTCCCAGTGCAGATGAGGCTCTGAGGAAACCCCACAGTGCTGAAGAGGCCAGGTTGGGGGCAACTTGGGGCCTGGCTGCCGCAGAACTGCATGTGGGGCCCTGCTGGGCTGAAGGGTGGGTTTGAGAGCTTGCAGGCAGTGGCCACAAATGCCCCACAGGTGTGTGCTCCAAGGCCTCGTGTACTCGGCTACACATAGATGATGAGACCCATGTGAGCAGGTAGGAGGGGGTGGGGCAGGTCAGCAGACGCTGTCTCTGAGCCAGAAAATTTCTCTGTCCTGTGTCCTGTGGTGTTCCCCGGCCTCAGGAGAGGGGACTGGCCGATGGGGACCAGGAAGTGTGTGTGGCTCGGTGAGGCACTGAGGTTGCATAGAGTGCTAGACAGTCCCTCGGGGGTGGTCGTGGAGCTGTGGCTACCCTGAGGCTTTCCCGTTTTCTCGCATAAGCATGCAGTCGTCTGTTTGTCAGTATGAAACTGCTTGTGAGACAGATGTGTCAGCTACACCAAGGCATGACAGCACCCACACCAGAGGGGTGGCAGGATCCCACATGCCCCTCCTCCCGGCCCTTCCACTGCCTTGGGCAGGTGGAATTGGGGGACAAGTTCTGTCAAGAGTTTAGCTGCTGGCAGAGTGAGAGCACGGACAGGCACAATGCTCGTCACAGACTTTCATTGAATCTGCTCTCTGGTTTGGAGTTTCTGGCCGGCCTTTCCTGGCAGCTGCTCCCTGACCTTGACACCACCCCACGGCCGGCAGGCATTCACTCCGCAGGGGTACCGGGCCTGACCCTACCCCTCGGGACCAGAGGGGGCAGGAAGGGGGGCAGTGGGACCCAGGACGGGCCGGCGAGGACAGGGAGCCGAGGCCTAGACGCACTCGCTGCCCGCACCGCCGGCCCAGAACCGGGCCACGTGGCCGCGCTGGAGTGACCGCGCCTATCTAACGTCGGGCGCGCGCTCGCGGGCCCCGCGAAAGCACCGGGGGCGTGGCCAGGCAGGGGCGGGCCCGGAGGCGCGCTGGCCCCGCCCCGCCCCAGGGCCCGCCCCCGAGGCCGCGAGGCTGTGCGTCCGGCTGTTGCGGATAAAGTTTGACGCTGGGCGGGCGGCGGCAGGTCACGTGAGGAGAAGATGGCGGCCCCGGCGGGCAGCGGGGGTTCTGCGGTGTCGGTGCTGGCCCCGAACGGGCGGCGCCACACGGTGAAGGTGACGCCGAGCACAGTGCTACTGCAGGTGCGGCCGCGGGCGGGCGGCGGGCAGCAAGCAGGGACGCGACGGCCGCGACTCGGCGCCGGCCGCTCCTGCGGTTCCTGCGAGGGCCGCGGGGCGGGGCCGGGCGGGACCCTCGGGGCGGGGTCTGCGACGTCCAATGAGCGGCCTCCTGGCGCGGTGGGCCCGCCCACTTCCGCGCCGGGCTCCGGGTCCGTGGGGGCGGGGGCGCCGCACTCAGGGGCTGTCAGGGGTCGCGGCCTCTGCCACCCCCACCCGAGCTCGCGGTCCTCCGAGCCCGCCTCCGAGGGCCCCCGAACCTTGTCCCCACCCCGGGGTCGCCCTTCGTCTCGGTGTGCTGTGGCCGGGTGTGCTGAGTCACTCGCAGCACTTCACCGGGCACCTGGCGGACGTCGATTGCATTACGTTGGAAATGCTTGTTGGACCCTGAAGTGTAGGGGACGGTGCACATACACGGTGGTGCAGGGGGCTGAGACGATGAATGGTAACTCAGTGTGTGCAGGGTAGGGACTGGGGCTCCCGCCCAGGGGGGCACCTAGGACCCACTCGAGCTGGGTCTCTGTGGAGTTTGAACTTTATTCTCTGTGTGTGGGGTGTCCCCGAGTGTAGGAAGATGTCTGTGGTGCCGGGTTTGTTGGGGACCCGGTTTGTTGGGTCCCACAGAGCTGGGTTGACAAAGCAGGCCCAGTGAGGAGGAGGAGAGTGAGCAGGATTTGCAGGTGAGATGTGTGGAGCTGTTGAGTGGACGGTCCATCACCTGGCTTGTATTAGGCTTAGTCCTACAGAGCCGACCGGCTCTCCAAGAGGTGGACTCTGTGCCCTTGGCTGCCTCAGTGTCACTTGCCTACCCCCGCCGGGGCCCACCAGGCCAGATACAGTGGCTCATGCCCTCATCTCACCCCTAGGTCCTGGAGGACACGTGCCATCGGCAGGACTTCAACCCCAACGAGTACGACCTGAAGTGAGTTTGCTTTGGCCGGGCCTCGGGCTCCAAATCCATCCACCCTTCCCGCAGGGCCCTGCTGAGGCTTAAACCCACAAGGTTTATTCTCTCACCCTCTGGAGGCTAGAAGCCCCTAATGATGGTGTTGGTGGGGCTGCACTCCCTCCAGAGGTCTAGGGGAGGCACCTGTCTTGCCTCTTTCAGCTTTTGGGGGCTCCAGGCGTCCCTGGGCTTGTGGCCGCCTCCCTCCAGTCTCTGCCTGCCTGCTTCCTGTGTGTTTGTGTCTCTCCTCTTTTGTCTCTTATAAGGCTACTTGTCTTTGAATTTAGGGGCTACCATGTAATCCAGGATGACCTCATCTCAAGATCCTTAATTACATCTGCAAAGGCCTTGTTTCCAAATAAGGCACATTCATGAGTTCTGGGTGTTAGGATGTGGATATGTCTTTTTAGGGGCCACCATTCTACTCACTGCAGAGGGCTTTTGTGCATTTGGTTGTGTAAGTTCCTGGTGGAGCTCTGAGGGCAAGAGGAGGTGGTCATGGAGAAATGGGAAGAAACCTGCAAACTGTAGGTGGGTTCTGGTGGGCTCACAGACTCTGGAGTTGTGTGCATGGGTCTTTGTGTGCAGGCATTTTTCCAAAGAGAGGGCTTTTACCAGATTCTTGTGGGGTCTAAGGCAATGAAAGGCTCAGAACGCCTCACTGGTTGGTATGGATTTCTGTCCCGTATGGGGAGCTTCCAATCTTAGCAGCGGCGTGTCCTTCACTGTTTGGCTGTCCTCACATTCAGGGGTAGAGAGGAGCCCAAGGGGTGGGAGCCTGCTCTGCTAGACCTGGCCCGTGCTGCCTCTCACGTAGGGCTCTGCAGAGGAGGTGTGAGTGGAGATGCCCTCACGTCATCCCAGATCTCTGCCTCTTGCCACCGAGAATCCTAGGGCCAGTGCTGGGCTGTCCCCTGGCATCCTGTCACAGAGCTGTGTGCCCTTTCTTTGCTCTCCCTGAACCTGCCTGAGATCTCCACGTGGTGCCTGGTTGGACTGTTACAACAGGTATTGATTTTTCTCTTGTCTCCTTTGTATCCACCGACTGTGTAATTTGTTTAAAAACTGCTGCCACTGCCACCGAAGGCAGCGTTTTGCACACGCATGTGTGTGCACGTGTGTGAGACCCCTTCCTCTCATCTCCAGAGCTCTGAGCCCCGCTTCTCGGGTTTTCCTTAGGTCATCTGTCCTGTCTTGCACTTGACGTTGAGGTTGTTATAAGGCAATTTCCAGCCAGTGTTGAAGATGGGTATCAAAGGTGTTTCTTTCCCAAGTCTTCTAAACGCCCTATTCATGTTCAGAAAACCATTGTTTCCAAAGGCATCTTGGCATTCATGCCATCGGGTGACCACTTTGTGTGTATTCAAAGCTCACATTCTCTCACTAGTGCTGTAGTTTTTCCCCTAAACGTTCATTGAAAATAGAGCTCACAGTCTGATTTCTGAGAGACATAAATAAGTTCTCTTATTCACTCTCCTGGTAACTTATTCTGGCTGCTGTCTGTCTCTTGTAAAGTCAAGGCCACACGGCAGAACTATTTTCTACTGTGGGCAGGAGCTTTTCTGAGACCCAAGTGATCTATAGGGTTAACAGTGGTGGTTCTCCTTCCTGTAGGGTTCCTGGGAGCTAAGGGGGTCAGGAGGAGAGGGCCCAGGGTCACTCAGGCTCCAGGGCCACCTGACCGCCACCCTCCCTGCCCACGGGTGAGGCAGTGTCCAGGCCTTCAAAGCCCACGCCCCTTCCTCTCTCTCCTCTTCTCAGGAGTGGGTATCTGCCTCCCTGTCAGTCCACCAAAGAGGTATGATCTGAGATGGATATCAGGAGCTGCAGATTGTGGTCCCAGCACTGCCTTTGGGTGGCCTGGGCTACCTACTGGCACTTCTCATCTGAGTTTCCTGTTTGTGAAGTAGGGTGACCACGACTCTGACTGTGCGTCTCGGGAGGGCAGGCTGTCAATAGAGAGCAGCAGGCGTCTCGGAGGTCCCTGGATTCTCCACCTGCCCTTCTCTCCTGGCTGTGGATATTTCCACCCTGACTCACCAGTTCACTTTGCTCCCCTCAGTTCCTTCCAAGAACCATCCCTCCTTGGATCCAGGAGCTCTATGCATGAGGGTCAGAGGAGGCTGCAAGCCCATGTGGGCCTCTTCGTCATCTGTTGGAAGCTCTAAGCTGCCAGGTCCCTGTGCAGCAGCTAAAACATGCAGGACACAGGCAGAGAGACTGAAGGGCTGCTCCAGGGTTGGAGGACCTGGCTTTGTGAGCTAGGAATGGCGGTCTCAGCCCTTCATCTGTGAATCTCAGCCACCGTGAGGGCCTGGCTCTCCATGGAGACTTCAGGCCCGGTCATTCCATTTGTGGTTCTCTAGAACTTTTGCCTTTGTCACTGGTCTTTGGGGTTGTGGCCCTGCTTCCAAGGGTAGCAGGAAGCAGGAGTGACAGGAGCGGGTCATTTTGGCTGATGGCCAGCAGCACAGGGAGAGTGGCCACAGTGGCCAGACTGCTGCAGCTCCGAGCAGTGGCGACAAGGCATCGTTCTGTTAGAACTTTTCTGCGCAGAGCATGGTGCACACCCCTTAGTCATGCCCACGTGCGCTTTTATCTTCTGAGTTTGTACTTGGGCTGGTTGCTGCTTCACAGTCTGAAAGAGCAGGCCCTCGGTTTGCCCCAGGGGTGACCTGTCTGTGTTCTCTCTGTTCTTGCCTGAACTGTATCAATGCTCACTCTCTCTTTCCTTTGGAAGACCCACTGCTGGAGTCAGGGACCCACCCTGTCTCTGCAGGCTTGCCGGCCGTCACTCTGTTCCTGCAGCCTTGGCGCCATGGGCTGTGGAATTGCTAGCCAGACGTGGGCGTCACTCTGCTTGTGCCGTCGTCCCGGCAGGGCTGGGCTGTGTTCGGGTCAGCGGGCAGCCTGTGGCTTTGGTCTGTTTTGCAGGTTTCAGAGGAATGTGCTTGACCTCTCTCTCCAGTGGAGATTTGCCAATCTGCCCAATAACGCCAAGCTGGAGATGGTGCCCATCTCCCGGAGCCGCGAGGGGCCCGAGAACATGGTAGGTGGCTCTCAAGGAGGGACTGGCTTCACTGCTCCTCCCGGCTCTTCCATTCAGACCATTTGGGCCGCAGGATGTATCAGCAGGCCGAGCAGACGGGGTGTGGAGCGTGGGCTGTTTCGGAGGGCTGTGCAGGCGAGGCGCTTGTCCTCGTCCTTGGGTGAGGCTGCCTTCTCTAGGTTAGGCCAGAGCCACTTTTCTACTCCAAAAGCTGATGATTGGAAATGAGACTTTTCATTCTTTGTGCTGAATGTTTTTTGGGGGTGGGGGGTGGAGAGGCAGTTAATTGTGCTGTGTCCGTATCAGCGTGCTGGTAGCATCCACCATACGACCTGATGTTTCTGGCCAGAAAATCACCAAGTCTTAGAGCCCACAGGACTCTGTGCGGTGTCCAGTGGAGCCTCACTTCTGGGACGAGGACACCCAGCTCAGGGGCGCAGGCTTCCTCTGACCAGTCTTGGCTAGACCACAGCCCGAGTCTCCTGACTGCAGTCCACTGCTTTCTACCAAATCAGTAACTTTTATGTCCTAGGGATTTAGTGAATGACACTAGGGTTACTGTGGATAGAGACAAGAATCATGGTGATAGCTGCTCTCTTGTGCACAAGTGGGTCCTTTACATACAAAACTGCAAATTCTCCCAACACTGCAGGGAAGTGGTTTTCATCCATGTCGAGAGGCAAGGAGGCTCAGGCCCTGGGGTGTTAGTTCTCTGTCCAGAGCCCACCAGGAGTCAGGCGCCTGGGGCTGAGCTTATTAATACACCTCTTTTTCCATTACAGTTGTGGTTCTCAGCCTTTCACATGGAAGCACCCTGACTTCCCTTGTGGGTTCCTTGGGTGTGCTGGAGACCCCCTCGCAGTTTCTTCCCACAGAACAGTTCCTCCTTTGTTTGTTATTGGGATTTAATGTAAATAAACGTGCCCTTGAGGAGTCCCTTGGCTAGAAGGGCAGGAGTAGCAATGACCTAGAGAGTCATGCGCTGGGCTGTGACAGGTGGGGCTGTGCAAGGTCCTTACCTTGGGTCTCTGCACTCGTGCTTTAGTGTGTCTGTTGTTCAACAGAGGGACCAGAGGAGAATTTACCCCCCTGTGGGTTATAGACTTGTGTCACTATTTAGGGAGATAATTGTTAAAATTATCCTGTAAGGCAGTGTGCTCCCTTACTAAAATTCAGCAAACACAATGCCCTCCGCCTGTGCCCTAAGGATCAGACTTGGTCTGGGGTCCAGCTGGGATAGCTGCTCCTCTTCCTGACTTGGTTCCTGTATCTCGCCCCTCAGGTGCGCATTGCTCTGCAGTTGGATGATGGCTCCAGGTTGCAAGACACTTTCTGCTCAGGCCAGACACTCTGGGAGCTTCTCTGCCGTTTTGCCCAGATCAGGTAAGTGTCAGTGAGCAGGTTTGGGGCTCTGCCTCCCTCTGCCCTGGGGATGCTGCCACGGTCACTGGGGCTAGTCCAGGGCCACAAGCCTGAGCTTTGCTTTGACTTCATACCAGCAGGTGCTGGTCACCAGTAGCTCATCTTTTTTACTTGGTGTCCTGGTATGATAGCCAGGCCGTGCCCTTCTGGAAGAGCTTGTGGGGAACCCAAGAGGTCCCCACCTGTGTGGTGAGCAGTCAGGGGAGAAGTGGGGTGCTGGGCTTCTCAGCTGACAAATGTTGCAGGTGTAAAACTTCCTTGTCGTGAGAATGGGCCGTATTTAAAGAAAACATCTTGATGACAGTTAACATGTGTCAGTTTCTATCTGGTGATTAATGGTTTAAACTTTATTTCTGAGTGTGTCAAAATGGTAGTCTTCTAAGTTTTGGTTTTTCATTGTGGGATGGAAGACTTTGTCCACTTTTAAAGGTCTCAACCAACAGAATGGAAGGGACCGTGAGAGGGTGTAGTGGTTGCTGTGCGGCCGTGGGCAAGTTGTTTGCCCTCTGTGGGCCTCGCAGGGGTGATGTGAGGATGAGATGAGTTAATGTGTCTCAAGTGCCGAGAACAGGACCTTGCCCACGGTTTGTCTGTGCAGAAGAAGGGGCTCTGGGTAGGGCCATCACGGTGACAGGGCCTCTAGGAAAGCCTGCTCTGATCTGATGTGGCACCCACTGCCCCTGCTGTCCCAGCATCCAGATTCCTGCTCCCCCACCTCAGCCGCTCCCATGGAACTCCTCTCCCCGTATCTGATGTGCTGGTGTCCCCCTGTTGCCAGTTCTTTCTATGACGAGGCCACGGTGGGCTGCTGTGCAAAGACCAGCTGGCCCCTGCCCCTCCTATGAGCCTGGTCCTGGGTAGCCGGGGATGCCGCCCCTGCAGCCAGCTTCTGCTTCCTACCCAGATGCTCTCCTGAGAGAACTCTGCCCCCACTCAGGTGGCTTCTGACAGTATTAGGGCTTCTAAAATGAGTACATAGGCTGCCACCTCACTCTACTGCTCTTGGCACCTGTTGTCTGACTGGTTCCTCTGTCAGCTGGGGGGGTCAGGCTGCTGTTACCCTTGTTTTCAGAAGAAGAAACAGAGACCCAGGGGAGGAGGGGGCTCCTCAAAGCCCAGGGCCTGGGTTGCCAGCACCTGCCTTCTCAGCTGCTGAAAAGATGGGGCCTCTGCCTCTGTTTCTACTTCCTTCTTTCATTTATTCAGCACAGGCTTGGCTGGGGCTCTAGTAGGAAGTTAGTCCTGGTCTCCCATAGCTAATAGGCAGGTATACAGAACTACCAGAAGAAACTATCAGAAGCTATCACAAAGAAGAAGGGAAGATGCCTTGGGAGGTGGTGGGGAAGGTCATGGAGGAGCCAGCTGCACTAGGATCTGAGAAGGAGACATCTGGGCCAAAGGAGCAGCAAGTGCAAAGGCCCTGGGGCAGAAATAAGGAGAGGAGAAACACATGGAACACAGCTTGTGATTCTTCTCCCTCCCAAAAGGCAACTAAAACGTCATTAAAGGACTTTACAGAGATACAGCCTGGAGGATGGAGAGAGCAGGAGCTGAGGCAGTGACAGCACCTGGACGTGGGTGGGGAGGGTGACAAGGGGCCAGGGGTGGCAGGGGGGTGGCCAGGGCAGGCGCTGGATGACGTGGGGTCCTAGATCCCCTCGCACTCCATGCTGCTGGTGCCAGAGCTGGTTCCCTGGGTAGGGTGGGGCTCTCTGGACTGGGGATGCCCTTGCTGTCCCGAGAACCGGGGTAGGTGAGCGTGAGCCCCCCCATGTGGCTTCCAAAATAGTGGAAGCTCCCAATGTTGGGGGCATGGGTGGCTCCCCAGATCACCACCTGGATACTGATAGCTGCACTGCGGCCAGAGCCCTGGGCGTAAACAGGAGCCCACAGCCAAAGGTGCCCAGACATTTGAGCAAGGCTGACGTGAGAGGCCAATGCAGACAGACAGGAAGAGATGGCAGCTGTCAGGACGGGTGACAGCATTTGTTTCTGTTCTCCGAGGATGGAGGGGCTGTTGGAACTGGAGCTGGATGCTATTAAAAAGAAACATTCAAAGATAAGGAAGGGCTTCCCTGGTGGCGCAGTGGTTGAGGGTCCGCCTGCCAATGCAGGGGACACGGGTTCGTGCCCCGGTCTCGGAGGATCCCACATGCCGTGGAGCGGCTGGACCCGTGAGCCATGGCCTCTGAGCCTGCGCATCCGGAGCCTGTGCTCTGCAACGGGAGAGGCCACAACAGTGAGAGCCCCGCGTGCTGCAAAAAAAAAAAAAAAAAAAAAAAAGGAAGAGCCCTTGGAAGTGGATCGGAAAGCTGCAGTAGAAGGTGCAGGGGTCAGCCACAGCTATGGATCAAACGGCACAATCCCTGTCACACATGACAGGGTGCCGCGTGTCTGGGAGTGGCCGGTGGTCCGAGGATATGCCGTTCTACTCACGCGCCTGAGGGTTAGCCGGTGTGACTGGCTGGTCTGCAGCCTGACTGAGCGCATTCTTTCCGAGGTGGCAAATGCCTGAGGGCACGTGGGGTCCGCCACTCGAGGCTTGGGAGCCGATGCTTGGACCTGGGGTGCAGGGTCCCTGCCATCCCTCCTCCTGGGAGGAGCCACAGAGCCAGGCGGCCAAGCACAGGATGGAGGCCAGAGGAAGGGGACTCGGGACAGGACAGGCCGCTGGCTCCTGATACTGCATCTCTAGAAATAAAACAGAAGCACAGGAGGAAGCTGGTGAAGATGGTGGGAAACCGTCCTGGAACCGAAGGGCATGAGTTTCCAGAGTGACAGGCTGGCTATGCCTGTACCAGTGGGGCCTCATCTGGTGGCATCACTGTAACTCATCAGGAGCTGGAGATGATGGGATGGTTCCCCACGCTCAGAGAGGGACAGCAGTCCTGCACAAAGGCCTCAGGCTCCCTGTGGCACCACCAGGAAGGTGGCCAAGCAGTGCCTTCAGAATACTGTAGGAAATTCATTTGTTCTAGAATTCTCTATTTTGCTAGATTGTTGAAGGGTGAGGATGAAACAAAGCCATTTTTAGACACAAAGGTCACCCATTTACCGCACACACCCTCTGAGCAAGCTGCTAACTGCTCCACCAAAGGGCAGGCGGGCAGGTCCACCCAGAAGCAGGCAGACGAGGGGCGTGGGGGGCTGACGCCTGGGCCCCAGACACAGGCGTGGTGGGAGCCCATGTTGCCAGACCCCCTCCTTAGGCTGTGACCACCAAAAGGAGGAGTAACCCAGAGGGAGGAGACGGGGCTCCATGGTACGGGGTCCATCCCCCCGGGAAGACTGGGTGGTTCCTCAGCTGTTGGCCTGGGGAGCCAGGGTCGCCCTGTCATGATGAAGCCTGATGCTCCCATCTGGCCCTCGAGTTGTTGGCTGGGCGGTCTGGGGGCTGCCTCTGTGGAGGGGCCGAGGTGCTGGGAACACTGGTTCACACGAGCCTCTCAGGACTGACTGACTCAGTAACCTGGGTTTAAGATACAAGAAACAGAATGTGGGGGCAGTGGGGACAGCGGCATAAGAAGCGAGGTGACATCAGGAGGATGTGGGCCCTGGGAGGGGTCGTCACGCAGGGACGGATTCTTGACTCATGCAGCGTTGAGCACGGCACGGCTTGCACCCTCTCTTTCTTGCTGTGACTGTTCTGCGTTTTTTTGGAAATGCCCTCAGCATCGTTTCCATGGCTGTGCAGTCCTGTCCTGTGTGTGTGTGCGTGCGCGCGCCCAGCCCATCCTGTGGGCAGCTGGAGGTCTGTGCCCCACTCCGCCCTGAGAATCTACTCTGGAGGCAGAATTGCTGGCCCAGCAAATGGGAACTTGTCTTGGCTTCATCTCCGGAAGTGCAGGTCCGGGCCTTTCCTTGGAAGCTGGCACTCCCTAACCGTGAAGCAAGGTTCAGATGAGGGAGGGAGGGCAGCGTCTTCAGCCCCAACGTCATGGCCAGATGCCCAGTGAGCTGGCGAAACCATGCTGGGGCTGTGCAGGGGCTGCATCAGCTGCCCACCACTGCAAGGGCCTGCCAACATGGGGGGCAGCTGCCTGACAGGTCCGGTGAGGCAAGGGAGCTCTGGCTGGCTCACAGCAGCTCCCTTGCTGGCCGGGGGCAGGAAGCTCTGGGAATTCCAAGTGTCCAAGTCCCCACAGAGTGGGACAAGTAGGAAGCTGGTTTTTCTCACTTGATGCTTTTGGGAGCAGTAAGAGTCCCAGAGCAGCTGGTGCCGTGCATGGCCAGGAGCTGTGGGAGATGAGCACAGCACCCTGGATCCACTGTTGGTCAGGAGGCAGGTCCTATGCATGGGGATCAGGGTGGATGGTGGCCCGGCCCTGACCCTAGCATCTGGAGCAATGAACTGTCCACTGGACATGCCATGTGGGCCACATGTGCGGGACATGGAGGTAATTCAGAATTTTCTGGTAGCCACATCAAAGGAAAGTAAAAACAGGTGTAATTAATTTTAGGAATATAATTAACTTGACTCAATATATCCAAAATATTCTCTGAACGTGTAATCAACAGGAAAAAGGAGATATTTTACATTCTTTGTTGGTAGGAGGTCTTTGAAATCCGGTGTGTCTCACACTTGGAGCTGGCCTCCTTCTGGGCCAGCTGCCCTGCGCGTGCTCGGCACCCGTGTGGACGGGTAGCCGCCACGGATGGCACTGGCTCCATGTGGGCTGGCCCGTCCTCCTCTCTGCTTCTCGGGCATCTGCTTCAGGGAGGGCTCCAGGCATGCCATGCCAGGCTGGATTCTTCCCGGAAGCCCGTTGCCCCTCTACACCTGGCCTCATTTCACAGCCAAGCCCACTGGTCCATCTCAGCCGTGTTCATCCCATGCATAGTAAAAGCAGGGAGTCGAGTGTCCCTGGGAAAGGTAGGTGTCTGCCTGTTCTCTCAGGGTCGTAGGGCCCCCAGGGCACAGCGGGCTGCAGGGAGGGGCTGCCCCTGAGGTTGGGGGCCGGCCTGTGGTCACGCTGTGCCCAGACCCAGAGCCTTGTGGGCGGGCAGCCAGAGGCCTAGATTCAGGGCTCTCGCGCAGCACCTCCCCACCCCCCGTCTTGTTTGGGAAGGCCAGAGGCTGCCTTCCCCCTGCAACTCCCCACTCCGTCTGCTCTGGAGGAGGAGTCTCTGTGATTCGGCCGAGCCTCGGCCTCCTTGCTCCCTTGGGCCACAACCTCATCTCTTTGTGGGTTGGGCTGCTGGGTGGTGGTGGATGTGAGTCACCTGACCCCTTGGGATGTGGCCTCACCCACCCTGGGCTTCCTTGTGGCAGCAGGGACCCCTCTGAGCCTGAAGTCACAGCTCTGTTAGTTTCAGTTGGTTTTTGTCAGTTTTGGTTGTTCTTTTTTTTTTTTTTGCGGTACGCAGGCCTCTCACTGCTGTGGCCTCTCCCGTTGCAGAGCACAGGCTCCAGACGCGCAGGCTCAGCGGCCATGGCTCACGGGCCCAGCCGCTCCGCGGCATGTGGGATCTTCCTGGACCAGGGCACGAACCCGTGTCCCCTGCATCGGCAGGTGGACTCTCAACCACTGCGCCACCAGGGAAGCCCTTGGTTGTTCTTGTGTGGGAGTGCTGTGGTGTCGGGCTTGTGTCGGTGGCACCTGAGTTTGTACCAGCCCAACTTGGTCAGGCCCAAACAGGTGACAAAAACAGAAGGGGCTCCAGATGCCTGCCTTGCCCCCAGTTCACAGCATCACCTCCCCGCGAGCCCTGCCAGGAGCCATCTGGGTGGGCGGATGGCCCATGTCTATGGGGTGACACCCTCCATGGTGGTTGAAGAGCACAGCAGCAGCAGCACCTTTGCCCTGCCTGGCTGACCCTGCTGGCCCCAGGCCTGGCCCCGAGAGCAGGTGTGCCGGCCTTAGATAGAGTGAGATCCTGCCACTCCTCCCCAGCATCATCCCTTGGGCCAAGTGGCGTCCAGTGGCTCTGCCTGGGCTGGGGGGTGGGAGCAGGTCCAGGGGCACAAGGGTCCCCAGGAGGTCCCCTCTAGGCTCCCTCTGAGACACGTGGAACTTTAGCAATGTCTGTTGCAGGGAGTGGTGGCTTCGGCTCTCCGTTGAGCTGGAACCTCCTGGTCCACTGTCCTCGGCCGGATGGGAGAGCGCTGTTAATTGGCCAGGAAAGTCTGGAAGTGATCTCGGCTGCCCCTCCCCTCGGCGTGTTTACAGGCCTCTCCTCAGATCCCACACGCGGGAATCCGATCCCTCTGGAGGAGCCGACATCAAAGCTGAGCTGCTGTTTGATGTCCAGGGGCCTCTGAGGGCAGCAGGCAGGCAGGCCTTCCCGGGTGCTGCTGTGCTCTCGTCCCTGTTTGTGATTTGTGGTCCCCACGCTGGCATTGGGTGCCCTGGACAAGGATTTCGAGGGAGGACGCCTGGCCAGAACCCCTGAGAGCAGAGGGGACTCTGCCTGTCTCGTGGTGGGCAGTCAGCTTGCTTTCTGAGCCCAGCCCTGAAAGCTGCTGTCTCTGTTGCCGTTGAAAGGAGCAGGACCCCTGTGTCTCCCCACCGCCTTCCTCCTCTCTAGCCCTGGGATCTTGTTTGCTGGAGTATCTTCCTTCACTCTTTCTCTGTTTTGGCTTCAGGATGAAGAGTGTGTAGGCCTGGTCAGGGTTGTCTCTCTGGCACTTTGGGGTCTTGTGTTTTCCTGAGGCCTGGCCACGCTGTGTGTGCGGGGTCACACCCGCCATGGCCGGCCCCCATGAGGCTCTGGTCGAGGGCTGGAAGCCTTCCCTGGGGAGCAGCTTCTTTGTGAGCACAGCCTTGGGGAGAGCCCGGGGTGCTCCATGGGGACCGGCAGCCTGTGGGAGGTGGCCGGGGACCTCTTCCAGGGGCCCCCACGGCAACCTCTGGGTTAGCTTGAGTGTCTCAGCCCTGAGGAATATGCAAAGCATAAACTGAAAGCAAACAAGAGAGACGGGAGAAAACATGCTGAACCTGAGCAGAGGACAGTGTCACGGGTCTCGGGGACGGGCCCAGGCAGTCGAGTGTCTGAGTGTCTGTGTACAGTCACCAGCTGAGCCTCCGTGTCTCCCATCCCAGCCACCTCCCTGTCTGAGCCCTGGGCTTGGCCGGGAGCACTGCACGGCCTGAGGGTGCTCCAGGTCTCCTACTCTGGCAGGCGCAACGCCTTGTGTCACCCTTCCCGGAGGAGAGGGTCAGGCCTGGGGCACTGCTGCTAGGTCTGGGACATGCGTTTATTTGGGGGCTAGTTCTACGGGTATGTGTCAGGAAATGCAGAAATAAACTTCCCTTGGTCGTCGCAGGCCTGTGTGGTACAGCTGTCGAGGTACAGGCCTGTGTGAGTGGTGTTGGCCATCCTGAGGGTGTGTGCGCGATGGTGCGCCTGCGTGCCTGCCATCCTCCAGCCTGCCCAGCTGTGCTTCCTGGGGGCCCTTCCCTCCCATCTCAGGGTCTGGTGTATAGGGGAGGGGCGTTGGTGGCTGGGCCCGCTGCCCACCTCCCTGTTTGTCCTGGCATTGCCCCACTCTCTCCTCGGAGTTTGTGTGATAGATCCGTGCCAAGTGCTCCTGGTGCTTCTGGGGCAGCAGCCTTCTCAGGGGACAGCTTCAGATAAAAGCCCAGATCATGCCCTCCCAGGACTTTCTCATCGCCGACCCTGGGCACAGTTGACAGCAACCCAAGGCACGTCCAGGAGGTGGCTGGTGCCGCCTGTCCCCGTGTTCTGTGTCCTCCCTTTGCTCTGAGCCGGGAGGCCGTGGGCAGGTGGGAGACACCCCCAGGCCATGGGCTGATGGCCAGCCGTGGGGTGGCCAGGGTGGGCGGGTCCCCCACAGTGGCTGGCCAGGGTGCTGTCCCCAGGGCAGCAGTGTCCCCAGGCAGTGGCTACCTGTGATGCTTTCTTCTCTCCCCTCTCAGGGAGTGTCTGGACCGGCCGTGTGAGGCCAGCCCCGTTTGCGTGTACATGAGAGATGAGGTAGGTGAGCTGTGGGCCCACCCGCCGGGCCCGCGCCCTGTCGCCCCCTCCCAGCCGCCACATGGGCCCACCCCACTTTCCAATCTGGAAAATTCACTCCTTTAGACCTTTCAAAGCAGCGATGGGCAGACTGGGGCCCTGAAAGCATGATGTGTTTCATGGAAAAAAGGCAGGACGCCGGCTCCGCTGGAACCAACTGCGGGCCGCCCGGGCTGCTCCCAAACCTCCCTCAGAGCCCTGTTTGTTTTCTCAGCTTCTCTCAAAGCCCAAGAGTCACAAAAGTGGTTTCATTTTAATAAATATTTGCTTTGCTCAAAGTTTTGATCTTTTTCAAAACTGAGTGTGGCGTGGTGCAGGCTTGGCCTGGCACTGAGGCCCTGCCTGTCCCCGCCCGCCCGCCCGTGACGGGGGACCCTCTTGGCGCTTGTCCCCTGGCTCACAGGGGCTTTTTGTTTCAACCCTGGCCAAGCGCCCTTTCCTGGCCTGGGGTGCCCACTGTCCCCGAGGGGCCCCTGGTGTAGACAGGGCACACCCACCTATTTATCCCAGTTTGAGGTTCCTGACCCAGGGCTCAGTGGGGCAGGGGTTCCAGGGCTGTGAGCGGGAGGGACCTTGGGGGATGGGTCCTCCCCTGGAGGAGACAGACCACTGGGCCTCAGGCACCTGGGCCTGGATCAGCTCCAGCCCTCAGAGGGCTGGTTAGCTGGCCAGATGTGCCTAACCCCGGCCTGAGCCCTGCCCACCCAGACCTCGGATGGGGTGGGGTTGGGGAGACAGACATGGACCAGCGAACAAATGCTCGGATGTAGATTGGGGTGCAGGGGGCTGGACCCAGGCCTTTTGGGAGCTGTGGCTGGCTGCGGGACCCCATGGTGCTGGTGACACAGTGCCCAGGCTGGGGGAGGCAGCGAGGGGTCAGCAGGATGTCCTGTTCCTTCCTCACAGGTGACCGGTAGAGCCGCCTTGCAGAGCACGACGCTGCAGTCACTGGGCCTCACCGGGGGCAGCGCCATCATCAGGTGGGGGGTCTCTGAGTCTGGTTTAGTGAAGAAAACTGCGGTCTCAAGGGAAAGGAAACAGGAAACGTGGGGAAGCCCAGACCCTTGCCAGTCGCTTCTCCCGCCTGCAGTCTGTGGGGGCTGGGCACCATGGGGTGCAGCATCAGGTGGGGGGGATCTGCCCTCAGCCGGGCTGGCGTGGCGGCCCCACGCACGCTTCTTCCCCCGTGAGCTGAGGCGGGTCGGGAAGGGCTGTGGGGTGCTTTCAGGGGTTGGATTTGGCTTGGTAGTCACCAGAAGATACGATGCTGGCACTGTGAGACGCGGGGCTCCGTGTATGGAGTTTCATTTGCTTTCCGGGCCTACCCACTCAGGTTTTCCATGAAGAGACATGATTCCACTGGCAGGCAGGAGCCTGGGGTCTCCTGGAGCAGAAGCCCAGGAAGCCCGACCCCTTCCTTGTCGGCCGACCAGGCAGCCAGCAGCCCTCCGTTTCCACTGAATTCAGCGGAGCTCAGCCAGGGCGATGTGAGCCATCAGGATGAGACAGCGAGCCCGGGGGCTGGCCGCGTGGATGGCCTGGGCCCGAAGCCGGTGGACGCTCAGGCAAAGCAGATCTCGAAGGAGCCCACGCCAGCCCCCTTTGTTCCTTTCTCGGGTGGGGGACAGCGACTGGGGGGCCCCTCCGGGTCCGTGAGGCCTCTGATGTCATCTTCAGCCAAACTGCCAAAGTCCTCCAGCCCTGCAGGCCCCTCCCAGCCAAAGAAGTCGAGGCCTGGCCAGGAGCCCCAGCCGGAGCCGGAGCTGGTAAGGGGCGAGCTGGGCGCTGGGGTCCTTTCTCTTAACTGCACCTGACCTCGTGGCTGCTCAGCCCAGGGTGCAGCAGGGTCGCTGGGTGCGGTTTCATCTTCCCAGGGAAGCGATTTTTTGGTTTTGCTTTGCCTGAAATCAGCTTTCTTGAGGCACCATTTTAGATGTACAGTTGATGGGTTTTGACAAACCTGTGTGTCCTGGCTGGCCATGTCACAGCCAAGAGAGCCATCCTTCCTAGAGCCTTGGACGCGGCGCCTCCACCTTCTCCTGGGCTGGTGGGTTTGACTGGCTTTTGACAGGAAGATGGTTTGGCCTTGATCGTCCCACGCCACATTGACTCCTGAGCCAGGCGTGCTGCAGCTCACATGCTACGTCCCACCACTGGCCAGTGGGCGTGTGGGGCATGCGCCAAACAGGCAGAAGAGGGTGAGTTTGCTCACTCTTCACAAGCTTGTGGGTGGGGCCTCGGACGTCTCTGGTGGGGACTTCTTGGAAGTTCCTGGCGGCCGTCTGAGCCACAGCTGGGAGGAGGGCATGCAGCCCTCACGGAGCTGTGATGAAACGGCCCAGGCCCTGGGTTGCCTCTGTGACGCTGTCTTCTAGTCTGATCAGCTCTATTGAGGTACGACTTAATAGACACCTACCATCAGGGCAGTGTTAGGCTTTTTGTCTTCTCGATGTTGAATCTGTCTTTGGGCACCTTTGAGCTGTGCCCTAGTCTCACATCCTCCCCCACAGTGATTCCCGCCCCCGTCCCCTGCTCTGACCACACACAGACATGAGGGGTGGAAGGGGCCTTGCATCTTGGATCACGCTGAGCAGGAGGACCCCCAGGTGGGCGGCACCTCTGCAGAAGTCAGGCGTGTGGCCAGTGTCTGCCTCCCCGCTGTCTGATGGAGGCCATCTCTGGTCGTCTGTGGGTCAGGCCAACCTGTCCCTGGGCAGTTGCAGCTGTGTTGGAGCTCCTAAGAGGGAGGACAGGCGTGGCCCCTGTCGGGTTGGTGCTCAAGCTTGGCACCAGGGCAGGACTTTCTCCCTGGAGCGCCTCTGGGACTTTCTCCAGTAGGGCTTTCATGAGTCGTACGGCAGAGCTTCCATAGGCTTCTTTTTTTTTTTTTTTTTTTTTTTTTTTTTTTTTTTTTTGCGGTACGCAGGCCTCTTACTGTTGTGGCCTCTCCCTTTGCGGAGCACAGGCTCCGGACGTGCAGGCTTAGTGGCCGTGGCTCATGGGCCCAGCCGCTCCACGGCATGTGGGACCTTCCCGGACCGGGGCGCGAACCCGTGTCCCCTGCATCCGCAGGCCGACTCTCAACCACTGCGCCACCAGGGAAGCCCCCATAGGCTTCTTTGTGTCCCTCTGTGTGACTGCTCCCTCAGCAGCGCTCACAGACTGTTTTCAGGAAAGGCGTGTTGTAGATTTCCCAACGTTTTGGGCTCCTGCGCTGTGCTGGGCCCCCTGCCTCTTGGTGTTGGCCCCCGGAGAGGCTCAAGCATTCATCCAGAGTCCAGCTTAGGTCTCTGGCTTGTGGCTGGAGAGGGTCTTTCCAAATAAAGAGACCTTACGGTGGGGCCAGCCTGGGTTTCCAGCCTGGGCTGCACGTTGTCACCTGTGGAGCCCATGAGGCTGCACAGGTGCATGTGGGCGTTATTTGAGACGCAGCTGCACCTTCTGAGTGAGGGCTCCAGGCTCTCTGCTCTCTTCTGCCCTTCCTTCCAGCCAGAGTGGCTCCATGTGCCAACGCTTAGGGTCCACTTGAGGTTTTAAGTGACGAGAAGGATGCCACTGCTGAAACGAATTCCTTTGTACAAATCACCTTTCCAGACGATGGAGAGCCATTGCAGGATTCCCTGCCTGGAGCAGGAGCTTGTGGAGTGAGAATGGAGAGGCTCCACCCGGGCATGGATGCTGCTGGCTTTTATACCCAGCAGCCTTGCTCACTTGCTTTGCTGGTTCCAGCAGTTTCTCATTTTCAATTGGAGTCTGCAGATAATGTCAGCTTATCTTTTTCCTTGATGTCCTTACTTCTCTCATTTTTTTTTTCTTGTCGTATTGCAGTGATTGAGTCTCTGTTGAATAGCAGCAAATTTAGTGGGCATCCTTGTCTTGACCTTGATCTCACACGGAGTAATCTTAGTTTATCTGTGAAAGATGCTGTGGGCTGTGAAAAATCTTTATCAAATCAAGAGTTTCTATTCCTAATTCTCTGAGAATTTTTCTTTATCAAAAGTAAGAGTGGTGCTTTTTTTTTTTTTTTGCTGTACGCTGGCCTCTGACTGTTGTGGCCTCTCCCGTTGTGCAGCGCAGGCTCAGCGGCCATGGCTCACGGGCGCAGCCGCCCCGCGGCATGTGGGATCTTCCCGGACCGGGGCACGAACCCGTGTCCCCTGCATCGGCAGGCGGACTCTCAACCACTGCGCCACCAGGGAAGCCCAAGAGTGGTGCTTTATGAGCTGCGTTTCCCGCATTGAGGTGATTCCACGCCTTCGCTCTCATTTAGTTCGTTTGCATGCTGAGGTTTGGGATGGATTTCCCCCACGAAGCTATCCTTGCATTCCAGGGGTCAGTCCAGTTTCAGTGATGTGTTTAGCTGCACTCTGAGTTGCTGTTAACTAATATTTTAGTGCTGGAGCCTGCATCCTGTCTCTTCTAGAGCACCCTCTTCACTCTTGCTTTCAGGTCACATACCTGAAGGGGAGGGTAGAGGGACAGGGGCACCTGTGCCTGTGCGGGGTGGGCCATGCGGAGGCTCAGCGGTGGGACAGAGCCCAAGTTCCTGCAGAGGGGCAGGTGGTGGGGGCTTCCTCCTGCTTCCTGAACCATGCTTTGTGTGTCCTTGCTGAATGGATGGGGGAAGGGAGGGGAACTGAGCCAGTCTCAAGCCCCGTGAATGTCCGTCCTGGGGAGGTGGTGGTGGTGCCCTGGCTCTTCAGGGACCCCACTGGCTTCTACGCTGATGTCTGGGCTGCATTAGACACTAGTACGAAGCCCCCAGTCTCACAGGCTCGTCACCTGGGCCCAGAATCAGCTTTCGAAAGCAGAGCCTTGTGGTTGGGGTGAGCCAGGGCTGGGGGCCCAACTCCCTTCGGGCCTGCTCTTTCTGGGGACCCCTAGGTTTGGGGGCCAGAAAACTAGTACCGGGGCTGGCTGTCTCCTTTTCCCACCCTAAAGGCTGTGGCTCTCTGCATCTCTTGGGAGCCTGCTGACTCCCCAGGGCTGTGTGGGGAGTGGCCTGGTCTGGTGCCAGCCTGATAGGTGGTTGCTGTCAGGCGCAGGATCCCAGTGCATCCCCGAGCGCTGACCCCAGGGGCCCCAGGAAGGAGGAGTCCTGGGGAGGGTCCGCCTGGCCGCCAGCAGTGCGTGTCTTTGATCTGGGAGCCCCAGCAGCTGGTTGATTGTGGAGCGTCCCCCGCCCGCCTGCCTTGCGCCTCCTGTCACACTGACAGCCGTGCACCCGGAGGCCCGGCTGGCCACATGCTGTCTGCTTTGTGTCCCCTCGAGTCCTGGGGGAGGGGAGAAGGGAACAAATCAGAACTTTTGGGGGAACTTCAAAGGTACACTTTAGTAATCAAAAAGAGTTTCCAAGTTTCCCATTAATGCTTTGCCTGTGTGTGGTTTTGGATTTGAATGAAGAGTCAGAAGAGACAGGATGAAATACAGGCAGGTCCTCGGCTGAGGCCCGGGATGGTTTACAGACCCGGGCGGCTCCTGCCTTTGATGTCAGAACATTAATTATTAGAAGGTAGTTTTACTGGCCGTCAGAACCAAGTGCGGAGAGAGGCTGGGGCTGCCCGGCGGCCCCTGGCCTGTCCTTTGAAGTCCTTCCGCTGGCCCAGGAGGCTGCCCCGCAGCTCTTTGTGCTGCTGGGCTGTGCTCCCAGCCGGCGTCCCCCCACGCAGCTGGCACAGGGGTTCGTGATCAAAGGCCCCAACCCCCTGGGAAGGGCGGGCTGACGGCAGTCTCCCCTGCCTGCCCCTCACCCTCCAGGGGATGGTCTCATCTCCTGAAGACGTGGCCCCGGGGGCTTACTCCGCACCTTGCACCCATGTCTCAGGGCAGGCGTCAGCTTCGCCTCTGGCTGTCCCCGGTTTACGGGAAGGTTTAGAACACGCAGGGCTGGGGGGAGCCTGGCCAGGACCTGGGGCCTGGGGTGGACCGAGAGCAGTGCCCCTTGCTGCCCTGCCACCCTCCTCCTCTTGGCCCGGGGTGCCTGTCCATGACATGCCCCCAAGAGCACAGCCCGCTGTCCCCCCGTGTGTGGGCCCAGGGCGTGCTGTGAGCCTGTCCCTGCCCTGCCGCTGTTTGTGGACAGTCCCGGGGCTCTGGCCTTGGCCTTAACTTGGGATGCCCTTTGAGGTTTGCTGGCAGATGGGTCAGCAACTTTGAAGGCCCCAACTGAGTCTTGAGGCGGTTTTTAAAGCCTGGTGACAGGCAGGTGCCCTCCAGCTGTCCTTGTCATGCTGTGTCTCAACCATGACTGGACTCGGGGGAGAGACAGATGCCCAACCTGCGAAGCCATGGAGAACCGGTGGGCAGGGCGCCCCGGCTGCCAGAGTACCCCCTGGAACCCCAGAGCTGCCCGCAGGGCCAGGCAGCCTCGTTTGCAGGCCCCCATCCTGATCGGGCTCAAGGGGCTCCCTCTGCGGGGTTTCTCCTGGCCCTTTGGTCTGCTGTGTGCGTCCACCCCTGGGTTTGCTGGCCTGGAGCAGGCGTCTTCCCCTGTGCATGAGGAGAGCCACCCCATGCCTTACATTTGCTTATTTCAGTCCTTTGGGGGTTCATGCACTGCGTGCACAGACAGGTGGGGCCACGCCAGGGCGTGGAGCCACCGGGTTTCAAAGTGTGCCTGCGTCACTGTCGCAGCCCAGCGTTTCTCCTCTTCTTAAAGATGCTCTCATTTTTCCTGCTTGGAAGGCGTGCAGGCCCAGGTGTGGACGTTGGCCCAGGGCTGGGGCAGGCGCGGCCTCCGCCTGTGCCGCTGGCAGGCCCAGCGGATGAGGGGCTGGAGTTCAGTGCAGCCTTGCCAGTCAGGCCTGGCCTCGTGCTGGCGCGTTGCTCCCTCCAGAGGGCGGCCGGCTCTGAGAGTGACGGAGGCTTGGCCCGCCTTCCTCCCGCGTAGTGTTTCATTTCAGCTCCAAGCCTCAAGGGGAAACGCTTCACATTCCCTGTTACCAAAAACCATTGTCAGAGGACAGTCTGGGTAAGAGGGAGGTGGGAGGGCGGGAGGAAAACAAGAGCCCTCACAGGGCAGCTGGAAAATCTGGGGTTGAGGTCACCTCCAAATAGTTTTTACATTTTTTCTCCCTGTGTCATCATGTCCTGGAAAATTACTGTCAAGAAAATGAAACCTCAGCAGGCAGTGAGGCCGCTTTTGACATGAGGAGACCCCTGTGTGCCCAAGTGGGTTCTCAGCCACTCGTGTGGTGGCCACTGGAGCATGTCCACTGGCTATTGGGGGAAGCCGTGGGCCCACGTCTCAGCCCAGAGCCCCGTCCCCTGGTCCCCTCCAGGCCTGGCATCTCACTGCCTGTGGCATGGGGCTGAGGGTAGGCAGTGCCCTCACACCTTCCTCCCCTCGGGTCTCCCTTGAAGGGTCCATCCTGGTGTGACAGAGGCTCTTCCTGAAGGCACTGGTGGCCGTCCACAGCTGGTGGCGGGTCCCCAAGTCCCCATGGCTGAGTGGCCCAGGTGTCAGTCCAGTGTCTGCAGCCTCAGGCCGTCACCCAGGGCCTCCTCTGAACATCACCCGCAGAGGGTGCTCCTGTTCCCCCACCTCCGGAGGGTCCTTTCCCTCCCAAATGCCCTCTGTGCCCCTCGCCAGTATCCTCCAGTTTGCAGACAGCCTGACTCGTCTGCTCTCTCCGTCCACCTCCCTCCTTTCTGGTCTTCTGGGTGTTCTCTTGTCTTAATACCCTCGGTGGAGGCTGGGACAGGGGAGTCTTTGCTAGGGTCTTGTGCTTGCTTGCAGGAAATGAGAGACCCCTGCCGGGTGTTCCACCGGAAGAATCGGGTCTCCTGTGGCCCCGCCCTTGGAGGCTGCAGACACCTGCCGATCCTCCCCTCAGGATCATGCCCTGCCTGTTTTCTCATCTGTCATGCGCTGTCATGTAGGCCCCCCCACCCCATGGGCTCAGACCCCAGGCTCTGGCTGCCTCCTCCTCAGTCTGCCCATCTTCTAGCCGACAGTGAGATGCCCGCAGCGTCGGGGCCACCGGGGGAGGAACCGGCTCCTCTGGCTTTCCTGGGGTTAGGGGGTGGGGGCGGCGGGAGACGGGGCCGGGGCTGTGCTCTGGACACTGACAGCGTTCAGGAGCTGGACCTTGAGCTGATGATGGAAAACCTGTGACTTTGGCAGGATGACCCAAGCCTGGTGACATTGGGTTCTTAGTGGAGGCGCGTCCTCTGAGTGGCTCCCTGGTAGGATCTGGAGGAGCAGACCTGGAGATTCGGGCTGTCAGGTGGGCCAGCTGTCAGGTGCGCTGGGAAGGTTCTAGGCCTGCCACCCCACCAGCATCCTCGGGCACCAACTGGGAGGTTCATCTTGGAGGCCCATCCTGGACCCTGGGGCTGTGTCCCTCCCTCGGCCAGCACACAGGAACCCAGTCCCCATGGTGAGGGCGCTGAGGCCCTCTGACAGTGGCCACTGTATGCGTTTTTTTTTTTTTTTTTTCTTAATGGTGTCTCATCCTAGATCTCTATTCTCCATCCAAAAACATCTCCATAAATCCACCTAGGATGGGAGCTGTGCATGATAACTGCCCATGACTAAGGAGCGGCGGGTAAAGGAACAGCAAATGAGGGCTAGATTGCCGGCAGAGCATTGGAAGTGAGCAGGGCCAGGGCTTGGCCTCCGCTGGCGCCGTGTCTGCCCTGCTTCCTCCCACGTGGAGCGGTCAGACCCACTCCTCCTTTCCTGGTCTCTCTCCTCTTTGCGGTGGAAATATCTTCTGGGCAGGCCTCATGGAGGTGTTTGAAGCCCCCTGGCTTCTCCCTCGGTCATTTGGTAGGACAGGGTGGTCCGTCCTACCAGCCCAGCCATGGATATCCACTGTTCTCATGGGACAGGGACCGCCTGGGGTCCGGTCGTGGCGGCAGCTCTGGGACTTGGGTGATCTGGCCCCTGGGCTCTGATGGGCAGCAGAGGCTGCTCAGAACCCTGGCTCCTCTGCCCAGGAGCAGGGAGGTCCCCAAGACGCAGGGCGGTGCAGGAGAACGAGAGAGTGGGATCTCGAGGTGGCTCTCTCCCAGTGCTCTGGTTCCCGTGTGGGACCCCGGCTCCTGACTGCTCTTGGACAGACAAACGGGCTTCTGGAGCAGAGCTGAGGCATGGGAGGAGGGGTGTGAATGGAAGGTAGATCCAGCGGGGAGAGAGATTTTTGTCTGCTCACTTTCTGACCGAAAGTCAGTGGCCCCTGAGCAGCATGAAGCCAGCAGCTGGTGTCACCTGCGTCCCTGTTCTGGAAGTTGTGGGAGGGTTGTGGGAAGTGCTAGCAGTCTGCAGTCCTCCAGGTTACCCCTGGGCTGTGCACTGGAAGTACCCAGGAGGATAAGGAGGCCAGAGTGGCCCCGTGCACTCAGAGTCGGGCTTCCCCAGCCGTGCCCCCCCCGGGGATCAGGGGGCCTGTCTGATGGTCAGGCTCAGCTCCAGGCCGTGGATCACAAGTCACCCAATTGCTGGATTCTCGGGGTGACTCATGTGTCCAGAACTGGGTCCTCGGAGGGCAGGACTGGGACAGGGAGGTCCCAGAGCTTGCTCGTTGGCTTGTGGGCTTTGTGCTCGAGCGCCGGGGGCCTGGCACTCGTGGACACGGCGGTGCCCAGCTCAGGCACATCCACATCTGCCCTCGCCCTCCCCCGGGAGCCCAGGCGAGTGCTCGGCCCTTCTGGAATGCAGGCGCCGTGGCTATGGGGGGCAGCCTGGCATCTTGTTATAAAAAGCTCTGGTGTGGACTGCCTGTGGGCGGCAGGAGGGTTGTGGCTTTGAGGGGGCAGCCCCCAGGGGCCTCGATCAGCCACCTACAGACCCCACTGCCCGGGCCTCAGCCAGCCCTTCCTGGCCACCCTGCCACAGTGCCTTGAGATCAGTGGGGCTTCCTGGCGAGAACCCACCTCCCTTCATTACGAGGAGTGACACAGCTGTGCACTCAGGAATGGCAGAGACCTGCTGGCCTGGGCAGTCAAGGCCTCGGGTGTGGCTGGGGGAGCAGCCCTGGGACACCTGGCAGGTGCACTGGGCAGCCTCAGCCCTCGACCAGCCCCAGGTTGGTGAGTCTGACCTCTAGAGTGGGTGGGGCTGTGGTCGGGCCGGAGCGCAGGAAGGGATGATCGGAGAAGCCTGCTGAGCCCGGCTCTGAGTGTTGAAGGCAGGAGGTGGGATTTCGGTGCCAGGCTGGGGCGGGGAGGAGGGGGCAGGCGGGAGCAGAAGGCAGAGAAGTGACCTCACCCCAGACGGCTTGTGGATGTTCTGTGCGAGGGAGGGTAGGACCTGGCATAGGCCCTGCCGGCGCAGCTGGACACCTCTGTCGGGCCCGGCTCCATGGGCGGCCTCAGCGCCGCGAAGGTGTCTCCCCACATAGTCACTTGGGCTACACTCGCTACAATTACCCACCCGGAGGCACTGCGAGCAGAGCAGGCCCTGCCTTATAATTTCCCTCTCCGTTGCTGCCAATTAGGAGAGACGCTGTCCCTTCCTGTGTCCCCACGGTGGGCAGAGGGTGGGGCCAGCTGCTCCCCCAGAGAAGGGAGGAGGGGTCAGCCTGGCCATAGGGCCAGCAGCTGGCAGGTTTTTGCCAAATCTCTAATTTGGGGGCTGTCGCTTCTCCTGCCCTTCCCGTGGAACCGCTGACATGGCCATGACCAGGGCATTGCTCCCCAAGTTTGTTCCCCACTGGGAGACCCTGATAACAGGTAGCTCCCTGGGGCTCGTGGGGAGCCCCCACGGAGACAGGAAGTGAACAGAGATGCTGCTGTTCACCCACTGCCCAAGTACCCCCCAGCAGTCAAGGTGCCAGCTGACCCGGCTAAGCCAAGACCCCAGGGCCATGTGCCCTGGTGGTGAGTGAGGGTCTCAGTGTCAGTGTTGCTAAGCAGGCAGGCATGGTGGGAGGGGCTCCAGTCCTGGACAGGCTCGGCTGTCCCATGCCCCATCACGGAGACCCGGCCCTGGCCATGGGCTAACAGGCGGGGCCGGCAGCACATGGCTCAGCCGGGGTCTGCACGGCCACCCCAGCCCCCTGGGGTCGGGAGCCTGGGCCCTTCCCGGGACCTGCATCAGCCGAGCCCTCTGCCTGCCTAGCCAGTGGACCGAGACCCCGTGGTGTGCCACCCTGACCTGGAGGTGCTGCTCCAGGCCTGGCCTGCAGAGCTGCCTGACGAGTTCTTCGAAGTGACCGTGGATGATGTCAGAAGACGTTTGGCCCAGCTCAAGAGTGAACGGTGGGTGTGCACCCGGCCCCTTCAGAGACACCCGTTCCCTTGGCAACACCTCAGAGGGTGAGGGGTCCCAGGCAGGGGGCTCCTAGTCCTGTCTGGCCCTGTGTTGCGGAGCAGCTCACGAAGTCCAGGGGGACGAGGGAGAAACCCAGAGTCCAGCTGGTGTGGGGCCTCTGCTCTGGTTGGGGAGACCTGGGACCTTCACCACTGCCACCCCCTACCCCACCCCCCCACCCCAGGAAGCGCCTGGAAGAAGCCCCCTTGGTGACCAAGGCCTTCAGAGAGGCTCAGATGAAGGAGAAGCTGCAGCGCTACCCTAAGGTACCTTTGGGCGGGAGGTGGTCTGCACATGGCTCTGCACTGGGGCCTCCTGCGGCTTCTGCAGCCCACAAGCCACTGGCCATGGTCTCCTGTACTTCAGCCCAAGCCTACACGGCCGTGGTTCGTTAATGAGCCAGGCAGCCCCATTCTAAGATGAAAAACATCAGTGTGTTTTCACAAGTGCACGTGGGTACTTGACTGGTCCTTGTGTCCAGCCCATGGGGCCGGGAGCGTTAGAGGGCAGCCAAGGTGAGGGGGTGCTGGCCCGACGTGGCCGGGGGACCTAGCCATCGTGGGCCCAGGGGTGTGGACGCCTGGATTGGACTCCAGCTGTCCTGTTGACAAGCTGGCTTGTCCTGGCCTAGGTGGTCTTGAGGGTCCTGTTTCCTGACCGCTACATCCTGCAGGGCTTCTTCCGCCCCAGCGAGACCGGTGAGCAACCCCGTCTGGGCGTCCGGGAGGGTGGGGGCGCCCTGTGAGCTCTTCCAGGCTCCTTCCCTCGGGGCCATGGGGCAGGCAGCGGGTGCAGGGCTGGGGACCGGCTCACGTTGGAGGCTCGGCAGACCAGCTAGGCAGTACCCGTGGGACTGGGTGGCCCCGTGCACCCATCTGTTCTGAGCATGGGTGGGACAGAGGGGCACCCAGAGAAGGGTGGACCCAGGTCTCCCCCACACCCAGTAGCGGGGTCTTTGGCCTGGGGCTGCAGCTCACCTGGAAGGAAGGCAGCAGTGCCACCAGTTCTGAGTGGGGTTCTTGGTGACCCTGGGGAGCGGGTCTGCACACAGGTCGGACCTGGCTCCCGTCCCATTGCAGAGGGGGCCCGGCCCTGGAGTGGGTCTGAGTGTGGGATCCCTGCTCACCCCACCCTTCCTCCTGCAGTGGGGGATTTGCGGGACTTCGTGAGGAGCCACCTGGGCAACCCCAAGCTGCCGTTCTACCTGTGTAAGTGCTTTTCTGGGACCTCCTGCTCAGCAGCCCTGGCACCTCCCAGTTGGGGCTTGAAGCAGCTTTTCCCACAGAAACAGCATCATGGGGCAGGCAGGTCCTGTGCCGGTGTCTGAGCATGAGTCCGGGACTGGGGAAGTTGGGGAGGGAGGTTGACCCTCCTCAGCGCCCCTGTGCCCTTTGCTTCCCACCTGGCCAGGAGCTGTAGGGGCTGGGGGCACAGGGGCGAGCTGCTGGCTTCCTTTGGAGGGCGTCTGGGTAGTGAAGGGTCAGGCCGCAGGGCTGCACAGGGAACTGTGAAGGGCAGGTGTCCCCTTGCAGGTGAGTCTGCCCGAGGCCCTCTTCCCAGCTTCTTGCTGGGTTTTTGCAGCGGTAGAGTGATGGACGGGGGGATGTGAGCTGAGGAGTACTTCAGAAATTCCTCAGCTGAGGCCTATGGCCCAGGCCTCATGCTCACTCTCAGGCCTGTCCTGGGGCAGGGGGTGCATGGGCAAGGGATGGGGGGGGTGATGGGGGGCGTGAGGCGTTTCCTGGCGCAGACAACCATCTTTCCGCAGTCATTGCTCCTCCAAAAACCATCCTGGACGACCACACGCTGACCCTCTTTCAGGTACTGCCTGCCTGCCTGGCTGGCTGGTGGGTGCTGCTAGGCTGGCCCGGGAGGGGCACCTGCCCAGGAGGGAGCGTGAGGCCGCAGTCGGGAGTATGATAAGGCCTTTTAGAGGGTGGACTAGGAGGGAGCAGGGTGCTGCTGAAGTCAGTTTGGGGGCTTTCCAGCCTCCTCTGCCTCCTGCCCCGGTGGGGATGGGCCTGCCCGGCTGGCTGCCACCGTCCTGAGCCAGGACTGCCCCTGGGTCTGGATGAGAAGGGGCTGGCAGGTGGGGCTGCTTAGGGGAACCCCTTAAGGGCCAAGGGTCAGAGGCCTCGGCTGCAGGTGGCCAGCTGCCCAGACGGGAGGGGCTGCTGCCAGGCCTGCTGCCCTGCCCCTGCCTTTCCCCTGGGCCCTGTGGCCTCCTCTGGGAATGCCGTGGTGGGCCCTCCCTGCTAGCTGGAGGCCCCTAGAGCTCCCAGGGTGAGGAGCGTTGATCCGGTGCCCTGCTGGGCGGCAGTCCAGAGCAAGAAGGAATGTCCTGTCCCTTCACCCCAGGAGAGCAGCCTGAGGCCTCCCCAGCCCTCTAGCCTAATGGTTTCCTCTTAAAGTGTCTTCAGATATTTTAATTAGTAACAGAGGCTGGCCTTTGTTGAGTGGCCAGCAGGCCCTGCAGAGGTCTAGTTGGGGCAAGGGGGTCTGCTTGCTGCTCAGGACTGCCACCGTCATGGGGGGATGGGGCCAGAGCAGCAGAGAGGCTGGAAGCCCACCAAGGAAAGGAGTCAAGGTTGGGGGGAGCAGGGTGCTTCCCCTGCCCCCACTCCCCCTTCTCAGCCCCCTTCTGCAGCCCCCCGGGAGCCCCAGAGGCACTGGGCCTCCTTCCTCTATCCCCACCCGCCCTCCCTCCCTCCCCACTCTCCCTCGCTGGCCAGCCTGTTGATAAACATTGAATTTGGAAGATGCTTTGGGATGGAGAGGGGCCAGCGTCCAGGCACCCCCCTCCAATTAGGAACCCTGGGGTGCTGCCTGTCCCGCCCACGTGGCCTGATTCCTGGTGACACTCTGCCCCCGCTACCAGCAGCCGTCTCCTTTCATCCGTCAGCTCGCCCTGGAGCCGTGGGGCCTCTGCTCGGAGTGGCGTCCCTGCCCGCCCGCGATCAGAGAGCTGGCAGGGCTCAGGGAAGGAAGGCTTCCTCCCTCCTGCGGGTGAGCAGGCGCGGGCGCGGAAGCTGCTGGCTTTCATGTCCCTGGCAGGGCCGCGTTCTGGCTGCCGGCTGCCCTGGAGGCTGCCCGGGGGCTGGTCCTGCGCCCCAGAAAGTGACAGCTCAGGGTGGGTGTGGGGGATGGCAGCCCAGTGCCCTTTTTGGCCACTGGATCAGGTCAGAGTGACTATTCGTTGGGAGAGGCCAAAAAAGGGTGAGGCCAAGGATGGGAGGATGCAGAGGACCCAGTCCGTGGACACAAAGGTCCCCAACCCCCCACGTCGTACCTGCTTCCTGGGACTGAGCCCCCTTAGTGCTGGTTCTGCCCCAAGCCTCAGGGAGCTCACTCGGCTCCTGTCTCAGCCACCCCCACCACTGCCTCGCCCAGAGCCCCTCCATCACCCTTAGTGGGCCTTGAAGACCACCATGATCCATGTAGACCTCGTCAGCCTGAGCAGAGGGGTACACCCTCCCTCCTGGCGGTCATGGTGGTCTTCTGTGCCGTCCACTCACCCCTTTTCCAATGGGATTCCCTGAGACACAGGCTGGCAGGTAGGGGGCTTCCAGCAGGTGCTGAGGAAAGGCAGGGAGGCCAGGTTCAAGAGGAGCTGCCTCGAGGGGCCCAAATGGGTCCTTCAAGACTTCAAGCTCTGCAGCTCCCAGACGGCCCAGCCGGGTGGGTGGCCCCAGTGCCTGGCGGGTTGGCTGGGTCAGGGTCTGGCTTCACTGCGCTACCCTAGAAAGGTTGAGGCACTGTCCTACCTGTGTTTCTCTCCCCACGCCCCCAGCTTCCAGTGCCTCCAGGGCCCTGGGGCTGCCCTCCACCCTGCAGCCCATCTCCCCGCACCAGGCTATCATTCCAGGCATCACAGTGGGGTTTCAGAGTGTTCACGGCCCTTCTCTGTCCCTCAGCTTCAACTGCAATCTCAGCGTTCCTAGGCCTGGCCTTTGAAGCTTCCTCTTATTAATACTCCCCGCCCAGACGCCAGGAGCTCAGAGCTGGGCAGAGAGGATGCGCTCAGCTGGCAGCAGTGGCCCTTCCTCCAGAGCTAAGGACACAGAGCCTTGGGCGGTGGCCTTCCTGCTGGCTCAGGCCAGCTTTGGGGCTTACAGCCATGGTCCTCGTCGGGTGCAGAGGCGGGAATAGAGGCAGCTTACGACACTGGAGGGCTTCGGGATCCTCTGCAACAGCCCTGACTCTGCACCACAGTCCAGCCCCCTACCTGGGAGGCCTCCGGGGGCGTTTCGGGGGCCACGTGATGTGTCCTTGTCCCACACCTGCGCAGGTGGAGCCAGTCCTGAGCAGAAATCTTGCACCACCACCCCCATGGACAGGCCTCCGGGAGGGGTGTGGGGACCCCAGTGCAACACCCACCCTGCAGGACAGGCTTGATGCTGGCTGGCACTGGCTTTTCCTTATCAAGTGAGACCAGTGCCGAGTCAGGGAACCCACCTATGGGCTTTTGGGTCAAGGCAGTAGGCCTGGAGGCACCGATCAGCCTGGGACTCCCAAAGCAGCTTGGCTCCCAGAGCCCCCCCCCCCCCCCCGCCTTCCCCTTGTGCCGGGGCCACTGAGGGTCCCTCCCCTGGTGCTCCTGTCTCCAGTCTGGCTGCTTCCAGTGCACCTGGGCTCATATGTCAGTCCCTATGGAGTGCCCCCGACTCCTGCACTCTGTTCTTCGGGCAGCACAGGTGAGGGAGGGGAGTGGGGGGCATGGCGGGCTGTGCCCCATGCCCCCACCCATGCAGTTCGGTGTGAGTCTGCATCTCCTCTGACCTCTTGACCTCCTGCAGTCTCTGCTGAGGGCGGGGCCTTCCAAGCTTAGTTCCCACCTTCAGACTGTCAACTGTTTACCCCGGGAACTGGGCAGGAAGGGGAGGTAGGTAAAAATGCCAGAGCACACACACCACGAGAACTTCCTGTTCAGCTGGTGTTTGGGGCTGGCCCTAGGATTCGATGGTCTGATGCCTTGGCCTGGCTTGCACTGGGGTTGGTGCCAGAGGAGGAATAGGTGAAGCTGGGCAGTGGACTGCACGGTGGGAGGGGCCTGGTAGGGCCGTAGCCCTCAGCGGAGCCCTGGGCCTTATGGGTGCAGCACCCATGAGGCCAGCATGGAAGTGCAGTGCGGCCCTCTCTGCCGTTCTCCACGGTGCCCACTTGGTCCCTGAGCTCTCCTCTGTCCTCCCTGCAGGCAAACCTCTTCCCTGCTGCCCTTGTGCACTTTGGACCTGAGGAGCCAACAGGTGGGTGGGGCCCCCCTCTGCCCACCGCTGCTGACCAGCCCCGGGCCGCACATCCCAGCTCATCAGACGCCCCAGAGCAGGGGACTTCGGGTCTGGGAGGGAGACCTGTGGCCCCGATACCCCATACCCTTCTCCTGGGGGCTTCAGGCTGGGTCACGCCCCCTCCCAGAGCAGAGCAGCAGTAGGCAGGGGCACCCCATTCTCTGTGGCCTGAGGGTAGGCTGGGCCTCCTGCAGGCATCTACCTGGAGCCCACGCTGCTGGAACACACCATTTCCCCGTCTGCAGCTGACGTGCTGGTGGCCAGGTGAGTGTCCACAGAGGGTGGGGAGAGCCCGCTGCCACAGTGCCCACCATCTGGCACCTCGGCCTTTGTTCTCAGGTCCATGTCCAGGGCTGCTGGAACCCCACCCCCGCCACCAGCCCCTGACCCTGTGCCCGTTGAGTTGGAGCCAACTGCTGAAGAAGGGGCAGTGGGCCCCCCTGAGCCCAGCCCTGGGACGGCCCAGCCAGTGAGGAGGGGTCTGGGCAAGGTGCCCAAGTGGCTGAAGCTGCCAGGTACTATGGGGGGTGGCCGGGCAGGGAGGGGCTGCTGGGCGGGAGCCCAGGGCCCAGAGGTCATCCCATGTGTTTGCGCTGCAGCCAGCAAGAGGTGAGAGCCGCCAGCCCAGAGGTGCCACTCTGCCAGCCACAGGACCCCTGCCCACCCTGAGCGGGAATAAACATGCAAGCCTCTCTTGAGACCCTCCTGTCGTCCTTTCCAGGGCAGAGGCCCTCGGTCCTCTGACCCACGGCCCTCCTCCTGCTGCTGCCCCTGCGCCGCGTCCCCAGCCGCGGGCCTCCAGCCTGGCTGGACGGTGACGTGGGCCTGGGAGGCTGCTTGCTGGGGCTTGTTCTCCTTAACGAGGGCACAGGTGTCTGCCCTGAACCGCCTGCCCCTTGGTTTTTACTTCACTGACGTTGTTCATGACGACTCCTGTAGGCAGGACACGAGTTCAGGGAGAAGGACCTCCAGGCATCGCCTGCCTGGCTGCATCTCAGGCTGGGCCCCCAGCCCTTGGCAGGAGAGGGGCGGACGCAGCCCCCACCCTGCGGTGGGACCGGGCAGGGCTGGCCTGGGGTTTCCCGGTGCCCCGCCCGCCCCACCATCTGAGCGCACTTCAAAGTGGCTGTGGGGCACGGGCTCTGGCACTTGTCGCCAGCCTCTCCCCTCAGGTCTAATGACTTCCACATGCGCCCAGAGCTTTGAAGCCCTGAGACTCCCTGCAGGAGGGGGGAGAGGGGAGTGGGGGGCAGAGGCGGGGAACGGGTGCGAGAAGGGGCCAGCGGGGCTAAACTAAGGAGGGAGGGCTGGCCCCCCACCCATGCCATCCTTGGGCATGGGGGTGGGGCTCCTGGGTGCCCGTGGCAGCAGGGGCAGACGTCCCTCCCCAGGGGAATAGGTCCTCCAGCTCTGTGAGAGTCCTGACCCCATGGTCACTGGGCCCAGGGCCCTCTGGGTGTTTCTGTCCTGGGCTGATGAGTCCCAGCAGCTTTCAGAACTGGTGGGAGGTGGGTACTGTGTTGGGGGGGAGGGCAGCCAGGCCTCCCGACTGGGCTTCTAGCGGCTCCCAAGCAGCTCTGAGCTGCCTGGCCCTGTGGCCCTGGGACCGGTGGTGCTCCCCGCTGGCGTGGCTCCCCCTGCCCCACCAGCACCCCTGCCGGGCCGGTGGCACACCACACTCACGGCAGCCCTGTGGCAGAGGCACCGTCCCAGGCGAGCAGCCACACGTGCGAGGGCTCCGATTTCACAGCCTCTTGAGCCTGGCCCACAGCAGGGCACTCACACATGCTGTTTGTTATTCTGTCCTCTCCCAGCTTTGAAGCAACTTGACTTTGGGTGATTAATGGCAACAGGAGGCTGTGCCTGGGGAGGTGGCTCTGATTTACTGACGTTGCTTTGTGAGAACAAATATACAGCTCAGGCAAGCATCTTTTGAGAGGAATATCAGACGGCTAGAAGGTGACACACAGGCTTTGATGTCGGTGGCAGAACCACACCGTTCTGCTCGTTTGTGGAGGACACACAGGCTACCTGCTCAGGCAGGCGGGTCTCCCGCACCTGCTTCCCGGTGACCAAGTGCTTCTCCCACACCGGTGGGTGCTCGGCTGTCCTGAGGGCGGGGGGCGTGAGGGGAGGGCACCAACCCAGGTGCAGGACCCTCATCCTGTCAGTGACCCCTCTATCTGCTGCATCCCGGCCATCAGCAGCAGGCAGAGGGGATGACAGGGGGAAGAGAGTGGTGCTTTGCTGGCACCCGGCCAATCCTGGGAGCTGGAGGAGAACCTTGGGGGATCAGCAGCTCCTGTCCTGTCTGAAGCCAGAGGCCGTGACGTGGAGCGGTGGCCACAGTGAGGGTGGAAACCCCTAGAAGTCCAGAAGCTGTGGGGGAGAGGAGCGCTCAGAGCCTCGTGGATGTAGCCACCCCCCCACCCCCGTCTCCTGGGCCAGGCCCTGTTCCTGGAGGTGCACCTACCAGCTGAGGCAGCACCTTCTCCAGCTGTTCCACGTCCACTTGGGCCAGGTCCTCTGCCTGGGCCTGCCGGACGCTGCGGATGGCCGCTTCTGCCGTGATGCAGGAGGGAAGTGAGGCAGAGAAGGCTTGGGGGGCCTTGAACCCTAAACCCCGTGGGCCTCAGCCCTGGCTGCTGGCCCACCCCCGTGCCAGCCGACAGCTCAGAAGGCTGAGGTTGGGGCCTCTGAAACACGGAGCTTTTCAGGGACAGGGAGCTTAGGTGCTTGGGGAAAAACTGGAAAAATGTGTCTTGGTTACCCCACTGAAAAATAAAATGCAAAGCGGTCGTGAATGATCCGGACGGGCCTGGGTGGGATACTAGAGAACACTGCTGGGTCCTTCTGCTCACCCACAACGAAGATCTTGAGCAGCTCGGCCATGAGCTGCAGCGCGTCCCCGCTGACTGCAAGGTGAAGGGAGAAGGTTACAGACACACACCCTCTCCCTGCTGCCCCACTCTGCCCTCACTGCTGCTGACCTCACGCTCTTGCCGGTGACCTCAGCCCTCCGTCTGGCCCAGTCCTCTCTGAGGCTCTGGCCCCTGCAGAGGTGCAGTGCAGGGTCCCGGGTGCCCAGCAGTCCCCGGCCACCGCCCCCCCACCCTCCCCTTCACACACCTTTGGTCTTGTCGTCTTTAAAATGCAAGTGCAGCAGCTTGCTCACCAGCTCCTGAGGGACGGAGGGGGCGTCAGTGAGCCACCGCCCCCGCCCCTCTGCTGCACACCCCTTAGGCATTTAGTTCTGGATGGGATGGGATTGTAATTTCTGGCTGGAAATGCTGTCTGTGGGGCTCTCCCAGGGTGGGGAGATTAGGCAGTGGGGAGAAACCTCTCTGAGTGCCTCCAGGAGGACCAGAAATTAGATGCAAGTGGCAGACCGGTGGGAGCAGCCCAGGTGCCTGCCTGCCGCTCTCTGGGGCTCCAGTTCTCATGGTATCCAGAGCAGTCCTGTGCTCCTGCCCCCAGGGACGAGGTGCTCTCCCCACACTGGGCCCCTTTACAGGCCTGTCCACACCACCAATGCTGCCCGGCTTTGCCAGACCCTGCTCTGGGCACTGGGTCAGCTCCATCCCAGGTCCCTCCCTGGAGCCTACGACACGACACGACACGTGGAAAGGGATCTTCCTGTAATGGGGAAGGGCACTGTGGGAACCGCAGAGCTGGGGAGGGGCCAGGCTCCTCGGTCAATGGGCAATCAAGGTAGGGGGCAGGGCCCAGACTATCTGCAGGACTTCCTGACCAATGAGGATGGGACAAGGGCGGGCCCAGGCCAAGACTCCTCAAGGGAGAGGCTTGAGCCCCAAAGTATGGCACCACTAAGCGGATATAGATTCTGGGGATCAGCATCTCAGGAGCTCAGCTTGGAACATGTTGCATGAGGGACACACGTGAGGTGTCCAAGCAGAGCAGCCATTGGGTGGCTGGAACTCAGAGATGGTTGAAGCTGGCGATGAGGATCTGGGAGGTTGCAGCACGTGGGTGGACCAAGGGAGGTTGCTGAGGGCAGGGACCAGCCAGAAGAGGCTGCGAATGAGGAGCCAGCAGAGCGCCAGGGGAGGCGGGAGGACAGCAGCAGTGGGTGCCCAGGAGAAACTGGGTGTCGTGCAGGGAAGGTGAGCTGGGGACCCACCAGGCCTCTAGCCTTAGCCACGGAGATGGCACTGCCTCACCCAGTGCAGCTCAGCAAAGCTGGAGAGCAGAGTGGAGGGAGCGGACCCTGACGAAGCCCTGGCTCAGGAGGGTAAGAGCTCGTCACCAGTCACTTGGGGCAGCACCAAAGAAGCAGCCTCATCCTCCCAGCAGTGACCACGTGAGCTTGGCGCCACCTGCTGGCCCTCCTCGCTGTGTACCTGAAAGGTACCAGCAAAGGCACAGAAGGCTCTACTGCTCCGCCAGCTCCCAGACCCTGGGGAAGAGCTAAATCAACCAGGCTGCTGCTGGGGGGCAGCTGCATGGGGTTGCCGTGATAACTAAAGCAGTCAGCACCAGCTGGGAGCAGAGGTTCCCTAAACTTGCAGAGGGTAGGATGGGACCTGGGATGTGGTCAGCCTTTGCCCCACTGTGTGGGGGCACCACGACCCCTCCCCCTCCCCGGGGACAGCCCTGCTCACGGGTAATGACCGTAACCCCAGCTCTGGCCAGAGCCCTCTGAGGGTGAGGGCTCCAGAGCTGTGCAGGACTGCATGAAGGAGGCCCAGCCCAGTGCTCCCCTCTGCAGCTATTACAGTGGAGGATTCCTACAACCCCCTGCCTCGGTGGTTTTCCCTTTGACACTATATACCCCTTGTAGGCCAGGGCAGAGTGACGATTCTGGGTGATAGAAAGAGAACACCCACTGGGGACTGGCTGGACAAGTACTCATGAGGGGCTGAGACTCTCCCTCCTGCCCACAAAGGCCTGATATCAAGGGCTCAATGTCACCTAACCTTAAGACAGAGCAACAATGTGAGACTCAGACCACTTACAGCCTGCGGGGTGTGGGAGGCAGCTGACCTCACCACCCACCCACCCAGAGCCCCATTTGCCAGGTGCAGAGCAAAGGGGCTGACTCTGGAGGCGGATGGCCTGGGTTTGACTCTAGTTCTGCCTCTTTCCCACTGGCAGGTGGGGGTAGTACCAGTACCCATCTCCTATGGTGTTGAGCATTACACGGGCTAATCCATTTCAAGTGCATGTAACAGTGCCTGACTGTGCTGGGTGTGCTGCTAAGAAAAGCACTTGTAGAGCCACGTACACACCAGGCAACGAAGCCAGCCTGGCTCAAGTGAGACGCAAAGCACAGGGCTGGTGTGATAGGAAACAGGCCAAAAGGAAGCTTTAGAATACGCAGGCGCCGAGACTACCCGCGAGCTGGGCCGCACTGTGCTCTACGCTAAATTCTTTAGGGTGAGTCCTGCGGATCCCGGAGCCGCGGGGCGGGAGCCCAGGCTCCTCTCTGAGCCTCCCTTCATTTGTGCTGGCACTTACCCCTGCCCGATTTCTGCAGACCCTCTCCCTCTTGCCGCAGACCAGGCTGCCTACCCAACCTTCCGCTACCCGGCCGCGGGATCCCATCCACGGAGGACGAAAGGTGTGCAGGACGAGGGTCATTGCCAGATTCTGGGAATGGGCTCACCCTATAAGGCACCCGACGGCAGCGCGGGGGCTGGCTCAGGATCCGCACGTGGGTCACTCAGGGGACCGGGCCGCAGCGTCCCCGCCGGACCCGCGCGTGCCCCCCGCCCCGGCGGCCTCGCCCCGCGCCCCCAGCCCGCCCCGCCAGCAGGCCCTCTCTCACTTTCCGGAAGCCGGCGCCGATTTCCTCCATGACCGCCACCAAGGTGCGCGCCCTCCGGAGCCCCGCCCCCGCGTCCCCAGCCAATGAACCTTGAGCGCGCCCTCCGGAGACCCTCCCTCGCGACTCCAACCAATCGACAAAGAGCGCGCCTTCTGGAGCCCCGCCCCCCGCCTCCAGCCAATGGACCCTCCGCGCGCGCCCGCTCCTTCGCCTTCACTAGCCCGCGGTGAGCGCCCCTCCTCCGCAAAGCCTCCTGGGAGTTGTAGTTTCCTCCAGGTCTTCCCGACGCTCCCTGCTCTTCCTGGATACTGAGGCGCGCGGCGGCCGTGACGAGCGAGCGGGGGGCCAGCGGCGCGAGGGCTGGGGCATCGGGCCCGGAGCCCAGGGGTACGGGCGACGTCCGGACGGACCGGCCCCGCCGCTGGAGGCCCCGCCCCCGAGGACGCCCCACCTCCTCGGTCCCAGGCTTCAGCGGTCCGCTGAGAATCACCCGCCCCTGCCCTCCTGGGGCCTCGCGCCTGTTGGACCAACTCAGTTTGCGCCTCTTTTCCTGGCTGCCGAAGACTTAGAGTCTTTGTGCCCCCACTGAGCTGCCGGGGGCTCTCTGAAGGCCCCCAGGGGAGAGGCCCTGCCGTACTGCCCTTCCCCGGCTTCCCGATCCCAGCTGGCTCCTGGTGAGGCCTGCCTAGGCGCTTTCCGGGAAGCCCTTCCTACACCCCAGGGACATGGAGGAGTTCCGGCGCACCTACAGCCGGCTGTGCAAGGAGAGTGGGGCCGAGCCCCAGGAGACTGTTCTGCAGCAAATGCACCAGCTGCCGCAGGGCCGGCTGGACCTGGCCACACAGAGCCTGACAGTGGACACCTGCAGGGCTCTGGGCAAGCTGCTACAGAAGGAGGCACTGCTGACGGAGCTCGTCCTGAGTGACTGCATGCTGAGTGAGGAAGGTGGGCACCAAGGGCCGGCGGCCCAGGGCAGCCCTTCCAACTTCAGTGTTGGGGCCGGGCTCCCCTGGCTTCTTTTTGCTCTGCTGCTTATTAGCTGCACGTGCCACAGTCCTTGGTGCTTAGCATCTCTAGCAGAGAACTCAGTCTCACCCGATCTCTTCTTTGTGAGGTTACTCCCTTTTACTGTCATAAAGCAGCAGCAGCGTCCTCTCTGGAAACCCGGGAGCAGAAGGCAGTTTCTCTTTGTAATGGGAAAGCCTTAGTGTCCCCTGACTTAGGAGAGTCCCGCTGTGCTGGTGAGCCACCCGACTCCACACCTGGCGGATGTTTCAAACCTGACACAGGAGTGGGGTGACTCCTTTTTGGCATGAACCTTGGCTGGTGGGGGCCACTGGGACAGCCGTCTCTCCCCTATGTGTGGGGAGCTGACCCAAGACGGAGACACCAGGGGTGGAGGGTGACTGCCCTGCTCTCTTACAGGGGCCGTGCTGCTGCTGCAGGGGCTGTGTGTCAACACCATCGTGCGGTTTCTGGATCTCAAGGTGGGTGGATCTGCACTCAGGGGCGTGCCACCTGAGAGCAGGAGTAGAGAAGATACAGGTGTCCTGGCGACCAGGGGTCTGCATGGTGGCCGGAGACTGTGTCTGTAAGCACTCTTAGCACACAGGCTCCGCACCATTTGCTCATGGTCTCACGCACGCGTGTCGGTGTTCTGAGGGCAGGAACGTGAGTTCCAGAATGTTCTCACAAGCAAACTGAAATAGCCTGCATTAGGAGGCCACTGCGGGCAGGGAAAGCAGAATTTGAAAGGAGCCACACCTTCCGTTCGCCATGGCCTCCCCCACCGCCTGACGCCTGACGCCTGGCGAGGGTATTCAGAGCCCAGCTCAGGATGCCGGGGAGTGACTGGCTGGCCTCTTCCTGTCCTAGGGCAATAACCTTCGCGCCTCAGGGGCCGAGGCACTGGCAAAACTCCTCCGACAGAACAAGTCCATTCAGAGGTAGGGTGGCGGTCCCAGCCCCTGCTCTCCCCCGAGCCCCCGCTCTCTCTCTGCGTGGTTCTGGGTTGGCTCCAGCGGACACGGTTCTGCAACATGAGAGTTCACGCCTTCATGCCGGTCTTCCGTGGTGGGGAGTAGGCGGGTATGAGTTACTCACGCGCCTCCAGCCTTTCTGCCAGAGACACCCAAGCCTGTGCCCCTCCTCAAGCCCGCTGGACCCCATGGGAGCAGGATGGGAGCCTTCGGGGCCACGCACCTCACGTCCACCCTTCCTGCAGCCTAACCCTGGAGTGGAACAGCCTGGGCACGTGGGAAGAAGCCTTCGCGGCCTTCTGCGGGGCCCTGGCAGCCAATGGCGCCCTGCGGCAGCTGGACCTCCGCAACAACCAGATCAGCCACAAGGGTGCCGAGGAGCTGGCTCTGGCCCTGAAGAGCAACACCAGCCTCCAGCAGCTTGGTGAGGCCGCCAGCACTGGCCTCTTCGTCCTCAGACCGGGCCAGGAGGTCTTGGTCTGGGGGGGAAGGGGGAGGGGTTGCATCTCATCGCTTCCTCAGCCCTCCCACTGCTTCCTTTGTCCTCTCCCAGAAGGGTGGGGGTGGGAGAGGAGGGGCACGCTGAGCTGGGCTCCTGATCTGTGGCCGATCGCAGGGAGTACCAGTATTCCAGGCTGGGCCAGCCCTCCCACCCCCGCCCCGTGCTTTCCATCTGGCAACACCAGATTTCCCTCCAGACCTGCGCTGGAATCACATTGGCCTCCTGGGGGGCCGCGCCCTGGTAAACTGTCTCCCCAGCAACAGAACCCTGTGGAAGCTGGAGCTGGCTGGGAACAGCATCCCCGGTGACATCCTCAGAGCCGTGGGTACGGGCACATGGAGCCGCTGGTGGCTTGCACTGTTTGGAGCAGGACATAGAGCTGATTCCCTGTGTCAGAGACTCAGCCACTGAGGGAGGGGTGGCTTGGGCCAGAACAAGTAAACACGGCATCACGATGGTAGCATGTTAAAAACAGAGGAAGTGAGAGCAGGCTCCAGGGAAGAAAAGGCAGCGGCAGGAGCCTGCAGAGTGCCGACTGCCTGGTGCTGCGCCTCACCCTCCTCGCACCACGGTCTCCGCCTGTCATGACCCTGACTCTTCAGCCCCAAGCCCACTGAGCACTCTGCCACTCCCCATGGCTCGTTGTCCCACCGGCAGCGCCAGCCACCCAAGGGCCCGAGCCTGGGTTGCAATCTAGTGTGGCATCACCACCTGCTGGGTCTGCCCAACGCATGTCCTCTCCCACTTCTTGGTTCTTGGGCCTGCCTCTGAGTCACCCCAGTTGGCACTGTGGCCACTTCGGGCTGGCCTCTCTCCAAATGCTGCCTGGACCTTTCCAGAGCATGGGAGCTGAGCACACCATTCACCTCTTAAACGTCACAAGCTGGCCTTTGGCCTTTGGGGCGGAGCCCAAATGCCCACCTTTTCTGGCAGTTGAGCAGCCTCTCCACCTCTCCCCGTGTGCCTGTTCCCCCTCCCAGGCTCCTGGCTTCACTGTTGTCCCTACCCCCGCCCCCTCTGAGCCCCTCACTTGCTAGTGCACTGAGGGGTCTGATTTGTGGGGTGAGATACCACCTCGCGCAGTGTCTTCTGGGCATGGGGCTGGGCTGGCCGTTGGCCACTCCTGGGGCTCGGCCTCCCGGTAGACAACTTGGCTCTTTCCAACAGAGCAAGCCATGGATCACAACCAGGACCGGCAGACCGCCTTCCGGGAAAGCCAGGCCCGCGCCCACGTGCTCAGCAAGGAGGTGCGGCACCTCCGGGAAGAGAAGTCCAAACAGGTGAGGACAGTGCTGCCTCTGACTGCAGGGCCTCGCCCCAACCCCAGCCCCGCCCTGGCTGTATGGACAAAGGGCCCCCCTCAGCCCCCGTGCCATGGCCTTGTTCCTTCCTTCTGGGCCCTGGAGCCTCTCCAAGCAGCCAGTAGCCAGGCCTGAGAGGCAGCCTCTTGTTCTGATGCCCTCTGGCTGGGTGGGCGGGTAGGTGGGCTTCCCCTCTGGGCCTCCCTGCGTGGGAGCCACTCTCCCTTTGGATGAGGCTGAGCCCTTTCGTGTCCTGCCGCCTCAGTGGATGTCTGCTCTCCTGTCCGCTGACGGTGGGGAGTGGGCGGGCTCTGGGCCTTGACCGGGCTCTGGCTGGCTCTGTCCCCAGTTTCTGGACTTGATGGAGACGATCGACAGACAGAGAGAAGAGATGGTCAGGAGCAGCAAGTGAGTGTGGCCCCAGGGCCAGGGGGCAGGGAGGTGGTGCGCTGGGGGTACCCGGGCTTCGGGTCCTCACTCTGGCCTTGGAGTGACCTGACGTGAGCCTCGTCGCCTGCCCGTGAACAAGGTTGTGGGGTGTGTTTACTGAGGGAGTTGGCTGGAGGGTTAGAGGCTGCACCGCGACTTCCTCAGCCCACACCTGGAGGTGGCGTGAGTGTGAGGAGCAGCAGCTGCCGCAGGGAGGGGCCCAGAGGGCGCCAGGGTTTGGGTCTCTTGAACCCTCCTCTGTGCCCACAGGGCGTCGGCAGCACGCGTGGGGCAGCTTCAGGAAGCCCTGAACGAGAGGCATTCCATCATCAACGCTCTCAAGGCCAAGTAAGGAGGAGCAGAGGGTAGGACGCCAAGTAAGGAGGAGCAGAGGGTAGGACGGGGTTGTGCGGAGGCTTCAAAACACTTTAGAGACCTGCCCACAGGGCAGAGGAGGACTGTCCAGACAAGGACTCGAGTCCCCAGCGTACAAAGGAGGTGGAGGGACCGCTGGGATGGTAACCTGGGAACGCTTCTTGGAGGAGGTGGGCGCTAGCTGGGGTAATAGTCTGGCAAGAGTGAGAACAGCAAGGACTTAGCAGAGTCTAGAGGAGGGATGGGGTGGGGCTAGCCCTTCCCTCCTTGCAGGCTGCAGATGGCTGAGGCCGCCCTGGCTCTGTCAGAGCAGAAGGCCCAGGACTTGGGGGAGCTCCTGGCCACCACAGAGCAGGAACAGCGGAGCCTGGCACAGAGGCAGGCAAAGGAGCACAGGCTGGAGCAGCAGGTGGGCAGGGAGGGCTGGATGGGCAGGTGGTTGGGTGTGGGGTAGGCAGGCGGTGCGTGGTGGCAGGTGTCCAGTGGTGCCCTTTCCCCATCTGACCCCCAGGAAGCTGCAGAGCGGGAGTCTAAGCTCCTCAGAGACTTGTCTGCTGCCAATGAAAAGAACTTGCTTTTGCAAAACCAGGTATGGGGGCAGGGTGTGGGGGCAGGTCCCTGGAAGGCCTGGGGCAGGGCTTCAGGGAAGGGGCCAAAGCTTCCCTCCCTCAGTGCCGGTTTTCCAGGTGGACGAGTTGGAGCGGAAAGTGAAATCTCAGCAGGATCAGCTATTCCTGACCAGGCAGGAGCTGACCAACACGGCAGCTGAGCTGAAGATGCGGGCTGTCCAGGCTGAAGGTGGGCACACACAGGGCTGCCACTGGGTCCTGAGAACCAAGGCCCCCAGAGGAGTCCTACCCACGCTCTTCCCCTGTGCTTCCAGAACGCCTGGAACTGGAGAAGAAGAGGTCCCGGCAGAGCTTGGAGGACGCGGAACACCTGCGCTTCAAGGAGGTGCCTCATTAGTTGTGTCGTCTGGCCTTTGCTCTCTCCGCTTCATCGGGGCCTGCAGACACCTCGGTGTGGCATGGTGTCCCCAAGGCGCACTCCTGGCCAGGCTTCCCTCGACAACCTTGGGGTGCTGGTGGCATTTCTCCAACAGCCCTGGTAGATGTCAGACCCAGAACCTCCCCACCAGTTTCTAGAAGGGACCCTGACTGCTGGGGCCACAGCGCAGGCTGCCATGTGCTCTGTGCCACCTGGGGTGCAGCACTGGGACGTGCCGTCCATCCTCACTTCCTGTGAGGTCACTTGGGGCAGCACTCACTCGGAAGTAACAGAGTCCCCAAGATTCACCTGCCCCCAGGGTGGGGGTCCCAGAGGGGAAGGCTGGGGAGCCAGCGTGCCAGCCCTGTCCCCACCCCACACCTGGGCAGGTGGAGCACATGACTCGCCACCTGGAGGAGAGCGAGAGGGCCATGCAGGAGAGGGTACAGAGGCTGGAGGCTGTGCGGCTGTCCCTGGAGGAGGTGAGCTGGGCGCCAGGCTCTGCTCTCCCCTAGGGAGGCTGGGTGTGGCCAGAAGGGGTCCCTGGGCAGGGGCAGAGGGCAGGCCCAGTGGTCACTGTCTGCGGTGTAGGAGCTGAGCCGGGCAAAGGCCGCGGCACTCAGTGAGCGCAGCCAAGCTGAGGAGGAGCTCATCAAGGCCAAGAACCAAGTCCGCCTGGAGGAGGTGAGCCCAGGGCCACGGTCCGCTGCTTGCAGCGCCCACTGGGGAGAGAGGTCTGAGGGGTTGGCATGAGCTGCCTGGGTTGCACAGCCCTTTGGGCTTAAGTGGGCCAGACCAAGGCTGTCTTCTGACTCTGTAGGGAGGGACAAGGGAACAGGAGGTCCAGGGGTGCAGAAAACTTAGACGAGGACACTCATCCCATCAGCACCATATCCAGCCCCCCCCACGCCCACGCAAAGAGCCAATGGTCCAGCCCCAAGGTGGGGAAGGGGTTTGGCCCAAATGTGCAGCCTGTGACCACATGGTGGAAGTAGGGGACCAGAGGCCAGAGGGCAGGATGGTGTCAGCCTGGGACATGGGGGAGGCTCCTCATTCAAGTTGAGCCCATTCAGAGCAACATATGCTATAACTTTAGTGACAAGGCAGTTTCCACATTGCAAACATACGCTCCTCTTTGTCTGAAGGTGGGGCTGGGGGGTTCACTCCTCTCGTGAGCTCAGGGCCACAGGCCAGAAAGCAGCTCACCAGCCCCTCTCCTGGGCCTGCAGCAGCAGCGCCTGGCTCACCTGGAGGAGAAGCTGCGGCTGCTGGCGCAGGCTCGGGACGAGGCTCAAAGCGCCTGCCTGCAGCAGAAGCAGGTGGTAGCCGATGCCCAGGCGCGGGCCAGCCAGCTTGGCCGGCAGGTGGAGGGCCTGACGCGGCGCCTGGAGGAGCTGCAGCAGGTAGCCGGGACATCGAGGGCTCCCAGGGGTGCCCCTGGTGCCCCCAGCTGCCACCTCACCCCCCCCACCTCCTTGCCTGGCAGGAGCTGAGCAACAAGGACCAAGAAAAGGCGGCTGAGGTGACAAGGGTGCGGCTGGAGCTGCAGGAGCAGAACGGCCGCCTGCAAGCCGAGCTGACAGCCCAGGAAGCGCTGAAGGAGAAGGCAGCGGCCCTGGAACGCCAGCTGAAAGGCGAGCTGAGCGCCACCCCCGCCCCCCTGTGGCTTCTCTGCAGGGCCTTCCTTACTGGGTCATCCCACAGGAGGAGGAGGAGGCTGGCCTGGAGAGCTGAGCTTGGCCTAGGTCTCAGCTCCAGGAGGTTCTGGTAGGGGAGGCTGGGTATGTGTGTGCCCAGGGGACCCCGAGCGAACCCCACCCTGCCGGCCCCCTGCGGACCTCTGGGTTGGCAGGAGCCCAGGCAGTCCCCAGAGCCCCTTCCTCACTGAGCTTCCTCCCTTGCAGTGATCGCAAGTGACCACCGGGAGGCACTGCTGGACAGGGAGAGCGAGAATGCCTCTCTCCGTGAAAAGCTTCGCCTGAAGCAGGCCGAGATTGCCCGGATCCGGGATGAGGAGGCCCAAAGGGCCAGCTTCCTGCAAAATGCTGTTCTGGCTTATGTGCAGGGGTCCCCCCTGAGGACCTTGAGCCCCCAAAAGTGAGGGGAGGCAAGGAAAGTCTGAAAGTGGCAGGAAGGTGGCATCTGTTGGACATCTTTGTCTCATGCCTGCCTCTCCCTTCTTTACAAGGGACAGGCCATGGGTAGGTCCGGGCTCTTTAGGCAGGGTCTACAGCCGGTGACTTGGAAAATCAGTGCTGGATGTGAGATGGATGTGAGAGCAGGACGGCTGCAGCTTACCACCAGAGTGCCCACCTGCGGGGGGTCCAGAACCTCGCTGGCCAAGGGGGCTGGAGAGGGCCCCAGCCCCATCCCCACTCCTTCATCCCAATCACAAGGAATGATGTGCCTGAGAACACAGACCCATGTTGGAAGGAGATCTGGGGGAGCAGGCCCGAGCTCTCCTGGCCCCACCCACCACAGTTCAGTCACCTTTCACAACCATGAGCTCCGCAGGCCCCAGCGCTCACTCCAGGGTGTTCTGAAATACAGACTTTTGCAATTTGTGATACATTTTGGCCCCAGTGCCTTTATCCAGTATCAGTCTTTTCTCCAAGCTTGGGCCCTTCAGGAAAGGCCCTCCAGGTGTGGCTGGGTCACCCTTCTAACTGCTACCAGGTAGGGATTGGTCCAGCTACTGCAGCAGACAGGTGGGGATGGGGGCAGCTCGGCAGGGGGCTGCCTGCCTCGTGGATCTCTAGTGACTGCAAACACCTGAGTTTTCACCAGCTGTCTCGTGGTTAGAGGGTGGGTGGGCCTCAGCCCCTCCCTCGGTGGGCCCGGGGAATCCTCTCCCTAGAAGAAACCTTGTGTGCACCGACCACAACCTGTTCAGGTGGGTGGGAGCAGCCTGTCTGCGCTGCCCTCGCCCCTTGGCGTGGGTCACAGGGGCTCTGGGGAGGGCCTGCCCAAGCTCGACACGGATTGCGGGGTGCCCTGTGACCCCGCCCCCCACCAGATTTCTCTGGAAGGCGCGTCAGCCCGGGTTCGGGGCGGGTCCGCGCCCCCCGCCCTCCATGCCGGCCGCGTTCGGCTGTCTCCGCGCCCGGCGCTCGGCGGCGCTCGGCTGTCTCCGGCCGCTCGGCTCGGCGCTCGGCTCGGGTCCGCGGCCGCTGCGGCGCCGGGCATTTCTCCGCAGCTCGGCTCGCGGCCGCGCCCGCCCGGCCCGCGCCCATGCAGGCCATCAAGTGCGTGGTGGTCGGCGACGGGTGAGTGCGCGAGGCGGAGGCCGCTCGGCCTGGCGCGCCAGGCGCGCCGGGAGGGGTTGGCCCCGGGGACCCTCCTGGGCAGGGCGCGGGGCTCCGGGGCGCGGCCGGGACGGAGGGTGCGGCGTGCGGTCCGGGGATCCCGGCTTGGGGTCCAGGCGGGGCGGCCCCGACCGGCCCGTGGGCGTTGGGGGACCGGGCAGCGGCGGGAGGACGCGGTGGGGCGGGGTCCCGGCTGGTCGCGGGGCGCAGGCCTCCAGCCCAGGCCCACCTGATGCTGCCGGCAGCCAGCGGCCCCTCCTGGCCTCCCGGTGGGTGGGGCCAGGCCTCTCACCTGGGCTTAACCCTCAGCCGGTGCCACCTTCCCGGCACCTGCCTGGGGCTCTGAGGCAGCTCGCTCCAGCCCTCACCCACCACTCTGCCACCCCGGAGGCCCTCCTGCCCTGGTCCTCTATCGCTGCGGATCTGCTGGGCAGGCAACCCTGTTCCCACCCTGGGCACCGTGGGAGGGGCTGCCCTCGCTGGGCAGAGGGCTGAGGTGGGTCTGGGAGCAGCGTGGACTTGCCCTCTCTCCGCAGCGCCGTGGGGAAGACCTGCCTGCTGATCAGTTACACGACCAACGCCTTCCCTGGAGAGTACATCCCCACCGTGTGAGCAGGCGGGCGGGTCCAGAGCTGGCAAGGGGAGGGTATGGACGCCTGTGTGCGGGGCTCCCCTGGGCTTCGAGGTCGGGCCCAAGTAGCCCTGGTCTGGGTTCCGGGGTGAGGCGAGGTGCTGACAGAGCTCCAGGTCTGTGCAGGCCTGAGAACCCAGACACGGGGGGGAATCTCTCTCACTTTGTTTCCTGCAGTTTTGACAACTATTCTGCGAATGTGATGGTGGACGGGAAGCCTGTCAACTTGGGGCTGTGGGACACCGCTGGGCAGGAGGACTACGACCGGCTTCGGCCACTCTCCTACCCCCAAACTGTAGGGGACCACAGGGCTGCCTGCAGGGGCCGGGTGGCTCGGGTGGAGGCCCAGAGGGCCTGGTGTGTGTGCACGCGTGTGTGTGTGTGTGTTGGGGGGGTGAGCAGAGGCCATTCGGAGCCTCTTTGACCATTCCTACATGGTACCCTCTCTTCTTCCCTTCTTCTCTCCCTTTCTCCCAAGGACGTCTTTCTGATCTGCTTCTCCCTGGTGAGCCCAGCCTCCTTTGAGAATGTTCGAGCCAAGGTAGGAAAGGGCCAGAAGCAGAGTTGTGTTTCTGGGAGGGGAGGAAGCTGCCCAGAGGACTTGCCCTTAGAGGGCAGGGGTCTCTTGCTTGAGGGCCTTACAGAGACATATTGTCCTTTGGAGATTGCCGGGTGTGAGGTCTCATGGCCCAGAGGGTGATGAGGGGCCAGGGGTGGGGTAGGGGTGGTGAGTGAGGCTCTCAGAGAAGGAAGGGCCCTGACTGAGAGGACCTGACGGGCCTGGAAGCGTCTTGGCTAGGTATTTTTGTTCTTGGTCGTTCCCCTAACAGACCCAGTGGTCGCCCCGTGAAACAAGAAGGGCTAAGTGTGGGTCTAGGCACAAGGAAGGGGCCTTTGGGAGCCATGGCCTGCTCTGGGCCAGGCTGAGGGCAAAGCTCTCGAGGGGTAGGGATCAGAGCCTCTCATCCCCACAGTGGTACCCAGAGGTTCGGCACCACTGCCCCCACACGCCCATCCTCCTGGTGGGCACCAAGCTGGACCTTCGTGACGATAAGGACACCATCGAGCGGCTACGGGATAAGAAGCTAGCGCCCATCACTTACCCCCAGGGCCTGGCCATGGCCCGGGAGATCGGTGAGTGGGCACGGACAGGCCTGCCGGTGCAGGGAGGAGAGGTTCGCTCTGGGGGGCACAGTGCTGCCCCCGCTGCCCGCCTGTGCTGCCTGCCACCCTCACTCTTCTCTTTCTTTGCTGCCCCCAGGCTCTGTCAAGTACCTGGAGTGCTCAGCCCTGACCCAGCGGGGCCTGAAGACTGTGTTTGATGAGGCCATCCGGGCTGTGCTCTGCCCGCCTCCTGTGAAGAAGCCGGGGAAGAAGTGCACGGTCTTCTAGAGCCCTCACTTCTGGAGGAGCAGCCTCCAGCCGCCCGCGCCTGTATCTGTTGTGTTGAGATGTCTGGTGTCCCCGAGTCTGCTGTGGGGAAGTTTTGTGGGTGGGGAGGGGGAAGAATCACGGGGACGAGGCTGCTGCTCCCGGGGTGGTGCTGGGGCCATGGGGTCCTGTCCACTCTGCCTCCTCTACCTGGGGGTACAGCTCCAGCCTTCCCTGGCCCCCAGGGAGTCCGGAAGGGAGCAGGGTCTCCCTCAGGCTGCAGGGGCAGGTCCAGGGCAGCCCCAGGATGGGCTTCCCTGATGGGGGAGTTTGTGGGGTGGGTTCTGTCCTTGTGCCCCAGGATGGGGCAGCCCCTTTTTATTTTATACAATAAACCTTCTTCATCATCTCCTGCTGTCTTGCTACCTGCCCTGTTCCTGTCTCCCCCTGCCTGCTCCTGCACCCTGAGGGTGCCAAGCCCCCAACCCCCACCATCCACGGGTACAGAGCGGGTGAGCTTCACACACACACACACACACACGCGCGCGCGCACCAGAGGAGAGGAGGAAAAGCTTGCTGAGCCCTCTCGGTCTCCAAAGGAGGGACCCAGATCAAAGTGGGGGCAAGTGCATTTGGTCCCTTCTGGATGAAGAAAGCCCTTCTCACGCTGACTTCAGGCCCCTGGGAGGGCACAGCCAGGAGAGCAAGGGGCAGGATGGTCTGCAAGTCAGGCCCCATGGGGCCCTGTGGAGCCCAGGCAAGGCCAGGGGACACTAGCTGAGTGTTCAGGAAGACAGACCGTCAAGAGGAAGGACGTCCAGGCAGAGTGACCCTGCAGCCGTGGAGGTAGAACAAACGTGGTGTGGAGAGGACAGGAGGGGTTGCAGGTGAGCCAACAGCCTGGCATCGCTGGGCAGACAAAGGCGGGAGGTGAGGGGCGGGCCTGGCCTGGAGCTAGGACTTCACCCCTGAGGCCGTAAGGCACTACTCTGGTGTGATGAGAAGCCACACTGCACCCCCGCAATGGTGTGTAGAGGGTGGACTGCTGAATTTCAGGAATTTTGCTAGCCAGTTTTTAAACAGCTATTGTTAATAATTATATAAACTTACATTAGTTGTTTTTAAAAAAATGAAATTAACAAATACTCAAAACACATCACTTCCTAAATATTTTTGTACATATTACTATTATCTGTGCTATCGGGTGTAAGGCTTTTGTATCTGTGTGGTGGGGGACACGCATCTCTCCCCAGCTCCACCTCAAGGACAGTAAACAGGCGGGAGTATTTTACCATAGAAGTTGGCAAATCCTACAGCTGGAGCTTGTGCTCAGTACGTGGTGAATAACTCACAAAGCTGAGGGAATGAAAATTGAAAACCGTCATCTGATTCAGCAAAGAAGTCGCTCAAGTCATCAACAAAGTAATGAAGTCCCAACACACAGCATCCTCAGTTCACGTTTGTCTTATGCATGGACTTCAGGAATGCCAACCAACACTCATGTTAAAAACACCACTGCTTCCATACCAGAGACCTCTGGACAGGGCCAAAGGCCAACCTCGGTCAAATTCACCACTCTCATTAGGAGCTGGCCTTCTGGAAGATTCTACCTCCCAGTCCTGCCAGGGACTTAGCCAGGCCTGAAAATCTCTCACAGGAGGGACAGGCTGCCACTGGCCCATGATGTGAGTTGAATGGTTGCCTCTACCTGGGACTCATCCCCACACCCAGCCCTGAGCGCTACATCTTCCAGCCACTTGACTGCAGCCTAGGAATGAGTGTGCAGGCTGGGCAGAAGAATCATGTTTATTGGAGGGATGGGGAAGGGGGGTGGGGGTAAAAGTGGGCTCAGCATGGAACATGTGTGTGTGTGGGTGGAGGGGCTCAGGTAGCCAGGAAGCCTCCATCCACCGGCACAGTGGAGCCCGTGGTCATGCTGCTGCGGTCACTCAGCAGGAAGAGGATGGTGTCTACCACGTTCTCCACCTCTGTGGGCGGGGTGGGGTTCAGGATGTGGTTGAAATGAGCTGCCCTTCATCCTTCCCTCCCACCCCTCACCTGAGCAAGCCACTGATGCAACTCCCAGCTGGGCTCCCGCCTGACTCACCGGCAAACTTGCCAAGTGGGATGCGATCCAGCATGGTCTTGGCCTTCTGGGGGTCGCTCCAGTTGGCCTGGCCCATGGGTGTCATCACCACTGTGGGGTTGAGTGCATTCACACGGATCTGTACTGGAACAAGAAGGGGGTCAGCTGGGTGGGCTGAGGCTCTCTGGGCACGTGGGCTGGGTGATGGGAAGGCATCCTAGTGGGGCTCACCTGGTGTGGCCCAAGCTCCAGAGCCATTACCTTGGTCAGCATGTCCAAGGCGCCCTTGGTGGAGCCTGTGAGGAGAGACAGCCTGTGTAGAGCCTGAGCTGGCTGCTCAGGCTGGGGGGTGGGAGGTGAGGGGCAGGGCACAGTTGGGGCTTGCTCACAGTAGACGCTGTGGTTAGTCAGTGCGCGCTGGGAGGCCTGGCTAGAGACATTCACGATGGACCCCGGGGCTCCCCGAGCTATTAAGCCTCGGGCCACGATCTGGAATTGCAGAGGAAGCATGAGGCAGAACTGGTGTCACCCCCCAGTTCCCACTCCGGCTCTGAAGGCAGCTCACCTGGGACACCTGGATGACAGCCCGAAGGTTCACGTCAAAAGACCTGGAAGTAGATGGATAGACCGTGGTCAGGGACTGGGACTGCTGCAGCAGGAGACAGCCCTTCCCCCCGGGAGTTCCTCCACCCCACCCTGGCTCACGTGTCACACGCCTCCTTGGTGACCTCCAGGAAGGGCTGCAGCAGCGCCACGGCAGCATTGTTCACCAGCAGGTCCACAGGGCCCACGCCGCCCAGCGCTCGCTCCGTGGCCTCCCAGTCACCCAGGTCCACACACACAGGCTCTACCCCTGGGCACTGTGTGTATTAGGTGGTAAGGGGGCACATCTACCAGAGGATCCATGCCCAAGGAAGGGTACATCTGGGCCTCTGGCATGCGAGGGAGAAGGGCTGGGTTTGCATGGCCTTTCAGTTAGACAGGGGGAGGGGTTAGGGGTTCCAGAGGAGCCAGTCACCTTCTTGGGGCTCAGAATCCCAGGCTGCTGCAGGTGGAGGGTAGTTAACTCGGCCTCTGGGCCACTGGGCAACTCGGGGCTTCGGGAACGGGAGCCTGGCCCCGCCTCCGGCCAGTCTATTTCCTCCCAGCGCCCGAACGCGTCTGGCCCCGGGCCTGCAAGGCAGCCATTTCTGCCTGCTCCTAAGCCCAGGGGGAGTCGTCGTTCTCCCAACCCGTCGGCCCCCAACAGAGGCCGTGCGCCCGGCGTGGGGGAGGGTGTGCAAGAGTCCTTGGCGATCCCTAGCGCCCGGCGGCCGCGTGTCCCGGCCCGCCCTCAGCCTCGCCCGCCGCCCGCTGGGCTGGGACAAGGCGACGCCTACCTCGCGGACCAGGCTGTCCAGGTCGGCCTGGGTCCGGCTCACAGCCACCACTTGTGCACCCGCCGCGTGCAGCGCCTGGACAGTGCTGCGCCCGATGCCTGCGAGGAGCGCGGCTCAGTGCGGGCGCCCCTCCCCGGCCACCCCCTCCCAGGCCCACCTTTGGCCGCCGCCCCGGGCCCACCTTTGCCCGCCCCAGTGACGAGCGCCCGGCGCCCCGCTAGGCTCAGCTCCATGAGGCTCGGACCGACCCTGTGCACTGCTGAGGCCCAACTGCGTGCCTGGGTCCAGCTGCGCGCGACTGTCCGGGAGGGCGCGGGGCGGGGCGGGACGCGGCGGGCCAATTGCAGGGCGGTGTCCTGGGGAGGGAGGGAATATTCAAATAGAGGCTTCCCCGCGGGGGCGATTGGCCGAAAGGAGTGGGCGAGGCCGGGGCGGGGCAGGCTGGGTCCCCGCTGGACTCTTGGGCGGGGTTTTTCAAACTGCCCTGTTGTGACCCTTCGAACCAGAGTGAAATAGGTTTAGCGGGCCCCGCTAGCATTTCCCCTGCCAAGATGATTATTACAAAAAAACAGATGTGGTAATTAATACGTGAAATTAATACGTAATTATACGTAGCTGTACGTGAAAGAGATCTCAGTCAGGGCTTTTTTTTTTTTTTTTTTTTTTGCGGTACGCGGGCCTCTCACTGTTGTGGCCTCTCCCGTTGCGGAGCACAGGCTCTGGACGTGCAGGCTCAGCGGCCATGGCTCACGGGCCCAGCCACTCCGCGGCATGTGGGATCCTCCTGGACCGGGGCACGAACCTGTGTCCCCTGTATCGGCAGGCAGACTCTCAACCGCTGCGCCACCAGGGAAGCCCAACATTTTTTTCTTTTGTTTCTGAGAAGAAAAGTTTGGCAAAAAGGATCACATGCTCCCCTCCCCCAGACCTGGGAGTAGCTCACGCAGGCTCACTTGTGCTTAGAGGGAAAGGGTTTGGACAACCCAATAAGCCTGAAGAAGAGGCCAAGGCCAGCAAAGGTGTGCTTTAGCCTCAAAGGGAGTTGAAACGCTGACTCACCCCACCAACCCACAGAAGGCCACCAGGACTTTAAAAACTTGGATAGGATGGGAAGGGATAGGCTTAGGGTCATGGGGTACCCAGTGGCCAGCAAGGGCAAGCATTGCTTCCTGCAGCTTTAGGGTCAGAGATATATGTGTGCTTACGTGTCCATGTGTGCCATTGGCTCCTCCTGTAAAAGCTACTTTGTTCTGTGGGTCATGGTGGGAAAGTCTAGAAACACTGCCCTTGAGGACCTTCTGTGGACAGGAGTAAGGAAGTGGTGATTGCAGGGCCTCTGGGTCACTGTGGCTTTGGGCCCAGAGAGGTGGACAGTCTGGAGGAGAGGGTGGCTGGGGACAGCAGGAGGCACAGGTTTGAGAAGCCCCTGGAGGATAGCCAAGTGAGTCCTCCCTACCAGATCTGGCACTGTGGTGCAGCCAACACCCTCTAGGCACTGGGCAAACCCTGCCTTCTGCTGCTAACCTTGGACCCTGCCGTCTGCCTGCCAGAAGCCAAGGGGAGGCGGGGAACAGCCCCCAGCCTGTCCTTCCTGAAAGGGACATCTGCTTAGGTCCCTTCACTGTCTTTACCTGGCCCCCAGAATGGTGTCCAAATCCTTTCACTTGCCCCGTGATCCTCGGTGGACCAGCTGGACTGAGCCAAGCCTGCTTTGGCACAAACCGTGCTCTGGGAGGCCCTGAGGCTGGCTAGAAGTGCCCTCAGCACTCCCCATCCCTGCAACGTGCCCTTTGCTCTCTCAGCCCAGTGGTACCATTGCCTGGAGGGCCCCACCCCAGCCCCTCATACCTTGCCCCCTTGCCCAGAGTTGGACACCGCACCAGTCCAGCTGACTGACCACCTCAGGCCTCATCACACCCACACTCAGAAGGCATGTGTCATGTGGAACCTGACCCAGGTAAGCACAGCTGAATCCCAACAGGGCCTGCAAAACCCTCTAGCTGCCCCAGCTGCAGGGCTGTTTTGTCTGGAGTCAGGCCAGGGACAGTAGGTAGGGCAGCAGCTGTGGACCCTTCCCCAGCTGGGGCTGCCCTCTCATGGGTGGTCTTGTGGGGGAAGGTGTGCCCCAAGGCGGAGCTGGTTGCTCAGGGTTGGATAAGCTATAATGGTCCAGCACCCCGCCCCTCACGCCGGGCGCTGAGCGCTCAGTCCCATCTTCCCTAGGGATAGCCTATGGTCCAGAGCATCTCCCCGCAGCTCCTCAGACCCTCTACCCTCTCTGGCCGGCGGTAGTGGGGGCGGGGTGGGGGGCATGCTGGGCTGAAGGGCGGAGCCAGAGCCTCAGGGAAGGAAAGGTGGCTGCACGCTGCCCTCTGCCCTCCGCCCAGAGAAGGTTGGGTGTTGCGGTAAGGGCGTGGACACGAGGAATCTTCTTGCAAGGAATCTCGGCCCTTCAGCTCAAAGGCAGGGTCAGCGGTGGAATCCGGCAGGCTTCGGATCTGCCCTCTCTTTACTTCTTCGAAGGTTAACCGGTGCCCCCCAGTCCCTGATCCTCCCCTCCCCAGCTTCCCTGCATGCCCAGCCAGAGCCCTGGCACGGCTAGCTGCAGGAGAAAGGCCTCCATTTAATTAGGCAAATCCACTCCAGCACAGCTGAGGACACAGTGGGTGGGGACGACAGGGGCGGGGTCTCCTGGCACGTGAGTGTGGATGCGGGATGGGATGGTGGGGCGGAGCCGCGGCGTGGCGTGGAGGTGGGGCCAAGCCGCGGGGCGGGGGCAGTAGGCCGGGGCGTGGGCGTAGATGGGGCCAGGGGCGTGGTGGGCTGGTGGCCTTGGCGGTCTGGGGGCGGGGCGGTGGGGCGTGGAAGCGGGGCCGGGCGGAGCCGAGCACCATCCTTCTGGCCGCCCAGAGCACCACGCTCTTAGGAGGCCAGGTACCCGGCATCCACAAAGATTCCCGAGCCGCTGGTGGAGACGCTGCGGTCGCTGAGCAGGAAGAGGATGCTGTTGACCACGTCTTCCGCCTCTGCGGCGGGTGGCGGGCGGGGTCAGCACGGCTCGGCCCGGCTGTCTGGGCCCGGCCGCCCCAGCCGCGCTCGCCACTCCACGAAGCCCAGCTGACCTGCAAACTGCCTCAGCGGGTGGCGCTCCTTCAGCTTCCGGGCGAACTGGGGGTCAGACGAGGCTTCCTGGCCCATGGCGGTAAGCACCACCGTGCGGTTTACCGAGTTCACCCGGATCTGGGGCCGAGGGGCCGGCGGGGCGGTCTCAGCCGGCGCACAAACCCCGCCCTCACAGGCCCCACTGAGCTTGCTTACTCACCCCCTGGCGCCCCCTGCCCCCGTTTTCATCCCCAGCCGCCGCTTGCCCACCACCCGCCAGCCCCCACCTCACCCCCACCCTGCGCCTACCTCGTGCCTTCCCAGGCCGGGGCCCCTGGCACCCCCAGCTCCCCCATGCCTACCTTGTGCGGCCCCAGCTCCATGGCCATGGCTTTGGTCAGGATGGTCATTGCACCCTTGGTGGAGCCTGTGGGAAAAGGGCAGCACTGAGGACCCTTAAGGATTCAGCCCACTTTGCATGAGGCCCAGCCCGGGAGCCCAGCTGCTCCTGCATGGAATGGGGGCTCAAGTTTGGGCAGAGGGACTCACCGTAGGCAGCTAGGTTGGGAAGGGTGACATGGGCCGCCATGCTGGAGACATTCACGCTGGAGCCAGGGACTCCGTAGCTGATCATGCCCCGGGCCACAATCTGTAAGCCAAGAGAGGGGGCACCCTGACCCCACCGCACCCCCGCTTGGGCCATGTCTGCACTGGGCCACATCCTCCCACTGGCTCACCTGAGACACTCGGAACACAGTGCAGTTTCACACTGAAGGACCTGGAGGGAGAGGGGACAGTCAGACACACCATGGCCACACCCGGTCCACTTCCTCAGCAGCCCTCTCCCCAGTCCACCTGCTCTCCTACTCCTCAGCTGTCGAAGGCCTCCTTGGTGGTCTCCAGGAAGGGCTGCAGCAGCGCCATGGCGACATTGTTCACCAGCACGTCCACAGGGCCCACGTCGCACAGCGCCTGCTCCATGGCCTCCCAGTCACCCAGGTCCACGCACACAGGCTCTACCCCGGGGCCCTGTGGGAAGGCATTGGCCAGTGACCAAAGGGGGCATCCTGGCAGGCTGGTGAGGCATCCCGGAGGGTCACAGGCCTGGCCCATGGTGGGGCTGCACACCTCACCTCCTTGGAGAGGCTGACCAGGTCGGCATTGGTATGGCTCACAGCCACCACTCTGGCTCCTGAGGCGTGCAGGGCCTTCATGGTGTCCCACCCGTTCCCTGCAGGGGTGCACGGGGCAGCCAGATGGCGCAATATGTCTGGGCCAAGGCTGCGGGTGGGGGCAGCAGATTTGCTGCTCAGGAAAGAGCAGTGAGACAGTGCTGGCCAGAGGTTGGTGGCCCGGGGGTCAGGGGTCCAGCCAGCCAGGATTCGGCCAAGGGAGGCCCAGAGGGCAGCCCCTTCCTGCTGGGCTGAGGGAAGAGGCCTTGGCTGGGTCCCCCCATCTGCCCAGACTGATTCTGAGGGCCTCCCTCACAGGAGGGCTCTTGCATTGACCAGCGAGAGGCTAGCATCCTGTCCCAATGGGGCCTGCTGGGTGGTAGGGAGCAGTCCAGGCCCAGATCAGCCGGCTCAGGCACAAAGGGACTTGCAGGCCGCAGCATGGGCCTGTGAGGCTCTGGGTCTGGCCACCTTGCTCTCTAACCTCGGCCCCTCACACACCCCCACCTGCCTCGCTCATACCCATCTTTCCCTGCCCCGTCACCAGGGCCCGAAGGCCACTGAAATTCAGCAGCGTGGTGCCAACTGTCAGCCTCTGTACAACAGGAGGCGAGGGCGTGGGGGGGTTATAGGCCTAGGCTGGGGCAGGCTGGGTGGCCAGGCAGGTTTGTGTGTGGTGGGGGGGGCGGGGGCTGGCTGGAGGAGGGAAGACTGGGGGCACTAGGCGGGGCCAGGCATCAGTGCAGCTTCTGCTTCCTTGCTCGCAGAAACCTGTCTCCTTAGAAGGGGCCACCGTCCTCACCCACAACCCAAAGGTGCCAGCCAGAAGCGCCATCCTGGGTTTTGGAAAAGAAACTAAAAATAAACCCTGGGGTGGGGAACATGCCCCTTCCTGGCTGGCTGGGGGCAGATGGCCTGGAACTGGTCCCTGCAAGCACTGGGCCTGATGCCCCTGGGTGATGGCCAAGGCCACACAGAGGTCCCTCTGGGGAGTATTCTCCCAAACACCCACAGCTTAAAAACATCTCCCTACCTCCATCAACCCCCACCCGAATCAGAACCCAGCAGCACTTGCTTCACGCAGCCAAGGCCGTCACCACACTCCAGACACATTTTCAAATGCCAAAGATAATTTTTATTTTGAAATAAAAGCTTCACAGTTGCAAGGATAGTAAGGATTCTTTCCCCCTGAACCATTTGAGAGTAATTTGCAAAACTAACACTCCATCACCCCTAAATAGCTTAGTGTCTGTTTCCTTGGAATAAAGACATTGTCCTACGCAACCACAAAAACACACAATACATACGACACAACCACAGCATAACACACACCATCACAACATAGCACAACTGTCAGAGTCAGAAGAGTAACACCATGCGTCCCTACCACGTGATCCTTAGCTCCCATTCAACTTTCATAAGTTGTCCCAATGATGTTCTTTAAAAAAAAAAGAAAAAGCTATATCAAGGTTTAATTGATGTATATGACTCTGCATATTTAATGTATACAGTTTGATGAGTTTGGACATATGCAAACACCTGTGTGAAACCATCACCATAGTCAAGGTCATGAGCATATCCATCACCCCCAAGTTTCCTCATACCCATTGGTTTTGTGTTTGTGGTGAGGGCACCTCTCACACAGAGTCCCAATGCTCAGTACCAACTGTGAACTATAGGTCTCTACAACCTGCTTGTCTGGCATAGCTGAGACTTCCACTCCAGTTCTTTATGGCCAAAGGGTCCAGTCCAGAGTCACATGTTGCCTTTGGAGGTCCCGTCTCTCTGTCTTCCTCACTCTGGAACACTCCTTAGTCTTTCCTTGACCTTTATGACCTTGATACTTTTGAAGAATATAGATCAGTTGTTTGGTAGAAAGTCCCTCGATTTGGCTTTCCCAGTGTTTCCTTGTAATTAGCTGCAGGCTGTGCGTCTCTGTCTCGAGCACCATGGAAGTGACACTGCATCCTCACAGCATCCCATCAGCTGGCACCATTTTGATCGGTCCCATCACTGGTGGTGTTAACTTTGATCATGGGATGGAAGCGGACATCACTAGGACACCACTTCAATCGCTGCATCACCCTTCCAGGTGCAAAAAGAACACGGCTGCAAATCCTGGGCGAAATGTCCCCTGTGTTCCACACCAACTCAGAACTGTGCAGGGAAAGGAGTCTGGGACCCTAGGTTCAGCCTTGCGCAATTTACGTTGACCAATACAAATCCACCCCAGTCTGTCTAGCTTCACTTCCAAGTAAAGCCAAGAGCAAAGTCGGCCTGACATAATTCAACCAACAACACACAACCAAATACATGCTACCCTCTCCCCAGAAGGTGACGTAAAGTCCCTTTATCCACCTCTGGGTGATGTTCAGCCCTCTTCCAACTGAGTCACACCCCCCTTATGTATCCTGTAACTTACATGCCGACGTAGAAAGATAACCACTATTAACACATATTATGATAGACGGTGAGTGAGAGAGAGAAGAGAAGAGAAAAAAAATCGGTTCATATGTACACAAATATATTTGTGTAAAAATGAGGATGAAATTATTATAGTTCTCTTTTCTGCAGCTGGTCACATGGTCACATGGCCATAACTACTGCTTATCTTCTTACACTGCCCATATTCTTTTGTCCTCCGCTGCCAGGTGGAGTCAGATCTCTGAGGGCACACATTTTGATTACTGCTTTGAATCTGCTACCATTGTGGCAAGTGTGACCAAGTTGTCTTTGGGGATTAAGTGTGTGGAATCGGGACTTCCCTGGTGGTGCAGTGGTTAAGAATCCGCCTGCCAATGCAGGGGACATGGGTTCAATCCCTGGTCTGGGAAGATCCCACATACCATGGAGCAACTAAGCCTGTGCGCCACAACTACTGAGCCTGTGCTCTAGAGCCGTGAGCCACAACTGCTGAGCCCATGAGTCACAACTACTGAAGCCCGCACACCTAGAGCCCGTGCTCTGCAACAAGAGAAGACACCACAGTGAGAAGCCTGTGTACCGCAGCAAAGAGTAGCCCCAACTTGCCGCAACTAGAGAAAGCCCGCGTGCAGCAACCAAGACCCAATGCAGCCAAAATATAAATAAATAAAATAAAAAAAATTGTGTGGAATCGAAATGGAGCAGGACCCCTATGGTCCTTGCCCCCCATATCCTCAACCTGCCTTTTGTCTGTGGAAAAATTTTGGCCAAAGAATAAGTTTAATCAGAGAATTGAGAAAATGCAGAAACAAAGGAAAACAGTCCAACAAGACTAAATAATAATAGTTTAGTCATTAAGCAAAGTCAAGGGCCTTTAGCTCCCCCTCAAGGGCTATAGATAATATACTGAGCCATATCCTTTGAGCTGCCTTCTAGACACTAAAACCCCACCAGGTGGAAGAAGAAAACTACATGATGACCAGACTGTAGCCATGATGTAAGCTGCCACAATTCCAAAAGCTGGCCTCAAAGTAATGGGAACAGAACTTCCCTGGTGGCGCAGTGGATAAGAATCTGCTTGCCAATGCAGGGAACACAGGTTCGATCCCTGGTCAGGGAAGATCCCACATGCCGCGGAGCAGCTAAGCCTGTGCGCCACAACTACGGAGCCTGCACTCTAGAGCCTGCGAGCCACAACTACTGAAGCCTGCACACCTAGAGCTCTTCAACAAGAGAAGCCACCGCAGTGAGAAGCCTGCGCACCACAACGAAGATTAGCCCCCGCTCGCCGCAACTAGAGAAAGCCCACACGCAGCAACAAAGACCCAATGCAGCCAAAATTATAAATAAATAAAAGAAATGGGAACAAACTGACCCTGGAACTGAAGGGGTTTTTTTTTTGTTTGTTTGTTTGTTTTGTGATACGCGGGCCTCTCACTGTTGTGGCCTCTCCCGTTGCGGAGCACAGGCTCCGAACGCGCAGGCTCAGCGGCCATGGCTCACGGGCCCAGCCGCTCTGCGGCATGTGGGATCTTCCTGGACCGGGGCACGAACCCATGTCCCCTGCATCGGCAGGGGGACTCTCAACCACTGTGCCACCAGGGAAGCCCACTGTCCCATGTTAGGGAAGTTTTCGACTACAACCCCTTCAAATATTTTCTCAGATCCTTTCTCTTTCTATTCTTCTGGGACCCCTATAATTCGAATGCTGGTGCATTTAGTGTTGTCCCAGGGGTCTCTGAGACGGTCCTCATTTCTTTTCATTCTTTTTTCTTTATTCTGCTCCTTGGCAGTTGTTTTTTTAAGTGGGGTATAGTTGCTTTACAATGTTGTGTTAGTTTCTGCTGTACAATGAAGTGAATCAGCTATATGTGTACATATATCTCCCCCCTCTGGCACCTCCCTCCTCCTGCCCATCCCACCCATCTAGGTCACCACAGAGCACCGAGTTGAGCTTCCTATGCTATACAGCAGGTTCCCTGTTCTCTGTTTTACACAGGGTAGTGCATATATGTCAATCCCAATCTCCCAATTCACCCCAGCCCCCTTCCCCCACCCACCGTGTCCACATGTCCATTCTCTATGTCTGCATCCCTATTCCTGCCCTGCAAATAGGTTCATGTGTACCATTTTTCTAGATTCCACATATATGTGTTAATATACGATATTTGTTTTTCTCTTTCTTACTTCACTCTGTATGACAGAGCTCTGGGTCCATCCATGTCTCTGCAAATGACCCAGTTATGTTCCTTTTTATGGCTGAGTAATATTCCATTGTATATATGTACAATGGAATATTATGTAATTTATTTGGCTGTGCCAGGTCTTAGTTGCGGCATGCGGGCTCTTAGTTGTGGCATGTGGGCTCTAGTTCCCTGATCAGGGGTCAAACCTGGGCCCCCTGCATTGGGAGCATGGAGTCTTAACTACTGGACTACCAGGGAAGTCCCTATACCACATCTTCTTTATCCATGCATCTGTCAGTGGTTGCTTCCATGCCCTGGCTATTGTAAATAGTGCTGCAGTGAACATTGGGGTGCATGTGTCTTGTTTTTGTTAATAAATTTATTTATTTTTATGTATTTATTTTTGGCTGCGTTGGGTCTTTGTTGCTGCGTGCGGGCTTTCTCTAGTTGCAGCGAGCGGGGGCTACTCTTCATTGTGGTGCGCGGGCTTCTCATTGTGGTGGCTTCTCTTGTTGTGGAGCATGCGTTCTAGGGCATGGGGCTTCAGTAGTTGTGGTGCACAGACTCAGTAGTTGTGGCTCGTGGGCTCTAGAGCGCAGGCTCAGTAGTTGTGGCACACGGGCTTAGTTTCTCCTTGGCATGTGGGATCCTCCCAGACCAGGGCTCGAACCCATGTCCCTTGCATTGGCAGGTGGATTCTTAACCACTGTGCCACCAGGGAGGCCCTATGGGTTTGTTTTTGTAGGTCTTTTTCTTCTCTTGTGTTTCCTGCCTTGAGAAGTTCCTTTAGCATTTGTTGTAAAGCTGGTTTTGTGGTGCTGAATTCTCTTAGCTTTTGCTTGTCTGTAATGCTTTTGATTTCTTCATCAAATCTGAATGGTCTCCTTGCTGGGTAGAGTAATCCTGGTTGTAGGTTTTTCCCTTTCATTACTTTAAACATATCCTGCCACTCTCTTCTGGCCTGAAGAGTTTCTGCTGAAAAATCAGCTGATAACTTTACGGGGATTCCCTTGCATGTTAGTTTTTGCTTTTCCCTTGCTGCTTTTAATATTTTTTCCTTAAATTTAATTTTTGTTAGTTTGATTAATATGTATCTCGGCGTGTTTCTCCTTGGGTTTATCCTGTATGGGACTCTCTGTGTTTCCTGGACTTGGGTGGCTATTTCCTGTCCCGTGTTAGGGAAGTTTTCGACTACAACCCCTTCAAATATTTTCTCAGATCCTTTCTCTTTCTATTCTTCTGGGACCCCTATAATTCGAATGCTGGTGCATTTAGTGTTGTCCCAGAGGTCTCTGAGACGGTCCTCATTTCTTTTCATTCTTTTTTCTTTATTCTGCTCCTTGGCAGTTGTTTCCACCATTCTATCTTCCAGCTCACTTATCTGTCCTTCTGCCTCAGTTACTCTGCTATTGATTGCTTCTAGTGTATTTTTCATTTCAGTTATTGTGTTGTTCATCACTGTTTGTTCTTTATTTCTTCTAGGTCCTCGTTAAACATTTCTTGTATTTTCTCGATCCGTACCTCCATTCTATTTCTGAGATTTTAGATCATCTTTACTATCATTACTCTGAATTCTCTTTCAGGTAGGTTGCCTATTTCCTCTTCATTTATTTGGTCTTATAGGTTTTTACCTTTATCCTTCGTCTGTAACATACTTTTTTGTCGTCTCATCCTTTTTGTGTGTGTGTGTAACAGGTGGGGCTGTGTTCCTGTCTTGCTGCTTGTTTGGCCTGAGGCGTCCAGCACTGGAGTTTGCAGGCAGTTGGGTGGAGCCAGGTCTTGGTGCTGAGATGAGGACTTCCGGGAGACCTCACACCAATTAATATTCCCTGGCACCTGAAGTTCTCTGTTAGGCTAGCAGCTTTGACTTTGTACTCCCACCATAGGAGCTTAGGCCCGACTTCTGGCCTGGGAATCAAGACCTGCACAAGCTGTACAGCATGGCAGAAAAAAAAAACAAAAAACACAAACAGGGAAGAGCAGAACAATAACAAATAATAAAAAATAAAATAAAATTAGAAAAATAAAAATTATATTAGAAAAAATAACAATAAAAATGAAACAACAAAACAGAACCACAACAGCAAAAAAATAAAAAATAAAATAAAGAAAAAGACTATAAAAGATTTAAAAAATAAAATAAAATAGGAACTTCCCTGGTGGTCCAGTGGCTAAGACTCCGCGCTCCCAATGCAGGGGGCCTGGGTTCGATCCCTGGTCAGGGAACTAGATCCTGTGTGCTGCAACTAAGAGTTCACGTGCCACAACTAAAGATCCCGCATGCCGCAACGAAGATCCTACACATGGCAACGAAGATCCCGTGTGCAGCAACTAAGACCCAACACAGCCAAATAAATAAATAAATAAATATTTTTAAAAAATACTTTATAAATAATAAAATAATTGTTTTTACATCTTTATTGGAATATAATTGCTTTACAATTGTGTGTTAGTTTCTGCTTTATAACAAAGTCAATCAGTTATACATATACATATGTTCCCGTATCTCTTCCCTCTTGCATCTGCCTCCCTCCCACCCTCCCTATCCCACCCCTCCAGGCGGGCACAAAAGCACTGAGCTGATCTCCCTGTGCTATGCGGCTGCTTCCCACTAGCTATCTATTTTACGTTTGGTAGTGTATATATGTCCATGCCACTCTCTCACTTTGTCACAGCTTACCCTTCCCCCTCCCCATATCCTCAAGTCCATTCTCTAGTAGGTCTGTGTCTTTATTCCTGTCTTACCCCTAGGTTCTTCATGACATTTTTTTCCCTTAGATTCCATATATATGTGTTAGCATACGGTATTTATCTTTCTCTTTCTGACTTACTTCACTCTGTATGACAGACTCTAGGTCCATCCACTTCGCTACAAATAACGCAATTTCGTTTCTTTTTATGGCTGAGTAATATTCCCTGGTGCCTCCTCTATCAGTGTCCTTGCCCCCATGGTGAGCTACAGCCTATCCCTGCCTCCCCAGTAGGCCTCCAAGACCTCTAGGTAGGTCTCTGGACCCGCTGTGTCAGCCCTACCTCTGCGTGTTTTCCTCTCACCAGTGTCTATTCCTGAAGTTGGCCCGGAGCACACGTGCCTGTACAGGCCAGCTGGGGCTCAGGCCCCCACAGGTGTGCCTGTAGGGGCCGGCGCAGCCGGAGGAGGCCTTGGAGGGGGGGTGGCACTCAGCCTGCCTGGACCCACATGGCCAGAGGAGGCCCTGTCAGGGGCCTGACCTCAGGCTGCCAGGACCTGCGTGGCCAGAGGAGGCTTTGGCGGAGGCAGAACTCAGCACTGGGACCTATGCAGCCCGTGGAGGCCTTGTGGGGGGGCGGCACTCAGGCCCTCTGGGACCTGCGCAGCCGGAGGAGGCCCTGGCTGGGTCAGGGCTCAGGCCCGGGGACCCACGTGGCCGAAGGGGGGCCCAGGGGGTGGGGGTTCAGGCCTGGGACCCCAGCAGGCTCACCAGAGCCCGAGTGGGCAGGGGAGATGCTAGCTGCGTTCCCCTCTGATCCCCCAATCCCCCAAAGGTCCCTCTCTGTCCCCGCTGATCCCCTCGCCATGAGTGGGCCCCTCCAAGTGTGGGAATGTCTCCCCTCCCCCAGCTCCCCCTCAGGGGCGCTGGTCCTGTCCTGCCTCCACTTTTCTTTCCCCCCTCTTTCCCTCCCACGTTCTACCTTGTCAGCCAGGATTCCTCCTGTCCACTTAGGTGTCTGAGGTTTCGCACCAATGCCTAGTACGTGCCCTTGGAACTGAAGATTAACTGTACTTAAAACAATCAAGATGACGCTGATCAGACCACTGATGACCAATTTCAAGATGACGGTCAGAGCTGACTGTGCTGTTCTGCATGTAGCCCCCTCCCTTCACCTATAAAAACTCTTGCCAACTAATCGTCAGCGGCAGGGAGTTGGCCTTTGGACAGGAATCCGCCCTCCTCCCCAGGTTGCCAGCCTCCAAAATAAAGCAAACTTTCCTTTCCACCAAACTTGCCTCTTTATTGGCTTTAGAACACAAACCCCGCTTTCGGTAATAGAATTGAGGGAACCTCAGCCACAGCTGGAGTCTGGGCAGGCCTGTGGGGGAGCTCTCATGCCCGCCACGCATGTCCATGACCCAGACGGGAAAGACAGCTGCCTCCACTTACTGTCCCTCAGGAGGAGGAAATTTTTCTGCCCAGACAGCCCAGCCAATCAGAGACAGCCACAGCCCAACCAATGGGAAGCCTCCATACTGTGGACTCCCAGCTCCTCCAATGTACTCTGGTTACCACGGCCCCTCCTCACGCTCCCTCCTTCCCCTATAAAAGCAAGTTTCCCTTCCTTGTTCTCTGGATTTGCTTCTGGTCCCCTGTAGCTTGCATTTCTGGAGTCACCATTCCTCTGGCTATTCCAGAACAAACCTGCTTTTGCTGGTGAAACAGGCTAGTCTATTTATTTTAAAATTTACTTTTATTATTTTTGGCTGTGTTGGGTCTTCGTTGTTGCACATGGGCTCTCTCTCTATTTGCCGTGAGCGGGGGCCACTGTTGGTTGCGGTGCGCGGGCTTCTCATTGCGGTGGCCTCTTGTTGCAGAGCTCTAGGCACACAGGCTTCAGTAGTTGTGGCACGCGGGCTCAGTAGTTGTGACTTGCAGGCTCTAGAGCACAGGCTCAGTAGTTGTGGCACACAGGCTTAGTTGCTCCGCAGCATGTGGGATCTTCCCAGACCAGGGCTCGAACCCGTGTCCCCTGCATTGGCAGGAGGATTCCCAACCACTGCGCCACCAGGGAAGCCCTGGCTAGTCTATTTTTAAAGTTGACAAGTACTACCCCTTGGCCCTTGTCACCCTGGGATCCCATCACCCCCAGCTCGATGGAAGCTTTGGCCACTGTAAGCTCTGACCTACAGAGAAGAGCCCCACAGGGCCCTGAGGACGCTGGGGCCCCACTCATGAATTTATTTCTCAGAAGTGTGGTGAAAAGTGCATCTTCCAGGCTCTCTGGGGTGGGCGAGCAGGTCTCACATGGTAAGTCCACTCTAACATTTGATCTCTCAGCACCTTAGGACCCCCTGATCTACCATCTGCTATGGACGTTCTGACATTTTCAGTTTGTTTAGAGTTGCCGTCGTGGGGTCCAGGTTTGCCAACCAACCAAGCACACCAGCAGAGCGCCCCAACTGCTTGCAGTCACCCACGGACCCAAGAGCCCTGCTAAGTGAGCCCACATCTACCTTCACCTTCATGCAACTTCCTGTTCCTTCTACACTGGTCCTACACCCTGAGGATACATTCTCCTCATTTCTGTGGATATAAATCAGCTCAGCTGTCCAGTTCTTCCCGTGTGCCTCACAGACCTTCACGGGTCACACTTTCTACGTTACCGTCACCCTCTAGGCCCCCCTGAGACTTGCCTCTGGTTGAGGGTCTGGAGAGGGAGAGGCAGTGGGCTGTGTGCTCGAAAGGACCAGCAGTTCCCTGCAAGACAGCAACCTCAGGGTGGGCGGTTTCCGGTTCCTCGGGCGAAGGGCGACTGAGCGCCAGGGAAGGTGGCTGGAAGGGCTGCTTCCACCAGGAAAGGGAAACCAGCGACACTTAGTGGTTCCAAGCGTCCCCCCATGGGTCCCCATCTCACTGTTCCAGGTCCCATTCATTGCCAATTGATGCTGCAGCTTTAAAACAGGGTCCCTGCAGGGCCAGGAATTCAATTTGTGCTTTAATTCAGCATGAGATTTTGGGTGGGATTTTGGAAATCTTCCCCTGCAACTACGGAGGACCCGGGTTTCTTCCAGGGCCACCCCAGACACTTTCAGTCCCTTAAGCAGGCCTTGGGCTGGGAGTGTTCCTTCCCCGTATGTCTCCAGTACACTTAGAAGCAACCGGCCGGTCCTACCATCCTTGAGTTGAGGAGTGCCACAGATGACGGGAAACATCGTGCAGAATGCAACCCACCACTCCAGCAAGCAGGGGCTGGGCCAGGCCTGGGCCCCAGCCTTTCTCCAGCGAGTCTCCCTGAGCCCAGGAGCAGGGGGCGGTGTAGGGAGGGCTGGGGAAGGGAAAGGGCTGTGTGAGGAGAAGCAGATGCCAACAGACCCATGAGGGGACCATCAGGAGAGGGGCAGAAGGACATGAGACCTGAGGGTCTCACACACAGCACACTCTCAACACACACACCCCACACCACACACACCACACACACCACACCACACACACACCACACACACACCACGCACACCACACACCACACACACACCACACACACCACAGACACCACACACCACAGACACCACAGACACCACACACCACACACACCACACACCACAGACACCACACACACCACACCACACACACCACACACACCACACACACCACACACACCACACACCACACACACCACACACCACACACCACACACACCACACACCACACACACCACACACCACACACACCACACACACCACACCACACACACCACACACACCACACACCACACACACACCACACACACCACAGACACCACACACCACAGACACCACAGACACCACACACCACACACACCACACACCACACACACCACACACCACACACACCACACACCACACCACACACCACACACACCACACACACCACACACACCACACCACGCACACCACACACACCACACACACCACACACACACCACACGCACCACAGACACCACACACCACAGACACCACAGACACCACACACCACACACACCACACACACCACACACACCACACCACACACACCACACACACCACACACACCACACACACACCACACGCACCACAGACACCACACACCACAGACACCACAGACACCACACACCACACACACCACACACACACCACACACACCACACACACTACACACCACACACCACACACACCACACACCACACACCACACCACACACCACACACACCACACACACCACACACACCACACACACCACACACACACCACACACACTACACACCACACACCACAGACACCACACACCACACACCACACACACCACACACACCACACACACCACACACACCACACACCACACACCACCCGGACGCCTGCCCCCACAGCTGCGTTGCTGGCTGCTTTTCTATCCCTCTCATTCTGGGTGCTTCATTCTCCAGAACCATCCCTCCAGGGGCTGCCCTCTGCCCTGGGGCCAGAGGCCATGGCCCTGCAGCCAAGGGGCAGGGGTGGGGGTGCAAAATGCCCCCCCCAACACAGTTGGTGGCCCATGTGCTCCTGACATCGCTCATCAGAGTCTCCAAAAGGAAAGTCCTTGGCTCCTCATTGAACCAATGTAAGTGGCCACCGTAAGCTTGCTTGTGCTCTGTGCCCGTGATGCTCTAGCTTGTGTGGCAAAACCCCAGCCCTCTTGCATCAGGTGTATTTAAAGAATTAACTTTACCAGAGAGGTGTGGTCCTGGCCTCGTCTCCTGGGGTGGGATCTCCAGGGCCCACGTCGTCCTGCCTGATGGGAGCTTGTCGGTTGCCTGGAGCCTTGGCCACCTGCTGGCCCAGTGTGTGACTTGTGCCCAGGGCTTTGGGACACGCACATCAGTTCTGACTCTGGGAAGGGCTGGGTCTAAAGGATGGCCAGCCACGGGGGCAGAAGGTGATGAGGCCCCAATAGAAACTAAAGGTCTGGGAGAGCTTCCTTGGGTGGCAGTACTCTGTGTGTGTTGTCACACGTCAGGGCTCTGCCGGGAGAGGACAGCGGAAGCTCTGTGTTCGGACCTCCCAGATTCCACCCTCTATGTCTCTTCCTTTGGCTGATTTCCTGTATCCTTTTGCTGTAATAAAACTGTAATCACAGGTAGAGCACATCTGAGCAGGGGTCAGGGTGGGGCTGGGGCTGGCCGCGGTCCGGGACAAGCGGCCTCTGAGGGGAAGGGGCCCCCTCAAAGGGCCAGCCCTCGGGCACCTGCTGGGAAAGGCTGGGATCCAGGCTGAGCGCAAGAACGGCCACAGGGCTCTCAGGGAGGGCCGTGCGCCCAGCAGAGCAGGGACGGGGGTGCACGACAGGGGTGCCTGGGAAGCAGGCCAGGCCCCACCCTGCTGCCCAGGCTGGACAGGGCTTGATGCCACCTAGAAAATTCCACGTGGACTGTACCCTCTGGACCTGGAAATCAAGCCTGTCTCCCAAACAAGGGCGCCTGGGTGCAGCCAGGGTCAGGGGTGGGTGGGGCTCTCCCATGCCCCATCCGGACGCCGCCCCGTTTTGCTGTTCGGTCTGAGCCCGTAGCTCCTCTCTGAGCTGCAGTGTCTCTGCTGTGCCACCTGACCCCCACCAGAGCCACAGCCGTGGTCCCAGCTCTGCCCACTGCTCAGTCCGGAGCCCCTACTTGCTCCAAACCCTTCCTTGTCCTCCACTGCTTGCCTGGGGCCCACCTCCTGGCCCACTGGTTCTACTGCATGAAGAGCCTTTGATCTGCTTGTATCCCTGTGTTCCTCTCCCAAAGGCCAGGTCACCTTTGCTCACTGCCCAGCTCCTGCCCTGCTTAGACCTGCAAGTCTCCCTGCTGGCCCCCCTTCACCTTCTGGCTTCTGGGCCCAGCTGGGGTGTCAGCAACCTCAAGGGTCACCCCTTTGGACTCACGCACTACTGGTACGAATCTCACACTTCCATCTGCTCCGTCACTTGCAGTCACCTGAACCCTGGGAGGGCAGGGGCCGCTCTCTCCATTACTGTTTCCCTAGCAGTTGGGAGAGAGTGTGTTTCCAACGTGTGTCTACAGAGTGAATGAATGAATGAATGACACATTCTAAAACAAGGGGGACAGCCAACGTGTAGCCACACAGAACTGTGTGGGCCGTGAGCTGTGCCTGCCCAGGGAGCTTGCGATCGAGAGGGCGGGAAGGAACGGGAACAGGGGCGTGAGTTCCGATAACAGCAGTCAAGTCTTCCACCCCTGAGCCCCTAGCCTGGCCCACGTCCAAGACGGGTGGAAACGGCTTTATTATTGTCAATAGGACTGTTATCAAGAGAGCACTGTGGGGCTTCCCTGGTGGCGCAGTGGTTGAGAGTCCGCCTGCCGATGCAGGGGACACGGGTTCGTGCCCCGGTCTGGGAGAATCCCACATGCCGCGGAGTGGCTGGGCCCGTGAGCCATGGCCGCTGAGCCTGCGCGTCCAGAACGGGAGAGGCCGCAACAGTGAGAGGCCCGCGTACCGCAAAAAAAAAAAAAAAAAAAGAGAGCACGGTTGACAGTGAGGCCTCTTAGACACAGGGCATGAACCCTTAAGAGGAGATTAAGAGGACCTGAACCCCATAGAGCACAGGGGGACTTCCCGAATGAAGCAAGAGGCAGGTGCAACTGAGGGAAAGCGTAAGGGGGCCCTGGGAAGGAGAGAAAACCTGCGCAGCTCACTGAGCGCAGGTCACCATTCCTGTCGCCATTCGTGTGTGCCTGCTTGGGCACATGCACGTGTGAGCACACACACACACACAGGGAGACACATGGACACACACAGGTGTAGGCACACGTGAGCACGCACACGAGCACACATTCGTCCGGCCGGCACAGTGAAGAGGACCCTGGACATCAGCAGGTTCATTCTTTTTTAATTTTTTTGGCACGTCCACTCTTGATGCTGGGCTGACCCAGTAGCCAGGCTGAGCTGTGTCTTTATCACTGTGCTTAGGGTCCTCTTGCAGGACAGCCATGCTAAGGAGGGGACAGAACCCTGGCACTCCCTGGAGCTGGCCACACGGGCCGGATCTCGGGGAAGGGTGGCTAATGGCACGTTGGCCGTGGTGAGGGCCCCTAGGTCGGCTGCCGCTCCCCGGTCTCGGGGAGGCTCCTGGGGATTCTGCTGGGCCAGATTCACACCAGGTGCTGAGAGCTGGGCCCAGTCCTGCGGCCTTTGAAGTCACCATGGGTGGGGGCTGGAGAAATACTCGCCCTCCTGGAGAGAAGCCAAGGGCCATCTCAAGGACATAGTTTGTTTTCTTCTGGGCAATGATGGGATTGAAAGGACCTGAGACCTTCTGGCTCCCACTTTCCTGGACACTGTGCTGGTCCTTCTGGCTCTCAGGACAGGCCTTGCGTGGCCAGCAGCTGGCAAGGACCAAGGTGCCAAGCTGACTGTGCAGGGAGCAGAGCACTCCAGGTCAGATCCCAGCCCCAGGCCTCTGTGCTCCGCGCAGGGAGTGGGATCCAGGGCTCAGGCCACCCCAGGAGCCCAGCTGGGGGCCCTTTGCCTCCAGGAGTGTCTGTGGGCTCATCGCCAGGCCTTTCCTGCCACAAGCAACCCCTCTGTAGGGGGGGGCGTTCAAGCCCACAGATGCCACAGAGAAAGCGCTTCCTGCAGGCCTCCTTTGAGGACCTCAGGCCAGCACCTGCGGTCACCTCCAACGAGGCGGACTGTCACCATCAGACCACGGCCTTTCTGGTCCTTCCCACGTCGGCTTGGTGGCTCTTTTCTTCCCCCGCAGGGGTGAGTCCCTCCTGTGCTGTCGGGGCTGAGCGTCTCAGAGGGGACAGGGACATGCAGGGAGGGGGCCCCACAGCGTAGGCACAGGGTGGAGGGGCCGTGCCTGGCACTGGCCAAGGAGGCAGGATCGGGGGGGGATCCCTCACTGCTGAGTCTCAGTGTTTCTCAGGACGTCCCACCCCCCACCCCCTGCTGTCTCCTGAAAACCCCAACCCTGCTCTGGGGCTCTGCCCTCCGGGAAGCTCCTACCTCAGTACCAGGGTTTTGGAGAAATAAGAGGGAGGCTTGAGTGCCAGGGTTCTTGGGCCAGGAGGCCCACTCCCCAGAGGCTCCTGGGTTCCTGGGATCCACAGAAGCTTCTCTGGTGGGAAAGGGTCTGAGGTCCCTGCCCCCAGTATAATGGGATTATAGCCTGAGCAATAGAGTGTGGACTGGGAGAGGCCCTGCTCTCCCAAGAGACGTGCCAAGAGGCTAAGCCCTTCCTGGCAGGGAAGCGCTCCCGGGAGAGGAGAGCGCCAGAAGTGAGGTGATAGCCTGGGAAAAGCTGCCGGGCCATTCTGAGGAGCAGGCCTGAGTGGCCGAGGATGCGGAGCTAGGGAGGGGGCAGCGAGCTCCCTGTGGGCAAGCTGCCTTCCCGTGGCCCCGCCCCACTGTGGGGCACAGAGGCCCCATACTCTTCTGGAGTCAGCAGTTCACGGAAGAGTTGACCCCCGCCTGGAGGCACAGGGCCCCAAGTACTGTGAATCTGGAGCTGAGGACCCTGCAATCCCGTCCAGGAGAACTTTCTGGGGTGAGGAGGGGTTTCTCATACTGCAGGTCAGATCACTCAGTCCTCAGCAGTTCTGCCTGCTCCCTACACAGCCCGGCCTCTCCCAGCCACTTGGAAAGGATGAGCCCTTCCTCCAGGTGATGGTGTCCCTGGGGAGTGGCCCAGCGCAGATGCATATCTGCCTTCCTAGGCCCCACCAGACCCTCCCACCAGCTAGTGCCTCCTCAGGACCTGCTGTAACTTGCCGCTCAGAGCAGAGGAACAAGACAGAAAGAGACTGAGGTGTACAACACACTGTCCTCTCCATAAACCAAAATTATGCGCGCAGACATTTGCTTCCAGTGGTAATGTTGTAACTGGTACCCACACTAGCCCTCCTGCTGTCAATAACCATGAATCTTGACAACGGAGGCCCCGTTATTGTTTTCAGGAAACGGATAACAAGCAGCACAAGACTTCTGTCTCTGGAGGGTGGGACCCCTGAGATGAGACCCACAGACGGACCTCACCTCCTCCGAGGGGTGGAGGCTGGAGTCCAAGCAGATGCACGGTCCTGCCAAGCAGAGAAGGCCGATCGGGACTCGAGGAGTTGAAGGAGCTGAACTCTTCAGGGCACAGCAGCAGAGATGGCTGTGAGTCAATGGCTGAGGGCTGGGCTGTGTGTACACAGGGTGAGATGACCCAAGAGAGGTTCAGGGCACAACAGAGCTACCAGGAGTGAAGCAGTGCTGGAGGCCTGCAAGTGGTGGCCCCGCCAGAGTGGACGCAGCTCATTAATATCTAGTCCACTCCCTGGGCACCCAGCTGAGGCCTGCAGAGTCTGATCCTTACCAGTCAGGACCAGTAGAGGGAGACTTACTCCAGTCCTAATCCCCGAGACCTTGATAACGTGCACAGAGACAAGAGTCTGGAGGCCAAATCCCACTAAGTTAGAGGCCCTTGGGAAATGCCATAGGTTTTCCACAGATGACCTTAATGAAGCGCAGACGCAAGCCCAAACAGGTGCAGTGATTTCTCAGTAAATAAGCTGCCAGAACAAACAACACTTCGCGGAGAATAACGAAGTCCAGACTCTCTGTGGCATGTCATTCACAATGAAAATTGTCTAGACATGAAGAGAAACAGGAGAATGTTACTCAAAGTCAAGAAAAAAAAAGCAACCAATTAAAAAATTGTCTGGCTTTACCAAGCAAGACTTTGAAGTAGCTATTATAACTATATTCAAAGAATGAAAGGGGAAGCCACCTCAGGGGTAGGTGGAGACAGACCCCTAGCTCAGGTGGGAGGGAAGAAAGCTTTCGGCTCCAGTCAGAACCTGAGCCGCCAGCGGAGGCTCTGGTGCAGAGATGAGACACAGCATGTATAGCAGCCCTGTGCCCAGCACATATCAACGAAATTATTTGGAGGTGACAACTCTGGACGAGAGTTGGAACCCATCCCACATGGAGAACAGAGTCACCCTGATTCAACACCTTCCAGCCTGTCAAGCTTCCAAAGGCTCTCGTGCCCCGGCTGAGATTCAAAGTACAGGTGCTTCTCCCTCCTCCTCTTAAAAGACATAAGAATGATGGGACGTCCCTAGTGGCGCAGTGGTTAAGAATCCGCCTGCCAGTGCAGGGGACACGGGTTCGATCCCTGGTCCGGGAAGATCCCACATGCCGTGGAGCAACTAAGCCCGTGCGCCACAACTACTGAGCCTGCGTGCCACAACTACTGAAGCCCGTGTGCCTAGAGCCTGTGCTCGGCAACAAAGAGAAGCCACAGCAATGAGAAGCCCATGCACCACAAGGAAGAGTAGCCCCTGCTCGCTGCAACTAGAGAGAGCCCGTGCAGCAATGAAGACCCAACACAGCGAAAAATAATAAATAAATTTATAAAAAAAGAATGATGACTTTCCCTTATAACTGTGTGCAGCACCCAGGAGCTGTAATAGGGAAGAGCCTTGTATTCTATGACAAGGTAATTACTAAAGGGATGTTGCCTATTAGTTTATATTACACATAATGGCCCATCTCTGGGAACCCTGCCTCCCAGGTAAAGAGCGTGAAGCTAAAATACCTTTGTTTAGCTGACATGAAATATCCCAACCAGGCCCACCTGTGAATGGCTGTAGGGAGGAAGAAATTAACACATCCCTTCCAGAGTCTGGCCAGAACCAGAACTTTCCCCCCTCCCCTTTTAGTATTAGAAGCCTGAATTCTACCTCGGGGAAGATGGTTCTTTGGGACACTAGTCCACTATCTTCTTGATCTGCTGGCTTTCTGAATAGTCGCTGTTCCTTTGCCCCAACACCTCGTCTCTCAAGTTATTGGCCTGCCGTGCAGTGAGCAGTCTGAGCTTGGACTCGGTAACAGAGCCGCCGTCTCAAGCTGAGGGGCCTTCCTTCCATATCGCCTCTACTTTTTATAGTCCTGTGTGGTCAGGACACTCAAGATGGCTGTCCTCTTGCTCTCTGTACATCCCCCGCAGGACCAGTGCCTGCTTCACTTACACCCTACTCACATGACTGACCTTTCTACATACTTGCGCTAGGCCCCAGCTAGAGATCGTTCTTATCAAAGGGGTGGTGAGGGGCGTGCCCCTCTAATGGTTTCCCTGGTAACTAATGAGCCCACCTGATGTCAATTCCACCCCCCCCCCCACCGGCCTGGGAGCGAAGGCTGCTGCCATGTCCTGCTTGCCGCCCCGCCGCACATGGTGGGGTGTCGTTCTAGGACGTTGTCTCGGACACTTAAGCTCCCCCACCCATTAAACCACTGATGTCTCTGCTGCTGACGCCGGGCTCTTTCTTTGATCTTGAAGCTGGGTAAGTACAGGCCTTGTAGGCCTGTGGGATGCAGCCCAACACCTCTTTTATTTCATTTTTCTTCCCCTAACTACTCCTTCCAAAAACGATTTGTACTTATGGACTTTGCTTCACATTCCCTATGAGTTAGGAGTGCTTCTAGCTGCAAACAAGGTGATTAACACTGGCTGAAACGTTTCTCTCGTAATAACAAATGCATGGTGAGAACGTGGCGCCAGCAACGTCAGAGACCCAGGATCTTTCCCTCTGTCCACTTAGTGAGACGGAGCAGGACCCTGAGGGCCCTGCTGAGTACAAATCCTTTCCCTGTCCCCTGTTTCTTTTTGTAGGAAATAGGTTTCCTTCAGCCTCCTTGGCCTTCCCTGAGTTCCAAAGGGCAGATTCAAAGAGTTGCTAATCAGGGAAGGGAGGGGATGCAGAAACAAAGGAGGAGCAGTCACGAAACAATAGTGCAGCCTTGGGGCAGGGTCCTGGCTCCTCCTCAAGGAATAGAGGTAACAATATCTTTGAGCTCTTCTGCAGGAGCTAAGGCCCCCACCGAGTCAGAGGATTGTAACCTCAGGCTGAGCCAAGATCCTAGAACACCGCCCTGCTACCTCACCACCAAACAATCAGAAGTGAGTCACACCCTGCAGCCTTCACCCCAAATTTCACCTATTAAAATCTTCTCCCGGAAAACCATCGGGGAGTTCAGGTTTTTTTGAGCATGAACTACCCTTTCTTGTTCTCCTTGCTTGGCCCTGCAATCAACCTTTCTCTGCTCCAATCTCCGATGTTTCGGTACGTTTGGCCTCACTCATCGGGCACATGAATTTGCATTCAGTAACATCGATGCCACAGCGCTCTTTACCTGTTCCAGCTTCCCTGGCTGTTATGGTGGCCATGTGACTTCTTCAAGCCAGTGACATATGGGAAATTAACATCCCTACTGGGCTCAGATGGTGTGTATCTAGTATGCATTCATCCCGCTTTCTCCTCCATTTCACCTGGACGATCCAAGGATGCTGGGCCCCAGGGATATAAGCAGCCTGAGTTCCTGACTCACCACCCATGCAGGTCACAGTGTGACGTGAACAAATACGCTTCCAGGGCTTAGTGGTTTCTGCAGCACAGCCTAGCGCATCCTGACATACATTCTCCAGGTTGGCTTCTTTTTTTTTTTTTAAATATAAAAAATTAATTAGTAAACTAATTCTGGCCTCATTTGTTGAAAAGACTTTTCCCCCTTGAATTGCTCTGGTGACACTGTTGGGAAGTCTATGATAGTAGAAGCGTGGATCTGTGGCTGGGCTCTGCTGTGTGTCCCACGGATCCATCTGTTGGTCCCAGTGCCAGCATCACAGCCCCCATACTGTAGTTTTGTGAAATGAAAGTCATATTTTTATGGCAAGACAAGAGATATTCAAACAAAAAATCGTCTCTGCTCTTTGACCTCGCTTCTCCCCTCACTGTGCATTGTGTATCTGCATTAGGCATCAGGCAAACCTACCCCATCAGCAGGAATACCTGCTCAACTGTAAAGACCAACATTCTCCCATCATCAACAAGACAACTCCTTAAGGGATAGCATTTTTTTAATGTTTTCTAAAATTAATTTAATTTATTTTTGGCTGTGTTGGGTCTTTGTTGCCACACGTGGGCTTTCTCTAGTTGTGACGAGTGGGGGCTACTATTCGTTGCAATGTGCGGGCTTCTCATTGCAGTGGCTTCTCTTGTTGCAGAGCACGGACTCTAGGTGCGTGGGCTTCAGTAGTTGTGGTTTACGAGCTTTAGAGTGCAGGTTCAGTAGTTGTGGCTCACGGGCTTAGTTGCTCCGCGGCACATGGGATCTTCCCAAACCAGGGCTCAAACCCGTGTCCCCTGCACTGGCAGGCGGATTCTTAACCACTGTGCCACCAGGGAAGCCCAGGGATAGCATTTCTTCCTGATCTTGTATGGGGTCACGTGACCCACCAGGATGACACTTAGATCTGGATCATGTAAATTGTCTATAATACGTCATTTGATGTACAGCCTTCTGTCTTAAAACTTACATAACTGTGCCTTGACTTCTAATGGGTGGAACAGTTCTCAGAGCTTTCTGAGATGCTCTTCCTGGGTTATAATCCTCAAATTTGGTTCAAATAAAAATTTGCATTTCTTTCTTAGATCGACTTAGATTTTTAATTTTTTTAATATTAAAAAAATTTTTGGCTGCCTTGGGCCTTTGTTGCTGCACACGGGCTTTCTCTAGTTGTGGTGAGCAGGGACTACTCTTTGCTGTGATGTGGGGGGGCTTCTCCTTGCACTGGCTTCTCTTGCTGCGGAGCAGGGGTTCTAGGAGCGTGGGCTTCAGTAGTTGTGGCACGAAGGCTCAGCGGCCATGGCTCACGGGCGTAGCCGTTCCACGTCATGTGGGATCTTCCCGGACCGGGGCATGTACCTGTGTCCCCTGCATTGGCAGGCGGACTCTCAACCACTGCGCCACCAGGGAAGCCCCAAGGTTGCTTTTTATATTCTATGTGTTTAGCATTTCCATATAAAGTTTAGATTCAGCTGGTCAGTTTTTTCGGTAATGTGTTTGCTGATTTTGGTACCAGAGTAATGCTGGCCTCATAAAACGAATTGGAAAATGTCCTCATCTATTTTCTGGAAGACTGTGTGTAAGATTGATGTTATTCCTTCCCTACATGTTTGATAGAATTCACCAATGAAACCGTCTGATCCTGGAGATTTCTTTATGGGAATGTTTTTGTTCAATTCAAATTATGTAATAAATATAGGGCTATTTCAATTTTTAATTTCATCTTGGCTACTTTTTAAATAACATCTTTATTGAGACATCACTCACACATCAAAAAGTGTACAGTTTTGAAGTGTATAATTCACTAGTTTTTTTTTTTTTTATTACATTCACAGAATTGTGTAACCATCACCATAATCTAATTCAGAGTGAAGTTAATTCCCACTGGGTTTCTTGCTTTACTCTGCACTGCCCCCTACTGTTTCCATGTTCTCGGAGTCTCTGGGGCCAAGCCTCACCTAGTTAAGCCTCAGCTGGGGATGGGCACGTCTGGCAACTCAATTTTTTTCACCGTTGTTTGCGTGTCTGAGAATGACCAGGAAAGTAGGTGTCGATTTTGGGGTTACAAATAAGTTTTATCATGTGGGTGAATTTGGAAACACAGAGTCTGAAAATAACGAGGATTGACTTTTCATCCCCTCAAAGTAAGCCCATACCCATCAGTGGTTATGCCCCATACACCCCAACTCTCCCCAGCCCTGGGGAGCTGGTCCATTTTGCAGGTCACCATTCCTCTGGGCTTGCTCAGTGCCTGGCATGCAATTACATGGGATGGACTGATGCTGAGTGAATAGTTGCCCAAAAAAATGTTAGATGGAGGTGCTTCCCTGGTGGCGCAGTGGTTGAGAGTCCGCCTGTCAATGCAGGGGACACGGGTTCGTGCCCCGGTCTGGGAGGATCCCACATGCCGCGGAGCGGCTGGGCCCGTGAGCCATGGCCACTGAGCCTGCACGTTCGGAACCTGTGCTCCTCAACGGGAGAGGCCACAACAGTGAGAGGCCCGCGTACTGCAAAAAAAAAAAAAAAAAGTTAGATGGAGGGCCAAGTACACACAATTTAATTTTGAACCTTAATTAACAAAATTTTAACTTTGATTATACATCTATTATGTCTACTATACGACATATTTTGTTATTTGTAAAATAACAAAAAGTGTGAAGAGAAAAAAACATTTTTATCAATTTTTGCACTTTTCAGGGACAATCACATAAACATTTTGGTGTGTTTCCTTCCAGGCTTTTTTCTCTCTGAACAATAAATGGACCGCCCACTTGGGCAGATCATGCAGCCTCAGGGTGCTAGCCAGTCCCACCTCCCCTTAGAGGGTGCTGGAGGGCTGGGGGTGACTATTTCTCTGCACCTGGTGAGGGAGGAGTCTGTGCCTCCGAGGTGGTCGAGCCTGGAGATCCAGACCTGACGCGGCTGCAGCTGGGGGAGGGGCAATTTGGTCCAACTGATGCTGTCCTGGGTCTGTGCTGTGTGGATGCCCCAATGGGCTGCGGTCTGGGAGGCTCAGTGTGTGTCTAGGTCTCGGGGGCTGTTACACATTCACATCTGGGAATGTGAGGGGAGGTGACTGCTGAGCATGGACAGTTCCCAGTGACCTGCCATAAACCCCTCTCCAAGGGACCTCGGTCTGACCACTCAGCCCATGCTGACTCCAACCTGCTTACTGGGTATTGCTGGCCTGCCCTACACACACACACACACACACACACACACACACACACACACACACACACACCTGCCCACACGTACACAGCCACACACGTTCGTACCCACATGCATACGTTTACACAGCAATTCCCACACACGCACGCACACATGTGCTCACCCATGCACATACACACGTACACGTCTGTGCACGCACACACGCTACTTCCACAGCGTGCTGAAAAAGCAAGCCTGGCACTCAGGCGGTCTGCCTCCTGGGGCAAGTTCTGTCATGTTTCCATCATTCCCTGCAGGCCCCCCCGCCCCCCGTCACATACTCTTCAACTCACACTGAAGAGCCCAGTGGGCAGCTTAAGGCTTGGCTGCACTGGCAGTGCGGTAAGGAACGCAGATCTGCCTGGCGTGGAGCTGGTCTGGGGCAGAGCCTTCAGGGGGAGGAGCTGGATGCTGTGTGGCCCTAGCCGGAGCTGAGCTGCCAGGTGCCACTGGTTAATTAAGACAATGACAGAGTAACAATCAAGGCTTTATTCACTCGTTGCAATAGCAGAGCGAGAGACCAGAAGGCAAGCGCTGGCTCCCCTTGTTCTGTTTCCTCCTCCCATGGAAAGGCACCGTCAAGGTCAAGGTGGGTCAGCTGGTGGGATGGGGATGCCTCACTGCAGAGAGGGCCTCACACAAAAGGCTCCTGCTGTTTCATGGACTTGGGGCCCAGGGTGGAGGAAGGGAGGACCAGTACTGAGCAATGAGTCAGAGTGGAGAAAAGTTCAAGTTCCCTCAGTAAGAACCCCTTGGCCGATGGCCCCCAAGAAGGTGGCCGCTGAATGGAGATGCCCTGGCTAGCAGTAAGCTGTGCCCAAGAGCACAGCCAGCCAGAGGGCCTGCATCCTTGAGTGCGGCTCCCCTCGGGAACAGAGAGGCCCTGTCTGGGCTCCAAAGCCTGGTGTGGGGAGGGCGGCTTCTCAAGAGAACAGAGGGTGAAGCATCTGTAGTCACCTTTGCTAAGCTGCAGCATCTCACACACAACCCTGGCCTGGAGTCCCCTCTCCAACAGGTGAGGGGAGCAGGACGGAGCCCTGGGAGTCAGATGTCAGCCCCCTCCCAGGTCCCCGGACCCTAGGGTGGGACCCTTCCTGTGAGAGCTGGGGCTGGGCCCCTGGGCAGGCACACAGCGCTGTCCTCCTCTCCCACAGTGCCAGGTCACCCGGGCCTGCCCGGGGCTGTGGGGAGGCCTCCAAGCCAGCTGGAGTATTTGCTGGGCGCCCTTATCTCCCTGGATGAGACCGTGACCGTGGCCGCCTGGAGCCCAGGAGGGAACAGCACTGTTCTTGCTCCCTCAGGCAGGCGTCGTCCACTTGCACCTGGGGCAGAGCCAGAGGCATATTTGGGTCGACGTCGAGGTTCACCGAGAGGCGACGTCACTCTGCTTCTGCTCAGGACACCAGTCCGTGTCCGGGTAAAGAAGGCAGTGGACGGACTTAAACCTGGGAGGGAAGTGGGAGTCAGGCTGCAAGACGGGTGGGCTGGCCCCAGCACTCCTCCCCACTGCCGGCTCACCGCGTGGGGTCCTGCTGCAGGCTGAAGCCTCCGGCCACGTTCACCACATTATGTGGGTTCTCAGGACCCCCGTAGCTCAAGGTGACCTGGGAGAGAGGAGGAGGGAGAGTCACTCTCCGGGCCAGTGCCTCCCACCCCATCCTTCACAGGAGATACCACTCGGCCTCCTGGTTTCCTAGCGCCCCCCACTCAGCGCTCTCAGGGCAGGCTCAGGAAGAGCACTGAAGAGTGATGGGGGCTGAGAGGCGTGGCCAGCACAGAAGACACCTCAGGGAGGTGGCTGGTGCATGTGTAGGGGCGAGAGGTCCCCAACCCCCTGCCCAAAGCTGATTCCCCCTCCCTGGGCCAGGTCTGTGACTCCTGTCACACCTGAACCACTGCCCATGGCCCGGGTGCCCTGGGCCCACCCACCTGGGAAGGCGCAGCAGCTGTTCTTTACAAAAGAGCCCCTGTATGAGCCTGGGAGCCCCGTACAGCCAGGACCCTGGGCCACAGCAGCCAGGGTCCAGGGTCCACGGCAAAGTTGCCGCAGCGCTGGAACCTACCCCCGCCCTGAGCCCTTGTTCAGCCGGGAGCCCATCTGGGTGCTGGGGAGCCAGGTGGGGGCAGGGGCCCGAGGCAGGGACACCTGCGGAGGCAGCAGGGGCCCAGCGCGCCTACCTGCTGGAGCAGGGTGTCGGGCGGCAGCCTCTGCAGGCTCTCCAGGTGGGAGTGGAACAGCGAGCTGTGCAACAGGCGGGCGCCCAGCAGCCCCTCCACAATGTAGCCCACCGTGCAGTCGTCCGGCAGCCGCACCCGCTCGGCTGTGCTCATGAAACTGCCCAGGCTGGGGAGCGGAGCGGGGACAGGTCAGTTCCTGCCCAGCCCTGGGCAGCTCCATCTGCGGCAGCCAGCGCCTGCCTGGCCTTCACTCACCTGGCCCATGGGCTCATCTTGAGTGCAAGGCCTCTGCTCAAGCAGAACCCGGCCCCTCCGGTAGCAAACCAGAACTTGACCGTGGTTACCTGAAGGGAAGGGAGCCACCGATCAGGTCTCTTCACCCCAACTCTTCGTCTGGGCACTCCAAGGGTCGTCCCCAAGCTGCTCCTTAATGACTCCCTGGTCAATTGGCAGAAGCTTCCCAGGGCACAAGGACACCGGGGCTTCCACAGCCCAGTTGCCTGTGGTCCCAGCCCCTCCCGCAGCCCCACCTCACTTACCCCAGTTCCTGAAACACTGCATCTGGGTGGATCGGGCACCTGTCCCAGCCCTTCCCTGCTAGGGTCTCCATGTTCTCAGCGGCCCCTCCCCGGCCCCAGCACTCACGGTTCCACCTCCTTGGACCCTCTCGGTAGCCTCGATGGGGTGGTCCAGGCTGGGCCGCCCCAGGTAGACGTCTTGGCTGGGTGAGAAGGTGGCCAGCAGCTGCAGCAGGCCTTCGGGGTTTACGTAGTTGTCATCGTCCACATGGCAGAACCACCTGGGAACGTGCAGTCTCTAGAGTGAGCGGGGCCCAGGGGTGGGGGGAGCCCCTGGCCCAGGTGGGGGCCCGGACTCTCACTCAGCCCTGGGGTCTCCAGGGGGCATGGGCGTGGCCACCACATACTTGCGTCCAGACTCAATGAACTTGTCATATTCCACTGACATCTTGCAGCACAGAGCCTGGCGTGTGTGCACGGCTGAGCAGTTGGTGTTGACGACATGGCTGCCTGCCCATTGGAGAGATGGAAGCATGAGGGCTGGGGTGAGGCCTGCTGCCAGCCCACCCCACTGAAGTCGGGCGAAATGCGGCTAGCTGGTCAGCACAGGGCCTGTCCTGTTCAAGGTCCGGAAGTCGGACCCAATCACAGCTCTGTCTTGACCTCCTTCAGCTGATCCTGTTGCTGCCCTCCGAGGTCTGGGCAGATGACGACCACTTGGAATCTCATGGGAGAAAACCCACCAGGAAATAGGACTGGGGTGGGACCACACTGCTCTGGGCAGGACTGGAAAGGATGGTTCCCTGCTGGCCCATCTTCAGGGGACATGACTCCAGCCAGAGGCACTGGGAAGTCAGCCAGTGGCTGAGGGAGGCAGAGCATGGCTGGTAGGGTGGGGCCCTGGACTCCAGGCTCTGTTCTCTACCAGCTGTGTAGCCTTGGGCAGGTGCCTTAACACCCCCACCCCCCACCCCGGGCCTTTATACACAGCAGGGGTCCATGTGGCACTGAACCAAGGGATAGCTGAGAAGGAGGCCCTCAGACACGCCAGCAGGGCTGGGCTGGGGAGGGCACTCACCTTCCTGGAGCTGTAGCTCAGGGTCATCCCCGTCGGTAAAGATGAACGTCTATAGAGAAATAACCTGTGAGGTTTCAAGAGGCACCTCCCAGGGACTCTGGGTCTGGCAGGGCCTTGGCCCTGTGAGCAAGGATGAAGCTGGAGAGGCAAGGGTGGGCTTGGAAGGGATGGGGTCCAGGAGAAGGGAGGGCGGTGTCCCAGTGACAGCCTGCTAGTACTCTCAGCATCCCCAGTGCTGCTGGGGCCAGGCTTGCTCTTGCTGGAGGAGTTTCTGTGGCCTCAGCCCAGTGTCAGCTGGGAAAACCCACCCAAGCCTGGAGCCCGAGAACGGACAGGAAAGGGTGGGCACTGAGGGTCCTGGGTCTCTGTATACTCAGGCCTGCGGCCTGACTGCCATGCTAGGGACACAGCGGTGGGTAAGGGGTCCTGGGGTGGTTATCCTGGGTGGGGTCCAGGGCGGGGTTGCCAGTTTGGGGATGAGGGCGCGGGGTCCCAAGGCAAGGATGCCGGGGTAGGAGTCCCGGGTGGAGGATCCCGGCGGTGGAGGTCCTGAGGGCGGATTCCGGGGGGCGGCTGTGCCGGGACTAGGGATGGGGGAGGTCCCGGGCCCGGGGTCCCAAGGTCAGGAATCCGGGGAGCTGGGATCTCGGGGCATGGGAGGGTGCCGGGGGCGGGGTCCGCGGGGTCTCGGGACGGGGCCCACCTGCCGTCGGGCCCGGGAGATCCAGGTGCGCAGCAGCAGACCCAGGCGCGGCCCGTGGTTCTTCCGGGTGGTCTTGACCGCGATGAAGACGTCGTCGGGCCGCAGGCGGGGGGCGGTGGCGGGACGGGCAGGGGGAGCGTGTGGGCCGGGGCCGGGGGCCGGGGCCCGGGTCGGGGCCGGCGCGGGCGCGCGGGGTAGCGGCAGTGGCAGCAGCAGCAGCGCGGCCAGGGCCGCGGCCAGCGCGAGGCAGGCCCGGCACAGCGCCCCCCGCGCGCGGCTCATGCGGCCGCGGGACCCGCGGTCACCGCCCGGCCAGGAGCGCCACGGCCCCTTTAAGAGCCGCCCCGCCCATGCCACGACCCGGAAGCGGCGGCTGCGCTGCCCCGGAAGTGAACGGCGCGCCGCGGCGGGGTGGGCGAAGATGCCGCTGCCGGTTCAGGTGTTTAACTTGCAGGTAACGAGCCGCGGCCGGCGGCCCCCCCGCGCTCCTGCCGCTGGGCCTGAGCGGGGCCGGCCGTGCGCAACCCCCCGCGCGGCGTTCTCCCTGCGCCCGGGCTCCGGCCGCAGCGTCCCGCCCGTCGGCCCCGGCAGCCCGGCAGGCCCGGCGCGCTAACGCTCTCTCTCCTTCAGCAGCCAGCCAGCTCTGTGTCAGGGTCGGGGGGTGCAGAGAGTCAGGACAGAATGCGGGGTGGCCCGGCCCCCCGCGCGGCCGCGTCGTCAGTGGCAGATGTGCACTGCGCCCCTCCCAGCGGTAGGTCAGAGCTCTTCCTGCCGGGCACGGCCGGGGACTTCAGCCTGAGCGCCAGCCTGTCGGCCTGTACGCTGCTTTATGAGGTACCTTCCAGGATAGGGGCCGGGACCAGCCCGCACGCCCGCCGGGCCGCGCAGGGCGCCCGGGCGCCCCCCTCCCGCCTCCCGGTCCATCGGCGGTACTCGCCCGGCGCTGCGGCTCCGGCTGCTCAGCCGCGCCTGGGTCGAGGCCGCCCGTGTTTTCCCTATGGCTCGGAGGAGGCTGCGTCAGGACGGTGGCTGGGAGCACGTAGGGACCCTCTGGGGTCCCTGGGTAGTGGTCTTTCGGCTCTGGTTCCCGCCCCACAGATGGGCCATCACAATCGGGCTGAGCGTTCTGCTCTTGAGCCAACGGTCTTGCTAGGAGCCCCCTCCCTGATGTGGCGGCGCTGGACTTGGCGGGCAGTGGGGAGGGGCTCGGGGGACAGGATCCCACCCACCCGGGAGATGGAGGGCAGAGCTGAGCTGGGACACAGTGAGGGTCACTCGCCCTCCCTGGGCGTCCCCTGCTCGAGGTGCCAAGGTGCTGGCCCGTGTTGCAGGGAGCCGTGGAGCCTATGCAGATTGACGTGGACCCCCAGGAGGACCCGCAGAACGCGCCCGATGTCAACTACGTTGTGGAGAACCCCACCCTGGTACGGAGCCTGGCGGGCACTCCTGGAGCGTCGGGGACTGCATGGGGGTGTCAGTCCTGCTGGGAGGTCCAGGCCAGACTCCCCACTTCCACCGCATCTTTTTGTGACTCAGAAACTTTTAGGGTTTCTAGTTGGCCACTTATAATGGGTTGCTAGTCGTTTCCAGACCCTGCACCTGCTTCTCCCCCACACGGAGGAGCCCTGTGTGCCAGGCCCCCCTGCAGGTCGAGTCTCACTGCGAGGGCAGGTCTTCTTTGGGACCCAGCCTGGGAAGCACTGTCTCCTCACTGCTCAGCTTGGTGACTGGCTGCCCACGTGGCTCTGGCCGTTCACCCCCCAGGGCAGAGATTGACTCCAGAGGGCCTTGCACTGGCCCATCCCGAGTGGCCTTTCGTCAGCCCCTGGACAGTGGTTTATTTGGTGCCCACATGCCACTACTCCTGACTCACTGGCTGGGGTTTGAGGTCTAGGGTCCCAGCTTGCACAATCCACCCCTGCCCCCAGGATCTGGAGCAGTACGCGGCCAGCTACAGTGGCCTGATGCGCATCGAACGACTGCAGTTCATTGCTGACCACTGCCCCCCGCTGCGGGTGGAGGCCCTGAAGATGGCCCTGTCCTTCGTGCAGAGGACCTTCAACGTGGACATGTACGAGGAGATCCACCGCAAGCTCCTGGAGGCTGCCAGGTGAGGCCAGGGCTCAATGAGGTGGGGCAGGGGTTGCGTATGCTATATGGCCAGCCTGGGCAAGGGCCTTCCCTATGCTCCTGCAGTGCCTGGCCCCATGACACAGTGATCTGGCTTTCTTGTTGAAAAGCCAGGAGGGGCAGAAACGACCCAACGGGCTAGACTCTCACTCTCCTCGCTGAGAATTCAGGCGCTCTCCACATTTGCATGCGTGTGCAGTTCCAAAACTGAGCAGAGCCTGTGGAGACTGCAACGTGCTTTTTGCTTCTCAGCACGGCTGTGTGACTTATTTCTCGCTGGGCTCTCCCGCCAGGCTGCGGGCTCCTGCTGTCACAACTGCCCCTGTGCCAACTGGGCGCCCTCCCAGTGGGGATGAGGGCCAATGGGAGGCAGCTGCCCCCCTGCACACGGGCCCCTAATGGCCAGGTCCTCCCTCAGGGAGCTGCAGAATGCACCGGACGCCATCCCTGAGAGTGGTGTGGAGCCCCCACCCTTGGACACAGCCTGGGTGGAGGCCACGCGGAAGAAGGCCTTGCTGAAGCTGGAGAAGCTAGACACAGATCTGAAGAACTACAAGGGCAATTCTATCAAGGAGAGCATCAGGTGTGCCCAGGGGGCTGGGGGGCAGGCTCCATCAGAGGGAGCATCAGGTGCACCCTTGGGGTGGGGGGGTTGGGCAGCCAGGCCCATGGACTGACCGGTGTCCACTTGCGGCCGGACCCACAGGCGTGGCCATGATGACCTGGGTGACCACTATCTGGACTGTGGCGACCTTAGCAACGCCCTCAAGTGTTACTCCCGGGCCCGGGACTACTGCACCAGCGCCAAGCACGTCATTAACATGTGCCTCAATGTCATCAAGGTGGGCCCTGGGGTGGGTGGCATGGGAGGGGGGCATAGGGCAGCAATGCCCGTGGACCAAGAGGGGGTGCCCCAGGCTGAGTGCATTCCACCTGCCCACCAGGTCAGCGTCTACTTGCAGAATTGGTCTCACGTGCTGAGCTATGTCAGCAAGGCCGAGTCCACCCCGGAAATTGCCGAGGTAATGATGGCTCTGTGCCCCTTGGAACTTGCCCTAGGATCCCTGACCACTCCTGGCCCTGGTGGGCCTTGTCCTCCTGGAGTCTGCCTCTGTTGCTCTTAGGCTGGGGCCGGGTGCCTGGGGGTTGATGAAGGTATGGAGGGCGGGGGGTTGCTCACATGTGCGACCTTCTCCTGCAGCAGCGTGGGGAGCGGGACACCCAGACTCAGGCCATCCTCACCAAGCTCAAGTGTGCAGCAGGTGAGGGCCCTGGGGCACAGGGGCAGGAGGGCAGCCCGGGTGACCTCATCCCAGCCAGGGAAACCCACAAGCCCCACACCTGTGCTGTACCTGACACCTACCCGGCTCAGGTCCCCCTTGGAGGCTAGGGAGTGGTGAGCAGTGGTTGGGACTAGAGGCAGTGCCTTCTGACAGGGCTGCCATGGCTGGTTACCCCTGCTCCCACCCCTAGCCTGTCAGCTCAACAGCTCGGGTGCCCTTTGCAGTAGGAGTAGCAGCTGCTCAGCCTCCCTGGGCGCCTGGTTCATGGAGAGTGCTGCCGGTGCTCACTGGCGAGGTTACTTCTCACTTGCCAGCGTTTCTGCCCCAGGTGCGCGCCCGTTGATGGCCCCACAGGGCCCTGGCAGCTTCCTCTGGATGCCGGGCTTCATCCTTTTTCCCCCTGCCCCCGCTCCAGGCCTGGCTGAGTTGGCCGCACGCAAGTACAAGCAGGCTGCCAAGTGCTTCCTGCTGGCTTCCTTCGATCACTGCGACTTCCCCGAGGTGAGGGGCGTGAGGGTCTCTGGGGAGGAGAACTTCACTGGGGCTTGGGAAGCAGGGTGAGGGCTCGAGAGTTGGGCTCGAGAGTTGGGCGGTCACCCCCATGGGGTTCTAGGCATTCTGAGTGGGTGGTGGGTGAGGTAGGGTGGACCCAGCCCAGACTTCTGTACTGACTGCCAGTGACTCCAGGACTCTGACCTATCTCCCTTCCTGCTCCTCAGCTGCTCTCCCCCAGCAACGTGGCCGTGTACGGTGGCCTGTGCGCCTTGGCCACCTTTGACCGGCAGGAGCTGCAGCGCAATGTCATCTCCAGCAGGTGGGTGGAAGGTGGGGTACTGGGCACTGCAGCCCTGCTCCTGCGCCCCCAGCCACCTTCAGGCGGGTGGGCAGGCAGGGCCGGCTCTGAGGAGTCTGGCATCTGCAGCTCCTTCAAGTTGTTCTTGGAGCTGGAACCACAGGTTCGGGACATTATCTTCAAATTCTATGAGTCCAAGTATGCCTCGTGCCTGAAGATGCTGGACGAGATGAAGGTGAGGGGCCTGGCCTGGCTTGGAGGTGGGCGGGTGCGGAAGGCCTGGGGCAGCTGTCCCTAACTGGCTCTCCTCGCCAGGACAACCTGCTCCTAGACATGTACCTGGCCCCCCACGTCAGGACCCTGTACACACAGATTCGCAACCGGGCCCTCATCCAGGTAAACACAGGGGCAGAAGCTGAGGCCAAGGCAGGGTGCTATGGATGTGTCTGTGGGTAGCTCACGTTCCCTTTGCTCTGCAGTATTTCAGCCCCTACGTGTCAGCTGACATGCGCAAGATGGCCACGGCCTTCAACACCACAGTGGCGGCGCTGGAGGATGAGCTGACGCAGCTCATCCTGGAGGGGCTCATCAACGCCCGTATCGACTCCCACAGCAAGGTGGGCAGCCTCAGGGCTGTGGGGTGTGGGAGGGAGACCCTGGGCCCCACTGAGCCCTGCACCTCCACAGATCCTATATGCCCGGGACGTGGATCAGCGCAGCACCACCTTCGAGAAGTCCCTGCTGATGGGCAAGGAGTTCCAGCGCCGTGCCAAAGCCATGATCCTGAGGGCAGCCGTGCTACGCAACCAGATCCACGTCAAGGTGCGGGCAGGGGGCCCTGGGGTTGGGGGGATGGGATGGGCACACGCGCCCCTCTGGGCTAAGTGGCTGTCTCCACTGCAGTCCCCTCCCCGGGAAGGGAGCCAAGGGGAGCTGACGCCAGCCAACAGCCAGTCCCGGATGAGCACCAACATGTGAGGGCACCCTCGGCCTCCAGGACGGTCTGCACACCTTCCGCCCTGCCCCACCCCCCCACCCTCGGACTCCTGGGCCTCACATCTGCTCCAGCAGCACTTCCAGAGGTGTTGCCTGTGGCCCACTTGTAGGGGCCTGGCTGCTGGCTGACGCTAGCCCTCAGCCCCCTGCCTGGGCTTCCATGTGCCCAGATTCTTGTGCCCCCCTTCCCCCTTGCTGCACCCTGTGCTGGGGGTGCTGGGGAGGAGATGGGCTTTCCTGGAAGGAGCGGCCTGCTGGGCTCACGCACATGGCGCCTGGGGCCCCACCCGGCAGCACTGTCTCCCAGCCTCTACGTTGTGTCATTTGGGGTTGTAGCATTGTTGAATCTTAGTCCATTAAAGGGCAGCCTGAGAACAGCCCCTTGCACCACTCCTTCCTGTCTCCGTGGGGCCCCCTGGCCCAGTCCCCACCTCCTTGGGCTCCCCTTTCTCACATTCCACTTGGCTTTGCAGGGCTGAGGCCAGTTCATGGCCCTCCTTTTAGCAGGTCCCATGGTTAGGAAGATGATGGCAGGCGGCGCCTTGCTCACTCCCCTGTTGTGAAGGCCCTGTTCACCCCGACGACACTCAGGTCTTAAAGAACCTGAGTGGGAACGTCGTGTCTTTGAAATGATTTATTGTTCATCTTGAACACACGTGGGCTGTGAGGACGGGGCAGGTCCAGCCTGGGAGCCTGCTCCCTGGTGCAGCATCTCTGGGCCCCCAGCGTGGGCTGAAGGGAAGACCAGCTTGTCCTTCCGTGTGAAGTAGCAGGAGGTTCCCTGAGTAAAGGAGTTTCCTTAAGTGGGACGTTTCAAGGCTTCAGCAGCGGGCCTGGGGGGTGGCACATGGGGCTGCAGCTGCCCTTCAGGCCAGGGCACTGCCCATGACCTCCGGGAAGCCACCTGGTTCTCCAGGCCTGGCCTGCTGTGGTTCCTGCAGCCGCGGCTGGGCCCCCTTCCAGGCCAGAGACTTCTCCAGTTTGGTTTTAAAAAGCAGTCCATGACCTGGCAGAGGGACAAGAGAGGGAAATGGGGCTCAGGAGGCTGAGGGTCCACTGCCCACTACAGTGGGGGCGGGCGCCTGGTGGCAGCGGGCGCACCTCACCTGCACAGTCAGCCGTCTCTTTGAAAGCTCGCTTCTTGCAGCAGCCCCGGCACAGGTTAAACACACATCTGTTGCCCTGGACATAGGAAAGCGTGTGAGCCTGGGGCTCATGCTCCTCCCCTGGCCGGGCTGCAGCCTGAGTGAGTGGGCCCCGAGCACAGGTGGGGCTCTCCTGAAGACAGGCAGAGCCCCTTACACGACAGAAGCCAACCCACCTTGGGCTGTGCCCAGGCTGCCCCCAAAACAGACAGGGAGAGGACCTCTTGCGCAGGTCCCCACCCCTCCCGGGGCTGAGCTCTACCCTGGGCGGTGTGGCTAGAAGGACAGACTCACCTTTGGGTTTCCACACTGATCACACTTTGCATATTTTGCTGGGAAAAGAGCAAAAGGAGGTGCTGGTTGAACTAGGTGAGCCCACCCACCACAGCCATCTCCTACATGTGGCCCCTGGCAGGTATCCCTGCTCCCTGCGGCTGGCCAGGCCAGGTGGCTTGCAGAGGGCAGAGGACGTAGTACTCACGATTGCGCCGGGAAACCTCATCCCATCTGCCCGAGGTGCACGGGCTCCATGCCCACCACCTCCCACTTGAAGGTCCTTCTTGGGAAAGCCGCCCCAGGCCCCACTCCCTTCCTCTCCAGCTGCCTCAGGGCAGCAGCTCAGGGACCGCAGCAGGCAGGGAGGCTGACTGGCTGTGGCCTCGTGGGACCCGCCAGTCTCCTTGGGGGCACATGGAAGGGTCACAGGGCCCTCCCTGGTGGACTCCCCATGGCTTAGGAAGCAGCAGAGCCACCTGACCCTGGGGGACCCGGGGCAGGGGCTGGCCACCTCCCAGGGCTCCAGTGGTGGGAGCATCTTACGCTTCAGCGAGGGGTCGAAGGTCTTATGGGGGTTCCTCAGTTTCTTCTTCTGCTTGTTCTTGGACAAGATGTCTGTACTGCCCTCCTCCTCCTCCAGGGCCCGCTTGCTAGGGGCACCCCCGCTCTCCCTGCTCCCGTCCCTGGGCCTGAAAGGGAGAAGCAGCGGGCGGAGCTGAGGGACACTCATGAGAGGCAGCCCGCCAGCTGCAGTCCCCGGGTGAGGATGTGTGCAACTCCGCTGAGGCCCCAGCAGCCGGCACAGAGGCTGGGACACCAGTGTCTGAGCCACTGAGTCCTGGGCGGGGCTGTGGCTACAGATGACAGCCTAGCCTCACCTCAGAAAAGCCAGAGGAAGCTAAGGAGGGTCAACCTCTTGACCCCAGGGCAAACCCACTCAGGATCAGAGGAGCTTAGAGAAGCATCTTATGAAAAAAGCCATTTAAAACCTAAACATAGGCTGACAAGGAAGAGGCCCCTGGCCCCTGAGGGATGAAGCACCCCAGCCAAGGGGGGCAGCAGGCAGAACAGCCCCCTCCTCCATGTAACCCTCTCGCACCCCCCCACCCCCCTGCCAGCCCACATGCGGGAGGCTCACCCTGGCCGGAAGTAGGGCTGGCAGATCCAGTGGAAGAAAGGCAAGCCGCCTGAAGGCTTCTCTCCCTCCTTCTGCCTGGATATATCCTCCTGCAAAAGCCCACCGAGGGCCCTCGGTTAGAGGCCCAAGGCCCAAGCCTCTTTCCCACTACACATTAGCCCAGCACCTACCTGACACCGCAGCTTCAGCTCCTGGCTCACTGCGGCAATGCCCTCCAGGGTCTTCACTTTGGCGAGCTCCTCTCGAAGCTGCTGATGCACCTGCAGCCTGATGCAGACGCCCCATCACAAAGCCAACCCAGCACCCAGCTCCCAACCACCAACCCTGAGCCCTGGGCACAGAGGAGCACGGTCTCTCCTCCCACCCAACCTCACCATGTCACCGCGGCCCTCCCAGACTCGGTGGCAGGTGGTTTTGTAAATGTCTGTGGAGAGCTCGTCTTAAAAACCCCAATGCAGGGCTTCCCTGGTGGCACAGTGGTTAAGAATCCTGCCAATGCAGGGGACAAGGGTTTGAGCCCTGGTCCGGGAATATCCCACATGCCGCGGAGCAACTAAGCCCATACGCCACAACTACTGAGCCTGCGCTCTAGAGCCCGCGAGCCACAACTACTGAACCTGCGTGCCACAACTACTGAAGCCCGCGCGCCTAGAGCCTGTGCTCCGCAACGAGAAGCCACCACAATGAGAAGCCTGCGCACCTCAACAAAGCATAGCCCCCGCTCGCCGCAACTAGAGGAAGCCCGCGCGCAGCAACGAAGACCCATGCAGCCAAAAATAAATACATAAAATAAATTTTAAGAAAAACTTAAGAAAAAAACAAACAAACCCCAATGTTCCAGGCAGGCCTCAGACCAGACAGCGTGTGCCCTGGGGGGGCAACTCACGTGTGGTGCCACAGCTTAAAGAGGTGGGCCCGGACGTAGGACAGAGGGCAGGGGTGCTGCCGCACGATGTCCAGGTACTCCTCGGCCAGCTCCCACACGGCAGGACTGCGGCCCTCGAACAGGGCAGGGTTGTGCAGGTTTCCCTCTGCAGGAGGAAGGCAATGCAAGGCTCAGGGGCCCCCGTGCCTCGCCACTGCAAGGGCAAGGCTGGCCACTGGCCTGACAGCTCTGGCCCATCAGGCAGATGGAGACTTCAGTGATGACAGCGTGAAGCCTAAGGCTCTGCAGCTGGGCCAATGGTGCCATGATGCAAACAGGCCCCTCCAGCATCTGCCAGTGGTGGCCCAGCTGTGGGCAAGGGCACAGCCTCACCTGCACTCATGACCCCTTGCACCCCCGTGTCCTGGATGCAGCGTTCCACGTCCCGCAGGCACTGGATGTTCCCATTGGCAAACACGGGGATGGCCACTGCCTTCCTGTTGGGGAACAGGATGGGCAGATGCTCAGAAGGATGCTGTTTCCCCCCACAACCCTGGGGGGAGGGCCAGGCCCCCAAACTCCATCTTCCCACTGTGCTGTTCACCCCCAGGCCCAGCACCCCTCCTGGTGCCCAAAGGGCTGAGGGCCTTGCCTTGGGGCTGGGCTGTCTCCCTGCCCTGGGTTCACCCTGTGTCCACTCACCGCACAGCCTTGATGTGCTCCCAGGACGCGGTGCCCGACAAGGGCCCCTTCTGCTCCTTGGTGCGCCCGTGGACAGTCAGCAACTAGGACACAGCAGCACCTGGCTCGGCCCCACTCTCAACTGCGGCCCCCAAACCAACTCCAGGGGACCCTCTGCCTTCGGCTTTTAGGGTATCAACTTCCCATGCAGAGCAGAGGAAAGGCCGCCCTGTGCCTCGCTCACTCAGTGCTGCACTTGAGGCCAGCTGACACCCTGGGGGTGCTGCCTGGGGCTTGCACGTCAGAGCCAGCCAACTACGCCACCCAGGATGTGGAGGTGAGAGGCCCAGACCCTTTCAAGGGCCAGTCCTCTCTGTAGTGGCAGCACCCCCGCTGCCCAAGGCCAAAGGTGTGAGGGAGGAACAGGCACCAGCCTGACCCCAGGGCTGGTGGGGGGTGGGTGGGAAGAAGGTGGTTGAGGCCCAGCACCTCCCCCTGCACAATACTGGCCTCCTGGGCCCAAGCACGGGGCTCCCCTCCCCTCATCAGGCCTCACCTAAAGGTCACTGATTCCTGCCCACCCCAGAGGGTAAACCCTCAAGGGGCACTCCTGGAGGCGGGGGAACAGTGCAGGGCCCCGGGAGCCCATAGCCCTCACCTGGCAGCCAGCCTTTTCCAGCATCTGGGCGTACCTTACGGTCTTGTCAATCTCTGGGAAGACACGGATCTTGCATGTGACAGGGACAGAAAGTTTTTCGTGGGCTAGCAGAACTAGGGAAAGGCAGAGTCAGCTCCTGAGAGAGCTGTGGTGCCACCTTCAGGCAGGGTGTGGGGACCCATGGCTGAGCCCCCAAAGGAGCAAAGGCCCTGCAGACGCCCCGCGCTGGCTCCCTCTCGATGGCAGCTGAGAGCTGCACCTCTGACCCTAGGGCATTGGAGAGGCCAGGACTGGGTGGGCGAGGATGCCGCCCTCCAGCACCTACTATCTGGTTCGACGGGGGGACAGCAGGAGCGGGACAGGCGACTTCACAGCCACCTTCTACAGTGGAAAGGCGCGGGGGTTGCCACAGCCAACAGGACTCTGCCAGCCACTGTCCTCTCCTGAACCCTGCCAGGCTGTCTCAGGCCTGCCACCCAACCACAACGTGGCCCCAAGTCCCCGCAGGTAGTGTGTGGCCAACTCACTCATTCTTTGGAGGAGGTCCCACTCCTCCTGCAGGAAGGCGCCATAGTGACCTGCGAAGAACAAGCATGCCCTCTGCAACCCCCTCTCGAGTCCACATGGGCCTCGAGCTGCCTGGCCAGGTTCTATTAGCCCGGCGGCCTGAGCTCAAGGGTGCTGAATGGAATGCCCACCCCACACGGTCTCTGACCAGCCAGCAACTCCTCAGGCACAGTGAGGGAGAAAGGCTGAAATGCCAGGGCAGCAGCCACTGGTCCCTCAGGCAACACGAGGGCGTGGTGGGGACTTTTCAGCAAAACACATTTATCCAGAGGGAGCCCAACAACGTCCCAGGACATGATGAGCCCCTGACAGCCAGCTGAACCCTGTCCCCCGCCCTCAGTGCCTGAGAAGGGCCGCTCTCCAGAAAGAGGAGCAAAGAAAGGGCCGGTGGCTGCCTGAGCTGCTGCCATCAGAGGCAGGGCCAGGCCCCTGGCCAGCTCAGCCACACACTGGGCACCTCTGGGCTTGGAGTCCACCCCAGCCAAAAGCTTGTGCAATGACACAGAACCCCAGAACAGGAACTCACCTCGCTTGGCTATCATCTGCGGGCAGCCCAAATTCAGGTCGATGGCATCGCAGTAGTCCTGAGCCAGGAGAGCTGCCTGGACAAACACCTCCGGGTCATTGGCACAGAACTGAAAGAGACATGAAAGTTACCATGAGCCCAAGCCAGTCCCACACGGGTTCATAGGTGACCAGTGGGGGTGTTGCCCGAGGGGATGACCACAGGATGGCATCCTATCTTAGATGTTTACAATTTAACCAAGCTGGGATGCGTTCCCATGCCACCACGAGACCGAGTTACGAATTCACACAATTCTCCCAGTTGTAGCAGAAAGCCAGTATCACTGACTTTGTGAAGAGCAGAGCCATTCTCTCTAACTGTTCTGATAAAGAGGGAGCACTAGGGGTGATGCTGGGGAGGGGGCTGCGAATCTTCCATCGCACCCAGGTCGTCCGTTCACCAAAAGCCGGAGGCAGCTCCCAGGAAGAGGTCAATCTCTGGGAGAACTGGCCCACCCCCCCCACTCCGATCTCACGAAGCCTTTTCCGGAAAGGCCTAGGGAGAGGTGCTCGGCCAGCATTCTGGGCTGGGCTGCCCACCTGCACAATGAGAGGCCGGTCCTCGGGGCACACGTCGCAGTACAGGTTCTCCTTGCGGTAGTTGGCATCTCGAATGAAGACCTGGGCGTGCAGCATGGGTGTGTAGCACAGCTGGGCCCCGTGGCGGCGGCTCAGCAGCCTCCAGGCCAGCTCGCTTTGGTCCACCATGGGGGCCACCACGTGGCGGGCCCCCCCCAGGGTACAGCTCCAGAACTCGAAGCCCTGCAGCTTTGGCATCGTCTCCACACTGAGGGGTAAGACCAGGGGCTCAGCCGCGGCCAACGGAGCGCAGGTGTAGGAGCCGACCCTCCTCGAGGCCGCTCCAGTGCTGCCCGATGGTCACAAATGTGGACACTAAGGATGTCAGCTGGTGCAGGCCAGGAACTGAAGCCCCAGTGCCGGTTGCCTTCCAGTGGAAACCTTGGTCAGGTCACTCAACCTCTCTGAGCTTTAACCCCTTACTTCTTAGCGGGATTAAGATGTCTGCCTGGCAGGACTGGCGTGAAGAGTAAATGGAACAGTACATCCTGTCAGTGCCTAGCCCAGAGGAGGCTACCCTAAAAGGCAGCTACGACCCAGAAGACTCGGGGACCCCCACCAAAGCAGGACCATCCAGTGGCGACACTCCTGGAAGCCTGCAAAATGCCTGCCCTCCCTGCCCACCAAGGGGCCCAGGGCAGTCACCTGGACACTCTGTGCTCTCCTCTGGGTGCCAGGTTTATAAAAGCACTAAGAGTACTTTCCCCTCTGTCTTATCTTACCTATGCCCGGCCAGCCTTATAGGAGCCATCGTTCCCTACAGGGGCTTAACAGGTGGTAGCCGAGAAACGATTACAATCCGAAACACCGGAGAACGGACCATGAGGGAGGCTTACTTTCAGAGAACACTCACCTCCTGTACCTAGTTTGGAAATTATTAAGCATGGTCATCAGCTTAACAACTGCCTAAGTGCCCAGCTGTGGGTTTGAGAATTTCGGAAATTGTTAAGTTACATGTAAAAATCACCTAGGTCGCCAGTGTGTTGCCCAGCGGGGCACCCTCCACCCCCACCCGAAGGAAGAGCCCCGGGAACCCGAGAACCGCGGGTCAAATCCGCAGGGAACCTACTTGGGCGGACCCGGGCCACCTGAGCGCCCGAGCCAGGCTGAGGCTCCTCCCGACGCAGCTACGCCCTTCGGAGCCGGGGGCGAGGCGGGGCGGCCTGGAGCTCCGGGGGTGAGGCCGGGGTCCCGCGGGGTGCGGCTCCTGTGCTCGCACCGCGTCCTGAGGCCGCCACACCTGGGTTGCCGCCGGACCGCAGCCGAGCTCAGAGCTCCGCGCTGGGTCCGCCGGAAGGTGCTCCGCCAGGGAGGTCCGGGCAGCCCGCGGTGCGTCGAGAAATGCGTCCCCGGGAAACCGCGCCCGGCGGCGGAGGGGCGGTACGCGGGGTCGGGGGTCGCAGGGCGGAGGTTGGCTCCGCCCGGCGCGGTGGGGCGGGTTCGCGGGGGGCGGGCCGGGCAGGGAGCGCCGAGAGTCACCCCTCGCTCGCGGCGGGTATCGCCCGGCTTGAGCTCCCGCCTTTCCCCGCAGAGGAGCTCGGAGCTAAAGTCCTCGCCTCGGCCCCGCGCGCGGAACCTCGTAGAAACCTTCGAAGGATCGAAATCGCCGTTTTATCGCGGAAGGCAAACACTGCGCGAACTTCCTGCCCCCCATAGTGCGACGCTCGGCTGCCCAGACCCACAGAATTCTTCGTTTTAAACCCAAGACGTGCGAGTCGCCTGCTTAGAAAATATGATCACAAACTTACCTCCTGCTTGTTCCCCTAAACACTCTCTTCTCTTTCCTAAAGAAACCGATTGGTCTTCTCTTTCCCCTCCCTCCCTTTCTCCTATTACCTTAGGTACAGAAACCCCTACCTCTGATTACTGCGTGCACGTCTTCTGTACCCGCCAGAAGGTGTGAATACACTTTGCTTTCTTCCTGTTCACCTGTCTTTTGTCAATTAATTTTCAGGACCTCCAAGCACAGTCCCAAAAGGGAAGAGGGAAAATTTTTCCTCTGGCAGAACCAAGTTTCATTGTATCATTTCATCCTTAAGTATTTCAACATACCCAAAGGACAGGAGTTTTTAGAGAAACAACCACAATATCATTAACACACCTGAAAAATAACAATTTCCTAATATCAAATATCCATCCTTGTGTGTCCAATATGGCAGCCAGCTGTCATATCTTGAGTGCTCGAATGTGACTGGTCTGAATTAAGACGTGCTGTAACAGTAAAAAGACACACCAGTTTTCAAAGATTTAGTGGGAAACAAAAAAAGTAAAAGAATTCATAATTTAAAGAATATTGATGACATGTTGAAATAATATTTTTATATTAGGTTAAATACATTATTGAAAATAATTTTATCTTTTTATCTTTCTCAATGTGGCTACTAGAAAATTTATATTTATGTATGTGGGTGGGATTTCTGGAATAGCAGATTGAGGAGCTCACCAAATCTCATCCCCAAAAAGCAGTGATAAAACTGGGCAGAACTGTTAAAAGCAACCGTTCCAGGACTCTGGAAGTTGACCAAAGGCATACAATATTTGAAAAGCACTTATTAAAAAAAAAGTACTGAACATCTGTAAGAAGAACAATGGGAGTCTGTGGAGTTTTAGTATTGAACTACTTTTATTTCCTCCCTCCCCATGGTAGTTCCACCAGAGCCAGGTAGGCCTTGAGGACCTCAAGTTCCTACAGACACTGGAGAGAGCTGGCTTGATTGGGGGAGGGGGAAAGCCCCAAAGAACAATTGCAATCACAGTAGCAAACAACTGGGTAGAGGCCTGTATCTCAGCTGCCTGAGGCCATGATAATGGTTGGAGCAAGCAATAGTCCAGCCAGAAATTTTTTTTTTTTTTTTTTTTTTGCGGTACGCGGGCCTCTCACTGTTGTGGCCTCTCCTGTTGCAGAGCACAGGTTCAGGACGCGCAGGCTCAGCGGCCATGGCTCACGGGCCCAGCCACTCTGCGGCATGTGGGATCTTCCTGGACCGGGGCACGAACCCGTGTCCCCTGCATCGGCAGGTGGACTCTCAACCACTGCGCCACCAGGGAAGCCCAATACTGTGTCTTGAATATCACAGCAGTCTTCCTTATTTTCCGTGGGAATGGGCTGTCGCTTAGTACGTCAATCACCTCTTATGGACATGTCAGTGATCTCTTGATATTTTGCAACTTCAAATAATGCTGCAATGAGGGACTTCCCTGGTGGCGCAGTGGTTGGGAGTCGCCTGCCAATGCAGGGGACACGGGTTCGAGTCCTGTTCTGGGAGGATCCCATGTGCCACGGAGCAACTAAGCCCGTGCACCACAACTACTGAGCCTGCACTCTAGAGCCTGTGAGCCACAACTACTGAGCCCACGTGCCACAACTGCTGAAGCCCGCATGCCTGGAGCCTGTGCTCCGCAACGGGAGAAGCCACCGCAGTGAGAAGCCCATGCACCTCAATAAAGAGTAGCCCCCACTCGCCACAACTAGAGAAGGCCTGTGCACAGGAACGAAGACCCAACACAGCCAAATAATAATAATAATAATAATAATAATGCTGCAATGAATCTGCTTGTGTATGTGTGGTTTGGTTTTTTACAAAAATTGCTGTAGATATACATTTAGGATAAATTACAAGACGTGGGAATGCATAGGTAATCTTTCTGCAGATTGCCAAATTCCTTCCAGAGGATTTGTGCTCTTTTGCATTGCCACCAGCAGCGCATGAGTCCGTCTCCCCACGGCCTCACCATCAGAGGATGTAGGCGGTGTTCTCAATTTGTGCCTGTCTGATGGGTAAGGTATGAGATAGCTCAGTGTGGTTGTCGTTTGTATTTCTCTTAGAATGAGAGAAGTGTCTTATTATGTTAGGTGTCTAAGTGACTTTTATTTGGTATATATATATATAAACTTTTTAACAGATTTATTGAGGTATAATTAACAGTTTAAAACTGCACATAAGGTGACAAGGAAATAAGTTTTTACATGTATGTAAACAGTAAAACTACCACAATCAAAATAATGGAACTATTTATTATCCCCCATGCTTCCTCTACCCCTTTGTAAGTCCTCCCTCCCCTCCCCCCCTCCTATCCCTAGCAAACACTGATCCATTTTCTTTTTTCTTTTTTTTTTTTTTTTGCTGTACATGGGCCTCTCACTGTTGTGGCCTCTCCCATTGCAGAGCACAGGCTCCGGACACGCAGGCTCAGCGGCCATGGCTCACGGGCCCAGCCGCTCCACGGCATGTGGGATCTTCCCAGACCGGGGCACGAACCCGTGTCCCCCGCATTGGCAGGCAGACTCCCAACCACTGCGCCACCAGGGAAGCCCTGATCCATTTCCTGTTGCAGATTAATTTTCCTTTCTAGAACTTTGTATAAATGGAGTCATATTACATAGACAGATGGTCCCCAACTTATGATGGTTCAACTTACGATTTTTTTTACTTTATGATGGTGTGAAAGCAATACACATTCAGTAGGAACCATATTTCAAATTTTGAACGTTGCTCTTTTCCAAGCTAGCAATATGCAGTCTGGTCCTCTCCCGTGATGCTGGGCAGCGGCAGCGAGCGCAGTCCCCAGTCAGCCTGTGATACGAGGGTGAACAAGCATCCTGGACCCAGACAACCATTCTGATTTTCACTGTCAGTATGGTATTTAATCCGTTACGTGAGACAGTCAACACTTTATTATAAAATAGAGCTTGTGTTAGATGATTTTGCCTCACTGCCCACTGATGTTGGTGTTCTGAGCACATTTGAGGTGGGCGAGGCTCAGCTGTGATGTTCGGTAGTTTAGGTGTAGCAAGTGCATTTTCAGTTCACGGTATTTTCAATTTATGATGGGTTTATTGGTCATAATCCCATCATAAGTCAAGGAAAAGCTATCCTCTTCTCTGGTCTGGTGTCTTGCACTCAGCATTATTATTTTGAGATTCATCCATGCTTCTGTGTGTATCAGTAGTTCATTCCTTTTTATTGTGGAGTGGTATTCCATTTCAGAAATGAACCACAATTTGTCTGCCTATTCACCTGTGAAGGATTGTTGTTTCTAGTTTTTGGCTTTTCCAAATAAGGCTGCAGGAAGCATTCACGGACAAGTCTTTGTGTGGACATATGCTCTGTTTCTCTCGGGTAAATGCCTAGGAGTGGAATGGCTGGGGCATATGGTAGGTGCGTGTTGAACCTTTCAAAGAAATCGCCAAACTGTTTTCCCGTGTGGTTCCACCATTTTGCATTCCCACCAGCAACGTAGAAAAGTTCGTTTCTCCACATCCTCACCAACACTTGGTATGCCTAATTTTAGCCATGCAAATACGTGTGTGATATCTCAATGCGCTTTTAAAAAAATATTTATTTATTTGGCTGCGCCATGTCTTACCTGCGGCTCGTGGGATCTTTTCTTTTTTCCGGTACGCGGGCCTCTCACTGTTGCGGCCTCTCCCGTTGCGGAGCACAGGCTCCGGACGCGCAGGCTCAGCGGCCATGGCTAACGGGCCCAGCCACCCCACCGCATGTGGGATCTTCTCGGACTGGGGCACGAACCCGTGTCCCCTACATCGGCAGGCGGACTCTCAACCACTGCGCCACCAGGGAAGCCCTGCCTATATCTTCTTGACTTTGTGTTTTGTGTGGGATTTGTTCACTTCTAAGTTGTCCAATTGTTTGGCATTAAGTTGTTCATAATATTCCCTTACTAGCCTTTTAATATATGTAGAATCTTAGTGATGTCACCTCTGTCGTTCCTGATACTATTGGTAATTTGTGTTTTTTCTATTTTTTTTCCCAGCTCAATCTGTTTTAAGGTTTATGAATTACTGGTCTTCTCAAAGAAGATTTTAATTTCATTTTCTGCTTTTCTGTTTCCTATCTGACTTTCACTCTGATATGTATTATTTCCTCTATTCTGCTTAGTTTGGGTTTCATTTGCTCTTCTTTGTTTAGTTTAAGGCAGAATTTGAAGTCATTAATTTGAGACATTTCTTCTTTTTTGACATAGACCTTTATTGTTATGTATTTCCCCTACACTGCTTTAGCTGTACACTACAAATCTTGGCATGCCGTCTTCATTTTCAGTCAGTTCAAAATACTCTCTGATTTCTCTTCTGATTTCTTCTTCAACCCATGGGTTATTGGAAGTATGTTATTTGGTTTCTAAATATTTGAGGATATTCTAGAGATCTTTTTGCTATTGATTCTAATTTTATTCAATTATGGTCGAAGAAAATACTTTATAGAAGCTGAGTTCAACTTATTGAGGCTGGTTTTATGACACAGAATGTGAACCATCTTAGTAGATGTTCTATGTGAATCTGAAAAGAATGTACATTCTGCTACTGTTGGCTGGTCGGTCTATAAATGTCAGTTGGTTGATTGTATTGCTCAAGTCTTACACATCCTTACTGATTTTCTACTTGTTCAGTTATTGAGAAGGGTTTTGGAAATCTCCAACTGTAATTGTAGATTGCCTGATTTTTTTTTTTTTTTTTGGGCTGCACCATGCAGCGTGCAGGATCTTAGTTCCCCGACCGGGGATTGAACCCACACCCCCTGCAGCGGAAGCACGGAGTCCTAATCACTGGACTGCCAGGGAATTCCGATTCTTCTTCCAGATCTTTCGCTTTGTGTAATTTGGAGCTCTGTTATAGGAGCACGGGTTCTCATGTCCTTTGGATTAGTTGACACTTTTATCATTATGAAATGATCCTTTATATCTAACCTATTCTTTGCTCTGAAACCTACTTTTTCCGATATTAACATACCTGCTCCAGAAACTTTTTCACACTATGTTCTGATACATGTTGTAGCATGTTATCAGAACTTCATTCCTTTTTAAGGCTGAATAATACCCATTATGTGGGCAGACCACATTTGTATACTCATTCATCTGTTCACAGACTCTTGGATTATTTCCACCTCTCGGCTGTTGTAGATGAGTAACACTTCTTGTTATGAGCATTGGCGTACAAGTATCTGAGTCCGTTTCCAATTCTTTTGAGTTATACCTAGGAGTGGAATTACTGGCTCACATGGTAATTCTACGTTGAACTTTCTGAGGAACATATAAGGGCCCCCGGATGTTCTGGGTTCAACACATCCTTCTAGAAGTCTAGCAGTGGGCCTGCTCCCCCGGCCCCAGATTCAGTCCTGGCCCAGTGCAGGGCCCACCTCTCTCCCTGCTCCATCTCACCTCTGCTGTTGGCCCAGAAGCTTCCAGCCCAGTGCGTCCACCTCATCCCTTGGCTTGGCGAGGTTCAGATGCTCAGGGGCCTCCCCGCCCCACTACTTCCTTCCATGCAGCCTTCATTCCTTCTGCCTAAACCTGTGTGGTCAGTCTTCCGTTGGACTAGGCCAGTTAAGCACACACTCACCTAGGTGTTGCTGTGAAGGTATTTGGTCCGTGCGCTTCACGTCTACGATCAGGTGACTTCAAATAAAAGTTTACTCTCAATAATGTGGGTGGGCATCCTCCACTCAGTTGAGGCCCAGGAGAGAAAACCTGAGGTTTCCCTGAGGGATAAGGAAATCTGGCAAGGGTACCCTAGGGGGTACCCCACGATTATGCCAGTGGATCGTAAGACGGCATACCTGTCTCCTCCTGGTCAAGCTTCCCTGATAGAGGGGCCCCTGCCTCAAGGTGTCCAGCCTGCTTTCAGGAGCCAGGCGTTGCCCCCTCCCTCCAGCAGGGAGCAGAGGGTGGTCCCTTCCGGGCCACCAGGACTTGGCCAGGACAGCGCAGGCTCACAGGGCTGGTCAGGAAGAAAGGATGCCCAGAGGCCAGAGCGCACGTGCGGTTTAATCGTGGGGAGGCTCCAGAGGAGACAACATTTCTACGAGGTTGGTGTAAAAATGAAACAGTATCCAGACATGGTTCTTTACACAGACAATTACAGTAAATTTCAAAATCCAAGCAGCAGTTTGAATGTTGTTTCTTGAAAAATGAACACAGACGAACAGGGTGGGTGCCCAGTGCCCGGGGCTGCTCCGCTCCACTGCCGGCATCATGGGGCCCCGGCCTGGCTACCGTGCGCCGGCCTCACAGGTGGACCAACCGGCGTCTCCCTGGCGACCCAATAAATAGGAGAATCCAAACGGAGAAACGACAAATGGACCCGCGTGGCAGAGCCCGCGCGATTCAGGAAGCTTGGCCTGGCTGGCGGCTCGGCCGACTCTTCACAGACCGGGCAGGTCTCCGAGTTGGCGGCGCGGGTCCCAGCCCCGCGCCCGGGGCAGCCGGGATGGGGGTGGGAGCGGGGAGGGCGCTGGTCCTACTGGTGGCTGCACGTGGGGTGCGGGGCCGGCGGGGTGGGCCCCGCATGCAGGAGCCTCCGGCCTAGCCCTCCCGCACGCTGACCCGGGGCTCGGCCAGGGAGCTGTGGATGATGCTGAGGATGGATTCCAGCCCGCTGCCCTCCAGCAGCGTGCGGTGGTCACCCTCGATGACGTGCACGGACACCTTGCCGTCGCACACCTGGGACAGGTTGTAGTCGGCGCCCAGGTCCTCGCCGTAGGTGCCGCCTGTCTTGGCGCGCAGCAGTGTCACGTTGCCATGGTAGGTGGCCTGCGGCGTGTACTTCTCGGCCGCCCGCAGCTTCTGGTAGAAGGAGCGCGCCGCGAAGCGGACGGCATGGCGGTCCAGGCCCGCATGGCTCTGTGCGATCAGCTCCACGGCGGCTGCCACGCGCTCCTCCAGGCCCTCGAGGGGCAGTAGCGCCTCCAGCACCTGGAGGACAGACAGGACGATGAGTGGCGCCAGGCACGTGAATGGGGGGCAGGGGTGTCGGGAGGCCTCTGGCCGCGCGGTATCTGCAGACTCACCCTGCCGTGCTCCGCGTCAGTGAACTGCTGTACGAAGAAGCACATGGCCTCGGCCTCGGCCTCGGCCTCGCAGCCAGGGGTCATCTTGGCGCGGTAGCTCTGCAAAGGGAGGAGGGGCTGCTGCAGTGGCGGCACAAGGGGCTGGGACTCCAGACCCGGCCCCAGGGGCGCCGTTGCCGTCCTCACCTGCGTGTAGGCCAACACGTAGGTGTGCGAGCCATCGAACAGGAAGAGGCTATTGTTCGTGGGGCCGGCGCTCTGCTGTGCCTGCAGCTGTGAGCACATCTCAAAGGCCACGCAGGCCCCATAGGAGTAGCCAGCGATGCGGTAGGGCCCCTCTGGCTGCACCTGCCTGATGCACTCGATGTAGTAGGCGGCCAGGCTCTGGATGCTGTCCAGGGGCGCAGCTGCAGGGACAGCGTGAGGCTTAGCCCTTGTCTGGACGTGCACGTCACCCCCAACCCACTGGGGGACGGAGGAGGCCCGCTGTGGGGACAGCTCCGCAGGACCCTGACATACCTCCCGTGCACTGCAGGCCGTAGGTGGGAATGCTGAGCTTGGCAGCCAGGCTGTGGAACACCGTGATGGAGCCCTCGATGGGGTGCACCAGGAATAGGGGCCGCTCGGAGCTCTGCACAGAGTTGAGTGGAGCCAAGGTCGGGCCCTCAGGGTTCACCAGCAGGGTGCTCAGGTTCAGCTGGGCCTGCTGCCGGGCAGGGCTGTCCTCCTTGGGTGTGGGGGCCACCAGCTCTGTGAAGAGGGGCAGATGCCAGGGAGGGCCGGGGCCACATGGGGTCCCCTGCTACAATCCCCCAGCATGCACACATATACACGCACACACCTGACTGGGGCTGCTGGTGGCTAGGGTAGGAGGTGGATGGGGGCACTGGGCTCCCACTGAGGGCTCTCAGGACGGGGCCAGATGGACGAGCCCTGACCTGGGTGGGGGCAGGTGGGTCCAGGCTGCTCACAGGCCAGCAGCACTGAGAGGACCTGTGCTGTTTCGGGGATACCCCCCTCCACACCTACCATCAGCTGTGCCAGCCTGCGAGGAAAGTTCCTGCAGCTTCCGGAGCGTGAGCTGCTGGATTTCCCGCATGGACAGCACCCGGTCATGCTCTCGCTCCAGCGTCTGGCGCACCTCCACGGCCATGAGTGAGTCTAGGCCCAGGTCTGCCAGTGAGCTGTCCAAGTTGACAGTGGCCAAGTCACGGATGCCTGGGGAGAGGCGCTCAGTTGGCAATGGGGGATGGGCCTTGGTGGGTACTGTGCCCTGATGGCTGGGTCTTCCCAAACCATCATCACTATGGTCATGGCACACAGCACCCACCCAGCTCTGCACAGACCACCTGTGTCTCTCCCTCCATGAGCAAGCCGGCATGCCCCCTTCTGCAGCCAGGGAGACCAGACTCAGGGGAGCTGAGTGTCTGCCAGTTGGGGGGTGCAGGGTGCTCCCTCACCCAGGATGTGAGCCACAGCCTTCACCAGGTCCTGCTGGCTGCTGCCGTCACCATGGGCTGCGGCCTTCTTCTCCGCCAGCACAAAGCTGCTCAGGACGGGGTGGGGCTGGTTCAGGAAGAGGTCCAGCACCTCCATGCAGGAGATGATGCGTTGGGGCAGCGTCCCGCCAATGACTATGTCGTTGGTACCCATGGTCTCCAGCACGACGCCCACATCGCCAATTGCACCCCACTGCACGGCGAGGCCTGCGGGTGAGGGAGGGTGGGGGGCTGGGGTGAGAAGGGGCATAAGTGAGGGTGGCACCGCAGGAGTGGAGGAGGAGGGGCGGGCGGACCCACCTGGGAGGCCGTCATGCCGGCGTTTCTCACATATGCGCTCCATGGCGGAGTTGGCGAACCCGTAGTTGGTCTGGCTGGCGTTGCCACGCCCGCAGCTCACCGAGGAGAAGACCACGAAGTAGTCCAGCTCGGGGCATGCCTCCCGGGTCACCCTGTGGGTTCTTGAGTCACCCCCAGCCGGCCTCCCCAGCCCACCGGCCGACATGCCCAGGATCCCTGGCTCGCCTGCCAAACCGCCTCCACTGTCCCGGACCCTTGGTTCAGACCCCGGCAGAGGCCTGTGGCCTGGTCTCTGGACAGCAGTGTGAGGGTCGTGCGGGGGAGGGCTGGGAGAAGGAGAGAGAGAAGGGAGGAGCCCACCTGTCCAAGTTCAGGGTGCCATTGTACTTGGGTTTGTTGACGTCCTGGAAGAACTCAGGGGTCTGGTTCTCCAGCATGGCGTCTCTCAGGACCTGGGGTGAGGGGATCTTAGCACCTGCCTTTGCCCCAGGGCTTCGGAGGGCTTGCTTGGGGCGGGGGGCTTCCCTGGGCAGCTGGCTGCAGCCCCTTTAGAGCCGTCCTCACCATGGCCAAGTTGAAGACGCCGCCTACAGGCCCAAGCTGGGTGGCCTCAGTGATGAGGCTCCGGGCACCATCCAGCGAGCTGGCGTTGCTGGTGGACACCAGGACCTGCACACCCTGGCGTCTCCACTCACGGACCTGCCTGGCCTGGTAGCCTGCGGGACACAGATGGTGGGGATGGGCAAATCAGGGCTCTGGCCCTAGGCCCAGGCGCCCGGAAGGCAGCAGGACGGGGAGCTGACTGAGGCCTCTCCCACCGCCCCACCCTCGTGCTCCCTGGGGCCGGTCACCTGTGCGGATCCCGGAGCGGGAGGTCAGCACCAGCTTCTGGGCCCCTCGCAGCATGAGCCACTGGGACAGCTCTAGGCCGAAGCCACCCAGGCCCCCCGTGATGATGTAGGTCTTGTGGGCTGGGCAGTAGGTCTTGGACAAGGCCGCCATCAGGGTGGGCTTGGTCCCTTGCAGCACCGCCTCCTGCTCTTCCTCGCGTACCTGCAGCCCAGGTAGCACCGCTGTTCACACACTGCCGGCAGGGGCCGGAGCGGGGGGTGCCTGGGGTGCCCTACTCACCTGGAGGACCACTTTGCCGATGTGTTTGCCCTGGGCCATGTAGCGGAAGGCGTCCTCCACCTGGGTCTTGGGGAACACGGTGCACTTGAGGGGCTGCACCACGCCGTCCCGGATGCCTGCCTGCAGCAGCGCCGACACCTCCTGCCAGGTGGCGCTGTCGTCATCAAAGATTGCGTCCAGCAGGATCCCGTGGAAAGTCACGTTCTTCAGGAAGATGGCCATGCCTGGACAGGTGGGCAGGTGGCGGCCTCACTACTCAGCTGACAGCCCACCCTGTGGACCCCTGCCCTGCCCAACAGCCCCCTGCCCACCCGGCCTGCTGCCCAGCCTCACCCAGGGGATGGTTGTTGGAAAGGTCAAATTTGCCAATTTCCAGGAATCGACCATGCTGGGCCAGGCACCGCACGCTGGCCTGCAGCTTCTCTTCCGCCAGGGAATTCAGGACGAGGTCAACACCTTGGGGTGGGGGGGCAAGAGGGGTCCTCACAGTCAAGACCACTGCCCAGCCAACGTGGCACAAGTCCAGAAGGCCAGACCCTGTCCCCGCCTGGGCCGGTGTCTCCTCCAGCTTGGCCGGAGAGGGGGGGATGGGAGGAAGAGGGGGCTGAGAATATGGGTGGATGGCGGTTGGCTAGTGATGGGAGCCACTCACCCTTCCCGGCCGTGTGCCAAAGCACGTGCTGCTCAAAGGACGTGTCCCGGGAGTTGGCAAAGCTGGCTTCGTTGAGCTGTGGGAACCTGGCCTGGAGGTATGCCCGCTTTTCAGCTGACCCTGGTGGGGAGAGACGCTGCTGGTAAGTCTGGGCTTCAGGCGTTGGAGGGGCAGTCCTGGGCTCTGGGAAGGGCTGTAGGCTTACCCACAGTGGTGAAGACGCGGCAGCCCAGGCTGAGAGCGATGGCGATGGCGGCCTGACCCACACCGCCCGAGCCCGAGTGGATGAGCACTGTCTCCCCAGGCTGCATGCGTCCGCGTACTACCAACGCGTAATAGGCTGTGGCATAGACGACGGGCACTGAAGCTGCCTCCTCCAGGGTCCTATGGGCACAGCGCAGGGGTCAGCTCTGGCCTGATCCCTGGCCACATCCATGTTGGGCCCCAGGTCACAGCCCTGACCGACTCACCAGTTGGAAGGCACGTCCCACAGGAAGTCTTGAGACACCAGAATGGAGGTGGCCAGGCCTTCGGCGGGCACCAGCCCCATCACACGCTTGCCTCTGGCATCTCGGCCGGAGAACTCCATGCCCAGCATGCAGTCTCGAGCGACCCATTTTCCTGGGGGCAGATGGTGGGTGAGCCCCTTACCTCCCCAGGAGGACCCCAGTGTGTGAGCTTGGGCTCGAGGAGCCTCCTAGGTTCCTGAGCATTGTGGGGTGAGGACCCCCCTCTTCCCAGGTCCTGGCCCCAAGGGTCTTTGTTCTGGTCCCGCCACCGTGTGCTGCCTGTACCTGGGATGGCGTCAGGGGACAGCTTGCCCGTGGCCAGCATGATGTCTCGGAAGTTGAGGGAGGCATAATAGATGGTGCAGAGCTGGACTCCAGGGCCAGTGGGCTGGGCGTGGCGCAGAGGAGAGCAGACCCAGCGGATGGAGGAGAGGTCCCCTCGGGTGAGGATGTTTATGAAGGCATGCTCTGTCTGCTCCTCTGGCCGGTCTGTGGGTGACAGAAAGTGGAGCTGCCACAGGGTCACACGCAGCCCTGGGCTGGGCAGGGCTTCCAGCCAGGGTCCCCCTGCCCTCTCCTTCTCAGCCCACCCAGCTGCGAGGTGAGGAGACTGGGGGGGCAGGGTGGCACATTGGGCACTCACCCTTTTCCAGTGGGAAGTGGCGGAACGCCCCCCAGGCCCCGTCCCGGTAGACGTTCATCACCAGGTCCCCCTGTAGCACCTTCTGCAGCTCCAAGGAGTTTGGGTCCATCTCAGGGGTGGGGGACGTGCTACTGAGGTTGGACACCAGGACGCACCTATGGGCAGCCAGACAGGTGAGGGGAAGCTGGTGGGGGGGGTTGGAGGGGAGGAGCAAGGGGCATGCAGCTCAGTGGGCATCTCACCGAATCCGGTGCCCGCCGGGCTCTTTTCGGAGACAGTTCACCATGCCCACGACACCTGAGGTGGTGCAGCCGACGGCCATGAGCCACACGGGCCGGGACGAGGAGTCAGCCAGGATGTTCTGTAGAACGAGGGAGGGGTTGGCTTCTGGGGGCTCCCCAGGCCCCAGCGTTGGAGCTGCATTAACCAGGCCTGGCCAGGGCTGGGAGGGACTGACCTTCAGTGAGTCGACCCATCTGAAGCTGGCGTCCTCCACGGACAGGAAGACTGGGCTATCCTGCGGGGCTGGCCGGCGGCACAGGAAGAGCACAGAGCCGTAGAAGGACCTCTTCAGGGCCACCAGGTGCAGGGATGCCCCGGTAAATAGGCTCTCCCACTCGTCCTGTGCGTTGGGGGGTCAGTGCTCGGCAGCCTCCTGGCCCCTCCCCATCCCGGCCCCTCCCCATCCCGGCCCCGCCCCGCACCTGGCTCAGGAGGTGCTGCCCCCCTTGATGTGACTCAGAGCAGGTGAGAAAGGCGACAGTCTCCCCCAGGGAGTAACCTCCGAGCAGCGTGTGCAGCAGCAGGAAGCCTCCCTCCTTCAGGGTAGCCGCCATGTTGCCAACGGCCGTGGCCGGGTCACCAAGGGTGGCCAGGGCACAGTTGCACACCAGGAGGTCAGCCCTGCTCAGGCTGCTGGGGGCCGGGTCCACAGGGTCCCACTGGCCTTGGGTCAGGTCGAGCTGCTGCAGCTTGGCTTGGGCCGCCTCCAGGGCCTGGGGGTGGCGGTCAGTGGCTATGTAGTCCAGCTGCATCAGGGGCTGGGTGTTAAGCAGCGCCGGGATGCGGGAATAGAGTCGGCCGTCACCGGCCAGCACCTGGGGTGGAAGAGCTCCTTGGATCAGCTGCCGCGGGGCAGGCGCACCCACCCCCTCAGCTGGGTGTCTCCCAGAAAGGCCCACCCACCAACTCCGCTGAGGCCACGGGCCAGCGCTGCCCTGTCCACAGCACCCGCAGAGCCCACCTCCAGCCCCTTCTCTGTGCCCCTTCCCCTTCAGTGTGCGGGCGGCCTCGCTTCAGAGGGGCCCCGGCCCTCCTGGTGTTCGGGGCTGCCTGCGTCTGGGTCCACAGTGCTTGCCTCTGCGCCCAGCACCCACCTCCACCACCTTCATTCTGAGGCTGGCCGTGTTCTCCAGGGCGGTGTCCACGCACGCCTTCAGTGCTGGGGAGTCGAGGAGGCCGCTGAGCAGGGGGTCGTCACACAGCAGGGGCCTCTCCTGGGCCAGGACCTGGCCCAGTTCCTGCTGTAGGTTCCCATTGAGTTGCAGTTGGCAGGCAGCGGCCAGCAGCCGAGGCAGGCCCTGCTGCGGGGCCTCCCGGGGAGCCTGGGCACTGTCCAGCCCGGGCACCACCATCTTCAACCCCTGCTGGGCCACCTTCGTCTGCAGTGCCTGTGCCAGCCCTGGGGAGGACAGAGATGGGTGCTAGGGAAGAGCCTCAGCTGGGCTGGGGTTCCTGAAGGTCCCCCAGCAACTGGTGTCTGCCTGGAGCAGGGACTCAGAGGTAAGCAGGACCCACCGCCCGGCTCTGCCCACTGACAGCAAATAGAAGGACGGAGTGGGCAGTCCAGTCCTCCAGGGCTAGAAACTGGCATCAACCATCTGGACCACTGGGCGGGTGAAGGGCTGCTCTGCCTCCCACCCAGGTGTGAGCCCTACAGAGGGTGGATTCTCCAGAGGGTGGGTTCAGTGCCTTGATGGCCCTGCTGCCCCTCCCCAGCCCTCCCCACCCATCAGGTTGGGTGTGAGCCCTGTGTAGGGAGCTGTCTCATGGCATTACGCCTATATGCCTGGCTAGGGGCATAGACAGAAGGGGACAAATCTGTCACCTGTGTGTGCTAGGCCTCCTCTGAAGACATCAGCTCTGGGTCGGGGGAGCCAGGCCTGGGGGCACTCACGAGGGGAAGGCAGATTTGGGCTCCACATGAAGGAGGGGCTGTGACGGGGCGATGAGGGGAGGTGATGAGCTCCCCTTTGCCAGACTGGGCACAGGAACTGGGAGCTGGACCCCGGGATGAAGGGGGTGGGCGCAGGCCTCACCCCTGCACAGCTGCAGCTCCTCCTGCAGGGCCAGGCTCCCAGCCAGGCACCCGCTCTCCACATGCGGCGTGAAGCAGAACTTCTCCAGGACGGGTGCCAGCTGCTCCTGCTGCCGCCGAGGGGCCACCGAGGCGTGGAGCCGCGAGATGTGGACGCTGCCGGCCACGATGCTGTTCAGATACCTGTTCACCACCACGTCGGCCACTGCGGGGACATGCTGGGTAAGTGCGGGCAGCACCTGGCGCAGGGACACAAGTGTGTGGGGCCAGGGCGGGGCTACCTTGTGTCTCGCCTTGCAGCGCGTACAGCTTCTGCCGGTGGGTGGTGGGGTCGATGTGGATGGCGGTGATGCGTGTGGGCAGGCACAGGTTGCGGTGGCCCGGGACCAGGAGGGACATCTGCAGCATGGTGTCCAGGAAGGTCACCCAGTTGTCTTTCCACAGCAGCCGGCCTGTGTTACCTGGGGTGGAGGGACCGTCAGTCGGCCAGGTTGGGTCTCTCCCCCAGTGGGCCCTCTCCTCCATGCGGCCCCCTCACACCCACAACTGCCCTCCCTTCACCCAGCTTGGGCATCTAACGCCGGGCAGCAGGAGTTAGCCCCAAAGCATGTTCCTGAGTATAAAGTGGGGCCCCCTTGCACCCACCTTCGAGGTTGGCCTCGAGGATGCCCTGGAAGTGGGGGCCGTAGTTGTAGCCCCGCAGCCGCAGCTCCTTGTACACGTCGCTCTGGCTCAGGTGGAACGCAGCACTGGGGTCTACAGGTGTGGGGCCCGTGCCATACTGGTTGTCAAAGAGCCTGGGATCGGGGTCCTTCCACTGGTGTATCTGCCCTGTGGGCGGGGGTGGCAGAGGGCCTGAGGGCAAGGCCGGGCTGAGCTGGCAGCCAGGGTCCACCCAGAGACCCCCACCAGGGACTCTGCAGCCTGGGCGGGTGCCCCCGCTCACCGCTCACGATCAGGTTGCCGTTCTCAGACACCTCGAAGGTGCACGAAGCCTCCAGAAGCCGCACTTCCAGGGGCACGGTCCCTGCAGGCAGCAGGGTCAGAGGTCAGCAGCAGAGGTCAGCAGGCGGCACTCCCGCCCCGCATCCCGAGCCGCCGGCCTCACCTGTCTTGGGCAGGATGGTGGCCTGGTGTAGTGTCACGTCCTCGAACACCACAGGCACCTGCTCCATGTTTTGGTCCAGGGCTCGTGCCAGCGTCTTCCAGACCAGGAATAGGTAGCCAGTGGCGGGGAAAATTACGCGGCCGTCGATGCAGTGATCCAACAGGTAGTGGTCAGGGGTCTCAGGGCTGGCATCTGTGGGGCATGGGCCTTAGTGCCAGCGAGCGGGAGGAAGGAGCCGCCCCCGCCTGCCCACACCTCACTCACCGATCTTATAGACAGTGGCAGAGGAGCAGCTCGAGCCGCTGGGGAAGTCCTCCATGGCGGGCACATCCCAAGTCTGGCTGTGGTCCCACCTGATGTGCGGGGAAATGAGGGGGGTCCCCCGGGGGGCCGGGAACTCCACGGGTGGGAACAGACCGTTGGGGTTGATGTCAATGCTGGAGGGTGCAGAGGGGAGATGTGAGCAGCACATTTGACCCCAGGACCACCCTGGGTGGGTACTGCCAACCATTCTCCCCTAAGACCCCAGGGATGACCGAGACGGGGTGGGGTGGGGGCTGCAGTGAGGGTGTGACAGTGGCCCAGCACCCACAGCCCCGCTTCCTGGGGACGATCTCAAGGCCAGCCTATGGCTGAGGGGCTCCCAGGGTCAAGCAGGGCGAGGGGACGCACCCCATCAGGTGGAGCCTGCCCACGTTGCCGAGGAAGAACTCCAGGTTGTCCCTGTGGTCCTTCTTCATCAGCGGGATGACGGTGCAGCTGGACTTGAGGCCTCTCTTCAGGATGGCCTGAGAGGCAGAGACAGGCTGGGCCTCCCTGACTAGCTCCCACCCAACCCCACAAGGCCACACGGAGCCCGACCGCCATCCCTCCCGGACCTGACCATCCTGCCCCCCAGCACGCACCTGCAGCAGGGCGTGGGGGGCGATCTCCAGCACCACGGCGTGCTCGGGCACGTGCCTCAGTGCCTCCTGGAACAGCACAGGGCTCACCAGGTTGTTAACGTTGTACTCAGCTGAGAACGTGCGGGCCAGGTGGCCCTGCCACTGGGCCTCGGGGATGGAGGTGCTGAGCCAGTACGCGGAGCGGGGCCGTGGCTCCCGGATCACCTGCACACACGGTCAGGCTGGGTCGGCGTGAGGGAGCTTGGGGCCGCCTGCCCGCCCGCCCTCCGGGAGGCCCCCGCCAGGCAGCCCATGGGGCAGCAACCCACCTTCTTGAGTGCCTGCAGCAGCGCAGGGGCGATGGAGTCCATGAAGTAGGAGTGGAACGCTATGCCACCTGTCCGCACCTCCTTGGCAAACACACCCTCCTGCTTCAGCTGCTGCACGAACTCGGACATTGCGGCCTGGGGTGGGGGCGGGGAGGGCGCAGGGGCGCTGGACGAGCAGTCCTAGGCCTGTGCCCCGCTCCCCATGCAGAGCTCACCCTGAGGGATAGGAGGGGACTTGGGGATGAGGCCTCGCCTCCCAGGGCCCACCTGAGGTCCGGAGATGGTCACAGAGTCCTTGGAGTTGTGGCAGGCAGGCACGATACCAGGGGGGCAGCGCCGCTTACACTCTTCCCAGGACAAGCCTGGGGGCAGAGACAGCCTCAGAAGGTGGCCACAGGGAGCCGGCACCCTCACTCAGCCCCTCCCCAGGGGGAGGAAGACGTTGCCGGGGTGGCTCTAACGACAGAGGCGGTGATGACAGCTGCACAGCGGCACCTTTACGAGGCACTTTCACCCCTGCCGTGTCTGATTTCAGGCGGAGGTGTCGTTAATGCTACCCCAGAGGCGGGAGCCAGTTTCGGCTCAGTATTGAGGCCAAAGGCTCCTACGTCTGACCAACCACAGAGGACCTTGGCCTCACTCTCCTGCCAGTCCCTCAGGTTTTCTCGGGTGTCCTTCCGTTCCCAGCCCTGCCTGCCCGAAGTGCGAACAGGCCCACTCCTTCCCCTGCAGCCCCCAGTTAGCTCAGGCTCATGGGAAAACCATGCTGGCCTCTCCTGATGCCCATGGGCAAGTGTGCTGAGCACCAAGGCCAGCAGGCTCAGGGGGGCCATACAGGGCACACTGGAGCAGGCTGTCAGGGTCGCTCTCACCCTGAAGTGAGGAGGACGGCGGCCGGCGAGTCACCCCAGAACCCTGCCTCTGCCCAGCACCAATGTCGAAAGTGCCAGCGTAGACGTCCCCTCCCACGGAGACCCTCAGGCCCATGGGTGGAGTGGGATGGCAGAGCGCAGGGCAACACCTACCCACAGCTGCCATGGCCCCAGGCGGGATGTTGGCCTCCTTGATGCACTGGGCCCTCCAGTAGGCAGCGAGGACAGCCTCCTCCTGAGAGAGGCAGCCGTCGGCGTAGCCGCAGGCCACCTCACCCAGGGAGTGCCCGATGATGCCGTCAGGCCGCAGGCCCATGGAGGTCAGCAGGTCTATGAGGGCAATCTGGGGGAACAGGGTGCGTCACGCCAGTCCCGGGGACGCCAGGCTGACCGCCCTGCCGGCCCGCTCACCCCAGACCCCGGGGGTGCACCTGGATGGCAGTGAGGCTCACGAAGGACTGGACGGTGTCATCAAAGGTGGCCTCATCTGTGCTCAGCAACAGGTCCGACACCTGCAGTCCCAAAGGCTTCACGGCCTCGTCTGAGCGCAGGATGGAATCGCGGAAGCTGCCCAGGCGCATGAGGCTCAGCCCCATGCCGCGCCACTGTGCGCCCATCCCTGTCCCAGTGAGAGGCGTCAGGGCAGGGCTGCGCGGCCCTGCCCCCACTGCCCTCGGGGACACCCTGGGGAGCCGGGGGCTCACCGGAGCAGATGAACCAGAGTGGGCGCTTGCCAGCCGGCACCTGGTGCACCTCCTGGTTGCCGCCCTGGCCGCCCAGCACAGCGTAGCCACGGAAGGGCATGGTGGCCGTGGGGGCGGCCGCGATGTCGTTGAGCATGCTCACGAAAGCCAGGTCATGGCTGTGCCGGAGGCCCTGCTCCAGCAGGCCCTGCACCGCCTCAAGGGTGCGCCCGCTGGCCCGCAGCAGACGGGGCAGGGCAGAGTGTGGGGCAGGTGGCGGGGGCGGCTGGGCGTTGGGCCGGAGGATGACATGCACGTTGGAGCCGCCGAAGCCGAAGGAGTTGATGCCCACATTGCCCCCAAGAACGGGCAAAGGCCGGTCCACTACCTGCAGCCGCCCGTCTTGCAGCGCTGGGATCTCGGGGTTCGGGCTGTGGAAGTGCAGGTTGGGGGCCCAGACCCCGTGTTCCAGGGACAGCAGCACCTATGGGTGCCTAATGGTCAGTGGGGTGGCCAGCCCCGGGATCCCTGCCCTGCTGGTCAGGGTGGGCTTCAGGTACTTCCCTTCTTGAGGACACTCTGAGGCCACCTGCCCGCTGCAACAGACTTCCTTCCCCCCCAACCTTGCCCAGCCCCAGTGCAGTGGTCTGGTGACCGAGCCGCAGGCCCCTTCCCCTCTCGGCCTTGGGCCTCATCTAGGGTCCCTGCCACCTCCGGACTAATGGCCATGGGGCTAGACACAAAGGTCCCTCAGCCAGACTCCACCCCAGGTCCCAATCTAAGAGCTGCAGACGGGTGGCTACAGTGGCCCAGGAAGCCCAGAGCACCAGGGAGCCTGAGCAGTGCTGACCTGGATGCTCTGGGCTACCAACTGGTCAGCAGGCCACGGGGAAGGGCAGCCCTGGACAGGTGGGGCCGCCCCGCTGCTTCCACCCTCTGGCTTGGTCTCTTGTGGAGCAGTACCGGGCAAGATGTCTGGCCCAGTGGACTAGGGCAGGGAATGGCTACATGCTGGCACCCTGCTGTCTGGGTCTCAGTGGCCCACACCCCACAGCACAGCCTGTGGGGATCCTCCCCCGACCGGGCAGCAGGAAGCTGAGGAGGCAGGGGCAGGATGGCCCCAGACCGCCCGCCTACCTTGATCAGTGCTGCGAGCCCCGAGGCGGGCTCCGCGTGCCCCATGTTTGACTTGGTGGACCCGATCAGCAGGGGGTCCTGGCGGGTGGCACACAGGGCCCGCATGATGCTATTCAGCTCCTGGGGGTCGCCCACCTGTGGGGGACTCAGGGAGGTCAGGACTCCACCCCGGCACCTCTCCGGCATGGGGTGTGGGGTGTGCACACAGCCAGGCAGGGCTCTCACCTTGGTGCCAGTGCCATGGGCTTCGATATACTCCAGGGACTCGGGGGTCAGCCCGGCCGACTCGTACAGGGAGCGGATGAGCTGCTCCTGCACCTCTCCAGAGGGGAAGGTGACGCCTGTGGGCGGGGCCAGGCCTCAGCACACCACCAATCACCTAACCGCCTGCAGCCCCACCCTCACCCTGCCCGGGATGCTCCCACCTTGCTCTTTGAAGCCATCAGTGTTGGTGCCGGCATTGAGGATGGTGGCATACACCCGTCGGGCCAGGGACTTCTTGGTCAGCAAGACGGCCACCACAGCCTCTGCACGGCAGTAGCCGTCCCCTGGGGGCAGAGGGCACCTCAGGCCTAGGAGCTCAGGGCAGAGCTCAGGGGCTGGTGTAGGGTGAAACGGGGGCGGGGGTGCTATCCTGTGCTCCCACGCCCTCCGCCCTCACCTGCTGCATCGAAGGACTTGCAGGAGCCCTCAGGGCTGAGCATGCCCAACTTCATGAACTGCACCGAGGTGTTGGGCTTCAGCAGGATGTTGATGCCACCCACAACGGCCGCGGGGCACTCCCCACTGCGGATGGCCTGGTAGGCGCTCTGCAGGGCCAGCAGGCTGGAGGAGCAGGCTGTGTCCAGGGCAACGCTGGGCCCTGCAGGCAAGGGCACAATGCAGCTGTGGGACTCCCCCAACCTTGGGGCCCTGGCAGCTTTAGCAGGTGCCCTCCATGTGGAGCCTATGATACCAGGACCTCACCCCTGCAGGCCCTCCTCGGAGGGGGGAGGTCAGAGTCTGGAAGGGTCTCAGCTGCCGTCCGGCCCCACCCTGCCCCAGTCCGAGGCCCAGAGGAGCTGTGTGTGCACCCACCTTTGAAGTCGAAGAAGAAGGAGAGGCGGTTGGCCATCATGGCGCGCTGGCAGCCCACCATACTGTAGCCCATGAGGGTCTCAGGGTCTCGACTCAGAGCCTCTGAGGCCTCAGAGCTGCTCACACCCACCCAGACACCGGTGTTCGTCCCACGAAGGGAAGCTGGGTTGATGCCTGTAGGAGACAGAGGTCAGCCCTAGCTGCTGTGACATGCCCAGCCCACCACCCAGCTCTCGCCTCTCAGCCTCCCTGGCTTGGGTGAGAGGAGGCTCCATCTCAGCCCGGCTCTGGAAGGGACGAGGTGGGCCAGGGAAGAGAGAGCAGAGCCACAGCGGGGCGGCCAGCCCAGGTAGGGCTGAGAACGGATAACCAGGTCACAAGGAACCAGGGCCCAGGCACGGGCGGGGTGCCAGGTGGGGCTCCAGGCTCTGGGTCAGGCAGCGGCCAGAGACAGCCGGAGGTGGGGACAGAGGGCAGCATTGTCCCTAGGCTACTCCCCTGGCCCCTGGTGTTGCTGGCAGGATCTGGTGAGCCCTGAGGGCGGCCTGCCCTGGGCGGGCCAAGATAAGAAGACAGAGAGAGACAAAAGCCGAGTGTCCAGGCTTGGGAAGGAGGGAGGGACACTGGCCGGCCCCTGGGGAGCCGCATCCAAGGTCTCCGGGTGGGGCCTGGGCAGTGGAAAGGTCTCCACTTTCCCCTACCAGGGTCCTCTCACCTCCCCTCCACTCCACCCCAGGCAGCATGTGTCCATAACCCCATCACGCTCAGTGTCAACCCCAGAGACTACTTAGCATCTGCTGCAGGACAAGAAACTGCAAGGCCAGGATACCCACCCTGTCAACCACAGGTGGGAGTAGGCAGGCCCCAGGTTCCCCCTCAGAGCTGAGCTCTCACTGCTCACCTACTGAGGGGCCTCACCCACATGTCAGCCTCCCCTCTCCCACCTGGCAGGACTTCTACGTCCCTGGTGTCCCTGGGACAAGTCTGTGCCCTGGGACAAGGGGCAGCTGGCCTCGAGGCACTTGTCCAAAGCCAGACTTAACCCGGCAGAGAAGAGTGTGGAGGGTAACAGTCGTGGGGCCAGGTCTCGCCTCCTACTCTGCCTGGCACCCTCCCTCGCCCCCAAGATCAGCCATGCAATGGAGAGTGAGGAAACTGGGGCATCAGGACGTGCCTGGGACACCTCTGGTGTGCAGCTGTGAAATGTGACCTGCCCAAGGCCCATGCCTCCCCAGCCCACTGGCCCCGGCCCAGGACTCCGCTCCCTCAACAGCTCCTATGTTTTGGATGTTTTGTCATGAACACATGTTGCTCTTAGAAGCAAAATGGAGGAACGCTTTCAAGAGGGGCGGCAGGAACCTCAGGGATGGGCCCCCAGAAGTCCCAGGTTGGCTGTCAGCCTCCTGATGACCCACCTCCGTCCACAATGGCCTCATAGGTGACCTCCAGAAGCAAGCGCAGCTGGGGATCCATTGTGTTTGCCTGCTTGGGGTGGACCCCGAAGAACGAGGCGTCAAACTGGGACAGGTCCTTCAGCTTGCCTAACCGCCGGGGCAGGCCATACAGTCCTGTGGAACACACGCAGGTGGAGGGGCCAGCCACGGAACCTCACGGCCCCGAGTGACTGACAGTGGCGTCCCTGTGGCAACAGGGAGCCAAGGCTCCCCGGGATGGGTGGGCCCACTTCTGAGAGGGGGCCCTAGGGGGAGGCTCACGGGTGGTGTCCCAGAGCACAGCACGGTGGGGGGAGGGCCCCCTCCTCCCACCCACCACTGTCCTGTCCTGGCTGGAGACCCCCTGCGTGGCCTGACACTGGCCCCAGAGGCTGAGGCCAGGCCAGGCTCCGCCACACTGACTCACATCCCGTAGATCAGGAAGAGCCGCTCTGCTGAAGAACCTACTGGGCGTGAGGGAGTCCAACCAGCTTCCTGGGAGAGCCTCATGTCTTATCTGACAGTTTGGGACATGTGGGCCAGCAGTGGCTGGCCAGGCTCTGCAGGGACCAGGTGGTGGGCAGTGGGGCCACAGGTGCTCACCCACCTGGCCTAGCTCTGGATCTGCCCCCTCGCAGCTTACCCAGCTCATCTGTGAAGTGGGCAAAGACCACGCCCAGGGCCAGCCCTCAGTCTCCTGCGGACTGGAGTTCAGTCCCTAGTCCACTGGCCAGAGGCCCCAGTTTCTCCTTCGCCCTGAGCCTTCTCCTGGCGCCATCTCGCAGGAAGAGCCTGCAGCATGGCCTCACCTTGGGTGACCGTTGGCTCTGCAGGTGGGACGGGAGCTCAGGCCAGAGCAGGCCTGTCCTGGTAGCTTGGAGACTGTGTACCCAGCGGCAGTGAGAGGAGAACCCAGGCCCACTTACCTGCCTTCCACCGCCTGTCATCATCCGTCACCATGTCCACACCGCCAATGAGATTGGCCCAGAACTCCTCCAAGTTCTCCGACTCAGGCAGCTTCCCGGACATGCCAGCGATCACCACCTCCTCCATGGCTGCTCTCTCTGCAGGGAGGGTGGTGTGGGGGCCCGGTCACTGGTCAACCTCAGCACCCACACTGCCAGTCTGCAGCCTCACTGGAGGCCCAGCTGCTGCTCCCCCGGCCCTGGCTTCCTGACCCCCCTCCGCCATCTGGCCCACCCAAGGGTCTGAGGGCAGCAGCTCAGAAAGCCCCACAACAAAGATCCACACGGCCAGCTCCTGTGCTGTGTGCCAGCCGGACGGATGCCCTGGGTGAAGTATGTGTACGGCGGTTGGGAGGCGGGGAGTCCACTCCGGTCCAGCCTGCCTGCACCTCTCACTGGCAGTGTTGGGCTCTCTGGGCATTGGCCCTGGCCTGGGGTGACCCCAAAATGGCCCTGCTGCAGTGGTCTCAGGAGGGGGCCTCACAGTGGGAGGCAGGCAGGGCCAACCCAGAGAAGGGCCCAAACCCTTCCTAGGAAAGGGCTGCCTGGCCATCAGCCTATCAAGAGCTGGCCAAGGGAATTTAGCAGGCGAAGGAGAAGGAGCAAACGTGCGGGTGAGAAAGCGCACCCTTGCTGACCGGCCGGCTCTGCACTCAGCACCCCACGCTGTCCTCCATGCTGGGCCCAACGGCTCAGGCACTGAGAGTGCCAAGGCCTGGGGGGCTCTGGGGCAAAATTGGTCCCTGCCCCACAGTGGACAGACCCAGCCTGTATGGCTGCTCCAGCGAGCTCCAACCTGGAGAACTACTCCTAGTCAGGTGCCGGTCAAGTGCTACCCAGACCCACACACCTGCACAGGTTGAGGCCTCAGAGTCCTGCTTGCCAACCTCCACGCAGCCTGCCTGGCCACCCAGACCCAGGTTCCCAAGACGCCAACGAGGGAGCCTAGGCTACCCTGAGGCTGTGGGCTCAGGATGGGGGCTCTTGTACAGCCCTTGAGGAAGGGGGCAAGGCCAGGGTCGATCCTGCACACTTCCACCAAGGCTCCAGGGCCTCATGGCGCTAATGACCGCTAGACTCGCCAACCAGCGGCCCTCCAGCGTCTCTCTGAGCAAAGGAAAGCACAAGCAAGTGGAGAGAGCGTCTTCCTTGGGTGCCCTGATCACCCTGCTGTCCCGGCAGAGAGGGAGCCCCCTCCCCCAGCGCTAAATAAAGAGCCCTTTGCCGGCCCAGAGGCACCAGCTCCCGGGGCGGCTGCTTCTCCAGAAAGCGCCCGCTCTGTTCTCCCCCTACTTGCTATTCACGCGGAGTCCGGCGGGACTAGGCAAGGGGGTGGAGACCCCTGCAGAGCGCACTGTCTCGCATGCGCCGCCGCGAGGCTGTACGGGGCAGGAGCCGGTCTCCCCCCAGAACTTCGGGGGCTCCAAACGGAGCCCACGTGGTGGGGAAGCCGTCCTCATCCGGCCCCGCGCCTCCTCCACCCACCACCCTCCCTTCTTCTTAGGCCCTCCGGTCGGCTGAGACTCTGCTATCCCGCACCCGGAGGTGGGGGGACGCTGCGGATGGAGGGGCTTGGCGGCCCGGCCTGAAACGAGGCCCTTGTGGGCTGCCGGAGCTGGGCGCACACCGGGCGGCTGGGGGCTCCTACAGGCCCTCGAGGGTCCGCAGCCGCCCGGCCCAGCCCAAGACCAAAATGGCTGTTCGCGGCGCTCCTGGGCGTCCGCCCCTCGCCATCCGCCCACCTGCCCCGCCGGGCCTGGGGCATGCCGCGAGGGCCTTTCGCCGCCCGGCCTCGGGCGCCCCGTGGGGCTCGAACATCCATACCGGGGGCTCGGACCCCGAGACCAGGGCAGGCTGTGCGGGGCTACCCCTCGCCACTGGCGCGCCGGACGACGCGCGCCCAAGGCCGGAAGATGCGGGCCGGCGGCGCCCCCTCGAGCCTGACCGCACCACCCCCGCCCCGGCCCCTGCCCGGCCCCAGGACTCCGGTCCCCGGCAACCAACTCCCGACCCCGGCCCGGCCTGGCCGCTCGTACCTGGTCTGGGCGCGGGCGCGGGCGCGGGCGGTGGCGTGGGCGGCGGAGGGAGAGCGAGGATGGAGCGCGCGGCGGAGGGGAGGCCGGGCCGCTTCCGTCTCTCTGGCTCCCTCTAGGCCCGCGCCGGCGCTATTTAACCGCTGCCGTCCCCGCGCGGACACGCCACATGGGCTGACAGCTTGGCTGCGCCGCCCAGGCCAATGAGCGTCAGGGCTGCGCCCCGGGACCAGGCGCGCCGCCGCCAGTGGGGTGATGCCGCGCGCCGCCGCCGGACGCCGGGACTCTGCGCGGGGGCGCGCCAGGGGGGCGCCGGGCTGGGGGCCCCGGGACTCGGGGGGCGCTGGGGCGGGGCGCAGCGTCACCCCCGCCCCACGACTTCCCTTCCGCGCCCCACGCCTCCCGGGGCCGCCCCCACCCACGGGGCCTCGGGGGCCACGTGTGCACGGCGCGCAGTGGAAACGGGACGGGGCTTGCTTGGGTCACTCTGGGGGTTATACTGGGGCCACACTGGGGGCCGGACGAACCCCCGGGCGTAAGGACTGAAGGGCCGGCGTCCGGGACGAACGAAGCCGGCCCGGGGCGTGGCTCGCTCTGCAGCCGCAGCCAATCGGGGGCCGGGGGCGTGCGAGCTGGACCAATGGCGGCGCGCGAGTGGGCGTTGCTAGGCGATAGGGTGATGGGCCGGCGCTGCGCGGACCGCAGCGGGCGAGCGCGGTCGTTGACCCGGCCGAGGGCGCCCCGCGCGGGGTTACTGCCGGTCACCGCAACGCAGCGCGGCTGGTCCTCCCTGCCTCGCCTCCCAAATTCGCAAGGCGGGCGCGGGGACCGGGGGGACGCTCCCGAGGCCGGGCAGGGGCTCCCCGCAGCCGGCCGCGGGGACGGGGCGCGGCCATCTGGCAAGCGGGCTCTGTACGGACACCTCTTGGTGTGATTTGAACAAAGGAGTCTCCCTGGGCAGAGGCACTCGCGCGCGCACGTGGCCTTTCTCACCCGCGGGCGCGCACACGCACCGGCGGAACTCTGCGTCTCCGCTCACCGGCGCGCCCTCCTTTGTAATTCCCCTGCTCTAATGTTTACCGAATTTACAAAAAACCCTTAACTTCCAGACCAAAAAGAAACAGACATTCCGTCTTGGGGTCAAGTGAGAGTCCAGGAAGACGGCCCTCCCGGCCTGGTGGCCACGCCCTGCACCGCCCTGGCTATCTTCTGGGGCCACAGACAGACCCTTGTGAGGCCAGAGGAGCCTTGGCAGTTCCCTGGGGCTGGTGTCCCGCAGCCTCATTGTCTTGAAATCAAACGCTGCTGCGCTCCTCGCCTGACTCCTTGGCAACCCCTCTTGCCTTGCCCTCCGAAGCTCAGGGGCTGTCAGTGGAGTGTGGCACTGTCCGCGGATGTTCAGGGACAACACAGAACGGACAGGCACGTCAAACCAGACAACATGGCTTCACGTGGCCACACGCCACCCCCCCCCACACACACAGTGCTCCCTAGGCCCCCAGGTAGTCCCAGGGCAGCTCCATACTCCCTGCTCTATTCTTCCCCTTGGCTTCATCATTGGGGGCTTCTGGTTCGCACACTGTGGAATAAAGGGCAGGACAGGAAAAGGGGAGAGAGGGCCCCGAGATCCCACAGCTGAATTGCTGTCCCGAGCAACCTTTCTGTGGGATTTTCTTTTCCTTCCTACTTAAGACCTTTTCAGACACCTGGTAACCTGGACCAGGAGTGGCTGGACCGTGCTGCACAAACACCCTCAAATCTTGGTGTCTTTTTTTTTTAAAGACCACGTCTTATTATTTATTTTAAAATATTTATTTATTTAGGCTGCGCCGGGTCTCAGTTGTGGCCCTTGGGATCTTTGCTGTGGCGTGCGGGATTGGCATGCAGGATCTAGTCCCCCCAGCAGGGATCGAACCCAGGCCCCCAGCATTGGGAGCATGGAGTCTTACCCACTAGACCACCAGGGAAGTCCCCAACTCTTGGTGTCTTAAGCTATCCTAGGCTCACTTCCTGCTGGTCAGTAGGGCTCTGCTTACTGCAGCCTGCCAGGAGCCCAGGTGATGGGACGATTACAGGCTGGGTGGCTGGGATTGAGTCCCTGGTTTGTACCACAGAGGTCTGGAGACTCATGGGCTTTGAAGTGCTTCTAGGGAAAGCGACAGGGCATCTCTCCTCACTTTTTCATCTAAAGGAAGTCATATGGCAACACCTCACTTAAAGGGCCACATGCCAGACACAGCAGAGCATAGAGACCCCCGCCACCTGGCAGCAAAGCTGTTCCCAGCGTGCTCCTTCCTGGCACATCAGAAGTGACCTGCCATTGCCTCCGCAGCTCCCCAAGCACTGCGCCCAGGATGAGCAGTGCATCTGTGGTTAGGACATCAATATGCCTGTGTAAATTTTGATCTTCCTTCATTCCACAGAGATCAAAGCGTGAAAACCTGATAAACAAGATGACATTCATGAAAGGTACACTTTCAAAGGGACCCGTGGGGGCTCTGCCCCCAGGTAGGCCAGGCCGGGCACCCAAGCATCGCTGGAGATCCTCGTGTGGAGGGGCTGCCCACCTCTGCACCCAGCCAGGGTGCAGACCGGCAGGCCACACGCCTCGAAGGGCTGTCCTCTGCTCCTTCTTGGCGGGGGGACAGCTGTGAGTGAGGCAATGCTCTCCTCTTCCACAGAAATGTGCCCCCTTGGGAGGGCCGCCAACTGGCCACAAGCACACTGGCTGCCTGTCTTGTTCCAGGCCCCGTGAGTCCGGACCAGGCCCCAGGAGTAGCAATGTGTAATGATGCCAAAAGCACTCATGGTCGAACCTTCGAATCACAAGAAACCTGGCCACGAGAGCCACACATGCAAAGCCCAGGAACTCTTTTACTGTCCTTCCCAAGTTAAAAGAACAATTCGGGGCTCTGCAATCGGTCCACGAGGCGCCTTAGCAGCACTGGGGAGGCTGCTCTTCAGTTCACTGTGCCCACCCATGTGCCCGCGCGCGCACACACACACACACACACACACACACACACACACACCCCTGATATGGAGATAAAGCCACCAAGGAGGAGGCGGGGGAAGAGACCAAGATGGATTGGAAGGGAGGAGGAGGGGGAAAAGGGGAAGGGGGAAGGGGAAGGAGGAGGAAGGAGGGGGATGAGAAGAAGGGGGAGGGGTGGGGAGAGAGGGATGGGGAGGGGGGAGGGAGGAAGGGATGAGAAGAAGGGGGAGGGGCGGGGGAGGGAGGAGGAGGGGTGGGGAGGGGCGGTTCGAGGAGGTCAGTCCTTGGAGTTGTAGTTACGAATCTTGGGGGGCCGCTGGCAGCCTTTAGGTTTTGCAGGATGAGCCCTGGGGTGTCTGGCAGGCTTGCCCCTTGCTTGGGCTTCCATCTTCATCCCTTCGACGGCAAAGGCCGCCCAAGGCGCCAGGGAGCTCCCCTCGGGGTGTTGGAGGCTGTAGGCTGCTGGAGGTGCTGGGTGCTCTAGCAGTGAAGAGAAAAGAGAAAGGAGGGTGCGTCATCATGGGGCAGGAAGGGGCAGGATGCGGTGTGTACAGAGAGCTGGGTTCACTGAGTGCGAGTGGCCGAGCTGCTCGCCAGCAGGAACCAGAGACCCCATGCCTGCCCTGGTTCCTTGCAGGAGCCCATGCCGGGGCAACAGCTGTTCCTGGGGTTTCTGGCCCTGGTGTCCCCGCAAAGAAGGTCTGTGTGGGCACGTGCTCTCCAGATGCTCTGCAGGGCCTGGGCCCGCTCCTCCGCTGGGCGCTCAGGACATTTGGCCCGAAAACGACATCCCCTGTCGTGCATATTTCGCAATAGGTCCCACGGAGGCACCAGGGCTAATGGTTGACTCACGACACTTCCCAGGCATTTCCCAGGCTGTCAACCACCCCCTGCCCTCTGGCCATGCTTGCCGGGCATCTCCAACCGCGCAGCAGCCCCAACACGCGTGGCCAGGCACAGACCAAGGACCGGGAGCTGCACCACGTGTCACAGGTATGGGCCAATGCTCCAGGGCAGCACTTCCAAAATATTGACAACGACTGTCTTTGCACTAGGGCCCCATAGGTGATTTTTTAAAAAGTTCTTTGAGCTCTTCTCTATTTTCCTAGTTTTTAGAACTAAGAATGTATTTCTTTCTTTTTTTTTTTTTTTGCGGTACGCGGGCCTCTCACTGTTGTGGCCTCTCCCATTGAGGACCACAGGCTCCGGACGCGCAGGCTTAGTGGCCATGGCTCACGGGCCCAGCCGCTCCGTGGCATGTGGAATCTTCCCAGACTGGGGCACGAACCCATGTCCCCTGCATCGGCAGGCGGACTCTCAACCACTGCGCCACCAGGGAAGCCCTGTATTTCTTTTTTAGAAGTACCAAGAAGACGTACAAGAATGTACTGTACAACATGGGGAATAGAGACAATATTTTGTAATAACTGTAAATGGAGTGTAACCCTTTAAAAACTGTATAAAAAATAAAAATAAATAAAAAGCAATTGTGAGATGCAAGCTCAGGGGCGGCTCTCCTTCCTGGGCTGGCCCAGCAGGCAGGACTGGGGTCTGGAGCTCCAGGAGGGTCTGCACAAAAAGACAATGCTGGGACTTCCCTGGCAGTCCAGTGGTTAAGACTCCATGCTTCCACTGCAGGGGGCACAGGTGCTATCCCTGTTGGGAACTAAGATCCCACATACCACATGGTGAGGCCAAAAAATAAGTAAAATAAAAGACAATGCTGCCCCAGGGTGTAAAGACAGGTGGGGCCTGGCCAACTGGCACTGGCATCTCACACGTGTGACACACACTGCAGTGACGCACACCGTCTACCCAGTGTCACCGAGCCCACCCCCTGGGTCTGGTGGTGGGACGCTGTGGGGAGAGGTCTGGAAGGCCTGCCCAGCGCATGGCCGCGTGCTGTACAGGTGGACGACAGGAACCAACCTGGGCAAGACTTGAGGCCGAGGACAGGCCAGCTGCACAGCCTCTGGAGGAAAAGAACAGTGCTGGTGTGGAGCTGGGAGATGGGAAAGGCCTGGGCTTTGAAAGCACACACACAGGGCTGCGTGCTGGGCTTCTTCCAGTGACTCCAGCACCATGAGCTCGGGGTCTGCCAGGGGCACCCAGGCCCTGGCCCCCTCTCTCATCTTGTGCTCTTTCTGCTCCTCTGGCCTCTGGAGATATCTGCAACCATTCCTCCTTTCCCGGAGCCTCCAGGGGTCACACCCAGTGGCCTCCCCAGAGCCCTCAGCCCCAAAGCTGGGCCAGGTTCTGCTCTCCTCCTGCCCAGTGCCTCCATGCGCCGGGTCCTGGAGTGGGGTGAGGAAGTGCGTCCCTGGACGTCCCCAGGCTCCCTTCTGCTTCCACTGGCCATGGCTGCCTCTCCTTCTCTGGGAAAGCGCCCGTGTCTGTGGTTCTTAAACCCCAGACGAACTCCTCCTCTCTACACAGAGACACTCCCACCCCAGATGCCTTTACAAGTACTTATACAGGGATCTCTGGTCAGCTCCATGCTGCTCACTTGGTTTCCTTCTGGAATGCAGCGGCCACTGGGGAGGGGCAGGGTCAGGACCCTGACCGCTGTGATGCTGGGGGTCCTTCCCTATAACTCGAGGGAGCAGCCCTTCAGGGGTTCTGTGGGCATGACCTGAGTCTATCCCAGAGTCTCCACCTGGAGGCTCCTGGAGAAAGTGAGGTGGAGGGAGAAGGGCCAGCCCAGGCCCCAAGACCTTTGCTTGGGAGGCCAAGCTCCCTGTGCCCAGCTGTCAGGAGCTGTCTGCCAGTTCAGCCGGATGCCAGGCAGGTGGTTCCACTGTGTGCTGGGAGCACAGGCCAGGCAGACCCACCTGTCTGCCTGCGGGCAGGGCCTCTGAGCCGAGGCTGGGAGGATGGCACAGGTGGCCTTGCAGGCTCTGGTTTTTGTCCCTCTCTTTGCAGTGTCACCCTGAGGGGGTGACTGGCTCCTCCAGGACAGGCTCCCGGGGCAGGGCAGTCCTGGCTCAGGCACGAAGCTGGACACCTCAGGCCTGCTCTCCTCAGGACACTCCCTGTGCCCGAGCCGTGGTCTCCGCTTGGTTACTCTGCGCCCTCACTCGGACCAGGAGCTGGTGTGTGGAAGCGAGGCTCCCACCGTGCTCTCTGCCTGCTCTCCCTTGCCTGACCTGCTCTGCTGTCTTTCTGCACTGGTTCTGATCAGGCTTCAGGGAAATCTGGGGGCACAGCACTTGCCTCTCATGGGCTGCTGGTCCAGCTCCAGCTCTCAGGAAGGTTCAGTGAGATGCCGAAGACCTCCCAGTATGAACCCGGGAGCAGGACGGGGGGCCCTGCAGGGGCTGACAGTGCCAAGGGGGGTGTGGGCCTGCACTTACGGTGGGTGGCCTTCCCCACAACCTTCCTGGCGCCTGTAATGACCTTGAGCCTGGAAGTTCTTGTGGACCAGCGCCCGGGGGGAAGTGGGCTAGTCTCCTGTCTCAGGGCCTCCTAGGGCTGGCTCTTTGAGCACAGCTCTCTGGAGGCTCGGAGCTGCTGGTCAGCTCCCTTCTGAGTTGGCTTCTAGGCTGCCTGCTTTCAGGGCGACCCTGAGCACGCCTGCCAGGCCTGGAAGGGCAGTTGGAAGGGCTGGGGACTCAGCTGCACTCCTGAGAAAGGGGGTATGGCGCCATGTCTGCCGCGGCTCTCCAGAGCCTTCACTGGAGCTGGGTGGCTGCTCTCGACGCAGGTGCCAGTTGTGGCCTTGGCCACAGGGGACGAGGCCTCCTCAGGCTCACTTCAGCCTCAGCTGCCCGAGCCAGTCCTTCCCTCTCCTCTCTGGGTGACCACCTCTGCGTGCCGGCGGCCCCTCGTTTCTGTCGAGACCTCTCTCTTGCTTCCCTGGGAGCCCCTTAAGCCCCAAAGTTCAACATTTCTCAAATTGGGGGAGCCACACCCCCAGGTCTCCTCACCCTCACCCTGGGCCTCCTTGTGGATCAGTGGTTAAAAGTTAGATTCTGTTACACTCCCCATCCCCAAATCCTTCCAAGGCTTCCCACCACTGTTGGGATAGTGCCCCAAGCCTTCCGTGTATGATGGGTGTGGATGGTGCCCTGCCGGGAGCTGCTGCTGGCCCCTGGTGCAGAGGCTCTGGGAGGACACTGCCAGGCCTGACTCTACTCAGCAGGGTGGAGGAAGGGCAGGCAGGAAACGCCAGCTCCTTCAGGGTCCTGTAGCCACCCCCAGCCTTGGGCTGGGGACGCTGCCCCGACCAACCTGGTTAACAGAGCAGCATCACCACTCCTCCCCCTCCCTTCCTGAAGTTAAGGCCTGACACTAACCCCTAACTGCTCCTGCTTACCATCATTTTGGGGGTACCTCCTCCCTGGTTCTGGGCTCATCCAGGACTGTCTGCTAGCGTCCCTCAGTGTGGCCCAGTGTGGTTTCCATCTTGGGCTTTGGGAAGGGCTGCCGGGCCGCAGGGTGCCAGGACTTGGGCAGGGTCTTAGCAGAAATACTCTGTGGCAGAGGACGTGAGGAGAGCTGGCACCGCCTCCATGGTGACTCTACCCCTTTTCGGGGCCTGTCTGAGCCCCAGCTCCCCAGAGGAGAGGGGCTGGCAGAGGCCAGGTCAGGTGGACAGGCGCCAGGCACATGAGTGCAGGCGTGGGCAAGGAGGAAATGGCACCAGGACAGAGGTCAGGGCAGTGGGGGCTGGGGTCAAGTGGCAGAAAGCAGAGGCTGGGCCACCAAGCCTGGCTGGTTCCCTCCTTTGGAGGGAAGAGGGCTGGCGGGGCTGCCTGGCGGGGTGGGGGGGAGCCGAGTGCCCAGGCTGCACCCAGAGAGCCTGTGTCCTCTGTAAGGCATGTGTGGGGACAGCAGGGAGGGCACATGGGGCGGGGTAGATTCTGATCTGCCTTCTTTCCAGAGATCAAAGCCTGAAAACCTGATAAACAAGATGACATTCATGAAAGGTACACTTTCAAAGGGACCTGTGGGGGCTCTGCCCCCAGGTAGGCCAGGCCAGGCACCCAAGCACCACTGGAGATCCTCATGTGGAGGGGCTGCCCACCTCTGCACCCAGCCAGGGTGCAGACCGGCAGGCCACACGCCTCGAAGGGCTGCCCTCTGCTCCTTCTTGGAGAGGGGACAGCTGTGAGTGAGGCAACACTCTCCTCTTCCACAGAAACTTGCCCCCTCGGGAGGGCCACCAATTAGCCACAAGCACACTGGCTGCCTGCCTTGTTCCAGGCCCCGTGAGTCCGGACCAGGCCCCAGGCGATGAGTCTGAGGACCCTGTGGGCTGCTTTGGGTCCCCACCCCCGCAAACACCACACCCCACCCCCTTCAGGAGGAGAGGCCAGTGACAGTCGTGCCCTGCAGGGCAGGCGGCCAGCGGGAGTGAGCTCTGCGCAGACCTACTGTGTGTCCGGTAGCTCCCCACAGCTTCTCTGCTGCTCCCTGTCTGATTTCAGCCCAAGTGGGAGGCCTGAGGCTGGCAAGGAGGCCAGGAGGCCTCTCCAGGGGCCTGGGCTGCCGGAACGACTGACCGTGTGAGCAGAAGTGTGGCATTTGCCGAGTACCGCCACGGTGCCAGGCCTGGCTCCAGGCGAAGCTTCCTGGGCACACACCTGCCTCACACCCGGCCCCTACACGGGGACTGCGGGACCCCCGTCCTGACACAGAGGTGGTGCAGCTGGGCCGAGAGCAAAAGTCCAGGACCGTCAACCTGCAGCCGCTGGGCTGGAAGCAAGAATGCAGCTCTTGCCCCTCTGTCAGGCCTCCCTTGGGCACTGCCAGGAGGAGGGTGCCCGTGCAGCTCTGAACGCCTGACCCACGTCCCACCCCATGAATTGGGAGCCCCTTCTGTAGATGGCTGGGCTTTTCTGCCCATCTGCAGAGTTCCCTCAGTCCCCATATGGACCAGGGAGGCTCAGCCCTGGTTGTAGAGTGAACCCCGAAACCCACATGTTTGTAGCAGGGTCTGTGGAGAGCTAAACAACAGAATTTTACGCTATGAGATTTCCTGCTCACTTGTGTGTGACATCTGTAGTTCAGGATTGTAACTGGCTCTCTATTTTACACTAAAATATAAACGGAGTAGCATGTGTAATGATGCCAAAATCACTCAGGGCTGAACCTTCGAATCACAAGAAACCTGCCCGCGAGAGCCACACGTGCAAAGCCCAGGAAATCTTTTACTGTCTTTCCCAAGTTAAAAAACAAATCGCTCATTTCCCAGGATTAGTTACATTGTTATTATGCTCACTTGAGGACTGAACAGCATTCTTACAGGATGTTGATGGAGGACAGAATCTGTCAGACACAAACTTTAAATCCCTACAGGGATGCAGGCACGAGGGGTTCTCAGACAAGTGGGATACAAATTCTGGTTCAATATAAGGATCCACACTGAGAATACTCTTGGGAGGAGTGCTTACGGAAGGAGAAAAACAAATCCCGAAGAAGCTGCCAGAGACGTTAGAAACAGAGAAATCAAACCCATGCAGACCCACAACGACCCAAAATGAGAATTCCAGACGCTGTGGCTGTGATGGGGTGGGGCAGCCGGTCATGGGGAGGAGGGGAGTGTGTAAAGAACGTGCCTATGGCGGGGGAACAGGAAAGTGGTAACAAGTGTGAGAAATCAGTAGGGCTGCGTGAACATGGGTGTGAGTGAGTGAAATTATCCTAGGGTAAAAGTAGAATCTGTAACTTACAGTGCAGCAGCAGAAAACTTGATTTCTCCAATGAAAGGCAGGAATGTAGAAAAAAGAAACAGAAAGTAAATAAATGGGAAGTAAATAATATGTAGAATTAAGCCCAATGATAAGAACTAAATAAACATAAATGAGTTAAGCTCAGCAACGAAGAAAAAAATTCTCAAATTGGATTAAAGAAAACAAACAGGACTTCCCTGGTGGCACAGTGCTTAAGAATCCTCCTGCCAATGCAGGGGACACAGGCTTGATCCCTGCTCCGGGAAGCTCCCACATGCCGCGGAGCAGCCAAACCCGTGCGCCACAACTACTGAGCCTGCCTTCTAAAGCCTGCGAGCCATAACTACTGAGCCCACGAGCCACAACTACTGAAGCCTGTGCGCCTAGAGACCGTGCTCCGCAACAAGAGAAGCCACCGCAATGAGAAGCCCGCACACCACAAGGAAGAGTAGCCCCTGCTCACCGCAACTAGAGAAAGCCCTCGTGCAGCAACGAAGACCCAACGCAGCCAAAAATAAATAAATAAATAAATTTATATTAAAAAAAAAAACAACAAGATCCAACAAGATGTTGTATAAAAGACCCACTTAAAACAAAAGACAGGGAATTCCCTGGCAGTCCAGTGTCCAGTGGTTAGGACTCTGTGCTTCCACTGCTGGGGGCCTGGGTTTGATTGATCCCTGGTTGAGGAACTAAGATGTCCCAAGCTGTGTGGTGAGGCCAAAAGAAAACAAACATAAAAATTGAAAACAAAACAAAACAAAAAATAGAATTAGGCACAAAGTGTCATAAGGGGCAAAGAAGAACTCTGTGTTCTGGTGAAGGGACAACTTCAAAACATATCAAATGACATCTGACAGAGCTGCAGAGCAAAATAGATAATCCAAAACGGTAGGTGAAGGTTTTAATCACCCCTGTTGATCACAAACCCACACAGAGATGGCAAAGACTTAGTCAATGGAATTAATTACCATGAGTTATTAGACACAGAGACGTCTAAACTAATAGGCAGATAACACACTTTTTTTTTTTTTTTTTTTTAGCCAAACACAGTCCACACACAGAATCAGACCACATATCAGGTCACAGAACAAGTCTCAATTCATTCCAAATAAAATACAATAAAATTAGAAATCAACATCTAAATTCCCCCAAATTTCTTCTGCCTTGAAACTGACTAATGTATTACTGAATGATCCTTGAGTTATACAGGAAATCAAATAGTGAATTAAAAAAATATTTAGAATTGAATCTCAGAATTTGTAGGACAGAGCTGAAACAGCTTTAAATACACTTATCTGGAAATACTAACAGTTAAAACTACCAGGAGATGAGCTAGCCTCCAATGGGAGAAGTGGGAGAGTAAGGAACAGAACAAACTTGGGAACAGGAAAAAGCATGTCACAGCGTTAAAGGCAAGTTTCAGTGACATAGAATCTCCAAGAAAACAAACAGCACAGAGTATCAACAGAACCCAAACTGCTATCTGCAGAGATTAATAAGATTAACCTCTGCCAAGACTGATCCAAAAAAGGGAGAGAAAATGAACATGGCAGGGGAATAACTGGGTAAAAATGAATGTCATAAAGACCTATTCACGAGTAAGTTAATAAAATCTAGATGAAATGGAAAGTTACAAAACCATTTGAAATGTCCAACAATTATTAAGGAAATTGAAATGATGATCAAAAACTTCCCTCCCCACCCAGCAATCCCACTACTGGGCATATACCCTGAGAAAACCGAAATTCAAAAAGAGTCATGTACCAAAATGTTCATTGCAGCTCTATTTACAATAGCCCGGAGATGGAAACAACCTAAGTGCCCATCATCGGATGAATGGATAAAGAAGATGTGGCACATATATACAATGGAATATTACTCAGCCATAAAAAGAAACGAAATTGAGCTATTTGTAATGAGGTGGATAGACCTAGAGTCTGTCATACACAGTGAAGTAAGTCAGAAAGAAGAAGACAAATACCGTATGCTAACACATATATATGGAATTTAAGAAAAAAAAATGTCATGAAGAACCTAGGGGTAAGGCAGGAATAAAGACGCAGACCTCCTAGAGAACGGACTTGAGGTTATGGGGAGGGGGAAGGGTGAGCTGTGACGGGGCGAGAGAGAGTCATGGACATATACACACTAACAAACGTAGTAAGGTAGATAGCTAGTGGGAAGCAGCCGCATGGCACAGGGATATTGGCTCGGTGCTTTGTGACAGCCTGGAGGGGTGGGAGGGAGGGAGACGCAAGAGGGAAGAGATATGGGAACATATGTATATGTATAACTGATTCACTTTGTTATAAAGCAGAAACTAACACACCATTGTAAAGCAATTATACCCCAATAAAGATGTTAAAAAAAAAAACAAACAAAAAAAACAACAAAAAACTTCCCTCCCCAAAGACTGGTGGTTCAGATGGCTTTACAGGAGGTTCTACTGAATTTTCAAAGAAACCAAAATTTCAAGGAATAGTCAATTTCTATCTTATTCCAATTATTCAGAAAAGTAGAAAAAGAGCGAAAGCTACCCAGCTCATTTTATAAGTAATCTACATTCCCAAACCAGATAAGGACCACCCAAGAAAAAATTACAGGCCCGTTTAACTCATAAATGTAGCTATAAAAACTGTATATAAACATTAGCAAATCAAATCAAATAAGTATTAAAAATATATCATTATCAAGTATAGTTTATCCCAGTAATGCAAAGCTGTTTCAATATCAGAAAATCTAACACCATATTTCACCACAATAAGCAAAAAAAAATATGATTATCATAATCAATGCAGAAAAACAGCTGATGAGGTTTAACACTTACTTATGATGAAAACTCTTAGTAAATCAAGAATGTAGGGGCTTCCCTGGTGGCTCAGTGGTTAAGAATCTGCCTGCCAATGCAAGGGACATGGGTTCTAAGCCCTGGTCCGGGAAGATCCCACATGCGGCGGAGCAACTAATCCCGTGCACCGCAACTACTGAGCCTGCACTCTAGAGCCCCCGAGCCACAACTACTGAGCCTGCGCGCCACAACTACTGAGCCTGCGCTCTAGAGCCTGCAAGCCACAGCTACTGAAGCCCACATGCATAGAGCCCATGCTCCACAACAAGAGAAGCCACCACAATGAGAAGCCCTCACACTGAAAGGAAGAGTAGCCCCCGCTCGCCGCAACTAGAGAAAGCCCACGTGCAGCAACAAAGACCCAACTCAGCCAAAAATAAATAAATAAATAAATTTATTTAAAAAAAAAAGAATGTAAGGGAAGGGATTTCCTTGGTGGCGTAGTGGTTAGGACTCTGCACTCCCAATGCAGGGGGCCAATCCCTGGTCCAGGAACTAGACTCCACATGCATGCCGCAACTAAGAGGTCACATGCCACAACTAAGGAGCCGGTGAGCTGCAACTAAGGAGCCTGCCTGCCTGCTGCAACTAAGACCCAATGCAACCAAAAAAAAAAAAAAAAGAAAAAATTTTAACTTGATAGATGTTATATTTTAAAAACACACAGCAATCACTTTATTTAGTGGAAAACTAGCCTCAACCTCAACTCAGAGAATGCGACAAGATGTCCATGATGACACTCCTGTTAATATGATTCCAGGGCCCCAACCAGCTCTGTAAGGAAAGCAAACTCAATAGGACTATAAGTACTGAAGGGAAGAAACACCCACTATTTGAAGACAGCAAGATCATCCACTTAGGGAAAAAAGCACCAAAGACAAACTATTAGTGTTAATGTGGAAGTTCAGCAAGGCGGGTAGACAGATCAGCCTGCTTACTACAGAGCACTTCTCTACAGAACTGTAACCATCTAGCAAATAGGATAAAGTACTGGAAATAGCAAGAAGACTCGAAACCAGCCTGCCACCTGTTTTGTAAATGAAGTCTCACTGGGATGCAGCCGGATGCCTTGTCATCATTGTCTGTGGCCAGAGGGTGGCCACTATTTCCACTGCTGCTTCTGCCTGCAGCACCTGGGGGCCTTCCCTCAGCGAAGGAGGATCTAGGCCACCCTCTCTTTACAAAGTGAGTGTGAAATCTGCAGTGTTCTCCAGAGAGCAAATGACCGCGTATGAATCAAGAAACCAGAAGTGGGTTTGTTCTATACGCTGATTCTAATGCTTTTTAAAGTTGAGGTACTATTTCTTTAAACAAAATCTTGAGTGCAGGCCTGCAGGGAAGGGCAGCTCTGGCTGGGATGAGGGTAGGAAGCCAGAGGCTCCTTCATCCCTCCCACCCCCCAGGGCTCTTGAGGCCCTTCCGAGAGGCCCTGGGGCCCGCTAAGAGGGCACTGTTGACAGTAATGACCTCCCCTAGGAGTCCTGAGTGCCATAGTGGAGGATAATTAAGAGAACCTGAGTAAATTGATAGGAATTACAAGAATTCTGCAAGGACCTGCAGCGGCCATCAAATGTGAGGCAAGTTGACACTGGTGTCTTTCTCACTTTGGCCCTTCTTGGGTTTGCCTGTGACAGACGCAGATCTCCTAGACTAGAAACTGAGACTGGAAGGGACCATGGGGCAGGAGAGAGACAGAACGTAGAGAGGAGAACATAGAGAGCAGAAGCTCCCAGCTGCTGTCTGGGTGATGCTAAACACAGGAGATCCTTTGACGTTTTTTTTAAAAAAATAACTTCTATTGAGCTATAATTTACAAACAATAAAATGTATCCATTTTAAGTGTGCATTTCAATGGGTTGTAGAAAATGTATATATCCATGTATGTGGAACATTTCCATCACTCCAAACATCCCTACCCCCGGCCCTAAGCAACCACCAATCTGCTTTCTGTCATTACTGACTATATGGCTCGTTTCTAGAATTTCACATAAAAAGCGTACACTAGGTACTGTTTTTTGTTTTTTTTTTGGTACTCTGGCCTCTCACTGTTGTGGCCCCTCCGCTGCAGAGCACAGGCTCCGGACGCGCAAGCTTAGTGGTCATGGCTCACGGGGCCAGCCGCTCCGCGGCACGTGGGATCCTCCCGGACCAGGACACGAACCCGTGTCCCCCGCATCGTCAGGCGGACTCTCAACCACTGCGCCACCAGGGAAGCCCCACTAGGTGCTGTTTGATGTCTGGTTCTTCCAGAGATCAAAGAAATGTTTCTGAGTTCCTGTTGTCATATGTATCGGTAGTTCTTTTGCTTGTGGAGTAGTGGTCCACCATACGGCTACATAGTAATTTGCTTTTCCATTTATGTGTTGATGGACATCTGTGTTGTTCCCAGTCTGACATTCACGTTAAGGCCTTCCGGTGCGTGCATGTTTCTATCTCTCTCCCACGGTTACCATGGAATTGAATGGCTGGGTTGTGTAGTAAAAAAGTTTTAAGAAACTGCCAAGCTATTTTCCAAAGCAGCTGACCATCCTGTGTTCCCTCAGGCAGTGTGAGTTCCAGCCCCTCCACATCCTCGCTACCACTGATATTGTCATGTTTTTGTATGTTTTCGGTTACCTGAGTGAAGGAACGTGTAGCGGCACCTCGCTGTGGTTTAAATTTGCATTTCCCTGATGACTAACAATGAGTAGCTTTCATGGGCTTGCTGGCCATTTGTATCTCTTCTATTGTAAAGTGTCTTTTCTAGTATTCTGGCTATTTTAAAAATTGGGCTATTCATTTACTACTGAGTTGTAAAGTTCTTTGAATGTTCTGGACACGAGTCCTTGATATGTGTTCAAATATTTTTTCCCAGCCTGTGGCTTATCTTTTCATCTTCTTGACAGTGTCATTGGAGATGTAGAACTTTAACATTTTGATGAAGTCCAATCTAGCAAATTTTTTTCATTTATGGTTGGAACTTTTTTTTAATCCTAAGAAATTTTTGCCTATCCCAAAGTCACAAAGATTTCCTCCTATGCTTTCTTCTAGAAGTTTTATAGTTTTAACTTTAAATTTAGGCTTATGATAGATTTTGATTTAATTTTTGTATTTGGTAAAAGAGTTTTGTTTTTTTCCCCACATGGATATCTAGTTGTTCCAGCACGATTAATTGCATAAACAATCCATTCCTCTTAAGTTACATTAATTGAAAAATCAATCACCGTGTGTGTGTGTGTGTGTGTGTGTGTGTGTGTCTATTTTTTGTCCTTATGCCAACAACATACTGTCATGTTTACTAGAGCTTTACAGTAAGTCTTACAATCAGGTAGTTTAAGTGACTTCAACTGTTCTTTTTCAGGATTGCCTTGGATGTTCTGTATCTTTTGCATTTCCATGTAAATTTTAATTTTCAATTTCAATTTTAAAAGCCTGCTGGGATTTTAATTCAGATTGTGTTAAATCTATAGATAAATTTTGCAAGGAATGACATCTTAACATTGAGTCTTCTGATCCATGAATATGCTATATCTCCATTATTTGGGTCTTAATTTTCTCTGCAATGATTTTTTTTTCAGTGTACAGGTATTTGGTTTAGTATGTCCCTAAGTATTTCATGGTTTTGGATGCTATCGTTAATGGTATTTTTATTGCAATTTCCAGTTTTTCATTGCTAGATATATAATGGATTTGGTATATTGATCTCATATCCTGGGCCTTTGCTAAAGTCACTCTTTAGGCCTAGTAGGGTTTTTTTTTGGTAGGTTATTTACAATTGTTATGTACTAGATAATGCAGTGTGTGGAGGAAACAGTTTTACTTCTTCTTTTGCATTCTGTATGTCCAGCCTCCCTGCTTTTTTACATGACTAGGACTACCAGCACAGTGTGGAATGCAAGTGTGAAAGTGGGATCAGCCTTTCACCACCAAGTGAAATACTAGCTGCAGGTTTTTCATAGATTCCCTTTATCAGGGTGAACAAGTTCCCTTCTATTCCTAATTTGCTGAGGGTTTAAAAAATCATGAGTGGATGTTCAATTTTGTTAAATACTTTTTCTGTATTTATTGAGACATATCATATGGTTTTCCTTTTTTAATCTGTTAATATAGCATATTGATGTTTTAATGTTATACCGACCTGTCATTGCTGAGATAACACCCACTGGGTCAGGATGTGCTATGCTTTTCACGTATCATTGGATTTGATACTCTAGTAAGGATTTTTTGGTCTATATTCATTAAGGATATTGGCCCAGAGTCTTCTCTTCCTGTAATGTCTTTGTCTGGTCTTGGTGTCAGGGTAGTGCTGGTGTCATAAAATGAATTGAATATCTTCTTTCATCCTTTGTTTTTTGAAAATGAGTTTGGGTGGAATTAATATTATTTCTTTCTTAAATGTTTTATAGACTTCACCAGTGAAGCCACCTGGCCTGGAGTTTTCTTTGTGGGAAGGTTTTAAGTTAAACATTCAAGTGCTTAAATAAATACGGGCATATTCACGTTTCTATTTCTTCTTGAATCAGTTTTTGGTAACTTGGGTCTTTCAGAGAACTTGCCAATTTTATCTAACTTAATTTGTGAAACTATTGGCATGTAGTTGTTCTTATTATTCCATTATTATCTTCTTTTTTTCTTTTGGCCATGCCACATGGCGTGTGGGATCTTAGTTCCCCAACCAGGGATTGAACCCATGCCCCCCTGCAGTGGAAGTGCGGAGTCCTAACCACTTGACCACTAGGGAAGTCCCTTATTTTTCTAGCTTCTTAAGGTGAAGGTGTAGAGATCACTGATTTCAGACCAATGTGCTTCTCTAATGTAAGAATTTAAAGGTATAAATTTCTAAGCACTCCTTTGTGATTTCTTTGTTGATCAATGGATTATTTAGAAGTGTTCTATGTTCAAAATTTTTGGATCTTTTTCTAGATATCTTTCTGTTATTGATTTCCAGTGGAATTCCTCTGTGGTCAGGAAACATATTCTGTATGATTCTAATCCTCTTAAATTTACTGAGACCGGTTTTTATGGCCCAATATATGGTCTAGTTTGTTGACTGTTCCACGTGTACCTGAAAAGATTGTATATTCTGCTGTTATTGTCCGGAGAGGTCTAAACATGTCAGTTAGGTCATGGTGGTTAATAGTGAGGTACAAGTCTTTTCTATACCCAATGATTTTCTGTCTACTTGCCCTATCACTTACTGATAGAGAAGCACTGAACTCTCCACTTGTAATTACGGATGTGTCTATATCTCTTTTCATTCCTGTGAGTTTTCACTTCATGTGTTTTAAAGCTGTCTTATGAGGGGCATACACACTTAGGATTGTTATATCTTCCTGATTAATTGACTTCTTTTTTTTTTAATGTTTAATGTTATGTATCAACTTAGCTGGGCCACAGTGTCCAGATCTGTGGTCAAACGTTAATCTGGATGTTTCTGTGAAGATTTTTTTTTTTAATTTTATTTATTTATTTTTGGCCGTGTTGGGTCTTCGTTGCTGCGCGTGGGCTTTCTCTAGTTGCGGTGAGCGGGGGCTACTCTTTGTTGCGGTGTGCAGGCTTCTCATTGCAGTGGCTTCTCTCATTGTGGAGCATGGGCTCTAGGCGCGCAGGCTTCAGTAGTTGCGGCATGTGGGCTCAGTAGTTGTGGCTCACAGGCTCTAGAGCACAGGCTCAGTAGTTGTAGCACATGAGCTTAGTTGCTCCGCGGCATGTGGGATCTTCCCGGACCAGGGATCGAACCTGTGTCCCCTGCATTGGCAGGCGGATTCTCAACCACTGTGCCACTGGGGAAGCCCCAAGATTTTTTTTTTAATTTAATTTATTTATTTTGGTTGCTCTGGGTCTTAGTTGCAGCAGGCGGGCTCCTTAGCCGTGACTCATGGGCTCCTTAGTTGCAGCTTGTGGGCTCCTTAGTTGCAGCTCGTGGGCTCCTTACTTGTGGCATGCGAACTCCTGGTTGCGGTATGCATGTGGGATCTAGTTCCCTGACTGGGGATAGAACCTGCGTCCCCTGCATTGGAAGGCAGATTCTTAACCACTGCACCACCAGGGAAGTCCCTTCCTGCCTACTTTTGAATTTATGTTTTTTATCCCATTTTATCAATATCTCCACTACTGCTCTATTAGCTATACTTCTTTGTGGGTTTCGTTTGTTTGTTTTTGAATGGTTGCACTATGGTTTATGCATTTTTAACTTATTACATTCTACGCTGAAGTAATATTATACAACTTCACGTATGACAGCCCTACAGGAGTGTACTTCCTTTTCCCTTTCCGACCATTTATGCCATTTTGTCATACATTTTACTTGTACATGTATCACAAACCCCATCGTACACTGCTATCATGTGTGCTTTAAACAGCCAGTGATCTTTCAAAGAAAAACACAAGGTTATCTCTGTCGTTTACCCACAAACCCACCCTGCTGTCTCTATATTTCTGATGACCCCAGTTTTTATCTGCTGTCATTTCCTTTGCCTGAAGAACATCCTTTACTAGTTCTTGTAGCATAGGTCGGTTGGTGATTAATTCTATCTGATTTGTTTGTCTGTGAACGTTTTTATTTTGCCTGCATTTTTGAAGGATACTTCTGCTAGGTATAGAATTCTATTTCGGCAGCTCCTTTTTCTTTTGGCTTAGAGACAATGATCCCTTGTCTTCTGGCACGTACAGTTTCTGAAGAGAAGCCTGTCATAATTTTTATCTTCATTCATCTCCATATAATGTGTCTTTTATTTTTCTTTGACTGCTTTTAAGATTTTACTTTATCACTGATTTTCAGAAACTTGATTATGATATTCCCTGGGTTGCATTTGTGCCCATGTGTCTATCCTGATGCTTGGGGTAGACAAATTTCTCGGATCTGTGAGTTAAGAGTTTTCGTCAAATTTAGAAAAAAAAAGTCATTATTTCTTCAAACACTTTTTCTGCCCATCTTTCTCTCCTCTCTGTTAAGACTAATGGATGCTATCTTCCACCAGGTTGCTGGGGCTGTTTTCCATCCCCCATGTTTTCTTTCTGTGTGTCATTTTGGGTCGATTCTATTGCTATGTCTTCAAGTTCCCTGTTTTTTCTTCTGCCATCTCTATTCTACTGTTAATCCCATCCAATGTATTTTCTTTATCAAATATTGTATTTTTCATCTCGAAGTTTTGTTTGGTTCTTTTTTATATTTTCAGTTCTTCTCATTATGTACGTATTTTCCTTTAAATACCTGAAAATAGTCATAACAGTCCTTTTAACGTCTTTGCTTGTTTCCTCATTTCTGTCATCTCTGGACCTCTTTCTATTGAATGGTTTTCCTCTTGGCTTTGGATCACATTTTCCTGTTTCTTCAAAAATCTTATAATTTTTAACTGGCTGTTGGACATTTTAAGTATTGTGCTGAAATTTTGACTTTTTTTTTTAGAGTGTTGGGCTTTGTTTTGTAGGCAGTTAGGTTCCTCATTTGGTCATTTCAAAGATTGTTTTTAAGCTTTTCTAAAGTAAGTCTAGATGGGCCTGCACTTCAGAGACAGTGAGCTCTACGACCAAGGTGTAACTTCTCTGGGTATCCACTGAATGAAGGCTGGAGCTTGAATATCTACCCACCCCATGAGAGCTCTGGAAATGGTTGCGCTTATAAGCTGTCTTTCCTTTGCCTGGGTTTGTGCAGTTTTATTCTGTACATCTATGGGCTAGTACACAGAAAGGACTCAAGACAATCCCTATTCAGACTTCTGGAGGTCTCTTCTGCATATCCCTCCCCCTGCTTCTCTGGACTCTTCCCTGCAATTTCCAGCCCCTCTGCCTCCCCAAACTGCAGTTCCTGTTTCCTCCACCCAGGAAGGCACTGAACCCTGCCTGGTGTTCCCCTCCCTGTGCCTGCAGCAGAAATCCAGGGGGACCAGGAAGGTGCCTCATTTGTTTCCCTTCTTTCAAGAAGCACACTCCTGTGCTATTTATTTTCCAATGTCTGAAAACAGTTGTTTCATATATTTTGTTTATGGAGGGATGTTAATGTCTAGTCCTTAGCCTGGCCAGAAGCAGGAGGGACTGCTGGTCATGCTGTGGCCCCAGAATAAACATCACTAAAGTATAAGCTGATTTGGCTCTATCTTAAAGTATTTACTGTGTTTTAAAAGTTATTTCAACACAAGTGTTTTCCTAAGTGGCAGGAAAAGTTGTTTCATCATAACAACTTCAAGAAAATAGCTAACAAAGATCTATTTGACTATCTGTTTCTCAAAAAGTTTAGAGGATACTCTGTACTTCCCAAAATGTCTCAGGTTATAATAATCAGTAAAGGCAGGAAGCTGGAGTTGCTCACCTAATTCAAGATACTGCACTGTTCCCTCCTTTGACCAGAACACTGGTTCTTAGATTTCTTCGGCTGCAGTTACAGAGGATGCTGACAGGGGGTGCACGCTGGTGAACCTGGCTCTCATTCAGTCCCATCTTCAGAGTAGTAATGGGCAGAGCCCAAAGGACAAACGTGATGCTGGCAAAACAGGGCAGGACCCCTTCGTCCCCCCGGATCCTGGAACAGTTCTGGTCACGTTGCTCAGTGAGCCTCTGGCTGTGCTCCCTTGGGCAGTTCCCATTACCATCCACCCCAAGAGGCCGCTGTGACAGTGGCTGCTGAGAGTGTGGGCTGAGCCTTTCTGATGGCTCGTGTTCCACCCTCACACGTGTCTGGTGTGGAGGACAGCCCCTCCCCAGGCTCATGCTGGCCTCCCTCCCCATGGGTCAGGCTCGCCAGTCTCCGAGCTGGGTCTGCCATCTCACTGCGACGCACCAGGAGCCTGGTGCCCACCTTCTAGGACAGAGTCTCAGACCCAAGGAGAATTCTTTGGTTTGCACACAGGTCTGAGGACCACAGATGGGGAGAAGAGAATGTAATATTCCAGGTGTGTTTACCCTGGAATCACAGACTGTTCTCTGAGGTGAGAGTTCACCTTTTCTTATCACAGGTCCAACCACAGGCGGCTGCTCCTTCCATCTTTCACTCAATGCAGCGCCGGGGCATCTGAATCTGCTCTCCTGTGCTCAGCCCCTAGGTTTACTGAGAAACACAAAGCACGTGTGGGGAGGCCAGATGGTGATACTCCTGGTCTTGAGGGCGTGCAGACTAGGTGGCTCTAAGGTCCTGTGTTGAGAGTACGTATCTACGTCCTCAGAGCACAGCTGGGCCGGCAGAGCCGTGGCTGAATCACAATCTGCCTTCAGAGATTGGCCCCAAATGCTGTTTCTGAGTCCAAGCGTCCTTCAGGGAAGGTCCGGAACAGTCTTCACTCAAAAACACACAAGACCAGGGTGAGCTGGTGTCCTGGGGGCCCACTTAGCCCTATTCATAGGCTGGTGACACCCTGCAGAATGGCCCACTAACCATGAAGACGAGACGGGGGGACTTGGCACGTTTGCTCTGCAGTCAATCATGTGTGACTCTCAGAATAGGAGAATCTCAGTTTACCTGGCAGTCATTTTATTCCCGGTCTGAGAAGGTGCTTTGCTGGAGCAAGTTCCCTGGAGCTGGAGGCCACACAGACCATGTACCACTAGGCATGGCTGGATCTGGCTCCCAGGGGTCTGTAGCTCACAGACGGAGCTGCAATTTGGCCCTACTTTGATTTTTAAATTAGTTGCCAATATTCAAAAACTGACACATTCTATATAAACAACAAGATTTCTATCATCTTAAAAAACTGCTGGAGCCACACTGCCACACTGCCATGGAGGGGCAGCCACGGAGTGGAGTCACCAACTGCCCCCGCCGGACAGGCCAGATGGCCGGGCCACCAACCCCCTCCAGCGAGCACCGCCCTGCAGCCCGCACGGCTCTGCCGCCTGTCACTCAGCCACCTGCTGCCTGGTGCCCGGGGCTCTGGTGTCTCGGACCCTTCTCAGCCAGGTCCTGGTCCACGAACTGGGGGCTATGTGACCTTGGGCAAGTAGCCTAGCATCTCTGGGCCTGGGTTTCTTCATCTGAATGTCGAGCCCTGGCCTCCAGGAGCTGCTGGGAGAGGAATCCATTGTGGCGGGCAGAGTGCGATCCGGGCTAATGGCGATACCGGGCACTATGTGAGCAAGCACTGGGCTGAGAACAGGCGGTGGTTGTTTGTTGGCTTCCTGGATCCTCAGAACAGCCTGGCAACTATGACTTAGGTGTCATCTCTACAGTGAGATCTGCACAGAAATGTTCTCACTATACAGGGCTTAAAAATAACTTTGGATTAGCAACCAGTTAACAGGCTCATGCATGCTCCATCTTAAAATCTTATGCAACCCTCGTTAAAGGAAAAAATTTTAATTTCAGGAGGAACTAATATGATTTTCAGAAGAATAAAAATTTAAAGAAAAAGACCTCAACACTAACATTGTACCCTTTAAAAACTTTATCCCCTTTCACTCCCTCATCCTCAGTGGGTGGGGAGCACCCAGGGGAAGAGTCTCCACCCAGGAGAAAGCAGGGTGCACAGCCGGACTGCTCAGGACCTTCTCAGACCCCACAGCAGAAACCTAGGGACCTCGCTCCATGCCAGCCCCAGCACCAGCCAGGCCACAGGGGTGCTGGGCCGTGCTCAGAACACTGAAATGTGGGGAGGTGTGTCTGGCCCCCAGGGCAGGGCCGGGCAGGTGCCTCTCTTTCTGAAGGAGTGCTGCATTCCTCAGGAGCTTCTGCCCATTATCTGTGTGACCCCAGGGACAACCTTGGCCCCTCCTGACCTTCTGCCCTGAGGATGAGGTCAGGCCTCTTTCCTCTGGGACTCCAGGGGGTGGAATGAGGGTTGGGACTTGGGAACTCCGGCCTTGGGCGGTGAGGCGTCCTGTTTTGAAAACGGGACCCAGTGGTTGGATGGCATTGGTTTACTGTGGGAGTGGCATTGGCACTAAGGCATTAGCACAGGTGGGCACTCAACAAATACTAGCTTCTAGCTGGACTCCTCTCTTTTAAAAAACCCATTCAGGCTGCATTTATTTGTAAAAGTCATGTCCAGCCCCTCCCCGCCTCCCACGCCCAGCCCTCTTCCCAGAGCAGGGGCCACAGCCCCTTCTAGAGCACTTTTCTACCCTCTGTGTCCTGACTTCAAGACCACAGCGAACATGCATTTTCTTCTGTCGCTACCTTTCATAGTCACCTTAAAAAAGGGTACAAACCTGAACGACATACAAACCACACATAAAATGGCCAATCTGACCCATCATTTAAAAACTGCAAATTAAAACCCGTATTTTCACCTATCAGACTGGCAAAAAAAAGAAAATGCTTGAGAAAAATCCACCAGTATTGGAGTGAGGAAGGACGCTTTACACCCTGTGGCCATGAACATGAATTGCACCAACTCTTTGAGGGCGATTTGGTAACACCTCCCAGAGCTCAGACCACTCACACCTTTGACCCAGCGATTTCACTCCTAGACACTCACCTGACCACACACTCCCACAAGCAACCACCCACACCAGCAGACTCGCTGAAGTACTGCAAACTACAAGCGACCCGAGTGTCCGTGAATGTGAGACAGGCGAAAGGAAGCACTTACGCAGAGGACCACTGAACTACTGAAAAGATCTGTGAGCTCTCTGTCAACCAAAATGGAGAAACACCGCAGACAACACTTTACACAGCAGGAAGAGGATACGCACACACATTTAAATACATGCTTCCGCAGCCATGGAGTGCAGAGTGTGTCCGGAGAAGAGCAGGGGACAGGTGGCCAGGTGGGCAGGGAAGCGGAAACGGAGAAGACTGACTTTCACTGAAAACCCTCTGCGCTGTTTTAGTTTATTTCTTAGCCACAAGGATGTGTCACTCATGCTGGACGAGGTCTGGAGCCCCCCTGCTCTGGTGGATGCGCCGTGTCATGCCAACCTGGGCCGCCTGCACATGCAGCACGGACACTAGGGAGGCTGATGACTCCCAACCACCCCTGGGGCAGATTCACCAATAAATGCCCTCCAAGAAGGCCAAGCGGCTGGGCCGCCCCCTCTAGGCCCAGGATCAGCTCTCCAAGGGCTGCTTTGCTGACAGGTCAAACATCCATATTTTCTGGTACTGCCCTGGCTGAGTGTTTCCGCCCCTGTACCTCTGGTCAACCTGGATGAGTTATTTATATATGACTGATCTTTGTCATGTTGCTTCAAAATATCTTTCTAGTTGGGTTATTGTTGAGGTTAAGAAAGAACACCTTAGAAATCTGTGATTTTTAAGTCACATCTAAGGTTATAACCTTCTAGTCATTTGTAAATAGTTCCAATTCTGCATATTTTTAGGTTTGATTTTAAGGCATTTAACTGCGCCTGGGCTGCGTTTTAGTGTGTAGTCTGGGTGCAGGCTGTGAGGATGGAAGCACGCTGTGTCCCCACCTTGCTGTGTCTGGGCTCTGATTTGCAGGCTGTGCTGGGGGAGGGTTTCTGCTCTGTGCCTGCCACCCAGCTTGCTGCTCCCCCTTCCCCATGCATTTTATTGCTCTAGAACTTGAAAATCCACTTATTTTAGCTTCAAGAGAAACTCTGTCCATATTTATTTATTTATTTATTTATTTTTTGCGGTATGCGGGCCTCTCACTGTTGTGGCCGCTCCCATTGCAGAGCACAGGCTCCGGACACGCAGGCTCAGCGGCCATGGCTCACAGGCCCAGCCGCTCCGCAGCATGTGGGATCTTCCCGGATCGGGGCACAAACCTGTGTCCCCTGCATCGGCAGACAGACTCTCAACCACTGCACCACCAGGGAAGCCCTCTGTCCATATTTTGTTACACTAACTGGTTACTTCAATTTGGAGAAAACAGCTGTCTTTATAATATTTAATACTCCATCCAGGAAGAGTCTGTCTTTCAAATCTTAAACTTTTTAGACAATGCTTGGTTGTTTCTCTAATCACATGCACTTCCTGAGCCTCTAGATCCTTGAGCTGCGGACCCAAGGCCTTGCTGGGCTCCCATTCTTCCCAGTTATCTTCCTGCACATCCTGATTGAGCACCTATTGTGTACCTGTCTGTGCTGGCCAGGGGTCAAGGATCAAGGAAGATGCCCCCACCCCTACATTCTTCCAGCAGACAGAACAGAATCAAGATAAATGAGAAAAATAGCACGTGGTCTGGAGGCTAGTGCTAAGGGGGAAGAAAGCCAGGTAGGGAGTGAACTTTAGCAAGGGAGGGATTCAAGGAACAGGCAGGTGCTGGGGAGAGGAAGGTAGAGGGTGCTCACACGTGCACAGGGGTCAGCGGTCCGCAGGTATGGGGTGGGGGTGTGTCCACAGTCCACAGGTGCAGGAGGGAGCTGGGCTGAATGTGTCTGGGGAGGAGGGGAGATGGGGTTGGAGTCCTTGAGCTACTGCTGCCAGGAAGTGGGGGGAGGAGGGGAAGGGAGGGGAGGGGAGGGGAGAAGAGGGACCGACCGGGTACTGTCCAGATGCAGCAAGAATTAGGGTGAGAGGAGGCTGGGAATGGAGAGGCCACACCCTGCGAACCACAGATCCAGGAGGATGGAGGAGGGGGCTATAGTGGCCCTGGGATCTGGGGTGCGGCGGGGCCGAGGATGTCAGGCTGCGGCCCTGCCTTGAGACCAGGTTGCAGCAGGACTCTGTAAGGCCGGCAAAGCGGCAGCTCTGTGTGCATGTGGGAGGAAGGGGGAGGACGTCAGGGAGGGGCGGGGCAAAGGTAGGAGGGGCGGGGCATGAGTAGGAGGGGCAGGGACAGGCGTGGGGGGGGGGGGTCAGGGCAGAGGTGGGAGGGGCGGCCCTGGCCCCACCTCAAAACCATGAGGAGAGTGGCCTTTCAGCAGGAAAACCTCCCTCCATCCTGAGAAATACCACGTAGTTATTCATGTTATTAATGCAGATGCCACAAATTGTTAAACTCTCTCGTTATCACTTTTAACTCAGTTCATGACTGCTAGGTCTCACAGTTTGCTACTCAAAATGCGCCAAAAATGTAAAAAAAATGCAGAGGACAAGACATCCCACCTTCCAGAATGGAGCTTCCAAACTGCTTGACTGTGGACTGAAGCCCACGCAATCCTTTATCATAAATACTAACAGGCTTACGTCTTAACCAGAGCTGTGGTTATCATTTAAGTCACCAATAAAGTTTTAAAAAGTACTCTTACACAAAGTAGAAATACCAGACAGGTAGTTCAGTTATGCGTGCTCAAATATTCAAGATACAAGGAGAGCATAAAGAAGCTTTGTGGGAACTTAAAACTAAACTGCATTAATTTCAACCTTTCTTCCCAACCAAATCTTTCACGGGGCGAACCAAAAGCCGCAGCAATGTATCATTCCTACTTTTTACTGCAAAGTGCTGCTGAGAAGTAGCAGCTTCAACCCCTCTGTATGGGTGTCTCAGCACCTTCCCCTGCACAGACTCTGCTGCAGGCCCACCCACAGCACAGCCCTTCCCCAGCTTTCTTGCCAAGGAACCCCAACACCATTTAGTTCCAGGCAGCAGGTTCACAGAGTCTATGACAATCTCCCAGTGACTGGTCAAGGGACACCATGTGACCCCGACAGCCAGCGAGATGGAAAAGGGAATTTGGAAGCTCTGGGGAAACATTTCCCTTTCCAATGAAAAGAAACCAAAGCAGGAGGAGAGAAGTATGCCTTCCATCTCTGGGCCTTCTGACGTGATGCTTGGAGCTGCTGCAGCCATCTTGGAACCTTTAGGAGGAAAGAGTCCCAGAGGAGCTAGCCGTAAGCTCATTTACCTCGGCCTTGACATGCAAGTTCTTGGTCAGCGTGTCCTGCTGCTGTGCATGCACACTGTGTGTCGGGAAGGCTACCATGATGCTGGCCACCTTGGCTCTCTCCTCCTCATTCAGTGACCGTGTGTGATTTTCTATGGGTGCCACGATGAGATAAAGGTTGGGAAGCTCCCGTATGTTACTTTCATCAGGCTGTGCTGTGACTTGTAGCCAAAAGCATTTAATCTAATACAAACCATCCCCACCTCCACCCCAAGCCAATTCCACTGCCGGGGGCCGTGTTTGCAGCCACCAGCGGGCTGTTCTCGCCCTGATCCAGGCCCTGCTATCCACGGGGGCCTGCATGGCTGATGGCACCATCCACCACTACTTGTCCCTGCTTCCTCATATACCAGACGACCATTTCACACTTCTCTTTCTACCTCTCCCTCCACCTCCTCCGCTCAGAGTCCATGGCTTTGCCTCATACTTGAAAGGAGGAAATAAAGGGAACCGACCGGCACCTGTTTTCCCACCACCAGACCTGCTGTTGGGACAGTTCTCCTCAGGCCAATGAAGGCTTCTGCTCCTGACTCTCCTGCCTGGGTGTTTCCACGGCCAACAGCCTCAGAAGAAGACAGCACGACTCCCTCGGGGGCAAAGGGCAGATATGCCTGCAGCCCACTATGAAAGATTTGGGTTCTGCCCGTTTGGGGTCGCTCAGCTGAGACTCTTGCCCTGGCCCGTGGGACAGGGACTGAGGAGACCCTTGGCTGCCTGCTGTGCTGCGAGCGACGAGTTCTCCGCATCTCCTGCCGGTGCCTGTGAGGCTGTGGCAGCTTGCTTGTCAGGTGTGGCCAGTAAGCTCCCAGTTCTGGCTACCCATCACCTCCCTGCCTCTGACCTGTGCTATCAAACCCCAGTCCCTTGAGCCCCCCCACCCCTTTCTCTCCTGGGTTTGCCCTCCTCCCCAGCCACAAGCATCACATCTCGCCCATCTTCCCAACCTGCATATAGACAGGCTGCACTTCCACAACTTCCTCCAATATCGCTCTTTTTTAAAAAGTATTTTAAATGTAAATTTATTTATTTATTTGTTTGTTTATTTATTTTTGGCTGCATTGTGTCTTCGTTGCTGCACATGGGCTTTCTCTAGTTGTGGTGAGCAGGGGCTACTCTTCGTTGCAGTGCGTGGGCTTCTCATTGCGGTGGCTTCTCTTTTTGCAGAGCATGGGCTCTAGGCGCGTGGGCTTCAGTAGTTGTGGCACACGGGCTCAGTAGTTGTGGCTCTCAGGCTCTAGAGCGCAGGCTCAGTAGCTGTGGTGCATGGGCTTAGTTGCTCCACAGCATGTGGGATCTTCCCAGACCAGGGCTCGAACCTGTGTCCCCTATGTTGGCAGGTGGATTCTTGACCACTGCATCACCAGGGAAGTCCCCAGTCCCTATTTTAACTGCTGCTTTTCAGAGCAAGACATCTTTTTTTTTTTTTTTTGCGGTACACAGGCCTCTCACTGTTGTGGCCTCTCCCGTTGCAGAGCACAGGCTCTGGACGCGCAGGCTCAGTGGCCATGGCTCACGGGCCCAGCCGCTCTGCGGCATGTGGGATCTTCCCAGACCGGGGCACGAACCCGTGTCCTCTGCATTGGCAGGCGGACTCTCAACCACTGCGCCACCAGGGAAGTCCCAAGAAATCTTGACTAAGCTGTCCACCCGTTCTTCTCCAGCCCCTTTAACTGGGAAGGCTGGATGACAAGTCCACCACTCCACTGAGACAGCCAGAAGGCCATAGTGACGCAGAGCACTTTTCTGCCCTGACCTTCCCTGACCTCTTTGCAGCATTCCACCCAGTTGACCACTCCCTCCCTCTAAAATCTTTTCATTATAAAAGATACCAAACTACATCAAGCACATATAACATACGTGTATCGTTTAAAGAATTGTTAAAAAATAAAACAAAGAATAAAACAGAAACCTGTATACTCAGCTTGAGAAACAGCATCACTACTGCCTGTGTTTGTCAATAAAGTTTTATTGGTGCACAGCCACACCGATCACTTACACATTGTCTGCGGCTGCTTTTGAGCTGCAGGCAGAGATGAGTAGTTGCAAGAGAGACCATTGGGCCACAAAGCCGAAAATACTCACTATTCGGCCCGACACCTACTCTGGAATTTTTTTTTAGTGAGGGACGGGTGGGGCACAGTTGCTCAGTTTTTTTGCTAAAGCAAAGCAGAGCTGGAGGAAAGTGCATTTATCAGGAAATAAGATGGACGTGTGGCCTGAAGAAAGCATCATTGAGTCAGCATTTCTCCCCTACTCTTCCTGTAAATCATCCCCCAAAAGAGAAAATTTTCATGAAAACTAGAGATAAAATTCCAGATGGGAAAAATGGAGGTTCTGCCAAAGGCGGTAGAAATGAGCAGGGGTGTGTGGAAGGACAGGCACGGTGGGAGGCCTCAGGAGGAGCCAGGAGGTGGGAGCACAACCCCCTGGATGCAGCGTGCCTGGGCGGGAGGGGAGAGAAGCTGGGCTTTGTGAAAACGGGCAGAGATAAGTCAAGGCCGGACTTAGTTAAAAACCACCAACAAAACTGCTAGACTGGACAATGGCCCTGGCCTCATTTCCCTTATAAGTTTCCTACAAATACCTGGTCAAGGAAAAATCACCTCTTTTAAAGATGAGGGGAAACAAAGGAACAAAAGTGCTACGAGAAAAAAGAAGGAAGGAAACCAGCAAAACGACAATGAACATTCACCAAAAACTTCCGATAGAGCTGATGAAAAATACAGCAAAACGTTCCTGAATTTAAAATGTACTGAAGCAGTAGCTTCTCAGATTAATGAGCTCAAGCGGGAGCTGTGAGGAGAACAGACCAGTCTGCATCTGAGGAGACTACTCGAGGCATCACAGGGGCGATGCTGCCGCCAGAGGGGACAGAATGTGGACCACTGGGAGGATGTGGCTCCTTCCAGGGGCAGAACCCAGGTTTAACAAATCCTGAGAAAAGCCACAACAGAGTTTTGGGGCTGGGTCTAAAGACTGTATGGGAAAAAAATAAATAAACAAATGAGAATTACCAGGAAAACTCTGAGAAAGAAGCATAACTGGAGATCCTAAGTCAGTAGACATTACAAGGGACCAGGAAGCAGTAACAATTCAAACAGCACTGCACGTGGACAGACCAAGACCAATAAATCAAGGCAGAGGTCCCCAACTCCCGGGCCACTGACTGGTACTGATCCGTGACCTGTTGGGAACCAGGCGGCACAGCAGGAGGTGAGCGGCGGGCGAGCCAGCAAAGCTTCATCTGCCGCTCCCCCTCGCTCACATTACCGCCTGAGCCATCTGCACCCCTGTCTGTGGAAAGGCTGGGGACTGCCGAACCAAGGGACAGAACAAGAGCTCCAGACCCAGACTCAAGTACACACAGAACATCTAACATGATAGTAAAGGCGGGATTTCAAACAAGTGGGGAAATGTGAGTTATTCAATAACGGGTATGGGGAGTGGACTTCCCTGGTGGTCCAGCGGTTGAGAATACGTCACAGGATGCAGGGGACGCTGGTTCCATCCCTGGTTGGGGAACTAAGATCCCACGTATTGCGGGGCAACTAAGCCCAGGCGCTGCAACTACTGAGCCCACGTGCTCTGGAGCCCGTGTGCCACAACTAGACAGAAGCCCACGCACCTCAACAAAGAGCCCGTGTGCTGCAACAAAAGATTCTGCATGCCACAACTAAGACCTGACCCAGCCAATAAATAAATAAATATTTAAAAAAAAACTGGTGTGGGGACATTTGGATTGCCACCTGGGGTTAAAAAAAGTTTGGTTCCTATTTCATAACCTACACAGTGATAAATTCCAAATGGATCCTGGATTTAATTATGAAAAAAGGAAACCATAACTGTATTAGAAGACATCATGGCAGAATAATCTTCAATCTTGGAGTGGAAAAAACCCAAGTATGGCACAAAACCCAGAAAGGATTAAAAACAAGAACATTAATTAAATTACATAAAAATAAAAAAATACGTGCATGACAAAAACTACCATAGGCAAAGTCAAAAAACAAATGAAAAACTGTGGGAAAATATTTGCAATTCATATCTCAGAAAAGGTCTGATTTCCATTATATATAATAAGCTCATACAAATCAATAAGAAAAAGATTATAAACCCAGTATACAAATGGGCAGAGAACTGAAGAAAAGGAAAAGGAAATGACTCAAACATGTGAAAAGATGCACAACCTCCTAACAGGAGAAATATGAATTAAAATGACACCTAACAGACTGGCAAAGATTATAGTTCGATGACACTGCTGGAGAGGGTCTGGGGAAAGATGCCCTCTCAGCCTTTGCTGGGTGGGTGTGAACTGGTACCACCTGATGGAGCCCAACTAACATCTTCTCAAACTGGACATGCACATACCTTTGGACAAAACAATACACCCTCCGGGAATTTACATTTACGCTTTTATGCATGCGCTACAGCATGTACAAGGTAATTCACTGTAACGTTATTGGTGACGGCAAAAGATTGGAAATAATCGAAAATGCCCATTGGCACATTGGGCACAGCAGGAAGCATTCATGCATTGAGGCTGAGAGCCGAGAATGAGGGCGCTTGCTGTGAGCTGATCCGGAAGGGGATCCAAGTTCATTCCTCCAACCCCGGTCTTCAAACAGCCTCCCCTCCGCCCACCCTGCTTACTACATCTTGGTCTCACGCAGTTCCCCCAAAGGTGGCCCTTCAAATGAACTTTCCTGAGAACCTCACAGTGAGCGAGTTTCCCGGGGGCAGAGGACACGCACTTCGTGGGCTGCCCTGGCCTTGTGAGGCTGAGCAGAACACAGAACACCTGCCTGCCCGAGTCACAGACTGACCACAGTGCCCCCACCCTCGCGACCTGTGGGCTCTACTCTGGGTAGACATGGTGACATGGTCAGCTGGACGCGGGGCTGGGAGACACCCTCTGTCCCTGGGGGGCGGTCAGGCACCAAATCAGAGGACAGGACTGTAGAATTTACAGATTCCCTAACCACAGCAGGAAGAACGCCGTGCTCACTCTGTGTGTCAGCCTGCGAGTGGCCACCACAGCTGTCCTCATGGCCAGCACCCAGACCAATGGGGCAACGGCCTGGGGATGTACGTCTTCACCTACCTGGAGGCGAGTCGTCCTGGGAGGTGAGGCCAGAAGGGCTGGATCCCAGGTCCAGTAACTTCCATGTGTCCTGGAGGGAACTGCTGGCAAGTGATGAGGACCTTTGGGTGTGGTGGCCATTTTCCTCCTGGAATTCTTGAGCCAGGCGTGGCTTTGGGGACTGGTTTTCTTTCTGAGGAGCTGATCTGCAAGTCACTGTGGAGATTCTGTGTTGCCTCTGTGAAAGAGAGAAAAGAGAATTATCCTTGAAAGCCACCCTCTCTCCCTGCCCTCCTGGGGTGATAAGACAGTGGACGTGGCCCGAGGAGGGGCTCTGGACATTTAAACATGAAACATGGGGGATTCCCTGGCGAACCAGTGGTTAGGACTCTGTGCGTTCACTGCCGAGGGCCCGGGTTCAATCGGGTTCAATCCCTGGTCGGGGAACTAAGATTCCACAAGCTGCGCGGTGCAGCTAAAAAAAAAAACATGAAACACAATCCCGAGGGAGGCGAGGGAGGTGGGATTGGGGACCAGGGCCAATGCCCTGAGGTGAAGTCCTGTCACTCTGGGCAACGGCCACCCTCTCTGACACGAAGCACTCCAGTTCCAGGTGCTTCCTGGGTCGGGATGTGGCATGAAGACCTGGCCCTGGTGGATCCTGCGTACCAGCCCTGGCCCCGCTGTGCAGCCTGGCTCAGCATCCCTTCTGCAGACTGTCTGTGCCAAGCGGGCTTGGCTCTCTCCTGAGCGTTCAGAGAAACATTCTTTCTTGGCATTCTTAGAGTCCTGTCGTGGAAATTTAAATAAAAGAAATTCAGTGTTCGTGGGTCATTGATGGGGTACCTTACTGAGTTTTCCCTCAAGATTAGGGAGAAACGCTCTCCCCAAATTTCTGATATGAGGGACTTACTCGGCTCTGTGACAAGCCAAAGTGGGGAACCTGCTTGGGTTCACCGGCCAGGACGAATTTAACAGGCCTCATCATGGCAATCGAAGTACCTCCCCGCCCTCGAGGGCAACCAAGCACCGGAAAGTCACACAACCTTCCTGTGGTGCCCAGGGAGGGCACCCTGGGCCCTGCCAGGCACACAAGGGGCCCTGCAGCTCTTGTTTGTGACACATCTTCAGTGCACAGCTGGCCCCCTGCAGCCTAAACACTAACATCTTCCCTCTGAGGGGAAGCCTGTGGAAAAGCAGTCAGGAGGGGTCACCGAGGAGAACCGAAGCCCGGGACTGTGCAGAGCCCTGCACGGAGGGCCACCTGCTGCTGCCGCTTCTCCTGCTCAAGTTTAATTAAGTTTTGGATTTTCAGCCAAGTAATGCACTCATACATTTTCGTTTTAACTTTCAGTTAAACTTTCAGATCCCACAAGCCACAAACAAACAAACAAACTTATCTAAACTGATGGAGAGTCTGTATTAGGTCAAATTATATGAAATTGCTGGTATCTGACCACTTTTGACCCATAAAATGGCAATTTTGTATGGTTCAACATAATACTAAAGCCTACAGCAAACATACTACCTGAAGATTAAAAATGGGAAAAGCATTCTCTGTAAACCAGGACAAATGTGTGGGTGTCAGCCACCCAGTTTTTCTCCACGCTGTGTGGGGTCCTGCCCAGGACAGTGGGGTGAGAAAAGATGAATGGTGTGAGGCCAGAAAAGGAAGCAGCCCGGTCCTTACCCCAGATGCTACGTCCATCAACACACAAAAGCAAAGAGAAATACTGACACATGTGTTGGCATCAATCAGTTCAGAAGAGTTTATAGCTACAAAATCATTTTACAAAAGTCAACTCTGTTCCAAATGACCAGCAACAGTAGGAAAGTGTAAGTTTAAAGGGATGTTGAAGAGAAACAGACTGGTACAGCTATTAGACAATTATTCATCAATAAAAAGATGAGCTCTCAAGCCAGGAAGAGACATGGAGGAACCTTACACGCATGTTGCTAAGGGAAGGACGCCCATCTGAGAAGGCTACTTGTTGTTTGATTCCAACTCTGTGACATCCTGGAAAAGGCAAAACCATGAACACAGGAACAAGATCAGTGGTTGCCAGGGGTTACGGGTGATGAATAGTGGAGCACAGAGGAGTTTTAGGGCCATGAAACTACTCTGTGTGATGCTATAATAATGAGCATGTGCCATTATACACTAGTCCAAACCCGTAGAAAGTGTGCCAAGAGTGACCCCTGATGTAAACTGTGGACTGTGCTGATGACGTGTCAGGGCAGGCTCATTGATTCTAACAAATTAACCGCTTTGTTGGGGGTTGCTGATGACACGGGAGGCTGTGCGCTTGTCGGGGCAGGAGGTACACGGGAACTCTCTATACTTTCCGCTCAATTTTGCTGTGAATCTGAAACTGCTCTGAAAAACGAAGCCTATTTATTAAAAAATTTTTGATAGCAACAAAAACAGGTGACTATATTTTGTTGACCTCTGAAATACCTATATGTGACACACTATAAAGGATCTTCATGCATTGTCTGAAGGTATAGGCCAGTATAACAACTTGACAGTGTCATTCAACAGTATCTAAGGAAGATAAAACGTACACAGCCTAGAACACAGCAATTCTGATCCTAGGTCCATGCCCGAGAAACTTCTGCACATGAGGACATCTGTAACAATGTTCACACCAAAGAAATGGTAACTGACCTAAATGCCCATCAATCGAAGAATGGATAAGTAAATGCTCGTGTATTCACAAAATAGAAAGAAAATACACCAACTTGTGTCTAGACCTGGGGTCGGCAAAGCACAACTTGTAGACCAAATCCTGCCCACCACATTTTTTGGTACAGCCTATGAGCTAAAAATAGTTTTTACATTTTTAAATAGTTGAAAAAAATCAAAAAAGAAGAAAAATATTTCATGACATGAAAATTATGAAATTAAAGTTACAAGGTCCATAAACTTTTACTGGAGCACATCCATGCCCGCCTGTTTACATATCTCCTGTGCTGGCATTCAGGACAAACGCAGAGTTGAGAAGTTGCAACAGAGACTCTGGCCCTTACAGGCGGGAATATTCACTATTTGGTCCTTTACAGAAAAGGTTTACCAATTCCTGAACTAAAGCTACATGTACCAACATATACACAGTTGACCCTTGAACAACATGTGTTTGAACTGGGCAGGTCCCCTCATATGCAGAGTTTTTTCAATAAATATGCAGTACAGGACTACATGATCCATAGCTGGCTGAATCCACGGATGCAGAACCACCGATACACAGGGACGACTGTAAAGTTAAACGTGGATTTTCGACCACTGGTGGGGGGTCCGTGCCCCTAACCCCCATGATGTTCAAGGGCCAACGGTGTACATCAGAAACACAGTGCTGAATGAGAGCATGTGTACAGAACGATGTACACACAGCTCGGTGTGATTTACACAGATTCTTTAAATATCTGCTGAGAGAGAGAAACACCAGGCTCGGGAAAGTCTGAAGGGACCATGGATATTGGGGGCAGAACACTCAAAGGGGTTTTAACTTACAACATTTTGCTTATTAAGTTGGATGGTGTACACACAGGTTTCATTATATTAGTCTTTTTATCTTAGAAGTCTAAAAATACTTAAAATAAAAATAAATGCATAAATAACAATATGCACCCAACAGAGAATAAATGGAAAGAACAACCAAGAAAATTCTGTAAAGGAACAGAAACAAGGGCAAGCTGTTATATGTATTTGTAACTTATTAAAACATTACGAAGCTACGGGATTCAGAGCCGGAGAGCACCTGCTCAGGAGCAGACAGTTCACTGGAACTGTACAGAAAGTAAATGCAGAACCCGAACCTAACAATGCTGCAGCATCAGGCCCATCACCTACCAAGCACTGGCCTAACTTCTCAAAAATGCCCATGTTGTGAAAGACAAAGAAGGGCTGAGAAGTCGTCCAGGCTGAAGGAGACATGTGCACATACACGCGTGGGCTGCATGCCACACAGGTCCTGGACGGCCTGCTTGGTGGAGGAGGATGGCTGAAAAGAGGTGACTGGCAAAATCTGAACACGGAATATGTATTAAATTCTAGGACTGCATTAATGTTATGTTTCCTGATTTTGATAATTTATATTTTACTGCAGCTATATGTCAGGGAGTGTCCTTGTATTCTGACATCCAGGGGCTCGATGTCTGCAACTTAGATCTACCTATTTCTCTAAAATGTGGAGGAAGCAGAGGGAGGGAAGAGAAAGAATGATAAAGCAAATGTAGCAAAAAGTTAACAATTGGTTAATCTAAGTGAAGGGTATATGTGCTATTCTTGCAACTTTGTGTAAATTTGAAGTTATTTCAAAATAAAAAATTAAACACAAACATAAGCAAGAGTATAGATTTTCAGTACATGATAAAAATGTCAATTCAAAATCAGTGAGAAAAAGGAGGATAATTACTTACAGGGTACTATGACAATTAGTAAAATAGAACAACTAGAGAAACAGGTGAATATTTACCTAAACTCAAAATATAGAAAGAAACCTCTAAGCCAGAAAACAGTGAAATAAACCTTTAAAGTAGACTGACAGGGTTCATTAGATGAAAAAAAAGTTATCTGTGGATTTTTTAAAAAAAGAAAAATTAAAAGGCAAATGACAAGTTTGAGAAACATGTGTAACAGAGAAGGAACAATTTCCTTAACACATAAAGAACCCCTACAAACTAACAAGAAAAATACAAACACACAAGTAGAAAAATTAGCTAAAAACTTGCATAAATAACCCACAAAAGAAGAAATATAAATGGCTGATAAATAGATTAAAAAATTTAAAATTGCTCCAAATATAAGACATTTTTAAAAGATGCATTTTTTAAACTATTATGTTGGTAAAGATTTAGAAAATAATACCTAGGTAGGTAAAGCTATATAATAAAACATATATATATATATTATACTTTGTAATTTTGAAAAATAGCAGGAAACACACTGATATGTTACTGGCAACTATGTTGAAATGCTAAAAGTTGGAAACTTTTTAAATTGTGTTTACTGTATTTTGAAGTTTCTGTTATGAAATGAAGTATTTAAGCAATCAGTAAAAAGTTATTAGAAATAAGTTTCTTACGTAAAGGAGTGTTACCTGAGTTGTGAGACGGGGTTGCAACGGTCCCAAGCGTGCATCAGGTGCCTCACCTGAACCCTGGGCCTCAGGGGTAGGAAGGGGGTGATGAGGCAGCTTCCCTATAAACGAGATGAGGGAAATGGTTTGTCCTCTGTGTGCACGTCACTTGGGTTTCTCTCGTGGTGAATTCAAATACTCAAGAAGAACAGTAAGTACCTCTTCAAAACCAAAGTCACTTCTCTTTCAAGAGAACTTCGGGGGTGGACACCTGTGACTTATACAACACACACCAGCATTTCAGCAGACTTCAGAACACACAGAAGCCTTCCACAGCAGCACATACCCCTTATGCAGCTTCTCAAAGTGGCAGTCATGAGCCATCCATTAAGAGACCCAAAGACATACCCTCTCCGCAGCAGAGAAAAATAAGAAGCAAAAGTTTAAGTATATACACTTGAGGATTATTCTTGTAATCAATGCTTCAGCAGTCTTCTTTGAAAATAGGCGTAAACATCTTAGATTAACTTTATCTAAAACTTTTTTTTGCCGGCGGTGGGGGGTGGGGGACTAACTTTGTTTTGCATGACACAGAAACAACCAACCGTAACTTCTCAGTTGCACTATTCTTGTTATGAACTCTCATCAGATCTTTCACTTTTGAAAATTATTAGTAAGTTAACCATGGCCATGTTAAGTCTTTGACATCTCCATGGACAAAAAAAATGTTGTCTGCCATTTCAATAAACAAAGAATGTGGCCTGCCACCAAGCTATCAGCCTCTGCAGCCACCCCAACTGTGCACCCTGCGGGGATTTGGGATGGAGAAAAACAGGACACTGTCCCTACATAGTTAAGATGCATATCAAAGGAATGATTTCAATGGGCCCAAGGTCTTGCATCTTCCCATAGGTAGAAAGGCACTAAAATCCTCGAGGTGTCTGCTTTTTGTGATTAGCAGTAATCTTTTGATGTCTCACTACATATATATTGTTTCAGCAAAAACTCCTACACATTCTTTCTCCTCCCTGACCTCTTTGGAACAGTCTCTCAGATCCATCTGACAGGCTACCTTCCCAGACTACAGTCCTCAGTAATGTTCTTGAATAAAACATAATTCTCAACTTTTAGGTTGTGCATTTTTTCTGCAGTGAACATCTACAAAGAGTTTGTTTACTTTAATGGAAAAAAAATGAAAGAAAGAAGAAAAAGGACAGAAAGCTTTACAGTCAGGTCAGCACAGTGGGAAAAGACTGTGCTTACAGGCATTGCTTAGACCACCGTGAGGCCATCCCAGTGGACTGACTCAGGATTTCCAGAACCCTAGTCAAGAAGCAGATGGACCATTGAGACCTCAGAACCAAGACTGAGAGGAACAAGGATTAACCACCTAGGACTGAAGGAACCAATGAGGGACGAGGCAGCTGTTGTTGGGAACACTATAGATGTGATTTTAATGTTCTCCTTTCTAGATATGCAAGGAACTCTTTCTTTTCCCCCTTAAGCTGTCTGTAGTCCACATACATTTAGTGGTCTCTGGTTTTGTAAACTGAAATGAAACATTTCTAAGTGGTATCTTGTTCTCCCTGCCCGAGTCCTCCAGAACTCAGAAACTCCTGTTGACTATTCTTACTTGCCTGACAATATAGTAATTTGCATAGGCTCAAAGAGAATCTGTCCTTGTTTTTACCAGGATTTGACTGGAAATGTGGATTATGCAGCCAAGGCCCTGCCTGGGCAGCCAGAGTTGAGAATGATACTCATTTAATTATCAGGACCCATTGCCTGTAAGGATCTGTGGTTGACTTCATGGAGCAATGCTCACAAAGCCCTCCCTCCCAGGATAACTGGCAGGTGCCAGGCTCACAGAGGGTTAAGGAAGGTCATCTCCTGGCAGGTCCAGGAACCTCAGAATATTTTGGAAACCTCAAGAAAAAAGGAATTTTCTCAAAATCACCAAGCAGGTGAAACATGGAGAGTTCTTGGCTTCCTGGACTCAGGACAACAAACAAGCTTTCAACAGTCCAATCTGAAATCGTGATGGAAAGTTCCAGCAAAGCAAACTCAAGAAGTCTAACACCGTGAATTAACACTCCTGCTGCGCCTATGGAAACGATCAGGCCAAATGATACCAGACTTGTTTTGTGATCAAGAATAGTCGTTGAGATTATTTTTCTTTTTCTTTTTTCTTTTGGCCATGCTGTGCGACTTGTGGGATCTTAGTTCCCCAACCAGGAATTGAACATAAGCCCTCAGCAGTGAAAGCGCAGAGTCCTAACCATTGGACCGCCAGGGAATTCCCCGAGATTATTTTTTTATCAAAAGCTGAGAAACTGTAGGGAGGGACTTCTCTGGTGGCACAGTGGTTAAGAATCCGCCTGCCAAAACAGGGGACACGGGTTCGAACCCTGGGCCGGGAAGATCCCACGTGCCACGGAGCACCTAAGCCTGAGCGCCACAACTCCTGAGCCTGCGCTCCAGAGCCCACAAGCCACAACTACTGAGCCCGCATGCCACAACTACTGAAGCCTGTGCACCTAGAGCCCGTGCTCTGTATCAAGAGAAGCCACCGCAGTGAGAAGTCTGTGCACTGCAACGAAGAGTAGCCCCTGCTCGCCACAACTAGAGAAAGACCACACGCAGCAACGAAGACCCAAGGCAGCCAAAAGTAAATAAATTAATTTTTTAAAAAAGAAACTGCAGGGAAAAAACTGTGTTCCAATGGAAACTGCATAGCCTACTGCGCACCCTGAGGAGCTATCAGGTTCTTGCCTCTCATTGTGCCTGAACTACTTTACAACTCTGGAAGTTGACAGACACGCAAACTACACCTTGTCCCTTGGAGTTTTCATGGGCTCCCCCTCCCCCCGTTAGAGAAACCAGTTCTGCCCCATTTGCAATTCAATTCCTTTACTCCAAATAAATTTGTGCTCCTGATTTTTCCTTGGAATTGCTTATAACATGTGACTGATTTCCTCACTGTTTAGTAAACAGAAGAGAATTCTAAACACGGGATCTTTTTTTTTTTTTTTCGGGATCATTTTCATATCTGTTTGAGAGCCATATTTTACTTCTTTCTGAAAATTACTTTTTAAAACCTGGTTAAAGAAATATTATTAAATGTTATTAAACATCAGAAAGGACACTGAATAATATGAACCATAATGAGCTATTAACTGTCATGAACACTTCTGCTCTAAGTAACATGGCATGAAAATTGATACAACACAATGGTGAGGAGGAGAAATGGACAGAAATACAAGAGCAGTGCAAGATTTTAACACAAAGATCATGGTTCTTGGCTTTTCAAGTTGACGAGTATAAAGAAGTTTAGACAGAATGTTAATAATTGTATTTAAGCTGAGGCGTCCCAGCACTGGAGCCTACAGGCTGTTGGGTGGGGCTGGGTCTTCGTGCCAGGGTGGTGGTCTCCAGGAGAGCTCACGCCAGTGGGTGTTCCCTGGTACCTCCGCCACCAGTGTCCTTGTCCCCACAGTGAGCTGCAGCTGCCTCCCACCTCCTCGGAGACCCCCCAAGACCAGCAGGATAGTCTTCGGTATTTTGCTCATTTGTTCATCCATGTGAACATAAAATCCAGTTTGTCCAGCTCCTTGAAAAAAATATGCTGGGATTTTGATCAGTTTGAGAATTGACGTCATCAAAAAAGTAAACTCTCTGTATCAGTGGACATACTATATCTCTGTTTATCTAGGTCTTCTTTAGCATCTTTAATAAAACTGTAATTTTTTTCCAATAAGAAAAAAATATATTTAATAAGGCTGCTTAATAGAACAGAATCAAAAGTAGACTTCAACTCATGCTTAAAAATAACTGAAGGAATTCTTTTTTAAATAAATTTATTTATTTATTTTTGGCTGAGTTGGGTCCTCGTTGCTGCACGCGGGCTTTCCCCAGTTGCGGCAAGTGGGGGCTACTCTTTGTTGTGGTGCGCAGGCTTCTCATTGCGGTGGCTTCTCTTGTTGCAGAGCACGGCTCTAGGTGAACAGGCTTCAGTAGTTGTGGCTCGTGGGCTTAGTTGCTCCGCAGCATGTGGGATCTTCCTGGACCAGGGCTCGAACCCACGTCCCCTGCATTGGCAGTTGGATCCTTATAAACACTGCACCACCAGGGAAGCCCACTAAAGGAATTTTGAAACTCTCTCTTGTGAAAATTAACCAAGGGAATCTCACTAAGATGGAGTGGGAGACCAGAAGGGGAGCCCTTATGCACGTCCCACTCACATCAATACAGATCCTAACAGAAGAGACTACCTTGCATCTCCATACGGAAGTGACACTGCTTTACTGCTGCCTGTGGGAGGAAGACATTCTCCTTGCCTGGCAGCAGCCCAACCAATGAGAGATCATTACAGCTCAGCCAATGAAAAACCACTACACTTTGAACCCCCATTTTCCTCCAATGGACTGTTTATAACGGCTCCCCACAATGTCCCCTTCTCCTCTATAAAAGAGTTTCCTCTCTTTTGCTTTACCCGACTTGCATGTGGTTCACCATAGTTGTATGTTCTGAACTGCAATTCTTTGCTGCTCCTTAATAAACTCGTTTTGCTGATAAAAATAACTGTTTTAGGTTAACATTACATGGAGGTCCAACCGAGATCCAGAGCAGACCCCTGACAACCCCAAGGCTGGTGAGCAAACAGGTGTGGTACCAATAGAGCCCACTGAGCTCACTGTTTTTCTAGTCACCCCTGGAGTTTGAGGGTAAGCTTTTCTCCTGGATCTGAGCTCCACTCTTTTTGCATTTGGAAGCTCTCTAGGCTTTATCTGGGATCTGTTCAAAGGCTTCATCCTTTTTTGTTAAGGCCTTGTTTTGTCCGTGAGTACTCACTTGGCACTTCAGCCGGACTTGAAATCAGGCTGTCCCTATTGGAACTGTGCTGGCATTTGGTCCAATTCCTTTTGGAACTGGGCTGTTCCTATTTGGAACTGTGCCATTCAGCCTCTGGCCTGATTCCGTTGGGATCAGGCTGTCCCTACTGGAACTGTGATGCTATTTGGCCTGCAGGCTGTTTAAGAATTACCTCTTTGCTTTAGAGAAAAAAAAAAAAAACTCTCGAAAATGGGATCCCAGTTATCTAAATGTCTTGAGGGCACCCCACATTCAAGGACCCTGTCTGATTTTATGTTTAAAAACCACAGCCCCTCCTCCTGCACATTTCTATGGGGAAATTTCAGGCTCCCCAAACTTACCTTTCTTAAAACTATATTAGCCATAGCTCTGAAATCATCAAAATTAAACCGGGTGCCTCTTTTGGTTGCTATTTTGAGGCTTCCAAACATTATCAGGAATTTAAAATTGCTTCCCTGCAAATACAATAATTACATTAACTGAGGCAAACAATTAAAGAAAGACAAAATGGCTCTGAAGTCTCACGCTCAGCTCCCCCAACTCCTTTGTCCCTGGTGTCATCTTGTTCATCCTCCCACCCCTGCTTCTTTGTCTCAGGCTCTGCCACCCTCTGAACCTATCAGAACCTGCCCTTTAAAGTGAAATATTCTGAGGGTCCAAAGAGACCCCAGATTACTTATGTTCCCTTGAGGTAGGGTGAATTGCCAGACGCAGTTAAAGACTTTCCTAAAGTAACTGAGGGCCCCCCGTAGGTTTGCTGGAGAATTTAGCATAGTTATTCAAACCTACCAGTCTGGTTTCTCAGATTTATATCAGTTAGTTTACATGCTTTTTGAGGGGCAAGCCAAACACTGGATGAAATTAGCCGGATGGAAACACCCTGGAGGGGATTTAGAAAAACAAACCCCTAGCTTCTGGCAAGAGGTCAGAACGTGCTGAAAACCTCCACCAGCAATTACAGTCGTCTTTCCTAAGCCTGTTGATGGGAATAAAATTTAGGTTTTCACACAAAAATCTGATGAACCTGTTCATAACTATTATAATTGACTTCACATTGTTTTTAAAGAAAATTCTGGTCTTCCTTCAGATGTTCAAACCACTCAGATACCCCCTATCTCCATACTTATGAATGGGCTGAACCAGGATCTTTCTCTTTTAAAAGAACAAGGGTGGAATGGGAAATTACGTCCACTCTAGACTTAGTTAACTTGGCAAATTAGTTCACTCGAATCCTAGATGAATCACCTAAAAGAAAGACCACTAGGGCTCCCCTGGTGGCGCAGTGGTTGAGAGTCCGCCTGCCGATGCAGGGGACACGGGTTCATGTCCCGGTCCGGGAAGTTCCCACATGCCGCGGAGCGGCTGGACCCATGAGCCATGGCCGCTAAGCCTGCGCGGCCGGAGCCTGTGCTCCGCAACGGGAGAGGCCACAACAGTGAGAGGCCCACGTACTGCAAAAAAAAAAAAAAAAGAAAGACCACTAAATTCTTAATCTTCAACTCCCGAAAATGAAGGCCCCTTAACAAAACCCAAAACCTTCTAGTTTCTGCTATTACTGTAAAGAGCGAGGACACTGGAAAGACTGTTACAAGTTTAAGTGTTTCGGGCATCTTCAGGCCTCTAACCAGCCTTTCCAATATCCTCTTAACTCCCAATGAGGGGCTCCAAGGAAGGACAGAGGCTCTCCCAATCCTCTCCTTGAATCAGCTTGGAGAAGCCACTCTCCAGATTGGGAACGAATCTCTCTCTGTCCTTACAGACACCAGACCACACTCTCAGTGCTCAGCCCCACTGCTAGAAAGGAGCCCCTGCCTCAAAATACTAAACTGGTCCAAATACTGGGGGATCTCTAATGCACCTCAACAGGGTCCTGTTTCTGAACCTATTCCCTTTTGCTTAGACCCTTTAAGAGATACACACCCTCTTCTCCTTAGCTCCTCCGTCCCTATTCATTTAATAGGCTGAGACTTCTTGGAAAAGTATCATGCCTGAACTTCTTTCTCCCAAAAGGGGGAAACAGTTCTAAAATTTGACAGTCGCCATCAAAATAGCCACCAGGTGAATTAAATGATCCTTTGACATCTTTTATTTGCTCTGTCTCCAACGGTTCTGGAACTGATTCCGGAAACACTAATCATTTGTTCCTATTGAATCAGCTACCACTCTCCTTATGGGCAAACTCTCCAATTGGTATTGGCAAAATCCACAGTGTACCTCCCATCGAGATTCAAATAGATCCCTCAAAACCTCTCCTCAAGTAAAAAAGCCCTTCAAGGTATAAAGTCCATAATAGAAGACTTTGAGGCTTATGGCCTCATTATCCCCTACAGTAGTTCGTGTGGTACTCCTATCTCACCCGTGAGAAAACCCGTTTCCTCTCGTTTTACTGGACTTCCACGTGGTTCACCGTAGCTGCAGTCCTAAATGGCAATTCTTTGCTGTTCCCATTTTGCTGGAAAAATAACTGGCCATTTTTGTGTTTTAGGTGAACAATCCTAACCTAACTTGAGTGAAATAGAAAACCTGAGCCCATAGGGGCAGAACATCTGGCAACTAATCACCCTGATAATATGATCCCTCAAAACCCCCGGGACATGGCCAAAGCCATACTCAGATGGGAAATTCACACCTTAAAAAATGCAATTACTGGGCTTGCTTGATGGTACAGTGGTTGAGAATCCGCCTGCCAATGCAGGGGACACGGGTTCGAGCCCTGGTCCGAGAAGATCCCACATGCCGCGGAGCAACTAAGCCGTGAGCCACAACTACTGAGCCTGCGCTCTAGAGCCCATGAGCCACAACCACTGAGCCTGCGTGCCACAACTACTGAAGCCCACACACCTAGAGCCCGTGCTCCGCAACAAGAGAAGCCACTGCAATGAGAAGCCTGCACACCACAACGAAGAGTAGCCCCTGCTCGTCGCAACTAGAGAAAGACCGCACACAGCAATGAAGACCCAATGCGGCTAAAAATAAATAAATTTATATATATAAAAAATGCAATTACTAAACAAAAAAGAATGAAGTAAATGTTTAAGAAATCAGGGAAAGAACAATAAAATTATCCCAAGGAAAAGAATGAATAAAGATGAAATGGAAACTTCTGGTAAAGACACAGGAATCTACCCATTGGCTCCAAGCAGTCACCTTTGAGGAAACCCCCTGGAAGGTAGCAGAGAAATTTTAAAACACACACACACACACACACACACACACACACACACACACACACACAATGTAAATAAACACATCTAACATGCTCCAGAAGAGATTAGAAAGAAATAGGAAGAAGTGGTATTTAAAGAAACAATGGGTGAATGGATAAAGAAGATGTGGCAGATATATACAATGGAATATTACTCAGCCATAAAAAGAAACAAAATTGAGTTATTTGTAGTGAGGTGGATGGACCTAGAGACTGTCATACAGAGTGAAGTAAGTCAGAAAGAGCAAAAAAAATACCGTATGCTAACACATATATATGGAATCTAAAAAAAAAAATGGTTCTGAAGAACCTAGGGGCAGGACAGGAATAAAGATGCAGACGTAGAGAATGGACTTGAGGACATGGGGAGGGGGAAGGGTAAGCTGGGACGAAGTGAGAGAGTGGCACTGACATATATACACTACCAAATGTAAAACAGATAGCTAGTGGGAAGCAGCCGCATAGCACAGGGAGATCAGCTCGGTGCTTTGTGACCACCTAGAGGGGTGGGATAGGGAGGGTGGGAGGGAGACACAAGAGGGAGGAGATATGGGGATGTATGTAAATGTATAGCTGATTCACTTTGTTATACAGCAGAAACTAATACACCACAGTAAAGCAATTATACTCCAATAAAGATGTTAAAAAAAAAAAAAAAGAAAGAAACAATGGGGACTTCCCTGGTGGCTCAGTGGTTAAGAATCCACCTGCCAATGCAGGGGACACGGGTTCGAGCCCTGGTCTGGGATGATCCCACATGCCGCGGAACAACTAAGCCGTGTGCCACAACTACTGAGCCTGCACTCTAGAGCCCACCAGCCACAACTACTGAGCCCCCGTGCCACAACTACTGAAGCCCGTGGGCCTAGAGCCCGTGCTCTGCAACAGAGAAGCCACTGCGATGAGAAGCCCGCGCACCACAACGAAGAGTAGCCGCCACTCACCACAACTAGAGAAAGCCCGCAGGCAGCAACGAAGACCCAATGCAGCCAAAAATAAATAAATTTATTAAAAAAAAAATGGCTGAGAATTTTAAAGAATTGGAAAAAAAAAACACAAAACCAACCAACCACAAGTCTTAAGATTTAAAAAACATACTGATTCCAGAGCAGGTTAAATTAAAGCAGAGCAACTCTCATGTAGACACAGGATAGTAAAACAGGAGCACAAACGGATTAGATGAAAAAAATCTGAGAGCAGCCAGAGAGGAAAGGGAGGCCACCCACCAGGAAGGGGCTTGTACTAATGCTGGCTTCTCAGAAGACAGCAGGGTATTGTTTTTATTTTTTTTTTTGCTACGTTGGGTCTTCGTTGCTGCGTGCGGGCTTTCTCTCATTGTGGCAAGCGGGTCTACTCTTGGTTGCAGTGCACAGGCTTCTTACTGCAGTGTCTTCTCTTGCATTGGAGCACGGGCTCTAGGCGCACGGGCTCAGTAGTTGTGGTGCACAGACTTCGTTGCTCCGCGGCATGTGGGATCTTCCCGGACCAGGGCTCGAACCCGTGTCCCCTGCATTGGCAGGTGGATTCTTTTTTCTTATTTATTTTATTTATTAATTTTTGGCTGCATTGGGTCTTCGTTGCTACGTGCAGCCTTTCTCTAGTTGCAGCGAGTGGGGCTACTCTTCGTTGCAGTGCGTGGGCTTCTCCTTGCGGTGGCTTCTCTTGTTGCCGAGCACAGGCTCTAGGCGCGTGGGCTTCAGTAGTTGTGGCTCGTGGGCTCTAGAGCACAGGCTCAGTAGTTGTGGTACACGGGCTTAGTTGCTCTGCAGCATGTGGGATCTTCCCAGACCAGGGCTCGAACCCGTGTCCCCCGCATTGGCAGGTGGATTCTTAACCACTGCGCCACCAGGGAAGTTGCTATTGTCTTTGAAAAAGTTGTAAGAAAATGCTAATCAGAGGTCTCTTTCCAGCTACACCATCGTTCTAGAAAGTGGTCAAAATAAAATCATTTTATGAAGACAAAGAGTTTATTGCCCACAGGCTCTTCTTGAAGGAAAGACTAGATCCCTGAATGTCAGTTCCTTTCCCTCCCAGGCCCTCAGAAGAGATGTGTGAAATTGTGCATGACCCAGGGCTCCCGAGGGTCCTAGAGAAGCAGAGTGTGGCAGGTTGCTGACAGCGAGGGGCAAACATGCCAAGAGTTCATAAAATGTGACTGAAATCACTGCTTCTAAATTAATATCATTTACAGTAGGATTGGAGATCCTTATGTATGATCATAATTAATTAAATGTAAAGAGGTATTTTACTATTTATGTAAGTGTGCCCAATAAACAGCATTGGGTCAGCCAGCTAACCACTTAGGAAAAGATAAAGATAAATCCCTAATTTGTTCTTTCCTTTTACTAAATCATTTCTAGATGAATCAAAAATTCAGCAAGAAGAAAGTTGGGGGAAGGGACAAAAGAAATTCAGCAGGAAATCTACATGATAATGAGATACAAATGGCCAAAACACACACACACACAGAAATGTAAAGAAATACAAATTAAAACAATGAACTATTTTTACCTAACTAAATTGGCAAAAAACATTTTCTAATGTTTTTAGTTTCTGTGAAGCTGTGGTCAAGTAGGCATTTTACTGTTGTAAAAATGCCTGAGATGCGCTTGGGTGGGGGGTAGGGGTGGACTGGGGGCACGACCATGCCCTCCTGCGAGGCTGGCTACAGCATGACTGCCGAGCCGCAGGACAGACATGTGATTCCAGCGTGGAGTCTCCTCCCAGCGGGGCCAGCGAGGGAATGAGTGCAGACCGAGGCGGGGGCCACGTGGAGTTCCAACGTGAGGGTGCGTGTGACAGTGTGAACACACACCCCGACAGACAGACAGATAGGCGCCAAAATGCGGATGAGTTCTAGTCAGTAATTTGTGCTTTCCAGTATAAGTTAACAATTTCTCAGCATTCATTTGTATTTTTATAGTGAGCAAACAGCCTTTCATAATCAGAATAAAAAGAGAGCTTTTAAGAAGTGCTGGCTATGGGACTTCCCTGGTGGTGCAGTGGTTAAGAATCTGCCTGCCAATGCAGGGGACATGGGTTCGAGCTCTGGTCCGGGAAGATCCCACATGCCGCGGAGCAACCACACCCATGCACCACAACTACTGAGCTTGCACTCTAGGGCCCACAAGCCACAGCTACTGAGCCTGCGAGCCGCAACTACTGAAGCCCGCGCGCCTAGAGCCCATGCTCCGCAACAAGAGAAGCCACCACAATGAGAAGCCCACGCACCACAAAGAAGAATAGCCCCTGCTCACTGAAACTAGAGAAAGCCCGCGTGCAGCAACAAAGACCCAACACAGCCAAAAAAATAAAATAATAATAATAATAAATAAATAAATAAAAAGAAATGCTGGCTATCAAAGGCTATATACTGTGTGATTCCAACTGTATGACATTCTGGAAAAGGCTAAACTATGGAGACAGTGAAAAGATGAGTGGTTGTCAGAAGTCAGGAGGAAGGGAGGATGACCAGTGGAGCACAGAGGCTCCAAACCCACAGAACACACACCACCAAGGTGAACCTGATGTAAACTACGGACTCTGGGTGACGCTGTGTCAAAGTAGTTTCACTGATTACGACAAATGTACCATCTAGAGTGGATGTGGATTATGAGGGAGGAGTGTGTGTGCGGGGTCAGGGAGTGTACAGGAAATCTGTGTCTTCTGCTCAGTTTTGCTGTGAACCTAAAACTACCCCCCAAATAAAGTCTTTCAAAACTGTTAGATGTTAAGATTCTTAGAAACAACACTTTAAGGAATCCTAGCTGTATACTATAGATTAGGAAAACATCATGTGCAGTTCCAATTTCTGGCAAAAGCTGAACTGGCAGCAGGAGGAAGAACAGAGTAGGAGAGAGGTGGGCCAAGCTGAAGTCCACTCAGTTTGGCTGCATGACCGGCCCTTTTCTGGCCCTCCACCGTGCAGGCCTGCTCAGGCTGTGCTGGCATCCATCATGGTCCTGGCCTCACCCACAGCAGATGGTGTAATGGCCTCTCAGAAGTGAGGGGTGAGCACTCAGAGCTGGGCTGACAGGAGTGCAAACGGGGATGGGGCACCTGGGGACAGGTGACTCCCCAGCACTGCCACCCACCCACTTGCCTGGAGAAGAGGTGGGGGAGTGAAGGGCTGAATCAAGGGCCGCCTGGGCAGCTCTGGGCCACACGCCCAACCACGCGAGTCTGCCTGTCTGTAAATGCGGATCCGAAGGCCCGGACCTGAGAGGGAGGGACGTGGCTGGCACAGGAGCCTGACCCCAGGCCGTGGAGGATGCAGGATGAAGCCAGGGCCAGTGAAGGGGCTGCTCTGCTAGCTCCCTGCGGGGATGAGGTCCCTTCCCAGAGGCACACAGGCGAGGACAAGCCTTGGGGCAGGGGCAGGTGTACCCTGGGGTCGACCCTGCCCGGTGGCGCTGAAACCAGAGGGAGCCAGAGTGGGTGTGGCTCTGCCTTGGCTGTACGGTCTCACATTTTCAATATTGTCAAGTGATGATAAGATACTTCTGTCACAGCTGGTCATTCTGTACCACTTAATGATCGCAGTCACATGACTGATGACCCTGGTAAATCATCTTCGTAAAAAAATGCAGACAGACCAGTCTTGTTCACAGCCTTTGCTATCCCCCAAATGTGGGAGAGTAGAAACCTACCATCGCACGGTGTTGGGGGAGGGTGGCCTTCCCAAAAGGGAACCAACGGAGTATGCTGGACATTCTTACAAACCACCAGTGACAGAGAAGTCCACAGAGCAAACCCCAAACCCTTCACCCATCTCTTCTCACTCCGCTATCCTCCTCAAAGCGCTGGATGTGCTTCCTTCCAGTCCGCCCTGTATGTGCACGTGTGCACACACACGCTTTGTATGTTCACCTGGGGCTCCAAGCACACTGTTCGGCGGGCTGCTCCTCTCACAGGCTGACGCGTCTGGGCTGGCACACACAGTGTATGGTCAGTGGGCCGAGCTGGTCCTTACAGTGTCCAGGCCCGCGAGGAAAGGACACAAAGTGAGAATACGTGTTAGGACGTCAGGGGCTTTGAAGTAATTTGGAAGGGCCACATTTTTATTGTACTTGACAAAAGAATCATCCACAGTGGACTGGAGCTGAATGCGGAAAGCGGGCTGTCTGTCCCTCTTGTTTGAGAAGCGCTGTGTGGAGATGGCGCCTGCTGGGGATGCGGGCGCCCCTTCGTTCTCTTGAGGGCTGAGCAGCATCCAAGTTCCGACTCCGATGTCCCACGGATGAACACCTGGACCTTCCCAATAACGTTCTTACTGTAATAAAAACGCTGTAAAAAATATCCTTGTATGGGCTTCCCTGGTGGCGCAGTGGTTGAGAGTCTGCCTGCTGATGCAGGGAACACAGGTTCGTGCCCCAGTCCGGGAAGATCCCACATGCCGCGGAGCAGCTCGGCCCGTGAGCCATGGCCGCTGAGCCTGCGCATCTGGAGCCTGTGCTCCGCAACGGGAGAGGCCACAACAGTGAGAGGCCCACGCACCACAAAAAAAAAAAAAAAAAAAAAAAAATATATATATATATATATATATATATATATATACATATATCCTTATATGTACATCTTTTTCAGATCTGTGAGAAAATCTTTTAAAAGAATCTCTAGGGGAAGAGTAGCTTATTCAAAGGGTACGAACATTAAAAAATTTGAGAGATGCAGCCAAATTGCCCTCCAAAAAGGCTTCACCAGGGAAGGTTCCCGCGGAGGCAGGGTGTCCCCCACACTCTCCTGGACAATGAGGGTGGGACTTTTTAGTCTGGGCGTAAACTTGATGCTGACTTACTTGCCCGCCTCAGACTCCTGCAGAGGCGCGTGGCGTCCATACCCTTGTCAGTTCTGTGGATTTTCTCCTGTACGTGCCATCCAGCATTTTGCCTGTGATCTACAGATGCCCATTTTGGGTACTCATTCGTTTTACCTGTCAGGTATGTTGCAAACATTTCCCGAGTCTGTTATTTGTCTTTTATCTTTGCTTACAATGTCTTTTCCTTAGAGATATACTAAGATGTAATGAGGGACTTCCCTGGTGGCACAGTGGTTAAGAATCCGCCTGCCAATGCAGGGGACACGGTTTAAGCCCTGGCCCAGGAACATCCCACATGCCACGGAGCAACTAAGCCTGACTGCCACAACTACTGAGCCTGCACTCTAGAGACCGTGAGCCACAACTACTGAGCCCGCGTGCCACAACTACTGAAGCCCGCACGCCTAGAGTCTGTGCTCCGCAACAAGAGAAGCCACTGCAATGAGAAGCCCACGCATCGCAACGAAGAGTAGCCCCCGCTCGCTGCAACTATAGAAAGCCTGTGCACAGCAATGAAGACCGAACGCAGCCAAAAAAATAAAAAATAAATTAAAAAAAAAGATGTAATGACATCAAATCTGTTGATTTTTGACTTTTCCATGTCTATGTGGTTTTAAACTTTTTAAGGGGAGCCTTCCTCATGCTTGGGATTGTTGCAAAGATGCACTGAGTCAATATGTGCATAGCCAATGGGCGAAGGGCAGTTGGAGCTGAATGCCACATCTCTGCACATATGGAAGTCTTAGAAAATGAAGGAGGTAACAAGCACAGATGCAGAAGAAAGTAGAGAGTTATGGGCCACTATGTGCCACTCTACGGTAGTACTTTAAAGGCTAGGAACTCTGGATAGATTTCCAGCAAAATGTAAACGTCCAAAATTGATCCAGGAAGAGGCAGAAAATCCATACAGGCAAATCACCAGAGAAGAAAATGAAAGGTGGTTAAAAGTCTACCACTAATGAAAACACCAGGCATGGAAAGTTCTATTGCTGAGGTCGCTCCAACTTTCAGAGAAGGCTGCAAACTTGGTCACTAGGGATTTGCGGCTTTCTCTGACACTGGGAGGCACAGGGAGCAGGCCTGGGGAGAGGAGTTCAGTCAGATTGGGGCCTGGCAGTGGAGGGTCTGCACCGATCAGGGGCTCCTCTACTGGATGGATGGGCGATGGATGGATGGATGGGTGGGTGGGTGGGTGGATGGGTGGGTAGGTAGGTGGATGGGTGGGTAGGTAGGTGGATGACTCAAATATTTGGCCATGAGGCCAGCTGATTACAGGAAGCCACAATGAGGAAAGAAAAGTTCACTGGGATAAAAGGTCAGAGGGAGAGGGAGGCATGGCTGTGATCAAAAAGGTCTGGGGCCTCAAGGGCTGGGAGAGGGAACCCTGGCAGTGGCAGGGCTTGGCACGGAGGCCAAGGTTAAGGGGCAGGAAGGTTCAGATGTGGGAGGGAATGGGGTAGAATTAAGAAATGGAGCCCTTGGGGCTTCCCTGGTGGCGCAGTGGTTGAGATGCAGGGGACACGGGTTCATGACGCAGTCTGGGAAGATCCCACATGCCGCGGAGCGGCTGGTCTCGTGAGCCTGCTGGGCTGGGCTCGTGAGCCTCCTGGGCTGGGCTCAGCCTGCCACTGAGCCTGCGCATCCGGAGCCTGTGCTCCGCAACGGGAGAGGCCACAACAGTGAGAGGCCCGTGTACTGCAAAAAAAAAAAAAAAAAAAAAAAAAAAAAAAAAGCTACTATTATCGTACACACAGCTCAGTGCTACGAAGAGACCGGGGATGGATGTTCCGCCCGACCTCCTTCCCCTTCAGTGGGAAGTGCTTTCTGGGCACTGCAGTGCTTGGGGGTGAGGAGGACCCTTGAGGGAAGCCAAGACTCTAGTTAGCCAAGAGGAAGCATTCTGCAGACACCCCATGGCTCCGAGCTCCTTAGAGGCACACTGGGGTGCTCTGCTTCCAGTAGGAAACACAAGCCTGGAGCCTTGCTCCTCAAGGAGGTGAGCTGTCATGGAGAGAGGGGATGGCTTAGTTTCAAGTCGACAACAGGGTAGAATCCCAAAGCTCCCAGACTCTGGGATCATCACAGTGACTCAAAGCTCTTGCTGGAAAAGGACAGACAAGCAGAAGCCACAGAAGTTGAGGGGTAAGCTGTGAGAAAGCGGCCTGTGCCCCAGCTGCAGGAAAACCGAGGGTCTTAAGGCAGAGGCAGCGCGAGCGCCACTCAGCCAGGCTGGGTGACCCGGGGGTGCTTGTGAGAACCGGATGGTGCCAAGGCGCCAGGAGAGGCCCAATGTGTGGTGGCTCTGGTGGGTTCCATGGGCCCCTTTCTCAGGAACCAGCACCCAAGACCCCCACGGGCAGCCTGGGTGTCTGCGGCCCACAGCCCCGGCCTCTCGGCTGCACCGCATACACTGTCGCCTTTATCTCGAGGAAGCCGAGGCCCGAGCCGGCCTGGGAACCCGGCAGCCTTTGCCGTCACCACAAAGCCGCATAGAAACACCAGCTGCTTTGCTAACCTGCGGTATTTTTCTCACAGATGCTGCCAGAGGAGTGGGTTCACGGAACTCCCACTGCAGAGATGAAGCCAAGCTCTGTGCCTGACTCCTGACCTGGCCGCTCCACAGGGCGGCTCTGTTCTCCCTTCTAAACCCCCCCCACCCCCCCACCCCCCCCCCCCGCCCCGCCAGCCTGGCCGGCCCTCCTCCCTCTGGCCCTCTTCCGGTCCCCCCACCGCGGCTCTTCTGTTGCCAGCATCCCCAACCACACGGCGCAGGCGATGCTGGGCTGGTGAGGGGGGGGGGTGACCCACCAGTGAGGTGGCCCAGCTCTGCACGCAGCCGGTTCCCCAGCTCCAGGAGCTGCTCCTTCTCCAGGTGCAGCCGCAGGATTTTCCTGTATGCCTCCTTGAGCTTCCTCTGGAGTCGGGGCACAGACAGGGCCTGAGGGGGCTGTGCCTCCTGGTCCTCGGTCCCTGCGGGTCCTCCACGTGCCGGGCCCTGTGAACAAATCCACACAGCAGAGGCCATCAGATGAGTCCTGGAGGGGAACGGGAAGTGGGAGTGAGGGTGCGGATGGTGGGTGCCACCGCCCGAACGACTGTCCCAGAACCCACATCGCTGGGTGACGTCCCTCCACCATGATGCATCCATGCCCACCTTCTCTCTCAGGGGGGCGGGGTTGGGCTGGGGGTGTGCTCTGAATGAAGGCCCTCGAGGCTCCCAGGCCAAGGCCTGCCTGCACTTGGTGACTCTGTGCCCTGCCCCAATGCCTTTGTCTTTCCAGTGACAGTGAGGAGCCAGCTGGCACCCAGGCCTGGGCTCCCTCCAAAGGTGCCCCCGGGACCCAGGAGGGCTACACGTGTGATCCGACCCCCTTCGAGGGCCCCATGGTCACAGGCTGGGTGCCTGCTGGCCGCCTGGTGTGGAAGGGGGCTGGCAGAGACCCAAAAGGTGGCCTGGAACGGGAACCCAGCCTCCATTACTCTCTTCCCCTTGCCCTGGACGTCTGCACTGCTGGGCCCCTCTGCCCTGGGCCCTTCTCCAACGCCTCCCTTGCCTTCATTCACTCAGTACCTTGCCTTCCCTGCCTCCTCTCTGGCTCCATCGTCCATACTCCCGTCTCAGTCACTTCTCTACCTGCCATTCAGACTCCCCTCCACCACCTGCAGGCCAGCCCAGGTTTCCCACCATCCTGACCCGGACAAAGGTGCCAGAGAGAAAGCAAAGGAGGCCAAGGGAGGGAGCAGTGGCTGCCTGGGGCCTCCGCTTCTGGGCCTGGAGGCTGCCTTGGGCCAACACCCGAGGTCTGAACCCCGTTGCTCGGGCAGCACCACGTGGCCCTACATCCTACCACTGTCCCAGTCTGGACTCACACACAGATGTGTGCTCCCACCCAGAGGGGTATTTGGAATGGGTTGGGTGTGGGGAAAGGAGAAAGGGAAAAAGGAGAATGTGTGTGGCGGCCTCTGTTCCAGGCAGGGGCCCAGGAGGAGCCAGTGGCGTCCAAGGCCCCAAAGGAGGCAGGTGGCCTACTTAGGCATGGCTGCTCCTCACACCTATGAAAAACCGCATTGTGCCGTCCCAGCCACTCGAGCTGGCGCCAGAACAAGGAATCTGCTCTACGTCCCTGGAAGAGACCAGCACGCCCTGTCCTGGCCCTGTTTCTTGGTGTGCCTTTCCAGGGCTGGCAAGCACCTGTGCCCTCCTGTGGCCTGGGAGCTACGGTGTTTGCACACCAGTGCCTCCAGCACATGCCTGACGTATTGGCATGAAGCGGGGCGTGGAGGTGATGCGGTAAAGCGACCATCAGAGAAAGGCCTCCGCCCCGCAGCCCCGGCTCGGGGTCTCTCGAGTGTACAGGACCAGGGCCGGTGGGGGGCTGTGTCTTGGAGACCTGTAGCATGGATTCACACACGGGGCTGCACAGGCCCCAGGCGGCTAACCCGACCCGTTGGGAAAGGTACACAACCTCCAGGGATGTAGCCCTGGGATTGGGGGACTGGCCAGGCCACTCTTTCTCCAGGCTTTGTCCTCTACAAGGATATGCTGTGGGATTCTCTTGTGTTATTTTAAGTAAGGAAAGAACAATCCAGAAAACAGAGACTGTGCAAAATTCAGAACGCTTAGAGATTTAAAAATCTCTTCAAAAGCAGGACGCCACCCTGCAAAGATGGCCCTGGCCTGAGCTGAGGAACATGCTGCCTGAGGCGTGCCCTCAGGCGTGGCTGGGCCAGGGGATGGGGAGTCCTGATCTTGAGTGGCCCATGTTCTTGTCACACAGTGACCGCACGCGATGAGCGGGTGCTGCAGCTGGGCCCCACCTCTCTTAAGCTTAGTTCCTGGTAAGATGAAGCTTATTTTGATGACTCTAAAGTCTCACCCCACAATGACACAATGCTAATAATGACCTGAGATGCCCAGGAGCTTCTGCACTGCTGCGTTCAGGGCCCAAGGTCCCACCCCGTGATGGCCCCATCCACCTGCCCTCGCCTGCTCTGGTGCAGGTCCCAGCATCCTGGCCAGAACGGAAACATCCACGCAGCAGAGGGAAAGCTTGAGGCATCCTAATGACAACTCTGTTCCCAAGGGAAGGGAGTGCCTGGGCTCCTTGAAGAAGCCCTGCGGGGAGGCTGAGGCCCAGGGAGAGGCAGCGCGGGCTCCCTTGGGGCAGGTTCCCAAGCTTCCAGGCAGAGCCAGAGGGATCGCCAGCCAACACTGCCCCCCAGCGGTCCGAGGTGCCCGGTGGGGAGGCCTGGGGAAACCCAGCATCCGTCTGTTTGGGGCCTGGGCAGGGCAGCCTGCAGGAGGGAGGGGCCTGGGTGAGCCAAGCACCATGGAAGCGTGACAATGCAGCCACCTGCCCCACAGGGTCTCCTGTGACTGCGGGGAGCTCCAGGGTCTGCAGGTCCCTCTGGGCTGGGGTGCTGGCTTTTGTGTGGCAGGGTCCCACCCCCACAGAGCACCTGCAGGGACGGCCCGAGGCCCACGCCCCTGTCTCACTGCTGGTGGTTCCTCCCCTCTCCACACACATCTCTCTCTGAACCATCTGAGGGTGAGTTGGAGACATCGCACCCCTTTATGCCCCAATACTTCAGCTTGTACTTTCTGAAAACAAGGACATTCTCTTAATAACCAGTTATTAGAACCAGAAATGTCACAGGGACGTGGCATTATGACCTAGCGCACAGTCCACAGGCACCTCCACCAGCTGCCCAGAGGACGCCCTTTATGGCCTGTTCCTCCCGCCCGGGGCCCAGGACCCTGCATGGCTTCTGCATCCTGGGTCCCCTAAGTCCCCAGCAGAATGTTCTCAACAGGACAAGCTGTGGGTTTAGTGCCCCTCGGTCTGGGTCTGTCCTTGGAGTCAGGAGGTCTTGTGCTTGGAGTCAGGAGCGAGGCTGTGTCCCTCTCCTGTCCGGAGGCTCGTGATGTCCGTCTGTCCCAGTGTTGGCAATGGGAGCTGATCTCTCGGAAGTGGCGTCCACTGGCTGCAGCACCAGAAAGTTACTGTTTTCCCTTTCCAATAAGAAGAACTTCTGGGGAGATTCCACACAAACAGCTTGTCCAGAATTTCAGCATCTGATGACACCCCCCGGCTGTGTCATTCCCTTCATGTCCTTGGTTGATGTTCTAAGTAAGGAAGGGTTTTCCTCTCTCCTTTCTTTCCTTGTCGGTTTATTTGCAGCAGAGTGAATGCGACTCCATTTTAGTAGGTAGATGATGACCCTGACTTCATGACTGACTGGCCTAGATCTGGTCAGTGGGAGCCCTTTATGCTGGCTCCTGCATCCCTGTCATGTCTCCGTGGTGGAGTTGGCCACTTACCCTGGTTCCTCTCAGCAGAGCAGGAAGTTCAGGAATGCGATCTAGGCACTGGGTGCGCTCACCCACCCTGGGGAGCCACTGCCCCTTGGCTCCTGGTGGACAGAGCCGGGGTATGTGCACACCTCTCTCTTTAAAGTAACCCATGAGTTTACTGTGGTGACTCCAACCCCAACCTGAGCCCCAGAGGCATCCTAGCCCTACCGACCACCTTCTTCCCCAGCCTCAGAAGCCTGCTGCCCACATCCTCTTCTCTGGGCACCCAACACAGCTGGGCAATTACGAGCAGAGCCTGGGTGGGCCTGGCCTGGGCAAAGGGTTTCCTGTGCCTCCAATTTCTCACCCTGGGAGTGATCTCACCAAGGTCACAGGATGCCTAGACCTGGAAGGAGGTGGGACCCTGATAGCCATGCAGAAACTAAGGCCCAGAGAGCTCACTCAACACCCACCTTGGGAGAGCGGCCTTGGGCCTCAAGTCGCTTCAGGTCCCAGGCTGTCTGCCAAGGGATTAAATACCTCGATTTTAACTTCCACTCATTTGCATGGTTTCTTCCCCCTTCACTCTAAACAAGGGGCTCAGAGTTATACGAGGGCTGCTAACAGGAGAGCTGCAAGGGTCCCTGGGCTGCAGTGAGCCCCTGGCAGCACCTGGAACAGTCATGGCCATGGCGGGAGAGCAGACACATCACCAATGGCATTTGCTGCCCAGCTGGGCCTGGAGCCTCTGAACTTAACTCCTGGATTACAGGACTGTGGGGAGGTCTGGGGCTCTTGGGGACAGCATCCACCTACCGATGGCACAGAGGGTTCAGTATCCCACTTCTAGTGCCCCCTCGGGGCTCAGGCTCCCTCAGCTTCCCCCTCACCAGCCCATCTCCCTCTGCAGGCACTCCTCATATGTTCGCCCCTGCCAACGCACAGCTGGCCCCCCTCTTGTTCCTTAAGCCAGATAGTGTCCTGGGTTGAATCTTCTCCATTCCAGGTCCTTCACAGTCCCCGACAGTAGGTCCTGGAGCCTGGTCTCTCTTGTGTCCTTAAGTATCACTCTCAAAACTTGGCCCATGTGATGAGAACCACTGGGGGGCATATGATCGATGCTACTTCTGCCTGAGGACTCTTGATGCCTTCCAGACATCATTTTACTGTCCTTAAAACCTTCTGCTTATGAATAGGTCACCATGTGCAACCACAGGTAACACAGGTAATCACAGGTCACCGCAGGTAATGCAGGTAATCACAGGTAACTGCAGGTCACCATCTGTGACTGCAAATAACCGTAGGTAACTGACAGGTCTCGGGAGGCATGTCACACGACGCCCTGTGAAGAAAGCCCATTCTTTGCAGCATCTCCATCACGGTGTTCAGGAAGCAGGAAGGTGGCCTGTCTGGCAGACATGTGGGGACAACGTGCTGCTGCAGAGCTCTTGCCCTGGCCTGGGACCTTGGCTTAAACCCAGCCATGGAACTGGAGGGCAACTGGGTGCCAAGGGCCTGACCAGGACCAGGACGCCAGGTGGCCTGGTGGCCCGTGCTCCGGACAGCATCTCAAACACTCTGAGAAGCTCATGAGAACCACAGGCTCCATCCCTGAGGGTCCTCTGGAAGGAGAACCCACCATGTTGCATCCATTTCAGGGCTTCCCAGGCCCTTGAATCACACAGTCAAGGACTCCTTTGTTAGAGGACACCAAACAGTCCTCTTCACGTGTGCAGCCTCCCTACATGCTTTTAAAGGGATCTCAGCGACCTGGAGGATGAGAGGCTTAGCAGCCCTTGACAGCGTCTGTGGAGAACAGCCCCGGCAGAGTCAGCCTAGTCAAGGAAGAAGAGGGAGGCCGGGGCGGGCGGGCCCCTCAATGGCCAAGACTGCACCCCAGACCAGTCCCGCACAGGACGCAGAGCACCCACAGGGCACCCACCTCTCCCCCGACAGCCTCGGTGTCTGAGGCGTGCGGTTGCTGCCTGCCTGAAGCACCCCCGCCTTCCTTCTGGGCTGACCTGAGATGCTTCTCAATCTCAGCCACCTGCTTCCGCAGCTGCAAAACCTCCAGGTGCACCTGGTCCAGCTCGTGGGGAAGCTCTCGCTGGATGGTGTCCATGTCCAGGGGTTCCCGCAGCACCTGGGAGGCCGTTTCAGAGACAATGTTAGGAAGGCGGCCAGCTCTGGGAAGGGGTCTGGAACAGATCTGCAGGGAGGACAGGGAAGCAAGAGAAGGGCAGCAGTAGATGGTAGAACGTCCAGAAAGATCAGAAGGACACATGCCGGTCAGCCTCCCCTCTCTGGCCGAATTCCATCACCCACAAGCCTGCAGTCCCACCGCCAAGCTGCTGCTCTTCCGGTCCCACCTAACCAGGCTCCCAGGCGGCTCCACTTGTCGCCCCCAGAGTGGGGATGCGGGCACCTGCAGCAGAGCCTACACTGGACCCAACGTTGGTTGGGGAGAGTCCCTGCACGGTGTCTGGACAGTGGGCCTTAAAACCTTCTTCCTGGGCCCTAGTCCCAGGTGGAGACAAAGGGCACGTAACTGCAGGCAGGGGTGGGGAGGCCCAAGCCTATCAAAAGGCAGAGGTGGATGAAGGCGTAGGAAGAGGCAGGAAGGAAAGTCCTGGCTGCACGAACAACCTGGGGCAGCTGCGGGGCGGCTAGGAGGTGCCCGAGTAGAGCCCTGGCCAGAGCTCCAGGGCCGCCCCGTCCTTCAGCTACCTCTCTCGACAACGTCTGCTCTCCCAACATAAGGAGGGGAAAAGGACAGGTAGAAAGACAGACACACCTCTCTACACCCTCAAATTGCCAATTTTACTCTCAGGAAGATAAAATATCTTCCTATTCGAGGGCCTCCTACAAAGAATTCATAATGAATATTTTATTCTATTTATTCACATACACTAAAAAAATGACCATTTGATAAACATACACTGTTAACTAAAAAACACTTCAAGGTAGACTTTTTTCCTCAGGATGATCAAACCATCTATCATTATCAAGACAGGATTAAAAGCTCTTATTTACATGTTTATTCCTGTTTCTGGCATGTGGGGGGATGTAACATCCCGATGGTGGGGCAGAACTGGGAAAGGGCAAGCATCTGAAGACCCCCTCCTCTCATATGTGACATAGGTCTGTAATCCCAGAGACAGAAAAGTGGTCCAGTTCATCTCCACTGCAACAGCAAAAATGAACTTTCAGCCAAGACAAGGCATCTGATTTCTGGGCATTGCCTGCTCCCCACAAAAGACAGAAATCGCCAAGCAATGTCTGTCACCAGCCAGGTGTTCTGTTCCATGGAAGATGCAGAGTCTGCAGGATGGTGTAACCTATGTACTTATGGACTTGAAAGGGCACATGAAAACGGCCTCATGGGAAAGAAACGTCACAAGGCGACAGAGTGGCGTAACACCACCAGCACCAGCAGTAAGGACTGTGTTCCCAGGGACATTGTCAAGACCATGAAAAGACAAGCTAGAGAATGGGAGAAAAAGTTTGCAAATCATATATCTGGGGGACTTCCCTGACGGTCCAGTGGTTAAGACTCTGTGCTTCCAATGCAGGGGGAGTGGGTTCGATCCCTGGTCGGGGAACTAAGATCCCACATGCTGCGGTATGGGGAAAAAAAAAAAAAGTCATATATCTGACAAAAGACTTGTATCCAGAACATACAAAGAACTCTGAAAACTCAACAACACAATAAACAACCCGATTAAAAATGGGCAGAGGATATTCATGGACATTTCTCTAAAGAAGATATACAAATGGCCGATAAGCACATGAAAACATGCTCAACATCATTTTTCATCAGGAAAATGCAAATCAAAACCACAGGTCAGGTCCACCTCACACCCACTAGAACGGCTAGAGTCAAAAAGACAGCAAAAGCAGCCGGTGCTGGTGAGGACGCGAGACACGGGGACACTCGTGCACCTGCTGGGGGTGGAAAGTGTGCAGCTTCGGTGGAAACATTAGTGGCTCTCCAAAAAGTGAAATATAGAATTACCCTGTGACCCAGCAATTCTACTCCTTCACGCATACCCCGAAGAACTGAAACAGGGACTTGGACAGACCGCATTCACGGCAGAATGTGTCCACCACATTCACGGCAGCCAAACAGTGGAAGCAACCCAAGTGTCCAGCAGATGAATGGGTACACTAAATATGGGGTACTCTCCAGTTACTAAGAGGAAAGAAGTTCTGACACCTGCTACAACATGGATGAACGTTGAGGACATTATGCTGAGTGAAATGAGCAAGTCACAGAAGGACAAGTGCTGCGTGATTCCCCTGATATGAGGCTCCCCGAGGACTCAGGCCCATAGAGGCAGAAAGAGTAGAGTTTACCAGGGGCTGGGGGTGGGGAACAGGGAGTTAGTGTTTAATGGGGACAGAGTTTCTGTTCAAATGATGAAAGAGTTCTGGGAACAGACCCTGGTGATGGTTACACGATACTGTGAATAAACTTAACGTCACTGAATTGTACACACAAAAATGGTAAACTTTATGTTATGTATATTTTACCAGAATTTAATAAAAAGCACTAAAAAAAAAGAGATATCATGAATTAATAGCAATAAAGCACAGTTTGTGACACCAGCACCATCATGCCAGGGCGGAACTGCACTGGAGTTTGCCTAGCTGTCCTGCCTCCCCAGGAAGCAGTGGGTTGGCCGAGTACCTGGTGACAACCCGTCCCCAAGGAAGGCAGGGCCAGGGGACAGAAAGGGTCGCCACTGGCCAAGGCATCTAGAGTCACAGTGATGATGAGCACACGTTCCTGCCACAGCTTGGTGCCTGGGTTTAACACGGGTCCCGGGACTCGCCCAGCACGTCCTGGGAGGGCAGAGACGGGGCCCTGCACATCGACGGCCAGCACTGCCCCTCATGCCCTGGACTCTCCTCTCTCATCTACCAGGTCCTCACTGCGTGCCTTCTAGGGACACACGAGAGGTGAACCAGCTGCTCCTCACAACAACCCCTTCCTTGCACGGAACCTGAGGCACAGAGAGGCCACAGCAGGTTCCTGGGGTTCAGTGCCACCCCAGGAGTGCCTTCAGTCGGAAGACCTACACAGTCTAGCATCAGAGGGCAGCCATACCTTCTGTCTGAGTTGTGCCACCAGGGAGCTCAGGAGATGTGCCCTGTCTCCAAGCCTCTGGAGCGCCAGTCCCGTGGATGGACCATCAACCGGCACAGCTCCTCCTGCAGAGAGAGAGATTTTTGTCAGACTCACATCTCCTAAAGCCCTGGGAACTTCCAACTGCCTGTCCTCCCTTTGAGGAGATGGACATCTGAGGCATCCAGGGCAGAGGTGTGTTCTTCTCTGCCTTCCCCTAAGGATGCCTACTGTCACTGCTGGTCTGCTGTGACGTTAAGATGTTCTAAAGCTGAGTGGATGCAGCTGGGTGCCCCCAAAGACTGAGATGAGCTGCACATGAAGAACAATCCTTATGCCAAGAAAGCAGGAGTCTTCGTGGAGAAAAAAATCCAACCTTTCCAGCTAGTGTCTGGTAGAGGCCAACCTGCATAGCCTCCTGGTCGTTTGGCTGGGAATTAAGAAAATGTCCACGAACCCACAGGTCAAAGAAGAAATCACAGTGGACATTAGAAATTATTTTGAACTGATTATCATAAAAGCACTGCTTATCAGACTTAAGGAATGCATCTAATGCTGTCCTTTCAAAAGTATTTATAGCCATACAAGCTTATTTTAGAAAAGAAGGATGAAAGATAAATGAACTGAACATCCATTTGAAAAATGAGGAAAAAAAGCAAATAAAGTACAAGGAAGGACAGAACAAAGTCAGTATTAGATGCTGAGGAAACAGAAAACAACGTGCAACAGAGGGTGAATAAGACCAGAGGAGGTTCTTTGAAAAAGTTAAGTTCCTGGTGAGATTAAGCAGGAAAAATGGACAGAAACAATACAGCAGATGGAAAGGCTGTTACTTTAGATCCTGGGGGCTGTGAAAACGTGTGGAGAATACACTCCCCAAAGCAACTTTATGCCAAATTTTTGAATATTTAAATGAAATAGTCAATTTTCTAGCAAATTATAACATCAAAAAATGACACAGAAAAAGGAAAATCTAGATAGTCCTTTAACTGTGAAAAAAACCTGAACTAAAAATTTAAAACTTTCCCACAAGGAAAACTCTATGCCCAGGTGGTTTCAAAGTTGAAGTCTATCAATTGGTTAAGGAAAAATTAACATAAGTCTAATATAAACTTTTTCAGAAAACAGAGAGAGAGTGAACATATTCCAACTTATTTATGAGGCCAGAATAATCCTGATTCCAAAACCTGACGTGAACATCAAGAGGAAGGAAAATTATAGGCCAATCTTACCCATAACATAAATGTGATAATTCTCAATAAAATATTAGCAGAAGAATATATCACATGTTGAGTTTATTCCAGAAATGCAGGGTTGGTTTAACATTCAAAGACCAATTTAAGCTTCTCATTCTAAACAAAATGAATGTGTGTGTGCATTCCACCCCACTCCTCTCCCTGATTACAGCTGACAGCCCTGGACACCACACACCAAGCCAGATGAGGAGATTCTGAACAGGGAGGAAAAGCAGGCAGAGAGGCTGGGGACCTTGGGAATCAAAGGATGACCCACAGTGAGTTCCTGGAGTTTTTTCCTTCCTGTATTTCCCAACTTTGGTGCTGGAGCAGCCACAACTCAGAGATACCACTGAGCTAAGACCAGGAACCAAGGCCCAGGAAAAGGGAGACCCGCACGGCTGCTGGTAAAACAGAAGCAGAATTAAAACAGACTCAAAGACAATCAGGATTTCATGACACGACACTCAAATGTCCATGACAGAATCCAAAATTACTCATTATATCAACAACAAGGAAAATCTCACCTTGAATGGAAGAAGACAACAACAAGATGACAGATTAAGGTGACTCCAACAGGCAATCTGATACACTCTCAAAACAAATGAATATTGGAAGTTTCAGCAAAGGGATAAAAAATACAAAGCAAAACAAAATGGAAATTTCAGAACTGAAACCATAATAAAAATCTCACTGTATGGGCTTGATAGGAGAATGGAGACAACAGAAGAAAGAACTGGTGAACTTGAAGATATAATAGAAATTCTCCAATCTGAACAATAGAGAAAACAGATTGGAAACAGACAGACAGACAGAGCCTCAGTGACCTGTGGGAGAATAACAAAAGATCTAACACTCTTGCCATTGGAGTCCCGAAAGGGAAAAACAGTGTGGAGCTGAAAAAAATACTTGAAGAAATAATGGTTGAAAGCTTCTCAAATTTGGCAAAAGACACATCTTCAGATTCAATGTCAAAAGGATAAGCCAAGGAAATCTGTGCACAGACCATCATAATCAGATTTCTGAAACTAAAGACAAACTCTGAAAGCAGGCAGAGAGAAATGATTCACAGGCAATGGACTGCTCATCAGAAATGATCATCTGATTTCTCACCAGAAGAAAATGCTATATTTTAAGTGCTGAAAGCAAAGAACTGTCAACTCATAATTTTATACCAGTGAATATACTCTTCAGGGATGAAGGTGAGATCAAGACATCTCAGATGAAGAAAAACCAAGAGTTTGTCACCAGCAGTCTTGCTGTAAAGGAAGTGTTGAAGGAAGTGCTTCAGACAGAAGGAACCTGGAATCAAGAGTCATGGAGAGGGGAAGGATCCGGGAAAAGAATGGACCATACCTTTCCTCCTGAGTTTTTAAAATTATGTTTGACAGTTGAAAGCAAAAACGAGGATCCTGTCTGATGTGGTTCTCGATGTACAGAGGGGTGGTATTTGCGACAATAAAGGGGGTGATGGGGCCTGACTGGTGGTAAGATCCCCACATTCCACTTGAAATTGCAGTGTTGACACGAGTTGACTGTGATAAGCAAGGATATTGAAATCCCTAGAGCAAACACTAGAAAAGGTACCCAAGGAGATACACTGAAAAGCTAGATTAAAGTGGAACACTAAAAAATGTTCAAGTGACGCAGTGGAGGCAGGAAAGAGGAAACCGACGGACAGAAAACAAATGTGAAGTGGCAGGCTTGGCTCCTGACACGGCAACAATTACAGCAAGTGCAAATACTCTAAACCCATCCGCTAAAGTATCACAAGATGGATTTCAAAACTGCCTAGCTACATGCTGCCTACAAGAAATTCATTTCAAATGCAATGCTGGAGGTGGGTTAAAAGAAAATGGACGATAAAGATATACATGCAAACGCCAATCAGAAGAAAGCAGCACTGGGACTTCCCTGGTGGTCCAGTGGTTAAGACTCTGTGCTTCCAATGCAGGGGGCTAAGGTTCTGTCCTTGGTCAGGGAACTAAGATCCAACATGCTGTGCAGCTTGGCCAAAAAAGAAGAAGAAGAAAACTGGACTGGCTGAATTAGCATCAGACAGTAGACTTGAGAGGAAAGAAAATTACCAGGATGAAGAGGAACACCACATAATGATACACAGGTGAAATCACCAAGAAAACATAAATGTATATGCATTGAACAACAAAGCTTCAAAATACATTAAGCAAAAACTGATAGAATCATGGCAAAAAAATACAGATTTGTATTACAATAGGAATAGGAAGAAACCTTAATCTGACAAAAAAAAAGTAAATATTAAACTTTAAAGTGTTGAAAGTTCTTCTCTGGGATCAGGAAGAAAGCCAGCTATGATCAACATCATACTAGAGATTCCACTCAGGGGAAGTAATACAAGAGAAAAAAGTAAAAGCTATCAGCACTGGAAAAGACAAAAATAAAACGTCCACTATTTGGGACAAGATGACTAGGTAGGCAGAGTGTCCTGCCTGCCCCTTCCTTTCCTTCCTGAACAATGGACCCATAAATGATCAGGTGGGTGGTGGCAGGAGGTTACCCTCTGTGAGCGATCTGCCTGGGGGCTGGTGGCCCAGCAGGTGAGGGTGTCAGGGTGGAGGGCAGCCTGGTTTGGCTGTCAGAGCCCGGGAGGGCCTGGGTAAAAGGGTGGCGCCTCCATGTAGGGAAAGGCCTCCGTGCTAGGGAGGCTGCTCACACCCGGGAACTGGATTGAAGAAATAATGTACTGAGGAGGTCGGGAGCCAGGCTTCTCGTTGTCGGAAAAGGAAGTTAAGAGTAATGAAAGCGGAGACTAGAACAAGCCTGTGATCCTGGACCAACCACAGAGGAACAGACTGACGGATAAGTTTGTCTTAAATTAAGACCTTCTGATGCCTCAGGAGATGGAGCCAAAAAAATATTGCTAAGATTTATGGCAGGGTGTTCCGCCTATGTTTTCTTCTAGGACTTTTATGATTTCTGGTCTCACATTTAGGTCTCTAATCCATTTTGAGTTTATTGCTGTATACGGTGTTAGGGAGTGTTCTAATTTCATTCTTTTACATGTAGCTGTCCAGTTTTCCCAGCACCACTTATTGCAGAGGCTGTCCTTTCTCCATTGTATATTCTTGCCTCCTTGGTCATAGAATGAAATTTTGCCATTTGCAACAACATGGATGGACCAGGAGGGCATTATGCTAAGTGAAAGAAGTCAGACAGAAAAAGACAAATACCGTATAACACTTATAAGTAGAATCTAAAAAATACAACAAACTAGTGAATATAACTAAAAAAGAAACAGACTCACAGATACAGAGAACAAACTAGTAGTTACCAGTGGGGAGAGGGAAGGGGGAAGGGGCAAGATAGGGGCGGGGGATTAAGAAGTACAAACTATTACGTATAAAATAAATAAGATTCACGGATATATTGTACAGGAGATGGCCAGCTGTGCTGTGTCAGCAGGAACCAGAGCAACGGCTCTCGCGACTGCTACTGGGAGAGGAAATGGTGTGAATAGTCTGGAGACAGCCAGACAAGAGTACACACGTGTAGTTCCACTTGTATGAAAACTCAGCCACAGGGTGAGGAGTCAGGACAGCGGCTGGCTCAGGAGGACAAGGGGCTCCTGGGATAGCACATTTTAACAGCTCCTCGGGCTGTGTTACTAGACAGTCACTGGACGGAGCACACGACACGACACAAGGATTCTCACCGGTGGTGTCTGTGGAGGCCAGGACACTGGGTTGAACGCCAGCACAGGACGAGGTCGTCTTCGAAGCATCTAACACATCTTCTAGTTGTTCCTCCAATGTTTTTAATTTATGCTTTAGAGTTCGCATTTCTGCTTCAAGGGCCAGAACATAATCTTCCAAAAAAACCCAGTAAACACACAGGCACATGTGTTTATACTCTCACCCTTTATCTACCACCCTTGTCCTCCCCTGCCCGACCCTCATGACTGTCCCATGCTGTCTGATACCCTCCCCTCCAGAGATCAGCTCGCCATGCTCTCCGAGGGGGCCCCATGGTCAGGAGCGAACACTCACCCTCCTTCAGTCCCGCAACCCTTGACGCACCGACACAACCATATCAACCTGAGTGCAGCTGTCTCAGGCGCTGCCCCTCCACTCACCACCCCTCGAGACCCTGCTCCAAATAGCGTGGGGCTGGGCGACCTTTGGGGCCTGGATGCTCCCCTGAGGAAGGGCCTGCTCCCCTAGCCCCACCTGCCCACTCCAGGAGAGCACAACGCCAACCCAGTCCCTGGTCCAAGTCTCGCTCTGGTTTTTAAGTGCGTCAAGTGTGTATCCTTCACTTTTTCCCTCCACTTACCAATAAAAAGTTTCTATTGTATATAAAATATTTGACTTAAGACCCTTCCCTTGGAGGAAAAGCAGCTGTCATACTTTGAAGTAATCTATCAAAGGGGATGTTCACTTGTAAGACTCCAAGTGAAGCCTATCGTGGACCCAGTAGAGATGGCATCTCATCCTCCCTCTCCCCTTCGCTCACCAGGTACAGCTGAATCAGCGGCTGCCTTTGGGTCAGGCTGGTTTGTTTGTGAGGTCTCCCCTCCTAAGTGGGCAGAAGGAAGAATCTGATCACTTAGAGTTTCCATTTCTTTCCTCATCTGTGCAATAACATTTCGCAAGCTTGTGTTCTGCTCTTGTAGCTGCTGGATCACAGTAGATGGAAAACTTTTACTTATTTCTTCTTCTTGATGCCTTACAAGCATCTGCCAAATACGGAAAAAAAAAAAAAAAAAGAAAAAGAAAGAAAAGAAATTGGTTACAGCCAAGAACCGATGATTCCCTTGTGCACTGAGGCCGGCTGCATCTGCGTCCACCTGCCCCCTGTTCCTGCTCCCCGTCATCTGTCCTGGAGGTGGGCAATGTTGACAGAAGTATGAAAAAACTTTTTCTTCTGTGTTTCATAAAGACAAGACCACGGTTTTTCAAAGATAACTTTTATTGAGAAATTTGGGGACCCTTCCTTTTTAGTCAGAAGCCCATCATTCACCCATTAGAGTGGCAGTTATAAAAAAGACGATAACAAGTGTTGCTGAGGATGTGGAGAAAATGGAATCCTTGTGCACTGTAAAAGGTAAAGGTACGCAGTGGCTTGTAAATGTAAAATGGTGCAGCTGCTGTGGAAAACAGTCTGGCTGTTCCTCAACAAAGTAAACACAGAGCTATTATACGACCCAGCAATTCCACTCCTAGGTATAGACCTAAGAGAACTGAAAACATACATACACACAGAAACCTGTACACAGGTTTGGAGCAGCACTATTCATAGTAGCCAAAATGGAAATACTCAAATGTCTACCCACAGGTAATGGATAAACAAAGGGTAACACTGTGAAACATTACTCAGCCAGAAAAAGGAACAATGTTCTGACACATGCTACAACATGGAAGGACCATGAAGACATCATGCTAAGTGGCAGTCAAGGACTTTAAAGCAGTTCCCATAAATATACTCCAGGATTTAAAGAAAAACATGAACATGAAGAGAGAAATGGAAGATATCAAAAAAGAACCAAATAGCATCTACAGAGATGGAAAATATACTGTCTGAAGGAAAAATTCACTGGCTAGGATGGGATTAAGAGCAGATCAGACACTACAGGAGAAAAGATGAGGGAACATAAACACACAGCAGCAGAAAGTATTCAAACTCAAGCACAGAGTGAAAGAGACCAAAAAGAACAAATAACAACAGAGCTCTAGTGACCACGGAATAATGTGAAGCAGAAACACACTAACCCAGATCATTGAGGGGGACAGAAAAGGATTCAGAACTTGTTGGCAAAAAAATTTCCAATTTGATGAAAACGTAAGTCCACAGATCCAAGAAGTTCAAGAAAACTGAAGCAAGATAAACACACAAAAAGTTACACCAAACAGCACATCATGGTCAAATTACTAAAAAACAATGATAAAGAAAACCTCTTAAAAGCGACCAGAGGAAAAAAAGACACATTATGTTCCTGCAGAAGAACAAATACAAGAAACTGACAACTTCTCATGAGAACCAATGAAATCTAGAAGACAATGGAACCATGTGCAGAAAGAAAATAAAAACCTGTCACCCAGAGTGAAAATCTCCTTTGAAAATGATGGCAAGAGAGACTTCTGCCTTTGACCATGAGGGATTTGCTGCTACGGGACTTGCCCTCTGGCTGTAAACAACTAGAAAACCACACAAATTCTATGAAACCACTGTCTTCAGACACTGCCTGTACAGTGGGTGCCAGAGGAGGGGACAGAGGAAGGGAGCCCGTGGTTTGCCTAGTTCTCTGCATCTGGGCCCAGCACAACCCAGCCCTCTGTGGATGTTTGCTTGCAGAAAGCACCAGGCTCCTCTCCTCCATGGCTGCCCCATCAGCACACTAACCTCCAAATGGGCAGGAAGGAAGGTCCTCCCCTAGGAAGCAGCACATGCTCACTCCCCACTCAAGGCCCAGGTCCCATCCTGAGACTTTCTGACTTTCCGACTGGTTGCTGGATCCTGCTTACCAGCAAAGCAAACCAGCCGGGCTCGCAAGGACCTTTGACCAGTCCTGCTGAGAGAGACCAAGACTATGTGAACACAACACGAGCTTCTAACAAGTTCAGAGATGCACAAACATGCCCATGCAGCATTACAAGAATCTGTGCAAATGATCCCAACGGCCATTAGTGAGAGAATGATGAAGTAAACCGTGGCATGGTCATACAATAAAGTACACAACCATTTAAGTTGCATTTTTGAAGAATTCTATTTTTTATTTATTCTCTTTTTGGCTGCGTTGGGTCTTTGCTGCTGCATGCGGGCTCTCTCTAGTTGTGGCGAGTGGCGGCTACTCTTCGTCGTGGTGTGTGGGCTTCTCATTGCCGTGGCTTCTCTTGTTGCAGAGCATGGGCTCTAGGTTTGTGGGCTTCAGTAGCTGCAGCACGTGGGCTCAGTAGTTGCAGCACACAGGCCCTAGAGCATGTGGGCTTCAGTAGTTGTGGTGCGTGGGCTCTAAGTGCGCAGGCTTCAGTAGTTGTGGCGCATGGGCTCAGTAGTTGCGGCTCACAACTCTAGAACGCACGTTCAGTAGTTGTGGCGCACAGGCTGAGCTGCTGCGTGGCATGTGGGATCTTCCCGGACCAGGGCTCAAACCCGTGTCCCCTGCATTGGCAGGCAGATTCTTAACCACTGCATCACCAGGGAAGTCCTGCATTTTTAAAGAATTTTAATGATGTGAGAAATATTTATGGAAACTTTAAAAGAGAATTAACGTTATATAGCATGACCTGAGCTATATGAACACAGTATGGGCACAGGAACATACATGAGATATGGAGATACAGGTGGCTGGAAGGAAATACACTAAAACATCTGAGTGTCAGACAGACACGATATGTTCTCTTCTCTGTTCCAAGCGATGCTGGCTCACATCTGCAGAGCTCACATCCATCCGCAGTGGGCCAAGTGTTCCCAGGGGTACCCCTCACACAGATGAGGAAACAGAGACGTGAGCTCTCGGGGGCCACCCGACCACACACAGCCACATGCTGATGACAGACAAGCACACGGCCTCATGAGTCTGACCCGGCCACGACGCTCAGCCCTGGCATTGAGCAAGCACGTGACACATGCTGTCACCAACTTCCCACTAAGGCACCACGGGGGACCCAAGAGGTCCGGCCAAGGAGGAGTTGAGCTGGGGTGAACCTTGGGCCCACCTGACTCCAGAGAACACTGTGCTGAACTAAAATTGTAAAATTTCTGCAGTGGCCACATATTTTTACTTTCAGAATGAAGCTATTTCTTCTGTTACTCACAGTTCCCAGCTTTTCAAGCCACCACTGGCTCTGCTATGCACCTGCTCTGTCGCCTTCCAGCCACTGCTCTGGCCCCACTGCTCCTGCTGCAAAAAGCCGACCTCCCTCTCTGTGCCCACTGGGCCATTTCCCACCCTCTCCGTGGCAGGGCCTCAGGCTGCTCCCACTCAGGCAGACAGCAGTGTGGTCGGGGCCGTGAGTGTGCAGCTGGCTGGTGCTACTCACATTCTCCCTCTGCCACCTGTGGGGCAGGGACCACTCCTCTCAGGTCCTCAGCTTCCTTGTCCTGAACAACAGGATCCACCTCAAAGCCGCAGTGCAGCCCAGTTGCAAGGCGAATCCTCTGCCCCTGCGGCCGTGGCTGCATCTCTGCCCCGGTAATGCCTGCCCGACGGTGGTGCCTTGGTCTCCGTGGGGTGATCACCACGGCTCTGCTGAGGCTCCGTGCTCGGAACTAGTACCAAGCGAGGGAGAAGATGTGGCCAAAGCCTAGAGCCTGTCCATCTGAACAGTGGAATCTGTGATGGGCTCATCGCTCCCCAGGAAGCACAGTGTCTCGCTCCCTGGCGGCCTCTATTTCTGACTTCGGTGTATGACAGATTCCCTCACTGCTCCTACCTTAGTGTTTGCCAAGGGCTCACCCCTGCAGAACTCGGCACCAACTGCTGCCCGCCCACACCTGCCGCTTTACCAGGTGGTCACATCCTTAACCTGTTCCCAGCATTAAGGCCCCCTACAGGAGCACAGGTGTTTTGCTATTAGCTGCAGGATTCAAAAAACTTCATTCCATTGGGTCAGCCGGGATCTTGTGCAGCATTCTGCCCCACCCTGGGTCCTGGCTTGGAAGCCACATCTCTGTCAAGACCGCCACGCCAGCTCACATTCGCAGGTGCCTCCACTGCATCTCCCCGCTCTGCATGGATGGGCGGGGCACTTGTTTCTGACCCCTAGACCATTTCTAAAGCCCCTGTTTACTTAACAAGGCAACCAGCCATGAGAGGCCTCCCTGACCAGCCGAGCTGGTGCTTGGAGACACATGTCTTCTTTTAATTGCCAGCCTGGGGGGAAAATATGACAACGAAAAATTGGGGTGGGGGCTCATTGATAAAAAAAAAAAAAAAGAGGCATTTGCTTTCTCTATGTGTCCTAGGGAAGGCACCCATGCAGAGACCACCTGCTGTGAGCCCCCAGGACCACAGGTGACTCTGGAGGCTGGGGTCAGCCCCACCTGGGAACACCGGTGCTCCCAAACCTGACGACTGGCTGACAGGTGAATCTCCCCAGGGGCTTGTTAACAGACTCGTCTTTCGGAGCTCAACCCCTAAGGCATCGGGCCTAGTAGGTCCTGCTGGGACTCAGAGGGGTGTGTTTCGGAAGCTCCTGAGGTTTCTGAGGGTGGCCAGATTGGGGGCTGCGCAGTCACCTGTGCAGAGAGGACAGTCACTGCCCACATGGCATGGCTGGCAGGAGCCCACCTCCACCAGGTGAACGCTAGGTCAACCCAGCACCAACTGCGGGCAAGTGCCAGCCACAGAGGTCGCAGTGAGGCCCCAGGGCCCCCTTCCACCCGCAGTGAGCATGAGTCCTCCTAGCAAGGACACATGAGCTACGACCTGCACTCCCGCACGTAGGCACAAGCAGGGCTGGGTGGACGCCTGGAGACGCAGCTTGTGCCACATCCATCCTCCCTCTGCAGGTGGACAGCTGGACAGGTGGGAAGAGGCCAGCACCCCTGCAGACATCCTAAGGATTTCAGTGGCTCCATTATCCTGGACGACCGGGTAAGTGACTTTCCACAAATGGACAGAGGTCAGACTACTAAAACAATGGGCCATTGAACCAGGCAGGTCATGTCTGAGACAGGCTCGGGCTGCGCTCTGCTGGTGCAGCTCTGGAAGGCACTTCTCCTTGCGGGTTGCCCAGATTTCCTAGCAGCCCGGTGACAAGGCTTCCCTCTGGAGGCCTGGATGGACGGGGGACAAGGCAAGAGGCAAGGCAAGACATGGGCTGTGTTCACTGTAATGCCAAACTCTAGGCCTGCGCCAAGGGTCCCCCTCAGTGGAAGCAAATGCCCCCTCTGCAACTCTGAGTCAAATCCTGCCACTTCTGGCTTCAGGTTTTACTGGCGCTAGTCCTTGGCACCCCTCGGCCTGCAGACACAAGGCTCTGCTCTCTGCCTCTGTCGTCACATGGCCTTCCTCCTGTGTCTGTCTTCATGTGTGTTCTTTTCTAAGAACACCAGTCCTATTGGGTTGGGCCCACCCTGCTCCCATGTGATGTCATCTTAACTAATTCCATCCATAAAGACTCTATTTCCAAGGAAGGTCCCATCCTGAGGCACTGAGACCGGAACATGTCTTTTGGGGCCACCATTCAACCCGCAGGCATCCCACAGTATCAGGCTCTGGCCAGTGCAAAGCAGTAAGGAAGTCTGTGCTTTATGAGAGGAACGGCCGTCGTCGCATGTTGCATGGCTTACTCACCACGTAGGAAGAAGTGTGTTTTGGGATAAAGCTCTAACCTCTTGGTTCTTCGTGTTACTGTCTGCCACGGTGCAATATCTGAATTTGGGGTTTTTTGATATTTCAGATGCTGAAGATACAAAGATTGAGTGTAGACTCCCATTAACTGGTTGAGCTCAGCCTCACCCTTGTTTGTGCCAACAGTCATTTTAAAAGAAATAGGGCTGAAAAGACCTGCCTCCAGTGCTGGTTCTATTTGGCATATTTTCCCTCTGGCTGGGGGAGTGGGTGTCTCCAAGGCGCTTGGGAGGAAGAGCCGTGCGGAGGCTCAGCAGGAGGTGGCCCCTCACCTGCGCCTCCTCCTCAGGGTGGAGTCCGCGTGTCCGCAGCGCCTGCACAGCCTCGTCTCTCTCTCGGGTCACGGCCTTCAGCACCACCTCCTGGCCGCACAGCACCCGCTCTGTCTCCTGCAACTTGGCAGCAACCTGGGGAAAACAGACTCAGTTCATCCTGGGAGGATTACAAGGAAGCAGTGCCACCTTCAGGGTCCAGACCAGCTCCCCATCCTGCGGGGAAGCAGACAGCAGACACTCGGGTGAGAAACCCCAGCAAATACGTGGCCATCAGAGCCGGCAGAGCACAGCAATCGCTGATCCAGCTCCAGAGGCAGCTGCACTGGCCATTAGAGAAAGGCTATGGGCAGAGACTCATCTTATCACTTTAAGTCCTGTTGTTATAAATCAAACTGCTCAGTGAGGCTGAGTGTTTTCAAATGCAAAGGATAACTCAGTGAGGGCCCAAGCCGGGCTCCATGCACCTCAGTGGACGTTCCCAGCCCTTCCTCCTGCAGAAAGAAGTCAGACAGCCCTGGGGAGCAGAGACCTGGTCTCTGGCCGCGGTTAGGCCCTGAATCAAGTCCTCAGCCCGCCGGTACTGCTCCCGCTCGACACCCTCGCAGCGGCGCTGCCAGTCCAGCTCCAACTGCACCTTGTCACGCTCCAGGCTCTGCTCCCTCTCTACTGCCAGAGACAGCTGCTGTTTGTACCTGCGGGGGTGAAAACCACCAACTTGAACGTTTTCCTGAGGTCCCTTTGGGCTGTGACGTAGCTGAGGTGGGAGGCGCTCCTCCTGGGCCCCCAGGCCAGCCGTGTTCACGGGCTTGGCTAACACCTTCACACAGGCCCAGGTTCAGAGAGGAGCAGGCGGCCGGGTCTCCCAATACCGAGAAACCCAGCACTGTGGGAGAGGAGGTCAAACTCAGTAAGAGGAGACAGGAAGAAAGGCAGCAAACTCAGACAAACAAGAAAATGGTTGCACTAGAGAAACACAAGAGGGTTCACAGCAGAGCAGACAGAGCTCGATAGTCAACAGTGCGTTGAAAGGTCAAACAACTCAGAAGACCAGCGTCCATCTACCAGGGGGCTGGGAGAAATCAGAATGGAAGGAGGAAATAACCACGGAAATAGGAGGAAATCCACCATGGCTGGAGAGGGATATGCGCCTTCTGCCTGAAAGCTTCCGAGTGCTGGACAGGAGGGGCTTCAGACGCCATGGGGAAGGTACAGACCGCCGGCTGGGATGGAAGAAAAGTGCGTGGGGGAGTGAACCGGACCCGCACGAGGCTTCTCGTCAGCCACACAGAGCAATGCAGGGTGAAGATCGCTGGAAGGCCTCTTCCCCGGTGAGCAGGGCTGTGACCAGGGCGGGATGGTAACACCTTCTACAGGGGCCACCAAGTAAGGCTCCATCCTGCCCACTGCAGGGAGATTCTCCTGCTGGCCGTGCTGAGAGGACCACGTGGCCAGGACAACCCCGGCTGACAGCCGGCAAGGAAACAGACATCAGACCCACAGCTGCTGGAAGTGACCTCTGCCGACAACCTAGATGAGCTGGTAAGGGGAGCCCGAGCCTCAGAAGAGAGGGCAGCCCGGCCGACACCTTGATTCCAGCCGAGTGAGACCCACTTACTTGGGGGACCTGGCTGCCACAGAAACAGACCCTCAACAGAGGTGATGTAATTAGCAGAAAAATACTTTAGAACAGCTACTGTAAATATGTTCAGAGATTAAAGGCAACCACACACACAATGAGGAGAGAAATGAAAAGTGAAATGTCTGAAATAAAAAACCCACCAGCCTTCCTGGCAGATGAGACCTTGTGGGGAAAGCCTTAGAGGCTATCAAAAGAACATCAAATTAAAGCAAAGGAAACAGAAGAAAGACAATAGTAAGGATAAGAGCAGGTATCAGTGAAACTGAAAACAGAAAAACAATTGAGAAAAATCAATGAAACCAAATGCCGGCTCTTTGGAAAGATGTGTAAAATGGATAAATCTCTAGCTAGACTGATGGAGGAAAAAAGAGACAATACAAGTCACCAGTATCAAGAAGGAGAGAGGACACTGCTGCAGATTTGACACATATTAGAGGGACAATAAAGAAATACTATAAACAATTTTATGCCAATAAAGTCAACAATTAGATGAAATGGACAAACTCATGGAAAGATACAAATTACCAAAAGCGACACACACACACAAAATAGAAAACCTGAATATTCAAATAAATATCCAAAGAAACCAGACACAAAAGACTATAAACAGTAGGATTCCACGCAGATGAAATTCCAGATCAAGAGAAACCCACAGTGACAGAAAGCATCGTGGCAGGTGCCGAGGTGGGAGGGGACTTCGGGCTTCGGGTTTTACATCCTGACTGTAGTAGTGGTTATACTGCTTATTTATGTACATATTTGTCGAGATTCATCAATTGTACAGTTAAAATTGGGACATTTATTATATTTCAATGATTTCTCAAGAAAGAGAATATTATCTTTAGCCAAGTGCTCATTCCAACTGATAGGAAAAGACACTAACAGTCAGACAAAAGACCTCAGAGGTGATTCCTGACACAGGACCAAATGGCACACACACTTTTACAGCCCTGGTGCAGACCGAGAACCGCGCTCTGTGGGAAAGGCCTCCTCTGACCACCCACCCCGCCGCCCCATCTTCATCCCCTTCCCCCACGACATGGTACCTTCCAATGTCCTGCTGGCATCTGGCCAGCTGTGCCTTCAGCTTCACCTCTTCTTCCTGCAGCGCCTGAACCTGGAGGTCTTTGGAGATCATCTCCTTGGAAAGTTGAGCAATCTGGGCATCCCAGCCAGATTTTAGAGCTGATGCATCTTCCCGAAGTCTAAACAAAGAAGGGAAGCAACGTGAATGTGGGCGTGATTCTCACTAGAGCTCTCTTTTACAACAAATACACACACACACATGCACACAGCCCTCAAAGGAAATGCTACAGATCAGGGTCTCTTTCACACTCATCGGGGCAGAGGCTTCCTTGCCTAGATTAAGAAATGGTCCAACCCAAGAAGAAATACACACCCATCCCTCCCACCAACCCAAGCATCGACTAACACCTGCAGAATGCCAAGCCCACGCCAGGTGCGCGGGGAAATGTGTGCCAGGGCGTGTCTCTCAGAGCCAATGGTTGTTTTTTTTTTTGTTTTTTTTTGCGGTACGCGGGCCTCTCACTGTCGTGGCCTCTCCCGTTGCGGAGCACAGGCTCCGGACGCGCAGGCCCAGCGGCCATGGCTCACGGGCCCAGCCGCTCCGCGGCATGTGGGATCCTCCCAGACCGGGGTACGAACCCGCGTTCCCTGCATCGGCAGGTGGACTCTCAACCACTGTGCCACCAGGGAAGCCCGAGCCAACGGTTTTGAACCAGTGAATTCTGACTCACCTGGGCACCCCTTGCCATGCCCAGCAGAGCCCTTCCACATAGAGACATTCAACACATATCTCCAAATTGAACAGCAAGATAAGGTTCTACAGAAACCCTTTACATTCCTTGGAAGAATCACCAAAAATATGATAAATCTCCCAAGAAGAGAAACTTTAGAAAGAACACCTAACAATATTGACTAGAGTAGCCATGATATTAACCACACAAAGCTCGCAGGGTGGTCACCTTATTTGCAGCCCTGGCCTGTTTCCCTCCTAATCTGCACTCAGCATGCTGTGGGGTAAATGCTGTGATCACTCACTGGCCACTGCCCAGAGCCACAGGCCCACAGGTGGGCCACGGAGTGCAGTGCAGAGGTGGAAGAGCTGTGGGAAGGCAAATGGCTGTCAGCCGATAAGGCCTTGGATCAAAGTCCCGAGTGCAGCTGCCCTGAGCCTCAGACAAAGCTCCATCCGAACATGGGCAGAGATGGGAAGGAGAAGGGAGCAGGTTCCCTCGTGGGAAGCTTCTTTAAACATTTCAGCTTAAACAGGCCTAAACGCCAAGGCCGGTGTGCTGGGTTTTTTTTTTTTTTTAATAATTAAAAAATATATATTTATTTTTATTTTATTTATTTATTTGGTTGCGCCAGGTCTTAGTTGCGGCTCGTGGGCTCCTTAGTTGTGGCACGTGAACTCTTAGTTGGGGCACGCATGTGGGATTTAACGTTCCCTGACCAGGGATTGAACCCGGGCCCCCTGCATTGGCAGGCGGATTCTTAAATCACTGCGCCACCAGGGAAGCCCATATAATTTAAACGAATTACTTCTAGCACAATATGTCCAGAGTCATACTAACTCTTAACTAAGCTCATCCTAATATCACAACGGGCCACAAAAAGTTGGAAACTGCAGAACTTGTCCAGCTAAGACACAGTGCTGGTGTCAGAATGGGGGCTGGAGCTGCTCCCCTCCGGGTCTGCCCAGCACCCTCTCTCTGGGGCGGCACCTGCTCTGGTCCCATGTAGTTGTCGGGGTGAGAAAGTAGCAGGTGGGGGCCCAGGAACCTGTGACAAAGCTGGCCCCCAACCCAGGCACCGACCTGGAGCCAAGTCCACACCGGGAAGTGTGTGCGGGTGGGCTGGTTGCCCACAGCATCCGGGCTTCACCCTGGCTGTGCCCCACCAGACACTTAGCCCTGGAGCCTCGAGTGCCCCATGTCTGACGTGACAGAGGGAAATGAAAGGCTCTCCTCCGATCTGTGTGTCGCTGGAAGACGAAAGGACACGAGATGCCTGGCCTGCCCTGGAATTCCAAAGCACTCCTTCCCCTCTACCTACTCAGTTGCAACTCTGCTCCGAGGCCGAAGGACATCGGCTAGGAGGTGCTTTGTAACTGGACCTTATCTGATTTTCCGGGTGGGAAAGAGGAGCAGCTGGCGGCCCTGGGAAGTCAACTGCCCAGGCCTCACACATCAAGCAGGACATCCAATTTGAGCTTCCCATTACAGTCCCTGATCTGATTCTTCGTAATTCCATGTGTGTTGGGCTTCCCCAACTATAAGAGAAGGTGCTGGAGCTCGAGAACCATATTTTTAATTCTAACGAATTCCCACGAGATGATCTGCACACAGCAGGCTTTGCATGTGTCCATGAATGGGACCCTGGTTCCTGCTCCACTTTGCCAAGACCAAGCCAGCACAAGCAGGCCTGTGTTCTGGAGAGCAGAGAGCTCGCCCTCACTGAGTCCTGGCCTCCGACCAGCATTCGGACCAGCGCTGCCCAGCACTGGGCCATGGGCCACATGGGGCTCCCAGGCATGTGGCCAATTTGAATTGAGATGTGCCTTCAAAACTTAGCACCAAAAAATGCAAAATATCTCAATAATATTTTTTTCAGGCAAGTTTAGTCATCCTTCTTCAATAACTTTATATTGATTACTTATTAACGATATGCAACAAGATGGCATTTTGGTTAAAGTAAGTCCCCTACATACGAACCTTCAAGTTGCGAAGTTTCAAAGATGTGAACGTGGAGCTTACTAATGAAGACCTGATGGAATTGGAGACCCAGAGAAAGGACGAAGAGAAACACGAAGATGAAGAAGTAACTGAAGAACTGAAGAGATTCACGACGCAGGAAATGGCAAGGGATTTTCTTTATTTGAGGAGGCACTGATAGTATTTGAGGCACAGGACCCAAACGTAGAACGGTATACGAAGGTTGCAGCAGCCGTTCAGAATGCAATCCAGTGCTACCATGTCATCTATGACGAGAAAAGAAGAGCTACGACCCAGACATCACTGGATCGTTTCTTTAAGAGGGTAGATAGAATTGAACCCAGCAAGGAACCAGAACCTGTACCATTAAGGTCAGGTGTAGATGAAATTGCAGCTTGCCCTCCATCTCCAATTGCTGATGATCCTTCAGCTCTACCGCTTCCCACCTCATCTCCCTCCTCCAGTCAGTAACTGTTCTTGCCTATTCACTTGATGCCAGCCCCTGTATGCCAGCTGTTGTACTGTACTACTGTACTTTTCAAGGTACCATACTATAAGATTAAAAATGTTTTATTTTTTGTGTTTGTGTGTTTTTTACGTATTATTTGTCTGAAAAGTATTATAAACCTATTACAATACTATATAGCCTATTGTGTTAGTTGGGTACCTAGGCTAACTTTGTTGGACTCATGAACAAATCGGACTTAGGAACGTGTACTCGGAACGGAACTCATCCATATGTAGGGGACTTACTGTATACTGAGTTAGATATAATGTTATTGGAGTTAATTTCTTTTTTTTTTTTTTTCTTTCTTAAAATATTCATTTATTTATTTGGCTGTGCTGGGTCTTAGCTGTAGCATGCGGGATCTTTTTAGTTACGGCACGCAGGATCTTTAGCTGCATCATGTGAACTCTTAGTTGCAGTATGTGGGACCTAGTTCCCTGACCAGGAATTGAACCCGATCGTTGGGAGCATGGAATCTCAACCACTGGACCACCAGGGAAGTCCCCTGGAGTTAATTTCACCTATTTTTTTTTGCATCTTACCTCTGGGTACTAGGAGGTTAAAGTGCACCATATTCCATGTGATAGGTTATACACCTGCACGGACACACATGGTTCTCACAACACTGTCTCAGGTCATCATTTCTCTACTCTGCCATCCACAAACCAATGGTCTCAGGAAAACTATCACAAATAGGCCCAAAGAGACAGCAAGCTCACAGTATGGGCCGTTTTGTTGCTGATTTATAAAGGGTATGTCTGGGAATGAAAAGACACTGATACAGACACTAAGACTTCTCCTGGGAACCCAATGATGCTGCTTGTCATGGCCACTTGACTGGTCCCACGGAAGAACAGGAAGGAACGCAAGGGTGGACATGCCAAGAGGTGAGAGCAGAGGAAGGAGGCCTGCGTGCAGGAAGTTCTGTGCACCCGGATATTGGGATCTGAGTCGCCATCCGTGAGAAGGGCCCAGGGAGAGCCTGTCCAAACGGAGGAGAGGCTGGGGAAACACATGCCCGTCAGACTGAGCTGCCTCACCCCTCCAGCTACCGCTGCCTGCGTTTAACAGATCAAACAATACAACGTGTGACTCTAAGGAAGCTATCCTGAATAAATTTTAACTTCCTGGTATTTTATAGTTTAAGAGCCATTTTCCCCGTAAGTAGAAATATAACTTGGCAGAGAATTCTCTGTAAAAAAAAAAAAAAGACAAATATTTTCCAAACAAAGGAGAAAAGCCAGTTACTAAGCAGTAGGCTCTATAAATGACTTATTTATCTTCATTGTCTTCTGTAAACACAGCTTCTCTAAAGATCACTTCCTTACCGGCCGCCAAAAGGCTGAGTTCAATTATGACTTCAGTTACAGTGGCCCTTTGCAGACACCAGGCACAGTGGGACAGAGTGGCTTACATGTCATGGCCTGGTTAAGATGCCGAAAAAGAAAACTGGGTTTAAAAAGAAACTAGTTGGGAATTCCCTGCAGTCCAGTGGTTAGGACTCTGTGCTTTCACTGCCGAGGGCCCGGGTTCAATCTCTGGTTGGGGAACTGATCCTGCAAGCTGCATAGTGTGGCCAAAAAAATAAAAAATAATTGTAAAGAATGGTTTTTGATTTAAAAAATCAAAAAGAAACTAGTTTATGGAGAAACTAGAACCTTTGTGAAAAATGGTGCATCCACTGTGGAAAACAGTTCGGCAGGTCCTCAGAAAGTTAAACATAGAGTTACCGTGTGACCTACAACTCCACTTCTGCGTACATACCAAAAGAACTGAGAAGAGACTTGAGCAGATATTTTTTCACCCATGGTCATAGTAGCACTAGTCACAGCAGCCAAAAGGTGGAAACAACCAAAATGGCCATCAGCAGATGAACTGATAAACAAAATGTAGTTCTATACAAACAATGCAACGTTATTCAGCCTTAAAAAGGAAGGAAATTCTGACACCCGCTACAACGTGGATGAACCTTGAAGCCATCATAGAGTGGAACAAGCCAGTCACAGAAGGACAGACACTGTAGGATTGCACTCATGTGAGGTCCTTAGGGTAGTCAAATTCACAGAGACAGAAGGTAGGATGGTTGGTGTCAGGGGCTGGGAGAGGGGGATGGGGAGTTACTGTTTAATGGGCAGTTTTAGTTTTACAGAGAAAAGAGTTCTGGAGACCAATGGGGTGATGGTTGCACTACTGTGAATGTACTTAACGCCACTGAACTTAAAAATGGCTAAGATGGTAAATTGTATGCTGTGTATCTACCACAAATAAATAAATGCACACATTCATACATACATCCACACATACTAGCCACATACTTTCAAATAAAGGAAAATGAAAAAAGAGAGTGGTTAAGAACAGTGACGGAGGGGCTTCCCTGGTGGCGCAGTGGTTAAGAATCCGCCTGTCAATGCAGGGGACACGGGTTCAAGCCCTGGTCTGCGAAGATCCCACACGCCGCGGAGCAACTAAGCCTGTGTGCCACAACTACTGAGCGTCTGCTCGAGCCCACAAGCCACCACTACTGAAGCCCACGCGCCCTAGAGCCCGTGCTCTACAACGAGAAGCCACCGCAATGAGAAGCCTGTGCACCGCAACGAAGAGTAGCCCCCGCTCGCCGCCAACTAGAGAAAGCCCACACGCAGCAACGAAGACCCAACACAGCCATAAATAAATAAATAAAATTAAAACAACAACAACAACAGTGACGGGAGTTGCAGGAGTGACTCCCAACAGCCTGTGCCCACTTCCCTTCATCTGAAACAGGTTAACTAGGCAGCCAGGCCCTCAGCCGCAGCTCACTTGTCAATGGCGGCGTCCTTCTCCTTGGTGGTGTCCGCCTGCCTCCACTCAGCCCTGCGGAGCTGCACCTCGAGGTTCTCGCAGTTCACCTGCAGCTCCAGGGCCCTGGCCTCTACCGCCTGCAGCTGCTCCGCATGGGCGCTCTTCGCTGCCATCAGCACCGTGTCCCTCTCCCTGGCCAGACGGTCCAGCTCCTCATGCCTGAAACACAGTGAGGTCCCCAGTGGCTCACATAGGCCCTGCTCAGGACCCCCGAGCCTAGAACCTTCCTCATTCTGCAGGAGTGCTGCATGAGTGTCCTCCTGAAGGGCACTTCTGCCCGCTTCTCTCTGCTCCTCACTCCTCACACAAAAACACTGACTGAGAGATTCTCAGACGCCGGGCCCCAGCCCTCCCAAGCTCACAGTCCATGGGAGAAAGACCCCAGAACATGTGCTTCAGTGAAGGGCCACCAGCAGAAGCGGTACGGACTCGGGAAGCAGAAGGCAGGTGTAAACTGCCCTGGCCTCGCAGCTACCCCATTTGCTGGGCTGCTTTCAACCCGGAATCTGAGGCTTCCCAGAACTGGGGGCCGCGGGATGCAGGCTGCATGTCTGTCCTTCGCTAGAGATGCCAAACCTACTGGAACTCTGTCAACAGAACATTCGTCTCGAAAATACACTGTTGGGTGTCGCTGACAGCTGACATGATGTCCATGATGTTTTATGCTTTTATTCTATTTGGTTTCGATGAAGAGTAAAAAGCCCTAAAAAATGTAATTCCACATGATTTCTTTCAGATTCCATCAGCATTGTTCAATGAGATGGTTAAGCCTTATTTAATCAAGTCGCATGCCGTACTTTTCATTCCAATTACAATCAATCTTCATCTTACTCACCTTGCAAACTGTTCAGTATTTTCCACCTTCTAGTAGCAAAAAACTATACTCATGCCAGTTGCTGTATCCATTAGTTTCTGGCAGGATATACCTTTCTTTTTCACCAAATCACAACAAAAGTTTGATCATGACAGCTAGTGAAGGGAGGGAGTTATTTCTGCACTGCATTATTCTGTGACCATTGGTTAGTTACTTTCAAAAGGCAAACACCAAGACTCCAGGGCATGGACACCCCAGCCCACACCAAGGAACCAAGGAACACAGGTTTCTTGTCACCTTGGCTCCGTAAATAACGCCACCTGGGCTGCACACGACTCTGCGGGGTCACGCAGTGTGTGAGGACACGGAGCATCTGTGTGCATCCTGCTCCCAAGACTTGTTTCAACGGGTCAAGTATATCGGCTCTAAGTGTCAATCTGGACGGCTTTCAGCAATTCATTTTACAAGGCGTGTTCTGTAATTCTCAGTGTTCTGATGATATTCCTCCAAACACACACAAATATACTAATTTGAACTGAAAAGTGAGGGGAGACCCTGGAAGAGCAGGCCTGACCCAGCTAACAGTCCCACAGAAGGGCTGGGTCTGCCCCCAAGGGGATCAGGGAACGTTTTCCCTACGCTGACACTGGAGCCAGAAACACTCACTTCCTCCTAAACGTCTCCTCTTCTTTTTTCTTGGTGAGCTGCACAGAGTGAAGTTTACCCTCTAAGTCTTTTATCCTGAAAGAATCAAATATTAGTGGAAAAAGCAGGTAAGGGGCTACAGCAAAGCCGGCCTGGAAAAAGCCAGAACAGGCAGATGCCTCCAGGCTGGAGTCCAGACCATGCAAAACATCGGGCGCATTGGCCACCTCCGCCCACAGGGAGATGGCGAGACTCCGCACCGGGCGTCCTTCACGGCAGCCAGGTCCCTGAGTTCCCAGTCTCTGTGCTGCAGCCTATCCTCCAGCTCTGCATTCACCGCCTCGGCGCTCTGCAGGGACTCCGCAGCCTTCACCCCGGCCTCTCTCAGGGCCACGAGCTCTTTGTTCAGCAGTTTAATCTTTGAAAGAGAAGAATTCAAAATAAGGATGTAAGTGGAACAAACTGAGGTGCTAGAGGTAAGCCTTACCATTTTATCAGAACTGGGAGCGAAGGAAAACTGGAATTTGAGAAGCAATAGAACAGTGAGTCTCCTCACGTGCTCCCACAACCTTGAGAGCACGGGCCCCGTGTGAGTCCCCGTCGTACCCCAGCACCCGACTCGGGCATGATTTGATACTGGAATCACACAGCCAGATGGAGGCTGTACGAACGTGGCTCCCTGCTGAGTAACCCCACTCAAACCCCAGCCACACATTCAATTTTTAAATAGCTTCTCTGGGCCTCAGCTTCCTCGACTATAATGCAGAGGTGATGGTACTGCTGCCCCCAAATCAGTTCTGTGTATAACCTGTGATGCCCTCAAGGGGCAGGTGTTCAGGGGACCAGAACCGACTCGTGGCAGCTGGAGATGGGAGTGGGGCATGCCCTGGCTCACCCACCCCTGTCCCCTGCTCCTCTGACAGGAGTGCCCACTGCACTGTGAGGCACAGGTTGGCCCTGCACATCCCGCCTGCTCTCTCTCCCCTGGTGCTCAGAAGTCCTCAAAGTGGCCTCGGGGCGGGGGTGGTGGCGGTGTCACTGTGAGGCAGCCCCAGCCTCAAGGTCCTACTGGCCCTGGGTGCATTCCTCCAGGGGAAAGTCAGGGAGACTCCGCAGAGGGGTCAGGCAGGGCCTGGTGCTGCCCCCTGGACTGCAGCCCTGTGGGGAGGCTGGCAGCCTAGAGGAGGGACCTTGCTGACCACTAGTGCAGGGTGTCGACCTTACTACTAACACCTGGCTAGACGCTGCCCAGATGTGACCAGCTGGGGCAGCAGGGCCGGGCCAGGCATCAACCCTGCTTCCTTGTCCCCTTGTCCTCCCCTCCAGGCTGCTCCCTGTCTCGGTGCTAAAGGCCAGGCATGCGTGCTCCTCATGTGTGCCCTGGCCATGTTGGGGCCAGTGCTTTAGAGAAGTCCTGTTCACGGAGGGGAGCCGGCACCACGGCTGGGAGCACCAACTGCAGACAGGCCTCCTCCTGAAAACAGGGGGATGAGTGGCACCTCCTCACAGGCCCATTCCGAGGTGTCACGGGAGTACACAGGCCAAGGACAGAGTTTGCGGGGTGGTGGTTTCTCCAGAGGGAGACACTTCCTCAAGGTCAGGTAACTAGACCTGGACTGGTGGCACAAGCGTTCCTCTGGCTGGGCAGAGTGGCCATCACTCCTGACCGGGGCCCTGGCAGGCACAGTGGCAAGCATGTCACCTGCATGTCACCCCCAACTCTGTGTGGCAGAGATCGAGGCCCACGTACAAAGCGGGAGGCCTTCACGTGAACCCTAACTCGCAAGGGGCTTCTCACTTCTGCTGAGGAAACGATCACAGTCCGAGGGCGCCCTCTACCTTGAGCTCGTGTGCTAGGACCACATTGCTCATGCTGTCCGCCTGCAGGCGGAACGCGTGCTCCCGCTTTTGCATTTCAGATTCAAACTCCTGGAGCAGCTCCTGGAACAAAAAGAGCTGGTGGTGAAAAGAGCACGGTGGGGCCAGCAAAGACCCACTGGCACGCTGAGGGCAGGAGGGACGCAGAGGACCTAGCGGAGGACGAGGTCAAGAGTGGGACTGGGACCTGTAACGCTGCATGAAGGACATCGGAGGGCTCTTCCCACCGTGGACGTAGGTTTGTCCCTCTCCCCTGTGGTCCTGTGGGGTTTTGCTCTGCACAGACAGAGCTGCTAGTGGACCCACAAGGAGAGACACCAGGCCCATGAGCTCAGAAGCACCCCTCCCAGCAGTTCTGTTGTTGGTTCCGTCTATGTCTCTCTCTAAACAACACGCCACTCTTCCCTCCGCGCTACCTGCCGGCTTCCTGAGCAGCCCCACCCCACACCCCCGACACGGGGCTTACGGCTCCACTCCCCTGGCTGTGTAAGCCTCACCCACGGGCTGAACCCAAAAGTCCATAAACTATTACAACAATAAAGTGATTCACGGCTCACCCAACAGCGAACGATTATGACGGTTCCCATCTCATTTCTCCCAGAGTTTTCAATTCTCTGTCTCTCTCGCCGCCCCTTCTCTGTCTGGTTCTCTCCTGTTTCCTGAGTGGTGTCTGCTTCCCAGGACACACCCCATAATGTGACCCTTTCTTCTCCTGGGGTATGGTCCCTCCAGGGCCCTCAGTCTCCATGCCCATCTGGTCTCTCCCTGGGCTGCCTCACAGCCAGCATCCAGGCCCGAGACTCACAGCTCCCCTAGGCGGTCCTCGGTATTCCTGGATGCCCTCATCCTCTCTCCTGGTTTACTCCTGCTGGAAAGGACCTCCTTCCCCAGCTCAAGAGCTCCCATCAGGGTGAGAGTCCCACGATCCCCTGCCCCACTCGGCCTTCTCCCAGAGGGCTGGAGTGGGAGCTGCCCTCAGTTTCCCTGCCCCACCTCTCTCAGACTCACGGGCTTCCAGGTGAGGCTGCCAGCTCAGCCCTGTGACTGGGGCCACCCAGTCCTGGGGACCCGCCCAGCTCAGGCCCCCATTCTCCTGGCAGCCTCCTCCACTCCATCTCTTGGTTCTCAATGTTCTGAACTCAAAAGGGAAACAGAGGCAGCTAAAGGCTGACCCCTCGGCCCCGACACACAGCCACGCTGCACAGGGCTCGCTCAGTAGTTACACTCCAGTAACTTCCTGAGAGGCTGTTACCCAGCCAGAGGCATCCACACCCTCACACCCCAGGGCCCCGGGCTTACATCTCTTCCCCCAGCAGTGCTGAAGACCTTGTCATGTGTCTTCTGTCCCAAGCTAAGGTTGAGGAGTTTGGGCCAGGCTCTGACTCTACAGGTTTTCTGGACGTTTGCAGCACCTCCTCTTTGTTCCTCTGAAACCCCTTTTGCTCATGGCTCTGGGGGCCTTTCAGTCTGAAGTCCCCACCCTGAGAAGTGGCTATGATGTTTACTTGATAATCTGACACCTTCCTGTTCTCTGCTGTATGTTTCTGGAATTTGTATTGTTAGATGAATCCTGGATTTATCCTCCATGTCTCTTAAATTCTCTCTTGGATTTTCTGTGTCTTTTTTCCATTTTCTGAATTAATTTCTTTATATATACTTTTATTTTTTTAATTTTAAATATTTATTTATTTATTTGGCTGCCCTGGGTCTTAGTTGAGGCACGCGGGATCCCCGTTGCTGCATACAGGCTCTTAGTCATGGCATGGGGGATCTAGTTCCCTGACCAGGAATTGAACCCGGGCCCCCTCATTGGAAGTGTGGAGTCTTAATGATGGCCAGGGAAGGCTCTATACATACTTTTAATTGTCAAAATTCTTTCTTGTTATGATTGGCCCTTCCTCCTGGCATCCTGAGTTACGGATGCAAAATACACCCCTGGGGACACTGATCTCAGGAAGCCCCCACAATGTGCTCTTAGACACTGAAAATGAAGATATAATGTGATGAGTGGCTGGCTCTGTCCCCACCCCATTCCCAAGAGGCTCAAGTTCTCACCTTGGGGGAACGACACAGGAAGAGCCTCATGGGAAGGAGGGAAATAGCCAGCCCCTGCCCTGGGAGCAGGAAGGTGGCTACTCTCCCAGCCCATCCTCCAGGACTGGGCTGACAGGAGTTGCAGGATCACTGGCACTGCCTGCGGAGCCCAGGAGGCCACAGCACCAGAGCTGCCCACGCAGACAGCTAGACCAACACGGACAACCAATTGCCATGCCCGGGCAAGCCTAGCACGGGCAGGGCCACACCGTGCTGCCTCACACCTGAGCTGATCACACGGCGGCGGGTTTTAGGATCTCTGTCTCGGGAATCATCTCTGTCCTACCCAGGGTCATTTTCCCTGTTCCTCTGGGCCTCTTCTTATGTTGCTGGCATTTCTCTGTCTTGTAATCCTGCCTCAGTTATATGCTCCTACTCAGGAATGAGGCAATAAAAAGTTCACTGGGATGTTGAAATTAAAAAACACCTGCTATTCATAAGAGACTGTTACAAAAAGGGAAAGGAAAGGCACAGAATGGGAGAAAATTTTTCTTTTTGGCCACACCCTGTGGCATGCAGGATCCTAGTTCCCCAACCAGAGATCAAACCCATGCCCCCTGCAGTGGAAGCACGGAGTCTTAACCACTGGATTGCCAGGGAAGTCCTGGAAGAAAACATTTGAAATATATATACCTAAGAACTTGTTTCTGGAATATATATGCAGAACTCTTAAATATCAGTAATGTAAAGACAAATAACCCAATTTTTTTAAGTACAAGAAAGCTGAACAGACACTTCACAAAGGATATATGAATGGCCAGTAAGCATGTGAAAAGATGCTTAATCTCTGATCATCAGAGATAAGCATCTGCTCATCAGGGATAAGCACATTAAAACCACAGTAAGACACTACTACACAACCACTAGACTGGCTAAAGAGAAAAAGACTGACAACACTAAGTGCTAGCAAGGACGAGGAGCGACTAGAACTCTAATCTGCTGCTGGTGGAATGTGACGCTACAACCATCTTGGAGGACAGCTCGGCAGTTTCTTAAAAAGTTACTCACAGCCGTAGGACACATCGCAGAAATTGCACTCCTGGTCATGTAGCCTGTGTCCATTCAAAGACGGCCAAGGATGCTCACAGCAGCCTCATTCGAAATGGCCCCAAACTGGAAACGACCCAAGTGTCCAAAATGTGCGTTGACAGAGAACGGAAAGAGACTAGCACCTCCACACAACACAGCACTGGCACCGAGAAGGAACAAGCTGCCAACTACATGACAACTAGGAGCCTCAGACACGTCATGGTGAGAGAGAAGCCAGACAAAAAAGGGCACAGTGCACGGCTCCATTCTCACAGGACTCTCCGAAAGACAGATCTCGCCGCAAGCGGCAGGAAGCAGGCCAGTGGGGCCGGTGCCAAGGGTGCTGCTCCCTGACTGCAAAGAAGCACGTGGAACTCTGGGTGGCAGGAAAGTTCTGTCTTGGTTGTTACTCAAGTACCTGTGTTAAACCTTGTTGAACTGCACGCTTAACATGGGTGCATGGACTGTAGGAAATTACAGCTCAATTAAGTTGAATCTTCGCAGAGCCGACTGAGGGCGCTGCTTCCCTAATGTCAGGTCTGCGCTGCAGACACCAGGGCCCACACAGCCGCCTTCCTTCTCCCCATGGGTAGTTCAATTTCTGTAAAGAAAACTGTGCTGAGCTTCTGCCTGGGGAAGGAGCTCCTGGCTGCTGGGCACTCCATCTGCACATGAGGGGGGTGGTTCGCGGCCCCAGATACAGACATCCACCTGCACGTGCATGGCCCCTGGTGTCCCAAGGCCTAACCTCTCTGAGTCTGTAGGCCCACTGGCTGCATTTCCCACAGGCCCGCTCCCCAGCTGCTGCCCCCGCCCTCCCCGGGAAGGCGCAGGCTCACTCATCCGTGTGCTGAGGCCCTTCTCCTGCTCCCGTCACTGCTGTGGGTTCTCACTGTCCTTAGTCCTTTATCGTCTTGTTTACAGTGGTGACAGGAGAGCAGACGCTCGTGGCTGATGTGCCCTATGGACGGGAGGTCTGGATACAGATGCAGAAATCACACACTGAGGGACAGAGTCAAACTGAAATGCACATCCTGGAAAGCACAGCGCATGGAGAGCCCAGCACACTAGCAGGATTCCAGGTTTCTGACCAAGTAATGAGGCCCCTGCTTTTGAAGAGGCTTGGACAGACTCAGCCTCCTGAAGGAAAGAGTCGGGGAAGGCTGAACCCAGCCTGAGCACGCCGGCAAGAATGGGCTCGTCTGCCTCCGCCCTGCAATAAACTCCACAGCAGCCTCCCTCCCCTCCTCGGAAGGTTGGGGGCCTCAGAGACACCATGCAGAAGTACAACTGAAAACATACTTTTTTTATCCCTTGAGAAGCAAGACGAAGTATAAGGGGTCACACGAGTAACCCTTGTTGGGATCAGAATATGAAAATCATTGAGATTCACTCCTAACGCTACAAAATACTGAAGCACTTGGTTTCTGCTCAAAGTTCTGCAGTCTGTGGCTGCCAGGGGGCAGGAAGCCCTCGCACAGGCAGAGCCTGGCCCAGACCAGCGGGCAAGCATTTAGTGTCCTTGGTGAGGAAACAAGAAAGCCACCGCCCCTGCACGCGCTGCTGCGTCCAAGTCCACTCCCCATCCCCACTTCACCCCAGAGACACGCGGCTCAGGCCCACCTCCCGACCACCCTCTTCTCTTGCTCCTGGGGGCCCCTCTCCTGCTAGTCCCCCACCCATGCCCCTGCCCTGTGCCAATGTCCCCGGCTCAGCCTGGATGGCTCCTCTGCCTACAGTCACCCTTTGGGGGTGCCCCAGGTTCCTAGCTCTGTACTCTGTGGCCAACCTGCTCCATCCTGACCTCCCAGTTTGTCCACCTGGGAGTGCAGAAACCACTTCCTATGCAGCCCGACCAAGCGCCCTCCCCATCCTCCCTGTGTGGTTCCCCCATCTCCAAACAGGGCAAGTCATCCCGCCAGGCACTCGGCCCCAAACCAGATGTGTCCTCAGCGCCTGCCTCTCACCCCATCTCATCTATCAACGTGTGCACTGGCTCTGCCGTCTAGGTGTATCCAGAACCTGCCAGTGGCTCAAGCCCCGCCCCCTCACCTGGGGCTGCGACAGCCTCCTCCTGTCTCCCTGCCTCCCCAGTCCCACAGGCTGTCCTCAACCCAACAACAGAGGATCTTTTAAAAACTCAACTTGGCTCACAAGCCCCCAAGAGTTTCTCACCTCACTTGGAGCAAAGGCCATCCTCACGAGGGCCTGGGAGGCCTACACCGCTGCTATCTCAGCCCCCTTGAACTTGAACTCTGACGCCAACTGAAGGCGGGCTCACAAGTCCTCTTCTCAGGGTGCCCTTCCTGACCTGCCTATTAAAGATCAGCCCCATCCACCCTGCCTCCCTGTGTTATGCAGGTGACGTCCCTAGGATGCTACAGCCAGAGCCTGTAATGTTCGGGTGTCCACTGTGCCCCCACAAGGGCCAGCTCACTCTCAGGGCAGGTGGGGCCCCCGCTCAGCCCTAACCCCAGGGCCCGGGATGGTGTCTGGCAAAGTCTATTTGTTAAATGAATAAATCAATAAATCACTGTTTCTCCTCCAGTGGCTTCTAATCCTGTGACTGCTAACCAACAGTGAAACACCTTAAGTCCACAGTCTACAGCTTACAAACTCAGCTCCCGTCATCTTATACTTCTTTCTTGAAAATAAAAATCACTATTACCATTGCATCAATTCTACCTTTGACAAGTCAATAATGAACACAAAGATCTTCAGAAAAAGGAGACGGGAAACCAGCCCAAAGGAAGCCCACAAAGCTGATGAGCACATAAGGCCCTTTCTTCAGTCACAGAGAGTCGGGCGTGGGCAGCACAGCCCTGAGGCTGGCGTGAGCCCCAGCTGTCCCTGAACCACACTAGGCAGCAAAGGCTGCCCAAGTTCCTGGCAGCAGCTCTGCATGGAGCCCAGAGCTGGAGAGTCCAGACGTCAAGTTTCCTTCCTTCCAGAGACAGGGCTGGTATAAAAACTCCCATCCGGAGGTGCCCTCCTTGTGGACAAGGGGGCTCAAAGCCTGAACAAGCCTGAGTCGGAGCAAGGGCTCTGAGTGTGGACAGGCTGGGAAGCCACCCACAGACCCAGCCCAGCGACCACAACTCCCACTAGGGCACTGCTGCCTCCAAGTGCCACTGACTGTCCTGCTAACTGGGACACTCCCACCACTGCCCAGAGCCCTTCCGAAACTCCTTCTTTGGAAGGGACTCCAATGCCACTTGAGGAAACCTCATGACTTAGATGAGTCATACCTGGTCTTGATCACTCAGCTCATGCCCCAGTGACCTTGGACTGTTTCCAAAAGTCAAACCCGCCCATAATGGAAAAGTTCTTTGGTCCCTGAGGACTCCAAAAGAAAGTCCTCTGCAGGAAATTTCAAATGTTCTAAGCGATGATGGCATCATGGACAGTAAAATTCAAGCTTCCAAGAGGGGAAGGAAAGGGCAGGGCCCCCTCCTCCACCAGCCATGGTTGGTAGATGCGGCCGTGCCTGAAAGCTCGGTCACAAGGACAGTTGTGTCCATGGGCGCCTTCCATCCTGATGGGTACAGCACATCAGGATGCCGTCCTATCTCAGGACACTGACGCTATGCTGTGGGACAGAGGGCCCAGCAGTCAGGCCTCAGTCTGCCAGCTGACAGGTCTGTCCTCCTTGAGAACCGCTGACCCCAGTGCCCGAAAAGGAACCAGCACAGGCAGGCACACCATTCACATCTGCCCAGTGGCACATCCACTGGAGAGACTAGGGGCCTAGTTCAGAGCTCAATGGCTCAGTCAGCCAATCACTCCAAGTCACTCAATCACTCCAAGAAGGGCAGAAGTGAGGACACAGACAGGTTGACTTCTAGATCCAGCTCCTCTCCAATATCACAGACACAGTCTAAAAATAAGGCGTGGGCTTCCTTGGTGGTTCAGTGGTTAAGAATCCGCCTGCCAATGCAGGGGACACGGGTTTGAGCCCTGGTCTGGGAAGATCCCACATGCCGTGGAGCAACTAAGCCCGTGCGCCACAACTATTGAGCCTGCGCTCTAGAGCCCACGAGCCACAACTACTGAGCCTGCACGCCTAGAGCCCGTGCTCTGCAACAAGAGAAGCCACCGCAATGAGAAGCCCGCACACCACAATGAAGAGTAGCCCCTGCTTGCCGCAACTAGAGGAAGCCCGTGCACAGCAACAAAGACCCAGTGCAGCCAAAAATAAATAAATAAAATAAATAAATTTATAAAAATGAGGCGTGAGTTGTTATCCTGTGGCAGGATGACAGTACCTAAGAGTTCTTGCACTGGAATTGTCTTGGACTCAAATTACGGCTCCGCCACTTACTGAGGGGGATCTTGGGCAGGTTACTTAATGTTTCCCCTATCTGGAAAATGTAGAACAAAATTGTGTCTCTGTTGTGTTGAGCGGATAAATTCACACACACGCACAAGGAGCTCCATGAGGCAGTTTCTATAAACACCAGTCACTGCTACGATGACACAAGCTTGGCACATCCTGGAAGGAGACCAAGGGTACCCATGTCCTTGCATACACGCAGCCCTGCCAGACATGGACTTCGGCCATAAGTGTGAAGGATATCCTTCACCCAAACCCCAACATAGCTGAGTCTGAGTGTAGGCTGAGTTTCAATGACACCAAGGAGAAATTCTGGTGACAGGTTTAAGTGTCACCTGTCAGCTGATACATCTATATTTAAACTTATTTACTGCTTTGTTGAAAGAAGTACAGTTATCACAACTTGAGCTCCCAGCTCTTTTCCACAGTAAATAACTCAAACTTTAACTTTATAATACTTTTTTCTAAAATAAATAAAGGAGGAAATGTTTATTCTATTTCCAAGGAAAGAGAACCCTGGGGGAGTTACTACAGAGGAAGATTTAGACACCCCATCACACTTCCCCACAGATCACCATAAAGTAGAAATCTGTGATCCCAGGATACCATACGGCTAACAAAATGGTCTTCTCCAACTGGTACAATTTTGGTTTCAGAGAGGGCGGGCAGGGTGGGCACCTGAGGAGGAACTGGACCCCACGCCCTACCTGCCGCTGCAGGGCAAGTTCGCTGTCCAGCTCCTCCAGCCTCCTTTCCAGCTTCCACTTCAGGTTCCCATACTGCTCCCGCTGCTGGTCCAGCTCACTGTTCCTGTCACTGTGTGAAAAGTGCAGTGTTAAGAAAAGTAACACTGAAGAGTCTCCAAACTACACAGGGTCACCTTTGCAAACATGAGGTGACAGGTCATGCTTCACTTTTGCGGGGGTGGCTTTGGCAGGACCCAGGGGACCTACATGCTGCACCTGGACAGGTGACTGCCTGCAGAAGAGTACGTGATGTGGGATCCAGGCTCTCACAACCCAATTCCCAAAGTGCCTAAGATACAATCAAAAGTCACCAGTCATACCAAGAACCAGGAAAATCTCTACCTGAATGAGAAAACACAATCCACAGATGTTAACACCAAGATGACGCAGATGCTGAAATGATCTAACAAGGATTTTAAAGCAGCCGTCATAAAGATGCTTCAACAAGCAATTTTGCACAGTTTTAGGACAAATGGAAATCAGAAACTCTCAGCAAAGAAAAAGTAACAAAGAATCAAATGGAAATTTGAGAACTGAGAAGTACAATAACCAAAACAAAGGACACCCTGGTTGGGCTCAAAGGCCGAATGAACATGTTAGAGCAAAGAACCAGTGAAAAACAAAAGTTACCTGACCTGTTAATAGAAATAGACTGAAAAAAATGAGCAGAGCCTCAGAGACCTGTGGATAACAAAAGATGTGACACTCACATGGTCATCACTGCAGTCCCAGAATGGAAGGAAAAAGAGGGTGGGGCCAAAAATGTACTTGAAGAAATAACGGTTGAAAATGTCCCCAATTTGGTGAAAAAGAATGGGCAGAAGACCTGAGGAGACACTTCACAAAACAGTGTACAGCACTTCAAGGCTGCAGCAGAGCGCGCAGCTGAGGCCTGACCTCCCTTCTCACCGTGAGCGGAGCCCACAAGCCTGACGGCAGCTTCAGGGTCTCAGTCGACTTGCCTCAAGTCAGCTCACTTAGTTTTGGATTTAATATATATTCCACACCATTAAAATAATCATAAGCTCAAATATGTTTTATTATAATTATACAGATTTGTAAATCATGGGGAAAAATTCCAAATAGATGAACAAATCTCCACTAATTTCAGCCACACTGGGACCCAGAAAAAGACATCCAGGTGTGGCCCTGCCTGCCTTCCCTTGACAAACACTGGACAGGTGGGCGCCGGGCAGCGCTGTGGGGCGGGAGGCGTGTGGAGGGTCGGGGAGTGGGGTCTGCTGGCCCTCACCTGTGGACCCGCTCCAGCTCTAGGCGGTGTTCCTGCAACCTCTGCTGGGACTGCTGCTGCAGATCCTCCACCCGCCGGGCCTCGCCGGCCAGCGCCTGCCTCAGCTTGGCCACCTCGATCTTGAGCTCGCTCACCTCGGCCTGCCTGGCCTCCTCCAGCCCACGGGCCCGGGCAAATGCAGCGTCGTAGCGCTCCAGCTCCCGGTCCCGCTCCTCCAGCACCTGCAGGTTGTAGACAAAGTCCTCCCGCAGGCGTCGCAGCTTCCCCTGTGCCTCCTCCAGCTGGCGCTGAGCGTCCTGCAGGGCTGCCTCCCGCAACTGGGAGTGCTGGGCCTGCAGTGCTCGCCACTCCTCCTCCTTGCGAGCCAGCAGGGCATTCAGGGCCTGCTCTGTGGGCGGGGGCAGCATGTCGGCAGCTGCAGCAAAGAGGAGGCAGGCAACGGGTTCACCGTTAGGGACCCTGTCTTCCACAACACACACCTCAGATCCCCAACTAAATGATCGCTGTCACCAAAGCAGGAGGATGCTCTGGCCAGTTACTGGCTTTCTGGTCACACTCTGAGTTCTGGAGAGCCAAAGGCAGCTCCCCTAGGCTCCAGCAGGGCAGGGGCATACTAGGCCCAGACCCCAAAGGCTCTTTCTACCCTATCCTCACCCTACAGCAGAAGGAACAGACAGTAAGTGCAGGATCACCGAGGTAAGAGAGGAAGCAAAGACAGGGAGTGTTGTTTGCTCACCTACAAAAGCTAGGTTCTTTAAAATAGTTTCATAAAGGCCGCTCAGTAGCTGAGCTGTGACTGGCCCCAGGTGGCCCCTGAGCTAATGCCCCTTCCCACCCCCATGCTCTACTCCTGGAGCTGGAATGCAGGCTCCCGGAGATTCACCACCCAGAAGCAGGCCCCTCTGTTCTTGTGTTTCCAGTCCATCGTGCACTGATACTTTTGTAAAACACAATAAAGTGCTAGAACAAAAATGAAAATTACAAAAACGAAGATATATAATACACAACTCCGATTTTTTAATTATTAGATTCAACAGCATAAAACTACTTTGTCAAGTTGCCAACAAGTGTCTGAAGACCTCTTGCTTCCCGTCTCCACAGAGGATGGCCCACAAGGGGCAGGGCCGGTGAGGGTTGCTCCCCACCAGGGCACCTCCACCACTGTCCTGGTCCCATCACCTGGCAGAGATGGGGTGGATTCTGATACGCAGAACCGCTGGTGGGGGTGGGGGGGGAATCTCCTGGGCTTGACTTATGCAATGGGTCCGAGGCCATGGGTCAGGCCCTGCCAGCTACACAACAGGCCCAGAAGGCATAAAGGCTGGCACACGTACCACTGGCATCTTCTGGGGTAGAGGGTGGCATGTGAATGATGCCCGGCTCTGAGAGTGCTTTTCCAGGAAGGCCAGGTGGGGTCTGAGGCAGGCATCCAGCAGTGACTTTTGTGTATCATTGTCCCTAAAGAGTCTGAAATGTCTGATTCATTTTAAGTGGGTTTTTTTTAAAATGAAAAAGACAAACTGTCCCAGGCCATCTCAACCCACAGGGTCAATACACATTCATGGAAACCCTCTTGGGCAGAGGAACAAGATTTCAGGGGCCTGTGAAGACACCCTGCAGGTTGTGGAGGTTCCATGCAGCCCCTCCCAAGGGGCACCAGCAGCATGAATACTGGTCCCCCTTGGTCAATGTAAAGCAAATATCCACAAACTAACACAGAAACAGGAACAGGAGAACCTGAGGGTCTTTTTTAAAATTTATTTTTAACATTACATTTACAGCAAACACTCTCTAAACCAGAAAGAGGACTACTTTTTTTAGAGACATGAAGTTCATTTCACTCCTGAAATTACTGATAACAAAAACCAACAACAGGGGGACTTCGCTGGTGGTCCAGTGGTTAAGAAACTGCCTAGCAATGCGGGGGACACCAGTTCAATCTCTGGTCAGGGAACTAAGATCCCACATGCCGTGGGGCAACTAAGCCCACGTGCCACAACCAGAGAGCCTGCGTGAGGCAACTACAGAGCCTGCGCGCTCTGGAGCCCATGCACCACAACAAAGGGCCCGTGTTCCGCAACAAAAGATCCTGCGCACCGCAACAAAGACCCAATGCAGCAAATAAATAAATATTAAAAGAAAAACAAACCAACAAAGTTCTACAACGAAACCTTACTTTCTAAAACCCAGTGGAGGTAAGAAATGAACAAAATTTTCATTTTACACAACGTTTTGATGGCATCAGGTTTACTGTGATTGAACTCTTCGTAGGGCCTCAATTCAAACACCTGCAGAGTTGCTGCCACCAGCACTGCTCTCCTCAGACAGCCCAAGTCTTGCTTCGCTTATGAGCTGTGGACTCTTTGCCCTGTGAAAGGTGATCACTAATAACAGAACTCATAAAACTCTAGAGAAAAGCAACAAAAAACCAAAAAATAAACACACACACACACCCTACCAAAAAATTATCTGTGTAATCAAAATTATTACTATTAACATCTTGGAAACAAAATGAAAAAAAAAGTAAAGTGGTCTGGGTTAGTATTTAGAGACTCCCAAAATATTCTGTCAGGACTAAAGAAACAATAAGGTGCGTTTTCTGGAAGAAGATGCGTGTTACGTGCTTGTCTACCCCCGTGGACAGTGGGAACATGAAACAAACTTTTCAGACATTTGTTTCTCACAGCTCAGCAGAACAGTACTCAGAACACAGAAAGTAAAATAAGAAACACACGATGAGGTAATTCCCTGGTGGTGCAGTGGTTAAAGATCTGCCTGCCAGTGCAAGGGACACGGGTTCGATCTCTGGTCCGGGAAGATCTCACGTGCCGCGGAGCAACTAAGCCCGTGAGCTTAGTGTGCCACAACTACTGAGCTCACAACTACTGAAGCCCGCGCGCCTAAAGCCTGTGCTCCACAAGAGAAGCCACTGCAATGAGAAGCCCGTGCATGGCAACGAAGAGTAGCCCCCACTCGCCGCAACTACAGAAAGCCTGCGTGCAGCAACGAAGACCCAATGCAACCAAAAATAAATAAATAAATAAATAAAATTGATTTAAAAAAAAAGAAACACACGATGAACGTTAGGAATGGGCAATGAAGGCCAGGTAATTATTAAATATTGAGCAATGCTGGGCTTCCCTGGTGGCTCAGTGGTTGAGAGTCCGCCTGCCGATGCAGGGGACACGGGTTCGTGCCCCGATCCAGGAAGATCCCACATGCTGCGGAGCGGATAGGCCCATGAGCCATGGCCGCTGGGCCTGTGCGTCCGGAGCCTGTGGTCCGCAACGGGAGAGGCCACATCAGTGAGAGGCCCGCATACCGCAAAAAAAAAAAAAAAAAAAATATTGAGCAATGCATCTGACTAAGGGCTTGCTGGAAGGCAAAGCACAAAGGAAAACAGGATCCATCATAGGATTTGCATCTTTCATGAGGAAAAAGTAAGGCAGTTTCCCAGGTGAAGCTGTCGGCATTTAGATCTAAATGAATTCCTTACGATAAGGGAAACAAATTGTGCAGGACAGGGCCTGGCAAGCTTTCTCCCTTTCCTGGCCAGTCGGTAAACATTGAGGGCTTGGTGGGTCACAGGGTCTCTACTGATGCCCCTCAACTCTGTGTGAAAGCAGCCACAGAGGACAGAAAAAGTATAGGCTGAGTCTCTCCCACAGGCCTGCTGTGCTGACCTCCAGACACTTGTGCAGGGGACGCTTTTATTAGCACCTGTGTGACAGATACTATCATTTCTTAAGGCTGGTCCTCGCAGCCCCTAATCCTCAGGCGTCCGCGATGATCTCAATCTGGACAGAAACATCCATCCACAACTCCCCGGTGTCCACTGGGGGTGCAGGCCAGCCTCACGGAGGGGAGGAGGCACATGCCCTTCCAGCCCAGCCTGTCTCGGGGTGACTGCACCAGAGATGCGGAGCAAAGGGAGAGGGCACAGGCACGAGAGGCTGAGGGAGAAGGAGGAGAACGCAGGGCCTTGTGGGGTTGTGATACAGCAACAAACACTGGTCTTCATCCACGGTTTCTGGCACAAGGCTCCTAAAACCCTATTTCCTGAGTGACAGAAGCTACAGGGGCATCTTTAGTTAGTTTTTGTTCCTAGTTCCTGAAATAACTCCAGGTGAAAGGATGTCTCCCATTATTCGTAACAAACCTCTTTCAACCACACCTGAGTCTATGTTAATGAGGTGATTTTGGAAAGCCCCTAGATAACCAATGGTTGGGGGCTGGTTGCCAGGGGAACCGGAGGGTTGGAACTTGCACCTCCACCTCCCAACTTTCAGGGAAAGGAGAGGAGCTGGAGGCTGAATCAATCACCAGTGGCTAATGGTTTAAACAATCAGGTTTAAAAATCCTGCCAGGTGGGCCTCCAACCCACAATCTGGACAGGATTGGCAAACAATCTAGGCATGTTGCAGCAAAAATAGAAATGAAGTTTTCCCTCTCTTGAGAACAAGAAAAATAAAGGGAACAGTGAACAGGCTAGACAAGAAACATAACCTGGCCTGAAAGAGTTAATCACTCCTAGTTTTAACTGTTACTAATCTGTAGTGTCTGTAACTAGATCTGTACTTCACAAAGCTAACCTATCACTCTTTAACACTAAGTGAATGACATCCTGCGCTCCCTTGTAGCATCTGCATTTCAGAAAGAAGGTCGCAGGCCGATAACCAAGAGACAAACGGACCCAACAACCCAATTACCAGGCTGCCTGAGGCCAGCTGTGACTGTTTTGAAATAATGCAGGAAAAAGAATGCAAGACCTTCACTACTTTTGATCCTTATCATATAGGCCTGACTGCAAGCCCCACATGTAAATCTTCTCTGATTCCCCGAGGAGCAGGGGCACAGTTCTTGAGGTGCCAGCATGCCGTGTCTCTCCTTTGCCTGGCAGAGAAATAAAAGCCTCTCTATTTCTTTTCCTCCAAATCTCTGTCTCCGTATTTCTATTCGGCATTGGTGCACAGGGAGCCAAGGGGTTTGGCAACAGGCACAGGTGCATTTCTTTAAGAAGGTTACTCACCCAAAAGACATCTTCCAAACACAAAAACTCAAAACCCAAAACCTGCTTCCCTGGTAGCGCAGTGGTTAAGAACCCGCCTGCCAATGCAGGGGATACAGGTTCAAGCCCTGGTCCAGGAAGATCCCACATGACGCGGAGCAGCAAAGCCCGTGCGCCACAACTACTGAGCCTGCGCTCTGGAGTGCGCCAGCCACAACTACTGACCCCGCATGCCACAACTACTGAAGCCCGCGCACATAGAGCCCGTGCGCCACAATAAGAGAAGCCACCGCAATGAGAAGCCCATGCACTGCAACGAAGAGTAGCCCCCGCTTGCTGCAACTAGAGAAAGCCCGCACACAGCAACAAAGACCCAATGCAACCAAAAATGAATAATAAATAAATTAAAAAAAAACAAAACAGGGGCTTCCCTGGTGGCGCAGTGGTTGAGAGTCCGCCTGCCGATGCAGGGTACACGGGTTTGTGCCCCGGTCCGGGAAGATCGCACATGCCGCGGAGCGGCTAGGCCCGTGAGCCATGGCCGCTGAGCCTGCACGTCCGGAGACTGTGCTCCGCAACGGGAGAGGCCACAACAGTGAGAGGCCCGTGTACCGCAAAACAAACAAACAAAACAAACCCCAAACCTGTCTCTTTGCTGCAAAATGAAACTAAGCACCGAAGGTCAGCAACACCTCCCTGGGGAAATCCAGGGGATGGTCCCTGGAACTAACAGACCAAGCAGATGCTCAGACTCCTCGAGGCACAGGCAAAACGTCCCTCTGGACTTACCTCGTGGCTGGCAACCAGGTTCACTTTGCCCCCCACACAACAAGCCTCGCTTAGACACCAAGGTTGCAGCAAAGAGGGTGTTTATTTGCAAGATAATCAAATCTCAAATCCACCTCCCCAGAGGCAAGGGGCTCGGGGTATTTATGGGATCAGGAATAAAGAAGCAGGGCAGTCAGAGGCAAGCTCATGAGGAAAGGTGATTGAAAAAAGGTTTGGTAATCGGTCTGCACAGGTGTAGCTAGGCTACAGGCCTCTGCACGTTTTGAGGGTGGAGTTTTCGACCCCCCAGTGTTAAAAGGTCACCAAGCGGACACTCCTACATGCCCAGCTGGAGGGTTGGTGGTCCTATCCAGTCTTAACTGGCTCAGCTTGAACTAGACACAGCTGACTCCAAGTTCCTGGAAAACAACTCAGGCAAACATCTTATTGTTTAGGCTACATGCTGCTCGGAGGACATGCAAGTCTTAAAACTACCTTGATTAGTGAAGGCAGGTGAATGGGTTTGACTAATTATTATGCACGGTTTCAAAAGCATCCGTAAAAATCCCTGAACTAGCAGGTTTGAACTTCTGGGCTGGTGAAGGCGTGGAAGTGTGGAGGGCAGTGTGCCAGGAGAGCGAGCATGGGAGCTCCCAGCCCCTCCCACCCACCTTACCCTGTGTCTTCCATCTGGCAGCTCTGAGTTGTATCCGCTTATAATAAACTGGTGATCTAGTAAGTAAAGCGCTTCCCAGAGTTCTGTGAGCTGCTCTAGCACGTTACTGAACCTGAGGAGAGGGGTCATGGGAACCCTGATTTACAGCAGTCGGGCAGAGCATAGGTGACAACCTGGACTTGCATCCAGAAGGGGGGCATCTCGTGGGATCGGCACTAACCCCAGGCAGTTAGTGTGGGAACTGAGTTAAACGTAGGACACCCACTCGGTGTCCACCGAGAATCTGAGAAGGCTTGATGGAGGAAGCGCCCCCTGACATGTGGCATCGGACAGGAAGCAAGCGTCCTGAGTGTGAGGGCAGGGAGGGAGGACGAACTCGGAAGCAGGGTCCTAATCAGAAGGGACGGTCGAACTCCACAAATGTCCTGATAGAACTGTCCTAACCAGGGACAGTGTGGTGGCCTCCCCGCAGGGCTCTGGGGCAGAGCAGAGCTCTGCCGGGGCAGACCTTGGGCACAGCCCCGGGCTCCACCACCTCTCCTGCTAGGCAGTTGCACCCTGCCTCGCCCAGCACCCACAGGCCCAGTGCGGCCTTGTCAGCCTCTCCTTAGCTGCATCCATCCAGGGCCTGCTTGCCATCTCGAGTTAACAGGGTGCTGACAGAAACCCTGAGCCTGCCACCCTCAATTCTGCACGCCCCCGCCCCCGTTGCCCTCAGCTCGCCCATGGCACCCCTCTCCACCCAGCTGCCCAAGCTGAACACCACGAACTAGCCTGGATTTCCTGCTGTCTCTCATCCCCCCACCACACCTCAGCCACCATCATCCCTCACCTGGAGTCTCGCTGACTCCAGACCCTGAACTGGCCCCTCTGCTCCATACTTGCCCTTTCAGAGCCACCAAAGGAATCTTAAAAAAAAAGCCTAACTGCCCCCCGCCCAGCAGTGCTTCCGGTTCCTCGGTCCACTTACAACACCCGGATCGCTACATTCAGGGCTGGCATGTGCCGAATGGTTCCCCCTCCCACCCCGTCAGTCAATCTCAATCCAGCTGCCCCTCTGCCTGGAATGCTCCACCCAACCCACAAGCAGGCTCCTTCCTGTCAGTGAGACCAACTCAAGGATCACTCCAGGAAATCCCCCCTCAACTTCGACCCAAACTGGTGCAATGCCGTAGACCCATCCAAGTTCTCTGCGTGGCACTTACCAGCAGCGGGTGGATTATTGCTTATGTTATCATTCTTCCCTACACATTCCACATGGTATCCCATACTTGGAACTCCAGCACACAGGAGGCGCTCAAAAGTATGTACTAAATAACTAAATGGTAAAAACTATCACATGACGGGCTTCCCTGGTGGCGCAGTGGTTGAGAGTCCACTTGCCGATGCAGGGGACACGGGTTCGTACCCCGGTCCAGGAAGATCCCACATGCCGCGGAGCGGCTGGGCCCGTGAGCCATGGCCGCTGAGCCTGCGCGTCTGGAGCCTGTGCTCCGCAACGGGAGAGGCCAAAACAGTGAGAGGCCCGCGTACCGCAAAAAAAAAAAAAAAAAGTAAAAAAACTATCACATGACAACACATAAACATGGGGCTCTGGGGCTACAGCAGAGGAACCCGGGAGGCAGGTATCTTTGTTCCCCCAGGGCCCTTCCAAACCACTCCTCCTCCTCCTCCAAAGGCTCGGCTTCCTTAAAGTACCCACAACCCTGTGTACCAGGTGGTCTCAGAGCCCAGGTGGCTCTACCACAGAGGATGACCCTGCATCCGCTGAGGTGCCTGGCCCACCTCTGCTACCCTGTCCATGGTTTCCCCCACTCCAAAATACCCAAGCACCCCACACTCTGATTGCCAGCCCTCTCCCTTCAGATTCAGTCACTCTAGATCAACAATAACTTGATCTTTAAGTGTGTTATTGGCTGTATCAATGAACTACAGGGAAACTAAGGACATTCACTTTAAAAAGTTTTGAATTCAGTAAAAACTGGAGTTATTGGCTTCCAGTTCAGTCAGTTGCCAAGTATTTCCCCCAGGTAGACAGCCGAGGGGATTCCCCAGGTATGTCCTGAGGTCACCACACTCTGTTCTGTACGCCAATCCCTGGCACCTTGAAGGAGATAACAAATGTTTGTTACTACTCCAGTTAGGATGTATATCATTGTAGCCAGAAAAAAAATGATACTATGTAAAATTCTCATAAACATAGCAAACTTTCTTAAATTCATTCATTTAACAAGTATTTATTTAGCTCTTACTACATGTCAGGTGCTGTTTCACCTGCTGGAGACACGGGCCAGGTCCCCACACCAACGGGTTGTCATCCCTACTGGGACAAGACAGAGATGCACGGAAACAAAGGGGCAGAGGAGGTAACTTCCCACATCACTAGGGTGGCCGGAGACGCAGGGCTGCCCGGGTCAGAGGTCAGGGAGGCCCTGCCCAGAGGGAAAGGCAGGAAGGGGCTCTGCTCAGCCTTCAGGAGGCTTACACATCCTGTTCAGCCCGTGGCCCCTGCCCTGGCTGCAAGCCTCCCAGGACCACTGGGAAACCAGGGTTCCAGCAGGTCAGCCTGGCCACCAAGCTCAAGAAAAGCCCGGAGTGGAATAACAAGGTGACTCGATGACCTCCACAGTTGGGCGTTCACCCACACTAACTGACGTCTAATGGCTGGCCCCCCAAACCCCAACATATGCACAAAGCCAGCTGACTACAGTGGGGCTGCATGAGTGTGAGCTGGTGCGTGGCCTAGTGAGCTCTGGGCTCTGGCATAGTCTTGTCAACAGAAATCGGCGTACACACAGACCACCCACATGCCTGTGCACACTCACAGGCAAAGAATCAGTATTTAAGCAAATACACAACTTTAAATGATGCCGATGCTACTATGATCTTTGATGAAATGCCTGAGTCATCACTGCGGCTCTTTACAGAGAGAGCACACGGAGGTCTGTGACGTCAACGGGCCTCCCTCCTCTGAGGACCGTCCGTAGGCTCGCCTCTTAAATGCATCGGTCACACAGCCACCCATGGAAATTGCTCTCCTAGTACAGAAATCTGACCACGTGATACTGTGCCCATGGCATGTGGCCTTTTCAAAAGAAAGTTCAACCTGTTTGGCACAGTATATGAAGACCCCTAGGATGGGGCCTGGCCCATCTCGCCCACCACAGCTCCCTCTGGACCTCCAGCCGGTCCCCAGAGAGAAACCAGCTTCTACTGTGTATGCTCCGCTGGACCTCGACATGCCCAGTGCTATGCTCCTTTCCCTCCCACCCCATCACAGACAGCCTGCCCTGCATCCGTCACAAATCCTAAAAGCCCCAAGGCTGAGAATAATCGGCTTTTATTAAAGGTCACAGATTCAAAATCTGGACCCAATCTGTCTGTCAGCCAGCAGGCATCCCCAGTACACACCCAGTTTACAGGAGGGACCACACAAAACCTCTGGGGCAACTGGAGAAATCTCCGGGAAGGGCGGGGGGAGCGCACTGTCAACTCGTCTTGGCCCACGGTGTTCACAATCTTCTAAGAGAAGCAGTGGGGTCAGCAGGGGATGGACCAGGACTGTGCTAGGTCATCTCATCACTCTGATGTTCTCATCTGTAAAATGCTGAGCTTTCTAAACTTTTTTTTTTTTTTTTTTTAATCTAAGGGGGATATTTACCTGTTAGTTCTGAAAGGCACTTGGAAATTCTGGGTCTTAGGAAGATGGAAGTTACTCCTCATGAAAGTCATGGTTTCCCAAACATGGAAAATTTGCAGGCTGCAAACAGACACAAGCAGCAGAGGCCCTATCTGAAGACCACCTCAGTCATGAGTGAGTTCGAATGCACCCCTGGTGTCAAGATGCCACCAGAGACTATACAGTGGGGTGTGGAAGAGCTCGGGCACTCACTTACTCTCTCACCCAAAACCCAGCAGTGGTCTGCAGCAGTTGACCCTGACCATGCAGGCCCAGCCTTGTCAGATCAAACGGAGCATTGAGAAAGAGGCTCAGAAACTGGCTCGTCCAGGCATTGGGAGACTCTGAGGTGTCTCTTCACAGATTACGACAGGGCCAGGGCTGCAAGGAGGATCTATAGCCAAGCATCTCCTAACAGCCAACATCATACTTACAAGAGTTCGGGGCAAAGGATGAGGCCTAAGAAACCATATATGAAAAGGAGCTCCATGGAGAAGAAGGAGCTTTCCAAGCCAAGTGGGCTCTGCAGAGGGGCTCGCCCCGCCCTGGCAGGGCCCCAACTCTCCAGCAAGCTGTCAGCAGCGACTATAAGCTGTGTATACAGGAAGGAGCCTGGGAGGATAATTTCATCCTTGCCAATCTCACCCCTTGCCAAGATGACCAAATCAGAGAGGAACCTACAGGCTACCCAACTGCAGATGTGACAGTAGAACTAATCACACTTTTGTTTGTCTGACCAAAAACTTGGAGCAATTGTTTTAGAATAAACACTTGACAAGTACTTTACTGAAAAAACATTGCATGACTTCAGTAAAACATAAGCAGTTGCAAACTCTAAAATGTACAAAAAAGGACCATTTGTAAAGGCTAAAAGTCAGTCCCTAGACGCTCACAAACAAGCCATTTAGGCACAATGGCTGGGCAAAGAGACACCTAAAGCAGAGGTTTCTTTTTATCTCCTTCCTCTGTAGGACTGTGGCTCCAGATACATTTGGCTTTCCACTCAACCACCATTCCTAATGCAGAAAACCCAAATCTATTTTGGTAAGGCATGTTGTCTTACTTGTGCTCTGTAAATATATTCAAAAAGCTGAATTTATAAAACATTTTTGTGGGACTTGAAAGAAATTCCAGAGGTGGCTCATCTCTGCACTCAGGACAGGGGACTCAGTGCTGGCACCCTCTGGAATCCCAGCATGAACCAAACTCGGTATAGACAATTTTTAAGAGGATCGAGGGGATGAAAATTCAGGGCCTATGACCCAAGCCTTTTCTCCTGTCCTTCACTGACTGCCAAACAGTACCCATGACCATTTGTAAAACCTGAGAGAGATGAGCAGCAGATAGATCTTAATTCAATCACCGGAACTTGCTTGGGGTGAGGGATACTGCTACAATGAGGGGAACAGAGTGCTTTTTATTTGAATTTACAGCTGCCAGATTCCCTTGCCTCTCCCCCCCAAAAAGCGAATAAATGATAAAATAAAAGTTTGAATAGTCTTGTAGTTAAGAGCTGATACTGTGCTCACTTTTAGAACCACATAAATGTTTCACATACCAAAACTTAAATCAATAAGGAATCGGGAATTCCCTGGCGGTCCAGTGGTTAGGACTCCGTGCTTTCACTGCCAAGGACCTGGGTTCAATCCCTGGTTGGGGAACTAAGATCCCACAAGCCGCGCACTGCAGCACAAAAAAAAAAAAAAAAAAAAATCAATAAGGACTCAAAGTGAAATATAATCAGAAACAAATGAACCTCACTTTATTACAAATTAATAACATAAACACACTAAGACAACTTTGTAAAACAGCATTTTAACTATATATTCTAAGGAAAAAAACAAAAACAACCACATGCAAATATTATACTTTAGTAGGTTTGTTTTTCACACAAATATGGATTGGTAATACTGAAATTACGTTATATGCGGTCTAGGATTGAGCAAAAAGGTAAATGTACTGAGGACAACAGGAGCCAGAGTTAGAGGAAAAGGAATGTAGAATGAACCCTGTGGTGATGGATTGGAATTGGAAGTATCAATATAAACTCAATTTTTAGTATGTACAGATATATGGATATAGAAATAGATACGGATGTATATAGTGTACACAAATACATGTTTCCCAGCTCGCCCTTTGAGAAAGCCAAAAAGCAATGACACTCCAGTAGCAATGAGCATACCTCCCCCAGATCTTGGTTTCTAAAAAAAACATCTAAACTAAAAGGAACCAACGCTCCTTAGAGAAATGACTGACTCCAGGCTAGGTTAAGGAAAGCACAAAATGAGTCCAGAATATCTTGTGGTGTCAGAAAATAAGTAAGTGCTCAAAATGTTGAGGACAGGCTAAAAGGACAGAGGCCAACTTGAATGGGCTAAATCTGGACAACAGTGCAACAAAATAAATGATAGTAATGGATTATAACCTATGAAATAAAAATAAAATGCCTATACCAAGAAATAACTGAACAAATTAAAATATGGAAAAGTTCTTCCTTACAGTACAATTCCAACTTATAAAAGCAGAAATAATGGAAATGGAAAAATTACCATGTGGCAAATGCAACACTTATAATTGTTTCAGAAAATGCTCACTTCTGGACGCTAAAATTACTCGTTGGCAGTATGGTTATAAACAAGATATTTACTATTTAGAAAGGGAAAAAGGGTAACTTGATGAGGGAAACACCTTGTAGACATCACCTAAAACACACGGCCGAAGTTAGCATCAGCAGTAATGGGACAAATCAGCATCAGATGACTCCTGATGAGATGCAGAGAAAAACACAATTTCACTGGTAAGGTTTTTCTTAATAAAAATGCATAACTTAAAAGTAATCATAAAGGAACATCAGATAAACCCAAACTGAGGGACATTCTGCAAAATAACTGACTCATAAAAGTCAAGGAAAGACAGAGGAAGTGCTCCAGATTAACGAATAAGAAGACAAAACACGGATGGTGCTGGATTGGATCTTGTAAAAGACTAAAGTCATTCGTGGGATAATTGCTGAGTGAATAAATCCTATACATTAGATCATGGTTTTGTATTAGTGTTAGTTTCCTTAGTTTGCTAAAATGAACTATGGTAACATAAGAGGTTAACATTTGGGGGAATCTCGGCAAAAGGTAAAGAGGCAATCTCTGTACTCCTTTTGCAACTCTTTTGTAAGTCTCAAATAATTAAAAAAAAAAAAAAAATCACTCTGGACCAGGCTGCCTGGGTTTGAACCCGTCCTCACTGGCTGTTGTCCGGGGTAAACTCTCTCATCTCTGCAGCACCCACCTCTTCAGGTTCCTGGAGGGGTCGAATAAACACTAGAGCACTCGAAACAAAGCGTGCCGGCAGAGAACGCCCCCGGCCCTCCCACCCAGCGCACTGCGTCTGGCAGGACTTGAACGTCTCGGGTTTTTCCAAGGAAAGCAAAGACGCCCGTGAAAAGCGAGCCGAGAGGCCGAAGCCTCCCACGTTGCGGGCCCCTGAGGCCCCTCGGCGGCCCCCCGCGCCGCCCCCGCGTCCGCGCCTCACCCAGAACGCCTGCTACGAGCAGCCTCCGGTCCCGGCGCGTTGCCATGGTAACCCGAGTCCGTCTGCCGCTATCCGGGCGCGCTTGGTGCACTGCTCGGATCCCGCCGGCTGGAAACGTGAGCCCCGAAGCCAGGTTCCGGGTTCCACCCCCCCACCCCCCACCCCAACCCCCGGCCCGAGCGCAGGTGCAGCCGAGGGAGGAAGGCTTAGGACTATCAGTGGGTGGCGGGTGGACGGGAGGCGGCCAAGGCTTCCCGGCGCGACAGCCGCCCCTCGTCCAGCTAGGCTCCACGATCCCGCCCGTCTCGCAGCCCCGAAGCTGTTGGCGGCTCCGACGGGTCGGGATGTGGGACTGCACGGAGCGGGGCGGTACTGTACCTGGGAGGGGAGGGGCCCGGGCTGTAGAGAGGCAGTGATGGGCACAGAGGCGGGGTGACATAGTCTTTGGTCCAGCCTCTCCTCTCCATCTGTGTTTTCTCCACCCTGATGGCTTTCTGGCTGCCCAGGGCCAGTCGCCAAGCTGTTCCTGCCAGTGCTGGACAAAAGTCCCGACCCTCTGTTTTAGGAGGCAGCTCTTGGAGGGAGGTCCAGGGGTTATTAAATATCAGGCAGATCAGGGGCTTCCCTGGTGGCGCAGTGGTTGAGAGTCCGCCTGCCGATGCAGGGGACACGGGTTTGTGCCCCGGTCCGGGAAGATCCTACATGCCGTGGAGCGGCTGGGCCCGTGAGCCATGGCCGCTGAGCCTGCACCAACGGAGCCTGTGCTCTGCAGCGGGAGAGGCCGCAGCGGTGAGAGGCCCGCATACCGCAAAAAAAAAAAAAAAAAAAAAAAAAAATCAGGCAGATCAATAATTCAAGCCTCATGGAAAATGAAAGATGTGATCCTATCAGTGCGCAGAAACCACGTGAAAATAGTCCTGCTTGCCTGGAGGAGCCACAGCGGGTCCCCATGACCTTTAACCTACATCCCATAGGCCCTGGGCAGCCTCACGGCCTCCAGACCAGGGTAACCTGCTTGACAGTCCAGCTTCAAATCCCAATTCCGCTCCTCTTGTTACAGCTTTCTGGGACTCTGTTTGCTTCTCCATAAACTAGGGATAACACCCTCCATTCCTCATAGATTTGAACAACATGTGAACTACATGGGTGCTAGTTCAGCCCCAGGGAAGGGCCTCTGGGGTGTATCTATGTAAACCCAAAGGGCCAAGAGGATACACCCCTTTGAATAAAGACAAATCCTAACAATAAATATGATCTCTGCACCTCACCATCTATGCCCCAAAACCTGACCCACCCCACCATAACCATATCCCTGCAATTACCCCAACAGTCACCCTAACCCAAGCCCTGACCCTGACCCCAACACTAAACCTAACCCCAACCCTCACCCTGACCCTAACCCCTAACTCTGTGACAACCCCAACACTAATCCTAACCCCTAATCCTGACCCACCCTACCGTAACCCTATCCCTGCAATAACCCCAGCCCTGACCCTGACCCTAGCACTAACCCTAAGGGTGGCCCAGGAGCAGCATGGCCTTGATTCCTGTGGCAGGGCCAGCTTCTACCACTTCAATCGCCCAACATCCCAGAACTTCTGATTCCCTCACCTGAGCCCCAGTTAAGGCTTCTGGGGTGCTGGGCCCAGAGAGGTATGGTACTCACCTGCCCCTGTACATCACACAGCCCACAAAATGATGGAGGCCGGCAGTGGGCCCTGCTGACAGCTCGGGCCCTCACCACCCCGAGAGGGGCCTTGTCACTCCTGGCAGACCCCACAGGCCCTCTAAGGTCTGAAAATTTGTCCACTTGGGCTCTGGAGCTCGGCCCCTTATCTGTGCCCCACGTCTGGGAGCCCAGTAGATGCCCATGGAAGGGAGGAGGGACATGTTGACTACTCTCTACCCAGCTCTCTGCCTGGTCTCCCCACAGGTCAGGCCAGACCCCACGTTCTCCCAGTCTGTCTCCCCCAACCTGCCCACCATCCTGTCCAGACCCCCTCCTCCACCCAGAATGCCCTCTGCGCACACTGCAAGGCAGGTGACCCTTCGGCCAGCCTGCTGCATCCCCGCTGTTGCCAATGCTGACTGACTGTGTGTCTGTCCTGGGGCCCCTATAACAGTGACCACAAACTGGGGGCTTGAGGCAGCAGTTCTGGAGGCCAGAAGCCGAAATCAAGGTGGCTGCAGGTCTTTGCTCCCTCCAAAAGCCCTGGATAGAATCCTGACCCACCTTTCCCAGCTTCAGGTGACTACTGGTGCTAGTCCTTGGTGCCCCTCAGCCCATCGATGCATCACCCCACTCTCTGCCTCCGTCGTCACGTGGCCTTCCTCCTGTGTGTGTCTTCACATGTGTTCTTTTCTAAGGACACCAGTCCTATTGGGTTAGACCCACCCTTCTCCCATGTGACCTCATCTTAACTAATTACATCTATAAAGACCCTATTTCCAAGGAAGGTCGCATCCTAAGGTACTGGGACCACCAGAACACGTCTTTTTGGGGCCACCATTCAACCTGCTACAGACTGCTTCCCCTGGGCTAATATCAGCCCAGGGCCAGCTCCCCACAGGCCACCCTGTGGTCACCCCTCACAGATGTGGTAACAGAACAGTGGAGGTTAAGGGACCCTGCCCAGCCCCTTCGTGACTAGCATAGCCAGGATCAAACTGCCCCCTCACCCCAAGCATACAGTTGGAGCTTGTGAGGGTACAATGCTTGTGGGATAATAACAACATTGCAGGGACACTAAAGGGCCAGCAAAGGACTAGTGCTGGACCTTCCTGAGAAGCCAGTGGGCTCTGAGGGGGGCCCTGCTTCCTGGCCTGTCGTGTGGGGTGGCCCCTATATCACATGAAGCCCTCAAAGCCACACTTTGGGTGATTCTAGAACTTTCTCCACTTTACAGATGGGGAAACTGAGGCCAGGGGGCTCAGGAGTGGGCCAAGTCTGCTGGCCTGGGCGTGGTCAGCCATCCTGCTCCCACTGGCGCCCCCACACCTAAGCTTAGAGCAAATGTCAACACTGGGTGGCAAGCTGGCTCGCTGTGGGGTGGTATAAACCAGGATGGCCACGCATCAAAGGGCTGGGCTTGGGCTGTGGCTCCCAGATCCCAGAATACCGCCTGACCTTGGTGATCCTCAAGTGACCCCTGTGTGGGCAGCCTGGCCTGGCAGCTGGATGCCCTCCCAGGACAGTGCCCCCCAGGGGAGTACCAGGGGCTGCCCGACGAGGCCCCCATTCTGACTGCCCACGACTCCAGGTCCTTCCTCCAATTTTTGGCCGTGGGGCTCATAGTGCTGGGAGCTGACCTCACAGTGGGAGCCCTGCTGCCGGCCTCTCATGGGGTCCCAAAAGCACAGGGATCTGGGTGGGGCCAGCTTAGGCACCAGCCTGCATGGCCTTGAGCAAGTCACTTCCCCCTCGGATTAGGAAGGTGCCTGTGTTAGGCTGCAATGACCTATCCACTTGCTCACAGGCCCCAGGGCAGGAAAGGCCAGGCTGCCACCTGCTGCCTGGGCCTCTGTGTGCCCCTCTGGACCACCAGAAGCAGGTGGGCAAGTTCCCTGGTAGGGTCCTGAGGAAACAGGGACCAGCTGGGAAGCTTCAGTGGGAGAGATGTCCTTCACCGTCCCCCCCGCTACAAGTATGTGCCAGGCCATGGACAGCCAGCGGGATGGTCCCTGCCCCTGCCGAACAAGGGGTGCCCTGTGAACCGGGCAGCAGGCTGGGGCAGGGGAGGGTGTCCTCGTGGCGCCACAACCAGGAAGGGACTCTGGTTGGAATTACGGCGCTCCTGGAAGGCACAAGAGAACCAGGAGGCCCAACATAGCCATTTCCTAGAGGTTGAGGCCTGGAGGCAGAGGCAGGGCTATGGACATGGGTGGGACAGAGTGCGGTGTTCCCTGTGAGGCCATGGCCAAAAGGACAAGCTGCCCGACAAGTGGGCACCAAGAGAGGGTGCACCTCGCCAGGTCAACCAACCCCCACAGCCGTCTTGCCCGGGGGGCTGATGTCCACCTCACTTTGCTGCCCACTGTGGCCTCTGAGGGGATTCGGGGAGGCTGAGGGATTCCAGTAACCGAATCCCCAGAGACCGTGAGGTCCACCCTCTGGAGTGAAAGTGAGGAAACGAAGGTGAGGGGAGACGGGGGCTCGAGTGGCCAAGCAGAGCAGGGACAGGACCCACCCTCACGCCTCCCTGCAAACCACCCGTGAGCTGGCGCTTGAGGGGCAAGGGACTGGCTTCGTTCCACCCTCTCCTGAGTGACCCCAGACATTCCGCCGAGCTGTGCTGAGTCACCGGGAAGAGGAGGACTGCGGTCGGCACAGGAAGGTTGGGCAAGGCCTCGCCCTCCCGGTGGCTACGGGGGTGCTTAGAGCTTGGCACGCAGCCCAGCCCACTCTCTCGGCCCCCTCCGTGGCTCCCGGGCCTGGTTCCTTGCCAGGGCCTGGCTGCATCCTCCAGCTGGCCATTCTGGCCTGGGGAAGGCCAAGGGCAGGGTCGGGCTGAGACTTCCATCCTCCACCTCAGGAGAACTTTCCCGGGCCTCCGCGTGCCAGGCTGGGTCATGACCTCTGTCCCCTGGGGCTGAGATGCTCCAAGTTGAGATTAGGGGGATTAGTGGGAAGCTGTAAATCCGGGTATCACTTGGGAGGGGGCAGCCCAGGTGAGCCGAGTTTGCCCTAGAGAGCAAAAGCAAGTAATGAGGTGGGCCCACACCCAGCTCTCCCCCCAGAAGGTACGCAGATCCCCGGTAAGGTCGGGAGAGGCAGCCAAAGCAAGGTCAGGTGCAGAGTGCGTGGCTAGGGCTAAGTTACCTGGGGCACCAGGCAGCCCACCTGAGCAGGTGAGACCTGAATGGTAGCCAAGGAAGAGAGACAGAGGCCCGGGCCAGGGGTGCTTTGGGAGTCTGCCTCTGGCCGCGTGTGAGGAATGGGCTGCAGGGGTGGAGAGGAGGCTGGACGGTGTGTGAAGCTGCCCTTTCCCGAATGTCCTCACTCACCTGCATTCCTGGAGTTCCTACTCTGTTCCAGGCACCAGGGTGGGCAAAGGCTCTCCCAGGCTTGGGGGTCCACGGCCTAGGGCATGAGGAATTGCAGGACTTGCCCAGGCCTGGATGTGGGAGTGAGGGAAAGAGAGGACCCCGGAGGAAGGCCCCCGGTGCAGGGGGTGGCAGCAGGGAGTTCCAACTGGCGCAGGGAATTGAGGGTCCTCAGGGAGTCTGGGCTGCAGGGGTGCCTTGGGGTCACCAACACAAGGATTGTCTTGAGGGCCCTGAGAGGGGAGAGGCTACCCCCCAACTCCAGATGGACAGAGAGAGAAGAGGGGGCCTGGAGGCTTGTGGTCTGAGAAACGGCCACTGCGCTTGGGGGCTGGGGACCTGGACAGGGAGTGTGGGACAGTGAGCGTTTGCCAGATGCCCCCTGGGAAAGGTACCCAACTGAGCGGAAGTCTGTGCGGTGTTGGGCTCAGCCAGCCTCCTCAGCTGCCCTGACCTGTGAAGGGGCACCTCGCCTCACCTGGAGAGCAGGCGAGGTTGCAGGTATAGCCCGGCCGCCCTCAGGCTGTGCACAGGCCGCGGGAGCAGCCACTGCCAGCAGAGGCTGTGTGATCGCCAGCTCTGTTCCAGGCCCCCGTCTGAGGAGGCTGTGCCAGGCCCGACAGCAGGGAGCCTCCCACCGCCGGCCCCCAGTGGTCTTCTGGCCACCAGTCCTTCCCTGGCTGGCCACTCCACTGCTCTCAGCGGCACCTCACTCAGGCCACAGGTGGGGGCAAACAGCGACAGGCAAGGCAGAGGGGGGCACAGGGAGGTAGCGTCCCACAGCAGCAGCCCCCAAGCCTGTGGGACCCAGAGGGAGAACAGGGCTGCAGGCAGCAGACAGAGGAGCCGTATGTTGGGTGCCTGGACTGTGTGGCCTCCAGGACGAGGGGAGGGAGGAATGGGTAGTAGGGACCACAGGGAGCAAGGCTGGAAGGGCTGCCTGTGGGGCCTGGGGGCACAGGTGTGGGAGGACCCAGGGAGAGGAGTGGGTGTGGACACAAAGAGCAAAGAGGGAGTTGGGGGGCTCTAGCCAGTGGAAAGCACGAAGTGACAATTCCAACCCTGACCCAATCCCACCCCCAGGACCTAGATTGGCTCCAAGGAGGGGGAGAGGGAGACCTGACCCTCCTCCTACCCCCAGCCCACAGCTCAGGATGGGGCAGAGATGGCAGATCCCCAAGTGGCCACCTGTGGGACCAAGGGCAGGTGGAATGAAGCAAATGGGAGGAAAAGTTGGGGGGACTGGATCCAAAGGGCCTGGGGCAGCAGGTCGGGGCAGGGAAAGTCCAAACCTTAGGGGCCATGCCCTATCCAGCCTCCAGGCTGAAAGGTTGAGCTGAGAGGGGAGGGCTGTGTCCCCACCTGCCTAGCCTGATCCCAGGGAGAGATGGGTCTCTCTGAAGGCCTGACCCGACCTGGCCTGGCTTCCCCAGGCCAGGTCAGCCCCACAGAGCCAGTGGCCTTTGCTGCAGCCAAGGCTCCAGACACCTCACGCCCTTTATGTCAGGGTGGGCTGCTCCTCCCCCAGCACCCAGGTGAGCCTGCCTCCTACTCCATGCCCATCACTAAGGCCTCTGGCTTGAGGCTGGTGATCTGCCCACTGACGTGCGAGTGCTGGAGGGGACAAGGGTCTAGGGCAGGGCTTTGCTGCCCCAGGAGTAGGAAGGAGAGACCAGGGCAGCATCTAGACCCAAAAGGTGGCCCATGCCGAGCAATGCCTACTTCAATTTAAACACAGGAGCAGGCTTATATTTTACCTAGTTTTGTAATTATGAAAGTAATAGATCAGCAAGTGGTGCTGGGACAACTGGATCTTCACGTGCAGAAGAATGAAGTCTGATCCCCGCCTCACACCATACACAAAAATCCACTCAAAACTCAGCAGCCGGGCTTCCCTGGTGGCGCAGTGGTTGAGAGTCCGCCTGCCGATGCAGGGGACGCAGGTTCGTACCCCGGTCCGGGAAGATCCCACGTGCCGTGGAGCGGCTGGGCCCGTGAGCCATGGCCGCTGAGCCTGCGCGTCCAGAGCCTGTGCTCCGCAACGGGAGAGGCCACAATAGTGAGAGGCCCGCGTACTGCAAAAAAAAACAAAAACAAAAAAACAGCCTACACGTAAGAGCTAAAACCATAAAATTCTTGGAAGAAAACATAGGGGCACATCTTCATGGCAGTGGATAATGAGATATGACACCAAAAGCACAGCAACCAAAGAAACAAATATAAAACTTTTCTGTATCAAAGGACAATGTAAGAGAGTGGAAAGACAACCTGGGAAATAGGAGAAGCATATATCTGATTAGCCTCCAGAACACATAAAGAACTCTTAAAACTCAACCAAGGGACTTTCCTGGTGGTCCAGTGGCTAAGACTCCAAGCTCCCACTGCAGGGGGCCAGGGTTCAATCCCTGGTCAGGGAACTAGATCCCACATGCCACAACTAGGAGCCCGCATGCCGCAACTAAGAGCCCGCATGCTGCAGCTAAGACCCCGCACAGCTAAAAACAAACAAACAAACAAAAAAACTCAACCAAAAAAATAGAATCCACTTGAAAAAACGGTACAGGACTTGAACAGATATTTCTCTAAAGAAGATATACAAATGGCTAGTAAACTCAAGAAAAGATGCTCATTGTCATTAGTCATAAGGGAAATACAAATCAAAATGACAGTATGATACCACTTAGATATCACTTCACACCTATGAGGATGACTTTGATTTTTAAAAAACAGAAACTAACAAGTGTTGGCAAGGATGTGGATAAACAGGAACTCTTATACATTGCTGGTGGGAATGTAAAATGGTGCAGGTGGAAAACAGAAAACAGTGTGGCAGTTCCTTAAATAGTTAAACATAGAATTATCATGATCCAGCAATTCCACTCCTTGGTATATGACCTAGAGAAATGAAAACTATGTCCACAGAGAGACCTTATAGGAATGTTCATAGCGGCATTACTCACAATCTCTAAGAGGTAAAAATGACCCAAATGTCCATTGACAGATCAATGGACAACCAAATGTGGGATATTATTCAGTCATAAAAGGGAATGAAATTATAAAGACAACAACATAGATGGACCTTGAAAACACTGCGCTGTGTGAAAGCAGCCAGACACAAAGGCCACATACCATGTGATGCTTTTTATGTGATGTACCCGGAACAGGCAAATTCACAGAGACATAATGCAGGTTAGCAGTTCCCAGAGGATGGGGGAGGAAGAAATGGGGAATGATGACTTACTGAGTACAGGGTGGTATTTTTATGGGGTTTTAATGGGGTGATGAAAAAGTTTTGAAACTAGAGAGAGCTGGTGTTTGTACAATATTATGAATAAACTAAATGCCACTGAGTTGTACATTTTACATATCCGTTGCATGCTATGTGAATATCACCTCAATTGAAAAAAAAAAAAAGTCAACTAATAGATATTCCCTGCGGGAAAACTGAGAAATTCTAGAAAAGTGTAAAGGAGAAATTGAATGTAACCTTACCTGATCCCGCTTGGGGCGTGTACCTCTCCCACGGCATGTGTGTATTTCTAAGAGCAAACACGTGACCTACTTTGATTTGACTTTGCACACTGCTTTCCACCTCAGAGTCTGTCGGAAACCTTACCTGCAGTCATCGCCTTCAGAAACATGACTGGCTAGGTAAAACGAGGATGACTGCAGCGTCCTTCATCCTTCAGGCTGTTCTCAGTGGCCGAGGGTAGGAGAACCGTCACATCTGAACCCCCAGGGCCCAGGAGAAGAGGTGAAGGGGCAGACTTGTAGCTGTGTCCTGTACCCCAACATCAGGGCTGAGCAGCTGGAGGGGTGCGTGGCGGGGTGGGGGCAGTCCGCATAGCCCTCAGGTCCAAATATCAAGTCCACTCACCCCGCTGAGACCTACCTGGAAAGGGCCCTGCCTGGAGACTTCTGGGCTAGGGGTGGGGAGGGAGGAGTAGCAGCCCCCTCCCCAGGGGATCAGTGGTCGTAGCCCTGACAGCAATTCTGTCTGGCTCGACACTTGTCCCCCACCCTTTCCTTCCAGGGTCAAGGGTTGGTGTCCTCTGGGGCCTCTAAATTCTTTAATCTTCCTTCAAAAAGTGGAGCCCAATTCCCCACCTTTTGAGTGTGGGCCGGACAGAGTGACTTTAACAGTGGAAGCTGCAGGAGGGATGATGCTGGATTTCCAGGACTGGGTCCGCAAAGCCCCCTGGCTGTCTTGGACCACTCACTCAGGGGAGGCCAGCTGCCATGGTGTAAGACACTCCGCAGCCCTCCCAAGAGGCCTATCTGCAGAGGACCTGAGATCCCCTGCCAACAGCCACATCCTGGAAGCGGGTCCTCCTGAAACCTTGACCACCCAGCCCAGGTGCCCCCAGATTCCTGACCCGGAGACACAGGGCGAGTAATAAATGCTTACTCTTTTAAGTGGCTAAGTTTGGGGGGTGATTTCTTGTGTAGCAATAGAGAACGAATACCTCTCTCGCCTATGGGGGGTGAGAGGGGGCCCCAACACCAGGCACCTTGTCTTCTCCTGGTGGGGCCTCCCCTGGAGCCGAGGCTCCACATCTATAGATGTGGGCAGGGGGAGGCAGGACATTTGGACACCAGTGTTTTGACAGGATCCTGCAGAAGGGATGTCATGGCTAAGTACCGGGCACTTTCAGATAGCCCAGGCCTGCCTCCACCTGCCCGGGATCCTCCCGCACTCACCTGGCCCCTGAGCTCTGGCCCCCAGTCTCACCTGGGGAGGAGCCACGATCCAGGTAACAAAGCCACAGCACAGGCTCACTGGCCTCCCCAGGGAAGAGGGCATAGCACGTGCAAAGGCACAGAGGCCTGGAGGAGAGCTGGCGGGAGTCCCAGGAGCCTCTCAGCCTGGTGGGGTCGGGGTGGGCGCTGCTCCGCTGCACCCCCAGTCTCCACAGCCGTGTCATCCACACCTGGCCAGGCCAGTGGCCTCCTGCCCACTCCCCATGCCCTGCCTCTGCCTGTGCACTCCCACATCTAAGCTCAGGTCTGCACTTGAGTCCTGCCTCCTCCAGGCCAGGCCCATTTCATCTATGGGTGGGGGAGAGGAGAGCTCCCGAGGGCGTCACAGGGTGCCAGAGGGTGTGGCAGCAGCCTCAGGACAGAGGCTACCTGTCCTCAGAGCCTGTGGCCCTAAGAAGTTCCCCCTTTCGCCCCTTGCAGGTGCCCCACCCTCGATGCCCTCACTGGCCGTCCAAGCAGAGCTCAGTTGAGGACGGGGGTGGGTGTGAGGGGTGCAGGGTGCTGGGTGACTTTGGGAAGGTGGAGGGCGATGCCGAGCTGGGGCAGGCCTCAATCTGAAGCCCGGTGGACGGATGTTGGCGTGGGCGGGGCAGGGGGGCTTGTCCACATGGGAGCGCCCCCCCCCCGACCAGTCTGGCTGGACGATGGGGCAGGAGCGACACCCCTAACAGGTGAGCTGGGTGAGCTTTCAAACCCTCCCAAGAGTGGTCAGGAGGGCTTCACTGCCACTTCACAGATACGACACTGAGGCCAGAGTGCGTCAGGGTTGACCTGGGCTGCCGGCACGACTTCCTCTCTGCTGGGCCCCTTCACCCCACCTCGACAAGAGTCTTGGGCACGCCTGCCCAGCAGCCCCACTGACCTTGGGTGCTGAATGTTTCGGCAGCAGCACCGACCCTGTCTCAGTCCTGTCTCTTAGTGGCATGGGTGAGGTCACTGCGGCCACTGAGGAGAGGGGCCATTGGCCCAAGTCTGCTGCCCCCACCTGGACCCAGCCTCCCATGCTGGGTTGCTCTTCCTCACCTCCCAGGTGAGACCCTCCCTTCAGGACTGCTGCAGGGTCAGGAGGAGTGGGCAGCTGGGGCGGCCCCCCCTTGTGACTGACCTTGGCCCAAGGGGCAGCAGCCAGCCGGGTTCCCCCGGAGAAAGCCAACGGCTATCAGAGGGATCACCCACCAGGGCCCAAGCCAGAGCCCACCCACTCCCAATCCCAGCCACACCTCAAACGCCTGCCACAGACACCCCAATAAACGCACAGAACCCCACCCGGAACTCCCACCCCCCACAGACACCTCCAAGCCCCACCCATACCCTCACCCCCGTGCCCAACACCAGCCTTGGGTGGGGAGGGCAGGTGAATTAGGCTGGGCTGGGCAGGGGTCTGGCCTCTGCCGCCTGTTTTTACCTCCGCCCACAGCCTGGGCCAGCCAAGTAGTCAATATGTTTATTTTTCAGGGCGCCTGAACTGACTTCGAGGAAAAGCCGAGGGGCAAGCAGGGAGGAAGGGGCGTGGCCTACCTTGGGGAGGGGCCTGTGTACCGCTGGCCTCAGTCTTCCGGAAAGGCGGCCTCTCCACCCTGAATCATGGGAGGTGTGGCCCAGCTGTGGTGTGAGTGAGGACCGGCTGCGACAGTCCTGCCTGCCTCCAGGTCCCTAAGGACGGTGGGGTCAGGAGCCGGACCCCAGGGCAGGGGGGCCCAGGCTCAGCCAGAATGTCCGTCCCATGACTCGGCTTTCTTCAACCGACCCAGCCTGTGCTGGCCCCGAACCCGTCCACGGGGTGCTGGCAGCCGATGCTGGGTGGCACAGGCAGTCCAGGGGCAGGATGAATGGCCCGGCTGGGGCCTGGAGCCCAGTGGGGGTGCCCAGGGCTCAAGGATGGGGCCTCTGCATGGCCCCATCAGACCCTGGAAGGTTCCCTGATGCCCGAGATCTGGCCCTGCATAGGAGCAGGAGGCCTGTCCCACCATCCTTCCCGGGGGGCTGCCCCTGAGACCCTCTGAAGTCTCTCCAGGTTTCCAAGATCATTTTCAGAGACAGTGGCACGGCGGAGCCTGGCTCCCATCCACCATCTGGGTGGAAAATGGAGATCAGACTCTGAGAGGGTGATGGGCCCAGTAGACATTCCTGCTCTGTATCCATCTTCTCTCCTTGGGAAGGGTGAGGCACAGTCCCCACCCAGGAGCTGCAGCAGCCGGGGAGAGGGTGCAGGCAGGCCTGGAGGCCCCTCAGAGCACGTTCTAGGTCCTGATGGGACCTGCAGCTGTGATTTGGAACAACTGGAAGAATGAGAATCCAGGAGATGGAGCAGGTGGGGGCACTGGCAGGGGCGTGGTGGACCGTGGGGAAGGGCAGGGCCAGAAGCAGGTTGGGTCATGAGGGAGAGCATCCCCCCCACCTCGCCAGGGGTGGCTGCACCTCCCCGGGTCACCCACCCCGTCCCTTTCAGAAAAGGGGAGCTTCAGTTGGGGGGCTAGCCCAGGGCCACTGTGGGGGACCAGCCATCGGAGTCAGACTTGGGGTGGGTGTCCCTGGCCTTCTCCGCCCCTCCCCTGCACCACAGAATTGCACCCACTCCTTCCCTGCTGTGCTCAGGGCTCCTGGCCCTGGAAAGTGGACTGAAGCACCCAGGGGGAGCTTGGGGTCTGGAAGGCCGAGGGTCTCAGGTTGTGGAGGTTCCTGGTCCTCCCCTGCAGGGCCCTGGTCCACGGGAGGCCCTGGGGGGAGGCTGCTCTGCCGTTCAGCTGACTGTCAGCAGGTGGTTTCCCACGCCGGGCCACACACAGAGGCCATCACTCTGCCACCCCACTTTGGTCTTCCTCCACTTCCCCAGTCAAAGCACACTCCCTGGAGCCCTGCTGGGGTGGGGGCGGGGCTGGCAAGCCGGTGCCTGATCAGCCTGCCCGCGGTGTCCCTGGGAGGGGGGAGCCCACATTTCAGCTCTGGGTGAGCAGCCAGGCTGGCCCTGGGGCCCACACCCATGGAAGACCATGCCTGAGGGGCCCTGGGTCTGGGGAACTGTCCTCTCCCTCCTCGGGGCTCCTGCAGGACCACAGTATCTCTGGATAAACACCCCCAGCCCTCCCAGATGGAAGCTTGGTGTCCCTTTCCTTCTTGGGGAGCAAGGGTGGAACCCAGGCACTCCCTCAGATCACTGGGTGGGGGCCCTCCCCGGTTGCAGAGCTCAGAGAAGACCCAGCGCTAGTCTGAGGGAGGCTGGGAGCAGGCCGGAAGACCCCAGCCACCCCACATCTGTCTCCCTTTTTGGGCGCTCTGAGGTCTTCCATTTGGGGGTGGGTGAGGGCAGGAGCGGGGTGGGGGCGGGCTCGAGGGCTGCACAGCTCCTACCTAACAGGAATCTTTGGTCCCTGGGGTGAGGGGCACTAGCTCCCAAGCCTCATGAAGATGGGTAGGGCATCCAGGTGGTGGCAGGAGGGGCCCACGCAGGGCAGGGTGTGAGTCTAAATGATCTGAGGCAGAGGAGGGAGGTGCCCCATCCCAGAGGTTGGAACTACGAGCACGGGTGAGGGATTCCCTTCTGCAGCTCTGCCCTGCACCCCCTCAGATGCCCTCCCATGCTGGTGTACCTCCCACCTCCAGCCGTGAGGAAGCCAGTGAGTGTTGTTGGTGCAGGCAGTTGGGGGTACCATCTGATACCCTGTGGGGACCCCCTTCCTTCCCAAGGGCCCCTATAGACACCCAGGGTCCAGGCCAACTCAGCAGGGCTTCACCTGGGAGGCCCAGGCCAAGTTGCTGCTGGAGGCTTGGGCTGTGCTTCCTGCTTTCTTGTGTGTGTATGCCTATGTGGCAACTTCTTTAGCATTTGGGGGTGAGGGTGGTCGGGTCCCGGGCCGGGGTGGCAGCTAGACCAGCTCAGCCTCTATGAGTGCTAGGGCTCTTCTGACAGGGGGTGGGGGTGGGGCAGTCTCCCAGCATCTGAAAAAAAAAGCAGAAGGCCTCAGTGGACTTGGTGTCTCAGAAGGGGTGGTCGGATGGTGAACTCTGGGCCAGGAGGCCAACACCACCACCATTCTGCCCACTCCTCTGTACTGTGCCAAGGCGGGTGGGCCACCCCATAGGCCTCTGGAGGGGGGTAATCTTCCAGGGATGCTCACTCTGTCACCCTGTCCAGGATGAGCTGGAATCTTTGCCATAAATCCCAGAGACACCAATGCCTGGCTTCCTGTAGTCCCAGAAGACTCGGGTGTCATTTTGAAGTAGGTTCAATGGAAAGTGGTCCTGTGGCTCAGGGGCAGCCACCAAGTGGTGTCCTGGGCCCAAGCCACCAATGGCCACACTCCCTGGTGCCTCCTCAAACCTCAGTTCTTTCCATCTTGCAGATGAGAAAACCGGGGGTTTGAAGCTCCTTGCCCAGGATCAGCCAGGATCAACGCTCCCCTTAGAAGAGTGTCCGCGGGGTGTGGGGATGTGGAGTATGCCTTGGGGCCCCCGCCATACCCCCAGCACAGCCAGTTCTGGGAGCGCGAGAGGAGGGGCAGCGCCTGTTATCTGGCTCAGCAGGGCACAAAGCCACAGGGGGAAACGGAAGTCAGAGAGGACGGAGGCCTTGCCCAAGATCACCCAGGCAGCGCGGGCTGGGGGTTGGGGGGCCGGGGCGGGTGTCGGCCCCGAGGTTTGGATGGGGGCGCAGATCCCAGGGGGCTTGGCCAGGGAGGCCTGCAAAACCCCAAAGCTGAGCCGAGAGGCGGGAACCCCACGGGGTCCGCGGGCACTTCGCGGCGTGGGGTGCGCCTGGATGCGCGCGCTCACCTGTCAGAGGGCGCGGCTCGGGGCGCGGGGGGCGACGGGGGTCACTGCGGGACCCAGTTGGGCTCCCATCAAGCCCAGGCAGAGGGAAGCGAGCGCGCACAGAGTGGGAGATGGAGGGGCGGGAGGGGGCTGCGCGCCCGGGCTCCCAGCCCAGCGCCAGGGGATGACGAGGCTGGGGGGCCGGTCTGAGGGCGCGGGGGAGCGGGACTGGTCGGGCGAGAAGGCACAACCCGCGCCGGTGTCCGCGCCGTCGGGGAGCACCGGGGCGCCCCTCCCGCGGGGTCCATGCAGGGCGGCGCCAGGCGGCGGTGACGTACACTGGGGAAGTGCCGCGCGAGCGGCCTGAGTCGCCCCCGGCACCGCGCCCGGCAGCTAGGCGAGCTGAGACGCGCGGCGGCCGAGCGGCAGCAGGTAGGCACTGCCCGGGTGCTTCCGCGGCTCCGGGACTGGGACCCTCCGAGTCGCCCTGGCGCTGAGTCTGCACCCGGCGTGGGAGCGTCCTTGGGGTCCGCGCTTTTGCCTTTCGCCCTCCTGGTCCGGGGGCGCCCCGGGCACAAATGAGCCCCCCCCGGGCGGCCCCCATTGAGGGCCCCGGGGAGCCAGCCGCACCCCTCCGCGCCCTCGGACCCGAGTCACGCGACCTCGACTTCCCCGACTCATCTGGGCGCCCCTCCGTCGGGCAACCCTCGGGCTGCAGCTCCGGTTCCGGTATAAATAGCTCGGTTCGCGGCGAGCGGCTGGGGCTCGCCGGCTATATTTGGTGGGGCTAACGCCCCCTTGCCGCGGCCCGTGCCCCCTTGCCGGGGGGATTGGGGAGCACGTGCGCTCCAGGCCGGGGCGCCCGGGTGGTGGTGCCCGAGGGCCCGTCCTCTCTCTCACCTCCCTGTTCTTACCGCCGCCCTAAACACTCACCAACCCAAACCCGCCCGCAGGCAAAGGCTTCTGATCCAGTCCCTGGGCAGAGAGAACGGGGACCCCCCTCCAGGATCAGACTGGAGTCCCTGAGCTCGCCTCACCCCCCTCCCAGGCCCCTAGCCCTGGGAAAACCAGGTGGGGCCTCAGGGGCCTTGGTTTACTTACCTGAAAAGTGGGTTGACAACTTACCTACATGGATGCTGGCCCAGGCCCGTGGCTGGCAGGCCTGTGAGTGGAAGGGGAAGCAGTTGGGGTCATGGCCGCTGGGGTGGGGTGGGGTGGGGTGCCTGGATTCTGGGTGAGGGACAAAGGGGCAGCCCAGGGCCCAGAGTGCTTCTCTGTCCCAGATGCACTAAGCTGCACACCCAGAGGTGCCTGGGCTGACAGGATCACTCTGTGTGATGACCATGGCCAGGCTGAATGGTCTGAGGGACAGGAGGTGGCAGCTGGACCAACGGCCTTCATGCAGCCGAGGTCAGAGGGGCTTGTCCAAAGCCAAGGGCATCGTGGGTGCTGTGTGGGTTAGTGGGTTCAGGGGTCCACTGCCTCATTCTGAAGGCCCAAAAGTCTTCAGGGGTCAGATGGGCACTGGCAGGGACAGGGACAGATGCAGGAGTGTGTCCTGGAGGATGGACTGGGCCCTTTGGGCTCAGCTGTTAAGGAGTTGCTCCCACGGTGGGAGGTCTGCCCCCAAGGGGCTCTGAGGGCATGGGTGGTAGTGCCCAGACAGGTGTGGAGCCTTCCTGCCCAGCAGTCTGTAGTGTAGACAGTGCCTGGGGTGGACTTTGGGAGGCCTGATCCCAAGACAGGCTCTGTAACAACCCCATGTGACCTTGGGCAGGGCCTGATACCCAGGAGGCAACACAGCTCTCACCCACTCCAGCTGTACACCTCAGTTTGGAGGGCAGAAGGAGCGGGAGGTGTTCATGCTCCTCAGGACACTGGCCAGGGACAGTGTGTGGAGCGGGGTCTGTGGGGTCCCACGCACTGGCTGGTGGTGTCCGTATGACAAGGCTGACTTGCACCAGGGCGGTCCTCCCAGAGACCTGGCAGGTGTGGAGGGGGCCAGTTCAGCCCCCTCGAGGTGAGGAGCCCAGCAGAGCGACCCCAGGGCCCCGGCTGGCCCTTCTGGGAGGTGACCAGTGGAGAAGACAGCCAGGCAGAGCGATCAGTCCATTGGAGACACCTCCGGATCAGGCAGGATCAGGCCTCGGGCGCACTGGGCCCCGACACAGGGGCGGGGCAGGAGCGGACAAGGCATGGGGCTCCTCATGGCTTCGCCTCGGCGGCGAGTGCAGACCTCCCGGCTTCAGTCTCCATCTGTGAAACGGGCTGTGCGGGGAAGTGGGTCCCGGAGACCCGGAGTTCTCAGTCAATGTTGCTAGCTCCAACTCGCGCCTACCTGGCCCAGCCCCAACGAGGGGACAGTGAAGCGGGCCCCGCTCTGTGGGAGCCGCGGGGTCCCCTTCGGCGCTCGGGGACGCCCAGTGTGGCTCCGGGGCTCGCTGACCCGGGCAGTCCCGCGCCTTGGCTGTGCGCTCTGGCCAATACGGTAGCGGGCGGGAGGGCGCCTACTCCAGGCAATACGGCGGCGGCTCCTCCCTTGGCGCGGTCACGTCCCCCACGTCCCGCGCGCGGCCATGCAGGGGGGCTGGGGCGGGGCCGTGCGGAGCATCCTCTCTCCCAACGCCCCCACCCCAGCCCCCCGCTGCCGGCGAGGTCGGCCTGACCCCCACCTGCCCAGCCAGAAGCTGGAACGGGAAGGAGCGTCCGTTGTCCGTCCTGCACCCTCGGGTCCGGTGGGGGTGGTGGTGGGTGGAGCTTAGGGTCCCTCCACATCCTCCTCCCCAGCCGTTCTCCCCTCCTCAGCCACCTCCCCTCTCCTACTTGTTCCAAAGGCCCTATGGTGGCCCTATGGTGGTGGGAGCTGGGAACCCAGTTTTGGTGGAAGGGGGCCCCTCTTGGCTGGTGGGGCTTGCCGACACAGAGACCACCTTCTGGGCCTTGGCCTTAGGTTACAGGCTTTCGGGTTGGGGGGCTGTAGGGAGTTGAGGAATGGGACAAGGTGGCCACGTGGATGGGCAGGCCAGGCACTCGCAGGCTGGGCAGGGTTGGGTCAAGGCCTGGAGGGGGGCAACTTGGGCCTGCTCAACTACCTCCTGGCCCCTCCTCATTGCCCACTGAGCTCTCTAGAGGAGGGGGCTCTAACAGGGTAAGCACAAAAACATCCCCAGGGCCACTCTCGAATGGCCTTCTCCTGTCATAACAGGGTGATGGTGGTGGAGCGGAGAATGACTCAGAGCTAGGGGCTGGCCTGGGGCGCAGTGTCCAATCTGGTGAATGAGGCCACTGTTTCCACCCCACCGGCCCCTGCAAGAGGACGTGAGCCCACCTGAGAGTTTGCAGGGGCACTGGGCATGCGGTGGAGAGCTGTGTGGTCAGTGGAGGTGGGGTGGAGGGCCCAGGCCACCCACTGCCCGGCTCCCACCTCCCCAGAAAAAGCCCCAGTCACCTCCCTCCAGTCACAGCTCCTAACACAGGTGAGGGTAGGGCTGAGGTGGGCATCTGGGGTCCTTTCCCCCCTCTTGGGAGGGAGACAGGCACTTTGACCAGTGGTGGATGGGTGAGAGTGTCCTGGATCTTCTAGTTACCTGTTTGCACAACAGGGGCAGTGGGGGAAGGAAGAAGGGGAGGTCCTCCCTCCTCCTGAGGTGCAGCACCCTCTTGCCTGTCAGCTACCCCCATGGGCTTCAGGGGCCTTGGGGCTCGAGGAGCCAGGTGCTAGCCACCCTGGCCTGCTTCCCTGTTGCTCAGGCATGTCTCCCAAGCCTCCTGGTGTGGGGAAGAGTCAGGAAGAAACGTAATTGCCCCTTTCCTGCCCTGCCCACCTAGAGCTAGTCTCCAAGGACTAGAAATCCAGTTAGGTAACTGGCCAGCCTAGGAAGTGCACCGACTAAGCACCTGGGACAGGCCACAGGCTCTAGGGCTGGGGGCCCCCCCGCACTGAACCCCGCTCCCTGGGTTCATGGCCTGCCCTGGGGACTGATAGGCCACAGACCCAGGACCCAAGGTGGGTGAGGGGACTGCCCGTACAGAGGCCTAAGGAGCAGCGGCAAGCTGTGGCTGGATTGGGGTGGCAGAAGGGGTCTGGGAGGTGGTGAGGCCAACAGGATGTGAGTTCAGGGCTGGCTCTGAGGTAGGCGTGTGGGGTCGGGTTGGGAACACATTGGTATGAGGTTTGCACTAGCTCTCCGGGTGGATGTGTGGGGGTGGGGGTGAGGCTGGACACTGTCACCACCAAGATGGCATTCAAAGTGGGTGAGTGTAGGCAGAGAAGGGGGGCACTGGGGAGAGGGGTAATGCAGAAGCTGGAGCCTGACCCCAGCTGGGACCCTCACCCAGATAGCCAGTGGGCCCCTGAGGGAGCAGCTGGTGGGAGCCCTTGATTTGGGAGGGCACAATGGACGGGTCATTCTGAGGGACCTCTGTGTACATTCCTCTTTGGGCCGGGACCTGGGGGGCAGCCCCTGGAACCTCACCTGACCCAGAAACGGGCACATACACCCCACCTGGGAGATCAGCTTTCTGAAGCCCAGAGGGCGGGTTATTTCTGGGCTGCGTACGTGGTTTGCATGCTTCTCTGGGAGACTAAATGTCACTGAAAGGACAGCCAGCCGGCATGTGCTCACAGATGTGCTGGTGCCACCTCCCTCTGCGCTGCACTGAGGGTCTCTGACCGGCCCCCAAGGGGGCTGCTCCTCTCACCCTGGGTTTTCCTTGGAACACCAGCCAGCCTGTACCCAAGCCTCCCTCTTCAACATGACGGGCTGGGCTGATGAGGACATTTTGCTCTTGGAAATCCCAGCCCCTTCTCCACCCACCCCCTAAATACACAGAGCACTGCTGAGCGAAATCCCTTTGCCCCCAACCTAGAGCCCCCCAGTCCTCCATCATCTTCCCTGCTTGCTCACCACCACCTCCACCTCTGTTGGCAAACTGAAATTCACTAGAAACCTCAGTTTGAGGACCATCTGGTGTGGGGAACAGGGCGGGGGTCATTTCAGTGTGGCTGGCACCCTGGGCTGGGGGGTTAGCTGGGAGAAAGTAGTGTCTGAAGAGCTTCTGGGGCATTCAGGGGTTGGTGGGCGAGATGACCATACTGGGCCTTGGTCCAGGCACAAAAGGTGGCCCCCTCCCCACGTGAGCTTCACATGGCAGCCCCTTGGCCCACGTAGGTCCCAGAACACGCTGAACCCTCCTGCCTCTGGGCCTTGGCACCCATCCCTCTGCCTCCTCACCCTCCCAGATGCTAGTTCTCCTGAGGATCCCGGGGGCCTCCAGGGAGGACCCAGCCCTGGCGGGCAGAGAATGGGGCCTCAAAGGTTGGGGTGCCCATGATCCACATGGTGCACCAGGCATGGCTGATGGAACCACGGAAATCTCAGAGGGAGGCCCTCCTTTGTTCTATTTTGGAACCTTGGGTTTATAAGAGTTGGGCTATTCCTAATTGCTCGGCCCAGACACACTCCCCTCCTTGGCCTCTACATGGCCCACTTGATTTACTTTAAAAAGCCCACAACCCCAAACATGCCAGGATTCTGAGGACAACCAGCCCCTCAGTGCTCCCATGACCATGACCACTGTCCTGAGTCCTGGGTCTGGGGTTCCTGTGCTTTCTGCCTTAAATAGTGTCACTGCATCAATAAGTATTGCTTAAGGTAAGTATATCTTAGGAATGTTCCCATTCCTAAGATATACTTATTAGTTTTTTGTTTTTTTTAATATCACTCAGATGCATGTACCTTTTAAACTTAACGCTATCAAGGGGAAGGGACAGCAGCTCGGTACCCCCACCCGGGAAGTTTGGCTGCGGATGACGTTTGTCCATTTGTCCCGTTCCAGGCTCAGGCACCCGGCTGTGTTGTCAAAGGCAGGGCTCTGGAGGAGAACCTAGGGGTGGGCCACACCGAAGCTGTGCTCAGACCGTCCCGTCCCAGGTTCTGTGTAGCCTCAGATGTGGAGGTGGCCACCCAGGGGGCTATGCCAGGTCACGGGTCTGTGCACACATTTGCAGGAGGATGGGGGGCTCCCTTGGCTGGGGTGCCCCCGTGCACCCTTCAGCTGTGTCCCTGGATGGCTGCGCAGCCCTTGGCCTCGGACGCACCCTTCATCCTGCTCACTGAAGCCCAGGAGCCTTCCAAGCACCGGGCAAAGTGCTTGAAAGAGCACTGGGGTCTGAGTGCCGGGAGAGGTGAGGGCTTCTCCTAGGTTTCCCAAAAGTGGCGCCTGTGGCCCTGGCCCAGCTGAGAACCAGCAGAGGCTCTGAAGGTGGACCTCTGGCCCAGTCTGGGGTGGGGGGCAGGGCTGCTGTTCTGCTCTGGTGGGCTGTGTCTGCCTTGTCATCACCCTGACAGCCAGCTGGCTCCTGGAGGTCTGGTCATCAAAGGGTGGTGCCCACGGACAGCAGCTACTTCTTAGAATCACCTAGGATGCCCTTAAGAAACAACCCCCCCCCCAACACCCTTTGAATCAAAGCCCAGGACCTCCCTCCACTGCTGAATCAGAACCTTGGATACCCAACTGTCCACTGAATCAGAGACCACCCCTCGCACTGAGTCAGATCTCAGACGCCCCACCACCGCTATATCAGAGCCCAGATCCCCCCAGACTACTGAATCAGAGCCCCCAGAGGGCACAGCACCTGTGGTTGTAGTGCTGGGGGGCAGGCTGGAGGCGGGGGGGGGGGGCGGTGGGGAGCAGGGAGTGTGTCTTATTTTCCACATTCCTTTCCCACCACACTGAAGCTGTGCTCAGACTGTCCGGGGATAGAAGCCCTTGTTCCCATTCCAGAGTCCGGTCCCAGGTTCTGTGTAGCCTCAGATGAAAGAGTGGCCACCCGGAGGGCTGTGCCAGGTCAAGAAGGATTCAAGGAAAAGGGGCAAGGGGTGGAGTCAGGACAGATTATGAAACCCAGGAAGGCGGGCTGATAGGAAGGGGGCTGTGGTGCTGCGTGTGCAGCTCATGCAGGAAGTGCTCGGGCATCGTGCAGGTGGAGTGTTTACACCACTAAGTCAGCAGATACTACACATCAGCGCTTCCCCCACCAGGGAGCTGGTTTATAGCTCACCGCTGGTGGGGAGACACGAGAGCTTCAGTGGGCAGCAAGCGGCTGGATCCAACACGCCCTCCCTTCCCCACGCCTGCAGCAAGGCCTACTCTGTCCTTGAAACAGCTTCTGTCAGGTGAGGTGGGGGCACTAGGCCACCAGGCTGATCTCTGGGATTAGGGGGTTTCTGGAGCAAGGATCAGGGAGGGGTAGGGGATGAAGACGGGAGGGGAGGGGAGGATCTCCAGGTGGAAATCTGCCTGCAGTGTTTCAAGTTACTGGGCCTCAAACGAGCTTAGTTCCTGGGGTTTAAAAGAGGAAAGTTGACCCTGAGCTTCTTCGGGTTTTGGGCCAGCAGTGGGTGCGGCCAGCTCCCTCCTTGGCAGCCTGGGGGCTAGAATGGTTTGCTCTGGTAGGCTGGATGGAAGCGTGTCCCTCCTGCCCTTCCCTCGCCAGAAGGGTTAAACTCCAGCAGCCGACACACCTTCCCTTCCACCTGGGCTGGCCCTGCTGCCCTCAGGCTCCCAAAAGAGCTGCTGCAGGTGGATGATAACGAGATGGGACAAGTCTGGGCCAGCACAGTGACCCCCGCCCTCCCTACCTGCTTTCCCCACCCCGCACAGCACAGCCTGTGTGAGCCTCTTCTTCAGACTCTCACTTCTTGTGCAGTGCGATCAGAGTGGAAAGGATCGGGGAGCCCTGTCGCCCCGGGGGTGGGAGAGCAAGGCTGGCCACACCTAGATTGAGGTCTCAAGGGACTGCAGCCTAGATCGGGCCCCAGGTCCTCACCAGGGCTGGCTTCACTGCCCGAGGTGCTGGCTGCTAAAACCACACTGCTTCCCAACACAGGGTCAGGCGGGAGGCCAGAGCATGGCTGACTTCCCCACTGGGGTCTGCCCTCCTCAGGAGGTAACTTGAGACATGGCTGAGCCCAAAAAAGCCACTGCCCTTTAAAGCCAGCTGTATGGGAGCAGGCCAGGCCTGAGCGGGGGAGGGAGGAGGAGCTGCAGCTGCTGGTCACCCCAGACCTTCCTGCCCTGCACCCAGCACAGGTGAGGGTCAGAGGCAGGGCTCTCAGGTAACATCGGGCACGTGGCCTGGCCCAGAGCTGAGCTCCTGCTGGGGGCTGAGGCCTGAAGGGAGGGGTGGCCGGCCTGGGTGCCAGCCCTCAGGTGTGTCTCTGTCCCCACACTGCAGGGCTGTAGCTGGGTGACTGCCTGACAACCGAGTCAGCCTGGCTTCCTCTCTTTCTCAGGGACGCGGAACCAGCCCTCCTGGCCATGGGAGGGGCAGTGGTCGAAGAGGGCCCGACGGGCGTCAAGGCCCCAGATGGGGGCTGGGGCTGGGCCATCCTTTGGGGCTGTTTTGTCATCACAGGCTTCTCCTACGCCTTCCCCAAGGCGGTCAGCGTCTTCTTCAAAGAGCTCATACGAGAGTTTGGGATAGGCTACAGTGACACAGCCTGGATCTCCTCCATCCTGTTGGCCATGCTGTACGGGACAGGTGAGGGGCTGTCATGCCAGGTGACTGCCTCTGGGAGTTCAGCAAGTTCAGTTCTGGACAAAAAGGCCTTGGGGTCAGGGGTTGGGTAGCGCGCCCAGCGTCTTCAGCCCCGGTCCCCAGGGGCACCTGGTGGGAAGCCCTCGAGGATGCCGTGGTCTCCAGAGTGCAGACGAGCACAGGCCAAGGCTGTCTGGGACCCTGTCCAAAGGGCTGTGTCTGCACAGCTGTGCTGGATCCCGGAGCTGTTCTTGCTGCCTGCACAGACCAACCAGAAAAGACCCCTCTAACGGGGACCGTTCCTTGTGAGCCATGCTTTGCTTAAAAGATGGGCGAGCGTGACCTGCACGCTGGGCACCTGGTGCCCCTGTGTATCCTGAGCCAGGGGCAAGGAGGCATCAGGGAAGGGCAGGTCTCTCTGGGCATGGAGAGCCTCGGTCCGGCCCCTCAGCTGCTGTCCCCCATCCCCCAGGCCCGCTCTGCAGCGTGTGTGTGAATCGCTTTGGCTGCCGGCCCGTCATGTTCACAGGTGGCCTCTTGGCGTCCCTGGGCATGGTGTCTGCATCCTTCTGTGGAAGCATCATCCAGCTCTACTTCACCACTGGGGTCATTACCGGTGAGTGAGGCCCCGCCAGAAGTGGGGCGGCCGGGTGGCGATCGCTCACGTTGATGGAAGAGAAAGGACCTCCCAGGGGTGGGCAGCTGTGGGGTGTACCCACCCAGAGCCATCCCGTCCCTCGTTCCCCGTCTGTCTCTCCCGGGCACGTGGGTTGGCAACAGGGGCTCTGAACACACGCCGAGTCTCCTCATGTCGACGCTTGTCAGACCCACACATAGAATCGTTCAGGCGGGAGCCCGTGCTGGGGAGAACTGGGGCTGGGCCACCTGCGCTCACCCACCCATTCCCCTCCAGGCTTGGGTTTGGCGCTCAACTTCCAGCCCTCACTCATCATGCTCAACCGCTACTTCAACAAGCGGCGCCCCATGGCCAACGGGTTGGCGGCAGCGGGCAGCCCGGTGTTCCTGTGCGCCCTGTCCCCACTGGGGCAGGTGCTGCAGGACCACTATGGCTGGCGGGGTGGCTTCCTCATCCTGGGTGGCCTGCTGCTCAACTGCTGCGTGTGTGCTGCACTCATGCGGCCCCTGGAGGCGCCCCGGCTGGGTTCAGGTTCAGGGCCTGGGCCCCAGCGGCCACCCCGGCGGCTCCTGGACCTGAGCGTCTTCAGGGACCGCGGCTTTGTCATCTATGCCCTGGCCGCCTCCATCATGGTGCTGGGGCTCTTTGTGCCGCCCGTGTTCGTGGTGAGCTACGCCAAGGACCTGGGTGTGCCCGACACCCAGGCAGCCTTCCTGCTCACCATCCTGGGCTTCATCGACATCTTCGCGAGGCCCACCGCCGGCTTCATCACAGGGCTCAAGAAGGTGCGGCCCTACTCTGTGTACCTCTTCAGCTTCGCCATGTTCTTCAACGGCTTCACCGACCTCACGGGATCTACAGCCAGTGACTACGGTGGCCTGGTGGTCTTCTGCATCTTCTTCGGCATCTCCTACGGCATGGTGGGGGCCCTGCAGTTCGAGGTACTCATGGCCATTGTGGGCACCCAGAAGTTCTCCAGTGCCATTGGCCTCGTGCTGCTGCTGGAGGCCATAGCTGTGCTCATTGGGCCCCCGTCGGGAGGTGAGTGCTGGGGGCAGGGTGGGGAGCGAAGTTCCTCCACTCCCTGAGGCCTGGCCAGGCCTCCGGGCAGTTCCCACACCTGCTCTTCCTGGGGACGGTACTCACCATGGGGGGCTCTTAGCTGGAGGGACCCCCCCTCCCCCACTGCTCCCAGCCTTGTCTAGCCAGGCCACCGTGTACCTCAGCACATGGCCAGCCAGTGTCAGGAGAGAACATGGCCTCTCACACACCCTGGGTCCCCCTCGGTTCACTGTGGGAGGAGGCCACGGGCTTGAGTCGTGGCCCAGGTGATGGCTCCAGGGTGGAGTGCTGGTCCTCCTTTCTGGCTGTCCCCACACGCCGGGGAGGCTCAGAGCTGAAGATCGGGCCGGCTTCTGTTACGTTGGGCTTTTGCTTTATTTTTTGATAACTGAGAAAATAATGGTGTGCGATTAAAATGGTGTGGACGGTGGGAGCAGTGTGGCCAAGTCCCCACCAAGCCTCTGCACCTGGGTTTGGGTCTCTCCAGCCAACCCTGTAGTCCCCCTACCTCCCACTTGGCCTTGGGCCTCTGGCTCTTCCTGCCTGGAGAGGTCTGGGGCGAGGGTGAGGAGGTGCCTGAATCGTCACTGTCTCGGGGTCCCAGGGTCCTTCTGGGGCCCAGGTGGTTCCTATGAGGGCCACCACAGTGACAGGCAGTGGGGCCAGATCCCTCCAGGTGCCTCCACCTGGCAGGGGATGAGGCCCCACCGGAGGCTCTGCTCCAAACCCTTGTCAAAGCCACTCTGCTTTAGCCTCTGAGTCTGTGCGGCCTGGGGGAAGGTGGTGGGGGTGAGGGTGGCTGCCTCAGGGGCCCTGGCCTGTCCCCGGCAGGGCACTGGTGACTGGGGGGATCCGGGGGAAGCTTCAGCCCTGGGCTGACCCTGTCCCCCTGCACTGCAGGCAAGCTCCTGGATGCGACGCACGTGTACCAGTATGTGTTTGTCCTGGCGGGGGCTGAGGTGCTGGCCTCCTCCCTCGTGCTGGTGCTGGGCAACTTCTTATGCATTGGGAAGAGGCCCGAGGCGGCCACGGAGGAGGAGCATCACAAGCCCCCCGAGGACGTGAAGGTGGACTCTCGGGAGGTGGAGCAATTCCTGAAGACAGAGCCTGAGAAGAACGGGGAGGTCGTTCACACCCCAGAAACGAGCGTCTGAGCTGGGGGAGGCCAGCAGGGGTGGCAGGGAGCTGGACAGGAACCATCAATGCTCGGATTTATTTCACAAACAGGACTAGCTTGGGCGGGGCCGTTGGCTCCACGCCGGCCGCCCGGGCAGCGGATCATCGCCCGATCAGTGTTTTTCAGGGGAGGTGGCAGGGTGGAAACGTGTCATTCCAAGGTGGATCTGTGGTGAAGCCAAGCCGTGAGGTTATGAGCGGTCTGCACCAGGGACCCCACCTGCTGACCCCAGGGAGCCCGGTGCCCACCGCTGGGCTCAAGGACCCAGAGACCCACGCTTTGGAGACAACACGATTTTAATCAGGGGGCAGGGCCGGGGACAGCTGCAGAGTGGGCACTGCCACGACAGGCCTCCCTGCGTGCCCGTGAGCACCCCATCCCGCCTGGTCTCCCCATGCGCCCCAGCCCACCCCTCTTTGAGCGTCCAGTGGACAAAGGTCCCTCCTTCACCTCTGAAGGTTTGAGATAAACCTGCATGTGGGAGGCACCATCTCAGAAGGAATATCTTCCAGGAGCTGCAGGAGTTTTGCTCTACGTAGGGGCAGTATTCTAACTGTTCACCCCAAATCTCACTTTCTTAACAAATAGCCTGGTTATTTTTACAAAGTGGTTCTGGTCCTTGTCAGCCATGTCGGCCTTCTAAGCACTGCTGGTTCTGGACCCTGCCCTGATGGACCCCAAACGGCTCAGAGTGTTCACACAGCACCCTGGTGGCTGGCAGGGAAGGGGCCACGCTGCAGGGGTGTGTCCACTGAAGCTGAGATATACGTGTGGTTTCTGTTCACTGGTGTGTGTTTAAAGAAAATGATCTGCCTTTTTTTTTTTTTTTTTTTTTTGCGGTACGCGGGCCTCTCACTGCCGCGGCCTCCCCCATCGTGGAGCACAGGCTCCGGACGCGCAGGCTCAGCGGCCATGGCCCACGAGCCCAGCCGCTCTGCAGCATGTGGGATCCTCCCAGACCGGGGCACGAACCCGCGTCCCATGCCCCAGCAGGCGGACTCCCAACCACTGCGCCACCAGGGAAGCCCCTGCCTTTTGTTTATTCGCCCCTCAGTCACCGCATGTGGTCAGCACCCTGGGCTGGTATCTGCTCCCCATCCTCCTTGAACAGCCCCACTCAGCCTCACCCCGGGTACTTCACACCCACCTGCCCTTGTGGCCAGCGGCGGCCTGTGTGGCTGGGAGCCCGGTCAGAGGCCGCTGGGGCCGCCTCAGTAGGTGGTGCGTCGAGGGCGCTGGGGACGGCAGCAGGCACCCTGGCGGGCCGCGTGCAGCCGGAGAGATGCCACGTCCCTGCTTCTCTGCAACGAAAAGCAAGCGAGAGCTCACATCTTGGGTCTGCCCCAGAGATGTCGCCCCGAAGGGGCTGCTGTCTCCCTCCTCCATCTGTCCCTTGAGCTCTATGAGGGAGCCAGGCACCTGCCCACAGTCCCCTGCCTGGTCTGTCATCCTTTCTGTCCTTCCTTCCCCTCTGCCAGGGGCTTGGGCTGTGGGCAGTGCTAGCAGTCACAGGTATCAAGTGGTAGCCCTGCATCCGCTGACCTCACCCCGTAATAAGGTGGGCCAGGCAGGGCCCCCAGGCCAGTCCCTGGGCAAAGCTGAGCCATAAGCGCCCCACTTGTTAGGTCTTAAAGGGCGAGAGCCCCACCTGTGGTCTCTGCAACCACCTACCTGAGCTGGAGGGAGGCAGGGAAAAGGATGCAAGTGGGCAGCCTGCTTGTGCCCTTCCCCCAGCCACCTCCCAGCCCTCATCACACCGCCCCCTTCTCTCCTGATATGAGCTTGGCCTGGCTGTCGCCAGTCATTCAGTTACCCTGGGTCTCCTGGAACCAGCTGTGGTGGTGACCAGGGCCTCAGTATCCCACGCTAGTACTCCCTCACTCTCACTCAAAGCTGCCTCATGCATCCCCCCTCCCTACTCGAGGACTGGCGACTCTCTACACGCATGCTCTGGGGACACTGTTCAGTGCTTCTGAGATGGTCAACGTGTGGGAGTTGCTCCGCTGGGGGTGGGACCCACAGCTGGTCTGGGGCTGGACCCATGCACCCCAGGGTGGACCTGAGGCCCCATGCCCACACAGCAGCGACACCAGCTGGTTAAAGCATCCAGGGGCTCTGCCAAGATTGGAGACTGATCCGCAGGGGCCCTGGGAGAGAAGGTGACCAGACCATCTTGACTGCCTAGTTTTCTGGTTCCAGACGTTTCCAACTGTGCCCAAGACACAGAGAAAAAAAACTTCCTGTCCTCAAAGTTGTGGCTGCCAAGAGTCCTAAGAGCAATTGACGACAGTTGTCATCAGTGCTCTGGCGTGGATGGGGCTGCCCCTAACCCTCTAGACGTCCCACTAAAGAAGACTCACACCCAGCATCCTGTGAAGACCCAGATGCCCGTGCTGAGCCCACTCTCATGGGCCCTTCAGCACCTCCTTGGAGGACACATACATAATCAGCCTAAATTGGGGGGTGGGGTACACGAGCCAGGCACCCTGGGCTGCTACCCCCACCCTGGCCAGACCTCGGGGCACCTGCCACCCTGTGCGGAGAACACCTTAGGACACGTGTGCAGGCCCCACGCTATGAGAGCCTGGCAGGAGGGCAGACCCCACCGTCAGTGGCTGCCTAAGGGTCCTGCCAATGGCAGTCTGGAAGGCAGCCGCCTAGACCTGCAGGGCCCCCTCATGGTTCCCTAAAGGACACTCCCCTGTAACCCTAAACACCCTTACAGGTAATGACGCCAAGAGGTGTGCTGCTTCCAGAGCTCCCAGCAGATGGAGACGGGGCGGGAGGCAGGGCAGGCAGCGGGAAGGGCAGGAGAGGTCCCCTCCCCCAACACAGGAGTTTCCAGGAGGGTCTTCAAGCACCACTCTCAGTGGTGATGGGGCCTGGGGGAGGGTGGGAGGTGGAGGCATGGGCCCGGAGCTTGCTCTCCTGAGCATGGAGCCTGCCACGCGCGTCAGGGGGTGAAGCTCTCTGTGTCAGGCAGACAGAGGTGGCAAGGGGGCTGGGGAGCAGGACAAGCAGGCTCTGAGCGAAAGATGACAGGGTCCCTGTCCTGCCTGTGGTCCACCTCCTGGCAGGAAAACAAGAGGTGGCTCAGGGCTTGCCTCGTCACCATTTCAGCTGGGTCCAAATGTCAGCAGGCTGGGGTGGGGAACCCGCAAAGAAGAGCTCAGGCCCTTTTGGAACCTCAGGGACCACTGGCATAGCCATGGTGGCTTAGGAGGAGCAAAAGCAAGTTAGCAGCAGGTGGGAGATCCACCTGCCCCACCTGTTCCCCATGCATGTGGGTGGGGCCGCCAAGCTTTCCCTGCAACGCACGCAAGGCCAGCATGCTCAGCCCCAGGACAAGTGGGTGTGGACCAGGAAGTGGCTGATTACCACATATCCGTGGGAGCACATCTGTGGTCCCAGTTCAAGAGGGACGGACCTTCCCACTCTGCCAGCCCTGCAAGTCACCGTGGGCAGGAGAGCCTGCTGGGGACCATGCTTTCTCACTCAGCGCCATCTGGAGCTCCCAGGGGTAGGAACTTCTTAGGCTCCAACAACTCCAGAGGGAAGCGGAGGCCATGAGCCCAACAGATGGATGGATGATGTCCCCTTGCAGCCGCTGCCTTGATTAGAAAGGACAACACCCGGGGCATGGGGCATGCAAGGTGGTGTTCTCACTGGGATGGCGACTGCCAGGTCCAAGCCCCTGCGTCCCAGCAGGGGCCCACTAGCAGCCACTTCGAGCACCCACCACGGGCAGCAGGAACATGGCTACGTGTCAGCTACCGTGCTCTTCACTCCCCAGAAAACCCAAGGTGGGTGGAAGCACTTCCTTCCCATAAAGCTGGTTAAGGCAGGGGACTGGTATGTGCACATGGCCTGCACCGGCAACAACTCAGCCACATCCATGCCACGTCCCACAGGCTCATTCCACCTACTCCTGAGCAGCTTACAAAGTACACCAACAGGCTTCAGAAGGACAGACACGAATGCCCAGTCTCAGAAAATTAGTTTCAAATAGTTAATCTAAACAAATCAAAACTCAAACTGATGAAATAAAGACCACATGGCAGGGGCAGGGAATAAAGGTAGAAGTCGTCATGAATTTATTATTTACACGGTAGTTAAGGACACAAATACAGTGGTCATACAAAAGCGCAGTTCAGAGACTTGGCAACGGATACACAGGTTGATACAGACATTCCAACTATGTTTCCTGCAAGTCAGGATGGGGAGTTAAATAAGGGGGGGACACAACTGTCCACAACCACACTGCTGAGGACTGGGTCAGAGTCCACTTCTCAAATGCCATCTGGCAATTTCAGGTGGAAACCTGGATGCAGAATGTTGGGGCTGCGGCTGCTAACACCTTGCTGGGAAGGGGAAGCCCACCTCTGCAGAAGGCACTGGGCCACAATGAAAGCCCCCAACTCGCTCTGACCCACGCGAGCTCCCTCTGCACTCCCAGAAACACAGCCCGACCTGGCCAAGTGCCCACACCCCAAAACACTTACAGAGTAGCCAGCTCAGGAATCAGAAAGAAGTAAACAGCTGCGTTCTGTGCCATCAGCAGCAGTCAGGGCGTCCTAGGACCAGCATCCCCGTGCTGGGACTTTGGGGGCAGGAAGGGAAAACACAGACGTGGACACCTTTTAGGTGCCTATCTTCCTACGAGTGTCCCAGTTTCCAAACAGAACACACTGCAGGGGGATGATGCGAAGAAAGGTGAAAGTACCTATGAACATATATATTGCACCTCGTTTCCAGAGACGGGGGCGCCTGTCTACCGGCCACCACTACTACCTGGTGCCTCTGCTACTGCAAAGTGAGGGAGAGCGTCTCAGGAAACCACCTGGAGCTGGGCTGCCGCAGAAGGTCTTTCTGGGGAGATTCAGCCCTGCTCTGACTCTTGGCCTCTGTGGGGTCACTATGTCCCAGGGAAAGTCACAAAAGCGGGTGACCCTTCACCCTCCTGGACAATCAGGTCATCAGAGTCACCTGCTTCTTGGCACTTCAGAGTGGATTTCCTTGGGCTCGCTGGCCTTTCTGAGCAACGCTGGCACCCAGGGCAGATACCATGGCCCTTGGTTTTGAGCACATAGATATTAACACAGATTAAGGGCCAATCTGCACTGGTAATATTGACAGCCTACTTAGAAAATCTCCCAGATTCAAAAGCATTGAGGCAACCACCACCAAAATAATCACACACGACTCCACGGAGGGGCCCAAGTCTCTCAGTTTGAAATCCTCTCCCGAGGGATCAGCGACACGACGCGAAGCCACAGCTTCTGCAGTCTTCAGGCTCAGCTTCCTTCTCGCTGCGTCTGGGAAGGTCAGATCGGTGGGCTGCTCTGTGGGGAAGCACCCGCTGCGCCCATGCGTGTAGCCAGCACTTTCTAACTGCTCTGATGATTCAAGAATCCCAGCGGGTCTGCAGTGAGCAGGCATTTCAGTTTACGGTGGGGGAAAGGAGCATGACAGCCAAAACCAGGTTAATGAGGTCACGAGACACACGGCACACACGGACACACACGTTACTTACACACGCGTATACACGTGATAGAATTTCTGATGAGAAAATCCCTTTTCCACAGTGACCACACAACAAACCACGAGACGCAGACCATGGAAACCCACGTGCTCTGCTCCCTGCCTCACTCCTTCTACACGAACTCCACATCAGTGCCTGCTTTAGAATTCTTTAAAGTCAGCATCTTCAAGACCGCAAAAACAGACATGAAAGAAACAATAAAGACAGATTTCTTCACACAGATTTAAGCCAATAATTTTTAGCAAAATGATACAAAACTGTCTTAACCAAGTAGAAGATCGGTAGTTACAGTAGACTCGGCAGGGACATGGGTATGCCACCACAGAGGGGACTGAAAGGCTCTTGAATGGGAGTTTGATTCTCTCTGCAACCATCTCACTGCCTTCGTCCCAGCCCCGCTAGAACCAAGTTCATGGGGGCTCAGTGCAGCCCCTGGCGATGGCAGCGCTTGGAGTCTGTCCGGCTGGGTTTGTGTTTTGTTTCCCCCATGGGCGTCGCTGGGTGGGTGGCCTGGAGAGGTCCCGGTGTTAACATTTCGGTTCTAGACCGGGGGCGTGTCACTAGTAACAGAGTAGATCAGCCATGCATTGTCTGCCCTCAGCAAAAAGGAGAGTTCTCATCGGTGCACGACAGACTGCAGACCACTGGACGCCACCCGACCGGGAATCTGTCGGAGCCAAAGCACAGGAGAAGGTCAGCGTGAGGCCAGAGGAACGGAGCCGGTTGGCCTTGGGCAGAAAACACCAGTGACAGTGCCCTGGTGGGGAGGGGGCAAATGCCGCCTAGCCCCTCTGGACACGCGCACCCCCAGCTGCTCTGGAAGGTCCTTCGAGTCCAGGATACGTGCAGCAGAAAGAGTGACAGGAAGACGGGGAAGGAAGAGCCATGCAGGCAAGGAGGCTGTGGGGCCGCGAGCTCATGATCAGTCAGACCAGAGTCCAAGCGGGCAAGAGATGCTTGCTCCCAGCCCCCCTTCCTGGAAAGTAGCCTGGTGTTCCAAAAACAGGGACCAGGCCCCAAGCGGGCACTGGGACTCCACGTGGGGCAAGACGTGAAAAGCATTTCCCATCAAGATGTCCCCAAGAGTGCAGTCACGTTACAACTGCAGCTGGTCTCCCACCACAGCACCGAGTGGACAGAAGCTGCAAGCCCTCAGCCGGGAGGAGCCACAAGAGTTGCCACCAAGAGGGGAGCCTGGCTTGGATGCCCAGCCATGCACCAACGGCAGTGAGCGGGTGGCTGTGGCTGATGGGTGAATACAGACGAGAGCGTGGTGGACAAGATGCTAGGCAGAGACCAAGTTCAAAAAGAAAAACAAACGAGGAGGACAGAAATCAGTGCTAAAGGAAGAGAGATGACAAAGCCGGGACAGCAGGGACCATCAGGAGTGTCTCACGCAGCAAGAGTGCAAGAGCCCCTGCCAAGCGCGGCCCCCACAGCCAGCATGACACGACACACGTCCAGCGACCGACCTGGAACCACGCGGCCCCGAACCTTCTGAGGCCCCTGGGGCCACTGGAGCCGAGACTGGGCTCCTGCTCCCCACGCCGGCTCCCAACTGGAGACCACAGCAAAGGCCAAAGGCCAACAGACAGGATTCTGGGGTCACCCCAGACTGGACAGCCCACCACAGCTGCTCTAGAATCCACGTGAGGAGAGGACCTGGGCCAGGGGCCTTGCTCTACCTGGGGCACCTGGCATGCAAGCCCGACCCCCTGCGTGCTCCCTCAGGTCGGCGAGCGGGCGGCAGCTCCCACCCCGCCCGGCGCCTGCTGAGGAGCCCCGCCGTGAGCACACTCACCCAGTGCTGCCTTCCGACGGGGAGACGTGCAGCTACTTGCCGTGATGTTCGAAAGGAATGCTATTCTGAGGTGGGGGGAAAAGACAGCTGTTGGTAAGGGTTACGCTGGCCGGACCAGCACGTGAGGCCCTCCTGTTTCCGCAAGCACTGCCTCGCCTTGCCTCAACCAGGTCCATGACCACTGGCCAGGGCCGCTCGAGGGGACCCAGGGACACAGGAGCTCAGTCTCGCCTCTCGAGAGTGGCCCCTGGACATGCAGCCGCTGCTGCTCCTTGAGGACGGATCTGTCAATGGGGCCAACAAGGGAGACCCTTCCCAACTCTCACGTAGTAAGAAAACTGGATGCCCAGACGGCAGCCCCTCCATCAGCTCTCGGGACCAGCAGCTCCCCAAGGCCTGTGCTTGGCAGGTGGAGAGGACACCACCTCCCTGTGACTAAAGGACTGGACACATTTCCTCACTGACACAAGGAAGAGGACACGGTTGTGGACCTTACTTGGGGCGCAGGAATTAAAACGAGTAAGCCTGAAGGAAAAACTGGCACCACGGACCAGCATCACGTTCTACCAATAGCACTGGATGGAGGAGGCCCTCCTCACAAAGAGAAACATGACAAACAGGTTCATCCACCAGGAGCCCTTCAGTCTTCACATTATTCCAGCTGGAGAGGCCAGATTCGCAGGCCGGGGTCAGGGATGTGGGGACTGTGGTCCCTGGAGAAGCACGTGGGGGCGAGGAGGAACGGCCAGGACAAGCAACACACATGTCACGCCCTCCCACCTCCAGCTGGACAGGGTCGGCAGGGCCCTCCCCCAAGCAGGCGGGCGGCTCTGGGCACTTCTGAGCTGAGGATGAGCTACTCCTTTGCACTCGGTGCATTGGCACAGGACGCAACCTCTCCTCTTCGAGCGGCAAAGAGGAAGTGGGTAGGAAGCAGCCCCCGCCGGGCCACAGGAAGGCCACTCTGTGCACACGTGGGTCTGTGCACACGTGGTGCCGCCCCCTGGACTGGTGTGTCACTGCCCCTACCTGCATCGTATCTTTGCGGGGGAGGGCGATGAATGGAGGCCACAGAGTTGTAAAAGCTGGAGCAACTCTGACCACGCCCTTGGTGGACAAGAGCCTTTCAGAGTCTCTTAGGAAGAGCGCCTGGAGGATGACCAGAAAAACCCAAAGGACCGAGCTGTCCCCAGGATGGAGGCCCCCGGGGACACGCCCTCAGGGGCTTTGTCCTCAACATGAAGATCCTAAGGAAACCCCCAGGGTGACTAGAGTGCTTCTTTTGGGAGAGGATACCCCCAAATCGAATCTCTTCAGAGACTCCCCGCAGTGCTCAGGCCCACATGACACTTCTTTGTATGGAAAGCAGAGAGAGAACCAGAGAACAAAGACACGTGATTTTGAGGACAGACCCTGGAGCTGCGTGTGGTCAACGCTCATGGGTCGGTGGCCTGAGGGGTGGACACAAGCCGGAGAAGAGGCTAGACTAGGACCCATAACTACCCGGCACCCTCAGAACCCTCTACCTCTGCCGTTTCCCTCAACGATCCTCAGAGCAAAAGACATTTTCTTGTGTTAAAAAAAAAAAGTTAAGCCTGTCCCTTCCTTGGTCCTTGATGGCTGAGGTGTTCCAGGGCCCTCAGCCAGGCCCACTTGGCCAGGGGCAGCAAAACACCTTCCAGGACCTGCTCCCAGCTGCTGGCTCATCCGTTCCAGGGCTCATGGAAGAAACACGTTAAGCCCTTTCCGTGTCTTGTGGTCACAGAGGAGGGGTGTGGGGCCGGGAGCCCTAAGAGGCCCAATCTCATCACTCTGGCCAGACCCGCTGAGCCCCACAGTTCAAACGACCTGCGTCTTCAGCCTTTTTGAGAGAAAATTACCATATAAGAACCCATTTCTAGTAGAATTACTAGTAAATTAGAAGTGTTTGCTAAAAATACTATTTCACTTGATTAAAGAAAACTGGTCAGGAGCACTTCCTCTGCCTGGGCACACCTTGCTCCTCTGCCAGGAGACCAGCTGGACACCACAGGACCGAGGTTCTGGGCAATTCTCACAGACCCTGTGCCCTCCTGATCAACGTGCTCAATCCACCACATTCAGCAACAAGCTACACCTACTGCCCAGCAAGCACAGGGGGAGGGCAGGGCGCTAAATGTAAACCTGAGGCATCGTGGTGAAGCAGACGGATGCTGCCCCAGTACCTGGCCAGGACCTGGGCTTCGGCCATTCCTGAACTCACCACCTGCCCACCCAGCAGACGCCACCGGGTAGTCCCGGCCCCCACAGGACCCCTGCCCACCCCCACTGCCCATGGGAGGAGACCCTGAAAGCTAGTTGAGGAAAAACGTCCGCAAGCAGGTAAAGAGCTGCTCTGCTGAGGGAGGCGCGCCAGTGAGACAGAAAAACAGCAAGGAAAGCCAGACGGGGAAGACGACGTGGGTGGAGGAGGCCCCGGGGCCAGGCCCTGCACCTCTGAGCACACTCGCCTTGCCAGAGAGAAGACAAACGTCAGAAGGGGCATCAGAAGACAGGAACGCACAGTACGTCGCCAAGTGCTGGGCATGACACTGCAGAGTGACCGCCGGCAATATGCCACGCCCCACCCCCCCGGGTTCTCTGCTGGGGGAGCACCTGACCAACGAGAACGAGGACAGAGTCCCAAAGGCTGGAGGTGCCCACGACAAACGGCGTGAGCAGGCTGGCGTTTCCAGTCTACCCAGGGAAGACGGCCAAGCCTCCAAAGCTGGCTGGGGGCTGGGGGCCACACGGAGGGCAGCTGGAGAGAAAAGGTCCCGTGGCACATCCCAGCACAATTGCGGGGGTGGGGGCTGGAGGTAGAGCCCTTACCCCACAAAGCTTGTCACAGAGGCTCTCAACCAACGGGCCAAACTGCGAGGGGCACAACATTCCCCCAATGGTTAAAACACCCAAAAATGGGGAGAAAGGAAGGCAGGAAAGAAGGAAAGCCTTCGAAACTATCATCCCACTCTGCCTGGAGCCCGTAAGACCAGACCAAACATGGAGAAGCCAGAGGCCTGCAGCACCCAGCCTGGGTGAGATCAGGCGCCGGCCCGCGGGGCGCATACCTGTGAGGTGGACATGCGGGAGGTATCTTGCCGGCCCGTGAGGTCGGACGAGGAGATGTTGACTGGGGCACCGCGGTGCAGCCGCATACTCACTTTCCGCTCTCTTTCCATGCCGGACACGGGCCTAGGAGAGGTGTTCGCTGGAGGAGAGGGAGACAGGGGCGAGTGTGAGGCCCCTGCAGCCCCACGCTCCAGCACGGGGTCTCTCCTTGGGAACCACGTCTAACAAGGACCCTCGGCTGCCTCGGTGTCGGGCACAGGACAGGCTATTGTACCCTAAGACTAGGCCGGCACCACAGGCTCTGCTGATGCCCCGGGAGCGAAGCACCAGGTGTCCAGTGGGAGGGCAGCCGGGGCCTCTGCCTACAACACTTGTCTCGACAGGCAAGGAAGAGGCTGGAGAGGTTTGTGGTGGAGGATGTCGTGCCGTGAGAAGGACAAGAGGCAAAGCAACAGAGCTCACAGGGAACACAATCCTTCAAGAGGCCAACGTCTGGGAAACACATTCCCGAAGGCACTGTCCCAGGGCGTTCCCTGGACTAACTTCGGAAATAAGAACTGGTCAGAGTAAGGATGCACATGTCTTCACCCATCAGGCACTCCTGCCTAGACCCCACGAGGTCACACACTGGAGTGTCCAGAGCAAGTGACACTCAAAACAGAACCCCCACTGCCTGCAGAGCAGGGGCCGGGGTGCAAGCTACAGCCCCGGGACCACTCACCAGTGTGTGAGGTAGGGGTGAGGGGGGTGGGAGGAGCCACCTCCTGTGTCCCCCTCAGCCGGCCCGAGGCCGTGGAAGGGAGGCCGCGTGTGGCTGGATTTCTGGAGTGTCTCAACCGCTCCTCTCGGTCCCGGCGTTCCCGCTCAGCATCGTCAGCCGCCCGGCTGGCTCCCTACAGAGGAAAGAGGGCGAGACCAGAACTGAACTGGGTTTGGTGAAAAACCACCTGAGGCACTTGGCTGCCACTCGAGAAAACACAGGGGCGTGTGGGACAGTCTGCCCGCAAAGCCGTCCACAGCCTCGCAGCAAGCCAGGCGCTCTTCCCTCTGGGTCCACGCATGGCCTGTCCCACAACCGTGGGAGAGCAGAACCAGGCTTCTCAGTCTCCTCTTCCCAGCACAGCAGAGGAAACCCCCACCCCATCGCCTCAGCACCCCCTCAGAACCCAGACACCAACGGCACCTCGCGGCCCTCTTCTCTGTGACCATTCACACGGGGATGGGAACCAGCCCAGGTCAGAGGTGGCCCAATGCGGCGACAGTTGGGGGAGTCTGCAAGGCAGGTGGGAGGGACAGCATTTGGTTGGCTGAGGGGTCCAACTGGAGCCCAGACGCCCGGGCCAGGCCCATGTCCTGTTGGTGCACTTGAAATAAGGAGGCCAGCAGCCAGGCTCATCCCGGGGGGCCATGTGGTGGGTACCGCCTAAGCTAAGCTAGTTACTCCCAGAACAAACAGCTAGTTACACTTTCAGTGAATATCACACCAGAAGCACGGGGACATTTGATTTTAAGTGGTAACGCTAAGATACCTGCCCTAGTAGAGGTCACATCCTAATTACCAGCGCTGTAAGGCAAGAGTCTGAAAACTGCAGCCCACGGGCCAAATGCAGCCACACCTGATCCTGCAAATACGGTTTTCTTGGCACAGTCACACCCACTCACTGCCGCACTGCTTGGGCAGCTCTCCAGTTACAACACAGAGTTGAGTGGTCGCACCGCTGTGCTGACGGCAAAGTTAAAATTATTGACTGTCTGGTCCTTTACAGAAGAGATTTGCTGAGCCCCTCGGAGGGATGACAATGTTAGAACAAAGAACTTATTAAAGTGGCTCTGGCAGGAGGCCCACCCTGATGTCCAGACTCCAGTAACCTGCGGCACCACTCCCAAAGGCTGTCCTTCGAAGGCCATCCTAACAGAGGGGCCTGGCACCAGGATGGCATGGGCGAGGTCCAGGGCAGGCTGGCTCTGCGGGCTGGCCCCCGCTCTGGGAGGCTGCAGCCCCCCACCCCTACCTGGTCCCTGTGTGAACACCCCTGCACCTGTTAAGGTCACGGGACAAGGCTTCCTGTTTTGCACCCTCTGAAGAGGAGGCTCTGCTCCTCCATCAGATTTTGTCACCCTAGAAACCAGCCCATTTTTGTTTTAAGCTCATAGAACACATTTTTAATGAAAGAGAAAGTGGAAATCAAAAAAAAACTGGAATTCTGGCCGTAGTGTTGGAGATTAAACAAACTCACACAACAGATTCAGGGACAGGCGGCCTGTTTTAGAGAGGAAAACGAATTAAAGTTCAAGCCCCTCCACCCCCAGCCCCCGCAGTGTGCGTGCACACAACACAGGCTCACACTTAATGAACGAACTGGGTGACAAAGGAAATCAACTGTAAGTCTAGCTCATCACAAGGCCAAACGCAGACCTAACACACAGCGCCTCCCAGGCCACCCACCCCCTCGGAGGCCGGGCCTCGGCACAGCCTGGTAGGGGGAGGAGGAGGGAAGTCTTCACCCAACCCGGCGACAGCCACACCCCGTTGACAAGGAACTCACAAGCCAGAGCAGCCACAATGTCCTTAGGATGGATGATGATGATGATAAAATGACCTCAGCATCCTAAGTAAGAACCTTGGTCTGGGCAGACCTGCACTGTGGACATACCTCAGGCCCAGGAACCTCACAGCCCCGTTGCAGCCTTGAGGTGCCTTCTTCACTTGCCAACAGGCATCTGGCTTCTCAGAACCCCGCGTGCTCCCCGTGTGGCAGCCATGCATCCTGAAGCCCCACCCCGTGTAGCTCCCAGGAAGGGACGGCAGCAGCTAGTGGCCTTCTGCTGACCGGCATGCCCCTTCCACGCTGAGCAGTCAGTGAGCTGGGGGCGCACTTACGAATTTGAGCATGTTCCAGTCGAACACGTAGTCATAGGAGAAACCCTGGCGATGGAACAGGTTCCTGAAGAGCTGTCTCAGGTATGAGTAGTCAGGCTTATCGTCAAAACGCAAGGAACGGCAAAAATTCAGGTACGTGGCGAATTCAGCTGTAAAACACCATGAAACTCAGAGGTAACCGGCAGTACCCCTGACTGGGAGCCAGCATGGCGTCTGTCCACAAAACCCTTGACCACTCCCAGCCACCCAAACAGAGGGTGTGAAAGCTGGAACCTGAAACACCGAGCATGCTTTGAGGAAAGAGGCTGAGAAAACTGAGCACACAGAGCATAAAAGAGTTTCATCTGAGGCATTTATCACAGGGGCAGTCCCACAAAAACAAAAGGAAAACTCCCTGAGTTTTACGGCTCAGGAAGGTAGAGGAGCGCCAGGGACAGAAGGTTGAGGCCAGTTAAAGGGCAGGCCACCTGCTCACTCTTCACCTCCCCAACCATGCAGGACATCAGTGGGGCCTTAGCAGCCAGCCTCTGGGGGACTTCCCTGGTCCCTTTCCCAGAGCCTCACAGGCCCCCATCCTCCCACAGAAACACAGGGTTGGCTTGCTGTCCACCTGAGGACACTCACAAGGGTAGCCTTTACACAACACCTCAATGGGAGTGGACATCTTCTTCTCACTGATCCTCTCATACTTCTGCCTCTTGGTAGCAGCCTTCAGGCCCTGCCAGGGCAGCGAGCCCAGGTTGAAGTACATGAGCACGTAGCCCAGAGACTCCAGGTCGTCCCTTCGAGATTGTTCTGGGGAGAGAGGACAGTGGGTCAAAGCGGCAAACACCCCGCTTCCTGGGGATGAACTCAGAGCCACAGGGAAGGACACCTGGATTCCTTGTTTCAGCACAAGTGCCCCTGCTGTGCTGTTCAGAGACGCACCGCCACCTATCAGGAGGCCCCAACACGTGCCTGTCTCCCCACATCCCACAAGGTAAGGTCTCCAGGCCCGGACACCAGCCTCTGCTACAAAGGTTTGATGCCAGCCTCCACACCCAACATGCTAACCACCCTCAGGGCCCCCAGGAGGCTGTAGGACAGCCGGGCCTGTGGCCGGGGCAGGAGGGCTCACCGATGCCGAGGTGCGTGTTGATGGAGGCATACCGCGCCGTCCCGGTGAGGTTCTTGTTCTCGCGGTAGGGGATGTGCTGGTGGGTGCGGGCGTCCCTGTACTTCTTGGCCAGCCCGAAGTCGATGATGTAGACCAGGTTGCCCTTCTTGCCTAGCCCCATGAGGAAGTTGTCCGGCTTCACGTCTCGGTGAATGAAGTTCTTCGAGTGAATGTACTCAATACGACTAATCTGCAGGTGGAGAAGCAAGGGTGAGAGGTTGAACCCCAGGCAGTAGCCTGGCGGAGGGAACCCGGGGAACTCAGGCCCACACGCAGATGCACCCTGCCCGCCAAGGGTCACTATCTTTCACAGTTAACGAGCTTCCATGTTCTCCCTGTGCACTAACAGCACAGCCCTGAAGGCCTCATCAGACTGATGAATCTAACCGAGCTTGTGCTGAGCACGCAGGCTGCCCTTCACTTGAGAAAAATGAAGTCTTACCATTTGGTCAGCAAGGAGCAGGACGGTTTTGAGACTGAACTTCCTAGAGCAAAAGTTGAAGAGGTCTTCCAGGCTGGGTCCTAACAGCTCCATCACCATGACGTTGTAGTCCCCCTCAGCCCCACACCACCGGATGGTGGGGATGCCCACTGCAAGAGAGCCCATGTCAGTCTGCCTCCCACGCACCTGCACTGAGGGCACCTGTGCCCACGACGCCAGCAGAGGACTGGGCAGGAGCAGTCAGAGGGTGGGAGGCCAACTTCACGGAAGGGGTGGGACAAGGGGCTCAGGAGGAGGAGCTGCGCTCCCTTCCATGCCCCCAGTCTTCCCGTAACTGACATCCTGCATCAGTGCGATGCTTAATTAGTGCTGATACACCGTCATTAACTAAGGTCCACACTATTCAGGTTTCCTCAGTTTTAACCTCATGCCTCCTGCTACTCCAGGACCTGTCTTGGACCCCACATGACATTTACTCACCACATCTCCTCTGGCTGCTCTTGGCCGGGATGGTCTCTCAGACTTTCCTGGTTTGAATGACCCCAATGGTTTGGAGGAGGGCTGGGCAGGGGTGTGCAGACTGTCCCTCTGCTGGTTTGCCTGATTTTTTCTCGTTATTACTCTGGGCTTGGGGGAGGGAGACCACAGAGGGAAAGTGCCCTTCCCACCACATCCTGTCAGGGTCTGTGCTCTCAACACGACTCCTCACCGTGGCTGTGCCCTTAGTCACCTGGCTGAGGTGTGCCTGTCAGGTGTCTCTGCTGGGGAGTTCCTCTCTCTCCCCTTTCCATCCTGTTCTCTCTGCGGGGACGTCACCACGTGCAGCCCACACTTAAGGGGGGGTTTGGGCTCCCTCCCGGAGGGCACAGCCATTTATATATATGACTTGGAATGCTTCCACACAGATTTGTCTCTTCTCCCCGTTTACTTATTCGGTATTTTTTCCTATCAGTACGGACCCATGAGTGTCTATTTTATACTCTGGTCTGTACTCCAACACTATGTCACTCATTCTGTTGCTCCAAGCATCCCAGCCTTTGTTGCTCCTCCGTGGCTCCTGTGGCCCTTTAACACCCCATCACTGCAGGCTCTGTTTGTTTTGAGCACTGCCTTCCTTTCTGGCACTATAAGATCCTAAACAGGGCTTCCCTGGTGGCGCAGTGGTTGAGGGTCCGCCTGCCGATGCAGGGGACACGGGTTCGTGTCCCGGTCCGGGAGGATCCCGCATGCCGCGGAGCGGCTGGGCCCGTGAGCCATGGCCGCTGGGCCTGCGCGTCCGGAGCCTGTGCTCCGCAGTGGGAGAGGCCACAGCAGTGAGAGGCCCGCGTACCGCAAAAACAAACAAACAAACAAAAAAACCAAAAAAAAAAAAAAAGATCCTAAACAGTTTTAGTTTTGATATCAACGGGGCAAGTTTTCATTTTAAAATACATTTGCACATCACGTGAGAACAAATTTAACAAATCGATAGGTTATAAGGCATAATGTAACAAAAGCCTGTGGCCCACCACACAGACCAGGGACATTCCCAGTAATTGCATCTACTTTTACTCCCCTTTCCTCCCACACCTGCACCCCCCAGACAACAAATACACAGGACTGTACCCCTTCCTTGTTTTTAGTAAAGTGAGAGTGTGAGCTATGAAATACTCCACTTGGAGAGGACAGCACACTTCATCTATTCTTCCCTCATCTGCACTGTTTAGGGTTGCTTTCCCCATTATAAACAGTGCTGCTCAATACATTCTTATGTATGTCCGCTGGTGAAAATTCTCACATGTGAAATTCTTGTTCTTAGCTAGTTTCTCCAGGTGTAGACCTAGAAACACAGGGTACAAATTATCTGACTATACAAGATAATGTCAAACTGCTTTCCAAAATAAATAACCCACTTTACAACCCCACCACAAATGAATGAGTTCCCGCTGGATGCAAGGTCTCGTCAGAGCTCTTAATTTCTATCAGTCAAGTGGTAGATGTAAAATGGTGTCTCACTGAACTCTCAATTTGGATCTTTTTTCATTATTTATTGGCATTACATGTTACCTCTTCTCTAAAATGTCTATGCATATCTTTGTCATTTTTTTTCTATCAGGGTGTTTTTTTCCTATTTATAGCAGTTCTTTTATAAATTCTGGCTATTAAACTATTATCTTTTTTATGTGAGGAAAATACCTTTTCTCAGTTAATGACATGTTTTTTATTTTCTTTTGGAGTCTTTTGATGAGAAGAGATACTAAATTTTAACAAACATGAATGTATCAATCTTTTCTTTTAAGAGTAATGTGTTTGGTATCTTACATAAGACACCCTTCCCAAACTCAGTCAGAAAGAGAGGCTTATTATATTAAGAGTACTTCTACTTCCAGCCAAGATGGAGTAATGGGGACCCAATTTACCCTCACATCCACAATAACCAAGAAGAGAAAAGAGAACAAAGAACATACAGAAAGACATAGGTTTTCTAAGACGCTGAACATGAGGCAATGAATGACACTGACACCTGAGACACGATGAGCCCAGACTGCCCAAGTCCTGCCTGAGAGTGTGAGCAGAGAAGCAAAAACTGAGCAGATGAAAGTAGCATCGTCTCATAACTAAGCTGAGGAAGAATTTGAGGATCATTAAAATACCCAGCACACAAGAGGGTAATTCAGTGTCTGGCATCCAAAGATTACCAGATATGCCAGGAAGCAGAAAACGTGATCCACATTGAGATCAACAGAAACTGAGTTAGAATCATTAGAGAAGGGCAATAAAAGTTACTATAAACTATAACTGTATTCCATGTCAAAAGAAGTTAAACAAAGGCACAACATGACAGAGATATAAAAGACCCAAATCGGGCTTCCCTGGTGGCACAGTGGTTGAGAGTCCGCCTGACGATGCAGGGGACACAGGTTCGTGCCCCAGTCCAGGAAGATCCCACATGCCGCAGAGCGGCTGGGCCCGTGAGCCATGGCCGCTGAGCCTGCACGTCTGGAGCCTGTGCTCCGCAACGGGAGAGGCCACAACAGTGAGAGGCCCGTGTACCGCAAAAAAAAAAAAAAAAAAAAAAAGACCCAAATCTAGGGACTTCCCTGGCTGTCCAGTGGTTAACACTCCACGCTTCCAATGCAGGGGGTGTGGGTTTGATCCCTGATCGGAGAACTAAAATTCCACATGCCGCGTGGTGCAGCCAAAAAAAAGAAAAGAAAAGACCCAAATTTAACTTTCAAAGATGAAAACTACAAAGTCTAAGAGGAAAACTACACTGGGTGTGTGATTAACAGCAGACCAGACACTGTAGGAGAAAAAACTCGTGAACTTGAAGGCACAGCAGTAGAAGCTACTGGAAAAGCCAACACGAGCTTCAGAGCTGTGGGACAACATCAAGGTACCCGCCGTCTGTAACTGGAGGAGAGAGGGGAGGAGGGGGACAGAGGACACACTGAAAGAAAGAGCTGAGAAAAACGACCCACAGATTCAGGAAACTCAACAGGCCCCAAGCATAAGTACCATAAAGAGCACAACATTGACATAGCTGACAGTCAAATCGCTCACTAGTGATAATACGAACACCTTGAAAGCAGCCAGAGAAAAAAGACACGTTAGAGCACAGTGGAGGAACATCTTCCAAGTGCTGAGAAAAGAACTGGCAATCTGCCGAAAAACACCTCAGCAGAGACAAAATGAAGACATTTTCAGATACAGAAAGTGTGACGAATCAATCACCAGCACTGTGACATATGTAAAAGGATGTCCTTCAGGCAGGAGGCAAATGATGCCACATGGAAGTCTGGGCCTACAAAAAGGAACGAAGGGGCTTCCCTGGTGGCGCAGTGGTTAAGAGTCTGCCTGCCGATGCATGGGACACGGGTTCGTGCCCCGGTCCGGGAGGATCCCACATGCCACGGAGCGGCTGGGCCCGTGAGCCATGGCCGCTGAGCCTGCGCGTCCAGAGCCTGTGCTCCGCAACGGGGGAGGCCACAACAGTGAGAGGCCTGCGTACCGCAAAAAAAAAAAAAAAACAAAAAAACCCAATAAGAAAAAGGAATGAAAAGCAATGAAAATAACAACATAAGTACATAAAAAATTATTTAAATTTAAAAGATATGACTGCTTAAACAAAAATAACAACGCACTGCAATACTTACAACATGTAAATATAAACACATGACACCATCACGCAGGCAGGTGGGCAGGTGGAAGCCCACAAGGTCAGGTTCCTCTGCATCCTGCTAAAGAGATGACAGACCCTAACCCAACCACTAAAGTAACAACAGAGAGATAGTGACAGAATTCAACAAAGGAGATCATCACAAGAAAAATCATTAAGAAATGTAAAAAATACTTGATTAATCCAAAATAAGGTAAAAAAGGAGGGAAATGAAACAAAGACCAGATGAGACAAAAACTAACAGCAAACCCAATCCTGTCATTAATCACACTGAATGTAAACACCGCAGGTAAGGCACACTTTCTCAGATTAGACAGAAAAGAAAGGACCAGCTATACTGCCCTGCCCACACCAAACACCCTTCAGATACAACTAGGTCACAAGGAGGACAGTGTATCACACCAACATCAGATAAGAGAGCAGAAGGGCTATGTCAGCATCAGACACAGTAGAATGTGTAGAGGAATACTTCCAGGGATATTACCAGTCATCTCACAGTGATAAAGGCATTGACTGATCAAGAAAACATTATTCTAAACATTCACACAGCTAACAAGAGAGCTTCAAAATACATGAGGCAATACTGCAAAGAGACAGAGACAAATCCACAATCTTACTAGAGACGTCCATCATCCCTCTCAGTAGATCATACTTTTTTTCTCAGGTACGCAAGGGGCATTTATCAAGACAAACCACATTCTTGACATAAAACAATAAAGCTAAAAAGGATTCAAGTTATACAATGTATGTTCTCAGAAGACAGTGGAATTCAATTAGAAATAAACAACAGCTCTCTGTAAAATCCCCAAATATCTGGAAGCTAAATAATACAGTTCAAAATAACCCATGGATCAAGGAAGAAATCAAAAGGGGAATCAGCATCTGAACTACATGAAAATGAAAACTTATCAGGATTTGAGATGCTGCTATGGTAGGGGGAAAATTTATAGCCGCGAAATGTCTATACTACAGAAAACAGATCAATGATCTCAGCTTCCACCTTAAGAAAATACTTAATTAAACCCTAAGCAAACAGAAGTGAAATAAAAGATCACAGCAGAAACTAATGAAACAGAAAACAGAGAAACAACAGAGAAAATGACAGAGACCAAAGCTGTTTCTCTGAGAAGATTGTTGATAAATCTCTAATCAGACTGATCAGGGAAAAAAATAGAGAAGGCACAAATTACCAACATCAAGAATGAGAGGGAATTCCCTGGCGGTCCAGTGGTTAGGACTCTGAGCTTTCACTGCCAAGGGCCCAGGTTCGATCGCTGGTCAGGGGAACTAAGATCCCACAAGCCGCATGGCGCGGCCAGGGAAAAAAAAAAAAAAAGAATGAGAGGTAACATCACTGGATTCTACAAATATTAGAAGTCTAGTAGGGAAATGTTATAAACAGCTTTATGCCAATACATTCAATAACTTAGATAAAACAAACAAGTTATGTGAAAGACTCAAACCACCAAAGCCCTTGTATGCTGCTGGTGGGAACTAAGTACAAGCAGTCTGGCAGTTTCTTAAAGAGGAAAAACATTCGCTTACTTTTGGTTCAGCCATTCTACTCCAAGTCACTTACTCAGGAGAGAAAGAAATGAACGTCCATATGAATATCTACACAAAAGTTCATAGCAGCTTTGTGTGGAGTACCTGAAACCTGGAACCAACCCAAATGAACAGGTGCAGGGACAAAGAAACTACCCACACAAGGGAGTACTTCTCAGCAATAAAAAGGAGTAGCCATTGATACACACACAAAATCTCAGAAAAAGAACACACAGTACTACTCCCTGCACAGGAAACTTTGGGAAATGCAAACTAACCTATAGCAACAGAAGCAGATGACAGAGGGCGGGGGTAGAGGAACCACAAAAGGACCCAACAAACTTGAAGGGCGATGGATGTGTTCGCCGCCTTGATTATGGCAATGGTTTCATGAGAGGACACAGGCAAAACTTCTCAAATCACACACTCAAAACACATGCAGTTTGATTCACCTCAATAACGCTGATTTAAACAAATCAAAATGTTTTAGTCTTCCTCTTCACACTGAAGTCACCTGATCCACCTGAAAGTGGAGTTTGGGGTGAGGGGAGGCAGGACTCCCAGAGACCTCAGCACCGCGTGTTCACAAGGCCCCCCACACTGACCGTAACACCTCTTCCTCTGAAGTCAGAGTTCTGTGGCCACGAGGGTCTTTGTGTCCGGAGTGTGGGTGGCACAACACTGCAGGTGACCACACGTGACACTCCAAAGATGGACACAGTCCACACTCACATTTCCCCAACTGCATGTCCAGTAACGTCCTTCAGGCTAGTCCCCCTGCCCAGGGTACAATCTAGGACCATGCACCACCATGTTTAAGTCTAGAACAGTTTTTCAATCTTTCATCACAGAGACATATTTGAAGAGTTCAGGTCAATTTTGAACTGTCCTAAATTTGATTTGCCTGATTGCTGGTTCTGATCACCTGTCAGATGGAAATCTGCCAGATTTCTCCACCAAAAGGTACTTTTCTCTGTTATTGTAAGGTTTTTTTGGCCGCAATGCGGCACACGTGGGATCTCAGTTCCCCAACCTGGGATTGAACCTGGGCCCTCAGCAGTGAAAGAGCAGTCCTAACAACTAGGCCGCCGGGGAATTCCCGTCTTTGTTATTAATAAGTAATCTGTGGATGAAGCTTTGAGGGTAGTGTCAATACTTAAGTTGTACGTTTGCATCCACCTTTGATTACCGTCTAAACCAATCAATAATAAGTGCCCACAAAGTGGTGACTTTCCATTTCTGATTGTTCCTTCTGCCTCTCTGTGAAGCTTAATGTGTGTGTGTGTGTGTGTCATCGTGGACTCAAGAATTCTCCTCCCCTCCTCCATGTGTTATGTAAATTTAAGGATTATTTGTTCTAGTTCTGTGAAAAATGTCATGGGTAATTTGATAGGGACCACATTCACTCTGTAGATTGCTTTGGGTAGTATGGCCATTTTAATGATATTCATTCTTCCAATCCAAGAGCATGGTGTATCTTTCCATTTCTTTAAATCATCTTCAATTTCCTTTATCAACGTTTTACAGTTCTCAGCATATAAGTCTTTCACCCTCCTTGGTTAGGTTTATTCCTAAGTATTTTATACTTTTTGATGTAATTTTAAAAGGGGTTGTCTTTTTACCTTCCCTTTCTGATATTTCATTGTTGGTGTAAAGAAATGCAACAGATTTCTGTATGCTACTCTTAGATCCTGCTACCTTTCTGAATTCGTTATCATTTCTAGCAGTCTTTGTGTGGAGTCCATATATAGAGTTTTATATATATATACATATATATGTATATAGTATCATGTCATCTGCACATAATGACAATTTTACCTCTTCCCTATCAATCTGGATATCTTTTATTTCTTTTTCTTGTCCAACTACCGTGGCTAGGACTTCCAATACTATATTGAACAGAAATGGTGAGAGTTTCCTCCATGTGCTATAATCCGTTGTTCATTTTGAGGCTTCAACTGTCCCAAATTGGGGCAACAGATGCCACTTCAAGCTCTCTCCCGTGTCCTGTGGACTCATGCCCGTCAGTGTCCGAGCACTTCTTTCCTTTCAGCCACATGCTCCAGATTCGCCTTCCTTCTTCCTGCCTCGCCCTGGAATCTGGGCTCCTCTCGGTGGGGAGTGATACTAGAAGCTCAGCACCCAATTGGGTGCTGGGTCGTCACTAGCGCTTTCTGTGAGTGTGGCATTTGCACCTCAGTCAACCTGGCCCTTCGCTGCTCTGCGGATCCATCAGCCTGTCCCTGGGAGGAGAGCCCTGCTGGACTCTGACTGGAATCCCCTGAGCAGCTCTGGGAGACATCTTGCCGAGTCTTCCTCTCCATGAACAGAATATCTCCACTTGCTTGAGTCCTCATCAGCGTTCTCCAATGAAGTTTAAAAATTTTCTGCATGCAGGTCACACCTGGCTTAGGGTTTATTCCTCTATACTTACAGTACTTTAAGAATGAAACTTTGGCTTCTAGACTCCTCTGGGGCCAGCAGCCACCTGACCAGGGATCTGGGCTCCGCTACTGTGGGCTCTGTGTCCAAGAGCTGCTTGCAGGCAGCTGTTCCAAGGAGCCAGCAGAGCTGCTGTGCGGTACTGGCACCTCAAAGTGGGTCACCATGCACCTGGTTCAGCTTCCTATCCACGACCACTGGGGTCACACTTGGCCTACAAGTGGATGTCTTTGAGCCCCAGAGTCAGCTGCACACAGAGGGCTTCCAGAGCTTGAAGGAGGGAGACGCAGTGGAGTTGACCTTTCAGAAGTCCCCCAAGGGCCTGGAGTCTCTCCAGTTACCAGTCATGGTGGGTGTTCTGTGTGGGGAGTGAGAAGCACCAGAGGGCAGAATTGAGCCACAGTGGGTGGCGCTTTTCGCGATCACAAGATTTGAGGAACACAGTGGCAAAAGCAGGGAAAGGGTGGGTAGGGGCACTGCCACCCCTATCACGGCATCCACCCACTTCCCTCTTGGCAGGGGGAGGGGTGAGACAGAGGAACCCCAACCATGCTCCGTGCAAGTGCTCGAGGGCATGGGGGAAATCCCTCCAGAACCTGCTTACTTATCGGTCTCCACCCCCAAATTTCCAGCTTTTGAAAGTGGCCAGGATAGGGAAGTGTTTTCCTTTTAAAGGCTATGTAATAATAACACTTCCTGTGTCAGAGTGAGAAGACTGAGCACAAGACCAAAGCACAAACCACTGCTCTCTGGGAGAGTCTCTCAGGGCTGAGGCAGGGCTTCCCCTCCTCCTGACCCACTCTTGGGACAGGACGCCAGGCTGAGAGCACAGGCAAAGGGGTGGCTGGCGACAGCTGCAGACCTGCTACCCAGCCCCCTCCCCCCTGCAGCCAGCACCACTTGTTTACTGCTCCTTGGGGTTCCATCCCCAAGGTGCAAGTGACCCATCTTCTGCATTTTAACTTTCTCCTTGATAGAAACGTTCTGTGTGTTTTAGTCTCAGGAAGTGCACTCTCAAGCCCTTGAGCAATCCTAGGCAGAAGGCAGTGGCTCCAGGACTGCACAGGAGTATCTTTTGATGTTCTGTTACCAAGGAGAACAATGTTTTGGAGGGCAGAGCCTACTGAACCACCTCACTTTTCCTGATCAGAGGTGGCTTGTGTGTGTGTCCTCTTGAACCCCTCCACCTTCAATGTTCCACAGGAGACAAGGTTTTAACTGCTGCCCCATGACTTGACCTCCTCCTACTGGAAGGCTGGAAATCAGCCTGAACAGGAAACATGCTGTGGACAGGTCAGGACAGGCAGACCCAGGTGCCGGGGCCAAGAGGAAGGCACGGCTGGGTGAGGGATTCCAGTGCCGGATCTCCAACCCCAGGCATAGACTTGCTTCATTTCCCTGATCCTTCATTAGGGTTCCTGTGTATCCATAAGAAAAGGGTTCAAAGGGTACCTCTGCACCCACCCCAAGCTGCCAGCTGGCCAGATGAAGCAAAGACCAAAATCCTTAAGCTTTAACAGGGGGTTTCTTGCCCCGGCTTCTCGAGACCACAGGCAAGGGCTTCTCTCTAGTGCCTGGTGCCAGCATCCTGCCCGCAGTAGCAACGGTCAGTGTTGCAGCAGCTGAAGGACAAAGGGCTCAGTTCACAGGATGGGACTTGTGTTGTTGGAATGGGGTGGACGCACTAGAGCACACGGGTTGGGGGGACGTATGTCTGATGCCGGGTTCTGTCACCCCAGCTGCTGCCCTTCATAGCACTTCATGAGCCATTGATCTGAAAATGAATGCTAGGTAGCCTAGTTGGTGTAAATATAATGTGTTGGTCTTTTTCCATGTTCTTCTGGGGTTTCACTGTTTACAAACTTCCTACTGTATTCAAAGAACAGTCAGACAAAAGGTTGTGCACCAGGCAAAGGATCTGAAACATAAACTTGGGGAGGGCCCCACTCAAAATAGGGGTCCTGAGCCATCCTTTCTTTCGTGCCCCCTTCCCCCATTTCAGACCAAATCTTTTGTCCTAAAACTTGACTCCTACTCTACTCCCTCCTCCACCCCCAACCCCCCAGAAACCCACACACCTGTACATTTAGTTTGTGTGGTGTCTCTACAACTCTTAAATGATTTGTGCAAAAGTGCTGAAGCAGCTAGAAACACTCCATCCCTTGTTCCCAACTCCAAGTCAAGACTGTTCCTTGACATGATTCACGACAAACACACTGCTGTAATTGGATGGATCAAACCTACTTTAATCTCAAATCCCAGGGTAGGGACTTCCCTCGTGGTCCAGTGGTTAAGAATCCGCACTTCCAATGCAGGGGACCCGGGCTCTATCCCTGGTTAGGGAACTAGATCCTGCATACCACAACTAAAAGATTCCACACGCCGCAACTAAAAGATCCCGCATGCGGCAATGAGGATCCCACGTGCCACAACTAAGACCCAGAGCAGCCGAATAAATAAATAAAGTAAGTATTAAAAAAAAATCTTTGGGTAAAGAAAAGCAAGGGGGCCCTTCTATGTAGAAAGTGAGGTTGGGAGACCAAGCAGGGGAAGATGAATGTATCTCCGAAGTCACTCAGGAGCTTCTGTGCAAGCCCAAGAAATTTCTGTCAAAGTGGCCACATGATTGTTTAACAGGAAACAGAAATATAACTCCATGCTCACGGCTAGACACCAAAGCTTTGTTTGAAATGTTGAATTTACGAGGAAGGAGGAGTCTGTCCTCTCCTGTTCCCCTCCCCTTGCTCCTGAACTACAGGAGACTAAGCCCTGGGGCCTGGAGAACGAAGACTCAGTGGCTGAGTGTGTCCTTGCCAGCACTTCCTTTCCCACTCGCCAAGTCCTGTCACACATGTTGGCCCTTTCCCTCCCTTTTCCCTGTCAAATGCAATGAATAAAGACTTACTCATACTGAGGGGAAAAAAGAATTACATTTCCTAACTGACCGTTATCGGTGTATGAAAGGAACTGATTTTACCCTTTGATCTTAAGCTATCTGGCTCAATGTTCTAACTTGTCTTGTGGGTTTCCTATGTAGGAAGTTAAATCATGCACAAATAAGTTTTATTTCTTCCTTCTCCAACCTTTAAATTTTAAAATTCTTTAAAATTTCTCTCTTCTGTGCTAGCTGAGACACCCCATGACACACTGGAGAGAAATGGTAATGGCGAGGCTGAAGATGGTGTGGATCCAACAGGAGCTCCGAGGCTGTTCAGGCAGGAAGGTAAACATGCCATACCACCTGGGAACACATCCCTGTGGCCCGGGTGCCACCCCGCAGGCCGAGCACCTGCCTGCTTTACGGAATGCAATTCCACTAACAGGCTTTGCACCAGACGTGGTGAGGGAGTCACTGAGACACCATCTTGAAGAGCAAAACACTAGAAGCCGGCCAGGGCTCCTCAACACAGGGAGGACTGTTTATGGAGACACAAGAGTCTATAAACAACAACGAAACCCATCAAACCACAACTGTGTCAAACATGGAAGAACCTCAGGAACACAGTGGATCAAAAAAGAAAGTCGTAAACACACACGGCAAGACTGTATTACTCATATTCAAAAGCGTATGAACTGGCACGACACGGGGCGTGGACTTGCCACTCGTCTGCTCTGATGGTCTGTTTCACTGGCAGCACCTTCCTTCTCACTGGCAACGCCAACACACCTCATCACCCTAAGATAAGACACAATAGAAGCAGGGTGCTCCTATTCTCAGTTCTCGGGCCAGAAGAGGAGGATGCTGTGTAGCCTGCTTCATCCTAAGCAGACTGTCTGTAAACTAAGTGCTGAGGCCCCAGGCAGAAATCAGCTCAAAAGCCATTCACAAGAACAATCCTGCCGCCTGTGCACAGACTGCTGCTCTGTAACCTCAGACATCTGATGCAGTGAGACCAGGAAGCTAAAAATGCACCTGTGCCGCCAGAGTACTGCTCCTGGGGCTGGGGAAGGACATGCGAGGCTGTAGGTCAGACACACAGCCACCAGAGTGCTGCCCTGTGCCTAGGCGACCAGTCATGCCAGGGACACCCAGCTGCCCCTGCCCACATGCCCTTAATATGGGAAATGGGTCACTTGGACTCTTATATGCAGCTCTGAACACTTGATACTTTTTCCCTCATCGAGTCCAAAGATACCAAAACATATGCTTGGGGGTGAAAAATGAGGGAGAGCGCTAGCTAAATGCTTTCCATTTGATTTGCGGGAAGTTTCAATATAAATATGGGGACTCAGTATTAACACAAATACAATTTTTCATGAAGTGTCTGGCAATTCAACCTTAAAACAATTGTAAATACAATGGCCAAATGTTTCTGGACAATGTCATTAGATTTTTTTTTTTTTTTTTTTTTTTGCGGTACACAGGCCTCTCACTGTTGTGGCCTCTCCCATCGCGGAGCACAGGCTCCGGACGCACAGGCCCAGTGGCCACGGCTCATGGGCCTAGCCGCTCCGTGGCATGTGGGATCTTCCCGGACCGGGGCACGAACCCGTGTCCCCTGCATCAGCAGGCAGACTCTCAACCACTGTGCTACCAGGGAAGCCCTGTCATTAGATTTTTAAAAACCAATTTCTTGCAGGATGACGAGGAATTAAAACTTTAAAAACAAACTAGGCGGGACTTCCCTGGTGGTCCAGTGGCTAAGATTCTGCGTTCCCAATGCAGGGGGCCCGGGTCTGATCCCTGGTCAGGGAACTAGATCCCACACACCACAACTAAAGACCTCACGCACCGAAACTAAAAGATCTCGCATACTGCAACAAAGATCCCACCTGCCGCAACTGAAACTCGGTGCAACCAAATAATAAATAAATATTAAAAAAATAAAAACAAACTAGGCAAGGGCATGCGGAGACAGGCTTTGGGCAGCTGCAGAGAGGGCGCCCTGGGGTGGGCACACAGGTGCCAAGGGCCGTCCTGCTCCCTCTTTCAAGAAGGTGGGAGTTCTGGGGGTTCACTTTAGTATTCTTGATAGCCACGAGCTACATATGTTCTTAAGTACCGTAAAACATTTCATAGCAAAAAGAGCGTGATTGTCTGAAATACACTGCGGGAACTGGACAGGCATATGAGATGAGAGAGAGTGAACTCGGGTGAAGCTGCCTGTTTCTACTCACTGGTGGCCCCACAGCCACACTGCTGGCGGCATCCACCCACCCTCAGCGCAGAGCTCCTACCCTCACCCCTGGCCTGGATTCTCTGATACAAAGGGCCCACACTCCTGTCCCACACCTGCCATGAACCTTGACCAGAAGCAGCTGTGAACTAAACAAAGGTTCTCCACTTGGAGTTTCCCGAAGGAGGACATGGTCTAAAGACACTTTGTGGGGTTATTAGGATTGGGAAGCACAGCCTCAGCCTTAGCCTCTAGGTTCTGCCTGGCAGGCCACTCTGTTTTGATAAAAACTTGGTGTCCACCCATATCCTTCACTAACGTAATTAACTTAAAATTATTTCTATTTCAGGTTTTTTACCTATTGCTCCAACTAGACCTGGGGCACTTTCTTCTTCTTTTTTTAAGGGTATTTTTAATTAATTAATTAATTTAATTAATTTATTTTTGGCTACGTTGGGTCTTTGTTGCTGTGCGCGGCCTTCTCATTGCGGTGGCTTCTCTTGTTGCAGAGCACAGGCTCTAGGCACCCGGGCTTCAGGAGCTGTGGCTCACGGGCTGTGGAGCGCAGGCTCAGCATTTGTGGTGCACGGGCTTAGTTGCTCTGCGGCACGTGGGATCTTCCCAGACCAGGGCTCAAACCTGTGTCCCCTGCATTGGCAGGCAGATTCTTAAACACTGCTCCACCAGGGAAGCCCTGGGGCACGTTCTTGATCCCTGACCGCCATGGAGGGCCGCTGTGCAGGAGTGGCCTGGGACCTACAATGCTCAAATTCAGATCTCTGTCCTTTGGACACAGCCTCAGTTTCCTCATTTGTTACACGAGGCTGATGATACCCACTGCACATGACTGTGTGGCGGAGAACGTGCCCGCATGTTTAAAAACGCTCTTAACAATACCTGACACTAGCGTGTGTTTGTTTTTGTTTTTATTCAGGTAAAATTGGTATATAACATATTAGTTTCAAGTGTACAACACAATTCAATCTTTGTATACACTAATAAAAGGTGATCACCACAGTAAGTCTGGTTATCAAATGTCACCATACAACTGAACCCCTTCACCCATTTCATCCACCCCCAAAACATGTTTTTGTTTTTAATGCTAACCCCTCCCCTAGGGGACCTGAGTGACCCAGCACAGCAGCTGTCTCTAGCCAAGCACTGCAAGGCCACCATCATGAGGCAGCATCCCGGGCAACCCTGTACTACGAGTTAGAGAGGGCAAGGCAGGCCCTGGGCTTCGAGCTTTCTCCTACGATGCCGTCAATATCAACCACCTGCAACGAAGCACAGAACTTAACATAAAAGGAGCCACGATCAGAGATGCACCCACATGAGATGGATGTAGAAGGCTGGTCAACAGCAGAGCTGTGAGGTTTCTGGGCAGAGCCGAACTCTATCTCCTCTGCCATCCCAGCTTTATCTTGGCTAGGACGAACTCACAGAACAGTAGCAAGATGCTGCTCTCTGCTCTCCTGGACAGAATCTGTTTTCTAAAACAGAAATTTACACCCTGATAGTATTCACCAAGTGTGTATCTGAAACAGGAGTAAAACCTGACTTATGCGTGGGGAAGGGCCAGACAGGAGAAGAGCTATGTCTGGAATCCCAGTAGGTTTCCAGGATCCTAGAGAAGGGGCATGGGAAGACCAGGAGAGCAAGTGATCCTTTACGTCCTAAAGCAGGGGGTCAAAACAGGAAGCGACAGTGCACCCAGGGGCATCGAGCAGCGTCTGGAGACATTTCTGATCACCTTAACTTGGGGGCGGGGGGCTACTGGCACCTAGGATGCTGCTCCCTGTCCTCCTGCAGAAGACAGTGTCCACAAAAAACAGCTATGCTCCTGAGGAGAGACCTTGTTCTAAACCAAATAAACTCCTTTCTGTTGAGTTTTTTTTCTTTTTTGGCTGCGCCACAGGGCTTGCAGGATCTTAGTTCCTTGACCAGGGACTGAACCCATGCCCCTGGTAGTGAAAGCACAGAGTCCTAACCACTGGGCTGCCAGGGAATTCCCTCTGTTGAGTCTTTTTAAAAAATTATTCATTCGTTTATTTCTTTTTGGCTGCGTTGGGTCTTCGTTGCTGCGTGCAGGCTTTCTCTAGTTGCAGCGAGCAGGGGCTACTACTCTTCGTTGCAGTGCTCAGGCTTCTCGTTGCAGTGGCTTCTCTTGTTGCGGAGCACGGGCTCTAGGCACGTGGGCTTCAGTAGTTGTGGCACACGGGCTCAGTAGTTGTAGCTTGCAGGCTCTAGAGCGCAGGCTCAGTAGTTGTGGCGCTCAGGCTTAGTTGCTCCACGGCATGTGGGATCTTCCTGGACCAGGGCTCAAACCTGTGTCCCCTGCATTGGCCGGTGGATTCTTAACCACTGCACCACCAGGGAAGTCCCCCTCTGTTGAGTCTCAATCTACTACACCAGCTCCTCCCTGGGTGTCAGCTCTTCTTCCCTCCATCCCTGGGGGCCCAGCTTCTGAGTTCTGAGATGCTGCTCCTCAAACACACAAGCTTTTCAGTCAGAAGGTTTCACCCAACCCCCAGCACTAAGCTCCTCCCACCACGAAGGCCACAAACCAAGTCACCTCCTCCTACTCATCACCACCTTAAAAGCTGTGTAGACCATCCCTGATGCCTGAGAAGCCTGCTGAGGGCCGCCAGAGGACAGACACACTGGCAGGGTCCTCTGCCAACGTCTCCCTGGGCACAGGAGGGGCCAGGGAGTTTCCTCCCTATGTGCCATCTGAGAACCCACAGCCTGTTCTGGTCCCATAATGCCCAGGACAAGCGGCACTGGACACACCCTTCTGCAGTCGTCTCATAGGACTGTTTGTGTTGCTTTAAGATATATCTGCTGTTAAAGAGACACCCTGTGCTACGTCAGCTGAGATATGCTGGTTTCTGGTAGTAAGCAGCACAGATTAAACTGCTTTGTGAAGCAAAGACGTCAAGAAATCACATCACCAGTCCTCCCTTTCCACCTGACCAAAGGACCAACACAGACTCTGAAGACAAGCTTCCTTTTGGCAAGGTGCCAAGAGCCGTCCCGACCCCACCCCCCCAACTATGAAAGTATCATGGGGGTTTCTGCTTCAAAGGGTATCCAAAAGGAAATAACACAGCTATTCTTCACACACGAAGCCCCGTCCCCAGAGAAAGCTCAAGACGTTCAGGGATGTGCCTGGGCTTCCTGAGCTCCTTGGGGAGCAGCAGAGGCACACCCTTCAAAATGCTGCAGTGTCTTCAGGACTCTGAGACCCCCAATAAAACCCCTTCCTGCCAAACAATCTCAAAGTCCAGAGAATTCTAAAAGGTAGACTCTGAAATCAGGATGGGCACTCTGATATTAGGTACCCTCAGGCCCAAGGGGAGGTTTCACAGAATGGGGACAATAACTAAGCTAGAAGGGGTCTCACTCAGGAGAGTCTGCAGGGACCATCCCAAAGCTGCAGGCATGACCAAGGCGGCACAGGAGGACCAGCAGCAAGCTCTAGGTCAGCGTTCACACAAGTCTGCATTCAAAGACACCAGTACGTAATACGAAACTAAGGAAGAGAATATTTATGCAAAAAAGCATAAAATGTTTCTTTTTGTCGAGTGAGCCCCTCTACAGGCCTCTCAGACAGTATCTGAAGGAAGCCACAGGATGGGGTCAAGGGTATGAACGCTTCTGCCCCTTTTCCTAATTAACCAGACTGTGATTCATGACATCTGTATTCTCCCTCATCAAACACCACCTTGGTTTTCTTAACAGGTAAAGACCATACCTCCTCCCTGCATCATTTTGTAGATTTTGCTCTCAATATGGAGCTGAGGGTGTTTGGTTTTGACACATTCAAGCTTGATGGCAACTTCTTCTCCTGCAGCAATGTCCGTACCTTGGCAAAGAAAGAAAATCACAAACGTTAATCGTCTGGTGTCTACCACCTCACCCAATGTTACAACACGCTGGAGAAACAACGAGTGCTATCTGAATCTTCCAAGGAGGACCAGGTGATGGATGCACTCCACTTTCTACTACAAGATGCTGTCAGTGGTAGATAAACCCCTGTGGGAAAATATCCTTATTTTCACTTTTTAAAACAGGAATATTTGATACGTATAGAAAAGTCTTATTTGGTATTACATCACCTACTTCCATATGGCTCTACTCTGATCACCAGGGGACTGAGAGACAGGGTATGCAGTTCTCTCCACAGGACCCCCATCTGGTCTGAACCTTCTCATCCAGCCTGTTGGTCAGCCCTGTATTCACCCACCCAAAGCCAGACCGTGGGGAGTCCCAGGGCAACACATTCTGTGTGGGCCCCATTTCTCCATGCTGCCTTGACAGGTCTTGGGTGTGTGCGAGCCTCTCTCCAGAGAGGTGGCTGGGTTTCCACTGAACTCTCACATGGCCTCAGCCCATCCCAGTCCATGTGGCCCAGGTACCAAGCCGCATACAGCAGGTCGCTTCTCAAGGGGACTCGGTTCCCACGACACAGCAGGAGCCATCACTCAGCCATCACAGGCCAGGCCAGGCCCAGGGAGGCCCAGCACACCTCTCCCCTCCCAGGGACCAGGACATACTGTGCGTCTCCTATGGACACTGAAACAGGACTGGGCTCTGTTTTCAAAGCCCTAATCACATCTATGCAAAGTGTACTTGTCACTCACCTTTTGCTAGTTTTGTGCTAAAACCGGCAATACATCTGCTCACACCTCCTGGTCACCAGATCGTGATTAAAGATTAGAGTTTTAACCTCAAGATGCCGTCCTCTTCTTTACTACAATATGGACCTGCAAATGTTGACAACCACTACCCCTCCAGGCTTCACACACGAATGCTCCTGAGTTCCAATCTGACCCAAAGCTATGCTACAAGCCCTCCCTCAAGAAGCATTCACTGGAGAGAATGGGAAAAGCAGTCTTTAGAAAGCACATACCTAGCTCTCCCCCTGCTTTCCTCACCAGTTCCTTCTAAGTATAAAGCACTTTAATCCTTCCCAGTAGTATGGTTATTCGTGAAGGAATTAACACTGGCTCCAGCAGCCCAGGCAGAACCCAGACCCATCCTGCTGGGCAAAGCAATGTTGCCAGTCCCTGGCAACTCAGATTCCCTCACCATTTGAGTTCAGCAGGGAGACCAGCAGTCTGTTTCATGAGGGAGTTGTGGGATGAATGGGTTACTGGTTACAGAGAACGTTAAGACTCCCGGATAAAAGGCAGAGTAAGGTCAGCAAGCATTAGAACAATGATGACCTGCAGGAGAGCTGTCTGCTGATATTCATGAACCCAGTAACTGCCCAAGAAGGACAGAGAAACTTTCTCCTCTAGTCTGCTCAGACAGCTGCTTGAGATGCGGCTGCTTCTAGCGGGCCTGGATCCAAAACCGGTCACCAATGCTGGGGTTCCATGGGAATAACCACAATCTGATCACTGCCAGGGACCATTCTAAATTTAAGAACTCCATTTACCATTCCACAAAGACTCCTGGGCACTCAGAAGAAAGACAGGTAATACATTTTGTTCTTCCTCCCTGAGGCTAGGATAATCTATCTAGCTACAAGAGAAATTACTTCATTGTAAAACGTACTGTGCAAACGAAAAATGAACTCTGAGTTCCTGTGAGGACCTGGCACTCTGAACTGAACTCACCAGCCCATGAGGAACAGATGACTCACCTTACTAGTTACATCAGCAACTCCCCCCACCCCAAAGCAGGAGCAGAGAAGCCTCTGATGATAGCACACTTGCTCCTCCAACTATGTCAGCCCTGTCACCTTTGCCAGGAGGCAGGTTCTCAGTGACAACACAGCCTGGGCCCACACAGGCTACCTACTGAACTAGCACCTTCAGGAAGGCTGAGGACACTTCTGGTTCCACTGTACTGTGGCTGGTAAAGCTAACATCTGAGTCACCCTGCAATACTGACAGTCTTGGGGACAAATGACCACAGGCAACTCTGGAACACAATATGAATTCCAGCCTTCCCCCCCCCACCCCGGATCACACCAGCAGATGGAGCCAGCCTCCCCCAGGATCACACCAGCAACAGAGCCAACCTTCCCTAAGATCACACCAGCAAAGGAGCCCACTTCCCCCAGGATGACACCAGCAACAGAGCCAACTTACCCTAAGATCACACCTGGAAACACAGACCACTTCTCCTAAGATCACACCAGCAACAGAGCCCACCTCCCCCAGGATCACACCAGCAACAGAGCCAGCCTCCCCCAGGATCACACCAGCAACAGAGCCAGCCTCCCCCAGGATCACACCTGCAAACAGAAACAGCCCTCTACAGCATCACAGTTGTGAAGGTTGCCCTGAGTCTGATGACTCAAAGAGGGGAGGCTGGGTTCTCTACCAAACAGACTTGAGGGCAGCACACACGCAGGCTGCCTCCTCTGAGAGGTCTTCACCACTGGGTGAAACAGCAGCACTGCAAGTTCTGGGTATTCCATGGGAACCAAACATAAGAGACCACTGAGCAAAACTGAGGTGGTCCACCACTGTAGCCCTGCAGTCCTGTCCCACCTCCCTGGCTAACAGCAGCCCCTGTGCTCTACTGGCAGTGCTGCTCCAAGTCTTGTCCTCAAACTACCACCAGTCCACAAGGGGACAAATACAGGACAGCGAGGAAGCACCCCAGAGCTCTGATAGCAACATGACATTGCTGCAACATTTTAACATTTTACAAAAGTGCTGATCTGCCACAGAATGGAAATTACAAAACCTGGTCCTTCACAACAGGTAACTTTTAGAAGTACTTCTAGATGGGGAACAAAAATCTGAAAGATACTATTGAGCTCTGGGTTCCAGATTCAGAGCAAGTCAAAACCAAGTGGCACATCACGTTTACTCAGTGTCTGTTTATAGTGAGGTCTTTTATCACCCAACAACCTCAGCTCTTTTGTGCAGCTCCAGTGCCAGACAGGAGTTCCCCCTCACTAGATGAAGATGTTAGTCTATGTTTAGACACAGATTAATGCTGGTCCTAGGAAAACAAAATTATGCCCCTCAAGCTGAGCAAAGGCAGATGATAAATGAACTTAACTCCAAGACTGACCCTGTCCTGGGACAAAAAGGTAACTCCCATTGATGACTGTTTTATCGACAAAGAAATAGGGAGAGGCCTCTGAACAGCAGGGCAAAGGGCACTCTCACAGGGCAACCACTGAGAGCTGATGCAGTATCTATGAACACTCAAGCCATCACCCTAAAGGACACAGGCACGTGACTACGAAAGTTGCATACAGGCAACTGCTTTCCTCTCCTGGCCAGCCAGCCACCATTTTGGAACCCCTACTGTGTGCCAGACATCCTGCTAGGTGCCACTGAAGAGAAATGAAAGTCAGCGAGGGGAAAAACATGAAAATCAAAAATATGAAGAGGTTACTAAGCTTTAGATCCCCAAAAGCATTTGTGTATGTGATGAAGCCAAACCACACACTCCACCTGGGTAACAGCTGGACAGATGAGGCCATCCTCTGATAAATTGACAGAGCAACAGGATCAAGTACAAATGCCAACAGCTAGCAGGAAGAAAACCACCATTCTACCAATCATGAATGGGGGGCAGGGAGGAGGGTCCGAGGTACTGCCACCACCTATAGAAGACAGACATGGGACAAGAACAGAACTCCATGAGAACAGGGGGCTCACGCTGTTTGGGAAGGATTGGAATAACCTGCAGGGCACACTGCCACATGCTCATGTCAGCACAGCAGGCTGCTGGAAAGGGAGGCTAGCACTGGGCCTTCTTGGTCCATAAGGTACTCGGCAAGCTGAAGGACAGCTCTCTCTTCCCCCCCCACCCCCGGCTTCAAACGTCTGAAAGCACTAGAAAGTCCCAGGTGGAAACCCAAGACCCCAAACCCCACATTTAAACGAAGGTGAAGAAGGAGGAGTTAAGAGCATTCTGACCTATAGCAAAATGACAGTAGTAGGAACGACTTTAACTGCTGTCACACTAGAATACGTAGAACATAACGATTTTTAAGATGAGGACTGAATTCCTCAACTAATGACTAGTTGCCTAACAAATAGAAAAAAAACATGGTACAGAAGACTCAATCCATCCCATGGTCTTTGGATCGGTCATCTGTGACCCTTAACTTCAGTATATAGTGAGCTTCCTCTGACCCACCTTTCCAGTCACATCTTAATCTAACAAGACCACTTCACATTTCCTCAGTGGGGTAGCATGTAGCCTGAAGGGACCACCACCTGGGCCAAGAGTCAAAGCCAAATCAGTTGTACCCAACCCCACACAAGTAACTCTACGTGTGCTCCAGTGGGTGGGCCATGTGGGTACTCATAACTAGGGCGCGAGAGCCACAGTCTATCCATTTTAGGATAAACATGATGGAGGAAACTGAGGACAGACCCCTCTGGGACCGGTCAGCCGGTGCCTGGCTGGATCAAGCACCACTGGTGTGCCCAGCACAAGGTGAGGCCCAAAGGACACAGTTGTGAATAAGCTTTCAGGGTCTCCCACAAAACTCTCAACTTCTTTGTGAATGACTTGGTGACAACGTTCCACGATTTGGTTGTCTGAACGCAGCTTCGGAAAGCAGAAAACTGTCTGGCAAGGTTTCAGACCAGAGAACAAAAATGTTGAAAATATCTACTTTTTCATATCTGTGTAAGGGTGGCTAATAGATTGGTTTTTCAGTACAGCTCCTAGATCCTAAGTTAAAACTTTTGCCAAAATCTATTGTTCTATAAATAAGGCAAACAGCTTGCATTTACCCAGCACTTCGCCTCCCAAAACACTGCTGAGAAGGCAACTGCTGACTACTGGACATAAATATTTAAATAGTAAAATGCAAGTATCTCTAAAGTGTGTTTTACTCAGCAGGGCAGTAAAGCACATACCGATGTGACAGGATTACACTGTAGGGTAAGGGTACCAAAAGCAGTTATGAACTACCCTAAGTGTGGAATCCTCTTACGCTGTTAGCCCAGGAGGTCGTGCATCCTCTCCAGGTAACAAGAGGCAAGGATGGGGCGGTGAGCACACACACTTGGGACCATCTGAAAAGCATAACCAGAAGCATTACTGACATACAAATCTATTCCTGACCCTCCCTGACAAGTACACCAGCCAAACAGAAACACCAGAGCGGGCTGCGCAAGCAGAGCATGTTCACCCCCAAACTTGCACAATGACAGTCCCTCTGCACATGCATTGCGGGCCAGGCTGGATGTCCCCAAATGCGGGGGTAGGAGTAACTTACACACAATTTCTCTGAGAAACGCTTATATTTTTAAAACTTCCAACTTTAAGACTCAAGCCAACCTTTTAACACACACGTGCATTCTTTCACTGTAAATCTGAAACAATCCAGAACATTCTAATCCCATTTTTTTCCAGTGTACCTGGAGAGTTTTCATAGCAAAAGGACAAGCTCATGAGCAGAGCTTTACCACTTTATTTGCCTCTAATTCTCCCAACACCCTAGCGCTGACTTTGTCCCGAATCACCTGAATGTCATTCTCGTTTACGCCGAGCTACTTAGTACCGAACTTGGATGCGCAACATGTTCTCAACGACCACTCTACTGGCCCCCAGGCGACCCCGAGCGCCACCTGCGGTCCACGGCCCAGACCCCGGGCCAGAGGGGCTGGTCAGCCGGGGCTGCATCGTCACGAGGAGCGCCGAAGCAGCCTCGGCCAGCCCCGGACTCTACTCGTGCCCACCGCACGCGCGCAGGACGCGGGGGCCGCACTCGCCGACGGCCCTTTGTCTGCGTGGAGGGACACCGGGAGCGGACACAAGGCGGGCGGGCCGAGCGGGTAGCGAGGGCCGGGCCGAGCGGGTAGCGAGGGCCTAACCGAGGCTCCCGGCCGCTCCCCAAAGGCCGCGAGCGCACGTTGGTCAGGTGCCCTCGAGGGCGCGGGTCGGAAAGGCCGCAAGTTCCTGCCTGGGGAACTGGGAGGCCCGAACAGACGGGGACGAGGCTTACCGCCACTGGCCGGAGGGGATGCCCGGGGCGGGGGCTGGGGTTGGGGCCGCCGGGGGCGGGGTCGCCGGGGAGGGGGCCGGAGCGGAACCGGGGCCGGGGGACGCCGGTTTGGGGCTGCCCATCCGCGGGGAAGGGCGCCTCACCGAGATAGATGTCTCCGAAGGAGCCGCTGCCGATCTTCCGGCCCAACCGGTACCTGTTCCCCACTCTGAGCTCCATGGCGGTGGCGGCGGCGCGACCTGTTCACTCCTGCCCTCCCGGCCGCTTCCTGGGTCTGAGCTCGGGGAGGCGGCGCCGCTGCTGCCGCTACTGCGGGTCCGGCTGCCGGCTCCGCCCCCCTCACGGCCCCGCTTTCACCATCGCTTTCCAGCCGCCCCGCCGCTCCCAACGCCTCAATACGGGACGGATGGGACAGTCCGAGCGCCGCCGCCCCTGCTCCGGCCCCTGCCCACCCCGCTTGCCCTCTCCCCGCCGCGGATGGACTCGGATCTCCCGGGCCTAAACCCCCTTCAGCTGCCGGAAGGAGCCACCGCCATCGCGCTGTGACGTCACTTCCCCTAGCAACCCCCGGTAGGGCGGGGCCGCGCTGACCGAGGGGCGGGGCCGCGGTTTCGGCAACTGGCCGGCGGCGGGACCTCACAGCTCTAGGGGCGGGGCTAGGGCGGGGCCGGGGCCTCGAAAGACAGGCTGGGGAGGGGCGGGGCGGGGCGGGGCCGAGCAGGGCAGGGCAGGGCGGGGCGGGTGGGGCCGGGCCCCCGCCCCCGCCCCCCAGCCCCCGCCCCGCAACCCAGCGTTTTCTTTCATCCTCGCGACCCTCGGACGTCCAGGCCAGGCCAGACCTCCTTCTCTCCTTGCCCCCTGTTCCCCGCAGAAGTCCCGGGCCGATAGCCCCTTGCTTGGCCCCCTTCCGCATGCAGGACCCACGTGCTCTCGCAGGGTCTTCGTTTGTTCCCGCAGGTGTCTGGGAAGCCAGCGTCTCCTCGCGACAGGCCTGGGACAAGCACACAGGCAGTGCCCTTTGCTGGAGGGAGAGAGGAGAGAGAGCTTGTCCCTCCAGGCCCCAGACCCGCACATTCGGGACTCTCCAAGAGGGGCCCGCCCTCCCTGCACCGGCGCCTGTGGGAAGTGACACAGGCCAGACTACAGGGGACACAAGTGTGCACAGATCTCTTGGGCTGGCCGAGACCTGCACTGTGCTGTGCCCTTCCCACCCTATGAGCTAAGTCCCGGGCCTACAGCGCTCTCAAGCCTAGGACTGAAGGAAGAGCCGTCCTAGGGCCTGGTGTCAGACTGAAGGGTGAGGGTGACACTACCACGTTTCAGAGGGTGAGGTCTGCATTGCCTGCCTCTCCAGTTCCATTGCCTGGAGACTGGATCAATGTTTTCATCTAGTCTGCGTTGGGTCTTCAGAGAGGTGCCTGAACCAAGAAGGAATGACTTTCGTGTCGATGCTTCTCTACGCCTATCTCCCACCCCAGCCAAAAAGAAAGAACCATAAAACAGGCTGTTAATACATATTTTTGGACAGCTAACAAACATACTGCTCTGAGCACAGGGGTTACATAGAGGTGTGGGTGAGATGGTTGCCAGGGCCGCCATTCAGGATCATCTTCCCTGGTTGCAGAGAAGGAAAGTGCCTGGTCTCTCCATTCACAAGTCTTCCCTCTCCACCACTCAGCCTCAGTAGTGCAGCCCCTGTTTGAAAATAGTTGGTCAATTTGGGGGAGCGGGCATCAATTCCTGAGCGTTACATAGCAGTGTGAAGACAGAAGGAGAGGCTGCAAGGCAAACCGTGATCAGCTGCTAATGAGTGGTGGGCAATTAGGAACACCCCATGTCCATGCACAGTGGTTAGCCTAGTTTCTCAGTCTTAGGGTGTTGGGAAGATTTTTGCCAAACTAGTAAAACTAGCCTTGCTGGCAGAATATGCTAAGTGTCCAGTTTCCCCACAAGAGAAAGCCATGAGTGGAGACTGGAAACAGAAAGGGGCTTGGCACCAGCTCCCTGGAAATACTGGACTGGAGACTTCCTTAGCTGCCCTGGGCTGATCGCTGGTCAGCAGTCCCCTACTGGGGCCTTGATGTCCTTTCTCAGAAAGAAGCTGCAACTCTTTGGGCTACCCCCAGGTCCCAGGGTTCTGCCTGCTTCTTTTTTTTTCCTCAGAATTGGTCAGGATAATCACATAGTCATCCCTTGTGTGTGCCTCAGTTTCCCATTTGTGAAGCACCCTTGCAGGGCTAGGGCTTGTAGAGGGTGTAACTATGACAGCTGCTTCCCCACTTCTGGCCGCAGGAGTGGGGGCCTTGTACACTCTCCAGAATTGCAATCCTCTCTGTGCTCGTGTTCTGCTCTCTAGCCCTGCTCTTGTGTGACCTTGAAGGTGAAAGTCAGTGTCTTAGACCTGCCCTTGGAGCATGGTGTTAGGACCAGGAATAACACGGCCAGAAGGCTGGCATGTGGCATGAAGGCTCCCACATAGGTGAGTGTTCTTTTTGTTGGAAATGGCCTCATTAGTATCCCGGTTCACACTGACTCCAAGCTGACACCCAGCCTGCGCCTGGCACATAGTAGGCACTCAGTAAACACTGGCTTCATGAATGACTCACATGGATGAACTCCCAGCTCCTAGCCCAGGCCATTTCCAAGCAGAACTGCCAGGCTCAGAGCCCCGCCTTTGCAGCCAGGGTGGGTTTCACCACCCCCTCCAAGGCTCATGATTCTGCTTCCAGCAGGGACACTGGCTTCTGCCAGCTCCCCCTCAAAACTCACTCACACTTAGGATGCCCCAACTGGGCTGGGGGCCTATACACCCCTGCCCGGGGTCTTTTTATTTTAATCTGAAACCACAAAAGGTAAGTCTTACACAAAAGCCTGTGGGGTGGGGGCTGGAGGGCTGGAGGCCTTTCACCCAATCCCTGCAGGCCCCTCCCCATTATCTGGACTCCCAGCCGGTCCCTGCTACCTCTTTCCATCCCCTGTGCATTGCTGTCAGGGTCCCACATCTCTCTCCACAGACCATCCCCACTCCACCTGGCATCACGGTTTTAATGCAGTTCCAAATACCCTTTGCTTCAACCCAGACCTTCCTGACCTCCTGGGCAGGTGAGGCGGTTTCAGAGGGGAGGGGATGCCCAGCCTGTCCTCTGCCCTCGTGTGAAAGCAGAGCGCAAAGGAAGCAAGCTGAGACCGTGTGTGTCCTGGTGTGCAGAAGATTCCTGGGCTTGTGCCGTGTGTGATTGTGCGCCTGTGTGAGTGGCTTTATCAAGACAGAGTTCACAAACCACACAACTCACCCATTTAGAGCGCACAGTTCAATGGTGTTTAGTATATGGCAACCATTGTCACAGTCAATTTTACATTCTCATCACCCCAAAAAGAAGCCCGTACCCCACACATATGCCCGAACGCCCCATGCATGAACGAAGCCCTTGTGCTTTCTGAGGTCAGGCCAGAGCTGGCATCAGGCTGCAGAGGTTTGCATTTTCCTGTCCCCTGAGAGCACACACCTCCCTTCTCCCATCCCGACCTCACCTCAACTCTCCAAGGGTTGTCAGACTCTTTGGGGGAGAGGGATAGATACACACTCCAATCTCCAGAAACAAGAGGCATGTACATGTGCCCATGTCCTTGGAAGGACACCTGACCTGGTGCTGGGCAGGGGGTGGGAGCTGCTCTGGGTCCCCTGGCTGCGGTCTCTCATGGTGACCCCACACCTCACAGCCACTCCCTCTGCTCTCCTTCCTCCTCTGGCTGGCTACTCTGGCTTCCAGTAGTTTCTGTCCCTGAGCTCCCCTGACCTCCCTGCTGTGCCTCCTTCAGCTACTGGCTGGTCCTGGTCACTTGTTCTTTTTCTGCCCCAGGTCACAGGTCACTGGCAAGAGCCAATTAATGGGTCAGGGGCCGGGGTCATTTGCAAATTGTGTCTACCTGTGGCTTCCCCTTGACCAGAGCTTGGGGCAGCCCGGGGTCACCAAGGAGGGGCTTTGTGGCCCAGGCTCACACCCTGGAGGGAAGGTCGCCCCCCGTGACTACCATCCCCAGCTGGCTCCCACGTGAGCACCCAGGGGGTGAGTCTTCTCCTTTCTGCTCCTGCTACATGTTGACAAACCATAGGAATGCTAACTTGCATTGTTCCCTTAGAGATCATGAGTACATCATTGTGAGATGCAGAAACAGGCCCAGAGAGGCTTTCCGATTCTAGATTTTCCAGGGCACCTGCAATTTCAAATACTCTATGATTTTAGCAAAAGCCAACAGGGACTTCCCTGGTGGCGCCGTGGTTAAGAATCCACCTGCCAATGCAGGGGACACGGGTTCAATCCCTGATCCAGGAAGACCCCACATGCCGCAGAGCAAATAAGCCCATGCGCCACAACTACTGAGACTGCGCTCTAGAGCCCACAAGCCACAACTACTGAGTCCGTGTGCCTAGAGCCTGTGCTCTGCAACACGAGAAGCCACCGCAATGAGAAGCCTGTGCACCGCAAGAGTAGTAGCCCCTGCTCGCCGCAACTAGAGAAAGCCTTGACACAGCAACAAAGACCCAACACAGCCAAAAAATAAATAAAATTAAAAAAATAATAAATAAAAAATTTAGAAAACAAACAAAAAAACAAATGTTGATGAAGATGTGGAGAAAAGGGAACCCCTGTACACTGTTGGTGGGAATGTAAATTGGTGCAGCCACTGTGGAGAACAGTATGGAGGTTTCTCAAAAAGCTAAAAATAGAACTACCATATGACCCAGCATTTCCACTCCTGGGTATATATTCAAAGAATACAAAAACACTAATTCAAAAAGATACATGGACCCCAATGTTCATAGCATTATTTACAATTGCCAAGATATGGAAGTAACCTAAGTGTCCATCAACAGATGAATGGACAAAGAAGATGTGGTATATATATATATATATATATATATATATATATATATATATATATATATATAAAATGGAATATCACTCAGCCATAAAAAAAGAATTAAATCTTGCCATTTGCAACAACATGGATGATTTGGAGGGTATCATGCTAAGTGAAATAAGTCAGACAGAGAAAGACAAATACTCTATGATATCACTTATATGTGGAATCTAAAAGATACAACAAACTAGTGAATACAACAAAAAAGAAACAGACTCAGAAATAGAGAGTGAACTAGTGGTTACCAGTGGGGGGGAGGTATAAAAATGTAGGGGTAAGGGAGTAAGAAGTACAAACTATTATGTATAAAATAAGCTATAAGGATATATTATACAACACAGGGAACATAGACAATATTTTATAATAACTACAAATGGAGTATAACTTTTAAAAGTTTTGAATCACTATATTGTACATTGTAAAATATAATATTGTACATCAACTATACTTTGATAAAAAAAGTTTTACTGTGCTCCCAGTGCAGGGGACATGGGTTCAATCCCTGGTCGGGGAACTCAGATCCCACATGCTGCATGTCCAAAAAAAAAAAAAGTTATATTTACACTATACTATAGTCTATTAACTGTGCAAAGGCATTATGTCTTAAAAAAAAAAAACAACCCAGTGTATATACCTTAATTTTTAAATAATCCTGGGATTTCCCTGGTGGAGCAGTGGTTAAGAATCTGTCTGCCAATACAGGGGACATGGGTTCAAGCCCTGGTCTGGGAAGATCCCACATGCCATGGAGCAACTAAGCCTGTGTGCCACAACTACTGAGTCTGTGCTCTAGAGCCTGCGAGCTGCAACTACTGAGCCCTTATGCCACAACTGCTGAAGCCTGCGCACCTAGAGCCCATGCTCCGCAACAAGAGATGCCTCTGCAATGAGAAGCACATGCACTGCAACGAAGAGTAGCCCCCACTCGCCACAACTAGAGAAAGCCCGCGTGCAGCAACGAAGACCCAACGCAGTCAAAAATAAATAAATAAATAAAATTTTAAAAATAATAAAATAGAATAATGCTTTTGGAAACTGGTGCCAATAGACTTTCTTGACACAGGGCACAGATGTTCAGTTTGTAAAAAATGCAACATCTGCAAAGCACAATAAAGCGAAGTGTGCCTGTACATACAATAGAATATTATTCAGCCTTTAAAAAGTAAGGAAATTCCGACAAGTGCTAAACATGGATGAACCTTGCAGACATTATACTAAGTGAAATAAGCTAGTCACAAAAGGACAAAGACTGATTCCACTTACATGAGGTCTGGAGCAGGCAAATTCATGGAGACAGAAAGTCGAGGAGAAGTTACCAGGGGAGCGGGAGGGGACTGGGGAGTTAATGTTTAATGGGAACAGAGTTTCCATTTAAGAAGATGAAAAGAGTCTGGAGATGGACCGTGGTAATGGTTACACAACAACATGAATGTACTTAATGCCATCGAACTGTACATTTAATGGTTAAAATGGCAATTGTATGTTATGTATATTTTAACACAATTTTTAAAAAATCCATGGATTGAAAAAGAGAGAGAGGGGAGGAGAGGCAGTGGAGCAGCTGGTGTAGACAGCTTTCTGTCCTAAAAGGTTTGGCAGCAGGTGACTTGGGACCCTTCCTCCTAGAAGACTTGCCCTCCCCTCCCGTCAGCATCCGCTCTTTCTTGAGGCCCCCATGACTCTGATGGCTCCATTTATCTTGCTTTCCTCACCCAGGTGCCAAGAGCTTCAGACAGCTGCAACCGTACTATGCTGTCTGCCTGGGTCTTGGTTGTTTGTTTGTGTCTTGACTCCGTAACCTAGAATGTGGATGAGGCCACAGGTGCAGTGGAGATGGTGCTGGGAAGGTGCCGGGTGGGCCAGCCCGGGGCAGCAGCCATCCCAGAGCAGCCACTAGTCCAGGGCGGGATGATGGCTTTGTCCTCACCCCTGGCTGGGGGGGTGGGCACAGATGTCGAGGTCAGCATCCTCTTCCACCAGACCTGGCACCAACAAACTGACAAAGGAAGGGGACACGGACCAGAGCCCAGGAGTCAAAGAGGAAGATCTTCCAGAGGAGGCTGTGCAAACATCCCACCCCTCTGACCCAACAGAGAAACCCATGCTCATACACTTGAACACACACACACACACACACACACACACACACACACACACATATATCAGTGTGCTCTCTTGCAGAGAGGACTCCCTACAAGTGAACTATAAAAATGTCATCCAGTGAACTGAAGGAGAGGCAGCTGTCCATGAACACCTAGATGTCCAGGTAGAAGCAACACCTCATATCACAGAGGGAAAATGCAAGGAGATGCAAAGCACACAGGAAAAATGAGAGGCTTAGACCTCAGTTGTGGATGGAGTCCCAGAGGAGCAAAAGCAACAGGTGGTTAGTGTGACCAGGACCATTGGACAGATATAATAGAACATCTCCAGGAAGATCCAGGGATGTAGACGTGCGAGGCCCAGAGAGCTCCAGGCAGGAGGCCAAGACAGGCCCCGCCCGGGCCCATCCTGATAAATCTCCTAAACCCCACAGGTAAGGAAGAGATTTTCAAAGCTTCATTGAGAAAGCGGTTGCTGACAAAGGAGAAAGATTCAGACTGACATTGGGCTCCTTGTGTGACCCGAAGCCTGCAGAGGCTGGGGAAAAGCATCTTCGGACAGCCTAGACTGCTCCCTGGACTCATGTGCCGGCACCTGAGTTGGACACGCTGAGCCCAGCCAGGAAGGGGCCCAGAGAGGCCTCCTAGTAAACAAGAATGAGACAGAACCCAGTTCTCAGGGCAGAGAAGTAAAGGGACCAGGAGAGCAGTGGTGAGCTGTCTTCCCCCACCTCCTATCTGTACGTATGCATGTGTACACGCCCACACACAGAGATGTGTACAACGTGCATGCCTGCATGTGTGCACGTGTACATATGTATGTGTGCACTCACATGTGCGTACATGCACACCACACGCACAGATGCACTTGTGAGTTCATGTGCATACATGCATGCACATCTGTGCACAGACACACATGCAGATGTGTGCCCAGAAACACATGTGCACATACGTGTGGTTTGTGTGCGTATACTTGCATGCATGCTGACATGTAGTGAAAAATAGGTAGTGATAATCTCTCTGGAACTGGGGGAAGTAAGTGTTGAATAAAGATCCTTGATATGGAAGGGGCTGCTGCCAGGAAGTCTATCAGTAGGCTAGCGCTAAAAGATCGGAAGTTGGGGGTAGGGAGTCAGGGGATAGAATCCTTCCTGAGGTCTCATGATAGGTGGGCAGGAGGCAAGAAAACAGGAATAAATTTTCTGTAGATTTCATCTTGTTATGGGGGGAAGGTGAGGAGTGCATCTTAGTGGGAAAAATAGTTTGTGTCTTGTTTTCAAATAACAGCAGAAAAAAACTGCTTATTAACATCAGGAAGGGGAAGGAATATCAGGGATGAATGCAAAGTGCTGCGGGGCTTCCAGGGCAGCAGCAGAACACGCGGGGTGGAGATCCCATGTAGGGAGAGGAAGGATCAGGGAGGGCTGGGCCGTGGCTGGGCATCCTGAACCTGGGGGCCTGGGCAGGGAGCAGTTACAGCTTTCTCCCGACCACCCTGAGCCTGCCCTGAGAAAACTGCCCTTCCAGGCCTGATGGGTTTCCTGGGCGGTCCATGGTTTTTGGTCTCTTCATTTATTAAAATCCAAGTCCCTGGTAGGTAGCTTCCAGAGATCCTGGGTCCAGCCTCTCACTGGCCCAGGTCACGTGCAGCTCCCAGGGGCTGGAGGGGACGGTCCCTTCATCTCCTGATCCTGCTTTTTTACCCTAGTGTCGGAGCCGGAGGAAGGATAAGGAAAGTGGGCAAACTTCTGGACCCTCAGCGCCCTCTGTGGGGCTCTCCCATGGGGCTGGGTATGCCCCGCCCCGCCGACCGACCTTCTCCTAGGCCCCTGCAGGGAGCCAGTGCTTCTTGCCCAGCAGGTGCCCACCCTGGAGTGGGGCACCCTGGAGTCCCCAGCCCCACACCTTCCAGGTGCCCACGTTCAGCCCTAGATACTTTGGGATTAAATAGGTACAGACTGTCTCAGTCAGGCTGGGATGGGTAAGCCTCATAACAAATAGCTCCTCGAACCCAAGGACTGAAAACAAGAGTTTTTGTCTTGCTTACGCCCCACATCCATCGTGGCTGGGAGGGGACTCTGCTTATTGGTCACTCACGGTCCCAGAGAGATGAAGCAGCTGGCCCCTCAGATGTTGAAGGAAGAGAGAGCACCTGGAGGGGCTTCTGTCAGTTGGCAGGGGTGGGAATGTACTTCTGCACACAATTCACTGTGACCCCCTCCCCACCCAAGGGCCTGACATGTGGACTGAGAGCTGGGAACTCTCTCAGGAGTTGGTCCCAAGCCCTATTCCTGGACAGGAAGCAGATCCCTGCAGCCTCTTTTGGAGTCTGAGGGCAGCACCCCTTTGGCCCCCCAACCCTACCCTGGCATGAGTGGAAGGATCTCTGGTGGTAGCCCCTCCCGCAGGAGGCCTTTCTCCTGGCCTCTCACCTCTGCCTCTGGCCTCGAGCCCGAGCCCCACCCCTCTCTGTCCACCGTTCTCTCCAGAGCCTGCTCTCAGCACCCCCCACCCACTTTTAGAACTTTGCTTGCTGTTACTGAAAGGCATGTCTTCTCTCCCAACAACCTCCCCGTGGAAACAGGAAGAGACTCTGGGGTTAGGGAGTGATTCCAGGGCCAGCACAGGGCCTGCCTCAGGGGACACAGACCAGGCCCACTCCCCCTGTGCTTTGGGCCTGAGCCCTCCAGCTGCGTCCTCAGCTCCTGACCTTCCAGGGGCAACTCTGGAAGCACAGTGCCCTCCAGGCTGTGCACCGGGATTCTTTTCTCACCTTAGCCCAGGGCCGGGCCCCACCTCAGGAGCCTTCGGCTCCCATCCAGGAGCAGTTAGGACCATGCCCACCCCTTGCCACCAGTACTAATGATCATCCCACTTAATTAACAAAATTGGCCCAGTGAGTCCTTTTCTGGGGGATTGAGAATGCATGAGCCAACCATCGGGAAGTGAACAAGGACTGTGGAGCTCCCGGACAGGCTCCAGGTGGACACAGGGAGCCGTGGGGCTGTGGTCTGCGGCTCTGGCGGCTTGTATGTGCACGTGAGTGTTTCCCACACAGCTAGTACCCAGCCACTGGCCGAGGAAAACTCCAGGAAATGCTGGGGACACCCAGGGCCCTGGCCAGACAGAGTACCCGTGGGACTGGGCCGAGCAGCCTTCCAGGCTCTGGGTGCTCTGTGCCAACCCCATGACTCATCGGGTAGAGGCATGCAGCCCCGACCCACGCCAGGAGGGAAATGGAAGTGAGTTCATGCCCCCAACCAAATTCCCAGGCACAGGCCAGACTGGGGTGGAGGCCAGAGTTGGGCTAGGATTCCAGCACCGACAGGCGTTTGCTGCAAAGGCAGCCACTAGCCATGCATGGCTCTTTAGCTTAATTAAAATGAAGTAAAAGTAAAGACCTACTTCCTCAGTCTCACTAGACACGTTCTACATGCTCAGTGATGCCTGGATTGGACAGCACAGAACAGAGTATTTCCATCATCCCAGAGAGCTCTCTTGGGCAGGGCTGCTGGAGACCAGGGGTCTCAACTGGGGTGGGGGTGTGGAGGGGCATTTGGCAATGTTGGGTTTTCACAATCGGGGGTCACTGGCATCTCGCGGGTGGAGGGCAGGGATGCTCTCAACGTCCTACAGTGCACAGGGTGCCCCCCTCCCAGAGAATGATCCGGCCCCCAGTGTCGTTGGGGCCACGGTGGGGACCCCCTTATCTTGGATGGAGCCCGGCGCGTGATTAGCGTCTCTGCCTACTGGATAGAGGCTTTGGTGAGCCTGATTCCCAGACAGGTCTTCTACGTCCGTCAGGTGAGGGTGTGAGCTTGGAGGATGCCAGGTAGATGGGTGGCTCTGCTGTGCCAGCCCCCAGGGCAGTGCTAAAGAACATCCACAGGTGTGAGTGTTGCCTGTCCCTCTGTAAGGCAGGGGATCTGACATTTAGAGTCCTGAGTCTCAGAGCTGCAGGGGCAGGGGGCCAGGGCCCACTCGAGAGGCTACTGGCCACCTGGGCTAGGCACAAGTCAGGTCTTTGGTCTTTGTGTTACCAGGCCCAGCTCGGGAGCGCCCCACCCTGCCCCAGCCCCCCAGGAGGGCAGAGGCTTTGTTGCACAGCCCCAGGAGGTCCTCAGTACTTAGACTGGACAGACAGAGGGCCAGCAGGGGCTGAGGCAGTCTCGCTCTGAAAGCAAGTCAACACTGAACTTTGAGCCCAAACTCCCCACCCCCTCTTTGTGGTTCCCTGTTGACTTTCCAGCCTCAGGGAGCTGGTTTCCAGCCTGAATCCCTGGCTCAGGAGGGACCGGTAAAGAGCAGATGCTTGGGACTTCCCTGGTGGCGCAGTGGTTAAGAGTACGCCTGCCAATGCAGGGAACATGGGTTCGAGCCCTGGTCTGGGAAGATCCCACATGCCACAGAGCAACTAAGCCTGCGAGCCACAGCTACTGAGCCTGTGTGCCACAGCTACTGAAGCCCGTGTGCTTAGAGCCCGTGCTCCGCAGCAACAGAAGTCAGCGCAATGAGAAGCCCACACACTGCAATGAAGAGTAGCCCCTGCTCGCCGCAACTAGAGAAAGCCCACGTTCAGCAATGAAGACCCAACGCAGCCAAAAAATAAATAAATTTAAAAGAAAAGAAAAAACGAGCAGGAGCTTTCTGGAGCTTGCCCTACTGTCACCTATGGTCAGTGGATGCAAGAGGGCCCCAAAGTGGTCCCAAGCCCTATTCCTGGACGGGAAGCAGATCCCTGCAGCCTCTTTTGGAGTCTGAGGGCAGCACCCCTTTGGCCCCCTCAACCCTGCCCTGGCATGAGTGGAAGGATCTCTAGTGGTAGCCCCTCCCGCAGGAGGCCTTTCTCCTGGCCTCTCACCTCTGCCTCTGGCCACGAGCCCGAGCCCCACCCCTCTCTGTCCACCGTCCTCTCCTGCAGGCAGGGTGGGGGTATCCTCTAGTCAGGGTCTAGACCTGCTCCTGCCCCTCCTCGCCCGCAGAGCTCCCTAGAGAACCCCTTCTCCTGGCCCTGGGGATGGGCAGGGCTACAGATGCCATCCCAGGAGCCAGAGACGGCAGCCTGTGGGCAGGGAGTGATGCCCACACGGCTGGGGCACCTGTGGTTCTGGCCCGGCCAGAAGGAAGTTGGGGTGACCTCCACATCCCCCTCTCTGATGGTCTGCAGCTGTTGGCCTGTCTCTGGCCTCAGGTGGTCTCCCCTTTCTCGTGGCCACCCTGTGTGCCCTGCAGCCAGGCCAGCTGGGAGAGCCCAGACCCCTCGCCCGCTGACCTCTGCATCTCCAGTTGTGCTGCGCGACTGGGCAGTGAGTCACCGGGCCGAGCTTCCGCCCCAGGTGGGCAGGGCCTCTACAGGTGCCACCCAGTGAGCTGGCAGCCATGGGCACTTCCATAACACCCCTTCCCCTGGGGGCCTCACACACCTGGAAGGTCCTGTGGTAAAGTCCCTGACAGGGAGGGGGCTGGGGCCTCTGACAGCAGAGAGACCCTGCAGCAGCCTGCTCCAGCCAGGACACCCCACCATCTCAGCCGGCAGAGGGCATCTGGTTGAGTGACCCAGCCCTGCCCAGCCCGAACGAAGCCTGTTCCCTCGGGAGGCCTCCAGGCGGGGTGCCCTGGGCGCTGGGGCAGGAGCTGAGGATTCCAGGGTCAGATCAAGGCTAGACTTAGAATGCTCTCAAATGGGGCTCATGACACCTGTCCGGGAGCATGGGGCAAGGGTGGAGGGGGGCTGTGCTACTGGGTCTTGCAGTGCGCAGGACGCACAAACACTGGGAAAGGTCAGCTGTCACCGTTGTTGAAAACAATCTCGGTGACACCGAGAGAGGGATGGGCTGGCAAAGGCAGCTGACTCAAGACCAGCTCTGCTCCAACTAAGCATGGATTCCAGAAATGCAGTTTAACTCCAAGCCAACCCAAAGAAACAAGAAGGAGAAAATACAAAAAGAAATTTAAAAGGCCAGAGATCAATGGAGGAGGGAGAGAGAGGGAAGAGCGGAGACGAACAAAACCCAATGCTGGTTCGTTGGAAGAACAATCACATGAAGACACTCTGGCAAGGAAGAAGGAAAAAGCAAGTCACTGCAAATAAAACATACAAAGAGGAAATAACTGCAGACACAGCACAGATTTTAAATAATAGAATTAGGAACACTTATAAACTAATAAAACTGAAAACCTAAATGAAATAGATAAATTCCTGGAAAAATATAAAATGACAAAAAGAAGGTCAAAATGAAGTAATAAACAGGAATAGACTAAAAAGTGGTTGTCCAAGCCCTGTCCTCTCCCAGCCTGGAGCCCGGGCTTTATGAGTGAGTCCCACCCTGATTCCAGGGACCAGTTAATTCCTGTCTTGGACAAAATGTTCCAGAAAGTGGAAGAGAGTGGGATGTGTCCAGCTCACTGTGTTTGGCTCTGAAGCAGACAAGTGGGAAGAGAATATGAGAGACCCATTTCACTCAGGAACTTGGGTACAAAACATCTGAAATAAAACACAATCGTAGGGGACTTCCCTGGCAGTCCAGTGGTTAAGAATCCGTGCTTCCTCTGCAGGGGGCACAGGTTCGATCCCTGGTCGGGGAACTAGCTAGGTTCCCACAGGCCACGAGGTGTGGCCAAAAAAAAAAAAAGAACCATTACAAGTGAGAAATAGACCTCATGGTCTGGGTTTCTCTAGTTTAACATCAAACACAGCAATACAATTCATCCCATACATAAAGGAGAAAGATCCTATGATTAAGTTGATATATACAGAAAAGCGTTTGACGTGTGTCTTGAATACGATGGATTTAGTCTTATTTTGTTACTGATTAAAAAGCTCTCAGCACAGTAGAAACAGAAGAGCGTTTCCTTCACCTGGTGGGGGTTACACCCCCAAGCCTACAGCACTGGTGGGTGCAAAGGAGAATGTGCAGTGGCTCAGACCAAGACCAGGATGAGCTGCTGGGTGACACCCATGTTCCCCATAGTCCCAGAGGCTACAAGATCCGGTAATCGTGCGTGGCTATCGACTGAATGTTGGTCCCCCCCCATTTCCTCTGTTGAAACCCCCAGTGTGATGGTGTGAGGAGGTGGGGCCTTTGGGAGGTGATTAGGCCATGAGAGCAGAGCCCCTGATGGGCTCTTCTGAGAAGAGGCCTGAGAGCTCACTCTCACTCTCTGCTCTCTGCTATATGATGACACGAGAAGACATCTCTGCAAGTCAGGAAGCAGCTCCCACCAGATGCCAGATCTGCCGGCACCTTGATCTTGGATGTCCAGCCTCCAGGCTATGAGAAATACATGTTTGTTATTTAAGCCACCCAGTCTATGTGTTCTGTTATAGCAGCCTGAACTAAGGCATGCTTCTAGGTATTGACCCAACTGAGTTAAAAACCTATATCCACACAAAAACCTTCATGCAAATATTTATAGCAGGTTTGTTTGTAATTGCCCCAAACTGGAAGTAACCAAGATATCTTTCAGTATGTGAGAGGATAACAAACTGGAACATCCATACAATGGAACATTATGAAGCAATAAAAAGCTGTCAAGCCACTCAAAGCATGGATGAATCATAAATGCATGTTACATTGAAAGAAGCCAGCGTGAAAAGGCTACATACTGTAGGATTCCATTTATAAGACATTCTGGAAAAAGTAAAACTATGGAGACACTAAATAGATTAATGGTTACCGGGGTGGGGGTGGGGGGAAGGACGAACAGGTGAAGCACAGAAGATTTTGGGGGCAGTGAAACTACTCTGTATGGTACTGTAATGGTGGACACATGAAAGTACACGTTTGTTAAAACCCAGAGACTGTATGAAGCTTAATGTATGCAAATGTAGGAGAATCATTTAGGAGATGGGGATCTCCAGATGGAATGACAAAAGAATCCAGCTGCATTACAAATAGATGAGACCATCTCACTGTAGGGGGTGGGGGGAAGGTGCTGACCTAAGGAACTTTGGGAAGGAGTGGGCCCCTAAGACTAAAGGCAAAAGAACAGCACACAGACCCATACTGTAGTTGGTAATGTTGCTTCCCACTGGGACTGGTTAATTCTGAAACTACTGTGCAGGCACACTGGAATTGAACAACTGAGTGCACGATGGTGGACGCTGTGAGCCACTTCTCTCTGTTGGAGTGGGAGTTTACAGATAAGCAAGGGAAAAGGCTAGAATGATCCATGAGGTAATAGAATTAGAGACACCAATAGGAATTCATGTTTATTATGGATACTTGTGGAAACATGTAGAAATATTTATAGATACATGTATATACACAGGTTAGTACACTGAATTGTGGCCACCTCCCCCCCCACCCCAGAAAATCATAGGTTGCAGCCTTAACCTCCCATGCGATTATATTTGGAGACGGGGGCCTTTAAATAGGTAATTAAGGTTAAATTAGGACATAAGGGTGGGTCCCTGATCCTATAGGACTGGTGTCCTTACAAGAAGAGAAAGAGACATAAGGACTGAGTAATCGCATAGAGGAAGGGCCGTGTGAGGACTTGGGGAGGAGATGGCCGTCTAAGTGCCAAGGAGAGAGGCCTCAGGAGAAACCAAGCTGCAGGCACCTTGATCTCAAACTTCCAGCCTCCAGATCTGTGAGAAAACAAACTTCTGTTGTTTAAGCCTCTCAGCCTTCAGTGCTTTGTTATGGTATCCCTAGCAGACAAATATAGCTAGAAAGGCAAGAAGTGCTCAAAAACAAAACAACCCACAACAAAGGGGTTCTGTTAAAGGGACACAAAGTAAAAGAGTTCCCAAGGCTAAGCCTGGAATAACTTGAGCAACAAAATATTAGATTAAAACACAAAGTATAAAAGTAGGTATCCATGAGTCCATACTGATATAAAAACGATTAAATAAATACATGAACGGGGAGAAGAAACAAATCTGTGTGGAAGCATTCCAAGTCATATATATAGATGGCTGTGCCCTCCGGGAGGGAGACCAAACCCCCCCTTAAGTGTGGGCTGCACATGGTGACGTCCCCCCAGAGAGAACAGGATGGAAAGGGGAGAGAGAGGAACTCCCCAGCAGTGACACCTGACAGGCACACCTCAGCCAGGTGACCAAGGGCACAGCCACAGTGAGGAGTCATGTTGAGAGCACAGACCCTGACAGGATGCGGTGGGAAGGGCACTTTCCCTCTGTGGTCTCCCTCCCCCAAGCCCAGAGTAATAACGAGAAAAAATCAGGCAAACCAGCAGAGGGACAGTCTGCACACCCCTGCCCAGCCCTCCTCCAAACCATTGGGGTCGTTCAAACCGGGAAAGTCTGAAAGACCCTCCCGGCCAAGAGCAGCCGGAGGAGACGTGATGATTAAATGTCACGTGGGGTCCTGGACGGTTCTGGAGCAGCAGGAGGGCATGAGGTTAAAACTGAGGAAACCTGAATAGCGTGGACCTTAGTTAAAAAAACAAACAAACAAAAAAAACGTATCAATAGTGGCTCATGAATTGTGAGAAACACATCACAGTCATGTAAGATGTTACCAATAGGTGAAAACTGGTTGTGGGGTATATGGGAACTCTGTACTATTTTCACAGCTTTTCTATAAGCATACATGTGTACTAAAATAAAAAGTTTAGGGAGTTCCCTGGTGGCCTAGTGGTTAGGATTCCAGTCTTTCACCGCTGTGGCCTGGGTTCATCCCTGGTTGGGGAACTGAGATCCTGCAAGCCACACGGTGTGGCCACATAAAAGAAGTTTATTTAAAAGTTAAAAAAAAAAAAAGGTATTTGCTGTAGGCTCCTGATTGTTACCATAGCAAGTTAAAGATCTTCCTCATTATTCCTAGCTTGCTAATAATTGTAGTAAGAATTAGTACTTAAATCTATTATCTCGAGATGAAAAAAATACATGCACACATAACACATCAGAAGGGCTGCCTATGGGGTCAGGCAAATGAGAGCAGGGAATGAATGAGTAAAATATAAATAGATGAAAGAAGACAGGGCCTTGCACTGAGGAAACACTATCATATTCCATGACCTGAGGTATGTGATGAACTTGACCCTCAGAGGAAGAAGGAAACTGGCTGTGAAATTGGAAGGCTAGCCTGCAAGCTGCAGAGCCTCCTTTACTTTCTGGTGAGCTTGGTGAGGCCTCCCAGCCTCAGTTTACCCTGCTGTGAAGGGGGGCAGGGATGGGAGGCACCAGCCACAGTCCCCACCAGCAGGGACTTCCAGGTGAAAGGAAGGGTCACTGAGCTGCAGAGAGACCAATGTTGCATGGCAAAATTGTGGGAAATGGTCAAAAACAACAAAATTGAAACGTGATTTAAGAAGCACACAACCAGGACTATTTTTAAATATAGGGAGAACTAGAAAATATGGAAGGAGGGTCATTGCAGAAAAAATATATTCATGAAAGACCTTTAGGGCCTGTGAGACCTGAAATCACCCGCACTAACTGTTCCTCTCCATGAGCCCCTGTATCTTCCATGCAGGGTGTACCAGGGATAGCCCCAGAGGACCCATGCAGAGCCAGGGATTGGCTTGATGTCTGCCTGCTTCTTTGGAGTTCCATTTTCTTGGAAACCATACTCTGTGGAAGTATGTCCTATGGGCAGGGCCTCTCCAGTCAGTGCCTTGGTCCCCCTCCTCAGGTGAGGGTGCTTGAATACTCCCCCCTTTGGGGGCCAAATTTAGCAAACAAAAATACAAGAAACCCAGTTAAACTTGTACTTCAGATGAACAAGGAATTAATTCTTTAGTATGTGCAATATAGGTAAATCTATATGGACCAAAAGTAGATGAGTGGTTACCTAGGGCTGGAGGGACTGGGACGGAGAATGACTGCTAGACGGGTACAGGGTTTCCATCTGGGGTGATGTAAATGGAAATTCGATAGAGGGGACGATTGCACAACTCTGAACATACTGACAACTACTGAACCTCGCACTTTAAATAAGTGAATTTTACAGTAAGTGTACTGTTAACTCAATAAAGGCCCGGCATTTAATCCGGAGCCCCCTGTGCTGCTTCCAGCGGCGCGTCCTTGTCACGTTGTGGGGACCCCAGAGCGGTGGGCCTGCGGAAGAGGCCTGACGTCCACACCGCCTGTTTATGGGCGGGTCCCCTGGGCCAGGCTTTCGGAGCTGGCGAGTCAGGACCTCAGAACCACATGTGACCAAGACGAAGACCCCGCTCCGGTCCCGACCCCGGGAGACTCATCCCACGTTGCCCTTCTGGGAGATGCAGCAGGAGGCCCCGTCGTCCAAGCGGTCGCCTCTCGCGTCTCGGCAGCTCTCTAAGGTCGCCGGCGACCCTCTCCAAGCGCCCCCAACAGCCGTAGCCACACATCACTGCTCTGCAACTGCCAGGGGGCCGGGCTGAGAGAACGAGGACTACTCCGCCTTAAAGAGACATCCTTGGACTCTGATTGGTCACTTAGGATCACCACCCCTGGCCCAATCATAGAGGCCACGGCTCGTTGTACTGTGATTGGTCGGGCCCGGTCATGTGCCGGGGAGGCGGTGTTGGGCTGTGGCTGGTAGTCGCGGCTACGACGCCGGGAGGGCCAGGCCGGCGGGATCGTTAGGGGGACCGGGGTTACGGGGCTGGGGTCGCGGGGGCGGGGTTCCCAGCAGTTTCCGGAGACTTGGTCCTGCGGGCCAGCTCCGAGCGCTCGAAGCACAGTCCCCCGGGCCCCTTTCCCCAGGCAAAGTGCTCGTCCAGGGTGGACATCCCAAAGATGAGACCGTTGCCTCACGCCAACCTGCACTTCAGGGTTTTGTTCAATGGATAATTTGAAACTCAGCAAAGTCTATTTTCCAGTGAACACCACCCAAATTCTGCCATTAGCATTTATATCCAGCAGTCCGTCTACTGTTAGGCATATAAACGTGTTATAAGCACGTAAAACATATAATAGCATACGAACGTTGGAGGGAACCCTTTAAAGCAAGAAAATGCTAAATATCTTGGGGAGAGGGAAGGGGAGAAGCACACGAATAGATAGATGCAAGTTACTGGAAATGCTCTAGTTTTGGTGCTGGAGGTAGATTTGCAAGTGCTCGTTATGTTATTAAACCATTATAGTAAAAACTATATAATATTATTAGTTGCAAATATAAGCACAATTCCCCCCACATACTGCAGCACGCATACCATTAACATGTAGTATTTGTTTATAGATTTTTAACGTTAAATTTACAATGAAGTACATAAATCCTAATCATACGTTTGCTGAGCTTTGGCAAATACACACCACTATGTGAGCCAAGATGCTATCCAGAGACAAACACAACATGTTCATCACTCCCAGAAAGTTCCCTCCGGCCTTTCCCATTCCATGTCCTCCCCTACTGTGCAGAGGCACCCATGATTCTGATTTTTTCCACCGCAGTTTTGCCTGTTCAAAGAGTCATATAAACGAAGCACAGAGTACACACTCTTGTGTAAGGCTCCTTCACTTAGCATAATGTTTTTGAGATCCATCCATGTTGTTTCGTGCATTGATCATTTGTCATTTTGATCGCTGAGTAGTGCCCCATTGTAAACATCCTGTTGATGGACACTTGGGCTGGCTCCAGTTTTTGGCTATTGTGAATAAAGCTGCTGCAAACATTCTTTCTGCAGTCTTCTCATGGACATATGTTTCTACTTCTCTGGGAAGATACCCAGGACTGGGTCAAAGGATAGGAGTTTGTTTATTTTCACCAGAAGCTGACAGATCTTCTTCCATCCTGGCTTTCAATTTGCACGCCACTAACAGGGTTCCAATTTCTCTACATCCTCATCAGCACTTTAAAAAAAATTGTAGCCATTCTAATAGATCTGAAATGGTATCTCAGTGTGGTTTTTTTTTGTTGTTGTTGTTTTAAATATTTATTAGCTTTGGCTGCATTGGGTCTTCGTTGCTGTGCGCGGGCTTTCTCTAGTTGCAGCGAGTGGGGGCTACTCTTTGTTGAGGTGTGCAGGCTTCTCATTGCGGTGGCTTCTCTTGTTGCGGAGCACGGGCTCTAGGCGTGCGGGCTCCAGTAGTTGTGGTATGAGGGCCCAGTAGTTGTGGCACACGGGCTTAGTTGCTTCGTGGCATGTGGGATCTTCCCGGACCAGGGCTCAAACCCGTGTTCCCTGCATTGGCAGGAGGATTTTTAACCACTGCGCCACCAGGGAAGCCCCTCAGTGTGGTTTTAATTTGCATTGTTCTGATGATGAATGACACTACGCACTTTTTTCTTCTTTTGAGAAGAACAAATCTTTTGTCCATTTATTTTAAAAAATTGGGTTGTTTAACTTAAAAAAAATTTGTTTGCCAACAGTGGCATTTTATTAGAAATGTACTATCACAGGTAACTTCCAGGAGGGCATTTAAAAGGGATTATTATACGGAAAAGGAATTTTCAAACACCCCTCCCTGTGTTTAACCCCCTGTTTAAGATAGCAAAAGTGTAGTTAGTCTAATGGGACCACTTAAACTTCTGTGTTGCAAATAGTGTTGCAAAAGAGGACTTTCAGGCCTCTGGTAATTCTGGGCAGGCACACCTCATTCTGCCAGCTTCAGTCACATTGCAGGGAGGGTATTTGATAACTGAAGAGTAACAAGGTTAGTGTACATTTTATTTAACTTTCTATCATGTAGGCAGTTAAATTGTTACATCTGAAAAAGCACATATTCCAATTTCTGCCTGTGATATAATACATTAACTTACATCTGGGCACTTTTGTTTTGTGTCCTTCAGTTAATGACAGCTCCCAATTTACTTTCTTGGGCTGGTTGGCTCTCCTCCTCAAGGTGCAATGGAAATAAACCCCAAACCATGGACTTGATTCCATAAAAGACAATTGTATTCATGCCCACTCTTTGGCTGGCCCTTTTTCAAATGTGGTCAAAAAAGCAAAAGTGAGATAGGATGGAGTTTTCCAAGTGGGTTGTTTGACTTTGTATTTGGAGCAGTGGGAATTCTTTATATAGTCTGGAGACCAGTCTTTGTCAGGTATTAGTTTTGCAAATATTTTCTCCCATCCTCTGGATTGTTGATTGTCTTAACAGTTCTTTTCAAGAACAGACATTTCGAATTTCAATGAAGTCGAATTTCTCTATTTATTTTCTTAGAACTAAGAAGTCTTTGCCTGTCCCTAGGTCAGAAGATATTTTCCTTTGTTTTCCTCTAAAACTTCATGGTTTTAGCTTTCACATTTAAATCTATGGTGCACTGTAAATTAATTTTTGTACATGATGTAACATAGGATTCATTTTTGCCACGTGGATGTCTGGTTATTATAGCATCATTTGTTGAAAAGACTTTCCTTTGTTTGTTGAGTTGCTTTGGCAACTTTGTGAAAAGATGGCATATAAAGTGCGTAGTTGACTTGTGCCTCTCTCGGAGAAAGCAGCGTAGGCGCAGACCCTCGGTGGGGGTTTGGCATTGGGCCGTGCAAGGAGCCCCTTCACCCCAGGACTGACTCCTGGGCTCAGGCCCACCAAGGCGGGGCTGCGCCGCGGCCCGGCACCCCTGGGGCTTCGCATTCAGACAAAGACATGGAGGGCCTCCGGCCGGGGGTCTCCGCCCAGGTATCCTTAGCTGCCTGGGTCGCTGTCCACCTGAGGCCGCGCTGACAAACCCGGCCGGAGGATCTGGCCTGGTCCCTAGCCGGCCTCCTGGCCCTCCCGCGATCCTCAGTGGTCCCCGAGGCGCGGAGCGGAAGCCCTCAGCTCAGCAGGCTCCCCCACTTCAGGGGCGCCCCCAGAACCCTCCGGTCCGGAGTGGCCCTGGCACTTGGCCCTCCCCACCGCCTCCGTCCCCTGAGCACCCGCAGGTGGGCGGGTGTTGGGCTCCGAGCCTGCGCCCCTCCCCCTCCCTCTCCCGCCCCCACCCTTCCCTTCCCGTCCTCCTCCCTGCCTTGCCCCTTCCCCCTCCCCGCGATTTCCCTCCCCGACGCCGCCCGCTCCGCGTCTAGCGACCCCCATCTCCCCTTCCTGCACCCTCTCCCCGCCCCTCCAGGCCGCGCCCCGACGGACCCCTGCTGCACCTTCCCGGGCCGGGGCCAGCTTCGGTCTCGGTTGCCTCTTAAGCACGCCAGGTAGTGGGCAGTTCTAACTCTTGTGAGACTTTAATTTTTACAGGTCTTCAAAGCACAAAGGGAACACAAGGTTACTTTTGTTTCTAAATAGAGTAAAGCGCCTCCTGGCTTGCACTTAACCACTGTGGCCCACTGACCCCTGTCTTGTTTTTCCGGTATCTTGAGACATTTTGCTACTTCATCATTCTAGGAATGTTACCCAGCCAAACTTGGGTCCGCTGGCAGGCTCCCAGTAAAGACAACCTACTGACACCCGGTGGTGAAGGAAAGTGCAGCATTTATTGTAAGGCGCCATACAAGGAGTCCGGGACAGCTAGTGCTGAAAGAGCCCGAACTCCCAGTGGGCTTCAGGGAAGCCTTTTTAGAGGCCAGGTGTGGGAGGGGAGTCCCAGGGTGTGTGATCAGCTCATGCACAGTTCTCTGATAGGTTGATGGTGAGGTAACAGGGTGGTGTCACAGGGATTAACAGTATCCTTAGGCTCCAGGAGTCCTGGGGCTCATGGTCAGCAAGTAGTTAACATCTGCCTTTTGGCGGGGGATTTAGCATCTGTAAGACTGCTCTGGAAATGTGTGTCAGATACTGTTATCTAGGTACTTCAGAGAGGAGCTAAAGCAGAGGATATGGGAGAAGGCACCATAGGGTCCTGCTTGGTTACAGGAATTATTTCGTCATGACTCATCAACTATTACCAACTATGCCCACAATGACTAAACTAGTAAGAAAACGGAAGAATGATGGCATCACCTGGAAGGATGACGCTGCTTCTTCAGTTTCCCATGGGGCCTCGGAAGTATCAGCCTCTTTCTGCAGACACCACTCTGTGGCTGGAGTTTGCTCTACCTAACACAGTGGAGGGTCCGGAATCTCCCACTTGCTGCCCTCCGTGCAAAGAGAAGAAACAGGGGAAGCAAGTGCATCAGAAGACGAAACGGAACAGAGCAGTCCTGGGCCCCAGCGATGGTGGGAGGAATGGTCATCAGGTGACCACATCCCAGTATTTTGCCACCAGCACCTGGACCATCTCACACGACTGAAAGGACCCAGGACAGTACTGTTTCATCTTCAGTGATGTCTGTGCCTTAAAAAAAAAATTTATTTATTTTGGCTGCACTGGGTCTTAGCTGTGGCACGCGGGGACTTCATTGCAGCATGTGAGCTCTTAGTTGAGGCATGCATGCGGGATCTAGTTCCCCAACTAGGGATCACACCTGAGCCACCTGCATTGGAAGTGCAGTCTTACCCACTGGACTGCCAGGGAAGTTCTGATGTCTGTGCTTTAAAACCGCTTGATAAAAGTACAAAGAGGTTTTCTGTTTAGATTCCTATTAAAATTTCTAAAAAAGAATTTTATTATCCTTTTATTTTTACTTTTGTGAATTATTTGTGTTGACTAAAAAATTATTCACAACCTAAAAGTTGAGAGTTATGTTTTATTCTATGGGAATTTTTAGGACTTCAAGCCCGGAGGCAGCATCTCAAGTAACCCTGAGAGAATTGCTCCGAAGAGGCAAGGGGGGCAGCCAGGTTATATAGAAGTTTTGCAACCAAGGGCAGGTAGTAGGAACAAAAGATTACTATTAATTAAAGAAAACTAGATACCTCAAGTTCAGGAATTTAGCGCTTTTCTATGTATGGGAAGATGCAAGAGTCTGGGCTCACTGAAATCATTTCTTTGATATGCATCTTAGCTATGGGGGCCAGTATCCTGTGTTTTCACAACCTGGGTTTCCTTAGGCCTCACCGGCTCACGTTGGAGGGCTGCAATTGCTGATGACTGTGACATCCTTTGTTTACTGATATGACAGGTAATATTCCATTTATTATTTGTAATCTGAATTAAAATACAAAAAGTAAAAGGGGACCATTGTCTGTTTCCTGTCATACTGGGGTGAGGACTGCCCTCAGCTCCCAGGGCTGTGCTGGGTGGGTGGAATCCCAGCCCTGCAGGCCCTTTCCCTCTGGGACCACGGGGTGGGAAATGGAGGTGGGGGACAGGAGGATGAGAGAGTGGTGAGAAGGATGGGGAGGAGGTGTTTGCCTGAAAAAGCTGAGAGGGGTGAGGTTGGGGGGAAGAGTCCAGGGCCGGGGTGGGGGGCATCATAGGAGGGGGACCAGGTGCATGTGTGTAGCAGGTGTATGTGGGGGAGGAGCACACTGTGTGTTTTTGTTTGGGGGCAGACTGGGCAGGCGTCCCTGGGCCTGAGACCGTTCCAGGAACCAGCATGTGTGCTGGGATGTGGGGCTCCTGCCTCTACAAGAGCTTCCTTTCCTATATTTCCAGTGTGTTCTGAATCATCATCCCAGGCTGCTTATTTTGACAAGTAGCTTCCCATGAAATACCTGACTCAGCGGATCTGTGTTCGTAAGCCAGGCCAGCATCCACCAGGAAGGTGGGGTGGGGAGCGTCTCTGAGTGTGCCCCCAGCTGTTATCCCCAGATAACAGGGCACTGTGCACCCCCCAGGGCAGGGAGCAGTGTGTAGACTGGTCTAGGGGCAGGAGTGAAGGGCGTGGAATGAGAGGTACCTTTGAGGCCCTGTGAGCGTGGCAGAGGCTCCTGGACGCTGGTCAAAGTGGTGGAAAAAGATTTGATTCTGTAACTCTGCCAGTAGGGAAGGAGCTGAGCTCCATTCCAGATCTGTGCAGAGATGATGGGATGTTTTAAAGGAAAAATGAGGAAGTAGGGAGGGGGATGGCTCAGTAGAGTCAGAGAAGTGGAAAATTGCAAAAGTGGGAAGGGGCTTGGTCCCTGTGAAGCCTACCTGGGCTTGCTAACTGGTGCTTATCAGAGCTAGACTCCTGCCCTCCCACAGACGCTGGGAGATGGGGCTGTGTCTTAAGGTGTTGGCCAGAAGCCCCCTCCACGGTCAGATGAGGAGGAGAGATCAAAGGCAAGAGTCTGGTGCCCTGGAGCAGGATGTCTGGGAAGGAACAGTGAAAAGCCCACTCTGCAGAATACCTGCTGCAGCCACCGTGGGGAAAGGTCTTTATTTCACTCATGAAGGTGATGGGCCTAGAGGTCTGGGAGTTGGTACTGAAAGAGAGAGGCCTCCCCACGCTGTTGTAAGACCCTTGACATTGTGACAGACCTTAGCTCAGGACTTCACAATGATAGAAGTTTTCATGCCTAGACCCATCCCCAGGGCAAGGAAGCCCTGGGCAACCTCAGACCCTCTCAACTTCGGGGACATTAAAATCCCCAAATGCCATTCAAGGAACCAAGCTGAGGGCAAAAGCTGAGGGGGTGGTTCAGAGGAGCAGATGCTCCAGGAGGAGGCAGTTAGAAGTTTAGAGGAAAGGAGGGGCCCAAAGGGCAGGCTGGCAGAAGGGCAGGTAGAGGTCAAGGGGGCAGGAACAGCTGGATTCCATGAGAGCAGCCTCTAGCCTGGATGAAGTAGGTGTCCTGGGAAGGAAGCAGACACCCCTCATCGTGGAGCCAAACACACCTTGCCGGTCCCTCCTTTCAGGCTGGTCTGGGGGCCACCAGTCGGCAAAGCTGCAGTCACAAATTGTGGCGCCGTCCCTGAGCCTGGAGCCCGGAGCCTGGTCCAGGCTGGGCTCGGGCCCCTGCAGAGATTTTGGTGAAACGAACAGTGTTGCCCATGCCCCACACCTCCAGACCTCGACATCGGCTGCGGTTGGACCGTCCAGCCAGTCTGAGGGGTGAGGTGCCCTCCACCTGGCTGGCTGCGTCCTCACGCCTCTCCTGGTAGGCGGTGGTGGCCACAGGTCCTGTGCTGACGGCCACAGGTCTCAGCTGCTGGGAGCTGTGGTCCCCCTTGCCTGTTTTTCTTGCTGACTTCATCTCTGTAAACAAGACGTCGAGTGTGAGGGGTCTGATCCGCACAGCATCGCCAACCCTGTATTACAGATTTCTGAGACTTGCTAAGTCACAGGTGAAACTTGACAGCTGCCCTTTGCTTTTCTTTAATTGTGGGTGAGCGTTTTCATGTGTGTCTACGTCAGCTGTTACCTTGTTTGCGACCTGCCTGCTCCTTCCTCTCGTTCTTACCCATTTCCGGAGAGCTCTTTCCCACGAAGAAAATTGGCTCCGTGCCCTCTGTCCCTCTAGCTCCCCAAATCATTGACTTGGGGTGTGAGCCCTGCTGGTCCAGATAACCCCAGCCTCTCGGGTTGATTGTTAAAGTTCCTAAACCCTAGACCCCCAAACCATCAGGAACATTGTGGGGATGATCATTTCTTGGGGACAGGGGGACAGTCGGGTGAGAACAGACTGGTTTGTGACCAGTGCCTAGCCCACTAGGGAAGTCGTCTTGAGGCTGGGGGACTCCATCTCTTGTCAAAGGCCCCTGCCACCTCTGGGTCTCAGTTTCCCCATCTGTCAATGAGGAGCTGAACTCTAGGAACTTGGTGCTCCCTTCCAGGTCTGGTGTGTCAAGCCAGGAACACTAGCTGGGCTGGCTCCCTGCCCTGTCCCCGTCCTGCCGCCAGAGGGCAGGAGGCCCTGCTCTCTGCATCGCTCCGAGGGGTGGCAGCTGACAGTGCTTGGACCCAGATCGGTTAGGGCTCCACGGGCTCCACAGTGCCCACAGGGGCTGGGGACCCCGCTTAGAACCTGCCTGACCACCATGCTGTGCCAGGCTGGGTGCTAGGACATCATCTGGGAGCTCGTCACCTGCAGGCAGTAAAGGCCCTTGAAGGCAGCCAGGGGCCAGCTCTGAGGATTCCAGCAGACAGCAAAGAGGGTGGGTCGCAGGCAGGCCAGGGGCCGGTGAAGGTGTGAGTGTGTGTGCAGGATGTGCCATGGACACAGCAGCTCCTTAGGGCCCCACTCCTTGCTCAGACCCTGCCTTTGGCTCCAGAGGAAGTGGATGGAGAAGCCTTAGGTCTCACAGAACCACAAGGGGTTCTGGGGGCAATGGGAGGATAGCCAGCTGAGAAGATGGGAAGGGAGGGGCCAGGACATGCAGGCCCAGCTGGACCTCCCAGCTACAGGCACACAGAATGGACTGGGTGGGGCCATCAGGGTTCGGCTCAGACACCAGGGGGCAGAAATGGGGAATCTTGGGGGCAGATTTGAGCTCAGAGCAGGCTGTCTGGGTGAAGAGGGAGGAGGTGACAGCAGCAGGGAACCAGAAGAGAAATGGACGAGTTGGGAGGGGCAGTGCAAGCTGGCGGGTCTTGGAGCCCTGGCGCTGGAACGGACAAAGGGGTCCAGGCAGGGGTCCAGCATACTTGAGGTCGACCTGGGAGACATACAATGTCCTGGGAGGGGATGAGAGAGGCAGCCCCCCTTCTAAGTGGCCCAGCTACAGACAAGAAGATGTGACCGACCATGTCACAAGAGAGCCTTCCCAGGCTCAGTGACCAGGACCAGATGTTCTTTCTGATGATGCTGATGAGGTCTGAGTGAGGGGCATCAGTGAGTCGCCAGGACACCATGGCTAGAGGATCATAGGAACACAGCCAATTTTGGGGGGCTGACCACTGTTCTCCAGCCCTGTAGCTTGGCAAGTGACAGCCCCTTGGCAGGGACCCAAGGAGATGGGAGACTGAGCAGGGAATATTCCCAGCCTCTGCCTGGTCTCCCAGGAGACCCCCCACCTCTGGTGTGTGAAGACCAAAGCCTCAAGCCCAGGTGAAGAGAGACCCACTTGGGCAGAAGGTGTGTGTGTGGGGGGAAGGCAGGTAGAAGACTCTGAGGTCAAGGTAGTCGTTCTCTGGAGGTGCTGAGAATAGCCTGGAACTTCTTGCTATGATGACCAGACTGCAGCCACGAAAGAAGCTGCTCCGACTTGAGCAGCACTGAATCTATGGCTAGCACAATTCCAAGAACTGCCTCAAGAGAATGGGACTCATATTATCGCTCATAATAATCTATATCTTTGAGGGCATCAAAATACTTATAGCTTGCTCTGCCCATATATGTAAGCGGGCAATTAAAATTATGAGTAAAGAGATACTACAGGCGCATGTTGACATCTTCCACTCTAAGAATACAGTGCCTTATATCAGCATGAAGAAGTTACAGAAGATGAACCTTCACCCATGATCTCATAGAAATGGAATGATGTTTGACAGTGGGGAATTGAAAGCAGCTCTTTTGCCCCTTTCCTGTTTGCCCATTTCTGTTCCCCTCCAACCTTAAAAGAACCTAATTATAGGAACGAGATCACTAGGCAATTTAACCAAACTCCTGACTTATGCTCTCCTGAATGCACACCATGGCTTGCCTAATCTGTTGATTTGTTTCCTAGATAAAAAGAATGAAGAATTGAGCAGTTAGGGACTTCCCTGGTGGTCCAGTGGTAAAGAATCTGCCTTACAATGCAGGGGGCACGGGTTCGATCCCTGGTCAGGGAACTAAGATACCACATGCCGTGGGGCAACTAAGCCCGTGCGCCACAACTGCTGAGCTCATGTGTCTCGACTGGAGAGTCCGTGTGCCGCAAACTATAGAGCCCACGCACCCTGGAGCCTGCCCGCCATAACTAGAGAGGAGCCCGTGCGCCGCAATGAAATATCCCACGTGCCTCAACAAAGATCCCACGTGCCATGACTAAGACCCAATGCAGCCAAAAATAAAATAAAATAAATAATTAATTAATAAATCTTAAGGGGGGGAAAAAAGGAATTGAGCAGTTAAAAAATGACTACCTGCAACAGTCCCCTCAGCAATCCTATAAGCAGACCACGCAGGCAAGATAATGTCTGAAGCGTGCACACGATGGAGAATGATGCAGAATCCAACATCCTCCCTCAATGGTTCACTGAGATTCTTTCCCTTTTTTCCCCTTTAAAAACTGTCATGGCTGAGCAGAATCTTCAGAGTTGGTCTTGAGACATGAATCCACTTCTCCCCAGATTGCTGGCTTTTGTGATTAAAGCAACTTTCCTTTCTATTGATACTTGCCTCTTGAATTATTGGCTTTTGAGCTGCGAGCAGCTGAACCTGCGTTCGGTAATAACCTGAAGGGAGCCCTCCTTCCTGGGCCATCCATCAGGGTGGGGGCTGAGGTGGGGGCCATCACCCACCCTGGCTTGGTTTTGTCCCCGGGGGGTGGGGCAGGGCATGGCCTTGTGAGGACTGAAGCCCAGGGCTTGAGTCTGAGAGAGGCAGATGCCATGCATGTGTCGGGGGCCAGGTCCAAGGAACTGTGGGAGCTCCAGGCTGAGGAGACAGGCCACCTGCTCATGGCTGTCCAACCCCAGAGAGACCAGGGAGGCTCAGGAGGCCCTGAACACCATCCACTAGAGGGCAGAATGGTCAGTCTGCAAAGGGATGACATCCCTCAGCCAGAGGACTGAGAAGGGGGAGGAGGAAGAGGGGAGGGGGAGGGGACCCAAGAGGGGGAGGGGGAGAGGGGGACTGGGAAGGGTAGCAGGCAGAGGGGAGGGCAGGAGGGTGGAAGGAGCCTCCAGGAGCTGGGGACAGGTGGGGAGGGCTGGCCAAGGGCTCCAGAGGAGGTGGGAGCAGTGCCCAGCTTGCGGGGCGGGGCTGGACCCACCAGGACTGTGGCTGCCCCGGTGGCTGGGTGGGGGCAGGGGTTCAGGGCAAGGTGCACAAGTATCCTTGGCCCATGTTGGGGCTGTGGGTTTTCATTTGCCAAGGTGGTGATGGGGGGACATTTTATTAGCTGCTGGTTCCCTGGTTTAGGTATGAAAGACAGTTGCCTGGATACAGGCACCACTTGTGCTATTGCCCTTGTGGGTGTTGGGGGCTGGGGAGGATGGGGGACTGCAGGGCTGAGCAGGGCTGGGGGCGGATGTGAGGCCGGCGGGGGAGCGAGAATTTGGTGGGGGGCACCGCAGGCCTCACCTCTCCTTCCTGCACCCAGACAGCAGATCCCGTCATGGCAACCACAGCCTCTGCTGGCCCGGCTGACAGGTGCCTGTGAGCAGACTGACGTTTCTGTGGCTGCTCACCTCTGCGCCTGTGGGGAGGGTCTCCTCGTGTTTACCCTTCCCCCTCGCCCAGGCCTGCAGACCTGAGAGTCCTCCATAGGGGCAGTGAGGGCAGCAGATGGACTCATCTACAGCCCTGACCCTCGGCGTGGTGTCAGGCTGAGGCCCTCCCCTGGTGTCCCCACGCTGGCCCCATGGCCTCCCTCCCCCGCCCCCGGCTCCCCACATCCCCCTCGTGCGGTATTTCTCCCCAGCACACCCAGGTGCCTCTTTCCAGATCTCTCTCCTGCCACCTAGGAGTGCTGGCTCCTTGGGGGAAGGGCCCCTAGTCTGTTTACCGCTGTACCCACAGCACCTAGACCTGTGCTTTGCGCAGAATGGCCACTCGGTCAGTATTTATTGGATGGACATAAAAGTTGTTCATTTAGAAGAACAAGAACTGCCCCTGGCTCCACCTTTGGACCCCAACCTGGTTGGGGACAACGGACATCACACGGACATCACACGGACATCTGTAGGGCACAGCCAGCGTGTTCTTCAGGGGCTGAACACCCACTGCCCCTTAATTGGGTGTCCCCTACTTGGGGAGCCAAGAGCTGACCCCACTGCAATGTGGTGTATGGCAGGGCTGGAAAGTTCCTCAGTGGGGTAGGGGCTTGGGGTGGCCTCAGGCCTGATGGTCCAAGAGGCCCACAGAAGACCCTCAGGGAAGCTTCAGGATGTGGGGCTGAGTCGGGTCTGCGACCTGGGATTGGTGCTGCCCCTCAGGTACCTGGGCCCCATCTTGCCTGCTGTACAGAAAGGACCACCCACTCTGTGGCATCTAGAAGCTGTGTGTCTGTGGCATCTAGAAGGCTTGAGCTGGAGCTCAGGGTGGACGTAGCTCCCAGAACCACCCTGGCCGGTGGGCCCAGGCGGGTTTGCTATGTGGTTCTGACACTCAGGCCTCAGCCCCTCCCAAGGCCTGGAGGGTAAGGTGTGATGTAAAACTTGGTAAAGGTGTGTAACCACGGTGGTTCAGACCCCTGTCTCCTTCCAGTGTGCTTGTGTGTCAGGTGGCCTCAGGCTGGCCCAGAGCATCTCTGGGGCCTGGCTAAGAGGAAGTGGGGCTGGGGATACATTTAGTTGGTTAGTAGGTCTACTTATGAATGTGCAGTGGCTTCAAGATCTATGAAGATTTTGCTATGTATCTGGGAGAGGGATGGTGCACTGAGGGTGAATGGTACTCCCCAAAATTCATGTCCACCCAGGACCTGTGAATGGGACCTTATTTGGAGACAGGGTCTTTGCAGATGTAGTCAACTTAAAAGGAGACCATCCTGAATGGCCTTAATCCCATTATGACTGGTGTCCTTATAAGAAGAGAGAAATTTGGATACAGGGAGAAGGCCATGTGGTAATGATCTTGGAGAGGCAGCAGTGAGAGGTGGCTTGAAGCGAGATCTTAGTTCCCTGCCCAGGAATTGAACCTGGATAACCTGTATGAAAACCCTAGCCACTATACCACCAGGGGCTAGAGACTGAGAAGCAAAACTTCCCCGGCCCTTGCCTCCATTGAGAAAATGCATTTCTCAAGGAGGCAAAAACTATAAAAACAGGTACAAAGTTTACTATTAAAGACAGTACAACAAGTGGGAGAGCACCCAGAGAAGCAGTTTGTTTAGTTAAGACAGAAGCAAGGCAGAGATACACACGCAGAGAAAAAGGGTGTGGGCATCCCCCCTAAGGCAGGGAGCACAGTAAAGAGGCGGTTAAATCATTTATACAGGGCAGTTCTTCCCGGGCTTTTTTTACCTTTGACCCATCATCTGGTTGCCTTTTCCACACCCGATGCCCTAGGATCCTCCCCAACATAAGTGTGCAACATTTTTCCAAGATGGATTCCAGACCAGAGGCCTATGGGGGGCCTTGGCATCACCTATTCTGGGGTGCTGCCCCCTCCTTTTTGACCCCCAAGGAGCCTTTCTGCGCATATGCAATGTCTCCCTTGCCCCAAGGATGGGAAATATATGACCTCTTGATCTTTTACTTAAACAGGGTTTAGCCCCTCTCTGTTCCTGCCGTGACTTTTATCTTAAACTGTCGTGGCTTATTTACCCTGTTTCTGCTGTTACTTCTATTTTTTTTTTTTTTTTTTCGGTATGCAGGCCTCTCACTGTCGCGGCCTCTCCCGTTGCGGAGCACAGGCTCCGGACACGCAGGCTCAGCGGCCATGACTCACGGGCCCAGCCGCTCCGCGGCATGTGGGATCCTCCCGGACCGGGGCACGAACCCGTGTCCCCTGCATCGGCAGGCGGACTTTCAACCACTGCGCCACCAGGGAAGCCCGTTACTTCTATTTTGAAGTGCAAACAGGAGGCTGGTCGTGAGTGTCCAGCCTGAAGCCCATCTTTTTCTTGCCCCAAAGAATGTAAACAGGAGGCCAGCTGTAAATGTCTAGCCTGGAGCCCATCTATCTCCTGTCTCAGTGACCAGGGCAGAGAGCGGAGCGATGCGGCCGCAAGCCCAGCAAGCACACATCACTGGCACCACCAGGAGCTGGGAGAAGCCTGGAGCAGAGTCTCTCTCGGAGCCTCCAGAAGGAACCAACCCTACCTTGGTTTTGTACTTCTGGCCTCCAGAATTGTGAAAAAATTAATTTCTGTTGTTTTAAACAACCAGATTTGTAATTCATTACAGACTCCACGGGAAACTAAGACAGGTTTCTTCCCAGCACGTCCCCACCCCCCACCCCCGCCCCCGGCTCCTGGGCTGGCTCTCTGGCTTCAAGACAGGAAAGTTTGGGGCAAGGGGTGGGGGACGGAGGGAGCCTGCGACTTTCCGTGCCTGGCAGTGCCAGGTGAGGTGTGTAAAACGTGAAGCTGTTGGCAGAGGCCTTGGTGCTCATCCACGCCGGTCAAAACCTGGTTCACCTCCTGGACTGCCCTCCATGATGCAGCCCGACCCAATTACGACAGCACCGTCCCCCCTCCCTTTTTCTTCTGGTACGAGACTCTTGAAAAATAGAATGTTCTGAAATCCCTGTGTTTGTAGGGAGCCAAGGCACTTGTTCTGCCTCTCCAGCTGGCCAAGCACATCCTGATCCACCGGTGTTTTCAGAAGGATGGTATTTCTCTGTGTTGTTGTTGTTAATATTTATTTATTTATTTGGCTGCGCTGGGTCTTAGTTGCTGCATGTGGGATCTTTAGTTGCACCATGCAGGCTCTTAGTAGTGGCATGTGGAATCTAGTTCCCTGACCAAGGATCAAACCCGGGTCCCCTGCATTGGGAGCGCGGAGTCTTAACCATTGGACCACCAGGGAATTCCCTCTCTGGATTCTTTTGTGGTCATATCAAGAGGCCACCAAAGGGTAGGCAGTGAAATTATGGAGCATAAAATAGAATTGTTAATGATGGTCATTAATTTTAAAATATTGCTATTTCCTTTTATATTTTGGATGCTTTTTAAAATTTGTGGTTTCCTTTTTTTGTTCTAAATAAACATTTGCTTTTGTACCTGGTTTTGCACCGGTGATTTCGTGTTTATTTCCTTGGAGAGCCCCTCTTGGTGCGCATGAGCTCAGGCTCCCCTGGGCTGCACCCCTGTCCACGCCTCGGAGTGAGCCTCTCTGCCGCACCCTGGGGCGAGCCTGAGGTGGTCCAGGGGGGTGGCCACATGGCCTTCAGGCTGGGTCCCTGACAGAGGCCCCTCCAGATCATCCAGGATAACTCACAACCTGCCCCTCCTCAGAAGCCCAAGGCTGAGTTTGTCCCAGGCGTGTCTAGTTAGGATAAAACGTGCACTGCTGTTTTGTGTGTGTGTGTTTGTAGCTCACGTCAACAGCGCTGGGCCTGAAGACCTCATTCTGCTTCTATTTCTGCTCAGCTCCTCTTGATAGTAAATGATCATTTTGTAAAGTTTCACATATCGTGTACAGTCATGTCTATTTTCTGTTCCAGGAGTGTGGGATTTCACATTAACTAACAGCATGGTTCAGATCTGAAGGAGCAAATTGAAATCTCAGGCTTAATTGGTTGATTGATCTATTTCTCACAGTGGTTATGTCCTTCCTGTTATTATGTATTTTGCTATTTTTAGATTCATGGGTTCACACTGGTTATTTGTTTTTTATATTGTTGCTTTGCCAGTATTACTATTTGGCCAGAAGGTAGGATTGATAACTCCAGCTTTCCTGTGGTTCATGTTTGCTTTTTATATGTTTTCCATTCTTTTCCTTCCAACCCGTGGTGTCCTATTGTTCCTATTGTTCTTTGCAGACAATATAGTATTGAATCCTTTCTTTTAAATACAGTTTGAGACTATCTTTTTTTTTTTTTTGCGTTACGCGGGCCTCTCCCGTTGCGGAGCACAGGCTCCGGACGCGCAGGCTCAGCGGCCATGGCTCACGGACCCAGCCGCTCCGTGGCATGTGGGATCCACCCAGACCGGGGCATGAACCCGTGTCCCCTGCATCGGCAGGCGGACTCTCAACCACTGCGCCACCAGGGAAGCCCTGCCCCCATTTTTTATTTTTATTTTTTGTCCGTGCCATGCGGCTTGCAGGATCCTACTTCCCCGACCAGGGATCGAGCCCGGGCCCTCGGCAGTGAAAGCACCAAGTCCTGACCACTGGACCACTTCCCTGCCCCCATTTTACACTGAGGAAATCGAGGCCCAAGAGGCTCAGACCCAGACACAGACATGTGAGAACCAGGACTCAGGCCACACTCGGGTTCTCTGTCACAATGGAAATAAATGCCAGTGTGCTTACATGTATGTAACATGCCCAGCATGCAGTGGTGCTCAACGTGGGGCAGGGGGCACATGGAGGAGGGACCCAGCCCTGCCCTTCGTGTCATCACAGTCCTGGCAAAGGACAGAGAAGCAGATGATTCAGGGGTGATCATGCGAGGGGAGGACGGTAGGGAGCGCAACCCCGAGCACAGATCACAAGGACGGGAGGACCGAGGGGGCACAGCCTCTTGTCGCTGGGGTGGAGTCGGGTGGAGAGATGCCTCCGATGACAAGGGCCTCTGGAGGCGGGCCGATGGCGCTGTCTGCTTCCGTCTCAGGTGGTGGGAAGAGGGCAGAGCTACGGTGACACCCGAGGGTCGGGGTGACAGCTGAGGGTCGGGGCAGTGGGAAGGGTGGCCAGTGTGACTGGGAAACCACAGAGCCTAGCCCTTGAAGACAGCGTGGATCCCACTCCTCTAATTTACAGATGGGGAAACTGAGGCCCAGAGAGGCAGGACTTGCCCAAGGCCACAAGAGTGGAGATCAGAAGTCAGCAGGCAACAGGTGGACACCTGCTGTATACTTGGCTCTGTAGGTGGCCTGCCTTTCCTCAGGGCCCTGGGAGGTGGAGGGTACAGGGCGCTGTGTTCCTTGCCTTTGCCCCTGGTACCCGTTTGGGTCCCAGCTGCAGGTCCCGGTACCCTCCACAAGAACAGCTGAGATCACATCCTGAGCTGCCCAACCGCCCAGGGTGTCCCAGTGACTCCTTGCCCTGGTGACACACACCTCACAGCGACAGAACCAGTGTCAACACCCCATTTGTTCTTCCATTATGTGATCTGTGTAGACATAAAAGTACAGTCATGTGTTTAAACAATTACATACACCCATCTGTGCTTTATAAATGTGGGATCATACACACACTCTGCACCAGCTTGTATCGTTACGGCATCTTGCAAAGGTCCTAGCGTGGTGTTTCAGATTCTTCATGGTGCCCTTTTTTTGTGTGTTATTTTTCGGTTCACGGGCCTCTCACTGCCGTGGCCTCTCCCATTGCGGAGCAACAGGCTCTGGACGCGCAGGCTCAGCGGCCATGGCTCACGGGCCCAGCCGCTCCGCGGCATGTGGGATCTTCCCGGACTGGGGCACGAACCCATATCCCCTGCATCGGCAGGCGGATTCTCAACCACTGCGCCATCAGGGAAGCCCCCATGGTGCCCTTTCAATGTCTGCTGCATGTGCAAACCGTAATCGATATAGCAGTTCTCTTATTTGGACATTTAGGTAATTTCTCAGTTGTTGATTTTTGTATTGAAAGCAACACTGCCATGGATATCACTGCAATCTTGTTTCTATGCCCAAAGATCATTTCCCAAAGATATAATTCCAGCTAAAACGAACATCATTCGCTAATGGCACTTTAATCTTTGCAAACCCCGTGGATGAAGGGTTATCTCATCTCAGTTGGTGGGCAGCATGGTCTGCGGCTTCTTGGCCCTGAGTCCAGGAGGACACAGCCACAGTTCACATCCACTCTGGGCACGCCTGTTTCCCCAAGGTCGGTTCCCCAAGGTCCTATCGCACCCCAACATGAGCGCACACCGGGAGTGGCCCTCTGTAAAGACCCCCAGGCCACTGCTGCTAGCTCCCCTTCCTCCATCCCCATGTCACCCCATGGTGGAGGCTAGTGAGGCCAGGAGGACTCTGGTTGATTTGCCCCTTCTCCAGCCTGAACAGGGGCTGGAGTGAGTGTGTGTCCCCTTGCCCCTCCCTCCTTCCTGAAAGTCTCACACATAGTCCCTTAGGCTGTCAAAGTCCTTGGAGACTCTAGGGAGGGTGTCAGGCAAGCCTCCCCTCCTTGACTCTAAGCTGGCTGAGAAATAGACACTGGAGTTGGAAAGGGGAGAAGACAAGCCCTTTATTTCTGGCAAGGCTGGGCTGGGGTCAGTGCTCAGTCCCCAGCCTCCGCAGCCCACCCTCCCAGCTGCCCGCTGCCCCAGGCCCAAGTTCCTCCTTCAGAGCAGCCTCTTTTGCCATGGAAGGGTCAGGGCAGCAGGACGACAGAAAAGCTTCCTTCCCGGTGGCTCCAAGGTGCCAGGAGCAGCCTCAAGGGTGGGAGGCAGGCAAGGAGGGCTGCCTGGAGGAGGCAGCAGGAGCCTGACTGCTGTGGGGAGCTGCCTGTGTGTCCACGCTGGGTTGGATGATCTGCCCAGAGCTCTGCTAGACAGAGGGAGGCCTGGGGTCCTGCCAGGCTCACTGGTAGTGGTTGGGGATGGACGTGGTGTTACAGCGTCTGTGGGACATGTCCTCGTAGACCACGCACACCGAGTTCTTTTCCTTCGCACAGCAAAGTTTCTGGATCTGAAAGAAAGCCTGTCATCTACCACTGGGGGCAGCTCGCTCAGGGGCACCCTCTATCTTCAAGGCACCTCCCTTCAGGAAGCTTTTAGATTTGGGGGACTGCATGAACCCTTTTTAGGAGGGTCCTCGGCCAGACCCTCAGTTCTCCAGAGCTTCCCAGGCCTGGGCAAGGGTGGGCGAGGCAGGGCCATTGGGCAGCAGCAGGGAGGTGGAGGTGGAAGTGACCTTGCTCCCTGGCCCTGGAGAGGGAGGGGTCTGGCTGTTGCAGGGGACATGGAATTGGAGGTGCTAGGTGAAGGTGGGGGCAAAAGCTGATGGACCAGGGACAAGTTGACCACTTCCTGACCCCTGTCTCTGTTGCCCCCTCCCCTCCTGCCTCCAGCCCATGATCGCACATGGATTTCACACACCCACAGGCCTGACACTCGCATATGCACACCCATGCACACGTGCGCACACGCGTGCACACTCTCACAGTCACGCGCGGCATCCCCATGCTCTCCGAAAGGGTCTCTCTGGACCCTCCTCTCGCTCCCCCGTAAACGTCTGACCAGGACGTGTCTTCCTGGCCCCGCACCCGTCCTTGCTGGGGGCTCCAGTTCCTGGGTTTCCTCCCACCTTGGACCTTGCCGTCCAAACCCTCTGAGCTCCAGGAGACCCTGACGGAGGGAGTGGGTGGGTGCTGAGGTTTCCCATGTGGCCAACTCCCTGGGGCTTAACCACTCTCCTTCCCTCCCTTCTCTCTGAGAGAAGCGGGCTTATAGGGACGCAGATGACATCTGAGGGTCCACACTGACCTGTGTCCTTCTCAGCACACACACGGCTCCCAGCCCCAGTCCGACGAGGAAGAAGCCCATAGCCAGGGCCGTGGGGAGGGCAAAGTGTATCAGCTGAGTCTCCTGGCACGTGTTCACTGTTTGGGGTAGTTTTTCTGGGAGGAAGGAACAGAGACAGGCATTTGGCAGGTGAGGGAGTCCACAAGAGCCTCTGGGGTTCAGGGCAAGGGCGGGGCTCTGGAGTGTGTGTGCATGTGGGAATCCAGGAGGCTTCCTGGAGGAGGTGGGCTCATGGTAACTCAAGCAAGGGTAGAGGGAAGATCCTCAGACAGGGGGCAGACGGAGCCTGGGCTGGCCAGCAGGCAGGTGGAGTGGTCCCTGGGGTGGCACACTCCTTACCTGTCACCACGACCAACGTCCCGGGGCCCCAGACCTCGTTATCCATGATGGCCTGGCAGGCATAGTCACCGGTGTCGGCCAGCTGCAGGTGGTGCATGGTGATGGTCAGGTTGTACTGCAGCCCTGAGAAGGTGACGCGGCCCTGGAACCGCTGGTCCACGGTGGGCTCCTTCCCGTTTTCATAGTAAATCACGTTGCTGCAGTTCGGCCACCTTTGCTTCAGGTAGAGGCCAAGCAGGGGCCCCCGGCTGGAGCAGGTGATGTTGACAGAGTCCCCCTCTAAAGCGATCGTGTAGGTGGGAGACTGCCACACCTCTGCAAGGAGGACCTGCCACTGTCACCACCAGCCTGGCCAGAGGGGCAGGGACCCACCTCTCTGCCGGGGATGGTGGCAGGGCAGAGGTGCCCAGGGTCAGCCCGCTGGCTTTTTTCTGTTTTTATTTTATTTTGTTTATTAATTTAAAGAAGGCTTTAATTTCTTTTTTTTTTTTTTTTTTTTGGCCACACCGCATGGCATACAGAGTCTTAGTTCCTTGACCAGGGATCGAACCCCTGCCCCCTGCAGTGGAAGCGTGGATTCTTAATCACTGGACCACCAAGGAAGTCCTGGACAGCCGGCTGTTATCAAGGACGAGGCAACTTTCGGAAGCCTTGAAGCAGCTCATGGCGCCAGCACCCTGGGCTATACTCAAGTTCCAGAGGGGCCCCAGGGGGCTGGGCAGCCTGTGACCTCTCCCCACCCTGAGGGTCGGGGGAAGTCAGAGCTGGGGCCTCTTCCTTCCAAAGCGGCAGGCCGTCCGCTGAGACCTCCAACCACTCTCCCAGGCTCTACACCTTCTCCCTCTCTTAAACGACAGTTCCCGAGAGAGCTGGGGGCACTGTCCTGTCTCCCTGTCTCTTTCCAATGCCTACTGCCTCAGTTTCTCCACCATTTCCAGGCACCTGAAGCCAGTGGCTCCATGGGGTGGGCATATCCTGGCTTGTCTGTGGGACACCCAGAAAGTTCCCTCATCTGCCCAGCAAGGCCCAGCAGGACCCACTTCTAGGTGCAAACATAATCCAAATACCAGCTCTCCACAAACTAAATTCTGCAGCTGTTTTTGGGAGAGAGAACACAAGAATTTCACCTGCCGGGTCCCCCATCCCACCTTGCGGAACTAATCTCTCCTTCTTACTGCAGAACTTCGCACAAAAGGTAAACCGAAGAACAGTGTTCTCTGAGGACAAAGGCAGCCTTGCTGGTTGTAGGAGAGAAAGTCCCCAGACATTCAGGTAAAGAGAAAGAAGAGATTCAACCATAGTGATTCTGCACCCAGATATCAGCATCTCGGTGCCCATTGTTTTTTGTCTAAGTGTCCAAAGCTGGACCTTACCCTCTGGAGGAGCTACCAAGGCTTCAAGGGAAGGTCACACTCAGCAACCCTGGGAAGGGGGAGCACTCCCTTCCCAGAAGGAGAGTCCGGGGCGGGGAGGGGAGGGCTGCAAGGGTGGCTGGGTGGGAGCGCTGAGCCCGCTGATGGGTGCAGTGGGGGACGGGGGGACGGATGGTTGGGAAGTGCTTACCTTGGGCAGCCAGGTTGCGGGGGAGCACGAGGAGCATGGGGAGCAGCTGGAGCCCCAGGAGCCCAGCCATGCTCACTGCAGTGGGGGAAGAACAGGGCCCCCTTACAGGGCTGTCGAGACTTCCTGTCTGCAGCACCCAACTGTGTGCCACCACCTCACAGACTGCCACTTCCAGGGGCAGTCAGGGCAGGATGGAGCAGGAGGTAGGCAGGGGGACAGCACACAGTGACTGTAGGTTGGACACTCCAGGAGGGCTTCCTGGAGGCGGTGCCTTGAGTGAGGGGAGGCGCTGTGGGCGAGGCTGGGAGGGACGGCCCTCATCCCCCCCCCCCCCCGCCTCTAAACTGCTGAGTGCCCCCAGGTAGACCCATGGTCCTGGTCCTCTGCCCCTGCTTCACAACAGGGAGAGGAGAAAGGAGGGTGAGGAAGGGTCAGGCCCAGGAGAAAGATAAGGGGGTCCCCACGTGGGGACCTGATTTATGCCCAGAAACTTGGAGTATTATGTCAGTCATACCCGCAGTGTGGAGGCTTGGTGTGGCTGTAGGGACCGGGCCAGGGCATGTGCCCAAGGCTACGGCTGCCCTGGTGGCTTGCGATTCTGCTTCCTGTGGGTGCAGGGGCTGGAGGCATCTCAGCTGGACTAGCATCCTATGTTGGTGCACCAGGCCCTGGTGATCAGCCCCCAGGGCAGAGGGAGACCCATGCCTGGCCCCTGACCCCGAGGACACGGAGGCAGACTCTAGGCAACCAGGAGGTCATTTTTCTGTGGGCCACAGGCCAGATGGCCAAGCCTCAAGTGTTGCGCCCAAAGCCACATGTGCATGTACACAGGTGTGTGCGCATGGCTCACGTGTGGTCTGACAGCCTTAAGCTGTTTCCTCTCTGGAAGCCCCCTCCACTGGCCAGATGCTCCTGTCTGTGGATGGCTCAGGGTCCTGAGTGGGGTTTGGGGGTGGGGGCAGACCCACAGACTCTCCTTGCACGAGGGGCATCTATTTCGGGGGCAGAATCTTGCCAAAGGCCCCTAGGAACCTAGCAGGTTGTTTGCAGGAGGTCATGAAAGCATAGGGCTTGGCAAAACAAGACCCTTCCTCATCTCATTCTGCCTTTGTTTATCACCAACACTCACTGGGCACCCGTACGTGCCAGTGCCTGCCAAGAGCAGAGGGCAAAATGGACAAGAGGCCTGTGGCCTGGAGCTGACCTCCAGGGATGGACAAGCAGACCTGCAGCAGGACACACAATCTGTGTCGGGAGAGGGGGGCCAAACCTCAAGGGGCCATAGGAATAAAGGACTGAGGAGATGAGGGAGGGTCATGTGGTGCCTGGGAACAGCATTCCAAGCAGAAGGATCAGTAGGTGCATGGTCCCTGAGGCCAGAAAGTGCCTGGTGTGTCTGAGGGTCTGCAAGAGGGCCAGTGTGGCTACAGAGGGGGAGGGGGAATCAGGAGGAAGGGCTTCCAGGGCATTGCAACGACTCAGAACTAAACCTCCTTTAGAGAAATCTTTGAAAATACAGACAAGCAACGAGTAGAAAATGAAAATTAGTCAAAGACCCAGATGCAGTATTTCCTTCTAGGTTTCCTGCCTTGGGTGTGCAGGGGCTGAATGACCTACGCGAGCCCTTCCCACCATAATACCAATGTTAAAATAACCTTTGAATTACTTCAAATGCATCAACACTTTTTGTCTGTTTCAGGCAAAACGGAACAGATTTCCATGGCCCCCAAAGCATGGAGGTCCCAGGTGCCGTGCACACTGTGTCCCATGGGCTTGGCCCTGTGGTGGCACAAACCCAGTATTTCTCGTGTGAACCTTACTTTAACCTGAGAGATGCAAATGCAGCCCATTCTAGACCTGGACTCTGGGTGCCAGCAAAGCTGCTCTGGGGTCATCATCCTCCTGTGAGGCCACGGTCGTCGGGCACCGCGCAGGGTCTCCAGCTTTGGATTCTTCATGGTGAGTGAGGACTCCCAGATGTCTGGTCATTTGGATGGCTTGGGACTTTTTAGTTTTTAAGACTCAGAGCAGCTTGTTTCAGATTTTTATTTTCTCCACTTAAAAATGTGTTTCTCAGCTCATTTGATGGTTTGCTATTTGGTTTAGTTTATTCATCTTGAGGGTTAGCAATACGGATGTTTCGCAAAGAACTGAATGCAGTACTTCTAGAAAAACCTTCATTTATCACCTTATATGTACGTTTTAAGAATACACTAAACGCACCACCAAACCAGCTCTACAACAAATACTAAAGGAACTTCTCTAGGCGGAAAAGAAAAAGCCACAACTAGAAATAAGAAAATTATGAAACGGGAAAGGTCACCAGTGAAGGCAAACACACAGTAAAGGTAGCAAACCACCCACACACAAACGTGATATCAAGACCAGTCATCACGAGAGGAGAGAACAAATGCAGGATGTTTGAAATGCATTTGAAATTAAGAGATCAGCAACTTAAAACAATCATGCATATGTATAGACTGCTATATCAAAACCTCATGGTAACCACAAGCCAAAAATCTATAATAGATAGACACACAAAAAAGAAAAAGGAGTTCCAACACAACACTAAAGACAGTCATCAAATCATGAGGAGAGAACGAAAGAGGAAAGGAAGAAAAAAGACCTACCCCCCGCCGCCAAAAAAAGAACACACTCAGTTACACAGTTTTGATCATGAAGACATCTGGCATAAATGGGTTTGGGACCTAGAAGAGCCAGGAGGTGGGGCAGATGTGGGGGAGGGGAGCCCCAGGGCTAGGGGAGAGCAGGGGGTTGGACACAGGTCCCCAGCAGCCACCTGTCCTGCTTCCCTTCCAGAGGGGCTGCTCTACCCCCTGGTGGTGGAGGAGGGGCCCACGCGCCATCTCAGGCCCCTGATCCCCGCATCCTGGCGCCACAACTGCTGGCAGGAGGGTCCCCAAAACTTGTCCTTGTTCATAGTCCAAAGACAGGAGGGTGTCCACGATCAACACAGGACCCCAGACTGGGGTGTCTCCGAGGTGACAGCAGCATGGCCCTCCTGCCCCAGGGAGGAGCCCAGGCCAAGAGGCCTGGATGGAGCAGAGGAGGGGGAGGGTCCTGCTGGGTCAAGTGCTTTGGAACTTGAGACTTTTGCACTTTGGGCCACAGGAGCTGCTGAAGAGCCCCCCCTGGCTTGCGTGTCAGCGAGAGGCCAGGATGCTGCCAGGCTTCCTGGTCCTTGGCCTGCCCCTCGCCTCACTTGCTCTTTGTGTAGTGCAGTGCGTGGTGCACAGAACTCCCCACTGTGGCTCAGAGCCTCCTTATCTGCGGAGAGAGGGAGGGAGGGATGAGAGCCATCAGCAGACGCCTGTGCTTACCGGCACACCTGAGGACACACCAACTGCCCACACATTGTAGGTCTCCTGGAAGGAGCAGGAAGTCCAGCTCCCCCCATGCCATCCTCCAGGGTGTCCTGGGGACAGTGGGGACCTGGTGGTCTCACTGGGAGTGGGGCATCTGTGTTCTGGGCCTGGAACTGCCACAGTGGGCTGGGGTCCTCTGGGGGAGGGGTACCAGCTCTCTGGGACCCTGCACGCTCCCCACTCTCCCACTAGCCCCAGTGGGTGCAAGGCTATGGGGCCGAGTGTCCATGCTGAGTCTCAGAAGACCCCGTCCAAGACTCCCTGCCCGGCCCACAGACCAGGCACAGAGGCCCATACCTAACAGAGCTTGGAGAACTTCAGGGAGCCAGACCTTCTGCACCAGGCCAGCACGCAGACCAGCAGGACGGAGAGGGCGACCAGGGCGAGGATGAGGAGGACCACCTGGGCCTGGCTCCTGTCTTCGGGGTCAGGCCTGAGACTGGGGAGCAGCATCTCCGGGCCTGTGGGGAGTGGGCGGGACCTCCACCTTTCGTTCACTGGTGCAGGCTAGGCTGGGGGTGCCTGCCTTGGGGGAACCCTCGAGGGGGACGTCACCTCCAGCCAGGAAGCCCATAGGTGGGAGAGTGGCAGGGAGATGGGGTGCATGGGATGGGCAGGGTGCCAGGCACAGAGGGTGGGGGTGTCTGATGGGGGAGACCCCAGGGGGCTTCCTTGAGGCTCCCCTCCCGTACCCCAGGATGAAGATAGAAACACCTACCCCAGGAAGGTGTGAAGAGTGTGTCTTGGGGCTCTGCCAAAGAGAGATTCCAGGTAGGTTGGTGGGGACCTGCCCAGGGCCAGCCCTTAAGCAGTCCCTCCACCCCAGGTATCAGATGAGCTCTGGATACAGGAGTCCACGAGGGCCTCACTGGCTTCCCCTCCCAGGGCCCGGCTAGGCTGGGGGTGCCGTTCTTAGCCCCTCCCACTGTACTTGGTTGGGGGCAAAGCTGAACCCCTGCTCCCTGTCCCCAGAGCTCGGGGTGACCATGACTGCATTACAACCAGGTGTGGGGGGATGAGAGTGAGGGGTGGTGACTTGGGGAGTTTTGCAGCAAAGGAAGTCAGGGGTAGGAGTTTTTTAGGGAGGGAAGGGACCAGCTCCCTGCGCAGACAGGGGATGGTGCCCAGGGCATGCGTGCATGGGCTGCCCTGGGGAGAAGCTCGGAGGGGTCACAGATGTGGGGTGGGTGGAGCAGATGGAAGCCCTCTTTAGGCCCCATCCCTGTGGCTCTGGGCACCTCAGGTGGGCAGGAATTGCTCCTCCCTGGTTGCTGCCCCTCCCAAACAGGCAAGCACCTGGGGGTCAAGGTGCTCCTCTCCTCACCTGAGACGTTCAGGGTGGTGGTTTTGAGGTTTCTCTGGAGCCCGACAAGATTCCACTTGTACTGCCCTGCCTGGGTGTCCTGGGCTTTTTCAATCACCAGGTGTGCCTCGCCCCCTTTAACCCAGAGCTGCCATCCATCCTGACGGAAGTTTCCTGGGGCCTTTACACTGAAGATGAGCTGCCAGCTCTCCCCGTGGTAGGTTCGCAGGGAGATGTTGATGTGGGAGAAGAGGTTGGTGATGCTGCAGGCCATCACGGCTGGCTTGCCCCTGAACACAGAAACCACGTCCTTGGTGCAGCTGGGGCTGTCCCAGTCTGTGGGGATACAGTCCAACACGTGGGTCACGGCTGGGCCTCAGGACTTCCACTGATTGCCCTCCCTGGGGTTACTGACACTACCTGGGGCCTGGGCCCTCCTGGCCTGACCTAGGTCTCTCCTTCCACCGCTGTCTCACCCCCGGGGGGGCCCCCCTAGCAGAGTGGGACCACGAAGTTTACCTCTACTCTGAGCAGTCCCAGAGGTGGCCAAGAGCAGGAGGGCGCAGAGCATCCTGGGAGTGGGAAGGGGAGATGCCGAGGTCAACATGGCCGGCAGGATGGGGAGCAGGCCTCAGGGGTCCCTCGTCTTCCTTAGTGGTTTTTTGGACACTCCCTGGAGGAAGGAAAGCCGATGAGTCAGAGGCCCCCTGGCCTCCTTCAGAAGCCGGTGGGAGCGGCCACAGCCTGGCCAGGGCGGGTGGGGGTCCCCAAGCTCCTCCCTGACCACTGTGCCTCGACCCTTCTCTGTACCTTTATGATGTGTGCAGTGGGGCCACTGTCAGACAGATGAGAAACATGGATGAGACAGGAAACAAGTCCCTGGGAGACAACCCCATTTACATCGCAGGGGTTACCCTTCAATTTTATATAAAACATACAAAACTGCCTGAGCCGTGTGTCCTGTAGGGACGGGTCGTGACACATAGAATCTCGTGTAGCCGCTTGAACCTGACACCAACCTAAGACCACCTTGGAAGCCCCCAGCCCCTCTCCCGCTCTTGCATTCCACAGCTGGGCATTTGGGGACATTTGGCCCGCTTGCCAGATTTATTAACAAAGGAGTCTTCCTGTGGAACTCGTGAGTTCTGATCTGGAAAACTGAACTTTCACTGCCTCTGAAACAAGTGTCCATCTCAGGCTTCAGCCTCCAGTAAAAGTGACATTTATCCTGATTGGTTTAAGCTATTTAAACTATTGACCCTTTGATTAAAATAATAATAATAATAGACTTTTTGGTTTTGTCTTTGAGCAGTTTTAGGCTTACACAAAAATTGGGCAGGAAGTGCAGACAATTCCCACATCCTCCATTACTGGCATCTCCAGTCAGTGGGGCATTCGTTACACCTGATGAGCCTATAGTGGTTTGTTCTCACTGACTGAAGTCTACGCTTTACATCAGGGTTCACTCTCGGTGTTGGACATTTAATGGGTTTGGACAAATGTATAATTACATGCATCCACCTTTAGGTACCATACAGAGTAGTTTCACTGCCCTAAACATCCTCTGTGCTCCATCTATCTGTCCCTCCTTCCCCCCAACTCTTGGCAACCACTGATCTTTTTACTGTGTCCATAGTTTTCCCTTTCCCAGAATGTCATAGAGTTGGGACCCTTCCATTTTGAATTCAGCCTTTCTGATTTTTTTCCACTTTTGGGGGAATTGGGCAGAAGGGCCAGGAGCAAAGGGAACTGTGAACGCAACCGCTTCCAGGAGCTTGGGGCCGTCGGTGAACAGGCTCGGTCCTGACCTCAGGAGGCTCTGGGCCGAGCAAGGAGAATGACATTGGGAGGGACAATCTCAGTCCCCCCAACACACACTGTGGCCACATCGCACCCCCATTCCAAGCACTGCATATGTGGAAACTCGTCAAATCCATGGGACTTTGACCAGGTGGGGCCTGTGGTCCTCCCTGTTGTCCCATCTCCCCATTCCGCCCCAACCCTCACTGGGTTCCTGCCTCAGAGCGGAGCTGACAGCTGACTGCCTGTAGTCTTGCCTCCTCTACCTGCCTCGCCCCTGGGACTCCTGTTGGACCAGCAGGTCCTGGCCAGTGTACTGGTGGCCCTGGGAGTTCCTGGTGGGAGTGGGACAGGGTGCCAGCCCTGCTGATCTGGGGGCCTCGGAGCAGCAGGAGAAGGAGGCCCACTCTACCCTGGAAGGAAAGTGGCAATATCCAGCTTTTGAAATAAATATCTAATTTGAGTCAGGAAGGGTTTCAAGAACGTAAAATGCAAACCAACCCATGCTCTCCTGTCCTCCTCCTGAATGGCTGGGTCTGCAGGGGCTCTGGGTTGGCGGCCACACTCTTGGGGAGGGCGGGGGTGGACTCCAGCATGGTTGCGCCCGTGGGCCCAGGGCTGGTCCCAGCCGGCTCACCCTCCAGGGGGATGGACCAGGCAGAGCAAACAGACAGATGGCCAGGCTGATGGATGGGTGGTGCTTTCTTTCTCACTCAATCCACATGGGATTCTGGAGTCCCGGGGTGGGGTGTGTACAGGGTAAGGTGTACCGGTGACAACGCATCCCCCTGCCCTTAGGTGTCTTGGTGCTCTGGTCTCTCGTAGATGGTGCTGACCCTGGGTGCATCCTGGATGAGACCCCATGGCAAACCCAGAATGGACTCTACGTGGTATGTGCCTATTCTCCTAAGAACAGGGACGCTGAATCTCCCCGAGGTCTGATTAATCGCTGTGCTGCATGTGCCCAGGCATCTGATGACAGTGCTAGCAGCACTGCTCCTAAACTTCATAAATCAGAGGCAGTTGCTCTACCCTGGATGCCAGGTTTCCATCTATGCCTGGATGCCCGTTTAATCGAAGAGCACACGTGGCCCAGAGCTGCGTTACTGTGATTCCTGGTGTGTGTCTTCCCACCACTGGTCCAGTTCATTCATTCATTCACTCACAATAATCAGCACCCATGAGCCCACCTCCCACATCAGGCTCTGGCTGACCTTGCCCCTAACCTGCACCCGCCAGGCGGCCCCGCCGGCCCAGCCGCTGCCTCCCCCTCCCAACCCTCCACATCACTCTCTTGCTTTTTTATGCATTGTTTTTCGCCTTTGCATTCCTAAAAAATAGAGAAGCTTTCTTTTAGCTGTCTTTAATAGTATGATAGGCTGCTGGCCAGTTTCGGGTGGGGAGCCTCCTTTTGCCATCCTTCCAGGCTTAGCTGGTGGACCCGGTTGCCAGGAGGCAGTGGCAGGTCCTGAGGCAGGGGAGGTGTAGGCCACCCTGGAAGCTGAGACGCCAGGCCTCACCAGGTGTGGTCCCTCCCAGCGGTTCTGAGCTTCGTGGGGTCGGGGTTGGGTTCCAGAGTGGTCAGCGGGCCAGAGTCTGAACTCGTGTGACCCGTGCTGCTGTATCCCAGTTTCCTTTGTTTGACTTTCTAAACTTGTTTCTGTTCCTAATTCACCATCAGAAGGACAGCCTTCTTTTCTCATATATGTACCATATCTGTAGCTGGGGAAGAAAGCAGCACTGAAAGATGTCAGCTGAGAGACACGTATTCTTGTGCACACGTGTGCAAACACACGCGAGTAATTCTACATATGTGGAATCATATTAGACGAGCTTCATCAGAGATGCCCACTGCCCGTCCTCTCTCCTTTCTCCCTTCATACTGTATGTAGTGGGGTGAATGGTGACTCCCAAAACACATGTCCATCCAGAACCTGTGAAGGTGGCCTCACTTGGAAATAGGGCCTTTGCAGCTATAATTAAAGATGAGGTCCGGGACTACAGCGGGCAGACCGGCTCATCCTGTTTTTGGCCCTTTGGGTTTCTGCATTGCCACTGCCTTTGCAAACCCTTTGCCCATTTTCCTGGGATTGTCTGTCTTCTCCTTACAGGTTTATAAGACTTTCACGCCTTACAGAAACAAACCACCATCCACGGCAAGTGCCTCCCCGTCATCATTTCTCCCCTGATTGTTTCTGGAATAAAGACTCCACATGTTTATGTCATCCTGCCTGTCTTTTCCTTGAAAGTTTCAAGATTTTGTTTTAAAGTGGTTTTTGTTTGTTTAAAGTATCTTTTTAAAAAGGCCTCCCAGGACTTCCCTGGTGGCACAGTGGTTAAGAATCCACCTACCGGGCTTCCCTGGTGGCGCAGTGGTTGGGAGTCCACCTGCCGATGCAGGGGACGCGGGTTCGTGCCCCGGTCCGGGAGGATCCCACATGACGCGGAGCGGCTGGGCCCGTGGGCTGTGGCCGCTGAGCCTGCGCGTCCGGAGCCTGTGCTCCACAGCGGAAGGGGCCGCAGCGGTGAGAGGCCTGCGTACCACAAAAAAAAAAAAAAAAAGAATCCAACTGCCAATGCAGGGGACAGGTTTGAGCCCTGGTCCAGGAAGATCCCACATGCTGCGGAGCAACTAAGCCCGTGCGCCACAACTACTGAGCCCGTGCTCTAGAGCCTGTGCTCCACAACGAGAGAAGCCACCATGATGAGAAGCCCGCGCACCGCAATGAAGAGTAGCCCCCGCTCGCCGCAACTAGTGAAAGCCCGCGTGCGCAGCAATGAAGACCCAACGCAGCCAAAAATAAAATAAATAAATTTAAAAGAAAATAAAAATAAAATGGCCTCCCAGACCGTTGAGAATCCATCATGACCAAATTTTGTCTATTTTTATGTTCAAATCTTACATCCACCTCAAGGTCTTCTTGCAAGTGGCATGTAACAGGGTCTAATTTTGCTTCCTTCCAGGAGGGCAAGTGGTGCCCAAGGCACTGAAGAGTGAAGCACCCTGTCCCCTCTGGCCGAGGGACCCCCACCAAGCGGGGCCACTCAGAGTCTGCCAAGCCATGCGGTCCAAGCCGCTGTTGTCCATCGTGTGTTTTAACCCCTGGGATGGCAGGCTCTCTCTACTGCTGTTTATCTTTCCTCGGACTTTTGTGTTCCATGAGAACATTAACATAATTTTAATCAATTTTTTTTTTTTTTTAGAACCAAATGGAGAGGGGCCTTTGTCCCGATCCTGCCCGAACCTGCTCAGCATAACACAAAAGAGGCGGAGATTTCACAGTTGGACACAATCCAGTGGCTACCTTTCTGATTTTACTGCCAGTTAGCAATTGCCAGGATGGGTATAAATAGCTCATCACCATTACATGTTGCTGAGAGCCTTATGTGATAGAAGGTTCTAGAAAGAGGTTTTGCAACTTTCTGTGCTGGGGCTTTTCCTGGCACCTCAGATAAGATCTGCTCAGTCCTTTTCTTGAGTATTTTTGCAAAACAAGTTTTCTTAAATTGGAATACACAAAATGGTGCCGAGCAACACATGGGGCCCAAAGGCATCCTTGCTGGTGGTACACAGTGACTCCTGGCCCCCTGGCCAGAGCCCTCAGGGCTACCTGGAGGGAAACCCCTGCACAGGTGTGTCCTACCCCGAGCCTGGCTGAGCAGACAGGAAACTCATCTTGTGTGGTCATCTCTGGCCACTGGCCCTCCCTAGAGGAAGCCTTGGGCAGGACCCCCAGCATTTCCAGTCTCCTCAAGGTCTCCCCCCGACCCCTGCCGCTCTGCTGCCTCCACCGACCTCAGAACAGTCTTTGGTCCCCACACTTCCCCGGCCATCCGACGTGGGTCTGGGTGCCCCATAGACAGGGAGGCAGGCCAAGTCTCCCCAGGCAGGAGATGCGGGAGGACACGCTCCCAGGGAGGCTTGCCCGCTGACCCCCAAGGCTGGAGCAGGCAGGTGTCCTCACGGCCACGTGAAGGATTCACCCCCAGGGGACCAAAACATGAACGCCACCTAAGCCCATGCTCTGGGAGCCTGGCCCTTCAGCGGCATGAGTGGTGGAGCCCCCTGCTGGTGGCCTGGCATATCCACCGAATGCCCAGTGCACAGACTTGACACCCGGAGTCCTCTGAACGGGAATTTATTTCTACCACGTTCCTTCTGTGCAACCTCGAGACTTAGCAGGCGTGTTCTTTCTGGGAGGGAGATACCCAGGGGTCTGTAGTATCCAGAAGGAAACCCTCCCCCTCAAAACCTTTCCTCATCACATGTTTTCCTGACTGTTGTCCGGCGTTTATCTTTCCTATAAATTTAAGAGTCGTGTTTCAAGTTCCAAGTACACTTTCTGGGATGTTGATTGAGAATAAATGAATGGGTGGGTTAGTTCACAATCCTGGACCATGCAGGGCCTCAACAGCCGGGAGAAACCGCCTCCTCTTCAGAGGCTTCCTGGATCCTACTCCCACTCCCCGCGAGGCCCACCCCTCTACGTGCAAGCAAGCACACAGGGCACACACACACACACACACACACACACACACACACACACAGTGCTGGGGGGAGGGCCCCTCAGGGCCTCCCACTTGCTCTGCATACAGTAGGTGCTCAATCCCTGCAGACCTGCTCAGCCTCCCCTGCAGGGCTGTTCCCATGAAGGGTGCAGTTAGTCCCCCATGGTGGGCCCTGGGCAGGGACCTCAGCTGAGCTGGGAGGGTAAAGGTCAGCCTTTGTTTGCACCTGGATCAGGTGACATGGAGAGGGGGTGACCTCAGCAAAAGTATGTTTACGTAGCAGAGGCTGACCTGCCTGGCTGGACTTTGGGAGGGAGCATGTACGTTACCAAGTAAAAGGAAAGCAAAAGGAAGCAGCAGGCTGAGGTCCAGAGGCTGGCTGGGAGGACAACCGGGGATCTCCAGCAATGAGGACGTGGCCCTCTGAGAGAGGTGTGCAGGGGTTCCCCGAGCCTGAGTCAGGTCCGCCAGGCCACCCTTTGCCCTCAGTATTGGTATGTCCTACTTCACCTGCCTGCCAGGGAAACACCCTAGTGAGGCCAGCCCACGAGTCTCTGGATCCCACCAGCCTCCCGCCCCAACCTCTGTGGTTTTCACCACACTACATACCCCAGTATCCTAACAATTATTTTATTTATTTTTTATACGTCTTCATTGGTGTATAATTGCTTCACAATGCTGTGCTAGTTTCTGTTGTACAACAAAGTGAATCAGCCATAAGCATACATACATCCCCATATCCCCTCCCCCTTGAGCCTCCTTCCCACCTTCCCTATCCCACCCCTCTAGGTGGTCACAAAGCACCGAGCTGATCTCCCTGTGCTATGCGGCTGCTTCCCACTAGCTATCTACCTTACGTTTGGTAGTGTATATATGTCGATGCCACTCTCACTTCACCCCAGCTTCCCCTTTCCCCACCCCCCGTGTCCTCAAGTCCATTCTCTATGTCTGTGTCTTTGTTCCTGCTCTGCCACTAGGTTCATCAGTACCATTTTTTTTACACTGACTCATTTTTTAAACAGTATCTATTTTAGCCTCACCTTAAGAAACACCCATCTGTAGTCATTAGATGTGCTATTTATAGGTATGTTGTCACACACAATGAAATGACCAGACTATTAGACCAGGAAGTGTCACAGACTTCCTACCACCACCTGGTGTCCTCCTGAGGGGGTATGACCTGTGTAAAGGTGACTCCTGGCCATGCTCTGTCATGTTGTCTGACGGAAGCCAGAGGCTGCTGAAGGTGTGGGCTCCCAGACACGCCCTGGCTGGGACTCCAGGCTCATTTTCCCACTGCCCAAAGCCTCCAGTCTCCTCTGAGCCTTCCTCAGGCCATGGGGGGGCTCTGCCCTCACACACAGGAAACCTCTCAGTCAAACCTCATGTGCTCCCTGAGGTTCTCCTCACCGGGAAAGCCCCTGGATGGTTCCAGAATCCAGATAAGAAAACACCTGGGTCGCACCCATCTCTGCCCCCAAAGCACAGCCACCTTGGGCCTGGCTCCTCACCATCAGAGGATACAGCCTAAGAGCTGGGCAGACCTCCACCTCGGGGCAGACCCCCAAAACTGTGGACAAGTCTTAACTCAACTGAACAAGATCTATATAATGGAGACACAAACTTCCACCTTATAGAGCACAGAAGGGCTGTCTGCAAAGAGCTATACTGGAGATGGAGGAGCTGGACTGGGCATGGAGGGAGATCCCCATGTCCTCAGGAACATTCTGCTGCCTTGATCTGTCTGGGGCTCCACTGCTGTCTTATTTTTAAACCTAGGTATATTCTATGCAACATTCGCGACATACTTGTATTTCAAAGCGATTCATTATCTGAAATTCAGATGGGTTTTTAAGTTTGGCAGCTCCACTCCTCTGCTTGAGTCTCCCCTCTTTTCTCCAGTGCTGCAAAGGACAGACAAATGGGAGAGAGGGAGGCCAGGGCACAACAGGGAAAGTGAGGGGTGAGAAGGCAGAGGCTCGGGTGTGGTACAGGAAGACTGCATGCATGGGGCAAGGACTGGAGGGGCCCCAAGACTTCTGGGATTGGGAAAAGCGAGGCAACAATTCAGATTTCTCTCAAATCATGGACACAGGTGCTGGCATCTGCACATATCAAGATGGGGCAACACAGCTGGGATTTGTGCAGTCACTTGGGAGCTGTTCACATTTGGGAGTCAGTGAAACACCTTGGGAAGTGCATGCCATTGCCAGCACCTTGTCCTGCCACAGGATCTTGGGGAAACTGAGGCAGCAGGTTTGTGGAATCAAGGGTGTCGGCTGGCCAGGTGCACAGGGGTCCTCGGTCAGCGGGGATCTCCATTCCCACAGCACCTGAGAGCAGCTGGAACAGCCTTCCCGCCTACCGCAGAGGCTCCGGTAACACCCACTTGTATGTACGTGGATGTTTACATGGGAAGGTGAGCGCAATGCTGCCCCGGCCGGCTTTGCACCAACACTGTGGAGGGAGGTGACCAACCACCTCCAGAAGATAGCTGAAAAGGCGCAGAGCCCCAATCCTGGCTCAGACGGAGGAAATGCCCCAGTCCAGGGCGCCACTGCCCATGTCCTGTCCCTGCTGCAGTGGCCTGGAGGGAATCCCCACTGGGCATGAAAGTCCTCCAGGCCTAGGGGCCAAGCCTGAAAACCCTTCCCACCTCAGCCTCCGCACATGCCTTCCCTTCTGCCTTTCTGCCTGGCTCCTTCTCACTCTCATTCACAAGGTATTTCCTGGGGACTTCCCTGGTGCTCCAGTGGGTAAGACTCTGTGCTCCCACTGCAGGGGGCCTGGGTTCTATCTCTGGTTGGGGAACTAGATCCCACATGCACGCCGCAACTAAGGATCCTAGATCCCACATGCATGCCGCAACTAAAGACACGGTGTGAGCCCAAAACAAATAATAAACAAATAAATATTTTAAATAAACAAATACATACATTTGTATATCCCATAAGACTTTATAAAATAATAATTAAATAAAACCACAAGGCACTTCCTCTGAGAACCCTCCTCCCCCAGCACCTACTGGTCGTACCCTCCTGGGACCTCGGCGCCTCCCCACCACCTTCACTATCACTATCACTATGTTCCTGGGGATGAAGGCCTCCCAGGGGCTCTGGCACCACAGGCATGGAAAGTGGTTTTCAAACTGCAGCTCATTAATCAGTCGTGGGTGGTGAATTGCATTTAGTGATTGCTGCTGCAGTTAAACCAGAAAGGAAAGGGAAGCGTGGAAAGGGGCAGTCGAGCACCCCACGCCACCCTTAGGGGAAGTCTCTGGGGGGTTTCATTCTGTTTTACGAGTGTTTGTGAGTGAATGAGCTGAGTGCCTGTGAGTGTGAGAGTCCACGAGTGTGCGTGTGCGCCCCTGGGAGTGCACACAAGTGTGAATGTGTGCACGAAAGTGAGCGTGTGCGCGCGAGTGGGAGAGCCGCCGTGCTGGGCCCGGACGTGAATGTGTTTCGCCACAGACGTGGTCGGGGGCAGGAGGGTCTCTGTCCGGATGGGTGGACGCCTGGGAGCCCGAGATGCCACCTCTCTGCCCCTCCAAGAGCCGAGCCTGGGGACGCCCTGCAGAGACGCAGTTCCCCACCTCGACGCGAAGTCCCCGTCCCCTCCCTCGGCGTGCAACCTGCGCCCCCGGTCGCTGGCTCGCGGACCCCGGCCCGGCGCTCTGGGAGCATCTCTGTGGCAAGAGGCGGCAGGCGTGAGTGAAGGTAGGGAGCTCCGCGCCCCGCCGTCTTCATCCCAGCGCGTGCCTGAGTGCACCAAGCTGTCCGACACCGGAGCCCCGCCCCCGCCCCTCTGGGCCTCCCCTCCCGGCCCGCGAGCCCGTCACCTGAGTCCAGGGTCCTGGTGCGCCCGGCTCCTCCACGCTCGCAGCTGCAGCTCGTCTGCGCGCCGTGGGCCGGATAAAACTGAGCGATCCCGGGGCGGAGCCAGGCTGGGAGGTGGCGGGAAGGAGGATCCAGGATCCGCCTGAGGTTGGGCACCTAGGTCCTATATTCCGGAAGGAAACCCAAGTAATGGGAAGTCACTCGAGTATCAGGAACTGCCCTGAGTTCACGGGAAAAGTTGACGATTTTCTTGGTAGTGATTTCCTACACTGCACTAGATGATCATTCTAAAGATAACAGCAGGTGGTTGTTTTCCTGGAGAGCCGATCCCTGGAGTTCTCCATCCTCAAGCTTCCTCAGAACAGATGCTTCTTTGGGGAGCTGGGTGGGTTCACTGCCCTTCGTGGATCAGGGGACCTGCCGGTCCCCTCCTGTGTGCACCACCCACACACACAGGCTCGCACCCGAGGGGCAGGGTGCTGCCTACTGAGACTCCTCAGAGCCTGATTCCAACTTGTCAGAAATGCAAGTTGGGTCCACTTGGAAGTAGGACTGGGGGTGCAGACAGGGATAAGGAACCACGATAAATAGGCACAGTGGTAACGAGTTAAAAGGTTAGACTGCCCTTTATTAGCCCTTAAGCAGAGGAGCTCCTCCTCCCAGCTCCCTCCGCACTGAGGGTCATACCCAGGGTGGGTGTGGAGACACATCATGGGCAAACGAAGGTGACCTAGGGGGCGTACCTGTGTGAAATCGTTCCCAGAGGGTGGAGGCCGATAGGTGCTGACCTTGGAGAAACATTGGAAGCTAGGGGTTCATTACAGGGGTTTGTACATTTCTCATGTACAGATGGTTTTGGTGCTTATTATGAAAATCACTAAGCTAAAAGTTTCTCTTTGAGACTCTGAAAGTGGGGAATAAGGGCAATATGTGAGTGTTACATGGGTGGGGAAGGGCGGACGTGTTTGAGTCATTCTTTGTTCACTCTAGGCTCCATTTTTCAAATTGCTGGAGGGAAGTAGGTGTTGTGGACTTGAATCCAGAGTCCTTGGTCCATGTCCAGCTTTGCCAGCTTTCGGGGACTCGTCAGCAAGGCCCAGCTTTACTGCAGACCAGGAGGCAGCTGCTGACCCTTCATCCACTCGTTGTCACTCCCCACTGACCAACCTGCTTAAACTCACCAAGCTTCATCTTCCTTGTGACAGAGGGGCAGGTGTACAGATGCAACTGTAGGCAGTCTGTGTCCTGTCCTGTGAACTTACACCTGGGGCAGTGGAGTCATGAGTCAGTGGCTATGAGAAATAAGGGGGCGTGTGCAGGGCTGTGTCAGGGGATGGGGGCAGGAGAAGGGGTTTGTCTCTATCCAGAGTGGGACATCCTTCATCAGACCTGAGCTTCCAAAAGCCCCCCGGAAGGCAGGGGTGGGGTGGAGGCAGCGAGTCTGGAGGTGCTTGCAGTGGTTCCATGGGGGTGGGGAAGGCTCAGAGGTGTATGCAGAAGGGAGAGCCAGTTGGGTGGCACGTGGACCGCCCCCTTCCACTAGAACCCAAGGTGACCTGCTGGCAGGGTTGAGTAAGGGGCAAAGACATGTTTCTAGGCCACCAGGGGAGAGGTCCCACAGGCTGTGGACCCATGGGTGGGAAAGTCCTTGTCAGGCAGGCAGTGAGAGGTGCCGGAGTAGGTGATGCCCCACTTTCCTGAAAAGAGAGGAGGATGCAGAGCTGAGTTCTGGGGGACCCTTGAATTTTGTGGGTGGCAGAGGAGGGGCCCAGACTGGACAGGACAGAACATTCCAGCTGTCCCACAGGTGGAGCATCTCGGCCTTCAAGGATGTCAGAGGGCAAAAGGACCACCTCTTCAGCTGGACTTGGGCCTGAAGGTTGACCAACAACCTGACATCTGAGCTAGGCAGAACAGGACAAAGTCCTGGATGTGCCAAAGGAGTAATCTTTGTCTAGTGGGCAGATAAACCTCAAAGCCAGTCATCCTCACGGGAAGGTGGCATCAAGGTCAGTGTGAAATTCAGCCCCCCCACAGAGGGGCACCGAGATTGGGGTCCCCAGCCCCATCCCGAGGGCCAACGAGGCACTAGAGAAAGGCCTCACAAATAACCTGGCCTGGGGACCAAAGTGCCACATGCCATCCCCTTGCCCATCATGCCCACCTGGGCTGGAAGGAGCGTCTGATCCCTAAAGCCACCTCCCAAGTCAGTCCTTCCTTCCCCTCCCATCCAGCCCTGCCTGGTCTCTCAGCTCAACGGGGGGTGTTGGGCAGGGGCTGTTTGAGCGGGGGGGAGAAGGGTCCTACACACTGAGGGGCCTTGAGCATCAGCTGAGGGCTTAGTCTCGTCCCTACGAAATGAGATCCACTGGAGCTTTGATGAACATGGGTGTCCTGATAAAGCATTTACACTTTTGAAATGAAACTAGTTTGTTTGTATTGAAAGTAAACCAGTCATATGTCATAAGAAGATAAGCTAAAACAAACTGTGCTGTATCTCGCTGGGACTCCTGTTTACTTCCCAGAGGTAACACTTGTGTACACTTCCTCATATAACTTTCTAGAAGTTTTCTGTGTCTGTACAAACACACATGCTTGTCGTCCAAGGTGTGCATCTTTCACGTTTTTAGACAATCCTGGGACCCGTCTTTGGAGGGCACTGGGCTTCCTCGTTGTCTTCCCTTCTCTTCTCTCAGAAGTTTCACACTAGAATCTCAGCCTCTGCTTAGAGGTGGAGTTTCATTTTCCCTCAGTTCTAGGAATTCGTAGAGTTCAGTTCTGATTTCCTATCTGACTAAAAAAAACAACATTCAGCAGCACGTTCTTCATATCCCAGAAATGCTGTGATGTTTATCTTTTTGTTGCCAATTTGTAACTTCGTTCTAACTTCAGTCCTCATTCTCTGGGCTCCCTCACTTTGACACCTTGCCATTTTGTGCCTCAGTTGACACACACACACACACACACACACACACACGCACACACACACTCACGCACGTCAATTGTTATAAATGCCTCGGGGTCCTTGAGACATCCTTGTATCCTCTGTGGTCCCTCCCGTCAAGGTGATCGGTGGGGTAGTACAGGTCTTTTATATACTTGCCGAATTTTATCATCTTGAGCTGATTTGTCAATGATTGGGAGAGGTGGGTTCGAATCGCTCCAGTTTCCCTTAGAGGCACATACTTCTATAGGGACATTAAATTTTGAATGCCATGATAAATCTGAAGAAATAGCAAGAATCTTGGATTTCCATTTTCATATCATTTGCACCTAAGCGTGTGAGAGTCATTTTCATCTGTTTCCCTCTTACCATTAGAATTTTATAGAATCAAAGAGTTCAGCTGCTTCCGTTCTCCTTCTGTCCTGGTCTTTGTCTCACATCCAGTCACAGCCCCATCGTCCTTTCTGCCTCCGGCTGCCACCAATTAGAGGTCTGACCTCAAAGGATACCTTCCCCAACAGGCCTTTTGCCTTTTCCAGTCTCCAGGCAGCACAAGCTTCGGGGGCTTCCTGGGGGGATAACATATTGCAGATTGCGCCTCCTTACGCAGGGCTTGCCACGTGTCACACTGCAGGGACATGCCCTGTGCGTGGCCACACTCTCCACGACATCGCCCCGGACTTCCACCATCTGAAATTAAGGTGTTTCTCTGCTGAGGACATTGTTGTTAGCTCCTCCTCACTAAAATGGAGCCTGCAGAGCAAGAAATGGCACTTTTTTTTTACCCCCTGAATTCCGTAACCCAGGACAGGCCCTCGGCAGGCATCTGTCCCATGGGTGGGCGGGTGGGCTGTCAGTCCCAGCAGCAGGAGTCCCAGTGGGCTCCAGAATCCAGCTGCACTATGTCCCTGCAGCTGGACCTCCATGTAGGGGGAGACATGCCCAGCCCTCCATACCAAGTTGACCTGCCAGACTCAGATTTGGGGCTGAAAGTTCTGTGTTTTACCAGAATGAGGTAAATGATATCGCCAAACGATACTAACAGGCCACGTCTGATAGCAGGAACTTGGGCTGCAGGGTTTCCAGGGAAGGGCCGCCGTGGACACAGTGGGGCCACTGCGGGAGTTGATGCTATGATCCCAGCTAGGAAGAGGGCACGTGCGGGAGGGGAATGCTCGTGGGAGACTCAACATCCCGGGCAGACGCGGGAAATCCGTTTAATTCTTCCTTCTCTCTTCTGCTGCTACTTCTCACAGCAAATGTGCATTTCGAGTCTCTGTGGCACCAACCATCTGTAACTGGATGAATTCATTTTCTTCTCAAGGGTTGTAGGAATGCCCTTTAGAAACATGGATGGTTTGTGCAGAGATTTCATTTTGGGAACATCTGGGCAGCAGAACCCTCTTCATATCTGACACTGAAGGGAGATTTTTTTTTATCATTGTTTAAGCTTGTCCTGTCAGGTATGGGGCATGAAAAAGGCCAGAACAAGAGGGAAAGGAGGTGTGTGCTCCGAGAGCCTGGCTTTTCTCAGCCCCTTGGGAAGATGCTTGTGACAAGTTGTCCCAGAACTCGGAGCAGAGGGTGGCCTTGAGCCTCCACTTCTGACTCATGTGAGCTTCTCGTTCGGCCCCGTACAAGAAGTCAGCTTCTGAGAGCCAGGGCACTTCCCATGTGTCCTGAGAGGAAAGATGTTTCCAGAGTTCCAGAGCTGGACAGGAACAACTGAGAGCACAGGATGGCTGAACAACATCCCCCCAAATGTCCACTAATCCTGGGACCTGTGAGTACGTCACCACACACAGCAGAGGCTTTGCAGGTATGGTTAAGTTAGGGACCTTGACATGCGGTGGGGGTGGGGATGGCGTGGACGCCAGTGGGACCAATGGCATCACCAGCATCCTTACAAGGGGAGGAGGAGGGGGGCAGAGTCAGAGAGCGAAGGCATGAGGACGGAAGAAGGGGTCACAGATAACGCTGCGCTGCTGACCTGGACACGGAAGAAGGGGCCGTGAGCCAAGAAGTATGGCTCCTCTAGAAGCTGGGACAGGGGATGGAGGGCTTCTCCCCTGGAGCCTCTAGAAAGAAGCAGCCCTGGACCCACTGAAGACATCAGACCTACAGACTCTACGAGAAGAAATTGTGTGGCTTTAAGCCACTGAGTTGTGGCAGCCACCACAAACTCACAGGATGAACGTGCTTCTGCCTGGGTCGTTCTGGGGGGCTCTGGAGTAGGGGACATTGAGATGTCCCATGTCCAATGCGCTCCCTGAGGTCAAGGCAGCCATGTCGAGGGTGGCATCCAGAGCAGGGATGGGTGCCTCCCAGCAGAGTGTGACCAGAGCTAGGCTGGGCGGCTGGTCACTGCATGTGGGGACACGGGCAACATGTGATGATCACTTGCTGGGGGATGTTCACCCTGAATCTGGCTCTTCTCACGGCTGCTGCAGCTGCTGGAGCCTCCCCTGCCTGGAAGTAGCCGTGGCAACGGCACGGCTGATGGATGTGTGTACAGCCGCTCAAGGTCTGAGTGCACGTGGAGGCTGTGGCACGGGGGAGCTACAGACGCTCACAAGGGTTGACATGAAAGAACCTGAGGGTGGTTCCAGGGGCTCCGGAGTCATCCCCCCAAGGGCTCTGGGCAGCAGAAGACCCTGGGAAGGAGGTCCAGCCCTGCCATCCTGTCCCCTGTCTCACGGGACAGCACTCACCCCGCCATCCTATCCATTCACCGAGCGCCAGTCCCTGGCTGGAGTCTGGAGGTGTGAGGGTCCACAGTCCATGGCAGCCTAACAGGCAGGTGCTGGAGGGCGGCTGGGGGAGGTGAGCAGTGGAGAGAGCCGTGCTCAGGACTCCAGCCAGGAGGGGCTGGTCTAGACCCCACCACCACACACAAAGCACTTCCAAGGGCTTTCAGTGGCTTCCAGAGGTGTGGTCATAGCACATATTTATTCTAGAAAATTAGGTGAATATGGAAATCTATGAAGAAAATTCAATAACTCACAATACCACCACCCAGAGGTAATCATGCTGATTTCGTGTTTCCATTCTTTATACGCTTGCAGACATGTGATACCCAACATGTGTGCACAGGGCACAGACGTGCCCAGACGCATGGCACTTACGTGTCCACACGGGCAGGAATCCACCTGCACGTATCACACCTGACATTTGCACACGTGGCCGCAGATTTTTTTCTTCTACAAAATCAAGGCAATACTATGTACACACATAGGGACTTCCCTGGCCGTTCAGTGGTTAAGACTTCGCCTTCCAATGCAGGGGGTGTGGGTTCGATCCCTGGTCGGGGAGCTAAGATCCCACATGCCCCTCGGCCAAAAAAACAAAACATAAAAACAGGAGCGATATTGTCACAAGTTCAATAAAGACCTTAAAAATGGCCCACATTTAAAAAATAATATGTATACAACTTACAACCTGCTCTTTTCTTTTCACTGGACAGATGCTGATCACTTCACAGTAGATCTTCTTTGAAGCTTGTTGTCTGTGGCTGTGTGTGTTCCATGGTGTGGCCGTGTGTGTTCCATGGTGTGGCCGTATCCTGTGCATCCCTACCGGTGGACGCTGATATTGTTTCCCAATTTCCACTCCTCACGTCGTTCCAAAATGGACCTCCAGTTTTGCAGTTTTAAACTTATTCCTGTAAATATCAGCATCTTTGCTGACCCCTCGCGGGAAGGGGCTGCAATCTTCCTGTCGTGCAGGATCATTCCCTTCCGTCTCTCTCATGATGTTCATTATTGTCTTCATCCTTGGCCACTGCCTTTGGTTTCTGAAGAGACCTGCGGGGAGAATCCACGGGTCTGAGGCTCCCCAGGCTGTCCTAAGTTCTAGATTGTTCCTTCCATGGACCCACCCGAGCATTCTGAATGGTGCGTGGATGTTGGGAAGCCTGTGCCCATGTCTCCATGACACGGAGAACAAGTCGCTGTCCCTCCCAGCTCGGGAACCGCTCCAGAAGTCTTGCCGTCCCCCAGTGTGGGAAACTGCTCCCAGCACCTCGCTCATGTCGTCCTGGCACTGTGCCGGCCGTTTGTTCGGGCCTGTCTTTGGACAATGGTGCGTCCTGCGAGGACAAGTGCTCAGCACAGGGCAGGGGCAGTTGGAGCCTGTTGAACAGATGTGTGGATGGATCAATGAAAAACCAATGACCAGAATTTTACAGATGTAAAAATAAAAACAAATAATCTAAAAAATGACATTTAAAAAACTAGTCCTCATAAAGAGAGATCTTAGTTAATCATGTCTGAATTCACTGAAGAAAACCTGATTGAAATATTGAGGATATTGTTTCTCTTGAGTAACCCTGACTCTGTCATCAGGAATGATAAGATTTTTATAACAAAACATATTTAAATTTTTATTGAATTCACACGGATTAAGAGCAAGTTTAATCATTTTCATCTAAGAAGTGATTATTCTTTGAAGAAGTTATAATATTAAAGCACTGGGTTTAATATATGAACACATGATTAACCTTTTTACAATTTTGGAAAAAAAAAAAATCAAGGACCGGATCCGCAGGAAGCGAGCCTGTCCTCGGATCCTCCGTGCTCATCTGTAGTGGCTCCGGAGGGGATCCCTAATGCCGGGAGGGGGAGGGAGTGGGAGGATGGGGGCTGCCCCCACCAGGTGTGTAAGTGCCTTCACTCCCCTAGGTCACACACACACACACACACACACACACACACGGCCAGGAGAGCCAAGGTGGGCAGCCCGTTCCCACCCAGGCTCAGGGTCCACGAGCCAAGACTGTCACCTTGCATGCTGGAGTCCATGACAGCTCACGGCTGAGGGCAGGCCCCTCGATGGTGAGCCCCAGTGTCGGGTGGCAGGAGAAGGTTCGACAGGCCAGGGTTCAGATGCCCACTCTTGGCCTCCTTGCTGTGGGGGCATCGCCCCCCAAGCCTCAGCACTGCTCATCTGCTGGAGGGGACAGCTGGGGTCAGGTAAGGGGTTGGGGGCACAGGCTCTGCCCCAGAGATGTCCTGGGTGGAATCAAAGCCTGACAACACTGGGCATTGAGAAGGGAATGGGGGAATATCTCTCCAAATGATCACATTTTATGTTCTGAGTTTCCTCTCTGAATACAAATACAGAGACCTGAGTCAAAGTCAGTCCTCTGCGCTGGGTGCTCGGCCCAGAGGTGGTGATAAAGGCACGTAGAGAGGACAGACTAATGCTGGGGAGGCAATGGCTTGCCGGGCTCAGCAGACAAGTGAGAAGTCACCAGGAGGGCCACTGCTATTTGTTAGTGTCCCAGCCCTGGGAGGGGCCAGAGAGGGGGCACCTCGTGTCCCTGCAGGTCACAGAATGTCCCTCCACCTCCAAGTCCACAGCTCTTCCAAACCACCCGAGGCAGCCACCTGTCCCTCACAGTCCCTGCCCGGCAGGCGAGGGCCAGGGGCCCCAGAGCTCCAGCCTCTAGCCAGTCACAGCACAGAGCTTTCCTTCCTTAAGACCATGGGAGAGGAAGTGTGCGTCTGCACATGTACATGTGTATGTGTGTACATGTATATAAAGATATAAATATTTGATAGTGTATGTGTGTATAGAAAATAATGTGTAATATATAATATATGCAATAACGTACATATATATAAAATAATGTAATCAAGAGGGTGACATCCATCACCTTGTCACTTTTGTTGGTTAGAAGCAACTCACATTTTCCCCTCCAATCATGAGGAGGGCATGACTGCCTGGGGGTCATCTCAGGGTGTCTGCCACATGCTGTGCCATGGGATTTTTCGAACTCCTAAGACAATTTTAACATGCAGCAAAACTGGGGAACCCCTGATCCAAGGAACTTTACTGTCATCTAATTCCAGAGTCAGGTGGTCTTCTCCTGCAGACCCAGATGCTGACCAGGAGCCTAGATGCAAACTTGTTCACTTGGGAATACTCATCAGATGTCCTTGGGGAGATGTGGCAGATGCAGTTGGATGCACTGGTTGGAAATTTGCAAGGAAGGACTGAATGATGTGATTAATTTAGCAAATTATTTAAAAAGCCATCTACAGGTGATCCCCACTATACAAGTAGAGCCTACCTATGAAATCTTTCATAAGCCGAAATGGCATAAAGCAATGAAACAATCACCTTTTTTGTAAAAGCAAAAATCCTCTTGGGATTTCTTTTGGCTAGCGAAAACAGGTATTAATGTAGGTCTTTCATAAAAAAGAAGTGGCGTAAAAAGAACTTTTGAAAAGCGAGGGATACCTGTACCTATTCTCTTGTATTACATTTTTTTTTTTTTACAAAAGCAACTTACATTTAAATTAAAAATTAAGAAGCAAAAGAAACAAAAAAATGTGAAAGAATTATATGAAGATATAAGAAACTAACATTGTGGTCTTGGAGAACTGAAGATGTTCTTTACAAAGACCAAAAAAATATTTTCTCAAAAAAGAGATTGATACATTTAACCATACCTACAGACTTTAAACAGAGTGAAAAGGTGAAACACAGAAGTGTAAAATGTGGTTAAAATGTACTTTCAAAAAAGTGAAAGAGGCTTAAAGGCTCATTTAAAGAGGCTTTATTTTAAAAGTGAGAAGAGGGCTTCCCTGGTGGCGCAGTGGTTGAGAGTCTGCCTGCTGATGCAGGGGACGCGGGTTTGTGCCCGGGTCCGGGAAGATCCCGCATGCCACGGAGTGGCTGGGCCCGTGAGCCATGGCCGCTGAGCCTGTGCTCCGCAACGGGAGAGGCCACAACAGTGAGAGGCCGGCGTACTGCAAAAAAACAAAACAAAAACAAAACAAAATAAAAGTGAGACGAGCCAAAGAGACAGAAATGTGCTTAAAATGTAAATAATTGGCAATCGATCAGTTTCTGAAATTCATAAAGAAACTTTAACCAAGAGGTACAAAGAAGGAATCTATTATAATCACAGAAGGCTAGGACCCTTGACCAAGCAGTTCACCCAGAGCACCCAGAGATAGAACAATGACCATAAGAGAGACGCTTGGCCACAGATTTTCAGAAACCGGCAGATTGAAACACGGATGGAAACAGTCTTCTCAGCCCTCAGAGGAGCAAATATCACGGGCACAATCACCCTGTGGACAGTGTTGGGGAAACTGCCCTGCCCTCCATGGGGGCTGCACAAGCTCTCCGGGGCGGGGCGGGGCAGGGCGGGGTTGAGGGGGGAGGGGAGGAGAGGAATGACTCAGCAGTTTCATTTCCTGGTGGGCTGAGGCTCATGGGAGATATGCAGATGAGCCCAGAGCACCATGGGAAATGGCTCTTTATATACCCAGGTGGGCTGTGTCCCCTCCTTTCCCCCCAGGTGCCCACAGGAGTGAGGCGCCAGGCCAGCAGAGAGCCCCTCAGACTGAGGCGAGGGTCTGGGGCCTGTGGGCTGCTGGAGTGTGGGGCTTGGCGGCTGAAGAGTTCACGTGGTCCAGCGTGGCCTCAGGCCAGACGGGCTAGCTCAGGTAGGGGTGGTTCTGTCAGGCTCCTTCAGGTTCTGTCAGGTTCTGTCAGATTCTGTTAGATTTGGTCAGGCTCTGACTGGTTCTCACAGATTCTCTCAGGTTCTGTGAGGATCCCTCAGGTTCTGTCAGGTTTTGACAGCTCTCTCAGGTTCCGTAAGGTTCTGACAGGTTCCGTAAGGTTCTGACACGTTCCCTCAGGTTCCATCAGTTTCTGACAGGTTCAGTGAGGTTCTGTCAAGTTCTTGCAGGTACACTCAGGTTCTGTCAGATTCTCACAGGTTCAGTCAGGTTCTGACAGATTCTCTCAGGTTCTGACAGGTTCCCTCAGTTTCTGGCAGTTTTTCTCAGGTTCTGTCATGTTCTGACAGGTTTCTTCAGGTTCCCAGGTTCAGTCAGGTTCCAACAGCTTCTCTCAGATTCAGTCAGGTTCTGTCAAATTCAGTCAGATTTGGTCAGGTTCTGTCAGATTTGGTCAGGTTCTGACAGGTTCCCTCAGGTTCTGACAGCTTGCATCAGGTTCCGACAGTTTCCCTCAGGTTCAGTCAGGTTCCCTCAGGTTGTGACAGGTTGCCTCAGTTTCCTTCAGTTCCATCAGGCAAGGCGGACTGGGTTTGGGGATCCCTGAGGTGGGAGAGTAGGGAGTCGGATGGGGGAGAGGCTGTGTGGCCCACTGGCCCCAGATCAGCTAAACTGAGCAGAGGCAGAGCGAAAGGGCCAGGTCTGACCCCAAAGGTCCTTGCACCCAGCTCGTCCCTGCGTGACCTGCTCCCACCTGCCTGCTGGGGGGCCCTAACCTCACTGCTTTCCTTTGCAGTTCCCAGAGGACAGAACACTTGCATCAGCTGAAGATAATTCCAGAAGTTTGTCCCTCCCAACCTCTGCAGGTCCCTGTTGGATTAGGACCCAGTTCCTCCCCCGCCCCCCAATCCCCACACAGGAAACACCTTTGTCGTCCTCCTGATCCTCCCCGTTCTCCTCCTCGTTCTCACGCCCCTCCTCCCTGCCCCCCAGCACTTCACTGTGCCCCCACCTGTGGGCCAGACCCCCTAAGATCCCAGCAGGTCCTGTAGGCGGCGTGGCCATGTGCCCCCCGGTCAGCCTGCGGTGTGAGGCGGAGGGCCTGTCCTACCTGTACACGTCCTGGATGTATGAGCTTCAACACGGCAGCCAGCTGAGGGTCTGCTTCGCTTGCTTCAAGGCTGCCTTTCTGGACCTTGGACAGGTGCTGGAGGTGGAAGACTGGGAAGATGAAGATTGGGGCCCTGAGCTGATGGAGCACATTGAGGCAGGGTCTGAGCAGGGGTCATCCCCGGGGATGGGCCCAAGCTGGGGGCTGGCCCAAGGGCACCCTGCACAGGGTGGGTCTGTGGACTGGGGCTGGGGCACCCTGGCGTTAGGCCTCGTGGAGTCAGACGAGGAGGACCTGGACCTGGACGAGCACTTTATGCCCACCGAGCTGGAGCCTCAGGATGCCACCCCCCTGGGCCTGGGTGCTGAGGATGCTGACTGGACCCAAAGCCTTCCCTGGAGATTCGGGGGACTCCCTACCTGCTCACACTGGCCAAGCCCTTCTCCCTGGCAGGCGTTTTTCAGCGTGGACCTGCCCCCGGCGGGAGCCCATGGCGTTGGAGCTGGGCACCACCCGGGCCACGGGCCCTGTTGAGGCCAAGGCCTCGTTACTGGACCTGCAGGTCATCTTTATGGTGGGCTGCTATGACGCCATCTACCTCCGGAAGATGAAGCCAGGATGGGCCCTGAGGACCCCAGCCCAGTGTTGGAAACTGCTGCTGGAGCCTGATGAGGTGAGAGTGGTGGGACTCCAAGATGCACCCCAGAAGCAGGACCTGCACCGGTGGAGGCTCAGCATTCTGGAATCCTCTCCTCCAGGGCAGAGTGAAGAGCTGGTCCCTGCGGACTCAGCCCTGCTTCAAAGGGGACTCACCATCCTCTCCTATTCACCCTGGACCAAGAGGGAGGCAGAGGAGGGGCACTCGGCCTCTAGGCCACAGTCCTCCACCCAAGGATGGGATCCCAGCACCAGTGGGCCCAGGGGCCTGGGGAGAGCCTGGCTGTCATGGGAGCCTCAGCCCTGGGGGAGCTGCCATGTTTCTAGACCCTCAGCCCAGGGCCCCTGAACTGAGGAACTGAGGCCCAAGTGGTCACCATTGTCCTGGCTTCCCCAGGACACCGGAAGCTGGGAGGGACTGACCCCTCCACAACAGCCAGGGTTGTTATTAGCAATTAGCAAAGGTTGGAGACTTGGGCCTGGGGAAGAAGAATGGTGAGTGGCCCAGAGACTGAGAAATGGGACCCACCGCAGCCTAAGGGGGGAAGCAGCACAAATGCCAATGTTGGGGAGGGAAGTTTTTACCTGTCAGCTGTCATGGAGTTAGGGACATGACACTGACAAGGATGTGCTGGTGTGAACAACTGCTATAGAGTGTGGCGTGGAGAGCAGGGTGCAGTGCCATGCCCCAGCCCTGCCCTGGACTCGTGGAGAGACGGTATGGGTGAGATACTTCCAGGCACACTCAGGCGTCTGGGGTGACAGGATCACCAGACGGCCTCTGGGGCTCCACAGGACCCTGTCAGCAGCACTGGACACTCTAGTCTGTAGCAGGAGAAGACCTGGTTTCAAACGTTGGCCGTTTAATGCGTTTGACAGTTTAGTTGCCGTTTGTTTGTTTGTTTAATTAAACAATGCAATAAAAGTTCTGTATCAAGCCCCTGTGCTGACTGTCCTCAACTAGTCCCTGCGGATTGGCCTCAGTGTCTCGGTGGAGTCACTGTTACATGTTTAAATCCCCTGGCAGCAGGGAACAGAGTGGGGAGCAGCACAGGCCAGATGAGGGTTCTGGTCAGTTTTTCGGCTCATGGTGTTCACAGGTATTTATCACGTTATAAAGAACAACACATACACACATGCCTAAAATAAGAAAGGGAATGCTTTGAACTACAATGAGAGTGTGTCACCAAATACAGATTTCAATGAATCTAAATCTGTGCCCTTGATATTAAAACAAAAACAACTCGAGGCAGAACCATGTGCAAAGATTGCTAATAACGTTCATGACACCAGGGGTAGGGGGCAGTGTGCGCCAGCCTACCCGTTCTCTGCAGACTCACTGGAGAAGGAAGCTCTGGAGGTCTTGTCACCAGGGTGCTGTGGGCCAGGAAAAAGCTCTTAATTGGCAGCTTCTCTTTCTTATAAACGACCAATCTGGAGGTTTCTACAATCCTCCGTTGCGGGTCTCAGCTGGCATAGCCTCCAATGATTCAAGGATGGGCTGTATCCCTTTCAGTGAAAGGTGCAGATCTAAGGGTCCACTCTGGGGGTGTGGGGGTGAGGGGGTGCTGCTGTGTTAGGTATTAACAGTAGCAATGAGATCCTTTCATCGAACTTTGGGGGCAGTCTTTTTCTCTCGTATCTCTCAGAAGTAAGTCTCCAGGTCTTAAATCATGAAGACTTCCGATGCTAATTAGATAGAGAGAAGGCATTAATGCAGCAGCCATTCGAAACACTTCATTTCAACACGATCTCATAATTCTGTGGGCATTTATCGACTTGGAATCTGTATTTCAACGTGCACCTGGCTCTGCTTCCAAATAAACTCAGCACGGTCTTGCCTTCGTTCCCTCCTCTCTCTGTCCCTCCAGGTTAAACAGTCCGTTTATTCATCACTCCAACAAACCCTTGTTTTGGGCAGACTCTTTTTTAATGACCCATCTGCTTTGCAGTATTATGGGATGTGGAGGTAAGGAGAAGGCAGCCCTGCAGCAGGATCCAAGCAAGAGCCCCAGTTCTTTGCCAAGAGGCTACAGCTGGTTCCTCAGCTCTTCTCCTCTGAAAATGGGGGGGGGGGGAACATCAACTCACAAGGTTATGGTGAAGACGAAATAAGATCCAATGTATCCTAAAAAAATTAAACATATAATTACCATACGACCCAGTGATTCTATTCCTAGCTATATACCCAAATAATTTAAAAACAGACACACACATGCTCATAGCAGCATTATTCACAATAGCAAAAGGTGGAAACAACCCAAAAGTCCATCAACTGACGAACGGGTAAACAAACTATGATCTAGCCATACAAAGGGGTATTATTCAACCATAAAAAGGAGTGAAGTTCTGATGCTGCAAGGTGGATAAATCTTAAAAACAGTGTGATAAGTAAATGAAGCCTGTCACAAAAGACCATATATTGTATGATTTCATTTATATGAAATGTCCGGAATAGGCAAATCCATAGAGACAGTAGCAGATGAGTGGTTGACAGAGACTGAGGGAAAGGGGGAGGGGGAAATAATTGCTTAATGGATGTAGGGTCTCCTTCTGAGGTAATGAAAATGTTCTGGAACTAGACAGAGGCAATAACTTGCACAATTTTATGAATGCACTACATGCCACTGAATAGTTGATTTTATGTTGTGTGAATTTCACCTCAATTTAAAAAAATCAAATGTAAAAGTTGTAGCACATTGGCCCAGAGTAGGGATAACTGTCCGTTCTCTTTCCAGAGGGCCTGTGAAGAACAGCCCCCAGTGTCCTCCCAGCCCCCACCCCCTGGCAATGCCGTTCCAATAAGAATTAATTCACTCTTTCCATTAAAACAGCTGCAGTGGCTTCCCTGGTGGCACAGTGGTTAAGAATCCACCTGCCAGGACTTCCCTGGTGGCGCAGTGGTTGAGAGTCCGCCTGCCAATGCAGGGGACACAGGTTCGTGACCCAGTCTGGGAAGATCCCACATGCCGCGGAGCGGCTGGGCCCGTGAGCCATGGCAGCTGAGCCTGCGCATCTGGAGCCTGTGCTCCACAACGGGAGAGGCCACAACAGTGAGAGGCCCGCTTACCGCAAAAAAAAAAAAAAAAAAAAAAAAAAGATTAAGGAAGAAATATGATCCATAAAAGGAACAGGAAATTGTGAATCAAAATAGCAGCACTAGTCACCATCACCAAAAGGGGAAAACAACCCAAGAGTCCATCACAGATGAAGGGATAAATAAATGTGGTGTGTAAACGACGGAATAGTATTCAGCCTTGAAAAGGAAGGAAGCTCTGACACTTGCTACAACATGGAGGAACCTCTTAGACATCATAGTAAGTGAAAGAAGCCAGACACTAAACAACAAAAACTGTATGATCCCACTCGCAGGAGGTGGGTTCCTACAGTAGTCAAGTAAAAAATGGAGACAGAAGGAGAATAGTGGTTGTTAGGGCCTGGGGGGGTGGGATGCAGAGTTGTTTCATGGGGACAGTTTCTGTTTGGGTTGATAAAAGGTTTTGGAAGTAGTGACGAGTGCACATTATGAATGTCATTAATGCCACTGGGTCGTGGCCCCGCCTCGGTGTCTCAGAACCCCCCCCCCACTGTGTCCCCACCAGGTGCACGGGAGGGTCCAGGGCTTCACTGACAACCGCTCAGCGCCTGGGAAACTGAGGGGTGGGGTGCAGAGGGCGAAGGGAAGCAGAGACGCCCCGCACAAGGGCTGCAACCTGCCTGGACTCGGCTTCACCCCACGGCCGAGGAGTGACCTGCCCCCTTCCCTGCGCGCCCCCCCGCCCCCGCGCCGGCTGCCCTCCCCCCCCCGCGCCTCCCCAGGCGCCCCAGCGCATCCCCGCCCCCCCTCCCGCGGCCCCCCCGGGTTATTAATGCCCAGGCCGGGCGCAGGGCCGCGGCGCATTCCCAGCTGGCGGCCGGGCAGGTGGCGGCGGCGACAGGGGTCTGGGCGCGGAGAGAGGCTCTCCCGGCGGGACAGGCGGGCGGGCTCCCTTCCACCACGCGCCGCTGGGAGCCCGCACGCCCCTCCGCGCTCCCGTCCGGGACGGAACCCTCGGGAAGGTTCCCGGAGACGCGTGGCGGCAAGGAGGACGTCCCGAGCGCGACCCCGGGGCTCGGCGCACAGACCTGATGGCCCAGTGACTGAGGTGGGCTTAGGCGCTGAGAGGGTGCGGGGCGGGGGCCGGGACCTGGTGCGCGGGGCGCCCTCCCCGCCGGCCCGCACTGTGCCAGGTAGGATCGCAAGGCCACTGAGCCCTCCTCGCGCCTCAGGGAGGGTGTGCAGCGCTTCGGGTGGCGAGCGATGAGGTGCGCGCCGCGGTCTCGGCGAGGGCTTCGCGTCCCTCCCGGGGCGCCCTCGGCTCGGTTCGCTGCAGCCCCTGGGGGAGGGCTCCGGAACCCTGACCCCCGGGGGGCGGCGGCCGGGGAGGGAGCCTCCGGCCAGTAGGAAGGCCCCCAGCTGCCCTCGCCAGACTCGAGGCTGGGCCGGGTCCCGCGGAGAGGGGGTCTGGGGCGGCATCTCTGCACCCAGGTTCCCTTCTGCACGGAGGGCTCAGACCACGTCGGGTGGACGCCCCGAGTTTATCTGTGTTAGTGTGAACGCTGGACCTGTAGAGGGGAAAAACCTGGAGCCAGTGTCCCTGGATGTGGGGAGATGGGGCGACAGAGGGGCCTCTCCTCTCAGTTCAAGTATTTCCAGTTTTAGGTCTTTTTTTCTTATGACGGCAATTTTCACACAGCAAGGGTCATAGGCGTGCAACTCCGTTAGTTTTTACGCGTGTCTACACCTGTGTAACCACCACCACTTAAGGACACAGCACGAGTCCATCCCTCAGAGTGCTCTCCAGCGCCCCCTACCAGTTGACACCCCGGCAACAGCTATCATAGAGATTTTGCCTGCTCCAGAACTTCAGGTAAATGGAATCACAGTGTACTCTTTGTGTCTGTTTTTTTGTTTTGTTTTGTTTTTCTCAACGTAGCATATTTGAGTTTCATCAAGTTGTTGACTGTAGGGTAATTCCATCTTCTTCATCATCTCAGAGCATTTCTATGGAGGGGTCACAGTTTCTTTATCCACACTACTATTCATGGACAGTTGGGTGGTTTCCAGCTCCTGCCTGCTGTGAACATTCTCACTTTTGCTTTTTGTGGACATTTGCACTCATTTCTCTTGGACACAAACCTAAGAGTGGAACTGCTGGATGAGAGGACATGCTGGATGAGAGGACATGCATGTGTCCAACTTTACCTTTTTTTTTTGATGGTGCCAGATTGTTTTCCACAGGGGCTGCACCATTCTATGGCCCCTCCAGCAGTTCAGGAGTCTGGTTCCTCCACATCCTCCCAGCACTTGGGATCTGCCTTTTTGATTCCAGCCATCCTGGTGGGGGTGCAGAGGTTTTTACCCTAATCTCCTGGATGACTAATGATGTTGAGCATCCTTTCATGTGCTTCTTGGCCATTTGGACATCCTCTTTTGAGAATTTCCTATTCAAATCTTGTCTTTTTTTTTTTTTCCCAAATGAGTCATTAGTCTTTATTGATTTGTAGTTCTTTCATATATTTTGATTACTAGTTCTTTGTCTGATATATGTCTTCTTTTTTTTTTTTTGCGGTACGTGGGCATCTCACTGTTGTGGCCTTTCCTGTTGCGGAGCACAGGCTCCGGACAGGCAGGCTCAGCGGCCATGGCTCACGGGCCCAGCCGCTCCGCGGCATGTGGGATCTTCCCGGACCGGGGCACGAACCTGTGTCCCCTGCATCGGCAGGCGGACTTTCAACCACTGTACCACCAGGGAAGCCCTGATATATGTCTTCTGATAATCGTTTCCTAGTCCATGGTTTACATTTTTTACTCTCTCAGTGAAGTTCTTAATTGTAATGAAATCCACTTGATGGGTCTTTTATTGCAAGTGTTTCTTGCTCTTTTTTTTTTTTTTGAGAAATCTTTGCCTACCCAAGGTCATGCAGATATTCTCCTTTCTTCCAGAACTTGATTAATTAACTGATTTACTCTGTTACATACAGGTGCACAGTCCATCTTGAATTATTTTCACATGTGGTGGGAGGTAGGCATTAAGGCTCATTTTCCCCACGTAGATAAAGAGAGATTACAAGGGCTTTCCCCTCTTTACCAAACATATTTTCCTATTTGAACTTTAAAGTCAGCAGATACTACTTTTGCAATCCGAACAAAATTTTTTTTTTAAACATACAGGAGAAATAAATTGGGAGAAAGGACGCAGGGGCCAGCACGGTCACCCTGCCCTTCACAGATGAGGAAGTGAGGAGGCCTAGGGAGGACTCCTGGTTCCATCCACTGCTGACCCCACCCCTGCAGTCTGCCTGCTGCGCTCTGGTTTTCAGAAAAGTCCAGCCAGCCCAGAGGCCTTTGGACTTGCATTGAGGCCCAGGGTGGGGGTGCTGCTGGGGCACGCACGGGGAGCAGCTGGTCTAGGTGGTCCCCCTACATAGCTGGGGAAGCGAGGCAGAGTGTTAGAGTTTTGAATGAAGAGTCCCCAAGGGGGTGTTGCAGTTGGCGAACCCCATCCCTCTGCAGGCCTCCCTAGCCCAGTGGGAACTGTGTCCTCTCACGGCCTCCTGGGAGTGGGAGGGGGTGCCTGACCTGCATCTTTAATGGGCATCCTCTCCCGCAGGACGAGCTTGTCATCCACAGATGCCCCTTCTCTGCCTAAAGGAGCGGCAGGCCCCAGCCCCAAGCCCAGTGTGAGGCAGCAGAGACGGTGCTGAGTCCAGAGCCGTTGAGCAGGTTCCCTGTGCTGGCTACGACAGGCAGCACCATGCCCGAGCCACCTGGCGCCCCCAATGCCTCTCTCAACAGCTCGTGGGCCAGCCCAGCGGAGCCCAGCTCCCTGGAGGACCTGGTGGCCACGGGCACCATTGGGGTGGTGCTCTCGGCCATGGGCGTGGTTGGCATGGTGGGCAACTTGTACACCCTGGCTGTCATGTGCCGCTTCCTGCACACCTCGGCCTCCATGTACGTCTACGTCATCAACCTGGCGCTGGCGGACTTGCTCTACCTGCTCAGCATCCCCTTCATCGTGGCCACCTACGTCACCAAGGCGTGGCACTTCGGCGACGTGGGCTGCCGTGTCCTCTTCAGCCTGGACTTCCTGACCATGCACGCCAGCATCTTCACCCTGACCCTCATGAGCAGTGAGCGCTACACTGCCGTGGTGAGGCCACTGGACATGGTGCAGCGTTCCAAGGGCTACCGCAAGGTCCTGGCGCTGGGCACGTGGCTGCTGGCGCTGTTGCTGGCACTGCCCATGATGCTGGCCATCCGGCTGGTCCGCAGGGGCCACAAGAGCCTCTGCCTGCCGGCCTGGGGCCAGCGCGCCCACCGCACCTACCTGACACTGCTCTTCGGGACCAGCATCGTGGGGCCCGGCGTGGTCATCGGGCTGCTCTACGTCCGCCTGGCCCGGGCCTACTGGCAGTCGCAGCGGGCTTGCTTCACGCAGACGCGGCGGCTGCCCAACCCCAGGGTGCTCTACGTCATCCTGGGAATCGTGCTGCTCTTCTGGGCCTGCTTCCTGCCCTTCTGGCTGTGGCAGCTCCTCACCCAGTACCGCGGGGCCCCGCCGCTCACGCCCCGCTCCGCCCGCATCGTCAACTACCTGACCACCTGCCTCACCTACAGCAACAGCTGCGTAAACCCCTTCCTCTACACGCTGCTCACTAAGAACTACCGCGACTACCGCCAGCGCTCGCTCCAAGGCAGGGGCGCCCACCGGCCCGGGGGTACCCACAGCTTCCCGCAGGCCCGCGCCGGCTGCCAGCGCAGCTCAGGCCACTCACTGTCCTCCAGCAGCCAGCAGGCCAGCGAGACCATCGCGCTGTCCCAGGCCGCCCCTAGGGGGCTCTGCACCTGAGCGTCCCCAGCCTCCACGTGGGCGCTGGAGTGGGGGTGGGGAGTGGCCCCCAGAGCCCAGGTCACTCCTGGACTCCCCCACTGCCTGCCTCCCTTCCTCAGTCCTCTTCCAGAAAGTTCCCTGCTCTCCCTCCCCCATCACTCACTTCAGCTCCATCAGCCCAGCCACCTTCCCGTAATGCCCCCCTGCCCCGTCCATCTGTGAGGGTCTGTAGGAGGCTCAGGCCCAGGACCAGCTTCTGAAGACGCTGGTGAGTGGAGTCTTCACTGCCCCCAGCAGACGTGAGCGCCTACATGACGCGTGGCAGGGCACACACTGGCAGGCGACAGCGTGTAGGCACACAGGCTGCCTGCATGGGACCCTCCTCCTGGCTGGTGCGTGGCCCTCTCCCCATCCCTCCCGGCTCCCATGTGGCTCCATCCCTCACAGCTTCAGCACCTGGAACAATAAACTCTGAGCTCTTCGAGCCTTGTCCTGCCACAGCAGTGTGGGTGGGATGTCAACGGAGGCAGGACCCCTAGAACGTCCCCGCGGCACTTGGATGAGCCTGTCCACCTGGCTGGGGAGGAGACATGTCCAGCCATTCAGCCTTCCTGACACGGTGGGCGGGCGCCATCAGGCCTGAGCCGGGCCCTGGATGTGGGGCCTGAGACCCTGGGGCGGGGCAGGGAGCCACCAGCCTCAAGCTGCTCAGGGAGGAGGGGCAGCTGGGGCATCACTCCAGGGCAGGAACTCGGCACCTAAACTGAAACCATGAGCCAGAATTCCTCTCCCTTCAGCAGCTCACCTGCCTCTCCCTCCCCAGACCTGGGGGGGGTGGGGGTCAGGTGGGGGGTGGATCATACAACACACGTAGGGGTTTATCTCATGCCTCTTGTGTGCAGCATCCGAGCTGGGCCTCCTGTGGACGTCAAGGCCACTGGACCCCGCCTGCAGAGAGCCCGCCCACAGGGAGAGATGTTGGACCTCTCCCCACCCCTACCCAACCATCCAGCGGCCTGTACACTCCACACTGTGGCCCCAGCTCACATCCCACAGCTGGGCCTCGCCTTGGCTACACATCAGACTCACCACCGGCCAGGCCCTCCTGGACCCCTTTCAAGACCCTGACAGGATCCTAATGTGTGGGCAGGTGGAGATCTACACCCCCCTCCCCACTGGCCCCTAAGTATGGGGTCCGAGGCCACCAGTGCAACTTGGGACCCCAAATGTTTTTGGAAGTAAACAGCCCAAAGTTCGTACCTTGACCAAGACCCTGGGTCTCTGCTTCCCAAATCCTGATTCCAGGATGTGTTGAGAAGCCCCCAAACTTAGAAAACTGAGACCCCAAGAAATGGCCCTGCGGCCCCCATTCATCTGTATGTGTGAAGGTGCTCTGTGTGCTGTTTCTCGGAGTGATGCTGAAAAAGTTACATTTTTGGCTCCAAACTTAAGACCTGAGTACCCTGGTTAATGCTCCCAGGTGGGCTGGGCGAGCCTCCACCGCCAGGCCTGGGACAGCGGCCGGGGCTGTCCTCCCATCTTCCGCTTGGAAGTGCCCGGCCTCTGGGGAGCCTCATGATGACACCCTGAGTGTTTCAGAGTGTTTCAAAATGTTAGGCAGGCTCTCACGCCTGGGTACCCACACACACAGCCACAAGGAGACTCCTGCTGGCCTACTGTGGCTTGGCCGACCTCCCTGGGTCCACCACCCACAGCCTCTCCCTCTCCCCTCACCCCGGGCCCCCGGGACCAACCAGTCAGGGACGGGTGATTTATGGAGGCCTAGTCTGGCTCAAGACCCGCAGTTACCAGCCCATCAGGAATGGTGCCCAGCCCTTGGCAAGCTGGACAGCAGAGGGTCCTGGGGTGAGGGGCCAACCGGGGCATGTCTAGAACCGGCTCTAGCAGGTGAGGGCTCCTGTTCAAATGCTACAGCTTTACTGGGGACAGTGTCACACCATCAAACTCACCCGCTTAAAGTGCAAGTAATGATTTTCAGTGAAAAGACAGAGTTGTGCAACCATCCTCACAATCCAGTCTCAAGACGTCTGTCAGGCTGGGAGCTCCAGAGAAACTGACCAGTGAGGACAGACATAAATAATGGAAGCTTCTATGAAGGAACTGGTTCAGCGATTAAGGGGCTGGCACGTCTGAGGTCCATCGACGGGATGGTGGGCTGGAAACTCAGGCAGGAGAAGATGCTGCAGCCTTGGGGTAGAATTCTTTCTTTCCCGGAAACCTCCAGTTTTGCTGGAAGGCCTCCCACCGCGTGGAGGGGCCTCACCCACCACATTCCGGGAACAGACGCCCGGCTGCACAGCTTGGGCAGAGCTGAATATGCCCCGTTGGATGAACACGTGTCGGTTTTGGGCATGTGAGCTGCTGCCACATTTTCTCCAAATGAACAGGGCCGCCGTGGACGCCCGTGTGCACGTCTGTGTGGAGGCGTTGCTGCTCTGGAACCTCTGGACTGTTCCCGGAGGGCTGTGCATCTGCCGATCCTTCCAGCTGCCCTGCGTGAGGGCTCCTGTCCTCATGTCCTCCTGGCCTCTCCGTCCTGCCCACGCTGCCCTCCCTCGGGGCAGGCACTGTTTTATGGCGAAAGAGCAGCTGTTCTGGGTAAACTCGGATTAAGAACGGGCAGCTCCGATGGTGACCGTCTCTCAGAGTCACGCGCCTGTGGGGCCAGGGCCATAGGCCTTGCTCAGATGGGCAGGGGCGGGGAGGGCAGTGCTGCCTGCAGGCTGTGGGGGGCAGGGGCACCCCCCTTCCCATCCTCATCACCTTGGCCTCCAACGGGAGTGAGTGCAGGCTTCCTCACCTCCAGTTCTGTCCCAGCCACCTGGGGCTTCCCCACCTGGCAACATGTACTGAGGGAGGGGCAGCTGGCAGGGCCCCTCGAGAGAAAGGGACATCCTCACAGCCATGTTCACTCTGGATCGTCTTGCTTCTATAGGTCATCGGAACCCTTTCGGCCAGCTTCCCCTGTCCCCAGAAAGGCACTGACCAGGTCACCACCACCCCCTGTGACCTGGGGAAGGCACCGACCAGGTCTCCCGTCCCCTGTCTCCAGGAAGGCACTGACCAGGCGTGTCCACAGGTCTGGCTGCTCTCACATCCTGCTGGGAGGCTGGGGCTGCTCCGCATGCTGACTCTTTTCCAACAGTTCAAAGGCAGGGAGGAGGGCTCAGAACCCGGGGTTCACTCTGCAGATTCCCTCATGGTATCCGACGCTTAAGGCCACAGGGCTTTGCTGGAGATCTGGCAGTGTGGATGCCGTGGGGGGCAGGTCATCGGGAACAGAGCCAGGGAAGCCCCGGGTGGATGTTCACCCCCAGGCGCTGGGGCCCTTTGACCTTAACTCCCACACTCCCCAACCACAGTTGGAGCCTGAGATGCTCTTGGGCCTGTGGTGAGGGGCCTGGTCCTGCAGGGCCCCCCCGGGGTGGGCACAGGTGCTGTCGGCACCAGTGTGGGCTGCTCCGCTGCCTGCATCCCGTCCCTTCCCTGCCTGCCCCAGAATCTCAGGCCCCCACAGGTGCCAGTGTGGGCGTGGGCCTCTGCCTGGGCGTCCTTCTCCCATTGTCAGGGCCCCCAGTCCCCCAACAGCCTGCACTGGACGCCCTGGATGATAGCATCTTCTCATCCTGAGCAGGGGACCACCAGAGCTGTGCACAGAGCTACTTTACACATAACAGGGAGGGAGGGGGACACAGGCCACCACTCGAGAAAATCGTGACAGTGTCCCTGTCCACTCTGCAAGCATCAGCTCCAGACCGAGCTCCTGAAACCTGGAGGCCTCACCTGGGGCTACCGCCTTCCTGGCCTGAGGAGCCAGTCGGGGGAGTGGAGAAGGGAGGAGGAAGGAGAAAAGGGGAGGGATGGGGGGGAGAAAGGAGGGGGAGGGGTGGGAAATGACGGGAGGACCAGGAAGAGCAGCCGGCACTCCTGCTATGGCCCTGGATGCCAGGAGCTGAGTGCGCCTTCTGTCTGAGTCCAGCCCTGGCCTCCAAGGCAGTGGTGGCCAGTAGTGGGGACGAGAGGGCTGTCGGCTGTCTGACGGATGAGCACTCGGGCTGAGGGTCACTCAGGGTGATGGACAAGGTCTCGACATTTCAATGCCATCCACCCAACGCCCAGACTTGCAGGTGAAGAGGCAAAATGCCAAGGCCAGGCTCAGCCCACGGTGCTCCTTACGGCTTTCTTTTGAGGCACTGTTACCCTCACTTCAGTCCTGACCACTGCCCCAGGGCCACCCCCACACTGCACTGGGGGAACGAATTTCTTTTCATAGACGGCCACTGGGATCCCTTTGTGAGATACTGTGCTCAGATGGAAGGTTTTTGTGAATTTGGACTTGGTTCCGGGGTGGGGGGTCTCCCTTGAAGCTGGGTTAATGGAGTGTGGGCTGGGCAGGGAGGCCTTTGCTGGGGGTGGTGCATGGAGCTCCTCTGGAAGACCTTGGGCACACAGCCATGGGGACTGGGTGCCCAGCTGCATCGGGAGGGAGCCGTGTGCCAGGCCTGGGGCATGTCCCCGGCCCCAACCCCACCCCCTGCACCCTCTTCCCTGAGTTTCTCCAGCCCACTCCCTTCGGTTCCTATAGCAAAAACAAGGAGTGGGGACAGGGGTCATGCAGGCTGTGGGGCCTGTGACCAGGACAGTGGCGGCCAGCACCCAGTGGGGAATGAGTGAATGAATGGACAAACTGTCCCTCCACCAGGGACCCGCTGACCCCTCTTATTCTGTCTACCGTCTTCCTGGAGGTGGTGGGGGGGTTGGTGGAAGGTGGGGAAGGAGCCAGAGGCGGGTGAGTTCACAGCCGAGTTCACAGCCAAGCTCACAGAAGGCGCAGGGATCCAGGAGCCTAGTGGCGGAGGATCGGATGATGGATGATGGACTTACCAGGTGCAGCGCATTCCTGCTTCGCAGGCCACTCAGTTTCCAAGAGGCTCAGGCTTGGCCGGGATTTGGCTGCTGACCTGTGGGTTTTTACAGGCCCAGGAGAGTGGCCTGGCCCAGTCCAGAGACCTGTGCCTTGAGCCCCTCCCTGCCACCTTCTGTGGGTCCCCAGGGGTGGAGGCAGGGAGAGCCCAGTTCCACAAGGAGATGCACCAGCGCACAGAGTGCGTGTCACCAGGCTGCATGCCCAGGGCTGCTGCACTTTGTGTAAATTACTCATCAACAAAGATACACACACAGTCCAAAGTTTCCTCTACTCCTAGTTTTTCCAGGAAGTCATTCTTTGGGAATTGAGTTGCACCTACAACCAGTAGACACATCACTTTTACCTGCCTAGGGAGCTCTCTGCTCTTGTAGACTGTCCTCACCAAATGGAGCTCTGGGGGGCAGTGCCGGGGGCCATGGGTGACACAGTGACAGTGGCCCTGCCTGGTAGGGTGGCCTAGTTCAGGGGTGCAGAGACCTGAACTCTTACCTGGTTCCACACCTGAACACGCCCAGCTGACTGGTCTTCCTGATCCAGGTCACCTGGAGGGCCAGCCTTCTTGCTCTGGAGAAAGCCCTCAGCTCATGGGCACCTTCACTCACACACCCAGCATGCAAGAGAAAGGAGGGGGCTCAGTCAGCAGAAGGTGGGAGCCCCCCATCCCAGGCAGGGGGTGGGGATGACCAGAATCCAGCCTGGGTCCCATACATCTGCAAACCACCAAACCGGGAATCTGAGAGCCACAGGGCCCACTTGCAAGAGCAGGGTTTTTTCCATTGGAATTCCAGACAGATGACGCTCTGAGCAGGAAGCCCGAGAGGCTGCCAATGGCCAGCAGCCAGGCGCTCCAGACTCCTGCCTTTTCCAGGCCGGCCGAGGGCCCAGCCCCACACAGGGGGTGGGGGCCAGTTCTCCTGGGACCCCGTGAGGGCCCAGAGGAGAGCCCCATCCCCTGAGCTGCCCAGAGCGGGCCCCCAGGCTGGATGGCTCTGTCCTGCCACCTTTCCCCTCCTGGAGCTGTGGAGACCAAGGCCTGCAGGCCTGAGTGGTGAGCAGGGTCAGAGCCAGGAGGCAGCTGGGGCGGTAGGCGGCCTGGGGACTCCGGTCCAGTGTTCCAGCCCCTCTCTGCCCTTCTTCCATGTGCAAATTCCCTGGCCCTCAGGTGGCCCCCTTGGCGAGCTCACCACTGGGTCATCTTTTATACAAAATTCTCTTATTCCTGTTTCACAGCTGAGGAACCAGGCCACATGGGACCCGGGACCCGCAGGAGCTGGGAGCATCCACCTGCCTTTGCCCTTTGTGGCTCGAGGTATCCCGCAGCGTGATTGAAAGCCCAGAGCCTGGTCTCACCCCAAAACTATGTGTCAGTGTGAAATACCGAGGCTGCCCGGGTTCAGAGTTGGCTGCCCTGCACCAAGATTACTCCCCAGGGCCGGGGCGAGTCAGGGCTGGGACTGGGTTCTGATGGGGCGGGGGGGGCCTCCATTTCTGCCCTCAGCCTCCCAGCGCCCCCCACCCCTCTCCTCGTCCTGCCCCCTCCCCCCAGCCCATGGTGGCTGGGCAGAGCTGGGATGGACCCTGTGTGCCCCACAATGCGCCAGGCTGGGCAGCAGGCAGCTGGAAGCCAGGAGCCTCCTCCACCAGAGATGTGGCCGGGAGGTGGTCCTGGTGCACGAGTGATTACAGGGATGGGGGAGGTGTGCAGGATCAACGTGAGCCCACGTGCCCACCTGTGATGGGTGCAGGAAGGCTGCCTGAGCTGGCAGCGAGGTTGGGGTGCTAGCTGGGGTCTCGGGGGCAGGTCCTGACCTGGCTGAGGGGTCTGGATTCCCCCTCTGAGGGGTGTGTGCCTGACGCCATGCCCCAGGAGGCAAGACCCACACACCCTGGATGTGAGGCCTCAGCGAGGGCTCCAAGGGGCCAGCGGGGCGTGGAGGGCAGGGGTCCCCAGGGAACAGCAACTCCACCCCCGCCCTGCATTGGCCTCATAGAGACACGGGCACAGGAGAGCACCCACTGCGTGGCCCCCACCTCACTGCCACGTCCACCTCACCCCACAAGCCCTGCTAAGCCCCTTGCAGCCCCTACAGGTAAGGGCAGGGGGAGGGGGAGATTTGGCTACATGGGGTGGGCAGGGAGAGCTTGTGGGGGGCTGGGGACTCTGGGAGGGGGCAGCAGGTGTAAGCACGTGGCCCACTTTTTCCTGGGGAGGACGTCTTGGTCCAGGACCCACCCTGGGTGTGCAGAGAACCTGGACGGTGCCCACCCACCTCCCCCCTTCTCTCCCCTCCCTCCTCCTCTCACTGGAATTTTCCAGGAATGGGGCCTTTCCTAAGAGACCCTCCCCAGCTGTCTGTTCTTTAGCAAGGGGCATGGGAGGAGACAGGTGAATGCCCCCAGGCCTGGGAAACCCAGGGACGACTGGTGGGGACAGGGGGCTCAAGCTGGGCACCTGGCCAGGTGTGTGCTGCAGCAAGATTCCAAGCCCCCACCTTGTGTGTTCACTGGGATGGGGGGTGGTAGCCATGACCCACATGCTGCAGGGTGGGAGAGGTGCCCTGCATCGGGGCAGGCAAGGCCCAGCCCTCCCAGAGCCCCCACTGGCCTTCTCGGGAATGGGGGCTCACCTGCACCCCCAGCTCCATTGGGATCTGCTTGGCCTCAAGGGTGCTGAGATGGAAGGAACATAGAGGTGATGCCAAGAATCCTGGCTCTCTGGGCACCGATGCTGAAAAGAAATACGGAGACAGAGTTTTGGAGGAACGGGAAAGATAGCTTTTCTTATTCTTTGCCTGGCAAAGGGGGAACACAGCAGGCCAGCGCCTTGAGAACTGTGCCCCCCTTTTCCTGGGAAGGGAGAGAGTTTTATATTCCAGGGCTCATGGTCTATGGGTAGGTGATAAGTCTCAAAGCAATGAAGGTCTTGTATTTTTTTTTTTTCTTCTGCAAATTTTCAGCCAAAAGCTGGCGTCAGGCAGCTCAGCGACCCAGTCTGGTGTCCCCGAAGTTGTCGCTGTGACCTTCCTTTTGAGATGCAGAATCCTACAAGGAAGTGTAGGGGGAGAAGGATGCCAGGTGCAGAGTATAATTCCTATGGAATCAGAAAGGAATTAGCTTTGTGAAGGACAAGTCTAGCTACAAGTGTTAGTAGTAACAGCTAAAGAATAACTGAGATTGCTTAACTCTTTCAGGCCTGTTTGGCTGGTACGTGCCCAAGGCCGTTTACTCATTTCTATTTTTTTATTTTTTTTATTTTTTGCTGCAACAAAGGTGGGGCCTCAGATCTGCAGGGGACAGAGCACAGCCATCAGTGCTCGTCCAGAGCCTCCCCTGCCACTCTGCAGGGCATGGTGTGCTGGCCAGCAGGGGAGGTTCAGGCCCCCGAGGGTGAACAGGGGTACAGAGGGGCTACTAGGGGCCGAGTTAGTAGACAGGAGCCTGCAGGGCCCATTCCTGGGGCGGAATGGGGGCCTTAAACTCAAGATCAAGATAAGAAACTGGTATTAATGTGTCAGTGCATCCAAGGAGACCCCGAGATGGGTTGGATGTGGACTTAGGATGTTTCCCTCTTCCCTGGGGCCACCGGGAGCCTCAGGCCTGAAGTTTGATTGACATCTGGGTCACTGGTGTTCTCCCGTTCTTGGCCTCAATCTGCTTTGTCATTTCGTCTGTCTTACTGCTTTGTACTTTGTCAACACTTCTCAGATTGTACACACGCTGGGGGATAAACTCTTGCTGCTCCCACCTGCCCCCACCTGCCTCCCCCCGACACACCCCGGCCCCTGCCTTCCAGGCTAAGCACTGCCAGGCCCCTGAGTTTGGTGTGACTGGCTTGGTTTCTGGAATACGCTGCATCATTCAGGACTCACATTGCTGGGGTCTTGGGGCCTTGGCCCCCAGCCTCAGGGATAAGCAGAAGTGTCCCCAAACTCTTCCTCCCTGTGAAAACCTCTAGAAGGTGTGAGAGGCTCTGAGACGCTGTGACTTCAGAAGGCAAATGAGCCAGTACCCGGCGGCTGGGGCAGAGATGCCGCCAATTAGGGGGCTGGTGGCTGGGACCACTTCCCTGGACTGCATGAGAAATACCTGCGCCCGAGGCCCCACAGCACAAGCCCAAGAGATGCCCGGGAGTCAGTGCTGCCTGGGGGCTGAGGGCTGGTGGGGACCGGGGCAGCTCGGTCCCCAGTTCTCTTGTGAAGACCATGTTGGAGGAGAGAACACGGACGCGAAGTGGCTCCAGGATTAGAAGATCAGGACTGAGAAGCAGCATGGATCCCATTCGAGGTGGCTCCAGTTGTAACTCGGAGGGGAACAAACAGGCTGGTGTTCTGCTCTGGGGCCAGCCCTGAGACAGGCTGGGCAGCTGCGGAGATTTCTATAAACAGCAACCTCCATGCCGTCCTGCCAGCGGCATCTCTGTGGCCCCTGCGACAACCACCCGAAGCCACGGCGCCCTGCTCTGCGGCCCCTGCCCACCGGCCCCGCCCTAATCACGGGGATGCCACAGCCACATCCTTCCCGCCTGCCCACGCTCACGCCCGGTCCTGCTGTCTGTCGCTGCCGAGCACCTTCCGAGCCTCCCGGAACCCCAAGGCAAGGCGAGAGGTCAGCCACACCTGCCCACCCGGTGAGAAAGCAGAGGCCCTGCACAGCGGAGGTGCCCAGCCTCAAGGTGGACACAGGGACCCCACCCTCCCTGCACTGGCCGAGCCCAACTCCCACACAAATGGTGGGGCCACACCTGCCCTGCATGCCCTCCCTGGACGCCCTCCCTGGCACGTTGTGATCTTCTGCCATTTCCTCCTGCGCGGGGCAGGTGAGGTAACTCGCAGCTGGCTCGGACCCCGTCCCACTGGGTCAGCTCCTGACCTGATGTTTCAGCTTCCGCTCTCACGGAGGCTCAGCCGTGCTCAGACCTGGCCCTGGCGGCCAGCTCACCAGGAGAGACAGAGCGGCAACCCCTTCTTTCCAGCAGTGAGACCAATGCTCGTGTTCTTTGATTCAGACTAAACACTTTTATTAGGAAATAAATCACTCAGCAGAGGATGTGCCAGGAACGTCCTCTTCTCCCTGGAACACACCACATCTGCTCTCAGTCAGGACCATCCCGTAGGACGGAGATGCCCATGCGGCCCCAGGTGAGCGCGTCTGGAGGTCACCGGCATGGGCTACGCATCTTCTCTTATTTTAAAAGAAGGACATTCTTTTTTTTTTTTTTTTTTTTTTGCCGCGCAGAGTGACTTGTGGGATCTTAGTTCCCCGACCAGGGATTGAACCCATGCCCTCAGCAGTGAAAGTGCAGAATCCTAACCACTGGACCGCCAGGGAATTTCTAAAAAGAAGGACATTCTTGCTTTTGCCCAAATATCTTTATTTCTTTGTCCAAGTACCTCTGTGATGATTATAAACAGGAAAAGTAGCAAAGAATGTCAATTAAAACCAATAACTTACTTATTTCCAAAGCACTTTAACCACAACTAAACCATCAGACCGCCCCCTCCTTAAATGTACTGAGTGGCCAAGTGGGCTGTGGAATACCCGAGAACGTCTGCCCATCCTCACGCCGAGGGTAAGGCGTCATTCAGATAACGTGAAGGTTACAGAACCAAGTGAGGCCTGCACGGGGCTCTCCTGTCGGAATTCGCATCCCAACCTGAGACCAGAGCAACAAACCTTTGAAAAGCCAAGACAGGAGAAGCCAGAGGACAACCTGGATGGGAGGGGGTAGCTTTTCCTGCACAGGACTGAGGCCGGCTGGTCCAGCCTAGAGACAGTGTCCCCAAAGCATCGCCAACCCTAAGGTCAGCCCTGCCCGCCACCCAGAGCGTGGGCTTCATCCTTCCCAGATCTGCCCAAAGTCCTTTAAAAACAGGAACCACGATCCAGGCCATCATGTGGGTGGTGGCCCTGCCTTTCTGGAAACTGCAACCATGACCCAAAAGGGAGCAGATCCCAAGCCACTATCTGCACGTGGAAGCTCGGCCCCTACAGCCCTGAGACACGCATATCATCACCACGGTGCAGAAGGGACACCCGGCAAACCCAGGGGGGCAGACCCAGGGGTCCTGGCTTCCAGACCCTCATGGAGCCTCCTCAGGTGCCACGCAAATGGCTCATCCCAGGGTCCAGGAATGCTGCCCCTTTCTGTATGAGCCCAAGCAGCCCTGTGACTGCAGAGTGTGGGGAGCATGTGGGGCTGCGGTGGCCGTGTCCACAGGTCCATGCTGGGTGGGCGAAGGGGAAAGTGTTGAGGCTCCTGGGTCAGGGTGGCCGGGAGAGTCCTGCTCCCAGAGCCATTTCTGGGGATCCCTTTGCACTCACAGCGGGTGATCAGCTGTTCTCCCAGAAGATGCCCAAACCCCAGGCCAGTTGCTTTGTGGGGCGGCCCTGGGACCTTGCCCGACCCTGGCAGAAGCCAACTGATGGACATGCTGCCCTTATCTTGGGGCCGCGCTACCCAGGCTTCCCCCATGACCAGTTTATTTACTATTCCTGGCTCCCCTGTTACTTTTATGTAAAACGCATGGACAGCTCCAGGACGAGAAGAGGGTTGCTAAGACCTGAACCTGAGCAGATGGACCCTCAGCTTGGCAGAAGGCCCCAGGCGAGCTGCGGATGGCCACGCTGGGAACACCCTCGGACCTTGTGTCAGGGACCCTGTCTGGTGATGGGGCAGAGCCCAGCCTGGCATGAACATGGTGCCAGGGTGACTCTCAGTGGCCAGCAGTGTTGGGGGCTCTGCCCAGAGTCGCCAGAACATCAGATGTTCGCCTCCACCCAGAATCCAGCAGTATCAGCCCTCCAGCTGCTGCTCCCAGAGCCGCCTGCCCCCAGAACCTTCTCCAAGGTGCCATAATGCTGATTCTGGTTCCCCGAGTGGAGGCTGCTGGCCCCACTCAGCTTCATCCACACTTAAGTCAGTCTCCAGTGGCCGGGTAATGACACTCTGTCTGCTGACAAACGGGGATTCCACCCCGGGCACGGGATCCCTTCCTGAGAAAAGGAGGGCATGTTGGCCCTGCCAGCTCCCGGGCCCCACATCAGCATAGCAAAGCCAACGCTGATGCTTGTGAGGGGAAATTGGTTCCCTCCATTTACTCACAGTTGAAAAATGATCAAATGTTAGCAAATCAAAATTCAGGATGATTCGTAAGGCACCTTGTTCAGTGGAAATGGGCTGAGCGAGAGGGAAGGGGTGTGTGGCCAGCATGGCTGCTTCCCTGCAGGGCTGCTGGACAGGCCTCCCGGGGCTATGTGAATGTTGGGTCCGCGATGCCATGGTCAGGGTCGCAGGTGAAGGCGATGGTGATGGCGTAGCGGGTGCCCCAGTGAACCTTCTCCACCCGGTGCAGGTTCTCAGACCCCGAGGTGAAGAAGGACACCCGACCTGGGAGAGAGGAGAGCAGAGCATGACTTCAAGGCCATATGTGTGGCCGGGCCTCAGAGGACCTGTGTTTAGGCCAATGCAGCAACACGACCAACCGGGCAGGCTGGAGAAACAGCTGATGCAGGAAGGCGGGGGTTGGAGACAAACCAGCAGGAGAGCCCTCGCACAGGACGAAGGGCACCCCAAGCACCCAGCCCAGCCTCCGCGGGCTCTTTGTGGGGCAACCTGGACTTGGGGTGAGGCCCTGCTACCACCCCCAGGGGCCTCTACAAGCCATGTGACCTCCTCGGGCCCACCTTATGATCTTCTTTCTTTTTTTTTTTTTATGATCTTATTTCTAATCACACATGAAACAAAACCAAACCCTGTGAGGCGATGACAATGTTTTGGCAACGGATCAGGGAAGGCGTGTCGAGACAGACACCCAGCGCCTGTAGCTCCCTCCAGGGCAGCTAAAGACAGGACTCGGGAGGCGGCTTCCGAGCGTCCTGGAGCAGGGGTCCTCCACCCACCTGTGTTCAGAGAACCCCGTGTTTATGGGCTTCCATATTTAACTGGTCTCATACACCCACCATAGATTTTTTAGGACAAACGAGTTGACCGTTACAGAATCGTGTGGGAGGAGCCCCGGGATCCTGTAGGCGCCGCGTCACCGCCACACGGCCCTGCCCCAAATGTCCCATGACAACTTCATTTCTCTTCAAAAGGTCACTGCCAGGAACTCAACTGCTAAATCTTTGAGAGAGGAGAAAAGTCTACCCCAGAGTCTGCTGCTTTCTGGTTGTAAACAGAGAACCGTGCTCTGCCCAGAAACAAGGGAGCAAAAGAAATCGTGTGACACACGGAAACCTCTGCATGGGGGCCCGGGGACACCAAGAACTCAGACCCGCCTCTGCACCAGCCAGGCCGCCCCTGACCTGAAGGAAACACTCTTTCCCAGAGCAACCTGGAGTCACGCCACTTTCTGAGGCTCACGTTGCTAAAGGACGTTTTGTCCTCAGTCTTTCCACTTTTAGTCATACCTGAGACCTCAGACACGTAGCCAGGCCCGTCTGCCCATCCACGCCATCTGTGCACGCCTCTGTCGCCACCCCACTGCAGACACAGTTATCAAATGTCGCCGACTTACAGCAAGAGTGGGGGTCTCTGGGCGCCCCCCCCACACCCCAGCATTTCTGCACACTTTGCAAACAGAGGCACCAAAGAACAGAGAAGAAAAGGACTGAGGAAAAGTGAAGCTCCTCGTGGCCTGTGGGACAATAGGAAACCGTCCACCATTCATGTTGGAGCCTCGGAGAGAGGAGGGGTTCATACTGGGGCAGGAAAAGGCAATCTGAAGAAATAATGACCAACACTTTCCCTAATGTGACGAAACTTTGACTTTTAATCCAATAAGCTTAGCAGGATAAATACTCCAAGTGGGATAAATACAAACAACTCCACACTGAGGCACATCATAGTCAAACTGATGAAACCAGAGATTAGAGAACATCCTGGAGGTGGCAGAGCAAAGAGGCAGCTACTATGGGGCAGTGACAGCGGTGACAGCAACAGGGGAGCCAGAGGAAAGGGATGATGCTTTTAAAGAAAAAGGAAAAAAACCCACCAATCCAGAATTTCACATCCAGTGAAAATATCTTTTAGAAAAAAGGGTGAAATAAGGACATTTTCAGAAAAACCATCACCAGCAGACCTGCACTCCAAGAAATGCTGAGGCGGAAGGGGAATGTACCTGTTGGAAACCTGGATGCACAGGAGGGGACGGAGGGCTCTGGAAAGTAAGTGGGAAAACTGAAAACATTCAGCATATTTTCCTGTTAATTTCCATAAGAGAGAATGAACTCTTCTAGGGAAAATGATAACCTCTTTGGCACAGCCTGTCAGAGCAGCTGCATCACGCTCCCCGCCAAACGCCAGGCTCCCGGTGACGTCTGTGCGGATGGGACAGAGTTAGTGACTCTCGTCCTGTTGACCCGGAACGGCAATCTGCTGACCCAACCCAACGTCAACGTGATAGCTTGTTGAGGAAAGGCCCACAAGGGCTCACAATCTTGCCTAAGACCTTCTTCCCTTTTTAATGCACCAGTAGTTAAGCCCCACACCTATTCTGACAGCTCCCAAGTCCAGAGTGATCAACACAATGACGGGCACGACACAAACACCAGGAAGAACCCGAGGGCAGGCTGCCAGTCATCAGAACCAGGAGGAAACTGTTGGCATGAAATCACCACCCGCGCAGTGACCAGCAGGCCAGCGCTGGTAACTCACCCTACAAGGCGTAACACTCACACGGAGGCGACGGCCCACCCAACCCCAGAAACGTGAAACTTTCGGCATTCATGAACAGTGCTTTCTGGCTTTTTATTTTCTTCAGTAAACAGCTATTAGATTATCACCCACTTCTTTAAAGCAGGATTTAGCTCGGCAACTTAGTAACCAAAAATACAGTCATCTCCGTTTTTGGAACCCACCTGCATTTCTCCTCTTAGTCCACAAGCATTCCTGGACACCTCCCAGAAGCACGTGACATGTGACCCCCAGCCTTAGCACCAGCAGCTTCTCTGGCTCTTGGTCCATTAAAGCCTTGGAGCTGCAGGGCGTTCTGAGCCCCTCCTGCCCACTGACCTGCGCCTGGGTCTGCCCCCCTCCAGCACTCACCCCCTAAGGGAAGAGAGCCAGTCCTGAGCTGTTTAACTTCCTTTCTACACCTTCTGATGTCCAAGCCACTTCTGCGTGGATTCAGCACCACTGCAAGGAGCATTTGGACTCAATGGCTTGCAGGACCGCCTCATGGCTGACGGGAACATTCTAAACCAACACAGGTGGACAGCCTCATTGGTTTGAGCTGCCTGCTGCCAGGCGGAAGCAGACACAGCTACACACCCAGTAAGCAGGGTGACGCAGTGGGGTCGGGTGAGCCACGGCAGCAGGTGAGTGGTGCTGCACAGTCGAGGTGCCCAGGCCGGAGCCAAATGGCCTGGCTCTGTCTCTGAGTCTCATCTGGGGCTGGGCTGCCCCTCAGGAAGCCCCTGGGGGATCCCCGCCCCTCCCCACCCCAAAACCTGGGGAGGAGAGGGGACGCTTCCTCGCTCCACACATGCTCACTGAGCAGCACTGAGTGTCCGAGCTGGGCTGGGGGCAGCGGGAGCTCTGGGACCACCAGGTCGGGTGTGGTTTACCAACATTAGGTGAGGATCACTGCCTCATCCGTCTGTCTTAAGCTTCTGAGTCACTACAGGGGATGGAGTGGGGGCTGGCTCTGGGAACTCACTCTGCAGTGACTCAGTGACCGTGGCCACGCCCACTTCCTCCTCTGACGAATGTGTTCCATGGACACACTGGACACACCGTAAACGCTGCATCCCGGGAAACGCCCGCCCATGAGTCCTACCTGCTCTCGGCTCCACCGTCTTGTTGGCCCCCTCCTCCATGAACACAAACCGCCCACCACCGAAGTCATCCAGGTAGTCGGAGAGGTACAGCAGCGATGTGTAGTCGAAGGAGCCGTAGGTCACCTGTGGGGCAGAGCGTGAGGGCGTGTCACCGTCTGCTTGTGGGAGGACACGCTCCTCAGGGAGGGACAGACCCAGGCCTCGCTCTGCCTCCCAACTACAGAAAACCCTCTGCTGAGCACAGGCGTGCGGTCCTGCCTGGTTCCCGCACAGTCAGAGGCGCAGCCCACGCCAAGAAGCCCACACGCGTGAGCCCCAGGGCCGCCACGCCACCCACCCACCCACCAATAGGACCCTCCCGCGTCAGCACAGGGAGCAAAGGTGGTGCTTCCGCTCCTTCTCCAGATGTGGGCACCCCAAGCTTTCTTTTAAATTGTGGTAGAATACACAAACCATACAATTGACCACTTTACCCATCGTTGAGTGCACAGCTCAGGGGCACTAAGCACATTCACACTGCTGTGCACCCACCCCCGCCGACCATCGCCAGAACTCTTCAACCTCCCAAACTGAAACTCTGTTCCCATTAAACACTAACTCCCCACCACCACCACCCAGTGCCCACGCTACACTGTCTGTCCTTTCCTGTCTGGTCCTCTTTGCGTGGACATTCTTTTGGAAGATGGCATGGGCGGTGGAAAGCAGGGGATGGGGGGTGAAATCTGTGCTCTGGGCTCATAGGAGCATGGACCCTCTGGGCCTGGATATAATGTAAACAGGAGGCACTATCATTTGTTTCCCAAGGACCCCTTGAAGTCCGGGACGGGAGGTGGCCGGATAGTTGTCCCATCTGTGGATCTTCAGGACTTACTATAGGTAAGGGGTGCCACATGAAGAGCTTGATTTCAATGTGAGATAGAGGAGTTTGCTGTCTGTAATATGTGAAGCAGGTGTTGTTTCCAAGGACATAAGAACTCATACAAATTAGCACCTACTTATTAGAGGGAATCAGTGAGATAGGCTATTTTTTTTTTTCCATGCAAAGATAGTGACTTGCATGTACAAGGAATTTTAATCACATGATAACAGCTCCCAGCCTGAGGAATCATTCAATTAGTAAGACTGGGGTAAGAGATAAGGAAGAATGAAAGAGTCCGAGGACAGCAGCCCAAAGTCATCCTACCAGTGCCCTATCGCACAGCCCAAGGCTCCTGTGTTTAGGAATAGATTCTTAAATGATTTTACTGACGCCTGTAGGCACCATGGGAGCGGTACACAGAAGCCCCAGGTCCATATCCATAACACATTTGATCAAGGCTCAAAAAGTCCAAAAGCCCCGCTCCCCCTGCAACCAGCTAGACCACCATCACCGTGGCAGTGGTCATCTCCTGAGAGAGGGTGGGCTGACCAGGAGGGAGAGGCAGCAAGCCTGCCAAGGTGACTGAGTCCCTGTCACCTTCTCATGAACTCAGTACCATGCCATCTGTGGGACTGGACTTTCTACACAGACCTGAGCTCCCTCCACCTCCCCCACCAAGACCCCACTTAGGGGCCCCTTATCCAGCATCAGGGCACCAAACAAACATCAAAGTGACCTAAACCTGAGAACAGCCCAGGGCAGTGCTTCTGAATCGCTTCAGCAGTGAACCTCATGTCCACTACCTGCATAAAACATAAAAGAGACCCGGGGGCGGGGGGTGTCCAGGAGCCTGACCCTCTCCTACCCACCCAGCTCAGATTCTGCAAAGGAACCACCCCAAACCCACATGAACACAGTGACCTGGGAAGGAGGCAGGTAATGGCAGGTGATGGGATGGCAGAGGCCAGTGGGGCCTGAGCTGTCCTGAGCTAGAGGCTGGAGAGCTTCAAGGGAAGGAGCAGATGCATGGGGTCCCCTTGTGCGAGTACGTCTTTTTGCTGTGTCCATGCGTGAGTGACCCCTTGGCTGTTATAGCCACCCTGGTCCTGTAGACCCTGTCCCAAGGTCTCCTGGCTCTGAGATGTCTGAGGCTACCCCACTTGTCACTGTTGACTCGTTTTCTCTGCCTGAAGAATTTCTTCCTTATCCTTCTTCCTTTGAAGCTGGATCACCAAACCAGGCTACATTCAGTGTTGTCTTTCCTGAACCCACACTTCCCGGTACATGGAGGGCTGCTCTTCCTTCGTTGCAGGGAAATTCTCCGGACTCCGTCCCACGCATGAGGCTCCTTGCTGTGCGAACCTGTCTGTCCTCCACACACGTCGTCTTTGCCCTCAACCCCATAAAACCCTGTTTTTCCCTCTGCAATATCTACGATGATCTTATACTGAAGGTCTCGGTCCTGGTCCCCTAATGAAATAATGCACCTGGGCAATGGTTATCAATGGGTCAATGGCTGCTAGAGCCATGAAGTGAGGGTGGACAGGAGGCTTGATCGTGGATGGATCAGACCGAACCCACTGATCAACCTTAAGCCCATGGGAAGAGAACGAGCAGACACTGTACTCCCCCTTAGGGTGAAGCCCACACTTCCAACCCGAGTTCCATCGAGCCCTCCAAGCTGCACTGGCTCAGACAAGCCACTGGCCACATAAAGCTACTTCAATTTAAGTTAATTTAATTAAATACTGGGTTCCTCAATCTCACTAACCACACTTACGTGCTCCCCTCCTCCACTGAGCTCAGACAGTCGAGATGAAATAAACACATGCGTATCTGACTGAACTTCAGGCAGAAGCCCAACCTGCGAGCTTCTGCCCAAACCCTCTGCTTACTTTTCACTTCGCTTCCTGTGTTCCAGGGTCAAGCGACACAGAGATTATCTGGGTCACCTGAGCACACCCGCGGCTGGGGTGACCGCCAACAGCCCTCAGACGTTTCCGTGGCCAACCGTCCCCTGGCGCCATGCTGCGTGTGCTGGCTGAGTGGGGCGGGGCAGTGGCTGCGATGCAGGCGGGAGAGGGCTTCAGCTGTGGCTGACCAGGACCGCAGATTGATTAGGCGCCACTGTGTCTAGAGAACAGCAAGAGATCAAGAAAGGGGAATCTGCAGAATCTGGAGTGGTCGAGAAATCTTCCCAAGGAAAGGTGAAAAGTGGGAAGAAGGGGGCCTCCTGGGCAGGGTGCGGGACGCAGGCCCGAGGAGAGACCACACGACAGAAAGGCCAGGTCAGTCAAGGCCGGGTCAGGTTACATCCGACGAAGCTCACAGCTCAGGTGGAGACAGCTCTGCGTGTGGGAACAAGTAGCAAAGGATGGTCCCCATCAGGCCCTCACTGTTCTGTAATGTGCTTGTCACAGTCTTCTGTCACCTCATCACGCGAGAAACAAATCTTATCTCCTCGACCTCATCAGTGAGAGAGGAAACTTCTAAAACCCTGACCACGTGAACAGACAGCACCCAGCTGGGGCCGTGGTGGACAAGCCCCAGGTTCGCTCACCTTGTCCACGTGCGCGTGCCAGTACTCGTCATGAGCCGTGCGGGCCGCCGTGCTGTTGATGCGGGAGAAGAAGGTGGGCTTCGTCAGGTGCAACAAGGACGTGCTGATGCCAAATGCCTGGGCGATTGCCAGCTGGACCTTCTGCCGCAGGTCCCTGCCGAGACGACACAGGTGTCAGCCACACAGGAAAGAATTCTCCCCGGGCCCATAGGGCCCGCACCATGTGACACTGAAACGGAGCAGGACCCTCTGGTCCTTGCCCCCAACCCCCATGTTCTCAGTCTGCCTTTTGTCTGTGGAAACACTTTAGCCAAAGAATAAGTTTAATCAGAGAAGTGAGAAAATGCAGAAACAAAGGAAAATAGTCAAACGAGACCAAATAATAATAGTTTAGTCATTAAGCAAAGTCAAGGACCTTTAGTTCCCCCTCAAGGGCTATAGATAATATTCTGAGCCATATCCTGTGAGCTGTTTTGCAGATACTGAAGCCCCCACCAGGCTGAAGGAGGATGACTACATGATGACCGAATTGAAGCCACGACATAAGCTACTCCACTTCACACAATTCCGAGAACTGGCCTCAGAGAAATGGGAACAAACCCTGGAACTAAAGATTAACTGTACTTAACCAAGATGACGCTGGTCAGACCACATTACTGGTTTCAAGCTGACTGTCAGAACTGACTATGCTGTTCTGCTCCCTCTCTCTGCCTATACAACCCTGAAACTCCCCTTTAAAAGCCCCTGTCCCCGAGCAGCAATCAGGAGTTGGTTCTCAGACAGGAGTCCACCCTCTCCCCTGGTTGCTGGCCCCTGAAATAAAGCAACCTTTCCTTCCCCACCAACACTTGTCTCTCAAGAATTGGCTTTCGAGCAGCGAGCAGCTGGACTGGGTTCGGTAGCACTACAGAAAGACAAGGGCTGGCAAAGGTGAAAGGTGAACAGATGCACACACAGGTCCGCACACGTGGGACAGGGTATCACGTGCACACCCAGGAACCTGAGGGCCAGTTCTCTGCAGGACTGACCCCAGCACTCCCAGCCCTGCCACCACCATCCCCCTTCCTGACCTGGGCATTCCTTCCCTCACCGGTACAACTGGAAGTCCTCTTCTGAGAAGATAGTTTGTATTTTATCCCCAAAGTATCTGTGAAAAAATGAGTATTGACAAATGTGATGTTTTATTAATGTTTCCTTATTTCCTTTAAATTCAGCCTTTCCTCCAGTTAACCAGCAAGTCCCTGAAAACCAGCTGGTCCTTATTATCTTGGAGCTGCTCCTTCTACAGTGATAACTGTGTGATAAAAGGGAGGAGGGTGGGAGGGAGGGACCTGGCAGGTGGGGTGACATTTATCAAGGTTGGGGGAATCTCTTGCTTCTCCTGGCCCTCGGGGAGGATCAAAGCTTCTCAGGAGGCAGCTCTCAGGAGCCTGGCCTGCCGCTCACCTCTCCCACCTCTCCCTCCAGCCCCACCCCTTGGTCCATTCCTAACTAAGCTGTTCCCTGAAGCTAGCTGGCAAGGATCCCGCCCTTCGGAAGAGCTGCACCTTCCAGTCCTCATCTGGCCTCGGCCCGATGGCAAACGTCGCAATTTACCCAAGACTTGAAGCCGCTCTGATCCATACACGCAAGCCTCACTCAGGTGTCTCCAGCTAAGAAACCAGCAGAGACCCCACCCCACCCCCGACCCCGGGGTTCTCACCTGTACAGGTTCACAAAGTGCTTCCCGACAGACAAGGCCCCCGAGTGCAGGTCCAGGATAGACGCCTGGAAAAGACGTTGGCAGGGCGGCGTGAGGGCTGCCTGGCAGGCGACTGAGCTCTAAAAGCCACCAACGTTAAACACGTGTTCCTGAGACCCATCTTTGCACACCCGGGTCAGGGCGACGATGCACACGGGCTGGGTGTCAAGACGTTTGGACAAAGGTGTGTGACGGCGGATATTTCTCTCCTGCCCTAAGAATGGAGACTCTCTGGTCTAAAATTCTGAAAACAGTCCACAGATACAGTTCCTCCATGGGTCTAAGAACAAGCCCTTCCCCCGGCTTTGCTGTGGTATAACCAACACACAACGACCTGCTCCTGGTTAAAGTGTTCAGTTTGGTAAGTTTTGATGCTGGCATGCACCAGTGAAACCACCATCACTACCAGGATAGGAAACACATCCATCACCTCAAATTTCCTTGCACCCTTTGCAACCCCTCCCTCCTGCCCCTCCCCAGGTGCCTTCTGCCACAGCAGCTGGTTACTTTCTAGAACCTGAGGCCCTGGAGTCATGAAGCTGCACTTCGCTCTTGGCCTGGCTCCTTTCACTCAGTGTTGCCTCCCTGTGACTCCCTCACGTCGGTGCAGTACCCGCTGCCCACTGTCTCATGGCCAAGGGGCACCCATCATTTGGGGAGGAGTCACTTGTTGGTCCATTCACCTGGAGATGGACACATGGGCTGTTTCCAGCTTAGGGCTGTTGTAAATGAAGTGGCTGTGACACTGGGACAGCATTTCATCGTGGGAGATGCTCTTGTTCTCCTGGGTAAATGCCCAGGAGTGGAATCGCTGGGTCATAACCCTTTAATGAACAGCCAGTGTTTTCCACCCCTGCCCACCCTGCCTCCGGGGGGCCTTCCCACATCTTGAGAGGGGAGTGGGCGCCAGCACGGACCACCTCTACCCTGTCTGGGTGTCTTTTCTCATGGATGCAGCGATCAGCCCAGGGGTTCGTCTGAACATAATTTGGGCTTTAAAAACGTTAACTGCACTTAAAGGTATCAAACCTGGATGATTCATTGCAAGACAACTTCCCGAGTAAATGCTGAGCGCCGGGCAAAAGATGAGTCCACGCACGAATAGGTTTTTAATAAATATTCCCCTGAACTGAACCAAAATAAAAGGAGAAGCTTAATTTTCAGATCTCAAGAGGAAAGAGCCTGCAGAATAAAAGACTCATGAAGATAATCACCAAACTATGCAGAGGAGAGTGGATCTTCCTACGGGCCCACACGCCAGGCGAGGAGATCCCCATTTGGGACCACACAAGAACTCCGGCCAACGTAAGGTGCTCGCAGGGGTGCACTCCTAAGCCCGCCCAGGAAGCGGATGAGATGCAGAGCTGCATTGGCCTGTCCGAGCTCCCCATGGTTGCCGTAAACAGTAGGCTTAAAACAGCAGGAATTCATCCTCTCAAGCTCTGGAGGCCAGAAGGCCGAGATCAAGGTGTCGACAGGGCCCCGCTCCTTCCAAAGGCGCCAGGGGAGGATCCTTCCTTGAATCTTTGGACTTCTGGTGGTCCCAGGGGTCCCTTGGTTTGTGCCACATCACTCCACCTCTGCCTCCATCTTCACATGGCCTCCTCTTCAATCTCAAATCTCCCTCTGCCTTCCTCTTCCAAGGACTCTTGTCATTGGATTTAGGGTCCATCCTAGTAATCCAGGAAGATCTCATCTTGAGACCCGTAACTTAATGACATCTGCAAAGACCCTTTTCCCAGGTAAGGTCCCATTTACAGTTCTGGGTGGATGCATCTTTCAGGGGCCACTGTTAGACCCCCTGCAGTCTCGCTTGGTGGATGACAGTCCCCATGCAGCACCTGTGGGAGCGTCCTCCACCTTGCATGGTCCTCACTGTTTCCCACCAGCTCCTCCTGCGTGTGCTGGCTCTCCCATTCCCAGGGCCGTCACCCTCCTCAGTCGGCCCCTGCTTGTCACCTGCTCTGTTCACTCACTGCCTACGACCTCCCCCCACTGCCCCCAACCAGGATGCCTGACACAAAGATGTGATCCGAGGCAGCCCTCCTGTGAAGGGAGGGGGTACTTCATTTCCAGGAGCAGGGCCTGAACACCCGGTGCCCTCGCCTTCCCCTCGGAGGGAGAGCAAAGTTAAAGGGGTAAAAAGAAAACCGAAGCAGGAACGGCACACAACTCACCCCTCCGTCCGATCCTCCCAGGGACAGCCCCTTCTCAGCTATGCTGTGGGGAAGACCGTCTTAAATCAGAATTCAGTTAACAGCATCATCTATGATACATCTAGACACATATCAACCAGCACAACTAGCACAACGTTAACAGACTGCTTAATGTTTATGACAAAAATCACATTTGGACCAAAGGACTTGACTTTCAAGCTAAGTGAGTAAATGTTAATATTTTGTCACCATCTCCTTAACCACGTATGACATAGCTTGGGGACAAGTGGGCTTAGTTTCCATCTTTAGCTCAGAGACCTGGTGCTGAGTTGAATGGGTTCCTCTGGACTGGAAGGTCCCTCTCCTGTCATCACAGGCTGCGGGGGCAGCCTTTGTAATCACCAGCTCAGGAGGCAGTGGCCACATGGTGGCCTGTGCTGGAGCTCACAGGACCACCCACGTCACCAAAGATGCAGGGGCTTCTGGTGCCTTTGACAGATGCTTCATGGCCGCCCGGGAAACTGACTGGGGGCTGGATCCATCCCTCACACCAGGGACCCTCCCCACCCAACCAGCCTCTACAATGTTATCTAGAAACAGGAGGAACATCTCCCCTCAAGACACAGCTCGGCATGCGGACCAGACGCTGCTCCACTGGGCACATGCTTGGGTCTGAACTCCTTGTTGGAAAATCAGAGCTTCAAGATCTTGTTTTTAAAAGACAATAAGGAAGAATCCAGTGCCAACTACTTCTGAGTAAGACTTCCTGCCCTGTCATGAGTCACGGCTAGGAGGCAGGAGGGCTATCCCAACCAGTTTTGGAGAGGAGACGAAAATAGTCTAGTGACCGCCTGGGGCTGCTGGGTGAACACACTGTCTTTACACAGGCACCTGCTGGGCCCCTCAATGGCTGACGGGACAGCATCCCCCCAACCTCCCCACTGGGCCAGAACTGCTGCCTCTGGAGAGGGCCCAGGCCTCTGGAAGGTTCCGTCAGCAACCACATCACTGATGACAACAGCCTTTCCTCCTGGAAATCAGAAAAGCCCCTCTTTGCCTTGGAAGTGCAAAGGGGAATTGTTAGGGAATTCTAATGAATTTCTTTAAATCATCCTTTTAGTAGTAATTCCCTGTGCTTCACCCACAGCCCCACTCTCCTGCTCGTTCAGGACAGAAACTCAGAGACACGTGTACCTGCGAATCCTCCGGGCTTCGTCCCTGGTGATGATGGCATCGCTGACGCCCCGGCCACACTTCCTCGGGGAGCAGCCTGGAGAGAGTTGAGCTGGGATGAGACGCCAACCCCGCTGAACCCCGACTAAAGAGCTGCCCGCTGCTGTCAAGGACTCACCTGTGGGCGGCCCTCCCCAGGGACAACGGAATTTTGTGGGATGGGGCCTTGCCTTCCATGGGATTAGGGGGGCAGGTTTGGCAAATAAAATATAGGCCACTCGGTCAGATGTGAATTTCAGAGAAGCAACGGTGACTTTCCAGTACAAGCAGAGCCCCTGCAGCGCACACATCTCACCGGAAGGGGGTAGGTCCTGGCAGCGCCACACCAGGTGGGACACTCCTGAAGCAGCTGACACTCTACCCACCCTTGAGAAAACAGCCCAGAGGCGGCATCCACGGTATTCTAGAACCATCACTGACCACAGATCCAGACCCGTTGGCTAGTGCCTCCTGGATGACCAAAGCTGTGCTTGCAACTGTAGTCACTGTCCTTCTGCAGGGCCTGGCAAAGCTGCCCCAAGGTGGTCACCACACACTCTACCCTGCTTCCTCCTGCCTCTGCACCCAGGACTGAGCTGCTTAGAGGGAGGAGGATGGGGGAGCTTGGATGGGGCCAGGGTCGGGGTGAAAGTGGCCAGGGTCGGGAGCACAGGGCCAGGGTGGACACGGCCAGGGTCAGGGTGGACAGGACCAGGGTTAAAGTGGCCAGGGTTGCCACTGGGTTGGGGTGGACAAGGCCAGGGTCAGGGTGGAAAGGGCCAGGGTCAGGTAGATGGGGCCAGGATGAGGCAGAGCACCAGAGATGGACAAGCTTAGCAAGCCCCTGGTATCCTGGCGCCAAGGGCAGGCTGGCTGCCTTGCACTGGGTGGGCCCTAGGATATGTCCTGGCCGATGAGACACTCTCATGGCCACCCCCTGGCCTTGGGACACTCTCAGGACACACTGGGCTGGCTGACCTTTAGCTTTCATCCTCCTTTCTCTCTTCCTGCCTGGAACATGCCTGGAGGTGGAGCGATTGTCCTGGGACCATGTGAGCCACATGCTGAGTGGCAGAGCTGGGGCGCTCGGCCTGGGGCGCTTACAGGGAGCCAGGCTGGCCTGGGGTGCCTTTTTCTGGGTCTCATCATGTGGGAAAAATAAACTTCTACGTGGGGGTCATTAGGGGAGGGGTGCCTCAGTTCCACAGAGCTAAATACAATATATTAATATAGGTGTTTTTATTAAGACATAAAAATGCTTTTTATAAAAGTTGAAGGTAAAAGCAAAAACAACGATAACCAAAAGACAGCTTGGGGAGCGACATCATATCAACAAATACATTTTAACACAAAAGAATTGTGAGAGGGGAAAAGATTGATAATAGGAACAGTTTCACCAGGAAGATGCAGGGGCAACAAAAGCACCAAGTGACATTGCCTCAAACACCTCTGGCGGCGAAGCGGCCACCAGACCCAGAGTCTCAGTGGGGACCCTGCCTCGCGGTTCCCAGTAACTGGGGACGGCGAGACAGAAGTTCAAGAAGACAATCCAGCAGCGACACAATAGGCTCAACGTGAATGAGCATCAAAAGCATAATTTGGTGAGAAAGTGAGTTGTGAGTGGCTGACAATGTCAGTGCACATACACGAGTGCACACGCTGCAAACACGCACACACACCACCCAGACACACAGGCCCAGGGCAGGCGGAGCCCCTGTCAGCTACAGGAGGAGAGAGGGGCGAGGGATGGGGAGTCCAGAGGCTTTAATGCACACTCCACCATTTTTTTTTTTTTTGGTAAAATATATATAACCCCAAATTTACCATTTTAACCATTTTAAAGTGTACAGTTCAGAGGCGTTAACTATGATCACGTTGTTGTACAACCATCCCCATCATCATCTCCAGAACATTCTCATCTTCCCAACTGAAAACCCATACCCGTCTCCACTAACTCCCCCTCCACCTCATTCCAACAGTTTTTAACGTTGATAAATTATTAAATGGGTAGGAAAAATACGTTCTCAAAAGCTGTGACTTTAGAGTGAAAAAGCTGACCAAGACAGAGAGAGCATGCCCACAACAGAACCTATCCACTTTCCTGACCCCCTGAAGGGAAAGGCAGCCCCCATTCCCTGGGCGCGTCTTTGCCTCCCTTCGTCTAAACCCAGCTTGTGTGCATCACAATGGCGCCCCTTGGTGGAAGGATTTAGCAATATTTTCTTGGTTCAAGTCCAAAGCATTGCTCTGAAGAGAAAAATAAACTGAATTTTGTCTTTAAAACCCAGTCACTCTGGTTAGGTTTTTAAAACTGCTGCCCTCGAGCAGAGGAGTCAGGCGCTGGGATGGGGCACACGACATGGGGGAAGGGCCTCTGGTATCTACGTTCCCTGTTGCAACATCTTCTGCAGTTACAACACCCTAAGACAGAAAATGCCTTTTCTGGGTTCCACTTGCTCATTACTATCATCCCAGTTCTGTTACATCCTTCCAGGCAAACCGCCTCTTCCATCAGATGGCACCCACAGTGTGGGGGACCTCAGTGAAACACTGGCCACGGCCTGGGCAATGAGGCCTGGGCAGTGACCAGTGGGCCTGCCCCTGCACAGGCAGGGCCTGAAACACCCACACTTCCGGGTCCATGTGTGGGCTAACCAACCGGGGGCGGGGGACGGGGGGGCAGCAGCGGGGGGTGAGGAAGGTCACCTGCCCAACGCCACCCCCACACTACTTTCAACCTGATTCCCATCAATTCATTGTAGCAAAAAAAGACGCATTTTGAACACACTGAATTCCATGTTAACATGCTGCTCTTTCCCGGATCACCTCGGCATCATGTACCTTCAAACCTTCGGTGACTGTCATAGTCCTCGGAGCAGGGCACCTCAATGAACCTGCCTGGCAGGACCTCACTTCGATGAGCTAGGACCTCAGTGATGCTGTCATCACCCCCCAGACTGCCCCAGAGCAGGAGTGCAACGAACGTGGTGCAGGCCCCCAGGACGGCAACTCTCAGCCACTTCTTCCACACATCCCGAGGCGCCCGGACACTCCTGGTGCTGAGAACAGAAAACAGCTGTGGTCACCCAAATGCACCTGCATGTGCTGAAAATGCAGACCACAATGACCAGAGACCACACCCACCCTTAGTTACAGCCTTAAACTGTTCCCATGCTGGCTGCTGTCAGAGATACTCTCAATCAATCCAGAGGCACTCGCCAGCATGGGAGGATGTGGTGGGGAACGTGCCCCTCACCCCATATGACCAGACAGGGCTCACTTGCTCCCAAGGGCAACAAGATGAACTGCCTGTTGGTGTTCCTCCCAGCCTGGCCAGGCCCATGGAGAACCTGTCTGCGAGGTCCTGGCAGAGTCTGTGGCACCGATCACGTTGCCTGCATCCAAAAATGACTGCCACAACCCCATGCATATGGTCCCAGTGCACATGCCTGTGCATGCGTGCGTGCACACACACACACAATGTGAAGTAAGTTAAGCATGAGTCAAGCCCACTTCACTAAAACCACCAGCCAGCCACAAAGAGAATACAAGTACAACAGAAATGATTCACCAGTAAGACACTTTCTGTACCACCCGGGTTAACTGTGGGATTCACACTGCCTGTGCAGAAGTTGTAGGCATGTCTGTGTGTGTGTGCACATGTGTGTCTATGTGTGTTTGGGTGGTATATAACCATGCATATGTGTGTCTGTGTACATGCACGTGTGTTTTCACGTGTGTGTAACTGAGTAGCCGTGCACTCTGTTATCTAAGAAAAATGTGAAGGGCTTGAAGCACTGGCAGAAATGAGAAAAGAGATCCAGGCATCCTTTCAGGAGGTGCACCTCATGTCTTCAAGTATATGATTAAAAGCAGATAGCCTGCCTTCTATTTTTCTATGTCTCTCCACACTGCAAATTGCTATATATATAACACACAAATTCCGATTAAATAAATCCCAAGGTGGGCACAGCTCACTCAGACTAGGTTGGGTGAATACATGATCATTTTAAACAGGGAGCATAGGTGCCCAGAACACAAAGACCCCCACCCCCACTCCTAGAACTGCTGTCTAGCCTCCAGCCCACCTGGTCTCCTCTAATTAGACCAGGGTGGACACCTCACTCCGGTGGCCCCATCATTTCTCTTCCCCAATTCCGAATGGGGCAGGGAGACTGCCCGCCCATCTCAGCAGCAGGGGCTGGAACCCCAACTGAAGGTGCAAAGCTGTAGGTGACACCTTCGCCTGGAACAGCCCGGCTGCTGAGACAGAAAGGGACAGAGAGGAAGGGACAGAGACAAGAGGGGAAAAAACAGCCACCTGGGCCAGATTCGGATGCAACACTCCCCTGGAGGTCTCCTCAAAATAAGCACCCCTGTTCAGGGTAAGCTCGCTCAAGCTGCACCCCTAGAATCTTGCCAAAACAGAAGGGGATTTGGAGCAAGGTCCATGGCCCATGGGGCAAGCACAACGACAAGGTAATTTATCCTGGAATGATTAAAATACACCCCTGGCTCTTAAAGCTTCAGGCAGAATCCCCTCGAAGGCTACGTGATGAGATCACTTTTTCATTCATCAGGCCCCCCTGGTACACATGGGTGAGAGAGGTCAAAAAAGACTCCCGACGGTCTGCCCCGTCCTGGGCCGCCCCCCACCCAGCCCCGACCCTCCTGGCGCGGGCCTCGCGGGATTCTTCAGGCCACGCTCTCCAGACAGACCACACCCCTCTAGAGCCCGATTCGCCCAAGCATACACCACGCCCCTCGAGGCCAGGCCACACCCACACTGCAGGCCCGTCCCGGGAAAGGCCCCGCCCACGCTAGGTCCAGCCTTTCCTGGCCGGGCCACGCCCCCAGCCCCGCCACACCACGCCCCCGCCCCTCCAGACCAGGCCCCTCCCCCTCGACCAGGCCCCGCCCACGCCGCCGTCCGCGCGCTCCCGGAGCTGCCCAGTACCTGCTCGGGCGCCGGCGGTCAGCTGCCCGGTTGCCCTCGGGCGCCTTGGGAGCGCCCCTCCTCTGAGGTGCCATTGTCCAGGCCGCCGCGGAGCCGGGTCGAACGCGGGATCCGCCGCGAGCCCGGGACGAGCGCCGCGAGAGTTAGCGCGAGACCAGCGCGGCCGGGGACGCGGAGCGACGCGTTCCGCCGTCGACCTCCGGTCTGGTGGCCAGGCCTGAGCAATCGGAGGCCGAGCGCCGAGCGGGACGGAACGGGGACCTGAGGGCGTCCGCGGCGCACCCGCTGTTGCCTGCCCCCTCCTCCTCCCCTGCCCTCCGCGGAACCCGACGAGTCTCCAAGTCTTCGTCTGAAGTGTGTCCTCGCCCAACCGTGCGTGCTCTCCCGGCGTCTCCAAGCCCACCTCCCGGGGGTGTCCTCCTCCCGGGGCTCTCCAAGCCCTTTCCCCGCCCGGGGTCTCCAAGCCCTCCTCCCAGGGACTCCGCACCCTCTTCTGTGGGGTTTCCATGCCCCTCTCCCCCGGCCCATGCTACACTGGAGGGCACTGGGTCCAGTTGGTGCTCAGTACACATGTATCCGTTAGGCCCTGCTGCTTTGTTTACAACATTCAATTTCCCTAGACAACCTTAGGTCCAGTGGGCAAGAAGTAAGATCTTAACCAACCCTGTGGAGATACCTGATTCTGAAAGAGTGGAATTAGCAGTGAGGTGCATTCATGAGGATTAAGTCTGAAGAAGGTGAGTAATTTACTGATACAGGGGGAAAAGAAAACCTACTTAGACTCATTGAACAAGAAAAGAGATCTGCCCAACAGTCCCGAAACTGGGGAAATCGGATGCCATTTCCTGGTAACTTACCTGGAAGCCCGAGGAACTGGGACAATTGCAGACCTGCCAGGTTGTCTGGTAACAATGACAGTTGACCCAAGTCTTTGAAATAATCACATTTCTATAGACTTCATGCAGGAGGGAATCAAAGCAAAGAACTACAGACTCACAAGATGGATTACTGAATTCTTCCTCTCCTTTTCCTTTAGATTTTGCAGCAACTTACATTGGTAAACAACTCTGAATGTGTCTGATGCAGGTAAGATGTTTGTGTTCATTCCTGCCCTAGGACTACAAGAATAATTGGAGAATTTCTCTCAGAACACGAGGAGGCACACACAGGACCAATGCAGACTTCTCAGCTCAAAATTTTTTCTTTTGGGACTTCCCTGGTGGTCCAGTGGTTAAGACTCTGCACTTCCAATGCATGGGGCGCAGGTTCGATCCTTGGTCGGGGAACTAAGGTCCCACATGCCGCACGGCGCAGCCAGGAAAATATTTAAAAAAAAAATTTTTTTTTCTTTTAATTCTATTCCCAGGAAAATAGATTTGGGTTTTTTTGGGGGGGGGGTTAAATGTAAAACAATTCAACTTTAAAACATTGCAGTTTTTCAGAATGCTTTGTCTTAAACTCATCCACTTATCAGTGGTAATTTACGTAATTGCTTTAAGAACTTTGTCATTGAGACTGTCTTGAATATAGTTTATTCTTAAAAAAATCAAACTGATTGGTTTCTGTGTGCATTATGTTATTTCCTCTGCTATATTATGGATTCCTTAAGGTCAGGGATTTATGAATCCTTGCACAGAATGAGTAGTTTGAATTACTGAGCTGAATATATGACCAATGTACAAAGATTTTCTTTCATTTTTCAATCTAATCCTTTGTGTTTTATGATAGAAGAAATAAGATTTCACTGTTTCCCAGCTGCTTCAGTATCATCCAGATACTTTCTCTAGTTTAACATAAACTAGCCAACACTGATAAACTGTGGCTTACTTGTTTTTTAAATTATCAATGGCCTGTTTTAAATCATAGATAGTTTTCTCTGACCTAGAATAAATTTTTAGAGCTTCTTCCTCTGTACAACCAAGCTGACTCGAACTCTAGAAACATAATTGTTTTTAACGCTATTCAAAGTAGAATAAAATTGAGGATAAATTTTCTACAAAAACATCATATTGTGGGGCCTGAAAAGTGTTTGAGATATTTGCCTGTTTTCACTGGCATAGTATACATAGGATAAGAGGGTCTTTAAAACAAGAAATTATTTTGCAGTCATTTGTGTTATTACAGATTATAGCCATCTTATAAGGAAACAGTGCTGTTCTATTTTAGGGACAAATCATAACTAAATGGCAAGGGTCCCTATGTTTGAACATGGAGACAGACATCCTTTTTTTTTTGATTTGGCTGCGCTGCGTGGCATGTGGAATCTTAGTTCCCCGGCCAGGGATCAAACCCATGCCCCTTGTAGTGGAAGCATGGAGTCTTTTTATTTATTTATTTAGTTAGTTAGTTAGTTATTTTGGCTGCGTTGGGTCTTCGTTGCCGTGCACGGGCTTTCCTTCTAGTTGTGGCGAGCAGGGGCTACTCTTTGTTGCAGTGCGCGGGGTTCTCATTGTGGTGGCTTCTCTTGTTGTGGAGCACAGGCTCTAGGTGCACGGGCTTCAGTAGTTGTGGCACACAGGCTCAGTAGTTGTGGCTCGTGGGCTCTAGAGCGCAGGCTCAATAGTTGGGACGCACGGGCTTAGTTGCTCCGTGGCATGTGGAATCTTCCCGGACCAGGGCTCGAACCCGCGTCCCCTGCATTGGCAGGTGGATTCTTAACCACTGCGCCACCAGGGAAGTCTGAAGCATGGAGTCTTAACCACTGGACTGCCAGGAGAGTCCCAAGACAGACATCTTGATTCGATTTCATGTCGGTGAAATGAGTTCCCTCCCAGTTCGTGTCAGAATTGAAACAGACATTGGAAGGACCAGGCCAGTTGAGCCTCTGGAGTCTATAACCCTGAATTTCTCCACTAGGAAGAAGTGTCCAGACAAGAGGTTTTTTTGTCTCATGATTTCACAAAAAATAGTACGATGTCGGGTTGCTCACCATTTAAGATGCGACTAGTTCATCTGGACCTGAAAGGAGCCCCACCGAGGGTCTGCTACCTCTCGGAGGTGAGAGCTCCCTTTCTCCTCTAGAGAATCACTTTGCCTTGGGTTTGGTTATGAAGTTGTGAACAATCGATGTTCTGTAGACGTGTGCTTGGAACACAACTGTGGGTTCTGTGTTGGGGCACGGTGGTGGCAACAGCATAGATTTTGAATTTCCCCCAAATCCCCTCACAAAGCAGACAGCAACCAGGATAGCAAAAGGAAAAACAGAAAGGACAAAAGACACACACAACCTCTTCATTGTGAGCTGAATCGTGTTTCCCAAAAAGATATGTTTAAATCCTAACCCGTCAGACCTTGCAATGTGACTCGATTTAAAGACACGGTCTTTGCAGATGTCGTTGACATAAGATGAAGCCATATGGAGATAGGGTGAGCCCTAATCCAATAAGTGGTGGCTTTATAAGGAGAGGAGAATTTAAACACAGAGACATACACAGAGGGAAGATGATGTGAGGACACAGGGAAGGTACCACATGAGGACAGAGGCAGAGATTAGAATCGATGCGTCCACAAGCCCAGGAGGACCAAGGGTGCTGGAAACTCCCAGAAGCTGGAAGAGGCAAGAAGGATTCCCCTTACAGCCTCAGAGGGGGAGCATGGCCCTGCTGACACCCTAGATTTGGGACTTCTGCCTCCAGAACTGTGAGAGAATAAATTCTGACTGTTTCAAGCCACCCAGTTTGTGGTGACTTCTTATGGCAGCCACAGAAAACGTATGTACTCTAAATCAAAAGTAGGCATCAGGGTATCCCCGTGAATTCCAGAATGCAAGGGGTGGGGCCAAACCACCTATAGCACAACACCCACGTGGGGTTAGCAGCCAGGCAGGGGGTGGTAGAGGAAAGAGAAAAGAGAATTCAGACGATGTCAAGACCAGAGGACCCAGAAAAGAGCCCAGCTAGTAAAGATCTGTCAGAAACTGGGCGAGTTGTCCCTGGCTCCAGGTTGAGGGTGAGTGCCCAAGGCCTCAAAGCACTCCAGAATACCTTCCAGAACCTTCTTCCAGAAGGACAGAGCCCACACTAAGGACACAGTGTTGGGGGAAAAATCCACATTGAGCTGGGCAGGAACATTGAGGGTGAAGTGGAGAGAAGTTTCAAATACTGGGGGGACGGGATCCAGAGGGAGTGGAGACCACGTGCTGTGGCAGCAGCTGCACAGAGTCTCTAACCGCTAATCCTTCATGTAACAGCAGCAGAGGGAGCCCTGGGCTGGCCCAGCTCCATCCCAAACAGAAGAACCTGCTCTCAAAAACACAAGAAAACACATCTCAGTTAAAAATGAGCAACAGAAAAGGAGTGTAGTTGTGCCACACAAAGACACTAAGAAAAAAAAGGACGATGATCTGAGTAACAGCGAAGGTGCACCAGGAACGTGTGACCACAAAGCAGATGACATAGTTCCGCAGTATTTCAGAAAGAGAGCAGAGATACTAGGAAAGTGATACAGTTATGGAAGAACAGTGTAAGTCAGAAATAGAAAAGCCCAGAACTGTGACAGCCAGACAGAATGAGGTTGTGAAAAGATTGCCTCCAGACTCGGGAATGAATTAGAAAGAAAAAGAAAAAAAAAAGTCAGAAACGGAGACCAAACTAGGAAAAGAACAAAAGTGAATAGACGCCATGGGAAACAGTATCGGGAAATAAATGGCAGAGAAGAAAAAGCCAAGTGTAAAGAGATAAAAGCATGGTGACAAGTGGATAGATGTGGAAGACAGGCAAAGAAGATCCAGCTTATGTGTAGCTGGAGCCCCCGTTTCGTTACCTGCTGCTGCTGACAGAGTCAGAGGTTTAGACAACAATTTCTTATTCCTCCTGTTTCCACAAGTTGGCTGGGTGGCACCCTTAGGCTGAGCTTAGCAGCCCCTTAGCCACCAACAGCACCAAGGATCCCTACCACCCCCAATAGAAGTGCCAAAGAGGCCACCCAGTGGTCAGATGGCCAAAAGGCTACAAGGGAAACCAGGAGCAAAAACGCTGAGGAAAACACGAAAATGCCATAACCATTATGTTCCATTTGTGTAAGTGACTGACCTGGGTTAGTTTACTCCTTTCCACAATCTGCCTCTTCTTGTAATTTGCAGTCAATTATTGATTACCCGTTTTACAATTATCCCAGCTAATTCTTAGTCCCAAGCTGATTTCCTCTTTCCATCCAGCATGCTTCAGAACATCCCCATATTCTTGGGGAAAGAAAACTTCTGACAGCAACATCAACAAGAATGCTACAAATCACATAAAACTCACAGTGGCCCTTGTCTGGAGGTGGGTTACTATTCTGAGTTTCTGCAGGAGCCCCCTCCCTTAACACCCACCCCTGGCCGTGATGCCAGGCTAGAAGAAAATCTCAGTCCTGTGTACAGTAGACACAATCCTAAAAGTACTGGAGAATAGGGATCCATGTTCTTTGAGATAAAGGTAGAGAAAGAAGTGGGGGAGAACCAGGGGAGGGACCCCATGAGCACAGCGGGACAGCCTCTTTCCTCCTTCATCTCCCTCCTCTAGGCTCCTTCCAGGTGCTCCAGTAACCCTCCAGAGCCCTGTAGGCTCCCCTTACCCCAGCACCCCCCAATTCCGCCCCCTTGTATCAAATGAACACATCACTACATTAGAATTTGATTTGGCGTCACACGGGGTACGTGGGAAATATACAAAGATCAACTACAATCCATGTCCATCAGCTGGAAGAATGAGTCCATGCGCTACACATGTGTCACTTTCTGTTCAAATAGTCATTTCTTCATCACATCCCCCTCTCCCCCAGATTTTCCCCCTGTTCCGTGCCCTGGGTGCCAACGGCCTCCTCATCGAGTATGAAGACATGTTTCCCTACGAGGGCCACCTGAGGCTGCTGAGGGCCAAGCACGCATACAGGTACCCGAGCCGCCAAGCAAGGCGATGCCTCTGCAGAGAAAATGGGGTGTGTGGGGGTGGCAACCTGGAAGGGAGTGGAGAGCAGGCGAGAATTGAACGACAGCAGGACAGTCCTCTTCTGTCTTGTTAAATACATGTCTTTAGTCATAAAAATAAAGCATGTTCACCGAAGAGAATTTAGAAACATTTAAAAGAAAATAAGCATCAGCTATGATCCCCCACAAGGAAGCGCTGTGATCTGCTTCAGTCTTGTCTGGGTGTGAAGTGCGTGGAGGACACTTTGACAGGTGTCCATGCAGGGGAGGGAGGGCTGCTCTTTAAGGCGGGATCTTCACCAGGGAAGTGAGGATTAAAGGGGAGAGAATCAGAATCAATGAAGTCGGATAGTGTGGTCATGGGTGCACCCCACTTGGCTTTAAAATTATGGGTATCCATGTAAATCGGTAATAAATAGCCCAAAAGAAAATGGGCAAAGAACATTCTGATCCCCCAAAAAGAAAGAAAAATAGCCAATAAGTATATGATAGTAATAAAATAACAGTGAAATGCCATTTTGGCTACCAAATTGGTGACGCTTTTAAAAAAATGCTAATGCTCTGTGTCCACGGGGGTGAGCAGGAGCAAGCCTCCCACTGGTGGGCTGTGAAGCAGCCCAGCCGCTCTGGAGGGCAGCTTGGCTCCATGTGGTAGAACTCCCAGCACGTACGTGTGGGCAGGAAACAGGAAAGGCATGAACCAGAGCATGGCGGAGGTATTCGTGTTTATTCCTACAATGAACACGTTTTGTTCCTTTGTTTTTGAAAGTGAAAAAGGTGCCAGGGTTCCGGTGAAGCTTGAAAAAGGTATATTTAAAGACAGAACTTTATATAATCAATTCATCTATAGAACTGGTTAACTTTAGAGATGGTTCAAACACATACAGAAGTTGAGATAAATTCACAAATGACAACTCATGGTGGAGCACGCAGTGGGCCTTTCCAGGTTGGCATCCTCAGTGGCCTCAGCAACGAAATGCTGGCCTGAAGGGACACTCCCACCTGAATCTTGAAACTCTTCGTTTTTCTTTCCTCTATTAAAGGGATCACCAGCCTTTTGTACAAAGGGCCAGACAGTAGATATTTTAGGTTGTGCAGCCCATCTGATCTTTGTTCCAACTATTAGTGGGGCAAAAGCAGCCACAGGTGATAATAATGAGTGGGCGTGGCTGTGTTCCAATAAAACCCTATTTGTGGACACTGAAGGATGAATTCCATACGATTTTCACATGTCACAAAATATTCTTGAGTTTTCTCAACAATTTTAAAACATAGAAACCATTCTTAGGTCACAGGCTGTACAGAAACAGGTGGTGTGTTTGTTCTCAGGCCTGTCTTTCCACCTTTGCTCTAAAATATGATTGCTTGTGTGGCCTAGTTTCTTGTAAAATGGCTTTAGCCTCTTGTCGAGTTTGGGTCAGAATAGCTGGTACTATTCTCACAAGAAGTAAACTGTTACTTGACATAACAGCATCGTTTTCCTAAACTCTAGCGTGGGAGTCTTCTCTGAAAACTTAAGAATATCCGTTGGGCTTTTCAGAGTTAGCAACCCTGCTAGTTTCCGTGGTAAACTCCCCCAGGAACCTGACGAGGGGGGTTGGGGGGAGCCTGAATGGAAGGCTGTGTGAACCTCTCTGGGTGGTCTTGGTCTCTCTAGCCCCTCCGAAATCAAAGAGATCCTGCATCTGGCCACACTGAATGAGCTGGAGGTCATTCCCTTGGTGCAGACATTTGGGCACATGGAGGTAAGTGGGAGGAAGGAAAGTTACCTGGTACCCAGGTGTGGGGTTCAGGGGTGCGCGGATGGGGCCAGACACAGGCAGGGAGCAGCTCAGCACTGTACAGAGAAGCTCTGTGAACGGCTGAGGAGCTCGGAGCTCTAGGTGGGAGCACCCTCTGTCCAAGGAGGGGAGGGGAAGAGCTGGATGGGGGGCCTGATTCCCACAGAGCCCTGCAGACTGGGTTGTTTTCCTCTTTAACGTATATTCATCAAAGTATTATTGTGCAAGGTGAAATACAACATTAAGAAAATGTGCTTTCTAGAACTTCCCTCGTGGTCCAGTGGGTAGGACTCCGCACTCCCGATGCAGGGAGGCCTGGTTCGATTGTGCTGCCAATGCGGGGGGCCCGGGGTTTGATCCCTGGTCGGGGAACTAGATCCCACATGCATGCTGCGCCTAAGAAGTCCGCATGCCACAACTAAAAACAGATCCTGCATGCCATAACTAAAGATCCTGCATGCCGCAGCTAAGGATCCCACGTGCCGCCACTAAGAGCTGGCACAGCCAAAATAATAAATAAATATTTTTTAAAAAATACTTTATTAAAAAAAAAGAAAACGTGCTTTCTGTGTTTTCCTTTTTCACTTAATGTTGAAAGTATTCTCCCAAGCTCCTATGTGATCTTCAAAAATACTTTTCACGTCTGCCTCAGATAAGGGGAAGCAAATTAAACATAATACTGATTTAATGGCCCTCAGGCTCCGTTTAGATCTATCAGCAGTCCTTCCTCCACATCTTCACTTTCACTTCCAGTGATTGCCCTTTTCTTCCTGTTCAGGGATTCTCTCCCACCATCTGCCCTCCAGCTCTCCTGGTGGACTCTCCCTGCTGTGCTTTCTGGGCTCTGGTCCTGACACACTCGTTACCCACAACCCCCTCCTCCTAAACCCTATGGCCTCCTGGTCCCCGGCTCTGGCTGTGCCCGACATCTTCTCCGTGTGCTGTCCTGTAGCTGCACTGGACTTGACTGTCCCCATGGCACCTCTCGAGGGCCCTCTACTCACTTCACACTCCTTCTCTGGATAAAGCCATTTCCCCTCCTGCTTCCCTTTCCTGTCCTCAGTGACTCCCAGGACCCCCGTCTCTCGTGCAGACCCTGGGTTCTAGTCTACAGTTGTCTGCTTGGCGTCTCTGTTGTGAGGCCTCTTCCAGCCTCAGGGAGGGGCTGTACCATCCCCAACCCCCCACTCCAGCTGCATTTCCCGTCTACTGTCAGGTCCTACCCTTTGCTCCTCTGCCTCCTGAGTTAGCATTCCCTCCGTCCCACTGTCACCATCCTTGTCTAAGCTACTGCTGGACCGGCTGTAAAGTCCTCCAGTGGGTCTCCCAGCATCACTCCGCCCATCCCCACCCCGCGCCCTGCTCCCCACCACAGCTGGTCTGAGCGCCTCAAGTACAGCTCCATCGTACCACGCCCTCCTTCTCCTTAAGTGGCCTTGCTCTGCTCTTACGGTGGATTCGTCTCCTGGGGCTACCATAGCAAAGGACCACAAACCAGGCGGCTTAAACTACAGACATTTGTTCTCACTGTCTGGAGGACAGCGGTCCGAAGTCAAGTGTCAGCAGGGTTGGCGAAGACTCTACGTCTGGTCACTTGCATCAGAATACCCTCTTCAGCAGTGAAGCACAGTTCAAGGATTTTGCTCATTTCACTTTCTGAACTGTTGAGTTTTTAAAATTCTTTGTGTATTCTGGACAAAGTCTTTTGTTAGATACGTGATTTACAAACATTTTCTCCCAATCTGCAGTTTGTCCTTTCATTCTCTTAACAATGTATTTCAAAGAGCAAAAGTCTTTAACTTTGGTGAAGTCCAGTTTATCAGTTTTTCTCTTTGATGCATCATGCTTTTGATGTCATTTCTAAGAACTCTGCCAGTCACCAGGTGATGAAGATTTTTCCTGTTTTCCTCTGAAGTCTTACACTTGAACATTTTCCGTTTAGACTTATGATCGATTTGGGGTTTGTTTTTGTGTGAGGTGTGAGGTGGAGGTTCATTTTTCTTGCATGTAGTATGGCACTCCTTGACCAATGGTGCCAACACCATTTGTCAAAAAGACTGCTTTCTTTGAAATTTGGTATTGCCTTTGCACCTTTGTCAAAAATCAATTGACCACATTTATGAGAATCTATTTCTAGACCCTATTCTGTTCCATTGATCCATGTGTTATCCCTTTGTCTATACCACATTATCTTGATTGTTATAGCTTTATTGTAAGTCTTAAAATCAGGTAGTGAGATTCCTCCAACTTTATTCTTTTTCAGAATTATTCTAGCTATTCTAGTTCCTCTGCCTCTTCATATGTATTTTAGATTCAGTTTCTCTATGTATCTACTGGAAACCTTGCTGGGATTTTGACTGGGATTGTGTTAAATCTGTAAATCAGTTTTGGCAGAAAATTACCTCTTTACTGTGTTGAGTTTTCCAAACCAGAACGTGGCATGTCAGCCATTAATTGTGTTATTCCCCTAAATGTGCCTTTTAGGTTATGATGTGTCCAGGTTTGGGTTTCTTTGCCTTTATCTTCCTTGGAGTTTGATGAGCTTCTTCACTTTTGTGAAGTTTGGGGCCATTTCTTCATGTTTTTTTCTGTCCCCTTCTCTTCTTTTGGGACTCCTTTGCTCATGCGTTGGTAGCTCGATGTTGCCCTATGGTCTCTGAGGCTCTGTTCATTTTCTTGCACCTTTCCTCGGTTACTCAGCTTGAATTTCTGTTGATCTTTTGTTCCAATCACTGACTCTCTCTTCTGACATTTCAGACCTGCTGCTGGGCCCATTGAATGTTTTTTTTTTTTTTCCCACACTGCGTGGCTTGCAAGATCTTAGTTCCTTGACCGTATATTCATCAAAGTATTATTGTGCAAGGTGAAGTACAACATTAAGAAAATGTGCTTTCTAGCACATGGAACCTGGGCCCTCAGCAGTGAAAGCGCAGAGTCCTAACCCTGAACAACCAGGGAATTCCCCCTGAATGGATTTTTAATTTCCCTTATTGTAAATAGTTTCCTTTAATTCTTTTTTTTTTTAAATTTTTAAAAAATTAATTCATTTATTTTGGCGTGTTGGGTCTTTGTTGCTGCACGCAGGCTTTCTCTAGTTGTGGTGAGCGGGGGCTGCTCTTCATTGCGGTGTGGGGGCTTCTCATTGCAGTGCCTTCTCGTTGCAGAGCATGGGCTCTAGAGCACAGGCTCGGTAGTTGTGGTGCATGGGCTTAGTTGCTCTGTGGCATGTGGGATCTTCCCGGACCAGGGATCGAACCCGTGTCCCCTGCATTGGCAGGCGGATTCTTAACCACAGCACTACCAGGGAAGCCCCTCTTTTAATTCTTGGAACATATTCATAATAGTTTCTTTGAAATAATTGTCTGATAAATCCAACATCTAGGCCCACTCAGCATCAGTTTCCATAGAATTGTTTTTTCTTTGAGTCTGGGTCCCACTTTCCAGTTATTTGCATGTCTCAATTTTTGGTTGAAAACTGGACATTTCAGATCATATGTTATAGCAAGTCTGACTTTTCCCCCCATGGGTAGTTGTAAGTTGCCTGGATTTAATGTCTCCCCGGCTGTGTGTGGCCACGGATGCCTCTGTTTTTGTATTCTTGTTTTCGGTTTTTGCCCTAGGGGTCACTCTTCGGTCTTCACAGCTGATGATTCCGCAGGGCTTGGGTGGTGGTTGTGCCGGAGCCCATAGGCCCCACCTTGTGGCACAGGGGTTGGGAGGCCACACTCAGGGTTCAGGCAGTTCTCAGTCTGCCACGGCTTCTGCTTTCCACCCAGCCTGCTCGGGCCCGCAGGTGGGTGTGGCCCCAGCCAGCCCGTGCGTACGGAGAACATGTGTCACCTCTGTAGCCCTGTGGGGACCGCAGAATTCAGAACAGTTTGCCACTTTTACTGACAGGTCCCCAAAGGCCAGGTTTACCCACAGCCAGCCATTGTGGGGGGTGGGAGCACCTAGGCAGAAGCTGCAGAATCTGTTTTTACCCAGTTATGGCAACCTTTCATGAACACGCATTTCCCAATTTGTTGTTCACCTTTGGTTGGTTTCTGGAGCCCCAAAAGGTCGTTTTGGACAAATCATTCCTCTTTGTACTTGTTTTGGGGAGAGGATTTGCCAGCCTCTTCACTTGAGCAAGAAGTCCACCCGTGTGTAATTCTGTTGTGAAGGGAAGCTACCTTTTCCATTTTCTCATTCAGCCCAGTTAGAGTTGGAAGGGAGAAGGACTGTTGACCAAGCAGCCAGGTTACTCAGAGACCCGCCCACTTGGCACCCTGGCTCTGGTCCGCAGTGCAGCCCCGCCAGCCCCTCCGGGGACTCTAATAGACATGAGGCCATCAGGACGCAGAGGCAGGAGCCGGACTTCGGGGAGCTCGGGGACAAGCTCCTCCCCAGGGTCACCAGCTTTCCTGTTGTCTCCCCACAGTTTGTGCTGAAGCACGAGGCTCTCGCTCACCTCCGGGAAGTGGCACTTTTCCCCAACACCCTGAATCCCCACAAGGCGGAGTCCCTGGCACTGGTTGGAGCCATGATTGACCAGGTGATGGCGCTGCACCCGGGCGCCCGGTGGCTCCACATCGGCTGTGACGAGGTGGGTGCCTTGCCTTGCCAGCAGGCGGCTCCCCCAGCTCTGCAGCAGCCCCTTTTCTTCACCTCACGGTCACCTTCTCCCACCTCGTGGGTTCTTCTCTTAAATAGAAAAGTAGTTCCGAGGATAAAGAAGTGCTGGCCGAGGAGATGTCCCCAGTGAGGGCCTTGGTCCCAGCTGATGGGTGATCTCGTGCCGGCAAACCTGCCAAGCCAAGCAGGGTGCCATGGGGTGCAGACAGCCACGGGACAGCAGCAGAGCAGCCCCTGGTTACGGCACATTCATGTCCTCGGGGTCAGTGTGGCCATGAGTTTGAGCCGGTTACTTTCCTCCAATTGAAGAAGTACAGTTTTGGACTGTGGGAGAAAGGAAATTACCACTTTAGGGCCGTGGAGCACTGGCTGGAAAGGTGGTTCCCGGGGGTGCCCTCCTTGTCCTTGAGAAACACAGTGGCCAGGAAGATACCAAGCCACCGAGCACAGTGACCCAAAGGCCTCTGCTCCTCTGAGCTTAGGCATCTGAGCTGGGACGGTGGTTTGTAGACATTTTACCCCAGAGCTTGATCCTTTTATTCAAAAAAAAAATCTCTTTTTTGTAGTAAAATATACATAACATAAAATTTACCACTGTAACCACTTTAAAGTGAATGATCCAGTAACTTTTAAGCCATTCTCAGTGTTGTGCAGCCCTCCCCCCGGCTACTGCAGGACCTTTCATCTCCCTGCCCCCCGTCCTCCGCCCCTGCATCCATCAGTCTCCTTTCCATTTCTGCGTTGCCCCCCCAGCACCCCATAAATGGAGTCCTGCCCCGTGCGTGGGCTTTTCTCACTGGGCACCTTCTCCAGCGTGGCTGAGTGATGTTCCAGCATGTGGACGGGCCATGCTCTGTTTATCCATCTTGTGTTATTGGACATCTGGTTATTTCCACCTTCTGGCTGCTGTGGGGCTCCAGACTCAAGACTCCCTTGCCCAGCCTCAAGGGAGTCTTGAGTCGAGGTTCGGGTCTCGGTGCAGAAGGAAAGGGCACCCTTCACTGTCTCCTCCCCGTGGGCAGCTGCCCCAGGAGTCGCCCAGCGTGAACCCGCGGGTGAGGATGGGTGGTCCTGGGGCAAACCCACCTGTGTCTCATCCCAGGTCTACTACCTCGGAGAGGGTGAGGACTCAAGACAGTGGCTGCAGCAGGAGCCCAACACCAGAGCAGAGCTGTGTCTGTCCTACATGGAGGCGGTGGCCAGCCATGTGCAGGCTCGGCACCCGACCACGACGCCCCTGGTGTGGGACGACATGCTGCGGGACATCCCCGAGGACCAGCTCTCAGGTCGGCCAGGCATGGCCCTGGGGGGCCGGCCACGCTCCGCAGGGGGCTTCCTGGTGCCATGAGGGGAGGAAGCCGAGCTACTCTGAGCCCCCGACTGTCAAGGAGAGACGTGTAGTAGATCCGTACCAAAGCTAACTCTAGACCGTCCTGTTAGGACCGTTTCTCACATGAAAATGCCATTCCCCTGAAAGGCCTCCTGGAGTCTTTCCAGGAGTACTGTTGTGAGAGATCTGACCCAGAGAGCAGCACGAGGCCCCTAGGGGCGCTGGCCATAAAAAGCTGGGGGTGCAGGGGGGCAAGGGCCCCTGGTGGCACTTGAGAGCTTCCAGTGCTTCTAGGGGCCTCAGCCCCACACACCTGCACAGCCAGCCCTGCAGGGGCCTCTACTGAGGTTCACACTGGCTGGTGGAGGGAAGCAGTGGCCCCCCAGCCCTCCGGGGCCCAGCCTGCCTGAGGCTCTGGGGTGAGACAGGGAGGTCGTGGCCCATGCTTCCGCAAGGCCCACCCAGGTGTCCTTGCTGCAGCCTCTACCACATGTGGCCACTTGGGTTTTAATTAATTATAATTAAGTCCACTTAGCGATATGTCCCTGTTGCACCTGGGCCGGCCCCGCGTGCAGACAGTGTGTCCCCCTTGAGGGAGCTCTGGGACCGCTGGCCTGGGACTCACCCCTGGCAGCTCCAGCAGTGTCCAGTCACTTCCAAAGCCAGCTGGCCTTGTGGCTGCGGCATTTACAGCCCAAATCATAGCATAGTATTGAGTCTGTACTTAAATCCATTTTAACGCAATAAGGGAGAGTTAGAAGGACGCACCCTCACAGCCTCTCTCCACCCCCAGCATCGAGGGTGCCGCAGCTGGTGGAGCCTGTGCTCTGGGACTACGGGGCCGACCTGGACGTCCACAGCAAGGGTCAGTACCAGAGCAGAGCCCGGTGGTCCTGGGCTCCTCCCAGTTTTCCACCTGGACAAGTGTGTGTTTCGGGCTTCCCGGCTGCACCTCCTCAGGGTCTGCCACTCACACCTCTCACTTGCTCACCCAGCGCTCCTCATGGAGAAGTACCGGAAGAGCGGCTTCTCCTGGCTCTGGGCCGCCAGTGCCTTCAAGGGAGCCACGGGGGCAAGCCAGGCCCTGACCCCCATCGAGCACCACCTCAGAAACCACATGCAGTGGCTGCAGGTAGCGGGCAGTGTGCCAGCGGACACGCTGCAGGGCATCGTCCTGACTGGCTGGCAGAGGTGAGGCCATGCAGGCCCCAGGGACGTTCTCGGGGCCGGCCTTTCCCGGGAGGGTCCAAGCGGCTCCCGTCACCTAGGACACACTGCCCTCCTTGGCCCATCCAGTCTGGGCCTCAGTCCTTCCCGCCATTTGGTCAAGGGGAAGCAGCCGGCCCTCTGAGGAGGGTGTGGAAGGACCAGCTGCACAAAACAAGCCACTTGGGGTCAAGCCCCTCGCACCACACTCTGCAGAGGGGACGCTGCTTGGGGTGTTCAGGGCCCTAGGGCACTGGCCCTCCTGGCCCATGCCCTGTCTGAACCACCCGTCTCTGCCTGTTCACCCCATCCTGCGCCCCACCCGAGGTCATGTTGGGAGAAGCATGAGGTCAGACTTTGGCTTGTTTAGGATTTCATACCATTTGAAAAGTAGAGCTACAGTTAAACCCCTGGTCCCAGGCAAGTCCTGCCCTCAGGTCCCATCCTGAGGAGGAGGCCAGGTGGCCCTGACACCAAGAGCAGGAGGCCCTGAACCCACAGGAGGGATCAGGAGGCAGGGCTGACCCACTGGACCTCAGCCCTCACTCATAAAGCTGAGTCAAAGGTTAACTTAGGGATTTCAGGGTGGCAACCACAGAGAACTAAGCCCAGGCAGGTCACTCTGGGTGGGGTTCCTGCAAAGCCATGGAACCTTCTGGAAGCAGCAACCGCTCTGCAGAAGCTTCTAGATCCCTGTCCTGTCTCGTGGTGACTCGTGTTTGAGCATCTGCTGTGCTGAGCACCCCTCTCCCGCGGACTTAGGTATGACCACTTCTCTGTGCTGTGCGAGCTGCTGCCCGTGGGAATCCCGTCCCTGGCTGTCTGTCTGCAGGTGCTTCTACATGGTATGGTCCCCTGCTTCTCCCAGGAAGCCTAGTGCCCGGGGCCCCCAACTGCCACCTCCTTGGGGCTGGACTGTGGTCTTCCAACCAGTGCGGGGGAGGGGAACGCACCCATGGCCCCGGCTCAGCCACCCACCCACCCCACTGCAGCCCGGGTCTTCGAGCCTAAACCCAAGACACAGACCAGGAAGTTAGGGGGACATGCCCTGCAGGCACAGTGAACCCACAAGGAAATTCATCATGGATAGGGTGCAGGAGAGAGCCCGCCTTTGCTGCATAAATATCCTGAATGCCCAGTGCTGGTGGGTGTGGCCCCAGAGAGGCAGCTCCCTCACCTCTGGTTCCCGAGGGAGCAGCCAGGTGTGGGCATAGATGCTTAGAGACAGAGGAGACCAGCAGGCAAGGTTGGTGACGAGGCCCTGGTTACATAAACCGCATGTTATATGGGACCAGGTGGGAATTTAAGTAGCAACGTATGTGGTGTTGGCACAGAAAAACATCGAGGTGGTTGAGGAAAGTGAGGACTGAAAAATAAACACACTTGGTATTGTGCTGAGCTACAGGGAGGTTTCCAGAAGGACAGATACTGGGACTCTGGCTTATCCTTTTTTGAAGTGTCAGTTCTGAACTCTTTGGGGAAAGGTACAGACAACAGAGCAGATGCCTGTGCTAATAGGAGCACATTGGCCTTGGCACCCCTTCCCCAGGAGGCAGGCAGCACAGAGCCTCCAGCGTGTTCTCACCTCCCCACCAGGCTGCAGTAGCCTTGGGCTAACCCATCCCTGAGGTCAGCATGTGCCCAGCTGGGCCTGGCCGGCGGTCCTTCTCAGTTGCTTTGCCCACCACCCATGCCCGAGGGCCAGGAGGTCCAGCCAGCACGGAGTCCAGGCCACCTCCTCCTCCAGAGGCCCCTCCAACCTCCGTCTGTGGTTGGTTTTAGGAGGCTTTGCCGAAAACGTTAAAGCAAGAGTGGAGAACTTTCTTGGGACTTCGAGCTTGGAAGCAACGGATTTTAGGAGGTAACACCCTCACCCCCAGCCCTGCCCGTCCCCTCATATTTGGATGCATCCTCAGCACAGTGGCTCCCTGTGCAGTGAGAGGGCCGGCTCCTTCCCTGGCAGCGACATCTTGAACCTCATCACACAAGTCAGCCTCCATCTGTGCAGCTCCGTGGATGCGCTGCTGGAGAGGGACAGGTGAGTGGGCGGGGGAGTGACCCCCCACCCGGCAGGGTGAGGGCCAGCCAATCCTGCAAGAAGACTTTCTGGGCAGAAAACACCTTTTTAAAATTTCCACCAGATTTTCAAAGGTCTTATTTTACAACCACTGAGCCTTACGAGCCACAGTGTACCTACCTGTGTGTGTGGATTTGCCCCCAGGTATGTGACCGGCTGGTTCAGCCCCTACCATCGCAGGCGGAAGTTCATCCACCCCGTCATGATCCAGCACATCCAGCCCCAGGCGCACAGGTAGCCCATGCCCCTCCCAGCTGTGCCCATCCCCGAGGCTGCCCACCCTCTGCTGCATGCTGGCAGCTTTCTGGACAAGCTTTCTAGGTATTGCAGCCGTGGATTCCTAGGTGACGCAACTGCATCAGCTGTGCCTTTAGGCTTTAGAGAAGCTGGGGCGTTCCTGCCTGAGAGGGTGAGGGTCACCAGATGCCCTGAGCAGGGTCCAGGGCTCACCATAGAACCAGACTGCCTAGGGCTGATCCTGGCCCTGCGGCTGCATGTGTCACCATGGGGACAGGGTCCCAGCCAGCCTTCCCCAGTGCTCTCCTGGCTCTGAGAGAGGCCAACACAGACTGTCCCCGCTGAGTATAAGATGCAGTCAACTGTCAACAGGTTCATGCACCAAGAAAAACCCTGCCAGCCAGTTGTGAAGTGCCTTCTAGTTTCAGAGGCCAAACTGTGACAGTCATTCACTTATTCCCAACAACCCTATGAGGCTGGTGCTAACGGCCCTGTTCTATGGATGAGTAAACTGAGGTACGGGATGTACTGACCCGTGGGGTTCTGGAGGCCATGAGGTATGCCCCAGGGCCCTCGCCAGGCAGGCTCACTGCCTCCTGGTCCTCAGTCTCCTGGCCAGGTGGAGCGTTCTCGTGGGGGAGCTGGAGGCTGCCCTGCAGCGTGTCTTCTACCCAGACGCAGTGGAGGAGTGGCTGGAGGAAAACGTGCGCCCCAGCCTGCGGCGGCTGCAGGCTCTGCTGCAGGATCTGGGTGAGGCAGCCGGCCCCAGGCCCGACTCGGGTCAGGACCCCTGAGGGGAGGGGGCCAAGCTCAGGCTGTCGGCCTCCCTGCACCCTCATCCAGCTGCACCCGGCCCCACGTGCGCCTCCTGAGCCCTGGGCAGCCGTGCCAGCAGACAGCGCCCACAGAAACAAGAGTAAACATGGAAGGAAAAGACACTCTGGGCCTATACAATGATCAGCATTAGAACTTTAATTCTTTCAAAATAAAAAGGAGAGTGGAAGCCAGAAATCTCAAAGGCTTAGTTACTGGCCCTCACGATGGTCTGGACACCCTCCTCGCCCCACCCAGCCCTGGGAGAGGGGAGCTGGCCAAACACCCTCCCTCCTCCAGCCCAGCGGTAAACACACAAGAAACCAACCATAGCTGTTTCACACCTTTTAAGAAAAGAGTATTTCAGGTTTAACCATTTAGAAACCTAACTTTGGCATGTTTAAATGACTGTGTGCCCAAATTAAGGGCTGGCTGGCGGCCACCACTGGTAAGGGAGAGGATCTCATTTCTCTGGAGTTTCCTGGAAGTTGCTGTCTCTCACCCAGGCAGCCTCAGAACCCCTGGTCCATGCAGCTGTTCCCAGGTGCACAGCCTCCTGGGTCCCTCACTCAGAGGTGCTCTGGGCACATGCTGTACCTCGGAGGAGCCTAGGTTCAGAGAAAGCAGGAGAAAACTAATAGTGCAGTTGAGGGTCAGTGTGGCTGGCACCCAGACTCCACGAGGGTGGCTGCAGCTAGCTGCTCAGGCGCTGCTGAGGGGCAGCCATGAGCCCAGCGATTCTGGCCCCAAACACACAGGCCCAGCACCAGAGTTCAAGAGAAGCTGGGAATCTGGGTTCTGAGGGATGGGTCCAGGTTTTTAAGTGCTGCACAATGCTAGAAGAGGGAACTTCTGCCTATACTGGGGGCAGGGGCGGGAGGTTATCCTCTCTGTGAGAGCCCGGCTGCAATCCTGGTTGGACTCGAGATGAGCCACCTGAGTGGACAGCGGTCTGGGGGCTGTGGAAGCCTCAAGACTGGCTGCAGCACACCAACCAGGCGTGCCCCTTAGCGTCCACCCTGAGCCCCGGCAGCTCCGCAGGCAAGCACCTCGCTTCTGACCACTGAGGACATCCGGCTGCGGGGAGGGATGGGCATGGGGAGCAGGGCAGGAGATGGGATTCCTGGGGATGACGTGTGGCGGCAGCATCCTCAGAGCCTCGCCCAGCCGCTGGCCCTGCTGGAGTCTCACCGCAGCCCTCAGGACCTGGTCCTGGAGAACCTCTCGACCCAAAGAACTCAGCCCTGGCCCTGATACCCTGGGACCCTGGGTGTTCTTCCTTCCCATTTCACAGGCCTTGAGCCTCACACAGCTAGCATGTCTGACCTGTCCACACCAGGCCGCTGTCCCAGTGGGCTGTCTGATTCCAGGAAGAGACAGATCTGAGGCCTGTGCCCTCTCTGGACCGCTCGGAGCCTGCAGAGAAGGTCCCACTGTGGTTTTGCTCAGAGGACAGAAGCAAGCAGCAGGAACGGCTGAGGGTCCTGCCCCGGGGCTTCCAGGGACACAGCAGGGAGCTGAGGAGGAGGACTTGTAGGCGGCCCATCAGTCCTGCTGGGGCCCCACCAGAACCAAGGCAGGGGTTCCGTGGAGGTCAGCTCTGGTCCCCAGGGCCATCGACCTCACTGTCACTGCTCTGAGACAGCTCCATGGGACTTTCAAGGCAGTGCAGCTCCAGGAAAGTAGTGATGAGCTTGGCGATGGCTTCCACGTCACTGGTCCAGATGGGCACAGGGAGGAAGGGTGTGTTATTGTGACAGGTACTGGCCACCCCGCAGCAGCCACAAGACCATACCTGTCTCACCCCAGGTATCTGCCTCCGGTAACCCACTAGGACCCAGCACCTTCAGTCCTGATCCCCACCCCCACCGGACCCTAGCCCAGTCCTCTGTGCCCACTGGGGACCCCTGACGTCCCCATCCCCTCTCTGTCCCTGTGGGGACCCCTGACCTCCCCCTAGTGGGTGGTGCCAGGCCTGCTCCCCTGGCCTCACCTCCTCCCCCACGTTCCTGAGGCCTCTCTCTATGCCCTGCCGTGCTGGGCAGTTCCTGGGGAGGACCACCTGACTGGGGGCAAGGGGTAGCCCTGGCCAATCAAGTCACCCATCCTCAGCTTACCTGCGGTGGCCCATGACAGCACTCTGCGTGAGGGGGTGGGAGAAGCCCGTGGCAAACCGAAGCACCACCACATAGCCCTTCCCGAAGTACCGGACCTTCTCCTCCTCCACGTTCACGTCCCGGATGTCACTGAGCAGGACCACCACTGTGGGCAGGGCCCTGTCAGTGGCCGTGTCCCCCACTCACCCTGCCCCTCCCACCTGGGTGCTGGCACAGTTGCTTCGGGGCCACAATGCAGAGGATCACATCACGCTTGTCATGAAGCAGAGAGCACGTGTCACTCCATGTCTGAGGCTGGGCTCATGCCGAGACCCTGACCCTAGATGTCACAGGTCAGTGACCACAGTGCAGGGTTGTGTGGCTGCTGGTTAACGTCCAGTCTGGGTGAGAAGGAATGTCCAGCAGGCCCACTGTTGTCTTGAAAAGCCCACCCCTTCTCTCAGTCTAACACGTCAGGGGGCGGCTAAGCACAGTGCTGCCCAGCTTTCTGCTTCATTTTCCCCAACCGCGGGAAAATGCCGTCCTGGTTTCTAGTGGCCAGTCACTGAGCTGGGGGCTGCCCAGCAATTTCCTTTGGGCCAGGGCACGTCCGGGGTACACAGTGTCCACGAGGCAGAACACAACCCTGGTCACTGAGCGGCCAGCTTGGACCCAGCCCGTTTCCAGGCCTCAAGCCTGCTCCCTGCCATCACACACAGACGCTCGCCGCCCTCTGTCCATCCCAGAGTAACCCGTGTCCTGTTCACTCCCCACACCTCACCTTGATCATGGCCTGCTCTGCAGAGAGTCAGCAGCTTCCTATACAAGCTGAACGTCTTCAGCACGACCTTCCCGGTGCTCTTATTGAAGGTTGCTTCCTAGAACGCCAGCCACAAGGCAGTCACCTGGCTGCTAGCCTGTGAGCCAGCCCAACACACACAGACTTGCCGACTGCGTCCCCACCCTCACCAGAGCAGACACTCAAGGAGGCGGCCCCTCTTCCTTCCCATCCCAGTCAGAACCCCAAACCCCTGCAGCCTGATCTCTCCAGGGGCTGGGGTGTGAAAAGGAGGAGCCTCTCCGCACTCAAGAGAAGCGAGCACAGCGGACGAGGTCATCAAACAAGGGAATGGAGATCGGCAGTCAGCAATACTGGGGCCAGGCGACCCAAAGGACACGTGAAGAGGGACAAAAGGGAGGTGAGGGAAGTGGCCTTGCCCTTCTGTTCTAGGAGAACTTCTGGGAGAACAACAGCTTTAGAGGATTCCTTCACCTAGGGATGGTCACAGACAGGCAATGTCCAGAGGCCAAGTCCAGCTATCCGGAAACCACTAAGCTCAAGTTTCAGGATGGGGGGGCATTAGGCCCCTGGAGCCTTTCTTCCTGCTTTGATTCGCACTGCAGGGAAGCCCAGGAGCCCAAAAGCCTGGGCACCCTTCCTGTGCTGGCCTCACCTCCCAGTCCTCCAGGTTCTGCACGGCCACGAATAGACAGCCCGTGACATAGAAGAGCTTCCAGCCCAGACTATCTGGGGAGCAAACACAGGAGACAATCAGGCGAGGGAAGGCAGCAGAGGGGTGAAGGCCAACGTGCCCAGAGACGGTGCCCCCTCCCCAGCACAGCTGCTTCCCAGACCGAGGGCAGGAGTGGCACCTGGGGGCCTGGCTTGCTGCCCATGCCTGCAAGGACACCCAACCCTCACCATGGCCACCTAGCACTGCAGGCCCTGTCACTTGGGATAGGACGTGCTCCTCCAGTTCTGCCCTCACTCTCCCCTGCATGTCTACTCGTGATGGCAATCGCGGCACGGTGAGTAAGAGCAGAAAGGTGGGAACGCTTACAAGGAGCTGCTGAAAGCACGGATCATCCCTACAGAACATGAGGCAGACACAGGAGTGCCTTTCTGAAAAATATTTTATGATATATGAAAATGCTGAAGATGTAAATGAAAAACATAAGCTGCGGGGGACACACCAGCACGTGGAAGTGGGCCGCATCCGCAAACAATTTAGAGGCAGAGGCAGTCCCCAAAGCCATGCCCTGGCAGATTACAAGTGATGGGCTTTCCTTTTTTCCCTCTTCCAATCAGCTGAGGAAGTTCCTGGGGGGCAGGTGATGCATCTCACCTCCACTGTAGTAGGCAGCAGCCAGGCCAATCGACAAGATTCCTGCGAGGAGAAAGCAGGTACCTTCCCATTGGGCCACCACCAGCCCAGAGCCCAACTCCTCCCAGGACCCACAGACCCAGGTAAGCAGCCCCTTCCCATTGCCTGGGATGGCTGAGGGCAGGGAGCAGGGGGCAAGAAGACCACCAGGCTCAGAAGTGGGGGAAACAACTGGGAAGTCTGTTGAGAAGAATGTTCTACACCAGTCACAGTATTCACTGGACACATGTCTATGTGAGGTTGCAGAGCTGACGGGGGAACCAGAAAGAGGAACCTGATGTGGGTTTTACCCACTGACAGCACATTGTGTGGAATGAAGACAAGACTGAAGGTAAAGAATCACAACTCGGCACATGAGACAAATCAGGCAGAGTCCTGGGAAAGAAGGCCCAGAGCCAGGCCGCTGAAGGCACAGCAGCTTCTCCCCACCCACCTAGGTTCCAATCAGCATGGTGCAGTTGCCCAGGGAGCGCAGGGCCCTCCAATGGGTACTGACAGGGAGGGAGGCCAGGGTCCCCGCCGCCTTACTCCTCACTGTCTCCATCACGTGGGCCCTGACATAAATCAGATACCTGGGGCTGGGTGTATGACAACAAGCAAAAGGGGAAGTACGGGGACCTCAGAAGAGCATGCAGAGTATTAACGAAAGGATGTTAAATGGTGAAAAAAGACAAGACAGACACACATCATCTGTAAAAGCACACGTAGAGGATAAAAGATGGAAAGGCACAATAGTTGCCATATCTTGGGGTAGCAGAACCACGGAAAAATTTAGTGTAATTTGCATCCTTTTTTAAAGTTAGATTTTTAACTTGAGGACAAATATGAACATCCTTACCAACCAGCAGGGACCAGGACCTGATGCCTGGAGCCCTCTTCAGATGGAGGCAGGAACTGGTGCGTGTCTCCACCTGCATATACATCCCTGGAACGTGCTGCCACAGCTTTCAACAGGAGACTGGGGGGCTGGGGAAGGGCAGACAGACAGCTGGAGGCCTCGAGCCACTGCCAACAGACAAGAACCCAGCTCCTCTCCAGAACAGGAAGCCAGGCTGCCCACTAGCAAGGCCCACACAGGCTCAGGAACCAGTCAGCCCGTGCTGACTGCAGTCTCTGTGGTCAGGCAAATCACTTAATCCCCCAGAGACCTGTAAGGAAGTTTCTTCTCTGCTCTGTTGTAATGGTTGCACTGGGGCTTTGTCCCCTGCTCCGACTCACAAAGCATCAACAAGCACTTGATCATCACCTGCTCCCTTCCTACCTGGAAACCTCAGTCTCTTGGAAACCGTTAGCCCCCAGCAGGCTTCAAACTTCCGGCACCCTACCGGAACCTACCAGAACACCCTCATTTCCCTGTGCTGGCCTCTGAAAAAGGGAACTGAAAGTCTCATCATGGTTTGAGTCTGTACTGGCACTGACCGAAAAAGCCAGCTCTGCGGTCTCCTACAGCTGCCGAGAAGGACAGTCTGCACCCAGTGGAGGGAGCGGAGGGTCCGGAGGGTCCAGAGCACTGGTTTAATGAACGAGTCAGCAAAGGGGATTGCTCTTCCACACGTGGAGAATTCTGCCCTGCACGCTGCAATACGCTCGAAATGCTGGCTCCGGGGACCCCGTTCTGGGTAGCTTTTCAGATATTCCCTGTGAAGTCAAGTCAAATTTCTGACAACAAATAGTGAATTCAGTTCACACAAACGAAGCCAGGATCCTGGGACATCACCGGCTCCTTCCCCTGACATGCCTCATCTGTCTCCACGCGCGACTCAGCCGCCCGCGGGGCGAGATCACGCCTGTCACCGGCACAAGCCACCCTGGACACGCCCCGCTGATCCCTGCGGCCACACCGGGCGCCCCGCCCGGCTCGCGCGCCGCCAGGCCTCCGGGGCATTGAGCCGGGCCGGGTCCCGAGACCGCGCTCCCAGCAGGACCCCGGCTGCGAGAGCCTCCCCCCAGCCCACCCCGCACCTCCCACCCGCGAGGGCGGCATGGCCTGTCCACCGCGGACACTAACCTGCAGGCGCGGACGCGGGGAAAGACCGGACCGCTAGGCTTCAGGACCCGCCGGCCTCCGACTTCCGGAGCTGGGGGCTAAGCCGGCTGACTTCCGGACCCGCAGGGGCTGATGGGACAGCTGACTTCCGGACTGGCGGTGGAGCGGGCGAGCGTTGACTTCTGAGGCCCCCATTCAGCCCTCGAGGTGGGAGAACGGGCGGGGCTACAACGGGAGGTCGCCTACGTAGCCCCAGAGGCGGCCGCGTGGTGTGGTGTGCGCGCCCGGGCGCTGAGCACAAAGCGTTCGGGGTCACAACCCTTAGAAAGTCCGCAGAGGAAGGTGAGGTGGGTTGTACTACGAAACATCCACTTAGGATGGTGAGAAAACGTGAAGTACGTAGTCAACCTCACAACAGATACGTACGAACATTATGGTAGATTCTGTAAAAACTTTAATAAGAAATATTAAAGTAGAACTAAGATATTTGTTCATGGACTGGAAAATTATTGTAAAAATGTAAATTCTTCCAATGTGATCTGCAGATTCAATTGCGAACCCAGTAAGAATATCAGCAAGTTAAAAAACTAAATCTGAACAATGCTGCAAGGCACAGTGGAGGAGGGTAGGGGAAAACCAGAGATCCTTGACCCCCAAAAAACTCAGTGTAGCTGGGGAAACTGAACGTTCACATGTTCGTGATGGCAGTTTTGCTGTTGCTCAGAAACTTGCCCCAGTGTCTGGGAAGGAGGATTGTAGTAGGAGAGACAGTTTTCTCCAGGAAAATCTTGAATGGCCGCTTCGGTGGCCTCCCTGCTCCACTCTCCACCAAAACACTCAGCACCTGTCCCCACAGCCCCCAGATGAGGCCCCAAGCAGGACCCTGACTTGCCTATTTTCCACCAGATGGAGAAGGACCCTACCTGGAACAGGAGAGCCTCCACAACACGGCCACTGCCTGCTTCAGTGACCTCCAGACTGGGATGGTCAAGACGATCTGTGGAGTGCTAGAAAAACATACTAGAGCTTGTATTCCTACTTATTTTATGTTTTTATATCTATTGTCATGTGTCTTATAATTTACATAAGATTAATACACAGTGCATATTACCTTATAAAGAAATATACATACATGGATATGTATAACCCTAGATGTTTTATCAATATAGGCACAATGTCAAATATTTGGAGATGACTTTTCTATTTTACCAGTCTCCATATACTCTCCGCCTGTGGTTCAGAATCACCTGGCGGGTTTGTTGAAACACAGACTGTTGGACCTGTTCCCAGCAGGATGGGGCCTGAAATGTACACGTGCTGCTGCTCTGGGAACCACACTCAGAGAACTTATGCGCTAAGCTGGAACAGAAGAAGGTTCTGCCTGAATGCGGCAGGTTTCCTCACCTGATGCCTCAGCTCACATTCCATCTTCTTGAAATGCCTTCTCTGGTAAGATCCCACACCATCTTGAAGGTCCATTTGAATTGGTTGGCACCTCCTTTAAGTCCCTCTTGCTTGGTGCAGCTGAAAGTAATCTTAATTGCTTAGGACTTAGGGAGCACTGAGTTGATACCCAGAAAATTCTACTTTGCATTACAGTGATTTGCATAATTTCACCTTTTTTACTAGAGTACAAGCCATTTAAAAATGAAGCCTAGACTAGCTTTCTACTAAGGTTAAATGAGTGAACAAATGATGTCTGATTTGGTTAAAATCCTGCTGAATATCGATAAGAGCAAAAGTCTGGAAATAAATACAAAATCCATAAATAGGGGACTGAGTAAAATCTGCATATTTTGCCAGTTATCAATGCGTTATATCTCTTCCAAATTCAGACTTCATTGCCTGTTCTATGAAAATGCATCTGAGCCCTTATTTTGTTCTGTGCTCTCTGGCATGATATTAAGCTTTGTCAATAGAGGGTGCTGGAGACACTTGGAGGAAGAGTTTCCTTTCCTGGTTCTGGTTCTGTTGTGCTGGATCCACAGGCTTCTGCAGTACACAGGGCTTCTCCAGTGTCCAGCTTTTACAATACACACTGGCCAACTGCACACAGCATCCACCACCTTCCCCAGCAAGCCCTAAGTGGTTTTGTAGCAGAGTGCCTCCAGTGAGACTGATGTCAGGTCTGAAGTAAGAAATGTACAAGGAAATGTATTAAAAAGCAAAGAGACTGGGCTTCCCTGGTGGCACAGTGCTTAGGAATCTGCCTGCCAATGCAGAGGATACGGGTTCAATCCCTGGTCCTGGAGGATCCCACATGCTGCAGAGCAGCTAAGCCCGTGCGCCTCAACTGCAGAGCCGGCGCTTTACAGCCTGTGCTGTGCAGCAAGAGTAGCCACCGCAAGGAGAAGCCCACGCACCACAATGAAGAGTAGCCCCCGCTTGCCGCAACTAGAGAAAGCCCACGCACAGCAACGAAGACCCAACGCAGCCAAAAATAAATAAGTAAAATAAATAAATTTATCTTTTTAAAATGCAAAGAGACTATTAATGTCTTGTCAGAAGAATTCAACAGAATAATAAAATAGTGGATAAGAGGAATTTCTCATTATGGAAGTCCTGCTAATAAGTGAAGAAGAAATGATAGGAGTAAAACGTCACCCTGATGAGGCTTCCCTGATGGTGCAGTGGTTAAGAATATGCCTGCCAATGCAGGGGACACGGGTTCGAGCCCTGGTCCAGGAAGATCCCATATGCCGCGGAGTTAAGCCCATGCGCCACAACTGCTGAGCCTGTGCTCTAGAGCTCATGTGAAACTACTGAAGCCCGCGCACCCTACAGCCCGTGCTCCACAACGAGAGAAGCCCGCGCAACGCAACAAAGAGTAGACCCCTGCTCACAGCAAGTAGAGGAAGCCCGCACGCAGCAATGAAGACCCAACACAGCCAATAAATAATTTTTAAAACATCACCCTAATGAATCTAGGCAATCTCATCAATGGCTGCTAATTAACATCACAAGAAGGACAGACAATAGAACCCCCTGAAGAGATTTTACAACACTATCTATGTAGTCTTGACAAAAAATTTTTACCTGTGATCAAGCCACTAGAATGTTTTAACTACCCTTTGCTGAAAATTCAGAATAAGGGTATGCTAAAGAACTCCACATGGATGCAGTCAGCGATTGCTGAAAACCCTGCAGTCAACCTGATTTCTTTACGATACGCAAGGAGAGAGGGGGGTATGTGGGTGGAACCTACAGATTTAAAAAACAAACCAAAAAAAACTCCCAAAACCTTAAGACTGGGAACTCCCTGTACTATATTTGTTAACTTCTAAGTGAGCCTTATTTTTTTTTTCTAGAAACAAAGATTCCTAAGAGAGACAAACACACAAACCAATTGAAATATAGACTAATAAAACATTGAACCTTATTTAGATCCTGATTGAAACTAGAAAAATGTGAGACCATTGGGGAAACCTGGACAGAAACCTGAACACTAACTACACATTTGATGAAACTAATTGTAACTTGCTTTTTTCACACATGATGATACTGTTTATGTTTTTAAAACATTAACGAAATATATACAAATAACCTAAAATTATTATTTTCTTCGAGCTGATAATTGAAGATGTTTTCTGAGAGGTGCTGACATAGATTTGAGTAATACAATGGGTTAATCTGGCAGCCAGTTAGGACCTCCTGAATTTAACTGATGGCATTTGTAAAAAAAAAAAAAAAAAAAAAAAAAAAAAAAAAAAAAAGTGGTACGAGCCAAAAACTATTAAAAAAAAAAGGTTTTAATGGGGAAAATTTTAAGATCCTGGTGCGGTTCTGGGACATGGAATATACTTGAATGTTTTGCTGACCTCTGTGACCGCCCCCCCGCCAAGGTTAGGAGGAAGAAGGGTCCATTCCTGAGATTCCTGTGAACTGCTGGTGTTTGATAGAGACACCCTCATGCTTTTCTTCCAGGTGTATTTCTCATTTCCGATGGTACGATGACCATGCACAGACTTCATAAAATGTTCACAGTGGACAGAGTTCAGCATCTCCACTTAGCCCTGTATCCCCCACCACCACCCCCGGTTTGCTAGAGGCAGCGGAAAGACGCAGGTCCAGCACCACCGCTTCACAGGTGCCTCGCGCTCCCGACGGCGACACGTGCTTCCGACTCGCCGCGCGTGCGCACTGCCGCCCCGCCGGGCCTACGTGACGCCTCTCGGGGCGAAAATGGCGGCGGGGCGGCGCCGTCTCGGCTGGCCCGGAGCGGAGCGCGCGTCTGGCGCCAAGCTGACGCGCCCGAGCACTCTAGGAACGATCTCGGGCCGTCCCTTCGGGACGGTGAGCTAGCTCGCCGAGAGCCGCCGTCAGACCCGCACGCCGCGGAAACCCACCGGGGAACCGGCAGCGGTCTCCGCGGGGGTCCCGCCCGCTCCGCCCCGCGTGCTCCTATTGGCTCCAGGGCCTGACCCGCCCCTTTCCCGCGGTCTCATTGGCCTAGGCAGAGCCCTGAAGCGTGGAGCCGCACCGCCCTCTACGCGTTCCTGTTGGTTCAGGCTTGTGGCTCGCTCGCTCCCGGAGCTTTCATTGGTCGAGCGGAGCGGCGAGGGGTGGGGCCGCGTCGGAGCGAAGACAACAAAGGGTGGCGGGCAGCGGGTGGCGGGTGGCGGTGACCGCGTCTCCTGGTGCTCCGCTCAGGCCGCGCACCCGGACCTGCCAGCCCCGCTCCAGATGAAGTGTGAGCACTGCACGCGGAAGGTGGGCTCCGCGCGCTCGGGCCGGGGCGGGGTCCGGGTCAGGGGCCGGGGCCGGGAGGAGCCTACGCTCGCAGAGCCTGGGGCCTCGGGGGCGTCGGGAGCCTGGCAGCTCCGAGCGCCTCTGCCTCCGCGTCGTCGCTGACAGAACCTCCGGGCGCCGGCCCGCAGCTCCCGTTCTCGGGGGTGGAGGCCGCTGAGGGTGGGCCACCCGCGCGTCCGGTTCCCGCTCCCGTCTCCCGGAGGCGGCGTGACGTCGGGGCGTATGTCTATCCTTTCAAAGTACCTTCGAAGCCAAAAACCACCAGAAAAACCGACCAACCTTTGCTACCAGTCAGGGCACTCACAGCAGACACCATCCTTGGTGTGAATTAGCGATACGGTGATCAACAGTGTTTTTAGGGGGCTTTATGCTACCTAAAAACTTGAGTGCTTACAGTAACGAAAACGACACAGAAGTGCAGGAAGGAAACACGGGCTGGGCCTTCTGCTACCTGGGTAACCACGGTAACTGTGATAGCGTTACCCACTTACTTCTAGGCTGTGATGCACAGGGGGGTTTCTGTTTGTTTTTTCAAAATTGGATCGTATCATAAATATTATTCCATCACTTGCTCTTTCTTTCAGTCAACGTTATATAGGAGATACCTTTTCATAGCATTACACACAACCTTTGTTGTATTCCAAGTATACACATGTCCAGGTAGTCTGGCATTAATTTATCTGTCATGAGAGGCCACATTGCTTCTAGTTTTCATCTGCTGCAAACAATGCAGGTATAAAGGTGTGTATGGGTGTGTTTGTATGTCCACAATTATAAGTGCTTTTATTTCTGTAGAAAAGATTTTGAGACATGTGATGAATTCATCAGCAAGTATGTATGTTTTTTTAAATTCACAGAGTCAGATTAAAAGTTGTTCTTTCATATGTTCCTTTGCCTTTTCAAGGAATGTAGTAAAAAAACAAAAACCGATGACCAAGAGAATGCATCAGTCGATGTACCAAGTCCAGCCCACGAGAATGGAGAGGCAAGTAGATTTTTCAGTTTTGTATCAGCCTGTAGTAAACAGCTGCTGCTGTTTTTCTCCTCTTTGGGGGCTCACATCACCAGGTACATCATTGCTGTAAGAAAGAAGCAAGAAATGCAGGGGCTAAAAAGCCCCTGCCAGGGGCCAAACGTGCAAGTCAGTCAGTTGGAGGCACACGATCTTCAAGGTAAGAGCACGAAACAGTGTCTCTTCGCAGAATACACCAAGCCAAGACATACCATGTTAGGGACAAAGAAAAATGTTGTCCTTGGCTGTTTATTAGAAATAGAGCTGTAATGTTTAAACCTTTTTTTTTTTTTTTTTTTTTTTAGTGAAAAGTTCTATTCTGTTAGATGGGATTTTAGGTAGGTAATTTATAAAATAATTCAGATTTCCTGATTCTGTAAGTTTATTTTTCTAATGGTTTCTTCTCTCAGTTCTTGAGTTTTTAGGTTTTCCTTAGCCAGTAGTGACAGTTTACAATTACTAGGTGCATACCCTGAGCTGGGCGCTAGAGAAAGTGCTTTATACATGTGATCTCATTTCGTGCTCAGAATGAGCATTTCAAGTAAGCCCTACTGTTGTCCCCATTTTACAGAGAGGAGGATGCGGTACAGGGAGGTTAAGATTATTTCTTCCCTTAAAAAGTACTGGTACCGGTTTTAGAAATGGAAAATTGGCAACATGGAAGAAGCAAGCAGCAGGTTTCCTCTTTAGTTTAGGAGTCCTAATACAACATTGAGTCAGACAGGCTTTGATCTGGTCTGTCATGTACCAGTGCTGCTGTGTGCTCTGGTGACTGTAGGCCTTAGTGAGCAGCAGGGGATGAGACAAGCACCCAGGGCACTGAGGCAGAAGAGAGGCAGGGAGCACCTGGGGCCCTCCAGCCCCAGAGCACCTGGCCTGGGGCCTCCCACACCCACCCTCTGGCTACATCACCTTGGACAGACATCTAACCCTGGGAGCCCCAGTTTCCTTATCAGTGACATGGGGAGTTGGGTTACTTCTCTCCCAGGGCTGTGGTAGCCGGGAGATAATGTGTGTACATGGCTTAAGTGGGCGCCCTGCCAGCACAGTGGGCGGACCCCCTGATGGGAAGAGCCAGTCAGGAAAGTGGCTACTGAAGTGGGCCCTGAGGGGTGGTGAGAACTGAGGGTGGGGGATGTAGGGATGGGGTGAAAGCTCATCAGGCACAGGGAAGGTGTTAAGGGCAGGGAGATAGATTGGATGCATGTCTTAAGGCAGGTGGCTTAAGCTGACTAGAGTAGGGGAAGAATAGAAGGAAACTACTTGGGAGGCTGAGGGTGGTGAGGCCTGGGTGGGCCAGCCAGAGTGGCAGAAGCAGGAAAGGGGGTGCGGCACAGGGAGCTGAGTGCAGTTTGAGCTGCACGGACCCTGAGCTTTGCAGGATATCAGTCTGGAGCTTGGGAGGGAGAGAGCTCCCTGGAGGCTGCGATTGGAGAGGTTGAGTAGGGGCCTGATGCTGCTCTGAGAAGTGAGGCTGATTGGAGAGAAGGGCCGATGGATAGGCTTCTGCAGAGAATGCCTGTGTTTAAGAGGCAGCAGGAGAAAGAGGAAGGACCGCAACAGGTGGGAAGGAACCAGGCCTGGCCCTTGAAAGCCTGCAGAGGATGAGGATGACAGGGTGGCGTGTGGCTCATAGGCCGGGAGGGAGCCCTGCTGCCTGCGGCGGCTCAGAGTGTGGTCCTGGGCACCTCTGCAGGGGCAGTGGAGACAGAAGTCTCAGTGCCGCTCAACAGTACCTATTAGGCACCAGCTGTGTGCCAAGCCATGTGCTCCAGACCCTTGGAGCAGCAGCTCTGGCCCCACCTCGGGGCTTGTTAGAAGTGCAAACCCTTGGGTCCTGTCCATACCTCCTGAATGAGCATCTGCAACATAACAAGGTCCCGGAGTGAGCGCTGCACAGTGACACCGGGGCACATGGGGAGGACGGAGGTGACAGTGTGCACTCCTGTTCAGAGCTGCTGTGGACGGGAGGACCACACCCCCCCCACCGCGAGCCCTCTCTCACCAAATGTTTGAAAGAAGAACCAATGTACAACCATCAGGGGCTGTTGAAATGGCTCTGGTAGGCTTCAGAATATTCATATGTTCATCCACCAAATATTTATTGAGTGCCTTCTGTATACAGGAGATGTCAGAGAACAGAAGGGTATGAGACAAGATTGCTCCCTCAGAGCTTGCATTTCAGGGAAAAGAGGCAACACGTAGATGCCAGGGGGTGCTGTTCTGGCAGGTGTCTGCGAGGGTCTGAGGGGTGAGCCAGGCTCTCAGGGAGCATTTCCCTCAGGGAGACCCAGAGCAGGAAGGGCCAGAGTGGCTAGAGGTGAGAGCTGGCAGGAGTGACGGTGATGAGGGCCTCCATCGGAGGTGTGGCTTGTGTTCTGGTGGACCTCTGCCTAGGGAGGGAGCTGCAGGGAGCAAGTGGGCGCAGGAGCAGCCAGGAGAAGACGAAGCAGCCAAGGGTTATTGTCTTGGTGTCTAAGGGAGCAGAGTCACTGATATGTGAGTTTGAGCGTCACAGCTCTGTGACGTGAGGGCCCTGTTGCCCACGGGTCAGCAGTGAAATACGTTAGTGCTAAGCCTCTCAGGGAGGCCAGTCTGCGGGCTTCCACAGGAGGCTTCTGTGGGGAGCCGTGGGACTGGGCGAGCTCAACGGGGAGTGCAGAGCAGGCCAAGCCAGGAGCCCCCAGTGGCAGCAGGGAGAGGCGTGGGGGCAGGAGAAGCCCAGAAGCGTAGCTCTCCTCCTGCCACATTTGACGGTGCTGGCCCGCTCCCCGCATATTGCCATCCGTGGGACCCTGGTACCATGGTGGCTGCAGCACCTGAAGCTCCAGGCCTGGCCTGCACCAGTTTTCTGTATTATGCTTGCGCTGTTACTTTTTCTAAAGAAGCAAGTATTAAAGAGTTTTTGTTGAAGAATCAGGCCAGAGCATCATCTTTCTTTCGTAGAAAGGAGAATTCCATAAATTGGCTGATGCCAAGATATTTCTGAGTGACTGCCTGGCCTGTGACAGCTGTGTTTCTGCAGAGGAAGGAGTCCAGGTTTCCCAGCAGAACGCCAAGGACTTCTTCCGAGTTCTGAACCTTAACAAGGTACGGCATCCTAGGCGCTTTCTGGCGCCAGAGGTGGGTGGAGGTCAAGGTGAGGCATGAAGCCTCTGCTCGGGCTTGGGGAGTGCATCTTGGCCCTGGCCCTGTGTCCCTTGCTGTAGTTGACCCTCTCCATAGCCCTGTCAGAACAAAACCGCACCCACAGTCACACTCCCTCATTGATGTGGGCAGCAACTATGGCCGGCACCACCGACCAGGCTCCCCTGGCTTGGGGGAGGCCTCTGAGTGCTTGGTCATGGGATGGTGTGGTGGCTCAGCTGCTGCCGCTCTGCCTCTGGGGCATTCTCAGAGGCAGGGCTTCTGTCCTCACAGGCTCTGCGTCCTGGGGCAGGGCTGTGGTCTTTCAGTTCATCCCTGCAGACTCCCTGTACAGACGGAACTACTCAGTGTCACTTGTATTCCAGTAGTGACAGGAAGACAGGTGAAGGGGAAAGACAGGAAAGGCGGAGGCAGATGAGGCTGTAAAGCACATCTCTCTTCGCCCTCACTCTGGCCTGGGGTGTTTCTGTGCTCTCACAGCTGCTTCCCAGGAAGTGTGTGTACCGGCTCTACACACCGTGCTGGGCACTTTGGCCCACGTGAGGCCCAGGTTTTTTTCTAGGTGTACTGACTGCAGGTAACAAATTTTTTCTTTTCCAGTCTTTGTATATCTTATTTCTTCTTCTTATGGTATTGTCTAGGACCTTTAAATCAACCTGAAATAGCAGTAGTGATAAAAATAGTACTAATGTCAGGACTTCCCTGGCAGTCCAGTGGTTGAGGCTCCACTCTCCCAATGCAGGGATCGCAGGTTCGATCCCTGGTTGGGGAACTAAGATCCCACATGCCACGTGTGGCGTGGCCAATTAAAAAAATAATAATAATAAAATTAAATTAAAAAAATAGTACTAATGTCTTGTTTCAGACTTTAGTGGAAATGCTGGTAAAGTTTTACTATTAAATAGATGTTTGCAGAATCTTTTACTATTAAAGAGATGTAGATACTCATACCAATCAGCATTTTGGCTATAGAAAATGGATACCCAAGTCAGACTAGCATAAAAAGGAAATGCTTAGTTATTTCATGAAACTGAAAGCTTAGAAGTGGGAGAGGTTTTGGGTTTGGCTGAGTCAGTCAGTCAGGGCTGTCATCAGGAAAAAGCAGTTTCTATTTCCCTGCTGCCCTCGGCTCTGGGCTCAGGCTGATCCCCTCTTGGTCATAAATCGGCTCCCTCAGAGGAGGTGATATTTGAGTGAGAATGAAGTGAGGAGTGCGTCCTCGCAATTCCCTGGGCAGGGTGTCAGACAGAGGGGCAGGAAGTGCCGAGTCTGGCTCCTGAAGCTGGGGACAGACCGCCCTCTGCTCTTCCTCCTCCAGTAGCATTTGAAACTTGCACCCCCTTGTTCCTGCTTCCAAATTTATATTAGGATGCTGCTGGTCACAAACCACAGAAACCATGCCTGGCTGGCTCGGGCATCATAGGAGTTGGTGAGGGAGCTGGAGGTCGGTGTGTGCCAGCTTGGTGCCCTGATGGATTTGTTGGGTGTGGGTTTCCCAGGCGTCACGTGAAAGTGAAATCCCATCCAGAGGAGACAGGCAGCCTCAGCATTGTCTCGCCTGAGCTTCGAGGCAGGGGCATGGGGACAGGACCAGACTGTCCTGTGACCAGTCCACGGGTAGACTGTGGTGGAAGGTGACCACTGAACACCTCTGTCCAGGTTTCTGCTTTTCCTCATTTGCAGGCAGTGTCTGACCTTAACAGTCTCTGTCATGATAATCCTGCATCTTCTCTCCTCTAATCCCAGGTCAAGGGATCCCACTGCTGACTTTCTAATGCCCGACATGCTTGCTCATGCTGCTCCCCTGGGTTACATCCTGCGTGTCCGTGATGAGTCAGCATTCTTCTAAACTCAAATTGTTCATATTTTTCTAGGGATTTCTTGAACTGCCAGCATCTGGTTTTGGATTCAGGGTGTGATAGCCTGGTTTCACGCTTGTTTGTTTGGTATTTATTAAAGACTTCACAGAAAATGAGGATCATCTACTACTTAAAAATTTGCTAAAATTTGCCACTAAGTGACCTGGGCTTGAGGTCTCTTGGGGGCAGACCTCAGGGCCCCATTTTCATGTATTTTCATTGTTATGGGTCATTTCAGTTACTTACAGTCCAATATTGTACATAACTTTTATTTTTCCTTTAAATTTATCCATTTTCTCCAGATGTTTGCATTTATGTATAATATCGATGTATATATTTCTGATTTAATATTGTTTTTAAAATTGATAAAATCTCTTGGAATGTCTCATTCTTTTCATTCTTGTTTTTTTCTCCTTTTTCTTTGTGCTTGCCAGTGTCTTGTATATTTTATTAGTTTTTCCATAGGGCATCTGTTACATTCTGTTTGTTCTAGACTTTTCACGAAGGTGTCTTACTTTCACTCCTTGTGTAATCACCACATGTACAATGTTCTTCTCTATTTCTCCTAGAAATGTGATACCTCAAAGCACAAGGTGCTGGCAGTGTCAGTATGTCCTCAGTCTCTGCCTTATTTTGCTGCTAAATTCAGCCTCAGTGTGACTGATGCATCCAGAAGACTCTGTGGCTTCCTCAAAAGTCTTGGTGAGGTGCCTTTTGATATTATTTATAGCAAACAAATTTGATTTAATTTGAATTTATAACTTGAGTTTTTAACTGCCCTTTTAATCTCTAGAGTTCAATTTTCAAGGGCACAGGATAGGTAAGAACTTCCATGAGAGTTTTGTGGAACATAAGAGGACCGTCTCTCTGACCCATGCATGGTAGGCTGGTGTCACTTACCCTCTTGCCATGCAGATGGGTGTTGTGTTACGGCCGGGCTGGCCCCTCCAGGAACAGCAAATGACCATCTTAGGGCACGTAGCTGGGGACACCTGGGACCCACGCTTGCCCAGCAATGTCGAGTCGCCTGGCTCATAGTGGTTACAGAGGGCGTTTATTCGATAGAGAATCACATCTACGATGATTGGCATCTGGTTTCCCAGGAAGCTCTGAAGATCAGAGCAGGAAGGGAATGGGCTATGTCCTTTGTGTGAAGAATGAAAGGTCAGTACGTGAGGACTCAAATGTGAATGAATACTAGAGTAATACTGCCTCAAACAGTGATAAGAGTGCTTCTGTCTTGTCTGTCATGTCAGACTAGAACTTCCCCTCCAACCCAGAGTGTCCTACAGGTGGGCTCAGAAGAGGAGAACTTGAGCCATTTGCCAAATAAGAGTTTTTACTGTTCCTCAATGGATTTTTAAAGATGTAAACGCATTGGGATTACTAATAAAATAAGATGACATGTAGACTAAATGTCCTCGCACTGGTCTGCCTGCCTCACTGCTCCGTGTTGCTTTCCACGTGGAGCTGTTTCTCGGTGCACTGCCTGCCACAATCAAAACTAAGGCTGCAGCTACCAGCGTGGACTCCTTAAGTCATCCTTTATGCTTTTAATCTTAAAAAGCCTAAGGTTAGGGCTTCCCTGGTGGTGCAGTGGTTGAGAGTCCGCCTGCCAGTGCAGGGGACGCGGGTTCGTGCCCCGGTCCGGGAAGATCCCACGTGCCGCGGAGCGGCTGGGCCCGTGAGCCATGGCCGCTGAGCCTGCGAATCCAGAGCCTGGGCTCCACAACGGGAGAGGCCACAACAGTGAGAGGCCCGCGTACCACAAAAAAAAAAAAAAAAAAAGCCTAAGGTTAGCTTAGTTTTACCAGAGATCGAAGTTATTAGATGCTCTGTCTTCTCATAGTGAAAGGCCCTATTTTTGGGGGGGGATTTTTAAAAAATAAATAATTGGGCATTATGTGTTAATATTAATAAAGAAAATATATCCACAGTGAAACTGATATTTTTAAGGTAACTCTTTAAGGTGACACAATATTTATAATATTTCTTTATTATTTTTTATAAATTTATTTTTATTTTTGGCTGCATTGGGTCTTTGTTGCTGCGCGTGGTCCTTCTCTGGTTGCGGCAAGTGGGGCTACTCTTCGTTGCAGTGCACGGGCTTCTCATTGCAGTGGCTTCTCTTGTTGCAGAGCACGGGCTCTAGGCACACGGCTTCATTAGTTGTGGCACGTGGGCTCAGTAGTTGTGGCTCGTGGGCTCTAGAGCGCAGGCTCAGTAGTTGTGGCGCACGGGCTTCATTGCTTCTCGGCATGTGGGATCTTCTTGACCAGGGATCGAACCTGTGTCCCCTGCATTGGCAGGCAGATTCTTAACCACTGCTCCACCAGGGAAATCCCCATAATATGTCTTTTTTGTTGTTGTGGTGGTGGTGGTGGTGGTGGTGGTGGTAGTACGCGGGCCTCTCACTGCCGTGGCCTCTTCCATTGCGGAGCACAGGCTCCAGACATACAGGCTCAGCGGCCATGGCTCACGGGCCCAGCCGCTCCGCGGCATGTGGGATCCTCCCGGACTGGGGCACGAACCCGCGTCCCCTGCATCGCCAGGCGGACTCTCAACCACTGCGCCACCAGGGAAGCCCCATAATATTTCTTTTTAAGAATAACTGGCTGCTTTTAAGGTTTAGACCAGCTGCAGATATTAAAATTATTTGCTTGCTTTACTTTATTGTAATTGAGAGCACATTCTTTTGTCTTAGGTTTATTTTCCAATATTAAGAACTTATTTGCAGTAACATGGATGGACTTGGAGGGTATTATGCTAAGTGAATTAAGTCAGACAGAGAAAGACAAATACTGTGTGATATTTCTTATACGTGGAATCTAAAAAAATATAATAAGCTAGTGAATATAACAAAACAGAAGCAGGCTCACAGATAGAGAACAAACTAGTGGTTACCAGTGAGGAGAGGGAAGAGGGGGAGGGACACTATAAGGGTGGGGGATAAAGAGGTACAAATTATTAGGTATAAAATAAGCCGCAAGGATATATTGTACAACACAGGGAATATAGCAAAAAAAATTTGGTTTTTGGCCACACCATGCGGCTTGCAGGATCTTAGTTCCCTGACCAGGGTTTGAACCTGGGCCATGGCAGTGAGAGTGCTGAGTCCTAACCACTGGACCGCCAGGGAATTCCCTATAGCAAATATTTTATAATAACTATAAGTGGAGCATAACCTTTAAAATATGTGAACCACTATATCATACACCTGTAACTTATATAATTCTGTATATCAACTATACTTCAGTTTTAAAAAAAGAAAAATATTTATTAAGAAAAGAATAGCTAGTTAAAAATCAACTTAATAAAGGTATGCTCAGCCAGTTTACTCATTTTGTTTATTTTAAAGATATCAAAGAGCATTACAGACTGGAATTTAATTTAGCCAGTGAATTGAAAGAGAATACTGCTGGTACCTTGTAATATTCCATTAATTTACATATGGAGTACGGTAAGGTGTTTGTGTACATGTAGAGGGGAAAAGAGGAAGCAGGAGAGAGAATATATATGTTTTATTGTGAAAAATGATACGTGCTGTTGTTTGAAAGAGTAAAGGGCACAGTCTCCTACTTCGGCAGCTATCGATGCTTGTGGAGTCTGCCCTTTCAGTTTGTCCCTGACACTCCAGACCCTGAGAATAGATCCCACATTCTGTGATGTGGAGCCGAATGCGCCTCTCTTCCCTGCAGGGGTGCATTATGTCTTCGATACAACAATCGCTGCAGATTTCAGCATCCTGGAGAGTCAAAAAGAATTTGTGCGTCGATTCCGCCAGCACAATGAGGAAGAGCCCACGTTACCCATGCTGACCTCTGCCTGTCCTGGTGAGCACAGGGCCTGCGGCTGGGCCTCTGGGTGCCTGAAGCACCTTTTCACATCAGTCTACGTTTGGGGGCAGGCCTAGGCAGTGGATGAGGTCAGGGGTCAGTGGGTCTTGGGGAGTAGTTTCAGCCTTGAGTAGTTTTACGTCGACCAACATATTTATTAAAAGTATGACATATTTCAAATGTCCAAACAATTATAGATAATATGAACACCCATGGATCTTTTGCCAACTTAAATAGAAGTTACATAATAAAAAATATTTCTTTACATTAATAGTAGATTCCATCCTGGAGCAATTTTTAAACCAGTCTTTAATTAGTTTTATTATATAGAGCTTGGTGCCTGAGGTAGAGAAATTTTATCACAGGTTTTTTAATTCTGGAAAAATAGAAAGTTTTGGAAAAAGAAAATGTTTAAAGATGATGCGTAAGGGAAGGGAGGAAGTGCTGTACTGGTAAGTGACATTTAGTGAAAAAATTATTTCTAAATAAATCAGGTCTGTGAGAGCCCAGTTATGGTCTACATAATCTTAGGTTTTTGTTCACGTTTCTATTTTCAGTTTACCTCTCCTCCCCCACCATGGTTCCAAATTTTTCTAGCATTTTACATGTCGCCCATCAATCATTAGGATTACGATTTAATAAAGTTGAACGTTGACATTATGGTTGCTTAGAATTTGGAAATACTTTCCACCCAGTCGTAAAACCATGGAAAGCAAATTTGCCATCTGTCCAAGAGGCCCATGGGTTGATTCATTAACTGAGCGATGTTGTTCAGCGGCCCATGGGCCGGTGAGAGGTCATCAGCATCAGGTGGGGCTTATTTCCCGTGTGTAGGTTGTCCTCCTGGAAAGATGACCCCCCACGTGGATGCTCCCAGCTCTCCAGGCGTGTCAGGCAGTTTCTGTATCCAGAGTCTATGTATAAACTGACTCTAAATGCACACTTTGCTGGACCGTGGTGTCCACTTCTGCATTTACGTCCTTGTAGGTGTTTTTGCAGCTGCTTAGGAGTAGATATGCACAGCTGAGGTCTCGGGGAACCACCTGGCTCTCCAAGGGCACTGCAGAGATGCCCCTGCCCCTGGGATCCCAGCACCGGCTCCTTGTGGGGCCCTCACTCAATGCCACACAGCCATTCACTGTGGCTCATTCCCACCCATCCAAGGAAGAGGCAGTATAAAATGACCCGAGCTCGGCCTGTGCCCCCAGGGCGGTGGTTCCAGACTTCCCATTCCACGTTCCTGTTGGCAGGATCACAGGAATTCCTGTGCTGTCCTGACACCAAACCTTCAGATAGCGATGGATTCCTTATGTGGGAGGCCCTGTTGGAATGGAGCCTGGGACAGAAGCCTCCACTCCTGGCAGGAACTAGCCCTGCTGACCTGGGTAGTAAGCAGGTGGTTGATTCCTGCAGAAAGCAATGGGCCCTCTGTCCTTGGAGTGAGCGCAGCACTGGTGGAGACCTGGGCTGTCTGCTGTTGCTGCAAACCAGCCACTCCCCCTCCTCCAGCTTGGTGTTTGCTGCATTTGGTGGTCTCCCTGAGCTGCTCAGGGCTGTTTACTCGTGGGTTTGGAGCTTCTCCGAGTTTTCTTCCTAGATAATGATGCATTTTCCTTCGGGAGCTCTTCGTAGCTAAGCCAGTTAAAACTGTATCTGTTGTTCATGTTTATGCCACCTCTCAAATTTGGGGAGATGAGGTGAGATCTGGTTCGGACCTAACCCTTTTCTAGAATTTGGTGCTGATGTTTTGCTTCCCTGTGACAACTTAGGGAAATTAAAACAACACCAAGTCGGACGATTTGACCTGGTGCGCAGAATCAGGCTATAGGTGGTCCTGGACTGACTTGCCAGGCTTCTGCACACAGGTTCCCTATGTCCCAGTCATGCTTCCTCAGACTGGAGGGCAGCACGTCCAGGCCGGGATAGGGACATCTGGGCAGGCCCTTGCTGCCCACAAGCCAATGGAGCACCACCTTGCCGACGCACCTTTGCCCAGCGGGGGTGGGTGGGAGAGGGGGTATTGAGCTGCTCAGCTCTGGACATGCTCACGGGCCTTGGGCTGTGTGATATCCTGCCAAGAGCACTCATTGAGCTGAAGTGTGGGAAATAATCTCTCCAACCCAGCAGAGTGTCTGGAGAGCGGGAACCTTGTGCCAGGCACTTCTCTGAGCAGGTTCCCTTTCTACCTTTAGAGAGGGTCACTGTGAAGAGGTGGGTAGTCTGACAGGGTGGGATTTGGGTGCCCTACCCACACCCATGCTGCCACCAAGTTGGGGGGCCAGCGGGGCTTACCAAGCCCCACGCCGGTGCTGGTGGCAAGTTCTGATCAGGGGTGCCCGTGAGAAAGTGCTAGCCTGTCTGGTGTCTGTGCCAGGTGCTGTGGACCCTGTGACCCGGTTCCTCCTCCTCATGCCTGTTTGGTCCTCTTCCCCGCCCTGGCCAGGAGGTTCTCCGGGGCCCTGGCTCCTACCGCCTGGTGTTCTGCCTGATCTTGTGTGAGGCCTTCACAGCACATAGCACATTCACCCGCAGCATGGAGCTGGGGTCTGCCTGAGAGCCGAGTCTGCATGTGTGGGCACTGGCGCTGAGACCAGGGTGCACAGGGGCCTTACAAAGCCAGACCTGTGGTGGGAGTGGCCTTGAGCCCGCAAATGCTCAACGACCTTTGATAGTTTTTCTTTTTTCTTTTTACTTATTTATTTATTGGCCACGCCATGCAGCTTGTGGGATCCTAGTTCCCCAACTAGGGATTGAACCTGGGGCCCCGGCAGTGAAAGCGCTAAGTACTAACCACTGGACCACCAGGGAATTCCCTAGTTTCTCTTTTTTAATGTGAACCATTCTGTGTACATGTGCAGAGGCTGGGAACGAGGGGAGCCATCCTCCAGCAGCATTTCTCTTAGGGGCTTATGCTGGTGACCATGGACATTGCCTGAGTATGCTCAGGCCTGCAAGCAGGTGATGGCTGTGGTTTGAGTTTGTTCAGATGAGATTGGCTGGTGCTTGCTGTTCCTCCTTCCGGGAGTGGGCATGGGGAGGCGGCTGCCCCAGGGTTCTGGTGGGCAGCTTGTCTCCAGGCTTCCTCGCCCCCGCTCCCCCCCCGACACCCCTTTCATGGTGCTGTGGTATGCACACCAGACACTGCTGTAGGATCAGCAGTGTCACCAGACGCTCTCCTCACCAGGTCGTGCCCAGCGGGAGAAGGGAGCAGGCTGTTGCTCCTGCAGGTTGAGCTGCTGGCTGTTTGGTCCGCTGACCTTTCTGACCTGCAGTCCGCCCCGGAATCTATGGCAGCGGTGGTGCACTCACAAGGCATTGTGGGAGTCAGCGACTCAGGGGAGATGCTAAGGGCCGTGCTGGGCATGCCGTGGGCACGCTGCAGGTTGTGCTGCTTATTGTGCATTGCTTGGGGGTGTGGGTTTCTCATATTGCATTGTCCTAACAGTGGGCAATTACTGGGCTGTTAATTTCCAATAGGTGAGTGAAGCTGGGTAGGCCTGGTGGCCATTGGCTCCTGTCTGAACTGTGGCCACCCATCCTGGCTATGAGAACAACTTTGCAGCTGGCAAGGTGGAGCTGGAACCAAGCCGCCCAGGACGCCACCTCATAGCTGCTCCTTCAAGCTTGTTCTCAATTTGGGGAGACCTGCAACCCCAGCTCTTACCTTCCTCTTGCTCTGTTCTGTCTGGTCTGGGGCCGAGGGAGGCGTGCATTCCCGGCACCCTCCAGTCTTGTGGCAGACGCACCTGGGCTTCCCGTGGCCGAGCCGCTGAGGAGAGGCGGTCTGGTCAGAGGGAGCCTGTCACGCACTCCTGAAAGAAGACGTGTCCTGCTCTACTCCGGGTGAGGCAGCCACGAGGAGCTGACACGGGGCCCTTTCCTCCTCAGGCTGGGTCCGATATGCTGAGCGGGTGCTGGGTCACCCTGTCACCCCCCACCTCTGCACTGCCAAGTCTCCCCAGCAGATTATGGGATCCCTGGTGAAGGACTACTTTGCCAGACGGCAGGTAAGCCGGCCTGAAGGGCAGCATGCAGGTCAGGCAGCGAGCTTCCATGTGAGGACAGGTGCTGATGGGAACTCAGGGCAAGCGAGGGAGGGCAGGGGAGGTTCCACCGGGCGTGCAAGGTGGTCTCAGCCCCAGGCCCTGCTGATTGAGGGGGCATCCAGACACCTGGTCACTCAGCTTCCAGCTTCTGGCATTGCCACCAATTCCTGCTCAGCCAGGGGCACGGAGAGGGGCGGCCTGGTCTCTTGGGAAGCATCTGGAAAGTCTGCAGGGAAAACGGCTGGGCGTTCATTTACAGTCCAGCAGCGGCTTGTTGTCACGATGTTTGGTCACCACGTGCATAGTTCAGGGGAAACAGGCCAGCTTCTGGCTTCTCCCTGTGAGTGTCCAGGCAGCAGGTCTTGAGCGAGGTGGCTCCGTGGGTGGGCTTGGGGGTGCTGCGGCTCAGGAACTTGGTCTGTGGGAGCCGGGTCTTGGACCCCGAGAAAGCACCAGGCCTGCTCCCTCGTGGCATGTTCTGGGTCCAGCGCATTAAGCTGCCCCCTCCCTTCTGCATGGCCCCCAACATGGATTTGCTTTTCCTGCACAGAACCTGTCCCCAGACAAGATTTTCCATGTCATCGTGGCCCCTTGCTATGATAAGAAGCTGGAGGCCCTTCAGGAAGATGTTCTCACGGCTTCGAGGGGTTCCCGGGGCACTGACTGCGTGCTAACCTCAGGTGAGGGTGGGGCCTCGGGAAAGGCAGCAGGGGGAGGCCAGCCCCACGGCCAGTGCGTGTCCGCGGTGAGGGCCTGACACACAACCACACTGGGGACACTGAAGCTTCCTCCTTCAGAGCAAAGCAGAAAGCACATGTGAGACCGGGGACATTGCTGGGGGACTCCTCGTGGAGGCCCTGCCCCTGGACTTGTGCAGAGAGCCCGCAGCACCTTCTCAGTGTTGGGATGGGAGTGATTCCCTGGAATCCTCAAGACCCATTCGGAATGCTGCCATCAGTTGAGAGGTAGATTAAGTTTTTGCTGAAGCCCAGCTGGGTGTACTTTAAATGGCCTTGAAAACAGGTCCCTACGGCATGGAGGCAGAGTGGCTGGCTCTCTGGCAACCTCCGAGGACAGTGGGTCCCCTGACCAGAAACTCCCCACATGGAAGCCCGTGGAAAGGTCCCCACCGCACAGGCTCCTATGGCGGTGATGGGGGTGAGTGGGGTGGGAGAGCCTCAGCCACAGCCCTCTGCTCACCTTAGGTGATGGGTTTTCCTAAGAAGCACACTCGGGCATCTTTTCTTTGAATACAGTAGATTTTTACTCTTTTTCACAGATGTTCAGTCTTCTCACACACACCTGACACCACAGCAGTTGATTCAGGATACACCCTTAGCGTTAAGGGTTTCTTCAGGATCCCTTGTGCAAAGGGAGATACAAAAGTGGTCCTGATTTTTGATCGGTCTTGTTGCAGATAACTGACATCCTATCCACATGAAAGCTTTCCACTCAGGAAACAAAAACACTGGGAGACGTTTGTAGAAGCCCCCGTTTCAGGGGCAGAAGGAGGAATTAGACTCTTCCCTGGCATTTCATCAGTGTTACTTTGCATCTGTTGCCTGTGACAGGCGTGATGACCAAGGTCATTGTAACCTAGAATGTCCTCCGGGGGAAGGAGGTGACACCGGGAGCAGCTCCTGAGGAAATGTGGGCCGTGTCCTGTCACGGCATCTTATGTCGCTTCTTTGTCTGTAGGTGAAATCACTCAGATGATGGAACAAAGTGACCTCTCGGTGAGAGACGCTGCTCTGGACACTCTGTAAGTGGCTTTGCAGGGAGACGCACCCTTGCACCTTGGGGGCCTCCTGTGTGACCTTGTGACCTCTGCCAGGCGCATGTCCCAAGGCCTCCCTCCTTTACAGTGAGGCCACATGCCACACTGAGGCATGGGTGTGGTGAGGCCCCTGGCCTCGGGGGCCACTCCCTTTGTTGCCCCACTACGTACGACCCTTGGCTCTGCATAGAGCATGCGCAGCACCATGGAGTGGACACCAGCACCCCCCACTCCTGAACTTCACATGTTCCTGACGTTACACCTGGACCTACTGGGGGATGGGGGCCACCTCCAGACACAGAGTGGCTCCCTCAGGTCCCTTTGCCCAAGAGCAGCAGACTGGGTTTCTGCCATCAGTGGTGACCCCAACCACTGACCGTAGTCCTGCTGCATCCTGTTCCCCAGAGTGTACACAGACTGCAAGAGCACACGAGGGCCACAGGGCACACACGGGCTGCGCAGCAGATCCTTCCGGCAGTGACGTCAGGCCCACGTGTGGCCCTGGTGTGGAAGGCGGACTGTAAGCATAGGATGTAAGCGACTGGTGTGCCTGTGGCCAGAGCCTGTGCTTGGGCCCAGGCTGACCCAGAGGCCTCGTCCTGGCCGGGCACAGATGGTGTGCCCTCTCAAGTGGCCCTCAGATGCCTAGTTCTCATGCCCCGAGTTGTGAGGTTCTAAGGGTCGTACCCTTCACACACGTGCAGCCAGAGGAAAGGAGTCATTCGGGCAGCGGTGGGTGCGCCTGCACCTGCAGGCTTCATGTCAGCCAGTGAAACCCAACACAGATGAGGTTTTTGCCCAAAGTCTAAATACTTATAAAGGTTTTCGCAACCTTGGATCATAAATCTTAGGGAGTTGGATTTAATTCTTGCTGTCACTTTTCCTGCCTGGTGAGGTTTGGAGACATGAAGGAAGAGGAGGTTAGACGCCATGACGGAGCCAGCTCCGACGGATACCTGGCGCACATCTTCAGACATGCGGCCAAGGAGCTGTTCAACGAGGACGTGGGGGAGGTCACCTACCGCACCCTGAGGTGTGTGGGGCTGGGGTGGCCTCTGTCTGTCTTCTTGTGTGGTCAGTGCTGCCTGTCAGGTGTAAATTCTATAAATAGGACCCCCGCCCTGCAAAGCCAGCTGCAGGTCCGGGAGGGAGGTCCTATTTATAGAATTTACACCAGTCAAGATCGAAAGGCCTTTTATGTGTTATTCACAGACTTTTAAATTTTGCTGACACTCCAAACTTAGACTGGAAATAATCCTCAAACCACAGAGGAAGGACCCTACAGATGAAAGTCTGTGCTGTTGATTTTATAGGAACAAAGACTTCCAGGAGGTCACCCTCGAGAAGAGCGGGGAGGTTCTCTTGCGCTTTGCTGCTGCTTATGGCTTTCGAAACATCCAGAACGTGGTCCTAAAGCTGAAGAAGGGCAAGTTCCCGTACCACTTTGTGGAGGTCCTCGCCTGTGCCGGGGGTAAGACTCAGGGGCCCAGGCTGAGCTGGGCACCTCCGAGCCCTGTAGGAAACGGGCCCTGTTGGCCACCCCCAGCCTCACTCAGCTCCAAGGGCTTTGTGGGAGTGTGGATGCTGCCCTGGTGGTTGTGGCGTGATGGTCCCTCCCTCTCACACCCACATATTGGAAAATGCAGGCTGGGAGATGTCACCTTGGAAAACCTCTTGGGGACATGGTCCCAGAGAAGAGTTGCTTGGGTGACACCAGCTGAGAGCCGGCTCGTGTGGCAGCTGGTGTCGAGAACACTGAGACTGCCTGGTAGCTTGAATGGCCCCTACCTCCTCCAGCCAGGTTTGTCAGTGAGTGATGGGAGAGACCCGTGTGATGGATGGAGGCCGATGAGAGGGGGTAGGGGTCCCGCAAGAGGACCTGCTGGTGGAGTCGGGCAGGAGGGAAGCGTGCGGCCCCCATGGCCCATCAGGCCCCTTGGTGGTGATAGAGCCAACTCAGAGAGGGGGTCAGGGATGTCTGTACCATTCTGGGGTGGGGGGTGCCCACAAGATACACAGGTGGAAATACCTGGGCGGGGGGGAGACGCGGATCCAGGTGCGAGACGGGCTCAGGGAGAGGAGGCCCCAGTGCGGGTGGCTGAGGGCAGAGAGGCGAGCGCTGGCCGTGGGGGATGGGCAGCCTTGGGGACCTCGCTCCAGGGACCAGGACACGGAGGGCAGATCCCATGGTCTGAGTGGAGGAGTGGACAGGAGATGAGGACGAGGAGGCAGCGGGGGAGCTGTGGGCTTGAGGGGTCCATGCAGGCCCTCCAGGAGAGGCACCCCATACCTGCATGCCGATCAGGGTAGAGGCTCAGCAGGACTCACTTGTGCCCTGTAGTTAGAGCATCAGCTGGGGGAGCAGGAGCTGGGATCTGAGGAGAGAGAAGCAGCCCCTGGGCAAGTGAGATGTGAGGTCCAGAGGGCAGCTGTTGGGTACAGCCAAGGGATAAGCGGAGGGAGGTTTGGAAATTTGCTGCAGATTCTTTTATTTTTATTTTCATGTTTTTATTTATTTATTTGGCTGTGCCGGGTCTTAGTTGCGGCACGCAGGATCTTTGTTGCTGCGTGTGGATCTTTTAGTTGCGGCATGCTGGATCTTTAGTTGCAGGCACATGGGATCTTTAGTTGCGGCATGCAAACTCTTTAGTTGTGGCATGTGGGATCTAATTCCCTGACCAGGGATCAAACCCAGGCCCCCTGCATTGGGAGCGCAGAGTCTTAACCACTGGACCACCAGGGAAGTCCTGCTGCAAGTTCGCTTAAATGAATTTTTATCTTACAAGTCATGACATCATCTAACACGTTTGAAAATAAGTAGGGCCAATACATAGGAGGCATGTTCCTTATTCAGGCCGAGGTGTTAGGGTGTTGGGCTCATGGGTCTCCATCCACCGTCCCCCTCCCCTGTGCAGCCCAGATGTGGATGCACACATTATGTAGACACCAGTGATTTAGCTGTTCATTAGTAATTTCTATGTTCTCCTGGTTTTGATAAATTTCAAGAGAAACTGGAAATCCAGATTTGCGTACATAGCCACTCACTTCTAAAAGGTTGGCAAGTTATTTCGGCTTTAGATAAAAACATTTCACGGGTAATGTAAATAGGAGGGACTATGAGCCTGTGACCGGGGTCTTGGGGCCCAAGGTCCAGCTCCAGGCTCTGGCCACGAGACACTGCACACTGCTGTCATTCCTCTCTTCCAGAACCATCGTCCCTTTAAGATGAAAGGTGGGGGACTTCCCTGGTGGTCCAACAGTTAAGACTCCGTGCTTCCACTGCTGGGGGCGAGGGTTCGATCCCTGGCCAGGAAACTAAGATCCCACATGCCATGTAGTGCGGCCAAAAAAAAAGGTGAAAGGAGGGAAAGAGTAAGCTCCCTTTGTTTTTCAGGGTGCCTTAACGGCAGAGGCCAAGCCCAGACCGAGGATGGCTGCGTGGACAAGGCCCTGCTGCAGAAGATGAAAGGCATCTACACTGACATCCCCGTGCGGCTCCCGGAGACCAGTTCCCATGTGCAGGAGCTGTACCAGGAGTGGCTGGATGGCACCGACTCCCCCCGAGTCCAGGAAGCCCTGCATACCGCATACCAGGGCCCAGGGCATCCTGCTAACAGCCGAGACATCAAGTGGTGAAGGTCGAGGAGGCTGGGAGGCAGGCCTGTCTGCTGCCTGAGGATGGAGGAGCTGCCATGTGTGGGTATCAGAGACACTGGAAGAAAACAGCTCAGCTTTTCTCTTACTACTTTGGTTTTTCAGAATTCTTTGCTACCCCCATTTGTCAGCAGCCCCCTCCCTCAGTTCGATGAGGTGCTATCTTCGTAATATGTATGTGGTTGGAATATTTTAACGTGAGAGAAGGGTGCCCCAATTTGAGTTTCCTTTAAGACTGAAAAATTCCAAAGAACAAGAATGGAGTCAGAGTACTGTCTTCTGGGCTTAGTGAAAATCCAGAAAGTGTCCTGTGAACAGCTAAGACCCCAGAAATTCTCATACACATGCCTCAGACAGATTTGATGGGGAAATGACAGGAAGTGGGCAGGGTGCGGGGGTCTATGGTCTGCCCAGTTGGCTCTTATTTTTATCCACTTATTTTATTCTTAAAAATGTTTTTGCCAGAATGTGAATAAACTGCATCCTTTAGGAATCAGGGGGCTCATAAATATGAATCTGGATTTTCAGCTTTTCTGGAGAAAAGTTCTGGCAACAGTGGGCCACATTCCTTACTGCTGTGGTGTCCAGAGTGCTGTGTAACAGCCGCCTCCTGGGACCAGACCCTCTAACTGTGGCCCTGCAGGCTCTGCAGCTTATGTCCCAAATTCACGCTTTCACATTCACATTCTTTAAGTGAACTCACCTTGAGGCAGAGGGAGGCCTGCGAAGGGTGATGGGTGTTACAGAGGGAAGGATGGAGAGGCAGCTGCCCTGCTCAGGCTAGGCTGTGTGGTCGGCAGTCAGCCTCCTCCATCCTTCCCTGGGTGGGGTCAGGCAGGTGACGGCCCTTCTGACCCTGAACTTGGGTGAGGCAGCTTCCTGATGGTCCAGCCTCTCCTCGTTCTCCTCCCCGGTGTCCTTCCCACACACCGTGGGCCTGGCTCGTCCACAGGGCTCGGTGAAGCCTCCGTGGCTCCTGACGGGACTCCCCCACCTGGCATGTAGTGCTCATGTGAGCTCGCCTTAAAGAAAGGTGGAAGAGAGCAGTTTACCCACAAACAGAAAGGGCTAGCAAAGAATTGGAAATTATGGAATCATGGAACTCCATGTCAGGGCTTATCCTGTGAAACAAAGACTTCTGTGGATAGGCCTCCAGTTGGTTGTTCAAAGCACTTAAATTTTGTTATCATGGGTGGTGACATTCTTCTTGGATCCCTCAGTGCTGTAAGCCTGAGCTGTTAGATTTCCTTCATCTACTCTATGTTGTATTGTACCTGTATACCTATCTGGGTTGACAACTGGATATAATGTGTGAAATTGTATATTTTTTCCTTTTAACCTATATACAATTGAGTTTCTATCCTCTACAGTAACTGATTATGGAATAAACACTTGAAGAGTGTCTGAGTGTGGAGAGTGCATGAACCAGATGCTGACTCCCCAGCCAGGGGCCTGCGTGTGCCCTCCCTCACCAGCCCCACCCAGGCTACTCCCTTGCGCTTTGGGAGCCAGCACCACCCTGGAGCAGGGGAGCGTCTTTGCCCGAAGCCCTCTGTGGGCCAGGGATGCCAGGAGTCCGGTGGGGCTGCTCTTCTTGCTTCGAAAGCCACCTCTTCCAGCTACAACAAAAACACGCCCCCCCAGGCTGGGGGACGGGGCGTTCGCACATGTGGCGTCAGGTCCTACCCACAGCTGACCTTTGGTTACAGCCACATGAGAGGAAAGTGGAATGAGGATTGGTTTTACTTCGTTATAACTCAAGTGATATGAGCAGTCACAGTAAGGGGTGGCACCATGATCGGGCAGGGGGTGTCTGCTAGTGAGCAGTGCTATCCTGGCATGAGGAGGGGAACAGAATAGGTCCAGATTCGTGTCACACCCAGCAGCTGCCCTACAGGAGTGCTGTTGTCTGAGTCCTGTTGCCACTGATACCTCCAGTGGACCGTGATCGTGTCCTGTAGGTGTGTGTATGTCGGTCATCCTGGTGAATAGCTGTTCTCTAGTGCCCTTGCTCTGGACCATATCCGAGCCCAGATTTCTCAATTCCATTTCCTCCAGGCCTGTCCGCTTGGTCCAGTTCCAGCCAGTGTAGATACTGGTGCTTCCTCCTCAGCTTTGCTGGAGTAAGGACTGGAGTTCATGCACCGCCCACACATCAGTTTGATGCTGGCCTAGGGTGTGAGGCAAGGGCACTGCCTGTTAAAGGCTCTTAAGTTCTGCCACTGACTTAAAGGGAAGCCCAAGCCTGGCTTTTTAACCGAGAAAAAGTGTCTTCTTTTCCGTGTCCCTGTAAAGTGTTCCACGTTAGTTTTACATGGATGTTTCCAAAAGCTTGATGAAAGAACTCAAGCACAGCGTTCTAAGAGTGAAGGGTAGTTACACTCAGTGAGTCATGCAAGTAGTGAATTGTATGAGACATAAAGCACTAGCATTTCTAAGGCTACATTGAAGCTGCCAAAAGCCTAGATTTCTTGAAGGAAAAACTGTCTTTCTTACTGTCTCCTTGTAAAGACTTCCTTTTAAATTAAATTTATAGGGCTTCCCTGGTGGCGCGGTGGTTGAGAGTCCGCCTGCCGATGCAGGGGACACGGGTTCGTGCCCCGGTCCAGGAAGATCCCACATGCCACAGAGCGGCTGGGCCCGTGAGCCATGGCCGCTGAGCCTGCCTGTCCGGAGGCTGTGCTCTGCAACGGGAGAGGCCACAACAGTGAGAGGCCCACGTACAGCCAAAAAAAAAAAAAAATTAAATTTATATAGACTTTTCTTACAAGCTTCATGAAAACTTTTAGGCACAATGTTCTTTGAGTGAAAGGTAATTATTTTCAAGCCGTACGTTTTAAAGACAAGGAGAGCAGGTACCAGAATAGAAGTCTGATTTTTAAATTGAAATCAAATTGCACATACACATACATGCACGTGTGCACACATGTATATGTGTACGTGCACGTGTGTGCATAACTATATGCGCACATATACATACGTGTGCACATACCCATGCATACACATACACGGACACGTGCACGCACACATACGGGCATGTGTGTGTGCGCATACACGTGCATGTGTGCACATATACGCTGACGTGCGTACGTATATGTGTGCGCATACATATATACACAGGCATATGTACGTGCACACGCACATATACATGTGTACACAGACATGCACATATACATATATACACATACACACATAAGCATATACTTGGGCACACGACCTATGAAGTATTGGTATCAATGAGAAGAGCAGGTGCACTTGTGGGCAGTGTCACTCTCAAGAGCCTTTCCTATGACAGTAGCCGCCCAGGGGCCCAATGGGCAGTACCTGAATGGACCCTTTTCTGCATTTGCATGAAGAGTAAACAGTCCGCACTGAAGCTCATCGGTGGAGAAGATTAAGTAATTGTCTGTCCTGACATGGGATTCTAGAGGTTAAATGTGCATGATGGGACATCTCAGAACTAGCGTATGAGCCCCTTTGGTCTCCTTTTTAAATTTTATTTTTTATTTTAATTTTTTTTGTCTGTGCTCTGCGGCTTGTGGGATCCTAGTTCCCTGACCAAGGAATCAAACCAGGGCTCTCGCCAGTGAAAGCTTGGAGTCCCAACCACTGGACCGCCAGGGAATTCCCCTAGTCTCCTTTTTTTAAAGCCAAACTGGGGGGGCAGGACGGGAGGAAGGACATTAAAAAGAACAAGGAGATCAGGAAATCCCTAACGTGGCTCCCTCTGGGGTGGGAGGGAGGGGAACATTGGTGATCAGGTGGACTGCCAGGGTCTCAGAGTTACCACCTATCCTGTGCCAGACTATGTCCCTGTGTCCCACTGCTCGGGACACAAGAGAGGGAGACAAAATGGTCCCAGGCAAAGCAGGTTCTACCGAGATTTGAACTTGAATCTCTGGATTCAAAGTCCAGAGAGCTAACCGTTACGCCTTAGAACCATATGCCACTGTGTCCCTTTGCTGGCCACCCTTGGTCTAAGTGCCCCTGGGAAGGGACAAAAAGGGTCCACAGGTCCCACTGAGATTTCAACTCAGATCCCTGGACTCAGAGTCCAGAGTGCTAACCGTTACATCATAGAACTAGCTGCCACCCCTAGACACCAGGGTCCACAGGCGGACCTTGCCCCACAGCTGGGGACCCAAAAGCCAGATATAGCAGGCAAAAGTGTAAGCTCATAGCAGAGGATGGTTTCGATCCATCGACCTCTGGGTTATGGGCCCAGCACGCTCCCGCTGCGCCACTCTGCTGTACTGTCCTTCCCTCTGAGCCTGCCTGTAACAAGCCCTACAGCCTCCCTGGGGTACAGCCCAGAAGACAAAAGTAAAGGGTGGGGGAGGGAGTCTCCTGCAAGTGCCCTTTTAAGAATAATGTGGATTTTTGCTCTCCCTCCCTCAACTTCTTACCCAGAGAAATCTCTGAATTCACGTCCTTTTCTGCTGTTTTAAAAAAGTCAAGAAACACAAGCTTCAGCCCAGAGTGTCTTTGGACAATGGTGGCAGGTTCTGTATTGCAGCGATGCTGGTTGGATTTCGGAAAAGAACAAAAGCAACGTTTCTCCCCATCATTTGAAAAAGACTCCTAATTTGTCCCAATTATCAATAAACTATCCTTTTAATTCGGCTTCTTCTCTTGACCTACTTCTTCCCCATGGCCAAGGAAGCTGTTTTTTCCATACAAAACGGCTTAAAATTACAGTGTTATGAAATCTTGCTGTTCAGCTTTATAATTTGAAGAAAAAATCAAAAATAACTTTGCATTTCAAAGAGGTAGAAACTATTCCCCCAAGAACATTCTGGAAATAAATCCTTTGGGGGAAAAAATTCGCTGAATTTCTGCTGAACCTTTTCATGTAAAAAGTGTCCATGGAACTTGCCGTTGCAGATAGTAGGGTGTCTCCTCTCTCAAGCCAACAGAATCATCAGGAAAAAGAAACAAAGAGACTGAAACTGCTGGAGTTCTATGGCCAGACTATGAACACCAGGACATTCAAAGGACATGGAACCATTTCTCTTTTTTTTTTAACTTTTTATTTTATATTGGAGTATAGTTGATTAACAATGTTGTGATAGTTTCAGGTATACACCAAAGTGATTCAGTTATACATATACGTGTACCTATAATTTTGTTACATAATATTGAGCAGAGTTCCCTGTGCTATACAGTAGGTCCTTGTTGGTTATCTGTTTTAAACATAGCAGTGTGTACATGTCAGTCCCCAACTCCCTAACTATCCCTCCCCACCACCCTTCCCCCACTGGTAACCATCAGTTCATTCTCTAAGTCTGTTTCTGTTTTATAAATAAGTTCATTTGTATCATTTTTCTTAGCTTCTGCGATATTTGTCTTTATCTGTCTGACTTACTTCACTCAGTATGACAATCTCTAGGGTCCATCCATGTTGCTGCAAATGAGATTATTTCATTCTTTTTAATGGCTGAGCAATATTCCATTGTATATATGTACCACATCTTCTTTACCCACTCATCTGTTGATGGACATTTAGGTTGCTTCCATTTCTTGGCTATTGTAAACACTGCTGCAATGAACATTGGGGTGCATGGAACTATTTCTACAAGCAGGGTTAAATGAAGCCACAGACACGGTATACAGTCCAACACTGGCCACAGTGCTGAGCCGTCAGAATCCCAAAGCCTGGAAGCTGGAGTTCCTGGACCCAGTAAGAACAGGAGCTGTGGCCTTCTTCCCTAGCAGGCTGTGGACCTTCAGCTAGGCAGGGAAGAACTGAGGAATACCCAGGCCTTCTCCCCCCTCCCCCAACCTCTAATCTCCTTACCAGTGCCTCTCATTGGCTGCAGCCACTCAGCTCTCTGGCCCTCCAGCTTCCTGTTGGTCTTAGGGAAGAGGAAGGTAGTGGTGGATCTAGAGGGGAAGCAGAAGACACCCAGAACTGCAGAACACAACGAGAATCCAGACGTACAACCACATTGCCAAGGGCTTTGAAGGGAGAGTGAAGATGAGGGAGGAACTTTAGCAAAGGCCTGGGCAAAGCTACCAGGCAGGGACTTCTGCAACTGTAGTGACACATCCAGCACAAGGGGCACAAGGGGCAGCCCCTGGCTCAGAATATCAAAACAGACCGGCAGTTGCCTTGGGGGATAAGACTCCCTGGAATGCACCCACAAGGCTGTACCGTGAGCCTGAATCGCCACCACCCGGGTCTAGGATGTTGTCTGAGTCTGATAAATCTAGCCACATAGGTACGCTGTGAGGCAAAATGGTGGCCACTGGGAGAAGACAGGGGGAAGCTCTCTGGGCAGCACATCTCATCAATGCCTCAGGCAGGGCCTGAACAAAACCACATTGGAGGGTTGGAGTCAAAGAGCTTTGCCAGTGAGGTGTGGGGATGGACTTTTCTGAACGGGTCCAGAATTTGAGAGATTCATATTCCACACAAAAGCTCTTCCAAAGGTCTCTACTGTGGGAAAGGCTGAACCAGGTGGCCTAGGTAATCTGCAGGTAACTGTCAGACTCTTTCTTCAGCCATCCTAGTGATGCTTGCTTAACCGTCGGGCCGAACTGGCCGTGGGGACAGGGAAGGAGACTCTCCCACTAAGCCTGCCCTGCCTGCCTCCCACGTACAAGTTTTAGTGGCCAACCCTAAATCCCAGTATTGACTGCGGGGCAGAGCGGGCAGCCAGCCACCCGAGGGTGAGGTCACGTCGGAACAGACCCGAATTCCGGACCTGGACTTATTTGCTTTCCATTCGGGAGCCCCACTGTCATCGCGCCCTTCACAACACCGCTCCCAGCAAACCACGGGGCTTTACAATGACAGGTCTCTGCTCGTGGGAAAGGATTTCTCTTTTCAGTACCTCACCACCAGAGGCAGTGCCCTAGAAAGGCGCGTCAGCGCCTATTTGTTTCCTCAGCACAGCTGAGAAGGGAAAGCGCAGGACCAAAGCGAAGGAGCGCTCCGTTCCCGCGGACAATTGTGCCTAATTGCTCGGGAGGAGGCCGCCGCGCTTTCCGCCTGAAGCCCCGTCGAACTCGGGGCCCCAGGCCCACCGCCAAGCGTGGCACCCGCTCCACTCGTCGCCGAAGGAGGCGGCCACACTGCCGCAGACCCAGCCCGGACCTCGCCAGGTCTCGGGGGAACTGGGTTCCTCCCTCTGCACGGCGTCGGCGGTCACGTGGGGGCGGTCACGTGGGAGGGCAGTCACGTGCCCTGCGTAAATCCGTGTCAGGCGGCGGCGCTGCTGCCTACCCCTAGCGGTTGCGTACGTTTCGCATGTAGTGGCGTGGGTCGGGGACCCTGGTGGCCGCGCTGGGGACAGGGCGAACTCCGGGCCTGCCCCCTTCGTGGGGCCGCGCTGATTGATGCCCCTGCCGTGCAGACGCTGCGCGCTCCCGGTCGGGCCCCAGGTGCCCTGCTCCACGCAGGGCACAGGATGGGTGGGGTCTCCAGCTTGTGCAGTTTGGAGCTCCCTTTTTAAGAATACGGAATTAGATACGAAGGTGAATGTTGATAGGAATAAGTAACCACAACAAACTGCAAATTATACACAGCTGATTAATATCACAAACTTTAAACACTTAAAACGTTTCACTAGGACTACCTTGGTGGCGCAGTGGTTAAGAATCTACCCGCCAAGGCAGGGGACACGTGCTCGAGCCCTGCTTGGGGAAGATCCCACATGCTGCGGAGCAACTAAGCCTGTGCACCACAACTACTGAGCCTGAGCTCTAGAGCCTGTGAGTCACAACTACTGAGCCTGCGGACCACAACTACTGAAGCCTGAACACCTAGAGACCGTGCTCTACAACAAGAGAAGCCACTGCAATGAGAAGCCCGTGCACCGCAACAAAGAGTAGGCTCTGCCCACCGCAACTAGAGAAAGCCCACGCGTAGTGATGAAGCCCCAACACAGCCAAAATAAAATTAATTAATTAAAAAAATTTTAAATAAAACATTTCACTAGTTAACTGCCTAACACACCTCATATATTTTTTTCTAATTTTTTTTCTTTTATTTGCAGCATGTGGGATCTAGTTCCTTGACCAGGGTTGGAACCTGGGCCCCCTGCATTGGAAGCGTGGAGTCTTAACCAATGGACCACGAGGGAAGTCTCAATTTTTTCTAAATTTTTGAATGCAGACCTTAATTACTCCTTCATATGGGAATGATTTGGTAATACTGTTTATATATGGTAAATAGATAATTCAGTCTTTTCTTTAGCAGGGTTAATCAAATTTTGCTTTTTATTATTAATAGTTTAGAAAAGATTGTCCAGAGTTGCGTTCTTTTGATGATGTTACATACGCTTTTAGGGTTGCCATCAGACTTGGCCAAACCTATCCTGTATGTCTGGAGGCAGGGACCCACCTCTAATCCGTGGTGGCCTCACAGTGACTTGTTAGGAGCTTTGTGTCATGTATTTCATGTCAGACCAGGAAGAAATGGAAAACACTTTCCATGTTTGCTTTCCTCATCTTCACTAATTGGATCCCATACGTTCTGTGTGTTTCCGACCTCCTTACAGAAGGAGCCTACTCTGTTTTTATGTGATTTGTGTGTGGCCCAAGTAAACATGTTCTTGTGCTTTGTGCAGTCTTCATGATTTTTGACAGTTCTAAAGACATCCACTGATGTGAATGTCTGATGTAAGTGATGTCTGTCTTGTTGAAAACTACACAAGCAAAACAAATACAGGCAATGTTAGTCTTGGAATAGGCTAGTCAACATCCTGTAGCAGTTTTCCTGTTAAAAAGTAACTTTCAAATGTTTTAAGAAACATCTTTTTTGTCCGTTGTACCTTGATTCTTTGTAAATGGAATCATAATTTTGAACGAATGAATTTTTCATTAAACAGGGTTGGGGGAATTAGTGTTCATTCTAACAGGTTTAGTGAAGTAATCAATGAAGTAAAAAATCAGTGGGTGGGGCCACCTGGTGTGTCCTGCTGAGTGGACTGGTTGTGGTTTCCCTTTCTGTTACCATCATCTTCCTTCTGCTTTTTATTCCTTCTGTTTTTTTGTTTGTTTGTTTGTTTTTTGCTTCCTGTTTAGGAGTGTTCTGACTCTCACAATACCTTTCATCTCTGTGTTGTCATTTTCATTACCCATATTTTCTTAGCTATCATGATTCTTTCCCTTCATGATTTTGACCATTACCGTTTTTAGTTTCCATTGTGTTACATGTGTTTTGATATTTTGAAGTTTCTACCAGACTTTTTCTTTTGTTTTTTTTTTCCCCTCCCTTCCAGTAAACTACTTCCCTCTGTTTGAATTTTGATATGATCGGTAATTCTTTAAAAGTATACAAAGTTAATCTGAATTTAAGGCAAGTACAAGTGCAACTCAGATGCATTTTTTATTGCCCCTACGTGTACTGAGCTCCATGACTATGAAATAAAATAACTGTACACCACATACAATGATTTACAGGTGACTGTGTGAAGGAGTTCTATCATAGGAAAACACATTTCTTCAGGCCCTTTTGCTGTGTCATATGAAGGTTGAAATGAGTTCATACTGACGTTTCCAGCTCTAGTCCAGAACCACGTGGTTTCCTCCAGCCTTTCCTTGCTTCTCTGTAACTCACTCTCCAACATGAGAAATCTTCTTTGCCCACTTTTAAAAATTGTGGTACTTGATTTGTTAGAGGCAAGATCCCTGTCTTCTCATCTTTTTATTTCCTAAATGAAGCACAGTGTCTCCTACAGATGTAGCTCTGCACCGATGTTGAATTGACATGTTTAGCTTTGATGTTTACCATCAGAGTTCTCTACAAAATAGTTGCCTCAGCTTCCATGCTCATGTTCTGACTGTCTGCTTCCTCTCTATTTCTCATCCCTAACCCAGGGCCAGCAGGATGAGGCAAGGTTTTCATCTTGGTCCTCTGTGCTTCACATAAGCTCAGAGAAGTTTTCTGCATGGGCCAATGGACAGTAACTGATTGGAATAATCATTCACTCATTATGTCACTTTCCCAAACTTACTCTGCATCAGACCAGTGCCAAGCCTAATCCAATTCCAGACTCAGAGTCCTGTTGGGATAACATGTACACAATGACTGTCCCAGACTGCAAGCTGGGAACCAGGTGGGTACCAAGCGGCTTCGAGGGAGGAGCAGTTCTCACTGTATGGGAGGTGGCCGGGGCGGCTGATGGAGGTGCCATGGGAGCCGGGTCTTGCATTTGGGTGGCTGGGTGAGCATGTGAGGGGAGGGGGACCCGGGGAAGGAGGCTGGCCATGTGTGAGGGAATGTGGGCTGCTGGTCCAGGTGAGGAGTGATGAATCAAGGCTGCCTCCCCTCCCTGTCCCGATGAAGGTAGGGCCCGGCTCCCCTTTGCTCCCCGTGGGCCTGGGCATCCAGCACTGGGCCCAGCATGAAGCTGGAAATAGGAAATGTTTGATGAGTGGACAAGCTACTGAATGAAGGAATGAAGGAGTGAATGCATGAATGGGCGATGAGTAGCCCATGAGTCAAAGTTAGGCTGGAGGTTTAGAGCTCAGGAGATGGGAGGACCAGAGATGCCCAGACAAATTCTGAGAAGCCACAGCCTGGGTTGGGTGGGGCTGGGGCTGGGGGCCCTGAGTTGAGGCGATAGAAGTTCCTCTATTCAGAAATACCCTTTAGCTATTGAATCCTTGTCTGTCCTACTGTCTGTGTTTTGCATGTTTTCCATGTGGGCTTTGGGGGACACTAACCTCAGCACAGAGATCCAGAAAGGTCACCTGGAGGAGACTTGGCTGGATGGCGATGCCAAGGGCAACCGAAGATGGGTCTGCATGTGGCTGACCATGGGACACCGTCACTACAAGGGGCACACGCCTCACACCTTCATCCCCCGCTCCCAGGCCATTCCTGGTGTTCTTCTCAAACTTAGGTAAATGTGGTCTGTGGTCCAGTGGTAAAGAATCTGCCTTCCAATGCAGGGGACGTGGGTTCGATCCTTGGTCAGAGAACTAAGATCCCACATGCCGCAGGGCAACTAAGCCCACGTGCCACAACTACTGAGCTGTCGTTCCTCAACTAGAACCCGTGTGCCACAAGCTACAAAGCCCACGTGCCCTGGAGCCTGTGCGCCACAACTAAACTAGAGAAAAACCTGGACACCACAACTAGAGAAAAGCCCGCACACCACAACCAAGAGCCTGCATGCCTAAACGAAGATCCTGAGTGCCACAACTAAGACCCGACGCAGCCAAAAATAAATAAATAAATAATAAATCTTTTTAAAAAATGTGGCCTACAGCACAGAGGCACACAAGACAGCTGGAGCAGGGCCCCCCTGCCCCAGGGCACATTCTGAGGGCTGCCTTTCTGGGAGCATTGCCTTAACTCAGGAGGTAAGTACAGTAAATTCCTTACGTACGAATGAGTTCCATTCCAAGAGCACGTTCGTAAGTCCAGTTTGTTCATAAGTCCAACAGGTTAGCCTAGGCACCCAACTAACACAATTGGCTATATAGTACTGTACTGTAATAGGTTTATAATACTTTTCACACAAGTAATACATAAAAACAAAACACAAAAAATAAAACATTTTTAACCTTACAGTAAATAGAACAGCTGGCACACAGCATCTGGCATCGAGTGAACAGGCAAGAAGAGTTACTGACTGGAGGAGGGAGAGGAGGTGGGAGACGGTAGAGCTGAAGGATCGTCAGCAACTGGAGATGGAGAGCAAGCTGCAATTTCACTCACATTGGTGGAATGCACTTCGGAATCTTTGAAAGTTTGCAACTTGAAGGTTCGTATTTAGGGGACTTACTGTACACATAGCCACATATGCAATGGCTTCTGTGACGTGTGAAGAACTATGTAGGGACACACCCAAGGACCCCCTTCCTGCCCCCAGGTGTACAGAGAGTGAGAACACGCCTCCCCCTCTTTCCAAAGCTCCAAAGGGAGGTCTTTGGAGAAGAGGTTTTGGTGGAGGAGGATTAGAAACACACTTTCAGGTCCAGTTAATATCAGCAAATTTAAGGGTATTCTCAGTATTTTCTTTTTAAAATTGGTATTATAAGATTTATCTCTGAAGCTCTCATTTTTTAAAAAAAATTTATTTTATTTGGCTGGGTTGGGTCTTAGTTGTGGCACGTGGGATCTTTGTTGCAGCGTGAAGACTTAGTTGTCCTGCAGCATGTGGGATCTTAGTTCTCTGACCAAGGATCGAACCCACGTCCCCTGCATTGGAAGGCAGATTCTTAACCACTGGATCACCAGGGAAGTCCCTGAAGCTCTCATTTTTTTAGAATGAAATTCAACTAGGAATGTGTGTATTATTCACCTATAAAACTCACTTTTTCCAAAAATTAGACAGGGTTTAAAACATTTTACCAATTTTTAACTTTTAAATGACCTAATTATGTTTTCCAACCTTAATTAAAATGTAATTTTAAATTGCAATGACAAAAGTGAGACATGCTTTTTATTGTTTCTTATTATGGAAAAGGGCAGAATCCTAAGAAGTGGGAGTAGCTCATATGAGCAGCTGGGAGAGTGTTGTTCTGGGCCTTTCCTGGTGAACAGGTGATAGATCAGCCCTGACCATGGGGCACACACCACATCCCCATTACCACACCTGGGCAGATACCTCCTTCATTTCCTTTTTTTAAAAAATATTTATTTATTTATTCATTCATTCATTCATGCATGCTGCACCAGGTCTTAGTTGCAGCATGTGGGGTCTTGTTCCCGGACCAGGGATCGAACCTGGGCCCCCTGTTGGGAGCGTGGAGTCTTACCCACCGGACCACGAGGGAATTCCTTTTAAAATATATATATATATATATATATATATATATATATATATATATATATGTTGTTTATTTATTTGGGCACCCCTTCATTTCTTTCTTTAATTTTAAAATTTATTTATTTATTTTAATTAATTTAATTTATTTATTTTTGCCCGCATTGGGTCTTCGTTGCTATATGCAGGCTTTCTCTAGTTGCGGTGAGTGGGGGCTACTCTTCGTTGTGGCGCACAGGCTCCTCATTGCAGTGGCTTCTCTTGTTGCAGATCCCCAGCTCTAGTCGCGTGGCCTTCAGTAGTCACAGCTCATGGGCTCAGTAGTTGTGGCTCACAGGCTCTAGAGCACAGGCTCAGTAGTTGTGGCGCACTGGCTTAGCTGCTTCACGACATGTGGGATCTTCCCGGAGCAGGACTCGAACCCGTGTCCCCCACATTGGCAGGCGGATTCTTAACCACTGCGCAACAGGGAAGCCCTCATTTCATTTTTTTGAAATTAATTTATTATTTATTTATTTATTTGTGGCTGTGTTGGGTCTTCGTTGCTGCACGGGCTTTCTCTAGTCGCATGGAGTAGGGGCTACTCTTCTTTAGTTGCGTAGAGCAGGGGCTACTCTTCAGTGCGGTGCGCGGTCTTCTTATTGTGGTGGCTTCTCTTGTGTGGTTGTGGAGCACGGGCTCTAGGCACACGGCTTCAGTAGTTGTGGAGCACAGACTTAGTTGCCCCAAGGCATGTGGGATCTTCCTGGGTGTCCCCTGCATTGTCAGGCAGATTCTTAACCACTGCGTCAGCAGGGAAGTCTTGGCACCTCTTCACTTCTTTAATGTGTGGATGTCCTAGTAAATATGCAGCTGGCTGCCACTGATGTACATTACAGTGCTGTGTAGATTTCTGTTTTGAACCCTGCAGGAATCAACCTAGCACAGCTGTGCTGGTAACTTGTAAATTCCTACACCTGGAACCTCCAAGTCTGAAGACACCACACTTCCAGCTTTGCTCTATTCGAATGACCTTTTTGTGAAAACTCAAAACACTTTCCACAAAATGCTTATATGAGGAGGCACCAAAGGGCGTGCCCGGGAGAGCCCGCACCAGCTCCCCGGAATCCGGGGAGGCGCCCCTGCCCCGCTGCACCCCTCCCGTCCATCTGTTTCTCACTTGCCTGCTGAAGACACTCGGTTGTTTCAGCTTTTGGTTATTACGAATAAAGCTGCTATGAACATTCTTGGACAAGCAATTTTGCAGGCATCTGCTTTCTTTTCTCTTGGGTAAGTACCTAGGAGTGCAGTGGTTGCATCTACACATACGTGGTAGGGGTGTGTGTGTGTGTGTGTGTGTGTGTGTGTGTGTGTGTGTGTGTGTGTGTGTTTGTAAGACTTTATGTAAAAAGCTGCCAGGCTTTCTTGCAGAGTGGTGGTGCCAACTTTATATTCCCACCGACAGCATACGAGAGTTCTTGTTGCTTCACATCACTGTCTGCACTTAGAAAGGTCGGTCTTACTAAATTTAGCCATTCTTCCGGTACCTTGTGGTTTTAATATGCGTTTCCCTGATGACTAGTGATGCCAAACATCTCTCCATGTGTATATTGATCATTCACATATCTTCTCTTGTGAAGTAGCTGTTCAAGCCTCCTGCCTATTTATTTTTTCATAACTCTAATTTAAACAATTCTTTTCCTTTTATGGTTTTCATGTTTGGGGTGCTGGGACCCAAAAGACAAGGATAGTTTCCTATGTTTTCTTTTTGGAAGCTTGATAGTTTCAGCTTTTACATACAGCTCTATGATCCATCTCAAATTAATTTTTCTGTATGGTGTAAGATACGGGTCAGAGTTTTCATTTGTGGTTGTTATGATTATTCAGATATCCAGTTATTCCAGCATTGTTTATTGAGTAGACTTCCTAAACCATATAATATGAGGTCTTTTGTGACTGGTGTCTTTTACTTAGCATAATGTTTTCAAACTTTATCCATGTTGTAGCATGTATTACTGTTTAAATTTTTGGTTTCAAGTAATTCTGCATTGTATAGATACACCACATTTTTTTTTCTTTTTAACATCTTTATTGGAGTATAATTGCTCTACAGTGGTGTGTTAGTTCTGCTTTATAACAAAGTGAATCAGCTATACATATACATATATCCCCATATCTCCTCCCTGTTGCGTAGATACACCACATTAAAAAATTTTTTTAATTAAATAAAAAATTTTGGGGGGGCTTTCTCTAGTTGTGGTGAGCAGGGGCTACTCTTCGTTGCGGTGTGCAGGCTTCTCATTGCGGTGGCTTCTCTTGTTGCAGAGCACGTGCTCTATGCACGCGGGCTTCAGTAGTTGTGGTGCTCAGCCTCAGTGGTTGTGGTTCTCGGGCTCTGGAGGGCAGGCTCAGTAGCTGTGGCACACCGGCTTAGGTGCTCTGCAGCATGTGGGATCTTCCCAGACCAGGGCTCGAACCTGTGTCACCTGCATTGGCAGGCGGATTCTTATTCACTGCACCGCCAGGGAAGTCCCCATATACCACACTTTATTTGTCCATTTTTTAGTTGATGGACATTTTAGTTGTTTTGACTTTTTGGCCATTTTGAATAATTCTGTTATGAACATTCATGTACAGTTTTCTGTATGGGCATACTTTTTCATTTCTCTTGGGTATATGTCTAGAAGTAGAATTGCAGGGTCATGTGGTAGCTCTATGTTTAACCTTTTGAGGAACTGTCAGACCATTTTTCAAAGTGGCTGCATCATTGTATGTTCTTACTGTAAACGATGTATGAGAGTTCCAGAAGGGTCTTAAATGGAGCTTCTGCCTGTGTGGGGTTGAGGTACTACCCTCCTGGCACATGCATGTGTTCACTAACCTGGGAGCTCTCTGAACCCCATAGTTTAGAAACTTTTATGGAAGTTTCATCATATAGTCATGATTAATTATTAACTCAATCTCCAGCCCCTCTCCCAGAGGATGGGGGTGGGGCTAAAACTTCTGCTTCTAACCCTGGCTCGGTCTTTCTGGTGACCAGCCCCCATCCAGGAGCCCACCCAGAGTTGCCTCATTAGAACAAAAGATGCTCCTATCACCCAGGAAATTCCAAGGGATTTAGGAGCTCTGTGTCAGGAGCCAGGGGCACAGGCCAGGTGTATATTTATTATGTCACACTGCCCTTTCCCTACTGAGTAACTTCGGCACCTCTGTTGAAAATCAATTGATTCTGTATGTGGAGGTTTATTTCTGGACTTTTTATTGTGTTCCACTGATTTGTCTACTCTTATACCAGTACCACACAATTTTAATTAGTATAGTTTTATGTTGATTTGATTACTATAGCTATACTGTATTTTATTAGCTTTTTGTTAAAGGCTGAATTAGAGAAGGCATCTTATATTCACTTGGTTATTACAGCTTTATTTTAATTTATATTAATATAGCTGTAAATCCTTCAAACTTAGTTCTTCTTTTTCAAGATCATTTTGATCCTTTGCACTTCCATATGAATATTAGAATCAGCTTGTAAATTCCTACAAGCAAGCTAGCTGGGGATTTGATTGGGATGATATTGACTCTATAGATCAATTGGGCCATATAACCAACTTAGCAAATCAGTATTCAAGAATACACTACTTTTGTTTAATGATCTATACCAATATAGTTAACTAAACCAATCAGGATGAACTCCACGTTGGCAGGTACTTTTCCACATATATCATGCCAGTGAAAAAACGGTATTTGTAATTATGATCATGGGCACCGTGAGATCGTGAAATGCCTCCTGAATTGTCAAGAAAAGTCACGTGAGTAAGGTTTTGATGTCAGGTTGTTGTGACTGTATCACAACTATTTGAAACTTCACAGTCATATTATAAATTTTTTAAAATTTATTTTATTGAAGTATAGTTTACAATGTTGTGTTAATTTCTGATGTACAGCAAAGTGATTCAGTTATACATATATACATTCTTTTTCCTGTTCTTTTCCATTATGGTTTATCACAGGACATTGAATGTAGTTCCCCGTGCTATACAGTAGGACCTTGTTGTTTATCCATTATATATATAATAGTTTGCATCTGCTGACCTCAAACTTCCAACCCTTCCTTCCCCACTCCTCCCTCCCCATTGGCAACAAGTCTGTTCTCTATGTCTGTGACTCTGTTTGTTTCGTAGATAAGTTCATTTGTGTCATATTTTAGATTTCGCATATAAGTGATATCATCATATGATAAATTTGGATTTCTTTATCAAGTGGGCCTCAATTCAGCTCCATGGTTTGACAAATATATGAAATACCTACTACCTGCCAGCTCTGTGATGTTGAGGTAGGAACATAGGAACAGCCATTTTCCTGCCTCAGAGCCGAGGATGTGTGATCAAATGGAACATTTCATTCGTCTCAGAATCCTGGGTAGCAAAAAGTTTATGATACTATGACTTATTCCGTGGTATTTGTGTTTTCTGTAAAGAGAACCAGAAATGTGAAATTAATCTTTTATCCAAGGTAATACCTTTTGAATTTCCAGTACTGACTACCAGCAGGGCCATGTTTTAATGAACATACATTATATTTCCTCTGAAAGCTTGGCCAAAATAAGAATATTTGTCTCCTCTCTGTAGAGTACATTTTTTTCCATGCAATTCGAAGTGCTGCTTCCATCTTGTCAAAATGGTTAGGGTACCCACAGCCAAGGACAGAGCTGAAAGCAGCACCTGGCAGCCCAGTCAGATGGTTAGAGCTGCATGATTTCCTGAGGCAGCTGTGCGCTGAATGCCTGTCACTGGGAGTGGCAGCTCAAAGTTTGCAGTAATAGTGTCAGGGAGACAAGACATACACCACACACTAGTGAAAAGTAACAGTATGGAAAGTAAGTAACAATGCAAGGTAGGCAGTATGTTACTGAGTGTCACAGAACACACAAATTAGGAAGTCCGGGGCCCTGGAGAGCCTAGCAGAGTTGCTGCAGCACTGGAATACTTCGTGCAGGGAGAGGGAATTGGATAGGCGGGAGGAGTGCTGAGTGCAGGCAGCTGATGAACAAAGGTGGAATGCAGGAATCAACGGGCAGGTGGTGGTCGGGGTAGAGTTGGGCACAGGTGGAGCTGAAGGGCTGGTGGGCACAGGTCCTCTATGCCACCTGGGTGCAGTGGGAAGAAATGGGCAGGAGCCGGACAGGGAGGAAACCCAACAGACTGTTGGGTCTGGCTTCCATCTGGTGTCTAACCATGAACTTCTGAAGGTTTTTTTGTTTGTTTGTTTGTTTGTTTGCGGTACGCGGGCCTCTCACTGTTGTGGCCTCTCACTGTTGTGGCCTCTCCCATTACGGAGCACAGGCTCTGGACGCACAGGCTCAGCGGCCATGGCTCACAGGCCCAGCCGCTCCGCGGCATGTGGGATCTTCCCGGACCGGGGCACAAACCCGTGTCCCCTGCATCGGCAGGCAGACTCTCAACCACTGCGCCACCAGGGAAGCCCCTTCTGAAGGTTTTTTACTAGGAAAAGTTATGATAACTGGTGTTACATTCTCAAGATCACAGGACTTCTCATCACAAGTTGTTCATATTATTTTGTTAAATGACACCAGTTGCAGTGCTGGAGTTTAATCTGAATTTTTGTTTCTTAGAGTATCAAAATTCATGATTATTATATCATCAATACGCACCCTCTTTATTGTGAGTGGCACACAGGAAGCCTTGTTTTTGCTTCTCCAATAAAGTGATAAAGAACAGATTGGTGTGCTGACATGGGCAAGTTAGTCAACCTCTCTGTGCCTCCGAGGAGTAATATGTGGGCAGTCAGAGCATCTATCAACTAGACGTGTATCATGAGGATGGCCTGAGCCTGTATCTAGAGTCCTTAGAGCAGTACCTGGCATGCAGAGAACGCTGCACAAGAGTTTGTTAACTGAATCACAGACAATTTTGATAGCAGGTTCCGTCAGGACAGCCCCAACATAAACACTGGAGGTGTCAGGCCTTGTATGAATCTCGTTTTATTCTAAAAAGAGGGTTTTCAAGTGGGGTAGCATCCTGGGGTAGCCCCTAGAGCTTCCTCAGAATGGAGGGTTAGAGCTGGAAGAGGCTTCTGAGAGCAGCCCGTGCTGTGGCTCACCTTGCAGGTGAGGAAACTGAGAATGTGGACAAGACGGTGGGGCCCAGACCACACCACTCATCAGTTAGTGGAAAGACCCAGGTGGAAATCTGAGACTTCTCCCCAGTGCCTTCTTCCTTCTTACTCTGCTGGCACACAATGTGGCTGGACCACTGCAGAGTTTTGATGGTCAGGGTACATAATCATTTTTATGGAGTGTAACTGGCTGAGTTAGTTAATAAGTATTTAAATCTATATCCTGACTGACTTTTATGCCTGCTTGTTCCATTAATTACATAGCAACGTGTTAAAATCTCAAACTCTATTATTAGTGGGTTATTTTTCCTTTTGGTTCTGTCAGTTTTTGCTTTGAACATTAGGCAGTTATATTATTATATCTGCTCAGGATTTTGTAAACTCATTTACATTAGGTGGGTTTTTTTTTTTCCCTTCAGTCTAAAGTCTCAGACTTTTTTCTTTTTTGGCTGCATTGCTCGACTTGCCGGATCTTAGTTCCCCAACCAGGGACTGAACCTGGGGCCACAGCAGTGAAAGCACCGAGTCCTAACCACTGGGCGGCCAGGGAATTCTAAAGTCTCTGACTTCTAATTGTAGTTTTCTGTACGTTTACATTTAATGTAATGATTGACATGGTTGGGTTTAAAGCCACCACCTTGCTGTTGTGTATTTGTTCCATCTGCCCTTTATTCCTTCTTTTGCCTTCTACTAAATTATTCATGTACTTTAAAAATTTTGTTTCATCTCCTCTATTGTATTTTTGGCATATATATTATGTATGTTAATATATATATTATATATATATATATTTTTTTTGCGGTACGCGGCCTCTCACTGTTGTGGCCTCTCCCGTTGCGGAGCACAGGCTCCAGACACTTAGGCTCAGCGGCCGTGGCTCATGGGGCCCAGCCGCTCCACGGCATGTGGGATCCTCCTGGACCGGGGCACGACCCCGTGTCCCCTGCATCAGCAGGCAGCAGGTGGCAGGCGGACTCTCAACCACTGTGCCACCAGGGAAGCCCTAATATATATTTTATATATTATTTTTGCTAACCTTTTTGGATCTGTGGGTTGGTATATTCTCACCAATTTGTAAAATCTGTACACATTCTCTCTTTAAAAATTTCTTCTGGGGGCTTCCCTGGTGGCACAGTGGTTAAGAATCCGCCTGCCAATGCAGGGAACATGGGTTCGAGCCCTGGTCCAGTAAGATCCCACATGCCATGGAGCAACTAAGCCCACGAGCCACAACTACTGAGCCTGCATGCCGAAAGCCCATGCTTTGCAACAAGAGAAGCCACTGCAGGAGGAGCCTGTGCACTGCAACGAAGAGTAGCCCCCACTTGCTGCAACTAGAGAAAGCCTGCGTGCAACAACGAAGACCCAACACAGCCAAAAATAAATTTATAAAAAAGAATTTTCTTCTGTTCCATTTCTTTTTCCTTCCTTTTAAGAGTCCAATTTCATGTACATTAGACCTTTCTGATCTTGTCATGGGTCTCTAATACTCTTTTCTGTTATCTTTTTTCCTTATTTTCATTTTTTAAATAACTTTATTTATTTTTGGCTGCGTTGGGTCTTTGTTGCTGTGCGTGGGCTTTCTCCAGTTGTGGCGAGCAGGGGCTACTCTTCATTGCGGTGCATGTGCTTCTCATTGTGGTGGCTTCTCTTGTTGCGGAGCACGGGCTCTAGGCACGCGGGCTTCAGTAGTTGTGGCATGTAGGCTCAATAGTTGTGGCACATGGGCTTAGTTGCTCTGTGGCATGTGGGATCTTCCCAGACCAGGGCACAAACCTGTGTCCCCTGCATTGGCAGGCAGATTCTTAACCACTGTGCCACCAGGGAAGTCCCTTTCCCTGTGTTTTGATTCAGATGATTTCTAGTGATGTGACTTTGAGTTTAAACTTCCTCTCTTCAGCTGTATTCAGTTTTCTAGCGTGTGGCCTTTCTGGTGTCCCAGCTGTTTGCTTGGGCTGCACCAAGATCTCTTCTCTTTGCTTCCACATCTCCCAGTCCTGCAGGACCTCTGCAATCTCTGTTCAGCTCTCATGTAGGACCTGCAGACAGAAGAGGTTCAAAGAACAGTTAGGTTGCTTTAATAAAACTTCCCCCAGTTCTGTTTACTTATGTGTATACATTTATGAAAAAAATAGGGATAATACCGATTCTGTACCCTGCCTCATTCTAGTAATTCTCATCACTGGATATATGGACTAATTGTCAGGGAAAAAAAGCCTTAGACATTATGGAGACAAATCTCCAATATAATTCAACTCTTTAGTCTTAATCAAAACTTGAATTTTTATTTTTGATGTGGACCCTTTTTAAAGTCTTTATTGAATTTGTTACAGTATTGCTTCTGTTTTATGTTTTGGTTTTTTGGCTGCGAGGCATGTGGGATCTTAGCTCCCTGACCAGAGATCAAACCCGCACACCCTGCATTGGAAGGCGAAGTCTTAACCACTGCGCCACCAGGGAAGCCCCATGATTTTATTTTAAAAGGCAGTATTTCTAATATTTGGGAAATTGTATCTATTGCAACTATTTAAACATGGTGGAAATTTTTGCTATTATCTTAAATGTGTAAGCTTACAAATTTTCACAAAACTAATAGTTTGTTGGGTGCTTACGCAAAAAGCTTTGAGGATCATGAGTCCAACTACCCTTTTCTGTCACCTGAATCATTGTGAGACACAAATGGGCCTCCCTGTTTTCAGTTTTATCCCACACAGCAGAAAGGTTGATCTTTGTAAAAGTTAAATTGGATCATGTTGCTCACTGCTTGAAATGCCCAGTGGTTTCCCATCTCAGGTGCTAAGGGCCCCCATGGAGCAGCAGCCTCTGAGCCATTGCCCTTGCTCTTTGCCCAGAGGTCACTGTGGCCCTGGCTCATGTCCTTCAGGCCTCAGGTCAGAGGTATCCTCCTCCTCTGGTCCTCCTGCCCACCTCTCAGACCTCTCACTCTGCTCTATGTGCTGCTCCTTGGCTGTGCCTATATGTGTTCACACGTGGGTGTGGGTCCTCCGCAAGCACCACCAGGCAGGTGCCCCACCGGGCAGGTGCCCCGTGGTCTCGCTCTCTTCCTGCACCTGTGTCCAGCATGGACACACCCCAGGATGAGAGAACAAAGGTTTGTAAGCCCTTTGGGTGGGGTGTGTCTCCTCCACATCTCCGCTTTCAGCTGCTCCATGTAAAGAGCAGCGATGCTGCTGAACCCCGAGAGCATCTCCTGGTGCTCTTCCTCTGTCTCAATGGATCGTGCATGCTGCTTCCTTTTGGCCCCTTCTTTCACACGTGCTGATGGGACGTGGCTGCCGGGTCTGCTCACTGCTCTCTGTCCAACCCTGGCCTGTGACTGGTATACAACGGGTGCTTACTGAGCACTCGGAATGGATGGAAGGGCTGGTACAAGCCCCCTCTGCTCTGGAGCCTTTTCTGACTATCCCAGTGTCGGTGACCTGTTTCCTTCTCAGAACCGTGTGGTTACCATTTCCACTTGCCTGGCATTGTCCATCTTTTCATCAAGGGGCCTTGTGTCTACATAGGAGTGACATTGTTGAGACACATCAGTTCAATGGGACAGACTCACCCTCTTCATACCTATAGGCCTGGGTTCCCTGCATGCGGTGGACACTGTGTTGACGAAAAAATGTGAAAAGCAAGTGAACGTTTCTAGTGAGCGGCCTTACATAAGTTCAACAGCACACAACACATACTCCGAACACAGTCAGTTACTTTATCACAAGGAAGCTTCCGAATGCAAGGCAGAGTGGTGGTTGTCCCCCACCAGAGCACCAGGACCTCGGGACAACACACTGGTCACTTTGACAACTGGTTTGAAAACATCAGTTATACTTGATGGGATGCTCTTTCTTTTGATCGACTGTGTTTTGTTTGAAAATGAAAGGTTCCCCACTTATTATGGGTTGGCCAAAAAGTCCGTTCGGGTTTTCCCGTATGGAAAACCTGAACGAACTCATTGGCCAAACCCAATACTTAAATTCTCGTCTCAACACCACCTAAAATCTCTCCCACATATAATAAGTATTTAACGAAACTACTTTTCTTCTGTCTAGGAGATTCTGCCAGGCCTATGTTTCAAAGCAGTGGTAACCCTTGGGGGTTTGTACTATAACCACAAACACATCTACAGCACATGAGACAGGAAGATGTCGCATTCAGAGGGGCACGTTAATTTCCATTTCTTTAGAATGGGTTTTTACACAGAGACCAAGTGCCGGGCTCTGCCACCACCGGAGCCCGACCTGCCTGCGGCCTTCGAAGCTTCCCGCTCACTCCAGGCCCACGGCGTCGGGACGCTGACCCGCGCTCCTGCGCCCCTCCCCTCGTCCCCTCCCCACGCTCCCCTGGACCCTCCCAGCGGGCCCTCCCCACTCTCCTCCCGGAGGACCCTCCCCCTGCCTCGTGGACCCTCCTCACGGACTCTCCCCACTCTTCTCTCCCTCCTCGCCAGCCCGCAGACACTCGCGGTGGGGTCTCACAGCCATTGCAACCGTGGAAACGCGTGGATTTCGGCTGGTAACACGAGGCAGGCTCCGGCCACGCTTGAGGATGCGCGCGTGACGGCAGCGGCAAACCACGGGGCCGGTGCGGAGTGTGCGGGCCCCCGCCCCCTGCCCCCGCCGACCTTGACCCCGGCCCGGCCCCCGCCCCCGCCCCCGCCCCCGCCCCGTCCTGGTTCCCCTCTCTGCGCGGCTCCGTGCGTCGGCTCGGCGGCTCCAAGGCCGCCCTGCTCCGTACCGCGTTTTCCAGGCCGCCAGAAGCCGCGCCTGCGTCGGGCGCCGCGGCCGACGTGCGGGCGCACGGCCGGCGTGCCTCTCCATTGACCAGCCTCTGGTAGCCCCACTGCCGTGCACCGCCGCTATAGGCGGGTGCCGCCGTCAGTCACGGGCCCGGCGCCGGCCCGCGGCGCGCCGCGCGTGTCCCGCCCCTCGCCGCCGCTCGTCGCTCGCCGGCCGGCGGCCTCGCTCGGCCCTCAGCTCCGTGGCGGCGGCGGAAGGCGGCCCGGGCCCTCGCAGGCCCATGGCGGCGGCCGCGGCGCTCCCGGGCGCGGGCGGGCCTCCCGCGGGCGGCGGCGCCGGGGGCGGCGGGGGCGCGGGCGGCGGATCCCCGCCGGGCGGCTGGGCCGTGGCGCGCCTCGAGGGCCGCGAGTTCGAGTACCTGATGAAGAAGCGCTCGGTGACCATCGGGCGCAACTCGTCGCAGGGCTCGGTGGACGTGAGCATGGGCCACTCGAGCTTCATCTCGCGGCGCCACCTCGAGATCTTCACGCCCCCGGGCGGCGGCGGCCATGGCGGGGCGGCCCCGGAGCCGTCGGCGCAGCCCGGGCCCGACGCGGGCGGCGACTTCTACCTGCGCTGCCTCGGCAAGAATGGCGTGTTCGTGGACGGCGTGTTCCAAAGGCGCGGGGCGCCGCCACTGCAGCTGCCGCGCGTGTGAGTGGGGCCCGGGCCGGGGGGGGCGGGCGGACGGGGGTGCGGCCTGGCCGGCGGGACCGGAACCCAGACCACGACCTCTACCCCGACCCGGACCACCGACTCGCGATCCACGACCCCCCTACCCCCACCCACGACCAGGAGGACCCAGATTTGGGTCCTGACCACCCCCCCGGGATCTGCTGCCCCCACCTACAGGACCCAGTCCCCGGCCAGCGATCCCCGCCTGGACCTATACACAAGTAGGACACAGTCAGGACCCAGACTCGGAGCCCCATTCCGACTCCAAGCCCTTGTCCATCTTCCCAACCAGGACCTAGATCCCGACATCTGGGTTCGTTCTTTCTACGGCCAGAACCAGACCCAGATCCCATCATCCCGACCGGATCCCAGTCCATGACCCCAATGTCCCGACCTCATCCACCGTACCCACGACCGGAACACAGACTACAATTCCTGCTCGGGACCCCCATCCTCACCTATCCAAAGCTGGAGGCTCAGGCAGCTGTCCACGTGGGCTGAGGTTTTCTGGGGTACTCTGTGTGTTCTGGGAGTTCGCATATAATTTTCGTGACTAGCATGTAGGTAGTATGGAATAGAAATGTAAAACTCTGGTTGGTGGAACTGCTCAAAACAAAAATCTGTGTCTTCTTAACTGCCGTTGGGTTATCTGTTACTTTCTTTTTGTTCTACACGTTTTCAGTAGTGTATTATTTCAAGCGTGTGTTTTTTAAGCTGAAAGGACTTCGTTTTCTCATTGTGCTTTTTGTAGCCTAAAAATTGAAAGCTCTTGAAGCATGATGGATTTTTAAATCTGTGCTCTGAACCTTAAAATGTTGGAAAACTAGATACTTTCAACATACTTTTTAAAAAATCAATTATTTAGAAATTTTTATAACGTGTTATAGAGTATAATTAAGTGAGCTTCTTGAGGAACTGTCAATCCTGCTACAAAGCAGTTCAGCTTGGTTCTGTGGTTTTGTGAAGTTATCATTTAGTCTGCTTGAAAAACAAATTTGCTCTCTAGGAAATGCTAGTTATTCCTCAGGGGCTTTCTAGATTATTCCAAGTAGAACCTTTCTCCATAAACTGGAATTTTTGACTGCTTTCAGTTGTTGGAGATGGTGATAAGAGCTCTTGCTTTTCTTTATTTCTTCACTTTTGTATGTGGGTGCTGTGTTACTGTTTAGCCTGGAAAGCTGCACCAGCTGGTTCCTTAAATCTTGATGGGAACGTTATTTTTCAAACCAGAACGCTGTTTGTGTGTATTTGTACTATAGATTGCATAAAATCGATAGTAGGGACCTGATGGCAGCTTTTTAATTTGATGGTTTGTTGTTTACAAATAACTTGGCATCACAGCAAAGGGCATTATATTTTTACTCTGAGGACTTTGAGGTTTTTAAAGAAAATTCTGTTATTACCATTCAGCCAAAACCATTTGCGTTGACATACCAAACATGGAAATAAATTGATTTTTCTGCGAGGGAGCAGAATTCAGACTTTTGAGGAGTGGAGTGAGGCTTTCAGAGGAGATGAGTAAGAAGGGCGATGGGGGGACTTCCCTGGTAGTCCAGGGGTTAAGACTCCACGCTTCCAATGCAGGGGGTGCGGGTTTCATCCTGGGGAGCTAAGATCCCACGTGCCACGTGGCAGGGACCAAAAAAAGAAAACCAACAACAACAAAAAACAAAACAAAACAAAAAAAGGTGATGGGTAGATGCGGGGTCTCTGGCCTTCATCTCCAGCTAGTGTACAGTGGACCACCAAGCCTACCACCAGCCCTGGACTTCTGGGCCTGGGAACCTCTGCCCATACTGACAGAGGGGAGTGGTTTTTTTCATGGAAGGGGTTTTGGCAGTTTTACAGTGTGAGATGAGTGGATAACTGTTAGGATTTTGCAGCACCTCCCTTTTTGTAAGGCATTGTTTCCAAGTTGGTGTAGGGTGATCATAGATACAGGTTATAGGAAAAAAACTGTGTAAAGACGATTGGTGCTAGCTAAATGCAGAGAAATTGTTTTAAAAATCTTTTTCTTGAAATTAATCTCAGTTTTATGTTCCAAGTTCTTTTTAACATTAAAAAAATTAAATTGTGAAAGTTTAAAAGCAAATGTAACTTAGAGTGATTACGCAGAGGTTGAAATTTTTTTTCTTTTTGGCCACGCCTAATGCATGCGGGATCTTAGTTCCCTGACCAGGGGTTGTACCCACGCCTCCTGCAGTGGAAGTGCAGAGTTTTAACCACTGGACCACCAGGGAAGTCCCCAGAGGTTAATAAGTATTCTTACTGTTTGTTTCACACTTGCTTACTGAATTGAAAAATCACTGAGGAGTTTTAAAAATATGACAGTCTATGGTTGCTCTCTTATTTGAATAAAAATGACTTTATTCCAATTTTAAAATGAACTTAAATTTTGTAGTTAGTATTAAAAGTTTATATACAGAGAACTTGGAAGAGTATATAAACACTTTAGGCTTAAAGTATGGTTCACTATTTTATTAAAATACTAAAGTATTAATTTGGGAGGAATAGAGGAAAATGAGGAGTGTGATCCTGTATGTTGGTGTCGTGAGTATTTTAAATGGTTTGGGTAAGATCTGAGTACAAGCACCTTCTCCATGGTGGTTGGTAAGTTCCATGCCTAGTGAGGACCCGTACGTGAGTGTGTATGTTGCGGGGGCGGGGGTTTGAGCTGAATATGTACAAGAGTGCCATAGTGTGTGGTTTTCCAGAAAACAAGTGATTTCCAAAAATTCTTGGTTTTTGGCCAAGTATGCAGGGCTGTGTGTACAGAGATGCAACTTTTTCCTCCCCAGGAGCGTCTGACTTGTTGGAGGTTCAGGTGTTATTGGGACTCGGGGGGGGAGGTGGTCTGTGGAGTGGTCTAGGTGGGGGAGCCCTGGGCCACCTGGGCCGGGCTCCTGAAGTGGGCAGGTAGAGTGACCTTGCAGGTGTGGCTGGGCCAGCATCCTGGCACTGGAGAGATAGAATTCAGGCTGGAAAGGACTTTGGGGACAGGTTTGTGGAGCATGATGTTTGCCTGGGCCTGGTGGGGGAGTATTTTCACAGTGGTCAACGAGAGAATGAAGAATGTTCTCTTTGAGGACAGGGTCCTTGTTTGTCTAAGGACCCGGTCTGGCGCCTGAGTGAGCAGTAAAGTGTTTCAGGAAGATCTGTTGGGCAGGAATGTCTGGTTTTGCTGCTGTTGCTCTTCTTGTGGCCATGGTAGCAAACTAAGCATAATTTATAAATAAAAATAAACAACTCTTTAACAGTTGTTTATACTTTGAAATGTCAAGTGAATTTGATGTATTTTTCGATCAGTAAGATCCTAAATATCTAATAGCCAAGCATAAATAGAACAAGTTGAATTTACTATTGCCCAAAGATATTTAACATGCAGAACTGCAGTTGTGTTTATTTAGAAAGTGACCCTGTTTCTATGCTGAATTAACTGCCTATGGGTTGGTGATACAGCAAACCTCCTCTTTCTTATGTGGCATGTTTTATCTTGCAGATGAAGTTTGGTAATGTCACACTTGAAGACTTCCTCACTAAATCACAGGTAGCATCCTCTAAGGTGAGGACAGGAGAAAGCTGAGCAGACAGTGGCTTCTGGAGCTTCGCAGGTGAAGACTCCAAGAAGAGAACTGAAGGATCTCACAGTGACTCGGTCCTGCTTAGATAAAAGGGATTGGGCAGAACCAAGTTTCCCAGAGAATACCAGTACCAGGAAGAAGGAAATAAGAAGGGGAGTGCCAAGAGAGGAGAGCCTCAGGAAAAGGACAGTGACCTGCAGTGTCACCCTCCATGGGAAGCCATGGGCTTGGTGATTAGGATGTTTTGGAGGATGAGGAAGGAGATGGGGTGTGGGACTCCGGGGTGAAGAGAGAGAGGAGGGAGTGGGGGTGTAAGAAGTGTTTGTGAGGGTGTGTGTGTGGATATTCTAAGGAGGGCAGAGGCGATATTAGGGTTAGAAGGAGTAGAAACCATGTGGATCACCAGGGTGAAGTGGGTGGGGGAACCACTGAGAGATGTAGCTGAGGCCCAAAGAATGGACACAGATGAGGTGTGGAGGTTAGAGTTCCCAGTAGGAGATGATAAAATGAGGGTGTCTTCTTTTTTAAAAATTTTTATTGGAGTATAATTGATTTACAATGTTTTGTTAGTTGCAGTAAAGTGAACCTGTTACACAATTACATATATCCACTCTTTCTTAAATTCTTTTCCTAATATAGGCCATTACAGAGTATTGAGTAAGAGTTTCTTGTGCTATACAGTAGGTCCTTATTAGTTATCTATTTTATATATAGTAGTGTGTATGTGTCAATCCCAGTCTTCCAATTTATCCCTCGCCTACCTTTACACACCCCCACCATAACCATAAGTTTATTTTCTACATCTGTAACTCTATTTAGGTTTTGTAGATAAGTTCATTTGTAGCCTTTTTTTAGATTCTACATATAAGCAATATCATATGATATTTGTCTTTCTCTGTCTGACTTACTTCGCTCAGTATGAGAATCTCTAGGTCCATCCATGTTGCTGCAAATGGCATTATTTTGTTCTTCTTTTATGGCTGAGTAATATTCCATTGTATATATGTACCACATCTTCTTTAACCATTCCTCTGTTGACGGACATTTAGGTTGCTTCCATGTCCTGGCTATTGTGAATAGTGCTGCAGTGAACACTGGGGTGCATGTATCTTTTCGAATTATGGTTTTCTCAGGATATATGCCCAGGAGTGGGATTGCTAGCTCATATGGTAGCTCTATTTTCAGTTTTTTAAGGAACCTCCATACTGTGCTCCATAGTGGCTGTACCAGTTTGCATTCCCACCAAAATGAGGGTGTCTTCTTTTCTTTATTTAACGCTGCGTTGGGTCTTTGTTGCTGTGCGCGGACTTCCTCTAGTTTTGGAGAGCGGGGGCTACTCTTTGTTGTGGTGTGCGGACTTCTCATTGTGGTGGCTTCTCTTGTGGAGCACGGGCTCTAGGCTCATGGGCTTCAGTAGTTGTGGCACATGAGCTCAGTAGTTGTGGTGCACGGGCTTAGTTGCTCCATGGCATGTGGGATCTTCCCAGACCAGGGCTTGAACCTGTGTCCCCTACGTTGCCAGGCGGATTCTTAACCACTGTGCCACCAGGGAAGTCCCGAAGTTGTCTTCTGAGAAGACCTAAGCAGAGCCACTAGTGAGGTCTGGCGTGTTTTTTTGTTTCAGGGCTGCAGGGTTGGCTGAAACACCTTCATTTTATGACCTGAGACTGACCAGCTGTAGGCAGAGCTAAGATCTGGGGTCTAGGATGGCTGGAGTCCAGGACCCAGAAGTGGGCGACACGTAATGGCAGATCCATAGCAGAGCAGCGGAGGTGCTTTACACTTCGGAAAGTGCTCAGTTTACAAATTAATTGCTTTTAATGACCACTATGTATTTTTTTAAAAAGCTACAATATATATTCATTTGGCAAATTGAAATACGTTTTTATTATCACTGATTTGTAGACATTGGGAACACAGTGCAGCTATTTTAGCATGATTGTTACTTGACTAAGTTAAAAATAACCCAGTAACCAGCTTACTTGCACTTTACCTGGTGTTTAGTAGTTCTTCTAGTGGTAAAGCTCAGTCTATTCATTTTAATGTTTACTTAAGGAATAGTTTAAGATGGTTAGATTTTAAATAATTTTAATTTCTAACAGAATTTGAAAACAAGCGTACATGGTGGGACCTGTCACCTGTAGTGGTCATTTGTGTGCCAGCTAACTGTATCAGGAGAAGGCAAGGATGGGCTTTGGGGCTGGACGGACTGGAGTCAAATTCCAGCCCTGCCGCTTAACCTGAGTTTTAGTTCTCTTACTTTTAACAGGGATAATAACTGACATTGTGTGGCACGGTTAGCACCATGCCTGTGCCCTTGCCCTTGTTAGACATCAGGGGCTGCTTGTATTTTATCTATCACAGTGTCCTGGTGTGGAGGGGCCTATGGAGATCTAACGTGACAGAAAATATGACATGGGGGTGAAAATGTCCTCAAGGGGCCAGCACTCTCCAACTTGCTCATAGCTCCACACACATGCACACGTGTGTGCAGTAAATTGATCAAGAGCCTCTGGGAACAGTGAGCAAAGTTTGAAATTTCTTCAGCTGGGAAAAGTTGTCTTTTCGCTGCCAGGACCTGAGGATAAAGCCAGGCCATGGGACGAGGATGGTGTCGTCCAGCACGCCAGGCTACGAGAGGTCTGTCTGGGGGTGCCCTCTCTCCCAGAGCCTCTGTTCTGGTTCTCCTCCACTCCAGTATGTCGGCTTCACCACAAACCTTCCCAGTTTCAGGGGGAAAGGAAAAGTGCCTCTGCCTTGGGGGCAAAGTCAGGAAAAGGAACTGGTTAAAAGTCATGTCCTGTTTGCCGTCTGATTTGAAGGATTCTTGTTCATTAATGCCATTGGCCAAACTCATTTTGTAAATGAAGGATGGCTTCTCTGTCCAGTCGAAGAACTTTGCAATTTACAGTATACTGTTTTTCTTTTTAAAATTGCCTTTTTATTGAAGTGTAATGAACCGCATACACTTTTTTTTTTTTGCGGTATGTGGGCCTCTCACTGCTGTGGCCTTTCCCACTGCGGAGCACAGGCTCCGGACGTGCAGGCTCAGCGGCCATGGCTCACGGGCCCAGCTGCTCCGCGGCATGTGGGATCCTCCCGGACCGGGGCACGAACCCGTGTGCCCCGCATCGGCAGGCGGACTCTCAACCACTGAGCCACCAGGGAAGCCCCCGCATACACTTTTTTAAAGAAATTATTTCTCATTTATTTATTTTGTTGCGCCAGGTGTTAGTTGTGGCAGGTGGGCTCCTTAGTTGTGGCAGGCGGGCTCCTTAGTTGCAGCATGCAAACTCTTAGTTGTGGCATGCATGTGGGATCTAGTTCCCTGACCAAGGGTCGAACCCGGGCCCCCTGCATTGGGAGAGCAGAGTCTTAATCCACTGCGCCACCAGGGAAGTCCCACAAACCACGTTTACTTTTTAAAATTTTTTTATTTATTTATGTATGTACGTATGTATGTATGTACGTTTGTCGGCGTTGGGTCTTCGTTGCTGTGCGCAAGCTTTCTCAAGTTGCGGTGAGCGGGGGCTACTGTTCGTTGCGGTGCGCGAGCTTCTCATTGCAGTGGCTTCTCTTGTTGCGGGGCATGGGCTCGAGGCGCGTGGGCTTCAGTAGTTGCAACATGTGGGCGCTAGAGCGCAGCCTCAGTAGTTGTGGCACACGGGCTTAGTTGCTCCGTGGCATGTGGGATCTTCCCGGACCAGGACTTGAACCCGTGTCCCCTGCATTGGCAGGTGGATTCTTAACCACTGTGCCACCAGGGAAGTTCCCCCATATACTTTTGAAACTTGGGCCATGGTCTCTTTCTTAGAGGCAGTGAGGACCTGAAGCTGGGCTCCCCTGCAGCCCTCGAATGTCAGCCGTGTGCTTTTCAGACATTCAAAGTGCTGTGGACCCCCTAGGAGGGATAGGTCATGGAGCCCATTCTTGGGACTAGCCTGTCAGCAACACTTTCCGCTGTCAAGCTGGGTGAGGCAGAACGTTCCCTCCTCATCACCTTGTGCTGGAACTTGTCTTCTTGTTTGACTTTCTCCCCTGCTGGTCCTCCAAGGTGGGGACCAGGTCCTACACGTTTTTGTACCCCCTGGTAATGGCACAGATCCATCATCACTTGGTACATATATAATATACATGTGCAGGGACTTCCCTGCAGTCCAGTGGTTTAAGACTTCACCTTCTAACGAGGGGGGTGCAGGTTCAATCCTTGATCAGGGAGCTAAGATCCCACATGCCTCAGGGCCAAAAAACCAAGACATAAAACAGAAGCAATATTGTAACATTCAATATAGACTTTAAAAATGGTCCACGTCAAAAAAAATCTTAAAAAAAAATAACATACATGTGCCTGTTGGCTGCTGATTTAGGACATTACTGTTACTTGAATATTCTCAAATGTTGATCATTTAGTGTCATGATTCTAGTCAGGTGTGGCTCCCCCATTTATGGTACCCTGTTCATCAGCAGGTCTCATCTAGATACACAGTTGCAGAAGCACAGCATAGCTTCATGCATAATTGGTGGAAATATTCCACAAGACGAGGCAGCAGCCTCAGTAACAGTAGCAAGTTTTTCCACTGTGAAAATTCAACGATTCTTGCTTTGCTGAGGAGAAAGGTTTTTTGTGTTTTAAATGAAGAAAAGAGGATTTCTAAAATAAGGAAGCTTTTAGCCAAAGCAATTAGCATTTTGGATAGTATTCTTATCTGTTTAACATTTTTGTGTAGCTCATGTTTTCTTTTATGTCTGGGTTTTGGAGAGTTTACAATATCTTAACGATAATACAGTAAGTCAGCTCCCACACTTCTGGTCCTAGTTTTTTTTTAAAAAATAAATTTATTTTTGGCTGCGTTGGGTCTTCGTTGCTGTGCGCAAGCTTTCTCTCGTTGCGGCGAGCGGATGCTACTCTTCGTTGCAGTGCGCGGACTTCTTGTTACAGTGGCTTCTCTTGTTGTGGAGCACCAGCTCTAGGCGTGTGGGCTCAGTAGTTTTGGCACACGGGCTCAGTAGTTGTGCCTCACGGGCTCTAGAGCACAGGCTCTGTAGTTGTGGTGCATGGGCTTAGTTGTTCCGCAGCATGTGGGATCTTCCCAGACCAGGGCTCGAAGACCGTGTCCCCTGCATTGGCAGGCGGATTCTTTTTTTTTTTTTGCGATACGCGGGCCTCTCCTCACTGTTGTGGCCTCTCCCGCTGCGGAGCACAGGCTCCGGACGCGCAGGCTCAGCGGCCATGGCCCATGGGCCCAGCCGCTCCGTGGCATGTAGGATCCTCCTGGACTGGGGCACGAACCCGCGTCCCCTGCATCGGCAGGCTGACTCTCAACAACTGCGCCACCAGGGAAGCCCGGCAGGCGGATTCTTAACCACTATGCCACCAGGGAAATCCCTGGTCTTAGCTTATAATGAGGATTTTTTGAATTTGCTAATGAAACACAGTACACCAGGGCACGTTGAAGGCGGCACACATTGCCATGTCTTTGATTTGAAGCAGCTTGAGCACCATGACAAAGTGTTACTGCCATCATCCCCGGAAGTGGCTGCAGGGAGATTAGAAAGTACCTCGTAGGAAGCTCCCTTTCCTAGCATGCCTCAGTTTCTGGAGTATATGTTTGGTGCCCTGCTGAGAATTCCATGGGGATTTTAGACATTATTTGGCTTTTGCTGCCGTTTGTCATTTGCAGAGTGCTTCTGTATCTTATCTTATCCAGTGAAAGGTATCAGAGTACAACAGTGGTTCTCATTGGGGTACCCTTCCCTTCCCCAGAATATTCGGCAATCTCTGGAGACATGTTAGGTTGGTACGATTGGGAGGGGGTGCAACTGGCCTCTAGTGGGCTGGGGCCAGGGATGCTGCCAAAAATAATGCGATACACAGCAGGATGATCCTGCCCCAAGCATCAGTGGTAGGACGGTGGAGACCCCTGGAGCACAGTGATCTTAGCAGTCAGTAACAGTGGGATGTTATTCTTAACCCCATAGATGGTGAATTTTAATAACTTACAAATGGTACCTATTTAAAACCTTTAAAGTACCAAAGCGTTTGTTTCTAATTCAGTGGCAGGTGCCTTTCTGAAACGAAGCCTGAGGTGGAGAGGCCTGGCATAGAATCTTTCTCTTTGCAGCTTTGCAAGGATGCTCACAGGAAGCAATCCTAAATCTTAACCTGGGTTGTAAGGAGATTGGCCTTAGTACTTTGGGGAGTAGCCTGATGTTCTCCCCCTTGGAATATGTGCGCTCAGGCATATCCAGTGGCTTTAGTTAGGTTGGTCAAATTACTTCACAAGCATTTACGGTTAATGAGAAGAACATTGAGTTGTCTTAGTGGAGTTGTTCCAGTTTTCTGTGGTCTTGGTTCTCCTGGAAAACGAACTGATGGTGTGAGGGAGTGTGAATTAGTGTCACTACAACCACACTGTGAAAGACTGCTGTCAGATGCCATTTTCTCATAGTATTTAGTCACCAGTAATCGGCAGTATGAAACTCATCTTTTGACTCTTGAACAGATGGGATACAGAAAACCCTAAACAAGTAGGTTGGAGACTGTTGTGTTTTTCTGGTCTTTTTCAGACTGTAACAGCATTTTGAGTGCATAAGTGATGTATTAAAAATACTATGTTTTTGCCACTTCTAAACTTTTGGAGGATGTTAGGTTTATGAGCATCAGTTTTACAGCTGTTTGAGCTGGGTGGAGGAAGATGTGGTTTAAATGTAAACTGTCCATTCTGGTTCCTCCTTGAGTCTTGTGTTCCCATTTTGCCTAGTCTCCTTCTGGACTTGCCCACATGTGTTTTAAACGCTGCTCATATCCTGTACCTTGGCACTCAAGTGTTCTGTGGGCTGGGCTCATTCATCCTCAGGTTGTACACTTACCGGGACTGTGGCCTGTGACCTTGAGTAGTGCCAGGAACCTGATAAGGACTCAAGTGTCTGTTGGTGAATTTGTTTGTAGGCTGCAAGGTTTGTGTTTGATAGATATTGCACCAAAGGAAACAGTTTAGAACAGTTATAAATAAAATTAAATTCACTCTTTGATTCTACAATTCCCTGCACTTGTCTTCTTGTTTATATTGATGGTGGACCATCCTAAGTGGGCTTTTTGGTTTTGTATATATGTTTTTTAAAGTTAAAGTTGATTGATACATGGAGGGGGTCAGGGGAAGCCTGGATACATGTGGACAGAATTTCCTGTAGTTGAATAAAAATGTCCTTGATGATGTGCATTGATCATATAACGGTTGTCATGCTGCAGGGTAACTTCTGTAGACCTGTTCCAGGAGCAAGTCAGACCATGCAGTTTTCTTTTCTTCAGTGTTGCTCCATGCTAGACAAGGTGGATCTAGTCTTGCCTACATCCCTGCAAATATGTCTTCACTTCTCCCACAGAGCAGGTGCACAGATCCTGGCTCCTATGGCCTCGTGCCTTAGGCTGGAGGAGGGCCAGTCTCCTAGTGGTTCTTCTGGCTTAGGACTTTTGCAGAGGTCTGGGGAGATCCTTCTGGGATTGCCCAGTCCAGAGCGTGTCCTTGTCCTAATGAGGTGGTCCAACTTTAACCCCCACTCCTGCCCCACCTCTGAAAGTTATACTTTATTTTCCATTGATCTTTTATTTTGTTCTCTCTTAAAAGTTGTCTTTCAGAGTGTTCATTTTCTCATTGATGCAAATTTATCTGTTAGTCACAGTTTTGAAAAATATCTAGTTCTTTATAACATCTGTGGGTTCCTAGTAACCAGGCATTCAATGTTTAGGGTTTCTTTTCCTGTGTATCTCTAATGGGAAGAGCTTTACTTTTATAAATAAATTTTTAAAATATTTATTTATTTATTTCTTGGTCTCAGTTGTGGCACGCAGGATCTTTGTTGCCAGGTGCGAGATCTTTGTTGCGGTATGCAGGATCTTTTAGTTGCGGGCACACAGGATCTTTTAGTTGCGGCATGCAGGATCTAGTTCCCTGACCAGGGATGGAACCTGGGCCCCCTGCATTGGTAGAGCAGAGTCTTAACCGCTGGACCACCAGGGAAGTCCGTATAAATAATTTTTAAAGTGATTTTAGTATTTTGGGAATGACGATTATTTGACCGCTTTTATTTGTGACTGGCTTGTATACTTACGCCATTATTTGTTAAAGTAGTGCGCCAAGCCTTGGTTAGAGTTGTTGGAGGACACCTCATGCTGTTGGAACAGCATCCTGGCTTGGCTGCAGATTAACTTTGGGCATCTGACTAAGCCTCTGTGAGTCATTGCATTGTCTGTAGGTTGAGGTGGAGCTCAACTGAGAAGGCTGGTTGAGCATCCCTCACCTCCTGGTGTCCAGTATCCCTAGGTAGCTCTGGATCAGCCTAGGTCTCCTTTCTGTTCTTTGGAGGGCAGCTTTCCAGGGGCTTCACTTAAGAATCACATCCCAGAGGTTGCTTGTTATTCCCCTCTCTGTGTTATTCTCCACAAACCTCTCCATGTAGGAAGGGTTGAGGGTGGGCTGAGAATGACTAAGGCAGGCACTGTATGCTCATCAGGCTACTGAAACACTGTCATAATGTCACTTTGGCCAAGGGAAGGCAAGAGCCCCTCCCCCTGTGGCTGAGCTATTTAATCTCTTAACCTCAGGGTCCTCTTCTGTAAATATGGATATTACTGAATCGACTTCATGGGGTTGTTGTATGGATTGCCTTTGCCTGACTCAGGAGAGTTGATGAATGAATATTAATATTCTCTAAAGAAAACATCTTAAATTTCTTGTCTCAAGTATTTTGATTGGAGAGTTTAATCCATTTACATTTAAAGTAATTACTGATAAGGAAGGACTCTGCTATTTGTTTTATTTTCAACGTCTTAAGAGTTTTTTGGTTCCTCATTTCCTCCCTAACTGCCTTCTTTTATGTTCAGTTGATTTTTTTGTAGTCAACTGTTTTATCTTCTCAATTCCTTTTGAGTGTATTTTTAAGATATTTTCTTTATGGTTACCATGTGGGTTACATTTAATATCCTAAATTTAAAACAGTCTATTTTGAATTGATATCAACTTCAAAAACAAAAACTCTACTCCTATACAGTTCCTCTTTCTCCCTTTTATGTTTTGTCACAAATTACATCTTCATACATATGTGCCAAATAACATAGATTTTTTTTTTTTTTTTTTTTGGTTGCGTTTTGCATTTTCCAGGATCTTAGTTCCCTGACTGGGCATTGAACCTGGGGCCACAGCAGTGAAAGTGCCGAGTCCTAACCTGGACTGCCAGGGAACTCTCAGATTTATAATTATTTTTATGCATTTGTTTTTCTGGGTTTTTTTTTGCAGTATGCGGGCCTCTCACTGTTGTGGCCTCGCCCGTTGCAGAGCACAGGCTCCGGAATTGCAGGCCCAGTGGCCATGGCTCATGGGCCCAGCCGCTCTGCAGCATGTGGGATCCTCCCGGACCAGGGCGCGAACCCGCGTCCCCTGCATTAGCAGGTGGACTTCCAACCACTGCGCCACCAGGGAAGCCCCATTTGTTTTTTGAATCCTGTAGGAAAGTGGAGTTACAAACCATAGTCACAATACTAATTTTTATGTTTTCTTATGTGTTTATCTTCACTGGAAATCTCTTTTTCTTTGTATGACTTTGAGTCATTGTTTACTGGTCTTTCATTTCAACCTGAAGGACACCCTCTAACCTTTCTTGTAGGGCAGGTCTAGTGTTAACAAACTCCCTCAACTTTTGTTTATTGAGGAATGTCTTAATTTCTTCCTTGTTTTTGAAGGACAGTTTTGCTGGATATAATTCTTGGTAGGTCGACAGTTTTTTTTGTTGCTTGTTTGTTTTGTTTTTAAGTGTCATTCCACTGTCTTCTGGCCTCTGTGGTCTCTGATAAGAAATCAGCTGTTAACCTTATTGAGAGTGCTTGTATATAACATGTTACTTCTCTCTTGCTACTTTCAAGATTCTTTCTTTGTCTTTTGATGGTTTAATTATAATGTTTCAGTGTGGGACCTCTGAGTTTATCCTACTTGGACTTTGTTGAGTGTTTTGGATTTGTAGGTTCATGCCCTTTCATCAAAATTGGGACATTTTCTGCCATGATTTTTTTTCAAATATTCTTTCTATCTTTTTCCCTCTTCTTTTGGGACTCCCAAAATGTGTATGTTGGTCTGCTCGTTGATGTCCCATGAGTCCTTTGGGCTGTGTTCAGTCTTTTTTCTTTCTGCTCCTCAAACTTGATCATTTCAGTGGTCCTATCTTTTAAGTTTGCTGATTCATTCTTCTGCCTGCTCAAATATACTGTTGGACCCCTGTAGTGAATTTTTTCAGTTACTATACTTTTCAGCTCCAGGCTTTGTTGGGTTCCTTCTTATACTTTGTATTCTTTATTGATATTCCATTTTTGTCAATACGTCGTTTTCCTGATTTCCTTTAGTTCTTTGTGTTTTCCTTTAGTTCTTTGAGCAGCATACTTAACACAGTTGTTTTAAAGTCTTTATCTAGCAAGTCCTGTCTCTCACCTTCTTCAGAGATGATTTCTGTTAATTAATTTTGTTCCTTTGAGTCATACTTTCCTGTTTCTTTGTGTGCCTTGTAATTTCTTTGTTGTTGAAAACCGGACATTTGACTGTTGTAATAGTTCTGAAAATCAGATTTTCCTCCTTCCCTAGGGGTTGCTGTTTTTCATTTGTTGAAGGCTACAGGACTCCTTTTTGCCTAGTGATTTTCTCAGACTGCTATTGCAAAGACTGTATTCATTGACAAAGTGATCCCTGAAGTCCTATTTCATGGCTTGTGTTCAGTTGGTGGGGGTTTTTGTTGTTGTTGTTTGGTTTTTCTTTTTTTTTTTTGGCTGTGGCATGTGGGATTCTAGATCCCCGACCAGGGATCAAACCCATGACCCCTTGAGTGGAAGCATGGAGTCTTAACCACTGGACTGCCAGGGAAGTCCCTCAGCTGGTGTTTTGACAGAGTTTTCCTTGAGCACCAGGAGCTCTCCCATCTTCCAGTCTTTGAAAGTTGTCTCTGTGCCTGGGCCCTCCTTCAACTTTTGGTCAGGTTTGCACTGTGCTTGGGGATCAGCCGAAGGTGAAAGCCCAGGGTCTTCTCAGGTCTTACATGAGCATGCATCTTGCGCTGGGTATCTGTGTGGCTTTCTTAATTTCCCAGCATGCACTGTTACTCCCCCCACCCCATCTGTTTGTATTTAATCAGACAATATGCAAAGTATTTAGTACAATTCGGAGTCCCCCTCTACCCCCTGCACTGTTACTTTTGAATGTCCTAATTTCCCAGGAAAACTCTCCCCAGCTTTTGCCCTTAGGCAGTGTATTGTGTATTTGGACTGTAATCTTTTGCCTTCTGCTCTGGGGCAGATTTGATTTTCAGTGTTTTCAAGCTTTTTCAGCCTGAGTTCTGAAGTAGGCAAAACACAGAGGTGCCTATGTCAGTCCTTCAGGTAGCCCTCAGACGGGTTGGAGCAGACATATGCAGTAAATTGTCCTGAGATATGCTCTGCTCCCTAGGACCAGGGAAACAGTCCCACATTGGCAACCCAGGCTGCTTCACTTTAAGACCATTTATGCTTTAAGACCAAGTCTGCTGCTGCCCTGCAGAGGGGATGGACAGGGGTAGCAAATTCTAAAACTTTCCTACCTTCCAGTACCTCTTTCTCAATTCAGCACTTAGTGGTTACAGATTTCTGACTGCTTTGCAGGGTTTTCCACAAATTGGTTCTGACCGTTTCTGCTTGTTTTTCTGTGTGTGTGTTGTGGGGGAAGAGAGCTTGGAGCTTCCTACTGAGCCATTTTGCTGATATCACCCTGATTGATTAGTTCTTGCCAGTGAAATTTTTAATTCTTTTAATTCTCATTTTTCACTGAGTATGAAATAGTCCAGTTGATTTCCTTGCATTTAGAGATATGACAATATTTGAATAAAATCAAACTTATTGTCTCATTTTTTAAAAAGTGAAATAGAGTGCGACAAAATTTCTAAATTACCTTGAGTGCAAAATGACATGAAAGTCACACTCTCATTCACTTCCAATAAGTATGTCTTGGCTATTCTTAGTAATTTGTTAGGGTCTATACTTTGAATCAGAAGTTATGAAATTTCTTCAGGAGTCTTAACACTGTGTGAAGTTGATTCATTTTCTTTAAAATCCCTTAGAAAAAAGTTAAGATCATAATAGTGATTTTGTTAAATGTTTCTTAGTACCTGCAGGATGTTTTGCATAAAGTAAGAAATAATTTTGCATTTAAGTTATTACAGATGTTTTCAAATGTTGCCATGTGTAGGCCAGTGGGAAAGGGTGAAGTTCTTACATATAGATGGTACCGAGGATGGAATGGAGGCTGTGGGGCACCAACCTGCAGCTTCTGCTCTCATTTGCTCTGTGAGTTCTGTTGAGTTGATTCCTATCCCTATTCCAGTTGAGAGTTGAGGTTTGGAGGTATTAACCCAAAGTTGCATAGGTTGGAAATGGCAGAGCTGAGATTCGAACCCACATGCAGTTTTCTTGCCAGTGTTTTAAAGCCCTAAGCTTTACTCAAGGCCAAGAAAAAGCCATTGGTTGGAAGATGGGGAACTCTACAAGTCAATCTAAAATTGGCTTTTTTTTTTAATCCAATAAGATGTTTATTCAATTTATTTATTTTTGCTCTTTTTTTTTAAAAAAAATTGAACTATAGTGGGTTTACAGTGCTGTTAGTTTCTGATGTATAGCAAAGTGGTTCAGATATATATATATATGTACTTTTTCAGATTCTTTTCCATTATAGGGTATCATAAGATACTGAATCTAGGCGGCTTCCCTGGTGGCGCAGTGGTTGAGAGTCTGCCTGCCAATGCAGGGGACACGGGTTCGTGCCCCGGTCCAGGAAGATCCCACATGCCGTGGAGTGGCTAGGCCCGTGAGCCATGGCTGCTGAGCCTGCGTGTCCAGAGCCTGTGCTCCGTAATGGGAGAGGCCACAACAGTGAGAGGCCCGCGTACCGCACCAAAAAAAAAAAAAAAAAAAAGATACTGAATCTAGTTCCCTGTGCCATGCAGTTGGACCTTGTTATTCATATATAGTAGTATGTATCTGTTAATCCCAAGCTCCTAATTTATCCCTCCCCAACCCTTTTCCCCTTTGGTAACCATAAGTTTGTTCTTTTTTTTTTCATAAGTTTGTTCTTTATGTCTGTGAGTCTGTGTTTTGTGAATAAGTTCATTTGCATAATTTTTAGATTCCACATATAAGTGTTACGATATTTGTCTTTCTCTGACTTACTTCACTTAGTATGATAATATCTAGGTCCATCCATGTTGCTGTAAATGGCCAGGTTTCATTCTTTTTTATGGCTGAGTAATATTCCATCGTATACATATACCACATCTTCTTTATCCGTTCATCTGTCAGTGGTTGCTTCCATGTCTTGGCTATTGTAAATAGTGCTGCAGTGAACATTAGGCTGCATGTATCTTTTCGAATTAGAGTTTTCTCCAGATATATGCCCCGTAGGATCCAGAGTGGGATTGCCAAATAATATAACTCTATTTTCAGTTTTTTAAGGAACCTCCATACTCTTCTCCATAGTGGCTGCACCGATATACATTCCCACCAACAGTGTAGGAGGGTTCCCTTTTCTCCACATCCTCTCCAGCATTTATCATTTGTAGACTTTTTTTTTTTTTAATGTATTTTTTGGCTGCGTTGGGTCTTCGTGGCTGTGCGTGGGCTTTCTCTAGTTGCGGCAAGCGGGGGCTACTCTTTGTTGTGGTGTGTGGGCTTCTCATTGCAGTGGCTTCTCTTTGTTGCAGAGCACAGGCTCTAGGCACGCGGGTTGCAGTAGTTGTGGCGCACCGGCTTAGATGCTCTGCGGCATGTGGGATCTTCCCGGACCAGGGCTCGAACCTGTGTCCCCTGCATTGGCAGGCGGATTCTTAACCACTGTGCCACCAGAGAAGTCCATTTGTAGACTTTTTGATGATGGCCATTCTGACTGGTGTGAGGTGATACCTCATTGTAGTTTTGATTTGCATTTCTCTAATAATAAAATAAGCTTTTTAATAGCACTGATTTCTCTAATCTGTTTTTTGCATTTAGATATGTAAATTACTCATGGCCAGGGAAATACTATATCGTCATTGAAGTGTGTTTATTCACATAGAAAGGAAGTCTCGTATTCAGCAGGAAAAGTTAAAGAACAGTGTGTGGTGTAATTCCATCGTGTATGTGTATGTGTGTGGCATACTTGATGCATATCTGCCTTTAAAACAGCATTAAGATGGTAAGAATGCTTATCTTCAAATGGGCATAACATTGAGAGGCCACAACAGTGAGAGGCCTGCGAACCGCAAAAAAAAAAAAAAAAAAAAAAAAAGGGCATCATGGGTTGACATTGCTGTTTTCCTTTTTTAAAAAATTACTGTAATGAGCATATGTTTCTGTTTAATATGAAACTGTTGCATCTAAAAGTTGACTAGTCTGATTTAGATTAATGTGTTCTTTAGGCATATTAGTTATTCATATTCTGCAGCAAGTGAATTGCACTCCCTGTGACTTCTAGACCTGCCTTGTGACTGTGAAGTGGCCTGTGTATGTCATATAATAGGCTGAAGACCTGTGATGATATAGGTGAATATTTGCTTATTTTGTAATACTCTTTTGACATGGAAGAACATTTAGTCTCGCTTTGAAATGCTACGTGTGTCTTGTTCGTAGAATAGGCTGTGTCCACAGATTGTGGCATCTGTGCCCATCAGTAGATGATGTCACTGCTTGTCAGCTCTTAGGAATGAGTATTTTAAAAATAATCTCCAATTCTCAGCGATGTGAGGATTGCCCTCCTGCTCTAAAGGAGGAATAGGAAGTAACGTGAAGTCAGTTATTGGCATAAATGTTACATGGCCCCCACGTGTTGAAATTTCTGTGTTCTGTTTGCATTGCCTTCATAGGGCAGTCTGATGGGGATTTTATTCTTTAGATCTAACTTTCTGATTGCTAGCAAGGAAAATCCGATTCATCAAAAATAAATTGTTTATTTGTTGGGCTTGTGTTAAAGTTTTTATCTGTGGACATAGGCAAAGAAAGCTTTCTTTCCATGTTTGAAAGGAAAGAGGGATTACTTTTCCTGATTTTGCCCCAGACCATCCTGTCTGTTGTTGGCATCTGTACTTTGGACAGTTCAAGGTCACTCTGCTCCTTCCGTGTAGTAACTGTGCCTTTTTTAGGTGTCTGGGTACCTGCCCTTTCTCTGGTTGGGGTGGGCCCAGGGGGCTTCAGATGGGGAGCAAAGCAGGGGCAGGGCCTCAGGGCACCTCCAGTTTAGAGAGGTCAGTACTTTTTTTGTTTTAAAACACTGATACTCAAGCCTCACCCCTAGAAACTCTGATTTAGTTAGCCTGGACTGGAGCTTGAGCATGGGCAGTTTTATTAATTAATCAATCAATAAATTAATTAATTTTTGGCTGCTTTGGGTCTTCATTGCTGCGCGCGGGCTTTCTCTAGTTGCGGCGAGTGGGGGCTACGCCTCATTGGTGGTGCGGGGGCCTCTCACCACTGGGGCTTCTCCCGTTGCAGAGCACGGGCTCCAGGCACACGGGCCTCAGCAGCTGTGGCTCGTGGGCTCCAGAGCACAGGCTCAGTAGTTGCGGCACAGCCACTCCACAGCATGTGGGATACTCCCGGACCAGGGATGGAACGCGTGTCCCCTGCATTGGCAGGCACATTCCCAACCACTGTGCCACCAGGGAAGTCCCCAGTACTTTAAACTATAGTAAATGTTGCCTCTCTCTGATCTCAAGTCTCTCCCTCACAATAAACAAGAATCCACGAGGAAACTCCTTGGCTTTTCGAGGGCCCAGCAGTTGAGCTTCTTCAGGCAGGGCTATGATGCGAGGGCCAAGAAGATGTGGCCCTGCCTTGGTGGGAGGGAGCATGTGGGGGACAGGGAGGCTGGGGGTAGTTGGAGTAAGGCACAGTCTAGAAAGCTCCGTGTGTGGACTGATGGGCATGGGGCCTGAGGCTAGGGAGTACCCTGCCTGCCCAGGAGTTTGTCCTTCGTCAGCCAGGGAGCTCTGGTGGTCTGAGCAGGACGATCATGACTACACAGCAGTGGGGTGGGGGTGGGGGATTAGGGTTAGGTGCTGCACTTGAGAAGAGGGGGCCTGGAGATGGATGCAGAGCCAGGCCTAGGTTTTGCTGCTCGTGACTAGACAGAAGCTAGCAGCGCCTTAAAAAGATCCTTGCACAGGCCTGCGGGGCAGAAATCTTTTGGAATTCCGAATGCTTTGGGATTGTAGAAGGGTGACCCAGTGCTTAAGTATAAATCAGCTCCTGGGGTCTCCTGCAAAGGCTGGGCAGTGCTACCCCTCAGTCATATCCTGTTTCTGCAGAGAAACATGTACATTGCCGCTTTCAGATCAGGCTCTGTGGCCAAATGAATAACAAAAAAACCCAGACTTTGGTGATTTCAGAATTATGGATGAGGGATTTTGCACCCATGGAAGTGTATTTCTCTTTCATTTTATTTTTTTATTTTAATTTATTTTTTGTGGTGGGGTGGCTGCGTTGGGTCTTTGTTGCTGTGCGTGGACTTTCTCTAGTTGCGGCGAGCAGGGGCTACTCTTCGTTGCAGTGTGCGGGCTTCTTGTTGCCATGGCTTCTCTTGTTGCGGAGCACGGGCTCTAGGGAAGAGGGTTTCAGTAGTTGTGGCGCACGGGGCTTCAGTAGCCGAGTGGCTCCTCGGCATGTGGGATCTTCCCAGACCAGGGCTCGAACCCATGTCCCCTGCATTGGCAGGTGGATTCTTAACCACTCCGCCACCAGGGAAGTCCCTCTCTCTCATTTTAAAAATATGAATTTACTATGGCTCTTGTCTTTGTAGTGTTTGATGGCCAGCATTCCAGCGTTACCTCTGCATTCCAGGCAGCAGGGTGAGCACTTCCTGGAGTCCCAGGCACTTCCTGTGCATCTTCTTGCTTAGCACTGGAATTCATGGCTCTACCTGACTGCAAGAGCATGTGGGTAAGCTGGCAACTATAGGTGCTCTTGCAAGGAGGGAGGGAGCAGGGATACTGTATGGTGCAGCTCGCGGGAGTGAGGGGGGTGTGGGCATCAGGCAGACAGACCTCTAGGCTCTAGTTAATGGTTCTGGCTGCTGCCATTGACTAGTCTGAGCACATGGGAGACAGAGCAGGTGCTAAGCCCTGTCCAAGAGGATAACACAGATCTTCTGGCTTACGTATATGCCCTTTATGTTTTTCCTTCTGGCATTAATGTTCTAGTCTGGTGGTTTTTCTGGTATTGTCCTATAGTTTTTTTTGTTTTGGTTTGGTTTTTTTGTCCTATAGTTTTCACTGTCCTTTCTTTGTTCTGTGTATTTCTTGTCCTGGGCCCCCTTTGACCTGCGGAGTGCTGGAATTCAAGCTAGTTGAAGCAGAAGCTCCACTATGGAGGAGGAGGGACTGAGGTGGTCTCAGGTGCTACTCAGGGCCTGTGATGTCTCCATTCCCCACTGTCTCCTGTGTCTTTCTCGGTGGTGATGTCCTTAGGCTCTTCCTGCTTTCCCATGGACCTGAGTTCCCTCATGGCTGAAGGGAGGGGAAGGATCTAGCCTGGTGCTCCCAGGAGGTCACCTGTTTCAAAACATGAGAAGAGGTGGAAGCATACTGGTTGGTTCTGCGTGGGCCACAGGCTGTAGTGGACAGGGTGCTGAGACCAGCACCTCAACAGGACCGGGTCCTGTCAGAGGGCAGCACATGCTGCGGGGGCGGGGAGGTCCCAGGAGTAAACCTACACCTTAGTGCTGCCCTAACCGATGGGGAGTGGCTGGATTTCGTTTTGGACCTGTTGAATTTGAGGCACTGGTAAATCCCCAGGATTTATTATTAAGGCAGAGGTTTCTTTGGCCTTTCCAATTTTGACATCAGCCAAAAACATAGCATTTGGGGAGCAGATAGGATGTGCAGTGGAAGCTGAGCTTGTCGCTCAGACTTGTGGGGCCTGTGGTCAGAGTGCCCTGCCCAGGTTCGGGATTCTCAGCCCTTATGCTCCCCGGCCGCCGCCTTTGCTCCCTCCCTCTGCCTCGCACCCCTCACTGGCCTCATTACTATCATTTTGGTGATGTGTTGGCCCTACTTGGTGCTTAGAACCTGAGTAAGCCCTGCTCTGCAGGCGAAGCGGGAGCCCTAGTTGACTCAGCCCCTTACTGGGATGGGCTGTGAGGTGGTGCCAAATGTCCAACTTTGTTCGTTCCCACCTTTGGCTCTTTACCAGGGGTACGCATTACCGTCATATGGGGGTCTTTTGAAAAATGGTGCTTGGACCCTCCCTTTCCCTGCAGAGACTGGCGGAGGGGACAGTGGGAGGGATGTGTGTGTGTGTGTATACTTTGGAAAACCTCTCCAGCAGCTTCTGATAGGCACCTGAGGTTAAAAAGCACTCTCCAGGAAAAAGCGTATAAAACTTAGCAGTTGCTGCAGAAGGCTCTTCGTGCGTCATGCTCTGGGCATGTGTTTGAGGGCGGACCTCCAGCACACAGCCGAGTGGGGCTGTGGGCTAGAGTTTAAAAGATCAAATTAAGTTTATTTTGAAATATTGTAAATTTTAAAATAATATAACATAATGCTTGCAATAGAACATTTGGAACCATTAAAAGGGTTAGGAAAAATTACCTGTAATCTCACCATCCGTAGATAGCCACTGTTGGCACAAAACATATGTGCATTATTCAATGAATAGGTTTAAATTTGTTTTTTAAATAGTAGAGGCTCCCTTTATAGATAGGATTTTTGTCTCCTCTTTTCACTCAGTTACTTTTTTTCATGGTGTTAACTCTTAAAACATGCTGCATGAGCTTTCTTCTGTTGGACGTGCTGTGAATTACCTTATCATCCCTTGTGGTTCAACATTTAGATTAACTGTTTTTGCTATGAACAATACTGTGATTGAATTTTGAATTAGTAGATTCTTACAATTGCTGTTCCTGTGTCAGATGCACATTTCTGTTTTTAAATGTTCTTTCTGTTTATTAAAAGTGACATGTAGCACCGTTGAGTTCATTTTGCAAAAGGAAAGATCACCCTGATTGTACCATTCTAGCAGTTCTCTTCATTCTCCCAGAATCCTCTTGTGGTCCTTTTGTTGTCTGTGACATATGAATGGTGGAAAGCTGCCCTCTGGACTGCTGCTAGGGGCTCCTCTGTGTATTGTGTTGTGGTATAAAATAAAAGAGCAAAGTGTTTTGCTCTTTTTATATGGAGTAGAAACCCCCATCCAAACTTAAGATACCTCCTCCAGCCATGCTCAGCCATGGGCAGCCCAGTGAAGGACTTGTCCCCCTACCACACTGAGGAGGGGCTTACAGACCACCCAGCCCAGGCAGTGATGATGAGTCCTTGAGAATCTTATTTTCTTTCCTTTTCTGGTTTGTTTTCTGGTGAGATAGAAAATTTTTTTAAAACTGGGAGGTGGTAGGATTTCTTTTTGAATTTGAAAACTTGATGTGAGTGTGGGAGGGAGAAATGAAAGAGTATTGAAGCTTTTACAGCTGTAAAGCTGACTGACTTTTAGGTCAAATATTTATATTTAAATTTGGTTTATTTGAAATTACTAGTATTTTAAATTTGCATCTACAGCTAGGACAACTTATTAATTGGATGTAAATTTAAATGTTAAAATTTTTAATTTAGTTACATTGAGATGAACTACAAAGAATCAAACATTAAAATTTTTTTTGCTTATATATAGAAGTGAAGAAAAGACAACAGTAACAGTAGTTCAGTAAAATAATTAATAATTTTGGACCTAGTACCATTTACTTTATTTGTGTCATTTGTCATATTAAGAAGAGGTTTAGAGGAGAAACATCATAGGTTTCATTGAATACTCATTTTCTGAGGTTTTTTTCCCAAGTAGTTTGTCAAGAGTGATGGCGGAGGGCACACATATGGATAGGTGAGCAGTGGGTGGCTTTCCTGGCACTTGGCACCTGGGCTTGCAGAGTGGGAAGCCTTTTCATTTGTTAATACTGTGTAGGCTGGAGTGCAGCGGCCCCCTTGGAGGACTGACTTGCCACCTTCTGGGGCGGTGGGTCCACACTGGAGTGCGTTGGTCTCTGGCTCCACCAACAGGCCGTCCTCTGGGCGGAGGTGTGCATTAGGCCAGCCTCTCTCACAGAGGGAGGGAGGAGAGCATGTGTGGAAGAAATCATCAAAAAAGTACTCCTGAAGTAAGCAATTTTATGGAGTTGGGATTTCAAAAAGTAGTTACAGATTCTGAATGTCTAATGATTTAAATTTTTAATTTATTAAATCTGTATATTAAAAATTGACAACTTGCGTGACAACCAGATATGACACTCAAAACAAAACTTTTGGCAAACTTCTGATAAATGGTTTTATTATGCTTAACTTACTATTTAAACTACATTGTGTCTTAAAGCTCCTGTGGGCTCAGGAGGTGGGAAGGCTGAGACATAGAGAAGGAGCCTGGCCGGGGGGCGGGGGGCGGTTAGAGCTGCATTAACTAGGGGTTGGTCAGCCAGTGTGCAGGTGGTGCTTGCTGTGTTGTGTGGGTTTGTTTTTCTCTGTTTCTTTTAAAATGGCCTGCCTTTGGCTACTGTTTTAGGTTATTTACATGAGAAGGAGATATGGAATTGGTTCAACTTCCTGAGCTGATTAGAAGGCGTAATGTTGCCTGTGTGGATACGCCTGTGTCTGACTGTGTAGCAAGGCCTTTTTGGCTTGTCTCCAGAGGGGCCACAAGTCAGAGGTCATTTCCCGTGTGGGGGGCTCAGTATTTTCTAAATCTGTTTTCCCCCTCAACTATTTGGAATTATTAACTAAAAACTGGACATGCTATCAATAATATTTTGAGATGTCTTTTTTTTTTTGGTAGGGGGGTAATATATTTTTAGAGCAGTTTTAGGTTCATAGCACGGTTGAATGGAAAGTCCAGAAATTTCCCATACACCCCCTGCCTCCACACACACAGCCTACCCTACTATCAATATCCGCCACAGAGTGGGATATTTGTACAGTCAATGAACCTGCATCCACAGGTCATAATCACGCAAAGTCCATAGTTTGCAATACGGCTCACTCTTGGTTTTGAACATTCTATAGGTTTAGACAAGTGTATATTTACATGTATCCACCGTATTATGGTACCATACAGAGTAGTTTCACTGCCCTTAAAATCCTCTGTGCTCCACTTACTTATCCCTCCCTCTTCCAACCCCACCCCTGGCAACCACTGATCTTTTTACTGTCTCCATAGTTTTGCCTTTTTCAGGATGTCACAGAATTGGAATCACACAAATATGTAGCCTTGTCTGATTAGCTTCCTTCACTTAGTAATGTGCAGTTAAGTTTCCTCCTGTCTTTTCAAGGCTTGATAGCGCCTTTCTTTTTAGTACTTGATAATATTGGATTGTCTGGATGGACCACAGTTTATGTGCTGGATCATATGGTAAGAGTATGTTTAGTTTTATAAGAAACTGACAAATTGTCTTCCAAAATGGCTGAACCATTTTGCATTCCCACCAGCAATGAACAAGAGTTCCTATTGTTCCATACCCTTCTCAACATTTGGTGTTGCCACTGTTTTGGATTTTTACCATTCTGCATGGTTGTATCTCATTATTGTCTTAATTTGCATTTCCTTGATTAACATATTATGTGGAACATCTTTTCTTATATTCATTTGCCATGTGTATATCTTTATTGGTGAGTTGTCTGTTCGGCTCTTTTGCTCATTTTTATTTATTTTAATAAATTTATTTATTTTTATTTTTGGCTGCATTGGGTCTTCGTTGCTGCACACGGGCTTTCTCTAGTTGCGGCAAGCGGGGGATACTCTTTGTTGCAGTGCGCGGGCTTCTCATTGGGTGGCTTCTCTTGTTACAGAGCATAGGCTCTAGGTGTGCAGACTTCAGTAGTTGTGGCACTCGGGCTCAGTAGTTGTGGCTCGTGAGCTCTAGAGCGCAGGCTCGGTAGTTGAGGCACACGGGCTTAGTTGCTCTGCGGCATGTGGGATCTTCCTGGAGCAGGGCTCGAACCCGTGTCCCCTGCATTGGCAGATGGATTCTTAACCACTGCGCCACCAGGGAAGCCCTTTTGCTCATTTTTAAATCAGGTTATTTGTTTTCTAGTCCAGTTTTAAGAGTTCTTTGTGTGATTTGGATAACACCCCTTTATCAGGTATGTCTTTTGGAAATATTTTCTCCCAGTCAGGCTTGTCTTCAAATACTTTCAGTGAAATGTCTTTGAAAAATAAAGAAACAATAAAGATTTATTGAGTGCTTACTATGTTCTGACACAATTGTAAGTGCTCTTAAAATTTTTTTCTTAAGTTGTGGTAAAATACGCATAACATAAAATGTACTATCTGAACCATCTTTAGGGTGTACAGTTCGGTGACATTAAGCACATTCACACTGCTGTGCAACACCACCACCTCCAAAACACTTTTCTTCTGGTAAAACTGAAACTCTGTGCCCATTAGACACTAATTCCCTCCCCTCCCCTGGCCCAGCCACCACCAGTCTACTCTCTGTCTCTATGAATTTGACTCCTCTAGGGACTTCATATAGAATCTCACAGTGTTTGTCCTTTTGTGTCTGACTTATTTCACTCAGCATAATATCTTCAAGATTCATCCATGCTGTAGCCTGTGCCAGAATTTTCTGATGAAATGTCTTTTTAAAAAAGAAAAACACATTGCAATTTGGTCATTTGTGGAGGCTAATCAAATTATTGAGGCTAATCAAATCAACACAAGTGAATCATGTTACCAGCGAGGCAGTAGGTGAGACAACCTTTTTGCACACTGATGAACACTTCTTTTAAGGGACTTTGTGAGCTACGCTGTGGTGTGGGGAGGCACCACAAGGGGGGAGTTGAAGAAATGACAGTGAGCAGAGAGGCAGACACTGCTGGTCTGCTTGGAACCCAGGGCCTTTGCCTCTTGAGGCAGGCTTCTCTTTGCTTGTTTACTTGTTTGTTTGAATAGTTCTGGGTTCTACTTTGAGAGCTGTCACTAGAAACTGGTGCGGTAAGAGGGAGTCTTGCTGTTTTTACTATTTCATGGCTTTTAAATTTTGTGCCATGCACATTTATTGCCTGTTAATGACAGCAACAAAAATACTAATTGATATTCTACTCTGGACAGTAGCTTAATGGATTTTTTTTTTTTTTGAAGTAAGCCATCTGATTTCCCCTTCAACAATCAGAATTATTTCTGGAGAAATTCTTAAGGAAATGGTACCATTTCTAACCCAGCAGGCATACACAGATCTCACCCGGAACCTAAGGAGCCAGACATATTTCAGAATCAGAGTAGTTTGGATTTTAGAAAAGTAGTACAGTGTGTGTACTGTATATTGTTTCAAATTCCCAGCACCCTGTAATCCAACACATTAGAATTTCTGTTACAAAACACATGAATTTTCTAAGTGGGATAATTAAAGGCTAGAATTAGCTCTTTCTCAGTTCAGATCAGAATTGGCTGCAAATCATTTCAGATCAGGTTTTTTGGAGCTATTTGCTTTTTGGAATTTGTGAACAAGGGGTTGTGGGCCTGTATAAGGTAGAGGCCTTTAAGGCAAGTCATTGTGGTAGGATATGAAGAGTAAGATGCTGATAGGTGGCTGTCCTCCAGCCCAGAGTCTGCAGTCCTGCTGTTTCTCTCTGCTCAAGTATCCTCCTTTCCTCCTGTGAGCTGATGTCTATCAAGGACCAGGGCTCACACTGTCCCCAGTCTGCTCTGCTTCTCTGAATTCATAGAGTTATTTATCTGTCCCCTTCATTCCACTTGAACATTTCTCAGATCTTTCCCTTACCTTCCTGCTGCATAGCTCTTGACTTAGCGATTTTTCACCTGGCCTTCTGGAGTACTTTCTTAGTTGGTCTCTAGTCTTGTCACCGTCTACAATTTGTTCTTATTTTTGTCTTTAGTATAATCTACATACAGAAAAGCTCAATATAGATCCTAAGTATAAAGCTTAATGAGAACCCACGGTGTAACCTGCCCCCAGTTAAGAAACATTGCCTTGTCAGCGCACAGAAGCCCGCCATGTGTCCCTCCTAGCCACAGAACCACTATCCCGAGTTCTAAACTGTGTAGAGTGTTTGCTTTTGATTTCGTATACATGGAGTTATACAGAATGTACTTCAGAGGGTGGTGCTGGCTTTTCACTGAGTAAAATGTTTTTGAGATTAGCCCATATTTCTGTACTTGGCTGTGGATCATTCATTCTCATTGCTGTAAAGTATTGAATAATGTGAGTATAGTGCAGTTTGATATTTTGCCATAGATGGACATTTAGGTAGTTTTATTTGGGGCTATTATAATGGATAATGCTGCTATGAGTCTTACAGATTTTTTTTTTAAGTGGAAGACTTTTTTAGTTGAACACTTGATTGAGATTCTGGTAGCTGTGTTTTGACAAGCACGTGCACGTTTCTGTTAGATAAGCTTCAGTGGCTCGCAGGATGTACGTATGTTCGGCTTTCATAGGTACAACCACTTTGGAAAACACTTTCTGCATTTACACTTCTTTGACACTGTGTAAGATAGAGTTCAGGTGTCTTCACAGCTTCGTCACATTGGCATTTTCTCTTTTTCATTTTAGGTTTTCTAATGGGTATGTTGTGGTATTGTACTGTGGTTCTAATTTGCATTTGTCTCATGACTAATGACGTTGATCTTTTCCTGTGCATATTGGCCATTCAGCGTAGTATTTTGAAAAGACTTTCCTGCAGATTGAGCAAATGAACACCTCTTGTGTCCAGCTGACCTAATAAGTGAGAAGTCTAAATGCATCTGCAGGTATTCAGCATCGGCAATACATCAGTGTGGAGGGTGACGCTGCATCAGAACTGCCGATTCAGAGAGCAGACCTCATGGGTTATGCTTTTGTTTTCCTACCCATAAAGTGGAAATTATCTTTTTATAAACTGCCTCAAGAACGGAATGCCTTACTCCATTGTCGAACATATGTAGCAACTGTCCATTTAATAAGGAACTTGATGCAGTCATGTCTCTTACTGCTGTGTAATTGGTAGCCTTATCAATGGTTTAAAAAACACAATCCTAGGATGGAGGAAGTGGGTGAAGCGGGGAGGGTCAAAATTACAAACTTCCAGCTGTAAGATGAATAGGTCCTGGGGATGTAATGTACAACATGGTGCCTGTAGATAACAATACTGTATTGTAAATTTGAAAGTTGGTAAGACAGTAAATCTTAAAAGTTCTGCATACACACACACACACACACACACACACACACACACACACACACACACACACACACACACACAGACTGTAACTATTGAGTTGATGGTGTTAACTAACCTTAGTGTGCTAATCAGTCTGCACTATATGCATTTATCATTACCTTACATGATCTTAAACTTATATCATGTTATATCTCAATATAACAAAAAAATTCCACAATCCTAGACATTATATTCCTTGTGTTTGGAACCTCACAGGGAAAACAAAAGTGATGTTTTCTCTAGTACATTAGTCTCCAGAGTGTGTGTGTGTACCCCAGAAAGAGATCAAGATGATCTTTTAGAATTTTGGAAGAAGATATACTTCTGATTGTTTTTCTCGTCCTGTTTGGTTGCTATTTTTATGTTTTATAATGTGTAGTACAGTAATATAATTTATACATATGTGAATGTGTTGTTGCCACATTAATCTTTTCTTTTAAAAAACATTTTTTGAGGTATACTTTACATAGGATAAAACAAAGCTATTTTGGGGCTTCCCTGGTGGTGCAGTGGTTAAGAACCTGCCTGCCAACGCAGGGTACATGGGTTCGGGCCCTGGTCTGTGAGAATCCCACATGCCGCGGAGCAGCTAAGTGCGTGCGCCACAACTGCTGAGGCTGCGCTCTGGAGCCCGCGAGCCACAACTGCTGAAGCCCGCGTGCCTAGAGCCCGTGCTCCACAACAAGAGAAGCCACTGCAATGGGAAGCCCACGCACTGCAGCAAGGAGTGGCCCCCGCTCGCCGCAACTAGAGAAAGCCCACCTGCAGCAACGAAAACCCAATGCAACCAAAAATAAATAAAATAATTTTTTTAAAAAAAAGCTATTTTAAGGGTACCTTTCAAAGAGTTTTGACGGATGCATATATTTATGTAACCAAAACTTCAATCAAGATAATAGAACATTTCTCCCTCCCAGAATCTCTTTCCTGCCCTTTTACCCCTCTTCACTAAACTGAAAGTCCTAGGCAGTCACTGATCTGCTTTTCATCACTGTAGACTAGTTCTGTCTTTTCTAGGATTTCTTAAGAATTGAATCATGCAGTGTGTACTCTTCAGTTTGGCTTTTTTTGATTAACATGTTTTTGAGATTCATCCATGTTGCTTGTTTGGGCACTTTTTTTGGGTTCTGTTTTGGTTTTGCAACTTTATTTATTTATTTTTGGCTGCACTGGGTCCTTGCTGATGCGTGTGGGCTCTCTTTTTAGTTGCAGCGAGTGGGGGCCACTCCTCGCTGTGGTGTGCAGGCCTCTCATTAAGGTGGGTGGCCTCTCTTGCTGCAGAGCATGGGCTCTAGGCATGCGGGCTTCTGTAGTTGTGGCACATGGGCTCAGTAGTTGTGGCTCGCGGGCTCCAGAACGCAGGCCTAGCAGTTGTGGCACACGGGCCTACCTGCTCTGCTGCATGTGGGATCCTCCTGGACCAGGACTCAAACCTGTGTCCCCTGCATTGGCAGGCGGATTCTTAACCACTGTGCCACCAGGGAAGCCCCCAGTTTTTTCCTTTGTGATTGTTGAGTGGTAGTTGAGAAATATCTTCTTGCATGGACTTAACATCATTGGTTGATCCATTCACCTGTTGCTGGACACCTGGGCCATTTCCAGGTTGAATTGTTATGCATCCTGCTGCTGTGAACATTCATGAAGGAGCCTGTGTGGACAGATGCTCTCATTTCTCTTTGTCAAATGCCTAAGAGTGGAGTGGCTTTACCAAGAAGCCAACAGACTTTCCCAAAGCAGTCCCACCCTTTTATATTCCCGCCAGCAGTGTGGGAGAGTTCTAGTTGCTCTGTGACCTCATCAGCACTTGGTTTTGTCAGTTTTTTCATATTAGCCATTCTGTGGGTGTGCAGTGGTATCTTATTGTGGTTCTGACTTGCATTTCACTGATGACCAATGATGTTGAGCATATTTTCATGTGCTTGTTAGCCATTTCTGTACTACTTTAGTGAAGGTCTCTTTGACCATTTTTAATGGGTTGTGTTCTTATTGAATTTTAAGAATTCTTTGTATATCCTGAACACAAGTCATCTGTGAGCTATGTGTATTATGAATATTTCTCCGATTCTGTCCCTTGCCTTTTCATTTCTTGATAATATATTAGCCATATGTTGACTCCTGCTTAATTTTTCACTTAAAAGTGTACAATCAAAAATATTTGGAGGCTACTGCTCTTCTGCATTGGCAGAAGGAATTGCTGTGAACTGGGGAGAGGAAGGAGGGAGCCCAGGCCCTGCCCCACAGCTTTGCTTGTGAGTTCAGTCTGAGTCAGGTGTCTGTTGGAGAGCCTGCTTTGGTTTCATGTGAATGTTATTTTGGCAAGTTTGGGGTAATCTCAAGAGTAGTCCCACCTCAAAGGGGTAGTCGCTTCTCTCTGAGCACCTACTGTATGCTCAGCACGATTGACTGTTTGCTGCTACCGTCAGCGACATGGACGGAGGGCCCACCCAGCCATCTGCACCCAGAGCCGTGGGTGTGGTGGCTTGTGATCCAGGCGAGAGAGGGCTCAAGACTGCTGGAAGCACAAAGCATCACATTGACTACACTAATATCCAGTACTGCCTTCACCCTCAGCCTGGCATCAGGATTTTTAATGAGTGTGCTTCTCTGAGTCAGCCTTTCCCCCAACAGCAAATTGCCACGCAAAGTAGTAGATAAGGCAGCTCTTTCCAGTACCTTCATTAATGGAATCGCAGTGCAGTAAGTGGCCAACAGACAAAATTCTTCTCCAAGCCAAAGACAAACCTCAGAAGCAGTTGTGAAGCTGCTGGTCACATGTGTTGCTGGAAAACCCAACACCAGCTCTCTAAATTGGGTCAGGAATGTTTCTGGAATCAAGACTTCGTGGTCTGTGGGTACAAAAGCAGATCTGGCTATGGAAATGCACCATTTCCTACTAGTCTTAGGATACAGGGCCAGCTCCATAATACATCGGGTCCAGTGCAAAATGAAAGTGTGGATTAAGAATGCTGCAAAAATCTCCAAGGATATATTGTACAACAAAGGGAATATAGCCAATATTTTATATCTATAAATGGAACATAACCTTTAAAAATTGTGAATCGCTGTGTTGTACACTGGAAACTTATATAATATTGTACATCAACTATACCTCGTTTTTTTAAGAAGCTGCAAAAAGCTTTTCATTTCTTTTGTGGTCTCTCTCTCTCAACCTGCTGCAGTATTTTTGTTATTAATATCAAGCTTTCTTAGGTGGAGGGTTACTCGTGGGGCAAGTGCAGACTCTCCCAGGTGCCCAAGGTGCCCCTGTCCAGGCCCCGTCCTGGACAGTGGGTGGTCGTGGAGGGGAAGGGGGTGTGGGAGGCAAGATGTGTGTGAACTGAGCCTCCACGCCCCAGGCTGTGGTCCTTTGACCCATTGGACCTCATTTACAAGACACAGACTCAGATAAAATGATGAAGGAGATTTCAGGGTGCTGGCTACGGAACATTCAGCCTCGTCTGGGCCCTTCTGAGCACAACGCCTGTTCGACTCACTAACTAGCCACATGCCTGCAGTGGCCCTGTCCACGCAGAAAAGCTTTGTTTCACGTGCTGTGTAGTTTCTAAGTCACCTCAAAGCTAAACATGCAGTAAAAGTGCTTCACTCAAAGATAAATCTCGCAGGGCCTGAGCCCAGGTTGCAGGTGTCTTATTGTTTTTTTGGTTTTTTTTTTTGCGGTACGCAGGCCTCTCACTGTTGTGGCCTCTCCCGTTGCGGGGCACAGGTTCCGGACGCGCAGGCTCAGCGGCCATGGCTCACAGGCCCAGCCACTCCACGGCATGTGGGATCTTCCCGGACCGGGGCACGAACCTGTGTCCCCTGCATTGGCAGGCAAACTCTCAACCACTGCACCACCAGGGAAGCCCCGCAGGTGTCTTATTGAATCAGACTTTTGAGGCTCTGGTTAGAAGTTCATGCTAGGGACTTACCTGGTGGCGCAGTGGTTAAGAATCCTCCTGCCAATACAGGGGACACGGGTTCGAGCCCTGGTCCAGGAAGATCCTACATGCCATGGAGCAACTAAGCCCATGCGCCATAACTACTGAGCCTGCTTTAGAGCCCACAAGCCACAACTGCTGAAGCCTGCGTGCCAGCTACTGATACCATGCACCGCAGCTACTGAAGCCCGCGCACTCTAGGACCTGAGTGCCGCAGCTACTGCCTGTGTGCTGCAACTACTGAAGCGTGCGTGCCTGGAGCCCATGCTCTGCAACAAGAGAAGCCACTGCAATGAGAAGCCCGTGCACCGCAACGAAGAGGAGCCCCCGCTCTCTCCGCAACTAGAGAAAGCCCACGCGCAGCAACAAAGACCCAATGCAGACAAAAATAAAAAATAAATTTAAAAAAGAAGGAATAGCTTTATTATATATAAAAAGCAAATTCGGGGCTTCCTTGGTGGTGCAGTGGTTGAGAGTCCGCCTGCCGATGCAGGGGACACGGGTTCGTGCCCCTGTCCGGGAAGATCCCACATGCCGTGGAGCGGCCGGGCCTGTGAGCCATGGCCGCTGAGCCTGTGCGTCCGGAGCCTGTGCTCCGCAACAGTGAGAGGCCCGCGTACCGCACAAAAAAAAAAAAAAAAGAGAAAAAAAGAAATCCATGCTAAACCCAACAAAAACTATAGTAACGTGGCCTCTTTTAATAAACACCATTGTGTTTCATGAGTTTTATAGAATGTTTTATCATTTTTTAGGGTAAGAAGTCAAGCTGAGGTAAGGTGTTGCTTGAGGTTTACTGCAGAGGAGCAGCAGAGAAAATTGTGAACTACTTAGGGTTTCGGGCTCCTTCCAGTATGGTCTTCATTGTCCTAACCTGCCTTATAGTGGGTCAGGCTGTTGACCTGTGACTTGTGCTCTTTAATAAGTGGCTGCTGGCCTCCCAAAGACACCTCCTCTGAGGGGCAGCCCTCTCCTGAGCTGATGAGCTGCCCCTCCACATACCTTCTCCTGGGGCGAAGGGAGCACCCGCCAGGCTCTAAGTGGCCCTTTCAGACCCATGGTGGTGGCAGCTCAGCGTGACCAGTGGGTAGGACTGACTGGTGGTGTGGACATGTTGCTCTTGGAGCCACAGAAAAGGCAGCCCCAGGTGGGGGAGTGATTTATGAGTCACTGACAAATGTGATTGATTAAGGGCTACAATTCGTTAAAGGTTGTAGTAAAAGTTTTGATATTTCTGTCAAAAACTAGAGGAAACTAGTAGAAGAGAATGATCAAAGTGTATATATAGGCCCATTTAAAGTTCCTTCTTGGCTAAGTCCGCCTCAGGGTTTGGAAAGAAAAGGAATTTTTCTTCCATTTTTGTAAAAGATAAAAAAGAGGCATGGCTTGCCATCATAACTGAGTTGGGACTAGAACCCATTGTTAAACTCCCACAGTAGTGTGTCCTCCTGCAGGGTAATGCTTGCTTGAGTCCTGAAGGCTGTTCTCTTCCACCAGACCTGCTGGTTGCGTTTCTTAGGCTCTTTCTCCTCTGTGATGTGGCGAATGTACCCTCTCACTGCAGAGAACACCGAGTGTGTCTGTTCAGGTTTCAGGAGGGGCTGGTTGGACATCCCCCTGGGATTATGGGTAACGGGCACCTCAGAGGTCATGTGTCCACTTAGCCACTGCACCCCCCAGCCTGTTCCTCATCCATCCTCATCTCAGTAATTGGTACCAGCGTTCTTAGCCACACGAGCCAGATGTGAAGTCAGTCGTCCTGCGGTCTTCTCCCTTCTGTGCCCACACATATTGGTGGGTCATCAGGGCCGTTTATTTCCATCTCCCATACCAGTCAGATCCCGGCTCCTCTTTCTGTCCTCACTGCCTCACGTGGTGTGAGCACTGCACACCCTGGCTCCTTGGAAGCCTCCTCACTGGTTTCCTCATTTCCCCCCTTACCTCCCGATCCAGTCTTGGATGTAACTGTCCACACAGTTCTTCAAATGCAGAAGATCCTGTTGCCTTCCTCCTTGGCAATCACTGCTGCTCATAGCAAGTCATCGATGGCCTCAGAGCATTGTCCACCCTGTGTGACATGTTATTTTTATTAACACAGTCATTGCTTTGCCAATCCCGAGATTAAATGATCGGATTGTCTTCTTCTTATTAGATTATCTTTGTCAGCTGTCACAGGTGAATGACAGAGTAACTGGCCTCTCATTTCTTCCCTTGGAGAGCAGTTCAGCTGCTCAGCTAATGTCTCTGTGGCCAGTTGCATAGCTGAAAGGACTTGAAATGATTTTCCAGACATCCCTTGGGATTGCTAACACTAGGGAGGTGGTGGTATGTGGGGAGGGTCCTCGCTGTAAGCCCTTCTGCCCATTGACCGCAGGTGTGGCCACGGAACTCGCTCCTTCTGTCTTTTCTCTCTGCCTTGGAACCAGCAGTATCCTCACTGGAGCCACTGCATCAGCCTGGGCCCCAGAGTGAGGGAAAAGTGGAGCAGAGCAGCCACAAGCAGCCACTTATGGGGTGAGTGGATGGTAGAAGCTGGACCCAGACCTTTGCTGTGAGCCACAGAGATCTTGGGCCGTATGTAGAACAGCAGGGTTCAGCCTATGCTGGCTGTCAGGACACTCAATGCTGTGCTCTAGGAACATGGTAGGGAGATACTGTTCTGTGTGAATATTGTTATATGTAGGATGGGACAAATCTTCCCAGGAGAGAAGAAATCCAGAGTACAGAGTATGGTGTCACCACAAACCACAGCTTCTTGGGTCACAATCTGGAAGCCCAGTGATGGGACGGTGTGTAGGTTTAACAGACATCAACTGTGTTGGGTGAATGTGAGGGCACAGGTGTCAGGGTCACTTGTGTGAATGTGGCCATGACCCTGTCCTGTGAACTCCAGAACTGGGGTTGTACTTCCCTGCTTAGCCCAAGGCTGACTATCAGGGACAAACAGACTCTGGAGGAGGGTCTGGAGTTGATAAGAATTGCAGTGAGGTGACATTTCATAACTGTGTCAGGGGTCCCACAAGATTGTCCTTGGAATTTGGTGGGATTCTGAAATGTATAGAAGACAGATAATGATGAGGGTGTGTCCCAGAGCAGGGCTCTCAGATTGTCTGTGGAGAAGGTCCACTCTGAACAAGTAGAAGAGTGAGTGGTTTCCAAACACTCTGTGTCTATGCTCACCTTGTCATGGCTCATGACACAGTTCCTGGCCTGGCTCAGGCCCAGCAACACCTGGAGTGGCACAGCCTAGATCATCAAGCTTTGCATGGGACATCTTGAACGTTTCCAAATTATTTTCTTTTTCTTTGAAATTACTCAGACCTATAGAAAAGTTGCAAAAATAGAACAGAGATTCTCATTTTCCCAGATTCCCCAAATATTAACATTTACCACACTTGCTTCATTGCTCTGTTTTTTCCCTGAAATTTTTGAGAATAAGCTGCATATGTGATGCATTTTTACCTCTAAAATATTTCCATGTGTATTTCCTAAAAAATTTCCTTCCATAACCACAGCCCAGGTACCAAAGCAAATTAGCGTTGATACAACACCGTGACCTAACCCACCGGCCTTAACTGGACTTAGCAGTCTTTTACTGATGCCCTTTTTCTAGAGTCAGATCACACATGCATTGAACTTTACCCTCATTTGTGACCATTCCTTGGCCTTTCTGTGTCTTCTGTGTTGATTTTTGTTTGGTTGGTTTTTTTTAAAGAAGTAGGGTCATCTGCTGGGGGTGAGATAGGAAGTTAGCAGGTCATAGATTTAGGGAGCTGGAGAAAGTTGGGGTTTTTTTGTTTGTTTTAATATTTATTTGGCTGCGCTCGCTCTTAGCGGCATGCAGGATCTTTATTTGCAGCATGTGGGCTCTTAGTTGCGGCACGTGGGATCTAGTTCCCTGACCAGGGATTGAACCCAAGCCCCCTACATTGGGAGCGTGGAGTCTTAACCACTGGACCACCAGGAAAGTCCCATTGTTTTGTAGAATATTTGAGGACAGGCCAGTTGTTTTGTAGAATATTTGTCTGATGTTTCCTCTTGGTGAGATCTGGGTTTGTTATTTTTAGCAGGAAATCCAAAGGTGAGGCAGTGTCTTCTTGGTGCCCCACGGCAGGGACACTGTTGCTGCGTTGTGCCCTGGCCATGAGGGTGGCATCTGCAGGCCTTGTCCCATTAAACTTTCTAAAATACTGTTTAAAAACTGAGGGACTCCAGAGTTATCCTAACAATGACTGTCTGAATCGCATTCAGACGTGTTGTTTTAAGTAGGTAGAAATGGAGCCCACTTGTGGGGAGATTTTTCCAGCTCAGGAAGTGTGTCTGAGTAATCTGTGCCACGACAGAGAAGGATGACAGGAGGCTGGGGGACATGGTGGCTGTCCTCCCCCGGGGCCTGCCGTCACTGTGGATGCTGAGGTGGAAGGCTGCTCTGCTGCACTCACCTTTCCGAGTGGTGCTGTGGGGCCAGACCACTGTTCCTGCCTGTCTCGTCCTCTGTGGGGTAAAGGGTATGGGAACCAACCTCTTCCTGAGGCCACCTACACCTCTGAAGTGGCCCAGTTGGACTTGGTTGTAGGGAATAGTTTGCCTAATTGGTTAATTGTTTGAACTTGCTTTGCATAGAGATATCACTAAATTTGACTTTCCGTTTGGTTGGAGGCTTATTTCAGTGTGGCTTATTATTTCTGCCTAGCTGTATGATGTTAGTGTTGAAATATTTGCAGTAAGGCCTGGCTTTGTATTGATACATAAAGAACAGGTCTTCACGGACTTCCCTGGTGGCACAGTGGTTAAGAATCCGCCTACCAATGCAGGGGACACGGGTTCGAGCCCTGGTCTGGGAAGATCCCACATGCCGCAGAGCAACTAAGCCCGTGTGCCACAGCTACTGAAACCTGTACGCCTAGAGCCCGTGCTCCGCAACAAGAGAGGCCACCGCAAGGAGAAGCCCGCGCAACGAAGAGTGATCCCTGCTCGCCACAACTAAAGAAAGCCCGGGCGCAGCAGCGAAGACCCAATGCAGCCCCCGCAAAAATAAATAAATAAATAACAGGTCTTCAGAATCCTTAGAGCTTCTTTGTGAATCTGAAAATTCAGAGCTCTAAAATTCAGAGCTCTAGACCCAAGCCATTGGCTTGCATATCTCATTTGTAAGAGTTTCCATTCCAAGAAAAATGCCTGTCACCAAGTATAGGAGACTAAGAGAGAGGTGAAGAAAAGGATATTTGCAACTCTGAATCCATATTAAAATTGTTAATGTTTATTCAAGTAAAAGAAGCTTAGTTTTTGTCAGGGTCCTTGCCTAAGGTTGAAGCCATCAGCTGTTGTGTTGCTTCAGTTTTGACTCGTGGCTCAAGTTGCACGGCTTCTCAGAGGTGCTCAGTACCTGGTCATGTTTTGCTTAGGGGTTTGCCGTTCTGCTTTCTGCGGTCTGGTTTTTCTTATTGTTCATTTTAAAATCTTTCCCTTTTCTCTGTTATTTTGTCATATTTCTCAGAGTTCTCATAAACAGATGCATGTTTTTATACTGAGCTTTATTACAAATCTTTCAGGATCAGTTAAAGTATTTTTAAAGAGCACACGGTGTTAGGTATTGTGATGGTACGAAGCAGCGTGAGACCCGGGCAGCATGCTCTTAATTTCCCTAATCAGTATAGTATCTTAGGCTCTTAAACCCTTTCCATGACCTGAAGTGCTTCATGGGAACGAGAACCAGCGTGCCCAGACGTAACAGCCTCTTGGTGGTGGTGTGGGGGAGACAGAGATCTGACACTCACCTTGCTTTGTCTGCTGTTTTAATGTTTTGCTGCTCTTTTTACTTTTGTGAAACAATTAATTAAAATTATCCCACTGTTTTTTTTTTAACATGTTGGGTAGGGTGGGCTGGGCTACCTACCTGCATTATTAATTTATTTTATTTCTTTTTGGTTGTGTGGCATGTGGGACCTTAGTTCCCTGACCAGAGACCCAACCTGGGCCCCCTGCAGTAGAAGCATGGAGTCGTAACCACTGGACCGCCAGGGAAGTCCCTATCCCACTGTTTTTTATTTCTAGCTTAGAAAAGTCAAGCAGTGGCCATTCGCATTCCCTAAAGGGGAACAAGGATTTCATCACTAATGGAACTCCATAGAGAACTCAAACACTGTTTTGATATATTTTGCTTCGAATGTAACCTACATAGAAAAATCGGTTATAATTATAACATGGCTGCCCAGGTAAAGAAATACACCATTGTTAACCCAAAAGTATAGGAAATGTTCTGTGAACCCCCTGGCATGTTATCAACATTTTACCGATTTCTGTATCCATCTACAGATGGCTTTTTTAATTAAAAAAAAAAAACCTCTCTACTGAAGTATACTACATACACAGAAGCGTGTATGTTTCATACATGTGTAACTCGATGAATTTTCACTAATAGGAACTCACCCATGTAATCATAACTCAGATTGAAAAACAGAAAGTTACCAGACAACCTGGGTAGCTTTTAACTGTGTTTTATGGCTCATACACCTATGAGAAGTTCATGCTAAGATGCAAACAGAGATACCATTTTCACCTGTCAAGGGGGTGGGGTTAGTGGCAGTGTCCACTGATGGCCGGGACACTCTCACATGCTGTCGGTCAGAGGCTGTCAGCAGGTGGCCTGACAGTGCCTTGCGTTGCTTTAGATGCCCTCTGTGCCCTTGGAGCCTGAGGTTTATGGATGGCGCCTGTGCCGTGGAGACGATTGTTGTCTTTAATTGGAAACTTTGGGAATAGGATACTAAGGAAGGAAGTCCTCCATGTGGTGGTGCTAGCCCTGAAGGCAGCGCTCAGCCTGCGCTGAGGTCTGTCTGCGAACAGACCCTGTGGGTGACACTGAGGGAACGTGTAGACTGAGGGCCAACATGCAAGGTGTGGTCCTATTTTGTGGAAAGCAGAAATAAACCCCGGAGACATGTAGGTACCCCTTGGGGGAGGGAGGAGTCCCATTCTCACATTCCCGTGTTGGAATTGTGCACAGTGCTTTGTTGCTTCCGTGGCATGTGGAGGACAGGCAGGTGGGTGTGCTGCTCCTCTGGTTCAGTCTGGGCTTCTGTGAGTTCCCAGGTGATGACGGAACGAACAACACAGTGGATGGTGAGTGTCCAACTGTAGGAAAAGCAAGTACTATTGACATCTTACAGTGGGGCTGAAGGTAGTGTGGTTTTTTCATTTTAGTAAACATTTGAGTGTTTGATAAATATTTGAATTAATCCTCATGGTACTCTCAGAGATAGATGCTGTCATCTGTTCTGTGGATGAGGAAACAGGCACAGAGAGGTAACTGCTCTGCGGGATCTTATGCCCTCGTGCTGGGTGACGATGCTTGTTCTAACAGCCTGGCCTTCCTGGTGAACAGTGACTATCGCCTGAGGACAGGAGCTCGGGAACTACAAATGGGAGGAAAAGGAGGAAACTTCCTTACTCCTGTAATTGTTATATATATTGTGCTAGAAATTAAGGCCAGTCGGGTCTTAATCCCTTTCTTTTCTAGGCCTGGAGTTGATTATTCAGATCTCATGCTAGCGACAAAGGGGCAGCTGCAGTTGTGGGCTTCCCATTCGTTGTATTCATGTGATTTGCTTGTTTTAATTACCTTTTTAATGTATGAAACTGGGTACTTGTTCATTAATTCCAACAAGTGTGTACTGAGGGCCTTCTCTGTATATACCAGGGACTCTTCTGGTCTCCAGGTTATAGCAGTGAACTGAGCTTTGTTCTACTGGAGGTTGTATCCTATTGGGGTGACAACAAGCAAAAGTGGGGTAACACAGAATCATGTGGCCGGAGTGAAATGAAGAACAAGGTGGCAGCAAGGGCAGAGTGTGGGGCGGTCAGGAAACCCTCGGATAGGCAGCTGAGGGGTGGGAGGGGACCCCTGGGTAGTGAGCAAGAGGAGGAATGGACAAGAGGCAGGGATGTGGGGTCTGACCCACAGTGGGGTGGGGGCCTCTGGGGTATTAAAGTGGAGGGAGGACAGCATGAGAGAAGGACCTCGAGAAGGAAAGGGCTGTGCCCCGAGGGCAGCAGAGACAGAGGCTGGCCTTTTTGTATCTTTGAACACCACGTGCAGATCTTGCTGTTTTAGAAACACCCTGGCTACTGGCTGCAGACAGACTAGAGTAGGAACCTGAGAGAAGGGCTGGGCAAGAGATGTCATCAGAGGTAAGCAGGTGAGGGGCATGCCTGGGGCACCTCCTCCTTGCGATGGGACCTTCCATGCACTGCGGGGTTAGCAGCATTCCTGCCTGGCCTCCACCTACTCAGTGCCAAGAGCACATCTCCAGATCCCAAGCCTGTCTCCAGACCCTTACCCAGTGTAGATTAAGTGGTATTTGAGTCTTTTTTGAGTCTCCTCTCCCGTTTTTTTTTTTTTCCTGTTGGACTGGTCTAAATGATGTTTTTGCTTACTAGTGTTTTTAAATCATGTGATGCCTCCTTTGTGTTTCCCTCATTAATCGACTTGTAACATGTGAGGTGAACTTGAAATGGGCTTCTCTCCGACTCTTCCATGCAAGTCGAGGCTCCAGTATGTTTGGGGACACTCGGGCTCTGCGACCTGTTGTGGATGGGGCATCCTGCCCACCGATCGGCAGATGGGCGCTGACAGTTGGCTTTTCTTTTTTAGGTGCACGTTCAGGTTCCCGAGCACAAACATCAAGATCACATTCACTGCCCTGTCCAGCGAGAAGAGGGAGAAACAGGAAGCGCCCGAGTCCCCCGTGAAGCCCGTGCAGGCTCACATCTCGCCGCTGACCATCAACATTCCAGACACCATGGCCCACCTCATCAGCCCCCTCCCCTCCCCCACAGGAACCATCAGGTACACAGCAGCTTCCATGGTAGACGGGGTCACCGTGGGGTCAGGGTGTGCATGTGCCAAGGTGGACATGACCCTGTCCAAATTTCAGTCCTTGCCTCTTGCGTGGGACATTCAGAAGCCATCGTACGTCACAGTAGTGGGCAGCAGCGCACAGCAACGTCTTCTCCCTTCCCTGGGGCTGACCTACATGGAGAGGGAGATGTTGAGGGCACTTAAAATATTGTTTAGTTTCTGAGCACTGTTTGCTCTTAGTTTCCTGCATATGAAACACAGTTCACAAATGTTCCTAGTTTTCACTTGGGATTCTTTTATTTGAGTGTAAGTTTAAAGGATAGATGATTTGTCTTATTGGTCTAAAATGTGAGGTGGGTTTTCAGTTGCATTTTGAGTTTTTTGGTTTCCTACAATTTCATGCAAATTCTGATGACTTACACTTTGGATTACTGAGTTTGACCACAGTGAGGTGACAAACTTGTTTGTCCTGATGTCCTAAGAGAGACTGGGAGCCTCAGGAAGTGGAGGATGGTGCCTTCAAGGCGTGCTCTCCACTGCATAACCCGCGCTTTCAGGGGGCAGTAGCTGAGGGTCAGGTCAGGAATTGCCTGGGACCAGCAGGCGTGACCCTGTCCTAGGGTCAGATGGTCGGTCCTCCTGTGTTCTGTTGGGTCTTAGAAGAGTGAAGTATGTATTCAGGCATCTTCTTCCATGTGAGTAATGTTAGACTTAGGTGCAAAAGGAACACATTTACTTCTCTTGAGAGCCAAGCTCCTACTGTCCAGGTGTGTCCACAGGGCATGGCTGGCAGGCAGAGAAGGCCTTGCCTCGTCCACTGGGACTGACCCCTACATGTAGCAGAGCAAGGAGGGCACAGAGGGAACACGGGCAGCTCTGGGTTGTAGCTTTTAGTCGGACACTTCTGTTTCTTATCTTAAAAACCAGCATGGACAGAAAGGTATCCTTCTGGAAAGGCCTGGAAGGAGTGTCAGGTAGACTCTGGCTGTACCCTTGCTTGGTGTTATGTGAGTGCAGCTGCTCCCGGGCCCCTTCTCTGCCCCCTGCCATGGCTGCTCTGCTGAGGATACTGCCTCTGTCTCTCCCACTTGGTTGAATTTGTCTGTATGTGACTAGATGGACCAGGTGCACTTACCTGTGCACCAGGTAAGTGTGGCAGTGGGTAGGCAGAAGACAGCAGCCGGTGGCCCGATTTTTATTCAGCACCGTGTGAAAAGTGCACAGAATTCACAGAGGAAGAGGAGAAAGCCCGTGTTTACCCACGTGGGACAACGGCCCACAGTGGAAGCAGCAGCCTTAGGGTCAGATCACTGACACACTGCCTGGCCATGTGGAGACAGAAGTTCTGTGGGCGCTCAGGGAACTGGAGGTGGTTGGAAACTTTAGGGATTGGGTCAGGAGCTGATGCAGTCTCTCCTCACCCCCTGCCCCATCTTCATGCTGTTTTCCTTGCTCATCCCCTCTACATATCCCACCGCCAGCACTGAGCAGCAGAGCACCCCCCCTGTTGAGACAGCTCATGGTGGTGGAGCCCACCACCACCCAGCCAGTGGGGCCACTCACCACATTGGCCCTTCATTTATGTTAGCTAGTTTTAAATCATTAAGCAGGAGTTCCAAGAGTATGGTCCTGCCATCTGTCTTGTTCCTCTCTCCCCAGTGCTTTAAGAGTTGTTCCTGGCATGCGGTAAACACTTGTTTCGTGGGTGAGTGCATATACTGACGGTGCATGTTCATGGTAGAGAGCCCAGTAGTGTTCAGGGGGTGCCAGGTAATAGTGTGTTGTTCCACCTCCTGGGCCCCTCCTTTCCAGTTCAGTTTTTTGGAGGTAACTACTGTTTCTTAGGTATTTTTTCCAGAAATTTTCTATACATTTGCAATACTTGACTTTTTTTTATCCAAAACATAAATGAGATCTAACCATACATACTGTCCTATAACTTACTGGATTTTTAAAACAGTCTTATCTTGGCATCCTTCCATTTCAGTAGCTTGTTCTCTTTTGTAAAGTATAATACTGTACAGAAAAGGGAGAGTAAGTTAAATACATAACTTGGTGAATTATCACAAGTGAATGTGGCTCTTAATCAGCAGAGATCAAGAATCAGAACATTCTCAGCATCATGGCCAAGCCCTACCTTGTGAAAAAAAAAAGTGCATGTTTGAAAACAGGTTCCTGTTTCTGATTTCTGGGTGTTCCCTGTGAGCCCGTCACAGCCTGCGTGTCTGTATCCATGGCCTCCTCCCCTCTTTGTGCGTCCTGTCTTCAGCCTCGCTGCTGTCCCCGTCTCTTCAGACTCCCCCTGACCTTTCCAGTGTAGCTGGAAGCCATGTCCTTTGTTGCAGCCTGTCCTCAGCTCCCTGGTGGGAGGGGGCGAGCAGAGCAGTGGTCTGTGTCCCTCTACCAGGCTGAGCCCTGGAGCCATCATGCATGGCTCTGTGTCCTTGGTAAGTTCCTAAGATGATACATGTGGAAGCAAATACCTGATTTCTTAGGTGATCTTAAATTTCACAGAGTTAATGAGTCCATTTTTCCATGGAAAATGCTGAAGTTCTCTTACTTTTAAAATTTGTTTTCCTTGAAATAAGAGTCAGTTATTGAAACACAGTGTGATGTACGTTTTACCATAGACTAATAGGAGCAACCTTTTCTCGCCCACAGTGCTGCGAATTCCTGTCCATCCAGCCCCCGGGGAGCAGGGTCTTCAGGGTACAAAATGGGCCGTGTGATACCATCTGACCTCAATTTAATGGCCGACAACTCACAGCCAGAAAATGAGAAGGAAGCTTCAGGTGGAGACAGCCCAAAGGTAAATGTTTTATAGCCTCGAAACAGAACCCAGGGCCTGTTGGGGAGCCAGCTGTCCTCACTGCATTGCCTGCATGTCAAGGAACACCCCCCCAGGGCCTTTTGAGAAGTGCACGTCTGCACGGATGTTGGGTCATTGCTGAGCATGTTCTCAGTGCTGGGCACTAGAGATGCATTCTTTTGGTCATTCAGCACTGGGCCCTCCTTGGTGGCAGCTATGGGCCCAGGTGCTGAGAGCTTGAATCCTTGGTCCTCACAAGGTCACTGCCTGGTGTCCTAGGAGACCACCCTTGGGATTTAGTCCTCCTGTCCCAGATGGTGAAGGTTGCACACACACATGTCTGAATGTACATGTGAACACATATGCACACAAACACACACTTTAGAGAGGACACATCAGTCCCCCTTTTGGATGGTAATTATTATTATTATTTCTAAAAATTTTATTTATTTATTTAATTTATTTGGCTGCATCGGGTCTTGATTGTGGCATGTGGGATCTTCGTTGTGGCACGCAGGATCTTTCATTGTGGCACGCAGGCTGTTCGTTGCGGTGCGCAGGCTTCTCTCTAGTTGTGGAGCACAGGCTGCAGAGCGTGCAGGCTCAATAGTTGCGGCATGCCTGGGCTCAGTAGTTGTGGTGCTTTGGCTCAGTAGTTGCAGCACACAGGCTTAGTTGCTCTGCAGCATGTGGGATCTTAGTTCCCTGACCAGGGATCAAACCCACATGCCCTGCATTGGAAGGCGGATTCTTAACCTCTGGACCACCAGGGAAGTCCCTGGATGGTAATTATTGATGGCCCACAATAGGACCCTGCCTATTTCTATTCTTTGACCCAGTAATACCCCTTCTAGGACTTCATTTAGGGGAAATGGACAAAAATCTCAAAACAAAAGTTCATATAAAACAGAAAATTGAAAGCAACCTAAATGCCCCTAACTGAGGGAAGAATGATTAAGTAAGGGGATATTATGTGGCATAGTTACTGATATGGACGTGCTCTTTATGTAATGCTACGTGAAAAAATAAAACCAGGCATAGTATTACTTTATGTATTTATAAAATGTGGTATATTCGTGTCATAGGACACGTCATAGCCATGGGAATGGATAAGCTGTGGCCGTGCACTGTCTCTCCACAGCAGCCAGGAGCCTCTTGCACAGGGTGCTGGGCAGGGGCAGACACAGAGGGGCACCCTCTGTTGGATTCCATTTTTGTCCGTAGTCCATTTGCCTGTTTAAAACCAGGCAAAACTAAACTGTTTCAAGATGCATTCTTAGATGGTAAAACTTAAGTCACAGTGAGGTTATGATTAGTATAAAATGTCAGGAGTAGTGGTGGCCTCTCTGGGAGGCAGCGGGGGATGAGGAAGCTACTGAGACGGGGGCTGTGTTCTCTCTTGACCTAGTGTTGGTTGTACTGTTGTTCACTTTACAAAAATTTGTTTTTACCTGATATGGATGTATTATGGGCTTTCCTGTCCGTGTTATGTTTTTCAATATAAAAAAGCTTTTTAAAAAAATTGAAATGTATAGAAGAAAGATAACAAGGAAACACAGCAGCATAGGCACAATGAGGAAGGCTTTGTACTCTCACCTGGTGTGGACTCCAGCTCAGCCATTCCACTGTCCCTTTCCTGTAACTCAGCGTGAGCTCACTCAGGGGACAGACAGGGCAGAGCCTGGCCCAAGTGCTCAGGAAATATCAGCTATTTAAAAGTGGGTGCTGCGGACTTCCCTGGTGGCTCAGTGGTTAAGAATCAGCCTGCTAGTGCAGGGGACACGGGTTTGAGCCCTGGTCCGGGAAGATCCCACATGCCGCGGAGCAACTAAGCCCATGTGCCACAACTACTGAGCCTGCCCTCTAGAGCCCGCGAACCACAACTGCTGAGCCCGAGTGCCAGAACTACTGAAGCCCGCGCGCCTAGAGCCCGTGCTCCACAGCAAAAGGAAGCCACCGCAATGAGAGGCCCGCGCACTGCAACGAAGAGTAACCCCCACTCGCTGCAACTAGAGAGAGCCCGTGCACAGCAGCAAAGACCCAATGGAGCCATAAATAAATAAATGAATGAATGAGTGAATGAATGGATGGATGGGGTGCTAACAGACTTCCCTGGTGATCCTGTGGCTAAGACTCCCAATTCAGGGGGCCCAGCTTCGATCCCTGGTCAGGGGACTAGATCCCACATGAACTTAAAAGAGATCCCACATGCCGCAACTAATAAAAATCCTGCGTGACGCAGCTAAAGATCCTGCACGTCACAACGAAGATCCCACGGGCCACACCCACATGCCACAATTAAGGCCTGGTGCAGCCAAATACATAAATATTTTAAAAAATAAAAAATGTAAATGAAAGTGGGGTGCTGGGATAACAGATGGCTCAGTCTTCCAGTGCAGAGCACATGCCCACGGCCAGCTGTCAGGACTAAAGTTAGCCTTTAGTGAAGGTGAAGCCTGCATTCCGTTCTTTGGCACTTCACTCTCCTTCCTCACCCATCCTACAGTCCTCTGCTTGTCTGCCTATTTGTATTTATCTCTAAACAATATCTAAATTGTTCATTTCTAAACCTCATATAAGGAGTATCATCTTGAATGCATTCTTTTGCAGCTTACTGTTTACATAGCGTTACGTTTTGTGGTTTCTCCGTTGATATGTGTATTTCCCAGTTCACAGCAGAGGTGCACCGTCTCCCCAGTGACTTTGTGCATGTGTATGGGGTTCTGAGTTGTCACAATGGCAAAGAGCCACTGGTGGCTTTGAGTGTGCTGGGACCAGGAATGCCAACATCCTGTGGTGTGCATGGCAGCCCTGCACACCTGAACGATGCCTGCCCAAGTGCCTTGGACCCCGGTGTGGGAACCCTGCATCTGGCTTCTGGTGCTCTCCTCTGAGTGGGGTTTTCTTACAGGAGGAGCCTCTTGATGGACACTTGTTTCTGAGTGGTCCTCACTCTGGCGCTGGGGTGTTCAGCATTCTTGCCCCATCTCCTTGTGTGTATGAGGACCCCCACAGGGGCCTGAGAGAGGGTGGCTCACTCCACCCTTTGCCACCACTGTCCTGGCCCAGCTCTTCACTCGGCTGCTAGAGCCACGTGATGGGCCTCTGGCGTGGTTTAGTGTGCATGCTGTGGACCCTGCTGAGGGGAGGCAGCTTTTCTCATTTTCTTATTCTTTCCGTTTCTGCCATTTGGACTTTTTCCTTATGTGGTTTTAACGTTCTTTTTTATGCTGCTGTACATGCATCCATTTGCTTCCTCCCAATTTTCCAAATGCTTTCCCATCATATTATATTACTTTTTTTTCTTCCCCCTGCCACGTGGCTTATGGGATTTTAGTTCCCTGACCACAGATCAAACCTGGGCCTTCAGCAGTGAGAGTGCAGTGTCTTAACCACTGGACTGCCAGGGAGTTCCCCCATCATATTAGATTACTTTTATAGGAAGGAAAACCAAGCATTATCATAGGAATGCTCAAAAATGTCAAGAATCTTGAATTTTAGTAAATTTAGTAAAAATTTTGATAATTTCAGTACTTTTTTTTTTTTAACTTAAACACAGGATGATTCAAAGCCACCTTATTCCTATGCACAATTAATCGTACAAGCAATTACGATGGCTCCTGATAAACAACTCACCCTAAATGGAATTTATACGCACATCACGAAAAACTATCCCTACTACAGGACTGCGGACAAGGGCTGGCAGGTAAATCCATTTCAGTTGTTATTAAATGTTTCTGTTACATGTCTGGTAGATGCTGGTTGGCAAATGAGAAGAGAATTGAGCTGCTATGTATGTAGCTGGGGCACAGGTAGAATGAGATGAGTGAGGGCCTCTTGTGCCGAGAAAGGAAGAGGCCTGCTGTTGCCACGCTCTCTCTGACCTCCTTAGCGCAGAGTGGGAGGAATAGTGGTTCTAGAAGAAATCTCAGCACTGTTTCTTACTGTTATGGTCTCCATGGATGGGAAAGGTGTGGATCGTTTGAGATGTTTCTCTTGGACCAGTGCAGTTCATGTGTCTAAAGTGAGGGAGAGTTAAAAATCCTGTCCATCCATTTACTTTGGCATTCTTCTGTCTTCCTTAGCTATACGTCTGCTGACATATGTAGCTTTTTGAAGTTTGCACAGAGATGGTTTTCAAACTGTTTTACTGAGGAACCCTTTCTTCAAAAGATACCTCCTCCAGTTGGCCAGTGTACAGAGCAGATGAACACAGCGCTGCCCTGTTTCAGTTGTCTACCTGGACTTCCAGCCTATTCCTAGGCTGTCTGTGAATCCAGGCCTCCTCAGAGGACACTTTGAAATTGGTGCATAGTATTTCCATTGTTTGGCTTTTTAATTTAGTTTAATTTTTAAACCTCTACATTGTGTATGTTTTCCCTTGTTCTGCGTGTCTGTGTTATGTGTGGCCATTTACCAGGTGTTTAGCAGGACCTCACTAATTCAGACAGTATGGGAAAGGGTAAGTTTGAAGTATGGAATAGTAAAAGCATCACAAAAGAGAGAAGAAACATACATTTACATATTCTGAATTTATTAAGTAACCAGGAGTGGCTACAGAATTCCTTTGAGGCTTAATGAGTAAACGATCCTTTGAAAAATGCATCTGTTGACCATAACCATAATCAAGTGATGTGGGCGGGGTAGGGGGTAAGCCACTCTGTTTAACGGAAGGTAAAACCTTTTTTCTTCTACCTGCAGATGTATAAACATGTTGTAATAAAAAAGTGTTCCAGCCAAATCCTGACTGTTTCCTCTGTAAGGGGTCTTTAGTCGTGTAAAGACTAAAGGTACAAAATGAGACCTAGCCTGTCCTCCTGGCCTGGAGCATCTGTGCCCTGCCCGCCTTCCTGTTCACAGCAAGGTGGCATTTCTCAGTTGGCCGTGAGGGAAACAGTGGCTCGGGAGAACCCTTCCGTATCCAGCTACCTGGCAGTTCTCTTAAGATGATGTACAATTAGGTCCCAGCAGTACTTAACCGTATTTTAATCTGTAACAGTGAGCTTGTGCTTCAAAGAAAATGAAAAACAAAAGAAGTGGAAGCAGACGACAGTCTATATCCATGTCTATGTCACACAGCTCCCTGGGCACAGGCAGGTGAGATCTGTCACACAGTCCTGTCCAGGAGCTGTGTGTAGAATTCTGATGATTTGAAATGCCAGTGAGTTGGGTTGTAATGGGAGTGAGTGTTTCTGAAAAGCCTGGCCAGACTTTCAGTGGTGTGTTTCCCTTCTGGTCGTATTTCCCTGTGCTTTGTAGCATCCATTTACGAGAGAACTGATTCCGTGCATCACAGGGTTTTCTTGCTAAAGAAGGCTGAAGGCTGAAGGGCAACCTCCTCCTGGCCTCGGGATCCTGGGGAGTGAGTCAGGAGGGGCCGTGATCACAGAGAGGCGAGGCCTGCAGAGGTGACCCCTGAGTACTCTGATTGCTGCTGGCTCCTGAAGTGACTTCACAGCCCACTTAGAACTGAGAGTTATAAACACCCTCTTTACTGAACTGTCATTAACGCTTGTTTTTATTGAAACATCTTCTTTTCTGTCCAGATAAAGGTTCGTAAGGGTGACTGCGCCTCTTGCCTGTGTAAGGCTGTTCCTGGGACATTTCACACCTCCTGCTCCAGCTATTTTAGCGAGAAAGGGCTCTCTTGCTCCAGCCCTCCTTTAATTCATGGATATGCACTCAAATTCCTGTCCTCAGCAGTCCTTGCTCTCCCCAGCATGCCCGCATGTGTCCTTTTCTGTCACGGGACTCTCTGAGCTGCCCATCCTCAGGGACTGCACTTACAGACTCTACACGGAAGGCTCATTCCTAGTCCCTCTCTCCTGGCTGAAAACAAAAAGCCTTCTATTTTGCAACCTGGTTTCATAAAGGACCCATATCCTTTTTCTTTTGAGAAAAAACCCACAAATAACTGTCAACCAAAACAGCCCATTTTTCAAGTGTGGATTTGCAGACTGCATCCTGCCCTCCCCAGTGGGGCAGGGGAGATGGCAGTGCCATGCTTCTCGGAGCTCAGGTCCCGGTGATTGAGCCCCTTGCTCTGCCTCAGTTCCTAAGATGACGCCTGTGGACACTTCCCACCATGCCAATTCTGAGCACTTAATGGAAATCCATGGCTCCTTTCAGACTGACTTTTGGTATTTTGCAGTCTACCCATGCCAAAAGCTTTTTGATTAATCCGGAGCAAATCTGAGTATAAAGCAAGGTGGTCTGAGTAACACTAGCTGGAAAGATGGCATCTCTTTTGGTTGCATACTTATGCCAAAATGTTTTACTTTGTTATGACTTATAATTTTACCCTGCTCAGAATTGAGGTATTTGTTGTGACTGAAAAGTTTGAGAATTCTGGAGCTCTTGGCCTCTGAAAGGACCAGAGCTGGTTTCTGAAAGTAGAGGGAGTGACTTGTGCTCACCCACACCCTGCACACTGGACTCTCCTCTGGAAGGTCCTTCCCTTAAATTTCTTTACAAGTCCTACTATGCTGAATACACACTGGCAAATGCTCAGTGCTGAGTGGGACTAACAGACACAAACTGCCCATGAGAAGTGTAGGTTATGGGCAGGAAGGCTGGAGGCGCTCAGGGAGGACAGCACAGAGCAGGCACGAGTGATCAGCTCTGCGCCCTTCCCCTTTGTCAGCTGGGTTCTGGGAAGCAGCCCCTACTGGGGAGAATTTGGGGGAAAGAGAATGTGCACAGTATTGCAGATCCTTTTCTTTGTATTTAGTTTTAAATAATAACCTGCCTTCTCTCTGAATACTTTAAAATAATTTGAGTCACTGGAATTGAATCAGGGTGGTTTAAATGTATATAGCTTGGTTTGATCAAATTACAAAGGCCTTAATTACCTTAGAAATACAATTATTTATTCTATCTGTGTATACATTAAATATCTCTTATTACCTCTTCATGTTTTCTAGAGTCTTGTTGGCTGGAGAATCACAGGTGACCAGTAATTGGGCTCATTTGTCTGTGAGATTGTTGTCAGAGCGCAGAGGAAGTTAGACTCTCTTTTGATGGTGCAGACTGGGTTCTGTTACATTTTCAGAACAGAAAATAGCAACTCCCTGACCTAAGGACTTAACTGTACAGTTTGTCCGTGGTGTGAGGGTTAACGGAGCAGCTGTATTGCTGATCCTGGTCCTGACCTTTGTCAGTGGGTAGAAATCCTAGTGCCCAGTCCCCTGAAGTAGCACTTCCTGCCTCCAGAGTCCCACTGTGCTGACCTCCCTTTCTCCTCCTAACAACATGCATGTGAACCTACTTCACCTAAGTCAGTGCAGTTCCAGCCTTCACTTGAGGCTCGGCACCTCCCTTGTCACGTGTCACCTAGCACTGTGGCTTAGTGGTCACTTCTGAGCTCCCATCTGGGTGCCGGCCTCCCATGGTGCAGTCAGGAACTCAGGACCCTCACCCACAGTTCACAGTGAGAGTGTCCTCCAGTGTCATGATCTGGGCTGGCTTTTCTCAGTGTTTTTTCTTAGAATCTGCCTTCTACTCCACACCCGAAAGGTCTGAATGCAGATGGGGAAGGATTGCCTGCTCTGGCTTGATGGGGGCACCAATAACAGATTCGATTTTCTGGAGGGATTGGTAGGTGTTGGTTGGTTATCAGGCAAACCCTATGATAAAACGTCATAGCAAGTATCTGTGGTTATGCATATATTCTAAATCTAATATACTACATCTGCTTCTAAACAGTCTCACAAATCACAGACATAGCTTAGCCTGTCGCTTCATGTTGCCAATGAGGTGCCTGACATCCACGGGCACTGGTGGTTCGTCATGGCCTGTGACTGGTCTGGTTCTTGAATAGTCCCTTAGATTGGCTGTAAAGTAGTATTTGACATGTTTTGATTTCTGAGCCACCTCTGGGAATTCAGAATTTCAGGTCGTGACTAGCAGTTCTATTAGAAAGTTAGTTAGAGAACTTAGAAATGATTTTTGGATAGCCAGAATTTTAGTTTGGGTTGAAACTTTATTAATTTTAAATTTAAGCATTAATGTAAATGCCGAAAGGATCTGAATGCAGGACTTCCATCCAGCTTTTCCTGACCTTTCGTAGGTCTCAGATTTCGGTGCATCAGGGAGCTGTCCTCAAATCACGTGTAAACTGTGAGCTGAGCTTTTTGTAATAGAAAGAAGAATGGACTTAGGAATTGAGAAAAATTTTCTCAATGTGCCTCACAATATTATTTTGAGAATCAAAGTATATAGTTCTTTTACGGGCAGATGGTGTCAATAATATTTCTAAACTTTGGCTCATTTTTTCTCCTTTGCTGGTTTGCCAAATACTTTATGCTGGATTAATTCATTTTAAAGGCTGTGACAGTTTCTATAAGCTAATTTTGTGCTCAAAAAAGTATTTTAAAGGAATAGTGGATCTCAGCGCTGTCCTTCTCCAAACAGGGAGAGGTCACAGTGATAGCCCTTGATTTCCTACCTGGTAAAAAGGTGGAAGTTGACGTTTTTCCTGTTGGAAATAGCCTCTTTCTGTGTGGTGTAGATTTCTCACCCCTTCCCCATTCCCCAGTTCCCTTCCTTGCCTCCTGGTGCCCATCCTGCCATGCTGTTCACAGTGCCCTGTGTCCTTGTGTCTTTTCCTCTGTAGAAGCCACGTCGCAGCCTCTGAGTAGTCACCCCCGCAGCTCCTCCTTCACTTTGGGGAGGGCCGGTTCCTTCCAGCACAGAGCTGCAGGACCTTTGCAGGGCACTAAAACTGGGGCACATTTTTATTTCTCAGCAAAGAAATATATGAATTCTACGTATTTTTTTATGTTTCATAGAATTCAATTCGCCACAATCTCTCTCTGAATCGTTATTTCATCAAAGTACCACGTTCCCAGGAAGAACCAGGCAAAGGCTCATTCTGGAGGATAGACCCTGCCTCTGAAAGCAAATTAATAGAGCAGGCTTTTAGGAAAAGACGGCCTAGGGGCGTGCCTTGCTTTAGAACCCCTCTGGGACCGCTCTCGTCTAGGTAAGGAAAAAAGACAAACAAAAAGACCTCATTTAATGGTCAGTAAATTTACCTTTGACGTATTGGTAAATTTTCCTTTTGAAAATGAAGGAATTACCAAATGCATTATGATTAAATGTTGGGTTGGGGATTTGGAAAAAAAAAAAATGTTGGATGCCACCCATGTATTTTTGTTTCTAGTGGTCTGAAACAATTCAGATTATAAAGTTTTACTTAAATTTCATTCCTACGTAACACTGTTGCTTCGTTGAATGCATATTGTCAATATGATGAGTCGGCAATATCACGATGCCACGTTGATGAATCATGTTTTTTCCTTTTTCTTGGATGTGAAAAGCTCTTTAAAGCTACATCTTAGCTGCTTAAACTCAAGATTGGTTTATACAGTGTTAATTGCCTGATTTTAAAATCCATATTTTTAGCTCCATTAGTAGATTTCTGTTTTTAAACAAAAAAAAGAAATGACTGTAATGTTAAGTCTTGAGCCCCAGCCGGCTCGCACGCTGCTGGCTCCTGCTGCCTGGCTGTGGATGGGAGCTGCTTAGGGAAGCAACCAGTCCCGCCCCATGCTGTGCGGCCTGTGCTGGGTGTGGAGCAGCGGCGCCCTGCATACAGTGGCTCTGTCACAGCCATGCCAGCCTCGCTAAGTGTCCATCTCAGGTCACAGGCATCACACCTAAAGTAAGACTTAAGGAACTGTAGTTGGTTGGCAGAAGACAAATGACACCTTTGTTTTTGCAAAATACGCCTATTAAAACAAGGCAGCTTTATGAGTGCTTTACCTGTAAAAATCCACTGTCTTCTTTTTGGTCATACAGAAGTGCCCCAGCCTCCCCCAATCATGCTGGAGTGCTGTCTGCTCACTCCAGTGGCGCCCAGACCCCTGAGAGCCTGTCGAGGGAAGGTTCACCAGCCCCTCTGGAGCCCGAGCCTGGTGCCTCACAGCCCAAACTCGCTGTCATCCAGGAGGCACGGTTTGCCCAGAGTGCACCAGGTGAGATGTGCAGAGGGCAAGTGTGGTGGGAGAGGGGTGGGTCAGATGAGCATGTGAGCCAGTCTCATCAGAGAAGAAATAGCAAGAGGCCTTGGATCCTTTGCACCTTGTGCCTGATACTTTCTGCATAGTACCTGAATGTTATTTTATAGGCTCTGAAAAATTAATTGCACTGTGTTAAAAAAAAAAAGTCAACTTTTATGACTCTGTGTGTAGGTGCCTGAAAAATTTTAGAATTAACCCGTTTCTTAGTTGCTTCATCATTCAAAAATCTATGAGAAAGATTCCCCTCGTAAAGAAATAGCATAAATTAGACAAAGTAGACATTAGCAGCAAAAAAAATGTCTATTTAATGAATAGGTGAGCATTTCTCAGTGTACTTATAAAAGTCGCAATGTAGAATAAAAATATGTGCCCTGGGGAATTAAAAAAAAAAAATAGTGTGAAAATGTGTCCAAAGTAATTCTGTTATGGTTCCTAGTTGGTTGGCAAAATGTGCATTTTGGTATATTGGAATTCCTGGCCGTGCTGGCAACACCCCCTGCCAGCCCCCATTCCTGTTGCTGGAGCCTAAACGCCCAAATCAGAAAGAACAGAGACTGGCAGAGGTGCTGGCTGCCAGCTCTGTCTCCACACTTCCTGCTCCTCTGCACCTATCATAAGATGGAGACTTTGATCTTGGGGAACATGGCCCCCTCCTTCAGGCTTCATTGGGCAGCTTCTTCCCATATCCTGTGTTGAGGTTTTCTTTTTCATGATGAGAGAACTGTGGGAAGAGGTGTTGTAAGAAATCTGAACAGGCACTTCCCTGGTGGTCCAGTGGTTAAGACTCCGTGCTTCCACTGCAGGGGGCCCGGGTTCGATCCCTGGTCAGGGAGTACTGCGTACCGCATGGTGCAGCCAAAAAAAAAAGAAAAGAAATGTGAACAAAGCAGAGATTACCCTTTTAACAGTTAGATATACATTAAATATCCCCATTAAATATGTCATTTCTTTCATCATGAATGACTTTATTATTACGAGGAGAAAGGGGCCATGTCCTGTTTTCTTAAATCAGTCTGCATGTTGCTAGTGAGGGGTCGTAGTTAGTTGGTTTGGGATGTATGAGCCTCACCTCCACTCCCGTCCTCGGTAGGCTCACCTCTGTCTAGTCAGCCCGTCTTAATCGCCGTGCAGCGACCACTGCCACCGACGATCAAGCCTGTTACCTACACTGTCGCCGCCCCTGTGACCACCTCGACCTCCCAGCAGCCCGTCGTGCAGACGGTTCATGTCGTCCACCAGATCCCAGCGGTGTCTGTCACCAGCGTGGCCGGACTGGCCCCGGCAAATACGTACACCGTCGCAGGACAGGCCGTGGTCACTCAGGCGGCCGTGCTGGCCCCCCCTAAGGCAGAGCCACAAGAGAATGGAGACCACAGAGAAGTAAAAGGTGAGCAGCGGAAGCAGTCACTTCGGGCAGCTTTTCAAGCTCTTAGAAACCCGCCAGCCTCATTCATCCTGACCCCCTTGCTAACATGTTATGTAATGTTGTGCTGGAGCAGGGCTGCTCGCCGCCTGGTTTGTTGTACTTCAAACTAGTGAGATTTCTGTAAGCTACCCAGTAATATTAGTTGGTGTCATTTTTTCTCTTTTCCTTTTCTTTGAATTTAGTGAAAGTAGAACCTATTCCTGCGATTAGCCATGCCACACTAGGTGCCGCTGGCCGGATCATTCAGACGTCACAGACCACCCCTGTCCAGACGGTCACCATAGTGCAGCAGGCACCTCTAGGTCAGCACCAGCTTCCAATAAAAACTGTAACACAAAACGGGACTCACGTGGTGCCAATCCCCGCCGCCGTCCACGGCCAGGTGAATAATGGTAAGCAGTGTCCTCCATGGGTTACTGGGTGCTAACAACTTGAGCAAAGGTCCTCTGCTGTCCTTTTATGGAGCGTGGTGTTCAAGGTTTTCATTCTGTTACAATTTTAATTTTTTTGTCTGAAGAAGTGTTTGCATTTGTAAACTATAGGAAACTGAATAGTGCTATAGGATACCAGGGAATTGGCTGTGGGAATTGGCTCCCATGTGATTCCCATTGGAGGAGCCATCTGAAGAGAGAAGCATTTCTAAATATAGTAAGTCCCCTACATATGAACAAGTTCCATTCCAAGAGCGCGTTCTTAAGTCCATTTTGCTCGTAAGTCCAACAAAGTTAGCCTAGGTACCCAACTAACACAATTGGCTGTATAGTACTGTACTGTTAATAGGTTTATAATAACTTTTCGTACATATAATACATAAAAAACAAGCAAACACCAAAAAATAAAACATTTTTAATCTTACAGCACAGTACCTTGAAAAGTACAGTAGTACAGTACAACAGCTGGCATACAGGGGCTGGCATGGAGTGAACAGGCAAGAAACGTTACTGACTGGAGAAGGGAGAGGAGGTGGGAGATGGTAGAGCTGAAGGATCAACAGCAATAGGAGACGGAGGGCAAGCTGCAGTTTCACCCACGCCTGATGTAGATGGAATGCACATTTGCATCTTGAAAGTTTGCAACTTGAAGGTTTGTATGTAGGGAACTTGCTTATCTAGAGAGATGAAAATACTCCCACCTTTTGTAGACATCTGGGTGTGGCCTAGAAGCAACCTGGGGGCTGTCACAGCTGATCTGTGCAATGGCGGTGCCCTCCCCTGGGGCACGGGTGTGCTTGAGAGTATCTGATGGTGGAAGGGGAGAATGCTGGTCTCCTGTTCTCTTTGCTCTGAAAGCCCTCTGGAGCCCCGTGCACATAGCTCCCACGGATGTTCTGACATGGACGAGCCTAAGGGAGCTTGGCTTTTAAACCAGAGGACAGAGAACCTTCTTCCACCCAGTCCTGTGGAGCAGTGTGAAGGGTAGGAGTCCAGCTGGCTGTTAAGTCAGCTCAGGAGTTTGGGCTCCTTGGAACTGGTGTTCAGACGTCTTTGCAGTGAGGCTTCACCCAGGCATGTGGAGTGTGCTTGCTGTCCACACACGTGGGCTGTCGTGATTCAACTACAGGACTCCAAGCAGTAGAATCAGAAGCTACTGGCTCGAAGTAGCTCTCTGTGCCCAGAGAAAGTTTCTTGGAAAGCGGGTGGGGAACAGAAGGCTTAATAGTGTTGACCTCTGAATCCTTCCTTACTGAGCTATTAAGGGACAGAGACCTGGGACAGACACCTCATGTGATTCTGCTTCCCCCTTGCTCCTCCCCAAATTTAATGGACGAATAATATCTGCAACCTTTTCTAGGGAAGACTAACCACTGAGAGTTTTTTGTTTTTAAGTAATAGGTAACATGCCACTTGTGGATAAATTGAGAAGTTTGCAACCAGTTGCCCATTTAAAATGCTTTCTTCCTCAAGCCCGGTGTCTCCTAAGTAACTAAGAGTTTTTCAGGCCTCATTCTTCTTTTCTTCATGAATTACTTGGTTGTCACAGGTGGTCCAGATGTGGCAAACCTGGTGGCCCTGTGTGTGGCTGTGAGCAGGTGGTGTCAAGAGGTGGACAGTCTATTTCTGGTCAGAGCCGTTCTTCCCTGTCTTAAGCCATGGTGTAGGCTGTTGATTCCCAGATACCATGTGCCTTAGAATCACTCAAGGGCTCCCTCCCACAGTCCCCAACTGAGCAGGTCTGGCCTGGGACCCTAGAATGTACATTTCTCACATGTTCCAGACCTTCTGAGAACTGCTGTGCAGGTCAGGGCCCTTTTATGGCCACCTGTCTAAGGAGTTTGAGAAACTGTGTATCCCTTTCACATATTTAAATTGGTGTCTAAAATTTTTCTTTATAAATTTAATAAGCAAGGAATTAAATTTTCCACTATTGAAAATACTGATGTTTTATTTTAAAATATTTTTTTAAATTTTTATTTTTGGCTGTGCTGCACAGCTTGCAGGATCTTAGTTCCCCAACCAGGATTGAACCTGAGCCCTCAGCAGTGAAAGTGCGGAGTCCTAACCACTGGACCACCAGGGAATTCCCAATACTGATGTTTTAAAATAAAACTTACATTATTCTTTTAAACGTGCTCCTGGCTCTGAATACTGCTCTGATTTGATGCCCCTTCTCACCCACATATCAGCACACAGACGAGCAGGCTCGCCAGTCCTCGTGGCTCAATCCCATGTCCCCCACAGATTTTGTGCTAGTGCCACATACTTTATGCTTAAATGTCATTTACTGAGTACATATTTTCTTTGCAATAATAAAATGGAGAAATATTAAAGATTTAATTGTCTGTGACTATAAGGATTCACTTATCAATTGTTATAACTATAGAATTGATCAAAACCAAACTTATAATTCTTTAAAAATTGTATTTGGGAATTCCCTGGTGGTCCAGTGGTTAGGACTCTGCACGCTTTCACTACCATGGACCCAGGTTCAATCCCTGGTCAGGGAACTAAGATCCTGCAAGCCGCATGGCACAGCTAGATAGGTAGATAGATAGGTAGGTAGGTAGGTAGTATTAAAGATGCATTTTTCAATATATCTGGGCTTTAAAGAAAACCACACAATTATTGTATTATATTGACAATCACTGCTGGGAACAGTAGGCAAAGTGCTGGGTCAGCCCTGAGAAACCTTGTTCCCACTCAGAAGAAGGAAGGGTAGAAGAAATGCTAAAACTCCTTCCAGTTTTAGTCATCTTTTAGTGGGAGTTATCTGTTAGTGGGAAATTTTATTGGTTCTCCTTGAATTTAGTCTCAACCTTTTACTTAGAAATCACTTGGTCTAGAAGAGGATTTGATGTCTAGTCAGTAGTAAGTCAGGTCCACAGTGCCAGTGTTCCACTCTTCCTTTGTTTCATGCTCCATCTTGACATTTGCATCCCCAAAAGCAGCCCAGTTGAGTGGGTGAGAGAGAGGCTGTTGAGAAAGGGGAGGAGGGAGGAGGTGGCAGATCAGCTTTTAGAAAGATTCCATGGGCAAGTAGAGGCTCTGATGGTGGTTTTTTTTGAAAACTGCTGTTGGGTGTGATGTGGATGCTGTATGACCCAGCTGTGACCTCCCTTACCCTTGAAAGTCACTCTCAAGAAAGGGAAGCAGTGCCTAGTACTAATGAATTTTGAAAATCAGAAGCTTTGGTATTTTAAATTTTTATTACGGAAAATTACAAACTTTCTGAAAATTAATTCACAGCCAGCCTTGTTCCATATTCCTCACCCGTCCCATCTGCTCCCACCCAGATCCAGACATGTCATTCCCTGTTTTGGCATGCGTCTCTAAAGAAGGACTCTCTTTTAGTATATAAGCACAATACCATTGTTATAGTTTTAAAAATAAACAGTAATTCTTTTAGTTAGTTTTTGGCTGCGTTGGGTCTTCGTTGCTGTGCACGGGCTTTCTCTAGTTGTGGGAGCGGGGGCTACTCTTTGTTGCAGAGCACAGGCTCTAGGCACACGGGCTGCAGTAGTTGTGGCACGCGGGCTTAGCAGTTGTGGCTCGCGGGCTCTAGAGTGCAGTTTCAGTAGTTGTGGCGCACGGGCTTAGTTGCTCCGCGACGTGGGATCTTCCCGGACCTGGGCTCGAACCCATGTCCCCTGCATTGGCAGGCGGATTCTTAACCACTGTGCCACCAGGGAAGTCCCAACAATAATTCTTTTATACCCAGTGTCTCCTTAGGGTTCAAATCATCTGTATTTTTTTTAAATTGTGGTAGTCAATAAAATACACATAATGTAAAGTTTACCATTTTAAAGTATGTGGTTCAGTGGCATTAAGTACATTCACAGTATTTTGAAGCCATCACCTCTAACTAGTTGAAAAGCATTTTCATCACCCCAAAAGGAAATCTCACACTCATTAAGCAGTTACTCCCCACTCCCCACTTCCCTGGTAACCACTAATGTACTTTACATCTCTGTGGATTTACCTGTACTGGATATTTCCTGTGGATGGAATCGTATGAATTGTGGCTCTTCTTAGCTGGCCTCTTAGCACAATGTTTTGAGGTTCATCCATGTTGTAGCATGTGTACATCATTCCTTAGCTGAATATGTTTCCATTTTGTTTATTCATTCATCAGTTGATGGGCATTTTGGTTGTTTCCACCTTCTGGCTATTGGGAATATTGCTGCTATGACATTCATATACAGGTATCGGTTTGAGTCCTTGTTTTCATTTCTTTTGGGTGTATACCTAGGAGTGAAATTACTGGGTTGTATGGTAATTCTCTGTTAATTTATTGAGTAGCCACCAAACTTTTCCTCAGCAGCCACAACAATTTTCCATTCCATCCTCAATGATGTGCAAAGGTTCTTATTTGTCCACATCCTCACTTGGTATTTTCTCCTTTATTTTGATCATGGCCATCTTACTCTTAATTGTGGTTTTGATTTGCATTTTCCCCATGACTAATGGTGTTGAGCATCTTTTCATGTGCTTGTTGGTTATTTGTATAGCGTCTTTGAAGAAATGTCTAAATCCTTAGACTTTTTTTCTAAATTGGGTTGTTTGTTGTCGAGTTATAGGAGCTCTTTATATATTCTGGATACTAGGTCCTAATCAGATACAGGTTTCCCCTGCTATCCAAAGTAGAGGGTTCCTGTGAAACCTAACAGATGCACAAAATGAGTCAAGGTAGAGCACAGACACTCAGAGACACAGTTCAGAGCTCTGGCGGCTTGATGCTGAGATGGAGTATGGTTCCTGGGGAGGAACTTGGCGATGTCACTCACTGCTCGGGCTGCTGCCGCCTCTCCAATGGCTCGCTGCAAAACACATGGTAAACGCTATTTTTGCTTTTTGCCTTTCTCCATAAAAGTGAAAATCCTCTTCAGATTTCTTTCCATTATCAAAAATGGGTACTAACGTAGGTCTTTCATAAAAGTGAAGTGGCATAAAGGGAACTTTTGCAAAGGGGGGCGTGGGGGGATACCTGTATATGATGTGCAGATATTTTCTTCCATTCAGTGGGTTTGTCTTTTCACTTTCTTGATAGTGTCTTTAATGCACAAAAGTTTTTAATTTTGATGAAGTCAAGTTTATTTTCCCTTTTGTTTCTTATGCTTTTGGTGTCATATGTAAGAATTCATTGCCAGATCTGAGGTTATGAAGACTTACACTTAGACTCCTGTGTTTTCTTCTACTAAGAGTTTTATAGTTTAGCTCTTATGTTTAGGTCCTTGATGCATTTTGAGTTAATTTTTGTATATAATGTGAGGGCCCGGCTTCATTGTTTTGCATGTGGAGATCCAGTTGTCCCAGCACCACCTGTTGAAGAGACTGCTCTTTCCCCATTGAATGGTCTTGGCTCCATTGTTGAAACTGTTGACCTCAGATGTATGCATTTATTTCTCTCAGTTCTATTTCACTGATTTTCGTGTCTACCCTTATGCCAACACCACACTGTTTTGACTACTGTAGCTGTGTAGGAAGTTTTGAAATCGGAGGTGTGAGTCCACCATCCTTTTTCAAGAATGTTCTGACTATTCTGGATACCTTACAATTCCATGTGAATTTTAAGATCAGCTTTTCCATTTCTGGGGGAAAAAATGGGATTTTGATAGGGATTGCATTGAATCTGTAGATTACTTTGGGTAGTATTGCCATCTTAATGATATTAATTCTCTAATCCTTGAGCATGGAATGTCTTTCCATTTATTTAGGTCTTTGATTTCTTCAGTGTTTTATAGTTTTCAGTATATAAGTCTTGCAGTGTTTAAGTCTTGGTTAAAATTCTTCCTATTTTATTTCTTTTGAATGTTTTTCTAAATGGAATTCTTTTCATAATTTTCTTTTGAAATTGTTCATTGCTACTGTATAGAAATACAACTGATTTTTTTGCATGTTGATCTTGTACCCTGCAAGTTTGCTGAATTCAAAAACTAATACTAATTGATTGTATTGCCTTTTTTTTTTTTTTTTTGCCGGGACTCTCACGGTTGTGGCCTCTCCCGTTGCGGAGCACAGGCTCTGGACGCGCAGGCTCAGCGGCCATGGCTCACGGGCCCAGCCGCTCCGCGGCATGTGGGATCTTCCCGGACCGGTGCACGAACCCGTGTCCCCTGCATCGGCAGGCGGACTCTCAACCACTGAGCCACCGGGAAAGCCCTGATTGTGTTACTTTTTGATTAGGGGGTTTCCTTATGTCAATTTGGTAAGATTTTCTATATATAAAGATTATGTCATCTGCCAGTAGAGATAGTTTTTTACCTCCTTTCCCATTTGGATGCCTTTTATTCCCCTTTCCTGCCCAGCTGCCCTGGTAGGACTTCGAATGCAGTGTTGACTAGCAGTGGCAAAGCAGGCATCCTTGTCTTGTTCCTGATCTTGGGGGAAGCATCCAGTCTCTCACCATTGAAGCTGATTAACTGTGGGTTATCGTACATGTTACTATGTTGAGGACTTTTCCTTTTATTCCTGGTTTGCTGAGTAGTTTTATCATGAAAGGGTGTTGAATTTTGTCACATACTTTTTCTGTGTTAAGATGGTCGTTACTCCTTTAGTCTGTTAAAACAGTGTATTCCATTGGTTGAGTCCAACATGCTCTGGCCACTTTTCAGCCTCTTCTGCACTGGACCACAGTTATGGTCACAGGTACTCAGTCCATTTTTGTGGAGACTGTGCTACCCTAGACCTCCATCTTGTGGGGCAGTGGTCTCGGGAGGAAAGGTGTCTTTACCCTGTAGACAGTGTCCTCGTATGACCAGCGTTCCCACCTGTTGTCCTGAATAGTCTCCCCTCGGCTCACAGGTATTATTCCTTCTTATAAGAAAGTGGCCCCAGCCTCCAGCCTGTGCTGCCCTGGGGTCCAGGCCCTGCTAGGTGTTGAGGAGGTGAAAGGGTTTTGTGGGAGCCTTCTCCATCTGCCTGTTGGTGTGCTCTGTTGACTTACCCCAGCGTCCTTCGGGAACCACTTGCAGGTTGTGGTAGCAGCAGGCAGAGCGCCCGCCGGACCAGCACCGTCTTCCGCTGGCCCAAGGGGAGGAGCTGCTTGGACTTGGTGGGGCGTGGCCAGGTTAGCAGTGAGGCGGCGCCGCCTCCTCTGGGGCATCATTCTGCCTCTGCATCTGCAACACCCGCCCCGTGTGAGGCTGCTGCTCTGTGGGACTCCTGGTAGGTGGTCCCACGCACTTGAGCCTGTATCCATGGATTCCGTATTTGCAGATTTCTTGCAGATCACTGAAATTTACTTATAACTCCCAGATCAGTACTCATTGTATTGATTTCACAGCCCTTTGCGGGCTTGTGCAGAGCAGCAAAGTATTCGAGTTCAGCATGCTGGTTCCCAGCCGAGCACAACTCGGCAGTGCCCCCTCCTCATTTCAGCTCCCACTGTGAACACGTGTTGTACTCACTGTTTCTTAGGGCCACGGTTTTCATGTTTTGTAATTTTTGTTGGTGGTTTTGCTGTTTGTTTTTTTAATAAAACTCTATGTATATGTATGTATGGCTGCATTGGGTCTTCGTTGCTGCACGTGGGCTTTCTCTAGTTGTGGTGAGCGAGGGCTACTCTTCATTGTGGTGCACAGGCTTCTCATTGCGGTGGCTTCTCTTGTTGCGGAGCCTGGGCTCTAAGTGCGCGGGCTTCAATAGTTGCATCGTGTGGGCTCAGTAGTTGTGGGTTACGGGTTCTAAAGCACAGGCTCAGTAGTTGTGGCGCAGGGGCTTAGTTGCTCCGCAGCATGTGGGATCTTCCTAGACCAGGGCTCGAACCCGTGTCCCCTGCATTGGCAGGTGGATTCTTAACCACTGCGCCGCCAGGGAAGTCCCGGTTTTGCTGTTTAAAGTGGACTCCGAGCATGGTTCTGAAAAGGCCTGGAGTGTTCTAGGCACAGAAGGCTGTGATGTGCCTTATGGAGAAAGTACAGGCATGAGTTCAGTGTTAATGGATCAACAGTATAGATTAAGTCGTCTTTAATCAAAAGCCACATAAAACAAGGTATGTGTTGATCAGTTGACAAGCCCTACCCCGTGTTTCCCCGGGGCAGCAGCTCAGCACCTGCCAGCTTGGTATCCCACCTGGTATGGCTCAGCTTTGGGCACTGATTCACTCACAGCCGTGTCAGGCATCTCTTAGGAGCAGTGGTGCTGGGCTATAGCAGGAAATGCGTCCGTGCGTTATGCTTGGAGGGGAGTTGAGTCTCGCCTGAGTGGAGAGTGCATCCCAGGACACAGCCAGGAAACTGGGTAGGACAGCACGTTGGCAGGGAGACCTGCAGGGCCAGGGGCTGCTGGTGTGGGAAGCAGGCAAGCTGGGGAACCAACGAGTGTCCAAGCCTAAGATGGGTATTTCAGGGGCATTCACAGCCACAAGGAGGCTGGGGGCTTCAGGGGATCAGCCAGGAGGCCGTGCCACCATCCAGGTTGGAGCTGCTGGCCTCTGCCTGTGTACGCAGACAGTGCTAATTAGATGGGTGGGGGGGGGGGCGAGAGGGGTCAGGATGGTGCCTGGCGTCCCCTTGGAATGTGACCCTGGAGTTGAGTCACCCTCCTGCTGAGGCACCATGTGACTGAGGGCAGAGTACCCCCAACAGGAACATGGTGCTCTCCCTGCTCTGTGGGCACCTGCGTGGCCTCTCGAGAGCGCCCCGGTGCAGCACATTGTCATAGCACATTGTCACAGCTGCCCTCTCACCCTTGGGAAAGGAAGCCCGTCTCCCCAGGAACGTGCGTTGAGCTCCAGTTACTGCCACCACGGGCATAAGGAGGGCACGGAAAGGAAAGCCTGGCATTTTGATGCCCGGTGTTCATGGGCAGTGGAGAGGTAGGGTGAGTCCAGCTGTGAGGTGGGCTCTTGGCCCTGGCTTCAGTCACAGTTGCACATGTGTGGTTCACTAGCATGGTTATGGCTGTGTTATTTCTTCAACGACTCCTCATCATTTTGGTCAGATACGGAGTCTTGGGCCGACACCGTGCTTAGGTGGCGTCCCACCTGCTCACTGTAGCCTGAGTGCCCCTTTGCACTCTTCCTGCTGAGATTTCTCCTCTGCCCACTCCTCAGTCTCCCTCACTGTCCTGGTCCTTTCCTTTTCTTTCTGTCACCTTTCTTAAGGGTCTGCAGTTCATGGTTAGCGGAAGACCCTGCTCAGCCTGGCCTAGGAACCACGCCATGCCTGCTTGGGAATCTGGGACCCAGGCTCCACCCACATCCCTGCCTCCCAGACAGCAGGCCCTGCTCTCTGCTGCCCCGCCCCAGCACACCAGCCCCTTCTTCCAGTCACATCATTTTTCAGGCTTTGACCGTTTGCACTGATCTACCGTTAACTCCATTCTGCTCTGATTCTACAACCACTAAATCCTCCTGAAATAGCATTTATTCAAGCCAGAATGGGGCAGCTCCTAGACTAGCCAAGGCTCTGGGTCTCTGCCATGGACTGCAGCAGTGAAGTGTGTGTCCTGCTGGAAGAACCCAGGCTCCGTGGCAGTGCTGCCCCAGCACCACACATGCCCTTATTCATGAAAGTGACACAGCAGTCGTTCTTGAGAGATGACACTGGAGGTGGTCAGAGGCCCCATGTTAACCAGGGTCCAGCTGCTGATCCCTTTGTTCCCTAAAGGCATGCACGTGAAATTTCCTTACACAAACTCCTACTGGGACTTTCGATTGGAATGGTGTTGAATCTGGAGATCAAAGTGGAGACACTGGCATCCTGGCAGTGTCAGAGCTGCCCTTTCTTTGACCTCAGTCTGTGTCCCGTGGCTTCCTGTCTCTCATTTTGTAGACCCTCCCTCATCTCACTTAGCTTCAAGTTCCATTTCTTGAGAGGAAATTCTGTAATCCCCGTGCCAGCTAAAGCGGTATGTTAAACACCTAAAGTTATAAAGCTTGGCGTAAACTCCTTACACTTACAGCTCTTATGCAGCATGCAGAGCAAACTGTCATGAGTTGCAGCAGCCGTAATGTCTACTTACTAACATCAGTGTGGCGGGACAGCACGCGTGTCACTGCTGGGACTCAGGCGTGCTCAGGAGACAGGGTCGCTGTTCCCAGCTCTTTGTGCCCTTATCTTTCTCCATCTGGCCACCTGCTGCCATGGTCCTAAACCTCCCTCGGGGCATGAGGGCATGGGGTGGGAGGACAGGGGTCTTCCTGGACAGGATGCTGCTTCTCCAGGTCACTGTGCATCCTCCAGCACACATCCCACCCCCCACTCACCCCCAAGCCCCTCTGAGTGGAATAGCTCCAGGCTCCTCCCAGCCCAGGCCTGCTTTCCCCCTTGGAGGAAGCAGCACTTCCAGGTGTGGGACGACCAGTTTGCCTGGTTGTGCAGAGCACAAGGCAGGTGAGATCAGAGGTGGTGGAGACCCTTGTGCCCAGTGAGAGCCCCATGAGGAGGAAGGGCCCCTCTGTGATGAAGACGGGAGAGAAGAAGGGCTTGGGTGGAGGGGTGTGGGGAAGCCGGCCCAGGGCGCGCAGAGCTCCCTCCCTACAGGCTGGGCTCAGGAGAAGGTGTGTGGCTCCGATGCAGGCTTGGCTTGCTGCACCCCGATCCCCTTCTGGGTTTGGGGACTCTGCATCGGGGAGAAGCCGGCAGCAGCCCATGGGCCAAAACAGCAAAGCTATCTGCTCTGTGCCCCACCTCTGCCTCAGTCCCTTTACCCCTCCTCTCGCTTCAGCAAGACAGCACACGATTGGAAGCAATAAACAGATGCCGGCTGTTCATAAACAGACTCACTGTTCACGTGGTTAATGTGTGGTGGGGACGAGGGTCCATCCAGAAGCACGGGCGCTGACTCACTGTCTCTCCACAGCAGCGGCGAGTCCCTTGCACATGCTGGCGACACACGCCTCGGCGTCGGCCTCCCTGCCCACCAAGCGCCAGAACGGCGACCCGGCAGAGCAGCCAGAGCTAAAGCGGGTCAAGACAGAAGATGGCGAGGGCCTCGTCATCGCCCTGAGCATGGATGCGCCGCCGGCAGCCGTGCGGGAGAAGGGCGTCCAGAACTAGCGGCCAGGGGAGTGTTTCTCACTTTAACGTCAACTCTGTGGTGCCAAAAGGAGACACTGCCTCTCACCGACGCTCAGAGCGCGTTCCCTCGGTGGGTAGAGGGCCCTGCGGTTGGACTTCACCTCAGCACTGGAAACACAAACCCAGGTGGCCTTAAAACTCCTTAATTTAAAGACTGAAGTCACCCCTGAACAAAACCACACGCAGCAAAGCTGGGCTCCGGCAGTGTCTCCCCGCCCAGCGCTCAGCTTAGTTCCGAGTAGATACTCTCAGTCCTTCCGAGGGAGGACGCACCCGGTGCGAGCAGGCCTGCTGGGCCGGAGCCACCCCGCCACCAGTAGACAAGACAGTATTTTGTTGTTCACATGTGGAATTAGAATATTTTGAGGTGTACTTTCTTTCTTTACAAAATAATGGGGTCTTGGACATTTCAGATCACTCCATTTCTACTCTGGTAATTTTGGAATCACACAGGACCTTTTGTGTGGATTTCATTTGGGGAGAAGAAACAAAGTAGTTTTGTTTGTTTTTGTTGTTTGTTTTCAGCCTATGGAATGATTTACTTTTGTCTGTCCTGTTTAAGTTAAGTGGAGCTACTTGACATCTACAAATTTTCCACGTTAGAGCAGTTACCTGAATTAATCCACCTCCATTTCCGTGTGTAAGACGGACAGACACACAGACGGACACCCGCGGGCCACTTGTAACCCTGACGGAAAGAGCTGCCAGGCTCGCGGAGCTGCACTTACCCATTTCTCTTTCTTGCTACTTTTTGTTGTTTGTTTCTTTGTGTTGACCTTGTCCCTGGCATAATTTTCCACTCTAAGTAAAACAAGTCTCCTATGTATTGTGTATGTTTAAAACAAAAGAACTATTACTTCTTCATTTGGAAAAAAAGATTCAATCTTTTATCACACACCCTTTTCAAACAAACGTCACAGATCTCTCCGTGGCACGTTCGCTATTTTAGGTGCCGTCACCAGCTCTCGGCATCGTCCGACCAGCCGGCCACCCGATGATGGTGCGGTTTGCCCCCCTCATGGCAGGAGCAGCTGCTGGGGTGGAGCAGAAGCTGCCTGTTGATACAAGGGTCTTGGAAGCAGGCACCCTCCGTCCCGGTAAGCATTGGAAACACCTAGGTTGCTTTCTGATTTGTAATAGGAAATTCCCCTCAACCTTTTAGAACTGAATTCAGTACTAAGGCTGACTTCTCTCCTACAAAAAATAAAAGCGAAAGGAAAGGAAACAAAGGTGAGAGAATGAGAAGTAGGAGGCCCGCACGGCCTCAGCCCATGTTCCTCCAGAAGAAAGCCACTCACCTTTCCAGAGGGTTCTGGGGGTCAGAGCTGAGCAGCATGCAAACAGAAAGAGGGCTTTGGCCTTATTGTGAATTTTTAAATGTCATCGTCATTATTTATTTAAATGTAGTTATTTTGGTATTTAATTTTTTTTTTAAAGAGAGGAAAAAACCCCTGTATTTTCCTGGTGGAATGAAACAGCTCAGAATGGTATATTTAGGCAATTTTAAAACAGTTATTATTTACCTAAAGACCAAATATGATAAACCTGTTCTAAGTATTGTGTGTCAATCCATGGTATGGAGCTGTCACAATGTTGTTGCAGATAATGCATATTAAAAATTATGAAATTACTGCACACTAGCTGGATTTATAACTCAGCCATTTAAAAAATAAAAACGAAACCATCATGTGAATGAGACCACGTGTGTGACAGTAGCAAAATCTAACTTGCAGACTGCAGCACGGATGGATCAGAGCACCTCAGGGCAGCAAGCTGCATCTCCCAGCACTTTACAGATACCTTGGAATGTATATTTTTTTTCTTTTTACTCAGAAGGTTTGCAATTTGCAAAATAATTCGGATCTGCCGTGTCCTACATGTGGGATCGGGTCACTCCACTGAGTGCTCCAGACCTTAGTCATGGCCACCGCAGCCCCCTAACCTTGAGCTCTGGGGAGGTGAGTGGACAAGACCACCCTGATGGGGAGATGGCCTGGGCAACACTAAGCAAATGCCCTGTGCGTCCTCCAGGAGACGCATCTCCACAGCCGTCCAGAAAGACTCGGGTAGATTTTCCCTGCATAAGCCCAGTCCATCAGTTGATTATTTCTGAGCCTAAAATGTAGACTTTATGGGCCTGGAGGGATTTCTGCTTGGTTTATAGGTAAGAAAAGTACCCTGTTCTCAAATTTAAAGAAGGGAGAAGGTTAGTTTTGGCTGCTGGGAGCTAGAGCATGCCTTTTTCAAAGGTGGGGCATTCTCTTTCCTTTTTCCTTCTGTCTTATTCATTTGGCTCATTCATTGGCACACAGGAATTTAAGAATATCAAGGAGAGGGCAGGAAAAGGAAAACATAGATTAACAAACTACCGTGTCCTGGGCACTTAAAAATTTTTTTAAATTTAGCTTTGAATCCCCAGGAGCCCTTCAACACCCACGAGTCACTGAGCTTGTGTCCTTGTGGCCCCACTTGATGCCTGGTGCTACATCAACAGTCACATTGCAATTCACTCCCGCCCGGCTGTCCACTGGTGGTTCCTAAGTGTCTCATTTCAAAAAGTCTCTGCTTTGACTTCTGCCAAACTTCTGAGCTCCCTCAGGGACTAGAAATTTCATTTCAGCAGCTTTGCCCTGAACCAGACAAAAATACAAAAGGGAAACTCACACGTGATCCAAGTGATGTGGCGCATCCCAAGGTGTCTATGCATGGTTTTTGGATTAATCTTCCTCTCACGTCAGTTGAGTCTCCACCCGGACAGCTGAGCTCCTTAAATGCATCACACCTCTCATCGTCCTCTCCTAGAACAACAGAGTAGAGGGGGCCATGGTCAGAAGGGGGTGGGGCGTGTCAGGACTTGGGATTTCTGTGCTATGTTACACAAAGAGACAAGTGACAATCTTCAAGTCCTAACCTCCACTATTCTAGAAGGTATAGTGGTGATTTGTGTGCAAAGATTTGAAATTTTAAAAGTACCAAGTTCCTGAAATTCAATAAAATATTTTTATTAATTTTAATTGAATACAGAGTATCATTGTCATTTTGATAAGCTTAAGCAGGCATGCTTTTTTGCTTTTTTTAAATGCTCTCTGAGCACACCAAAGGCCTAGAGCACTGGAGCGGGTATTCGAAGGAGCTGCTGTGAGGACAGCAGTTCAGGCTTCTTGACTCCACCAGAAGAAAGGAGGCATTGAGTGTTTGCGTGTGAAAAGGGCATTGGGTCACAGGCAGCGATAACAGTCTTGCTGGCTTTCAATCCATCATGTTAGAGTTTTCAAACTTACTTTGAGGTTCTGGTTGTAGCTGCCATTTCTTCTGCAGACTTGCGCCTCAGCTTGAGAAAGATCATTGCAAACAGCCTGAGATACATCCTCCCATGAGATGAAAATCTTGTCTAAATAGGCACATGGTATTCCGGTCCCCACACTGTTAACACTTGGATTGTCCAGCTCCTAGAAGGTATGGATTGCTGATGTCCTGAGGGGTAGGAAGAGGAAGGGAGAATACTGAAATGACACGAAGTCCCCTTTGGGAGCTAAATGAAGCTCAAGCACAGAGTGTTCACATGGAGTTTTGTTCTTGACATTGATGTCCTAGTGTAAAAACAGTTCTATTAGCGTAAAAGAGCTGCTCTTCGTGTACTGAGACTCTCTCTCCTAACAAAAGGGCGCATTCCTAAATGTTTTTTTCAGATCTGCTGTCCATGTTGTTTTTTTTAACAAATGTATTTATTTTATTTATTTTTTGGCTGCATTGGGCCTTCATTGCTGTACACAGGCTTTCTCTAGTTGCAGCGAGCGGGGGCTACTCTTCGTTGTGGTGCGCGGGCTTTTCATTGCAGTGGCTTCTCTTGTCACAGAGCACAGGCTCTTAGGTGCAGTCCATTTTGTAGATGCTTTAAAGTGCATTAGGTCTTACCTCCCCCTTCTCACTCAGGAAAAGCTCCTCTGGTAATTCATTAGGGTCGCCTTGTTGAAGTTAAACTGAGTCAAATAGAGCTATCCTACAGGATAACCTACCTTTACCCAAGAAAAAGATGTTGAAGGCAGGAGGCCTTCAGGTATAGGAAACAATTCAGTAACTCTGATAAGAGGTCTTTCATGTAGCAAAAGCCATGTTAGTTATTGCGGAGAGGCCCACATTTAGTCTCTAAGGAAGATATAGGGGGGAATTCCCTGGTGGTCCAGTGGTTGGGACTCTGAGCTTCCACTGCAGGGGGTACAGGTTTGATCCCTGATCAGGGAACTAAGATCCCGCATGCCATGCGGCACGGCCCAAAAAAAAAGGGAAGGCATTGGGGCATGTCATGAAGCTATGTGCAGTTGCCATATGGTAAGTTCAGTCCTAAATATGGGAGGTGAAAGAACCCATAGTATGTAGTGATTTAAACTGTAGCCTGTTGGCCAGCACTCACCGTAGGTCTCTGTGGAATACTGCCTCTTGTTGTTACCCCTCCATGTTTACATCCATAGCAATACAAAATTAGATTTTAACATGGGTCTCTCAGGTGATCTCTGATGAGATGACTAAACCTGTGGGCACAAAATTTTCTGATTTTAGAAATGTCTTTCTGAGGTCTCTGCCCTGTGTCTCACCCATTGGCTGAATAAATAAAGCAACTGTCACAGTCCTCTGAAAAAGAAATAGTAGCAAGGGGGTTAAAACTGGAAGAACAACCAACGTGGTCATTATTTTCCTGAATTTTTCTCCCCTCTTGTATCTCCTGATGTAGACTCCAGGACAGCCTGAATATCAGAACTGCATGTTAGGAATGAACATCAGAATACCCAAGAGAAGCCTTCCCCTCACAAGGGAAGGGGGCCCCTGTGGGACACGTGGAGGGGAATCACAAAACTGTATACCTGTAAGCAGGAGCCCTGGAGACACTGAGGACTCAGAGAAGAGGAATTGGGAAAGGGGACACTTCTAGTCCAAAGAAGTTGGGGGCAGGAGGGAGAAATACTTTTCTTTGGCCCCAAGGAGTATGCAACATCACAGGGAGGCTAAAGCCTGAGACTTAGCCAAGGGCCAGGAAAGCGGGTACCTAGGAGACAGGAAGTTAGAGAAAGATTCTCTAGGGCTGTGTATGGCATCCTGGGCTCACCCTCAGCTGCACATGCCTGGAACTGACTGAGGAAGCAAAGCAAAGTCTTTATTAATTGAACTCCCGTGAAGAATGGCCCCAAATAGCACTGCAGAGCTTGGGAAACAACTGACCCCCAACAACTGACCCCAAACCACAACCCACAGAGGGCAGGTCGGCACATTTATTCTGAACCTTGCCAGGTTATTTGCCTGCTTAAAAAAAAAAAAAAAAAGATTCTACATTCTCTACAGGATTTAAACAGGACTCAGAGCTTCATAAAATGAACAATGTCCAGAATACAGTTCAAAATTACAGTGTACAAAGAGCCAGGAAAATCTCTTAAGGGGAAAGAAAAGAGATGTCAACTTAAGCATGTTGGAATAATCAGAAAAGGACATTAGCTTTCTATGGCTTTAATTACTGTAACCAGACTCCATGAAGTAAGGACAAATGCTCTTGAACCAAAAGCTATAGAACTTAACAAATGAAAAATTCGGTGGATCAACAGAAAAATGCTCGGAAACAAACGAACCTTAGCCTCAGGGACCTGTGGGACAATATAAAAAGATCAAATATACCCTGGGTTAATGAATTCACAGCAAGAGGAGAAAGACATCGGTGTTTTAAAAATAATAATAACAATGCCTAAAAATGTCCCAGATATAATTGTAAAGATTCACAAAGCTCCAAACAGGATAAACTCAAAGAAAAACCATGTCAAGACACACCACTGGCTACTGACACTGAAAACATTTTATCTTGAAAGCACCCAAAGAAAAGTTACTACATCCAGAGTAACAATCTGAATACAAATTTATCATCAGAAACCATGGAGGCCCTATGACTAGAAAAATTTTAAAGGGCTTAAGGTAACTCAATCTGGAATACTATATCCATAGAAAATATCAGGAGTGCAGATTAAAAGATATTCTTAGATGAAGGAAAACTAAGAATTCTTAACCAGTAGAGCTGCTCAAAAAGAAACGCTACAGGACATTCTTCAGGCAAAAAGTAAACAACAGAAACTTTGGAACTTCAGGAATGAAGGAAGAGATCAACAGAAATGGTAAATATCTGGGCAACTATAATAACTAGTTTTTCCTCTTAATTTCTTTAAAATATTCTAACTTTCCAATGTAAAAGTTTTAACATTGTCTATCAGGGTTTTCAGTGTATGTAAACTTAACACATATTGACAAAAGTATAATACAAAGGAGGAAGGCAAAGGTTTGTAGGTCTCTACATTTCTACACTGAAGTGGTAAAACATTCTTAAGTAGACTGAAAAGCTAGCTTTGTCTGTTGTAGTCACTAGTGCAATCCCAATACCAAACAAAGGTAAAGGAAAAATCCAAAAGGTAAATTAAAATGGAATGCTAAAATTTATTTTGAAATAACACGAAGGCAGAGAACAGGAACCCAAAGGGGAGGGGACAAGCAAAACACAATAATATGGTAGGATCTTATCAATAATTACATTAAATATAAATAGTCTAAATAGACCAATTAAGAGTGTGTCAGTTGGATCAAAAAATAAAACCCAACTTACTTTAAATAATATGGATAGGTTAAAAGTAAAAGGATAGAAAAAGTATATCCTGCGAACACTTGAAAGTTGGAGTGACTATATTAATGTCAAAGTAGACCTCAGAATAAGGAAAACTATCAGGCATAAAGATGTTACATAATGATACAGGGTCAATGCACCAAGACACACAACAGCCCTAGGGTTCCAAGCACCCAACAACAGTGCCTCAAAATAAATGAAGCAGGGACTTTGGTTTCAGGTTCCACGTGTAAGGAGCTGGGAAGCTGCCACTTCCTCCTAACACATAAATAGTGCAACAGCCCAAAAATCAACAACTCGTCTTGGAGCTAAGAGAGGTGAGGGTGCAGGGCAAACCACTACCCCCAAAATAGGAGAGACAGATGGGCGAACACAGGAGTGGAGACTACCACGGGGACCGGTGCTGGGCTACAAAAACCTCCCCTGTGAGCAGTCAACTGCTGGACAACTCTGAGAGTTAATGCCCCAGGGGAACCCAGTCTTAGGGGTTTCCCACACTTTTGTACATTTTACTTCCAGAAACTCAACCAGGTTCTCACAGAAAATATTGGAAAAAACCAGGGGAGGGGAAAGGAACCATGTTTGAAATAGACCAGAGCACTTTTTTTTTTAGGTTCTTTTTTGATGTGGACCATTTTTAAAGTCTATTGAATTTGTTACAATATTGCTTCTGCTTTGTTTTTTGGTTTTTTGGCCACAAGGCATGTGGGATCCTAGCACTCTGACCAGGTATCAAACCTACACCCCCTGCACTGAAAGGTGAAATCTTAACCACTGGACCGCCAGGGAAGTCCCTAGAGGACTGCGTTCTTAACGAAGCCTACCTTCAGGAAAAAAGAGTTAACCAGAGCCTACCTGACCTAGAAGGGAAATTCCCAACCAGCCCACTCTAGCCACCCTGTCCCATCTAAGAGGGAAGAAAACCTGAGAAACTCTTATGTAGTTCATAGCCCAGAGGCACAGGCTCCCTGAGACCTGCCCATAGGACTGTACACCGCTGCCCTGCCCCACCCCCATCCCGCACCTTACCACGTCACTGAAGACCTGTGTACAGCAGCTCCTTTTATCCAGTACACCATATCCAGTTGTCAAGAAAAAATTACAAGTATTAACTAAAAGGAAAACAATTTGTAGAGACAGAGCAAGCATCGGAACCAGACGTGGCAGGGGTGTTGGTGTTATCAGACGGGATCTAAAACAACTAGGACTAATATGTTAAGGACTCTAATGGATAAAGTAGACAGCATGCAAGAACAAATAGGCGATGTAAGCACAGAGACGGAAATCCTTAAAGAACTATAAAGAACATTGTAACAGAAGTGTCTGTGATGGGCTTGCTAGTCGACCGGACACAACTGAGGAGAGAATCTCTGCACTTCAGGATGCATCAATAGAAACTTTCACAAGTAAAAAGCTAAGAGAAGAAAGACTGGGAAAAATAAAAATAAAAAGCAGAACATCCAAGGACTGTGGGGGCAGCTACATAAGGTATAACCTATGTGTTACAGGAGTACTAGAGAAAATGGAAGTACCAGAAAGAAAGGAGCAGAAGAAATGTTTGAAACAAGAATGAATGAGAATTGCCCCCCAGATCCAGGAAGCTCAGAGAATACCAATCAGGATAAATGCAAAAAACAACTACCTAGGCATAACATTTTCAAAAAACAAGGACAATACAAAACAATAACAGATGTGGTAGATATTAATCCAACTATATCAGTAATCACTTTGAACATCAATGGTCTAAATATACCAATAAAACACATAGATTGTCAGAGTGGATCAAAAAGCAAGACTCAACTATATGTTGTCTACAAGAAACTTTAAATATAAAGACACTTAATATAGATTAAAAGTAAATTAATGGAAAAAAAGACATCATGCTAACACTAATCAAAAGAAAGTAGGAGGGGGCTTCCCTGGTGGTGCAGTGGTTGAGAGTCCGCCTGCCAATGCAGGAGACATGGGTTTGTGCCCCGGTCCGGGAAGATCCCACATGCCGCGGAGCGGCTAGGCCCGTGAGCCGTGGCCGCTGAGCCTGCGCGCCCAGAGCCTGTGCTCCGCAACGGGAGAGGCCACAACAGTGAGAGGCCCGTGTACCGCAAAAAACAAAAACAAAAGAAAGTAGGAGGGGCTTCCCTGGTGGCACAGTGGTTGAGAATCTGCCTGCCAATGCAGGGGACACGGGTTTGAGCCCTGGTCCAGTAAGATCCCACGTGCTGTGGAGCAACTAAGCCCGTGCGCCACAACTACTGAGCCTGCGCTCTAGAGCCCGCGAGCCACAACTACTGAGCCTGCGTGCCACAACTACTGAAGACTGCACACCTGGAGCCCGTGCTCCACGAGAAGCCACCACAATGAGAAGCCCGCACACCACAATGAAGACCCCAACACAGCCAAAAATAAAAACAAATAAATTGATAAGAAAAAAAAAGGAGTAGTTTTTGTTGTTGTTGTTTTGACGGTGCCGTGCGGCTTGAGGGGTCTTCGTTCCCTGACCAGGACTGAACCCACGCCTCAGCAGTGAAAACACAAGAGTCCTAACCACTGGGCCGCCAGGGAATTCCCAGGAGTAGTTACTTTATTTTCAGAGAGCAGACTTCAAACCAAGGAAAGTTATCACTGATAAAGATGGGCATTTCATCATGATAAAAGGAACAATTCTGCAAGACAACGTAACAAAATAAATGAAGCAAAAGCTGAAAGAACTAAAATAAATAAATCCACATTACATTTTGATACTTCAACATTCCTCTCTAGGTAATTGATAAGTAGACAGAAAGTCAGCAAGGCTATATAAAAGCTCTGAGCAACACCAGTCAATGTAATTGTCATTGATAGAGCATTCTACTCAACAGAATACACATTCTTCTCAAATGCACATGGAACATTCACCAATATAGACCAAACCTTGGGTCATAAAACAAAACTTACAAGCTTTAAAGAATTAAAATCATACATAGTATGCTCTTTGACAATTAGGGAATTAAACTAGAAATCAATAATAAAGATATTTTTTAAATCCTCAAATGTTTTGAAATTAGACATCATATTTTGAAATAATCCATGATTCAAACAGGAAGTCTTAAAGGGAATTAGAAAATAATTGTAACAGAATGAACATGAAAATATATCAAATTTGTGAAATGCAGCTAAAAGTGTTTATAGGGAATTTTATAGCACAAAGAAAACCTAAAATTCAGTCATCTACAATTCTACCTTAAACTAGAAAAGAATGAATATAACCCATAGCAAATAATCAGCAAAAATTGAAAAAATAAATAAGGAGAAAAAAAGATCAATGAAATCAAAGCTGATTCTTTGAAAAAAAAAAAAATCAACAAATTAACTTCGACTGGAATGACGGAGGAAAGAGAGGATACAAATGACCACCATCAGGAATGAGAGATGGGCTCTCTGTGATAAGCTCCGTTGCTCTACCTACCACCTATTCACCCTATTATGGAGGCAGTATTCCCACCCTGTGTACATGGGGGTGGCTGGACGTGACACTATGACACTGGCCAGATGAGATGAACTGTAGTTTATCAGTCACACATACGCACACCCGAGGACACTGCAAGCCAAGTAGGATCACATGGGCGTCACTTGGGAACACAGTGAATAACCTAGGGCTACAGGAGGCAGGCTTTGTAGTATCAAGAGTTGGGGACTGAGAGACAAATACCGTATGCTAACACATATATATGGAATTTAAGAAAAAAAATTGTCATGAAGAGCCTAGGGGTAAGACAGGAATAAAGACCCAGACCTACTAGAGAATGGACTTGAGGATATGGGGAGGGGGAAGGGTAAGCTGTGACAAAGCGAGAGAGAGCATGGACATATATACACTACCAAACGTAAGGTAGATAGCTAGTGGGAAGCAGCCGCATAGCACAGGGAGATCAGCTCCGGTGCTTTGTGACCGCCTGGAGGGGTGGGCTAGGGAGGGTGGGAGGGAGGGAGAAGCAAGAGGGAAGAGACATGGGAACATATGTATATATATAACTGATTCATTTTGTTGTAAAGCAGAAACTAACACACCATTGTAAAGCAATTATACTCCAATAAAGATGTTTAAAAAAAAAAACAGTGGGGGACCCCGTGCCGGGAGGATGTGATTGTTTGAATAACCCCATGAGCTGGAAGGGAACTGAAAATGCTTACTCAGGGATAAGCAGGAACTGCACCTGTTCTGTTTGATAAGGAGAGTTGTTTGGCTGGGGGGCTTTATCCATGGAAGTAGAGTGGGTAGCAGAACTTGTAGTTAGGCCATTCCAGGCCTTCCCAGCTGAACCAAATGTTAAGGCAGCACGTAATACTGAACCTTAATTGCAGGCTTCATTACCACATCCACATCTGTAAAAAGGATAATAAAGGAATCCTATGAAAAATTGTGCTCATAAATCTGACATCTTAGATGGAACAGACTAATTCCTCGAAATACACAAACTACCAAATTTACTAAAGAAATAGGTAGACAGAATAGACTTGTCAACAAATTGAATTTGTAACTCAAAACCTTCCAACATAGATAAGCTCCAGGAATTGTCCCCCCATCAAATCAGCTACTGAGCTTGTAAGAACTGTCTGAATTAACTATTTTGGAACTATGGAGTCTACGCAAACACTTGCAATATCCAGGGGAGTGCTCTATATAGAAAGGCTGGTAAATTGCAGTGAATTTTGGCATTTCACGTAGCAACTACCATCCCCCATCATCCAGCCTTGTGGCAGACAGCCATGGGGACAGCACCCCACGTTCCTGGTACAGCTTGCTGAAGTCAGGGTGGACAATAGGGACTTTCTCCTCCAAAATTCTGAGTTGTGTATTTTAATCTGCCTGGCGGTTTGCTGAGGGGCTGGTTCAGATCTGGCCATTATTTCAACACCCACAACCTGAAGTAGCTTCCCTGGCAGCATGGGTCAGGTGATTTAAAAGGGCAGAATAGCTTCTTTTTTTTTAATCTTATTGGATCCAGGAACATAAGGAAATCTGTGACAAAACATTAGCTGAACACAAGCTAAAGTAACAGACTTCAGTGATCACGAATGACAAGAAATGTAGTCTTGGGACTTCCCTGGTGGTGCAGTGGTTAAAAATCCACCTGCCAATGCAGGGGACACGAGTTTGAGCCCTGGTCCGGGAAGATCCCACATGTCACGGAGCAGCTAAGGCCACGGGCCACAACTACTGAGCCTGCACTCTAGAGTCCTCGCATCACAACTACTGAAGCCCGTGCACCTAGAGCCCGTGCTCCACAGCAAGAGAAGCCACCGCATGAGAAGCCCACGCACTGCAACGAAGAGTAGCCCCTGCTCGCCACAACTAGAGAAAGCCCGTGCAGCAACGATGACCCAATGCAGCCAAAAATAAATAAAAACTAATTTAAAAAAATCAATGTGATTCACCACATTAACAAAGAGACCATCAGACAAAACGACACAATCATTCCCAGTGGCATGAAGCTGCGAGCATGCGCCTCCTTAAACTTGGTGCTCTCAGCACCTCGTCTGCCTCACTCTTGTCTTGACTGTTCAGGTGGGTCCAGAGTGCTTAAAGAAAAAAACCTGCATTTTTCAGAGAAACATAACAGAATCCATAACAACACACATACCATTTGCAATGTCCAAGGTACAACCCCAAAGTACTAGACACACAGGTTAATGTGACTCATACACAGAATAAAAGAAAATCAATGGAGACTTGCTCTGAGAAAATCCAAATGTGAGAATTACCAAAGATTTTAACTTATGTCCTACAAATATGCACAAGGACGTAAAGAAAGATTGTTCATGTGAATGAGCAAATGAAAAAGCTTAGTTAAGAATTAGAAACTAATTTTAGAACTGACAGATTCATCTAAAGTTTAAAGTACATGGTACAGTCTTGAAAGCAGAGTGGGCAGTAATAGGTCATTTTTAAATTATGCTAATTTTTTTTAATTTTTAAAAATTTTAAAATTTTTTGGCTGCGTTGGGTCTTCGTTGCCACGCGTGGGCTTTCTCTAATTGTGGTAAGCGGGGGCTACTCTTTGTTGCAGTGCATGGGGTTCTCATTGCAGTGGCTTCTCTTGTGGAGCACGGGCTCTAGGTGCGTGGGCTTCAATAGTTGCAGCACGTGGGCTCAGTAATTGCAGTGCGCAGGCTCTAGGGCGCACAGGTTTCAGTAACTGTGGCTCGTGGGCTCAGCAGTTGTGGCGCATGGGCTTAGTTGCTCCACAGTATGTGGGATCTTCCTGGACCAAGGATCGAACCCGTGTCCTCTGCATCAGCAGGTGGATTCTTAACCACTGCACCACCAGGGAAGTCCCAATGCTATCTTTAAAAACAGGAAAAAATACTGTAAAAACTATATGAACAGCCTCAATGATCAGAGTGGGACAATATAAGGTGTTATACATGTGTACCTGAATCCCAATAGGAAAGAGACAGTAGCAGAAGAATTATTCAAGGAAATGGCTGAAATTCACAAATTTGATGAAAGCCATAAATCTAGTTTCAAGAAGCTCAGCAAGCCCCAGGCATGATAAACACAAAGAAAAGCAAATGTAGACATACCATAGTTTCCAAATTGTAATTTCATAAAATAATTTTTATCATATTGAAACAGGACACAGGAAGAACAAAAGGAAGACTCACAGCTTCTTTCCACACGAGTTGAATAGCTTTGTCATTAAAAAAAAACAAATATGAATGACAGTGCACTTACGGTGTCCTCAGTGATGTTACCACGTTACTGTTGGGGAGAAAATATTTATTAAATCCTGATACATTCTGTCCCTCAGCACTTCAGAAACAATCATTTTTGAGTTTTTGGAATTCCAATAAAATTCTATTTTTAGCTATTATTCCATTTAAAGTTCATCTGGGAAAAAAATGCTTAAGGATGCTTACGATCAGCAGAGCCATGTAACCAGAACATAGTTCTTTGTGAAGTAGTACAGTAAGTCCGTGCGTAACAAATGAATCAGTTGATAAATGGCATTGTAGTAGGGCAACTGCATCATTTTCATCCAAACCAGAAAAGAGCACTAAGGTGGATGAGATACCACAACCCAGGGCAGGAAGAGGACCTGGGGTTGAGTCATTCCTGGCTTGGTTTGGCTTGAGCAATGCCTCACCCACCGGCGCAGGAAGATGAGGCCCTTTCCCCATTACGTGTTTGGAAATTACGCTCAGACTGAATTATGAAAATAAGACCTGTACATCGAACCCGGTGAAAAATGTTTTGTTTTAATCACAAGCCAATACTAGAAACCATAAAGGAAAAAGGCTGATCAGACTATGTAAAAATTCAAGATACATACACAGCAAAGTAAAACCCCTCAAACTGAAATAAACCCAAAGTGAAAAAAAACGACAAGGGGTGATTATTTTAAAAGTTCTCATCAACAAAAAAGACAAAATACACCAACAGAAATATAGTCGAAGGCATGAGTAAGCAATTTACAAAATAATTACGGATGGCCAGCAAAGGTATTCCAAAATGTTCAACCTGGCTAGAAATCGATCTTTTTTCTCCATCAAAGATTAAAAAGCTCATGCTCAGAGCCTGGTCCCGGTGAGCATGTGAGGTGTTGGCTGTTGAAGCTGACAGAATCATGGCAGGCAAGGTGGCAAACATACTAAATCTTATACATGCAGATCCTCTGGCTTGGCAATTCCAGTTCTATTCAAAGAAATAGGTGGACAAGTGTGTAAACATGTATGCACAAGGATTTCCATTTCCAAAACGTTTATAGAAGCAAAAAATACAAATAGGCATCTTCGGGCAATTACAGTGTTTTGACATGTTCACGAGTTGTGAAAAGTTAAAGAATGGTCCCTATAATGCTGCTGAGAATTACAGACTTCACCCCAGAAGGCGTGGGCTTTCCGAGAGTAGTCTTCTCTGGAGACGGCAACTCAGGGCGATTTTGATTCCAACTTTACATTCTTCTCTATGTTCTTTTCTTACAATGAACATTTTGTAATTTGGTAAGTATTTTCTGATCCATTTTGAAGAGGAAAATTTCAGCACAAGTTCCAAAAGTACTGTAATTGCTCAAATGCCTCTTACAGAAAGAAAGGAAAGAGACCAGAGACAAAGTTGTGTGAACTCATCTAGAAGTTTGGTTTGGCTGCAGAAAAAGAAATGCAAACATGAGAAGCTTTGGTCTCACAAGCAGAGTAAGGAGGGGAGCGGGCCTCACCCTCCAGGCCGCAGTGAGCAGGGGCACTGCCACTGAGGACTAAAGGGACAGACAAGCCAGGGGCAGGGGGGAGGGGGTGGAGGCTGCAGGGCGCAGAGGAGCCCTCCCCGTCCATGGCCTGGACAGCAGGCAGAAGAGCCCAGTGAGCAGGGCCCTGTGAGGTGGTTCCTGGATGTTCATTCACATGGACACTTGGGGGAGAAACAAACCAGGCCTGTCCAGCCCAGCCACCAAGTGGGGCTTGTGGAAGCCCTGGACACAGGACTTTTACATCTGTGTCCCTCTGTACCCACGTTCAGGGGCCGGCAGGACTCAGCTGAGGGAGGAATTGGAGGCAGCTCTGGCTTAGAGCAACTCCCTTTCTCTGAATAAGGCAACAAACAGTGGTTGTCAATTTGAAAAACCAAGTCTGCTGCTGTCCTAAACAGACCGAGGAAGGTTCACCCAACAGCCTGCTCGCCAGGTATGGCTCTTCCTGCCACGTCCCTGAGAGGGTAAAGCGAGGCCACGCGCATAGGCCTGGGGAGGGTGGACGGTGCCTGGCTGCCTCAGCCTTCCAGACCTCACCGTGCTCTCTGGAAGCCTCGTCCAGGGCATTTCCCAGGTGAGATGTGGTGCCTTTACCATCGCGAAGGGTAACCCCAAGAAGACAAACCAGAGCCCCTAGGTGGTCATCCATACCACCCAGGATGTCCCTGTTCTGTCATTTTATAAAGGAGGCAAGGTTGTGCCCGGCGTGGCAGAGCCAGGACGTGCTCCCACACCGTGGACTCTTAATGTAGGTGCCGAGCATTACGGGTCGTCCTGGGTACAGCCTCTCCCTGGGCCAGTGAACTGGCTCTTCACCAGCCTGCAGCACCTCCACACACTGTGAGGAGGAACTTTTTTCCTAGTTTAATGTATATGTGGAAACACGAAAGGGATTATATTCGGGGAAAATATAAACTGACGATGTAAATGTGAAGGACCCCTCCTACTCCTGGGCCAAAGTTAGGGCTAGTGTTAGACGGACACTGACGGGTGGCCCAACACCATGCTGTTGTCTCCCCCAAAGGGAGTGTCCCCCAAAGGGATTTCAGGCAGAGCTTCCCCACCAGAGACGACAGAAACCGCTAGTGAACATCACTCTCTTCCCCCCTGCTCCCCGAGCCAGGCCACCACCCACACGGGCAGCAGGGCGTCCACCTGGCCCCCACGCAGTCCTGGACAGTTTAGGCACTAAGTGCACTGGGCCGTTCCTATAGCCTGCAGTCCAACAAGGTTCTAAAACTGGGGCTTTGGTTTTGTAACATACAATTCTTTTCCCTTGATGGGTACAGAGTACAACAAAATTAGTCATTTTTATTTAAAAGAAACATTACAAGTAAGTGTGCAAAATTAAATTTCATGATTAAATACACATAAAAGTAACATGCATACTTCACATTGAAATCCACAGACAAAGTTAGCTGATTACATGACAGTAAAAGAACTGGCAAACTGAGAATTTGCTGCTGCAGATTTTAATGTTTGCAACCTGAAATCAAACATAAAATTAAGTTTTAAGGGAATTTAAGAAAATTAAATATATACCTCAAGTACTACTAATAATATAGAGCCCATAACCTATTTTAGTTACCAAACGTTAAAAAAAGTATGTGCCTCTCATTCCCAGAATGTTAGTGTGCAGCTAGTCTTAAAAATGGGGAGAAAAGATGGTGAGAAAGGGAAGTGGAATCGGCCGGCCGAGGCATCCTCTCCAGGCCCACAGAAACCAGGCACTGCTTTGTTGAGACGCCCGTTTCCCTTGGTATCCTCCAAATTAAGTGACGCTTTCTTCTATGACTAAGTTTTAAAGTCTATGCGTTACTCTGTTGCCTACGTGTAACAGGGAAACTCCCTTTGACCCAGAGTTTCACCAGGAGGCCACAGGCACTGCTCACAGGGTGGGCATGGTGCTGCCTCAATTCCAATGGCTCCAAAAAGACGAGGACGCACGACATGCAGCTCTTGAGGGAGACGCCAGACCTATGCCCTCTTTCTTCAGTTTAGATGGGAGAAGGGCTTCCTTCCTCCTTTCCTAAGGCTGCCGGTATGATTGTTCCACTTAAATCTGGTGAGAACCAACACTTACACGTGTGTTCACCTCCCCATTACAGACTTAGTAAAAATGATGAAATCTGTCGCCACAAACAAATTTCACTTTGTCCCTCCTTTTTTCCACGTACCCCCAGTTTGTCCGGAGCCCCAACTGCAGGTGGCCGATGCGGCAGAACCAATGAAGTGAGCGTCACGGCTGAATGAAAGGTGAAGCCAGCAGTTGGGCGTGAGTGTCCACGTGCCCTGAAGATTCTTCCTTTAACACTGGACTCGGGAGGTCTGGCTTTGGAAAACAGACGACAACGTATGGCTTCGCGACAAGGTCCCAGGCCATCCCCCCAGCCCATCACCACCACTCCCAGGAGCTCGAGGGGCCGCTGGGCACCCAGGGCCTGTGGTGCTCGCACTCCTGGTGGAGGGTCACAGCTTGTCGTCGGTCATCTCCAGGAACTGCGCATACACGTCCCGGACGCACTCCCCCTTGGGGTTGAACAGGAACTTGTAGTAGCTGCCGTCCGCACAGATCGCTGGGCAGAGGAGACCGTGTCACTCAGGGTGGAAAGCAAGCAGCCCGCACTGAGCTCACTGCACAGGCTGAGTGGAGGCTGAGCAGCCCCGAGGGATCTGTGGGTGGTGGGGGCACTCGACCGAGAACCCCACTGTTCTGGGGGTTCTGCATCTACTCAGCTAGTGTGGTGATGGGGGAACCCTCTTTGGTCGCCGGTTCCAAGACCAAATGATCTGTCTCACTGACTGCCCGGGAAACCCCGGAGGGCAGGTGGCTGTGCGGACCCTGAGAGGGATGCACAGGACCCCCAGGAGAGAGGAAGGGCCACCAGTGGAGCTGGTGGGGCGCTGACCACACCTGGGGGCCACTCTCCTCTGGAAGGACCACTTACCAATGACAGCATTTGGCTCTGTTCCAAAGGCACAAATGCATGGAGAGCCTGAGGGAACCTGAAACTTGGAAAAACTCCACTTGGAACTGAAGTATTTTGGAAGGAAACTGGCTGATGCCAAACTGTGAGGACAGGAAGCAAAGAAAGTAAGTTACGGTCACATAACAAAGTTAGAGACACAGCTCTCTTTAATGTCGGCTTAGCCTTAATGATTTAAATTCTATTTTTGCTTTTAATTTTTATCTTTCACATGAAAAAACTAAGTTGTTACAAATGGGTTTATTATAAATCCAGAAACCATCAGCACCAGAAGGGGCACAGGGCTCTACTGCCACCAAATTAATTTTCTGAACAGCTAACACAAGGATGACGGTTGGAGTTCAGGACCAAGTTCTACCTCATTGGAAGGTGCCTGGATCCTCATCAGATACTTTCTAAGGAGCTAGTGGAAGGGGAAGTCGGAATGCCACTGTCTTAGCATCAAGTAATCTGCACTGGTTTTCAGAGAATCAAATGAACGACCAAAGAAAAGCATCCCGGCTGTGACTCAGACTGAGTGGGGCAACGCTCAGGCAATGTTCTGTCCTTCTAACTGGAAAACCTACCTTGATTGTTTATTCCTTTTTGGATCTTCAGCTGCAAAAATGTGCACCGTGCCGTGGTCACTGGACACACAGATAAGAGAAGCGTCCTGATTGAAGTTAATGCTGCAGAGAAACCAGACGAAGCTCGGGTCTCATGTGGACGCAGGAGTGAGCCCTGACCTCAACCCCCCATGGTCAGGACAGTCATTTTAAGAACCACCCCTCCTGACCAGCTGACGGGGCTCAGCACAGAACCAGATGGTCAAAGCGAGGGCACAGCCCCTCCTCAAGTGCCAGGGAGAGGGAAAGGGCTCCCTGCAGACCACCCTGCCACCCCAGGGGCCCTGAGGCCACCCAAACATGCCACTTGAAGGAGAAAAACTCCCCTCCAACAACCCAGGCCCTGTAGAGGTGGGCGTCACGCAGGCTGGCTGGAAGGGCCCGAGAGCACACAGATGGGAGAGCGGGCTGCACCAGAGGCCCCAAGGACACTACATCCAGCATCCAGGTACTAGCTGTGTTTTTATCACTCAGGCCCCAGTGCAGCTCCACACCTGCAAAGGCCACAGACACAAAGAACGAAGTCCCACCCAAGCAGGGGTGCAGCCCTGTCAGAGCTACAGACACTGTGGGACATGGTAACAACCACCACAGAAAGAGCAGGTCAACCTCACAGGAGGCTGAAATGACTACAGATGGGCTAACTAGGCCTCCAGTGTTTGCCTGAAGATGCTACTGAAAAATAAGTTGGAGGGGGTTTCCCTGGTGGCACAGTGGTTAAGAATCCACCTGCCAATGCAGGGGACAGGGGTTCGAGCCCTGGTCTGGGAAGATCCCACATGCTGCAGAGCAACTAAGCCAGTGCACCACAACTACTGAGCCTGTGCTCTAGAGCCCGTGAGCCACAACTACTGAGCCTGTGCCACAACTACTGAAGCCTGCGTGCCTAGAGCCTGTGCTCTGCGACAAGAGAAGCCACCGCAATGAGAAGCCCGTGCACCGCAACGAAGACCCAACACAGCCATAAATAAATAAATTTTTAAAAATAAATAAATAAATAAGTTGGAGGGACAGTGAAGAGATGAAATAAAACAAGCAAATTCTAACAAATGCAGGACAATGGGTTCATGGTAATCATAATATTCTCTCTACTTTTGTGTATATTCCCATAATAAGTAAACAGTTAAATTAGTAATAATAAAACAAGCTAATAAAACAGCCCCTACCAGCAGAGCAGCCCCCGCCCGCCTCGTGGGGGTAGTCCCGACTCTCCTCCGGATCACATAGGGCCCCTTCTCTAGAGTAAAATAACGTGCTTTCTTACCAATAAATATTAGCTGCTTGAGATCCTCTTCGTAGTTCCTGGATTAAATGCCCTGATGAAGTATCAAATATTCGTATAAGGGTCCCCTTTGAAAAACAGTGAAGTGTTTCATTATCAAAGATTCACAACTTTTTAGTTTTCTTCAAATGATTTATATTCACAAACCCATTAACCCATCCGACCCGTTCCCAAACTCACCCACATCATCTAAAACTCAACTTTCCCTCTGTTGTTACCGAGAACAGACTAGAGTCTCTTTAGTCCGACTGCAGCGGGCAGGGGCCGAGAGAGGGTCAGGGAGACCCAGGGCCCAGGCCCACAGGCATGGCCCTCTCGGAGCCCCGTGCACACGCTCCCCTGGCAGAGGCCCCGGGCTGTTTCACACCCTGAGAGCCACCAGTTCACTCACTGTCCAGAGAAATGGCATCTTAATTATAATGCCCACAGCCAGTTAGAAAAACACTAATTCTACTGCCAAACAGATGGGGCACAACCAAATAAAATAACTTTTGGACTCTCTCTGTCAACTATGACTTGCTTCCTGAGAGAAGGTGGCTAAGAGCCTCTCAGGGGTCAGGATCTTCAGGGAAGGGCTGGTTTCCCGGGAGCCTGCACCTTACGGCGGGAGACGCCACTCTGGGGGCACCTCTGTGGGGCAGGGACACCCACTTACTTTCTCAGACGCGGTCGCAATTCTTGTTCCCTGCAGGTTGAGAGCAATGCAGCTCAAGACGCCCTCATGGGCAGGAATGTCCACTGGCGGCTTCTCGGTGCTGGCCAGGTCCACAAGCTGCACGTGGCCCGTGTGCGTGCCCGGGAAGGCCAGGAGTGAGTTGTTACTATTGGGGCACAGGACACAGAGGCCTAAACAGAGACAAGGAAATGCGTCAAGGACTCAGGACCGTCTCAAAGCTTCTGCTTTTCCACAACCATACCTGCTCCCTGCCCTCCAGGTCCCATGAAAAAGTAAGAATAATTCACAGAATCTTTTCCCTGTGAAGGGCAGCAGAGGGCCAAGCAAAGCTCCCTCCCATGAGATGGCTTCACAATTGGAAACATTTGCTGAACTTATTACTGAATAAACTTTATCAAATGTCTGTCTTTTGGGGTGTCAGCCACGAGAATGCAAAATTGTAAAATCTAAAAATGAATCCTTAAAAAATAAATAAAATAAAATAAAATAAAAATGAATCCACTAACAGTAACATAAAAAAACCAAAACTGAAGAATAAATTTAACGACAGATGTAAAAGACACTATAACACATTGCAAAGGAAAACCAAAGACGTGGTGGGTGGAGAGCTGTCCTGTGACCACAGCTTGGAACCTACCTTCACCCACCTACAGAGTAAGTGCAATCACAGTTAAAATCTCTGCAGGCTTTTTTTAAGAAACAGACAACCTGTCACTAAGTTATAAGCAAAGTAAAAGGTCCTAGAATAGCCCCCCAATTTCTTATAAAATAGGAACAACATTAGAGGACTTATACTACCTAATTTCAAGAATTATCTTGAAGTTCCAGGGACTTCCCTGGTGGTGCAGTAGTTAAGAATCCATCTGCCAATGCAGGGGACACGGGTTCGATCCCTGGTCCAGGAAGATCCCACATGCCGCGGAGCAACTAAGCCTGTGCACCACAACTACTGAGCCTGCACTCTAGAGCCTGCGAGCCACAACTACTGAGCCCACATGCCACAACTACTGAAGCCCGCGCGCCTAGAGCCCGTGCTCTGTGACAGAAGAAGCCACCGCAGTGAGAAGCTCATGCACCGCAACGAAGAGTAGCCCCCACCTGACGCAACTAGAGAAAGCCCGTGCGCAGCAATGAAGACCCAACGCAGCCAAAACTAAATAAATACATACATACATAAAAAAAGAATTATCTTGAAGTTCCAGAAATCAAGGTCATCTGATATTGGCATAAGGAGAGAAACACAAGACTACTGGAGCAGAATAAAGAGTCCAGAAGAATCTTACACTTATTTGATTTAAAAAAAAAAAAAGTATCAAGGTAATTCAATGCAGAAAAAATAGTCTTTTCAACAAATGGTAAATGGACTTCTCTAAGCAAAAAAGAAAAGGCCACAAGCAGAAACATGAAAACTGTTAAAAGAGAAAAGCTCATTGGTTAAAGTAAATATAGAGTAAAAGTAGTAATATCAACCACACACAAAGCTAGTGGGAAGGTTAAAAGACAAAGGTAGTGGGCTTCCCTGGTGGTGTGGTGGTTGGGAGTCCACCTGCCGATGCGGGGGACAAGGGTTCGTGCCCCGGTCCAGGAAGAACCCACATGCCACGGAGTGGCTGGGCCCGTGAGCCATGGCCGATAAGCCTGCGTGTCTGGAGCCTGTGCTCCGCAACGGGAGAGGCCGCAACAGTGAGAGGCCCGCGTACCACAAAAAAAAAAAAAAAAGACAAAGGTAGTAAAATCATCTACATCCACAATAAGTAAAGGATACACAAAGCAAAAAGATATAAAACATAATGTCAAAAACAGATCGTGGGTAGAGGGGAGTAAAATGTAGGGTTGTTAAAATGCATTTGAAATTAAGAGACCAGGCCATTCAAAATAATCACATGTATATATACAGATTGCTATATATAAACCTCATAGTAACCACAAACCAAAAATCTATAATAGATACACACACAAAAGAGAAAGGAATCCAAACATAACACTAAAGACAGTCATAAAATCACAAGGGAAGGGATTTTCCTGGTAGCACGGTGGTTAAGAATCCATCTGCCAATGCAGGGGACACAGGTTTGATCCCTGCTCCGGGAAGATCCCACATGCCGTGGAGCAAAACTAAGCCCATGCGCCACAACTACTGAGCTTGCATGCCACAACTACTGAAGCCTGCGTGCCTAGAGCCTGTGCTCTGCAATGAGAAGCCCATGCACCGCAATAAAGGGTAGCCCTGCTCGCCACAACTAGATAAAGCCCATGCACAGCAGTGAAGACCCAATGCAGCCAAAAAATAAAAATAAAAAATCACAAGGGACGAGAACAAAAGAAAAAGGAACAAAAAAGACCTACAAAAACAACCCAAAACAATTCATGGCAATAAGTACGTACATATCAATAATTACTTTAAATGTAAATAGACTAAATGCTCCAATCAAAACACAGACAGTGGATATATACACAATGAAATACTACTCAGCCATAAAAAAGGAATGACATCTTGCCATCTGCAGCAACATGGATGACCTAGAGGGTATTTTGCTAAGTGAAATAAGTCAGACAGAGAAAGACAGATAATGTACGTTACCACTTATATATGGAATCTAAAAAATAATTACAATATGACCCAGCAATTGCACTCCAAGAGAAATGAAAAAATACATCCACAAAAAGACCTGCATGTAAACATGTACAGCAGCTTCTATTTATAACAGCCAAAAATCTGGTATGGATCAACAGCTGTGGTATATCTATATGATGGTATATTACTCAGTAATAAAAAGGAGCAAAATAATAGCACACTCACAAAAACATGGAGGAATCTAAAAAATATTAAGCTAAGAGAAAGACACCAAACACATCTGAAAAGGCAAAACCTGAAGGTCAGGTGGGGAAGGGCACAGCCTGGGGAAACTCCTGGGTGACGGGATTGTTCTGCCCTGACTGTGGTGGCAGCTACACAACTGTTTACAATGACTAAAGTTTAACAAATGATACACTTAAAATGAGTTTTATGTAAATTATACCTCAATAAAGCTAGAAGAAAAAACTCCAAAATTTTAAAAGCAAAGTTAACATGATAAAATGAGTAACAAAGTCAGCCACACATAATCCACCAGCCAGAAGAAAAAGGGAAGGAAATGTCTCAGAACTTAATAAAAACATGGATTCCAGGGCTCACCATAGAGCTCCTGAATGGCTGACAGTGAAAAATCCCAAGAGGGACTCCGATGATTCTGGTAAGAGGCAGGATCTTAGAACCACAGCGAGGAAGCGGGGCTGTGACCGCGGGAAGGTTCAGGGGAGAAGGTAGGGACCGAGGTGGGGAGCTTGCATCTCCCAGACCTTTCCCCAGAGCCCCAGATGCCTCAGGACCCACCACTAGGGTGACACACCTGGAGGAGAGGCACCCAGCATGGGTCTGCGTCCCGCCTGGATCAGACCCAGGAAGCCAGTTTCCACCATCCATCCTCCTCTGGATTCTTACCTTTCGGGTTATAGCAGGTTTCAAAGACGTGCAACTGATGAGGATTGTGTGTGAATGTAAACACCTTGATCATAGAGTCCAAAACAACCACAATTCTGGAAAGAAAAAAACACCATCAGAATTTCTCTCCCCCAAAGTGAAACTCAAACATTTTGTGATTTTTGTTCTTATCATCTGGAAACAGAAACACCGCAAAGAGCAAATACAAGAGGGTCATTCCTGGGATTTCCCTGGTGGTGGCTAAGGCTCCACGCTCCCAATGCAGGGGGCCTGGGTTCAATCCCTGGTCAGGAAACTAGATCCCACATGATGCAACTAGGAGTTCGCATGCTGCAACTGAAGATCCCACATGCGACCCAGCACAGCCAAATTAATTAATTAATTATTAAAAAAGAGGGTCATTCCTGAACCCAGGCACTGGGCAGCAAGGTCTGTGGAGCAGGTTGGCAGGGAGCCCCTGGGCACGAGGTTGGCACTAGGAATGAGCGCCTCTCACCCGGCTGGAGGAAAGTATAGCCCAAGGGTTGGGAGGGCATTGTCATCAAATATTCTGTCTAGAGTAAGAACCAAGTAGGACACAAAGGCAGAAATTCTATCTTAACACACTTTTAGACACGTCTTGACAATCCAGAAATGTAAGAAAGTGTAATATCCTTGATTTGGCTCCAGGATTTGCATTACTACGAGCCCCTAAATGCTGACATTCCTGGAAGAAACAAGTCTACCTATGAGTGCAGGGATGACAGACCCCTATTCACACTTGTCTGGTTCAGCATCTGTCCTCCCACAGCCAAGTATAACATGTAAATCACACCACAGCCGAGCATAACATGTAAATCACACCAAAATCCAAAGTGATGAAGCTTTGCTCTACCTCCATCAACATACTAGGAAAAACTCCTGTGTTCTCCTAAACCCCAGGAAGGCAACAGCCGAGAAGAGAGAGAGACCTACTACTTTCAACAGGTGAGATTCAATGACACCTTCTCTGTGAGGAGTTCCTGAATTTTCCTTTACTTTCAGATTGAAACATTTACGAGGCAGCATTTGGACAAGTGTGGGCTAAGAGGGAGGCAATGCAAGGTTCAAAACTCGAGTCCTCAGTCTGTACCTGTCGGGTGGGACGGCTCCCCTGAAGGACTGAGAGCTGGGGGGGCAGGGCTGGCCAGGGGCCAGGTCCATGGAGGTGCACTTCACCCACGCCCACCAACCACTCACCTGTAAGTGATCCTGGGAGGCAAATAAAACTCACTGCCTTCCTTATGTCCTTGGGTCATAAACTACAGTCTCACGTTTTTATATATCGTTTTCCTGAACACTTCTCTTCCTTCAATATAAAATGATTTCAGCCATCTTCAGAGAAAGTGACTGTTCCACCTCTAAAAATGAGACACCAAACCTACCTATCTCGCCGTAATTTGGCAGCCTTGACTTCGGTAGAAAATTCTATTTCAATCACAGTCTTCTTCTTCAGGTCATCCCAGATCATCACTGAAACAGGAAAGAATGTAAGAACATGGTAATGAACAGGCCAGGGGCTGGCTTGCTAAGGCCACTCCTGAAGGGGTCCTCACATCACAAACACCTGACTGGGAGCTGGCGGGGGGTGAGGGGACACGAGGCTCTCCCACTGGCAGGACGGTCCCGCCCCCAGGTCTCAGACCCGCCCCCCTGCCCCCCCCCCCACCCTCCTGTTCAGCAACCACACACCTGCGCACACCTCAGGCAGCCAGTCTCTGCCTCTACCCACACAGGCATGCACACAGACATTCAAGCACACTTGAACCTCCTCTCTGCCAAACCTTGCCTAGTTTTTAGGCAAACTTCTCTCCACCTCTCTTTCCTTGGTTCTACTAGACTGAGCCAAAAAGCAAGCCCAGCCACAGGTACCAAGTGCTACAGATAAACCTGGATTAAGAAAAGAAAGGGTCCGGCTGTGCTAGGAGGTCACGCAGGCTGGAGGCAACATGCCAACTGCCAAGCAACTAGCCGACACTGGCTACAAGACCTCCTCCGCCTCCACGATGCCCCTCACTGCTTACGGCGGCTACCGCTGCAGTGCCCGAGCCTATCACTATTTCCAGCGGCGCAGCTCCCAGCGCCAGGCTGCAGAGAACAGAAGACCTCGGGAGTCCCGTAGAGCTGGGGGGCATTTTTCCTTGAGCAGAGAGACCTGAGGCATGCTGTGGAAAGACCTCACCTGCTATCATTTCTGAACCAAGAGTATCAGGGCCTTAATGGTTTTCGAACTCTGCTGGGAAAAAGTGTCCACGTTTTCTCTGGTACAGTCAGTTTGGAGAGGCTACTGAATTGTAACAGGAATGGGAGGGTGAGGCACACGTACAGACATTAAATATTTTACCACGTCAAAAAAAAAAAAGAAAAGATGGGCTTCCCTGGTGGCGCAGTGGTTGAGAGTCCGCCTGCCGATGCAGGGGACACGGGTTCGTGCCCCGTTCCGGGAGGATCCCACATGCCGTGGAGCAGCTGGGCCCGTGAGCCATGGCCGCTGGGCCTGCGCATCCGGAGCCTGTGCTCCGCAACAGGAGAGGCCAAAACAGTGAGAGGCCCACTTACCGCAAAAAAAAAAAAAAAAAGAAAAAAAAAAAAGAAAGGGTTGTTTCATGGGGAAATCAGACACATAAAAACCAGGGCCAGTGTTCTTCAGCCCTGACTGTTCTCGCTCTGCTTCAAGCTCTGGAATATCTTCTGCTCACACTACAATCTTCCCTCAGGATGGATTAGCAGCTTATGCCCCAAGGGCTGAGACAATTTACAGACAACCCTGGAGGATGAGGAGTGTGTGTCCAGACCTCTTTTCCACTTGAAAAGCTGGGTACAAAGCGTGTGGGGTGAGGGAAATAAGCTCCCTAAACAGTCAGGTTACGGCTGACTGAGAATGGAAGGAAAGAATGTTTCCCCTAAAGGTCCCAACACCATGACCAACAATAGCCCGGTGGAATTCAGGGGTAAGTTTTGCCATAAGGGGTAAGTATCCTAAGTTTCAAATCAAGAGAGAACTGAATACCAGCCTACCAGAACTTCCAAAATTATCAAGTAACATAAGAGGTATTTACTATCAAAGAGGTTATAATTTATAACCACTCAAAACTGAAGCAGAGAATAGTGCTCTTCTTGCTCCTTCCAACACCATCTTTGATAAACTTCTCCCATCGGCTCTTCCTTAAAGGGCACCAACATGTCAGTGAGTAGACAGTTACCTTACTGAAAATAGTATCTTCCCCAAACCAGATGTTCACGACCTTCTGGGCAAAGGACACTCTACTCTTGAACACGAAAGCATCAGTGAACTTCCTCTGGCCCTGCAACCTAACACCAGAAAGCCTACAACTCAACACAAAGGCAAACTGGCCCAAACCGGCCCAAACCAGACAGAAGCCAACAGATGCGGATGTCAAGGGTGTCACAAATACGGGTGAACTCCATTTTCAGAAACATCTGGAAACAGTGTGATGAAGCCCCAGAGGCAGCAGCACAAATTCTCATTCACAAAAGCAAAGTGACCAGACATGATGCCTTCGGTAGTGAGAAAAATCCATGGCCTCTGAGGGCTGTGAGCTGCCTTACTGCAGGAAACCAAAAATTTTAAATGTACTGGGCGGGATTCTGTGTGTCTGTCTCCTGATACAGTTCCTAATAGCAAAAAATATATTTCAAAATTCTGGACTTCCTCCTAAATGGAAAGGGCCTCTCTGCTTCCTGAACAGCACCCTGTCAGGACCCAGTAGGTGACCGTGACAAACCAGTCTCCTCCAGTCCTGTTTTATTCTGTTTTCACAAACCAAAGACACTAGATTCTTTACACTGTAACACCATGCATCTTAATTGATAATTATTAAAATATTAAGCAGTAATTTTGACATTGAAAAAATGTATTTTTAATCTTACAAAAGTTTAAACAGACCAAGTTCTTTTTTAAAAATTGCCCTTAGCACACTACAAAAAGCTTAAATTTTACTCAAAATGTTCAGTTAGAAAATTTCTTTCTTCTAAAAAATTTTTTCCTTCTGCAAAATTTCTGAGACTTTCACTTCTCGGAATTTTTTACTGAGAATAAGATGTTACAGGTGAAAGAGACCCCAGAGATTATCCGGTCCACTGCTCCCTTGGGGGCGGGGAGCAGTGACACCCCCCAACAGTGCCACAGGTGGGCTAGGCTCCTGACTCCTCACCAATGATCAATGAAATTCTTCATATGACAAAGACTGATCCAGCGGCAGAATCTCTGCCCATCCCCAAGGAGCCCAAGTAATTCTTCTTCCTTTTTTAAAAATTTATTTATTTATTTTTGGCTGCATTGGGTCTTCATTGCTGCGTGCAGGCTTTCTCTAGTTGCAGTGAGCGAGGGCTACTCTTCGTTGTGGTATGCGGATTTCTCATTGCGGTGGCTTCTCTTGTTGTGGAGCACGGGCTCTAGGCATGCAGGCTTCAGTAGTTGTGGCTCACGGGCTCTAGAGTGCAGGCTCAGTAGTTGCGGTGCCCGGGCTTAGCTGCTCCGCGGCATGTGGGATCTTCCCAGACCAAGGCTCGAACCCATGTCTCCTGTATTGGCAGGTGGATTCTTAACCACTGTGCCACCAGGGAAGTCCCTCTCCTTTACTTTCAAAGAGCCACACTCTTTTCAATGCCATCTCTTTGAACACAGACACACACACACATACCAGGAACAACACTCCTCAACCCAGAGCCCAGCTGTTGTCTGTTCTCTGTGTTTCTGTGAGTCAGTGGCTCTCTGCAGGAGAAGCAGCCTCCCCACACCTGGCTTTAAAAGGAACTCACAGCACAGGACATCAACCGCAGAAGAATATCCAGAACAAAATGGGGCGAAGGCCCCCATCCAGCCAACACAACTGAAAAGTACGTGCTCTATGTCCATGGGGACAAGTGACCCTGGTCACACGTTTCTTTTCCCAGGAGCAGCAGAGAAAAGACACTCTCTTTCTGGATGTTTCTTTCCCAGGGACTAGTCCTTCATGTGTCACAGGGCCACCAGGGAAGATCCAATGTAGCCAGAGACACAAAGATACTCTAAAAAGTTCAAGAGAGGACTACACATGAGGTGCATTATTAAATGCAGGATTACTTTACCTTTGTTCGGAGGGTATTTCGGCTTTTTTCCACCACCAACTAAAGCTAAATAGTTGCAGCGAAATAACATTTCAATATGGCCAACTCCTCCTTCTAGAAATTCTGAAATGATAAAAATAAGTCAGTATGTATATTTTACAATAAAAAAAAAGAAAAAAAGTAAAAACGTAATAGTCAGAATTTGATTTTTAATCAGCAATTTGTATCTGCCATCAGAAATGAGAATAGTGACCGGCTAGGAAAATAATTAGCTTCAGACCTCTCAGCATCCTGTCATCATGAACTATATTTTCATGTGTAAACACTAAGAGCCTAAGAAGCCAATGTAGCAAAATGTATGAAATATCTGAGTTCGTATTTTAAGGTGCAGCAAAATTTGTAAGCTCTGAGAAAGTATGCTGTGATGCAAAAGCTGGAATTCCTTTTCACCACTTTAAACACCTCTTCCACTGGACGTCCGAAATGCTCAAAAATGTTCACAAATTATGTGAAGATGAACATGTCCAGCAGATTTTCAGCTGTGCTCCACGACAGAAGGAAGCCCAACACGCTCTCTCAGGGGAGCAACAGGAAACCCCAGGAGGAGTGTGGGGCTCAGGAAAGCACACTGCACTCTGAATGGTTCCCGTCGCAGCAGGGCCACCCCACCCCATCTCCCCAGCTTCCACTCTGGTCTGTTGTGACCATGAGCTCCTGGGACAGTGAGGGGCAAGCCAGGAAACAAAACCTCTGAAAATCACAAGTTAGCCCAAAAATTGACTCCTACCTGTCCAGTCAGAGCCACCCAAGATGGACTCAAAGTCCATCAGCTTGCTCAAGGGGAAGTTTCAAATTCAAGGCCTAGCAGAAACCCTAGAAAGGACTCTGTGCTTAACATTATCCACAAGGAACACAGCTCTCCTTATAAACAATTTAATCGTCCTGTGACACACAAGCCACCTCAAGTAATTCTGGCTGTAACAGGATGTGGCCACAGCCCAAACTCAAAGGACTACAATGCTTCAGTCCTTAAACCGCTCTCGGCTCAGTGTGTGGCCTCAGACCCATGACCACGCAGGAATCCTTCATCCCACAATGCAGGACATGCCTCCATCACCACAGGCACCACCTGGTTCCCTGGATGCACTCACTAGGCACAGGGAGATTAGCTGCTGGTTAACCTTCAGCCTCGGCCTTTACACTCTTGAAGAGATTAATGGACTCCAACAGAACAAAGCTGAGCAAAACTTGTAATAACCGGCTATTAAACAAATGCTGAGCGCCAGCGGGGGAGAAGACGGTCTCTTCAGCAAACGCTGTTGGGAAAACTAACAAAGAAGAATGAAGTTGACCCTTAACTTGTATCATGTACAAAAGCTAACTCAGGGGACTTCCCTGGTGGTGCTGTGGTTAAGAATCCTCCTGCCAATGGAGAGGACGGATCCCTGGTCCGTCGACGGGTTCGATCCCTGGTCCAGGAAGATCCCACATGCTGTGGAGCAGCTAAGCCCGTGTGCCACAACTACTGAACCTGCGCTCTAGAGCATGCAAGCCACAACTACTGAAGCCCACGTGCTTAGAGCCTGTGCTCTGCAATGAGAAGCCACCGCAATAAGAAGCCCACGCACTGCAATGAAGAGTAGCCCCCGCTCACCGCGCACCTAGAGAAAGCCCACACACAGCAATGAAGACCCAACAGAGCCAAAAATAAATAAATTAATTAAATTACTTAATTTTTTAAAAAAAGCTAACTCAAAATGGGTTAAAGACCTAAATGTAAGATGATCCAAAACTACAAAACTCCTGGAAGAAAACAAAGGCAAAAAGCTTCATGGCACTGGACTTGGCAATGACTTCTTGGACATGACATCAAAAGCGCAGACAACAGGGGCTTCCCTGGTGGCGCAGTGGTTGAGAGTCCACCTGCCGATGCAGGGGACGCGGGTTCGTACCCTGGTCCGGTAGGATCCCACATGCCGCGGAGCGGCTGGGCCCATGAGCCATGGCCGCTGAGCCTGCGTGTCCGGAGCCTGTGCTCCGCAACGGGAGAGGCCACAACAGTGAGAGGCCCGCTCCCCGCCCCCCCCAAAAAAAGCACAGACAACAAAAGCAAAAACAGACTGGGACTTCCCTGGTGGTCCAGTGGTTAACACTCCACGCTCCCAGTGCAGGGGGTCCGGGTTCAATCCCTGGTCAGGGAACTAGATCCTGCATGCCGCAACCAAGAGCCCGCATGCTGCAACTAAATAAAAAATCCTGCATGACACAACTAAAGATCCTGCATGCCACAACTAAGACCCAGTGCAGGCAAATAAATAAATAAATAAATTTTTTAAAAAAATGCAAAAACAGACCAATGGGACTACATGAAACTTTAAAACCTTTTGTGCATTAAAGAACTTAAAGTGAAAAGGAAACCTACAAAATGGGAGAAATGTCTGCAAATCATATACCTGATAAGAGGTTAATATCAAAAATATATAAAGAGCTCCTACAACCCTAAAACAATAATAAAACGAAACAAAAAAAAGTCAGATAACTGGATTATAAAAAATGGGCAAAGGACTTGAATAGACATTTCTCCAAAGATGATATATGTGTTCAACACTCATGAAAAGATGCACAACATCACTAAATACAGAAATGCAAGTCAAAACCACAATGAGAACACGGTATATCTTTCCATCTGTTTGTGTCATCTTCAATTTCTTTCATCAGCATGTTAGTTTTTGGAGTACAAGTCACTTGCCTCCTTAGGTAGGTTTATTCCTAGGTATTTTATTATTTTTGATGCAATGGTAAATGGAACTGTTTCCTTAATTTCTCTTTCTGATATTCTGTTGTCAGTGTGTTGTAGATGACACAAACATACGGAAAGATATACAGTGTTCTTGGACTGGAAGAATTAATATTGCTAAAATGACCATACTACCCAAGGCAATCTACAGATTCAATGCAATCCCTATAAAATTACCAATGGCATTTTTCACAGAACTAGAACAAAAAAGTTTTTTAATTTGTATGGAAACACAAAAGACCCCAAATAGCCAAACAATCCTGAGAAAGAAGAACAGAGCTGGAAGAATCACACTTCCTGACTTTGGACTATACTACAAAGCTACAGTAATCAAAACAGTGTGGTACTGGCCCAAAAACAGACACATAGATCAATGGACCAAAACAGAGAGCCCAGAAATAAACCCACAAACTATGATCAATTAACCTATGACAAAGGAGGCAAGAATATACAACGGAAAAAAGACAGTCTCTTCAATAAACAGTGCTGGGAAAACTGGACCGCTACACGTAAAAGAATGAAATTAGAACATTCTCTAACACCATATACAAAAATAAACTCAAAATTGATTAAAAACCTAAATGTAGGACTTCCCTGGTGGTCCAATGGTTAAGACTCCACACTTCCATTGCAGGGCACATGGGTTCGATCCCTGATCGGAGAACTAAGATCCCCCGTGCCACGTGGCGCTGCCAAAAAAACCCAAAACAACAACAATAAACCAAACCAAAAGAAAAAAACGCAACTAAATGTTAGACCAGATACTATAAAACTCCTAGAGGAAAACATAGGCAGAACACTTTTTGACATAAATCACTGCAATATTTTTTTTGGATCCATCTCCTAGAGTAATAGAAATAAAAACAAAAACAAATGGGACCTAATTAAACTTAAAAGCTTTTGCACAGCAAAGGAAACCATAAACAAAACAAAAAGGTGACCTACAGAGTGGGAGAAAATATTTGCAAACGATGCTACCGAGAAGGGCTTAATTTCCAAAATATACAAACAGCTCATACAACTCAGTAACAAAAAAACGCAAACAACCCAATCAAAAGATGGGCAGAAGGCCTAAACAGACATTTCTCCAAAGAAGACATACAGATGGCTAACAGGCACACGAAAAGATCTCAATATCGCTAATTATTAGAGAAATGCAGATCAAAACTACAATGAGGTATCACCTAACACCAGTCAGAATGGCCATCATCAAAAAGTCTACAAATAATAAATGGTGGAGAGGGTGTGGAGAAAAGGGAACCCTCCCACACTGTGGGTGGGAATGCAAATTGGTGCAGCCACTATGGAGAACAATATGGAGGTTCCTTTAAAAACTAAAAATAGAGTTCACCATATTATCCTGCAATCCCACTCCTGGGCATATATCCAGAAAAAGCTCTAATTCAAAAAGATACAATGCACCCCAATGTTCGCAGCAGCATTATTTACAATAACCAAGACATGGAACAATGTAAATGTCCATTGACAGATGAAAGGATAAAGAAGATGTGATATATATATATATACATAATGGAATATTACTCAGACTTAAAAAAGAATGAAATAATGCCATTTGCAGCAATATGGAGATAGTATGCAGAGATTATCATACTAAGTGAAGTCAGAAAGAGAGAGACAAATATCATATGGTATCACTTATATGTGGAATCTAAAAAAATGATACAAATGGGACCTCCCTGGTGGTCCAGTGGTTAAGAATCTGTCTTGCAATGCAGGGAACACTGGTTCGATCCCTGGTTGGGGAACTAAGATCCCACATGCCACGGGGCAACTAAGCCCACGTGACGAAATGAAAGATCCCACGTGCTGCAACTAAGACCCAAAGCAGCCAAAATAAATAAATATTGTAAAAATAAAATAATTAAAAACTGATACAAATAAACTTACTTACAAAACAGAAATAGACTCACAGACATACAGAAAACAAACTTACAGTTACCAAAGGGGATCGGGGGAGGGGGGGATAAATTAGGAGTTTGGGATTAATATATACACCCTACTATATATAAAATAGGTAGGACTTCCCTGGTGACACAGTGGTTGGGAATCCACCTGCCAATGCAGGGGACACAGGTTCGAGCTCTGGCCTGGGAAGATCCTACATGCTGTGGAGCAACTAGGCCCATGCGCCACAACTAATGAGCCCACGCTCTAGAGCCTGCAAGCCACAACTATTGAGCCTGTGTGCCACAACTACTGAAGCCTGCGTGCCTAGAGCCCGTGCTCTGCAACAAGAGAAGCCACCGCAATGAGAAGCCCATGCACTACAATGAAGAGTAGCCCCTGTTCGCCGCAACTAGAGAAAGCCTGCGTGCAGCAATGAAGACCTGACACAGCCAAAAATATATAAATAAATTTTAAAAAATAAAATAAAATAGATAAACAAGGATCTGCCACATAGCACAAGGAACTATACTCAGTTATCTTGTAATAACCTATGATGGAAAAGAATCTGAAAAAGAAGATGTATGTATGGATAATTGAATCACTTTGCCATACGCTAGAAACCAACACAACATTTTAAATCAATTATACTTCAGTTAAAACAACAATACAATGAGATATCCTGCCACAACCATTAAGATGGCCACTATCAAAAAAACAAAAAAAAACAAAAAACAACACACAGAAAATAACAAGTGTTGACAAGGATGTAGAGAAATAGGAATCCCTGTGTACTGCTGGTGCAGCTGCTACTGGAGACTGCATGGTGGTTCCTCAAAAATTTAAAAACAGACTACCACATGATCCAGCAATCCCACTTGTTGGTATACATTCAAAAGAACTGAAATCAAGGCTGTGAAGAGATATTTTCACACCCATGTTTACAGCAGCATCATTAACAACAGCCAAGAGGTAGAAGTAACCCAAATGTCTATTAAGGGGTGAACAAAACATGGTCCATCCACATAATGGAATATTACTCAGCTTAAAAAGGAAGGAAATTCCGGAACATGGTACAACACTGGTACAACACAGATGAACCTTGAAGATATTATGTTAAATGAAATAAGTCAGTCACAAAAGGACAAATACTGTATGAGTCTACTTATATGAAGTCCCTGGAGTAGACAAATTCATAGAGACAGAAAGTAGGATGGTGGGGGCTGGGGGAGGGGGAAGGGGAGTCAGTGTCTAATAGGGACAGAGTTTCAGTTTTGCAAGATGAACAGTTCTGGGGGTCTGTTAGGAGTGTAATTATTTCCTCAGTGCAGGTTCACTAAGTTCTAGAATCAAATTTATTTAGAGAAACCTGTGAATTATGCCAAGAGGTAAGCAACATATTTTCAAAATACTATCCAACCAAGGGAGAATATTTAATACTAACACAACACTATGCGAGCACTGAGACTTCAAACTTATTAATGTTGGATTTGTTAAAGTCATGAGTTTTCTCAAGTTCTAAAAGCGAGTCACTCCCTTAGCAAGATGTAACCAAGCTAATGGGAGAATGAAGAAATGCCAGGAGGCACAACAGCTTCTGAAATGTGACACGGACAGAGAACCGATTGGGTGGGATGGGGAAAAAAACAAAAACTGAAGTACTCCACGTGAAGAAATCACCAAAAATGTGCTTCCCTGGTGGCGCAGTGGTTGAAGAGTCTGCCTGCCGACGCAGGGGACACGGGTTCGTGCCCCGGTCCGGGAGGATCCTACGTGCCGCGGAGCGGCTGGGCCCGTGAGCCATGGCCGCTGAGCCTGCGCATCTGGAGCCTGTGCTCCGCAACGGGAGAGGCCACAACAGTGAGAGGCCCACGTACCGCAAAAAAAAGAGTGTTAAAAGGATATTACATTCTGTTTAAAAGGTTTTAAAAGGTTTTAACTTAAATGGTACAGGCTATGATTTTTCTCTAAGCCTCTTTCTAACAACAACAACAACAAAAAAAACCCAGTATTATACGAAATCAGATTTTGTGTTACCTTGATGCCTATCTATGGCTGACTCTGATGCAATTAAAAAAAATCAATGTCAAGATTACAAAGATGTTAATAGTTAAGGATTAAGACAGCAGTTTTGACCACTGTAAACTGCTATGGCCTCTGGCCTTTGGAAAGGAAGAGAAAAGCAGATTTTTCAGCATCAACTGGTGAGGGAGAGAAAGGGGAACGTGAGGCTTTCCTGGGAAGAGCGGAAGCAATCAAAGGCGAGACTCCAAACTCCAGGAGAGTCAGAGGACTTTTAGCGACCCCCACCCAGGGCCACAGCCTCCAACCCAGTGAGCACCTGCCACAGCCTCCAAGGGTGTCTGACCCCCACCTCCTGCAGCTGGAGAGGAGGGGGTCTTCCAAAAGGAAGCCCAAGGTTGCCATTAGAGCCCCCGAGTCCCAGGCACCAAGGGCTAGTCCTGAAAGATCAACAGGCATCACTCACTGACAGAATAGCAGAGACATGTGCCCAAGGATGCTCGTTAATATCCACATCTCTAAAAGTCCCCAGGCCCAGCAGCTGGCTATGCAGCAGACTAAACTACAGAGAGAGATGGAAGACACAAGACAGGCTCTGGAAACTTCGACTGATGAAAGCTTCAGGCACAAATCAATACCTGACAGGTCCCACTCTTCCTACAGAACCTGCCTCAAAAATAATGAGAAACTGAGGGAATTCCCTGGTGGTCCAGTGGTTAGGACTCCACGCTCTCACTGCCGAGAGCTCGGGTTCGATCCCTCGTCAGGGAACTAAGATCCCACAAGCAGCTTGGCAAAAAAAAAAAAAAAAAAAAAGAAAAGAAACTGAAATAAAATGGGGGAGAAGGACGTCTAAGTGTTGGCTTAACCTCCATTCCGCTGAGAGGCTCTTATACGAAAGGGGAGAACTCAGCCTTCCTGGCACGACGGCAGGCCCCTGCCTTTTCAACTTGCCTCTGCCCTGCAACCCCCAGCTCCTTCTATTTCCGAGGAGTTTTCTTTTAATGGAAATATCTTGTTTCTCATTATACAAATTATATATTATCACTATGAAAATAAAACAACACAGAAAAGCATAAAGTAGAAACAGCTGTAAACGAGATCATGCGTGTAACTTGCATTGAACTCAAACCAATGGCACCATTTGGCACCATCACACTATTTTCCAACTCTTCCCTCTAACAGTGTGTCATGGCTGTACCATTTGGCACCATCACACTATTTTCCAACTCTTCCCTCTAACAGTGTGTCATGGCTGTACCTCCGTGTCAGGATGTACCACAGCATCTAGCATCTTTTTCCCAATTTTTTCCTTCAGATAAAATCCTTTAAGGCCGATACCGGAGAGGAGAAACCAAGATGGCGGAGTAGAAAGACGTGCTCTCACTCCCTCTTGAGAGAACACCAGAATCACAACTAGCTGCTGAACAGTCATCGACAGGAAGACACTGGAACAAACCAAAAAAGATATCCCACATCCGAAGACAAAGGAGAAGCCACAATGAGACGGTACGAGGGGCGCGATCACAGCAAAATCAAATCCCATAACTGGTGGGTGGGTGACTCACAGATCGGAGAACACTTATACCACAGAAGTCCACCCACTGGAGTGAAGGTTCTGAGCCCCACGTCAGGCTTCCCAACCTGGGGGTCCGGCAATGGGAGGAGGAATTCCTAGAGAATCAGACTTTGAAGCCTAGTGGGAATTGATTGCAGGACTTCAGCAGGACTGGGGGAAACAGAGACTCCGCTCTTGAAGGGCACACACAAAGTAGTGTGTGCATCGGGACCCAGGGGAAGGAGCAGTGACCCCAGGGGAGATGAACCAGACCTACCTGCTAGTGTTGGAGGGTCTCCTGCAGAGGTGGGGGGGGGGGGCCTGTGGCTCACCGTGGGGACAAGGACACTGGCAGCAGAAGTTCTGGGAAGTACTCCTTGGCGTGAGCCCTGCCCATATTATTCATTACTGCATCCTCAGCCCCCAGTGCAGCACTCAGTGGGCTCAGGAACAAGCAGACTCACCTGCTGCTCCACCTGTCACTCGGCATCCCCTCTAGGCCTCTGTGTCCCCTCTGCTTCCCGACACATGGCTGCCAATGTCACATGTGTGAGCACTGGTCACATGGAGGAAAAGGCGGGCGGCACTAAAGACAAGGGGACTCCTCTGGACCCTGCTGCCCGCCCTGAGGACCTTGCAAGTTCATCCAGTGTAGGCTACAAAAGTTCTAGCCAGCTTTGGAATGTGGGAGGGTTGTGTTTCTAAGTGAAGAGTGGAGTTGACTTTTTAGTACTCCTTTTATTTCTATAATCACTTAGATATAATTTTACCCAAAGGCATCACTCTTGACACATCTTTGTTCAAATTATGATTTGAACCTTCCTTCCAGGATATGCTTGGATGTGTATGTGATATACATGAATCGGAGTTCTACACTCTGACCCCACAGCATCCTTGTGAGAACACCACACGGGCTGTGCTCCCAGGGCTCCCACGCCTCCCCCGAGCTGAGCCATGCTGCTCTGTGCATGGGACGCAGGACCTACACCACCTCGGAGGAGAAAGCTGCCTCCACTGGGGTCTTGGGGATGCCCAAGATGGCATCCCAGCACTGCCAGCTCCACCCGATGGTGGGTGTGCCTGCAAGAGGCATTCAGCTCACGGCCAGTCGCGCAGTCCCCTTACTCAGAGCCACGGTCACAGCAGAGACAAGGCCGAGAGCCCAGATCTGGGAATGACCCTACAATGCAGGCACACTTCCTTCCTCGTTTAGGAAAGTAAATCTCAAAGATAAAAAAGGAATAAGGTCAAGTCTTCTGCCTATTTTCTACTGTTGAGTTAATTGCCAGAAATGCAGCAGCAGACAAGGCTGCAAGTGCATGTAGGAGAAGTCCTTAAACACATCATTAGTAAGCACCACACAGCCCTGCTGGATCCCTCGCAAATTCAAAATTCACTACAAGCTAAGCTCGGGGATGGCCTGCCCCAGACACAGTGCAGCTAAGCAGGGACAGGGAACAAACACGGCACTGTGACATGACAGCAGCAAACCTTCCTGGCACTTAGGAGGTTTAGACGCTTCTAGTTTAACTTATTTTTATAAGAAATCCTAGATTTACTGTAAACATTTCATTAATTAGGAAGCAGTTTTTAATATGCCTCTAATGATTCAACTTTGAAACTAAAGTCTGTAACTCCGAAGTTAGTAGGTCAATTTAAGTAAAAAGTATCCTGAGGGCTTCCCTGGTGGCGCAGTGGTTGAGAGTCTGCCTGCCGATGCAGGGGACATGGGTTCGTGCCCCGGTCTGGGAAGATCCCACATGCCACGGAGCGGCTGGGCCCGTGAGTCATGGCTGCTGAGCCTGTGCATCCGGAGCCTGTGCTCTGCAATGCGAGAGGCCACAACAGTGAGAGGCCCGCATACCGAATCCTGAAATTTTCAAGTTAAGCTGTTTCAAAATATTTTGTAACTATTTTTCTGTATAAAACAGAGTTGTCGGGGCATCCCTGGTGGCGCAGTGGTTAAGAATCCGCCTGCCAATGCAGGGGACACGGGGTCGAGCCCTGGTCCAGGAAGATCCCACATACTGCAGAGTAACTAAGCCTGTGTGCCACAACTACTGAGCCTGTGCTCTAAAGCCCACGAGACACAACTACTGAGCTCACGTGCCACAGCTACTGAAGCCCGTATGCCTAGAGCCCATGCTGCGCAACAAGAGAAGCCACTGCAATGAGAAGCCCGCGCACCGCAACGAAGAGTAGCCCCCGCTCGCCTCAACTAAGAGAAAGCCCGCGTGCAGCAACGAAGACCCAATGCAGCCAAAAATAAATAAATAAATAAATTTATTTATTTAAAAAAAAAAAAGAGTTGTCTTAATTCACTACCTAACCAAAACAAAACAAATAGAAGTCAGCAGCATAGAAGACTGATAGGAGACTTCCACTGTCGCCTGTAACACTCATTAATCCCAAAGACCCACTCTTTAAGGGTAACACTGCTGCCACCAATGACAAGGGCACAAGCTTACAAAGCACTTTCTGTGTGTACCGCCACTCGTCTGTGTGTCTCACGCATCCTAATTCACCCGTCTTTACAATAACCTTAGGAGGTAGGCAGTTATCATCTTCATTTTTCACACATCAAGAAACTGAGGTCAACAGGTGAGGAACTTGCCCAAGGTTACACAGCAACGTGACAAGGAGCAGAGCAGGACTGGGATCTAAACAGTGTGGGCCCAGGGACTTCCCTGGTGGTGCAGTGGTTAAGAATCCGCCTGCCAATGCAGGGGACACGGGTTCTATCTCTGTTCCAGGAAGATCCCACATGCTGCGGAACAACTAAGCCCGTGCGCCACACCTACTGAGCCTGCGCTCTAGAGCCCCTGAGCCACAACTACTGAGCCCACACGCCACAACTACTGAAGCCCGCGTGCCTAGAGCCCATGCTCCGCAACAAGAGAAGCCACTGCAATGAGAAGGCCGCGCACCGCAACGAATAGTCCCCGCTCGTCGCAACTAGAGGAAGCCCATGCACAGCAACGAAGACCCAACGCAGCCAAAAATAAATAAATAATAAATTAATAAATAAATAGTGTGGGCCCAGAGTCTGAGCCCTTTACTAACCAGCTACATGGTCTTTCTCTAATAAATAAAAGTTATAGACTTCAGCTTACAAAATAAACTCCTGAATATAAAGCACCACTTACTGTTTTACATACCAGGGTTGTATGGAAGATTTTACTTGACAAAGAAGTTCCACCACCAAAAAAAAAAAAGATTCTGAAAATCCCTGATGTAGGATATTAGTTGTCAAAATGGAAAGGGGCTGATAGGAAAGCTTAAGAATGCAGTGACTTCCTCTTACAGATGAGAAACAGTTCTTGCATCAGAAAATATAACTTGCACATTGAATAAAAACCACAACCACAACTGCAGGAAGGAAAAGAATGTTTCTCATTGTTTACGATTTATCTGAGATTTGTTCATCCGTTGGCAGATAAGGACCAGGAGACACTAAAAGCTTCAGAAAAATACATAGGAGAAGAAGAAAATGGGATGATTCTACCTGTAAATTACACATTTTTCCTGTCAAATGGGAAAAGGACCACCATTATTTTATTTTACCAACAGAATTCCTAATTCCAGCTTTTGAAAACTTTTATTCCATGAAAACATAATTTAAGACACTGCAATAAGTAAACAGAAGCAACTATATTGCTACAATAGTATTTTCTAAGTGTGGGTCATTTTAAGAGTCAAAGTCCCACGTGCTGTAACTAAAGCCCTCACCTGAGCTCCCTACAGCTTCACACTTCAACAGGAAGAGTGAAGTGGCCAGCACAACCGCACCTGGTTCTCTCAGCAGGGCTAGCAGGTACTGGATTCACCAGAGTACCCAGAGTCGCCAACACCGGCTGAATCACCACTGCACCCGGCCCACAGGGCCCAGCACTCATAGAAGCTCAACGGAAGAAAGAGGACAGCTGCATCCAAGCTGACAGGGCCACGAACCCTGTTCACTTCTCAAAACCAGCTCCCCTCTAATCTGCAAGATAAAATCTAGACTCTACCGGCTAGAAAAGGGCAGAAACCAAGAAATGTCAGTTACTCTTACCTTGTTTCTCTTTTTCCTTTAGTGGATCGGTGTTATAGACTCGGAATCCATTTTCCATCCCACACGCAAAGCACCCTAAAGTGTGAGACAGACAAATTAATCACCTCACTGGGGTCTCAGCTGAGGACCCCAGGCCTGGACCGTCACAAGCAAGGGGTCCAGAGACAGTGACCTCTCCCAGGAACTCTTGTGGATGCTCAGACCACACGAACGTGGTCTGCAAGTGTCACTACGACTCTCCTCATGAACTGTTATCAGAAGATTTGCACGTCACTCCACTGCCCCCCTCAGGGCCCTTCTGGCATCCCGTGGACCAGGCTCACTTAACTCCAGCACGAGGGGTTCACCGGCTACTGCACCAGCCACTCTGCCACTGAGCACTTCCCTCAACTCCCGCCTCTAATGCTCACCACTGGCCTCCCCGTTCCCAACACACCTCTCGAGGACTGTATCAGCCACCAAGTCCTACAGAGGCAATGACAAACAAGAAAGTCCATGAGGACAGCCACAAAGCAGGCAACCCCAGCAGGTATGGACACGCCCAGTTGGGGAAGGGGGGGAAGGGCTGGTGTGGATGGTCTTCTAGAAGGCAGCTTGAGGTCTCCATGACCTCACTCCCACTTGGAACTAATCCTAACTCCCTAAACCTCTGTCATGGTCACCATCCCCAAGTCACACACCAGATTGTTAATGGTCCAATTAAAGGCACTGTTATGAACTGAATGAAGCACTCAAGTTTCAAGACGATCCTGTGACCTGGACTTCACTTGCCTAAGTGTGACCAAGACCACATTAATCTCCTTCAACACCACCATGCAGGCTCATATGAAGCTTGTGGCCAGAAGGAGAAACACCAAACCCTCTGCTTCTTTTTCCAAGACAAGCTGCAGAGCCTGCACCCTCACTGCGACCGCACTACTGGCCTGAATGCGAAAGCCACCCTCAGGGTCTCTTCCCCTGCTTTTGATCTGCGTTCCAGCGTTGGGAAGACATTATTCTATCCTATCTGCCACCCCTGCCCCCAACATGGAAAGCATGCTTCTATTTTTTGTCCAGGTTACTTATAAAACTGCAAGGACCATGACAGCCTCCTCAGGAGTTGGAGACTGTTCTGCAGTCAACTCTCAGGCACTTTATCTGGGCCTGGAGCCTGACACTCACGCTAAAGTACAGCGTTACTTATTATCTCTAACTTATTCTGGGTTGTAACTCCCTCTTTGTGTTATTGTAATCATGTAATCTGGACAGGGGAACCAGAGCTTGGCTTTCTGGAAAATATGAAAATACAAAGTTGAAACTTTTCCCTTTCTTTCTCAACTATTACACCTTCCACAAGTTTTAAGCCTGCACCTATCTTATTTTTCTTTGCCAGAACACATATATTTCTGACCAGACTTGTATAAAATAAACAACCAATCCCTACAAATCCACAAGAAAAAGGCAGACAACTCAAGAGAAAAATGAGCAAAATATTTGGACATTTCACAAAAGAGAATATCCAAGTGGTCAATAAACACACAGAATCAGGGAAATGTAAATACAATCTCACATATACCACAATGAGATCTACTAAACATCCACCAAAAGGGCCAAAATAATAGAAAATACACCAAATGTAAGGAGTGTGTAGAACTCGCATGGGAACTCTCAGAACTGCTGTTGGAGGGCAAACCAGGACAATCACTGCAGAAAACTGTTTGCACGACTACCGCTGTCAATTCTACTCCTAGGTATACAAGCCTCGCAGAAATGACAACATACGTTCACCAAAAGACAGGTATTAGAATGCGCACAGCAGCACCACTATGCTCATAACGGCCCCAAACTGGGAATCTACCCAAAGACCTACGAATGGTTCAATGGATAAATGAACTGTGATATATTCACACAAAGAAACACCACACCAATGAGAATGATCTACAATTATACTCAACAGTATGGAAAAAAAAAATCTCACAAACATGATACTGAATAAAAAAGCCAGAAACAAAATACAATACGGATAGGCAAAACTAATCTATGTCATTGGAAGTCGAATGGGGGAGTGGCTGGAAGGAGCACAGGGTGGCCAGGTGTTTGGTTTCTTAACCTGAGTGCTGTGCAAGGTGTTTTCAGTTTGGAAAATTCACCAAGCAGAATACTTAGGATACGAGCACTTTTCTGTAAGAATAGTGTGCTTCAATTAAAAGCTAGAAGAAAAGGTACTACAAATACCACAAGACTGGAAACCACTCACTAAGGAGGCTAGGCATTATCCTTGCTATTTTTTGGGTAGAGGAAATAATTAACGTATTTTACTTGGCTATCATACAAAAGTTGGCATTAATCTTCTCATTCTTGCTATCTTAACAAAACTTTTCCCCACACAGAAGTGTTCAAACCAACAGCTGGTGACCAAGCACAGTGCAGAGGAAGCCGACTGGCAACAGGGCATCAGAATCACTGAAGGGCATTCTTCTACGCATGAGCCATGTGCAGTCCACATGCAAGTGCTCTGAGCCCACACTCCAGAACCACAGCAGAGTGAGCCAGCGAAGTCAGCCTGTCGCCTCAGTCTCGGTCGAGGCAGGACAAGCTAGTCTACAGAGAAGGTGTGTGTACTCAAACCCTGTGTTTCCCACGGGAAGAGAAAGAAAAACGGCAGCCAGATTATAGAAATGTACATATCCACACCTCAGAATCTTGAAAACTGTAATGCAAGTTATCTTTGGGAGAAGACAAAAGTTTAAACAATTTAAAATTATAAGCAGATGTTTCTAAAGTTGCAATGCGAGTGCTAAAAAAGCTGAGTAAAAATTAAAAATCAGTATAAAAACAAAATATAATGAACTCAACAATATGGCATAAACTTACATTATAGGAAATTAGGCTAAGGGTAAGCAGAAGCTTAAGTATAAAAGTATATTTTTTTCCAGCAACACTGTAAGCTTTACTTGTAATTTATTACAATGAAATGAAATGGTTTTACAAAAGTGAGAGTGTATTTTTCAGATAACTGAAATATATCCATCTAAAAGCCAGTGCTGTATTTTCTAAATAATCTTTGATGAAACCTTTATAAAAAAACATTATAAACTTCACTGGTTTCTAAAATAATCAGCATCATCGTGAGCCTCAATTACTATACTGAAACTTAGTACAAAGATGCCTCATCTGGCACTAAGGCAGGTGTAGAAGATCTTGCCTTTAAAGGGCCTCAGTCAGTAAGCTTTTTGCTTCTGTGTTTGCTTTTCAGGGCTGCCTCTCCCCTCCCCTACTATCAGCCAGTCACCTCTTTCCATTGAAAACACATTTCTTAAGGAGTTGTAACACGGTTAACTCTTTAAAGAGTTCTCAATTATTATCAGAACCTACTGAAAAACCTACTGGCCCTCCTATGGAAATCAAAACCCCAAATGTTCTGCCACATACTGCTGGATGCCCAACATGTGGCCCCAAAAGGGCACCCCAACGTGGGGCCACACCACCTGCGGTCCCCAGCCCAGCCGCCCCCATCCCACGTTCTTCCCCGCGTCCACCTCCACCCCTCCAAGAACACTTCCTGCCCTCAAGGGCTCCTCCCCGAAGGAAAACCCCTGCCTCGCCTCGGTTCCCAGACACACTTAACTCTCCCGGGGCCCCACAGTCAGGACCTTGGAGCCATAACCCCACAAGCCCAAGTGCCCACGCACTGACACAGCGGGGCCACCTCCGCCCGGCCTATTTAACTCTACACCAAACAAGCTCCACAGATACGGGTCCTGCAGTTCCCGCTTCTGGATTCTCTTCAAGCTGGCTTCCAAAGCGAACACTCGGAACCGACGCGGGTCCCCCTCCCCGGGTGAGAGTGGGGCGCAGCCCCCCAGCCCGCCGGACTCGGAAACGCGAAAAATGCCATTTCCCCAAAGCCGTGCTGGACGATCCGGTTTCCACCCAACAAAAGAATAAACTGTGAGTCCGGCGATTTTTTTTCTATGAAAATCAACAGAAAAGACAAGGACCTTCGCGGACGAGGTCCTGAGCCTGGGGGGCCGTCCTCACCTCAGCGCGACCCCGTCCCGGCCGCTGGGGACCCTAAAGCGACAGGAAAGAACCGACGCCGCCCGGAAAATCCCGTCACCGTCCGACCGGGGTGAGGGGTGGGCGTCGGGGCGGTGGGCGAGCGGCTGGGAGGTGGGGCGGCCGGGGGGGAGGGGAGGGACGCCGGGCGAAGGAGAGGGAACGCCGTGGGGAGGGGAACAGGCGCCCGGGGAGGAGGCGACGAGCGGCCTGGACGCGGTACGGACGCTGCCGCAGGGCGCCGAGGGCGGGACCCCGCTCGAAGGGGCAGCGGCGTCGGGAGGGCCGGGGCAGTCGACGGGCTTCCCTCACCGTGGTCCTGGTTGAAGCCGGCGTAGAGCAGCCCGTTGCCGTGCGGGTTGCAGGGCAGGAGGTTCATGGCGCAGCGGGGTCCACCGCGCCTCAGCGCCGCATGCCGCTCGGGGAGGCAGGCCGCCGGGGTCCCTCTGGCCAGCTCCGAGGCCGCCGCGGCCGGAAGCGAAAGGCCCACCGCCTGCGCGCGCAGCCAGAGAGCCGCGGAGCGCCGAGCACATCCACCCGAGGCCTGCCGGGCGGGGAAGGAGCTCCGAGAGCGTCACGTCTATGGGGGGCGGGGCCTGCCCGAAGAGGGCTGGTCTGGTCGGTTCGGGAGCGGGGCCTGGTCTGAGGGGAGGGGCCGCATCTGTGGAGGGCGCATCTGGGGGCGGGAACCACCTGTTCCAGGCGGAAGGAGACCCCCAGTGCCAACGAGCCCTCCAGGGGGCGGCGATTCAAAGGGACAGCCCAGGGACTTCCCTGGTGGCGCAGTGGTTGGGAATCCGCCTGCCAATGCAGGGGACACGGGTGCCAGCCCTGGTCCGGGAAGATCCCACATGCCGCGGAGCAACTAAGCCCGTGTGCCACAACTACTGAGCCTGCGCTCTAGAGCCCGTGAGCCACAACTAGGGAAGCCCACGCGCCTAGAGTCCGTGCTTAGCAACAAGAGAAGCCACCGTAATGAAAAGCCTGCGCACGGCAATGAAGAGTAGCCCCCGCTCACTACAACTGGGGAAAGCCCAAGCGCAGCAACAAGGACCCAACGCAGCCAAAAATAAATGAGTAAATAAATAAATTAAAAAACAAAACAGTGACAGCCTTGCCCCGTGACCCTCAGGAGCACGCAGAACCCAGTCCCCCACAGTAACTCGAGTCCCCCGGAAATCATGTAGATTAAGGTAAGCATAAGAGACTTTTCTATTTTTAGTTGATAAAAAGATAAGTATCTCAGTAAAAATAACAATGCATTATGGAGTTTTTAACAGGTATGCTAGTAAAATGTACGCGAAAATAGCAAAATGAGTGGAAGTGAGGAAATGGAAGTACAGGTGACCCTTGAGCAACTCAGGGCCACTTACACGAGGATTTTTTTCGATAGTAAATGCCTCAGGGCTACACTGCCCTGGTTGGTTAGATCCACAGATGCAGAACCGCAGATACCGAGGGTAGGAGGGCCGACTATAAATTACACGCGGATTTTCGACTGCGTGGAGGGCGGGCGCCCTTAATCCCTGCGTTGTTCAAGGGTCGACTATATATGAACGTATAGACCCTCCCACCCCCTACCCTCCATCTCCTCAGAGAAAGACGCCCCACAGAGACACAGACCCCCCACGGCCCAGAGGTACCCACAGACAGCTGCCCCCAGGACACAGAATCCCCAAGACACAGAACCCCCCCCCAGGACACACAGAACCGTCTTCAGGGACACAGAGCTCCCCAAGACACCAAGCTCCCCCACACACAGAGTCCTCCAGATCACAGAGCCCTGCCTACCACCACCTCCGCCCAGGACACACAGCCCCTGGGACACAACACATCATCAAGTAAGGCTCTGGGCTTCCCAGCACCGCGGAGCCGGCCCATGGTCCTATTCCAACACAGTGGCCATGGAGGCAGGAGCGGCTGGCCCTAGGGTCCCCGCCCAGAGGGCCCTCTGGTCTCACCTTTCATCTGCAAGAGGTAAGGAAGGTTGTTTCGTATGATACAGTGTTTAACTAGTAAAACAATCAGAGAACCTTTAAAAAGCTACCATCCGTTACCCCATTTCTAAAGTGGCCCACAGAGCAACGATAAAATTTTGCAGCAAGGAATCAGGAAACCAGCAGACAATGCTGACCAGCTTTGAGCCGCACAAGGCACTGTCCTCCAGCAGAAGTAGAAAGTTAGTCTCTGACGCGGCAGACAGGCATATTCTAGACCCGAGTGCCAAGTCCACTCCTGGGCTAGACAGCCGTCTTCCTGTCATCTCATCAGGCACAGAAAGAGCACCGGAGATTCTGGCACACACAGCCTGGCCACAGCGGGCAGGGTCGGATATGAAAGCTCCCTGGACGAGGCCCCTCAGGCTGATAGGGGCAGCATAAAGGCAAGACCCTGCATGAACACAGTCCAGAATGGGGCAGCATCCGAGCCAGCAAAGGCCAGACCGCATGCTGGTGCCTGAGCGGCTGCTGCTTTTACCAGCAACAGCTTTAACCTTGCTCAGTCTTCACACCTTCTAGATAGGAGTTACTAAGACAGCGATCCCGGAATCACCGCTGCTCCCTGAAAGCATCGAACACAGCAATGTGCTCTCCTACCACAAGTGCTAGTCTGAGTCCCTTCCAACATCCTCCTACAGAAATGTCCCCGGTTCTTGACCATAGGAGGTCTCCCTCATTGCAGTGAGTCAACTGAGTTCCTGGTGGTCTTTGGCTGACGACAGTGAAAGCACTTCTGGGCTGCCTCACCTAGGAGGGGTAAAGGCTGGAGCAACAGCAACTACGTTGGGGCAAGGTAGACTTTGGAACTCTTCCTTGTTGCCTCTGTCTTCCTCTGCACAGTGACTCAGAGGCCTCTGTACCTGGGCTGGTTCCACTGTTATCGTGGGAAAGTAGAGTGAAAGAAGCAGTATTCCACAGTTGAGTTCTAGACTGAGGCAGGGAAGAGAAGGTAGGAATAAAAGCCAAAACTTGATTGGCAGGAGCCAGCCTTTTTTGAGAAGAAAGGTATGTGAGACTCCAGAGATCTGAAGAAGGAGAGCACAGACCCAAGTATTCCACTGAAGCCAGAACAGATGGAGCCAGACCCTGACCCCGAGTTCAGGCTGGTTGAGGAATGAGGGTCGGGGATCAAGGGTCAGAGGTGAGGAGTGGCAGGGCCAGTCTGACCCTTGCCAGGGTAGGGAACCATGTTGGGCACCCACTGCCTGTATGGAGAAGTGGCTCCCATTACCTACCATTGATCCATCTGCCCACTGCCAGGCAGAAGCATCTATATCAAGAGCTGCCCTGTTCTGAGGCTTTGTCATCCTCATTCACTAGGTCACCATATTGATGACACACCCAGTGGAGGTCGGTGCCCCAAGGGAAGCGAGGCCCAAGGGTGTGTAGGGAGCGGGGAGTGAACACAGTGAACACAGGGTCCTGCCCTCCTGGCGGGTCGGGGTGCATCCCCTGCCCCCATGACAGCTCAGCCCCCTCCCCCCAGTTCCCCAATACATGCAGCTTCAGGCTTGCTTTTCAAATCCACATTTACTTTGATGACGCAATTCTCCCGCAAAGGGAAGCATCTCCATCTCCATCTCTTTGGCGAAACAAATATTATCAAGCTCATAATTGACATTTTTTCCAGATTCAATATTTGCCTGGATCATTCCTCATCAAAGTTGTAAGCTCTCAGTCTAGGAAACTAGTCTGCATTGCAGTCATTTTCACGGGGCAATTGAAGACATAATTGTACATAATATATTTTGAATCTAGATGCTTGAAAAGAGAATTACAAGCAGCTGGGACACAATCTGGTCTTCTTGTTTATACTTGGGGTGGATTTTGCCAGCAGTGAGGCCATGGAAGAAAATGGCGAAGTTTGAGAGCAGTTTCTCCAAGGTTCAGTTTACATTTCAGTTTTGATTTCGGTATGCTCACCACCAAAACATGCATATTTGTACTTAATATGTTCTGTATTAGGGTTTGTTTTCAGTTCACAGAAATGTCACTTTAATAGTACTTTCTACTGTGAAGCATAACTTATTTCCTTGTTGTGTGAGCCCTGGGGTGGCCATAACAAATTGCCACAAACTGGAGGGCTTGAAACAACATGAATGTGCCTCTCACAGTTCTGGAGGCCAGAGTCTGAATCCAGGTGTGGGCAGGGCTTTTGGGGGGCCCCCTCCTGCCTCTTCCAGCTTCTGATGGCCCCAGCTGTCCTTCAATTAAACAACGAAAAGGGACCAAATTTAGGCTTGTGACCAGGTGTCCGTTCCCAGCCTCCCCACCTCCACCGACCTTGGAAACCTGCACCTTCTACTTCCGTGCGCCCTTCAAGGGGCAGGGGAGAGGGGCTCGCATCCAGGGTGGACCCCTCCTCGTTTCTGCTTGTGGCAGTCGGGGAAGTGACACCCCACCGCAGCCATCAGGCTTCGTGGTCAGCAGGTCAGCCCTTCACTCTCCTCTCTCATCCACTGCCTAGCAGAGAGAAGGGTGTGATGGCCCGGCAGCAAGTCCTCCCAGGCCCGCAGCCCCTTGCAGAGGGACCGTCCCCTCAAGGCTTACCTGCTATGCCCTCGCCTGCTCCCCTGTGCACATCTGTCCCTGTTGTGCCCAGGGGGCAGGGTGACCAGCCATGGCCGAGCACATTCCTCCTTTCGGGGCCTCGGCTCCACCGTCTCTGAATAAAAGTGTTGCTCCCAATTCTAGGGTCCTTTAAATTTCTAAAAATCTGTAAATAACAGAAACTGAGGACATCTGTATGTTTTCAAGCTATTTTTTTTTAATCCGTTGTTGCAACCTCCAGCTGCCATAAAGAATCTAGTGGTAGAACCAGGAAGGAGACCCTGCCCAGACTCTTAGCTGAGTCAGCTCTGATCTTTATGCTCATGCAGGGAGGTGACAACATGTCCACTGGGGCCAGAGTACCGCCCACTATTTCTGCAGACAGGCACCCGCTGGACGGCTGGTCCTTCATTCCCCACTGCCTGTCTCTGTGTTCTTTTCAGGAAAAGGCATCCTTTCAATCAATGGCACAGGGACACAGCCTTGTTGCCAACACCAGGCACTAGCACTGATTGTGGTGCCTGAAACAGGTGATATAAAGCAAAGGGAATAAAGGCCAATAGGGCTTCCCTGGTGGCGCAGTGGTTGAGAGTCCGCCTGCCGATGCAGGGGACACGGGTTCGTGCCCCGGTCCGGGAAGATCCCACATGCCGCGGAGCGGCTGGGCCCATGAGCCATGACCACTGAGCCTGTGCGTCTGGAGCCTGTGCTCTGCAACGGGAGAGGCCACAACAGTGAGAGGCCCGCGTTCCGCAAAAAAAAAAAAAAAAAAAAAAAAAAAAAGGGCAATGGAAGTACACCACTTCTCCATTGAATGGAAGTATAACTTTCCATTCTTTCCAATGGAAAATTGGAAAGAAGCAGCCAACAATTCTACCAAGAAGGAAGTATACTTTTTATTGTTGAGAAACATTTTCTTAAACAACAGTGTTCACTTCACTCTTAGCTGAAACTTCAGGCTTGGAGTGACATTTTCTTGCCGATCTGGACCTGGTGTAACCGTGCTGTGGTATGTTCGCTGTAACTAGAGATATCTTTGGCATTTTCTTCCCTTAGCTTCATAACTCATGGAACATCTTGTACAAAAAAATGTAGATTTACAGAAAAATATGCATATAAATCACTTATTAATCCCAAAACGTAGTAAATAACATAGCAAAAACTCGATCAAATCCATTTCATACACAAGCTGGACAGATCTGTTGTGCCTAATCTCTAACTTATCTGTGGCATTTTATAAATTAGTGCTTTGACATTAAAAATGTTTACAAAAAGGCCCTGCGTAACGTCAAAGACTCTAATTTCTCTCTCCATCCTTGCTTTTCATTCTCTAGAATTTATACTCATCACACGCATGTCACCATTCTTATAAAAAGCACTTATTTTAAGAAAAAAATTGCACTGCAATCATGATCTAAGTAGCATTCAGAATTCCATGTTACCAAGAGAAGGTCGTCCCTTTATAAACACACGTCTGAAACAAGAGCCCCACGCCTGTCCACGCAGACATGTCAGGTATGCAGGGTACCGGCCGCAGTTTCATTGCTCAGGGCCGCGTGGTCACCGTGACATTGGCGGGTGTCTGCATCCAGAGCGGCCTCCTGCCTCCCACCTGTGCCACTCCTCTGCCTCGCGCCCTCCTCAGGAGACTTTGCAGCTGTTTCTGGTGCAGCGTTTGGGGGGGCTCTGGGGAAGGTGGGCGGCCTTCGCTTTTCGGAGGCTGGTCCTCTTGTGGCTGGAGCTGGTGGCGAGGGAACAGGGGCGGCCGTGCATCACCCTGGCATTCAGGCCGCTGGCCATCGAGAAGGACTTGAGGTGGCTCCTGAGGGCCGTGGGCAGTGGCAGCCTGTCCACCAGGTGCACGGGCGTGCAGGACACCACTGCCCGGCAGCACAGGTCCTGCAAGCTCAGTACTTGGGAAAGAAAAGAAAACCTATTTCATTTGTGTTGTCCTGGGCACGGGGCCAACACAGGGCCAGCCACACACCTGTCCGCCCTCCTCTCTGGGACTCTGGGGCAAGATGTCCCACCCTGTGCCCACGTGCAGTGATTGGAGGTGGATGGTCCTGCTTTCATCACCTTAAATCCAGTTTGTCCCCAAACTTGAGACCCCCACCATCTCTCCCTCTATGTCTGAGAGGTGAGTGGACTGCCCAGCGATGGCCAATGAGGTCTCCTCAGGCCTAACGTGACCAACTTTTGGGGTCGGAGACCAAGAGCTTCAGGAGACGTGCTTCCCCAACTGAGTAGCTGACACCAAAAACGTGTTATCAGCTTTATCAAGATGTATTGGAGAACACACCAGAAAAGCAAATGCTGTCATTTATGTTTCACCTACATCGTTCGTTCTGTGAGTCAGGGTCCCTGCTCAGATAGGGGCTCCCAGGGGCCTGCTGGGAGGAGGAACGGCATCTCACCCCTGATGCAGTCGGGATACCCCTCAACCCCTGGAGGATCAGACAGAAGAAACACGACCCAGGGCTTTGGCTCCTTTTGGAATCAGGGTCCTAACAAATAACATTCATAACAGTGCTTCTCAACTGGGGGCGATTTTGACTCCCCAGGACGTTTGGCAAAGTCTGGAGACATTTGTGGTTTTCACAAATGGGGGCAGGGAGACCAGGGATGCAGCTCACCCACAGCACACACGGTGCCCCCACCAGAGGACACTCCATCCCAAATGGCACTAGTGCCAAGCGGCAGAAGCCCTGATTTCGGAGAATGGAGACAGTGGCCCGGGGAATGGGTCCTGGGAGGCTGAGCACTGGCGGGGCTGCAGGGTGGACTGGACGGACACCTACCCTTGCTTGGCCTCCAGAGCCGGTCCATCCCATGCCGCAGCAGCACAATCCTGGCCAGCTCCATAAAGGACTCAGTGACGTTGAAATTGCACAGCGGGCTGACCTCGAAGAATGTCACACCCAGGCGCTCCGCATAGGCCTGGGCCTGTTCCGTGGGGACCTGCCGCTTGAAAGCCAGGTGCAGGCGGTTCCCCACCAGGATTTTAGGGACCCCCGGGGCGTGCTAAAGGGTGACAGAAGGGCAAGGAAAGTGGGTCACGTGCAGGCTTTGTTGTTGGTACCATGGGTGTCCGGGGTGAATGGTGTCCACTCAGAACCTCAGAATGTGTCCTTTTTTGGAAAGAGGGTCTGTGCAGATGTAATTAATTAAGATGGGATCTTGGGGTGGACCCTAAATCCAGTCACTGTGTCCTTATAAGAAGTGGAGAGGACATAGGACACACAGGGAGGAGGCCACGTGATGGTAGAGCAGAGACAGAGAGACACGTCCACAGGCCAAGGACCAGGGCCTGTCGGCAACACCAAAAACTGCAGGAGACGGGAAGGATCCTCCCTCGAGTGTTTGGAGGAATCGCGGCCCTGCCGACACCTTGCTTTTGGACTCTGACCTCCAAAACTGAGAGAATACGTTTCTGTTGTTTTCAGCCACACAGTTTGTGGTGCGTTGTTACGGCCGCGCCAGGACACTCACTCAGTGGGTGGGACTGACCACTCCACGTCTCCACTGGCAGTTGGGCCGGTCAGGGTGCCAGCAGGCAGCAGCCTGGTCACCACCTGTCAACCTACCTGACTGCACGCAGGGCCTGATCCTGTGCTGGGACATGACGCGTCCTCCTCCCTGTGGCTGGAGCCTCGTGCCCTGGCCGCCCCAGCCCGCCTCCCCTCACAGGGCCACATGGACGGAGCCCTGGCCATGTCATACCTCATTGATCTCCTTAATCCACCGGTCGATGCCATCAAAGGACCAGCGGTTTGCGATGTCGTAGACCAGGATCACACCCTGGGGGAGGCACAGTCACTTGTGGCAATGCAAGCCACTCAGGCACACACTCACAACCAGCTAAATAGCCATTTTACTTATGTTAACACAAAACATATTATTTCGATTTGTCTGCCAAATGTAGCAGTTATATGATCACTTCCAGTGATATTTCATAAGCTCATTGATAAACCCTCAAATGTGAATGTGAGCTGGGGACTGGAATTCAATTCCCCACATTCACGAGCTGGTCCAGGGACACGGAATGCGGGGGTACTTCAGAGCCCACCCACCTGGACGGAGGGCTCTCACATACGTACAGACACACACGCACATGAACACGGTGCACACACAGCCCACATGCCTGCATATTTATGTACACACGTGTAGATGCATGTGCCTACACACTGCTCGTGCACACGTACATACAAATGTAACACATGCACACACACATCCCTGATGCAGAGGGCTTGGGAGCCACCAAACAGTCCAGGGCACACTTTTTAGACTCTGGCATCAATTTGTATGTGAGCTAATTGCCTTGTCCTCCAAGTATCCATTAAAGAACATTCCAAAAGTCATTATTCAAAGTCACTTTGAGGGACTTCCCTGGTGGTCCAGTGGGTAAAACTCCGTGCTCCCAATGCAGGGCCCCGGGTTCGATCCCTGGTCAGGGAACTAGATCCCACATGCATGCCTCAACTAAGATTCCGCATGCTGCAACTAAGAAGCCTGCATGCCACATCTAAGAAGCCCGCGTGCTGCAACTAAGAGCCAGAGCAGTCAAAATAAATAAATTAATTAAAAACAAAAAAGAAAAACAAAGTCAACTTGACCTCCCGGTTCAGGGGTGTTACCTGTGCGCCCCGAGAGTAGGAGCGGAATATGGTACAAAATCTTCCCTGACCCGACGTATCCCTGGAAAAGATGTTGGAAGTCTGTAAGAAGAAATCACTGCTTCCCGACGACAAGGTTTTTGAACTCGGGAGCCAGAGCAAATGCATTTTACAATTGTCAGTTGGTGGCCATCCCACAGAAAGTCCGAGCCCCCAACAAGACATTGGGCACCTTATCCCTGGAGAGATCTGGACATTGGGATGTCCTTTTGGGCTCATTCTCTTTTCTAATTATTTAAAAAGTCAACTAGAGAAAATAGCGATGGGTTTCAACATAATAATTCTGACATTTCAATAAGTCTAATTTAAGTTTTTAAAAAGTTGTTTAATTTGGAGATAAAGCTATGTAGTAAGGAATGTGAGTCTACACTGGGGGAGAAATAGGCCAAAGGATTTGGTGGGGTCACTCCACTTCCAATTAACTCTAAAAGATCATGGGAATCCCCTGGCCAGTCCAGTGGTTAGGACTCCTGGCTTTCACTGCCAAGGGCGTGGTGGCTTCAGTCCCTGGTCAGGGAACTAAGATCCCACAAGCCGTGTGGCACAGCCAAAAAAATAAATAAAAATAAAAGGTCACATGAAGTCAGCCCTGTGGATGCATCCCTATGTTCATCAATACAAGGAAGTGACCCGGGGGTGCATTAACGAGGATAAAGAAGAATAGTACTTCCGGGATTGACTCTGCCCTGTGTGGGGGAATTTACTAAGATGGACCACCAGGACCAGGCAAGGGGGCTTCGTTTTAGATGCCAAGGAAAAAGGAGCAGCTGTTACACCAGCTTTCTGAGTCCCATACAAGTTTGGGTTGAGAGGGGAGCCCTCAGGAGGTCCCCGGGGAGGGAGGAAGGGAAAAGAGACTTGAGAGTCAGCAGTGGGAAGGGACAGGGTCATTGAGGGGACATCGTGGAGAGAGGTTTCCTGGCCCAGACTTGGGGGCTGACTGCTCCTGATTAGGGGCAGATGGGGGTGGGAGAAGGGGCTCCAGGCCACTGCAGACACTTGTGGCTTGGGGAGAGATTTGGCATGGTCAGACGGGAGAAGGGAACCATGCAAGTGACCATGCAGGTGGTCCAGGAGAGGGGATGACACAGGGGCTAGTAACAGTGGTCAGGAAAACCACATGGGTTGGGGGCAACTCAGGGATTAGTCACAGCAGGAAAACCCTAGTCCCCCATCCCCGGAACTGGAGGGGCAGGGGTGTGACCAGAGTCTCAGAGCCAGGGCTGCCTGGAGTGGGGACCAAGAAAGAGACCCAGGCCAGAGCTAGGCGACACCCTGACCTCTTGCCCTCCTACCCTCCACCCTCCGTCCTGTTGATCTTGGTCAGGACACACAGCCCCTCTGGGCACTAGAGAGGCAGAAGCAGAAGCACATCCACATGCTCTGGACAGACTCCAAGGCCCACACAGATCTCATCTTCCTCGGGGGGCACTAGGTCAGGCTGGGGCAGAAGCAGTGGATATTCCCACAGGTGGTACCAGAGCCCCTGAGGGCCTGGACAGACCTGCCCTGTGCTCAGGGGCCGGGCAGAACCCCTGACTCACCAGAGCTGCAGCTTCACCCGCCGGCCGTCCAGCAGGATGGTGGTGGTCTTGTAGTCGATGCCTGTGAAAGAGGGTCAGGGGGGCTTAAAGCAAAGCACTTCCACAGTTATGCTCAGGTAAAAGGTGCAGATAAGAGAAACTCTCTCACGCTGGGGGAGAAAGGACTACCTACCGGTGCAGATCCAGGACTCACAGAGACGCCTGGACTGGGCCCTGCTCGGACCCTCCCCTCGCCCACCGGCCTCGCCCACTTGCTCTGTGGAGCGGGGCCTCCAACCTCCCTCCACTCCTCCCGCACCACCACTGCCTCCAGCTCAGCGCCCAGGCCCCGCCGCTGCCCAAAGGGTGGGCAAGCAGGAGCCCCCTGAACCGTTCAGCAGCTGGCTCCACGCATGGCCTGCTGGCCCTGGGTCTGCCGAGTGGCAGCCACTCACACACCCTTGTCTCCGCTGGACTCAGGGCTAAAACACAGACATAGTTTCCCCCAAGTTATCACACTAAGAATGTAAAGTAAAAACGTGTAGAATATGAAATTAGGTATGAAGTATTATCTCAACTATGCAAAGACAAAATGTGTGTACGTATGTGCACAGGGGTGATGAAATAAAATTCATGTTTTATGGCCAAGACAAGAAAAACTTAAACGTAAAAAGGTTTTCTGCCCTTACGGGCCTCCTGGCTCCCCTTTAGTGTGTATTGTGCATCTGCATTGACCAGACCTCCTTAGGAGACAACATTCCTTCTTAATTTTGTAAACCGTCAGGATGACCTGCTTAGCACTTGATAACTCCTCAGGAGATAACCTTCCTTCCTAATGTTTAAGGGGTCACGATGACCCAGTTTTGTTTTGGAGGAGCAGACCCGGATTGTAGAAACTGTCAATATGTCATCTGATGTATATCCTTTTGTCTCAAAAACGTATATAATTGTACTTTGACCTCTGACAGTTTTCAGAGCTTTCTGAAAGACTGTCTCCCAGGTTATAATCCTCAGGTTGGTGCAAATAAAAATTTCCATTCCTTTCTTAGACCAACTATTGATTAATTTTTTCGTCAACATGCATGGCGTAGTTGGCAGGATATCAGAGACACCCACCAGAGGATACCTGGGGTCTACCCTAAACTGGTGCTCGGTACTAGCCCTTTGAGCCCCACCTGCTTCTTGGAACTCTTCAGGTGTTCCGGTGAGTTCTTCTGATATCCAGGTCTTATTATTTAAGTGATGATCCTACAAATTTTTTTTCAAGCTTTTTCGTACTTAAGACTTGGAGTCTTAAGGGGCACCAGTGCATTTCCTTGTCAGGGTCCTAGGGGGATCTAGGCAGGAGGCCCCGGGAAACATAGGTGGCTGGAGTTTCGTTAAATTTAGCTTAAATTAAAAACGAACAAAACAAAAAAACAAGTTGATATATGGTCTGAGCAAATGGTTTGCCCAGTGAAACAAGAGACAGCTTGCTCAGCCCCAAGAACAAGGAACACCTGCTCCTTCTGGCCACAAGGTGTCCTCAGGTGACTGAGAACCTAGTGGAAGTGTCTGAGGATCAATTTTTCAGATGTGTAGCAGTACTACAGCAGATCCCACTACAACAATTAAGTAAATGCTGCTCTTCCAGGGACGCAGGAGATAAAGGCTGATCACCTAGTGCTCCAAGCACCCACAGCGGTTTTAGATTGTCAGAGGGAGAAACCAAGACATGTAAAAGAGCTGAACCGACCCTAGCGCAATTCCTTGGAGAGCTAGACTCAGAAGCAGCACCCACAACCATACTGTCCTCAGAAAGTTGTTCAGATCATTATCTTTTCTCTGAATTAGGCAACCAAATTGATAATGGGAAATTGTGCTTCAAAGGTCAAACAGCTCCTGAATGGACAGCCACCTATGGGGATACCAGCTGGGTTTATATAGAGCTGATGCTTGCAAGTGCTTACCTAACTGGGAATCAAAGGAAATCCTGCCCTGAAATGAGCAAGCTGGGATTCTTTTTTGGCATTCCAAACTGATTTTTCCGTGAACAGTCAGAAGAAGCCAGCAGAGGGTAATTTCTTACCATGTCAGTCAGTCTCCTGGACCCCTGCCCACAGGGTCTACTGGAAACAAGAGTGATAAGAGCTTTTCTTTTTTCTAAAATTGGATTAGCAGCAGAAATTATTTGTAGGGCTATCTTCTTGGATCCTTTGAATTGGAAAGACTCCTAAATATTTGTAGGGCTAGCTTCTTGGATCCTTTGAATTGGAAGGACTCCTAAATTGGAAAGCTCTCATCTTAAACTATTGTACCTATTTTAATTGGTATGCAAAAGCCCCAAAAGGCTTCAAAATTCCAAAATAGCCTCATTGAAGGATTTGTTGTAGAAGGCTAATGAAAGATTGATCATATAAAAGGTACCTACAATAAAAGACTATAAAACTGCCATAACTACTACTCTATCCTCCTTTTTTTAATTTTTATTCATTTATTTATTTTTTGGCTGCATTGGGTCTTCGTTGCTGGGCACGGGCTTTCTCTAGTTGTGGCGAGCTGGGACTACTCTGTCACGGTGCGTGGGCTTCTCACTGCAGTGGCTTCTCTTGTTGCGGAGCACGGGCTCTAGGCGCACAGGCTTCAGTAGTTGTGGCACACGGGCTCAGTAGTTGTGACACACGGGCTCAGTAGTTGTGTCTCGCAGGCTCTAGAGTGCAGGCTCAGTAGTTGTGGCACACGAGGTTAGGTTGCTCCACGGCATGTGGGATCTTCCCAGACCAGGGCTCAAACCCATGTCCCCTGCATTGGCAGGCAGATTCTTAACCACTGTGCCACCAGAGAAGTCCCTAAATGGTTATCTTTAGAAATGGGACCACCTGAGGTTATAGGTGAGCCTCTTGGGGTCAAAGGTTGAACTGAGGGCCATAGTTAAAGAATTTCTTAAACCCAAGGAAGATCCTCAAAAGGTTTTGTAAATGGATTACCAAGATGGGAGGCCACAGATCTGTCTAAGCCTGTGACCATAGCTGATATTCAGAGCCTGATAGAAAAAAAAAATTTTTTTTGGCCTTCTCCTCTAAGCTAAATGAAGGAAAGAAAAACATTCCGACAGAGGTGGATGAGTGTGTCGGTACTTTGATATCATTTAGGTGGCCACCCAATTATCTGAGGAATTAAAAACAGCTGTCCTTGTTTTAGAAATCTAGTGTTTACAGGACCAAAGGTGTGGCTCCAGAAACAGCCCTAGGCCCACCAATCCTTTTACCACTCCCATAATCTCCCCTATTTATCTTAAGAGGCTGTAAGTAAAAAAAAAAATCTGGCTTTAAGGGAAGAAAGAAAATCCTCCTAGGACAACTTGCATTTTTCCTCCTCTGCCTTTGAGATAGAAATGTTCTACCCAGTCTTCTCCAGGAGCTCTTATGCAGGCCATCTTCTTTAATGCAAATTTCAGGAAGGTAACTTTTTTTTTTGAATATTAATTTAATTTAATTTATTTTTGGCCGCGTTGGGTCTTAGTTGCGGCACGTGGGATCTTCATTGGGGCAGGCGGGATCTGGTTGCGGTGTGCAGGCTCTTCGTTGTGGCGCGGGCTTCCCTCTCTCTAGTTGTGGCACGCGGGTTTTCTCCCTCTAGTTGTGGCACGTGGGCTTAGTTGCCCCGCATCACGTTGAGATCTTAGTTCCCCGACCAGGGATTGAACCTGTTTCCCCTGCATTGGAAGGCAGATATTTTACCACTAGACCACCAGGGAAGTCCCTCAGGAAGGTAACTCTTATCCAAAGGAAAAAACAAAAGAGGGATAGGTAATTTGGAACCTGATTTGTCAAGGGCAATACAAATCTTAAATGTCTTTTCCATAAATATTAGTAAAAAGGATTTAGCCATCTAAACAGGTGACCTTGATTTGTTCCATCTGCAAGAAACCCAATTTGAATCCAACATCTTTTGTAACTTACGTGTTTTACATTATTGTACCTGATTCATGGTTGAAACTCTGGAATGGGAACTGGGGTCTCTGTTTGCGTCTGCGTGTTTGTACGTATCTGTAAATGTGTGTGTTGTAGACGTGTGGCATTGCCAAAATTAATTAATTGGCTTAAAGGATAATAAGCACTTATACAAATACTCAGAAATATAAAAGGAATGAACCCAAATGAACTTCAGGATCACATGATCTAGGGTTAGTTTTTAATGAATGAAAACAAGTTTGAGTTTATTGGTTTAATTATAAAGACATCTTTTTTTTTTTTTTTGGCCACACCACGCGACATGCGGGATCTTAGGTCCCCGACAAGGGACTGAACTCGCCCCACTGCAGTGGAAGTGCAAAATCTTAGCCACTGGACCACCAGGGAAGCCCCAATACAGACATACCTTTAAAGTCATCAACATTACGTATATACTATTTTGTATGTAGGTTTACCAGAAATCAAATAAGATTGTATAATTCCTGTCACAAAATTTGTCAACAAGAAAAATAACCAGATGTGATGAAACTTTCAAGCAAATTAAATGTAAACGAGATAAGAGCTTTCAGGTGAACTCTTTAGGAATAATTATGTTTTAGGACTGTCTACTTAAAAGTAGTTTCTCCAGATTTTTGGCAGTTTTGATTACACTTTATGTAACTTATAAAGTGATGGTTTCTTTCCTTTCACATTGTGTATCACCTACTCCTACTAAGATAATGATATCTAAACAAATTGAAACTATTGATCACATCTACAGTTCTCCATAAATTAATGAACATCCACGATGTACATCCTTCCTCCCCAGGTGGAAATTAACCTTCACACAGAAGAATCAGGGATGGGGTGTACGTGGGGAGCAGCTCTGGGGAGAAGGAACAGTGGAGAGAGTCCAGAATGGCTCAGCCTCAGGATCTAGCCTGAAACCAGGCCCACCCCTCAACCTGTCGGTTACATAAGGCCACAAACTCCTTTTTGCTTAAGCTTCTTTGAGTTGACTTTTTTGTTTGCACCAAAAAATGCCCTGACAGAAAACCCATGAAAGTACAGTGACTGTAGAGAGTGACAGAGGAAACCTGACACACAAATTCTGGAAAAGCTGCGGAAGATACATTTTAACATCTTCCCAAAGCAGAGCACAATGCCTCCCACACCCCAGAATTTCACTAATAGTGAACATGTATTTAAAAGAAAATCTACAGGAATTCCCTGGTGGTCCAGTGGTTAGGGCTCTGCCCTTTCACTGCTGAGGGCATGGGTTCAATCCCTGGTCAGGGAACTAAGATTTTGCCGCATAGTACGGCCAAAAAATAAAAGAAAATCCAACTCAATGATAATGATCTAACTATTAACATTCAGGACCCAAACTGAACTCTGACTCTGGTGGTTGTTCCCACCAGGACAGCCCTGCCGGGTCACCTGCCCTCGGCACACTGCCCCTGACACCCAGGACCCTGAGGCACCCTCCCAGAGCCGCGTGTGCTTTGGAGACCCAGGGCCACTCCGTCTCCATCAGTGTTACTGTCCTTTAGAGCTGCAACCCGGCCTACTTCCCTCCATCTATGCAGCTGTGAACTCCCATGGAAGGCCCCTCCTTTGAATTGGGGACAGGGCAGAGCAGGGGAGGTTCGGGGGTGGGAGATAAAGCTTGAAAAAACACTGCCCACCCTCACCCCCCATTTGATCTGTAGGGTGGAAAATGGGAATGGAGATGGGCTAGCCCCCTGGGGACCCCACAGGTCCCCCACATAGCACTGTGGAGACCCTGCAGGGAGAAGCTCTGTGATGCGTGGGATCAAATCCCAGTCCTGACGACCAGCGGCTTCCTCCCTCTCCCTGTGCCTCAGTTTCCCTGACAGCTCACGTCTGGTACCTGCCGCCAGCAGTGACCTCAGCTCAGCACAAGCTCCATTCTTCCCCAGGCCTTTGGGTCCCAGGATAAACCCTCTGTCTCAGCTGTACCTGCCACAGAGAAGCCCCCAAATTCTACCCATTCACGCCAGGTTCGAAGTCCCATTGGGAGAAGAGCCTCTTTTTTCATACACTTATTTATTGAACCGTTTTATGTTCCTCCTGTTATGTGTTTGCTCTGTTCCTATTTATTGTATTTCCTCTTCTCTGTTACTTCATGTTTTTGACAGTAGTGTTGTCAGTGTTAGGGTCAAAAGGTGTAATGCACATTCGCACATTCGCTGCACTTAGCTAATTCACCAAGAACTCTGTCCATCAAAATAAAAATACACAAAAGCTCCTAGAACAAAGCCTGTTGGAATGTTCACTGAGTGAGTCAGGACAACAGAGACAAGAAGAGAGATAATTTTAGCCTGAAAAACAGCAAATGTCAAATGCCAAGACACTCCCTACACTTTGAGGCCACGTGATGTGTAAATAATCTATTTCAGCTCATCCAGCACCTGCCGAATTCTATCTCCTAGAACAAGAGGACGCAAACATGTAAATACTGGTTAAGTATCATTGACAAACATATTCATCATGAGGACCTGACTTTTGAGAACTTGTCTTATGTTGAATTAAAGTATCAGAAAGCAGGGTGCTGGCTGCCAGGGGCGGGGGAGGGTCCAGGTTTCCATTTGGGGGGTGAGAAAAATGTTCTGAAATGAGAAAGTTACAGAGTCGTGAATGTACCAAATACCACTGAATTGTTCACTTTAACATGGTTAATTTTATACTATGTGAATTTCACCTTAAAAGAATGTATATACATATGTGCTATCCAGAGACGGACCCTGGCCTGGCTTCCCAGATCAGAAGGACACTTTGTTGGGAGATGTTGGGGTGCCGCGCAGGACCAAGGGGGCGGGAGGGCTGCATAATGGGGCTCAGGATGGGAGAAGCAGGGAGGCCCCAGGGCTGAGGTACAGGCCCAAGCTTCACCCATGGCCAAGGCCCAGAGCCTGCCCCTGCAGGGCTGCCTCCCGTTTCTAAATGGTTCTAAAAGTGAGTCATGCATTTTTTTTCTTTTTGGCCGCGTGGCATGTGGAATCTTAGTTCCCTGACCAGGGATGGAAGCCATGCGAAGCGCAGAGTCTTAACGACTGGACCCCCAGGGAAGTCCTGCAGGTCATGTTTTAAATGGGCATTTGAAGTGTGTTCATCATATGAGAATCATACACAGAGAGCAGTTACTGAAATCAGCACCAGTCCCCCTCCTCTTCAGAATCTACCCCACCTCCTTTTTGAAAAGGAAAGTATGTTCCCTGCATGTTTCTCCTTGCTGGTTTTTCTCTGTGAAATAGCAAGGCCATGTGACCCAGGTGCTTCCAGGCTCCTCGTGGCCTGGCTGCCCCAGCTCATCCACACAGCTCCCAGCTCTTAGCTGCCTGAGCCGCTCACTCCCCACGCTGGGGGCTAAACCCTCCCACACCCTCCCTGGCAGGGACGGGACCACTGTCACACCTGCCTTGTTCCCTAACGGCCTGTGTCTGTGCTGAGCTGCTGCGTCCAGGTACCCTGTGAAATCCCACAGCAAGGACAAGCCCCACCAACCAGATACCGGCGGGACCTGGCACATCATCCCCCATGAGTGAAACTGGGGAGTAACCCAGAGCCTTCCCTAACCATCGCTCGGGTGTGGCCAGATGATAGCCCCCTCTTTCCAGAGCTCTGACACCTCAGAGGGTCCCAGTCCCTTCAAATTGCAGGGCTGCCCCTGCCAGGTCTCGAGGTCACCCTGAACCTGGACTCAGGCTGGGGTAGGAGATAGATGGGCCCCAGGCTGAACAGTTTCTCCCCTGTGGACAGAAACTCCATAAAAGCAGGATGATGGAGGAGGCTGGGCCCTGCCCAGATAAGAGATAAAAGACCACATATTCCTCATTCTTGAAGTTAAGGAGACCTCCCTGACTACACATGCACAGAAAGCCTCCTTGGAGGTCAAAAAGGGAGGGGGCGCCACCCCATAGTAAGTGATGTCAACTACCCATAGGCCTCTTCGCTAGAATCCATCTTGGCTAAGAGATGCGCGTGCACGCACACATGGGAAGACCCTGAGATAAACCAAATATAGATTCAGAACCAGGCAAAGCAAGATTGCCAAAGGAAACCTGGAAGAAAGGCCCCATAAAAGTGATTCAAACTACCACAACGGCGCAACTCTCTCTGAGCCCGCCCGTGTGTCTATCCACAGGTACTGTACTATTTTTCCTCCTAATAAACACTTTACTTGCCTCACTACTTTCCATCTCTATGTCTCTATGTGGCAATTCATTTCTACACAGCAATGGGTCAGGGCCTTGTCACTGTCCATTGGTCCCTGGTGGTCTGGTGGCTAGGATTCAGTGCTCTCACTGCCACTGCCAGACCTCAATCTCTAGCCAGGAACCGAAATGCTGCTTCAAGCCGCTGCAGGCTGAGGCCACCCGAGATCAAGGCCACCAATAGGGTTCAGCGGTCAGGCCAGAAGGGGCCTCCCCCCGCCCTACTTTGGACAGCCCAACAGTCTGGGTGACACTGCCAGGGAAAGCATTGCCATCCTCCATGAAAAAAAAGGGCGGTGGGACTTCCCTGGTGGCACAGTGGTTAAGACTCTGCGCTCCCAATGCAGGGGGCCCAGGTTCAATCCCTGGTCAGGGAAGCAGATCCCACATGCTGTAACTAAGAGTTCGCATGCTACAACAAAGGAGCTGGTGAGCCGCAACTAAGGAGCCCACAAGCCACAACTAAGACCCAGTGCAACCAAATTAAAAAAAAAAGGGGGGGGTGCATCTTTGATTTTAAAGAGCAGTTTTCTGATATCAGCACCCCTTTTTCCTGCCTGTCCCACAGTGGGGGCCCTGCAGGCTCTGCCATCCACCACCTCCAGTCCGGGCAGCTCTGCTCACTTGGGTGGTCAGCCCCCAGGTGAGCTGTGTCAGGGAAGCAGAGCTTTATTTTCAGTAGCACCCCTGTGCAAACACATGCAACCACGGAGGTGCCACGTGTCTTCAGAAGGAGCCCGAGCCCCTGCTGATTCAATCTCCTACTTTCATCCCTTGGGAGCAGCAGAGGCTGAGACCACCTGCTGTGTGTCAGGGGAAGGAAAGGACCTCACTGGAACCACACAGGGAGGCTCTCGTCACTGGTTGTGATCACAACCAGCTGAGCAACTGTCCCAAAGCTGGACGGCAAACCAGGCCACCTGTCCACGCTCTGGAGGACAGTTTCGGACGAGCTGCCCTGAGCTTGGAGAACCCATGCCACCTTCTCTATCAGCCCGAAAGATGCAGGGACCTCATTTTATCTTCAGTAACTGTGGTCTCAGGACACTAAATGTAAGAGAGGGTGAGAGGTTAGACAGACACCTATGCAAGATCTGTATGCTAAAAGCTATAAACCACTAATAAAATAAATCAAAGAAGATCTAAATAAGTGGAGAGAAATACTGTGTTCATGGATTGATAGATAGATAGATTGATAGTTAAGATGGCAGTTCTCACCAAATGGATCCACAGATTCAGTCTCAAAAACCCTAGCAGGATTTTTCGGGGCGGGGGGGGGGGGCTAGAAATTGACAAAGCTGAATTTTATTATTTATTTATTTAAAAAAAATTTTTGGCCCACCTTGCGGCTTGCGGGACCTTAGTTGCTCAACCAGGGATTGAACCTGCAACCCTCTGCAGTGAAAGCACAGATTCCTAACCACTGGACTGCCAGGGAATTTCCAAAGCTAAATTTTGCATGGAAAGTTAAAGGAATTAGAATAGTCAAAACAATTTTGAGGGCTTCCCTGGTGGCGCAGTGGTTAAGAATCCGCCTGCCAGTGCAAGGGACACGGGTTCGAGCCCTGGTCCTGGAAGATCCCACATGCCGCAGAGCAACTAAGCCCGCGAGCCACAACAACTGAAGCCCACGCACCTAGAGCCCATGCTCCCCAACAAGAGAAGCCACCGCAATGAGAAGCCCGCACACCATGACAAAGAGTAGCCCCCACTCACCTCAACTAGAGAAAGCCCGCGTGCAGCAACGAAGACCCAATGCAGCCAAAAATAAATAAATAAAATTAAAAAAAATTTTTTTTGAACAAAAGGAACAAAGTTGGAGCACTCACATTACCCAATTTCAAGACTTACTATATATTTAAAGTAGTCAAGACAGTGTGATACTGGCATAAGAATACACAACAGAAAAATGGAACAGAACTGAGATGAGAAATAAAACCACACAAATATGGCCAACTGATTTTTTTTTTTTTTTTCTGTACACGGGCCTCTTACTGCTGTGGCCTCTCCCGTTGCGGAGCACAGGCTCCGGACGCGCAGGCTCAGCAGCCATGGCTCACGGGCCTAGCCGCTCCGCGGCATGTGGGATCCTCCCGGACCGGGGCACGAACCCGTGTCCCCTGCATCGGCAGGTGGACTCTCAACCACTGCGCCACCAGGGAAGCCCTGGCCAATTGATTTTTGTTGTTGTTTTTTTTAAAGATTATTTATTTACTTATTTATTTTTGGCTGTGTCGGGTCTTAGTTGCGGCACGTGGGGTCTTTGTTGCGGCATGCAGGATCTTTAGTTGTGGCATGTGGGCTCTTTGTTGCAGCGCGAGGGCTTCTCCCTAGTTGTGGCATGTGGTTTTTCTTTTCTCTAGTTGTGGTACGCAGGCTCCAGGGCGGGTGGGCTCTGTAGTTGTGGCGCGGGTTCCAGAGAGCATGGGCTCTGCAGTTTGTGGCACACGGCCTCTCTAGTTGAGGCACGCGAGCTCAGTAGCTGTGGTGTGTGGGCCTAGTTGCCCTGTGGCATGTGGGATCCTAGTTCCCTGACCAGGGATCGAACCTGCGTCCTCTGCATTGGAAGGTGGATTCTTTACCACTGGACCACCAGGGAAGTCCCTGGCCAAGTGATTTTTGACAAAGGTACAAATCAGTGCAATAGAGAAAGCATACACTTTTAAAAATGGTGCTGTAACATCTGGGCATCCCTACGCAAAAGTAGTGAACCTCAGTCCATACCTCATGTTATATAAGAAATTAACTCAGGGAGGACTTCCCTGGTGGCGCAGTGGTTAAGATCTGCCTGCCGATGCAGGGGACACGGGTTTGAGCCCTGGTCTGGGAAGATCCCACATGCCACAGGAGCAACTAAGCCTGTGCGCCACAGCTACTGAGCCTGCACTCTAAAGCCCATGAGCCACAACTACTGAAGCCCATGCTCCTAGAGCCCGTGCTCCCTAACAAGAGAAGCCACTGCAATGAGAAGCCCTCACACTGCAATGAAGAGTAGCCCCCGCTCACCGCAACTAGAGAAATCCCTCGCGCAGCAATGAAAACACAACGCAGGCATAAATAAATAAATATTTTTTCAAAAAAGAAATTAACTCAGGGACTTCCCTGGTGGTCCAGTGGGTAAAACTCCATGCTCCCAATACAGGGGGCCCAGGTTCGATCCCTGGTTGGGGAACTAGATCCCTCAAGCATGCCACAACTAAGAGTTTGCATGCTGCAATTAAGAGCCCACATGCCGCAGCAAAGATCCCGCAAGCCGCAATTAAGACCCAGAGCAGCCTAAATAAATAAATAAATAAATAAATAAATAAATAATAAAAAAGAAATTAACTCAAAATGGGTCACAGTCATAAACGAAAAACTAAAACTTCTATAAGAAAACACAAAAGAAAATCTTTGTAACCTTAGGCAAAGGGTTCGGCAATGATTTCTTATATACAACACCAAAAACATGGTCTATAAAAGAATAAATTGATAAATTGGACTTCTTCAAAATTAAAAACATCTGCTCTTTGAAAGATACTTAATAAAATGGAAAGAAAACCCACGGACTGGGAGAAAATATTTGCAAAACACATTTCTAGGGCTTCCCTGGTGGCACAGTGGTTGAGAGTCTGCCTGCCGATGCAGGGGACACGGGTTCGTGCCCCGGTCCGGGAGGATCCCACATGCCGCGGAGCGGCTGGGCCCGTGAGCCATGGCCGCTGAGCCTGCGCGTCCGGAGCCTGTGCTCCGCAACGGGAGAGGCCACAGCAGTGAGAGGCCCGCGTACCGCAAAACAAAAACAAAAACACATTTCGAATAAAGGACTTGGATCTAGAATATATTTAAACATCCTCAAGACTAGGTAATAAGAAAACAAGCAACTTAAAAAAATTGGGGGGGCTTCCCTGGTGGCGCCCTGGTTAAGAGTCCGCCTGCCGATGCGGGGTACACGGGTTCGTGCCCCGGTCCGGGAAGATCCCACGTGCTGGTCCGGGAAGATCCCACGTGCCGCGGAGCGGCTGGGCCCGTGAGCCATGGCCGTTGAGCCTGCGCGTCTGGAGCCTGTGCTCCGCAACGGGAGAGGCCACAACAGTGAGAGGCCCGCGTACCGCAAAAAAAAAAAAAAAAAAAAAAAAAAAAAAAAATTTTAATGGGCAAAAGAGTTGAAAGACACTCACCAAAGAGAATACCACAAAGATGGCAAATGAGCACAGGAAAAGATGTTCAACCTCATTAGTTGTTAGGAAATGCAAATTAAAATTACAATGAGAGATCACTGCACACCTATTAAAATGGCTAATACTGAGAAAAACAAAATTAAAAAATACTGACAATACCAAGTGCTGGTGAGGACACAGAACAACTGTACCTTTCATAGGCTGTGGGTGGGAATGAAAAATGGTCGGGTCAATTTGGAAACAGTTTGGCAGCTTCTTTTTACTTTTTTTAAATATTTATTTATCTACTATTTATTTATTTAGGCTGCAATGGCTCTTAGCTGCATCATGCAGGATCTTTAGTTGTGGGATGTGGACTTCTTTAGTTGCAGCATGCATGCGGGATCTATTTCCTCGACCAGGTATTGAACCCGGGCCCCCTGCATTGGGAACACAGAGTCTTACCCACTGGACCACCAGGGAAGTCCCTGGTTTGGCAGTTTCTAATGAAGTTAAACATACACGTCATATGACCCAGCAATTCCACTCCTAGATATTTACCAAGTTCACACAAAACACGTATGCAACTGTTTATATCAGCTTTACTCACAGATTGCCAAAGACTGGGAAGCACCCAGACATCCCTCCAGGGATGGTTGGACAGCCCGCTGTGGTCTGTCCACCCGCTCAGGAGGAAGAAAAGGTGAAATTGTGCACAACACAGAGGGATCTTAGAGGCTCGTACCAAGTGCAGAAGCCAGCCCACACGCTGTGGGAGCCACTCCACGACCTTCTCAAGGGCAGACCACAGAGCCGAGGACAGATGGGTGGTCTGCAAGGCAGGGGTGCCATTCCTGCCCCAGGGCCCAGCCAATGGGGCAAGGGGCCGACAGGGGCGAGGGGTTCCAGGCCTGAGGCTGTGAGAAGAGGGGCTCCCACTGGGGCCTGGGTCCCAGCTCTTCCTCAGGAGAAGGAAACTGTCCATCTTGGGAATGTCACTACCTGTACTGGGTTGAATAGTGTCCCCCGAAATCCATGTCCACACGGAACCTATGAATGGAAACTTTTTTGGAAATAGAGTCTTTGCAGATGTCATCAAGCTGAGGTCACACTGAGTGAGGGTGGCCCCCCATCCAGGACTGTCTTGATAAGGATTTGGAGGCAAACAGGGAGAAGCAGAGATTGAGGGGATACTGCCACAAGCCAAGGGACGGCAAGGGTACCAGCAACACCTGAGCTGGAAGGCTCAAGGACAGAGCTTCCCCGGGAGTCTTGGCGGGGGCGGGGGGGAGGGCAGCCCTGCTGACACCTTGATTTCGGACCTCTGACCTCCAGGATGGGGAGAGTGTGCGTTTCCGTTGTTTTAGGCCATCCCCCACTGCCGCCCCAGTTTGTGATAGTTGTGAGAGCAGCCCTAGGAAACGATGCACCATCAACAGCAACATACCTCCTCCCCCCACGGCCCCCTGTGCTCCCTGTGCTCCGGACGGTGCTCCAGACAGAAGCTCAGGGCCCCGCAGGTCTGACAACGTGGGCTTTTGCCTCTCAGACACCAGGCCAACAGGACACCATGGCCACTCAGCAGTGGTCTACCTTCTAGATTTTACTTCCAGATGGAGTTCGTCCACCTGAGAGAGAATTTAATATTCTTCACACTTATCAATTTATTTTTCCTGTTAATATAATAACTTTTAACCTTACATATCAGGGTCAACTAGAGTTTAATATGTGTAGTTACGATTCTACCTCTGTAAACTTTTTTTGCTTTTATTTTTAATCAAACAAAATGCCAGTCACCATAAGATTCAAATTCATGAGTAAACTCAGCTGAGTCACATTTAGGGGAGGGTAATCCATTAATTATTAGCTTCAAGAGGTTGGAATACACAACTCATATAAACAGAGAAACAGCCTGAGTGTCACTTTGGCTGAGGAAACCCCAGGATCAACAGCTTTATGGCACGGTCTCCCAAGAGATGGCCAGCAGCAGGTGGTTTCGGGTGGGAAAGGCCGGCATCTGGAGAAAGATTAAGAAGCCAGGCACAGAGTCCCGGGGCCGGAACTGCTGTGATCGGCTGCCGGGCACAGCACAGATGCCAGGACAGGTACCTTCGAAGACTGGGGGCCCTGACGTTTTCCATCTCTTGATTCTAGAAGCATGCCGATCTCTCTCTCTACCCGCCAAGTCTTAGAAAACAAGTCACGCTGTAAGGTCCCATTAACCAAAATCCCAGGTCTGTCGCACTCAAGTCAGAAGTCCCCACAGCAGCCTGAAGGTGACAGGCGCCTGGGTACCAGATTCTAGACTTTGCAACATGTTAAAAAGAGGTTAAGACCTGGAATGCCAAAACCACTTAAGAAAATACAAACCACAGGGCCAAATTCTCAGAAATGTAATTGATTACCATTAGGAAGTCCCCAAAAGGCAAAGCATGCTGTGGCAAAACTAAGACCACCTAAAAAGACAAGTTGTTCATATTAGCAGACTGATGAAATGCTGGAGGCATCTTAAGCCAGAGCGGCGCAGTCAGACCAGGTTCAGGAGCCCCTGGAGGCCCCGCAAACGGGTGGGTGGACAGGCAATCTTGGTCCTGGAGAGAAGGAGGGGGAAGGCAACCAGGTCAAGTGGGGAATTTGGTTGAGGCCTCCGAGGAGGCAAGCCCACTTCTGAAGAAGGTAAACCCTGAAGTTGTCACTGAAGCTATTATCTTATATCAGGACCCCTTTCAATTGTCTTGTTTGTGGATCTGACAAAATCTACATAACGGATATTTTTAGGTCCAAACCCCTCGGGTGCTGCAGCTCTTCTGCTTTTGCTTATACACAATTCACTCTCTGTAGCCAATGAAGCTAAAGAAGCCTGGAAAGTCTGAAACAAAGGTCCAAAACAATCTCTTAATGTGAAGTAAACCCACAGCCTGCAAATGCTTGGTGACACACCAGCCACTTCCCCATGCCTTGCTGCTTCTCTTCACCCCACACAACCAGCCACATCGAACCTGAGCTCCTGGGCCAGCAAGGAGTGAGCAGGTGCGGCTTGGCAGGACCCAGGCAGGACCTCGGGGCTGTGCCTGCCCAGCCGTGCTCACCCTGCAGCCACTCAGGCGTCCTGTGCCAGTGACAGAGGACACAAGGGGTGGTGGGTGGGCCTCTGGCCCCAGTAGCTGAGTCTCTGTCTGGGAGGAACCTGGGCTGGCCGGTTCTGAGTCCCTCCCTGCCTGTCCCCTGACATCAGGTTCGCCTTGGGCTGGGGGCTGCAGGGGTTAGAGGTGAGACTAAAGGGACCGTCACCACCGCAGAAAGGAGACCCCACAGGACACAGGGGAAGTAGGGCTGATTCAAGGGCTTTTAAAGAGAAAATCTGATATAAATGCAATTTTATCATTTTCAAATACATGGAAGTATTTATGACATAATTTAAAAAACCCAACGCATTAAATTTATTGAGTGCTCACAAGTGGTACCGAGGGAGGTGAAGGAGTTACACCAAGAAGAAGTAGGATAAAACACGACTCGACTCTCAGTTCAAACTTGAAAGTGATGACTTTATAAATCGTGTTTTGAATCTTAAAGTGGTTGCCCAGGAAACTGGCAGAGTAGCTTTAAGCTGCCTGCAGCAACTAGAAGGCAGCGGGAGAGTGCGTGAATCTCCTGGTGGAAAGACTGTCAAAGGTAAAGAGAAAGGACAAATAACCTGTCTCACGAGATGATTCTTCTATACTCTCAATAAGTGGGTGTTATTATTTTTATCTCTTGGCAAAAATGAAACTGAGAAAGAAAGATGGGATCTTCCTGCTGGGAAAAGGAAGCTGGAGAAATAGCCAAAAGAGAGTAGTCGGGGAAACAGTGAGTCTCCTGCTGGGAAAAAAACTAGGAGGCGAGAGATTGCAGCCTTTGGTGTCAGTTTGATCCACTTTCCTCTCCCATCACTAATGAAATGAACAAAATGTAGAAACTCGGCAATCAGGGAAGGAAAGGGTATGGACCTGGTGCCGGGAACACCCCAGATGGAGCCCAGGGGAGACCCAGGATTAACAGAAGGCAGAGCCCAGCTGCTGAGGGTTTCTTTCTTTCCTTTCTTTTTTTTCTTTTTTACATCGTGAAGTACCGAGCTGATCTCCCTGTGCTGTGCTGCTGCTTCCCACTAGCTAACTACTTTACATTCAGCAGTGTATATACTCGATGCTACTCTCACTTCACCCCAGCTTCCCCCTCCCACCCCATGTCCTCAAGTCCATTCTCTATGTCTACATCTTTATTCCTGCCCTGCAACTAGGTTCATCAGTACCTTTTTTTTAGATCCATATATATATGCATTAGCATACGGTATTTGTTTTTCTCTTTCTGACTTACTTCACTCTGTATGCCAGACTCTAGGTCCATCCATGACGCCTTCTTTCCACTTCTGCCTGGAGCAGGACTTTCGAGGGGAGAGGAGGCGGGACTGGGCACCAACCCACTGGACAGAAGTGAGGCTCCGGGGCCAGCAGGGGCCCGGCAGGACCAGGAGTGTGCACGTCACCCGTGGGAGGGGAGGACAGCTCCCTGGGCAATGGACCACCTGGCAAGGGGTCTGCGCAGCCCACACTCCCCCTCCTGCTCCTCCCGGAGCTCAGGTTACAGGACAGGGTCAGGAACCCAAGGGCCCCTCCCTCCATGAGTAGGCTGAGAGGAAAACAAAAGGTCCAGCTTGGAGAAGCCAGGCCTCACCAGACTCTGTCAGAGCACAGAATACGTGCAGGCGGATCTGCCTGGGTGTGAGCAAGACGCAGGGAAATGCAGCAGCGCCACCTGCAAGCACTGGGCAGACCCACCTGCAAAGGCGAAAGCATGCAGGTGGGAGGCTGTGTGGTCCTTGGGCCGCGACAAGGGTGACAGAGCAATGCTGGGAAAGGGGGTCTCCCACTGCATATCTACTTGGCAAAAAATGTGTCTTGACCCCTTCCGCCATCCCTCATCCCAGCGGGATGGCAGCCACCAACATCAGAGGTAAGACGGTGGAGCCTCAGGGGACAGCCCCACCCTGGGACAGGCAGAGACTTGTTCAACACACCCAGAGTCCCTGCCATGAACACCCATCATTTACTTGGACTGTGTTAAAATGAAGGGCTTCTGTTCTTAGAAATACTATTAATGGGGTGAAAGGCAACACAGACAAGCGTAGATACTCACAATACGTATTTCTGACAAGGGATTCACAGCCAGAATACATTTTTCAAACACTCCTACTGACCAGTAAAATAAACTCAACCTAATGAAAAATGGACAAAGGTGTTCAATCTCATTAGTCATCAGAAAAATGCAAATTCAACTACACTATACTTTCCAGACCAGTAAAATACTGACCAGTAAAATAAATTCAACCTATGAAAAACGGACAAAGGTGTTCAATCTCATTAGTCATCAGAAAAATGCAAATTCAACTACACTATACTTTCCAGAACGGCTAGAATACAAAACAGCAAGAACCAAACGTTGATGTGGATGTGGGCAAACAGAACTCCTGATCTTTGCAGTGAGAGCGTAAACTGAAAACAATTTTGGAGTATCTTCTTAAGTTAAACATATGCATACCATAATACTCGGCCATCCCAGGTTTAGGTCTATTCTGACAGAAACGCATCTTTTATACTCTAAAGACGCACAGTGGGAATGTTCACAGCAGGACGAATCACAACAGCCGGAAACTGGAAACCACAGAAATGCCAACCCCAGCATGATGGGTAAATAAACAGATCACAGTACGTTCACACCAGGGATATCATAAACCTTCCACAGCCATACACAACCCAGGAGAGTCTCACACAACAGGAGCAAGAGAAGCAGTCACATTACAGCTCTCACTTTTACACAGAATGGACGAGACAAAAGTGGCCCATGTTGTCAGAAGCCAGGCCAGTGGTGACGTTGCAGGGTGTCATGGCTGGGGGAGGGCTGGGGGCCCAGGGGCCTGTTGGTGTTGTGCTTCCTGGGTACTGGTTGCATGGGCGTGTTAGCTTTGTGAAAATTCACTGAGCTATGCAATTATAATAGGTACACTTACCTATATGTAAATCATACCTCCATAAAAAGTTTAAAAAGGAAGGGAAAAGAGATAGAACCTAACTTAAAAGGAAATATGACCCCAGGAGCAGAAGGAAATTCATCCCAGTTACTTCATGCAATGGAACAACCTAATAAAAACATGCTGTTGGTAAAATAAGAGTTCAAAGGAGAGTTTTTGTTTGTTTGTTTTTGCGGTACGCGGGCCTCTCACTGTTGTGGCCTCTCCCGTTGCGAGGAGCACAGGCTTCGGACACGCAGGCTCAGCAGCCATGGCTCACGGGCCCAGCTGCTCCGTGGCATGTGGGATCCTCCCAGACCGGGGCACGAACCCGTGTCCCCTGCATCGGCAGGCGGACTCTCAACCACTGCGCCACCAGGGAAGCCCCAAAGGAGAGTTTTTAATCTAATGAATTTTTAAAGAATTCTTTAAAAATTGAAAAAAAGGAAAATTGTAAAAGTAAGGAAAAATTAGACACCAAAAGGACATCAATACTGAATTAACAAATAAGTTAGAACAGCTAGAAACAGTTTGCTAAAATAAAAATTACCAATAAATAGGAAAGACTTGAGAGTACCACAGAAATGCAGAGAGAAAGACAAAAAGAACAAGGCACTTAGAAGACATGAATGGAGGACAGATAAAAACAGCCCAACGTAAGAATAATCAGTGTAGTAGGCAGAGTAATGGCCCACCCAAAGAGATCTGTGTCCTAATCCCCAGAATTTGTGGATATGTTAGGTTACATGGAAAAGGGGAATTAAGTTTGCTAGTCAGGGATGAATTGGGAGATTGGGATTGACATATATACACTAATATGTATAAAATAGATAAGTAGTAAGAACCTGCTGTATAAAAAAATAAATAAAATAAAATTCAAAAACAAAGTTTGCTAGTCAGGTGACCTTAAATTACAGAGATTATCCTGGATCACCCATCGGCCCCAATGTGATCACAAGGGTTCTTAAAAGTGGAGTGGGAGGCAGAGAGTCTACATCAGAATGAGGAGATGGGAGACATCTGCTGGCTCTGAAGGTGGGGGAGGACCCACAAGCCAAGAGACACAGGCGGATTCCAGAAGCTGGAAAAGGCAGGAAAACAGACTCACCCCTAGCACGTCCAGAAAGGAACGCAGGCCTGCCGACCTTGATTTTAGCCTATGAGACTGTGTTGACTACCTACCCCCAGAACTGGAAGAGAATAAATTTGTGTTGTTTCCAGACACTAAGTTTGTGGCAATTTGTCCAGCAGCCACAGGAAACTAATATAACTGGTGTCCCTGAAATAGAAACACCAATAAATGTAACAGAAGATGTTTTAAGGACATAAAATAAATTTCCCTCAAATTAAAAAAGAAATATGAAAATTGAAAGAGTACTCAGTGTACCAGGAGTTCAAAATGAAGCATTCAGCTCTGAGACATGGTCTGGTTAAGCTCATGAAATGAAGCAAGAAGAAGGAATCCGTCAGAAATTCATGAAGAAAATGCAAATCACCTACATGGGAAAAAAAATCAGCTGACTTCAGGCTTCCCCACATCCAATGGCAGAGGGCTGTGGAGCAATGCTTACAAAGGGTTGAGGGAAAGAAAACAGAAGCTAAGAATATTACACCCAACCAAGATATTGTTCAAAGATAAGAGTCAATGGACAGACACTGTCAGACATGAAAATGCGCAGGTAATACTCACGAGCCCTTCCTGAAAAATGATTGAAAATGAAATTAGCTAATTAGACAGCAAAATAAAAGGACTATCGGTGAGCACAGAGTTCTCTGAAATGTTGAATTAACACTGAGCAACTGTGGGCACTGTAGCTACGATACAGAATTGGGTGTTAGGAACCTGGGCAACGTGAATATAACAGCACAGGCCGAAAACTCAGGCGGCGGGTGGAGGGGGATGGGTCGTGAGACTGAAATGCCCTCACCTTTCCCGCCAGAAGCATGCACATTGTTTCAAAGTGAAACGTATCTTTAAAATAATAATGATGATGATTCCAATTTCTTACAATTTTTCATAATCTCTTTTCTTAATCCAAGAAGAATCTTTCCGTAAATCAAAAACCCACATAGGGCACATCTATCATACCGGGTCTTTTCCGCAGTGTCTCAAGCCAAGCTGATAACAAAACCTTTCGTGGAAAGTGTCTTTTTAGCCTAAATCCTCCCTCTGTGTCAAGGAAAAACCTTGGGAAGAAAGCGCTAACTAGTTGTTAGCAGTCTTGGTTCAGCACATAGAACGAAAGTAATGAAGCAGAAGCACCAAGCCTCTGCTCACACCAGCCAGAAGGACCTCCTTTTATAAACATCTGTCTACATTCCTCCTATTTGCCCCTGCACTGTTCACCTACTACAGAACAGAAAACGCTCCACAGCCTGTTCCCCCAAACATACACAGCGCTTTATTTGCTGAATGTTTTGTTACTCCACCTCTGGCCCATCCATTCACTGAGCCCCAGGCCCAGAGGACACAGCCGTGAAGGAAACAGACACAGTCCCCACCTCCCACCCCGTTGAAACCCAGCGCTGCGCTGTCCAGCAGAACTCTGCCGTCTCACAAGTGGCTGCCCAGCACTTAAAATGTGGCTAATGCACACTTTTAATTGTATTTCATTTTAACTACGCGTGCTTTAAATGTAAAAAGCCACACATGTGGTTAATGGCATCATCTTGGACGACATGGTTCTAGAATCAGAATCTGCATTTTCATAGGACTGGGGAGGAATCTTACTATGCACTGCAGTGTGAGGATGGATCCAGGTTTTCACCATCAGCTCATGCCGCCCATCTCGAACCTTTCCCAACTCAGTTTGCCACCCACTGTCTTCTCAATCCTACCCTGCCTGATCAGGACAGGAAGCACCCCCAGGCTGGCTTGAACATTAAGACTCCAGTCCCTGGGCTGCCCTTTTCGGCTCCCCAGGAACCAGACTGCAAGCCCAGGAGCAGCAGCGTCTGTTGGAAATGTGGCTCCCACCCCTGAGATGACAGCTCAAAGGTTTCCTTCCACAGCCACTCATTCTGCACCATCCAAGCAGCCTGTGGTGGGTAAAGACCTGTGGGACCGCAGGACACCTGGTTGTCCTCCCACCTCCTGGCCCAAGTTCCTGCCCACGCACTCTCCTCTTCGCCCCGCTTCTTTTCCTCTTAATGTCCACTCCCTCTCAAGGGCTGCTGCTCTCAAACTACAAACTTCGGGGACCCCCTGCCGGCTGCCCTCTGGGCGCTCTGGCTTCCCCTCACCCTGGAACCCACTCTCCTGCACTCTCTGTCGGTGCTTCCCTTCCTGCGCCCCAGGTCACGCTCCCTAGGGTCACTTGGGTTCCTTGCCCTCCCAGGCCTGTTTATCAGCGCAAGGAGCCCCTCTACACGTCACCTTGGAGAAGCCTCAAGACTTGTTCTCTGCGCCTTCTCTCCCTCCCCTTCCAACCGACCCACGAGCAGAGCCACCACCTGGGAGCCTGCACCCGCTGCGCTCCGATCCCACGCTCCTGTCCCCTCGCGCCAGCGCCGTACCCTCCACGCGTGCTTTCCAAACTAGTCGCGCACAAGTACGGCCTCCCTGCGGGGCAGCCCGGAGCAGCCCTGCAACCCCCTCTCCCCAAACCCGGGCTGCATGGCGGCACGCTCTCCTCCGCCTAGCCGTCACCCCCAGATCGGGAGGACCCCAGCGCCCTATCCAGCCGCTCGCTCCCGCCGCACGCGCTGCGTGCGCCTGTCCCAGCCCCACCCCCATGAGCTGCCTGGGTCCCCCACGTCCGGGGTTGGGCAGGGGGTGCAGCCTGGGCTGCCCGCGTAGTGCGGGCGGGATCCAGGCAGAGCCTGGACAGCCCTGAGCCCGGCGCTCCCTTCCCCGGGTCCGCGTCCCCTCTCTTCCCCGGTCCCCGCGCGTTCCACCGCCTCTCCTCCCCGCGCCTCCGCGACCTCGTTTTCTCTCCCAGGCCCCGCGACCCGCGTTCCCCTGGCCAGCCGAGCGCTCCCCTGGCCCGCCGAGCGCTCCCCTCCGGGACCCCGCGCCTCCCCGGCCTCCCCGGCCTCCCTTGCTCCCGTCTTCGGCTCCGCTCCCCGGGCCCGCGTCCCCTCTCCTCCTCAGCCCCCGCGCGCTCCCCCGACTCCTCCACTGTCCTCCCCGGCCTCGCTCCCGGACCTGCGCCCCTCTCCTGCCAGGTCCCCGCGCGCTCCACCCCGACTCCTTCCCGGCCCGGTGCTCACCCGCGGGGTGACCGTACGGGGACTCGGCCGCACCGTCCTGCAGGCTCGCCAGGATCTCGCCCTTGCCCACGTCGCTATCGCCCACCAGCAGGAACTTGAGCAGGAAATCATAGGCGCGAACCGGGCTGCCCCCAGTGCTCATCTTGCCGCACCGGCGCCCGCGCTCATGCCCGGCCCGCGGGACAGCTCAGAGGCGGCGGCAGGGCAGACCAGCGCCGCGCTGGCCCCGCAGTCCTTGGAGGGCTGCTGGCCCCGCGGTCCCTGATGCCTGACAGCTCGCAGCCCCGCTCTGCCCAGCCATTGGCTGGCCGCAGTTGCTAGGGCGGCTGAGCGTGCTCACTGGCTGGCTGCCCGTCCATCTCGCTTTCGTCTCCGCCTCCAGGCCTTTCCCCACCCGCCCCTCCCGGGAACTTACGGCCTCTGCCGCCAATGGTAGATGGAAGGCGGGGCCGGGGCGGGGCAGAGGACGGCGATGCTACTGCCACAGCCAATGGAGGTCCGGAGGCGAGGTGGGGCGGAGCCAGGGGAGGGGCGGGGAGGGGCTATCAGGGGCGGGTCGGTGTTCACGCTCCCGAGTGGGCCGACTGGCTGGGTGCTGGGGCTCGCCGCCCACTCACCCGGAGACTACGTTGGTCCGGGTGGGGGCGTCGCAAGGGCCGGTTCCGGTCGCAGACGAGCGGCAGGAGACCCGGTCCAGGTCACCTGGTGTCGAGGACCCGTGTCCCAGGCGAGCCCAGGCTCGCGGTCTCTCCCACGGGTACTCCCACAGCACCACGCAGAGTGATGGGTGAGTGTGCTTGTGTGAACGCGTGCACGTGTTCGTGTGTGTCTATGTGCGCATCCGCGTGTCTCTGTGTGCGTGTGTGCATGCGTCTGCGCACCTCTTCCTGTGTACGTTTGCAAGTGCTTGTGTGTGCGTCCGTGCAAGTGTCTGCAGGTGCTGGGGTAGAGGACCAGGTGGGGACCCTCCAGCTCCCAGGCTTCTCTCCGGGTCTAGGGAGCAGTGGGCGCCAGGCAGGGGCCTGTCTTCTGCGCTGGGTGTCTGACTAGGTGCGCGATCGTTTACGCGCGGAATCCAGGCAGCTGCACGCGGCGCGCGCCGGCGTGGTGGCGCTCACTGTCCGGAGACGCCACCCTGGGGGCTTCATCGTGAGGCTCGCTGAAGAACTGGCGTCCAGCGGCTGGGAGGCCCGCGGCCCTAGCCTCTCCCATGCCATCCCTCCACCCAACGTTGGAGAGAGCCCTCTGCTCGTGGGCAGGGAACTGCTTTAGGCCCCTCTTGGGGGGTGGGGGCAGAGGAGAGATAAAGGAAGAAGAATTACAAAAGCAATTGTTTAAGATTTTTATCGTTGTCATTTGCACTTCTTTGGACCTAAAAACGGGTTTACTTTGGAATGCTAGTTTAGTTTACAACACCTATTGCTTATTGATTGATTAGTTGGTTTATGTACTGGTGAAGCCACTATTTAAAAAAAAAGCCTAAGATAAAAGAATGGAAAGTGGACACTGGAAAAATATGCAGGAGGTGGAATTTTGTCCCCAATCCTACCCTTGCAAAAACGAAACCAAAAAGCTCAGAGGAATTTCTTCCCATCTCCAACTCTTGACTCCATGGTCCCAATCAGCTGAGAGCCACTTAACCATTACCTAGTTAAGCAGGATACCTCCTTCTGCTGGACCTCCCAAATAAAAGTAACTACCTAACAGGATTATATCCACATATGGATTTCCATATTCCTGCCTTAGGATAAAATAAGGCCCACCCAACAGTGCCTGGAGTGTCTCCACCAGAGGTGTTTATTTCACAAGCCAAAAGGAGAAGGGTTCCCACCACAGGAGCTCCCAGCCTCCTGGGGGATGGTTCCATGGTGAGACACTGACCTCTGCCCCCCAAATTTCAATAAAAGTTCAGGCAGAAAGTGGAGGAATATGGCTGCCACTTGCCCATCTGCCAATTCAAGGCCAGGCTTCCAGTCCCATCTACCTCTTACCATTGGAAAATTACTCCCTGTGGCCAGGCTGAAATCTGCTCCCCGAACATCTCCCCTTGTCCTGGGGCTGCTCCAAAGGTCAGGCCAAAGTAAATGCCCACAGCCCCTGCTAGCCCAGGCACTGACTGGGAACAATTCAAGTAAAACAGAAGGGCAGACAGGATCATTTAAAGATGCTTCTCCATGGGCTTCCCTGGTGGCGCAGTGGTTAAGAATCCGCCTGCTAATGCAGGGGACGGGGTTTGAGCCCTGGTCTGGGAAGATCCCGCATGCCGCAGAGCAACTAAGCCCGTGCGCCACAACTACTGAGCCTGCGCTCTAGAACCTGTGCTCCACAACAAGAGAAGCCGCCGCAATGAGAAGCCTGTGCACCGCAAAGAAGAGTAGCCCCCGCTCGCCGCAACTAAAGCCCACGTGCAGCAACAAAGACGCAAAGCAGCCCAAAAAAAAAGAGATGCTTCTCCATGGATAAGATGTAATCAGAAGGTGAAGCAGTATAGACACACTTTGGAGGACAGGGGAGAGGCCATTGTGCTGTTGTTCAAGGAGGCTGGAGGGGCAGCTGGCCCTTTACTGGATCCTTGACTGTCATTTGTGCTTTTCTACAACACACCACCCTGGTCAAGGCTCCAGAAATCCTAAAGAATTCATTGAAATCAAACTCCTTACAGTTGGAGATTGGCACAACATTGTAAATCAACCATACGTCAATAAAAAATAAAACTAAATTAAAAAAACCCCACAAAACTCCTACAGTTGGTTTTTGTTAATACAGCACCAGGCCTCCAGCTGCTCTTAAGAAAAACAGTTTTTTGAGGCCATAGTCTTCCTTCTTCAAAAATCAGGAAAAGCCCCCTTCATCAAACACTTGATCTCTTTCAAGTGGAGATAGAACGAACCCTATAACTACAAGATGTCAAAGATCCACCAGTGGTGTAGAGTGGCCAGAATGGCGTCATGGCATGCCATCCCAATTTCATTAGCTGCTTCAAGCTTCTTTCTGTATTTCTAAATAACATGCATTGTTTATCCTGATGCTAAAAGCTATCCTGCTCAGCCTTGAATGTAATACTGTAGTGGAAAACTGGAGACACATGTTCACCATATACTACATGATGGGGGTTATCCCAAAAAGATGTACTGAAGTCCTGTCCCTGTTACCTGTGAATTTGACCTTATTTGGAAATAGGGTCTTTGCAGATATAATCAAGATGACGTCATTAAGGTGGGCCCTAACCCCATATGACCATGAGGGAGTCCACGGACCATACTTGAACATCACTGATCTGAGCCTGCCTGTCTCCTGGCTCTAACCAGTGTAGGTGTGGCCTATCATGTGACTTTAGCAAAGGAACATGAGGGGTGTCTGCTGGGGCCTTCAAAAAAGGGGCACCAGGGAGCAAGTCCCTTCTCAACTTCTGTATGTTTTTGTCAGGGGTGTGACAGCCGCAGCTTGTGACCACGAGGGCATCATGAAGTCTCACCTGTGGCCCTCCTGCTATGGCCCTCCTCTTGTCATGTGACGAGCAGTTTCATGGCCGTAGCCACCTGCAGATGGATGTTCTGTTGCTGGAAGTTAAAATAAGCCTCAGTAATACGCGCAGTATCTAGTTGTAGCGTTTTCCTTTGGGGCAGGGCATCATTTTTCTTTTTCAGAATTCTTCCAGGGTTAGTGGGTGTCCTCTCTGCCCATCCATGCGACCCCCTCACACTCTGACTCCTTGCATCACCTCACCCCCACCCGACCATTATCTGCCCCTTACCCTCATCTGATCCTACCCTGAACTTCACCCAACCCTGACCTGACCTTGACCTGGCCCTCACCTGACCCCCTCACACCTCCACCCTAACTGCAGTTCCACTGAGCAGGTGACGGTACCACCCACACAGCTGACCTCGTCCCTCCTTGAAGAGCTGCGCTCCCTGGCCTGCCCCGCCACCGTGCTCAGGCGGCTGCCTGCAGGCTCAGCTCCGTGCTCGGCTCATCTCTGACGCTTTGCTGGGGACACCAAATAAAGCATTTCCGGAATACGTGATGCCACTTCAACCCTCTGCTTCACGCGCACTTGCGCCTTCCCAGTCGCTCAGCGCCCACGGTGACACCGCCCCCCAGGAAGCCCTCCTGACCTGCATTGGGGCTGCTCCTGGATATCCTGTTTAATTAAAACGATCCATTGCACACCCGTCATCTCCTCAAGCAGTGCCAACTATCCACAGGACGGGGAAAAGGCCAAGCTTTTTCCAGAGAACTACTCGAGAGTCACCGGTTCTCCTGGAAATGAACTTTGACTCCCTATCCACACTGCCTTGGCATAACAGAAAGGTGAGAGGTTCACTTGCAGTCTTGTTTTCCTGCCTAGCAGCTAAGTTTTCACCGTCCTATAGGGCATTAACCAGCTTGGTATCTAACTCATTGGTCCTGTTTTGGCATTCCTTCTCCCACTGACTGCATAAGGTGGGGTTTTAAATGCTTTTGTGGAATTAACTGTGGAAACCTCAGCCACAGCTGGAGTCTGGGAAGGCCTGTGGGGGAGCTCTCACGCCTGGTACGCGAGCCTGACTCCTAACAGGAAGCACAGCTGCCTCTACTTACTATCCAGCAAGAGGAAGAAATCTCTCCGCCCAGACAGCCCAGCCAATCAGAGGCCTTCACAGACCAACCAATGGGAAACCTTCATACTTTGGACTCCCAGCTCCTCCAATGGACTCTGGTTATCACAGCCCCCTTCCCGCTCCACTCCCCTTCTCCTATAAAAGCGAGTTCCCTTCCTTGTGCTCTGGATTTGCCTCTGGTACACGGTAGCCTCCGTTTTCCGACTTGCAATTTCTCTGCCTATTCCCAAATAAACTGGCTTTTGCTGGTAAAATAACTGGCTATTATTAAAGTTGACACTTTTCAAGCCAGCTTTTGTCTTTCCAGATCCCTCATTAATGAGCTAAATGAAACCTTGTCACGTGTTCACCTCCCATTTATGTGAGAATAATGTTTCTAAGGATTTGAAAATGTGATTATACCTAGGGGAGAAGGCAGGTTCCTGACGCAGAGTGAGGCCCGAAGTGCTCAGTGAGTTGGAAACAGCATCTTCCATGTCTCCCCAGCCATTGAGAGTGTGACAGTGGGACCTTTTGGAAGCCAGTTGCCCCAAGCCTGGGTCCCTGGACGCTCTCACCCTGTCCCAGAGTCCCACCCGTGGCGCTTGTCACCCTGCCCTAGACTGCATGTCAGGGTAGAGCCTTGTGTCCCCTCAATGCAGAGGGGGCCGCTCTGCATCTCACAAACACTGGGGCTGCATGAGGACTTGGACTTAAGGCAGGTGGTGGGCTCTCTCAGAAGAGGACCCACACCCCTTTGCCCAGCTCTTGCTTGCATGTGGTGTCTCAGTGAGAAGCCTCCCCAGCCAGGCCGGGCTGCTGAGGACGGGAGTGTGTGCGTTGGCTGCAGAAAGGGTGTAGTTGGTCTCATGTCCGTTAGACACCTGAAAGAAGCGGTCCCTTCATCCTGACCGCCCTGGGTCATCACAATCCTGAGATCCAGAGCAGAGGCCAGAGAGGCCGACTGGGACCCAAGGCAGTGAATGCAGGAGGGACCTGCAGCCGGCCCCCCGCCCCCCCATCTCCCCTGTTTTACTCTGAGCACAGAGTCCAAATGAACAGGAGCTGGGGATTACCATGCACCCTTGGCTGCGGTGAGAAGACCCAGCCTCCCACTGGGCACCAGGGAGCAGCGGGGAGCAACATGGGATGCACTGTAGCCCAGCTCCTCCAAGAGGCGGGCCAGCCAGGTGCTCTGCAGAAGGAAAAAAAAGTATGCTGTTTATTGAAAAAGAACATTCTCATCCTGTGCCAAACCCACCACTTCTTCCCCTCTTGACTTACAGAAAATAACCCTACTCAACCCAAAAGCCTGAAAAACATTTTTCAGAGAAAATCTATTTGTCCAGAATGCCAGAGGAAGAAAACAAACAGCTTCTTTTGTGTGAAACTTTACCCTCAACCTTGTGCTTTTAAGTGAATGCTCACACACATTTGTGCTTCCTGACGTTTCAACGAGTCATCTCCAATTTTTGCATTAAAATCTCCACATGACACACAGAGGGATTTAGGAAAATATATTTAGAAATGTCAGAGCCAGAAAGATTGTTTCAAAAACTCAGCAGACCCTAAACTTTAGGAGTATTCAATAGGGGACTTCCCTCATGGTGCAGTGGTTAAGACTCCGCACTCCCAATGCAGGGGGCCAGGGTTCAATCCCTGGTCAGGGAACTAGCTCCCGCATGCCGCAACAAAGATCCCACACACAGCAACAAACATCCTGCGTGCTGCAACTAAGACCGGCACAGCCAAATAAATGAAAATAAACGTTAAAAAAAAAAACCGAGGGGCTTCCCTGGTGGCGCAGTGGTTGAGAGTCCGCCTGCCGATACAGGGGACACGGGATCGTGCCCCGGTCTGGGAGGATCCCGCATGCCGCGGAGCGGCTGGTTCCGTGAGCCATGGCCGCTGAGCCTGCGCGTCTGGAGCCTGTGCTCCTCAACGGGAGAGGCCACAACAGTGAGAGGCCCGCGTACCGCAAAAAAAAAAACAAAAAAAAAAACACAACCCAAAACAAATTATCAAAAAAATTAAGCAAAACAAAACCAAAAGAAGTATTCAATAGGATACGTCTGGTTTTACAAGTAAACTTGCCTTTTTACGGTACTCAAGACTATGAAATATTTGCAAGAAAAGTTAAACATTTTTAAAGATCTTGGGAATTCCCTGGCAGTCCAGTTGTTAGGACTCCCCGCAGTCACTGCAGAGGGCACGGGATCCATCCCTGGTCCGGGAACTAAGATCCCGCAAGCCGAATGGCATGGTCAAAAAAAAAAAAAGAAAAAATCTTCCCTCTCTTTAAACTCCTTTGTGCAAATGCCTACTTTCTCTTCCATATCATCTCATTTTCCTTCCCAGTTGGATAAAAAGTACCAATATAGGGACTTCCCTGGTGGCACAGTGGTTAAGAATCTGCCTGCCAATGCAGGGGACACTGGTTTGAGCCCTGGTCTGGGAAGATCCCACATGCCACGGAGCAACTAAGCCCGTGCACCACAACTACTGACCCTGTGCTCTAGAGCCCGTGAGCCACAACTATTGAGCCCATGTGGCACAACTACTGAAGCCTGAGAGCCTAGAGCTCGTGCTCTGCAACAAGAGAAGCCACTGCAATGAGAAGCCCACGCACTGCAAGGAAGAGTAGCCCCTGCTTGCTGCAACTAGAGAAAGCCTGCATGCAGAAACGAAGACCCAATGCAGGCAAAAATAAAATAACTAAATAAACAAATAAATAATTTTTTAAAAAAAGTACCAATATACAGCAGTATTCACTTGGTTTGAGGAGAACTGTGATGTATATGGGCTGTTTTTATTTTATCAGCCACTCTGTGGTCAGCCCCCATTAGAGGATGATGGGGTGGGGCAGAGCTCAAGCCTACAGGGACAGGGGACTTGGGTGAGGTCAGAACACTGACAGCAGCCATGTCCTTTGGGGTTCACACCCACCTCTGTGCTGTACGTTGGCGACATCTGCAGCTACTTGCATTTCATGACTATTGAGACACTTGGGCTCAGTTCCACTGGGGACCTGGGGGGGGTATGGAGGACATTGGGTTTGCCCACCCCAGCACTCCCCACTGCCGTCCCCAGGCAGAGGGTCCTGGATGCTGCCACCCACACGCACAGGGCAACAACTGTGTCTGCCTAGTTTATTTTAACTTTTTGTCTGCATAACCTGCAATTGTCTCTTTGTGTGCGGGTCTCATGATGTTTTCTCCAGGAAGAAGAAAGATTTTTGTCATGCCTTTTTTTCCCTGAAACCACCAGACTCTGTCCAAACGTAGGCTGTCAGGTCCCCAGAGGAGGCCCAATGGGTTGGGATGTGTGAACACTTGTCTGTAGGACTACTACAGATGCGCCCCATACACCCAGGCATTCTGATGAGGCCCAAGGCACATGGTTCCCATGAGAAACACACAGTGTTGGTAACCAGATGCTGGTCAGCAAGTGTTCCTTACAGAAGAGGGCTTCCCATTGTCCAGCAGTCTAAGAAAGCCAAGTTATCCCAAGCTGCACCCCCTCAGTTACAGCCCTCACAGACTTGTTTCCCCTCCACACTTCCAGAGCTAAGCCCCCAGCACATCCTATCAGAGGCCAGCCTGGCCCTGCATACTCACTTTGCCCTGGCAGATTTAACATGGGTTGTGGGCATGTTTCCAAGCCAGTCCAGGGCTGGTGGTGACTCCCTCAACCTCAGAAGTGACTGAGATCCACGTAAACATCTTCCAGGGAACCCAACTCCCGCCCAAGGGCAGATCCCCCAAACACCCCACGGGCACTTCCCCGGCACAAGGAGCAGGTGACAAGATAGTCGTCAGAGTGGAAAGCCGTGGTGCTCTCAGCCAGTTGTGGGTAAATGTATATGACTTGTGCAAGTGCACAAACACATAGGACCATGAGACCCCCAACAGGACCACTTGTGTGCCGAAGTGTATGTCTTCACCAGCTGGAGCTGCCATGACAAAACACCACAGGCTGGGGGGCTTAAATGACAGAAATTTATTTCTTGCCATTAAGGAACTAGAAGTCCATAATAAAGATGCTGGCTGACTTGGTTCCTGGTGAGAACCCTCTTCCTGGCTTGTAGACAGCTGCCTCTGGTTGTGTCCTCATACAATGGACAGAGTAGCAAACTCTCAGGTGTCTGTCTTGGAAGGGCACTAATCCCATCAAGAGACCCCAAACTCATGACCTTATCTAACCCTAGTTACCTCCCAAATACCCCAAATATCTCCAAATACCTTAACTAACCTCCAAATAACTTCACAGTGTGGGGGGGGGGCGTTAGGGCTTCAACATATGGATTTGGGGGAACACAAACATTCAGTCCACAACAGGTCCCATTGTGGTGAGGGGCCCTGGGCCCACCCAGAGCAGGAACGAGTTTCAGAGTGGGGAGCTCTGCCTACCAGACAGCCTAGACTGGGAGGTGTGTGCCTGCTGTACCTCAGCTGGCCTTTTCCAGGGCCCTCAAATGGTCTTGGGGTCTAGAGCAGGGTGTCTGAACCTAGGCACTCTTGACCCTTGGGTTCAGATTGCCTTTGTGGTGGGACTGTGCTGTGCATTCCCTGATGCTGAGCAGTGACTCCGGGAGAGCGAGGAGGAAGGTCTGCCCGTGGCTCTGCATGGGGCAGAGAGGAGGCGCCACAGGTTGGGAGGTCATCAGGACTTGGAAGCGAGGATCCAGAGTGTCCAGGCCTGTGGCCGGTGGACAGTGAGGGAGTCTCAGGGTGTCTGTGATTGGCCCACTTTGAGAAGTGGGGGTGTCATTCCTGCTGACACCAAGGAAACAAGGGCTCAGGGAGACCTTCATGGCCAGAGGTCCTGCCTGTGGCTTCCATTGCTGGAGCTGGTCAGTGTGGCAGCCTAGACCTGGTTTTGTTTTGTTTTCCTTTTTAAAGTGTGCTAAAATATACATAACATGCAATTTACCATTTTATCCATTTTTAAGTGTACAGTTCAGTGGCATTAAGCACATTCACATTGTTATGCAGCCATCATCACCATCCATCTCCAGAATTTTGTCATCTTGTAAAACAGAGACCCTCGGACTTCCCTGGTGGTGCAGTGGTTAAGAATCCACCTGCCAATACAGGGGACATGGGTTCGAGCCCTGGTCCGGGAAGATCCCGCATGCTGTGGAGCAACTAAGCCCACGCACCACAACTACTGAGCCTGCGCTCTAGAGCCCACGAACCGCAGCTACTGAAGCCCGTGCGCCTAGAAGCCCATGCTCTGCAACAAGAGAAGCCACCGCAGAGAAGCCCGCACATCACAAGGAAAAGTAGCCCCTGTTTGCCACAACTAGAGAAAGCCCGCACACAGCAACAAAGACCCAACGCAGCCAAAAAGTAAATAAATTAATTTAAAAAAGAAATACAACACATACTTGTAAGATATATTAAAAAAAAAAACAAAACAGAAACTCTGTCCTCATTAAGCAACATCTTCCCATTCTGCTCCCCCCAGCCCCTGGCACCCACCAATCTACTTTCTGCCTCTATGAATTTGACTACTGTAGGGATCGCATATGGAATCATACAGTATTTATCTTTTTGTGACTAAATTATTTCACCTAGGGCGTCTTCAATGTTCACCCATGTTGTAGCATGTGTCAGAATTTCCTGCCTCTTTAAGACTGAATAGTATTCCATTGTACCGATGGACCACATATTGTTCATCCATTCCTCAGCTGATGGACATTTAGGCTTTTCCACCTTCTGGCTGTTGTAAATAATGCTGCTGTGAACATTTTTGTACAAGTTTCTGTGTGGACGTGTGTTTTCATTTCTTTTGGGTACACAGGTAGTAGTGGAATTGCTGGGTCATATAGTAAGTATCATGAGTGCTTGAGGAACTGCCAGACACTGGTATCATTTCTGAAGCACAGAGCTCATTATGAAGTTTGTGCTGCATCCGTGTGGCATTGTGCAGTGGCCTCTGGCCCAGAAGACCATTGTGGGGTGTCCCCTACTATGGAAGATGGAGGAGAGAAGGAATGTCTGCCGTTGCCGGGTGATATGCAAGGAATCTTTTTAAGCCATTTTATGCCATTGACTATGGAAAAGTATTTCTCAAGTTTCTTTCTCTGATGCTCAAATAAAAATAGACTGAGGAACTAAAAAGGGACTGACCGTATTTTCCCCAAAGCCAGGCACTTGCACACACCAGTTAACTCTTACTTCTCTCCCCTGCTGTCAAGAAGTAAATAGAAACTAACAGCTGAGCACAGATTCACACTGGGTATATATTTGATGATGACTCACCAAGAATTCACAGCCAAGGTGCCAGTTGTTCTTACGCTGTAGAAAGAAACCCTATTTTAGGTAAAGCTGTAACCTCACGGATGCCCCTAGAAAGTTCCAGAGCCACAGAGACAAAATCCGTTTAATGTAGGTTTTGAGTCAGAGCTTCGCTCCGCCCACGCAAATGTTCGAAGCCCCGCCCACTGACCTGCCCCCGCCCACTCCCTGATCATACCCCGTGCACCCACTGCTTTGCCTAGGCTTCCGCCCCGCCCCGTCCCAGAGCGGCCCCGCCCCTCCGCCCGCTGCCATACCTCCAGGCCCAGGTGTGCTTGGGCCTCCAGAGGCTTGTGTCCCTCTCTGGCCGCCTCCGGGCCAGGCTCCTGCTTCTGCACTGCCCCTCTCGGCTCCTACAAGACAATAGCCCAACGTCATCATTCTCAGGACCGTTCACATCAGGCCCACCCGGTGGAGGCATGGAGGGGACACTTGGGGCTCCCCTCTGCCCCCTCCCAGTCCTGGCTCTCTGGCCCAGAGCTGCCCACAGCTCCTACACTCAAACTTGGTGTTTGGAGGACCTGGAACCCTCCTCTGTTGTCAAGGAGAGAGGCTTTGGATAAGAAATATATTGGGGGCCAAGGTGGAAGCTCTTGAAATGTAAGCCAGGTTCTCCTTCACAATAATTCCGGAGTTACACCAACTGGAGCAATCCTGGCTCTCCCGTGGCAAGTAAGCCCGGCCTCGGAAGAAGGGGAAGCTCCCATCTGTCCACACTCCCTAGAAAAGAGCCTCCACCCTTTACCCGGGGAGGTCTGTGGCTGAGTCCCAGAGTAAGGGTCTCTGCGGGTACCTGATGGAGGCCTCTGTCTGGAGACAGGCAAGGGAACACGGGGGCTGAAGGAAGGGAGCTGGACACCAGAGTGGGGGAGTGAAGGAGGGGCTGCGTGGGTGGGAGAGCAGGGACACTCATTTCCCGGCTGGGAAGGAGTCAGTCGTGGGCACTCTCACCCACTCTGCTCTTGCAGTTAGGACTATGCTGAGAGCGGCAAAGCAGGAGGCCCTCGGAGGAGAGGGCCCCGCCGTGGGCAGAGGCCTCAAGCGCCTTGAGGTGGGTGGCAGGACCCCGAAGGACACGTGCAACCCGGAGGACAGGGAGGGCTCCTGCTAATGCAGACCTCCGAGGCCCCCCTGAAAACTGACCACCCTCTTGGGAAGTGGGTGGGGCAGAAGGGTTACTGGTGTCTGGCCCCCAGTAGTGTCTGATTAGGAGACCCACCTGGGGAGTGGTTTTGCAGACTTTGAGGTGGGAGGGTGTTGAAGACTCCTGAGGTGGAATCCTGACTCATTTTCCAGCTGTGCGACCTTGGGCGAGCAATCACTCTCCTGGGCTTTAGTTTCCCTGCTTTTTTTTTTTTGCAGTACGTGGGATCTCATTGTTGTGGCCTTTCCCGTTGCGGAGCACAGGCTCCGGATGCGCAGGCTCAGTGGCCATGGCTCACGGGCCCAGCCGCTCCGCGGCATGTGGGATCTTCCCAGACCGGGGCATGAACTAGTGTCCCCTGCATCGGCAGGCGGACTCTCAACCACTGCGCCACCAGGGAAGTCCTCCCTGCTTCTTCTTCTTCTTCCTTTTTTTTTTTTTTTGGCCGTGGCCCACGGCTTGCAGGATCTTAGTTCCCCCACCAGGGATTGAACCCAGGCCGTCGGCAGTGAAAGCATGTAGTCCTAACCACTGGACCATCAGGGAAGTCCCATTCCCTGCTTGTGAGACTTCCTCGAGCCTCGCACTTCACAAGTGTTTGGGGGAGGTGGCTGGTACACAGCAAATGCCCAGTAACATCATCGGCTGAGTCCCTGTGGAGTGTTGATGGAGCCTCCACTGGGCACCCTTCACACTCCCACACACTATGGTCCAACACGGTTTTAACTTTCCACGTTGCAGCAGCTCACCCAACTCATTCTTTGTCAGTAGCGCATCACGTGCGTCGCAGGGAGAGGTGAGGTGCAAATATGCTGCCAGTAGTCACCCCCGCCACGCCAGCCACTTCTGCCACCCCAAACCCAGTGCCCCAGGCTCCACGGCAGTGGCTGCGCTGTGAGGAGTGAGCCTGGGGCTTGCCATAGAGAGTGGACAATTGGGTTGGGGTACACATGTGCCCATGTACACACGCACAAGGCAGGCCACAGACAGAGGAGCAGACAGGGTCTGAGAGAGGGGGGTTGGAGCCCTCCTCAGGAGGATGACCTCAGGACACAGGGAGAGAAAGCCATTTGCAGAAGAGGAAGAAGCCGGAAGAAAGGAACACCAAGAGATTGCAAGGGCAGGATGCCACAAAGCAGGATGTTTGACTCAAAGGTGAGAGTATCTGGAAATGTATGGAAGGGTTGAGTTAGCAAGGCCATGAACCCATCTTCCACCACAGAGCAATGTGGGACATTTTCTCATGGATGAACAAACACATACGAACAATTAGCCTTTTATCTAATAAGTAATATTTCTGTTTCAAATATCAACACAGATTTTTAAAATAACGTTGGCTTAAAAAGTACATGATGAAATTTAGATCTTTATATTTGATTCAGGAAAATTAGACTTGTAGAAATAAGGGCTCCAGGAGAGCATTCATAGCAGTAGGTGCATAGTCAGCAAAACGTTATGTGTACAAAAAAAATGGACTGCAGTTAAACTGATGTGATGAAAATAATTTCATTCAAATGAAAATTGAAAAAATAATCTATAAACCATTTCAATGAGGTCAGAACTTAAATTGGCTTGATAAAATTCACTCTTGAAAGTAATTTCTCAGCAAAACCTTAACTAGTGGTGGCATAGTTTTGATGAAAACTTTCCTGTTCATGGCATGAAGTTAAAGTGGCTGAGACCACAGATAAAGATAGGGTATAACAGGCCTTCACCCTGCACGTTACCATGCCACCTTAGACAGATGTTGTGATTCAGGTGCCCCATGACCTTTAGAAAATTAAAAAATTCTCCTCACTGTCCTCTGAAGTGTTAATTAGCTCATCTGCTACCATTTGTAGATTTTCATCTGCTCATTTTTGCTTTTTAAAATTGTGAAATACAATATACATATGGAAAATTGCAAGAAAACACATGTGTACCACTTAATAAATAATTATAAAGTGAACACTTGAGTTGTAAATCACCCCCCAGGTCAAGAAATACAGCATGGCCAGTGCTCCAGAAACCGTGCACTTTCCTCCCTGATACAACACCCTCCCTCCTGTGTGACAGCAACCGCTGTCTCGGGGCTGGGCTCCCTCAGAAGCAGACAAGGTACAAGTGCAAGCAGCTTACATGAGGGTGACACTGGAAAGCTTTTGTGGGGATAGGGAAATGAGGTAGGAGGTCAGAAAAGGGTGTTTGGGTGACTGGAGTGCATCCCTCTGGGGAACTTCAGCAGCTGGGCAGCCTCAGAGACAGGTGCTCCTGGGGATGCTGCACTGGGCCAGCATCAGGGGCAGAGAAAACTCTCCCAGAGTCCCAGAGAACTGGGACTCTGGAATCCCTGGGCTGGCCGGCAGGGGATCAGTGAATGTTGAAGGCACATGGGTGGGGTACCAATAATATCTGTTCCAACCACCATCCTGACTTTTGTGAAAGACCTTGGTGGTATGGATTGAATTATGTGCCCTCCACTACTCCCCCATCTATATGTTGAAGCCCTAATCCAAAATGTGACTGTATTTGGAGATAGAGCCTTTAGCTAGTCAATTAAGGTTAAATGAGGTCATAGGATGGGGCCCTGATCCAATAGGACTGGAGTCCTTATATGAAGAAGAGACACCAGCGCTCTATGGAATTAGTTGATTTTTTCTTCTACTAATAGGAAAGTTAAGAAATCTCTTTTTTTAGTGAATACCCTAGAAATTACAATATGCATGTTTAATTTATCAAAGACTGAAAATAATCATTACTTTTACCCTTCTCTGGAGCAACAAAAAGACATTAGAACAATTTACCCCTTTAAAGTACAAAGATAATTTTTTTTGAAGTATAGTTGATTTACAATATTGTGTTAGTTTCTGGTGTACAGCAAAGTTATTCAGTGATATATATATATATATATATATTCTTTTTCAGATTATTTTCCATTATAAGTCATTATAAGATATTGAATATAGTTCCCATTATTATTATTTTTTAAATTTATTTATTTATTTTTGGCTGCGTTGGGTCTTCATTGCTGTGCATGGGATTTCTCTAGTTGCGGCAAGCAGGGGCTACTCTTCATTGCGGTGCGTGGGATTCGCATTGCAATGGCTTGTCTTTGTTGAGGAGCACGGGCTCCAGGCGTGCGGGCTTCAGTAGTTGTAGCACGTGGGCTCAGTAGTTGTGGCTCGAGGGCTCCAGAGTGCAGGCTCAGTAGTTGTGGCGCACGGGCTTAGTTGCTCTGCAGCATGTGGGATCTTCCCAGACCAGGGCTCGAACCCGTGTCCCCTGCATTGGCAGGCGAATTCTTAACCACTGCACCATCAGGGAAGGCCCCAGATATCAATCTTTTCAAAGTAATCTGACTTTTTAAGAAATTTCCTGTTTCTTTGGTATTCTGCAATTTCATTGTTATTAGTCCAGATGTGAACTTCCTTTAATTTATCCAGCTTGGATCTGAGGGTTGGTGTATTTCATCAGTGCTAGAAAATTCTCAGCCATTTTCTCTTTAATTGTGGCCTCTGCCCTTCCCCTTTTCTGGAACTCCAGTGAAATGTCTACTAGAACTCACTATTTTCCATGTTTCTTAGTCTCACCTGTAATTTCCCTTTAGTCTGTTTGTACCACATTTTGCATCAATTCTCTGACATCCTCCAGTTAACTAATTCTTTCCTGTGTCTAATCTGTTGAACCTGTTCATTAGGCTTTAAATTTTTATTTTATTATTTTTAAAATATTTATTTATTTATTTGGCTGTGCTGCGTCTTAGTTACTGCATGAGGGATCTTCGTTGCTGCATGCAGGATCTTCAGCTGTGGCATTCAGGGTCTTTAGTTGCAGCATGCGAACTCTTAGTTGCAGCATGCAGGTTCTAGCTCCCTGACCAGGGATCAAACCCGGGCCCCCTGCATTGGAAGCATGGAGTCTTAGCTACTGGACCACCAGGGTAGTCCCTAGGCTTTAAAATTTTAAATATTATATTTTTAATTTCTAAAAGCTCTTTTTGGTTTGTCAACAAAAAAATTAATCAATAACCGATCTAAAGAGGAAATAGAGAATTCTAATCGAGCCAACCTGAGGATTATAATCTGGGAGAGAGTCTTTAAGAAATCTCTGAGGACTGTTCCACCTGTTAGAAGTTGAAGGCACAGTCAGATACATTTTTGAGACAAAGGATCGTACATCAAAATGACACACTGAAATTTTACATAAACATTACCAAAGATATATAGTCCAGATCTGCATGTACAGGCAAGCAGTAGGTCACTATGATCCCTTACAGAATTAGGAAGGAAAAATTAATCTTCTAAGGAGTTACATTGCTGGCGTCAGAAGTAGAAAAGAATTGATATTTACAGTCAAGCAGGCATTCCCACCTTTGAGGAGGTCTGGTTAATGTGTAATGCAGATGCACATTACAGAGGGCCCAGTATGGGCAGGAAGTATGTTATGCTTAAATTTTCTTGTCCTGGGACTTCCCTGGAGATCCAGTGGTTAAGACTTCACCTTCCAATGCAGAGGGTGTGGGTTTGCTCTCTTGTAAGGGAGCTAAGATCCCACATGCTTCGTGGCCAAAAAACCAAAACGTAGAAAACAGAAGCAGGGACTTCCCCGGTCGTCCATCCGCCTTCCAATGCAGGGGACGCGGGTTTGATCCCTCGTCGGGGAACTAAGATCCCACATGCCACAGGGCAACTAAGCCCGCGCGCAGCAAGTACTGAGCCCACGCGCTCTGGAGCCTGCGTGCCACAACTAGAGAGAGGCTGGCGCCGCAAGGAAAGATCCCACGTGCCTCAACTAAGACCTGACACAGCCAAAAATAAATAAATTTTTTAAAAAAGTAAAAAAAAAAAAAAAAAAGAAGCAATATTGTAACAAATTCAATAAAGAATTTAAAAATGGTCCACATAAAAAAAAATTTTTTTTTCTTGTCCTGTCTTGAAACATAAATTTTATTCCCTCAGGTTCTTTATAGAATCTGCTTAGTCACTTTTGTTAGTTTCTTCTTCCCTGTAGATATTTTCAAGCTTGGCTCTTATTTCCTTGGTCATAGTAGGCACAGTTATATGGCATTAAGTGGGCCTGAAAATGCCAGCACCTGAGTTTATCCACTGTCTGTTGTGTTGACCTCATGGCACCTTGCTCCCTAGTATGCTTGGTGTATTGGTCCACTTCGGCTGCCAAAACAAAATTCCACAGACTGGGTGCTTAAACAACAGAAATCTATTTTCTTATAGATCTAGAGGCTGGAGGTCAGGGTGCCAGCAGCATTGGTTCAGAGTAGAGCTCTTCTGATGGTTTGCAGGCAGCCACCTTTCCCCGGTGTGTGCGTGAGGAGAGATTTGGGGCTAATGTTCCTTGCTATGTTGTCAGCTCTCCAATGCTTTTTAGATGTATTTAAACTGTTTTAATCAGCATTTCTAGTTATTTTCAGCAGGAAGGTTGGTCCAAACTATCCGCAAACTATCTGCTCTTATTCCTTAAATCTTCAACCTTCAAAGCTTCAATTATTCATTCTTTCATTGTTTTAGCACATTCTTAATGAATGTCCGTGACATGACTGGCATTGTGCATCATGCTAAGTACGCATCGAGAAACAATGGGGAATGTGATGGTCAATTTTATGTGTCAGTTTGGCTGGGGCATGGTGACCAGATATTTGGCATCAAACATTATTCTGGATGTTTCTGTGAGGGTGTTTTCTAGATGAGATTAACATTTAAATCAGTGGACTGGTGGGTGGACCTCATCCATTCAGCTGAAGGCCTGCAGAGAACAAACACTGACCTCCCCTGAGGGAGAGGGAATTCTGCCAACAGAACTCTGCCCTGGGCTTCCTGCTTCTGGCCTACCCTGCAGATTTTGGTCTTGCCCCTCCACGATTGTGTGAGCCCTGTTAACCTAAAAAATAAAACACCCTGTAGTTTTACCAGCAAAATGGGTTTACTCAGGAACAGCAAAGAATTGCAATTCAGGACAAGCTGGCTACCGCAAAAGCCACAGACAAATCCAACAAAGAAAGGAAAAGAACGTTAGAAGGAAGAAGCTGGAGGAGCAGTTTTGGGTTTTCTTTTTTTAAAAAATTTATCTATTTTGGCTGTGCTGGGTCTTTGTTGCGGTGCACGGGCTTCTCTAGCTGCAGTGCGCGGGCTCTCAGTTCCCCCACCAGGGATCAATCCCTGGCCCCCTGCATTGGGGGAGCATGGAGTCTTAACTACTGGACCACCAGGGAAGTCCCTGGAGGGGTTGTTTTGAACTAAAGTCCATTGGAGGAAAGTGAGAGTTGAAAGTGATGACTGGTTTTCATTGGCTGAGTAGCTTGGGTAATTGATTTCTTGTGGGAGATACAAAGAACACCTTTCTTGTTGAGGCCTGTAATTGAGGATTCTTTCCCCTTGATGATTCTTCCTTTTGGGATCTGTAATCAACAGTTTTTCCTGTTATTGACCCTGAGCGGCCACAGGGCAGAGGCACTTGGTGACACGTCTTTACCTTCAGGCTGTGTCTGAGTGGACAAGGTGAGAGCTCTCCCTTTTGGCCTTCCCACTCCATTTAAAACAGGTTTCCCTTTATTAGTTTTCACAGCCATTTCCTTAAAATAAATCTCTCTCTATATACACACACTCTGTTGGTTCGATTTCTCTGGAGAATGCTGACTAACGCGGGGAGCCATGGACAAAGAATGCTGCCTGCCATATTAGTAAACAAAAGACGTTGAGGCCATCAAGCCCTCAGCCACTGCAGCCATCCCCGACTGTGCACCCTGAGGAATTCAGAATGGAGAACACACGACACTGGCCCTAGATAGTTAGGGTGCGTATCAAAGGAACGATTTCACTAAGCTCAGACTGTCGCATCTTCTCATAAACGGAAAAGTACTAAATTCATTTACTTGAGATGTCTGGGTTTTTTTAATTAGCAGTAATCTTTTGATGTTTGACTATCTGTTTTTTTTGTTTGTTTTTGAAAAAAACTCCTTTACATTCTTGCTCTTCCCTTTCCTCTTCTAAACAGTCCCTCAGAGCCATCTGAGAGGCTATCTCACCAGCTTAAGTCCTCAGTAATGCCCCCAATAAAACATAACCCTCAGTGGACGAGGGGGCTGGAACAGGGGGTGTGCCCCAGACCAGGACGGGCCACACAAGGTTAACGGCAGGTCACAGGTAAGGTCCGGGGAAAGGCCAGGGCGATCCCGTAGCGAGGAGAACCACCTGGGTCTCGGGGTGGTTGGGAGTACAAGGCGGCCCCGCCCCCACCTCCCGTCGACCCTCCCCTCCCCCATCCCCGCGCGCTCCCGCGGCCAGGTCCCGCCCCTTCTTTTCCCTCCCCCAATCCCTCCCGCGCTCCCACGGCCAGGTCCCGCCCTCCCGCCCCTCACCCAATCCCCACGCGTCCTCACGGCGTCGCGGCGTCTGCGTGCAGTCTGAGGCGGGTACGCGGCCCGGGCGCGGGCGACATGGAGGAGCTGCTGAAACGGGAGTTGGGCTGCGGCTCCGTCAAGGCCACGGGTCACTCGGGGGGTGGGTGCATTAGCCAGGGCCGGAGCTACGACACGGACAGAGGACGAGTGTTTGTGAAAGTGAACCCCAAGGCGGAGGTCAGGGCTGCCGCGGGCGGGGGAAGTGGGCGGGGGACTGTGGTCCCGGGTCCGTGTCCGGGTTCGGCGTCGGGAGCCGGTCCGGGTCCGCGGGCGGGGCCGTCCGAGCCCGGGTCTAAGGGCCGCGGAGGCGCTCGGTGACCCTTCTTTTTGTCAGGCTGGCCTGGCGTTTTGGGGGGTCCGCGGTTCAGCCCTGCGGCCTCTCGAACCTCAGGGAGGTCGGCGCGGGTCCAGGCCCGTCCGGCGTGTGCCCCACCGCCGCGTGGATGCTGTGGGTGGCTTTCACGCGGCCCAGGTGGCCGCTGCCTTGAGAAAATTCATTGTTTGGCGAGTTTTGAACAAGGACAGGTAGTAGAAGTCCCTTGTCCTGGGGTTTATTTGAACTTGCAGAGATCAAAACCCTTTCTGAATACTGAAAGTAATGTAGCCTTCGTCTGCTGGGCGGCTGTAAACACTGGGCGGCTTTAAACACGAACATGTATATTTTTGGGTCTGGAGGCCGGACGTCCAAGATGGTGGTGAGGCTTCCTTCACTGGTGTGGAGGCCACTTCTGACTGTGTCCTTATGTGGCAGAAGGGGGAGGAGAGCTCTCTGGGGTCTCTTATAGGGGCTCTAATCCCCTCATGAGGGTTCCACTCCTTTGGCTTGGTCACTTCCCAAGGCCCCGCCTCCTAACACCGTCGCCTTGGGGGTTAGGTTTCAACCTCTGAATTTTCGGGGAACACAAACGTTCAGCCCCTTTCGGCTGTCTCTCCATTCTGTTTGTATCTGAACGTTTTCTCAAGGGTTCCTGTCTAAAATAGGTGAGCCTCCCTGCTGAAGTTGACTTACCCCGGGGCGTTGATGTCACTTCTTTGTGCACTTTGGGTGGGTCATGCTTGTAGTGTTAGCTGGGAGGCCCTGGATGGCTCCAGTAGGCAAGGAGCAGGACTGGACAATGCCTTGTTTCAGATAGGGCTGAAGGTGCTGACCCCAGTACTAAGTCCTACGTGTTACACACCCTCAGCACTTTTATCCTCTCTTTGGAAATCATATTGCAGAATCCCATCTTCAGTGGTGTGGGATGATCTCTTTCTGAAACGATGCTGTTCTCTCAAGACCAGCCTTCGACTCTGTTCTACAGAGGTTGGCTGCGTGTCATCCTGTACATCCCTTTTATAGGAATTTGACAACTAATGGTTCTTGAAGTTGCTCTTTTACATTGGTTTCCCCCAGTCAGTACTAATGTAGTGGAGGTGTCCTTCCTTACTTTCCACCACAGGCCTTCTCTGGGTTCTTTTTCTCTTATGTGGCTCCATCCTTTTCACAGCTGTATTTCCACTTTCATTAGTGTTTGTAATAATTCAGAACTTGGTGTAGATTACAGGGAAGCAAATACTTTCTGATGATTAAAATGGAATCTCTCAGTAGTGCTTTTTAAACATTGTTCTGCTACTGCTATTTCTTCTGGTTCTTGCTTTTTATTGTCATCAGAGTCCATTTTCTTTTTGCTAATCTTCACATAAGTTCCTTCTAATCCTTTGGTAGATAGTTTCAAACATGTCTCTTTCTAGTTTGCTTCGGAATATACTGTGTGAGTTATGCAGATGTACTGCCCATAGCGGAAACATTTGCTGATTGATTGGAAAAAAGGACTGTCTGTATGCTTTGCCCTTTAGGAGGTGAAAATGTCTTCTTCCAGACTTCTAAGAGAAGACTACATAGCTGCTTTTTTGTTTTCCTTCTCACTCTCTGCTGGAATGACCTGGTCTAAGTTTTTTCTCTTGATTATGCTTATCTGTCCTTTGCATGCTTGAGTAGTTGGCTTTCTCTCATGCTCCTCCCTTAAGTTCTGGATCTTTTGTAGCCCTGCACCCCAGCTAATGCTTACTTTGCCCTTGTCCCATTCTGGAGGAGCAGTGTTCTTAGGGTTAGACACTTAGGACCACATGGTAGTGGACATTTCTGTGAGGGAGCCTTGCCTCTAGCTGTGTTCATAGATCCTTCTTCACCTCTCCCTACATTTTTTTTTTAGTTAAAAAAATTTGGACCTCCCTGGTGGTCCATTATTTAAGACTCCGCACTTCCAATGCAGGGGGCATGGGTTCAATCTCTGGGTAGGGAAGTTCCACATGCAGTGTGGCGTGACCAAAAAAAAAAAAAAATTTATCCTTTCCGGGGCTTCGCTGGTGGTGCAGTGGTTGAGAGTCCGCCTGCTGATGCAGGGGACATGGGTTGATGCCCCGGTCCGGGAAGATCCCACATGCCGCGGAGCGGCTGGGCCCGTGAGCCATGGCCGCTGAGCCTGCGCGTCAGGAGCCTGTGCTCCGCAATGGGAGAGGCCACAACAGTGAGAGGCACGTGTACCGCAAAAAAAAAAAAAAAAAGAAAAGAAATTTATCCTTTCCTTTACGCTGCACAACCAGTGCTGTAGTACAAAGTATAGCCAGGGCCCAGCAGTGTTCCTTCGTCTTCAGAGAATGCTCTGAAAATTCTCCTTAAGACACAGTTCTTGTTTTCCTCCTCAGGAACTTTAGCTCTCCAAAGTAGTATAATAATAATGTTTGTAAAGTGTTTAGAATGGCCTGTGTAACTGTTAGCTGCTAACTCAGTTAATTACGGCAGCAAGCCTATGAAATTGGTACTGTTATTAACCCCATTTTACAGATGAGGAAACCAAGGTCACAGAGTTAGTAACTATGAGAAGTAGAAGTAGAAGAATGTCCATGGCAACACTGTTCGTAGTGACCCCAAACTGGAAGCAGTGTCCTTCATCAGTAGACTGGACAAACACGTTTTAGAACATTTGCACAGCAAGCTCTACACAGCAGAGAGAATAAACTCTGACTGTTGATGCACCAGCGTAACAAATGCAGTGTGGAATGAAGAGGCCTGGCCATCTGCCTCTGTGGAGATGACAAAGCAGACAGACAAATGTGCGGGTGGGGTGGCAGTGGCTGGGAGGAGAGGAATGCCGGGTGGCCGTCACGTGGATGTGCTGACTTTGGGAGAATTAGAAGTGGATGCTTCTGAGCTGTGCAGTTTTCTTCATATACGTCTGTAGAAATTTTACTTTAAAAAAAAAGATACTTTAAAGGGGAGGAATTACTTAGCCTGGTAAGTTAGGGAAGATTTCTCTGAGAAATCAAAACTGGTATTAAGTTGAAATCTGAAGCATGACGGGGAAGGGGCTGACTTGGCAAAAGAAGGGGGAGGGGTGTTCCAAGCAGAGGTGACATGGCGTGTGGAAGTCTCCAGGCTGGAGGAGGCCAGGGATCTCTGGGGAACTTAGAGAAGGCTGTAATCCAGGAGCGCAAGGAGTGTGTGTGCCCGCCTGTCAGTGTGGAGGTGGAGCCCGGGTCGGGGCCCAGATGAGGGGGGGATGTGGGCAGGGCCAGGCCCTGTGGGGCTGTCATGAGGGAAGTGGGGTGACAGCTGGGGGTATGTTCCAGGTTGGGATTTGCCTTCCAAAAGCAGGAACAAGGACTTTTGGACTGGAAATGGGAAAGGTGGTGGAGATGAGGTGGTTTCCAGTGCCGGGTAGGAGATGCTATAGGACTTGGTGGTCCATTCGGGTGAGAAGTGATGCCAGCTTCCTGGCACACGGAGATGGGGGCCGCCTGTGCCTGAAGGCCCCCGGGACAGGACTGTAGTTGAGGTACTGGTTACACAGTCCAGCTCTGCACCAGGCATACGTTCCTCTCTTTGGAGAGACTGGGATCAATGACAGCATAAACATATACAAGACTAGAAAGTACAATCCCTCTAATTCCTGTGCAGCTTCAGAACATGTAATCTGCCCTACTGAAAAGTGGAAAAGCTGTCTGTTGTATTGAGTCTGCAGTCAGCCTTGGTTGTGGTGCTGGAGAAAACATGTCTACACAGAGCCTTGCTCTTCCTCCTTCTTCCCTCCCCGGTTGTTTCTCTGATAGGCCAAAAGGATGTTTGAAGGTGAGATGGCAAGTTTAACTGCCATCCTAAAGACAGGCACAGTGAAGGTGCCCAAACCCATCAAGGTCCTCGATGCCCCTGGAGGTGGCAGCATGCTGGTGATGGAGCATTTGGACATGCGGTATCTGAGCAGGTTCGTTTGCTTCACCTTCACCTCTGGGTGCCTTTGTTCTTTCTCTGAGTGGGAAGCTTGCATTTGGGGGTATAATTTTGCGGGATGTGATAGAAGGAACCCGTAACCCGGCACATTCTGGGTTCTGCAGAATGAGCAGCATGTACTCTGTGGGCCAAAAGCAAACAGGAGAGGAATTTCAGGGTGAGATGCTGACAAATGACTTGACTGCAGACTCAGATGAGGCCCTCCATCTTCCACTTGCTTCACCAGAACAGACTCGTACCCTTACTGTCTCACCTACTTTGTGTGGCCTGAGACCTTTCAAATGGAGGTGGGTCCCCATTTGTACCATGAGTTTAGTGGCTGTCTTTTGTTTTTACAGTCATGCTGCAAAGCTTGGAACCCAGCTGGCAGATCTACACCTAGATAACAAGAGGCTTGGAGAGACTCTCCAGAAGGAGGCTGGCACAGTGGGTATGGCTGTGGGCCCGAGGGACCCACCCCAGAGGAAGACATCTGGCCAGTATGGGTGTGTGGGTGGAGTTGTGCTGCCACTGTGTACAGTCAGACCTGTGTTGCTGCCACAGGAAAGGAATGTAAACCCCAAGGCTGCATGTTTGGGATGCAGTGAACACAGTGAATACAATTAGTGTATTGTCTCGAAAATGCATTTGAAAGACAGGAAATATTCCCTGAACTCAAAATCCTATCATATTACGGTTCCTTTGACCTCTCACTCCCCAGAAGAAAGCCTGTCAAAGTTTCTCTGGCTTACCATACCGTGCCTTTTCTTCTAGGAACAATCACATGTGAGACTCAGGACGATAGCCCTCACGTCTGACCTTTTTAGGGCTTACTGTGGTGGTAGCACTGAGGGTGTCTTCCAGGATTTTCATCCTTTGACGTTTGATAATCCATGTGTAGCCCATATGGTTACTCTGCTAGGCAGAGTAGCAGACACACCAGGAACAGACGACCAAGAACCTACTGTGTTAGACAGACAGACGGCCTCATCCCTTCCACTTACATGTAGTTCAGTTCTTCTGGATTTGCTTTGAGTTTAGGGAGCTGCAGAGGATGAGATCATTTACAAGTACAGCAGTTTATCTTTCATAAGTGGCAAATGCTAAACTGGCCACTGAAAGCTGTCCTTTCCTGATGGGTTATGGGGTGGATTTTCCCTCCTTTTTTGGAGACAGTATAGTCACTCCTCTGAGCATCCTCTGGTGCCTATCCTGGGAAGGAGTGGGTATTCTGGATTGTTGACTCTGATGAGACAGGCTCTGTTCCTGAGTCCCGGAGCTCAGGGCCCTTGTTTGGATGAGGACACGAGGTGGAGAAAGGCACGCTGAGGCCTCAGAGCTTCTCTGAGCTCCCAGAGCTGGCCCCGAGGGAGCGAGGGGACTCTCATCTCTCTCGTTTCATTTTGCTTGCAAGGGAAAGGAGGTGGGCAAGTGGAGCGGCCCTTTGTGGACCAGTTTGGCTTTGACGTGGTGACGTGCTGCGGGTACCTCCCCCAGGTGAGTGACACCACCATTTTGCCTGCATTTCCCAGTCAGGGCAGCCGTTCAGAAACAGCTGCGGAAAGCACACCCTCTCTGTTTTTTGGTGAAATTTGGTAAAAGGTCTTTGCTCCTTTTTTTTCTTTGCTAATTTTAAGCAATGTATATAAGGAGTATCCACCTCACATGCTAGGTAAGCTCAGAGGAGCAGAGAAGGACCAGCAAGTTAGGATGCTGGATTTCAAGGTGGGTGAAAATTAGGAAGTTAAACTGCGTTTTATTTTAAGTAGGAAACTCTCTAAGGTAGCTTAATGAAAAGGGATTGTAACTTTGAGTTTTATGATTTTGTGGTTGGCTGCCCTGGGGATTTCAGCCTGGGGAGCCATACTCGGGCTGAGTGGTAAGATGGCGGCCTTGCCCTCCGAGGATAGGCAGGTAGCTGCTTGGGAGGGGAGCACTGAGTATCCCACGGGGCACAGTCCACACTGTTCAGATCTTGAGATGTGTGGGAGGCTGTGGGAGGTTGTCCGGGAACCTGCCGGTCCCAGCACGTCCTCCAGACCCCCAGGCTGCCTGGTCAGCTCCACCCCTTTACACTGGTCCCTGCAGTGGCGCCTCTGGGGACCAGCCTGCTCCGCCTTTGCTCTGGTGCTTTCCTCTGAGCTCTGCTGTCAACCACACAGGTGAACGACTGGCAGAGGGACTGGGTCACATTCTATGCCCGGCAGCGCATTCAGCCTCAGATGGACCTGCTGGAACAGGGGTCTGGGGACAGGGAGGCCCGTGAGCTCTGGGCTGCTCTGCAGGTGAGTGTCGCCCCTCCCAGCCTGTGCCCATCATGCCCTGCAGGCCTAATGGGAAGGCGCTGCAGCTGGTGCAGCCACCTGGGCCTGGGCCTGGATGGGAGGTGGGCATGTCTGTGCACCTGTGCACAGATCAGGCCCTGCTTGGGCACTGGGAGCCACACTCAGAAAAGCCTCTGTGTCCCTCCTGTGTGCATCAGTCACTTTGCTAAGGCTTCATTTCCCCTGCAGTTAAAGATCCCTGACCTGTTCCATGATCTGGACATCGTCCCAGCCCTGCTCCACGGAGACCTCTGGGGAGGAAACGTGGCGGAGGATTCCTCTGGGCCCATCATTTTTGACCCAGCTTCCTTCTATGGCCACTCGGAGTATGAGCTGGCGATAGCCGGCATGTTTGGGGGCTTCAGTGGCTCCTTTTACTCCGCCTACCACAGCAAAGTCCCCAAGGCCCCAGACTTTGAGAAGCGCCTTAAGCTGTATCAGCTCTTCCACTACTTGAACCACTGGAATCACTTTGGATCAGGGTACAGAGGGTCCTCCCTCAGCATCATGAGGAATCTCATCAAATGAGAGAGGGAGGGAGGCCTGAGTTTGGGTTACCAGATCCTAACCTGACGCCTGTGGCCAGCCTCTGGTTCCTCCTCAGCCTCTTCTTCAGGGATTCTTCCCATTTCTTCACACCCTGGAGTAGCTTCAAACCAACTTTCCAAGCCTTGTAAAGTACGTGACATCTCAGAAAAAAGGTTTTATCACCCTAACGTGAGACTTCATAGCTGGATAAAACTGCACTAGAAATTGGATGTGAACCAAGGGACCAATGGAGGGCGGGCTGCGTCCAACCCGCAGCTGCCCCGAAGGTAAAGAAGGGAGGTAGCCAGAGTGCCAGGTGCTGCCACCAAGGGCACCTTCCCACCGGCTCCCCGTCTCCTCTCCAGGAGAGGAGAGGGGAGGCCTACTGTCCGGGGTAATGCTTCTTGGTGGGTCAGACTTGGGTCTAGACGTGAAGGCGTCGTCTAGGAGCGCCTCCTGATGATCAGTCCTAAACCCAGCACATTCTCCTTCCTTTCTGTGCCGCCCCTGGACCTGCCGCAGGCGGAGCAGGTCTGGACGCATTCTGGGAGTGACCAAACTGCTTGCCTCAGTGTCCCTGGTCGATTTAGGAGCCAGGGAACTGCTGTTGGCAGCCCGTCAACTGCCGATTTCTAAAGCTTGTGAGTTGTCGTTCATTTGCGTCGTAGAAACCAGCACTAAACCAGTGGTTTCCCTCCTTCAGTCTTGCAGTGGTGAGAAATGTTCACGAATGGCATTGATGCTAACAAGTCCCTTTATGTAAAGATTTGAATAAACTTTCAGTGGTTTCAGTGATGCCTGAGAGTGTTTATTTCCCTTGTTTAAATCATAATTCAATATTTATCGGAGCTGTTTGCCAGGAAGCCTTTGTAATATATTCTGAAAGTAAATAGGTACAACTGTTGTTTCTTAACACTTTTTCTTGGCTTTGATCAGTAAGAGAATAGCTCAGAGCTTCCAGATAAGGACAGATGCAGGTGTGGCCTGAGGACTTGTTGCTACACAAGACCTCAGGTCCAGTTTAACTGCTGTTCTTCTCACCCTGTGAGATTTGGTTAACAGTAAAGGGAGGTTGAAGATAACTATCAAATTGCATTTCAGGGAAGAAGCCAGTTGGTGGCCCCTACTAGCTCTGGCTCAGGGCTTGGAGGATGCGGGTGTTAGAGAGGACAGTGTTTCATGAGGTGGGTCCGATAGGGTGCGTACACGTTTGCCTCTCATCTTTTTGTTCCTGTTTACAGGTCAGGGCCCCTCAGTGGAAATCAGAAGCAGAACTGATGCCTTCAGAGTTTGTTTTTTGTGGGACGGGAGAGAGGACTGTGACTTTTTTTTATCACTTTAATGATTACCCTTTTTAAACTCTCAGTTATTGATGTTTCTTCATTGCAGTGGCGGCAGTGGCATAAAAAATAAATAAAATTTCTCCATGCGCAAAGTGTGTCTGATTGACGAAAGATGACACAGGAAGGATGTATTTCAGTTGGAGGAAATTTCTCACTGTGCTCGGGGGCTGAGGTTGTCTCATCAGGACACCTGCCGTGAAACTTCCAAGCCCAGCCTGGGCCAGGAGGCATGTTGGGGAGAAACCTGTCCCCCACAAATCTCTCAGCAGGTATCCCTGGTCCCCCCTTCCCTTCCTGGGGCCCCGGCCCTGGGCTGAGGAATCCCACCAGGTGAATGGGGGGGGGCCTATGCCTGGGGGCTGTGTCAGGTGCAGGGAGCGGCTGCTTCTGCCCCATGGTGGCCCCCGCCATGTCAGCCCAGCATTACCAGGGACTAGAGCCAAGGCCAGAGCTTTCCTGGAGTGCCGCATCTTAGGTAGGCCGCCAGTGAGTGCAGTCAAGGCAGAGATATCGGGGAGTACCTCAGAGGTATGGCAGGCACTCAAGCGACAATTTTATGGTGTTTCCCCGCTTTTGTGATGGCGCAGTATCAGCTTTTTTTTTTTTTTTTTTTTTGGCTGTGCCGGGCAGCATGCAGGATCTTAGTTCCCTGACCAGGGATCAAACCCATGCCCACTGCAGTGGAAGCGCAGAGTCTTAACCACTGGATGCCAGGGAAGTCCCCTCTGTCAGCTTTTTAAACTGCAGTTTGCTGCGATTGCTTATTCTAAAATATCTACTTTTATATATAATTTTGTATTCATAAGTATATATATTCCTATATAAAGGGTTGCCAAAATTGTATAAACCTCAGGCCCAAAGGCCACTGGACCCCTAAGAGTTGCTGTTTGTGGAGTGTTCTGTTCCCTGAAGGCCCCTCTGTGCATCTGAGGATAAGCTGGCACAAATGGATTGGGGAATATTGTCCCCATGTCCTCTCACATTCCCCCTCCTTCAAATCTAACTTACTGCTTCCGAAACACCAGGAAATCGTATAATTGGTGGCGTCCAGAACAGACTGAGGCGAGGCCTGGAAGGCTATCTTGGGAGTGAAGTGTGTATCTTCAGGGCTTGGGTTTTGAGATCGCTCTCAGGCTCATTGTAGGTTTGTGGCTCAGACCACCAGCTGAGACGACAGAGGGAATTCTCGTGAAAGAGGGTCTGACCGAAGTGGGTGCCCCGACTGTAAAAAAAAAAAAAAAAAAAAAAAGCTGGGGTTCTGACAGGGTTCCGTCTTGCTGTGCAAAGTCCCACTCGGGTGGTTCAGCAGCTGTGGAGGCCACAGGCCACCACTGTGCTGTCTTGAGCTTCATGTCTGCAGGGCAGTGTCAGAAAGACACTTGTAAACTGTTGGGACTGTGTTATGGGATGATGTTAATGGGCTGGATTCTGTTTGGGATTCAGAGGGAATCTGGGAAATTATAGCCAAAATCAGGGAGGAAAATGCACATTTTGGAAAGTTCAGTTTGCTTCAGAGAGCAGTGCACCCAACCCCTGGAAGAAGGTGCCAGTTTGCTCCAAACAGACATGAATCTAGCAAACCTTTGCCCTGCATCACACAGGACTATGTGTCTATGGCATCCTAGTTGAGGGGTCAGGAACCCATCCTAGTGAATGAATGGTCTTAGAAGCCTGGAGACCTTCCACCTCAGGTATCATGGAAACCATGCTGTACTAGGGGCTGTGGGACCAGTACAAGAGGCGAGTCTTAAGTGAGTTATGTGAGTTTTGAATCCATTCCTAAAGTGGGCCCAGCAGAAGACCTAAATAGACATTTTTCCAAAGAAGACACACAGATGGACAACATGAAAAGATGCTCACCATGGCTAATTATTAGAGAAATGCCAATCAAAACTACAGTGAAGTACGACCTCACGCCAGTCAGAATGGCCATCATTAAAAGTCTATAAATAAATTCTGGAGAGGGTGTGGAGAAAAAGGAACCCTCCTACACCATTGGTGGGAATGCAAATTGGTGCAGCCACTATGGAGAACAGTATGGAGTTTCCCTAAAAAAACTAAAAATAGCACTTCCCTGGTGGTCCAGTGGTTAAGAATCCACCTTCCAATGCAGGGGACACGGGTTCAATCCCTGGTTGGGGAACTAAGATCCCACATGCCAAGGAGCAACTAAACCTGCGCACCGTAGCTAGAGAGAAGCCCACAACAAAGAGCCTGCGTGCCGCAACGAAGACCCAGCACAGTCAAAATAAAAAAAAAAAGGAAAAAACCCATGATTTTCAACCAGGAGCAATTTAAAAACAAACAAAAAAACTAAAAATAGAGTTACCATATGATCTAGCAACCCCATTCCTATCATATATCTGGAAAAGGTGAAAACTCTAATTCAAAAAGATACATGTGGGGCTTCCCTGATGGTGCAGTGGTTAAGAATCCGCCTGCCAAGTCAGGGGACATAGGTTTGTGCCCTGGTCCGGGAAGATCCCACATGCCACAGAGCAACTAAGCCCGTGAGCCACAACTACTGAGCCTGCACTCTGGAGCCCGCGAGCCACAACTACTGAGCCCACGTGCTACAACTACTGAAGCCTGCATGCCTAGAGCCTGTGCTCCGCCACAAGAGAAGCCACTGCAATGAGAAGCCCGCACACCGCAATTGAGAGTAGCCCCAGCTCGATGCAACTAGAGAAAGCCTATGCACAGTAACGAAGACACAACACAGCCAAAAATAAAATAAATTTATATATAAAAAAAGAAGATACATGCACCCCAGTGTTCATAGCAGCACTATTTACAATAGCCGAGACATGGAAGCAACCTAAACGTCCATCGACAGATGAATGGATAAAGAAGATGTGGTATATATATACAATGAAATACTACTCTGCCATAAAAAATAATGAAATAATGCCCTTTGCAGCAACGTGGATGGACCTAGAGATTATCACACTTAAGTAAATCAGACAGAGAAAGACAAATACCATATGATATCACTTACATGTGGAATCTAAAATATGACATAAATGAACTTATTTATGAAACAGAAACAGACACAAAAAACAAACTTATGGTTACCACAGGGGAAAGCGGGTAGGGGAAGTATAAATTAGAAATTTGGGATTACAGATACAAACAACTATATATAAAACAGATAAACAAGAACCTACTGTATAGCACAGGGAACTATATTCAATATCTTGTAATAAACCATAATGGAAAAGAATATGAAAAAAATATGTAAATGTATAACTGAATCACCTTGCTATACAGAAATTAACACAACATTGTAAATCAACTATACTTCAATAAAATAAATTAAAAAAAATAAAAAATAAAGTGGGCCCAGGTAACAACACCCATGGGCTTGTTGGAGATGAACTAGCTCCCTGGCGAGAGCCCTGCCAGTAAACACTGCTCAGCATGTCTAGAGCCTGTCTCCCAGGGTGAGGGGTGGGGGGCAGCTTCCTCTGTCCTCCTCATCTTCTCCCAGTGAAATTGCTTCCAAAAGCTCCTTGTGTGAGAACTTGCCTCCCGGCTGGGGTTTCCTCTTGGGCAGAAGTGTGCGGATATCCTGGAAATTGTTCAGAAACAGCGATCAGAGATCAGGGTGGTGGGGGACTGTGGTGGGCATGGAACAGCCACCCCATCACAGCTGACTCTGAATTCCTAAGAGGTGGAAGAATACCCTTCCCTTTCCCAGAGTCTGTGTGGGACAGATGGTGAAGGCCAGGATGGTGGGCTAGCCTTGACACCTGGACCACGACCACCGGCCCTGCTGGCAGCCAGGCCTTAGGATCCCAACCCCTGCCCCAGCTGCCTGATTTCAGAACGAGCTGTTGTGATGGCCCTGGGGCTGTGCCCACAGCTGCCTTCCTGGTGCCCCTTTTCTGAGCAGCATTACACCCTCCCCACCCTCCTGAGACTCCCCCCACACGGAGCAATGGGACACATTTGGCCATGGGCTGTATTTCCCTTCTCGGTGCCACTGGACTTGGTATTCACCATAAGGGTCTGAGTGAGCAGGAGAGTCGCTCCTCTGCACAGTGACCCCAGTACCTTGGCTGGTTCTACCACCCCAATTCACACCCCCAGATACATTTCCTGAGAACTCCTGCAATAGCTACCTGAGTTTTAGCTACAGTTGGGGCTGAGAGGTGCCGTCTGCACCTTTGCAGCCATCATTCTGGTTCTTGGGGAACCAGGAGACTGGCCGTAGTGGGGAAGGGGCTGCTTGGATGTGTCTGAGTCACATCTCCCAGTTAAGCCTCCTACCACAAACCAAAACTCAAATGCAGGCTTGGGAGGAGGGTGGGCTGGTTTGCGAAGTCAGAGTTCTCTCCTAGGCATGTGTCTTCATGCTGAGGATTCTGCCCTTGGACCCAGGGCTGCCCAGATGGGAGCTGGGAGGCCTGGGGAGCAGCCCCAAGTGCCTGGGTTCGGGACCAGTAAGATGGTGTGCCCCTGCCTGGCTGCCACCCAGCATGTTCAGACCCTGCTTGGGCAAACCGTGGCCACAGCCCAGAATGGGGCTCAGTCAAGACCAGCGTCTCCTGCAAGAAAGGGCAGGAAGGGGCAGAAGGGTGGAGCTCACGGGCACCTGACCCTGGCAGCTTTGGGACTGGGTTTAGACCAAAGATTTGGAATTCCGAGAAAACAGAGAAAACAGGATGGAAATCATAAGGAAAAAGCTGAAGAAGCTGAAGGCAACTTCCCGGGGTTGGAGGACCCAAGTTTCCATCCTGAAATGGCCCACCTGTCCTGCCCAGAGGAGACTTATCTTGGGCACTTCCCTGGGGAATTGTCACATACCGGCCACAAAGAGAGGATCCAAAAGCCTCCAGAGAGAGAATAGTTTCCACGCAGAGAATAAGAATCCAACTGGTTTCCAGCTTCTCAACAGCACGGGAGCTGGAAGGTGAGGCCACAGAGCCATCTCAGTGATGCAAGAACAGCCTGGAATTCCATATCCAGCAGGACTGCCCATCGAGAATAAAGATGTCTGCAGAAGTGCGAGAGCTTGTCTTTACTGTCACGGATCCCTTTTGGGGATGCAATAGGAGCTTGGGCTTCGCCAGACTGAGAGGGAGAGCTGGGAGGAGGGAGACTTGCGGGGGTCAGACCCTTCTTACAGATGCCAAGCAGTCTCCTGCCCACCTGCTCTCGGCCATGCATGTGTACATGCCTTTGAACACATGTGTGTGTACAAACACATACATGTGTGTGTTTTTTCTTAATATTATTTATTTGGCTGCACCGGGTCTTAGCTGCAGCATGCGGGATCTTCATTACGGCATGTGGGATCTTTAGTTGTGGCATGTGGGATCTAGTTCCCTGACCAGGTATGGAACCTGGGCCCCCTGCATTGGGAGAGCAGAGTCTTAACCACTGGACCACCAGGGAAGTCCTGGCACATCTGTGCCAGGAAGCTCCCTTCCTGGGACAGCCAGCCTCTGTAATCAGAAGTCCCACTCCGGGTGTGGTCAGCTGCCTGGTATCAGAAGCCCAAGAGCAGACTCTATCTCTGATGGGCACCAGGTGCCCTGATGAGCAAGCCCAGTGCCAGCAACCGGTGTCATCAGGCAGTGCCTGGGGCCCGGCAGGACGTGGTCAAGACTGCCAGCCTTCTGTGGACTGTGTGAGACCTAGCAAGGCCTGTGACCTGCATCCCAGGCACGGCAATCTCCCCTGGACTGTCCTGGGTATTGCTTGGTGGGAGGGCTCTGGGCCGAGGCTCAGAGAGGGTTCAGGAAGCCTCTGTGCAGGGAGGTCAGGCCCTACAGGGCCTCTGGGCAAGTCCCAGCCGGGTCCAGGCTCACTGACTGTGGACACACGGGAGGGCACCGCCCCCACGTCTGTCCCCCTATCAGAGAGCTCCGCCGTCCTCCCATAGCGCTGGGTCCGCCCGGCTTGGCCTATGGGATGGGGGCGGCGAGCGCTTGCCCGGCCTAACTGAACTCCCGCTCTCATTCTCCTGCGGGAGGAAGACCGGGAGGCCGGACACCCGGGCGCTGGGAGCCCTTAGGCCAAACAGACGCCTCCCCCGCGGACAGCTGCCTCGGCAGCGGCGAGCTCGCGTCTGGCCCCGCTGTCTGCGCGGTCCCAGGTCCCCCGTGTCCCCGTGTCTCCCGTCCCCCATCCCGCCGCCGGCCCCATGGAGCAGCTGCTGCGCGCGGAGTTGCGCACCACGACCCTGCGCGCCTTCGGGAGCCCTGGGGCCGGCTGCATCAGCGAGGGACGCGCCTACGACACGGATGCCGGTCCCGTGTTCATCAAGGTCAACCGCAGGACGCTGGTGCGTGCCCCCCACCCCATCCCGTCCCACCCCACCCTTCCCTGCGGCCTGAGCCTGCACCTGGAGCTGGAGGGGAGAAGGGGTTGAGGGTGGGGGAGGGCTGGAAGGAAGGGGGGGAGGAGAGGAAGGTGGTGAGGGGGCTCAGGCGCTCAGGGGCTCAGGGAGAGGGAGCGCCGCGGTCTGGTCCTGGGCCAGGCCTGGCAGTCACAGCCCTGGGGTCAGCTTGCGGCCTTGCAGAGGCTCAAGCGTTTTCTGTGGGATTCCGAGGTTTTGTCTGCTCTGGGATTAATTTACTTCCTTTTGCCTGGATGCACAGGAGTTTTTGGTGTCCGTTTTAATTTCTCAACCATTCAAGCACGGGGGGCGGTGAAGCTTGGGGTCCTGGGCTGCTTCTGCCACTCCCCAGGGGCTCAGCTCTGGACTCCGTTCCCCACAGCCCCTGGGTCCTCCCCGGCAGATGGAAAGAGGCAGGAAGAACCCTTGCGCGACACAGAGAGCCAGGCTTCTTCTGTTCCTTCTACTCACAGGCCATGCTTGTGTTGGACCTGATTTCCATTGCCTGCTTAAAATATTGCTGTTAAATGTACATGGAAAATAGTAACACTTTACAGATGGAGAAACTGACCATAGTGTGTGCACCGCAGGTGCTGAGGATGGCGCTCCCTTGGCCCTGGTGGGCAGCTCCAAGGAGGCCCCTGGTGCTCTGTGGGCCAGGCCCCTTTGAGATGCGGCAGTGGGGAGGGGGTGTTGGCTGTGGGCTGGAGGAAATCCCAGAGTGACCCCTCCAGTCCCCCTGTGGAACTGCCAACGTTTAGGATGGACAGTGGGTCGGCATTGGTCCGGCATCCCTGCTCTGTTGGCACCAGGAACTGTTAAAGAATCTGGTTTCAGTACCCAAATCCCTCAAAACGATAAGGCCCACCCACTGGGAAGCTGTATTGGGTTCAGGGTTCACGCTGGCCCTGGAAACTTCGCAGCTGGTTCCTGAAAGCTCTTCCAGGCTGGGATCCCATTTTTTTTTTTTTTTTTTTTTTTTTTGCGGTACGCGGGCCCCCCACCGCTGCGGCCTCTCCCGCCGCGGAGCACAGGCTCTGGACGCGCAGGCCCAGCGGCCATGGCTCACGGGCCCAGCCGCTCCACGGCATGTGGGATCCTCCCAGACCGGGGCACGAACCCGTGTCCCCTGCATCGGCAGGCGGACTCTCAACCACTGCGCCACCAGGGAAGCCCTGGGATCCCATTTTTCACCCTTGAAACCTTCAGTGCTGGCACACAGGAGGTGATCAATCAATACACGAGAACAGGTGATAGGTGAGGCCCTCAGGATGTAAGCAATCTGGAGCCCAAGTGTCCTCATCCCCTGTACGTTTGGGGTCTCACCCTGGGAGCATGGCTGGGGGTCACTGGACAGCCCACTCCATGATTCTAGGTGTGGATTGGCAGTTAGGAGGACACCTTGCACATTCTCCCCTCAGGTCCTTGAATTAAAGGATGGAATTCTTTTCCTGTGTGGAAATAGATGCTTTGATCTTGTTCACGAAGGTTAATTCTATAAGCCAGAGGTATTCACAAACCATATTAACAAACACTTTTTTTTTTTTTTTTTTTTTTTTTGCGGTATGCGGGCCTCTCACTGTTGTGGCCTCTCCCGTTGCGGAGCACAGGCTCCGGACGCGCAGGCTCAGCGGCCATGGCTCACGGGCCCAGCCGCTCCACGGCATGTGGGATCTTCCCGGACTGGGGCACAAACCCGTGTCCCCTGCATTGGCAGGCGGACTCTCAACCACTGCGCCACCAGGGAAGCCCAACAAACACATTTTTAACCCAGATGTAGTGTACCTAAGGTGAGAGTTCACCTAATTTAAAAATGGGATATTTGTACAAAATGTTTTAGAAGTAGGAAGACCCCTGGGTCCCAGTGGAGGCTGTTCCGCTGCCCTGGGGAGTGGCTGTCTTCTTCTTGGGTGGGGTGCATGGCTCCTTCCCAGCCTCCAGGCCCTGGTGGGTGCTTGCCTCTGGGGACTGGCCCTGGACCCCCCAGCCCCTGCCTTCCCCCGCCCCAAGTGTGTGCCCCAGTCACTTTGGCATGTCCCCCCATGCTGCCCTGTGCTGCCTCTCATTTGCTGTAAGTGCTCAAGGCATCGTGGGGGCAGGTAACCTGGAAGGGGACCCAGGCCCAGCTGCATACCCTCCACTAACCTGTACTTCAAGGCACCCCACCGCACCCCCATGGCACCCTGTGGCACCCCACAGCGCCCCACTATACCCCCAGCACCCTCATGGTCTACTACAGCACCTCATAGCACTCCCGCCACCCCACAGTACCTTCATGGCACTCCCAGCACCTCCCAGCACCCCCAGCACCCCACCCCCCCATGGCCTGTGCTTCCTTACCTCTCAGAGCAAGCACTTGGTGCAGGCCTCAGCATCCTGTCCACCCTAAGCTCTCAGCGCAGCCCCTTCCTATCCAAAGGGGGCCACATTGCGTCCCACCCTCTGGGGGCTGATGCCTTGCTCCCCAGCCAGTTTTCAGCAACTGGAGGTCCTGGGTGCTTGCAATCCCACATGGTGGCTTCTGTGCAGGGCTGTGAGCCTCAGCCTGGCTGCATAGCCCTTGCTGGCATCGGAGTTCACGGCCATGTTCTGGACGCAGGCCCGGCAGATGTTTGAGGGGGAGATGGCGAGCCTGGAGGCTCTTCGGAGCACTGGCCTGGTGCGGGCGCCTCAGCCTATCAAGGTGATTGACCTGCCTGGAGGTGGGGCTGCCTTTGTGATGGAGCATCTGAAGATGAGGGGCCTGAGCAGGTGAGAGAGAGAGAGAGAGAGTGTGTGTGTGTGTGTGTGTGTGTGTGTGTGTGTGTGTGAGAGAGAGAGAGAGAGAGAGAGAGAGAGAGAGAGAGAGAGAGAGAGGGAGGGAGACAGAGAGACAGAGAGAGGAAGATGAGAGAGAGGGGGAGCAGCCTCTTGCTGAGCTGCCCATACAACTCCATGCAGGGAGCAGAGGCAGGGCCCAGAGCCACACCTGCCATCCCTGATGGAGGCAGGAGCTCTTGCTTTCCATGCAGGGTCAGAGTCCGAGGTTAGTTTGGCTCCACAAAGTTGTGCCAAATAAGCGTGTTTGAACCATCCATTGCTTTGTGCTCAGAGGGCACCCGTGCCAGCTCAGTTTGGGCAGTGAGGTCTGATCTAGTAATTATCTGAAGTCCTTAATTTTTTTTTCTAATTATTAAAGTTATGTATGTTCATTGTTTAAAAAATGGTGGAAGACGCAAACTCATGTAAAGAAAACTAAAGGCGCCCGTCATCCCAGAAGCAGGGAGCAGTCACTGCTACATTTTGGTGTGTGATTATCATCCCAGTCTTTTTCTTATATGTGATTTACATTTGTTTTTACAAAAATTGGGAGCCTTTTTTTTTTTTTTTTTTTACTCTACTTAACATTACTTTTTCCCTTGATTTGTCCCTTAATTCCCAGTACCTCTGTGAGCTTCAACAGAAGCCTACCCCTCTTGGTGATTTTATACTATTTTGTTTTTTGGAGGTCATTGCCTACAGTTCATTTTTTTCAGTTTTTAAAGAACAGAGCGTAGTTTTTAAAACATTTCTCAAAATGGAACATGCGAGCTGGTTGTTGTTTCTTATTTTAATTGGCTGCATTTCTTCTTTCCTCAGTCAGGCATCAAAACTTGGAGACCAGATGGCAGATTTGCACCTTTACAACCAGAAGCTCAGGGAGAAGTTGAGGGAGGAGGAGAACAGAGTGGGTATGTTCAGACTGCTGTTGTGCACCCTTGACCTGGGTGCATCTACCCTGGGTTGGTGCTTAGGGGGGATATTTCAGTAATGGGTTGGGTTGCACACCACCTGCCTGTAGACCGCAGTGTGAAAAAAGAGATTGTTAAATAAGAATTTTGATGATAAGCTGGTAGAATCAGCTCATGACCCCTCTGCTGTCCAGTGTGCTTGAGATAGGCGTGTCCTTGCTGGTCCATGTGTGGACCAATTGCTACCATGTGTAGTATAACCTCAGCCACCCATGTTCCAGCGGTGCAGCCCAGGCCCATCCTGATGCTCTGCTGAGGTCTGACATTTAAGAGAAAGCCAAGCAGCACTTTCTGTTGACAGGCCAGAGGGCTGAGGGTGCCGGGCCCCAGTATGTGAGCAAGTTCGGCTTCCACACGGTGACGTGCTGCGGCTTCATCCCACAGGTGAGTGCCTGGGCGAGGATGCTTCTGCTTAGTTCCTGATGCCCCAATGCTGGTCACCCCACCCCTTGTGTGTGACAGAGTGCCAGTCCACTGGGCACCAGCAAGTCTGACTACCTGATTTCTTCTTTTTTCTTTATTTTTATAAATTTATTTATTTATTTATTTATTTATTTATTTTTGGCTGTGTTGGGTCTTCGTTTCTGTGCGAGGGCTTTCTCTAGTTGCGGCGAGCGGGGGCCGCTCTTCATCGCGGTGCGTGGGCCTCTCACTATCGCGACCTCTCTTGTTGCGGAGCACAGGCTCCAGAGGCGCGGGCTCCAGACGCGCAGGCTCAGTAGCTGTGGCGCATGGGCTTAGTTGCTCCGCGGCACGTGGGATCTTCCCAGACCAGAGCTCGAACCCGTGTCCCCTGCATTGGCAGGTGGATTCTTAACCACTGTGCCACCAGGGAAGCCCCTGACTACCTGATTTCTGAAAGCAGAGTGTGAGTTGTGATAAATGGGCTGGGGAGAGTAGATGTCGAGGTTCACTGAGCAGAGCTCAGAGGTGGTGGGGAGCTGTGGGGCAGGTAGAAGAGCATTCTGAGCAGAGGAAACAGCAGGTGCAAAGGCCGTATCACAGGAGGGCATGTGCTAAGTGTGGAGGATGGAAGTGGGTGGGGGTAAGGCAGCATTAGAGGTCAGGGACTAAGTCCTGGTCACTCAGCCCGTCTCCTGGGGCCTTTAAAAATTATTAGTACTATTGAAAAAAAAAACTATTAGTACTATTGAGAGGTAATTCAGTGACATAAATGTCACTTTTAAAGTGTACAGTTCAGTGGTTTTTAGTATATTCACAGTGTTATGCAGCCACCACCACTATCTGACTCCAAAACATTTTCATCACCCCAAAGAGAAACCACATACCCATTAGTAGCCACTCCCCATTCCCCCGCCCTCAGTCACCGGCAACCATGAATCTCTTTCTGTCTTTAGGGTTTGCCTATTCTGGACATTTCATATAAATGGAATCATATTGTACAATAGATATACTTTTATGTCTGCCTGGTGTGGGCAGAGGGCTGTTCTTCCAGGTGGAGGTCACTAGAGGCAAGATCCTTATGAAGCTGGAGGCAGATTTAGGGATCTTATTCAAGGGGTAGCCCTCACATCTGGGGTCCCTAGAACTGTACCTGGTGGTTTACCAGGCTTGTTAAGACCCTGTGAATCTCTGCTGAAGCCAGCTCCCCTGGGGGTTACACACCTGTCTGGAGCTAGTGACCAGCACAATAGTGTGGTCCCAGCCCAGTATGGCCAAATATGGCTTGTTGTCCTGCTTCAGATGTTGAGTTGAAGAGCTATGAGTCTACAGAGATTTGGTTGACCTCACACAGTGGCTTTTCAAGAACTGAGGAATGAACTTGTACACAGAACCCTGATGTGTGAAGCAGGTGAGGATGGGGCTGGCCTGTTAGGGACACAGGCAGCCCCCGAGTGCCCCTTCAGAGTCCAGGATCAGTGAACCAACCTAGTTTAGCTGCAGCCCAGCCAGGAAGGGGCAGGAAACCTGGGAGGCCACCTGGTCCACCTCCTTGTGCTGTGACAAGATGGTACTGGATGGAGTGTCCGATGGACATAGCATGGATGGACCAGCCTGAAGTTTCAAGAGGCTCCCTGCTCCTTGGGAGGACTGAGTGAGCCCTTAGGGACTGCAGCCATTCATGGGGCAACCCTGAATGGTGGCACCTAGTGAGCTGAGCCCTGTTGGGGCCATTGGCTCGGTCAGAGGACTGACACAGTTTATTTGCTGCTGTGTCCGACTCAACTCCCCAGTTGCCATCGCAACACCAGGAGGCGGGTTGCCATTGACCCGTTTTATGGATGAGGAAAATGATGTGCAGAGAAGCCAGGTGGTACCTGAGTCATGCAGCTGGTAAGCGGAGGGGCCAGGGTTTGGCCCTGTCTGGCTTCAGAGCATAGGCCCTGACCGCCACACATCCTGACCCACCTGGTCCAGGTGAAAGCTGGGTCCTCCTACCAGCTATGCACCCAGGCGGCCCCGCCTTTGGTAGCTCAGGGGAAGGTCATATATTTTCGTGGGTGAGGGCATCATGGCCCATTGGTTCAGGTGGAGGGCTAGCCAGTGCTGGTCTCCAGCTGTCTTCATGACCTGGTCGTCTAGGAGGTAGACCGAGGCTGGGACACTAGGGGCCTGGGCAGGCAGATGGAGCACGAGGGCATGCCATCCCATACGCCTCAGGCTGTTTGGGGAGGGGGTCTCCCGCCTTCTCTTGAGGTGCACCTAGCACCAAGGGGGTGAACACAGGGCCTCAGCCACCACAACCCTCTGCACAGGGAGTCTCCATGCTGAGGATGCTGACCAGGGACGCATGCTCTCCGGAACGTTCCTCCCTTAAGGAATTTCACAAAGTAACCCTTTGTATAAAATAAGCTTTTCATCTTTTTTTCTAAACAACTCTATTAAAGTATAACTGACATAAAATAAACTGCACCTATTTAAAATGTACAGTTTGGTAAGTTTTGACATATGTATGTGCCTGTGAACCGCTAACCGCAGTCAGGTCAATGAGTATATCCATCACCAAGAAAGTGTCCTCCTGCCCTTTTGTAATGTTTTCCTCCTGCCCTTCCCTGCCCCTGGCAACTGCTGATCTGTTTTCTATCACCATAGATAGGTTTGCATTTTGTGTAATTTAATATAAATGGAATCATATGGTGTGTACTCCTTTTTGTCTGGCTTCTTTCACTTAGCACAAACATTTTGATATTCATCCCTGTTGTTGCCTGTGTCAAAAGTCCATTCCATGGTATGATAAACCACAGTGTGTTTATCCATTGATGGACATCTGAGTTGTTTCCGGGTTTTGCTTTCACAAATAAAGCCGCTATGAACCTTCATGTGCAAGAGTTTGTGTGGACAAATGCTTCCATTTATTTTGGGTAAATACCTAGGAGCCAATGACTAGGTCAAATGTAGGCTTATATTTAACTTTTTAAGAAACTACCAAAATATTTTCCGAAGTGGTTATACCATTTTACATTCACACCATCAGTGTAGGAGCATGCCAGGTCCTCGGCATCCTCACATACTTGGTATTTTCCTTTTTCTAAAATTGTAGCCATCCTAGTGATTGTGAGGTATCTCAGTGAGGTTCTGTTTTCCCTGATGACTAAGGATGTGGAGCATCTATTCATGTGCTTGTTTGCCATATATTAGGGACATAATTATTTAGGATTATTATATCTTCCTCATCAGTTGACTTCCTTTCCATAGTGAGATGACTTTCTTTATACTTGGTGATATTCTTTGCTCTGAAATTTACTTCCGTATTAATATAGCTACTCCAGCTTTCTTTTTTTAAATTTTATTTATTTAATTAATTTTTATTTTTGGCTGTGTTGGCTCTTCATTGCTGTGTGCGGGCTTTCTCTAGTTGCGGTGGGTGGGGGCTATTCTTTGTTGCCGTTCGCGGGCTTCTCATTGCGGTGGCTTCTATTATTGCGGAGCACGGGCTCTAGGCGCGTGGCCTTAAGTAGTTGTGGCTCACGGGCTCTAGAGCACAGGCTCAGTAGTTGTGGCATGCAGGCCCAGTTGCTCCATGGCATATGGGATCTTCCCGGACCACGGCTTGAACCCGTGTCCCCTGCATTGGCAGGCGATTCTTAACCACTGTGCCACCAGGGAAGCCCTCCAGCTTTCTTTTGACTAGTGTTAGCATGATTTATTTTTTCTATCCTCTTAACCTGTTTCTGTTTTTATATATAAAGTGCATTTCTTGTACACAGCTTATAATTTGGTTAAAAAATATAATTGGATTAAAAATAATTCCTTTATTTTTCTAACCTGTTGATCTCTTGTCATTTAACTGGGGTGTTTAGACACATTTAATGTACTTATTGATATGGTTAGGTTTGGAACTGTTGTCATTTCTTTTTTATTTGTCTTATCTGTTCTCTGCTCCCCTTTTATTCTTTTTTCTTTATTGTTGTTGTTTTTATAAATTTATTTATTTTTTGGTGCATTGAGCCTTCGTTGTTGGGTCTTCATTGCTGCGCGTGGGCTTTCTCTAGTTGCCGCGAGCGGGGGCTACTCTTCGTTACGGTGCGCGGGCTTCTCATTGCGGTGGCTTCTCTTTTTGCAGAGCTTGGGCTCTAGGCCCATGGGCTTCAGTAGTTGTGGCACGTGGGCTCAGTAGTTGTGGCTTGCAGGCTCTAGAGTGCAGACTCAGTAGTTGTGGCGCATGGGCTTAGTTGCTCCGCGGCATGTGGTATCTTCCTGGACCAGGGCTCGAACCCGTGTGCCCTGCATTGGCAGGCGGATTCTTAACCACTGCACCACCAGGGAAGTCGCACCTTTTATTCTTTTTTTTTTTTTTTTTTTTTGCGGTACGTGGCCTCTCACTGTTGTGGACTCTCCCGTTGTGGAGCACAGGCTCCAGACGCGCAGGCTCAGCGGCCATGGCTCACGGGCCTAGCTGCTCCGCGGCATGTGGGATCTTCCCGGACCGGGGCACAAACCCATGTCCCCTGCATCGGCAGGCGGACTCTCAACCACTGCGCCACCAGGGAAGCCCCCACCTTTTATTCTTTATGCTCTCTTTCGAATTAACTTTTAATGTACTTATTGATATGGTTAGATTTGGAACTGTTGTCATTTCTTTTTTATTTGTCTTCTCTGTTCTTTGCTCCCCTTTTATTCTTTATCTCTCTTTCGAATTAACTAAGTATTATTATTATTATTTTTGCGGTATGCGGGCCTCTCCCATTGCGGAGCACAGGTTCTGGACGCGCAGGCTCAGCGGCCATGGCTCACGGGCCCAGCCGCTCCGCGGCGTGTGGGATCTTCCCGGACCGGGGCACGAACCTGTGCCCCCTGCATCGGCAGGCAGACTCTCAACCACTGCGCCACCAGGGAAGCCCTAACTAAGTATTTTTAAATAATTTACTTATTTATTTTTGGCTGCATTGGGTCCTCGTTGCTGTGCGCACAGGCCTTCTCCAGCTGTGGCGAGCAGGGCCTCTCTTCGTTGCGGCGCACAGGCCTCCCACTGCGACGGCTTCTCCTGTTGGGAAGCACGGGCTCCAGGTGTGTGGGCTTCAGTAGTTGTGACTCGCGGGCTCTAGAGCACAGGCTCAGCAGCTGTGGCGCATGGGCCCAGTTGCACCGCGGCACGCAGGATCCTCCCGGACCAGGGCCCGAACCCGTGTCCCCTACATTCGGCAGGCAGATTCCTAACTACTGCACCACCAGGGAAGTCCCTAAGTAAGTATTTTTAATGATTCCATCTTATCTCCCTTGTTGGACAGCGATAACATTTGCTGTGCTCTTTTAGTGGTTGCTTTAGGGTTTAGGCAGATGCCATGCATACCTCTGTCCTGTGACCACCAGCTGCAGCACCAGCCCCTCCTTTCCCTTGTTGCTCAGGTGAACGAGTGGCAGGATGACTGGCCAACCTTCTTCACCCGGCACCGGCTCCAAGCACAGCTGGACCTCATTGAGAAGGACTATGCTGACCGAGAGGCACGAGAACTCTGGTCACAGCTACAGGTGGGCACAGCAGTTATCCTCTGGGAGAGGGGCTGTTCTCTTATGAGCCTACCACATTTGTGTGGGACCCCCTGCTAGAACAGAGCCAGAGTGGGGACTGCTGAGCCTGGAGCAGAGCTGGTCAAGTCGTGGACCCAGAAGTGTCCTGACTATTGGCTTGATGGGGAAGCTGAGAAGGGGATGGGACCTGAGGGCATACTTGATCCCTGAGTGCACCTCTCACGTGTGCTTGGTCACCAGGTACTTTACCTCAAACTTTGCTCATGTGAAATGTAGGTGTTTGGCTTGTGAATGGTGGCATTTACTATTACTTTCTTGTCCATTCTTATGCTGTTTTTTTCACCAAGGCAACGTCTTACCTCTTAGAGCAGGTGTGGGTAGCACTTTGAAACCAGAGTGATTGGTTTTAAAACGTAACTCTCAAAATGTTAAAAACAGAACTCGCATATCAGTCTATCAGCATGCATCAAAGAAATTTTATTTAACTCATTGCTGAAGTAATCAGGCTACAAAAGAGGTGCAGATATATATGTGCTGTGAAATAAAAGAATAGCGCAGAAAGTTTGCTAAGTTACATACAAAAAGACTCCACTCAGGTTGTACAGTTCATATTCTACATGACAATAAAATCATAACCTCTTGAGGTTCTCTACTGTATGGAAATCATTAAATTGTAGCGCTTCTAGACCTAAATTAGTAGTAAATACTAAGACAAAATTACATTTCCCTGGAGTCAGAGGATCCTTATCCCTGGGCTTGGTACAAAGTGGTGGCTGGACCCTGAGCAAACACAAGGTCGTCTTTGCCTTATTTCCAAGTACTGGATGAGGAGACTGTGGCTCCCAGGCCTGTGATAACTCTGTGTACAATAATTATTTTCTTAGGTGAAGATCCCAGATTTGTTTTGTGGCCTAGAGATTGTCCCCGCCCTTCTTCATGGGGATCTCTGGTCAGGAAATGTGGCCGAGGACGACACCGGCCCCATTATTTACGACCCGGCCTCCTTCTACGGTCATTCTGAGTTTGAACTGGCGATTGCCTTGATGTTCGGGGGGTTTCCCAGGCCCTTCTTCACCGCCTACCACCGGAAGGTCCCCAAGGCTCCAGGGTTTGACAGGCGGCTGCTGCTCTATCAGCTCTTTAACTACCTGAACCACTGGAACCACTTCGGGAAGCAGTACAGGAGCCCATCCCTGGGCACCATGAGGAAGCTTCTCAAGTAGCAGCCCGCCTGTGTCGCCTGCCCAGCCACTTGCCAAAGGACCAGGGCGGCAGTACCAGAGGCGGCTTCAGAGATGAATAAAGCCTACGGTGGTTTCAGGGATGGAACTGTGTGTGTCTTAGTTTCACCTGCGTCTCCGTCCTCCATGCAGCTGGGTTAATTTATGGGGGCCCAGACCACCTGAAATGTCTCCGACAGGCTCATTACCTATTCCAGTCTGGGGGGAACTTGGAGTTTGGATACTTTCATGACAGTTGTACAGAAATTCACACAGATCTGGGGTTTGCTTACGTGGAATTTGGTGTCATGTCCCCCTGTGGATTCGGGTCTCCTGTTTCTGGCTTAGGCAAAGTTGGGGACCATGAGATGGGTGCACCTCTTGAGCAGTATCTCTGGGGCTGAGCAGGGCTCCAAGTCCACCTTACTGAGGTGGACAGGTGGAAGAAAGACCCCCCTCCCCCCATGTGCTTTAGCCACTGCCCAGCTTCTCTCCCGCGCTCCGTTTTGCAGCTGGTGTTTCTTGCTCGAATAGAAGGGTGTGTGTGTGGGGGGGGGGGGGGGGGCGGTAGCCTTGGGTAGGGGGTGTGCCCTGGCGGGTGCCTGGACTGCTCAGGGTGTCGGGGTATCCAGGGGGTCGGCGTGTCGGGCTGCCACCGTGTAGGGGCGGGGCTGCCGGGCACCTCGGCCACCCGTGTGTGCGTCTCGGAAGACCTGAGCCGCGCCGTTATCACTCCTCCCGAATCACCAATTGTTTCGGGGCTTTACGAGTGCCCACTCATCCGTTGTCTGGAAAGTGCCTGTCTAGCGGGCTGGAGCCGCTCCCACTGCAGCCCCGCGCGCCTGCAGACGGCTTTGCAGAAAGACCCCCGGGACCTGAACTCAGCGCGCGTGCTCGGGGAAGGCTGCGCAGCTGGCTTGTGGGATCTTGTCACCCCACCCAGCCCTCTGGCCCCGCCTCACTCGGGGTCGGCACCGCCTCCGCGCGCAGTATTTTGGCGGCCGGCGCGCTCTGTAGCGGGGCCGGCGCGCAAGGTCGGAGGTCGTGGGGCGGGGCCGGCGTTATTGCCGTCTTCTCTGTCTCAGCAGTCTTGAGCGTTCGGTGCCTCGTGTCCCACGCCCCGCGCCCCGCGCCCCGCCCGCGTGTGGAGCCGGCTGCGAGTCTGCGGGCACCGTCCGGCCGCCGAGGATGGCCTTGAGCGAGGAGCCGGCCGTGGACGCCGTGGAGGATCCGGTGGAGGACCGGGCGGAGGATGCGGCGGAGGACGCGGCGCTGGCCTGCTGCGCCTCTCTCGAGTCGTTCGGCGAGAGCGCGGAGACGAAGGAGCTGCTCGGCCGCCTACCGGCGGTGCTTGGAGACCGCGCGGCCCGGGAGGGCGCCCTGGAGCGGTTCCGGGGTGTGTGCGGGCCGGAGGAGGGAAGGGGGCAGCGCAGGCTGTGCAGGTCTCCTTTCTTGCGGTTCCAGACACGGGCGCACGCGTGAGAAGTGGAGAGGGCAGTGGGCCTCCTGGCCGACCTCCGTCAGGAGGGGGCGGGTGGACCTCCCTTGGGCGGCTCGTCTCCAAGTTCTGTCTCCAGCCTGCCCTGGGACCACAGCAAAGAGCATTTCCTCCGAGACATCTGTGTGGACAGGGCAGTGGGAGCAGGAGAGGCGAGAACAGGTTGGAGCGGGCGGGGGCCGGGCTGGCTGTGCGGTTGTGGGGCCCCCACCCAGAGCCTTAGCTGTAGGCAGCGCCCATGGCTCTGCCAAGACTGTGCAGGACAGCGCAGGATGTCGGATAGGCGTACCGTAGGATGCTTAGTCATTAGTCTAGGTTCTCCAAGTTTAGACGGACTCTTGTAGTTGTCTATAACGGGCAACTTGCAAATGACTCCTTAGGATCCCGTGGTTAGATAACTACGTAGGGTTTTGTGATTCAGTAAAACCGTCCTCGAGGATCCTTTTAGGTAAAGAAATTTCTGTATAATTTTGTCTTCATGGGTTTGTAATGACAACTCTGAACTTCAGGAGAGGGCAGTGTGGCTGGCTGAGTGGAAAGAGCACACACTTCGGCAACTCAACCCTGGGCTTGAATACCCCTCTGCCACTTGGGGTAGTTGCTTGATTGTGCTGTTTCTCTGGCTGTCGGCTGCGGTTAGCACTGAAAATACCTCTGGCGTAGAACTGTCCTGAGGGTGAGGTGTATATCCAGGGACCAGTGAAAGCCCACTTTCCCATTCCTAGGGAGTGGTCAGGTGTGGTGCATAAAAACTGCCGTAACCCAAGTGGTCGTGGGATCTGATAGGAGCAGTTCTAGCTGCTGGTAGGAGTGGAAACCAGGCTGCATGGGATTAAGGAGGCCGTGGTGTGAGGCCTGGGAGGGCACATGGCTTGGTGTGTGTGGCAGAGGAGAGTGAAGGGTGTGGAAGGTGTGTGTCTAATGAAGGGGAGAACTCAGCTTGGCTGTCAGCAGGCCGTGAAGGAAGGAAGAAGCGAGGACCTGAGAGGAAGGTGTGCTGAGCAAGCAGAGGGCAGAGGCCAGGGCACAGTGGCCCTGAGGAAGTGGGTGGGTGGGGGCTCACTCCAGCTGGCCTGTGCTCTTGGGAGCTGCCCTGCAAGTCAGCGTGGGAAAACTCGAGTGTTTCCCAGGCTCATGTGCATGTTAATTCTCACATTGTTTTTCTTTTTAGTAATAATGGACAAATATCAGGAGCAGCCTCACCTGTTGGACCCACACCTAGGTAAGAATAGAGGCTGAGGATTTTGATTTTTGATCGTTCAGTTACAGATGATCACAGAGGCCTTGGTGCATGGAGTGTGTGTGTGTGTGTGTGTGTGTTTGTGTTTGTGCACCTGTGCACAAGCAGAGGGTATCAGGATAAAGTGCCCGGGCCTTACTGGTTAATGGGGCCTACAGTAGTAACACCTGCTCCTGGCAGTGAACTTGAGAAGGAGGAAGGTAGCGATAGTAATTTAAGTTGAAGGGCAGCATGGTATGGGGGTTGGGGTCACAAACCCCGGGGCTAGACCACCTAGATTTACATGCCAGCTCTGCCACTTAGCTGCTCTGTGCCTGAGTTTTCCGCCCGTGATATGGGGTCATCAGCGCTGCTTGCCCCCAGGGCTGTGGAGATCTTAGACACATCACCAGGGAGACACCAAGGGTTAGCCTCAGTGTGCACACAGGTGCCTTTTAAAAAGTGGGCTGGTGCTGTGCGTGCTGGTTTTTCTTTTTTAACAGGTTTTGTAGAAGGTAAGTTTTCTGAACTCTCAGCTATCTCAGGCAGAATAAATACATTTCATGTGTGGTTGGCAGCTTGGCTTGGTGGGGATGGAAGGCATGGGTCCATCGTCTTCCCTCATCCAGTTATGCCATGTCCAAATTTGAGTTTCTTTTTCAGGAGGCTTTTCTAGAACCTCATATTTTAGGAGGGTATGACTCGCGCTAGGCTTTTTTTCTTATGCTGGGCATTAGCTGGACAATTTTAGGCTGAAGACTTGCATCCTTTGGTACAGGGAGCTTTACTTCTGGTGTGTTTTTGATCGTTTCTCTGTTCTGCCTTCTTCTGGTGTGCCTGTGAATTTCCAGGAGTGATCCTCTGGGTCCCTAAGCTTTTCCCTTATAGTTCTGCTTTTGGATCTTTGTTTTGCATGTAGAAGATGTTCTTGAATTTATTTTGACAGTTGTTTTTACTTTATAAGAGTGCTTGTCCTTGGTTTGGTATATTTCAAAGTTGTCTTACAGGTCCGGTTTTCCTCCCTGGGGAGGACACATCCAGCTGCTGGGCCCTGTGGCCCTGTGAGGAGGGTCCTGCTGTGGGCCTCCTAGCCCAGAATTACCTTTTGAGTCAGGCACCAAGCCTGGTTTCCAGCTCTAAGCCCTTCAGCCTACTCTCTTCAGGACACCTCTGTCCAGGATAGCTCTATGCAGTGATGGAATGTTCTAGATCTGTGCTGTCTGGTAAGGTCACCACTAGCCACATGTGACTGTGGAGCACTTGAAATATGGCTCGTATGACTGAGAAACTGAATTTTATTTTATTTTTTGTTTTTTTCTTTGAATCTTAAATTTTATTTGATTTAAGTTAAAAAAACCCCAAATATGGCTAGTGACTGTGGTATTCTCCATTCGCAAGAGTAAACCTTTAGGGCTTCCCTGGTGGCGCAGTGCTTAAGAATCCGCCTGCCAGTGCAGGGGACACGGGTTTGAGCCCGGGTCTGGGAAGATCCCGCATGTTGCGGAGCAGCTAAGGCCGAGTGCCACAACTACTGAGCCTGCGCTCTAGAGCCCGCGAGCCACAACTACTGAAGCCCGCACGCCTAGAGCCTGTGCTCCACAACGAGAGAAGCCACCGCAATGAGAAGCCCACGCATCACAACGAAGAGTAGCCCCCGCTCGCTGCAACTAGAGAAAGCCCGTGCGCGGCAAGGAAGACCCAACACAGCCAAAAATAAAATAAATAAATTTATTGAAAAAAAAAAAGTAAACGTTTAGTCTTCTGCCTGTATGGGCACGGTGCTGTGGCCTGGAGCCTTGGACCACTCCTCCTGTTTTCAGCCCCACCTTTGTCCTACCCTGGGCTGACCCCAGCACCTCAGGCCTCTGGCCTCCCGGCTGTGACCCACCGCTGGGCTCTGCTTCTGTACTTCCCCTGTGCAGCTCAGTTACAACTTGGAAGTCACTGCTGAAGTCTCTTAGCTACTGTTTCTTCTGTTCTCTTTTTCCTTGTGGATTTGTTTCTCTTCGTTGATTTACTGGGGTTTGGAGGTGGGGGGTTGCTGAGGGAAGCACTGGAATCACCTGCTTTCCTGGTCTCTGTTCTTCCGTGAGTGCTGTGCTGTCTTTCCGAGTCTCTCTGAGCTGAGTTCTGGCTGTTCTCTATTGTTCCCGAGGTTCTCCTCTTTCCCCTGGGGTCAGCTTTTCTTTGTAATTTGATCTTTTCATCTTGCTGGTTCTGTCCGTGTTTCAGACCAAATGGATGCAGACAAGGGCTCCTCTGCTTCTGTTTTGTAAGTTGGAGCATTTTCTTTTTCTTTTTTTTGGGTTTTTTTTTTTTGAATTATTTATTTTTTTATAGAGCAGGTTCTTGTTAGTTATCTGGTTTTTTTTTTTTGTGGTACGTGGGCCTCTCACTGTTGCGGACTCTTCCGTTGCGGAGCACAGGGTGCGCAGGCCCAGTGGCCATGGGTCATGGGCCCAGCTGCTCCGCGGCACATGGTATCTTCCCGGACCGGGGCACGAACCCGTGTCCCCTGTATCAGCAGGCGGACTCCCAACCACTGCGCCACCAGGGAAGCCCCTAGTTATCTATTTTATACATATTAGTGTATATATGTCAATCCCAATCTCCCAATTCATCCCACCCCCCCCGCCAGTTCCCCCCCTTGGAGTCCATACGTTTGTTCTTTACATCTGTGTCTGTATTTCTGCCCTGCAAACTGGTTCATCTGTACCATTTTTGTAGGTTCCACGTGTATGCGTTAATATACGATATTTGTTTTTCTCTTTCTGACTTACTTCACTCTGTATGACAGTCTCTAGATCCATCCACGTCTCTACAAATGACCCAGTTTCGTTCCTTTTTATGGCTGAGTAATATTCCATTGTATATATGTACCACATCTTCTTTACTCATTCGTCTGTCGGTGGGCATTTAGGTTGCTTCCATGACCTGGCTATTGTAAATAGTGCTGCAGTGAACATTGGGGTGCGCGTGTCTTTTTGAATTATGGTTTTCTCTGGCTATATGTCCAGTAGTGGGATTGCTGGGTCATATGGTAGCTCTATTTTTAGTTTTTTAAGGAACCTCCATACTGTTCTTCATAGTGGCTGTGCCAATTTACATTCCCACCAGTGGTGCAAGAGGGTTCCCTTTTCTCCACACCCTCTCCAGCATTTGTTGTTTGTAGATTTTCTGATGATACCCATTCTAACTGGTGTGAGGTGATACCTCATTGTTGTTTCGATTTGCATTTCTCTAATAATTAGTGATATTGAGTAGCTTTTCATGTGCTTCTTGGCCATCTGTATGTCTTCTTTGGAGAAATGTCTATTTAGGTCTTCTGCCCATTTTTTGATTGGGTTGATTTTTTAATATTGAGCTGCATGAGCTGTTTATATATTTTGGGGAGTAATCTTTTGTCCGTTGATTCATTTGCAAATATTTTCTCCCATTCTGAGGATTGTCTTTTCATCTTGTTTGTAGTCTCCTTTGCTTTGCAAAAGCTTTTAAGTTTCATTAAGTTCCATTTGTTTATTCTTGTTTTTATTTCCATTACTCTAGGAGGTGGATCAAAAAAGATCTAGCTGTGATTTATGTCAAAGAGTGTTCTTCCTATGTTTTCCTCTAAGAGTTTTATAGTGTCCGGTCTTACATTTAGCTCTCTAATCCATTTTTTGTTTATTTTTGTGTATGGTGTTAGGGAGTGTTCTCATTTCACTCTTTTACATGTAGCTGTCCAGTTTTCCCAGCACCACTTATTGAAGAGACTGTCTTTTCTCCATCCTTGCCTCCTTTGTCATAGATTAGTTGACCATAGGTGCGTGGGTTTATCTCTGGGCTTTCTATCCTGTTCCACTGATCTATATTTCTGTTTTTGTGCCAGTACCATATTGTCTTGATTACTGTAGCTTTGTAGTATAGTCTGAAGTCAGGGAGTCTGATTCCTCCAGCTCCATTTTTTTCCCTCAAGACTGCTTTGGCTCTTTGGGGTCTTTTGTGTCTCCATACCAATTTTAAGATTTTTTCTTCTGGTTCTGTAAAAAATGCCACTGGTAATTTGATAGGGATTGCATTGCATCTGTAGATTGCTTTGGGTAGTATAGCATTTTCACAATATTGACTCTTCTAATCCAGGAACATGGTATATCTCTCCATCTGTTTGTGTCATCTTTGATTTCTTTCATTGGTGTCTTATAGTTTTCTGAGTACAGGTCTTTTACCTCCTTAGGTAGGTTTATTCCTAGGTATTTTATTTTTTTTGTTGCAGTGGTGAATGGGATTGTTTCCTTAATTTCTCTTTCTGATTTTTTGTTGTTAGTGTATAGGAATGCAAGAGATTTCTGTGCATTAATTTTGTATCCTGCAACTTTATCAAATTCATTGATTAGCTCTAATAGTTTTCTGGTGGCATCTTTAGGATTCTCTATGTACAGTATCATGTCATCTGCAAACAGTGACAGTTTTACTTCTTCTTTTCCAATTTGTATTTCTTTTATTTATTTTTCTCTCTGATTGCCGTGGCTAGGACTTCCAAAACTATGTTGAATAATAGTGGCAAGAGTGGACATCCTTGTCTTGTTCCTGATCATAGAGGAAATGCTTTCAGTTTTTCACCATTGAGAATGATGTTTGCTGTGGGTTTGTCATATATGGCCTTTATTTTGTTGAGTTAGGTTCCCTCTGTGCCTACTTTCTGGAGAGTTTTTATCATAAATGGGTGTTGAATTTTGTCAGAAGCTTTTTCTGCATCTATTGAGATGATCATATGGTTTTTATTCTTCAGTTTGTTAATATCATGTATCACATCGATTGATTTGCGTATATTGAAGAATCCTTGCATCCCTGGGGTAAATCCCACTTGATCATGATGTATGACCCTTTTAATGTGTTGTTGGATTCTGTTTGCTGGTATTTTGTTGAGGATTTTTGCATCTATATTCATCAGTGATAATTGGCCTATAATTTTCTTTTCTTGTAGTGTCTTTGTCTGGTTTTGGTTATCAGGGTGATGGTGGCCTCATAGAATGAGTTTGGGAGTGTTCCTTCCTCTGCAATTTTTTGGAAGAGTTTGAGAAGGATGGGTGTTAGCTCTTCTCTAAATGTTTTATTAGAATTCACCTGTGAAGCCATCTGGTCCTGGACTTTTGTTTGTTGGAAGATTTTTGATCACAGTTTCAATTTCATTACTTGTGATTGGTCTGTTTATATTTTCTATTTCTTCCTGGTTCAGTCTTGGAAGGTTATACCTTTCCAAGGATTTGTCCATTTCTTCCAGGTTGTCCATTTTATTGGCATAGAGTTGCTTGTAGTTAGTTCTCTCTTAGGATGCTTTGTATTTCTGTGGTGTCCATTGTAACTTCTCCTTTTTCATTTCTAATTTTATTGATTTTGGTCCTCTCCCTTTTTTTCTTGATGAGTCTGGCTAAGGCTTTATCAATTTTATTTATCTTAAAGGACCAGCTTTTAGTTTTATTGATCTTTGCTATTGTTTTCTTTGTTTCTATTTCATTTATTTCTGCTCTGATTGTTATGATTTCTTTCCTTCTACTAACTTTGGGTTTTGTTTATTCTTCTTTCTCTTGTTCCTTCAGGTATAAGTTTAGATTGTTTATTTGAGATTTTTCTTGTTTCTTGAGGTAGGCTTGTGTTGCTATAAACTTCCCTCTTAGAACTGCTTTTGCTGCATCCCATAGGTTTTGGATTGTCGTGTTTTCATTGTAATTTGTCTCTAGGTATTTATTTATTTATTTATTTTAATTTATTTATAGGTATTTTTTGATTTCCTTTTTGATTTCTTCAGTGATCTCTTGGTTATTTAGTAACGTATTGTTTAGCCTCCATGTGTTTGTTTTTTACGGGTTTTTTTCCCCTGTAATTGATTTCTAATCTCATAGCATCGTGGTCAGAAAAGATGCTTGATATAATTTCAATTTTCTTAAATTTACCGAGGCTTGATTTGTGACCCAAAATGTGATCTATCCTGGAGAATGTTCCATGTGCCCTTGAGAAGAAAGTGCAATTTGCTGTTTTTGGATGGAATGTCCTTTAAATATCAATTAAATCTATCTGGTCTATTGTGTCATTTAAAGCTTGTGTTTCCTTATTAATTTTCTGTCTGGATGATCTGTCCTTTGGTGTAAGTGAGGTGTTAAGGTCCCCCACTATTATTGTGTTACTGACGATTTCCTGTTTTATAGCTGTTAGCAGTTGTAACAGCTGTATGGAGAATCCTTCATTTACCTAAGTATTTGTTCAGAGTTTGGTCCCTGGTGAGTGATTCTGGGGCTACAGCGATTGCAGACCCCTCCCTGCTTTGGGCCCCACTGCACCTGCTGGCTCTGAGCTCTCCTTGGCTGCGCAGGTGGGCATTTATGACATGGCCTTCTCTGCCTGCTTGATTTGGAGCTGCCTTTCTCCCAGAAGTCCTTTTTTTTGATGTGGACCGTTTTTAAAGTGTTTATTGAATTTGTTACAATATTGCTTCTGTTTTATGTTTTGGGTTTTTTGGCCGTGAGGCATGTGGGATCTTAGCTCCCTGACCAGGGATCAAACCCACATCCCCTGCAATGGAAGGCGAAGTCTTAAACACTGGACCACCAGGGAAGTCCCTCTCCCAGAATTCTTTACAACCGCTTTCTCCCTATTCTTGCAGCTGGTCAGGACTTTCCATTTTGTGCAGCTGTACTTTTATTTTACTGGGTCTTAGGAGCAGTGAGAGGCAGATGTGTGTAGACTCCTGTTTTGTGCAGTTTTGTACTCTTGCAAGTAGCCCAGCAAACATCCTTAACACACCTCTTTGCGCAATTTCCAGATACTTTGTTAGAGTAATTTTCAGGAAGTGGGAGTGGTGGGCTTTTGATACTTCAAATTCACCTTATGTTTCCATCCACAGTATATCAAAGTGTCCTTTTCTTTACATTGTTGCCAAGACTGGATTTAAATATTTGAAATCTTTACCAACATGAAGTTATCTATTAAAGGATGAAAAGGGATCATGTGCTTTTATTTTGCATTTTGTTGTTTCCTAGTGAGGGTGAATTTTTTTTTTTAACATTTATTGTTACATTTGTACAGTATTTCTCCCTTTGTGAATTGTCCATTCTTATCCATTCACTAAATGTTTTTACCTTGTTCTAAACAATTTTTAAATGAATCAGTTAATTTAATCATCATAGTAACCTCATAATACTTGTGGAAGGTCATCATTATTATTATTAATTTATTTTTTTGCACATGCAGTTTATTTAAAAATTTTTTAAAAATTATTATTTTTTAAATTTTCAGCTGTGTTGGGTCTTTGTTGCTGGGTGCAGGCTTTTCTTTGGTTGCGGTGAGCGGGGGCTTCTCTTCATTGTGGTGCGCAAGCTACTCATTGTGATGGCTTTCCCTGTTGTGGAGCATGGGCTCTAGGCACACAGGCTTAGTATTTGTGGCATGCAGGCTCAGTAGTTGTGGCTTGCGGGCTCAGTAAACTGTGGCTTGCAGGCTCTAGAACACAGGCTCAGTAGTTGTGGCCCACAGACTTAGTTGCTCCACAGCATGTAGGGTCTTTCCAAAGCAGGGCTTGAACCTGTGTCCCCGGCACTGGCAGGCGAATTCTTAACCGCTGCGCCACCAGGGAAGTTCTGGAAGGTCATTATTATTAACCACAGTTTACAGAGAAGAAAATGCAGTAGAGTTCTGAGAGGTTAACTTACCCAAGGACATACAGCTAGTTAGTGTTCCAGCCAAGATTTAAATGCAGACAGTCCACTCAGACCCTCAGACTGAAGATGATGAGAAATCTACAAGTCCTCAAGGCTGTTTTAAACAAATGCTTTAAAAATTCTCTAAATTCTGGATTCTAGGATTCTTTGATCAGCCCTGTCTTCTTTCTTCCTGGGAAAGCTTGCAAGCCTCGTGAGTGGTAACTGAAGTTTGGTGGGTACTAGGTGAGGGCCAGGTACAGGGAAAATGCATCTGATGTCTGAGATGTGAGCTTGCCTGAGGCTGGCAGTGCTGCAGGGGAAGGGCAGGGTGGTGGGCTCCCCAGGCCACCTTTTATGGTCGATCTTGGGTTCATGGCAGTTCCCACTGGGAATGCCCATTGCTCAGGAGGTGAAAGGTGATGTGACCCTTGTCTCTCTAAGTCACAGCCTTGGACCTGTGGCACTGCCTTTATTCTTGCCCGAAACCTGTCTTCATAGTGGATCACAAAATAGTAACACTTACTGTGAGTTGTTCAGAGTGATCTGAATGAGTTTTGAGAGTTTAATGTAAAGTGAACTGGAAAAGGTTCCTTTTAGAAAAAGGAAACAATAGTCGTGGATGCTGGTCCTGGACCTACTTCATGATGTTTGCTTTTTCCTTTTAATGTTACATAGTATATTTTGTGTACTCAATTTTAAAATATATATGTATATTGTCAACTATCAGTCTCTTCTTTTGTGTTTGGCCTTTGGTAGTTTGCTTTAGAAGTTTATTTTTCGTATTCCTATTGTGAGCCTCATTTGTTGAATGGTCCAGCAGGCTACCCCCAACCCTAATGTGAAATGCCATTGTAAATGTGTGTTAAATACTCACATATATTGGCCTTTGTTTCTAGCCTTTCCGTTCTGTTCCCTTAATCTAGCTCTATGCTCTTTTATCCTTGTCATTTTGGTTTGCATTAATTGCATTGTAATTTGTTTTGTCAGAAATCGACCTTCTTACTTTTCTCACTGTTGTCTTGCCCTTTCATTAATGCAGATGCACTTCAGAATTATTTTATCATGCCCGGAAAATTCTTTTGAAATTCTGTTAAATCCACAAATTCATGTAGGGAGATTCGACATCTTTACAAGATTGAATTTTCCTCTCTAAGAACATAGTATTGTGTCTCTAAATTATTCACATCTTTTGTGTCTCTCAGTAAAGTGTGGTAATTTTCTTTAGGTGATTCCTGGGAACATTTTTTTAGGTTTATTTCTAAGTATGTTTTTTATCTTTTATTGCGCTTGTGAAATTGTCTGTTATGTTTTCTAACTGATTTTTGCTGGTGTACAGCGAAAGTATACTTTGTATTCTTATTTTGTAAATGGCAACACTGCCATGGAATATATGTATACACACATATTTTAAAAAATAACAGCTTTGGGCTTCCCTGGTGGCTCAGTGGTTGAGAGTCCGCCTGCCGACGCAGGGGACACGGGTTCGTGCCCCGGTCCGGGAAGATCCCACATGCCGCGGAGCGGCTGGGCCTGTGAGCCATGGCCGCTGAGCCTGCGCGTCTGGAGCCTGTGCTCCGCAATGGGAGAGGCCGCAACAGTGAGAGGCCCAAGTACTGCAAAAAACAAACAAACAAACAAAAAAAACCCAGCTTTATTGTGATATAATTTATATACCATAGGGAATTCCCTGGTGGTCCAGTGGTTAGGACTTGATGCTTTCACTTCAGTGGGCCTGGGTTCAATTCCTGGTCAGGGAACTAAAATCCTGCAAGCTGCACGGCACAGCAAAAAAAAAAAAATTATTTTTACATACCATAGAGTTTACCCTTTTAAATGTATACGTGTTTTTTAGTATATCACAGAGTTGTGCATCCATCACCACTAATTCCTGACCATTTTCATCACTCCAAAAAGAAACTTACACTCATCATCAGCGGTCACTTTCTATTCCCTCTCCGTCCAGTCCCTGGTAACCACGATCTGTCTCTGTGGATTTGTGTATTCTGTGCATTTCATATAGTGGAATCAGGCAATATACGGTCTTTTGTGACTAGTGTCTTTAACTCAGCATAATGTTTTCAAGGTTTAGTGTGTAATGGAATACTTCACTACTTTTTCAGTTTCTTTTGAGTTTTCTAAAAAGGTAAGTAATTATATGGTTTTTAAATAATGTTAACTTGATCTCTTTATTCATGGTATATACCTTTTTATTCTTCCTTTAAAATTTTTTTAATAGTTAACTTTATTGAGATATAATTTACATACAATAAAACACACCCTTTTTTTATTGTTTGTTTGTTTTTGTTTTTGTTGTGGTACACGGTCCTCTCTCTCACTGTTGCGGCCTCTCCTGTTGCGGAGCCTCTGGATGCGCAGGCTGAGCAGCCATGGCTCACGGGCCCAGCTGCTCCGCAGCATGTGGGATCCTCCCAGACCGGGGCACGAACCCGCGTCCCCTGCATTGGTAGGCAGACTCTCAACCACTGCACCACCAGGGAAGCCCCCAAAACACACCCATTTTAAGTATACAGTTTGAGCTTTGCAGATGTATGCACCTTCCCTACTATTAAGGTGTAAAACATTTCCAGCACCCCAAGAAGTCAGTTTATGTCCCTTTGCAGTCAAGACCCCCACCCTGGTCCTGGGTAACCAGTGTTCTACATACTCTCTGGTTTCTTCTGTTGAAATAGTATTTCTGAGACTCATCCGTGTTATTGCATGTGTACCAGCAGATTGTTCCTTTTCTGTTGAACCATACTTTATTCTTTCACTTGTTGATGGGCTTTTGGGTTGTTTCCAGCTTTGGGCTGTTACTAGTGCTGCTATGAATATTCACAGACAATTCTTTGGGTGGATGTATGTTTTCATTTCTATGTAAGAGTGGAATTGCTGGGTGTATAGTAAAGGTGGGTTTTATGATAAACTGCCAACATGCCATGTTTTCGTAAAGGTTGTATGTACCATTTTACCTTGCCAGCAACAAGCTATGAGAATTCCTGTTGCCCTACATCCTCAACAGCACTTAGTATTGTCAGTCTCCCTGATTTTAGTCATTTTAGTGGATGTGTAGCGGGATCTCATTGTAGTTTTACTCTGCATTTCCTAGGTGCAAATTGCAACCTTTTACACTTATTAAGACTTGTAGCCCAGCATATGGTTCTGTTTTGTTCAGAATTCCATGTGTACTTGAGAAGAATGTCTTTCTGCTTTTGGTTGGAGTGCTCTATAAATGTCATTTTTTTTTTTTTTTGGGGTACGCAGGCCTCTTACTGTTGTGGCCTCTCCCATTGCGGAGCACAGGCTCCGGATGCGCAGGCTCAGCGGCCATGGCTCACGGGCCCAGCTGCTCTGCGGCAAAGGGGATCCTCCCGGACCGGGGCACAAACCCGCGTCCACTGCATCGGCAGGCGGACTCTCAACCACTGCGCCACCAGGGAAGCCCTATAAATGTCATTTAAATAAGGTGGTCAGTAGTGTTATTTGGGTCTTTTATGTCCTTACTGATTTTGTTTTCAGTTGTTCTATCAATTCTTGGGAGAGGAGTATTGAAATGTTCAGCTCTATAGATTTGTCTCTTCCTCCTTTCAGTTCTCTCAGTTTTTGCTTTATCTTGAAGTTCTTTAATTTCATGTATGCTCTTGTAGGATGGTTAAGTCTTCATGATGAATTGATCCTTATATCATTATAAAATGTCTTCTTTGGGAATTCCCTTGCTGTCCAGTGGTTAGGATTCTGTGCTTCCACTGCAGGGCGCCCGGGTTCAATCTCTGGTCAGGGAACTAAAATCCCGAAAACTGAGTGGCACGGCCCCCCCAAAAAAGTTCTCTTTATCTCTGTAATAGTCCTTGTTCTGAAGTCTATTTTGTCTGATACTGATGTGGCCTCTCCAGCTTCCTTATAGTTAGTGATTGCTTGGTGTATCTTTCTTCTCCCTTTTACTTTTTTTGTTTTTTAATAGATTTATTTATTTTTGGCTGCGTGGGGTCTTCGTTGCTATGTGCGGGCTTTCTCTAGTTGTGGCGAGCGGGGTCTGCTCTTCGTTGTGGTGCGTGGGCTTCTTATTGCAGTGGCTTCTCTTGTTGTGGAGCTCGGGCTCTAGGCGTGGAGGCTTCAGTAGCTGTGACACGTGGGCTCAGTAACTGTGGCTCGTGGGCTCTAGAGCACAGGCTCAGTAGTTGTGGCTCATGGGCTCTAGAGCACAGGCTCAGTAGTTGTGGCGCACGGGCTTTGTTTCTGTGGCATGTGGGATCTTCCTGGGCCAGGGATTGAACCCATGTCCCCTGCATCGGCAGATGGATTCTCAACCACTGCACCACCAGGGAAGTCCCTCGTCATTTCTGTTGACTGGTTTCCCTTCTGTTAGGGGTCACAGCAGTTTTAGTTATATGTCTAGTAAATTTTTAGTGGATCATAGACATCGTGATTGTTATGTTGTTGGGTTTAAGTTTTTTGTCTTTAGAATGTTGAAGTTTGGCAAGACAGTTTAGTTAATTGTATATCATGTATATCCTTTAAGGTTTGTTAGGGCAGGTATAGCTTTTTCTCTTGTTTTTCTCTAATTTAGTGTTAATACTAAGGAGAGACATTTCTGGAATGTCTGCTGGTTGCTCTGGGTGCTCAACAAGGACTCTGCACTCTGGCCTTGTGGAATTTGAATGCCAGCCCTATATGAGCTATGGGAACGCTGCCTTAGTGCTTCCTGGCAGTTCTTACCCAGCCTAGTGGACTAACCACTGTGCCTGTGAAGATTCACCCAAAGGTTCGAGGGGACCTCTGCAGACTTCCAGAGCTCATTCTCTGCTTAGATTCCTCTGGCATGCTGCCCTGCAAATTTCAGCTGACTCAGCCTCCTGGAACTCCAGTCTTTGCTATGCTTGAGTCCCCCCTCTCTGCACTGGGTTTTAAAAATTACTTTCTGGTGGACGGCCTGAGTGGCTGTAGATTGCAGTTGGTTTGTTACCATGCGCTGCCTGTTGTTCCAGTGTCTGAAAATATAATTGTCCTGTTCTCTAATTGGTGGTGGTGGTAAGGCAGTTCCATATCAATTATTCCTGTATAACTGGAAGTGGAAATCCTTTTTCTTCTGTCTTATTACGTTGGTTAGAACCAGATTGTTACTAGGTCATAGTAGTTGTAGAGGTATTTTCTGTAAAGCATGGTATTAGATATTGATTTGATATAGAATAATAATAAAAAATAAGAATATTTTCCTTGCATTTTAAAAGCAGGAATGAATGTTGTATTAACTCTAATGCCCTTTTAGAAACTGTGAAGATGAAAGTGTTTTCTTTTCTTTTGCTCTATTGATACTTTGGATTATATAGATTTACTAATATTAAACCATTCTTATATTTCTAAATAGCCCTTTTTTCTTTTGGCATTTTGTTTTAATGTCATGTTGATGTTTAACAGGAAATATTTTATATATGTTTTTCCCTAGAATGGATGATGAACTTGTTGTTGGAATTTGTGCAAGATAAGAAATCTCCGGCTGACCTCGTACATCTGGCTTTTAAATTTCTTTACATCATCACCAAGGTAATATTTACATACCACTTTGTAGTTGACAGAACACTTTCTTAATATACTCGGTCCAGAATTACCTTCCAAAATGGTATCTCTCAGGAAAGATTGTTCTCATACAAAAGTTGTGGGTTTCATGCTTTCTCTTTTTACCATGTGCTGGAGATCAGATGTTAGTGATCCAGGGGACCCTTTGGCTGAAACAGTGCTTTTCAGCATTGTTTTCTGCGTCTTGTATTTGAATGGATCAAGCACCAGCTAGCCAGAAAGGGACGGAGAGGATATATATACATATATACATATATATATGTGAGTAACTGAGAAAAGTTTCTTACGAGGAAAAAGGAAATAAACTTGGAAGTGGAAGTGCTTCTCAGATGTGGATGTGCAGATAGCTTTTCAGGGATCTTTTTATGATGCAGATTCTGAGTAAGTGGGTCTGCTGTGAGGCCTGATATTCTGCATTCTTACAGGCTCCCAGGTGATGTGTGTGCTGGCTCATACGTACCATGGGAGAGACTTGGCCATCTCGGCTGGGGTTTTGCTTCTGTGGGGCCTGCTGTGTGGTGGAGGGAGGCCTGTGTGCACACTCCTTGCCCTCAGTTAGTTGAATGCAGGGTCTCTCCTGAAGGTGTAGTGCCACCGCGTTTCATGGAAGCCTTAATGAATTTGGGACCTTCTGGGTTCCCGAGGACTTATTCCTCATAATCAAGGTAGAAGCAAAACTTGTTAGTTTGTAACATAGCTATATTTCTGATGAACCAAGATTGGTTGGTCAAATTGGGACAACATATTTATGAAATGATTTAAGAAGTAAAGGTAGCTTTCTTATTGTTAGTCTTACTAGGTTGTATCACTGTAATGTGATGTAATTCTCTTTGATCATTGGGTGGCATAGGTGGTGATTTTTGGTAATAGAGAAAAAAATAATTTTGCTACTTTATTTTCTAATTATATAATAATTCAATGTCTTTATTTGATAGGTTCGAGGATATAAAACATTTCTTCGTTTATTTCCACACGAAGTAGCTGATGTGCACCCTGTTTTGGATATGTTTACAGATCAGAATCCTAAAGACCATGAAGTGAGTGTCCCTTTCCTCCTCTTCATTTCCTGTCCCCCCGACTTATTCCCTGGTTTTCCCTGCTCCTGCACTGGCAGCTTCCTTTCCTGTTTCCTTCAGTTTTATCTTATACTATTTTGTGTCATTCCCTCTCTTTTCATTTTTTTCCTTTGGCTTTCTCTTTTTATGTATGTTACTTTAAATTATTTTGTTTAAAAAAATGCCCTTTATAAAGAAAACAATAAACCTCCGTACAGTGTGATGATAACTATATCATCATCCAAATTTTTTTAACTTAAAATAGAACTATGTTGGGGGTCCCCAAGACCACCCCAAGTCCAGTGATTTCCTAGGATCACTACAAGAATTGGCATGTAGTCATCCTTATGGCTGTGATTTACTACAGCAAAATCAGCAGAGGGAGAAGGCACATGGGGCGAAGTCCAGAGGAAACCAGGAGTGAGCTTCCGGAGTCGTCTCCCCGTTGGGTCACGCAAGGCACTTGTGATTCCGCAGCACCAAGTTGTGAGAACACGTATGAGGTGTTGTCCACCAGGAAGGTCGTAGGGGCCGGCACCCACGATTTCTGTGCGGGCTGGTCATGTGGGTACTCCGCCAGGCACGTACTAAAACCCAGAAGGAAAGCAGGTGTTCAGCATAAGCCACATGGTTGGTACAAATGGCCTGGGCACAGAGTGACCCTCATCAGTTAGGGAATGGTGGGAACGTTCCCCGAAAACCAGGTTCCCAGATGCCCGCCAGTGGCCAACCTTGCAGTCCAGTGTGCTGGGGAGCGCTCTTGGGCCCAGGACACGTTCAGAAGGGCACGCAGGTTGTAACTGCAAACTCAGGGAATTGTCTTGCTGTGCATGTGCCCTGCTCTCCTCTGCTTCTCATGCCTCTGATGGGGAGTCTGGGACCAAAGCAGAATCTTGTTTTATTGACTCCTCTGTGACTGGAAGTTGAGAATTTTTTCTTTATTCTTAAGTCTTATGTTTTTTTAATCTTTTTCTCTGTTTTCCATTTTCTTGAACAGCTGATTGCACGCTGAAGGGTGCCAGTGATGAGAAGCCATTAGACTGACATGTTATGATTTTTCTTTGTTCCTTTTGCTGTTTCTCTTGGCTGCATGCCCCAGGGCATGTGGTGGGGTGCGGTGCTCTGCAGCCTGGCTCCGAGGCCCTGGCGTTTGGAGGCCTGGGTGGGCGCTGAGCGGGAGGGGGTAGCAGGACTGCGTGGATGCCCTTGCACAGGAGTTATGTTGCTTTGACTTGGCCCTGTAGACCTGGGAGACCCGCTACATTCTCCTCCTGTGGCTCTCCGTGACCTGCCTGATCCCGTTTGATTTTTCACGCCTTGACGGCAACCTCCACAATCAGCCTGGGCAAGAGCGAGTGTCCACCATGGACCGTATCCTCCAGATAGCAGAGGTGAGTGTGGCTGTGAAGTAATGAGCTGCTGACCAGTGTCCTTTCTCATGCCATTAGGGCTTAATTAGGTACACTTGTGACATGTGTTTATCTCTTCAGCCATTGTTACTGTTTTTCAGTGAAGTGAAATTCCATTTCATAACTTACCATGAAACTGATAATTCCTAAAGGGGTCAGGATGAATTACTTTAGCAAATCTTATTTCTCTGTACATAGTGCAGATACTCTTTTTTTTTTTGTGGTACGTGGGCCTCTCACTGCTGTGGCCTCTCCTGTTGCGGAGCACAGCCTCCGGACGTGCAGGCTCAGCAGCCAGGGCTCACGCTCCGCAGCATGTGGGATCCTCCCAGACCGGGACACGAACCCGCGTCCCCTGCATTGGCAGGCGGACTCCCAACCACTGCACCACCAGGGAAGCCCAGTGCAGATACTCTGATGATAACTTAGAAGAGGTTTTAGGGGGTAATGGTAAGACAAATTAAAGGTCCATTTAAAATCTAATTTTTAGCATTACATAAATAATACATGATCATTGTAGGAAAATCAGAAAATAAAAAGCAGGAAGAATATTAAGGTGAAATCTCTCAAATACCTAGAGATAACACTTGTGTTTTTCTTCAAACTTCTCCTGATACAGATGTTATGTGTGTAGACATAGATTATTGTATTATCTTTTGCTGTGGAAAATATTACCCTGAACTTGAGTGGTTTAACACAGCACACATTCTTCATCTCACAGTTTCTGTGAGTCAGGAATCTGGCTGTGGCTTCGCTGCGCCCTGTCCTTCGAGCTCTCCCCAGGCTGCAGGCAGAGCTCGCCTGGGGGCAGGTCGCTTCCAAGCTCTCATGGTCATGGCAGGAGTCAGATCTCGAGGGTGTTGGCCAAGGGCTTCAGTGCTTTGACGGCTGTTTGCCACTCGAAACCCACCCTGCGCCCCCAACGATGGCAGCTTATTCTGTGAAAGCCAGCAAGGGGCAGGGGCTGTAGCAAGATGCATGTCACACTCATGTGTGGCCCAATCATGGAAATGACATCCCACGCCCTGCTGAATTCTCTTGGTTAGAAGCAAGTCAGCGTGTCCTCCAACCGCGTGGGAGGGATTACACGGGACGTGGGCACTGGTGGGAAGGACCAGGGCCCATCTTAGAGCCTGACCCTGACACTTACTTATACTAAGCTTCTTTGAGCACCTGCTGTGCGCCAGACACTCCCCAGGCAATCCCACTAAAGGCTTTTTCATACATTAACTCCTTTCATCCTACTTAATGAGGCAGTTCACTGTTTTTATCCTCATTTTACTGAAGAGGCAACAGGTGTAAAAATAAGTGACTTAGCCCGCTCACTCTCTCACATGCGGTGGATCTAAACTTGAACCTAGGGTTTGGCTCCCTGCCCGTCCTTCACAGTGCTCCGCGCGGCCCCTGTGTACTAGGGCCCCTGGTGTCCTGCTGTTCTGGGACCTGCTTTTCCCCTGAGCAGTACTGTCTGAATGTCTTGTGTCAGTAAGTAGACGTCTCCCTCAGAGTCTTTAAGGGACATGGTGCTCCACTGTATCTTCATTTCTAAAATAGTCTTTTTTAGGTAGGTGGTTTGTTTCTAGCTGTGTTCCGTTAACCCTTTGGGTGCTTGTCTCCTAAGTGGGATTGCCTGGGGAGAGGACCTAATTTCTAACAATTTGTCCTCCAGAAAATAGATCTTTTAAGTGTATCATTTGGAAAACAGTTGAGATGAGAAGTGGAAACCTCTTAAGGTGTAATTGCGTTAAACTTCGGCCCTCCTGTGTCTGAGCCGGGCCTCCTAGCTGCTGTGAATGCCAGAGTGCTGGTGGGTTCCAGGAGTGTTCTGTGCACACTCTGGGTAACAACATACACTCTTCATTTTTCTGCTGCTTTTGCAAATGTGGGTTTCAAGGGGTGTAGCCACATGCTGTATGAGGATTGGGCACTTCCCTGAGGGTGAGCACACATGTGGCAGCTGCAGCCCTGAGTTCACGTTATGAGTGGTTCGTGCAGCTTTGGAATCTGGTCTCTGTCCGTGAGCCTGGGCTCTTGTGGAGCTGCTGAGTGTGGGACCAGGTGGCTGAGTGGGTCCCTGAGGTCTACATCGTGTGTTTAATGGTGCCTGTCCTTTACGCTTCCTTGTAGTCCTACCTGGTCGTCAGCGACAAGGCCCAAGACGCAGCTGCTGTCCTCGTGTCCAAGTAAGTGCTTTCTGAGAAGGTTTACTGTCTGTTACTGTGTGTGTCTGTTGTCATCAGAGAGGACGTTGGGATGATAGGCTTGGGGAAGTCTTTGCTGTCCTGAGGACTCTGCTGCTTTCCTTGAGGGAACCCAACGCTGTTTGGGTGCAGGAAACCTCTGAACCTGATGTGATCACTGACAGTGCTGGTTAGGGGCTCAGGGTCACCTGACGCTGGGTTAGGAGCTCATGGGCCCGTCAAGGGAGCGCAGATTTAGAACAGGTGTAGCAGTTTCGCCGGGGCCAGGCCTCCCCTCTGGGGGAGGGGGGGTGGCAGTTAGAAGAGCCTTTGGAAGTCACTTAGAAAGCAGTCCACACCATGGTTTGTGGAGATCATGGGCTGTGATTGCGTCATTGTGGCTTGGGATAAAAATCCCCAAACATCCCGTGTTAACTAAAAACAACAGGCTGTGCCTGAAACAGGCCAAGATGGGTTTATCTGATGAGCTGGGTAAGATGACCCAGGCAGCAGGGCCTGGAGTCTCCAAAAAAGTGCCAAAGACACATGTGAAAGCTGAGTAGACTTGTTTCATGAAATGTGAGAATGGAAGAAAGCAGTTTTTCTAAATTAATCTTCTTCATGACATGTGATTTAAAGTATGTATATAGCATAAACGAGTTAGAAAATTTGGCTTTTTTTCCCCTCTACATTTGTGAAAGTTAAAAATTGGCTCTAAAAACTTTTGGATGTTTTGATCGGGAAAACAGGGCAACGCCTCCTTCAGGGTCACCTTCTCTTAGGTGTGTAGCCATGACCTTGCACAAGGCGGGAAGAGACATGCTTGATTTATGGGGCAGTTGGGGGCATTGGGGAAGTATTTGTGAAAGTACTGGCTAAACCAGAGGGCAGAGCCTAAATGCGAGAAGCTGATTTTAGGAGTGAGGAAGGAAACACCTGAGCTCGCCTGCGATGCTTACCCTGGGGGAGGAGAAACTCACTGACAGAGGCTTCTCGTGGTTTTGACAAGGAGTGGAAAAGCGTGGCTTTCTTTCTAACTGTGAAAGTAATCATGTGTGTTCAGGAAAATAAAGAAAAGTAAAAAAGTACAAAATAAAACTCACATGTACTGTCATCCCCAGAGATGTAACTGCTCTGTCCTTTGTCCCCCACTGCCCATGGGCATGTTGGTCTGTGGCCCATGGGTACACTTGCAGGGTTGTTTCAGGTGCTGGCAGGCAGGCCTGGAGCTTTGGTCAGTCTTCCAGATGCAATTATGGTGTGATCTATTCTTCCTCCAACCCCACTGTACGTGTGGACTTTTTGTTAGTAAAATTAGCGCCGCCTGGGACACTCTACATGAAACTTTGTACTGTTCTGATCGGCTGTATTTTCTCCTTCCAGTTTTAATTTTTTTTGTATTTATTTATTTTTGGCTGCATTGAGTCTTCGTTGCTGCGCGCAGGCTTTTCTCTAGTTTTGCGGTGAGCGGGGGCTACTCATTGTTGCGGTGCGTGGACTTCTCATTGTGGTGGCTTCTCTTGCTGTAGAGCATGGGCTGTAGGCCTGTGGGCTTCAGTAGTTGTGGTGCACGGGCTCAGTAGTTGTGGCACACGGGTTTAGTTGCTCCGCGGCATCTGGGATCTTCCCGGACCAGGGGTCGAATCCATGTCCCCTGCACTGGCAGGCGGATTCTTAACCACTGTGCCACCAGGGAAGTCCCCCTTCCAATTTTATTGAGATATAATTGACATCCAGCACTGTACAAGTTTAAGGTGTACAGCATGATGATTTGACTTACATACATCATAAGATGATTATCACAGTAGGCTTAGTGAACATCCATCATCTCTTATATAGATACAAAATTAAAGATACAGAAAAATATTTTTTCCCTTGGGATGACAACCCTTAGGATTTACTCTCCTTTTTTTAAATTGAATGAAAGATTCTTTAAATTCTAAACTGCTTTACAACTTTCAAAAGTTTCACACACATGATTTCATATAATCTCATAATAATCCCTTTTCCCCATACCCCTTTATTGCCTCTCCCCCCAGGATTTACTCTCAGCAGCTTTCATGGATAACATACAGCAGTGTTCAATATATTTATCATGGTGTACGTTACAGACCTAGTACTTATTTATCTTACAGCTGGAAATTGGTACCTTTTTGACTGCCTTCCTCCAGTTCCCCCTTCCCCACCCCTGCCTCTGGTAACCACACGTCTGATCTTTTGTATGAGTTTGTTTGATTTCTGATTGGTTCTTAGGAATGAATTCCTAGAAGTGGAATGAACATTCTAGGGGTTTTAAATGCAGCTACTGGAAAGGTTGAGCCAGTCGGAAGTCTCCTTTTCCCCATATTTAGCAACACTGCATGTGATCTTACAAATGTTTACTAAATTTGTTAAATGAAACATCTTTATTGTTTATTATCTTTTATTACCAGCAGTACTGAGGGTTTGGTAGAGTTCTGCTGAGCTTGACCTGGTGGAGTATTGCACCTGTGGGGTGGGGGAGGTGAAACCCTAAACCCTTCTTCCCTCCCTGGTGTCCTCCAGAAAGGTGGCAGCTGGCGACCCTGGCTGCCTGTCCACTGCTGGAGGGATGCTCCCCCGCCATCTAGTGGTCGGACGAGCAAGTGTTGGTGAGGTTGAGGCCCGTTTTCCACCCAGCTCCTGCCGGTTTGCCAGGTTGTAGGTGCAGCCAGTTTTCCTCAGTTCTAGAGAGGGCGGATGCCCTCAGGTCCTAGAGCTGCTCTGAGTATCCCACCTCACGGACGGGTTCTGACTCGCATATTTCTGTCTTTTTTGGTGGGTTGTTAACAGTGAGGCCCTGGGTGTGAAGGGTGGTCACATGTGGCCTTTGTCCCCACTGGCATCTATTTTCTGATATTTCACGAGGGAGCTGCCTGTCTTACTCTCGCTGCCATCAGCTTTGATTGCTTCCTCTTACCATGTGCAGTTCTGGAGCCGCACCTATTTCCTTTCATTAACTGGAACCTTTAAACATCAGCTGCGTTTTCTGTAACTTTGATGTTACATTTACGCCAAGACGTGTGGATATGAGTGTTATTTTACAGAAACTCTTCAATGGAAATATATGCCTTTATTCTTATTGATTACATTAATTTTAAAAAGATATTTTTAATCTAACTGTAAAATCAAGGTATGCTCCAAGTAGAAAAGTTGGAAATTTTGGAACATAGAAAATTAGGAAAACCCCACACGTTTATAATTATAATACACAATACATGTGTTGTATTTTTTTTGGTGTTTTTCTGTGCTGTTATTGTATGGAGTTTGCACAGCACAATCTCTTTGAGTTAGCACCTGCTTTTTCACTTAATTTCACGTTACCGTTGATTAAATGGCTCCTTTAGATTCCACTGTTTTTAGTTACTCTGACCAGCATTCTCACGTCCTTCCTCTTATAAGCAATGCCGTAATGACTAGCTTTGGGTGTAAACCTGTTTTGGTATTTGGGATTATTTTCTTAGGCCAGGCCCTTAGAGGTGGACTTCTGAGTCACAGGACACAAGGCCATTGTTGAGTCTCTACACCTGTCGCTCGGTGACTCTTGGGAGCGTGTTTTCAGGACTTTTGCAATCATGGGCAGCCTCAAGAACAACCCTCTTCCCCCAGTTGGATTGTGCATTGTTTTGTTTATTACTAACATTTAGTTTGTATTTCACTGATCGCTGGTGAGCTTTAACACATGAGTCTTATTTCAGATATCGTATGTCCCGTGTAGTGACCTGATTTCTAATATCTGTGGGATTCTTGGTGCTTTTTCTCCAGTAGTATGAGCTTTCTCTGTGAAGGATGTTAGCTAGAGGAGGGTGTGATACTTCCTCCAGTGGGTTGGTAGCCTTTTTTACTTTCTTCTTTGGACTAAAGTTTTAATTCTAATGTCAAAATAGTAACTTTTTTCCTTTTATTTATTTAGTTATTTTTACTTTTATGCTTGAAGGCTTACCCTATTAAGAGATTTTACAAAGAATCATTTATATTTTTCTACCTTTTTATTGTTTAATGTAGAATTATTAATCCATTTGGAATTTCTTTTGGTATAGGATATATGATAGAGTTTTTTCCTTCTTACAGGTAACTAAATTCTATCACCATTTTGTGAATATTTAACTTTTCCATTAATTAATTTAAAAACACACACAAAGTAAGTTCTTACACAAAATAGGGTTTGTCACTTCACCCGTACTGTTTCACTCTCAGACCAGATACTCTGTGGTAACCGTACTGACAAGGGTCCGGAGCAGCAATGTGTCCCACTGGTGTTTTGCCCTTTGTCCCTCTGGTAGGTCTAGTCCTGTAGTTAAGGTTTTGCTGATCACTCTTGTGGAAATTACCTTCCTGAGAGAAAGACAGTGGGGTCTCTAAACACCTGCACATGTTAGCTGAGTTCCACATTGAAAGTAGATGTAGTCTGTGATGTAACTTTTCCTAAAAGGGAAGGAAGTGTAGGATTCAGAGATCTTTCAGTTTGTGTAGAAGGGTCTCGTTCTGTGTGTTACACCTGTGGGATAGGTATTTTCCATTCTTGCTTATCTGTACTTTTGGACCTCTGCTGCGAACATAACATTTCCTTTTTTAGAGAGAAAAATAAAAAATATAAAATAACCTATTTGCTTAAATCTTTCAAAGGAACCTTAGGTTTTTACTGTAATTTGGAAACTCACCTTGTGTGATTTTGCCCAGGAAAGGAAGTTGGCCGCTACAGGCTGCACACAGAACATCAGCCTCCTGCCTGCTCAGCAGATGAGTGGGTGGAGGAAGCAGGGTGCGTGGCCCCTGAGTGGATGGCGCTGTGACTCACGTCTCCAAGTTGGGCTTTGGGTCCCAGCAGGGCCGCTTACTGGCCCTGTGGGCCGTTCTGTGCCTGTGACCTCGCCTGTCCTGAGGGCCACCCCACTGCAGGCGCTGTGCCTGCCCACATGCAGGGTGAGTGCCGGCCGGCTGTTGTCTTCAGGCTGAGGATCAGGTCACTGTAGGTGTGACCCTCATCCTGTGGCCCCCTCCAGAATCAAGGAGCTTTGAACAGGGCCAAGGACATTGAGATAGGGTGTATAATACCAGTTATCCATTTTAGATGATCACTCTGAGGTGCAGATTTTATGAAATTCCTGGGCCCTCTTCTCAGACCCGCCGTAACGCAACTTCTTGGCTGGCGGGGGTGGCATGTGAGTTCGCCTTTGTAACCAGCATCCTAAAGTTTGGTAAATCCTCGGTGACCAAGTCTCTGGGTGTGTACCCTGATGGAGGTGGGCGAAGACAGTCGTGGCAGCTTTGTTTTACTGACACGGAGACCTTCTACATGGCAGCAGTGTAATCCCTGCGCTGGCTGAGCATCTTGCGTGGGGCGGCGGTGGCTGTTTTGAGGGAAGAGGGGCCTGTGGGGGCTCCTGGTCAGGACAGGAGGCTCCTGCAGGGGTGCAGAGATCAGAGCCAGGCATGTCGAGTGCTGCCCCCAGGGTAGTGCCACCTGGCGTGTTTCTGTGGTATTGGTGCCGAGCCCTCTCTGGGTGTGGTCTGTGGGGCCAGCTAGGGGAGTGAGAGGTCCTCACAGGTCACCTCCCGCGACGCTGTCCCTGCGCCTGCTGTCCTCCCCTCACTCAACTGTTTCCTTCTCATTGTTTGCCTGCTTCCTGTGTTTCTGCCCCAAGACTGCAAGCTCCCCCAGGAGGTCAGGGACTCAGCCTGAGTCAGAGAGCTGGGGGATGGGTGTGTGCACTGGTTGGAGAGGAGTGAAGGGGGCCTGGGCTTTGGTGTGGGAGCCCGAGGGTGGCTGCCGGCCCAGACCAGTGTACAGGAGGGTGGGTGAGAGCCAGCACTCCAGGAGTGCAGCACTGAGCAGATGCCTGTGGTGGGGACGATGGGGCCGTGGACACAGCTGGAGCTCTGCATGGCGTGTGCAGCAGGCAGAGAGGATGGGGAAGGAGTCCCATGGCAGATGCAGAGAGGGAGGTCGCAGGTGGCAGCATGGGGTCCCAAGGTGAAGGGATACAGAGTTGGGCCGAGGAGTGGGCGTGGGTGGGCTCAGGTGAAGGTGGTCCCATGCTACACAGGGTCTCGGGATGAGGGGGCTCAGGAGGCGGGAAGTGTGGGGGGGGTGGGGACTGTGTGAGACCCCAGAGAGGTGGTGGTGGGAATTGCCACCTGAGAGCCAGGGTCTTAGGTTGGAGAGTGGCAGTGGGCCAGGAAAGAGTGAGCTCTTGGCAGCTGGGGCCTCGCTTGAGCTGTCACCTACCTGTCTGTCCCCTTTTGGCAGGTTTGTCACGCGGCCCGACGTTAAGCAGAAGAAGATGGCGAGTTTCCTGGACTGGAGCCTATGCACTTTGGCCTGCTCCTCCTTCCAGACCATCGAGGGGGTCATCGCCATGGACGGGATGCTGCAGGCCCTGGTAAACACTGTCCCAGTGGTGCGGGGCGGTTAGCGGTCAGCTTGTGGGGCTGTCAGAACCCTGGGGACAAGCCCTGTTTACCTTGGTTTCGTGGGGAAGTGGTTGGAACACAGGAGGAGATGTTGAACCCCGACAGAACAGTGAACACGGTTTCTTTTCTCTGCTGCTTTGCACTGGGCCCTGCGACTGAGGGCTGGCCCTGCATTGTTAGCGATGGGCTTTCTGCTCTGGGGAAGGGGGTGGACTGGTGGCCCTGCGCATCGCCGCCAGGGGGCACCAGTGCCTGCAGAGCTGGAGCCAGCAGACAGGTAGGGGCGTGTCCTTCTCGAGCTTCCTGCTGCTCAGATGTGTTACAGAGAAAAATGATTGGAACCAGCTTGAAGGAAATAAGGCAGGTGGTTTGAAATTTGGTCTTGTTCAGATACTCAGGGTATTTGTAACCACTGTGCTGAGCGCAGACCTGGCCCCTGGCCTGAGAGCTCCCACCGTTTCCTGGCTGCCTGCTTTGCTTGTCTGGTGGTGCCTTTTCTAGGAGGAAAGATCAATTGAGTTTAATTGGTTAAACTCTGCAGGGGAGGGGAGGCTGCTACACTTGATGCTCTGGGATCAGGGCTCCCCTCCCTGGGCCTTGTGGTCCTTGCTCTTTCATTGCAGTGGGTGTGATTTCGTCCTTGCCCTTGTCTCTGAAGCTGGAGAGCTCAGGGCCCACTTTGAGGAGAGCAGGGCATTTGGACTATGTTTAAATGGTGGCATTTGGGCCGTGACTCAGCGTGATGTCGTCTTCTTGGGTGTCATCCCATCTCCTTTCCTTGGCTGTTGCAGGTTCTGGCGGGATGTAGGAAGCGTGAGGGCCTGGGGGAAGTGGGGCTGTTGGTGTGATGTCCTGGGGTGGAGGGACAGGAGGTGGGAGGATCGGAGAGGACAGTCCTCCTCCCTGCCTGCCCTGCACTTAGAATGTTCTCTCATCTGTGTCTTTTCATTTATGATGCCATTGTCTTCAGGAAGGATTGGCATTTAAATGATGAGGGTATCTCAAGACGTTTTAAAAAGAAACCTGGAAAAATAAAACATGTTCCTGTAGTCTGATGAGGTGATCTGTTTATTCATGTGTCCTTTCATTCTGTAAATAAATGTGATATGTTATACTTACAATGGTTTTTAAAAAGTTGAGATGTAATTCACATAATTCACCTTTTTAAAGTATATAAGTTCAGTGATTATTTTGTATATGTACAGGGTACAACCATCACCACTTGTCTAATTCCAGAATACTCTCATCACCCCTAAAGGAAACCCCACACGCATTAGCAGTCCCTCCCTGTTCCTCCCCTGCCATCCCCCAGCCCCTGGCAACCAGTGATCTACTTTCTGTCTTTCTGGGTTTGCTTATTCTGGACATTTCATACAGTGGAATCATATGCAATGTGACTTTTTGAGTCTGGCTTCTTTCCTTTAGCATCATGTGTTCACGGTTCCTCCACGTTGTAGCCTGTGTCAGTGCTTTGTTCCTCCTTACGGTCAGTACTCCACTGTATGGGAATTCTTAGTTACTCTGAATAATGCTGATCTGAAATTTTGTATATAAGTTTTTGTTTGAGCATATATTTTCAATTTCCTTGCTACAATAGTAGCAACAGGTTTTTTTTTTTAAGTTTAACAATAATTTATTTAAAATTTATTTATTTATTTTTGGCTGCTTTGGGTCTTCATTGCTGTGCACGGGCTCTCTCTAGTTGCAGCTAGCAGGGACTACTCTTCGATGCGGTGTGCGGGCTTCTCATTGCGGTGGCTTCTCTTGTTGTGGAGCACTGGCTCTAGGTGCATGGGCCTCAGCAGCTGCATCACGCGGGCTCAGTTGTGGCTCACGGGCTCTAGAGCACAGGCTCAGAAGCTGTGGCGCACGGGCTTAGTTGCTCTGCAGCACGTGGGATCTTCCTGGACCAGGGCTTGAACCCATGTCCCCTGCATTGGCAGACGGATTCTCAACCACTGAGCCACCAGGGAAGCCCCAGTTTAACAATAATTTAAATATTTTTTCTGTGTTTCTGAGGTTTTTAAAAAATTGTTATGGCTGGCGCATCTGTGATACTGATGGAACACAGGTATCAGCCTATGCCTGTAGGTGGCTCTCGTTCCAGCTGCATGTGTGGGGAGGTGCTTAAGGAAGACTTTATTGCTATGATGGGGGTCAGTGCTGGAGGTGGCTGGCCAGGAATGATGCTGAGTGTTGACAAGAGGGGAGCGGGTGGTCCTGGTCACCAGGCCATTGCTGCAGGGGTCCTGGGCGGGCAGGGGAGGGAGGTAGTGCAGGGCATCCAGCCCTGGTGAAGGATGGGTGGATGCAGCTGAGATGGTTTATTTGAAAGTTTGAGTGTAAGTGGATTCTTAGTTTTTTGTATGAGTCACATTGAGAAGTCTTAGGTCACAGAGAAACAAGGGTCTGACGAACACAGCCAAGCCTGTCGGTCCACTTGGCCTTGCAGGGTAGACCCGCCCAGACGCTGGTGCTGCTTCCTGACTCACTTTTGTCCTGCTTTAGACCTCCTTCCCCCAGTCTGGAATCTGTGTCCTTGACAGGCTCCTGGGGTCTCCTGCCAGGCCCCCCTGGCCTGGAAGCTGCCTCTCCAGAGGGCACTGCTGTGTTCAGGTCAGGGTAGCTGAGCCGCAGGTGCCTCCACCATGGGGCTGGAGCCAGCAGTGACCACCCCTGGGGCGTGCAGCTGGCGAGGCCTGTGTAACCCCTGCCTGGACTGGCAGCGGCAGGCCTGTGCGTTCAGGCCACCAGCGAGAGTCCTGGGGGCGCCAGTGCTTTTTTTTTTTTAACGTTTTTGATCCTCTTACTGCTTGTCACTAGGTTGTTCCCAAGTTTTTTTAAAAAATTAATTTATTTTAACTTATTTTATTTTTGGCTATGGTGGGTTTTCATTGCTGTGTGTGGGCTTTATTTGCGGCGAGCGGGGGCCACTTTTCATTGCGGTGTGAGGACTTCTCACTGCGGTGGCTTCTCTTGTTGCAGAGCATGGACTCTAGGCGCCCGGGCTTCAGTAGTTGTGGCTTGTGGGCTGTAGAGCTGAGGCTTAGTAGTTGTGGTGCACAGGCTTAGTTGCTGTGCGGCATGTGGGGCCTTCCCAGACCAGGGCTTGAACCTGTGTCCCCTGCATTGGCAGGCGGATTCTTAACCACTGTGCCACCAGGGAAACCCTGTTCCCAAGTTCTGTTCCTTCTTCCCCGGGTGGGGCACAGGCGTTGGCAAGCCCACTGCTGCCCTCCTGCTGGCCCCTTCACTGGCCATGAGTGGGGAAGTGCTTTTTATTGGGACATCTCCCCGTTTGACACTCAGGAGGAGAGAAGGCCTCCATTTTCTCTTCCTCCTGAGGAAGAAAATGATTTTCCCAAAGGCTTAGCAAAGTTGAACCCTGTGTCCCTGCCCGCTTGTTGGCCCAGAGGAGGAAGCCCTGCGGGGCCGAGGCCCTTTGGCAGCCGCACCCAGGAGCTGTCGGGGAGATGCGCCCTCAGTGAGGGTATCACCTGGTGTAAGAGCCCTGCCAGGGGAGGGGAGGCCTGGCCCTCCCACAGCTCCCAGGGCAGGCACATCCTTCTGGAGCCTTCAGAAGCCTAGTGCTTCCTCTGGAAAACCCAGGTCTTTCTGGAATCATGCACGTTCTTTCCTTTCCTTTTTTTGAAGGAGAAATTTGGTTTAATTGCTGCTACTGCCGCCTGGGCAGGAGGAGACAGTGTTGGTGCTGAACTCTCCCGGGCGGGAGCGGTTTCACCATGAGCTTGTCAGACCTGAACGGGGAGGCTGGGTGTCCCCTGTGCATGATGAAACCTGCAGGTGTGCTGTGCTTCAGGATTGCGTCTGCCTCCTTCGATGCACTTGGCTTCATTCTATCCACCTGCTCATTAGTGTGGGTTAGGCGAAACAGGTGGACTCGTAACAAGTACCATCGAAACTGGCGCTTCATTTTTATTTCCCTTGAAGCCTGTTCCTCTTGCAGGGATGATTTTTAACCCTCTGGCAAGGAAATAAGTGTTTGGCAACTTCATTTCATTGGAAGGCCTCTTTACTGTAGATCTTTGAAACACCCTTTGGTTTAGTCCCTCTTTAAGCATTAGGATTAATGGAAATCTAGGAAATTCAAGGAAGGGAAACACAATATTAAAAATTGAGGGGCTTCCCTGGTGGCGCAGTGGTTGAGAGTCCGCCTGCCGATGCAGGGGACGCGAATTCGTGCCCCGGTCTGGGAGGATCCCACATGCCGCAGAGAGGCTATAGGCCCACGAGCCGTGGACGCTGAGCCTGCGGGTCCGGAGCCTGTGCTCCGCAACGGGAGAGGCCACAACAGTGAGAGGCCCGCGTACTGCAAAAAAAAAAAAAAATTGAGGCTGGTGGCCATTTGAACTTGCTGCGCTCCGCTCACACTGGCAGGCATGCCGTCTCCGCTCTGGCTCCTCAGATTAGAGACTGACTGACAGGTGGCTCTGTGTGCTTCCCGAGGGCGGGCAGTGGATGGGGGTGCGCCATTCTGTTTGCCAGCTGCTGGGGTTGTCCCCCCTTCACAGTGAGGTTCTTCTGTCCGTTCTGTCACTGTCACAAGTACTCCTTGTTAAAGGGTAAAGCAGTCACAAACAAGATTAAAGAGCAGGGAAGTGAAGACAGCAGATGCCCACAGTCCCACAGCCTGAGCCCCTTGTGGGGAGGGCGGGGACCCTGCTTTGGCACGTGGTTTAAGGACGTGGAGGAGCCTCATGTCCAGGTCAGGGTGGCTGTCGAGCAGGTGGCCTGCACCCTCGGACGGGCAGGCCGCACCCCGGATGCGCGCCCCAGACTCCAGACGTGGTTGGCTCTGTCCCCCAGGGAGGAGCGGGTCCTACAGCAGCACCTGAGATCCCAGCGGGGGCAGCCCCTCTCCATGCCCCCGTCTGTGGAAGGGAAGCAGCAGGCCTCTGGCCTCAGAGCGTGGTGTGAGCTCACCCTTGAACTTGAAGAGAAGGCACTTGCTTACCCAGAACATTTCTCATGTGGCTTTGATTCCTCTTCTTTCAGGATTCTTTGGAAACGGCACCCTGTGGTTTCATTAAAGTTGTTTGGCCAGAGGACAAATTAACCAAACTGGGCTTTTTAGTCATAGCACTTGCCTGGGGCAGGGTTTCCGGTGGAGGAAAACGTGGTAGAATGATTTGAATGTGACCATTTTCAGGGTGTGGATGTTTATGTAATGTTCATGTGCTCCTATAGGATTCAGGTGAAATAAGCCATCTTCAGTTTTCTTGGGGGTCTAAGATGTGGAGCAGCCAACTCTGAGGCTGCTTTAATCTCACGTGACTCTGTTTTATGCGTGGCGGGCTGCCCAGTGCACGGGTCTTGTTAGAACACGCACTGTGTGAGGCTTGTCTCCGTTCACCGGCGGCCTGGTTTGTACACCTGCTGTGTGATGGGGTGACGTGTCCTGCTGGACAGGTGTGTGCTTGCAGGCAGCCAGCCTGGGCCCACGCTTGCACGGGAAGGGGCTTAGCCATCGCAATGCCTTTGCCTCTTGGATGAGAGACAAACACAGAGCGCTGTGCTCTATGAGACAAATGCAGACTGCTTGGCCAGTGTCCCTCCACCGTGGTGCCCCACCTCGTAGCCCCCACTTACCTGGCTGCCTGGCCACCCTCACCTTCCCTCCAGCACAGGGGTCCCTCAGGCTCTTTCTGTGCCCGACTCTCCACTGACCTTAGTCCTTGTTTCTGTCCTTGGTCCCAGAGCCCTGGTTCTGTGCACCTGTTGTGCTTCAGGCTCCGCAGGTCAAGGTAGCGTCTTGTGCTGTGGCTTTTCCCTCCTCCCGCCTGAGTTGCGAGTGAGACCCAGCCGCAGAGGAGGATGCTGGCCGGTGCTGTCTGTGCTCTCACAGGCTAAGTCCAGGGCCGAGCCCCAAGGTGGGGAGGTGGCTTGAGGCGTCTCCGAGGCCCCGCCCTCCTTTACTGGTCCAGTGCTTGCTGGGCTGTGCTGGCCACTTCCCTGGCCCATCCTTCACGCTGTCCAGGGTCCTCTCGGCCATCTGCCTGCTGCTGCCCTCCCTCCATTCAGGGGCTGGTCCAGTCTGGAGGGTCCCTCTGGGCAGTGACAACCGCCTCTGGGTGTTCTGGGTCCCATGCTGCTTTTCTGCTGCCCAGGTCGCCTGCCCTGTCAAAGCCCGTCAGTGGGCTTAGCTCTGCCCATCTGGTCCCAGGCGAGGTTCTTCCTCCCTTTCCTCCTTGTGTCTCCTCTTGTATCACTTCCGCACAGAGCCCCCTCCTCCCCCTGGGTTTGGCACCAGAGCACGACCCCTGCCACTTCCTGCGTCCGAGCCAGCTCTTCTCGGGACGCTCCCCTGTGTGTCACAACCTCCTCCTCTGACCTCTGCTTTGGGAACTGCAGGCTTTATGTTGATCATTTCTAAGTTTCTGTGGTAGGAATTATGCCTTTTGCATCCTTCACACGTCACTTCGTTAGGCAAATAGGAGATGTATGATCAGTGTTTTTGGTACTTGTGAATCGACTGAGAATTGATATTTATCTGAAGAATCATTAGCACTGAGTAAGTGGTCCTAACAGGGCATGTTCGGGAGGGACTGGAGTCGACTGGTCTGGCTCTGCCTCCAAGATTGTTCCTGCAGGTCTTTGCCATCCTCAGGCTTGCTCTTCCCATAGTGGAGGTCGAGGTGGGGCAGCATCTTTGCTGACCTTCAGACTGATTCTGACCCTTTTAAGGGAAGAGCTTTTAGCTTTTTTTTGCTACATGGTGTTTGAAATTCCTGTATTAGGGGCGGTAGAAAGCCTGCTTGTGCCTGTACCTTTGTGTGGTTGCTCATGGTTTGTAGAGTCTGACCACGCTGTCTTGGGGTGGGTGGGCTGGACGAGGGCCACCCCGAGTGGCCTCCCAGTCATCCGCCCCGTGCCCTGGAAAGCTGGGCCCCTCTGTGTAGTAGGACCACAGGCAGCCCAAACGCTAGGGTCTAGGAGGGGTCATTTAAACGGCAACATCTTAATGCAGCTTGTTATTAGGATCCTGACTTCCGCGGGGGCTGTTTAGAACATTTGAGGAAGCTGGGTAGATAATAAGGTGGTGGAATACGTCGTTATGAGCAGATTGACATCTGAAAACAGGAGGTCACAGTCGTCAAGTGTCCTCTGGGCTCTTGTGCACCATGCAGCCTCATCTTCCAGACAGGACGCAGGAAGCTGCAGTCAGTGACTGGGGCGGGGCGGGGCGGGCCGGGCCGTCTCCCCTCCTGTGAAGGTGTGTGTTTATGATTGGGATTTCACTGTTAGGTTAGGAAAAGATTTAACACATAATGGGAAGATAAAACTAATGTGATTATTTTGATCATTTAAACATTTCTTTTTGAAGTTAATTTTTATTTACATATTTGTGTACTTAAAATCCTTTATAGTTTACTTGATATAAGTGCATTTTATCAGAATTGTATTTTTTCATTCTGGGTCCTAGCTGATAATAATCAGCTGTTATCCTAGCTATTGAAAACTCAATTTCAACAACTAAAATTTTTCCACATTTGGAAGTTTTTTGTTTTCCCCTTAGTGTATGCAATCCTGAGGAAGTAAACCAGGCACCCTCTCGAGAGAACAGATGTCTTGCTTCTTCTTGGGGTGGGAAGTGCCTCTGGTTGGGCTGGCTTGCCCCTCCTCTCCCTCAGGCCTGGTCCTGAGCACAGTCTGGTGGGCATGGCCTTCAGGCCAGTTGTCCTCCTGTATTTCTTAGTGATCCCCTGTACAGTTTCAGGTTACTGTCATTTCTTGGGGTGGTGGTGGCCCTCCCCCTCGCTTTTATTTTTGCAAGCCAGTAGTCGTGTGTGTGTGTGTGTGTGTGTGTGTGTGTGTGTGTGTGTATGTGTGTGTGTGTGTCGGGGTGGAGGGTGGTGCACGTGGTGGGGTTCTTCTCCTCTGACCTGCAGGGAAGGGGGGCCTGGAGCGTGAGTTAAGAGAATTCGTCTGTATAGCGGCCCTTGGGTGTTACTCAGAGGGCGCCAAGCTGTTGGGCTTTGTTGCCTTGCATGGAAGGTTTGGTCCTGGCTCGGCTCTGTGGCTCCAGCAGGGACCATCAGTCAAGCTCTGGAGTGGCGTCCAGCCTGAAACTGTTGTGTCAGTGCTCATGGTCCTTTCTGTTTACGTTTTGTCCCCTTCGTGTGTGCACATCCAGGAAGAGCTGTGATACTGGGGCGTGGTCCCCTCTGTTGCTCTGGGACAGGACTCAGGAGCACAGAATGGGGGAGCTTGTCCTGCCTGAGCCCCATCCTGTCTGCTGGTTGGTGCGTTTGTGATGTCACGTCTTTCTGAGGGACTGGGAATGGGGCCATCATGCAGTGAGGTGCCCCTCAGTGCCAGTGCTCATCAGCTCACAGGGTAATTCTTGGGTGCTAGTAAGTGGCACCCCTGAGCCATGTGGTGTGGGCCCCTTTCTCCCAGGGCCTAGGGTGGAGCTGCTTTTCTTGCCCTTGACTCAGTGGTGCCTTCAGGGGCCTCAGACCAGCATCTCCTGCTTGGCAGCCGGGCGGACTTGCTCTCAACAGCCGACAGCCTGTGATTTATGGCTGGAGAACATGCCCTGGGGAGGGAAGCTGGTTGCATGGTGCAGAAGAGCTGGCTTGGGTGGGTAGTGATCGGAAGGTGTGGTGGTTTAGAGTGATTACTGGGAAATGCATTTGTTTGCACTTTATGCTGTGCTGGTTTCTAGAACAACAGGAGCAGACCTGGCGGTCATCTCTCCTCAGATGGGTGTGCTGTGTGGTCTCGTCTCTCTGTGGTGTGAGGGCTTGTATGGAGTGTGTGCTTCCAGCTGGTGGTTTTCAGTTGGCTCATGTTTTATGCTTCCATGAAAAATGGGGTACACTCCCCATTTAGTGGCCCGGCTGATGGATCCTCCTGACCATCTGAAGATGAGAGCATTTCTGTTGGCCACTTCCTCCTGTTGCTGGGGGTCACTGTTCTCTGCACATGCCGGGTTGGACCGTGTGCTCTCAGGAGGGAAGGGCAGTGAAGATGGCCCTACTTTACGTGGAAAAATAGACTAAGAAACAAAATCAAAGCCCTGGCCCTCTGTGATTTTTGTTCCTTTTCATCCCTTTAGCCATTCTGAGTCTGTTCATGGGAGAGTCTGTAACTCCTGTGACCTTTGCCTTTGTGCATACAGAGCACCCCCACCCCTGGGAAATCCTGTGGGCTTCAAGGTCAGGAAAAGTGTAGGGATAAAAAGAACCCACCTTGGGCTTCCCTGGTGGCGCAGTGGTTGAGAGTCCGCCTGCCGATGCAGGGGACACGGGTTCGTGCCCCGGTCCGGGAAGATCCCACATGCCGCGGAGCGGCTGGGCCCGTGAGCCATGGCCACTGAGCCTGCGCGTCCGGAGCCTGTGCTTCGCAACAGGAGAGGCCACAACAGTGAGAGGCCCGCGTACCATAAAAAAAAAAGAACCCACCTTGAACCCATAAAAGATGGGGTATTGGGTCCCCTTTGGTCCAGACAGTGGCCTGCAGCCTGGCCTTGGGGCTGGTCCCCTCTGTGGGGTGGGGACCATGGGGGACTGTCACCATCTGCCCATGCCCAGTGGCGGGCTGTGTCAGTGACAGTTGTCCTGGGAAGTCTTCACTACTTGTTCTTTTCTCTTACTTAGACTTTGTAAGGAATTTGGCAAATGAAGGATGTTCATGTGTGAGAGCATTTGGGGCCTTTCCTCGTATTTTAAATTCTTATTATTTATCAGTGAATGAGACCAAAGAGCGTTTAAGTGGTCACCAGGTGCTGTCAGTTCTGTTTCCTGCCGTTGCCTGTCCAGCCTCCCTCCCCCTGCAGACCGTCTGCCCTGGTCTAGGCGCCCCACCTCAGCTTCCCGGACGTTGAGAGTGGCCTCCCCATGTGTCCTGCACACTGCTGCCAGGGTGGTGCCTGCAGGGTGAGATTTCAGTCCCTCACACGGATCCTAAGGAGGGAGCTGTGTCTGTCGTGGACAAGCCACCCCCTAAGCCTGTGGCTCTGCACAGCAGCTGTTGTGTGTGGATTCTGTGGGTCCTGACAGGCCAGGGCATGGGCTGGGGGGGCACTTGTCTCTGCCTCGTGCTGCCAAGGGCCTTGCCTGAGAAGCCCGCACTGTGTGGGTGACTAGAAGGGTTAGGCTCAGCTGGGCCTGTGGACTGTGGCTCCTGCGTGGCACCTCTGCATGTGGCTACTGGGTTTCCAGGGAGAGTGTCCCAGGCAGAGGATCCTGGGCTTGGCAGTCACAGTGTTGCTTCTGCCTGGCTCTGTTGGTTGAAGCAGCTGGAAGACCCCTGGCCCCAGGGAGGGAGGCAATGACCCCAGAGACCCCGGCTGTGGAGGGGAGGAGGTCAGAGAACTTGCCACATAGGGTGACCGTACGATTTTTATCCACACTATGTATTTGAGAGTAAAAGGAGGCTCTGCTCTATTCATAACAAAGCTGCCAGGAGTGAGGGGGGTGAACTGGCCAAGGTGCCCGTCTGACCCGATGCTCCAGTAGAACAGTGTACCCGCGGCCCGCCTGCATGGGGTGCCCATCGGTAGACCTTGTTCCTGCGCTGAGAGCTGCTGAAGGGAAGCTTCTCGGTGAGGTTTGTTTTTGACGCCCCCCGGCACTATTAGGCATCTCATCGCACGTTGTGTGGACCCCATCACACCACTGGTCTGCAGACGGTAAGTGGGTATTTTGGTGCTTTTGGCGCCCTCCCAGATTCCAAGTCCTCACATGGAAGGAACCAAGTGTTTCTGCTCAGGAGTAATTGTTCTGAAAATGGATGACTTGTGTCTAAAATATATTAAATTGGATGCATTTGAATTTACATGGAGTAAGTTAACTTTAAATTTTGTAAATGAAACCTAGGGAAGAGTTCTTAAAAGAAAATAGTTTTTGGACAAACGAAAGGAATATTTCTGTATTTACCAGGTAGGAGACAATTCAGATATCATTGGTTAATATAATGCGTTTTATGTTCATTTGCATTTTATTCTCTGAGTGGCTCAGCGAACTGGTACCATCACTGCCGCCTGTCGTTTACTGAGGAAACTGAGATTCAGAGAGGGTGCCTTCCTGCCCCGTCGCACAGGTGGTCAGGGGTCTGGATGCTTCTCTGTGTGACATTCGTGGAGAATCCTCAGCACAGTCAGTGGGTAGTGTAGGAAGAGCTCCTTCTTCTTTGAAAAATCATTTTTATTCTACACTTGGTGAAGAGATTAAGCAGTCCAGAGGCTTGGTGATGACAATACATCAGCCCTTGTCTGCTCTTGTCAGCACAGCCCCTTCTCCCGGAGACAGCCCGCTTTGTGCTGAGGGTGATTGCTGCCCCTTCCTCCTGCACAATGTGCTCCAGCCCATCTGCTGGCTTGCTGATGCCCCTCCTGCTATCTCCCAGCTTTGTTGACAATGTCACTGTTTTTAGGTGCTCTGGACCTGTTTCCTCTGCCATCCCCTCTCCACAGGGTCTCCTGATCCCACCCCTCTTTGTAAGAGGATGTCATGGTGCTTTTCCTCCCCTGCTGCCTGCCTCGCCCGTTGCTTCTTCTCAGCCAGTGCCTATGTGTATTCACTTGTACATGATACGAGTTGGCAGCATTTCCCTTCCGTTCTGTATCCTTCTTTAAGTCTTGGGCTTAGAATCATTGGTTTGTAACTTTTACAGTCAATAACATTCATGACAGGGGTTCGTTTTCTGCTCTGCAGTCCCAGGGTCCTTATGAAGGAGCGTTGTGCCTGGGATTAATGTCAGATGGAGTCTACTTTCTAACATTCCCGTTGATCAGAATCCTGTCTTGTTTTTGTTTCTTTCACATGTGGACCACAACTTGTACAGTTTTGATTTTCTTGTATTTTGCTTATCTTTTTCTGTTCTTCACTAGCCCTTAATATGGTCTTAATATTGTTGATTGCTTAGACTCCCTTCCACCCTTCTGGAAGATTCTGCTCTGTGTTTTTGCTGACTCTGTGGAGCCCCTCAGGGTCATCTGGGACAAGCTGGATCCTCCTCTTGTAGCCCCACTTCTAGTGTGGAGCACCTTCTCACCACTCAATCGAAAATTTGTTGCGATTTCTTGCTATTTATTTAGGGGAAAGCGTTCAGTCTTTTACCATTAAGTATGATACCAGCTGTGGGTTTTCATAGATGCTCTTTATCATGTTGAGGAAGTTCCCTTCTATTTGTAGTTGATGGGGAACTTTCATCATGAATGGATGTTGGATTTTGTCAGGTGCTTTTTTTGCTTTTACTGAGCTGATTGTATGTTTTTGTTCTCTGTTCTGCTAATACGATGTATTATATAAATCAATTTTTGAATGTTAAACCAGCCTTGCATTCCTTGCAAATGGGAAATAAATCCCATTTGGTCATGGAGTAAAATCCATTTAATATGTTCCTGGATTCATTTTGCTAGTATTTTGTTAAGGATATAAAAAAGAAATTATTTTAATTAATTAATTTATTTATTTTATTTGGTTGCTTCAGGTCTTAGTTGCGGCTCGCCGGCTCCTTAGTTGTGGCATGCAAACTCTTAGTTGCAGCATGCATGTGGGATCTAGTTCCCTGACCAGGGATCGAACCCAGGCCCCCTGCCTTGGTAGTGTGGAGTCTTAACCACTGCGCCACCAGGGAAGTCCTAAGGATTTCTATATGTTTGTTCATGAGGGACATTGATCTGCGGTTTTCCTATGATGTCTGTGGCTTTTGTATCAGGCGAGGACCGGGAACTGTTCCTCCTCTGTTTTCTTGAAGTTTATGTAGGATGTATTTTTTCCTTAAATGTTTGCTAGAATTCATTAGTGAAGCCATGTGGGCCTGGGGGTTTCTTTATGGAAAGATTCTAAAGTACTAATTTAAATTTCTTTACATGATCCAAGTCTATTCAGATTTTCTATTTCTTAAGCCATTTTTGCTTATTTGGAATTTGTCTTGGAATTTGTCCACTTCCTTTGGGTTGTCTAATTTTTTTTTTTTAAATAAATATATATATATATTTATTTATTTTTGGCTGCGTTGGGTCTCGTTGCTGCGCGCGGGCTTTCTCTAGTTGCGGCGAGCAGGGACTACTCTTACCTTGCGGTGTGCGGGCTTCTCATTGTGGTGGCTTCTCTTGTTTTGGAGCATGGACTCTAGGGCGCTCGGGCTTCAGTAGTTGTGGCATGAGGGCTCAGTAGTTGTGGCTTGTGGGCTCTAGAGGGCAGGCTCAGTAGTTGTGGCACACGGGCTTAGTTGCTCTGCGGCATGTGGGATCTTCCTGGACCAGGGCTCAAACCCGTGTCCCCTGCGTTGGCAGGCAGATTCTTAACCACTGCGCCACGAGGGAAGTCCCGTCTAATTTGTTGTTGTAAAGTTGTTTATAAAATCCCTTTGTTATCCTTTTAGTTTCTTTAGGCTCTTTTGTGGAGTCCTTGAATCCCTGCCTTTATTTTTATGTATACATGTGTGTGTGTGTGCACATGTGCACACATGTGTGTATGTTAAAATAAAATATACAACCACACACTTGTGTTGTTGAACTGTTTTAAATTAAATCACTCCACTGCCTGTAAATACTTCAGTGTGTATTCTACATAATCAGCATGCCATTTTGAGGACTTCTTTTTAAAACAAAAAGTTTTGTTGTCTCCCACATGATAGTAATTCTGATTGTAGTATCCACTGGAAGAGAACACAGAGTGGGTACTTTGAGTTCAGTGATGCTTAACTGTGCATTCATGTCTGTTAATCTGGCCGTGTCTGCCCGCCATGCAGCTGGGTGTGGCAAGGCCTCCCCTCTTGCTGCCCGGACTCAGCGCGGAGCTTGGGGTGGGCAGGGTTCAGAAAGGACAGCAGTGATTCTGGTGCTTCAGTCGCTGAGACGGTAAGTCTTCCTGGTGGTATTTTCTACCATAGAGCTGTTGGCGTACTAGAGTGTGCTTCACAGTTTTAGAAAATTTGGCAAAATTTATGTTAGTTATTTTTATACCAAGACATTTATTTGTGTTTTTAAGCGTATAATTACTATAACTTTGAAAGTTGATTGAGACCTGAGTGGTTTTTATAACTTGTGTGCTTGTCGTATTGTCAGCTGTTTCCTTGTGGCACCGGTTGTCTTTGTGTGCAGTGGCACTGGCCGTGTGGATGGCTTTGTGCCCCGAAAACAGAGGGGAGGTGGTATGTGTCCGCAGGGCACGCTGGCGCTGCGATCTGGGCTGGGCCAGCCCTGAGACGCCCCCTCAGCCCTGCAGGCTGGGCCTCCTGCTTGGAGGAGGAGCTGGACCCTCGGTGAAGCCCCATCCTCGGCCAGGTTCTCTGTCCTGGTTTGTATGTGAGGCAGTTTGGAGCTGAGACCGTTGCATCCAGGTTGTTTATGTGAACCCTGACATTTAGTTTTTTTAAAGTTAGAGATATCTAACCACAGTGGTCTGTTCTGTAAGCTTTACTGCTGGGGTCTGGACTGTCTGAGTCCTGTATGGAGGCCTGGCCTAGCTCCTGGGGGAGGCCGCGGCGGAGCTGGAAGGATGCGTGGCAGGTGAGGGACGGCAGTGGCCTGCATGGAGGCTGCAGCGGAGCTGGAGGGATCGAGGCAGGTGACGGACGGCAGTGGGCTGCATGGTGCGGCCCGCCCTTTCCTTACTCCTGGTCCCAGACCAGCTCCACGGCCACCAGCTTGGGTGTCTGTCCTTCTGAGCCAGTCCACTGGTCCTGTTGTGGCAGTCGGGGCAGGAGGCTGATGGCCAGCGTAGTAGATGGGGTTGCTCTCGTGGCCTCTGCTGCAGGAGGAGGGTGGCGGGCGTTGTGCCCAGGGCTGTGGGTGGCTCACCCAGGGGCTCACACGTCCTGCTCAGACTCATCTGGCTGCAGGATGGTTTCCTCCTTCCTTTCCACCAAGCCACCTCCCTGACTCCTTTAAAAGTTCACCAGGGGGCTTCCCTGGTGGCACAGTGGTTAAGAATCCGCCTGCCAATGCAGGGGACATGGGTTCGATCTCTGGTCCGGGAAGATCCCACATGCCGCAGAGCAGCTAAGCCCGTGTGCCACAACTACTGAGGCTGCGCTCTAGATCCCCTGAGCCACAACTACTGAGCCCACGTGCCACAACAACTGAACCTGCACGCTTAGAGCCCGTGCTCCACAACAAGAGAAGCCACCACAACGAGAAGCCTGCACACCACAACGAAGAGTAGCCCCCACTCGCCGCAACCAGAGAAAGCCCGCGCACAGCAACGAAGACCCAGTGCAGACAAAAATAAAATAAATTAAAAAAAAAAAAAAAAGTTCACCAGGAAGAAGCTAGGGGATGCAGGTGACTTTCCCCCTCCTCATAAACCCAGATTGTAAAGACAAACATTTCAAGTGTTTTGGGAGTGGTTTACCAGTCATGAAATGGGGATATTTCAGATGTGGCCCGTGAACGTCCGGGGGTCCTTCTCCACTTGTAGTGTGGGTCATGGAAAGTTGTGGGGGAATGAAATGTCCTGAACTTCCTAATCTGATGGCTGGCTCATGGTTTTGGGGTTGAGTTGTTGCGGGGAGAGGAAGGGCAGAAAGCACGAAGGAGAGCATGACTTCTGCCAAGGGGCTTTTGCAGCAGAGGGCCAGAGCAGGGCTGGTGAGGTGAGGCACTTATCACGTGTGCTGGGAGAGGCGGTGGAGCCATGGGCCACTGGCTGGGAGGTTCCATGGTGCTTTGAGTGTTGGGATGTCCTGGGCCTGTGGGTCTGAGCCCTGTGTCTTGTTCTCCTGTGAGCCTGCCTCAGAGTGTCCAGGGCCCCGGAGTGGTTGGTCTCCATGTGAAACACCACTGACTAAGTGTCTGGGATGGTGTTCACTCTCTTCACCTTGGCTGAGCAGCTCCCTCACCAGCAGGACCTGGTGTCGGGGGACGGGGTCCAGTGCGGTTGGGCCCACGTACCTTCAGATGGTCTAAGACAGAAGTGGTCTCACCTTGCCAGTTAAATAGTAATTTTTTTTTTTTTTTGGCGGTACGCGGGCCTCTCACTGTTGTGGCCTCTCCCGTTGTGGAGCACAGGCTCCGGACGCGCAGGCTCAGCGGCCATGGCTCACGGGCCCAGCCGCTCCGCGGCATGTGGGATCTTCCCGGACCGGGGCACAAACCCGTGTCCCCTGCATCGGCAGGCGGACTCCCAACCGCTGCGCCACCAGGGAAGCCCCAAATAGTAATTCTTGAAGGAGAAGAAGTTCCTTAGCTGTTTTCTTAGAGTTGCTTAGCTTTAGGGTTGTTCGTTTAAGGGCTTGGATACCCAAGTCTTGCAGAGTTGAAAGTGGAGGGTAAAATTTCAGGTTGAGGACTCCGGGTATTTGAGGTTTTGACAGCCTGCCGGCCCCACGTGTGTGAGAAGCAGGAGGGGCCCTTTCTCCTTTGCTGGCTCAGAACGAGGATGAGTACGTGGGTGCCTTACCTTTGTGTCGGATAATTCGACCTGTAACTCTTATCCTTTGGTACCTTCAGGTACACGCTAGTCATGGAAACCCGGTACGATTCCTTACTCTCCTTACAGGCCAGCACCCTTAACTTCAACGCGGGCGTGTGTCAGTGAGCAGGGCCTCACCGCTGCATCTCTGGTTTACGTTGCCCCTTTGGAAGATTTCCTCTCTAGTCTCTTGTAATTCCTTTCTTTGTCATGTACAGAAACTCTTCTCTTGTTATTTCCTGGCGAGTGTCTAGAATAAAAATCCTGGAAGATGTGATGAATTGTTTTGATAATTGATGTTTTAAATTTGTAAATGTATTTGCAAATTCTAACAGAATTTTTTTTCTTTTTTTTAAGGCACAAATATTTAAGCATGGAAAACGTGAAGACTGTTTACCCTACGGTAAGGTTTATTTGTAAGTGAGGGTGTGTTTGTGACATGAGTTTGCCTGAATTATGATCAAATGTGTCTCTTTAACAGTTTATTCACAGGCACAAAAATCTGTGACTTGCTATATTTGGATACTATCATAGGTCTTTTTTTTCGGTCTTCTTTGTGTGTGTGTGTGTATGTACGTATGTGTTAATAATCTGACTGTTAGGTCTCAGGCCTCTTAGGGAGGAGGTCTGGGTTCCTGATGCCCTGACTGTCTGGTCTTGATCCTGGGGGCCTTGGGATGTAGATGAAGCCCTGAGGTTTCTGGCTCGCTTCCTGGGGGCCCAACTGCATTCTTCCCAGCACCATGGCTACATCATTTGCCCTTTTTGCCTCATTCTCTTAATTTTAGATTGAACCTCAACTTATGAAAATCAGTATAGTGATTTTCGCTGCAGGAAGGCTTACTCCCTGGAACAAGAGAAATTTCTTAGTCCATGTTTTAGAAGATGTATGAATCAGATTTAGGTAGTAGAGTTTATTTCTTGAAGTTTTCATCATGGAACATTTCATACACATACAGGAAGACTGATTGGTATAGTGACCTCTCATATTTCTATCACAAGCTTCAGGTTTTTAATTCATGGGCACTCCTGTTTCATCCATGCTCCCCCTCACCCACCACCTAGACACCCTATCATTCCACTGGCATCTGTTGACTCTTTTTGGAAACATAACCTTGATGTCATTGTCACACATGAGAACATGAGCAGTCGCCATTCAGCATCGTCACACGTTGTCCTTGATGGACTTGCACACACAGATCCCAGGTCCATCTTGAGTTACTGTCAGTTATACCTACGCTGGTCACTGTGCGCCGTTTGGGTCTTTTGGGAAGTTACTCAGATGCCATTTCAACTTGTCTTGAACGCCCCCTCCTTGTCTCACACGAAACATGGTCCTGCGTGCTCTCCTGGCCTCCGCTTCCCCCGATGCCCGCCTCATTGCCCCAAATAGCCTTGACTGCAAGGGGGCCCGATCACACAGTTTCCCTGCTTGTAGAGACCCCTCTCTGTTCTTGCAGCCTCATGCTTAAGCCTGTCTGCATGGTCCTCATGGCCTGCATGTGCTCCACCCTCCAGGCACGTGCCCGCTGTCTCTGCCCAGGACACTGTTCCCTCCCTGGGTTCCTCTGCGTTCCATCTCCAGATCCGTGGTTCACAGTGAGAGGGTTGGGCAGGTCCGACTCCAGCTGCACTTAGTAAATGACATGGGGTGAAAGGGTCTTTATGAAGCAGAGCTCAAGGGGTCCAGCGTAGATGTAGGCCTTCACACTGACTGGGGTCGGGGGGGCCTGTGGAAGTGTCTGGTTTTGGTGTCGTGCGTGTCAGGTGGGGTTGGTGGGTTTGGGAGATGACACAAAACCTTCCCACCAAACTGAGCGAGATGTGCTGTGTTCACAGCTGCCACCGTTCTCCAGTGCCTGGACAACTGCAGGCTCCCCGACAGCAACCAGACCCTGCTCCGGAAGCTTGGGGTGAAGCTTGTGCAGCGGCTGGGCCTGACCTTCCTGAAGCCCCAGGTGGCCAAGTGGAGGTGAGTGGACTGAGTGGTAACCACGCGACCAGGGTGTGTCGGGAGGCTGGCGCGGGGCTAGGTGTTTCAGGTGGCTGGACACAGCGGGCTGATTGACGTGTCCTCCTGCTTTCATTTTTTCCCCAGTCTCAGCAGTGTTTCTGATTTTGAAAGGAACACTTTTTCTTTCGGTTATTTTCTGACCCCACATCTTCCAGGTAGAATCTTGAAGTGGAACTGATGACAAGGAAGGCTTGTTTCGCACTCACTGAGAGTGCTTGTCATTCAAGTGTAGGGCAGCCTCACTGGCGGGTCGCACCGTAGGGAAGGCTCCATTCTGGTCACCTCAGTCTGGGTCATGGGCTCCTTCCTCGAGGTTTACTCAGAAAGGAGAGCTGTCTCTGCCTGTGGATGGAAACGATGTCTTAAGGGTTCTTTTGAAGTAGTGGCTCCCCCGGAAACAGACTGTTTGCTGTGCTGGGGGTGGTACTGCATTTTAGCAGTCTTCAGTTTTATTTCACGTATTCATTTGTGTGGTTTGGGAGGAATTATTTGATTAAGTTTGTCTCCAATTATAGGAAATTCCAGAGAAGTGTGTTATGTTTTAGTGATGTTTTACTGAAATACCTTTTAGGTGTTCTGTATACAGCTTGTTCTGTAAGTTGTTTATGAGACTAAATGTTAGTGGTTACTTTGCAGATGCTGTGGAAAATTAACATTCTGTGCTGTATTAGGGCTCCCCTGAGAAACAGAACCAATTGGTGTGTGCGTGTAAAGAGACTTATCATAAGGAATTGGCTTATGCTTGTGGAGCTGGCAAGTCCCCACATCTGGCAGGCTTGGAGGCCAGGAGGAGCTGATGTTTCAACTTGAGTCTGAAGGCAGGAAGTATCCCTCTCACTGGGGGAGAGGGAGCCTGTCTGTGATCCTCAGGCCTTCAGTGGATTGGGCAAGGCCCATCACACTGGGGAGAGCAACCTGCTTTACTAAGCCCACAGCTTAAATGTTAATTTCACCCACAATCACGGTCACAGACACAACCAGAATAATGTTTGAGCAAATATCTCGGCACTGTGACCCGGTCAACTGGACACGTTAAAATGAACTATCACAAGTACTCCAAGCATTTATGTGGGAAGGAGAGTAATTTAGCACCCCAGTTACTTTGTTCAGTCTGTATCTCTCTGTACACTGAGTGTGATCATTAATGTGGTGGGTTCAGTCTCCGTCTTGCTCTTTGTTTTCTCTCTCTTCCGTCTTTTTTTCATTTTATCCCCTCGGATACATTTTCTTTTTACTTTTTTTCTTTTTATTTTTTTTTGCGGTACGCGGGCCTCTCACTGTTGTGGCCTCCCCCGTTGCGGAGCACAGGCTCCAGACGCACAGGCTCAGTGGCCATGGCTCACGGGCCTAGCCGCTCCGCGGCATGTGGGATCTTCCGGGATCGGGGCACGAACCCGTGTCCCCTGCATCGGCAGGCGGACTCTCAACCACTGCGCCACCAGGTAAGCCCCTTTTTATCTTTTAGATTCATTCCCTTTTTGGTTGCCTTCCCCTTAGTGACAGGCAGGTAACTGGCCGCACTGCCCCTCCTGCTGTCTGGGGCGCAGGCCTTCTCAGTTCCCCCTGCTGGGGTGTGGCCCCTGCTCCTGCAGCAGCCGCTCATGTCTCATGCGTGGCCTTTCAGTCCTTCCTGCTGGACCCACACTTCAGTGACTGCCCAGAGTTACTTGCCCTCTGGACTCTGTTTGGCTCTCTTGGCCTCCCAGCTGCTCTCTGATGGCACATCTGGGTCTCACACGCCTCACAACTGCCTGAGGATCCAGGGAGAATTTGGGATGCTGTTTCAGCTCCCCTTCCTTCAGCGTCAATCCCCACTTAGTAGCCATCTCACTAGTCAAGATTTCTTTTTTCTGCCCAGCAGGACGGCGGCTATGCTCGGGCTGTACTTTCCTGTGCCGTGGTTTAGAAAGTGCCTTTGGGAGGAAGCAGAGGGGAAGTTGGGTGCACCTGGGGGCTTCCCTGCTCTGAGGGATTGTAGCCATGCCTTGGTTGTCATCTTGTGCCTGCCAGCGGTTGGTATATACACTTTGTCTAGATTTGTGGTTAAGTCAGGAGGGAAAGTCCAGTGGCAGCCTGTCTGGTCCCTGGTTGCTGGACGATATCGAGAACTTTTTCTGTGAGGTAGAGTCCTCGTGTGTCTTCACTGGAGGACAGTAACAGTGTCGACAGTCGTTGCCCAGTGCCTGCTTCTTGCCGGGAGCTTTATGATCTTGACCACAATCCTGTGGTGCCTGGTGACGTTCTCCTTGGTTCAGTTACCTGTTGCTGCTCTGATTCTGACAACAACTCTGATGTGTGTTCTTTTCCAGACCAACACCAGGCAGCTGTCGGACACCAGCTGGGTGTCCTACTGTGTAACTCAGTTTTGACTGTGTCTTTGTGGAGACAGCACCAGATCCTACAGGTTAAGGGCTCAGCCCACTAGACTGTCTCCCCCCGCCTCAACACCTCTCCTCCCTCTGCCAACCCCAATTGCAAGTCGAGGTTGTCACCTGTGTTTCTGACAGTCTGGCTACAGGTTGGAGGGTTTGATAATTTGCTAGAGCGGCTCATAGAACTCAGAGAAATATTTTATTTGAGATTACTGGTTTATTATACAAGGCTATAACTCAGGAACGGCTAGGTGGAAGAGATGCAGAGGGCAGGGCCTGGGGAGAGGGCATAAGGCTTCCATGCCCTCTGAGTTCCCCACCCTTCCTGCTTCTCCCTGTGTTCACCAACCTGGAAGCTGTCCTAACCCACTCCTTTTTTTTTGGTCCGGCCATGTGGCAAGCGGGATTTTAGTTCCCACACTAAGGGTCAAACTTGCGCCCCCTGCAGTGGAAGCTCGGAGTCTTAACCACTGGACTTCCAGGGGAGTCTTCCTTTTGGGTTTTATTGGAGGCCTCATTGCATAGTCATGGTTGATTAAGTCACTGGCCATTGGCAGTTGATTGAACCTCCATCTTGGGAACTGCCCACACCATCCTTGTTTCACGCAATCTGAGGCCTCAAGGCCACAGCTAAACAGTGTCTGAGTTGGCTCTGTCTCTGAAGCCCCAGTTATCTGGAACTGGACTTGGCCTTAGGCTGTGGCCCCCAGTAATCATGCTGTAACTCGACCGGTCACCTTTTATGCCCCAGGCCCTGTCCTGAGATGGGGCTGCCCCAGAGTCAGGCCCAAGCGTGCCTGTCCTGCTTCTAGGAGGGGAGGCGTTCCTGGGCCTTTCTCTGCACAGGGCCTGGTCTGAGTGCTTTGTGCACATCCTCCCACCTGGCCTCGTTACAGCCCTCTGGGTGGGGCCTCATTTTACAGATGGGAAACTGAGGCAGGCAGAGGTTCAGGGGCTGTGCAGTCAGACAGCTGAGCTGGCGTGTGCTGCTGGCCCCTTCATGGCGCTGCAGGAGATGATGCTGGTGGCCTCAGCAGGTGGGGAGGCGGGTGTGGGCGGCAGGAAGTGGTGAGAGCCATTCAGGAGGCAGGATCTGTGGGAGCTGGCATGGACCAGCTGTGGCCCCTGGTGTGGAAGGCAGGCATCTGGCCCGGAGACAGGGGGTGGGGCTCTGCTCAGGTGGGACCTGGAGGCAGAGCCTGTGGAAATAAGGCCAAGGCCAGTGGGTTCAAACGTGCCCTCCCTGCCATTTCTGTTGGGTGCATTCTTTTTTTAAAAAAATAATTAAAAAAATTTTAAATTTATTTTTATTTATTTATTTTTGGCTGCGTTGGGTCTTCGTTGCTGCGCACCAGCTTTCTCTAGTTGTGGCGAGCAGGGGCTGCTCTTCGTTGCGGTGTGCGGGCTTCTCGTTGCAGTGGCTTCTCTTGTTGTGGAGTACAGGCTCTAGGTACACAGGCTTTAGTAGTTGTAGCTCACGGGCTCTAGAGCGCAGGCTCCAGTAGTTGTGGCTTATGGGCTCTAGAGCACAGGCTCAGTAGTTGTGGCTCATGGGCTTAGTTGCTCCGCGGCATGTGGGATCTTCCTGGACCAGGGCTCGAACCCGTGTCCCCTGCATTGGCAGGCGGGTTCTTAAGCACTGTGCTACCAGGGAAGCCCTGTTGGGTGCATTCTTGTTGTCACGCTTTGTCACCTGCCTTTCTGCTAAGAAAGCTTTCCGACACGTGAGGGTTTCTGAGTCATCTAGAAGGTGAATCTATGTTCTGTGGCTCAGATGAGGTTGTCATCTTCCTTGACAATCCATGCTGGTGACAGTTACTGCTCAGTTTCCTTCCTGTCCATCCTGTACCTGTAAAGCACATGGAATTTTCACAGTGACACTGAATTGTTGAGTTCAGTCATCAGGATCTTCTAGCTCCAAGTTGTCGCAGCAGGTCTGAGGTGTGTTTGTTTGCTTCTTGCAGGTACCAGCGTGGCTGCCGCTCCTTGGTTGCGGGCCTGCAGCTGAGTGTCCAGAGTCCTAGAGATCCAGGGATACAGACCGAGACCCCTGACAGCGACGGAGAGGACGACGTCCCCGAGGAGGTGGAGAGCGTGATAGGTGAGTGGGGGCCACCTCATCTCGACCTGCAGGGGACCTGGCCCCACCTCTGGTCTTTGCAGGGTGGGAGGTGAGCCTGGGGCTGTGTGCATCTGCTGTCTCCCCGCCCCCCGTTGCGGCCCTAGACCGCCCTGGCCGCAGTGCACCTGTGCACCTCCACAGGCTCCGTCCTGCCTCTGCATCAGGCTTCCTGTGCTGCCACGTGCCCTCCACCAGGGCTTCCACTGACCGGCTTGCAAGGCCTGTACTGCTTGGGAGCCCTCTGTGTGGCCTTTCCTAGAGGCTGAGCATTTCTCAGACCCTGTCCCTAGGAGAGCTGCTCTCTGCAGCCTCTGGCAGAAGCTGGTTTCTCTGGGAAGCCTCCCTCATCGGCCTCTGGCCTTCCTCGCTGGTGCTCTCTGCCCAGTGACTGTTAGGAGCTAAGACAGAAATTGCCCTTAAGTGATGACTTAAAGACATACAGAAGGAAATGTCCTTTTATTGTGATTAGAATTGAGATTCTTCATGTAATTGCCTTTATGGTACTGTTTTGAGTGGTGTGCAGGGTGGGTTACCTTAAAGCTGGGAACTGAGAGCTCATCTAAAACTCTGGGTGGTTCCGTGGGGCTCACAGACCGGCCTTCCTGTGTTCTTCCAGAGCAGCTGCTGGTTGGGCTGAAGGACAAGGACACGATTGTGCGGTGGTCTGCGGCCAAAGGGTAGGTGACTGCACTTGGTCGGGGGGCTGGGCTGGGGGCTCACAGCTTATGCCCCAGATGCCTGCAGGTCTACTGAGTCTCCTTAATCATTCAGTACTTCCTGTGGAATTGGAGGGCTGCAAACAGCTCCCAGAGTTTTAAAAGGTAGAATGATTTTTTCCTAATTTACATTTACTGCTTTTTGTTCTAATTTTCAAGAAAATCACTGAGGTTGGTCAGTGGCTTCTTCATGTTCTTGCCCTTCTGGCTGGAATGAGCACGTTTGCCTTTTTTACCTTCAGGTGTTCCTTTCCTTGCTCCTCACGTCCTCACTGCCACGACCCCCACCTCCTGCCTCCACAGCCAGGGGCGGCCCCCCATGTAGAGAGCAGATGCTGCACGGCCTCACTTGATTCCAGAGCCCCCAGGAGGGGCTGGCATCCCCCTCTGCTATGCCTGAGGGAACAGCCAACACAGGCGCCCCAGCACACGCAGTGGGGCCAGGGCGGGCTAGGGGACAGAGTACAAAGGAGATGTTGTGGAGAAAAGGAAAATGGGTGAAGGTGCCCATGGGCCCTCCCCACAGAGGTTACGGGTGTCCTTGCCAATCCACTCACATAGCGAATGCCGGGGAGAGGAGGCTCACACGGGGGCTTTTGGCCAACCTCGGAGCCCAAAGTCTTGTCTGCTTGGAGTACGATGGGCTGGGAGGGTGGGCCTTTCTGGGGCGCCGCTGGCCGGGACCCAGCCTGGGCAGTGACTTGATGGAAGCCGGCCCGGTTGGCATGCAGCAGGGGATGGACCTTGGTGGCCTGAGCTGGGAGCCGTTGACTGTCTGAGAAGTGCACCTGCCCTGTGGGCTCCCTTTGCCTTGGTCCCCCAGATGCCTGTCCTGTCTCTGTATGTCAGTGTGATGGGCTCCCTGATGGGGCAGGTGGCTTTTATGGAGCAGAATCAGCCTCTTTGCCATCCTCTGGAGAGAAGGACAGTTACTCGGGACGTTCCTAGTGTAGCGTGTGCCCTCGACGGGCTGCTGATGCTGACGACGTTGCTTCTGCTTTTCAGAATCGGTAGGTTGGCTGGAAGACTTCCCAAAGAGCTGGCGGATGATGTGGCCGGGTCTGTGCTGGACTGTTTCAGGTATGTGGGGAGATCAGAGGGGTAGATGTGTTTCTGGGTAAGAGCAGTGGCTTTTCTTTCCTTACTTCCTCCTACGTTTTCTTTCAGTTGAGCTAGTTATCAGATTCTCTGAAGCCATTTCTTTTCCTTTTGAAGTTAAATTTGAGGACTCTAGTTATTTCTGATATATTTCTTGTGTGTGTGTGTGTGTGTGTGTGTGTGCACGCGTGTGCCCCTAATACATCTTTTTTTAAAAAAAATTGGGGTATAGTTGTTTTACAATGTTGTGTTAGTTTCTACTGTACAGTGAAGTGGAGCTCCTTGTGCTATACATTAGTTGTCTATTTTATACATATTAGTATATATGTTAATCCTAATCTCTCAATTCATCCCACCCTGATATATTTCTTTTGTCAGCTGAGGCTCCGTTACATTTAAAAACCTTAATTAAGGAGGTCAGTTTTGCGCGTGTTCACACATAGAAACGTATCCTTCAAGGAAACCTGTTTTCATTGGAATGAAACCAGGGCTGCTCTGTCCGAGAGAGTTTTCTGTGATGACGGCCTGTTCTAGATCTGGGGCTGTTGAGATCTTAAAAGAGGCTAGTGTGACTGAGGTCTGAATTCCAAATTTTATTTAATTTCATCAGATTTAAATCTCATAGCCACATGTGCCAGTGGTTGTGCTGCATCCGTCCTCACCTCTCAGGGGATCCTGGGGACCCGCGGCCTGCCCGAGGTGCAGGTGTGGGCCGGGAGGTGCAGGTGGCAGGTGTGGGAGTTTGAGCCTGGGGCCTGCAGGCGAGGGGCAAAGGGCAGAGCCCCGAGCAGCGCAGGTGGGCTGAGGGGGGCTGCGTTAGTGCAGCGCAGGTGGGCTGAGGGGGGGGGGCGCATTAGTGCAGTGCAGGTGGGCTGGGGGGGGCTGCGTTAGTGCAGCGCAGGTGGGCTGAGGGGGGGGGCCGTGTTAGTGCAGTGCAGGTGGGCTGGGGGGGCTGCGTTAGTGCAGCGCAGGTGGGCTGAGGGGGGGGGCCGCGTTAGTGCAGTTCAGGTGGGCTGGGGGGGCCGCGTTAGTGCAGCTGCTCACGAGGACTCTTGCTCTGCTTGCCCCTTGCTTTCAGAAGCAGGTGATTTGAGAATGGGTGTTGTGTTCGGCCCCCATTTGTGGTCCCACCCTTGTCAGCCGGTTGCTTCTCTTCTTGGTGCCCCCATGCGTGTGAGAGCTGTGCTATTGGTGTTCATGGGCACTCAGGCCTCGGTCACCAAGCTGGCCCACGGGGTCCCAGGGGCGCGGGCTTCTCCTGCCCTGGGCCATGAGCCTGATTGGTGAGGTTTAAGGACTGCAGGAAACAGTTTCACACTACTGTTTCAGAGTAATGTTGCATGTGTGGCCACTGTGTCTTCTTGTGGCAGGAGACGCGTGCTGCTTCGCGGGACTCTGTAGAACCGTGGGTCTGCACGATGACTCTGCTGGCTTGTTGTAGAGTGTCTTCCTGGAGTTCTTTTTCGGGGGCTTGCTGATGGGCACGAGATGACACGGGCACCCCACTGGTCCTGGGTGAAGAGGTGTGGGTTCAGGGCAGCCAGGGGCGCGGGGGGTTTGGGAGGATGGAGGAGCCAGGGCCTCCGGCCTTTCCTCCCAGCCCCTTCCCCTGGGGTGGCTGTCTGCCTCAAGCGCTTCGCTTTCTTCTTTCCTTCCTTAGAGTGTTTCTGCACAGCACTCTGGCTATTTGAAGCCATCTTTGTCCAGCCCTTCCTTCTGCTGCTCCTTCTGCAGTCTCCCCTCCCATGCGCTCCTGGGTCCCCTCCCGTCCAGCTCTCAAACCCTGTTACTTCTCTAGCCGCTGTGCCTCTGCCTCAAGGGCTGTGAGCCCTTCACCCCAACGTGTCTCCCCTGAATGCTAGCATCTTTTCTCCCAAAACATGCTTCTCTGGTCAGATGTATGTTCCTTGCTCTTGGCCTGCAACCTTAGTCCAGTTTCACTCGTCCTAGTTAATCTCCAAATGCTGCTTTGCCTTTATTTTGTCGTTTTAATGAATTCCTCTGATCTTTGTGTCTGGGTTGTGGAGGGTAGAAATGGTCTCACTGCTCCAGATTCCCAAGGCCAGAAGCCCAATGCAACATTGAGTGAAGGGGCCTGAGTGGGCCCTTGGGGAGGCAGTCTTTCCCTGGACAGGACCTCACACAGTGGGCGTGAAACTCCTGATTGCAGAACAGGCCATAGAAAGGAGTCAGCGCAGCCGGGAGAAGCAGGTACCAGCTGGGCTGGGGTGTGAGGTTGGCAGGGTGGCCGGGCCGGCTGGCGACCCAGCACAGAGGCCGCTCTGGTCTCCTTCCTCCTTTTATGTCCTCCTGGGGTATGTGGTGAGCTGCCAGCCATTTCTGCAGTGGGTCAGAAATAGGACATTAATTCCTTTACATGTAAGAACACCCGACTCCTGGGACTGTTACCTTGCTCCCTGCCCTGTTTCTGGGCCAGATTATGTGGCTGGGGCCTCCCACTGAGCCCCAGAGGACCTCCTCAGGCCCTGTGCTCCCCTCCCAGGTCCCGCCCCAGAATGTGCAGGTGCCCTTCAGTACCTGCACTCCCCTACCCCTCCCACCACTTAGAAAACCACGCGTTAGCCCCTCGATGGCCTCAGGACAGGATCCCAGAGATGGTGCCCAGACCCACCAGTCCAGGGTGGGTGCAAGCAGCCTGCCCCGGGAGGCCTTGCCGGGTCCTCTGTGTCTGGCATCTGCACTGAGCCCGCGGGTTTCTCCAGTCAGCAGATGGGCCTCAGCCCTGCGGCCTGGGTCCTGGGTGTGCCATGGTGGTGCTGCTGTGGCCGCGGGAGCAGCCCCCTCTCAGCAGGAAATGCTCTTCACGGCTCCTTCCCAGGCTTTTCCTTGAGTTCTAGTGCTGTTTGCAGTTAAAAGTTCAGAAGGAGATGAAAGTGATGGGGTGTCCTCCTCTGCTCTGCACCCTGCACGCACCGTCCCCCTTTCTCCATGTCCTTCTAGGGACAGTGGGTATGAGGTGGGTGGAAGGATAAGAACGTCTTCTTCGCTCATCCCACGCCCTCCACGCCGCCCCACTCTGCTCTTCCAGATGGTCCTCATTGGGTGCCCTTGCCGATGGGAGGCCAGTGGCCCTGAGCCCATCTTGGCCCCTCTCTCCTGAGCCTGCTGTCTCGGCCCTTCTGTTTGCTGTTGTCTCCACTCCTCTGAGACCCCGGGCCCTCCCACGGTCGTCTGGGGCTTGGCTCTGGGACAGGAGCTTGCCCTCAGGCACTGGGCACTCTGGCGGTACTCGGTACTCTGCGTCCTAGCGTCTGCGTCCATCCCCGCTGTGCAGGTTGGCCTTGGAGAGGGTCCACGTCCTCCTGGAGTGGGCAGAGCAGAGGCAGCAGTGCAGGCAGCACACCGTGGTCCTCCTCGGCCGCCTTGGGCCACAGGCATTTTACAGCCTGACGCAAGGTCCTGCACTGTCCACAGCTGTTGACAAGCTACAGCGCACACACGTTTAGTTGAGAAACGATGGCGTGACTGGCGACTGTTTTAGTGATAAGTGAGTCATCGTACTGCTGACCTTTTATCAGGTTCTTCCAAATGTTATTAAATCTTTTATGGAAAGCAGAAAGCACTTCTCTCCAACTGAAATCCTGAAGTACACAAAGTGCAATATTAAATTGTGGCAACGGTCATATAGTCCTTGGGACAGACATTTGATAAACATCTGGAACTTAAGAAAGTTATAATTGGAATTGAGTCACTGGTTGCTGGCGAGGTCCAGGGCAGCTTTTGTGTCTGTCTTGGTCAGCGTGTCTCCGCAGAGCCCAGAGCAGGGCCTGGCACGTGGGAGACACTGCTAAGTGTATTTTGAGTGAAAAGATAAGCCTAACTTCTATCCTATCTGAGTATTCGTGCGTTTGTTGCCAGCCAGTGATGCAATTTATTTGGTTTTCCTAAACATTTCTTTGCCATCAAATTAATTTATTCAGAATTGGAAAGAGTCCTGTAATTTCTCTGGTTTTTTGGGTGAAGTGTATTTCCATGTTTATTTTGGCAGCCAGGCGTGGAAACTCTCAGAACAGTTATTGATGTAAGAAGCAGTTGTTGATGTAAGAAAGGGTTATTCTCGCTAGTTATTATGCCAGAGCTGCACCTTTAAACATGAGAGCTTCCAAACCACTTCAGGAATTTTTTATTAAATACGAAATTTTGCTTATGAGTTGACTGGCTTTTCAGTTGTTTATTGAAAGTCTGTTTCAAACAGTACAAAACAAGTTCTGTATATGCTGTTTGATTCTAACTTCCTAATCTCAATATTCATCATTCAAGCCAGCAGGGGCTCCATGAAAAGGGGGTCTCCTTGCCCTTCCTGTGAACATTTTCCTAACCTTCATTTGGTGTAGTCACTGTGTTGTAAGCCCAGCGTTTCTTGCGCGGCGCAACTGCTTAAACGGCCGAGAGAGCGAGCTGCTCTGGCCCGAAGGTGCAGTGGGCACGTGTGTGGGCTACTCTTCCTGGGGTGTGTGAGGCTGACCCAGGATTTTTACTCATTCTCCGGAGACCTGAACATGGCCGTTATCTTCAGCTGATTTGGAGTACTTTATCTCGTTACTGACTGATATTTTATAAACTCACTCAGGGTTTTAGTGAGGCTTTTGGCCTGGGGGTGGACTTTCACTCTGGGCTGTGGGGGGCATCGTGCTGGGTCTCAGGCTCTTTGTGCTTTCAGTTTCCAGGAGACAGACAACGCCTGGCATGGCGGGTGTCTGGCGCTGGCGGAACTGAGCAGACGAGGCCTGTTGCTCCCTTCCCGACTCCCGGACGGTGAGTATGAAGCTCAGTTTTGTCTGGTCAAGACCATTTATGCGTGTCGAGGTGCTTCATCCGGCCCCCTCCCCAGTGTGGCCGGCTGTCAGCACATACCACGCCTCTGCCCTCCCTGACCATCATGAGTGTTGCAGGAGAGAGCCCTCCAGACCTGTGCTCTCAGCTTTCTTTCTTATGTTGGCCTTTCTGATTCCTGATGCCTCTTCTCCCTGCTGTGAAAGTTTAATAGCACACGTACACTGTAGGTCTGGATTTGGAGGGCCGCGAGCTGTTGTGATGTCTGAGATTGTCTTGTCCCCCAGAACCAGTTTCACCTTCGTGAGGGTGCTATTGCCCATTAAGAATGTGTGCACTGCCACTGTGCTTTGCCCCTGGGGTGACATCATGGTTTTTGGGAACAAGGCTCACGCCAGTGAGGGGATGGGGAGGAAGCTCGGCAGTGGGCCTGAGCAGGGGCACAGTGCGGCTGGTGCAGATAGACCACCGAACTCCAGGCCTGTGCGTGCCAGCTCTCGGGCCCGGCCGCATGGGAGCGCTTGTCTGTGGTGGGTGTCCCTGGGAGCCGCCCGCTGTGCCTCTGTGGACAGAAGGGAGGGATGCCTGTGAAGGATGGAGAGGGCCCTGTGCAGGAGTGTGTCACCAAAGACGCCATGTACCCCGAGGGCGACTTCTGTACGGAACAAGGACGTCTGTGCAAAGAAGAGTGCAGCTCAGCAGCTGAGTTGTGGGGGTATTGCAGGTGCTGGCTGTGTGCTTGGCGTTGTGAAGCACAAGCAGGGCAGAGGACCCTTGGTTTCTATGGGCTCTTTCTGCTTATTCTTGTAGCAGCTTTACTGAGATACGATTTTTAAAAAAATATTTGTTTATTTGGTTGCACTAGGTCTTAGTTGCAGCCCATGGGCTCGTTAGTTGCGGCTCCGGGGCTCGTTAGTTGTGGCATGTGGGCTCCCAGTTGTGGCATGCGAACTCTTAGTTGCAGCACGCATTTGGGGTCTAGTTCCCTGACCAGGGATCAAACCCGGGCCCCCTGCATTGGGAGTGCGGAGTCTTACCCACTGCACCGCCAGGGAAATCCCTGAGATATGATTTATATACCATAAAGTTCACCCATTTAAAGTGTTCAGTTCAGTGGTTTATAGTATATTTACAGAGTTGTGCAACCACCATCTTAATCTAATCTCATTTTCCCTCAAAGAAACCCTATACTCAGGAAAAGTCATTCCCCATTTTCCCTCAACACCACCAGCCCTAGACAACCACTGATCTTTTTCTGTCTCTGTAACTTTGCCTTTTCTGGACACTTTATGTAAATGGAATCTCCAGTAGTGGTCTTCCTTGTCTGACCTCTTTCACTTAGTGTAATGTTTTTTTTTTTGCGGTACGTGGGCCTCTCACCGCTGTGGCCTCTCCCGTTGTGGAGCACAGGCTCTGGTCGCGCAGGCTCAGCGGCCACGGCCCACGGGCCCAGCCGCTCCGCAGCACGTGGGATCCTCCCGCACCGGGACACGAGCCCGTGTCCCCTGCATCGGCAGGCGGACTCTCAACCACTGCGCCACCAGGGAAGCCCTGGGGTAGTGTTTTTAACATTCATCCCTACTGCACCACGTAGCAGTGGTGCTTCATTCCTTTTTGTGGCTGAATAATATTCCATTGTATGGATACACATTTGTTTATCCCGTCATCGTTGATGGACATTTGGGTTTTCACCTTTGGTGATTATGAAGAATGCTGCCCTGAACATTTGCATACAAGTTTTTGTGTGGACATGTGATTTGAGTTCTCTTGGGTATAGACCTATGAGTGGAATTGCTGGATCCCATGCTAAATCTGTCTTGAACTTTTTGAGGAACTGCGAACCCTTTTCCAAAATGGTTGTACCACTTTACATTCCTCCAGCTGCGTATGAGGGTTCCAGTTTCCGCACATCCTCTCCAACACTTGTTTTTCTCTGTTTTTTTTTGTTTTTGAAGATAGCCATGCTAGTGGGTGTAAAGTGGTATCTTACTGTGGTTTTGATTCGCATCTCCCTGCTGACTAATGGTGTTGAGCATCTTTTCATGTGCTTCTTGGCCATTTGGATATGTTCATTGGCAAAATGTCTATTCACGTCCTTTGCTAATTTAAAAAATTGGATTATTTGTCTTTTTATTGTTATGAGTTCTTTACAGATATGTCTTTTATCAGATGTATGATTTGTGGATATTTTCTCTCCTCTGTGGTTGTCTTGTCACTTTTCCGATGGTATTGTTTGATGCACTGAAGTTGTAAGTTTTAAGTCTGGTTATCAGTCTTCTCTTTTGTTGCTTGTGCCCCTGGTGTCATATCTAACAAGTCATTGCCTACCCCAAGGCCACAGAGATGTACTACTGTGCTTTTATTTACTCTTGTTCCATCCTAAGTGACTTACACATTTATTTGTGAAAATAGATGTGTGAGAGTGTGTGGGTATGTGAGGGTGTGGTGGGTCAAGATGAAGTCTCCGCCTGTGTGGTGCCAGCTCCAGTTTAACTTGAAGGAGACCAAAGCGCTCTCTCTGCTTTTCATGCCTGAGACCCACTGGCATGTGTGTGTCTGTCGTATCTCACGATGTCAGCAGTGTCCACCGACCACAAGCAGCCAGAATGAGAGTGCCTGGTGGTTGTTGTTGTTGTAGATGAAAAGTGTCAAGCTGTGGCCAAAAAACTGAGATGTCACATACGGTGAGTTGGCCCATGATCTTCACTTGAGTGGCTGGCCGCCTCTTGCCTGTGGTGCCCTCCGCATGAGTTGAGCCTCTCTGCAGACCTTTTGCGTGGCCAGTGGGTCGTGGAGCTGTGCTGTCTCCTGCCTGGGAGAGATCGTGCAGGCGACAGTGGTCTTGTCCTGGAGTAGGCTCCAGAGGTGATGGGTCTAACACTTACTGTTCATTTTTCTTTACTCTCTTTTCTCCTGCTCCTCAGACTGGATAGTTTGGATTGCCCTGTCTTCAGGTTCTCTGGTCCTTCCTTCTGCCTGCTCAGATCTGCTGTTGTTCTCCTTCCTCAGCTGAATTTTTCATTTCAGTTACTCTATTTTCAGTTCCGGAATTTCTTTGTGATCTCTATTATAGTCTGTCTCTTTATTGACATTCTGTGTTTTTACAGACATTGTTCTCTTGTTTCCTTTAGCTCTTGGAGCTTATTTGAGAAAATTGATTTAGGGTATTTGTCTTGTAAGACACTGTCTAGCCTTCCTCAGGGGTGGTTTCTGTCAATTTCTTTTTCTTCCTGTGAATGGACCATAGTTTTCTGTTTCTTCATGTGCCTTGTTATTTTTTGGTTGAAAACTGGACATTCTGACATTTTATTATGTTATAACTCTGGAAATCAGGTTCTCCTCCCTTGCCAGCAGTTTGCTGCTGTTGCTGTTGAAGACTGTTAGTCGTCTCTTTATTTAGTGACTTTTTCCAGACCATTTTTTTGCAACGACTGTATTCCCTGTTACGTTTGGTCACTGAAGTCTCTGTTCTGTTATCTTAGCATTTAGCCAGTGACCTAACAGAGGTTTCTTTTTCTTTTTTTCTTATGGCTGCATTGGGTCTTTGTTGCTGTGCGTGGGCTTTCTCTAGTTGCGGTGGGCGGGGGCTACTGTTTATTGCGGTGTGCAGGCTTCTCATTGCGGTGGCTTCTCTCATTGCGGAGCATGGGCTCTAGGTGCGTGCGCTCCGGTAATTGCGGCACACAGGCTCAGTAGTTGCGGCACGCGGGCCCTAGAGCGCGCAGGCTTCCGTAGATGTGGTACGTGGGCTCAGTAGTTGTGGCTCGTGGGCTTAGTTGCTCTGCGGCATGTGGGATCTTCCTGGACCAGGGATCAAACTTGTGTCACCTGCATTGGCAGGCGGATTGTTAAACACTGTGCCACCAGGGAGGTCCCTAGAGGTTTCTTAAATGCTGAAATTTAGTAGCCTCCTCCTTCACTAAGCACTCCCCTGGTTGTGGCAGGTTTTTGATTAGATTCCAGAGTGCTGAAAAACTTGATTCTCTCTGTTTTTGCCAGCTTACTGGTTGGTTTGGTGGAGGGACCAATTCGTGGCGCTCCCTACTTGGCTGTATTCTGAGACATCATCCAAAAACTAGCCTCTGAATAGCATTCTAGCGTTAGTCTGGGTACTCTGAGAAGATACCAAGACAGGATGAACTGTGCAGTTATTAGGGAAATGCTGGTAAGGGTGGCAGAGCCACCGTCTGACCCCGAGAGCTGTGGGGCTGGGGTATGGGTGGCGGTGTCCTGGTGGGCTGTGTGGTCTAAGGAAGGGCTTCTGGGGGGGTGGTCCTCAAGCCAAAGTCAGCCTCAGAGGCATTCCTGTCTTTCTGGAAGGGGCTGCAAGTTGTGGCTGCCGCACCGCCTCCCTGGTAGAGTGGCTGTGGGGCCTGGGGTCAGCCGGCGCCGGTGGGTGAGTCCTGGCTGTGGCCACAGCCTTCATTTGCAGAGTGCTGACCTCTCTTGTCTCCCGACCAGTCCCTCCCCATGGTCCTTTGTGCCTGGGTTCCCACTCTTCACTGCTCCTGACCCCTCCTGGCACCTTCCCATTCTCCTGATGATTGTGCACTTCCCTGATTTTTAACCTTTGTGCAGTTTTGAGCTGTTTGGACATTCCAGCCTGTAAGAAAAGTGACAGCCGTAATGTGACGTCTGTGGCTTAGTGCGTGGAGTAGGAGTTGTGTTTTTCTCTATTAAAATGCTTTTCTCCTTGAGTGAAAGTGTGTGTGTGTGTGCTTCATTTCATACTCAGCCCTCTCCCGCCCTTGGGAGCAGAGTATGTTGGTCAAAGATTAAACCAGGGGTAGGGGTAGATGGCTGTGGGCTGCTGGTGAGACTGTTGCAAAGGGGCTTGTTAGTACTTTCGTTTTCTTCAGTGTGAATTCAAGGATCCTTTTAGAGGTTATTTGCAGCTTTATTGGGATATATAGTTCACCTAACATACAGTTGACCTATTTTAAGTATCTAAGTCAATGGCTTTAGTCTATTACACTATTAATTTTTAAAAAACATTTTAAAATATATACGACATAGAAATCTGCCATGTTAATGATGTTTAAGTGTACGATTCAGTGGCATAAGCTACATTTACGATGTTGTACAACCATTACTATCACCATCTATTTCCAAAACTTTTCATGTTCCCAAACAGAAACTCTGTCCCCCTTAAACACTAATTCCCCCTTCCCCTCCCCTCAGCCCTGATATCCATGAATCTATCTGCCTCTGTGAGTTTGCCTGCTCTGGGGAACCTCATATAAGTGGAATCATGCAAGATTTGTCCTTTGTGTCTGACTTATTTCATTCAGAATTTCTTTTTTTTTTAACTTTTGTATTTATTTTTATTTATTTGTTTACTTATTTATTTGGTTACACTGGGTCTTAGTTGCGGCAGGTGGGCTCCTTAGTTGTGGCTCGTGGGCTCCTTAATTGTGGCATGCGAACTCTTAGTTGCAGCATGCATGTGGGATTTAGTTCCCTGACCAGGGATTGAGCCCGGGCCCCCTGCATTGGGAGCGCAGAGTCTTTTTTTTTTTTTGTGGTACGCAGGCCTCTCACTGTTGTGGCCTCTCCTGTTGCGGAGCACAGGCTCCGGATGCACAGGCTCAGCAGCCATGGCTCACGGGCCCAGCTGCTCCGCGACATGTGCGATCTTCCCAGACCGGGGCACGAACCCACGTCCCCTGCATCGGCAGGCGGACTCTCAACCACTGTGCCAACAGGGAAGTCCCTTACTCAGAATTTCAAGGTTAAGTTCATGTTGTAGCTTGTGCCACAACCTCATTCCTTTTTATGGCTGAATAATTTTCCTTTGTGTGGATGGACCACCTGTTAGTTATCTGTTCATCTGTCAGTGGATACTTGGGTTATTTCCATTTTTTCACTATTGTGAATAATGCTGCTAATGAACATTGGGTGCACGTATCTGTTTGAATCCCTGTTTTCCTTTCTTTTAGGTGTATGCCTAGGAGTGGAATTGCTGGGTTACACGGTAATTCTGTATTTAACTTTTTGAGGGTTTATCGCTTTTTGTATGTAAAGGTTAGAAACTTCCAGCTCTGAAGTCGGGTTATATGTGAATGGAGAAAGGTACTGTCATTGAAAAACCACCAAGACTGGTTTCTTTTCTTTTTTTTTGTTACAAAGATCTCAGACCCCATTGTGCTTGTAAGGATAGTTACAGAGAGCCTGCATGGTTTCTGCGGCTGTGTGCATGCAGGTGACCTTTTGGAGGAATTGCATTAGGCGGGAGGAGTCCATAGGGCTGAAGGCACACATATGGCTCCACCGTGAACATCTGCAGGCAGTGCTGGGCTCCCGGCCTGTGTGGTTGCAGGAGACCGGACAGTTGTTTACCATCTCTGGTTCCTCTTCTTGTCACTTAAGATGGTGGCGGACAGTTTTGGGTGAGCTATAAAACAGTGTCCTCAGAATCTTTGGGCCCCGGAAGGTTTATGTTCTTGTGTGTAAGGCACAAGGCGAGAGCTTGTCTCTAGGGCGTGAGGCTTTGGGTCCCAATCCTGGAGGCTTCTGAGGCCTGGCTCTGCTTCCCACAGGGTATGGACTTGCTGGAAAGCAGGGGTACCCTGTTTTTGGTCTTTGTCAAAGCATATTGGTATATAAAAAAAGGAGAGCCCAGGCATGCCAGTGAAGGCTGCACAGGTATGCATCGGTTTCTGGTCGTGACAGTGCACGCATTGGATTAGTGGTGTCTGTCTGCAGGCACACCTCGGATGGGCGGCAGGGACTCGTGGGCCATCCTGGATGGTTTAGGGGCAGTTTGTAACAACGGCCTCCTATTTGCCCTAAAAGAATATGACAAGCTCTGCATCCCTCCTGTGAGTTGACATCAGTGGTTTTGTATAAATTTAACTTGCTGCAAGGCAGGTTATTTGCCATACTGAATAGTGTCATTTTAAAACAAAGCTACTGTATCACTGTTTTAAATATGTCTGGTGGAATCCAGTCATCATGGTACCTTGGAATCCACCATCCTCCATCTAAAATGCAGGGATTTTATTCTTTATCTCCTTGAACCTGTATTTCCATTTACTTTTCCTAGAGAATTTTTCCTTAATGTAACAGGTTTCTGTGCTTGAGAATCTTTTGCTGATCTCCCTGTCAAGTATCTTCAGCAAGAGGATGTCTGTGAATGCAAACTTTAACTCTTACATTTTGTTCTGCCAAAAGGTAGTAAGTATTTAAGTTTTCTAGATTGAGTTTTTACAGGATTAGTTATTAGTACAAACTTGATCAAAACAACCGAAAATAACATTTTATTGGAATGCAACTTATTAACAAGATGGGTTTTTAGTTCAGGCTATCTTTTGGTGAGTAGTGCTTATATCTAGAACAAGGCAAGGTTCCAGATCAACTTTTTATTTAAAAATTTTTAATTTTTAGCTCTGAGCACTGAGAGACCTTGTATGTGCACGTCACTGGGAACGGCAGGCGTTAGCTTTAGCAGTGCTTTTTCTTTGAACGCTCATTGGATGGCTCTATTGGGACCACCTCTGTTTTGGTCAAAGTGTGAGTTGAAACTGCCCATCTTGTGGAGAGAGGGTTCACCCAGTCAGCTCAGCTCGGCGCCACTGTTTCCAGGCCCTTTCTTGACCCCCTGCCCCGCTCCCAGGCAGTGCATTGCTGAGAAACACCCTCTGAACAGTGGGGAAGGGCCCTTGTGAAGCCAGGCCCTGTACGCTTGGTCTCCAGAGGTGCCCCCGGATGCCTGCACTCCCCCGGGCTCGATGACTACCGGTGGACAGCAGACACATGCACACGTGCACACGCCCTCACATGCACACACAGATGTACCCTCGTCCTCAGTTTTAATTGCTGCCTCAGCTCTTTTCTCTTTTTCATTGAGTTTATTTATTGTGGCAAAATATTGTATAACACAGAGTTTATGCTTGTCTTCTTTTTATGTATCCTTAAAGTTCACCTATGAGTTCATTGGAAAATTAGCAACATATACATCATTTTAGGAAGTGGAAAACGAGTCTGAATGAGTTGTGAAGACAGAGCATGTTGAGAATAGCTTCCCCAGCAATGCATTCTCCCCAATGGAAATAAATTACTTGTATAAATAGCCTCTTGCTGTCTGTGTATTGTTCAGTCATAACAAATCACAGTGTTTTTACACACAGAACTTGAATGCTAGTACTGGAAACGTCTTTGCCTGGCATTTTCCCCCAGTAATTGTTATTTACTTCAAAACACACAGTAGATTTAATAGAAAAACAGTTAAAACAATTTGTTCTAGTGCTGAGATATTTATAAGAAAAATGTTTTAAAGAGATTTCCTCTAAGATGCTAACACCTAAAAGTTACCTTTTAGTCCTGTGCATTTCATCAGGTCCTACAGTGTGAGTCATTCAAGTATTTTACAACCAAAAGTAGAAGCACCTTTTAGTGTTCATGCTTAGTATTTACAAAACTGAATTGAGTTGCAGGTTTAGTTTAATTTTTTTGTTGAGAAGAAGAAAACTGCGTTGTAAAAATGTACCAGATAAAAAAGCAAGGGCCAGATGGAGGTTTGCTGCTGTCTCGCCTGCACCGGAAGGCGTGCTTGTGGCTGCAGCCTGTGGCTGGCCAGAGGTGGCTCTAAGACACCCGCGTTCTTTTCCGGAGTGTGAACACTCTGGCTGTGTCGCTGGGCTTTGGCTTCTTGGTTCCCTGCTGGGCCTTCCCTGCATCCCTGGGGCTCGTCCTCTTTTGCCCTTTGGGTCTGAGGTCGCACTGAGCCTCCTGGCTCTCAGGGGCTCTGGGGGTGGGTACGTCTACCTGGCAGGCAGGCTCCTGGGCAGCGGGCTCGACGTTCCCTGGGCTGTAGGCCGCCAGCTGGCAGAGGGCCACGGCCGCAGTCTGCTTCTGCTCGTCACTGTCAGCTGAGCGTGTGTCCTGGGCCTTCCCAGCCGGGCTGGGCGCAGGGATCTCCACAGAGCTGGGGTCGGGCCCGGCCCCGGAACTTGCTGTCTCCGACTGCGGAGCAGGAGTGGGGGTGGGGGCAGCCGCGGGTTCGGCCCCTCTCGGGCGGCTGCGGACAGAGGGCCTCGAAGTCAGGGCGTTGCAGGGGTCCTTCACCGAGAGGTTGAGGGGCGCGTCCTGTGGCTCCACAAATTCTCCATAGGCAGTGGTGTGTGTAGTGGCCGGCTCAGCTTCTGGTTTCGTGGAGAGGTTCAGAGGGGCTGCCCTGGAGTCGTCCTCTGGGCTGGAGGGTGCAGCTTCCGGGCTCCCCATCTGAGCCAGAGCGTCTGCGTTCACGGCCTCGAGGCTGGAAGAGACACAGAGAGGGAGTCACAGGGACCTTACTGAGGGCCATTGCCCGTGGGGGGTTTGGGCAAGTACCAGCTCCTCTGATTAAGCACAACCAGAGACATTACTTCGGAGGTTTTGAAAATGGACTCTCTTACCTTTCTGGAGATGCAGCTCTGTTTTCTGGGGCCTGGGAATGTGGGCGCTCCGTGTTCTTCTTGACAGGCTTGAAGGCTGTGAGGCTCTGTTCTGGTGGATGGAGACTTCCTGGGGCACCGGAGGCCGGCATGTCCAAGAGGCTGCACAGCCCGGCACAGGGCTGGCTTGTCTGCGTGAAATTGGTGGGGCTCGGCCTTCCCGGGGAGCCTGTGGCCGCGCTGCCTGCACGTGGGCTCATTTTGGTCCCTTCCGTGTCCCTCTGCCCATCTCTGGAGAGGTCTTTAGCCTCGGGAGTCGGACTCTCTTTCTCAAACTCTGTGTGTTTTTTGTGGGAGTTGGAAGAGTTTAACTTGGATGGACTCCAGGCCGGGTAGGCCAGGGCAGCTTCTTCCAGTAGGTGTGAGCTTTGATCTTGTGACATACCAGCAACGGGTGGGGGTCTGAGGCCGTAGGAGGAAAATGCAGACTCTGGTCTATAAAATCCATAAGGAATCGGCAGATTGGAGTGATACTGCTGGAAGAATCTGTAATGGTCGTATGTGGATGGAGCTGGGTTCAGGTGCTTAGGGATCGGCCCTGGGTGAGGCAGGAAATGTCTTTGGTCTTGGGCCCCGTAGATGGACAGCAGGGGGCTGTCACACTCGGGCGAGTTCCCTGCGAGTAGGTACGGTGAGTAGATGGTGGCCAGTCCATGCTCTGTGTAAAAGTGAGGCGGGTACTCTGCGATGGTGGGGTGCACGTATGGCGAAGTGGCACCAAACCCCTTTGTGGATGGGATTTTATGTGGAAACTCAGGCGTGAGGAAAGGTGAGCCAGCTTTCCACGCGTAGCCAGGGGCATGAAAGGCAGACTTAGTGTGGAAGGAGGCAGCTTTGGCAGGGGGCTGGGTCAGGGTCAGCGCTTCAGGAGCCTCGGTGAGTTCCTGCCCTTTGAGTCTGTGCTCGCCAACTGGCATGAATGCTGAAGGCCGGGTAGTGCTTTCCAGCACAGGCTGGGTGCCCGCGGTGGCTTCTGGAGCTGGACTCAGGGGTGCTGTTTCCTTGTGGAGAGTGGGCTTCTGTCCGGGGCACCTGTGGGGCCCGCACGCATGCAGGTCCACATTTTCCTTGATGTCATCCTTGGCGAGGCCATGTTGGAGCTTGGTGTCCAGGTGTGAGAGCCCACTTGGGACGGGCTTGGAGGAGGTGGGCTTTGCCATGGGGTCGGACTGACTGGTTGGCTTAGGGTCTGAAGAGTTCGGTTTGGAACACTTGGGAATGCGATCTTGCTCGGACACTAAAGTGATGGAATTTTTACAGAGACCGTATTTCATGTGATTAAAAAGATGTGACTTTTCGTTGCAAGTAAAGGGACACTGGAAACACTTGTACTTGAAGGGCTTTCCTGGGGGCCTGGGGATGTAATGTGGCTTTTTTGGTTTTCGCTCTTTGAGAAGGCTCATTTTCCCTCTGTGGTTTGGCGTCTGAGCCCTGCTGGCTCCTGCGTAGTTCAGCTTTGGTGATTTTTAAGGAAGCAGGTCACTGCTTCTCCTTCGCTTTCCTTTCTGAGTGCTTTTACTTGAAGCCGGCTCCACGGGCTGTGGGTGTGACCAGGGAAGTCTCGTTCATTTGGGGACTGGGAGCTGCAATGGAGGAGCAGAGGCTTAGTGTTGGAACGATAGCTAACAGGCTAACAAAGAACCCCGGGGTCACGGAGGAGGTGAAGCAGAGTCCTCTGCAGGTGCAGAGGACGTAAGTGCTCTTGCGCGGCAGGTACGGGACGGGCATCAGCCACCCCTCCTCACTACCCCGGGCGCCACCCCTACGGCGTTCTCTGTTTTCTCAAGTCTGGTCCCAGGCGAGTGTGGTTGCAGGAGTGTTTAGTGTCATTTCAGAGAATACCTGTAACTCTTTTGAGTTTTGGGAACCTTTAGCCTGTGATCTGAGGCCTCAGGTGCCAGGAAGGTTGTGGACCCACCAGGCTGAGTGATCACTGAGATCCCACCCCCATCCATGTGCCTGGAGTTTCTGGACTGAGTCCCATCACTGTGCTGGCCTGACTGCTCTAACGTGAACCTGAGGAGGTCCAGGCTCATGTGTGTGTGTGACGTTCACATTTGTGCTCACTGAGAACAAAGCACGTGTGATTGTAACCTTCAGTCCATCTGCCCTATTTAATCACAGTGTTCTGTTCTATGAGGAAGTATTTAAAAGTGAAGAATATTTAAAAATGCCCCCCCCCCCCCCCCCGCGACCCTGTTTCTAAATTCACAAATGAAAAGTCAGCTTTCTGGGTAAGTAGCATTTGTGTTGGCCCAAATACAAACTTAAGTGCTGTGTTTATGTTGATTTGAATGATATTAAGATGCTGTGAGTCAGTGAGTGAGCAGATGTCCTCGTGCACTGCTGCCTTCCACTTGCCCACCTCACAGATGGCGTGGAGTGAGTTCACGCACTAGCCCATCCCTGCCTATCCTGGCCTTAACCAAAGGCAGAAAAGCTTAGCAGCCCTCCTGGTAAGAGGAGACCAGAGTGGGACTTCCCTGGTGATGCAGTGGTTAAGACTCCACGCTCCCAATGCAGGGGGTCTGGGTTCCATCCCTGGTCAGGGAACTAGATCCCACATGCATACTGCAACTAAAAGTTTGCATGCCACAACTAAGGAGCCTGCGAGCTGCAACTAAGGAGCCCACCTGCCGCAACTAAGACCTGGCACAACCAAATAAATAAATAAAATTTTTTTAAAAAATAGAGGAAACCAGAGTGAGTGGTGCCTAATTTTACAGATGGTTGGATCCTGGGAGGAGCCCATCCCAGCCTTTAACGTGTACGAAGGGGCTTCTGGATGTCTTCCCCAGGGTCCTCCTGTCCTTGCCTATCCCCCAAGCTTAACCTCCCCCCGGGTTTCCTTCAGAGGCTGCTCTGCACACCCCTGGGCTCTCTCTCTGCCTCATAACCCGAAGCTGAGAACAAAGACGTGAGGTCTGGGAGGATCTCAGCAGGGCCGGGCGCGGCTGCGTGTCCAGGACCAGCCCATGGGGTGACTGTGTCTTAGAGAAAGCCTGTGGGTGGGGCGGGCTGGGGGAGTGGGTGTGAGGAATCAAGGCCTGCACTTTAATTTGCATAGAAAATGTAAAAAGGATTTAGCTTCTGGATATTTTTAAACACTTAGAAAAATAAAGTTAAAAGGAAATAACTTTACAACTGCAGTTTTGCTTTAAGGAATAAGTAAATATGGACAGTTCTGAGTCTCGTGAAATTGCTTGTGTAAAGCATCGCCTTCTAGACATCGGGTTGGTTAAAACATTGAGCTGGAAAGCAGCCCTTTAAAAATAGAGAAATACACATGGGAAATCTAAGAGACTTGTTTTCACAAAATAAAATGTAGCTACTCTCCTTGCCATCTCACGCATCAGATGAGGTAATGGGTAGCTTGTGGGAGGAGGGTGTAAGGGGGAGGGAGTGTGGTTTTAATTTCACTTGGATATCTTAAATTCTAAAAAAGCTATCTGATCTTATTCTCAGCAAACTGGTTCCTCTACTCATTTTTTCATATTTCTGAAAAACACAAGGAACCACTCTCCCCCCAAGAAGCTGCTTCTATTAACCTGTTTCATCGTCCCGTTCCCTCAAAGGCATGTTTCTTTACTAAGAGGTGCTTTGGGTGGCTTGCAGCCTTCTGTTGCGGGGAGAGTTTCTGCAGAGCAGGGGTGCTCAGGCACGTACTTTGGAGGAGAAATGAGATTTTTGGCTACCCCCTAATTGGAGAGGGTGTCCCCAGGCCCTCTTTGGGGGCGCTAACTGGCAGGGTGTCGGGTGGACAGAAGCCAGGCTGGCGGCACCTGGTGCCTGGCTCTGCGGCTTTGCAGCTTGCTCGCCCTCCTCCTCTCCCGTGAGCAGTTGTGTGAGCTGCACGGCAATGTGAAAGCCCAGCACAGTTAAACACGTGGTCACAGCTTTGCATCTTCCTGATTTCCCCTCTTAGTAAGGGAGAATGTGAAATAATTCTGTATGAGTTCAGTTCATACCTTGTGGGGCAGGTATGCCCTGGGCTATAAAAGCACGATTTCCTGCCTCCCGTCAGGAAGCGATTCCAGCCAGCTCGGGGCCAGCCTGATAAGTCAGGGCGGCCTGTGCTGGCACGTCCCATTATGCTCCCTGGTTCTGAAGGCGTGAGAACCTCTGCAAGTCAGGTTCCCATGATTGTATAGGATATGTTATGGCAAAGATCTGAAAACTGATGATTTCATCACTAGCTGGAAGCATCGTGATCAAAATGATGACAGTTGCAAAACGTTTATCAAGTGTGAGCGCAGAGTCCTGGTGGTACCATGAGTGGATGCAGACACACATCTGCCGCACCCAGGACACGCGAGCCCAAACCAGCCGAAAACCCCCTCGGATTTAAGATAATGATGGTGTTAGCTTCAGAAGCAGTATTACTTAATATTGCTCATACTTTTAGGCAAAAGTAGAAATAAACCCACTTTGGTTAAGTTTTCTCAAAGGTTTATAGGAGGCAAGTTGTATGTAAGTTATCATAGCATTACCCAAAATAATAGTTTGGGAAATCATTGCTCTTATGTTAATATATACCTTTCTTCCGTCAAATGATGTTGCGCCCACAGGTTTGGTCTGAACTTCTTGTTCTGTGGTCAGTTAGCTTACAAGGACAGTAAAGAGGTTTTCAGGGGTTGGTTTCCTTGGTACTGGTGTTCTGGGAGGTGAGAGTATTCTAGGATATAATTGTTGCAAGGAGAGCCTGGATGGAGTCACAGGAGCAGTAGTTTTAGTAACTGAGTAAACTGACCTCTCAGGGTTACACAATTCGCTAGTTAAAACAAGGGAGCGCAGCTGCTTCAGATGCTGAAGGAGACAGGCTAGTTCACTTGGTTATAAAAATGCAATAATGGGCTTCCCTGGTGGCACAGTGGTTGAGAGTCCGCCTGCCGATGCAGGGGGCACGGGTTTGTGCCCCGGTCCGGGAAGATCCCACGTGCCGCGGAGCGGCTGGGCCCGTGAGCCATGGCCGCTGAGCCTGCGCATCTGGAGCCTGTGCTCCACAACGAGGGAGGCCGCAACAGTGAGAGGCCCGCGTACCGCAAAAAAAAAAAAAAACAATAATGTCAGAGAAGTAAGCGGGATAAGATTGAGGCTTCTGTAAGCTTCCAAGGGGGACAGCCTCCAGGAGGTGATGTCAGTCTGTGAGTTCTGTCCTGCCCAGGCAAGGCTTACAAGGATGAGGAGCTAAAGCCTAGTGCCCGGGGCGCTGTCGCTCTGGCCACCTGCAGAGATGGGGTTTGCCGGTCTCTGGTCAGTTTATATCTGCCAGGCCTGGTGCAGGCTGGCAGCGGAAAAAGGGTGTTGTCGCCTAAACAATATGATCCAGAATTTAACTGTTTGTAGTAAGTTCGGATTAGCAGTCAGAGGTGAAGTTTTTTCTAAAGGTGATAAGATTCGTGTCTCACCATCCTTGTCCTGGGAAGGCTGGGCCAGGCTGGGGGGTTGCACAGGGAGAGGTTAAAAAAGCACAGCGCTGGGTTCGGCTTTCCTCGGAGAACTGCACTGTTAGCATGTTAGCTAAAAATGCAGATATTAGCCTAGTCCTAGAAGGATGTGTGTGGGACAGTGTTTTTCACCCTTCTTTCACTTCCCACTGGGTCAGCAGGAGGTGCTGGGAGCCCTGCATGTCAGGTCAGGGTGCTGTCCTCGAATGCAGGAGGGCGCCGCTGCCTGCCTTGCGAGCAGCTGTTGGCACGAGGCCTGCCCTCAGAGCTGTGCCCTCAGCAGAGTTGGGTCCCAGTGTTGAGGGGAGAGGGTGGGGAGCAGCGCCACAGAGACACCACGGCGTCTGGCCTGAGCCTGTTCCGTTTCAGAACGCCCTCCTGTGACTTCTTAGGTGCTGTCACCCCTGCCTGTGTCCCAGGAGCCTGTCACCCCTGCAGAAGCCCGGGAGCCGGTCTGGCCTCCCCTCCCACAGGTCTGGGAGGCTGGACGGTGGTGCCCAAACGGCACTCTGAGCCGCCCGTGGTTTTGTGTCCACAGGGCTTTATCTGCTTGTTTCTGAAGCACTGAGGTGCCAGTGCATGTCTCTCAGTAGCCTCCTAAGTGTGGACTATGAACGTAGTTGCCAGCTGTTAGGGTGACAGTGAGTGGCTGGCATATTTAATCATTTTCTAGGGGGTTTGAAGTCAGAAATAATAGGCAAGAGAAAGATTTTTTTTGAACTTTGATAGGACACAATAGAGGTAATTATAGCTTCACTTTACAGGGCATTGCTGTGACGTGCCGGCTAGCTATGCATGTCATGTGCACTAACTTCTGCACTGGAATAATCTTCAGCCCTCCCCGGTGGTGTCCAGCTGCCTGGCAGGGAGCCTCACCAGGTAGCGCGTTCTGAAGGGCATGCTATAATTACGATATTGTGATGTGGCATTATTGCATAACTCAGGGACACGCCGTTGTCGCCTACCCACTGGGGTGTCGCAAGAACGAGATTTGTGAGTTTTACTCCAATTGAGCTTTTCCAGTGATTAACCACCACTCCCTCCCAGACTTTCGGTTCTTTAAAATGAAGGATAAACTTCAGGGCAACCATAACCTAGGGAAAAAGACAGTTTTCTGGCATATAGTTTGGAAGAATGGATCCAGGAAGACCACCAGGGGCTCTTTCTGGTTTCAGCCAGAGATCCTGGGTTACAGACAGAGTGCTTAGCAGTGAATGCACAGCTTTAACATTTGGGACACCTCCCTAGGGCCAGAACCCCTAACCACCAGCCTGCCTCCTTACTTTAAAGCAGCACGTTAAAGCATTGAAAGGACTTGGCTAGTACAAAATACAAATCATGATAACAAATGTAGACAGATTTTGATTGCATTAAGTCTGATGTTGGTCAAATTTGACAAATAATTTGGTCAATAATGGTTTTCATGCAGATTTATGAGAAACTTTATAAGAGTAAGAAAACCCCTTTTGTATATACAGGGATCCTCTTTAGTTAAGGTGTTTTTTTTTTTTTTTTTTTGGTAAGCTTATGTCAAAACAGCACTTATTTTAAATCCTAATAAAAGGTTTTTAAATTAAAGAAATTATAAATTAAGGTCAGCAATTATATATATGCATATATATGATCCTTTTATGTTGAAACCTGTAGTTTATTTTTGAGGTGAGGAACAGATAAGCAATAACATCAATTTGAGTTTTGGTTTAAAGTTTATGAATTTTGGGACTTCCCTGGTGGTCCAGTGGTTAAGACTTTGCCTTCCAATGCAGGGGGTACGGGTTTGATCCGTGGTTGGGGAGCTAAGATCCCACATGCCTCGTGGCCAAAAAACCAAAACATAAAACAGAAGCAGTATTGTAAGAAATTCAATAAGGACTTTTAAAATGGTCCACATCAAAAATAACTTAAAAAAATAGTTTATGAATTTTATGGTAGAAATGAGAACTTCATATATCCACATAAACTTGTTTACACTCTTAGAATAAAGTGTAAGCCTTATTAAAAGTTTTGTAACAATGGTCTCCTTTCCAGCAGTGCACCTGCTGGGTCCTGAGTAATCCGCGGAGAAAAGAGCAGGGCAGAGAAACTCTGGGCAGGTGATTCACTGAGTAGATAGTTTAAGATACATCTGAGAGGAGTATTGAAAGAAAACTCGCATTTGAGAAGAAATAGTAGGTACTTACCAGAGGCTGGGAGGTGGAAGCCGTGGCTGTGGCTGCCTGGCCGGAGCAGGACCTGTTCTCACGCTCGCTCTCACTGAAACTGGAGCCGGCTGTTCCAGTGGGAGGGATTTAATGTAGGAGTCGAGCCCTCGGGGCGTAGAGATGCACCTGATATTCCTCCCGCCCGCAGCTACGATTCATGTGTTTGCACCCACCCAGCTGGCCGGCCAGTGCCACCTCCGTGCCTCACGGCAGCTCCCTGCCCAGGTTTTGTGAGTGCCATGTTAGTGCCGCCTGGCTCTCCTTGGACGCAGGGGTTGCACGTGTTCGAGGTTAGGATAGAGGCCTCCCAGGGGAGCCACAGCCAGTGCAGGAGGCAGCAGCAGATGCTGATATTTAGCCTGAAATGCATCTCCTCTGACAGATGCCGACAGCCCCTGTGTCCTCCCCGTGAGGGTCTGGCGGAGCCTTTGTCACCCTTCACCCCGGGGCCTGGGAGGCCTGCCCGGGTCCTCCTGGAAAGCAGGAGGGGGGCCGCGTCAGCTGCCTCCGGGACCTGCCGGTGCATGCCCGGGACAAGCCCTGAGCTCTGCTGCCCTGCCGCGTGGCCGCGTGCTGCCGCGGGAATGGCCTGCATGCCCTCGCGCGGCCCTTTTCTTCTCTTTTCAAATAAGTAAGGCACTTAATTTGTGACCTAGGGCCTCCCCCTCCCCTTCAGCTGCTTGCTATTGAGTCTGTGGCTGTCTCCCTGCTCTCGGAGGGACTGCAGGTTCGGGTGTGGGAATAGGGAGAGGGGTGTGTGCTGCGTGGGCACGGGTGCCAGGGTGGGCCTGCGGGCTAGATGCTGTTTTAGTTTTTTTTTCTTTTAAGGCTTAAGATTTTACTTGGCTTTACCTTCATATTGAATTTTAAAAAAAGTGTTTTAGTTACTTTTGTCTAAATTAAACATCCACATAATTTAGAGAGTGAAAAAATAGTTCTGAATCTTGTCACAAAAAAACAGCAGTTCCTGCTGTTCCCCTCGCCTTTTGCTGGTAATGAGCCACCCAAAGCAGATGGCTTAAAAAAACTACCATTTTATGATCTCGAGATTTTGTGGGTCAAGAGTCTGGTTTGTGCCGGGCGAGCCTTGCATCCTGTGGTGTTAGTGGGCACTCACCTGCCTCGTATCCTGGGGGAGCGGCGGGGCTCTCCTCTTCCCTTTAGTTTCACTCCAGAGGCCTCTCCAGGATGGTGATCAGTCTTAACTCCGTGTGGGACTCAGAGCGCAAGGCAGAAACTTCCAGTCTTCCGAGAGGCTAGGCAGAGAACCGTCCCAGCACCGTGGTGTCACACTTGGCTCCCAGGTTTGAGGGAGGGGATGGGCCCCACCTCTCAGTGGGAGGGTGTCAGCTGGCTGCTCCCCTCCCATCCTCCCTGCCAGGAGCCCCACTTGAACCTTTTCTTAGCTGAGGATTTTGGTATTTACTTCGTTGATTCCAAATAATATTACTCTGTTGCCAGTTTTGTTCCCTCCACCCCCCTCACTGCTCCCAGTTTCCCGTGTTGTCTGTTGACTTGCTTTTATGGGAAATGAGAATGTAGCTCTTTGGCCCCTCTGCCTCCACGCCTGCCTTCCCCGTCATCTGAGATTTCCTCTACTTCTTTCCTGAATCGGAAGCCAGGCTTCCTGGATCCCATGTTGTCCTCTCTCTTGGGTTGATCTTTTGTTTGGATATGAGGCACAGCCCTTTTGTAGGCCCCTGAGAAAGAATGCAAGAGAGGGGAATCTTTGGAGACCCTGAATGATTGAAAGGGTCTTTCTTCTACCCTTCTTCCTGGTTGATAGTCTGGCTGGGTATAGAAGCCTAGGCCAGAAAGCATTTACTGTCAGTGTTTTGAAAGTGATCTAGCTTTCAGTGCTGCTGCTGAAAAGTTTGTTGTGATTCGGATCCCTGACTCTTTACCCCCAACATTTTAAATTTTTTTTATTTCTGGCTGTGCTGGGGCTTCGTTTCTCTGCGAGGGCTTTCTCTAGTTGCGGAAAGCGGGGCCTACTCTTCGTCGTGGTGCGCGGGCCTCTCACTATCGCGGCCTCTCCTGTTGCGGAGCACAGGCTCCAGATGCGCAGGCTCAGTAGTTGTGGCTCACGGGCCTAGTTGCTCCGTGGCATGTGGAATCCTCCCAGACCAGGGCTCGAACCCGTGTCCCCTGCATTGGCAGGCAGATTCTCAACCACTGCGCCACCAGATAAGCCCCCTGGCAGGAGTTCTTTAGACCCAACCAAGTTGTCAATTACTTGCCGCGCAGTCTTAATTTGGATGTTTGGTGGTCGTCTGGGTGGATCTTTTCAAGTCCAAAGAGATAGAGCAATAGGAGAATGAGAAAGACTGAGGGGGAAAAGCCTTGGCCTCAGTGCGCTTCTTCATGGCCAGAGAACTGGTCTCTGCCAGACCCTGCAGGCGACGTCAGCTGCCACTTAACGGGCTACTTGAATCTACATGGCTCAGGATAAGTCCCAGCCGCCCTTCAGAGGGGAGCCATAGCCCAGTAGGCGGATCGAGATTATGGCCTTGGAGGCCCCGCATTGGGTGCCAGAAAAGATGTTGCAGGAAAGAGAGTGGGGTGCGAGAGGATGGTCACATCCCAAGTCATGTCTGAGTCCCTGGGATGGCTGCCAAGTGTGGGTTCTTGGCTTTGTGCAGGCAAGAATTCAAGAGCAAGACATAGTAAAGTGAAAGAAGGTTTATTCAGGGAGATACACACTCCATAGAGTGTGGGCCATCTTGGAAGGCAAGAGGCCTCCCCCAACATTTTAATATGAAAAATTTCAAACATACAGATAAGTTGTGAGAATTTGACAGTGAATGCTCAGACACCCAGCGCTGGTTATGCAGTGAACATTTTCCTCTGCCCTACCACACTCATGGCTCTCCACATTCCCTCGCCTTATCCACGCATCGATCCATCTCAAGTATGTGCTGCATTTCAGAGTCAGTGACAGACATCACTCACTTTACCCCTGAACCCCTTAGGCTTGTTATTAACTGTTCACACGTCTTCTTTTAAAGGTAGAATTCACATGTGATGGGGGCACAGATCCCAAGAATACCATTCCCTGAGTCCTGAGCATACCCCCCGCTGGGAAGTGGCGCATTATGATCACCCCACCCGGAAGCAGCCGCTGGCTGGATTTTCTTCCTTCATAGATTAGTTTTACCTATTGTAGAATTTTGTATAAATGGTGATTCCCTGATTCTCCACATGCCACTGCTTCTCTCCTGCAGGCTCTTTTCTCTGTCCTCAGTGTTCTCATTTTCCTTAGCTTTCTCTTCGACCCTTCTTTTAAGTATTTCTATTCTGCTATTATTATTTTTGGGTTCCAAGAGTTCATGCTGGTTCTCTAAGTGTTCCTTCCTTAGTATCTTATTCTTAGGTAGTAGTTGCAATAGCTTCTCTTATTTCTCTGAGGATTTTTTTTTTTTTTTCGCGGTACGCAGGCCTCTCACCACTGTGGCCTCTCCCGCTGTGGAGCACAGGCTCTGGACGCGCAGGCTCAGTGGCCATGGCTCACGGGCCCAGCCACTCCGCGGCACGTGGGTCCAGACCGGGGCACGAACCCGCGTCTCCTGCATCGGCAGGCGGACTCTCAACCGCTGTGCCACCAGGGAAGCCCTCTCTGAGGATTTTAATGATGTTTTTTTGGGCAGGTAGTGTGGTTCTCCCTGTAGTCTCCATTTTGTTCACAAAGGTTTTCTGTTTTCAGTGTGACCCCTCCTTCACCTGCTTGCCATCGCCAGAAAGAGTTCACTGTCTTGCAGGGGTGGGTGGGGGGTGGTTAGGCACTTATTGAGTGTTTACTAGGTATAAGGCCTTGTGCTAAATAAGCATTCTATCAGTGTTAATCCGTTTAATCACTGCAACAACTCTTCACAATGGGAACTGTCAGCCTGATTTGTAGAGTCAAGCAGCACAGAGAGGTTAAGTAACTTGGCCGAGGTCACCCAGCCTGAAGGACGACAGAGCAGAGTCCTAGAGGCAGTGGGAAGGTTGCACTGGGAGAGGGATGGTCGTGTCTGAGTTGGATCGGGGACTTGTGCTCTGTGGCTGCTGCCAAGACACTCGAGTCTTGGCTCTGTTCTTTCGTCCTCCTGTTACTTGGAGCAGTTATCTGACCTGGGCGTCAGCCTTCCCCTCTGTAGAAAGTACCTTGGAGGCCTCTACTCATGGGTTTTCTTTGGAACCTGATGGGTTAATTACGACATCCCACCGAATTGCATTTGTCTGCTGGGAATGATATGCGTCACAGAACAAAACATCTTTGATGAAGGTAGCAGATTGCTTATACTTTTGACCTTACAAGTAAATACAAGTTAGTTTTAATTTTAATTGTTGGCACTCCTTTTGGGGTGCAGCATCCAGAGGAAAGGAAAAGGAAATGAAAACTCTACAGAAGATTCAAGGCATCATTTCAGTTTCTCTAATTTTGGTTGTTGTTAGAGACAGTAAGTCCTAAGCAGCTGCTGAGATGGCATTTGTTAAGTTCTTGAGACGAACACACGTTCTGAAAGGTCCTGTCGTCATGGCGCCGGGGAGGGCCCCTGAGGAGGGGAGCAGGGGATGGTTCCTGAGGCTGAGGGGCACCTAGCTGCCCAGACTGTCTCTCAGGGTCTCCCCTGAGACGTGAGCTCCACCTTCGTGGGTCACGTGAGATGTGGTGGGGCTCAGGGCAGCAGGCAGGATGCTGCTCCCCTGGGGGGACGTGGGTGGTGGGACTGCTGGAGGTCAGGGCACCTGTGTCTTTCATGGCAGCTTACACTCATGCACGTGCACACGAGTACACACACTTGCTCACTAGGCCTTTGTTCATTGGTTGGAGAACGAGTACGGGGGACGAGGACAGACACTGTCCCCTGCTGCCCCCCGCCCTGTGCTGACCACCCTGCCCCGCACCCACTCCTGCTTTGCGCCTCAGGCCCGTGTGCTCATCAGGGTCCCTCGACTATAATTCGTTTCCAGTTGGGGCCCCAGAGGGAGCAGCCTGTCCAGGAGGACTGGTCCTGAGGTGGCCCCACTTTGGGCCCCTCCTGCTTGGTTCCTCTCCCTGGGACCTGCGTTGTTCCCACGTCCTCCTTTCTGCCTGCGTCTTGGTGCCGAGCTCTGCTGCTGGCATTTGGCCTCTGTGTCTTGGTCAAGGCAGGATCTTTCTGAAGATAGAGGGGAGGCCCTGCCCTGGAGGGTCCTGCCGCTTTCCTGGGCTCTCTTCTGGCCCTGCAGCCTGTCTGCTCGTCGGCTCCCGCCCCAGACTTGTGCTGCTCAGAGGTGCCGGGAGGCTGCCCCCACGGGCCCCGCAGGTGGCTGGCGCCTGGGACCTCGCTCGAGCTGAGCTTGGTCTGTGCCGGGGCTGGGCTTGAGCCCACCAGGCCCTCAGGGTCCTCCCCTGTTGCACATGTGAGAGCTGGGCCCATGAGACCAAGCGTGGGGAGCATGGGGCACACGCCAGCTGAGCCGGGAGCTGGAACCATGGTCGTCTTTCTCAGGTGATGTACTTGGTTTCTCATTAAAAAAAAAAAAAACCCTGAGGGTATCAATCTATTTTTGCTTATCAAACAGTTGAAAAATAGAAATGAAAGTAGAGTTTATTTAGCTGTCTGATGAGGCAGGCCAAGGGGTGTGAGAGTGTTCGGGGAAAGTTTTATTTTTGGACGTTTACCTTCCTTTGATGATGAAGCAGAGGAATTCATTTGTAACTTGAAGTCTGAGATGTGTAATACATTACTTGAATTTTAATTTGCTTATTATTCTAGTAATGCCACTATTTGAATATTTATGGAACTGGAACTACTTTATGTTTCGGAGGGGAACACACCGGCCTCCTTCCCGCCAGGCTGTCCAGTGTCTGGTGGGGCTGCCGGTTTCAGTGTGTGTGGCCTGTGGGCAGCGTTAGTGCCTGCAGCTCCAGTGCCTGCAGCTTCCGCGACTCCTCCCCAATGACGCCTTCCCCCAGGGAGGTGTGGAACCTAGCAGAGCTGAGCTGGACCCGGGGCTCCTCCTGGCTCGGGAAGCCCCTTGGGGGCCAGGACGGGGAAGGGGTTCTGCTTTGGACAGGGTCTTGGAGCCCAGTGTGATCTGGGCTGTGGCTTCTGTGTCTGAAGTGAAACTTGAAACCGTGAGCTCTGGCTTGGTTTGTCTTTGGCTGGGAGACTGATTCAGGTTTGTGACCTTGGGCCAAGATTAGAGGGTTCCCACAGCTTTCCTCACCTCTTCCCCTCTGTCTGCCTGACAGTATCATGCCTGTGTTTCAGAGTCCTCACTCATCCCTCCTTGGGCTGGTTACGGTTTTCCAGGGGCAGGTCATGTGGCACTCTATCTCCTTTTATTGAATTTGTATGTATGTATGTATGTATGTATTTATTCATTAAATTAAAAACATCTTTTTTTTGGCCATGCCACGTGGCTTGTGGGATCTTAGTTTCCTGACCAGGGATTGAACACGTGCTCCCTGCTTGTAGAAGTGCAGAGTCCTAACCACTGACTGCCATGGAATTCCCTGAATTTGTATTTAAAAGGTGCTTTTTACCTGTCATCTCTGGATATGTTCACAACCACGTGTAGAAGTTACTTGGTTAAAGTAAACAAGGACAAGGAGAAAAATTAGCACACAGACTTTTTTTTTGTCTCATGCTACAAATAACGTCAGTGAAAACAGCAATAAAAGAGCCGTGAACAGACTAAAGACAGTGAGGGCAGGCCCCCTTCGTTCCCTTGTTCTGCTTGACTCCGGCTGCCGGCCCTCGTGTGTGGTGTTGCAAAGCTCCGCTGGCTGGGCTCGCTTCCCGAGCTAGGCCCCCAAGGTCACTGTCGAAAGCCATCCACAGCATGAATCTTTTTCCCTTTTGTTTCCAGACCTTGTTTTGGTTCTTTTTCAAATCTTCCTCTTTTCTTTACTATGGTTTCCATTCCTCTTTTTATGTGTTTAATATTCTAGGCCTGTATTTCCGATATTGTCTTTTAGGTTCTGTTTTTTGTCCACAGTGCTTGGGCTTCTGATCCTTTTGTGGTGTCTGCAGACTCTCCCTCATGTGTGTGCTTTTCTTGTGTAATTTTACATTGACTGCCTTTTACTCCACCTGTTTTGAGGCAGCTGGTTACGATGCTTGTCCAGGACTCAGGGGACAGCCTGGAGCAGGCTTCCTGTGAGTCCCTCAGCCTGGGCTCATCCCCGTCAAGGTGGTGCACATAGCCCTGGGGCTTTGACTCCTCGTGAAACTTGAGGCTGTGAGAAGCAGAAATCAGTAGGGTTGCAGGGATAAGTGGACGAATCTGGTGTCCTCCTGAGAGCTCAGAACACCTCTCTTGATTGCTGACAGTTCATTTATGAAATAGAATAGTGGGAGGAAATAGAATAGCAGGGAGCCTTGTGTCTAAGACTTAGACAACAGTAAAACAGGCCTGATTCTGTGGGTTTGTGTAGGGCTCTGCAGCTGTGGTTGAGGGGCTGCAATCTTAAGACACAGAGGAATATTTACAAATGCTGCACGTTTACTAGTAAGGTCATAAAACAAGTCTCAAGAAATTTCAGAGAACCACTGGTGTACAGACTACATTTTTTGACCACAAGCAATAAAATTAAAAGTCAGATACAGAAGGATAAAGGTATGATGTGAATTTTTAGTTTGAAAATATATGGATTTCTAAATAACACATGAATCAAAGAAGAAATCCCAATAGAAATTTTATAATAAAAATTTAAAGGTAAACATGAACAGTAACAAAATTATTATGTATCAGAACTCTCAAGATGCAGCTAGTAGTGTACTTACAGGGAAATTTAAAACCTTAAGCAGGAGTTGTGAAACTATGGCCCGCGGGCCCAAGCTGGCCTTGGCCTGTTTTTGTATGGCCTTGGAGCCAAGAATGGTTTCTCCTTTTTTCAACATTGTTTTAAAAAAAAGAAAAGGGAAGCAGCCAGTGGTCTGCAAAGCCTGAATGCTTGGGCTCTGGCCCTTTGTAGAAACTGCTGCTGACCCTTCCTCCCCTGCCGCCCCAGAATATTGTAAGCGAAGAAAGGCTCAAACTGCCAAGGAAGGAGTGAGGGAAGAGGTGGGGAGACAGTGAGGGGAGCATGAGAAATGAGTGAGGGAGAAGACACAGGTCTACAAGGATCAACAGCCAAAAGGCCTACCAAAGAGAGAGACTGAGAGACTTCCGGCTTATTGACAGAGCAAGAGGGGACGCATATAAATAATAGTAAGACCACCCGGATGGGGGCTGTGAGACAGGTCCTGTGGAGAATAAAAGCCACATGTCCAGAATATCTTTTGCTGATAACTTTGATAGCTCAGACAAAATAGACAGTCCTAGAAAAATATAACTTACCAAAAGTGACCCCGGTAGAGGTAGAAAGGTAACTTATCTGTGCTTTGGTATCCTTCTTGATGAATTGGGATAATAACTACCTATCTATGAGGTTTTAAAAATAGGTCTGTTGAGATATAATTTATATTCCGTATGGTTCACGTATTTAAAGTGTACAAATCAATGGCTTTTATTCACAGAGTTGTGCAACCATCACCACAATCGATTCTAGAACATTTCATTACCCCAAAAGGAACCCCATGCCCCTCAGCTGTCACCTGAAACCTCCATCCTCCTCAGTGCTGCACAACTACTAATCTACCTTCTATCACTATGGATTTGCCTATTCTAGTTGTTTCTGATAAATAGAATCATATAGCATGTGGTCCTTTGTGACTGGCTTCTCTCACTTGGCATGATGTTTTCAAGGTTCATCCATGTTGTAAGCAAGCGCATGTCAGTATTTCATTTCATTTTTTGGCCGAAGAATACTCCACAGTATGGTTTGCTAGGGCTGCCATAACAAAGTACCCAGACTGAGTGGCTTAAACAACAGAAATTTATCCTCACAGTTTTGGAGGCTGGATGTCCTGAGATCAAGGTGCTGGCAGGATTGTTTCTTTCAAGGCCTTTCTCCTTGACTTGCAGATGGCCACCTTCCTGCTGTGTCTTCGCGTGGTCCTACCTTTGGTCTGTGTCTGTGTCCTGAGCGCCTCTTCTTATAAGGACAGCAGCCCTGTTGGATTTGGGCTCACCCGGGTAGTCTTATTTTACCTTAATTACCTCTTTAAAAGCCCCATCTCCAGATACAGTCCCATTATGAGGTATTAGGACTTGGGACTAAAACATGTGAATTTGGGGTACACAATTCGGCTCATAAGGACCGACCACATTTTGTTTATCCATGTGTCAGCTAATGGAGATTTGGCTGCTGTGAGTATGCTGCTGCTTTATGTTCCTGCTGGCAGGGCATGGGTTCCAGTTTCCCCGCACTCTTACCAGCACCTGTCATTTTCCATTTTTTAAAAAATTATAACCAACCTAGTGGGTATCTGATTATAGCTTTGATTTGCATTTCCCTAATGACTAATAATATTGAGCATCTTTTCATATACTTGTTGGCCATTTGTGTATCTCTGGAGAAATGTCTGTTGAAGTCCTTTGCCCATTTTTAAATTGGGTTGTTTGTCTTTTTGTTGTTGGGCTGTATGAGCTCTTTGTATATTCTGGATTCTAGACCCTTATCAGGTAGACAGTTTGCAAATATTTTCACCAATTCTGTGGTTGTGTATTTTTCTTGATCTTATATTGTGTCATTTTTGATGTAAAAATTTCACTTTTTTTTTTGGCCGCACTGCGAGGTTTGCAGGATCTTAGCTCCCTGACCAGGGATTAAACCCCTGCCCTCGGCAGTGAAGGTGCAGAAGTTCAACCACTGGACACCAGGGAATTCCCTCACCATTGTTTTTTTTTTTTGGTCGCACCACAAGGCATGTGGGATCTTAGTTCCCCGACCAGGGATCAAACCTGCGCCCGCTGCATTGGAAGCGTGGCGTCTTAACCACTGGACTGCCAAAGAAATCCCCCTTACCATTGTTTTAATTCTTTCATATGAGTTCTTTTTACGTGTGCAGTTTTTGGGTGTGAATGTGTATTTGTATATGTACATATACACACACGCACGTGTATGGGTTTTTAAAGGGTATCTTTAATTTTTTTGTTTTTAAATATTTGATACTTCTTTAATTAGAATTGAGATTGTTTATGAAAGAATTTGTAGTTTGATGAAAGAAGTATTATGCATTTCTAAGTGGTATGTGTTTAGAATTTATACTTAACACATGTATAGAAGCTATGCAAATTACAAAACATCCTGTATAATATGGCTTTACCTATGTTATATTTAAGATTTGAAATTCATAGTTTGGGTCAAAACTAAGATTGTGACATTTATGAATATAAAGTGAATTGGTTGTGTGTTATATACAGTGTGCTCAGAAAGTAATGTCTGTCCACATAGTTCATTATTTTAGACATGTTGATAATATTTATGCTATTTTAATGGAAAATCTTTTTCTGGATTTATTAATGAGAAACCTTGCTACCTGGGAAAACCCTTTGCCTACTAAAGTAATTTATTTCTATACCTCCCTAATTTTATCATCTGTTTCCTGCTAGCAGCAGGCCCATTTGGTGTTTAAAGTCCAGTGCAGGTTGGCCGACTTGACTGGGGAGTTACTTACACAGGAAAGACAGCTAGAGGGTCCATTTCACTTGAATTTCACGTCTGCTCATGAAAGTAGCGTGTTAGCAGGTCTCCTGGTGACACATCTGGGTGGGCATGTGGCCCCAGGATCAGGTTGGTATAGTGTGCTTGGGGTGAGGTAGCCGTGCCCTCTCCGTGCTGCCCCACGCCCCCTGCCCCCATGGGTGAGGCTGCCTGGTGCACAGTGGCTCTCGCTGCCAAAGGAACCCCCTGGGCGCTTCCCTACCTGGCCCACACCGTGAAAGCCGTGGGGCTGCTGCTCTGCCTTACACGCTGGTGGGGCCCTGGTCCCAGGCTTCAGGAAGTGAGGCTGCAGGAGCGCCCTGGGGAGCAGCCCAGCGGTCACTCCAGGAGAAGACGCACCGGCCTGATTTCTTGCGTGGCAGGCCAGCCCCTGCTGCAGGGTTCTCTGCTTGCCCTGTGCTTGGGTGCTGTGGGAGTCGAAGTGTAGCCCTGAGGGGGGTCCAGATCTTTGCGGGGGTGCAGCGGGCAGCAGGGAGGTGCTTGGGGGCTGAAGAAGTGAGGATGGAGCTCTGCCTGGGCTGTGTCATCGGGAGAGGCCCGTGGTGGTGGGGGGGACCTGCCATTTTCTGGACAAAGGGAGGATGAGGCCACACTCTGCCCCTACCTGGTGGGACCTCTCCCTGCTGTGCAGGCATAGCTATGCCTGAGGGTCTGCGTCACCCTGGGAGGTCAGTGTGGGAGGTCACTGGGGCAGGTCAGGCAGCTTGGCTGTGAAAGATCCTCGGCCTGTGGTTAGAAGTCTGCCATCCACACTCCCCTGTCCCAGCTGTCCAAGGCGGTGACCTGGGTGGTGAGATTAGAGAAGAAAACTTCAGAGAACTTGGCCCCAGCCAGGCGTGGGCGTGTCATCAATCAAATACGAGTGGCCTGTTGTCTAACATTCACCCTTCTTCCTCGTCCTGGCCATCTGACCTTGGGCCGCACGTCTGGTCCAGTGACTCTCAGCTCGGTGAGGTGGGTTCTCCTGCAGCATGGTCCTCCAAGCCTGCCAGTCCTGACATTTGTGCCATGGACACTCTTGGGGCCAGTGGAGGTCTGGGCACTGCTGCAGGGAATCCAAGGCTGTGAGTCAGTGGCAGAACTGGTCCCTGACTTCCTGGTTAAGCCTCTAATTCTCCGGAGCGCTTGTTTTTGCTTCTTTCAAGTTGTTGTACTTGGGCCACTCTGTCATCAGCTGTGGCCGTTTCCTGCGCCAGCGGCACAGCCGAGCTCCCCTCCCCCGTCCCGCCCCCTCACGTGGCCTTGGACAAAGAGACAGGACGGACAGGCACTGGTCCCCTGGTGCTGTGTCCTAGGCGGAGCGCAGAGGGATGGAAAGAGCCTTTGTTATCTCTCCCTGAGGAGGGTCGTTCAGAGATCACGAGAGTTTAATTTGACAAGAACCATTACCTAGGTGGCTTGACAAGAAAGTTCTGACAGAGAACGTAGACTAAGGCTGGGCAGGCCCCTTGGGGAGCCAGCACCCAGTGTGACAGCTGAGAACCAGGAGATGCTCCGGCTTTGCCGGGACTGAGAAAGTGGGAAACATTTGTGTCAGCCGAGGGCGGGGCCTCCTCCTGGGGGTTCAGGCTGCCCCCATGGGAGTTCACATCTCACCTCAGTTCTGCGGTGGTGGGAGAGCTTTGTCCCCTAGTCCTGGCCCCTGGGACACATGGTGGGCACCTCGACCAGGTGTGGGCGACATCAGTGGGATGGGTTCGTGCCTGTGTTTTCCCAGTGACAGCTTCCCCTGGGTTCACTTGACGTCCTCTAGTTCGAATTTAATAAACCACAGCCGGGTGAGGAGAGAGCCCCTGTTCGATGGCATCGCTCCAGGCGCTGTGGGGCTGCTCGTCCCGCTGCTGATGAGGTGACAGCTGCTCATGAATAGCCCTGACTCAGCGGGAAGTGTGTGCCGCGGCCGCAGGCTCTTCAGGGCGGGTGGCCCCGGGTTGGGTCCAGTGGGGATGAGGCTCGGGCGCCGCCCGCTCCCTTCTCCTGGGAGGCTCTTCCTCCTCGCAGATCGGGGGAGGCCTGTCGGGGACTTAGAAGGAGTAGAATGTTTTGATCTTAGAGAAACTGAAAATTTGGGTTTTCAGGGTTGAAAAAATTAAAAGGGAGTCTGTCAGTAGAAGGTTGTATTTTTCTGAGGATTATTTCTAAGCAGTTTTATTTGACTTTTAGTGCAGTGGGGTGATGTTGTGATGTTCAGCTTAGGAACTGTTTGCCAGCCGAGAGCTAGATTAAGGCACTTGGTTCCCACCGTGGCCAAGGAATCAGTTACCTGCGGAGGTTTCTAAACATCCAGGCAGCCACCCCAGGCCTGGGGGCCCTCCTTAGTAGATCTTCTCAGCAGGCAGTCTCGCCTTGTGCTGCGGCTCTTCTGCTCCTTCAGAGTGGCTGGGACGTGGGGGCAGGTCGCCCGGATGGAGAGTAGCTGCTTGCTTTCACATGCTCCCTCTTTGGGAGGCTTGTTAACGTAGTTGGAGAAGTGAGGATTGGACCTTAATCTCTTCCTGTGACTTCCCAGTAGCCCAGGGGCTGGTGGTGAGAGAACCAGACCGCGGTCCCACCTGTCCCTGTCCTTGTATCGTCCACAAAGTGTCCAGGCACTCACCTTACTCCCAGACCAAATGCGTGGTCACAGTTTCTTTAGGCTAGGTGATAGGTGGGCGGGGGAAGGGAGAAAGAGGTTTTCCTCCAAAAGTTTTAGACTCTGTTGTTCGTATACATAAAATTTGGAGAAGCTGAAAGATTGCTGATGGTAAGTATATTTCAAAGGGGGTAGAGAGGGCTTCCCTGGTGGCGCAGTGATTGAGAGTCTGCCTGCCGATGCAGGGGACGCGGGTTCGTGCCCCGGTCCGGGAGGATCCCACGTGCCGCGGAGTGGCTGGGCCCGTGAGCCGTGGCCACTGGGCCTGCTCATCCGGAGCCTGTGCTCCGCAATGGGAGAGGCCACAGCGGTGAGAGGCCCGCGTACCACAAAAAAAAAAAAATAAAGGGGGGGGTAGGGAGGTATCTATTATCCTTCAGTTATAAAGAAGATTATGCTTGTGAAACATTAGGGAAATGTTTCCAGGAGGGATGGCTTAAGCAGTTTAAAAAATTGCAAGGGATGTGCGTCGTTGGAGAAAGAAGGAGAAACACTCTCATTCACTCACAACATTTTTACCTGCTGTGTGCAAGGCAGTGTGCTAGATGGTGTGGGTGGGAGGCCGCTCTGGGGGCTGTGCTCCAACTGCTCTCCACATGCTGGCACCCTGATGCCTGCCTGGACCACCTTGACGGGAGGAAGGGCGTGGTTCGGGGCGGGGGACCCTCACTCAAGGGGAGGTGTGGTCCTCAAGCCTTTCAAATGCCGGTTCACAGTCAGGGACAGGTCAGTGAGCTAACATAGCACCATCAGGATTAAACAGAGAAATGTCTCTGTCATGTACACATCACAGTTTTCAATGCTGGAAATGTTCCTTGAGTCTGTTCTTAGGAGCATCTTTTTTTTTTTTTTTTTTTTTTTTTGGGTGGTACATGGGCCTCTCACTGTTGTGGCCTCTCCCATTGTGGAGCACAGGCTCCGGACGCGCAGGCTCAGCGGCCATGGCTCACGGGCCCAGCCGCTCCATGGCATGTGGGATCTTCCCGGACCGGGGCACGAACCCGTGTCCCCTGCATCGGCAGGCGGACTCTCAACCACTGCGCCACCAGGGAAGCCCCTTAGGAGCATCTTAAATGAAGTGAATGCTGCACGGTGTCCTTCCTCTTCCCGTGGAGTCTTCTTCATGGGCTCGTTTCTTGGAGAGAAAGACGAGGAACCTTCCATGTGCCTTTTAACTTCACTTGCTCTTCCAGGTCTCTGTGAAGGGGTCCAGCATCTTGATTTCATGGAAAGTGCAGTTTGTCCTCAGAATATAAAACCTATTATGTCCTATGCCGATGTCTACCCGGGACATTGTCCTCACTGCTGTTGTCCACCTGTCTTTGCTCACCTTCTGCGGTGGGTACACTTCCTGTCCTTCTTCGGTAGTTCTTTGAGCACCCGAGTGTGCTGATGGGGCAGATGGCCCTGTGAGTGCTCCCTGATGGAGGTCCAGCTATCGGTTCCTGTTCTGGCCTGCTTGGAACCAGCTGGCCCCCAGAGGGTGGCTGTGGGGAAGCCCTGTTGATTTGTCCTGTTGTCTGTTTATTACTCAGTGGGTGGTGGTGGCAGAGGGTGCAGGTTGTCCTGTTTCTGGGCCTGGGGGTAGGGAATTCGGGGACTCCATGATTTCCGTTTCCTCCTTGGAGGCCTCTCGTCCCTCCTGAAGGCTCAGTTGCTCAGTCTCTCATATTTGCCTCATGTTCAGCGTCATCTTCATAGCACATGGAAATTGTGTTTCATGTCACGGGACCGGCAGCTCATTTCCCCTGCGCCAGAGAACTAGTACTGTAGGGGTCATCTCTTTACTCACAGCCGGCCTCACCACGGTCAGAAGTGCCAGCCAGCACTGAGTTGTCTCACGGTGTACAGACCCATCATGCCACTCCTTGGGATGACCACACGTCAGCCGTCCAGGGGGCGAGGCATGGTGGGGACCTGGGCACAGACCTGGACCAGGAGGAGGTCAACTGCCAGGCCACACTGGTTGGCTGGAAAGTCAACCCCTGACCTCAGTCACGACAAGTTAAAGATCTTAACCCCCTGAAGTCCTGGGGTGGGGCCTCCACAGTAGCACCCTGGGGGGACCGGGCTCTGGAGGGAGCCACCGCTGTCCTCTTGGATGGTTATTGTACCCAAGAGAGGAGGTGCTTTTGCTTATGTTCTATCTTAACATGTTGGTGTATTTTAATTGATTTTTTTAAAAAAAAGATGTGAGATTGTCTCTTAAAATAGGAAAGATACTTGTTCAGGTTATTTTACAGTACAGTCCAAAAAGTGACATGTAAAAATTAATTATTTAAAGAAAAGCACTCTCCTGACTGAGGTCTTTATTTAAAGTTTTGGACACCTGGGATCATGTGAAGTGTGTGTTTTCGGCATTGTGTCCCACGAAGAAGGTCGAGTAAACTGGCTGAGCACCTTGAGCCCAAGGTTGCTCGAAGGGTTACTTGGAACCAGCTGGTTTAGAACGGTTTGTTTCTGTACCGGGTAGACACCAGATATTTATTATAAACAGTCTAACCAGGAGTTCCCGTGGAAAGCGTACCTGCTCGTCCAGCCTCGTGGAAACTCACCACGGCAGTCACAGTGGCATTTCCTGTATTGGGCACTTGCTTTGACTTTCAGTACCTTCCTTAAACCTCTTTGGAGCCCAGGGAGCTGAAGGGGAGGAAAGACGTGCCCGATCTCACCTGGGTGGATGCTGTGGTAGCAGCGACAAGGAATCCATGGCCTCAAAGGTTGTCAGCCATCCGGCTTTATTGGCATTCTGTCATGGCCACCCCCAAGGGTGAGGGGTGGGGACCACTGTGGGCTGGGTGGGGTACCCGCTTGGGGTGGGGTGGGCTGCTGTGGGCTGGAGGAGGACCCCTGTGTGTGTGGTGGGGGGCTTACCTTCTGTCTGTCACCTCAACTGGTATCAGATCTTTTGTTTTTTAAATTTTTTTCTTTTTTTAAAAAAATGAATTTATTTTTTGGCTGCATTGGGTCTTTGTTGCTGCGCGTGGGCTTTCTCTAGCTGCGGCGAGTGGGGGCTACTCTTGGTTGCGGTGCACAGGCTTCTCACTGTGGTGGCTTCTCTTGTTGTGGAACACGGGCCCTAGAGCGCATGGGCTTCAGTAGTTGTGGCACGCGGGCTCTAGAGCACAGGCTCGGTAGTTGTGTCGCGCGGGCTTAGTTGCTCTGCGGCATGTGGGATCTTCCCAGACCAGGGCTTGAACCTGTGTCCCCTGCATTGGCAGGCAGGTTCTTAACCACTGTGCCGCCAGGGAAGTCCTTTTTTTTTTTGGTAGTTCATATTTATTTTTTTATTAAAGTATAGTTGATTTACACTGTTGTATTAATTTCTGCTGTGCAGCAAAGTGATTTGCTTATACCTGTGCATACATTCTTTTTTTTTAATATTCTTTTCCATTATGGTTTATCATAGGATATTGAGTACAGTTCCCTGTGCTATACAGTAGGACCTTGTTTATCCATTCTGTGTATAATAGCTTACATCTGCTAACCGCAACCTCCTACTCCATCCCTCCCCCAACCCCCTCTCCCAACCCCCTCTCCCCTGTTAACCCCAAGTCTGCTCTCTGTGTTTGTGAATCTGTTTCTGTTTTGTAGATAGGTTCATTTGTGTCATCTTTTAGATTCCACATATAAGTGATGTCATGCTAATTTTCTCTGTATCATTCCAGTTTTAGTATATGTACTGCTGAAGTGAGCGCACAGGTCGTTTTAATGTTTACTCTTCTTTGATTTGTCCTCCTCTCTTCTCTGATCCATGTTCCACGTAGGAATGGTTTCTAAATGGAGTAAATATGTTTGATGTTGAGAAGGATCAGTGCCCCCTGAATAGTGGAAAAGTGTGGAACCATATTTTAAAGTGTTGTATTGTCTTTTTTAATGATCGTGAGGATCATGTGTGTTCATTATGGACACTTGGGACAGTGACATAAAGAAGCAGCTAAGGAAACCTGGAATCTTGCTGCCTGGAGATCAGCCCTGTTGATGTTGTGGCAGATGGGGGTCGTGAGCATGAGTGATCTGGGGCTCTCTCAGTGTGATGCATGGGCTGGCTATGCAATCCAAGTCCTGGGCTGTCCCTCTCTGCCTCAGTTCCCCACCTCTCAAGGTTAGTTGGACAAGGGCCTGGCCCAGAGTGAGTACTGATTGTCACTGGTTTCAGCACACGAGCCATTGACTAAGTATAGTGTACTTGGGGGTTCTGAGTGTCCTCCTGTCATTTAATATTATTTTGGGTGGCAGTTTGAGTTGCATTGAATGGTTCTGTTGTATTTAATCACCTCCCATTCCCCCTCCCCGTTATAGCAGGGCTTTATTTCTGCTGTTTCAAACCATGGTCGCAGCAGTGCGGCTCTCGTGACAACTTGGGGGCGCTCCCCGGGAGGCCCAGGCACACAGGCTCAGGCCCGTCTGACTGCAGAGCTGCCCTCACCACTTTGTTACTCGCTCCTCCTGAGTCCATGGTGAGTGGCTTGAGCATAAACCAGTGCCTGCACTGTCTCCTCAGGACAGGTGTCTGGCAATGGACTTGTTAGTTCAGGGTCAGCTTGTAGGCGTTCTGCCCACAGCCCTGTGGGTGGGTCAAGGTGGGTCATGGCCACATGGCCTGCTGCATCAACATGCATGTCTGGGGATTTCGTTGAAAGTCAGGTTCTGTCCGTGTGATCTTCAGAAATGGCTCTCTTGTCCTCATTTTCAACATTCACATTTTTTCAACTTTCTTCATCCGCTGTTTCTCCTCTTTTTAGGTTGGGATGTTCGTATGATATATGTGAACTCCTTACATGTATTTGCCATCCCATCTTTATCCATTATACCACATTTACGTCGTTTGTTATTTGCTTTAAAAGTTTAAGTGTATTGATCTACTGAGGTTTGAGATGCTTTATGCAGGAATATTTGCTAATCACTTCCTCTGAGCAGGTGATGTGGCAGGAACTGCCCTGTACACCGAGGGGATAGGGCACAATCAGATGGAAGAGTAGGTGCTTCTTGTTTGCCTCAGTATTGCTTTGTGATTGTGTTAAGCATTTCAGAAGGTCCTGCCCTCAGGCAAGACTTTTCTGGCTAAAACAGTAACTTCCTTCTGTCTTGCCTTGTGTTTCTCTTGTGAGGAGAGTCCTTATCTTGCCTAAATATGCATCACAGTAATGGCTGTACCCACTTAGCCTGGACTATGGGCTTCACATGTGCTGGGAACTTGTGTTTTCAGAGCACCTGGTGAGAGAGCGTCTGTTCCTGGCTTCTCGACAGCTGAGCCTTGGCTCTGAGCCACAGCACTGTGGGCAGTGGTGGCGGGGGTCTTGTTCATAGGGAGGATGCGTGGGAGGGCTCTTGGACCCGCACAGCCATGTGACTTTCTGTGGAAAGGGAGAGGGCTTCATGGATGCTCCCACTGTGGTGGGTGAGTGTGCTTCAGGCACCTGGGGGAGAGTGTAACCAGGGGCCCTCCCCAAACCGCACAGGATGCTGCTAAGATCCCGTTCCGTTATGTGCTGTGGAGACGAGCCCTGGCTGGGGTCTCCCAGTGTCTGTGGGGCGGGGGTCCTTCACCCTCCAAGGAAGGCCAGCATGCAAGTCTAAGTGGTTGGTGCTGTGGCTGGCAGTGCTGCCCACAGGTCAGCTAAGGGCCTTTGGGAGTTTTTCAGATGTCCTGTGGGAACCGAAAACTACATGTCTGTGGAACCAGATTTTCTGTCCGTCATTTCCTCTCCCCCAGCAAATTCAACATATTTTTTTCTGAGCAAGTTGGACTGCATTCTTTAGGAAGGTATGATGGCTGTTTGTACTGGTGGATGAAGTAGAAGTTCTGTGGTGATGGCCACACCTGCTCCCGGGAAACTGGTACTTTCCTGGGCTCAGACTCTGGGCAAGCAGGTTCGTGGTCTGAGTGTTGGCTCCCCAGACAGCGCCATCATGTGGCCAGGCTCAGAGGCATCTCGGGAGACTCAGCCAAGTGTATCCCGGGAGATGTTATTCTAGGGTGTGTTGGGAGATTTGGCCCAGTGCATCCTGGGAGATATCATTCTAGTGCATCTCAGGAGACATGGCCCAGTGATCCTGGGAGACTTGGCCCCATGCAGTGATATTCCTTATGTGATGAGTTTGTTTTTAAATTAGTATAATTCATTACTTATCAAAACACATAGCTTCTCTGCTGGCTGTATGATGATTTTTTTGTGGATGCTGAAAAGTACACTGGGTTCCTCCTGACCTCTGGAGATGTGCATTTGTAAGCCTTGCAAGTGGGGACTTGGTGCTCTGAGGGTTAAGTCGTTTCTCTCACCTGGAGGCTGCTTTGTCCTTAGGCGATTGGTGTTAGACAAATGACATGCTGTCTAGAGAGAAGGGTATTTAAATTACATTGCTGGACTCTGGGTTGCCAAAAGGAAGCCCTCTGGGGAATCTTATATATTTGACATGTATTTGCAGTGTGTAATTGGAACCGTGAGAAAGGTCTTTGTTCAATGCTATTGAAGAGTTTTCTGTATTTTAAACCTGTTGGATCTGGAAAGAGTTGTTAGTTTTTGAATTCTTTTCTCTGATAATGACTTCTTATAAAGGTTTAGGGCAAAGACTATTTCTACGTCATACACCACCTTCTCCCCCAAAGCTCTCTGATTGCTCAGTACCTTGCATGGACTGGGGCTGGTCTGTCTCTTGTCTTCCTGTCCCTGGATATCAGAGCTGGAAGCCCAGAGCATACTTTCGCACAGAAGAGGCTGGTGAAGGCCTGAGAGGTCGGGGGCAGCCATGGGCCTTTCCCAGGAGCAGCAGAAGCAGGCCCGACCCCGTCCTTCTACCCCTGGGGCACGGTACTTACTACCACCTTGGGATGAATTGGAGCCGAGAGCCCCACTTTTCAGTTTTCTTGTTGAAGAAATCCATCATCTTGCTTTCTCTCCTTCTGAGCTACCCGAGGACATCACATGCATATGTATGGGTGCCAGGGACCAAAGTTGGGGTTTGTGGGGGTCACCTTGCCACACAGAACTCAGAGCCCACGTTTCTCACCGATCTTTTCTCTCTCAAATAGGGTTGAGCCCGAGTGCAGCATACGGCTCCCACTGCCCTCTCACAAACTGACCTTCTTCCATTCCTTGAGACAGAGAAGTGGATGGGCCGGGGAGCAGAGCCAAGGAGTCTGTGGAGCGAGTGAAGACTGGCACCTGGAGCCACACATGGGTGGTGGGTGCGCAGGTCCTGACCCTTGAGACAGAGCAGTGGGCCAGATGAGCCTATGGTTGGACCTCCTAGTCTCCCGATTTTCCCACCAATAAATGCCAGTCAGCCATGCGGGGGTCTCTGTTGTGCTGAGGCAGACGTCTATTAGTGGGTACAGATGACAGTGCGTGTCCTTTTCCTCGTGACTGGTCGACCTCATGAGCCATCTCACAATTACTTGGGGTCAGGCTCCCCCAGCCACTCAGGGGCCTCAGAGGCAAGCAGGTTGAGGGTGGGGCCATGTCCCTGTGGAGGTGGACTTCTCCCTGGGGGCCCTGAGCATTTCTCAGTGTAGTAGTTGGGTGCGACATCCACCTGAAGTAGAAGTGGACAGTACTGACCGCTGTCATTCATAGTTGTCTATTTTGAAATTGATTTTGTCCAATGGACGGATAAATTGGGACTCAGCAGTTAGCATCCAGATTTCCCTCAGGCTATAGAGTTGCTGAACAATCTTCCCCAGAAGTGTCTGGGCAGCTGGGTAAAGTGGCGGTTTTAGAGAATCTGGGGCGGCAGTGACAGCGAGTTTATGCGATGCTTCCCCTCAAGGTGCCACAGCCTGTTAGTTTTGACATGCATTGGGCCATGAATGGGCTATGCTCTTAACACAGAGAGTGAATATGAACAACACTAGAAAACTAGGAGTAATTCCAGGTAAACTAGAACTTTTCCAGGTAAGACAAATGAAGACCAATTTGAAGCATTACAGATTTGGTTTAGTTCAAGTTTGGATAATTTTTAAATCGCTAATTAGATTTAACTACTTTATCTGAAACAGTTGTGGTAGTGTCCTCTGGTTTGGTTTGGCATTTATACATGCTCCGTGAGTCTTTTTATTTTTTATTTTATTTTATTGAAGTATAGTTGATTTACAATGTCATGTTAGTTTCAGGTGTACAGCCCAGTGATTCAGATATATATATATATATATATTATATATATACATTCTTTTTCAGATTCTTTTCCCCTAAAAGTTATCATAAAATATTGAGTATAGTTCCCTGTGCTATACGGTAGATAACTTTGTTGGTTATCTGTTTTATATAAAGTAGTGTGTATATGTTAATCCCAAGCTCCTAATTTGTCCCTCCCTCCTTTCCCCTTCGGTAGCCATAAGTTTGTGTTCTATGTCCGTAGGTCTATTTCTGTTTTGTAAATAAGTTCATTTGTACTATTTTTCAGATTCCACATGTAAGTGATATCATATATTTGTCTTTCTATGTCTGACTTACTTTATATGATCATCTCTAGGTCCATCCATGTTGCTGCCAGTGGCATTATTGCATTCTTTTTTATGACTGAGTAATATTCCATTGTGTATATGTACACTACCTCTTCTTTATTCATTCATCTGTTGTTGGACATTAAGATGGCTTCTGTGCCTTGGCTGTTATAAATAGTGCTTCAGTGAACATTGGGTATACATGCTCTGTGAGTCTTAACTGTATGCTTCAGTTTTAGGAGGTAGACACAAAGGGACAGGTACTCTTTCAGAAAGCTGAGCTTAGTTCCTGGTGTGCTGACTGGCGGAGGCAGACCCTTGTTAGCTTCAGTGGCTCCTGCTCAGGGAAGTTTGCCTGGTGCTCCCAGGGTATGATGCCAGGCAGAGAGGGCTCCGGGGGCTTTGCAGGTGGGAGGGGTGGCATGCACCTGGTTGTGGCCGAGAGAGATGCGAGGCCAGTGGGGAATTGGTGTAGTGGCCCTGGGGCACTCACGAGAGGGAGCCATGGACAGCTTGGGCTCTGCTGTGCTGAGGTGAGTCACTAGGCTGACCAGAGGCTGAGGCTGGTAGTGGTCCAGCAGTGATGGAGGGGCTGGGCAGGGAGATGCTGGACCAGAGTGAAGGGGTCCTCTGCAGAGGTGTGGCTGCTATGGGTGGGATAGGCCTTGACCGGACACAGGGAAGCAAGGAGGGGCAGCCCTGGGATGACCACTGTGCCCTGAACTGTGCCCCAGAGGGGCATGGGCCACTGGCTGACATGGGATGTGTGGGTGAGATGGGCTTTGTTTCAGACGTTGTGGAATTTGAGGGGCCTTTGCATATCCCGTGTGGGGTGTTGTACTGCCATTGGGTTGAAGACATGAGAACTTGGCAAGAGAGTGGCTCCATGTTTAGAGTCCTCAGCCTGCACAGAGGAGGAATAAGGCCAGCTCCAGGCGTGAGTGACCTTGGTGTCCACAGCGTGGGTGCCCGGCCAGAACTTTGAGTGCAGGTGTCCTTGCGGTGCTGCTAATATTGAGGAAACATGTTCTTGAGGTCCTCAGTCCTGGTTGAGATGCATATAACTGATAACACAATGTCTGAGATTTTTATTTTGGAGTACATTTATTTTGTGTAATTTCAAGTAAATTTATGTGAACATTTACAAACCTTATTAAAAGTAACCATCATATGTATACAAAATAAATGGTACAGAATCAAATCTATTTTTTGTTGCTCTCTATGGAGAATCAAAAGTCTTTAGATGCAAAAGGCAGAGGGGACATTTGTATATAATATTCATAGTTCTGCCACTGTTTCTTTTGATTCTTTGCCTAAGACTGTTTCTAGGTACATTTCTTTGGAAGATAATTTCTGTGATGATAGTTGCATGTGCAAATAATTGGTGCTTCATTTTTCTTAAATCCGTACCTTGAGTGTCTTTTCTCAGACTGCAGATTACAGCAGAGAGAGAAGATAGAGAAGAGAGAATTGAGGTGCCCAGACCCAGGGGAGATCCCAGTCCAGATGTGCCTGAGAGGGTGGGGCTGCCGCAGGGAGGGCTGGTCCCCTCTGGCTGTGCCTTTGGTCACTTGGCGCATTTTGTGACCCTGTTCGTCTCACCGCTGGCTCTCTGGCTCTTTCTTTGTTCACTTTGTTCAGTGGTTGATCTCCCCTGCTGTCTTATGCATCGACCTTCACACGCTCACACCAGTTCATGCACGTGAGAATCGTGCATGAGTTGTCTGGGCACCACCTGCCCCACATGGGACGCTACCATGTTCCAGTTCTACCCTGGACATCTCTCGCTGTGTCTGCAACATGTGGCCTGAGGGGTGGTGCTGCTGAGACAGGGAGACTCTGGCCGTGTGCACAGATAGAAGAATGTGCTCCCACCCCTGGCCTCCCGGAGGGCGTGGGCTCTGTACCTGCCCGTCCACTGTTGTGCTCGGTGGCCCAGTGTTGGATGGTGATCCACGGAAGCGGTTCTGCCCTGGTGCCCGGGAGCTGGCATGTGCGGCCACGCCATCTTCTCAGAACAGATACTCATTTTCACTTTATTTTTATTTATTTATTTTTTATTTTTGTGGTATGCGGGCCTCTCACTGCTGTGGCCTCTCCTGCTGCGGAGCACAGGCTCCGGACGCGCAGGCTCAGCGGCCATGGCTCACGGGCCCAGCCGCTCTGCAGCATGTGGGATCTTCCCGGACCGGGGCACGAACCCGTGTCCCCTGCATTGGCAGGCGGACTCTCAACGGCTGCGCCACCAGGGAAGCCTTCATTTTCACTTTTAATACTTCTCTAAACACCGTGGGAGCTGTTTGATGTTCAGTCTTCAGCATGTTCTTTCAGAGAATTTCATTGAGTGTGATTTAAAAAAATTAATACTCTACCTTTGAATTGTTAGTTAAAAATTTTCTGAGGGTTATTTCTATTACATTTTACTATTATAATCATTTTAAGAGGCTTTAAACAATTGTTCATTTATAAAATTAATTCAGTACCTTTATACTTTTAAAACCCTATGCATGAGTGTTTTGTATTTTCTTTTTAAGTACTTGTCTCTAATAAGCAGACCTTTCCCAAATACTTGAAATACATGAATCTGATAAATTTAATAGGTAAATACAGTACAATTTCAGCTCCCTTAAACATTACAGTGCTTTTACCATGTGTCTTAAATTCTCTCATCTCTTTATAAAATCAAAAATTACATGTGCACTATTAAAAACTCAGTGAGACATTTTAAAATGGAACCAGAAGGACAATCTGTATGTACTTCAAATTACTTTAAATATCACAGGTGTCTTAGGTAAGTAAATGTATCTGGGTTATCCCTGGAGTTAGCACAGAATGACCATGGGCTTTGCTTTGTCACCCTAATTCTTAGCCCTAAAGCTCCGTGAGGTCACAGATGCCCTCCGAGCAGAGCTAGGACACCTGTGTAACAGGGTCTCCTCCCTCCGAGCTTGCTTACCAGCTGGTAACTGCTTTGCGGCTGAATTAGAAGCCCGTCTATCGTTCGTGGTCCCCTTGACAGCAGGACTCCAGGGTCCGGTGTCCTCTGGATCAGATACTCTTTCCTCATCAGAAGGTGTCCCAGGTGGTGCTGCTCACCCTCGTCTTGCTCCCGTGAAATGCCAGCCCTTTCCCTTGCTGCTGGTGGCCTCTGTGTCCCTTTGTGTCTCCTTGGGCCCAGCAGCGTCCCTTTGGTGGGCCCCGCAGGCATGTCCGTGCCGTTCTCTAGGAGTTTTGGGGCAACTTTTGAGAAACGTTTTCACCTGCCTCTCTGGGGCAGGTGCCATCAGGGTTGTGGTACAGTAGGTGCAGCGTCTGTGGAGCTGAGTGCTGCTTTGGCTGCATCACGGTCTCTGTCTCCCATGTGCAGTTGTCACCGTGATCCTGAAGGCGCTGACATACGAGGAGAAGCGGGGCGCCTGCAGCGTGGGCTCCAACGTCAGGGACGCCGCCTGCTATGTGTGCTGGGCCTTCGCACGGGCCTACGAGCCTCAGGAACTGAAGCCCTTCGTGGCCGCCATCTCAAGGTAAAGCCTGTTAAATGATTTTCCAATCACTGTGGAGGAGTGACAGCATTGGCTCGCCTGCTTCACTGTCCGCACCTGTGCAGTGAAAACCAGCTCGGCCTCACAAGGCTGGAAAAATACATTTCCCCTGGTTTCCTGGACAGAGCAGTGAGGGCAGCAGGCTGTGCCACCCGCGTGGGCCTGAGCCCTACTTTTAGGATCCTATGTTTGTGCCCTGGAAAATTCAAAACAGGTGTGTCCTCAGTATAGTGATGTTGTGAGTTAATTTTTTCCCTGTCTTCTGTTGGACTGGAGTCCCTTTGACGTGAAAAGGGAGGTCAGGTCTCTGCTTCTGGTTGTTGATTAAGAAGCTGGAGGAGGTGGCCCAGCATGGCAGCAGCCTCTGGGTTAGTCATGGTTGTAACACTTATCCGATGGCTTTTCCTAGGAGATGGATTGCAACATTGTTCTCAGGTCCTGGAGGCCGCCTGCCACGAAGGAGGTGCCGTGAAAAGAGCGGGAGACCCCCCCCCAGGTCTCAAAGCATCCGCACGGCAACTCTGTCCTGACATCATCCTCCTCCAGTCCGCGCATCGGGTCCCTCCCACCTTCTGAGCGCCAGCTGGGCCCGGGGGAAAGCCGTGGAGGGCGTGGGCCACTCTAGGGTCTGGAGAGGGTCCTCAGACCTGTTTACTGCTCCGGATGCGTGGCCAGGCTGTATTTCTCAGTCTTTACCCTCACGCGAAGGAGGAGCCTGCAGAGCAGCTTGAGGATTCTGACCCCTGCTTAGGGAGCCGCACTGCTTCCCAGGAGGTTGTAAAGGTGTCTGACCCCTTCCGGTCCTGTCCATCCTTGGGAGGGGACGGGTGGGGTGGGAGGGCAGTAGGCTTGTGGAGGTACCGTGGCCTGAGGCCTGGCTGCTGAGACCAGGCTGCCTGTGCCTTTGTCCCTTGTTCCTGCCCTCGGGCGTGCGTTCCCCACTCTCTCATTGCTCTGCAAACGGGAGATCGTTTGCTGTTTAATGCAGCTTCAGGGAAGGCGCTGCCTACTGCTTTCTTGTTCTGCTCCTCCGCTTTTTGGAAGTTGCTTCTGTAACTAGAGAATGAAGCAAAAAAGTGTGTTTTGCTCATTGTTTACATCAGCAGTCACAGGATGATGAACCCTTAGTTGGGTGCTGTCTCATTCAGTGTCACGGCTTCCCACTCCTCCAAGGACGCTTGCCTGGAGCTAAGCCAGACCTGGCTCTGCAAATGCCACGCTGCCTCTGCCAGAAGCAGATGTGGGGGAATCTGGCTCCAAATGGTCATTCCCATTTCAGAGTTAAATCATCCCGACAAGGCTTCTTTTTTCAGTTTAACCTTTGTGGCTGAGAGCTTGGAAGGTTGCAGGAACCTGGGCCCCTGCTTTCTCCAGGGACTCTCTTTGGTTCAGCCCAATGGGAGAAGCATTGCCAAGGGCTGAAGGGTCAGTAGAGGCACTGGGCCCAGAGGTGGGCAGCCACCACTCACCACGTCCTCTGCTTCGGGGAGAAGCTTCTCATTGCCCCGTAGGTGAGAACGTCAGACTCACAAGACCTCGTCACCAACTTGGAGAGAAATAGGGTCCTGAGTCCTGCTGTCCCTGCTGGCATACGTGGGCCAGAGAGCAGGGTTCTGTGCAGGCCCTGGGCTTGGGAAGGGAGCCTCTTTCACCCAAAAGCAGATGCCATTGCAATGCTAATCTCAGCAGTGGTTTTATAATGCGGAGTACCAGCCGGTGAGCAGAAGTGCTGGTAAGTGTTAAGCCTGGCCCTTGCTCACATGGCGTGACTGTCAATGTGGATTCCTGGTGTGGGCGGCCCTTCACATACTCCTGTCCAATTTTCCTGGAGGCTGAAGGGGCACCGGCACATCTTACTTCAGGGTGATGCCCCGTTATTCAGAAAAGGAAAGACCCCCTTTGGTGAGAGGGTTACTTCCTGGAGCTGGCGCCTGTTGGGAGAGGGCTTTGAAGAGACCAGCGACCCCGCTGGGTGGAGGCCTGTGCAGCCCACCTGTTGGACGAGGGTGATGCAGGTCTGCTTGCAGCTGAGGGGTGGGCTGAGCCCTCCTGTGGGGCCCCCGAGGGAACTGGAATGTGGGGGGGACAGAGTGCAGGTGGGTGGTTAGGACACCGAGCTTTCTGAGCTGGGACTCATTTTAAATAGGGACAGATCACAGCTGCCTGTACTGGTGGCAGCGTCCGTCCGCAGAAACTCATGTGGTTCACCTGGGGCCTTTGATCTCCGTGGAGGCTGAATTTCCCTGACGTCTTGGATACGCCCAAGCAATCACTGATGAGTTTACATACGCTGAAACCACCAGCTTGCAGGGGAGCCCAGAGACTCCTGCTTCACAGCCCTCCTAATTTACCCTGGAGTTAGTGCCTCATGGAGTTTCTGCTCAGAAAGGCCCCTCTTGTCCCCTTCCCCTGTGCCCATCCCAGGACTGGATCAGCAAGTGCCCGTTGGAGCCATGCCCGGCAGCTTTCTCAGTCCAGTTGGGCAGGTTCCGAGGGAGCCTGTGCTCCAGCCTTTCCTGGTCCATCTAGACAGCAGGCCCGGGGGGTGGAGCAGGCAGGCGGGCGGGCTGAAGGGTGAGTCACAGTGCCAGGTGAGTCTGCAGGACGCTGCGGGCGCTCGCTTCCCTGCCCCAGGAGTATCGGTTGGGGTGTGTCCTTTGAGATCAGCCTCCCTTGGTTTGTAATAAGTGACCACATTTTAATTGTCAGCTTTTAAGCCTGTTCATCCTGGCACATGATAAAATCTTGATATCTTTATACTTTCACAAACTCATCAGTAGATCCTGCAAAAGTAGACAGTTGAAATCAAACTGTAATTCTGTAAATGAACTAGAAACAGCTGATGAAAAGAATCAGGTGGTGGTAATAATGGGCAGGGCTGGGCTCAGCCCATACAGAGGAAGAGGTCAGAGTGTGGCCGGCCACCAGCTCAGTGAGCCGTGCAGGGAAGGAACGCTCACTTCCTAAAGGAACTGCTCTGGCCTGCTCCCCTTCCTAAAGGAACCTGAGGAACTGTTTTCCCCCCTCACCTGTGAATATGTGCTTACCCTCTCTGTTTTGTAAATACTGAAAAGGAAGTTTTTAGGTCATTTTAATCATGGTTTGAATTAGTGTTGGTCGATTTTGAAAACCTGTATTTCCTAAGCGTTATATTCAGACACAATAAGAGATGGAATAATTATTTTGTGGATAAGTACATAGGACTTCCTGAAAAGCCAAGTGTAATTTAGGGAGAAAGAAACACATAAAATTAAAATGGTAGAGGATGGTTGTGCATTATCTAGAAAGTACCATCTCACCAGTAATCAAAAGCTAATTTGCAAGAAAAGGAAAAAAGATCCCTGTTGCCAGCATGTGTGTTGGTTGTCACCTTCTAGCGATTTCCTCACCTGAAACTCTTTTGTAAGCCGAGCTCCTGTTGACATCAACCCTGCAGGGCCCCTCCCGCACCAGGGGCAGTGCCCGACTCAGCCTCGCGGAGCGAGCTGGGCGAGCAGGGCAGCGTGGGCAGTGCCTGGGGATTGGCTCCCAGATCTCTTCCTCGAGGGCAAGATTGTCCTGAAAAATCAGGAAATGGCAAGCATTGCTCAAAGCTACGTCTTGTTCCCACTCAGCGTTTCTTGATGACGGACTCCAGGGGGAAGGTAACCTTCCTGTTTTTCGAGAAAAGTTAAGTGGCAATTGGTGACCAGAGTGTTCCCCCCCGTCCACCTGGTAGGTCTCCCCTCAGACTCCATTTTAGCTCTGCTGCGAATGAAAAGCACTTTAAAGACGTCTTGTGTTTCGCCGTTGTGTCAGCTGGTATGAGCTTTGATTCTTCTGATTTAGAGAAAGCCACACGTGTGTCTTGTAATTTTTTTGTTTGTTTGTTTTGCGGTACGCGGGCCTCTCACTGCTGTGGCCTCTCCCGTTGCGGAGCACAGGCTCCGTACGTGCAGGCTCAGCGGCCATGGCTCATGGGCCCAGCCGCTCCGCGGCATGCGGGATCCTCCCGGACCGGGGCACGAACCCGTGTCCCCTGCATCGGCAGGCGGACTCTCAACCACTGCGCCACCAGGGAAGCCCACGTCTTGTAATTTATTCCAAAACCAATGTGACTTGAAACCTTTAGACAACACGGATGGGTAAGAAATTATTAGTCTGATATTTAAAACGTTTTTGACTTTGAAATGACAAGATTACTGTTAATTAAGGTACAAAGTATATTTTGTATTTTATTGCTACAAAATATTACACAAACTAACAACAGTTGAGTTCGGGGTGAGATCTGCTTTTTGCTGTACCTGCTAAAACCAGGTGCCTGGAGCTCGGAGCAGGTCCAGGCACGCAGCTCCCCTGACTCGGACAAGAAAGAAAGGCCCTTTCTGTTTGACACAGACCATCTTTCTGTGTTGGGAAATCCTGGGTGAAGTATTACTTGAACTCTCCCAGCGAAAGCAAACAGGTGAAGATACCTGAGAGTGTTCCAGCCCCAGTGGCTGTGGTCGGTATGGTCCTTGCTGGCTACAGTCTGGCCCCTGCACCTCTCACTGAAATTCTAAGTGAAAGCACATGACTCATGCTCAGCCCCATCCTGCTGAGGAAAACTTCACAGCACATGGGACATGGGGGCCCTGGGGGAGCTCTCATGTTGATATTTAAACAATATTGTCATACCTACTTTTATTTGAAACATGCTAGTATTTCTAGATAAGCCAGTTTTGTTCTGAAAGTGTGAAATGAGAGTAATTTTCAAAATTGAGTCCAAATCAGAACAGTATTTAAAACTTGTTGCATTCGTAGATATATACACAGTGGATTTGTTGAATTAACTTGAGTCTATATTTGACTAAGAGCTGTGCTTTTTAAGTGGTTTTGTTATATTTGTCCTACTGTGTTCTGTGAAGTTTGGTAAAATATGGATAAAGCAGCCAGTATTTGAAGCCATTTACTTGTGAATGCAGAAACAACCTGACGGAGGCGGTTGGGCCTGTCTCTAGTGCCCCAGGGTCAGGTTCTCAGGCTGTAGCCAACGCAAGCCCTTCAGAAGCTGGCCTTCGGACGAGCCTCACCCTGCGTGTCTGAGTCGGTGGCCTGGCCCTGTGGCCCTTGTGAGCTCGGGGTCTGCTCCTGTGACCACAGGCAGGGTGTGTTCACCGTGACGGGACAGGAGGCTTGCGCCCAGAGGCAGACCACTGCGTGCCATTCAGGGGGGTTGCTGCCGGGCTCCCACGACACACAGTCTCTCCAGGAATCATTGCTGTGTGGCAAGTGACCGCAGGGACCGAGCCAAGTGGGCTGGACCTTGCCACGGGGGCGCGGGAGGCCCACAGACCCACCTCAGGCCGAACACAGAGAGGGGTCTACAGGAGAACGTAAGCGGCGTCACCTGTGGTGGGGACGCCCGAGCTTGGCCTGGGCCCCGTCACTGCCAGGTAACTATGGGGGAGCGTGTGCTGGAAGAGTGAAGGAGGTAGAGCCCCTTCCCTGCAGCTGCCGACTGAGGTTCAGGGGAGGGGCTGGAAGGAGGTAGCACACACGACAAAGCTGGGAAGGACCCTTCGGCACAGGAGTTCATTAATGTTTTGGCTCAGTCACAGCGTAAGCGGACAGACTTGAAGCCATGCTGTCTCCGTTTGGCCACACGGAGCAGGCCCCGCAGGCTGACCTGCACGGCGCGGCGGTGGCACAGAGTGGAACTTGGACTTGGCTCAGTGGTCTCGGCTGCACCAAGGAGCTAGGTTGAAGTTGGGCCCAGCCTGCCCCAGGCAGGGCCAGAGCGTCCACAGCTGGGAGGCCTGGTAGTCAGAGCGGTTCGATGCATAACTTAGTAGTGACCTTACAGGGGTTATGGTGGCCTGTAGGGTTAGGATGGCAGGTGATTTTAAGTTTATTCTCTACGTTTTTTTCCATTCTCTCCTCATGAATCAGTGTTCCATAATTTAAAAATTGTAATTTAGGATAAATAGATTGACAGGAAATTTCAAGAATTCAGTGTAAAATGTGGACTTTTGGTACAGAGGCATTATAGATATGTCAACATTTTTCTGGTGTCAGATGTTAAAGTAAAGCAGAAATTCTTGGTTAGTATCTTTTCCTAGAATACATATGATCTTATGGAGTTTTTCAAAAGGCTCTTATTGGGACTTCCCTGGTGGCACAGTGGTTAAGACTCTGTGCTCCCAACGCAGGGGGCCTGGGTTCGATCCCTGATTGGGGAGCTAGATTCCATACGCATGCTGCAACTAAGAGTTCGCATGCCATGCAACCTGACAACTAAGGAGCCCGCCTGCCACAGCTAAGACCCAGCACAACCAAATAAATAAATATTAATAAAAAATAAAAGTAAAAAAGGCTCTAAACTAATATGCAAATATAATACTTAACTTTCCATCAATGATGAGAATACATTTAGAATAAAACACCAAACATGTTTTTGTTAAGAACAGTAGTGTGTATACATTAATCCCAAACTCCTGATTTATCCCTCCCCGCCTTTCCCCTTTGGTAACCATAAGTTTGTTTTATATGTCTGTGGGTCTATTTCTCTTTTGTATGTAAGTTCACTAGTATAATTTTTTTTAGATTGCACATATAAGCAATATCATATATTTGTTTTTAGCTTACTTTGTATGGTAATCTCTAGGTCCATCCATGTTGCTGCAAATGGCATTATACACACTACTATATATAAAATAAACAGCAAGAACCTACTGTATAGCACAGAGAACTATACTCAATATTTTTTAATACCCTGTAAGGGAAGAGAATCTGGAAAAGAATAGAGACACACACACACACACACACACACATATGTATAACTGAATCACTTTACTGTACACCTGAAAGTAACACAACATTATAAATCAACTATATACTTCAATTAAAAAAAAAGAACAGTAGTTGTGTGATTTTTGTTTATTGAAAGATCACAGTATTAAATGTCTTGATCAGTTTAATGATTTCTAAGACTTTGTTAACAAAAAAATTATGATGTTGAAATGGAATCGATTAATCTGGTGATGAATTTCCTTTAGTGTTAAGCCCAGTATTTTTAAAAAATCTCATTTTGGCTGTAGTTTATAATATAATAAAGAGTTGAGAGAGGAATGGGGAATAACTTTCTGTTAATAGAGTTTTGCTGAAATTGATTTCAGCTTCAACTAGTAAAAGGACCCCAAATACTAACACTGGATCTTGAAAAATCTTCAGATATTTAGTGGCTTTTCAAAAAAACTTTAAATTTTGAACTAACTTCAGGCTTAAAGAAGAATTGCAAAAATAATAGACGTTCCCATAAAAGCCCTTCACCAGCTTCCCTGAATATCGACCTCTTACAAAGGGGACCGAGGAATGAGCGTTGTGTGGGGCCAGTGGTTAAACCGCAGCTGCTCTTTGGTGATGTGCCTGCCATCTTGGTGTCGCATTTGGGGTGCGTCCCAAACTCACTGTGCCAGTTGAGGTCTGTAAAGTGACTGTTTTTTTAAAAATAAATAATAAACATTTTGGGGGTACTTTGAGACTCTGTAACTATCCAGTTTTCACACCCAGCACCCATCGGGTACTGCGCTAGGCTCGCGATGGTGGTTCTTTCGTAGGAAAACATGTCTCCTCTGCCTTTTGCTCCTTTGTTTACTTACGTCAGTGTGGACCATGGGTTATCTTCTAGCACCGTTGGTTATTTTGTTGCTCAGATTGCTCTGCCTTTGGCTGTTGGGAGCAATTTCAGGTTGGTTTCTGTGCCCTGTGTTCCCTGCCCCCTTGCGCCTTTGTTTTTAATGGTTTCTCAATTTCTAGCATGACAGGATGCCCCAGGCTTTTCTTTTTCCCTCAACCCAGCGCTGGAGTCAACCACCTCCAGGAGTCTGTGTTCCTCATAGTGGAGAGTAGTATTTAGAATCCAGGACCTGGATTCCACTCCCATTCCCACAGTGTTATCCTTTGCACCTCCGGCCTGGCCAACTGCGTGGACACCTGCGATTCCAGCCCAGCGCCGGGTCCCCTGGCCTCCTGTGATCAGTGCTGCTTCATCCTGGCTCCCTCCTCTGCGGCATCCACATGCAGTTGTTTCAGAACTGCTAACCCTCCCCCGTGAGAAACACACCCGCGCCGGAGGAGAGAGTTCCCGTGTCTCCTCCCCGTCCATCGAGTGTAGTGTCTTTGTGTAACGCAGGCACATTTCCTCTGCTGTTGCAGGACCCCACTTCTATAGTTTCTTTTTAATTTGCATTCAGGAAAATTCAGTCTTTGTCGTGAACAGTTCTGTGGGTTTTGACAGATTTGTAGGGTTGGGTTCTACAACTTCAGTACCAAACAGAATGGCTGTCGGGTGGGAGGGCAGCACCCCTTTCAGGTGATCTCTGTGTGTCTGAATAACCCTTTTTCAAACATTTCCTCTGTGGGCTGATAGGAGATGCAAATTTACAAGTCACACTTAGACACAGCACTTTGTCCCCACTTTGTTTTCTGTTGTTACCAAAGCCGACTGGGCACTTAAGTACCTTCCGGTTTGTCCCCGATGGTGGAGGGTGATCACGTAGTGAAGGGAGGTTTCAGTGAAGCTGGTGGACAGTGTGAGCCTGGGGGCTTCCTTCTTGTGGAGCTCGGTCGTGGTTTGGCTTGTGGGGGTAGGACCATCAGAGCTGCTTTCTGTGCTTGCCTACAGTTTCTGGGGAGATGTAGGACTCATCGCTCCTGCTGGCCTCCTGGGCCCCGCTGGCTGCCCACGCGTTTCTCTGTTTGTACCTGGCATCCTGCCCCGACCCTGCCGTCCTCGTCCTGCCCCGTGAGGCCTGTACACGAGGCCACCCTCCCTGTGACTTCTGCTGGCTCTCATGAAGTTGGGGTTGGCCACCCTCGCTGCCCCATGAGCGTCTCTTTAGCCAAGGCCCCCGAGCCACAGACAGGCTTGTGGGCATGTGGAGGAGGGAGACTATGGGGTCAGCGTCCCAGGCGTCTGTGCAGATTCCCTTTCATTAATCGCCTTCCCGTTTTCTCACAGCGCACTGGTGATCGCTGCCGTGTTTGACCGAGATGTAAACTGCAGGAGAGCAGCCTCTGTAAGTTTTCCTGTTCTGTTCCTTTTCTTGAGGGTGTGGGTGGCTCTGATCTGTGACCGGCTCCCCGGAGAGGCTGTGGTCATGGGCTTGTGAAGCAGGAGGGACGCCCAGGGGATGGGGGCCCATGGAGGGTGGCTCCCACTCCCTCTGGGTCCCAGCCGAGGAGTGGGCTATAGCCCGTGGAGGGTGGGTCAGGATGGGTTGCCCCCGTCCAGGTGGGGATGGAGAGGGGGCCTGGAGGGTCCACAGCTCAGGAGTGGGCAAGTGTGCACAGTGGGTGCTGCTGTCTGTTTGACGAGTGAGTGTCTGGCCAGGGATCAGCATTGCAGCCTCGCTTTTTGGTTGGTGGGGTGACACGGAAGCGCAGCCTCCGTCCTCAGAGGCAGGGGCTCCATCAGGTCACAGAGCCCCCTGCTCCCTTGCAGCTGCTGATGGCCTGCCTGCTCTCTGTTCCCTGAATTACATGGGGTCCTTGAAACTTTCTGGTTTCAAGAAAAGTTTCCCAGGAAAGCTCAGGACCTCATCTGTGTCCTGCCGTTTCTCTTCTTTTGTCTTGAGCATCAGTAGGAAGCCCGGTGATTCTTTGAGAAGTCTTCACGTTTGTGCCCTGATATTTACCCTCAGGCAGTAATTGTAAGACTCATTGAAATACAGTAAGAATCGTTTGTTAAATCTGTCCTTAAAAATTACCTTTTGGGGAATTCCCTGGCGGTCCAGTGGTTAGGACTCCGTGCTTCCACTGCAGGGGGCCTGGGGTTCCATCCCTGGTCAGGGACATAAGATCCCACAAGCAGCACAGTGTGGCCTAAAATATATATATATATATTTACATTTTCTTTTATATTTTCTTTTCTGTTTATTGGAACCTAAGAGCTAATTTTGAGAAGCAATAATAAAATGAAAGCACTGATACTTTTTACCCTAGGGAAGAGGTGAAATAAAACGACAGAAATAATTTTTTTTCAAGTTAAAATCCTTTAAAATCAGCAGAAATTCTTTGCATTAAACACCACCTAAGTGACCCCTGCTTACCTAGTGGTGCAAGGCTAAGGCAGTGAAAGGTGCTTTTGTTCGAAGCTCATTTGAAAATGTCAGGATCAAGTCCCTAATTATTGGGGATGAAATTTCTCTCACTGCAAAGCTGCTTCCTCGTGAAGACGTGTTTCGTCCTTTTTGGCTCCTGTTTGTGCTTGTTTTGTGCTGTCCTTGGGAGCCCGCCCAGCAAGCTCGGGCCTCTTTCCCCAGCGCCCAGGAGGTGGGAGCTCAGTGCGGGTGGTAAGCTGTCTTCTCTCTCCGTCCTGTGCCCTGGGGGCACCACCTCTCCGGGTTGTCAGGTGCCAGGAGGCTCTCACCACCACCAGCAGCCCTGGGAGGATGGCCTTCCCGTCACACTTGGGTGTCTCGGAGAGTGACAGACTGGAGGCCCACCCGGTTAATCACGGTGAATATATTTATGAATTTGTGAAAAGATGTCCCATTAAGTGGTTGTTCAACGCTAGTTGTTGTACATGTTAGAAAGTGCCCAGCAGGCCCCCAAATGTGTCTCCCCAGCGGCCACTGGCTTCTGGCGGCAGGTTCAGGAGGAGGGAATGGGGCCAGGGAGCCACACTTCTCTTGACCTTAGATGTCCTTGAAGCCTGGGTGTAGCTACGAGTCCCAGTCTTTTTCTTTGGACGCCAAATTGGATGTTTAGTACTAAACCCCGTATTAGTTTTTGATGTGATATATGTGGACTCACACGGTGTGACCTTTGGGACTGCCTTTCCTGCAGCACGATTCCCAGGGTCCACCGAGGCTGTGGCAATACTGGCAGCCCCTCCTTCCTGCCCTTCCCTGGCCAGCTGTGCCACAGCTGCCTGAATTGTTCATGTATTGTAGGGTCTCTGGGTTGTTTCTGGTTTGGGACCATTAAGAATTAAGCTGCTGTAAACATTCATGGACAGGTTTTTGTGTGAACACAATTTCTCTTTCTCTGGGATAAATGCCAAGAATACAATTTTGGGGTCATATGGTAGTTGCATGGTTAGTTCTGTAAGAAAGGGCCCTGCTGTTTTCCAGAGGGGCTGCACCATTGTACCTTCCCTCCATCATTCTGTCAGTGATCAGTTTTTCTATGGCCTCACCAGCATTTGGTGTTGTCATTGTTTTTGCGTTAGTTACTCTGATTAGGTGTGTGATGGTAGCTCATTGTGGCTTTAACTTGCATTTCTCTGATGGCGATGCTAGTGATGTTGAGCAAGTTTTCATGTGATATTTACCACCTGTATCCTCTTTGGTGACGTGTCTATTTAAGTTGTTGGGGAGGGGGAAATTCCTCCCCCCACACCAGTCCTTCTTGGTGGATTTTGGCTGGTCTAGTAATTAAATTGACACGAACCAGATTAACAGGAGAGAAAGAAACAAGGTAATTCGTATACACGGAGGTCTCATAAAAATGGGACCCACAAAGTGACCAAAGCAGGCTGTTTCTATATCATTTTCAGACAAAGAAACAGTTATTTGTGAAGATTTAACAAAGAGGCTCATGAAGAAGTGACAAGGTTTATTTCCCTAACTGGTGATGAGGACGCTTTCTCTCCCCCTGGAATGGGGAGGGTACCTTCACATGGGAGATTTATTCCTGCTTTCACAGTCAGAGTGTTTTTAATATCATTTTTCTTCTACTGGCCGTTTCTCAAGTAACTTTAATTCAAAATATCAATATGTGGCTTGGGTGGCCTGCCCTGAGCCCCAGCAAAGTCTTCTGCCCCTTTTCTCACGGGGTTGTTTGTTTTTATTGTTGAGTTCAGGAGTCTTTTCTTTCTTGGGCGAGTGGTTTGTAGGTTCTTCCTTCCAGTCTGTGGGTTGTCTGCTCATCCTCTTCACAAGGTCTTTCACGAGAACAAGAGTTTTTTTAATTTTGATAAGATCCAACCTACCAGTTTTTTCTTTTATGGGTCATGTTTCTGGTGTCAAGTCTGAGAATTCGTTACTTAGCTCTCGATCCTAAAGATTTTCTCTGTTCTGTCCCATCAATCTGTGTCTGTCTTTTTGTCTGGGTTACCATGGCTCTCTAGTAACCCTAATACTGGGTAGAGCCATTCCTCCCATTTCTTTTTTTTCAACATTGTGTCACCATCTTAGGACTTGTGCTTTTTCATGTACATCTCGTATTATTTTTTACCTTTTAAATGATGTCACCAGAATAGTAAATGTGTTCCTAAATATTGCATGTTACGTAAATTGGCATTGTATCTTTTTTCCATTGTCTTTTGGTTGGTTTCATTTTTGCTTTAAAATTTTCTTTAATGAATTTATTGCAAAAGGTGCAAAATGGTACATAGCAAAAGTCGAGTCTCCCTGCTCCCAGTGTGAAAGCTGCATGAGGGCCCTTGGGGCAGTGCCAGTCCAGCTGTGCCTCCCCAGGGCCACCAAGTGCGAGGTCTTGGAGACGACCAAGTTTCTGGTTTTCTCTGTTTCCTGCCAGAGGTGTCGGGTGCACATTTAAACATCACGTGGGGGTCTTTGTGTTCCATTGTCTTGATTCCTTGTGCACAACTGCATGTGCTCCTCCCAGCGCCCCGCAGGGGATGATGAAGTTGTAGCTGAAATGAAAGCCCTAGAGGTTACGACCTCATTTCCAGGAAGCTCCTGCCCCAGGCATTGGGGCTGCGTCTACAGGCAGGGTCACCCCTCCCAGGTGCTCCCTGAAGCCACCAGCCACCCGCCCTCTGCCCTCTGACCTGTCTCTCTGGTGGATGGCGCGTGGCGATGAGGTTGCATTGTGCGCAGCTGCACGCCTTGGGCGTTTACTAGCTGGTGGCAAGAAGGTCCACCTAAGGATGCCTCATTCTAAGGTAATGTTTTGACCTTGTGAATAGCCCAGCTCTGGGCCTGTGAGCAGGACGTGGAGCATGTCCGTGGCAGGTCCTGGGGAAGGCAGCATGGGGAGACCCGGCACTCAGGGTCACTGTCCTGTGAGCTGTCCTCACACATCCCCAGGAAAATGATTTGTGTTTTGGGCTTTTAGTTAACCAAACAGATATGACTCTATTCTTTTTTTTTTCTTTTTTTTTTTTGCGGTATGCGGGCCTCTCACTGCCGTGGCCTCTCCCGTTGTGCAGCACAGGCTCCGGACGCGCAGGCCCAGTGGCCATGGCTCACGGGCCCAGCCACTCCACGGCATGTGGGATCTTCCCGGACCGGGGCACGAACCCGTGTCCCCTGCATCGTCAGGCGGACTCTCAACCACCGCGCCACCAGGGAAGCCCATGACTCTATTCTTATTTTTGTATCTAAGACCTTGAATTAGGCTTTGGTGTGAAGCTCAGCATTGGGCCGCTAAGCTGATTTTATAAAATTCTTAAATCATGGTTTTAAAGCACACCAGGATGTAAAATCAGAAAGATAAACCACCCTTGAGGCTCTGAGTGGCCAGCACTGAGGATCTTTATTTAAAAAACAGTCATGGCTCATTGGTCCTGCACTGGATTTGCTGTGCGTCCATCACTCATGTCCAGCGAGTGCACACCTAACTCACTGCTGTGTTTGTGCTTCTCTTCCTAGGCTGCTTTCCAGGAGAACGTGGGAAGACAGGTATGGCTATTTTCAAAAATCTTCATTCCTAAAACTTCCTGTAGATGTAGAAGTAGAAATAGTAAAGCTACAAACGTGGGTAAAGAATTCACCTAGAATAAGCTAGTACTTCACACTGTGACTTCTGGTCGCAGATTCACTCATAATGTGACTCAGGTGAGTGTTGACACAAGTTTTAAACAATTAGTTGTTGTTTTACAGGAAACTTGAATGTGTAAGTAATTTTCACACACGTCAGAAATCAGTGCCTTGTGCATTGCCGGGGGCCTTCTGATGTCAGCAGTTGCCCGTGGGCGCTGGAGGGGTGTGGGCAGAGGAGCCTGGCAGGGCAGGGGCAGAGACGTGACCCCTGCCTGTCCCACGTGTGGAAGGAGCCAGCTTCTGCCTGCCAGCCGCCCAGTGGCCCCTCCTGACTTGACATCGTGCCCCCGGCCCTGAACCTCTTATTGCGGTCGGCCTGGGCTGGGAGGTGTGGCCTTTATCCCCAAGTCATTCATACTGTGTGTGACGATGACCACCCTGGGACACGTGGCCAGTCTGGCAGCAAATTAGCCATCTCAAGGGTCAGTTTCCCATGGCCAGGGGAGCCCAGGAGAGAGGTCTGGGCTGGAGGTGAGTGCATTGTGGGCCTGGGGATCAGCAGGTGATACTGGGGACAAGCGGTGACGGGCCTTGAGGGGCAGAGGTCAGGCTGCAGGACCAAGGGGAGCCCACGCAGAGTGGCTGCTCAGCAGGTGGGAGGACGGGAGAGGTGGGCGTGCACAAGAGGGAAGGCTTGGACAGACACGGGATTCCAAGACTCCTGCCTGGACGTCTGCGAGAAAGCGTGCATGCAGGGACTGTCCCCTTGGATGCCCTCGAGTCTGTCAGGGTTCCCACAGCGGGGCTGGCCTTGCTGTTGAACCGGGGCCTGCGTTCCCAGTGCTGGGTCCACTCGCCCTTCCTGGGCCGCCAAAGGCCAGGGAGAGGGGGTGATGCTGCAGCTGTGGCTTCCACAGAGGTGTCGTTTGGGGCACGGTGGGAAGTTCTCCCGGAAGTGTGGGCTGCTGGGTGAGGCGCTCCGTCCACATGGCCTGGGTGTTGGCAAGGGGTCCCCCAGCACTCAGGGTGGAGCAGAGAGAGGAGCCAGCGGGGCTTCAGGCTGGACCAGGTCTGTGGAGGGCGGCCGACGTGCTGACCTTCCATCAAAGGTGACAGAGCAGCCAGGGGGCGGAGAGGAGGGAGGCTTAGCTGGAGGTTCTGCAGCCTGTGCTGTGAGCTGTGAGCGTGTGTGTGGGAGGGGCCGGGGCCTTGAGATGAGGTGTCCAGTTCTGAATGCAACGTTAAGGCTAAACTGATGCCAAGATGGGTCCAAACGAAGTCTCGGATTCCACAGTCATTGCCAAAGACAGAGGGAACCAAATCACTCATCTTGAACTTGAATTCATGCTACCTTGAAATTGTTGGGGTGCTGCCTCATTCTGCGGGTGTGCTTGTCTGTGGAAGGAGCCCAGTAAGGTCACAGCCTTTCTTCCGTGGCTGGGGGGTGACTGAGACCTAGTATCCTTGGGTGTCCCTTAGTCCTGAAAACCTGGAGCCCTGAAAACTTAGAAGAAAGCTGGTCACTAGACAGAGATGCCAACCTCGGGTGGCGACAGGCTTCGCTGTGTCAGGGCAGCAAGTGCTGCCTGCAGGACGAGGGAGGCTGACAGGGAGAAATGTGGGGTTGTCGAGGGGCCCGCAGGCCAAGATCTGGGCCTGCAGAGGAGGGCGGGGCTGTGATCAAGAAGGGAACTGCTGGAGGCTGAGCCAGGGGAGACTGGGTACCCTGAAAGTACCCAGGAGAAGAGGTGTCTCCCTCCCACCTCCAGCCCCCACGGCACCCCTGTCGGCAGAGCCCCAGGTTCCAGAAGACACCAGGGCGGTCAGGAGCTGGGCAGTACTGCTCCCTGCGCAGTCGGAGCGTGGGGGCCACTCAGGTTGGGGGGGTCCATCAGGGAATGAAGGTGAGCAGCTAGGGTCCTTGTGCCCTTACCCTTCTTGTCTCCCCGTGCACTGGTGTTTATGGTAAAACCGACCTGCGCAGTCCAGGGGAAGCCATGCCGATGTTTAAGAGGTGCGTACTGTGGGCCTGCACTCAGTGACATCCTTCTGCAGCTTGACAGGAATGAGGAGGAGAAGGATGTGAACCTGCCAAAGGAAATGGGAGCGTGGGAGGGGAGTGTGGAGAGGGCACATGTATCCCCAGACATGGGGCGAGGCCATGTGTGATGGACTTGCTGAGGGCATGGAGCGCAAGTGAGGGGCAGCAGGGGGCGTGTTTGTCCACGGCCCTGGGGTGGGATGTCCTCCGGGCTCCTGGGTGCGAGCACAGACCCTGTCTTTGGCCACCTTCAGCGACGGGGGAATTTGCAGGAGGAATTTGGTGGGGGCGCCCATCTCTCCGTCCAGGCTCACCTCTGCCTACCGGGGACTCAGGCCTGAGCGAGGGGTCCTGAGCCTCCACTCCCGGCTCCCAGAGAAACCTTGGGAGGGATTTGCTGGAACACAGCCCCCTCTGTCCGTTCTGTCCCTCCTTGCAGGGATGAGCTGTCTGGACAGAGATGTGACACTTCGGCATGCAGTGGCCGGACCAAGAAGATCTTGGGGTGTCAGGAGGCATCTGAACGTTGCCCAGGGGGCGGCAGGCTTGGGTGGTGGAGCAAAGGGCACCACCTCCTCCTGCAGCCACAGTGGCCTTTATCTGACTCGGCCTCAGCCTGGTCTGGGGTGGACTGGAGTCCAGCAGGAGTCAGCCTGGCGTGCGGTTGCCTCTTGGGTGGTGGGGGCCATCCCCTGCACTGAGCTGTGTCGGGAGACTGATAGGCTTTTAGGTTCGCTTGGGAACCAAACCTCTGATTCTGACATTGTGTCCGTGACGGACATGCTGGGGTCTGTTGACAATTTGGAGTCAGATCCCAAGTTCTTCATATGCAGGGCTCCCTCGAGACAGTGTGGGAGGTTAGCAGTCAGTGGGTCCATAGTCTACGGCTTGCTCAGAGTGGGGAAGGGCTCTGGGGACCCAGGCCTCACCACACCCTCCTATGGTTGGTGACAGCAAGGCATTCACTCCTTGGTCGAAAGTTTGTCATTTATGTCCTTTTAGAAAACTATTTGGGGACTTCCCTGGTGGTGCAGAGGTTAACAATCCGCCTGCCAATGCAGGGAACAAGGGTTCGAGTCCTGGTCTGGGAAGATCCCACATGCCGTGGAGCAGCTAAATCCATGCGCCACAACTACTGAGCCTGTGCTCTACAGCCCGCGAGCCACAACTACTGAAGCCCATGTGCCCTGTAGCCCACGCGCCACAACTATTGAGCCTACACACTCTAGGGACCATGATCCGGAACAAGAGAAGCCACCACAATGAGAAACCCATGCACCGCAATGAAGAGTAGCCCCTGCTCGCCGCAGCTAGAGAAAGCCCACACACAGCAACGAAGACCCAACGCAGCCCAAAAAAAAAAACCTATTTGTCTTGTTTTCAGATTTTCAAGTATTGTTACCAGAGGGTGGTATCAATAATAACTTGCAGACTTCGGGGTGGGGCCTGGACCTAGGCTGGGAGTGTGTCCCTGGGTGTGTTAAGGGGGGCTGTCCCCAACTCCCCAACCCCCTGTTTCAGAGTCTGGTCCTGGGTGTTGGCTGTCAGGCCCCCACGTGGGGCCTCCCAGTCGTTGTCTTGTTCATTCTCCTGCCAGCCGTGGGGGGTGGGCTCTTGTCCAGGATTCATAGCCCAGGCAGGCGCCGGCCCTTCTGAGGGGACGCTGGGGTCCTTCTGGCGGCCGGGGCACGGGTTGAATGAAATCGGAAGCTTTAATTCTGCCGAAACCTGATGTCTTTTTATGGTGTGTGGTTTAAAGAAAGGGCTCTTACAACATTTTAAAGTTGAAATGCTTGAATTGTTAGGAAAAAAATTTTTAAGTGGTTCAAATAATTTTAGCACAGTGTCCAGCCTTGGAGAGGCAGTTAGTAAAGTGACCTGACTTGGAGGTCCTTGGTTGAGTTCGGTTAAGTGGTGTGTAGTTGTAGCTTTGTTTATATCATGCTTCTTTGTTCATAAAAGTAACATATGTGGATTTGATTATCAAACTTTGAAAATGCCTTTACTCAATAAAATAATTTTTGTCTCTTTTTTTTCCACTTTATTTTTTCATTAGGGCACTTTCCCTCATGGGATTGATATTTTGACCACAGCTGACTACTTTACTGTTGGTAACAGATCTAACTGTTTCCTGGTTATAAGGTAAGTTTTAATACTCATCATAAAATATAATGATTTCTTTGAGTCACAGATCGGTTTCCACCATTTGGTTTCTTCAGCCTGGAAGGTCCACTAAGGGTAAATTTATGTGTGGAAAGTTAAAAAAGGAATTGAAAACTTCTGAAACTTTTGTTTCAGATTGATTGGACAGAGTGCATAGTGTATGATTCTGTTTACATAAAACTTTGCAAAATGCAAATGAATCCAAAGGGACAGTAGCAGGTCAGGGGTGGACTGGAGAAGGGGAGTGCAGGGTCTGGTCCTGAGAAGGGTGCTCATTTCTTAAAGAGGTATTAAGAGTTTCAAGAACAGTGCTGGGTGATTATTTTTCTCTTAAACCAGCCTGTTTCGTTGAGAGCTTGGTCTTTTACAGAGAATAGCCACAAGCCAAAACTGGGCATTGCTTTCTATATGGCCGCTGCTCCACTGGGGAGTTTCTCAGAATGAATTCTTAGATTGGTAGTGACTGTCCTTCTTTTTCTGTTTCAATAAAGTAGTGTTTCCCAAGTTGAAGTTATCTCTAGCCTGTTTATGAGATGAGTAAGAAAGAGGTATTTGAGAAATCAGGTCAAGGAATAAATATTTAACATCCCTAACTGTGGTTTGCAGAAATCACATCAAAACTTAATTTAAGTAAGTAAGTAGTGGGACAGTGAGTCCACATGTCTTAGTTAACTCATTGCAACACTAATACAAGACGGGCATGATTTTATGAAGTGACTTATTTGCCTTAAATTGGGAGAGGAAACACGCCAGTGCTTTTTAAAATTGTTAACTAGTATGGGTCTTATGGGTAGATTCCCTAATACCCCTGCTGTGCAGACCATGCAGAAACTACATTTCTCCATAACCAGCATGGACAGATTTTTTTGTTTGTTTTTTTTAATGTGGCATTTGGCCTCCTTCCCAGAAACAATCTTTGACCAAGCACACTGTATTTTTAGCATCCTTTCGACCTTTCCTCAACATTTAATGGTCTTCTGTGCCTTATCAGTTCTTTCCTATTTTAATTCTGTTTCCTTTGATTGTTAATATTTGAACATATATTTTACATGGGGAATCTCTTACCTTTGCCTGAGTTTCATGGGTAAAAGAGCTCGTAGTTTTTGGCCTTGGCATGCTTTTCTTATGGCTGAGGTCTCTGAGCTGGTCTGCGTTTCATAGATGGGCTGGCTCAGGGTCTGTCTTCCACAGAGGGTTCTGCACACTTCTGTGGATGAGAGGCAGTCTGTGAGGAGGGGTCCAGCAGTCATGGGGAACAGGGTCTGTGGCTGTACCCCATCACCACAGGGCGCTTGGGCGAGCTCTTCCCTTGCCCCAAGGCAGGGCCGACACCCAGGGTCCTGCTGTCAGCCTGGACGGCAGGGCAAAGGGGAGGGGGGCACGTGGCAGAGGAAACTGTGCCCAGGGAGCCTGGTGTGGGGTAGGGGGCAGCCCTGCAGGGAAGGGTCCAGAGTCAGCCCGGGGTGGTGGGGCTTCTGAGCCAGAGTGGGGCCTTGGGTTGTCCTGAGGTCAGGGAACCAGGTTTGACGGTCAGATCTGCATTTTGAATATACCACTGTGACTGCATTTTGGTAACTGGAAGCGAGGAGACAGGGCCCCCTTACAAGGTAGGGGATGATCAGAGGGTGGTCAGGGCCCCTCACAAGGTGCGAGACATGGTCAGGGGACAGCTAGGGCACAGGGTTGGGTCCTCTGGCGAGAGTGGGTGTGGTCAGGAGAGTGGAGGTGTTGGGGTGCACCATGAGGGAGAAAACGCCTGTGGGTTTTGGGGAAGGTCCGGAGCTCAGATTCACTGAACACGCGGGGCTCACAGCACATCTGAGTGGACGCATGGGCCGATGTGCGGATGATTCTCCTGGAGACGGGAGTGTGCGACACACGGATGGGAATTGAAACATGTGGATGAAGACCATCAGGTGGGGGGGACCAGCATCGTCTTACCTCTACTTTTGCCTCAGAGCTTTGTCACGGTGCTGGTGACACACAGGAAATTGAACGTATTTAATGTGTAGGTTCTTATCAGTGTTGACGGGCACAGAGCTTTGTCACCACAATGCAGATAGAGACCTGTCTCCACAGGATTTCTGGGCGCCCCTTCTCCAGGCACCGGTCTGTTCCTGTCACTCTGGGTCGTTGGGTGAATGGAGTCGTGTGGTGTGGGCTCTGGGTGCTGTTCTGGTCGCCTGCGCTCTGCCTGCTCTCTCGGATGTGTCCTCCCTGCATGAGTGCCCACGCGTTCCTAGTTCCCTCGTGTGATGAACCACGTTTTCCCCTGTGAGGGACATCTAGAGGTTTCCAGGTTAGGGCTTTGATCACCTTCGTGTGCACGTCTGTCTCTGGGCAGGTGCTTTCCTTTATCTGGTTAAACACCTGGGAGTGAAGTGGCTGGATCCTGATTGTTTCAAGGAACTGCCAGGTGGCTTTCCAGAGTGGCTGCGTCATTTTACCCTGTCCTTGCTAGCCCTTGGTGTGGTCATTGTTTTTAATCGTAGCCATTCTGATGGATGTGCAGGAGGAGCTCATTAATTTGTGTTTTCCTAACAACTAATGACGTTGAGCATCTTTTCACGGGCTTATTGGACAAATCTTTTGCCTGTTTATCTATTGGGTTGGTTGTTTTCTTCTTACTGAGACTTTGAGAATTCTTCCTACGCTCTGGATACAAATCCTTTCTCAGGTCCATGATCTGCAGATGTTTTCTCCTGGTCCGTGGCTTGTTCTTTCAGCATCCTGTGTATTCCTAAGACAAAACAAAGGTTTTTTTTTTTAATTTTTGTTTTATTTTTTTATTTTATTTTTTTATTTTTGTTCTCCTATTTCATGACATATGATTTACATACAGTAAAATTCACTAATTTAAACTGTGGGTTTTGGCAGATGTGTAACCACTGCTGCAGTCAACACAGGGAATGTTTCTGTCACTCCAGAAAGTTCCCTCATGCCCTGGCCCTGACAGCCTCTGAGCTGCCTTCTGTCACTGGAGTTGACTTTTTCTAGAACTTGCAGGACAGTCCCGTGGCATGCGGGCTCCTGTCACTGTACGTCATTGTTCATCCATGCTGCTCAGTAGTGGTCCACCGCGTGGACTGCAGCTTGTCTTCCTCTCGCCAGCTGGTGGTCGTCCGGGCCCCTTGGCTTTGGATGTGTGCATATGGGTGGTTCTTCTGTTTGCCCAGCTGTTTTCTGCTGTGACTTAACGAGCAGTCGTGAGCAATTTTTATTGGTTTGTCTTCTTGCAGTTGTAAATTTCCTTAACAGATTGCTGGCACCACAACACTGCATCCTTCTAGAGAAGCATTTTGTCACATTTTGCTTTCTAGTAGTTTGCTTTCCAGTCATTTTGCACGTTCCTGTCCCATGAGTTCTTCAAACTAAGGAAACTTCAGAGTGAACTTTCTCTCTTATTTCCTAACTCGGTGAACAGCATGCCATCCACATCATCAACTCAGTTTTGCTTCTCCTTCTCTCATTCCCCATGTCCGGTTGGTGACCTAGTTCTGTCACTCTTGCATCCCTAACAGCCCTCAAATGTTCATTCTGCTTGTCCGGTCAGCTGTCACCGTAGCCCAGCTCTCACTGTCCTGTACACTTGCAGAGCCTCCACGACCCCACCCCCGTCACTTGTCTGAGTGCAGAACGGAGCGCTTTCTCTATGTCACACCACCACCCTGCCTCCCGGCCCCCAGCAGGCCATGTATCCTCCTTGACTCAGCTCCCCCAGTCCTCCGCCCTGTGGTGGACGCCCCTCTTGGTTTGCACTTGGCCGCTGTGCAGACTGAGTGCTCAGTAAGTGCTGAGCGCTGCCTGGGCTGGCAGTGCCAGCTGTGCATCTTCTCCAAGGTCAGCCGCTAGTTGGTGCCAAAGCTTGGACTAGAACTCAGGTGGCCGACCTCTGTTTAGTGTTTTTTCTTTGAGGCCACTGTTTTCTCTGCCTGCGTCTCTGGAAGCTTTGGAGGTTCAGGATGCTGGCCTGGGGTGGGTCTATCTGTTGGGTGGGCCAGGGGCCTGTAGGTTATGTGGGGCCAGGAATTGTGTCTTGCCTCCATTTCTGACAGCTTCAACAGCTTCTCTGCTGTCCTCACTTTTCTGTTTTCTTCTTCTGACTCTCTCTCAAGCGGTTTCATCATCTTTAGGGGGGCTCTCAATCCACCTCGCTGCTGGTGAAGCCTCTGTTTTTCTTCCTGTCACGCCCAGAGCAAAGATTTCCCCCGACTCAACTCTCCCAGACCTCACACCTTGTAGCACACGCATGCCCACCCAGCGCCCCTGTTCATGCTGTGCACGTGCAGTGTGCCCACACAGGATTTGAGTAAAATCGTGATTCTCCCTTCTTGGCCTTCTGTGCCATCCGCTCTGTCTCTCAGCCTCTGTGTAACACGTGGGTGGTGGTCAGGTCCGTGGTGGGGTTATGTGGATGGTGTGGCAGGTTCAGACAATATTTGTAAGCAATTGGGTGTCTTAGAGGCATGAAGTATAAAAGTGCATATTTTGGAATAAGTGATACATGTTCATGGTATAAAATTCAGAAGGTGCAGGGGGTATTTAGGGAAAACCAGTGTGTCTCACCTCTCCTTCCAGGCACCTGGTTCTACCCTGGGGCTCCCTGTTGGCCCCAGTTCCTTGTGTCTTCTAGAGAGATTTGGTTCATATCATGCCTGTGGGTGTGTCGACTTCCTTCTGTCCACGCTGAGCGGTGGCACACAGTGCACAAGGTTGGAACCCCTGAAGTGCTCATCTTCAGAGGCTCGGTCAAGTACAGGCACACCTTGGGGATATTGTGGGTTCGGGGCCAGACCACCGTAATAAAGCGAGTATCACGTTAAAGTGAGTTGCACGAATTTTTTGGTTTCCCAGTGCGTATGAGAGTTAGCTTAACACTGTACCTTAGTCTGTTAGGTGTGCAATAGCATCATGTCTAAAAAAACAATGTACATGCCTTAATTTAAAAATGCTTTATTGCTCAGCAGTGCTAACCATCATCTGAGCCTTCAGCGAGTCACAGTAGTAACATGAGAGATCACTGTTCACATATCACCATAACACATACAATAGTAATATCGAAAAAGTTTGAAATGTTGCAGAAATTACCAGAATGTGACACAGACACAAAGCGAGCAAATGCTGCTGGAAAATGGTGCGGACATGCTCGATGCAGTGTTGCCACAAATCATCAATTTGTAAAATATGCAGCATCTGTGAAGCGCAGTAAAACGAGGTCTGCCTGCGGTAATAAGGATGAGCTCTTAGCAGTAAGGAGGCAGCTCTGTGTGTCCTGTTACAATACAGCAGAACGCACACACCGTACGCTGCCTGTGACGTCCTGCGTCTTGGAGAGCCTTCCATATCTGGACATGGAGTGTGACCTGTAGATCTCCCTTCCTGGCCATTGGCTTCTGTCCAGTCTTTTGCTGTTATAAACGATGTGAAGTGAATATTCTTGTATATAGCACTTCTCACCTGTGTGCTTATATCTGAGTGAATTAACAGAAGTGGGATTGCTAAACCAAAGGGCATTACATTTTCAATTTCCTGGGCAGTGCCACTTGCTGTCTCTAGAGGCTGTGCCAAGACGCTGTCCCCAGCAGTGTCTCTGTACGCTTCTAGAGCCTTCCAGCAGCAGCTGTCAACCCCTCTGGCTTTGGCAGTTTGACAGATGGACAAAAGTTTCCTTTCCATTTCCCAGTGAATGGGGCTGAATGTTTGAGCTGCATCTTCTTTCTTTTCTGTAAACTTTAATGATTTTTCTACTAGGTGATGGCATTTTCTTATTGTTTTGGAAGAACTCCATTATACAGAAGGCTCTTGTCTGTGATAGCAGTTGCAGATATTTTTGATTTTGTTTATGGTGTGTTTTTCCTGATAGCATTTTTCTCTTTTGGTTGAGTGTTTGAATGTACCGGTCTCTTCTTTTTCGGCTTCTGGGTTTTGAGTCTTAATTAGAAAGGCCTGTCCCACTCGGAGATTTTTTTTTTTAATTCTCCTGTGGTATTTTCAGGAGATGTAACTCTTACTTTTAAGGCATAATTATGCTCCATCTGCTGTCCTCGTATGAAGCGTACAGTTCAGCGAGTGCTGGCAGCACGCACACCTGGGTGACCAGCGCCGTCACTGAGATATGGAGGGCTCAGCACCTCGGCTCCGGGAGCCGCCCGTAGCTCGCTGATGCCTTTTGTAGAATGTCACACGAGTGGAGTCAGAAAGGATGGACCCCTGTGCCTGGCTCCTTTCTGCCAGCGCAGTGGTTTCTGAGAGTCATGCTTGTTGTGTGTGTCGGTAGCTTGTTCCTCTTTGTTGCTGAGCTGTCTTGAGTCTGTGGCTGTTCCGCAGTTTATCTGTTAGTCCATCTGTTATAGACATTTAGGTTGTTTTGTGTTTTGGGCTCCGATGAATGAAGCTGCTTAAGCATTTGTTTAGAAGTCTTTTTGTGGATGTATATATCTTCATTTCTTTTGGATACATGCTTATAAGGGGATTTCTGTCTATTTATAAGAAACTGCCGAACTGGTTTTGAAAGCGGTCGTACCGTTTTACGTTCTCGTAAGTCGTGTGTGAGTTCCTGTTCCTCCACATTCTCATCACCTCTGAATATTGTTTTTTTCCAGCACGTTTATTGCCGGCTTTCCTGAATACACACAACCAATGATAGACCACCTGGTTACCATGAAGATAAACCATTGGGATGGGTAGGTTTTGTGTTTTTGTGTTTGCCTAATTAGCTTATCTGTCAAATAAGAATTCTTATTTTTTCCCAAAGGAGAGATTAAATTGAGCTCATAAGCCTTGAGTATATTGTCTAATTGTAGATTTCTTTTTTTTCAGTTTATATACATATATACATATATTTTTCCATTTAAACTTTTTATTTTATATTGGCGTATAGCTGATTAACAGTGTGATAGTTCAGGTGCACAGCAGAGCGACTCAGCCATGCATAAACATGTATGCATTCTCCTCAAACTGCCCTCCCATCTAGGTAGATTTCATATTTTAAAGTAACTCCTGAGAAGTAACGTAAGTTCCAGTCTTCATACCTGATGTGTTGGTTAATGGTCTATCTCCAGTTTTACTTCTGGAGACCTCAGTGAAGTCTGCTGGGTGTGGAAACTTTGCCGTGTCATGGAGGGCGGGTAGCCTCCTGAGGGCGAGGACCTTAGGCTGTGGGATCTGCCTCATCTGCTCTGCGGCCAGGGCATCCCAGCTCGAGTCCGATCCATGTGGCCGCTTAGCCGTCTTCTCCATCCTTCCTGGAGCCAGGCAGGCCTGTAGCTTTTTCGTGATTACGAAGCAGCTTCAAGGTGTCTTAGCATTTCCAGCAGTTAAACGTGTCCCTTCAAAGGGGAGGGCCAGTGTATGACCCAGAGCGGGTATCAGTGCTTCTGTCAGCACCTCAGGGAAGACAGCTTATTTTCTCTTGGGAGGCTCGGTGTGGCTGCCGGTGCTCAGGCCGTGGTCTGAGGGACACAAACGCCAAGTAGCTTCTTCAGGTTCTGCGTCCGGAACCCCAGCTTACAGTGGGTGTTTGTTGCAGTCAATAGGACATTTAAAACCAAAATTGCAACTGTGTCATCCATGGTGTTAGACTAAACTTTTGAGCTATTGAAATCTCCAGCTGTTGTTGAAATGTTTATTTCTTCTTTCATTTCTGTCAGGTTTCTTTCACATATTTTGGGTGGGACTCTCTGGTTAGGTGCAATTACATTTCTAACTTTTGTATCTTCCAGATGTATTAACCGTTTATTGTTATGAAATGTCCCTTTTTGTTTCACGTTAGATTTCTTGTCTTAAAGTGTAATTTGATATTATTATGGCTGAAGGGTTGGCAAGCTTTTTCTTTAAAGGGCCAGAGAGTAAACATTTTAGGTCAGTGTCCCATGTATTTTATTGTTTTTTTCTTTTCTAAGATTTATTATTTATTTATTTAATTTATTTTTGTCTGTGTCGGGTCTTAGTTGTGGCACGCAGGATCTTTGCTGAGGCATGTGGGATCTTTCGTTGGGGGGCGCGGGCTCTTTGTTCTGGTGCACAGGCTTCTCTCTAGTTGTGGTATGCAGGTTTTCTCTTCTCTAATTGTGATGCACGGGCTCCAGGGCACACGGCCTCTGTTGCTGTGGCGGGTTCCAGGGCGAGTGCTCTGTAGTCTGCGGCACGCAAGCTCTCTAGTTGAGGTGCGCAAGTTCAGTAGTTGTGGCGCATGGGCTTAGTTGCCCCGCTGGCATGTGGGATCTTAGTTCCCTCACCAGGGATCGAACCCATGTCCCCTGCATTGCAAGGTGAATTCTTTACCACTGGACCACCAGGGAAGTCCCCTGTTTTTTTCTTTTTAAACCCTTTAAAAATGTGAAAACCATTCGAAGCTGGGGCCTTACAAAAAGAGGCCTCTCACAGCCACTATTGTCCTGCACCCTTGTCTGTGTGTCAGGGGGATGGCAGATGGTCCCGCCTTTACATCCAGCCTGACAGCGTCTGCCTTTTGTTTGAGGGCTTCAGTCCTTTCACATCTGAAGTGGTTATCAATTTATACCTGTCATTTTGCTATTTGGTTTCTATTTTTTCTTTTTTTGTTGTTGTTAATTTTATTTAAAATATTCTTTGTGGAAATACTCTGTTTAGTATAAGCTCTAAAAACCTGAAGTTTCCAGGATGTATGAATCACAGAATGGAGGGGAAATTGCAGTCAGATTTGAAGGTCCTTACGATAACACCTGCTCACATTTTCTCAAATGTTGGGATTCACAGAGCATGATTATGACCTAATTTTCTTATGATTCTTCAGAGATGGAGATATTTCTGCCTTTCTCTGTTTTTGGCCTGGATTACATCCATGAGGAGATATCAGCTAAAAGTTCATAAATAGGGTCTCTTCAATTTCCTGTGAATACATGGCTTGTAGAAAATGGGGAGCCTTAGAGAATTCTTTACAGACATTCTTTAGTGGTGTATTTATACCTTCACTAGTATAGGTATTCTATTATACTTTTAATAGTATACACTTTTGAGAAGTATTATCCGTTGTTTTGGGTTTCTTTTTAAACATTTTCTGATAAACAACTAGCTCCTACAGTATAGCACAGGGAACTATATTTAATATCCTGTGATAAACCATAATGGGAAAGAATGTGGAAAAGAATATATATATATAACTGAGTCACTCTGCTGCACAGAAATTAACACATTGTAAATCAACTATAATTCAATAGAATTAAAAAAAGTTTTCTGATACTTAAACATACTCACCCCAAATAATTTATGTATCAAAATAAACATAATTAAAAATTTTTTGACTGTGGTAAAATACATGTAATATTTATCTTAATCATTTTTAGTGTAGAGTTCAGCTAAGTACATTCCCCTTTCTGTACAACCAACTTTTTCATCTTGCAAAACTGAAACTCTGTCCCGGTTAATCATCGACTCTCCCTCCCCTTGGCAGCCCCCATTCTCCTGTCTGTCTCTGAATGTAACTCCTCTAGGAATCTCATATGGAATCCTACAGGATTTGTCCTTCTGTGACTGGCTGATTCCACTCAACATACTGTCCTCCAAGGTTCATCTGTGTTGTAGCATGTGTCAGAATTTCCTTCCTTTTTAAGGCTGCACAATATTCGATTGTATATACATGCCGCATCTTCTTTATCCATTCATCTGTCCATGGATACTTGGGTTGCTTCCACATTTTAGCTGTTGTGAGTAATGCTGCTGTGAATATGGGTGTATGAATATCTCTTCGAGACCCTGCTTTCAGTTTTTTGGGTATATACCCAGAAGTGGGATTGTAAGCTTAAATAGTAATTCTATTTTTAATCTCAAAAGCCATACTGTTTTTCATAATGGCTGTACCATTTAACATTCCCACCAGCAATGCACAAGGATTCCAATTTCTGCAAATCCTCACCAGTACTTGTTATTTTCTTTCTTTCTTTTTCTTTTTAAATAGTGTCGATCTTAATGGATGTGGGGTGTGAGATGGTATTTCACTGTGGTTTTGATTTGCATTTCCCTAATGATTAGTGACGTTGAGCATCTTTTCATATGCTTGTTGGCTATTTGTATATCATATTTGGAGAAATAGTTCAAGTCCTTTGCCCATTTTAAAATGCAGTTACTTGGTTTTCGTTGCTGTTGTTGGGTTGTAAGAGTTCTTTATATATTCTGGATGTTAGTCCCTTACCAGATACATGATTTGCAGATATTTCCTCCCATTCTGTAGGTTGCCTTTGCACTCTGTTGCTTGTATCCTTCGATGTGCAGACGTTTAAATTTTAACGTAGTCCAGTTTACCTGTTATCAGTGTATATAGTTTTACTTTTGCCTGTGCTTTTGGTGTTACATCCAAGAAAACATTGCCAAATCTAAGGTCATGAAGCTTTTCCCCTGTGTTTTCTTCTAAGAGTTTTATAGTTTGAGGTCTGTCATTTAGATGGTAAATATAATATTTTTAAATACAGAAAGCTTATCCTCAAAGTGCACTAATTAGAGGATAAGTGTAACTAAGCCTGTTAGAATAGCTGCCTCCTTGGCAACTGTGGGGCTTTATCTGCTCTGAGACCTGATCACTGAGCCTTCAGAAGTGGCTTCCTGAATGGGCTCTTAGCACATGAGACCTCCCTGCCTTGAAGAGCTGGCTGTTTTCTGTTGGAAGCAGACCCCTAAGCTGGTCTGGGGGCATCGAGAGGCCCGGTCATACACAGGAGGGGAAGGATCTCCTGCCCCAGCATCCACTTTCATCCTCCAAGTGCTTCTCTCTGGTGCTTGTGTACTTGGAACGTATAATGATCAAAATGCAGATGCCCCCTTTTGCATGTTTCTTCTTTAATATCGTTATCATGTTCTGTCTTGTTCTGTAGTCCTCCTAATTATTATTTTAAGGAAATGACTACTTCCTGTTCTGTCTAGAGCTCTTGGCAGTGCCCTCCTGACTTTTAGTGCTGGGACGGGGCTGGGGGGGCGTGGGGGAGGGTGTCAGCTTCACAAGTCGCCCTCAAGGTTTGATCAGACCTGTCTGGCCCCTGGCAGGTTCCGGAGGGAACTCCGCTTCATTAGCCCGTCCTGGGGTCGTCCTTCTGTTCTGTGTGTTGAGAATGTAACAAATGTGCGTTGACTGGAAGTGTTTGCACTGATGTGATGTATGCCTCCTGTTTATTAGCTTAGCCCTCGATCTTCCCAGTGGTGGTTTCACAGGCTCTCCAGTACTTGCGTCCTCTGCATCCCTTGGGGTGCAAGAGGTTGGAGACATACTGTGCCATCCAGCGCCATGCAGATGGCAGCTGTGTCCTGACGGGGACTTGCATGTAGTGCCTCCTCTTGGTGAAGTCTCTCTCCCTCATTTGTTATGAGCAGAGGTTCTTACTTGCTTGTTAGTTTGTGTTTGTTTTCATAGTGTTTGACTAAGTGGCCATTTGACAGCTCCGGTGCACTGTCCTCTCTATAATTGAATAAAGCCAGAATCCTCGAAATGAAGGACTAACAGTGTTCTCTGCCCCGCCCCCCAGGGCCATCAGGGAGCTGTCGGCCAAGGCACTGCGGAACCTGGCTCAGCGAGCACCCGAGCACAGCACCCGTCATGGTAGGTGCTCCTCCTCACACTAGCACATGCGTGTGCACCACGGACACATGCACGAACACGCAGCAGGAAGCCCCGGAGGCCCCCTCACTGATTCCAAGGCCTGGGGGTCTCTCTCTTGCTGAGAAGGCTTTGAAGAACTTGTCTGTGCTTCATTAGGGACAGAACACAAACCAGGTACCATGGCCTCTGGGAGCGCAGGTGCTGTGACCACTGAGGTGTGTGTGTCCCCAGGAGCCACAGGATTCCTGCGCCATCCCAGCAGGAATCGATGGATCTGCTGCACACTGTGTGTTTCAGAAGTAGCCTTAAAACAACAAGTGAAGTAACTCATAATGTAACATATTAAACAGTGAGCTGCTTCCCTGGGGCTGCAGTGGATTTGCTGACTTCCTGGGCCAGGCCTGAGCGCACTTTACTCAAGAACAGAACAGCCAGTCTGAACTGATGACACGTCCTTATCATTAAGGAAAGAACCTGTATATGTTCCATCATGTTTTTTCCACTTGGAATAAGTAGGCATCTGATTTTAATTTAGGGAACAATACACAAATTTCTCCACATTATACTTATTCCCACTGACATTTATTAGAGAAGTAACTGTTGGTTGGATCATGGTTCTTCATTTGGAGTTACTGGTTTTAATCACACACTCTGGGATTTTAAATGAAGATTTGGGGCATGTTACCTCCTAAGGGCCCTTTCAGCTTCGTGGTCTGTTAATTAAGCTTAATGTCAGGAATCTCACCTGGTGTTTATTTTCCTTTTATGATAATCCTGCTGCCTGAATGAAGGGGACACTTTCTTCCCAGTTCAAGAGTGCTGACCGCCCCAGGATAAGGGATTTCCCTGATTCTTAAACACTGACCGCTACCAGCTGCCACGTCTGAGCGCCTGTGTGGGCCCTCTCCTGGCAAGGACGCTGTGGCCTCTGCCCGGCTGTGATTGTGGTTCCCCCTGGATGGTGGGGCTGGTGGGGCTGGTGGAGCAGAGCCGCTGTGGGTGCGGCTCCTTGTCTGCACTCCCTGCCAGGCTGCAAGGACTGTCTGACTTTGCTTTCTGTCCCCAGAGCACAGGCGTGGAGGCTTCCTCTGCCCTGATCGGGAGAGGGCGAGCTCTAGGCTGAGGCACCGTGTGTTTGCTGTAGGGTCCTGCAGCCCGGCCTCTGTCCTCCCTGCCCCCTGGGCAGAGCCCTGGCAGCCCCTGAACAGCAGGAAAGACCTGGAAAACAGTCTCTTTTCCTTCTTCCCTGCTGTCTGTTCTCACCCTGGGTCACCACCCTGTGTCCGGAGCCCCGAAGAGCATGTGCTGTCTGGGGGCAAGTGTCATCCTCGTTCACATTCCTGCTTGCTGCCCTAGTGTCTGCTGACGAAGTCTGGCATGTCAGAGACTTCAGTTTAGCCTTGGTTGTGAGATAATGATCCTGACAGAGATAACTGAGTGGGTTTGTTTCTCCCCTGGATCCTGAACCCTTGCGTCTGTCACCCTGTGTGCATCTCCCATGTGTCCTTTGCAGTTTTCCCGCGTCTGCTGTCGATGACACAGAGTCCAGACCTACACACTCGGCACGGGGCTGTGCTCGCCTGCGCAGAGGTCACCCACAGCCTGTACACACTGGCCGTGCAACAGGGCAGGTAGGAGCTGGGTCACAGCTGGGGCCCTGTCCACGCGCCCCTTCCTTTGTGCCGGCGGCATGGTCTCCAGGGGCCCTGTGCTCCTGACGACATCTGTCAGTGGTCCCCTGTCCTCTCTGGGGTACCCCACCTCTCTGAGCTTCTCCTGTCACCTCGCTCTTTCTGAGGTAAACAGATTGTAAAAGCAAAGACACGTTTTCAGAGTTTGTGTTGAGTAGCTCATATATTCAGTTTTCTTTGTTCATTTATCACTTTCAATAATTTAAAATACCAGAGAATATAAATTTAAAAGTGTCTACCAGGAGCCTTTTCTGCTGGCTCAGTTAGTATAGATAACAATAGACACGCAGCTTGGGGTTGCTGAGAAGGTCCGAATGTTGAGAATGTTTTGTGAAGCAGCTGCTTCGTCTTCCTACTTGATTTTCCAACTGACCTTTTCTCAGAGGCAAAAGCTCAGAGCATACTGTGATGTCTGTGCTGTGGTTCTTGGACTCCAGCTTGGGGAAAACTGTATTTTAAGTGGCTTCCTGTCCTTCGAGGTGATTTCCTGGGGACACAGTGATAGCAGGTCCGAGTTGACCCTGCTTCTCTCCCCACAGTCCGTTTGCATGACATCAGCGAGGGGGTGAAATGGCACCTGTGGGCTTGGCCGAAGACCTGGCATTTATGGAATCCTCTCCTGGTGCAGCTGTGCAGAACTCACCTAATCCCCTGGCAGTGCGTGTGACAACACGTTTCCCCCCAGGGAAGGCTGGAGAGACCGGCCCCCGGGGGTTTTTGGGGGCTGGTCGTGTGGGTTCTCTACCTGCCATGAACCCAAATCCCAGACTCCCAGAAGAAATCAGGTTTCAGCATAATCCACGTGGTTTGTGCAAACAGTCTGGGCAGTTAGGGAATGGGGAGAGCCCTGCAGAAATCCAGGTTTCTGGGTGCCGAGCAGGCCTGTCCAGGGCGGCAGTGAGGCCACTGACTGCAGGGCCCTGACCGCAACCTCAGCCGCTGTACTCTTTTCCAAAGCAAGTCACGGGGCGCCTGGGAGCTGGGCTGCTCCCCGTCCCGGGGCTGCAGATTCTTCCCGAACATGGGGTCCCCGCTCTCAAGCAGGCGCCTCATCACAGCCCTGTCTCTATTGTCTGCTAACCGCTGACTGAGAAGGTCTTCCGTCTGCACCCTTGAGTGGATATACCTTCAGGGATGCCCCTGCAGGTGCTTGCGGGCTGGGAGCTGGCGGGCCACCAGGCCTGCATGCGTGTCTCCCTGACGTTGTCCCAGGACCTCACACGTTGTGTTTGAACTCCCGCAGGCCCATCTCGGACTTCCTAGACGAGAAGGCCGTGCAGGGCCTGAAGCAGATCCACCAGCAGGTCAGTGTGCAGCCTCTGGGGCGCCCCTCTTCTAGGTCTCCTGGTACCTGGGGCCTGCCTGCCCCCAAGCGAAGCCCCGAGGGTCAGTCCTGGGGCTGTGGTGCAAACCCTTGGGGTGAGCTTGGGCTCTTCTGTGTGGCCAGGTGTCCTCCGCTGGACACTGCACAGCACCCGCCTCTCATCTAGTCCTGCTGTGCAGCCTGGCCACCCTCCTCGCTCGGGCGCGTCCTCACGCAACGGCGGGTGGGCAGCGGCACACAGAACAAGCACGAAGGCCTTGCACCCCCAGCTGTGCCTCCATGGTGGGGAACCCCGAGTCTGAAGTCACACCCAGGGTTTGTGTGTGCACTTCTCTGGGGAGGAGGTGTGTGCATTTTTCTGGGTTTTTGAGATTCTCAAAGGCTTCTGTGAGTCAAAATTGGTGAAGTATGAACTGTAGGTCTTAATGTTATAGGATAACCTGGAAGTCACTCTCGAGATGTTAAACGGCTTTACTGTTTGTTGTTCTGAGTAGAGTTTTGTTTTCTTTAAGATTTAGCTCTTTATGTAATAATTCACCATTTTGACGTCTTTCCCTCCTCATCCTCTTGGTGCCGTTAACTTTCTTTTCCATTTTGGCAAAACCGTACCATCTGTTTAGGTGCATTTCTCACCTTTAGAGTGGAGTCTGGTGCTCACCTGACACTGTCAAGCCGGGCTGACGCCGTGTAACGCAGGAGGCGGTTCAGTGCGGGGACCGTCCCCCGTCCTCGGCTTCCTTTTTCTGTAGAGCCTGGGTAATAGTGGGACCTACTTGCTTGAGTTTCTGTGAGAATTAAAGAATGCATTCGAGAGTTGAGTGGAGTTGCTGGCGCAGCATGAACATTCAGTGAGTGGTGGCTGGGATGGTAGTTAGTGGTGATGCTGTGAATGGCTTCTCTGAGTTCCTTGCAAGGAGAAGGACCGTTAGGGTTAGTTTACTGCCTGAGGGGCTGTCGGGGGGGCAGGTCCGGGTATCCAGGCCCCCCCTCGCTGGCTGGCAACCCTCTTCCTCCCCTCTCTGACCCCTGGTTTCTCTTCCAGGTGAGGGAAGGAGGGATCTGGGCTGTTGTGAGGATTAAATGTGGTAATGCACGGTGGGTCTTAGTGAGGGAGGGGCTTGTTAGTGAGGTGCTCTTGGAGAGTGGAGGGGCTCCATCAGCCCCTCCTGGGAAACGCCCACCTGTGTGTTTCTTTTTGTTATCCTTTTGATGCTTGTTATATACCTGCTGTGTTATTTTTTAAATCCTAGTAATTTAAATAACTAAGTAACTTTCAATTCTTTATTTTTAGCTTTATGATCGTCAGTTATACAGGTAAGCTTTACACACCTGAAGTTTTATGTTTTGTGAAGAAAATATTGGGCCCCTAGTCATGGGTGTCTCCCGAGTCGTCCTGGCCAAGTTGCCTGTGCTTGTTCTATTTGAGGGGGTGAAGAGCCATGAAAGCCTGGTTGGATTCTGAGCTTCACTGACGACGTGGTGAGAAGCTTGCTCGTTTGACTGTGGAGTCTCACGGGGCTGGTGGCTATGGACAGTCCACCTGCAGCAGCGGCACCGCCTGGATCTGCCTTCTGCCCTTTGCAGTGGGTCTTCTCTGCCCTGGAGGCTGTGGTCTGCCCTCTGAATGTCGTGCGGATAGAACCAACCTGTGGAGCCTTGGGGTCTGGTCTTTGTCACCGAGCGTGCTGTTTCTGAGATTCACCGTGTGGTTGGCGTACGGTGGTGTGTTCTTCTGTAGTGCTGTGTGGTGGTCTGTGGCGTGTGTGCTTGGTGTGTTTATCCGCTCGCCAGGTGATGGGCATCTGGGTTGTTCCAGCTTTTGGCTTCTTCGGGATAAAGCTTGTGTGAACATTGGCGTACGAGTCTTAGTGTGGACGTGTTGCTGGGTCATGCGGTGCAGTGTGTCTAAGGTGTCCTCATCAGCGCTGGGGTGGGGCTGATCCTTGGGTGTGGGGTAGCTCATCACCTCTTTAGTTTGCATACCTGGGGCCTGGTGACCTTGACACCTCCTGTGTGGACTGGCTGTCCTCCCTCTTCTGTGAAGTGACTGTTCAGATCTTTTGCTCATAAAAAAAATCTCATGCTCTGTAGTCTTCTTACTAAGCTGTCGGCACTCTTGTCATGTTCTGGACACGAGCTCTTTGTAGACAGGTGATTTGCCAGAACTTTTTCCCGGACTGTGGCTTGCATCTCGTTTTTCTTGTGTTTTAATGTAACACGGTGCAGGGCAGTGGATGTCAGCCTGTTCTTGTTTGACGTGTTCTCATTTTGGCCGCTCTGCCTGCCTCCAGCTTTCCTGGCAGCCCAGGGCCTGCCGTGACCTCCCCGCCCAGGGTGGCTGGGGCCACACGGGGGCTTCTCTCAGAGGTTGCTCAGGTGACCTCACAGTTAGCTGGAATCACCCTCTGCTGATTTGGATCTGGTCTCAGTCGGTGCTTATAATTTAAACTTGATCTTCTTTAAGCCTGCGTCCCCTGCCTTACTTCAGAATCCCTTTTCGGGATGAGTCTGCCCGTGGTCAGTTTGCTCACTGATGGTCAGACCTGGCCACCTCTCGGACCTCCTTGCGACCAAGTGGGCGCGTAGGTGCGAGCGGCTCCTCTGCATCCTGCAGTGCCTCCAGGATGTGGACCACGTCTGTGTCAGGACCCTCCGTGTTCTCCGTGGTCTCTGTGGTCTCCGTGATTGGTGTGGAGACGGGCCGAGGTCTCAGGGCTTTTTGGTGGTGTCTGTTCCCTGTTTAACTGTCCTTCCCTTAGGGGCATCCTGCAGGTGATAAACTCTGCTGAGTGAGTCTCCTCCTGGGTGGGTGAGGCCTGGTGTAGACCTGAACCAATGGGCATGGCTCTGCCTCCCGGTTCCTGCTTCCTGGATGGAGGCCTGGAGGGGGTTCCCATGGGGAGGCCCGTGGGCTGCTCTTGGCTGTTCCACTGATGCTGCTGCTTTTCATCTGTTTTAACAGAAAGAAAGGAGCGACTCACTTCCCCTTACATAAAAACATGTTCATTTGTTTCTGGCGAAATGGCTTGAACTCCACGGGACTAACCAAGGATGAGGCAGGCAGTGAGCTGTGTGTGGAGGCCACCGACCACCCCAGGGCAGTTGTGCTTATGTTGTGTGCGTGTGCGGCTTTCTTTGGAGCTGAAGGCTTCTGATGAAATCCGTTAGCATCTTACAAATTCCAAATGCACATCTGCTCTTTGCCTTTGAATTTTCTTTTCTAGTGATAAATCTCAAAAATAAATAGAAAATAACCCCATTCAGTGAGGCCAGTGTAGGAAGGTAATGCATGTGGCCTCTGGTGCAACAGAGGCCCTCTGGGTGGGACGGGCCTGGGTGCCTCAGCAGTGTTTGTTCACGAAGTGTGACTCCCACACAGGTCTTGGCCAGAGGCCCTGGCAGTGACCACAGAAGGGGGGGGTCACATGGCCCCACAGGACCAGGCCAGAAGGCTCTTGCCGGGGCTTGAATGCGAGGTGTCCAGTCCTTCTGACCTTGTAGATCCAGCTTAGCCCCATTATTTCCTTGGACTATTTTCTTATTGTGAGTTTGGGGGTCCTCAAGACCACCTTCAGGCTCAGTGGCTTGCTGGTGGAAGGACTCAGAACTCAGCAGAGCCATTATGCTTGTGGTTATGGCTTATTGCAGCAAAAGGATACAGATTAAAATCAGCAACATAAAAGGCCCTCAGGACAGAGTCCAGGATAGGCCAGGCACCAGCTTCCTGGGTCCCTTCCCTGAGGAGTCACGCTGAATCCTCCCTGTGGCCACATGCACAGCTACTGCCACTCAGGGAGGGTCTCCACCACCCCCACCCCCCCTCCCCCCGCCTCCAGGCCTTGGCATCCAGGGTTTCCATTGGGTTGAGCTGATTCCCTGTGACCTGAGGCCTCACCATAGATGGCACCAGCGTAGACCTTCCAGCAGGGCCCCCGGCCCAGATAAACAGAGGATCCTGTCCGGCAGAACCTTCTAGGGGCTGGGAGGTGACCTCCCACATCTGGGACAGAGCGCCAGACCCACCCTTCCTTGGCCCTCACCTCCAGGAAGCGGCCTTGGCTGTGGAAATAAATCCTCTGTCCTTGAAGGGACCCCTTAGGTCTGCCTAGTGCTAGAGTCGTGCGTCCCATGTGCCCTGCAGATCCCTCTGCACCGGCAAAAGGATTGGAGCATCCCGTAGGTTCTGAGAGGCTGATGGGGCTGCCCCGTGACACCCTGGGGTGGTCAGTGCTGGCTGGCCGTGTGGGATTGTGCTGGGAGGACCTCTGTGTGCGGTGAGAGCTCTGAGCACTCGCTGTGTCCAGCAGGTTGGAAGGAAAATTCCCTGTTGGGGAGGGGCAGGAGGGTGAGGACTCCTGGCCAGGCCGCCTGGTGCTCCTGTCTCACTGGGAATGCCTGAACTCTCAAACCCAGCAAGTGCTTCCCATCAGCAGGCCTGGAGTGCTCTGGGGAGCCCTCGTTGAATTTCCTGTGACACTTGAGTTCATGGCAGCCTCATTGCTTGTGATGGCCGCCTCCCAGTCCCTGCATGTCACCTGGCAGTGTCAGGCCCTCCTGCAGGAGTGGTGACAGGCCTTCCTTTGCAGAACAGAAGCGTGAAAATCTTAATCTTAAAGAAATGTGAACTGTGGGTAAGTGGAAACGGCAGCTCACGTAGTCGAGGGAGATGGATCTTGATCTTGGAGGGAAATGTGAGGTGCATGTGGGATTTGTACCAGCCCCATGCTCTGACCCCCTGGAGGGTGTGCTCCTGCCCCTCTGTGAGTGAGCAGTCAGCCCTTGGGAGGCCGCCTGGTGTCCTGGGAGCTGTGGCTGTGCGGCCCCAGGGGTGCCCGGGCCCCTTGGTCTCTTTGGGGCCTCCAGTTGCTTTCTCAGCGATCTGAATGACGTTGGGAACTGTGTTCTCTTTGGCAGACTGTGCTCGGAAGTCTTCCTGGGAAAGGGCATAGCAAGGATTGATTTTCTGTAACCCCCAGCATTTTATCTTGAGGGATTATGGGTCTAAATAAAATTAGTGCAGTGAATACCTGTTCACCTTTCCCCCATTATTAATAACATTTTGACTGTTTATTTTATCTCAGCTAGTGTGTGTGTGTCTCTCTCTTTATATGTGTATCATTTCTCTTTATGGAAAGTAAGTTGCGGGCATGTTGCTTCCTCTTTAAAACTTGAGAAAGCATCAGGGAAGAGCAGAGACTTTGTCCTGTGTAACCATGTACAACCAGTGTCCCCACCACACCCAGGAGAGTCGGTGTGACCTCAGTGACTTGTGAGCGCAGGTTCCTTCAGGTCATCTTCAAATGCTCTCTGTAGCCTTTCCCCTTTGAACTAGGACCTGCTCAAGTTCATGTACTGTGTTTGGTGTTATTCAGTCCCCTCCGTTTTTGTTTTTCATGATACAGTCTCTTTTTAAGAGTTCAGGCCGGTTGTGTTGTGTAACATTCCACATTGTGGGTTTGCTGGGTTGTTCCCTGATGGTTGGACCTGGCTTACCCATGGCATGGCTGGCGTGGACCCTGGTGTTGCCTGTGAAGGGGCTGTGCCATTGCACTTGTCCCCTAGTAGAGACGCTGAGTTGATCCCTGGGTTCAGGGATGACCTCCAGAAGGTCAGACATGCCCGTGAGTGGGGTGTGTCCCCTTGCAGCTGGCAGCTGACCTGAGGCGGTGGCTTCGAGATGTGTGGATCCCCGGTGTCCAGTGCCTGCCTGCCTGGCCTGAATCAGTCGTCGCTCTGTGGCCTGCCAGAGGGTGACTGGCTGATCCCCTCGTTCGCTTTCCGATTTGTCTGGCGAGAGCAGCGTCGCTCCCCACTCCCACCCTGCTCTCTCTTTCTAATGTATCACTATAGACTCACGGGTCCTCCCCGCCCCCCAGTACGTTGTAATCCAGGAACATCATTGTTATTCTTTGTGTTGCTCAAGCTGTCCCGTATTTGACCCACAGGAGCCTGTTTAAATGAACTCCTCTGTCATTTTCACATGATTCACTTAGTCTTTGAGCAATATCTTTTTAAACCTCTTTGTTTCTATTAATTTGCTTTCTGTTCCTGTCTTCATTGATTGCACTCAGTGCAGTTTTTATTTTCAGATCTGTGTTTTTTATTTCTTGAGGTTCCATTCGTGTCTTCCTCATGCCTCAGTCTCTCTCCTTCTCTCCTTGGACATGTGCAGAAACTAAGAGCTGTTCTGACCCTGCGAGTTCATTCCGTCGTCTTGGGTGCTTCTGGGTCTGGTTGTGTGGACTGGTTTTCTTGGAGCTGTGGGTCGTGCTTTCCTGGTAGTTCTGTTGGGTGCCAGGCTTTGTGGTATTTTTGTCGCTGGGCACCGGCTGCTGCTTTCTGGTGGTGTTTGGTTGGTGGGATTGGTTGAATCCTTTCAAGCCCTGTTCTGAAGGCCTGACGGGGCCAGCACAGTCTGACCGGCTGCCGAGGCAGCCCTTCTGCTGACGCCTCGTGCGTGACCAGGCCTGTGCTCTGGCTCACGGGGGCTTCCTCCTGCCCGTATGGGTTCCTGCAAGTCCCCTGCCTTCTCCTTAGGAGCATTTCTCTCCTCTCAGGCTCAGGTAGTTTCTTTTCTCGCATATGCAGCTCGAGGTCAGCGCTGTCTGGGCTGCTCCCCAGCCCCTCAGATTTCAGCCGCCTCGGCCTCCCCACCTTCCAGCTCAACCTCTTGACTCCGCAGGACAGGCGGCTCTGCTGGGCTTCACGGCTATGCCTTGGGCTCTGGGACTTGGCTGCTCCCTCCCTCCTCCCAAGACCTCTGTTTTTCGGCATCTGAACCTTTGTTTATTTCATCCAGTTTTCTATTTATTTAAGGCAGGAGGGCAAACTCGAATCCTGTTCCTCTACCTGGGCCAGGAAGCAGTCTCATAAACTTCCTCCCTTCTCCCTGGAGTGTTTCTTGGATTCACGTCCACCAGTTTCCCGTTGTCAGCGTCCGGGGTCAGTCAGGGTCCAGACGGGCAGCATTTCCTCTCCCCAGTCCTGCTGGATGATGATGTCTTTCTAGTGCCTTAAGTTCCTTTAGTTTTTACAAAGTAAGAGTTGAACAGTATTTGGGATTTGTTATATGTGATTGTGTGATGTGATTAGTACCAGTGATTAGAGTCTCCAGTAAAAACTGAAAATCGTCTAGAAGGCGGTCACAGCACGTATCTTCATAAAAAGTAGTTCATACTTCCAACAACAAATGCAGCTATTTAACATCATAATACTTTTTGGAGCCTGAAGTTACATTTGTTTCTTGGTGAGGATATTTTATGTTGTTTTGTGTAACAGGAGGTTTAACCTTGAATGTTTTCATTACTTTTCAGGGGTCTGGGAGGAGAACTCATGAGACAAGCAGGTAGGTCTGAGCCACGGAGGCTGCAGATGTTGGGTTGTGATCCTTTTTTCCCACCATTGAGGAAAGACAAAAAGTCCTAAGGGCATTTACTTCATTGCTTTCAACACTGGGAAGTTCCCTGATGGGCCCCTTTGCAGGGACAAGTGGCGGGGTACCTGGCCTGCACACGGTAACCCCGGGGCTACTTGCCCAGCCCACTGCTTCTCCTGTGTGTGTGCACTCGAGGCTCTAATTTTCAGCTTCTGTGGGTTTTTTTTTTTTTTTTTTTTTTTTTTTTTTTTTGCGGTACACGGGCTTCTCACTGTTGTGGCCTCTCCCGTTGCGGAGCACAGGCTCCGGACACGCAGGCTCAGCGGCCATGGCTTACGGGCCCAGCCGTTCCACGGCATGAACCCGTGTCCCCTGCATCGGCAGGCGGACTCTCAACCACTGTGCCACCAGGAAAGCCCAGCTTCTGTGGGTTTTGATATATTTTAGTAGCCACGGGGCTGCTGGTGGCTGGGGTGGGATGGGTGAGAAGGGGATGATAAAGTTAGGGATTTCACATGTGGCCATCTTTCCCTCTTCAATACAATATTTAAATGTAACTGTAGAGCAAAGAACAGTTTTTAAGATTATATTTAAATGTTTGCAGGGAACTCAAGAGATGCCAACATGTAAATATCTAGATTTCTTGAAGCCTTTTCAGCTAAACCTACTAGAAAACCCAGGACTCCGTGCTTAATCAGGCGCTGGGTCAGTCCTGGCCCCGTGGTGGGCCAGGGTCCAGGAGAGCCCCTCACCCAGGGAGGGGGAGGGCGGGTGGGGGTCAGTTGGTGTCGATGTGACAGACGTGCCGTCAGCATTCTGGGGTTGCAGGGGGTGACCACAGAACATGTCTGCTTGGCCAGGGACGCGGGCTGGTTGGCACGCCAGAGGGCAGGTGGGGTAGCACCTGCAGTCCTGACTGTGCCTGCCCGGCCCCCTCCCGCCAGGCTGCAGTCATGTGTTGGGATCAGCCCGAGCTCGTGAGTACTCGGTGGAGTCCCCTGGCCTTATCTTCTGGGCCCTTTGGTGCATGTGGTTGTGTGTTTCCGTCCTGGGACTCGTGTCCCCTTCTGGAGCATTCCACTCTGCCAGTTCCCACTGTTCCTTTTTGATCTTCTTCCCGTGCGCCCCTGCCTCTCCCCTCTGCCCCTCCAAGAGTTCATGTCTGCCAGTAGCCACTTGTCCCTGGGAAGGGGTTTACAGGGTCCCTTACTGCTCTCGGTTGTCCCAAATCCTCTTCCTCACAAAGAACTGCTGGCTTTCTTCTTCTGCCCCAGTCCTTGCCTGACTGGGATTCTCAGTTTTGTTAGGAGTAGAGGTGGTGTGCAGATCCTCACAGGCGCTGCAGAGACAGCCTTGCTGAGCTTCCGGACACTCCCTGTACTCAGACCTTGGCTGGTCTGCAGGCCAGGAAGGCGGTGCCTGGCCAGGCTCTGCTGCAACCCAGCTGCAAGGCCCTCCCCACGGCCCCCCACCACCCGGAGCTCCTGCTCTGATCTTCGTGCCCAGCCTGTGCATATTCAGGGCCCAGTGGCCACGGTGACTTCATGCAGGTCTGGCACGTCACACCTCCGTCCAAGGAGGAGCGGCGTGGCGAGTGGAGTCCCGAGGGAAGGGATGGCCCTGGCCGGTGGGAGGGTGTTGGGGTTCAGAGTGGCCACCAAGCTGGAGAGTGCTGGGCCTCTGGGTGGCCAGGTAGTTCCTTTGTCAGGGGGCAGGGCGTGTGTGGGGTGAGGCCTGGGTAGGACCGAGTACGGGAGCCAAGGGTGCAGTGAGGGCGTGTGGGCAGGGTCTCCCCCAGCCACAGCTGTCGCAGAGCTCCTGACCGTACCGTGGCCTGGCAGCGCACTGTCTGCCCAGGACTGCTCCACATGTCTTGAGTCAGACCACACAGGAGATGCATTCCCACCTGAATGTGGGAAGAAGTCCTGGGCTCCTAGGAGCAGCGTGAGAGGCAGTGTCATTAACAGGCCAGTCCGCCGTGCACAGGCTTCTTGTCTCTGCCACTGGGGACCGACCGGTATTTGTGACTTGACGGCAGACAGGAGTGGTGCTGCCGGGTCCAGAACACAAGAGGCCCGACCAGGGCCACGTGTGTGGGTCTGTGTGTGGGCGCACAGACCTTTGAGGGGCAAGCCAGGGATGCAGGGTGACTCCAGCAGTGCAGACGACGGGGCCCCTCAGCAAGAAGGGGAAACGAAGCCGGAACGACTTCACGGGAAGCCAGACATGTCAGGAGAGCAGGGGTTGGCTGAGTCAATGAGCTTGAGGACTCACTGTGCACTGCCCAGGTTGTGAGCAGAGATACCTGGGGCTGCCCTCCTGGACCCACGGATGTCAGAGCCAAGGCCACCTCGGGTGCAGAAGGAGGAACTGGGACGGGAGGCAGTGGGTGGGGAGCTGAACAGAGGTCCCTTCTAAAAGCGGTCCAGATGCTCGATTCTGGACGAGACCTGCGGGGCCTTGTGTCCCGGTTCATTACTGTCGAGTAAGGCACAGGCTTCCCTAAGGTGTCTTCAAGGGATGTAGTTTGCTTTTGGTGATTCTCTTTATGAATGTGAGGAGGGAAGCACAGACATGTTGTAGAAATCCACAAAATGGCACTAGGAAAGCCTGATTTCAGTTCCCGAGATGATTCCTAGTGGAACTGGCCAGTCTCAAGGATCTGAGAGGCCTCACCTTGTTTACGGATGGACTGCTGGTGATTCTGTGCAGGAACCCCCGTGCGAGTCCCCGACCACATGCACGCCTTGCTGAGGTCTGGGGCGTGAGTGGACGGGAAGGCCCGAGCCTGGTGCACGGGGCCAGCTGACCTCCTGATATTCTGGCCACTACACCGACCCGACCCGGAGGGACCCGCCTGAGGCCCGCGTCTCTCGCCTCCTGCCTGCCCTCGGGGACTTCTCTGCTGGGAGGTTCGTTTCCTCCGTGTCAGCTCAGTGTTCTCATGGGTTTGACGGGTGTCGCTTGGGGCATGGACTCTGGAAACATGAGCTGGTTTCTGCCGGCTGACACTCAGACTCTGAGTCGCTCCCCTGCGTGTCATCGACAGCTCGTAATCGTTTCTGGGTTTAGGGGCTTGGCCTGGGGTGGGGTGCAGGGCGTCTGTTTTTGTGTTGAAGCAGTGACTTTGCACAGAAACCATTGCTCGCAGTGAAGAGGAGATAAAAAGATCACCCGTCATCCCAGCAGTTGGGGACAGCCACTGTTTCAGGGATTCCTTCAAGGTGGTTGTTCCTTCCTTATCAGTTCATGTCTCAGGAAGTTGGGGTCTTGTTGCATGTAGCCTCCCACGCCAGCTGGGTGAGCTGCTCAGGGCTGCAGAGTACTGCGGCTGCGTCGCCCCGCCATCCGTCACAAACATCGTCAGAGCTTGGGAGAACTGCCTTCTTAGGACAGGGAGCGAGTGCCAGAATGGATGTGCACTCCTGAGCCGTTCCTGGGCCGCTGCCGCGTGCTTCCCAGAGTGTGCCGCCAGCCCGGCAGACAGACAGAAGGGGAGGATCAGGGACTGGCCACCTCGTGCTACTTCTTGGGGACGGCGCTGGGAAGATTTGAGGCTGAGTGGCCACTCCCCGCACATCCTCAGCTGTGTCTTATTGGCTGTTGAACCCATCTGTTGAATTCTTAATTCTTGTGTGTCTGTCTTTCATAATTTCTATTTATCTTTCATAGTATCTGTATCCTTGTCATGGTTTTCAGTCATTTCTTTCACCTCTTTGAACACGATAAGCACAGTTTATGATCTGTCTCTAAAAAATACCATCACCTAGTCCTTCTGTGGTTCTGTTTGTAAAGGCCTGGATGTTGGGTATGAAAAATTACAGCAGTACTTTGAGGCCTAGAAACGTCTCCTCTCCCAGAGAGCCTTTACCTTTGCTTCTGGCCAGACGTGGGGGATTCAGTGCTGGGCTTCAGCGAGCTGACCCAAACTTTACACTTCTAGGGTGTGGTTCTTTGGATTCAAACCCCCCTAGAAGGCCTGGACTCCCAGGTTTGTACCACCACCACCCCTTTGAGGCTCCTAGACGCCGTGGTCATCGTCCTGGATTTTAGTGCCTCCTCCGGGGCCCCCGATACAGGTCAAGGAGAAGCTGCTCTCCTCACTGGGTGGCTCAGCAGTGACTCTGAGCACTTACTGTTTGATTTTAATTTTGTCCAGTGTTTTAAGAACGTCTAAGCTGTGGGGTGGTCTATATTACCTAGTGTGTTCGTTTTTTCAACCTTTTATTTTGAAATAATTGTCAACTCACAGGAAGTTATAAAGTCGGTACATAGAGCTCTTTGCTGCTTTCACCAGCCTCCCCCGGTGACAGCATCTTAGGGTATCACATCAAAGCCGTGAAGTCAACGTTGGCGTCCTCCCCACTAAACAGACAAAAGACCCCGCTTGGCCTTCAGCAGTTTTCACGTGTGTCTGGGTTTCTGCAGCTGCGCTCACAGGAGTCCAGCCAGCACCGGTGGGGGTGCAGGACTGTCCCCTGCGAGGCCTCCCGCTGCCCCTGCTTCGTGCCCTCCCTGTCCCTCGGGCAGCCACTGATCTCTGCTTGCCCCTGTACTTTGCCATTTCAAGCACGTTGTGTAGATGGAGTCTCATGGTGTCCCCTTTTGGAGGCTGACTTCGTCCATAAGTGTAATGGCCCTGAGACCCATGCAGACAGTTCTTGTGCTCATAGGTTGTCTTTCTTGTCTCCTTGTCTGGTTGCATCAGAGTTTGTTTTAACCCTTTGCCCATTTGGGCCGATTCCAGCGTTTGCTACTGTGAATAAGGCTGCCAAGAACGTTTGCATACAGGTTTTTGTGTGAACATAACTTTTCATTTCTCGGGGATAAATGCCCAAGAGTTTCACTGCTGAGTCATATGGTTAAGTATATGTTTCCTTTTGTGAGAGACTGCCAGACTCTTTCCAGAGTGTCTGCACCATTTTATGTTCCCACCAGCGATGTGTGAGAGAGTTCCAGTTTCTCCACATTGTCACCAGCACTCGGTATTGTCACTGTTTTTAACCTTGGCGGTCTTAGTAGACTTGTGGTGATATTTCATTGTGGGTTTAATTTCATTTTCTTAACGGGTGGTGATGCTGAACATCTTCTCACGTGCTGTTTTTTTCTTTTTTTTTAACTTGATAAAATAAAGTACATTTAAAGTTCACATGCAGGGAGAATATCCAAGAAAATTATTTTTAATAATAATGAGGCTTGGCTTCTCCAGTCCCTAAGATGTCCTGTGAACTGCTCTGTTCAAAGCAGAATGGCATTTCTTAGGAGCAGGCGAATAGGTTGGCAAAATGGAAGAGAGAATCGGAAGTAAAAGCATATGTGGGATTTGACGTGTGACAAAGAAGACGTGTTTCCAGCCTCGGTGAAGAGGGCAGTTTATCGAGTGGATGATGATGTCACCAGGGGCCATGTGGAAGAAAACAAAACTGTGTCCCTACTGCACACATATACAAAACTAAACTTCTGATGAACAGAAACTTAACTGATTAACTAAAAACTTCAATATAAAAAAATATAATTTAAAAAACTTTGAAGAAATTTTAGGAGACATTAGAGGATCACGTTGGTCCTTAAAAAAACTTCCTAATTTGGAAGTTTTCAAATCTACACGAAGCAAAGAGAAATAGAGTAATGGGTCCCATGTATCGGGCCCCCAGCCCCAGTGAGCATCCATACTTGCTCCTCTTGTTTTATCTGTTCCCTCAGCATATTCCTACCGATCCCAACCCCAGAATTAGAAAGCAGATGCAGACACTGTGCTGTAGTAACACTGTACTGGTTAGTTCTAACCGGTAAACACTTTTTTTTGTTTTTTAAATTTGTTTCGTTTTGTTTTTGGCTCTTGGCACATAACCACCTAACAGAATTAACAGTAGTTCTGCAGCTAGAAAAGAGCAACAGAAAATAGTTTGTTTAAATGAATATTAAAAGCTTTCGTATGGCGGAATAGACCATGTATAAAATTAGTAGACAAAACATAGATTTAGAGGTACAGCAGTTGAAAGGTGAAGTTGTTATTTATAGGCTGCAAAGACTTTTAAAATTGCCAATAGAAGATAAGCAATCCAGCTGAGAATTGGGCCATGCAGGTAAGTGGACACGTCACCTGAGCGTAGACCCAGATGGGCTCTGAGTTGGTGATGGGTGCCCAGGCTCGTCTGGTCACTGGGGAGATGCTGATTAGCTCCACGAGGTGGAAGTGTCTCCTCGGATCACGTTGGCTATGTCAGGGCTTGGTGGCCCTGCTGCCGACGGGGTCCTCGCTCTGGAGTGTGCCTTGTTACAGTCTTTTCAGGCTGCTGTGGGCGGTGTCTCTTATGATTAGAAATGTGCAGTCTTCTGCCCTGCAGGGCCACTCCTGGGACTCTGCACCCAAAAAACGTGTAAGGGTGATGGGCAACCTGATGGGCAGACAGGCAGTCTGTGTGCCGACAGGGATGTGTGTGGCCACCTTGTTTGAAGTGATGAAAACCGGAAGGAGAGCTTAGCCCGTCAGGAAATACTGAATAAATTGTTTCACAGCCATAGTGTGGGATGTTACCTGTCTACTAAAGAGCGTGGGCTCTCCAGCGGTTGGTTATGTCGTTAGAGAAAAAGAGCAGTTTGGCGGCAGGAGCCGTGTGCGAGGGCCTGTGTCCGTCCTGATTCTGCTGGAACCTCCCGCCTCTGGCCCCCGGGCCCCCTCGTGCTGGGTAGGGCCACGTTTGTGGACACAGGTAGTGTGAGTCAGGAGCTGTGAGGAGGAGGGATGGTGTCACTCTGTCGGGAGCCTTCCATGCTCACGCAGACTCTGCAGAGCTGGCTTCCTCACGAGCCTAGCAGCATTTCAGATGACGGCCGCCACCTGTCCCTGGGGTCCCTGGGTGACAGTGACAGGCACCCCTGTTGATGCGTGACAGATGTACAGCATGAGCGGGGGAGCCTTTGTTGCCACGGACGCTGAGCTTGAGGCTTTGTTGCTGCAGCGTCACCCAGCCCAGCCTGGCCGTGTGGGGTGTCGGTGGCCTGTGACCTTCTGAGCATGGAGGGAGGTGCAGGAGCCATGCTCCAGCTCAGCTTAGTCTCAGGGTCAGGTGGGAGCTCGGTGACAGAGAAGGAGTGGGGGCACAGAGCCGACAGGGAGGTGTGCCTGTGCCCTCTCGGCCTGTGAGGGTCCATGGGGGCACCCCCAAAATGCATGGTCCCCACAATGTCAATGGTAGTTTTCGATTTTATTTTTCTGTAGTGTTAGATTTTTTTCAGCAAATGGAAATTACTCAGTAGGAAGAAACCACTATGCTGTTTCTACTTTAGTGACAAAGGTGGGAGTGCAGAGGCCGCCCTCTTGTGTCGTGAGTGGGCAGCGTGAGGAGTTGTGCGGTCACACGGGCTGGGGCACATGGCCTGTCAGCAGGTGTCGGCGGGTGCCGGGTGGTGCGTCGGGCAGGTCAGGTCATTGAAGTAGTCCCCATGGTGGAGCCCCCTTGGTGGCGGGACCATCACAGTGAGGCTGCCAGATGGAAGCTCAGGCATCCTTGCAGTCATGGCCAGTCAGTAGCTATACTGGCCATGTTCCCACCCACAGAAGTGGTAGTTCAGTTATAAACACGGACACTACATTATTCACAGCGGTGGGGAATTTACCAGAGCTTTGAGTACCGCAGCTCATCTGGGGACCACCCTATGGGGATGATAAATGTTACCTCCTCTGACCCCGTCCTTACCCTGGTGCTGACCTGAGACTGGGGCATCTCCTTTGTCTTTGGAGCCCCTGTGCCCCAGGAGAACCTGCTTCTCTGTGGTCCTCACTGGGCAGGTGCCTGCAGTTCAGCCACAGCTCCTGGTAACCTGTGGGTGTTGATGGCCCAGCAGCCAAGTCCTCTGCATTGAGTCATCATTGGGGATTCGTATGGGGGTCAAACCTGCAGCCTCCATATAGCACTCCCCCGACTGGGTGGGGCTCCCTGAGGGCACCCGCTTGATGCTGCTCCTTGTGGGTCTTGGAGCTGCCCCTGAGCCTGGGCCAGGTCTGGGGCTGAGGCCATTCTGAGGGCTTGCTTCCCGACACCAGCACCAAGGCATAGGGTGGGGGATGTGGGGGGTGGTGGTGTTGCAGCTCTGGGCTCAGGTGCAGCAGGGTAGGTGCTGTGATGGGCATTTACGGGGAAGTGACATTGTGTTCGTCCTTTTTCTTCCTAGTGTGCATTTTAATAGAAAACTTGTCCCTTTCCAAAATGCCCTTCAGAGGTGACGCTGTGATCGGTAAGTGCCTCTCTTCTCCAGTGACTCACATTGTGGCCTTTTCTTCCAGAACTACTTCAGCTTAAAAAGTGAAGACCAACCTGTTAGGGTGGACGGGAAAGTTCCATCCTGTTAGAATCCTTGTTTTGAAGTTGCTGTAAGAACCCATTGTAAATAGTGAGCATCCACCACACTCTCTCCACAGAAACAGAGACTCTCCCTTCTCTTCCAAGGGGTCAAGCTCCTTCCTCAGAGCTGCTGACTGGGGCTCTGCCTGTCACGGCCGTGCCCAGCACCCGGCATTCTCGGCTGTTCCTCTCCCAGATGGGTGGTGCAAGCCTGAGGGGCACTCTCTCGCAGGACGAGGGGAGGGCCAGCAGTTGCCACAGCTCTCCCTGGGGGTGGCGGCCAGGCCCCTGTGCGGGTCTGGGAGCCTCTCCACATTCCATGGCACCTGGCCACAGAGAGGCAGTAAGAAAAGCCTCAGGGTCACCTCCACCACTGGGCTGTCCTGGCGCTTTGGTCTGCAGCCTCAGAAGTTCTGTAACTTAAAAAAAAATTGAATAGATTTAGTGTTTGTTCCCAAGTATTGGATCGAATTGAATTGAATGTTTGGGTTTTTATTGGTGGGGGTCTGGAGGGATTGTTCGGGGGAGAGGTACAGGAAAAGACCACCTGAAACCTGAAGGTGTGATAAAAGAACAAAAACTTCCCCACATGACAGTTTTCACATTTCAACAGCAGAAAGAAGACTTTCCCCCTTTAGGTGGGGAGGGCGAGGGCCTTTAGAATTTTGTTAGATCTGGAGAATGTGTACCTTAGGTTTCCTCCAGGTTCCTCTCAAAGGTCACCATCTACTTTGACTTGAGAGGTAGAAGAAGATCTGTGTGTTGTTGTTTTTAATTTCATACAAATGTTCTTTACCAACTGAATGAATTTGTCTCTTTGACAGATGGTTGGCAGTGGCTGATAAACGACACCTTGAGAAACCTTCACCTCATTTCAAGTCACTCTCGGCAACGGATAAAGGTGTGGGGAGCGAGGGTTTTCTGGCTGTTGCACTGTGTAGAAATAATTACTTATTTTAGTGTTTGTTTCAAAGGGCTGCGTGCATTATGAGTCCCTTTTATAGACCAACATGATTGGTAAATGCCATAATTACATTTGGAATTCTGGGTGATACTGTCTTTGTAATTTATGATCAAGAAAACGAATGCAGCCATTATTTACCAGAATATTTAAATTTTTTATTACTGTTTCTGGCTTTATTAATTATATTTACCTTATAAACATTTTCCCTATACACTCTGTGTCCTGTTGAGTTGTAGAATTTTAGGGTTGGAAGCTCTGTTCGTGATGCTCATGTACTGATGAGCAGACTGCATCCAGAATCATGTCAGCACGTCAGCGTTAGTCATTTCAAGCGAGCAGGAGTGTGTGTGTTTGTGTGTGTCTGTGTGTGTCCCCGTCCCAGTGGCCACTACTGTCCTGCCCCAGGACAGGTGAACTTTGGACTAGCAGCATTGCAACCCCTAACCCTTTGCAGAGATAACAGTCTTGGGTATTGATAATGACTAGGCTTTGATATTGAGGATGAAGGAGTGAAAGTACATATTGGTCTCCCTACAGTTCTCCAGCCTCCTGTGTGTCTCAGCATTTCTGCTGGGTTAATAGAACAAATCTTCAGCCCCCCTCCCTTTTTTAAAGTAACTTTATCATTCTGTAGAATCCAGGTACAGTTTTACTAGTTGAATTTGAGTTCTTCACAATTAGTGCCTTAGAATTTCCTTTTAAAAACATATTCATAGTTGATTCATGCCAGCCGTGATCATGGTTTGGTCTGCTCCTCTGATGTGTATGAGGACATCCCTCCCCCAGCACCTCTGCCGGGGCTCCCTGGTTTGGGGGAGCATCAGGAAGAGCACATGAACCCAGCATTGCCCCTCATTGTCTGTACGATCGAGAAAGGCTTAGATGAGTGACCGTGGAGGCGACAGGAGGGGCCGAGGGTCCTGCGTGCGGTGTGAGCCCCGCACCTGCACTTTGTCCCTCTCGCTGCCCCACCCTCAGATTGGCCCTTCCTCCTCGTGCAGCCCCTCCTGTTCCCAGCACCCATGGACCCCAGCTTCTCTCCAAATGAGGTCTGTACATGGCCCGCCTGGGGGCCTTGCCACGTTGCTTCTGGGTGTTTACCACACTTTTCCTTCATTACTTCTGCTGGGAAAGAATAAAATGCCACGTTTTATTGTTACCTGTTCACATTGGAAGACATGGAATTTGCATTGTATGGAGGAAATAATCATTTTCTCTTCAGTGTATTAGTTGCAGAGAATATTAAAGTTATGACCGTATGTGACTGATGACCAGCAGATGTACTGGAAAGGGTGACGTCATTCAGCCTCTGGGTCTTTCAAACCAAGTCACTGGCCTGGTCGCAGGGCTGCCCGGCTGCTCCTGGGCCGGGAGCCTGCCGCTCACTAACATCTGCTTCGTTTCAGGAGGCGGCTGTGTCGGCCCTGGCCGCCCTCTGCAGCGAGTACTACTCTGGGGAGGCGGACTCCACCGTGCAGGGTGAGTGGGCGCCTGCGCTTGGCCCGCATCCTCCGCGGCTGGGGTGGTGGGTGGTGCCCTGGGTGCCCCTCCCGCTGCAGTGTGGATGGGGCCTGCGGGGGGAGGGAGAGAGCAGGCTCCAGGCCGTGGAGACACCCCCTCCTCCTCAGCCCGTCCCACCCTCGCCTGGCGCCCAGAGGGGCTCTCTGCAGGCCACGCGGGGTCCACTTTCCTGGATGTTACCACTTAACGTGTAGAATCAACTCTTACTTATTTCAGCAGCGTTCGCTTAAATTCTGTTTTTAAGTCAGCTTTCCCCCGTTTTGTGCTTTGGAGGCTCCCGTTACCCTGGGGGAGCTCCCTGTCTCTGTGGAGGCCGCTCTTCCACCCCGTCCCTTGGTGCCCGTCCTTCATTATCGGGTGACTGTTTTCCACACTCGTTTCCCAGGCTCTGTCAGCTCAGAGTCGTCTGCTCTGCTGTCCTGCCGCGTCCTCCTGATTGCTCCTTGGAGTCTGTTCATGTAGCGATTGCTCCGTTGACTTTTCTGTTTCACTGTAGTGTGTTTTAGAATTTCTGTATGGCCCATGGCAGCGCTTTTCTGGCAAGTGTCCTTCACGTGTTAATACGTCTGCTCTTTTCCTCTTCACGGGAACAGTGTCGGTGTAGCTGCCTCACTACACGTCATTGCATCAGTTGGGTTTTCCAGAACCACCTCGAAGCTGGAGTTTATCTCACACATCACATGGTCCTGTCTGTAGGGTCTAGTTCAAGAGTGTTAGTTTTGTATGAAGAAGCTTCATATTCACGTGTTATGTGGCCCCGTAGCTTTCCTTTATACCATTTTATAGAACTTGCACTACAGTTACTTCAAAAGTAAAACACTTTAAAAATTATCGTAAGTGTAGAAGAATCATGAGTGCAATAGTCTAAATCTACTTTCTGTGAATTTTTTCAAAAATAAGAAAATATTTTATAATTTGATCTTCTGAAGACTTTCCAAATTAATGATGTTACACTATGTTCCTTTACGATAGGCAGTTTTACATAAAGAGACAGAATGCACAGTTGGTCTTCTGTATCTGCGGGTTCCACATCCAGAAAGTTCCAAAAAGTAAAATTTGAATTTTCTGTGTAGGCACCTATTTGCATAACATTGACATAATATTTACAGCGATTGACACAGCACTGGCATTGTGTTAAGTATCACACATCACCAAAGATGATTTAAAGCTATGGGAAGTGTGCGTGGGTTATAAGCAAACACTGCGCCATTTTGTAAAAGAGACTTGAGCGTCTGTGGAGTTTGGTTTCCTCGGGGGGTTCTGGAACCAGTCCCCCTTGGATATTGAGGGACTACTGTAATGTTACTTTATATTAAATTGGGATGATCAAGTCATATTTTATTTTCTGCCTAAGAAAAGGGTAACATGTCATGTCACTCTGACTATAAAAACAAAGGACATTCTGAAATTAACATGTTATTGTTAAAACTCAAGTGAGTTGTAGAGAAGGATTTTCATGCTGCTGCCAAAGTGTGTTGTTTTAAGTTCCACCAAAGATATCACCTTAGTGTACGTACAAGTGGAGTTCCAGTTTTTTTTTCCTATCCTAATATATGAGGACGTAAGGTTTTCACATTCACATTACAGAAGTCATGCTTCGTTGAAATGTAAGCAGTGATAACAGGAATCTCTTCGGTTGTGGTAGGTAACAGAGTATAAGGGTGTCTGGCCTTTCTTGACTTTCTGAGCTGCGTTTTCAGAGAACAGATCTGGTTTTTCCACTTCACTTCCTAGAATTCTTGAATCACGCCCCGGACTTTCAGGGCCCTCTTTCCCATTTCTCCCTCTCATAACCTCTGTTCTAGGTACTCTTGCAGTTCCCATGTCGGGCTTTTTTCCGTGTGGGAAGGTCTGTTTTCCCCGCCCTGTGCTCTCACTCAGCCTGGCTGACTGCTCTGCCTGTTTCTGCCCAACCAGCCTTGGGTGTCTTGTGCAGAGCAGTCCCTGCACCCCTGCTGTGTCCGAGCGCTGAGCCCTGGGGGTCCAGCTTGGAACCACGTTTGCTCTCAGTCTTTGAGGAAGTATCCTCATTTCTGAGGAAGGCGTTTGTGTTCTCAGTGAATAAAAAATGAAAATTTGACTGTGTTGACTACCGTTAAACTGTCTTGGCTTTATTTTCCCAGGAGTGAAATCATGTATTAAAATGCTTACGAAAACCTTAAAACCACCCAATAAGTACTCTTTTCTTCAATCTGTTGTGATTTACACCACTTTGAAAATACATCTACTTTAGGAGCCTAAGTAGCTCCTCCCTTCTTCCTTCAGCACCGTTTGCTTGTGTTCTGGAACGTATGTGAAGAGTGTGTCTTGTGGATAATGGACAACAGTGGTCACCTTCTGGTTCCATCTTTTCAGAGGAGCTGGTAAAGCAGTATCTCGCCGAACTTCAGAGCCCCGAGGAGATGGCTCGCTGTGGCTTCGCCCTGGCCTTGGGTGCCCTGCCGGCCTTTGTCCTGAAGGGCCGGCTCCGGCAGGTGAGGCTGGCCTGAGCATGGCGGGGTGTCGTGTGAGACCCAAGCGGGGTTTGTGGGCGGAAGGAATTCCTGAAAGCCAGCACGTGTGTGCACAAGAAAGGGGATGGGAGCACCGGGGGCAGCAGGTGGTCTTTGAGAGCCCAGTTAATGTTCTCACCTGAAGGAGACTCAGGATTGCTGACTCCCAGGCTGGTTAGGGAGCTGCGGCCTCCGTGGAAACACACCTGGCCTTTACTTGTCTGTGGTGCATCATCCAGTGTTTTCTGCGTTAAGAACGAATGTCTCCAGCCATTGTCTGGAAATGCTGGCCTCCCCTGTGGCCGTGGTGAAGGGCGCTGGGTCTCCCACCCCAGGACTCCTCCCTGGGGAGCTGCCCTTTCTCCCCAGCACTGGGCCCTGTGTTTCTGGCATGGCCGGGGGCAGAGGGGTTCTCCCTTGAGCTCCACCATCCTTGGCCTGTCTCCTTTCAGGGGTGATCTATCAACTCTCCTGACACCCCGACTTGGGTCCTGAGCTCCGGGAGAGTGGGTGGCGGAGTCAGACCCTGGAGACCCAGCTGGCCTCAGCCCACCAAACTCTTACGCTTGCGCTCCCCTCTCCCTTAACTCAGACATCAGTCATGGTCCTGCCAGCCCACCTCCCAGATGTCGCTGCTGCCAAGTGCCTGGCGCACACATGCCCCTCACCTGTATCACCTGCCCCTGCCCGGGACACCTTAGGATCTGAGGCACTAGACCAACTTACGTACCGAGAGCGGGGACAGACCATCCAAAGCCTGCTCTGGGGCTTATCTGTTTGAAGCACCTGGCTTTTAGAACTGGACTGTCCCTGGGAGAAGTAACTGGTGGAGATGTGAGAAGCCAGGTGCTCTGTGTGCACTGTGCTTCAGCTCCAAGCCGGGGGCAGAAGGGGATGCTGGCCACGAGTGCAGGGTCTTGCCCCTGAGGAGGAGGCAGATCTGCAGAGGCTGCCTGGGTGCCAGGGGGTGGGGTGGGGGTGGGAGCCCAGCAGTGGGAAGGGTTGGAGGCAACCCCCTCTCCCCGCACCGTGTGTTCTTTGGGGCGCATGGCCCACCCGGACGGCCACCGGCCGCGCTGTGCTGCATTCTGGGAGCAGCAGGGCACCAGGCCAGGTCTCCACTTGCATGAAAAGTACATTCATCTTGAGGCTAACAGTTCCGTTGATGACTTGTCATTGCTTTTCAGGTTCTAGCAGGCTTGAGGGCTGTTACCCACATTTCTCCCGAGGACGTGAGCTTTGCCGAGTCCAGGCGGGATGCTTTGAAGGCAATTTCTAGGTGAGCCCCACAGGTTTTCCTCCCCAAAGTCGCTGTTCTCTCGGAAGCCAGTGACCGAGCATGAGGGGACGTTCACGGCAGTTTTTGTGAGAAGCCCAGTCTTGAGGGCTGAATCTCCTTTGAGGCAAATGTTATTTTTTATTTTCTAGTGTCTTCTTTCTTCAGAGGATTGTTCAAGAACATTTCAACTCATAGAGGATCGTTACAGTTTTGTCATAATGAATATTAAACCCGTAGCGTGCTTATCTCTGTGCTTTGGGGACACTGGACCTGCTCAGGGACGGGGGCTGAGCTTTCCACTCGAGACTGCGGCCCCCAGGACGGGGAGTGGCACATGTGGAGGGAACGCTGACGCTAGTCACACACGCACACGTCGGGAGGGGCCACCCTTTCTCTCCCCACGAGCCCGGGTGGAGCCCCTTCTGCAGGATGGTGGGTAGGAGGGGCCAGCCACAGGCACCACCACCCCCATCCACCCCGTGCACCCTGAAACTGTAGACACTAGAAATGTGTTTTGGAGAAGAGCGTCACTCAGCTTTACGTCAGTGCGGGAGGAACTTGGGGATTCTGAGTCTGCCTCCGAGTTATGGGCCTGTTCAGAGGTCATCCTGTCAGGAAAGACACATCAGGCCAAAATGATGGAGAGGCAGGAGAGCTCATGTGGGATCCGCAGACATTAGCTATGTTTCCCATGTTTTTAATTTCAGGATTTGCCAGACTGTCGGTGTGCAAGCAGAAGGGACTCCAGACGAGGTTGTGTGCAGAGAGGACGTTGCCCAAGTTTACTGCACGTTGCTGGGCTGTCTGAGCGATTACACCACTGACAGCCGCGGGGACGTGGGAGCATGGTGAGGCGGACGCGTTATGCTCACCCCCTGCTCCTCTCAGAATGTCCCGCCGAGGCCAGAGATGGGGCGTTCATGCTGCTGCCCTGGCCCCAGCCTGGACCCTTTATTCCCAGGGCAGCCGGGGTTTCTGTCCCAGTCCCTTGTTTGTGCATCCTCCTCTTTTTTTAAAAAAAAAAAAAAAATTATTTATTTTATTTTTTGGCTGCGTTGGGTCTTAGTTGCAGCATGTGGGATCTTTTGTTGCAGCGTGGGCTTCTCTCTAGTTGTGGCTCTCATGCTCAGTACTTGCGGCGTGCGGGCTTAGTTGCCCTGCAGCATGTGGGATCTTAGTTCCTTGACCAGGGATCGAACCTGCGTCCCCTGCATTGGAAGGTGGATTCTTAACCACTGGACCACCAGGGAAGTCCTGTCCTACTCTTCACTGAAAAAAAAAAAAATTAACTTCATAAAATACAAACATTGTTGTGTCTCCCTCGTCTAAGCCCCAGTTGTCTGGTCTCCAGTTTTACCTAATAAAGTTCATGCAAAGCCCCCATGCAACTGTTTAAAGCAGGAAGGATCTGAAACCATTTTGGGGAAGGGGAGTAGGGAGCACCTGGGTTCTCTAGGAATCCCGTTGTATATCATCATCTTGGCTCCTGCCTGATTGGGAATAAGACTTGAGGTGCACAGATTTTAGTCTTGGGAGGAGCCCTTCAGTTGCTTGTTGACCTGAAGGAGCCCTGTGTCATTGTCAGCCGAGCATGGGGAAGATGCTCACGCCGCTGTGCTCGGATCCCTGCCTGGATTCGCTTGTATTTCCTTTCCAAGGTTTCAAAAGTACTTTTCTGTTTACTAGAAATAAGAGACCAAGTTGCCATTTTGGAGAAGCTGAGAGGTTCTCCTACAGCTTATGTTGGAACCTCTTCTAAGTGTTTTTATTCGCATTCTCTCCTGCAAGACCCCCCTGTAAACATGGCTTGTGACGAGGGGTTCACTGGGGGCCGAGCACCGGGTGAGCTGTCGCTGACATTGAGAGGAGGTGGTTTGTTTATTACAACGATGCGAAAAGCAGTTAGCTTTAATTTCGTCTTGTGTTTTCATTAATAACATTCCTGGTTGGGTTCTCCCCCCTCCTCTGTGTCTGCTGGCCTTTCCTGCCTCTTCATCCACCAGGAGTGCTCCCTTATCTCACCTGCTGCTTTCCTCTCCTTCTTCTGTCCTGAGATGGCATTTGAGGCACGGCTCCCGTGGGGGCCTGAGGACTGTGCACGTGTCTGCACAGCATATCCAGAACCCCGGGGTCCTCCCAGACAGTGGGAGCATGGGGGTGCTCAAGGGGGCCACAGCACCTCCCCGGGCCCATGTCCTCAGGGAGGCCCCAGCACGGCCACCTGACCCTTTGTTGCCCTGTCCTCGGTGGGGCGAGGCCGTGGCAGCCGTGCCTTTTAGGGTCTGTGCTGGTGAAGATGCTCTGACCACAGCCGGGGCTCACGTGTCTTCCCTGGACACTGAGCCTCTTCCTGGTTCTTTGCATGGCATGTGGCTCTAGAGTGGCTCCTGGACACTGGTAGGGTTCTGCTTCATCCTCCCAGAGGGTGCTGGTAGCCTTGCAGCAGGCAGCGGGCCTGCTTTGAGGACAGCGCCGTGGTCTCCACCTCACGCGATACGGGCAGCCGCTCAGGTTCTGCTGTGCTGCCTGCGTGGTGGAGTTGTGGGTGGTGGTCCTCTGTGAACGTGGGGGCCCCTTCTCAGGCCCCTTTAAGGGGAGCCCTTTACTCTCTGACCCTGGTTGCACAGTTCAAGCCAGAAGGGCAGTGGGTTTTCATTGGTGTTACAGTTGCCACCGTGGCTGCCCCCAGAGCATGTGGAACATAAAGTGAACAGAGGAGGTCCAGCCAGTGCTGTGCACATGCAGGGGTCCCCTCTGTGAATCTTTAATTCCAGAGGTTTATCTGAGCTCTGCAGTGTTGGGTCCTTTTCCAGAGATCCTAATTCTCTGTAGAAAGTCTTCATCTTTTCCATTTGTTTTCCATCTTTCTTTTTTTTTCTTCAGTGTGTTCCTCGTGGTTACTTTAAAGACTGGCCATTTACTCCAATATCCATGCCATCCATGGGTCTATTTCTGTCGTCTTCTTTCTCTCATTATTGTTAACACTTGGTCTTTTTTTTTTTTTTTTTTAACATTCCTTGTAACTTTTAACTAAATCCAGAAATTGTGAGTTCAAAATTGCAGAGATTTGGGGTTGTGTAATTTCCTTGCAGCAAGATTTAAGTTTCCTTTTGTCAGGCCCCCTATTGTGTGGGTGGGTCACCTGCTGTCCTCAGGGCTGGGGTTGGCTGGCCCTTCTCCTGCCCACACCCACAGCTCTGACTGAGGGGCTTCCCAGGGCCCTTCTCCTGCACATGTGCCCCCCCAGCAGCCGGCTTCTGGGCTTTGGGACCCGCACCCTGTGCTTGTCCAGTTAGGAGCTGGTGAGGGCCCCAGGGGCGTGTGCTGCAGGCTTTAGCCGCTCCTGTTTCCTCTCGTCGGCCTTTCCCTGTAGTGCTGTGCCCGTGGGCGCTGGGGGTCCCGGGGGGATGCTCTGTCCTCCCTCCGTCTACGCCCTGACCCACCCTGGCACCTCCAGAGGGTCGTGCGTGTTGTGTCCTGAGCAGCAGCTGGCTGGCGGCTGTACCTTGGTGTCAGAGCCTGCCCAGCTCCCTCGGCCCCGGCCTGCGTCCGTCTCATGCCTCCGAGCACCACCGCACCTGCACTCAGTGCTCTGGCTGCTGGGCCCCTCCGGGGCCGGGGCCTCTGTCCGTGCAGACCCGAACAGCGCAGGCTATCTCCTTGGCGGGAGGGTGGGTGCCCCAGGCATACAGGACCTGCCGGCCCTGGCGGCGTGGGGCAGCGTCTGTGGTCCCCGTTGCCCAGTGTGTCTGAGCTGGGTTGAGCGTTCTTTGTCCCAGGTTTGAAATGACGCTGTTTCATTCTGGAGCAAACACGAGCTGCTCTCCATCCCTCCCTCGAAAAGCCCTCAAGAGTGTTTCTGCGGGAAAACCTTTGTAGAGTGGGTATATTTCGTGTTGAAAGGTTCATGGGAAAGTCAGCATTGTTTCTGTGTGTGCACTTGTGAGAGAGTTTGCTGGGACCTGGCCGTTAGTCTTCAGGTGTCAAACAGGTGTCTTTGTTCAAGGTAATGTGTGAGAGAAATATTTCTGGAGGAAAGGCTGCCGGCGGTCTTTGTCGAGCCTCCTACGTGTTTCTTGCCCCGGGTTGAGGGTGTCTGAACCCGACCACGCAGAGTGGCTGATGGTCACATAGCTCCGGGGGCAGGAAGCCTCACCCCTCCATGTCTCTGCAGGGTCCGCGAGGCTGCCATGACGAGTCTTACGGACCTGACTCTTCTGCTGGCAAGGGACCAGCCAGAGCTGATCGAGGCCCCGGTGTGAGTGTGTTCTCCCGCTGCGTGGAGAGGGTCTGCCCGGGTCCTCCCTCCTGACACCACAGCCCCTGCTCCTGGCTAGGCCTCCCTCAGGGTCCAGGCCTGTTGCAGGACAGCCAGCTTCCTGGCTCAGGACCCCTGTGCCGAGCACCTGCTGCTGCTGGAGACTGGCCATCCTGTCCCCTATTGGTTCCCTGGACACCGGGCTGCCTCTGGGTACCTTGCTGGCCTGGTATCACCGTGCCCTTTCTGTTGCCGAGGCCCCTGAGGAGATCCGGGCGTCGCTTCCTCAGCACCACCACCCCGACTTCCTCCTCTGGCTGCAGGCCCCCCATCCTCCCATTTCTTCCGTTTCTTCTCACACACCAGTCAACCGGTAGCCCTGTCAGTCTTCACTGCTTCCACTCTAGATCTCCCACTTAGGCTTCTGGGCTGTCAGATCCCGTTCCCACCCGCAGCCAGGGTGGCGCGTGTGCCCACTCTCATGTTCCAGCCGAGCTAACCCTGCTTTCTCGGTTTGCAGCTGCCAGCGGGTCATGTGCTGCTTAGCCCAGCAGGCGAGTGAGAAGATCGACCGGTTCCGGGCACATGCAGCCCGTGCGTTCCTGGCGCTGCTGCACTGGGACGGCCCCGCCGTCCCCCACGTGCCCCACCGGCAGGAGCTGGAGAGGCTTTTCCCCAGGTACTGGTGCTGAGTCCCCGGTGGGGCAGCTCTGCTCCCAGCGGGGCGGCCCCTCCAGTTTGTGCTTCTGTCTTGCAGGTCTGCTGTGGCCTCTGTGAACTGGGGCGCGCCGTCGCAGGCCTTCCCTCGCGTGGCCCGGCTCCTGGGGCTGCCTGCTTACCGCTACCACGTGCTGCTGGGGCTGGCCGTGTCCGTGGGCGGCCTGACCGAGTCCACGGTGAGCAGGCGCCTCCTTCCTTCCTTCCATCCTTCCTTCAGGAGCCTCTGCTGGGGCTCAGTGTGCCTGCGGGGCAGGTGGGGGGCGGGCGTTACCCCTGATCCACTGGACAGCGTGTGGGGCATGAGCTCAGGAGCAGGGAAACTGCAGATGCAGATGCATGCAGGTCCTGCGCTCCCTGGCTTTTTTGCCGGCCTCGATTCACCCTCTCTGCACATCAAGCGCCCCGCGGTTCCCCAACCTGTCTCTCCAGGTTCCTGTTTGTGCATTTTCGTGGTGGTTCGTTGTGTTTTCTCTGTTCTGTTGTGTTGTCTCCCCTGCGTGGGCCCCTCCCTCTCCCTCTCGCCTCTCATCGCTCCCTGGGCCCTGATTCGGTGTTTCCTGAACCGGTGGATTCATGGTTTTCATCACTTCTGGAAAGTTCTCCACCGTCCTCATTCCCGCCCACAGTCCATCCTCTCCATCTTCACGCTTCTTTTCAAATTACTGCAGTTTCTGCAGTTCTGTGTAGCCTGCTCGTTCCCTCTCACTGTTGCATTTTTTGGTGTTTTGGTAATTGTATCTTCATTACCATTCAGTTTGTTCTGAAATCTGTTTCTCGTGCTTTTCCATCACATGCTCATCTTTGTGACTGCATTTCTCTGTAATAACACAATATCCTCCTACATTCTGTGTCATGTGATCCAGTGTCTGCTGTCAGAGGGAGGCCTGCATCTGCTTTCTTGCTCTGTAGACTCCTTCGTGAGGACTCATCAGTTGGGTGTTGGTTGTGCGATGGTGTTAGCTGTTGACCTGAGGGGAGGTGCCTTTGGTTTTGCTCCCCAGCAGCGGTGGTCGCCCAGATACCGCACCTCTAAGGGGTCCAAATTTAGCAACAGCATGTGAGGGCTTGGGTTGTGCTGGTGCGTCCAGAGCTGCGTTTCCGTTTCGGGTGTCCGCACTGTGGCTGCGCTCATGCCTGGCCCAGACAGGCTCTGAGGGAACCTGACGCTCTGTAGCAGATGTTTTGAGTCTGTCACCGCGGCCAGCCCTGAGGCAGGGGGTGCCAGGAGTGGGGTGGTCTTGTCCCTCTTACAAGAATGCTGTATTACAGGTCAGGTACTCAACACAGGGCCTCTTTGAGTACATGAAGGGGATTCAGAACGACCCGCAAGCCCTGGAGGACTTCACTGGGACCCTTCTGCAGGTCTTTGAGGACAGCCTTCTGAACGACAGGTGAGTGGTGGTGCTGTTCACAGTGGTTTCTCAGATCCCCAGGGTCTCATTTCCCAGCAGGGCTCTGAGGGGAGGTAGGATGGGCCCAGGTGAGGAACATGGGCAAGGGCAGGCAAGGGCATGACCAGAGTCACCTCCCGGGCCCCTCGCAACCTGCACTCTGGGCCGGTTGTGCACGTTGGAAGTAAAGTGACAGGGGCTGTGAGCCAGGAGAGCTCGTGTGGCTCTGGCCTGTGGTGCTCCCTGGTCACGCACACTGACATGTCAGTGCCACTGTTCAGACACGTGGTTCACACACAACCATGGCCATCGAGAAGATGAGATCTCAGCCTGCCAGGATTGGAACGTGACCCGTTTTCTAAATGTTTTTGCTGTGGCATTTTGTTACCTGCTTTTCCAAGAAGATGGAGTGTAGACCCAAAAGCCCTACCTCAGAACTGGGGATGTTTCCTGCACCTTCTGAGAGGGCTGTTCCTGGACTCCGTTCTCAACTGTCCCAGAGCATCTGGGCCCCCGGTTACCACCGCACGGCTGCAGGTCCCCTCATGCAGGCCCTTGTCCTGTCCCTGGGAAGCACAGAGAGCTCTCAGCAAACAAACACTCAGGCCATTGCTCTCTGCTCTTTCCGCGAGCAGCTGTCTGGAGGCGTAGAAGACATCTAACGAAGCACACGTGAAGTGTACAGTCTGAGGAGTTTTGACTCATGTCAGCAACCGTAAAAACAGTCAAGACACTGAGCACATCTGTCACCCACAGTTGCCTCCTGCCCCTTCTAACCCCGCCCCCCAGGGTCCCCCAGCGCCAAGGCAGCCACTGATCTTTCTGTCCCTGTAGCTTAGTTGGCGTCTTCTAGAACGTTAGGAGGGTGGGATCATGCAGTGTGCGCCCTGTTAGCGTCTGGCTTCTCGGATGCAGCGAGTTTCTTTCAGAGTCGCCCTTTTTAGTGCTGAGTTATGTTCTGTTGTGTGGGTACATCACAGTTTGTCTGTTTACCTGTGGATAGGCACTGGGGTTGCTTCCAGGTTGAGGCAGCTGCAGGTGAAGCTGTGATGAACATTCATGCACAAGCCTTCATGTGGAATTGTCTCTCCTCTGCTCTTGGGTGAATGCTAAGGAGTGGACTGGCTGGGGTCACAGGGCGGGTGAATATTTAAAACTGCCGGACTGTTTTCTGAAGTGGCTGCACCGTTTCCTGCTCACGGCCTCTGAGAGTTCTGGGGGCCCACGTCCTCACCGCTGCCGGCGTGGTCGGTCCTTTTCATTTCAGCCGATCCAAGGGGGTGTGGTTTCTCGTCGTGGCTGTAATTTGAGTTTCCCTCCTGGCTGAGGGTGCCGGGCACCTTCTCGGGCGCTTGCTGGCTGTCTGCACAGCCTCTTCGGTCAGGTATCTGTTCAGATTTTTGCTCATTTTTAAACTGGGTGCTTCTTTTTTACCTTGCTGCCGGGTTTTGAGATTTTCTTACACATACTGGACAGGTCCTTTGTGAGACGTGATTTGCAGATGTTTCCTCCCAGCCTCTAGCTTGTCTTCCACACTCTTAACAGTCTCTCTGTTAAGAACAAATATTTTACATCTTGGTAAACTTGTTTGTACTCTTGTTGTTCTATCGATTGTGTTTTCTGTGTCATATCTAAGAAATTTCTGCCTACTTCAAGGCTACAAAGACTTTCTCTTACGTTTTTCTCCTAGAAGTTTCATAGTTTGAGTGTTCCATTCAGACCTCAGGTCCGTTTGGGGTTGGTTTCTGTGTGATGCAAGCTACAGGTCCAGGTCTGTGTCCTGGTTTTGCCTGTGGACGCCCAGTTTCTCCACGTGTGGGAAAGACTGATCTTCCCACTGCGTTGCTTTGGCATCGTTGTCAGAAATTGTGGATGTGCAGCCCAGTTTGGGACTTTTCTCTTCCTTGATGTGTTTGCTTGTCTTCATACCAGGATCACACGGTTTTGATCACTTGAGCTTTGCCACAATAATTATTATTTTTTTAAATATTTATTTAGGCTGTGCCGGGTCTTTAGTTGTGGCCCCGTGGGATCTTCGTTGTGGCGTGCAGACTTCTCAGTTGTGGCATGCAAACTCTTAGTTGTGGCATGCATGCGGGATCTAGTTCCCCGACCAGGGATCGAACCCACCCTCCTGCATTGGGAGTGCGGAATCTTACCCACTGGACCACCAGGGAAGTCCCTGCCACAGTTATTTAAATTGAGCAGTATTGGCCCTCCAGCTTCGTCCTTTCTTCCTGTAGCTGTTTGGGCTCTTCTTCATCCTTTGTGTTTCCATATAAACTTTAGAATTGGCTTGTCATTTTCCGCACACATCCTGCCAGGATTTTGGTTGGGGTTGAGTTGACGGCCCTCCAGGGAGAGCCCTCGTCTCAGCAGCACTGAATTTCCCACGTGCCCAGGTCTTCCCTTCTGCTGGGTTCTGGTACCTGGCGTCTCACACATGTCTTCTCTCCCAGGGTGTCTGTGCCGCTGCTAAAGATGCTGGATCAGATGCTAGCCAACGGCTGCTTCGCCATCTTCACCGCCAAGGAGAAGTGAGTGTTCAGAGAATAGCTGGTGAGATCCAGAAATCCAGCTTCTAGGAGATAGCTTTCTAGTACGTTCAGGGTCAGTTTTTATACACAGTGTAAGTGCCACCAGGAAGCATTGGCTGCTCCCACATGGGGGTGGGGCCCTGCTGCAGCCCTGCTGTCCAGGCGGGAAACAGCAGGTGAGGCGTCCCCTCTGACGGGGGCCTGCAGTCAGGGCAGTTACGGACGGCAGGCCCGACGGTGAACGGGGATCGCAGAGGGCCGTGGTGGTCACGGTGCTGGGATCTGGTGCAGGTGGAGAGCCCACCTCAGACAGGCCGGGTGGGTGTGGACGCAGGGAGTGGGTCTTCCCTCCTCTGCCGTGTTCAGGGCTCCTCAGCTGCTGAGCACAGGTACACCGCAGCCACTTCATCGGCCTCCTTGTTTGAGGCTCTGCTGCCTTGGTGGTGACAGTCGTCGTGTGTCATCTTTCTGTGGGTTCTTCCCCAGTCTGGGGCTGTGTCCTTGCACTGATCAGGGCTTGGGTGAATCCTTGGGGGCCCTCTTCCCTGCAAACCAAAAACTCAGGGTGGCACCAGGTTCTGCCCAGGTCCCCTCCGTGTCCCCTCCGCAGGCAGGAAGCTGGGCAGTTGCAGGCTCACCTCCTTTGCCTCCCAGGCCTCAGTGGTCACCATCCTTTGCAGCCTGCTGTCTAGTGAGTTTTGTTCACTTTTAGTTCTTCCAGGTGGGAGTGAGATCTGGTCCCCGTCGTTACGTCTTTGCTGAGATGCTCAAATGCTCTTTTAACTGAATAACATCAAAGGGTTTCCCCTTTAATTTGCCGATGGTACATCACAGCATGTTTCTTATACCTACTGTCAGAGCAACTTGTGCATTCACGGGATACACCCCATGGTTGTGGGGTGTGATCCTTTTATACGTTGTATGACTGTGCTTACTAAATATTCTGTTTCAGATCTTAACCTATTTTCCTGGTTTGAAAATTTCAAAATAAAATGGTAGGAGAAAATAGTACCCCAAGTGTCAGGCTCACCTCCCGCAGCGGGGGGTCATGGGCACTCCAGCTGCTACTGCTGCTGGAGGGGAGTCTCGGGGTCCAGGAAAGGGGGTGCTGCTGTGCAGGAGACATGGGATCCGGGGAGCTGGAGAGAGCAGTGGGCCCCCGTGCATGCTGCTGAACACCACCGGTTGCAGATCAGTGTGGGTGTGAGGGGATGAGGCAGCCAAGGGTGACTGTGGGCTTCCTGGACTGGCCACTGGAAGGGGGCAGTTGTTCTCAGACAGGAAGGCTGGATGGAGTCGGTGTGGACCAGAGAGGCCTGGAGGTCCAGTTGGAAGGCTGTCCTAGCAGGTCAGGCTGCTGTAACAGAAATACCACAGCCCAGGCAGTTAAACACCAGAAACTCATTCCTCCCGATGCTGGAGGCTGAATGTCCGAGATCAGCACAGGGACGCGGTCTCGCTGTGTCTTCCCGTGGCAGAAAGACCACCTCTTGTGTCTCCTCTTTGCAGGGCACTGATCCCACTGTGGGTTCCATGTCATGTTCTAATCGCCTCCCAAGGCCCCACCTCCTAACACTCTCATGTTCCAGATTAGAGCTTCAACGTAGGAATCTCGGGGACACAAACATTCAGTTCATAGCAGAGATGTTTGGTTTAAGATGCTTGTTAGATCTCGTCCAGTGGAGATGGATCTTCCAGGCTGGAACTCGGTGGAATGTCCTCAGAAAATGGGTGGTATGTGGTCCCATGAGGCCACCAGGGGGTCAAGTGTAGACAGAAGCGCTGTGACAGAGCTGTAGGGGTGCCCCATCGTTAGGGAGACGGGGAGCAGAGGGGAAGCAGATCTACCAGGAAGAAGGTGAGGCGGAGGGGCAGTCACAGGGGTCGTCGATGATGTGTGCCGAGTGGTCACGTTGGCTGACGACAGGAGTGACCACGGCCTTCAGCGACCTGGTGGTCACTTGGTCCCTGACAGGCATTTCAGTGAGCTGTGGGGAGAAGCCGGTTGGATCAGGGAGGGGTGGGGCTGGCGGGCGGGCCGGCTGGGAGGACAGTGGTGCCACGTGGATGGCAGGTGGCAGGGGTGCCACTGGGGGGCTGGGTCTCCTTTAGCCTGAGAAGACGGGAGAGTCTCCCTGGGACCACTTCTGGTCAGGCGAGCTGCTGTCACAGGCTGACCCTGAAATGGCCACCATGGGCGGCTGCTTTCTGCCTGCCTAGGGCGGGAGGTCTGTCCTGCGCCCTCATGCGGGAGTCTGGTGAGATAAGGCTCTGCCCCCAGCCATATCCCAGGTCACCTGGCCAGTGGACGGGAAGAGGGAGCGTGGGGCCACTCAGACCACTGTACTTCAGCCCTCGTCGTATGGCCAGAATTGGCCTGGGGCTGCGGCTCCGCAGGAGAGGAGCATGTTCATCTCACGGGGATTCATGCTGGTCGTGGCTCCTCGGCCAAGCAGAGCCAGGGAGGACGCCTCCAGTCCCTCCCTGACCCTCCAAGGACCTGGACCTGGAAGTGAGTGAGTGGGGCCTGGCCACGATTCGGTCGTCCTCTTTTGATCTTGGGTTGAGCCTGGCGCTGACACGGCACACGTTGGCTGGGCTTGCAGCGGGGCTGAGTTCTGGGTGTTCCTGTTACGTCGAGGCCCCACCAGGGGTCAGCCTGCCCTCCTGTTGAGGGGCCGTGAGGCCGGGGAGGTGCCGCGGGGAAGGTGGTTTGTTGAGTACGCGAGACAGCGGGTGTCTGTTCCTGCTGCACTTGCAAAGGAGCCAGTTACATGCCCTGGTGTTGACGTGCCCTGGTGCATGTCCCCAGGGGCGAGGCTTCTCCTCCTGGGGGTGGCCGCCATCATCAGATGTTCCCTGGAAGCCCACCTCTGGGTCCTGTGCTTTCCTTCCAGCCACCCCTTCTGTGTGAAGCTGCTCGCGCTTTGTAAGGAGGAGATCAAGAAGTCCAAAGACGTCCAGAAACTGAGGTCCAGCATCGCGGTGTGAGTTCCAAGTAACTCACTGAGGCGGTAAAGGGAGGGGCCGGCCCAGCAGCCGAGAGCGCGGGGTCGGGGGCATTCTGATGTCAGAGTGAGAGGCGGGTGGCCCTGGTCATGCTGACCGGTGTTCCTGGTGGAGCAGGTGGACCCGGCCACAGCCTACCCACCCTTGGACCAGCCTCCCAGACGGGTGGGCGTCGGGTCAGGGAGTGTTGTCATAGAAAAAGCCCCGATTCCCTGACACTCTGGAGATCTGGATGCCCCCACCTGCGGGGAGAAAGTGGACGTGAACCCAGGGCTGCCTCCCCAGTGGAACAGCCCTGAGGCCTGGGGGTCACCATGGGCAGCACCTGGGGGGCCTCCCATCCCACGCAGACTGGCAGGCCCCCCAGTGAAGTGAAGGTGTGGGGTATCCAGGCAGCAGGCGCGGGCGGGGGTCAGCTCACCAGAGTGCGGGGTCCCCACAGGTTCTGTGGGCTGGTGCAGTTCCCCGGAGACGTGAGGAGGAAGGTCCTCCTGCAGCTCTTCCTCCTGCTCTGCCACCCTTTCCCCGTGGTGAGTGTCTGCAGCTCCAGGCCCCACTCGGGGCCGGCATCCTGGGCTGCACATTGGCGACGGATCGGATGCTTCCTGGTGTTGGCACAAGCGGACCTTGATGGGGGGCGGGTCCTCATCAGGGTGGGCGGGGCATACTGTGCCTGTGGATGCGGCAGCTGCAGTGTGATGGTTGAGCCTGGCCCCTGGGGGCGAAGGGCCTGGGGCCAAATGTGCCCCTGGAGCCCCGGGGAGTGAGCCCAGGTGCCAGGGAAACACCCGACGCTGGCTGGGACCCCTACCCCCTGGGAACCTGGCCGCAGGTGCTCCCAGGTGCCCTGCCACGGGGTGGGTGGGTGGGTGGGGAGTTTCAGCCCATTGGGGTCCTGCAGGCTCTGGCTCAGGGGCTCCTGGAAGGCGCCTACCCCACAGCCCCCACCCCAGGGTCGGGTTTCCCAGGAAGTCTCTTCTTTCCCTTTGGCAGAAGAAATGCTCTTCAGATAACTCAAATGTGACACCTTCTTTAACAGCTAAAGTAACTTTAACTCTCATCTAGCACAGCTGTTTTCAAAGTGGGGTCACTGGACGGCCCTCCCCCCACGATCAGAAATGCAGATTCTCAGGCCTTGACCTGCCAAACCAGGAGCTCTGGGGTTAGGCCTTGGGATTCCGAGAGCACCTGTTCCATGAAATAAGTCCCCCCCCTAGGGACAGCTAGAAAAGAAAGCAGGTGAGAGGACTTCTCTGATAAGGTGCAGGTTTTTAATGAAGGATTTCAGTAAGAATGATGCTCCTCCTGATAAGGGCCTCTGGGGGACCACAGGGGAACGGGGCGCCCCGGGCTGAGCGCATCTCATGGTCACTCATCGGTTGTGGCCACGGTCTCCTGAGCAGCGGTCCAAGGTCAGCTCCTCTTAACTGTCTGCCCGGCGAGCCTTTCCTGTTTTATTTGGACTCTGGGCCCCCGGGAGGTGCCTGGGCCCTGTCCCTGCTTCCGGGCAGAGTCCCGTCAGCTCTGCTCTCTGTCATGGGCCTTCCCCTCCCACCAACTTGCTCTGTCCCTCCAGATCCGGAAGAGCACAGCCAGCCAGGTGTATGAGATGGTGCTGACCTACGATGTGGTGGCCGCGGACATCCTAGATGAGGTCATGGCTGTGCTCAACTGCACGGCCTGGTGAGCATGGGCCCTTGCCCTCTTCCCGAGTGTGGCAGGTGCAGTGCCAAAGTGAGCGGGACGCCCAGAGCCTGTTTGTGGTCTCTCCCAAAACCCTCCAGAGCAAAGAGGGAAGACGGGCTCCAGCCCTCCGCCTCAGCTCTGGGTTTACGAGGAGGCAGTGGTGTCTGTAACCAATCTCTCCTCACCCACGTGTCCGCGTTTCTGTAGCACAGGCTCACTCCTTACACCCAAGAGGGGCTGGGTGGCCAGATGAGGGAGGAGGGGGATCTTCCTGGGGTGTTCAGGCTGGAAGATTTTCAAAGTGAAATTATTTTTTCCCAAATACAATTTTTGTAAGTGAAAAGGTGGGTTGTTCTGAGCACTGATTGGTTAGACGCTGGCTTCCTATTTCTCTGTGGTCGCTTTTCTGTTGATCACGTCACGGCTCTGGGTGCCGGTGGGCGCTGGTGCACCTGTTTCTGCGGTTTATTGGGGTTGAAGTCACTCGAGAATGGCAGCTCCTGCTCCCTGAACTGTGGTGTCAGAAATGCAGGGGAGTGTGTGGCGTGGCAGGCAGTTTCTCCCTCCTCAGGGACACGCCACGTGTGTCAGTTGTGGCCCCCAAGGAGCGGAAGGGTGTTGAGTGGCTGCAGCAGGAGCCCCCAGGCCCAGACTCGCTGCAGAGGAGAGCCGTCCACTCGCCTTTGTTCACTCTTGGTGGAAAAGGCCACATGTGGACACATTCAAAAATCAGACAGACGGAGCGAACCAGGAAGAATAAGGTGTCCTCCCTCCCACCCCAGACACCCACTTCCCTCCCAGACAGCCAGGGTCAGCCCTTGCTCCAGGTCGGGTCTCCAGGTTCGTTTTAGGCACAGTTTCCTGCCATCTCTGTTGGCTCCTCAACTCTGAGCTTGGGCGGCAGGCTTGAAAGAGGGGTGTTGAATGGGGGTGGAGGGGGCTGATGGGGAAGCAGGGGAAGGGGTAGCCCGTGAGCACGCGTCCAGCGGGCAACACCGAATGGTGACAAACACGGGAGTGACGCTTGTCCCATTCCAGGCACTGTACACACTCACGTGCACACACACTCACAAACGTGCATATGCACATTCAGGCGCTCGCACATGCCCCTACAGGGTGACCACTCAGCCCCGTTTTGGACACAGGACCAAAGTTCAGAGGTTATTTAGGCAGGGGCCTGCTCAGGCACCAGTGATGAGGGTCCCCCAGGACTGGGTTCCGTCACTGGGGTCAGTGCATTCTGCTTACGCGGGAAAGGATGCACATAACCTACTCACATGCACTACCCTCAGAACAGTGATGTTCCTACAAGGGTTGAGCTCCGCACAGACCTCACATTGATGCAGCTTCCGTTCCTGGCCTGACGGCCCAGCTCCCCTGCTCGGACGTGAGCCACTGTGGCCTGAAGGACAGAAAAGGGCCTCTGGTTTTAGGGCTGTGTTAAGGTTTTCTAGGGAGATACTTGGCCTCGAGCAGGAGGGCATTCTGGTGAACATCTTGTGGGCGCCTCAGAGAAAATTCCAGAGCAGAAAACGTGGCCTCAGGAAATGTGGATGCCTCCGCTCTGTGAGCAGCTGGGACGGGACACATTTTTCTGTTACGTTGTCAGCTTTAAAAGCACGGAGGCACGTTCTGCATCACACTCTAGGACAGGGAAGGGAGCATGACATGAAACCACCAACACCCAGTGGGTCCCACAGTTCCCCTGAGTTCCCCACGCCTGCCTTTCTCCTCTCACAGTTCAGGGCGGGGTTAACCTTCCAGAGGATTTAAAGATAACTCATTTTTTCTTATTATAAAAGAAAAACATGCCCAGTTTTCTTTATGGTATTGCTGAATTTAATTTTTGTTTTTAATGAAAGTTATAAGTAAACGGCTTTCAAAGTCAAATAAAACTTAAAACCCATGGGATAAAATCTGTGCCGCTGTCTTAGCATTTCCTGTCGCCCGCCCCTGGGTTGGGCTGTTTGGGGGCCGAGTGCCCCTCATGGGGCTCCCTGTTTTGTGGGGCTCGTTCTCTGCAGTTTCCCAAGAAAGGGCTCAGGAGCAAAGCCTTGTGCAGGTGTCCTGCCCGAGCTAGGCTCGCCGGGGTGTACGTCCTTTTTCCCTGATTCCTACCTAATCTAAGGTGCCTTGGGTTTTCTGCACACCCGGTAGGAAGTGTAGTGAGAGTTTACAGATCTTGGCAGGTTTAACTGCAGGACTGTTCCTGCAGCTGATGCTGCTCCCCTCTTCTCCTCCCCAGGGATGCAGAGCTCCCGGTCGTGAGAGCCCAGCGGAACCGCCTGTGTGACCTCCTGGGCGTGCCCAGACCTCAGCTCGTCCCCAAGGTAACCACCTGTCCCCTCAGGCCACATGGGGGACATGGGGCCCCTTCTTTTTCTTTTTTTTATAATTTAAAATAGACGCTATTTTAAAATATTTTTCTAGCTTTTTCAATATTTATTAATCAATAGAATTTTCAATATAACATCTAAAGTGTTTACTAATCATTATCCAAACAGTAGACCAAACTGAGTATTTAAGTACTCCCACATCCTAGCTGCTATAAGTTTTTAAAAAAAATTTTTAATTTAATTTTTTAAATTGAAGTATAGTTGATTTACAGTGTTGTACCAATCTCTGCTGTACAGCAAAGTGACTCAATTATACAGACATTCTTCTTTTCATATTCTTTTCCATTATGGTTTATCACAGGATATTGATTATAGTTCCCTGTGCTATACAGTAGGACCTTGTTGTTTATCCATCCTGTATATAATAGTTTGCATCTCTAATCCCAACGTCCCAGTTCTTCCCTCTCCCTTCCCACCCCACAACCACAAGACTGTTCTCTATGTCCGTGAGTCTGTTTCTGTTTTGTAGATAGGTTCATTTGTGCCATATTTTAGATTCCACATATAAGTGAGATCATATGGTATATTTTCCTCTTCGACTTACTTCACTTGGTATGATAATCTCTAGTTGCATCCATGTTGCTGCAGATAGCATTATTTCGTTCTTTTTATGGCTGAGTAATATTCCATTGTATATAAACCGTATCCTCTTTACCCATTCGTCTGTCACTGGACATTTAGGTTGTCTCCGTGTCTTGGCTATTGTGAACAGTGCTGCTCTGAACACAGGGGTGCATGTATCTTTTTGAATTATAGTTTTGTCTGGGTATGTGCCCAGGAGTGGGATTGCTGGATCATATGGTAATTCTATTTTTAGTTTTCTGAGGAACCTCCACACTGTTTTCTATAGTGGCTGCACCAACTTACATTCCCACCAACAGTGTAAAAGGGTTCCCTTTTCTCCACACCCTCTCCAGCATTTGTTATTTGTAGACTTTTTAATGAAGGCCATTCTGACTGGTGTGAGGTGGTACCTCATTGTAGGTTTGATTTGCATTTCTCTAATAATTAGTGATGTTGAGCATTTTTTCATGTGCCTACTGGCCATCTGTATGTCTTCTTTGGAGAAATGTCTATTAAGATTTTCTGCCCATTTTTTGATTGGGTTTTTTGTTGTTGAGTTGTATGAGCTGTTTGTATTTTGGAGATTAAGCCCTTGTCTGTTGCATAGGTTGTCTTTTCAGTTTTTTTTTTATGGTTTCCTTTGCTGCGCAAAAGCTTGTAATTTGATTAGGTACCATTTGTTTATTTATTTTTTTTATTTGTTGCCTTGGGAGACTGACCTAAGAAAACATTGGTACAATTTATGTCAGAGAATGTTTTGCCTATCCTCTCTTCTAGGAGTTTTACGGTGTCGTGTCTTATGTTTAAGTCTTTAAACCATTCTGAGTTTGTTTTTGTGTATGGTGTGAGGGTGTGCTCCAACTTCACTGATTTCCCCGGGGCCCCTTCTTTGTGAGGCCTCCAAATGCAGCTCCAACAAGCTCCTTCCTTGAATTCCAGGGTCTAGAACATTCCAGGCCGTGCTGCCTGCCTCGCTTTCCATGTCACGGTCCACATAGGGCTTTCAGGACCCCAGGGAGGCGGCCCTGGCAGGGCCGTGGGACGGGAGCAGAGCTGAGGCCTCCACTCTCCTCTCCCACCTGCCCCCAACCTCACCCTGCAAGCCAGACCGTGTGCCCATTGCCAGCTTCTCCCCGTGGGCTGAGCCTGGGGGCACCCCAAGCGATGGGGCAGTGTTTCTGCTGCTGCTCCCGCTTGCCCTGTCCCCCGCCCCGCCCCCGCCAGCACGCTCTCTCCGGCCAGGCACATCTCACGTGTGTCCTGTGGAGCACAGCACCCAGGACCAGTCCTCTGCCGAGCACCCTGGCCTCTCTCACCCTCAGAGCAGCATAGCAGCCTTCCGCCGTGTCGGTTGCCCCCAGGACACCCATCCCACTTGGGACTTTGTCACCTCCAGGGCCGCCCAGGGCCGGCTGGTGTCTGCTGAAGTTGCCGTCCTCCACGGCAAGTGTGGTGTGTGCGTTGTAGCTGTGGTTTTCTGAGATCGAGGGCCACAAGCTGTTCTTGCAGGTTGTGGGAGACTTGAGACTTTTTGTGTTTTGTGTGTTCTTGGCAGAGAATCAGAATTCGGTCTGTCGTCAGTCTGTGGGTCCTGCAGGAGCTGGAGTGGGTCGCAGCAACACGGACTGTGGTCCTGGCGAGTGGGCGTGCCCTCCTCCTGTTCCCATCAGCTGTGTCCCTCTGGCCTTGGGTTTGAACCCTGGCTCTGGAGAGGCTGTTTCAGAGCTTCCTGTTGAGGAAGGACATCCGGGCAGAAGTGCATGGTGGTTGTAGTGCGTGGTTCTAGGTCTCTACGCACCCAGGTGCCTGCCCTGAACACCCCCCGTGAGCCTCAGGCTGCGGGGGTCACCGGTTCCCATCTCCGGTGGACTCACCTGGCAGAGGACTCACGGTGGGAAATGCTGACAAGCAGATTCCAAAGTGACGGGTGCTCCCTGGCAACGTGTGTGCTTAGCGCCACTGTGGCAGCTCCAGGATGTAGGCCCCCTGGTTTCCCTGGTGACGGGAGTGTGACCACCTTTTCTGAGATCTGAGCCATTCGGACATTGTCTTTCGTCACGTGTCAGATCTTTCATGTTCTTTCCGGGTTGTCCGTCTTTTTATACTTTGTCTTCAGGGACCTTGTTCTGGACGCACGTCCTGCCAATGTCCTCTCCTCCAGGGATGGCCTTCTTGTCCTTAGACCTAACGTGGTCCTGTTTGGGGTATCTTGATCTCCTCCAGGGTTGACATTCTCTGTTTTTTTCTAAAAGCTTTACTGTTTTACCTTTTACGTTTGGACTCACGATCTAGCTGACCCAAGCTCCCTTCTCGCTACGTCGTGTCGTCAGGCCACACATGTGGCTCTGCTCTTGGACTGTCTGTCCTCTGGGTCTCTCTGTCCATCCCTGAGCCAGCGCAGCCTGTCCTACAGATTCAGATGTAGGTCTCAGTCCTAGAGATGCAGGGTTTAGGTCTCACAGTGGGTCACAGTGCCTCAATCCTGTGGTCCTTTTTTCTCCATGATTGTCTTCTCTTCCTGGCCATTGGGTTCCCACCCCACCTGTAGAATCAACTTGTCAGTTTGTGCTTCAGGAGTTGGCCGAGGTTGCCTGCAGCCTGAAGGTCAATTTGGTGAGAAGTCATGTCTCTGCTCTGAGTCTTCTGACCATGAACATGGTGTGTCCATGCATGGACCCCCTCAGTGTTTTATGGTTTTTGGAGCAGAGATGTTGCACATCTTTCTGTAATTGTCCCACAGTTCTTGGATATTCTTTTTTTTTTTTTCATTTTTGTTTCTCTTTGCCTTTCAGTTTGGGAAGTTTCTGTTGACCTGTCTTCAAGTTCACTGATTGTTTCCTTGGCCACATCCGGTCTTAGGACAAGCCCGTCCGAGGCATCCGTTTCAGTTACAGTGTTTGTGGTCTCCAGCGCTTCCACCGCTGCTTACATTGTCTGTCCCTGCGTGGTGCCACTTTGTCCACTAGGGTCCTTGGCGTATTAATCACAGCTGTTTCAAATTCCTGGTCTGATCGTTCCAACGTCTCTGCCATTTCTGAGTCTGGTTCTTACATTTGCACTGTCTCTTCAGACTGCTTTTTCTTGCCTCTTGTTGTATTTTGTACTTTTTTGTTGAAGGCAGCCTTGTTGGGGGAACAGGAGCTAAGTAACCAGAGCACAGGGTGTTTGCTGCAGCAGCAGGTCCCGGGCAGAGCCCCTCCCGGTTCTTGTTCTCATCCTCAGGGAAACCACAGGAGGGGCTGAAGTCCCTTTGTCTCGTGTTAATAGAGCCACAGCGCAGTTTCTGATCAGTGTTTATGTAGTTTATCTTTTTTAATCATTTCACTTTCAATTTCTGTGTTCCTACGTTTAAATGTGTTTCTTATGAACAGTAGATAGGCCTCATCTCTTTTTAATCCAGTTTAACCGTTTTTGGTAATTGGAGTGTTTTGTCCACTTACATTTAATGTGTGAGTGAGTTTGGATTTGCTGGGTTCGTTTGCCATCTTTCCATTTTCTGTTCAACCCTGTTTGTTTCTTTGCTCCTTTCTTGTCTTTGTTTGGATTGGTTAACGACTTTTTTTTTTTTTGCGGTACGCGGGCCTCTCACTGTTGTGGCCTCTCCTGTTGCGGAGCACAGGCTCCGGACGCGCAGACTTAGCAACCATGGCTCACGGGCCCAGCCGCTCCATGGCATGCGGGATCTTCCCGGACCGAGGCACGAACCCGCGTCCACTGCATCGGCAGCCGGACCCCCAACCACTGTGCCACCAGGGAAGCCCGGTTAACGACATTTTTACCATTTCACTTCCCCTTCTGTTAACTTCTTGCAGTTTTCCTGTTGTTTGTTAGTGACTGCCCATCAGGACAGCATTCCTTCCCCACGTACGGCAGTCAGGACGGGCGGCACCGGGCGGAGGGCTCTGGCTGCGGTGCCCTTCCTTCCCAGGGCCCAGATGGTCATGGCCTGCCTTCTGTTCAGCCGCCTCTCTCTTCATTGTCCTTCAGTTCTTCACTGTGCTCTTAACTCTCTGTTCTCCTTGTGGCTAAGTTATTTCTGAGGTGATGTCTTTTTCCCCCTTTCCTCCCCCCCGATCATGCTGTACTAGTGTCTGCCTTGCCTGGCCCTTCTCTGGGGCCCCTACAGGACCCCCTCAGATGCGGGCTGAGGGCAGCTCTGGTCGGCCCCCAGGTGACACTGTGGGTGACAGGGATGGCAGGCCAAGTGTCAACTCTCCCCTCTCCTTGTGTGACGGCCACACACAACACTGGCTTCCTAGGGACGTGTGCTTTCACATTAGGAAAATGTCACCCTCCCCACCTGCTTGCTGCCCAGAGGTTGTGTTGGCCACGGGGCTCCTGGCACGTTTGGGGAAGCGGCACAGATGCAGTTTCCTGCAGGAAGCGCGACCCAGGGAGGGCTGGGGAGACGGCGCTGACCGGCCTGACCCTGTCATGTGTCCTCCGCAGCCCAGTGTCCGCTGAGGCCAGTCCGGGAAGCTGAGTCCTTGCCTCTGCCTGCCTGGGAGGAGGAGTCCGGGCATGGTCGGCATGGAAGACCTGGACGGACGGCGGCAGTCTGGCTGGTGCGTGTGAGGGACCTGGAGTTCGTCACCTGGAGGTGGCATTTCCTTCCATGCATCCTGTGCCACAGTGACCTGGGCTGTTGGTGCATTTGTCCTATCTCTAACCTGTGTCTTACTTATAAAATCACGTGCTGAGCAGCTCTGTATCTGCCTGTGCCTGACACTGGTGCCGGTGGGGGAGCTGGAACCAGAGGGGGTTGTAGGCTCCTGCACCGAGACCCGCTGGGAGGGGTGGCCCCAGGGTGGACAGGCCGGTTGCAGCCTCCCGTGTGCTGTCCTGTCGCCACGTCCACCATGGCCTTGTTGGGCTTGCTCGTAGCCGCTGACAAGCTCTGAGGGACTCACGTTACATGTCAGATGCTGCAGGGGCAGAGAAGGTGCCATGCCTCGGGGTGGGGGTGGGTGCCGTTGAGCGCCGCCTCCGGGTCTCTCTTGCAGCGCGGGTGGGGGCTGTCTTCCCTCCTCACCCCATTCTAGTGCCCAGCGCGCATGGCGGCCGCACGCACGTCACCTGCCCTCGTGCAGTTTCATTCAGTCAGAAAGAGCCAACCTGTGTTCTCAGAATCCCACCAGGACCAGTTCAGCCACACAGGGGACTTGTGACAGCAGCTCAAACCCTCAACGGAAGCAGGGCACGGTCAGTGGCTTCATAGATCTGCCGACATGTGGCCTCCAGGAAGTGGTTCTCTGGTGACGGGAGGAGAACCACATTGTCTGAACCTTTTTTTTCATTTGTCCAGAATGGGGTACACACTCAGGGTTTCTGAAGCAAAGACAGGCTGCTTTTGTCCACATGGGCTGGCACTCATGCTGGCCTGTCCAGGGGGCAGTGAGGCCGATGTGTGTAAAGGTTCCCCACTTGAGCACCTGCATGGCCAGTCTCAGTGCTGAGGGGTCAGGCCGCCTCCTGCGGGAGCCTTTGTGTGGCAGGCTCCTGGTCCATCCCCACCCTTCCACCTGCTGCTTCACGGGTTGAGGTCTGGATGCAGGACAGATGTGGACGGGCAGGTAGAACATCTGAGGTGAAGTCGTCCAGCCACGGGCCCAGGACAGTGTTCCTGCACCTGGGCCACGGGACAGACTGCCTCTCCTGGGATGTGCGCGCCCACGGGTCCACGGCTGGAGGCCACGGTAGGTGTTGTTGGTACAATCCTGAGATGTGTTTTCCTGCTGCCTTTGCTAAGTGAGTTTCTCCTGCTCCAGTTGAGCCAGTGGACATGCCGGGATCGCTGACCTTCTCTGAGAGTGGAAGCCCATGTTAGTCTTGCGTGAGGTTTGAACTTTAATTTCATTTAAGCCTTAAAACATGTCTCCTCTTGAAAATAAGTAGAGAGTTTTCCATTTTCAATGGAAGAACAGCCAGAGGCCCCATAGCTGGTGGACGTTGTCACGTGGTCCTGCAGGGTGGCCACAGGAGGCCCCACTTGTATCCCTGCAGCAGGCGGGGTCCACAGAGCAGCACCTAGACCTTGGCTGAGAAAACCAAGCAAGGAGCTTTTGAGAAGGAATAAAATGAAATGTTTTTAGCATAATTTTTAAAAAACACCAAGATTCCAGAGACATGGTCTCTGAGACATGGAGACAGGCCAGTTTACCACATTGATGATACTGTGTCATGAAGCAATTCTTCTTCCGTTGCTGGTCTACCTTTGCAACCCGAGGAAAACCAACAAACAAAGCCGGCAGTGTCCAGCTGCCCCTGCACACCTTCGGCCATGTCAGATCCGGTCAGCACCTGTTCTCATCAGGCGCCTGGTGGCTGGGAACCTCCTCCTTCATTTGGAGTCCATCTGGGTCCAGGTGACGGCTTTGTGGGGAGTCCCCCCTCATGACTGACGACGTGGCCAGAAGCAGACAACAGCAGAGGTGGACATCGTGGAAAGCAGTGGTCTGAAGCAATTCGGGGTGGGTGGACAGTGCTGGGCTGCCACCTGGTAGAGGGAGTGGTCAGGAGACACCCCCCCCCGAAAGGGGCAGAGAAGGGCACCTGTGGCCCCAGTGGGAGTGAGGTGGGTGGGTCTGAAGAGCCGCAAGAAGCCTCGTGCCTGAAACAGGATATGTGAGGGCAGCGGTGTGGCCGTGAGCATGTGGCCATGTCCCAGACACAGAGGGAACCATCCCAGTGAGCAGGTCCCTGGCGTCCCCAGGATCCATGTCTGCTGAGCCCTGGAGGCTGGCTGGGAAGTGTGGATGTGATAGCATAAGGCCCAGGGCCAAATCTAGTAGCAGACCCCACATACAGCTGGGGCCCTAAATAGCTGTACCCTCAGCAGCAAGGAGAGTGAGAAGTAGGTCCCCACAGGAGCACATCTGTCTTGGTCTCTGCCCAGTGCTGGTGGAGAGGAATGTGATCACAGTGGCCCCCAACCAGTGGTGCTGACAGACACTGGGCAGAGGAGGCAAACAAAACCCTCTCTGGAAGGATGCAGGCTGAGCCCTACAGAGAGAAGAACATAAGCTCACATCCCCAAATTGCACAAAATGCACAAAGAAACAAGGCACCATTGGCAAGACCTTAATAAAATCAGACCCCAAAAGACACAAAATATAAAATGAATTCAGTTTTGAAAAGGGTTAGAAATTATCAAGAGGAAATTAGGGGGAAAAAGGCTCAATGGATGAATTAAACAACCACCTAGACATGGCTGAAGAGAGAATTGGGGAACTGGAAGATCTGAAGGAGTTTTATCCAGAAAAACAACTGGAAAATATGAAAACAAAGTCAAGAGACACCAGAGAACCTGCCCTGTGTGCAGCTGGGGTCTCGGGAGACGGTGCCACATACTTGGTGATAGAAGCAAGATCCCAAACAGGACAAGCTCACGTCTGGACACGTTGCAGCGGAACTGCTGGGAGACTGGGTGGTCCGGGCAGCTGCCCCTCTTGGATGGCAACAGTGGACTTAACACTGGAAGGAGATCCTCATCGAGCTGAGAGAAAACCATTCACCTCGGCTGGACTGAAGCTAGTACAGCTGTCATTCAGGGAAGAACAAAATAGGTCGTTAACAGATAAAACAAACCTCCTTAATGCCACTGATGGTTTCCAATCTTGACACTGTTGACATTTGAGGTTGAATAATTCTTAGTTGTGGGGACCGTCCTGTGTGTTGCAGAATGTTTAGCAACAACCTAGATGCCAGTAGCAAACCCCCTTCCCAGTTGTGATGACAGAAATATCTTCAGGCAGATTCTGGGGGCAGATTCTAGTGGATAAAGCTTAGGGATCATTTTCCTGCTGCCAAGTGAATGCAGGTGCAAGAGACAATGTTGGGCAGAGAAAACTATAAACAACGACCATGTAACAAAAAGAACAACGGCTAATATGTAGATTTTTAAAAGCACGTAGAATTTCTTTTTAATGGACAGTAGTAGCATACAGTATAAAAATAAACGTGCATTTTTAGAAGGTCCTGTAGCCAGAACACTGATCCTCTTGCCTCTGACCAACACCTCGTGTGCTTTGGGAAGGGTCTTCCGAGACTCTGCATGCAGAGACCCTGATGCTTTTAAATCACCAAGGCGGGGAACTCTGACTCAGACATGACTCCACAATGAGGCCACTCCTGATTGTTCAGGCCCCCTGACCCTACTCGGACCCAGGAGTTACTGCCTTGTTCACATGAAGTTAGGGCAGGGCTCCCATCAGTGGGAATCATCACTCAACTCCAGCATTAATGGCACCAATGATTCAACACGTCAATGATTTGTTCTTGGATCAAGGAGACAGGCCCCCGGGGGTAGCAGCCGTGCATCACCTTTAGGGAAAAGCCATTGGCCTCCTGGGACCGAGAGACCAGATGCACAAAGGGACAATTCCAGATCGTGTCTCAACATAGAACTGTGTAGCCACTGGTCCCCAATGGCCAGGACGTGGTCACAACTGCCAGCTTCCCCAGTTCTAGCCATACATCCAACTTAGGACCAATCGGAGAAGGAGACTCACTCCCCTGACCGCTCACGCCCACGGCCCCCCGCCAGGCACAGCGGGGCCTCCCCCTCCGCCCGCAGGTCTCTGCTGCGCTTGGTGAGGGGTCAGCTCCCCACCAGACAAGCCGTGAGCACGCAGCCCCTGTCCCCAGGGTGGGCCTTGTCTAGTTCCATGTCTCTCACACATGCGGCCCCCGCATGGATGGAGCCAGCCACCCACCCAGACATGGACCAGCCTTTCCACAGTGGCCAGAGCTGGGAAGGAGGCAGGCGCTGGGGAGCCGTGCAGTGACTAGAACGAGTGACTAGAACGTCTGCCACAGACACGAGGGAGGCTCTCTGGGGAGGGTGCATTGTGCGGCCACGCCCTCTGCTCCATGTCTCCGTCTGTGGTATCTGTACACACGTGTGGACACGTGTCCGAGATACACGGTGGGGTGTGGACAACACCCCTCAGGCTTGTGCTCACGGCTGTGTGCTTTACCACACGTAAACCACACCTGATAAGAACACTAAGACGCGCCCTCCTGGTGAAGGGGATTTGAGGGGCATCTGGGTGCCACCCTCCACCGGGCACGTTCCCCACTGGGGGCCACGGGGCCATCCTTCCCTACTTGCTCTCGACCCTGGGCTGCGGCTGCTGGGGGCCTCGTACATACCTGGGAGCAGCTGCCATGGGTCTGTCAGCTGAAGTGAAGGAAATCCCGGCCCTCCTGCAGGTGCAGCGACCTCAGATTGTCTTCAAATGCGCCCCCTGTGAGGTCCTGGGGGAGAAGCGACAGGTCTGACTCTATCCAGGCCTCCCCTGGCCTGCACTGGGGACCCCAAGAGCCTCCCTTGGGGGCCTGGGGTTTGGGGTTGCCTGTGGCCACCTGTTAGGTGGTCCACTATGAACTTCTGCTCCACTGCTAAAAGGAGAGGGTCCAGAAGGAGAAAAGTGCCGGAAGGGAACCTGTTGGCAGTTGGCCACAATGTCCCATAGGTCACCAGGGAGGCTGGGGGCAGGGGGTCCTCTGAGGTGCCTCCTGGCCTCGGCCCCTCCCCGCAGGAGGCAGCTGGCCCCCCACGGGGACTCGGGGGAGGAGATGAGGCTCATGGGCAGTCCCATCCGCTCATTTCTTGGTCCAGGGCAGAGCCAGCTTCCCCTGTCCTGACTGATCCTGGGGTCTCCATGGTGGCCCCCTCGCCCCACCCCCATGGCCTCTGTAGGGCCACAGGTGGGAGGCAGCCCTGGAGACAGAAACTGTGACCCAACAGCCAGCTGCTGGCAGAGCCCCTCCCGCCTCCCGCTCCGTACCCACCCCCACGGCCGAGACAGGGGGCAGTCCCTGCCCACGTCTTCCCTGTACCCTTGTTGGTGTGGGACTTGGGGGTGGGTCCCCAAACTCTTCAGCTGGGCCCGTGCACTGGTGCTGCTTCGGCCGCCCTCCTGTGCGGGGCCACGGCGGGGTTTTGGGAAACATCTGCAGGCTCCTGTCCCTCGTCCCAGCGCCACCTGCCAGGTCCCCTCCTGCCTCCATAACCAACAAAGCGGGGGCCTCTCTGCCAGGACGTGGGAGGGGCTGCCTGACCACCACACTCCTTCCTGTTGGGTGTCATCCTTCTGTCCTTGGGCCCAACACAGGGAAACACCCTTGTCCTGGGCTGTTTCTGCTCCTCTTACTGCTGTTACCTGGGCTTTGCTAGAAGTATTTAAATGAAAACCATTCTACCTGGAAAACACCTGAAATTTCCACATTCTGTCCTCTACCTGCTATCTGTTCTTAGCCCCCGTTTTCTCCTCCCATTATCTCTCTGCTTCCAAGTTTTCAAAGGAAATACACGTGGGTTCAGGGCCAGCCCAGCCACAGACCTGGGCTTGTAAAGGGGCCACCGGGAAGGTACTCATGTGTCCATGAGTGGACACACCCCCTTAAGAGAATTAAAAAGGTCAGACGTGAAACCAACAAGGACTAGAACCCAGAGGGTACAGAGGACTCCTCGGGTCAGGAGAAGACACACAATCCCGTGGACAAGAAGCTGATCAGAAACATCAGGACACAGGAAATCCACACGCCTGACAGATGCGGGAAAGGTCTTGGCCTCAGCAGGGATCAGATGGAAATGAACCCCACCGTCCAGTCGTGAGGCCTAGAGGGACCCCTCCCTCCCTGCCTCTGGGCGTGTCCCCTGGTCTGGCCTCCTGGGCGTTGTCTAGTGAAGCAGAAGACATGGCTACCCCATGACCCGTGAAGAGCGTCAGGACCCTCCATGAGAAGCTCTGGTGTGATGCCCACGGCTGGGTCCCGAAGCGCCAACGGGAAGAGGAAAGCAGGCCTCAAGCATGACGTGGAGGAGACCGGACCCCCAGAAACACAGCCAACTCTGTCACATGGCCCGCAGACATGCACTCCGCACCAAACGGATTAGCGGAGCAAGTACAGAATCGGGCGGCGCTGGGGGAGGGCACGTCGCCCGTTAAACTGTGCAGCCGGTTCTGGAACAGAGGCCGCAGAGTTTTCTTAAAGGGCAGATGGTTAGCATTTACGGCTTTGTGGCCATACGTCCTCTGTGTTCTAGTAAAACTTTATTTACAGAAGCAGCTGGTGGGCCACATTTAGGCCATTTTCCGAAGGTGTTAAGAATTCACAATAAAGTTTATTCAAACAAGAAAAACGTGAGAAAAGTTCTAAAAAGAATAATGAAGGAAGACTATCCTTACTCAGTGGTGAACATCATAAAGCTATAGTCAGTAATGGTGCATGACAGATGCGTAGAAAAAGGCCAAGACTCCAGAAACAGCTCCAAATCCACATGCATACCCAACACACACAGACGCCATTTCCTGACTGGAAAAGATGAGGGTTTCTCACCAAATGATGTTAGGACCACTGAGGACCCAAACAGAAAGAAGAAAGTCTGGATCCCTATGATAATCTTTATAACAAAATAAATTCCAGTTGTACCAAAAATATAAGGAAAAAACAGGAGTCTGAGGACCAGACTTGGATAATGTTTTTTTAAATATCACAGTGAGAAATGATTGTCTTAGAATGAATAAAACCCCCAAAAGCCATAAAAGGAAAAATTAATTTGATTATATCCAAATAACAAACTTCTAAACGGCAAAAGATATAAATTCAGTTAAATGACACAAAAATCTGCAACATCACAGACAGTGGTTTGTTTCTGTTACTGTATAAAGAAAACTACTGAGACCAATAGAGAAATGGGCCAATGAAAAGGGTAAGGTACCAAAAGGGAAATAAAGATGAATACAAATACATGAAGAGATGCCCTCCTTACTCACAATATGACGTTGCCAACTGGAACCATAAACTTATTGCTTTTCACCTGTGGTTTGCAAAGGTGGAAGGTTTGGTCACAGCGCTGGAGAAGGGTCATGGTGGGGGCAGGGTGTGTGAACTGGCTCAGCCTCCAGGGACAGAATGGCTGGTCTCACGACCGATGGCGGGCACATTCTTTGACCAGCACCTTTCAGACATTTATCCCATATGTGTAGCCACTTGAGCAAAATTATGCACATATAAAGATATCCACGGCAGCATTATTCCTAACGGTGAACAGTAAAACTGGCCTAAAGGTACATCGATAAGTAACTGGATAATAAATGTATGTAACACCCATATAATCGCGTGGGATGCAGATGTTTTTTAAGTGAGGTACATGAATCCCTCAGAAGCTCCTGCAGCCAGCGATGAAGGTGTTCCTGCGAGCAGAACGGACCCTGGACCTGAGCCTCGGGAAACACGTTAAACCACAAGCCGGTTTCGTCAACAAACAGATTGTAAGAAAGTGAGGGAGACGAAGGTCACACTGGGTCTGCATTCCAACAGGCAAGTATGAAAAGACAGAACATGTCTACAAGGCAGTTAGAGAGATTTCAACACTGATGGGATATCTGGAAATTTGGGGTGACATAGTGGTATTATGGTAGATTTTTTAGCTTTTAATCTTTTCAGGAAACAATAATGAAGAAATGAGGCTAGAATTTGCCTCACTCCCAGGTTGGGGGAGTTGGGGCTTGGGGCTGGCTTCTTTGCTTTGGCTGAAACGTGCTGGAAAGTTTCCTTCATAAAAAGATAACAGAGTTGGGTGGCACCAGCGGATTTATATGGAATTAACTCCAAGATATACTATTATGTGAAAAAAGCGAAATAAAGAAGTATGTATGACATGCTGCTGTTTGTTAAAAAGAAAAATCACATACACCTTTGTGTTTCTACCCCTAGGCCCTCTAAGGAAACAAAGTGGGTGACAGGGATGGGTTCCTTCCCACCCAAAGTCTGCTCTCTGGGAAGGGTTTGCATGGGTGGGGGTGTTCCCTTCGTGGCAACTTCGGGTCCCTGAGAAGTAGACCCTTAAGAGAGCCTATCTCTGAAAAGCTAGGTATCATTTGTGTAGAATTAAAACTTTCATTTTACAACGGCTCCTTGCAGCCCCATAATCATTCATCCAATTCCCCTGGCAACTTGAACACTGTTTGTCTTGGCCTCTCAGGAAACTGCTTTCAAACCAGGAAACCCAAAGCCAGGTGGGTCTATCCCTGTGGCAGGCAGGCCCCAGATGGCCACGAGCCTGCCTCATTGCACCCACATCCCGTGGAACCCCCTTCCCTGGCATGTCACTTCTGTGATTAGGTCACACGTTAGTGTGACGTATGTCTTGCTACTGACCCTGCCCCTTGCTGGCTTTCATAGAATAAGCTGCCATGGTTGGCGGGCCTGCAGAGCAAACAGCCGGCAAAGCACTGAGGCCCTCGGCCAACACCCTGGAGATCTGACTCCTGCCAAGGACCACAAGAGCTTGGAAGCAGGTCTGCCCCAGGCGAGCCTCTTGATGAGACATCATCACCGGCAGACACCACCACGCTCACCTGAAGCTGAAAGCCACCTGTGGTGCCTGGACTTATGACCCACAGAAACGTGAGGAAGTAAACATGTGCTGTTTGAGGCTAAGTTTGTAGTTTGTTATGTAGTGACGGTTAAATAATGCAGGTTCAAGCTGGCAAGCAGTCAAACAGAAGAAAACCTCAAGGTGACACGTTGGGACTGGAGCCACCCGGCTGCCTGGCCCTGGGACACTCAGTGTACAGCCACCTGCAAAAGCACAAAGCTGGCCCCTACCTGACCCCACACACAAACAGCAACTCAAAATGGGTCCAAGACCTACATGAAGGAGCTGAAACCATAAAACCCTTAAGAAAAAAGTACAGGGGTAAATCTTCATGACTCTAGATTGGGTGGTGGTTTCTTAGCCTTGACACCCAAAACAGAAATCAAATTACAAATAGATAAAATGGACTTTGTCAAAGTTAAGCACTTTTTGTGCATCAAAGGACACCGTCAAGAGAATGAAAAGACAGCCCACAGGATGGGAGAAAATATTTGCCAATGCATCCAGTTGGGGACTTGAGTCTAGAAATATAGAGAACTCTGAGGACTCAACAAAAAGACAGCCCGATTAGAAAATGGGTGAAGGACCTGAACAGACACTTCTCCACAGGAGGCAGACACGTGGCTAACAGATGCTCCATGTCCTCTGTTGTCAGGGAGACGCAAACGGAAACCGCCGTGAGAGCCGCTCATCCACCAGGATGGCCTTGACGAACAAACATGTCACGAGGTGGGCAAGGATACGAGAAACTGGAACCTTTGGGCAGCGGGGGGTGGGGGGGCATAAGTCATCCTAAGACCAGTGATTCCACCCCAGCTCTGCATCCGAGAGAACTGAAAACACGTCCACATGGAAATCTGACCTGAATTTTCACACGGCCTCATTCAAACTGACAAAGCCTGTTGTGCCCATGAGATTCTGTTCTGGTCCAAGTGTTCAGCTCACCTATGACCGTGCAAAGTCTCCACCAACTGAGCAGAGGAAACCACACCTCTACTGCCTCACAGTTTCTGTGGGGCTGGAGCTCAGGGCTGGGCCTGGCCATGCAGGGACCAGCTGGGACCCTGAGGCCACTCCTGGCACCAGGCTCCTGGGGTCAGCCTGTTCTCACGCCCGTTTTCCCGACAGTTGGGTGACTTCTCCAAAGTGGCAACTCAAGCGAGGGGCAGAATCAGGACATCCAGCCTGTTCTCCAGTCCTGCATGGGACCCCACCTGACCAACACTCTACAACGCCCGCTGTCCCCCATGTCTGAGCTCGGGCCCCATGGGAGCACAGCCTCAGGGAGGTGACGTTCCCCATCAGGATGCACTGGCCTGGTGAGGCCCCTGTGGAGGCGCCTGGGCCACACGGCAAACCGCAGTTAGAAGCTGTGAGTAACACCAGTCAGTGCAGAAGGGGGTCTGGGATCTTAAAAACAGCCACCAACAGAGGGCTCCCCCCTTCTCTGGCACCCTCCACGTACACGTGGAGCCACCCTTGCTATGAACATGCGTAGGGGCCGCAGGCTCCCTGAGCCCAAGGCTGGTGAGAGTCTGCACGTGATGTGGGGTGAGAGGCATGTTCTGCTTGGTTCCCCACTGCTGTTGGCGAACGCTGGCAAATGAACATGCACCTGCTTCCCTTCCGCTAAAGCCACTGCCTTCAGGAAGGCCTCTGGCCTGGCACCCTGTTTACCAAGGTTTCAACCTCAGAGGCTGGAAACTGCTGGAAGCAGTGGCCTGTGTCCCCAACTATGCGTCATCCCACGTCCCCAGTGGCACAGCACAGGGACCTGCTCACCCATCCACTACTGTCCCCTCTTGACCCTTTGGGGCAGCCCTGCTCCACATGAGCCAACCTGGGCCCTGTAGTCCTGGTGGATTAAGGACACTTTATACTTGCATTTGTGATAATCTTTCTGACCACGGGGAGGAATTTCCAAAACAGGAGGACACTAAAAGTGTTCATCACAAGAGAAAAATTGATAAATGTACTGTGTTAAAAATAAGCTTTTCACGGGACTTCCCTGGTGGTCCAGCGGGTAAGACTCCACTCTCCCAATGCAGGGGGCCTAGTCGGGGAACTAGATCCCACAGGCATGCTGCACCTAAGAGTTCGCATGCCGCACCTAAAAGATCCCACATGCCGCAACCACGACCCAGCGCTGCATGCATGCGTGCATGCATAAATAAATAAAATTAAGTTTTTCTGGGAAGAACCTGTGAAAAGACAAGCCACAACTGGGAGAAAACATCTAAACACTAGTCGACCAAGGGCCAGCACCACTCAATGCAGAGCTCCCGGAAACCAAGGAGAAGAGATGGACAGGCCAGCAGGGCGCGGGCGAGGGCTCCAAAATCAGGAGAACGTCCCCATCACCAGAGCCCACCAGCAGGCTTCGTGGTGGGAACTTGCACACCAGGAAACGGGACCCACTCAGGGGAGGAGGGAGTTCAAGCACACGGGCCTCTCTGCAGGACCCCAGCGTTGGGCCCAGAGCCAAGAAACGAGCACCTGTCCTGCGTGGCCGCAAATAGAAAAGGCAAGGGGTTGATGGAGAAAACCGCTGGGACGGCAGTCACCTGGCAGGGATTGGGGGGATGCAGGGCTGGCGCAGGTGCTTCTGGGCGGCCTTGTCCCCTGCAGCTCTCATGGGAAATGCAACCTGCCTCATGGGGCACCATCGCCGCCACCTCCCCCAACACCCCAGGCCTGGCTGGAGGTGGCCCTGTTGTCTCCTGTCCCTGCCCCCATGCGGATCACTCTCCTGGCCCCCCAGAGCGGCAGTCATCACCTCCCATCCTAGCCCACAGCTTCCTGGTGGACACAACATACCACCTCCTGACCCTGGGGCTGTCCCAGCCACACATGCCCCAGCCTGACACTCACCAGCTTCACGCAGATGACAAAGGGTGGCTGTGCGGCTCGGAAGTGCAGGACCGGGACCCGGGGCTTGGGCCTTTCCTGAGAGGAGAGAAGAGCCACAGGTTGCTCCACCTTGCTCCCCAGTCCCCCACCTCTGCCCTGCTCACAGCTCGATGCCCTCAGACAGGCGCCCGGGCCACAGCCAGACCCAGGGCTGGACCTGGTCTCCAGCACCTCCACCCAGCCACCTATGGCTGCCACAGGACTAACCTGAGGTGGGCAGCAGACAGACCCAAGCCTGCAAGGAGCACCTTCCAGCAGGGACAGGGGCAGGTGGGGGCAGGCACGGGTGCCCTCTGGGGTCCTGGAGACCCCAGGAGCCTGAGGGCTGCATCTGCCAGGCCTGGCAGCTGTCTGGGCCCAGATGGCCTTTCCCAAGGAGGAAGGTTCTGGGCAGTGTCTACTCCAAAGGCCCAGGACGGCACCCCAGAGTGCAGTGTGGGTGGCTGCTGTGCGTGACCATGGGGCTCGGTGGGGAGGGGGCGTACCTGAGAGTCCTCATAGCAGTAGAAGCCCTTCTTGATCTTGTTCTCGTCCACATCGCAGAAGGCGACCACCTAGGGAGGACCCAGGACGCCAGCCTCAGGGGCAGTGGGGGCAGTGCTGCTGGATGGGGGAGGGGTGGGACAAGGGGTGGGCCCCACCTTGCACCGTGACCCTGCCGTCAGGCTGCGGTAGAGCCGGCGGCCCTGCCGGCCCGCATTCCAGATGGTGAAGGTTGCCCAGTGGGGCAGGGCCCACTCTTCCAGGAAGCGGACGCGGTGGGTCCAGATGGTGGTCCTGTGGGGGATGGGGGTTTGGGGGTCGTGACCCAGGAGGGCAGGGCCTCCAAGCGCCCCAGGCCTTCCTCCCCCCACCCCTGAGCCTGCCCACAAGTCCCCCTGGTTTGGGGCCCCTGGGGCAGCGCTGCAGCTGTTGGCTGAGTGACTGAACCAAGGAGGCCAGGACCAGAAGGTCGCACCCCTCACCCACCCTCACAACCGGTACACATGGATCCTCGGACGTGCTGAGCTCACGTCCACACACTCAAGAAGCGTGCGGGACACCAGGCACAGAGCTTGGGGAGCCCAAGGAAAACCCAGCCACGCTGACGTCCGGCACCTACGACCATGGTAAACATGACCTGGACGTGACTCCCCACCTCGAGTGGCCACATGGAAGGGGCCACAGTGTCCTGTGGAAGCTGTGCAGATGGCGGGGTCACCTTCCCCAGGTGGGACCCCCTCCCTTGGCCCCTTGCCACATGCAGACCTGAGGTCCAGGCCGGCCCTTGGGGTCTGCAGCTGCCCGAGTCCCAGTGCCCGGAGACAACAGCATGTCAGCTGTCTCCAGGTTAAAGTGGTTGGACACAGGGACAGGACCCAAGGCGCAGGGGTGAAAGCATCACTTAAGAATCGGGAAGGTTAAGGGGGAGCTTCTGCAGGTACACAGTGGACCAAACTTGACCCTGGTCTTCCTTTCCAGAGAAACCTCTGATGTAAGGAAAGGCGGCACACCCTTGTATAAAATCACAGTTTACACCTGGAAGTGCCCTCCGTGGACCCTCTCATGGAGCCCCAAGACCTACTGTTCTAGGCCAGGCGCAGACCTGCTGCAGCTCCCCCACGTTCTACAGTGTGGGTTCAGTTCCTTCCTGGTGTCTGGCCCGGGGCTCTGTGTGGCAAGTGTTGAACCCGTAGTTCAGCAGCCACTGCCCTGCTGCCTTCTCTGTGGCAACCAGCTTTGAGGGTCCCACAAGGTATCTCAGGGGAGCAGCTCCTCCAGGTGAGAGTGTGGGGTCCATGGACACAACACAGTGATGCCCACTCTAATGCAACTGGGCACCAGTGTCCGCCTGCCCAGGGGTGGGCTCTGGATGCTGGGCTCCTCCTGTGGTCGGTCTACCCACCTCCCACTTGAAATGTCTCAGTTAGGGTTGTGCTGAGCAGCCATAATTTCAGTGGTCGGCGGGTACTGGGGCTTGCGAAGGTGAATAAGGTGAATAACTCCCCAGTCCGGGCCACTCAGCACAAGCTAGACACACTCCAGCCCAAACAAGACACCATCAGGTGCAGCACTCAACACGCAGCTTTGGCAGCATCCAAGGAACGAAGGACAATTCTGAGAACAAAACAACTGAGCTTCCTGCAAATGAGCTCTGACAAACCCACGCGACGCTGACAGTGGGGAAGAGAGGGGGCGGGCCCCGGGTCCCCACCAGCAGCGGGACCTGCGCCACGCTCCAGGCCCTGCCTGGGACCCCAGGGGGTGCGCCTACCACCACAGGGCAGCAGGAGACAAGGGACCACAGACATCTGGGCAGGTCTCGCCCTCTGCTCCACGGTTTCCTCTCCGGCTCCTACTTTTTAAATTACTTTTGTTGGCAAAAGGTCTGGCCGCTTCTATGACTTAATTGCTTCTCTCCTTAACCAGTCAACTCTCTTCAATTTCATGAACAGTTCAATGAAACTGCCCAAAAAAATGCCCAAAGGTTTTGGGGACACTTATAAGGAAATGAAATGGCCCAACGAGGACTCCACTTAATGCTCAGGGACCAGGACAGTGTGGGGCCCGCACCAGCGTGACCACCAGACGCAGGGGTGACGGGCCAGGTCTGAGCAGCGCAGGGTGCCTCACCTGGAGACGGCGCCTGTGGGAGGGACAGAGCTGACCCCCACCTCCCACCACCTGCGGAGTGGATCTGGAGGGACTGAGGGTCCTGAGGGTACAGCCCCTGCCTTGTGCCCTCCCTGTGCCTCCGGAGTCTGGTCTCTGGTCTGAGGACACAACTCAGAAACTGCCACCAATACCTCCGTGTTGTGGACAGTGAGACCCTTCCTGCCGCCGCTGTCCTGCAGGTCCCTTTCTCCACCGTGCTGCTCAGTTATTTATTCGGGAGAACAGCCCAGGTGTGTCCTTCCTGCCACTCTTACCCCTGCGAGGAGGCTCCGCCGAGGGCTGGGTGTGTGGGAGCTGCTCACAGGTTTTCTCAGACCCACAGGTCGGCATTTCCAGAACCTTCTGGAAAGCAGGGCAGTGTCAGGGATGCACACTGCACCAGGAGGCAGCAGGCCGGAGGCGGGGGCGGGGAGCAGTGGCGTGTGTGGACCCTCAGAGGCAGGACGGCAGGAAGGTCCACGCGGTGACGAAGACAGAGGAGCAACGTCACCACACGGAGCTCAGCCCTGAGGGTGAGCAGCACAGCGACTTCGGGAAGAATGAGGCAGAACGTTGCCACCGACACCACATTTTTAAAGAGGGAAAGCACACCGTTTAGAGGACATCACGTGTGGTCAAAGTATAAAGAAATGGATCTTATGGCAAATAAACATCCCACTCAGGACACCACGAAATGGAACCTGGGAGATGCAGGAGGTTTGGGGAAATGGGTAACTTTTTGTTTTAAAGATGATTCCTTATGCCTCTGGCTGTCGGAAGTATTTCATAGTGAAAATTGTTAAATGATATAAATGCTGATCATTCTCAATGTAAAAGGTAAAGGCCATGATTCAGGGAGCCTCTCAAACAGAGGGCTCTTTAAGAGAGAGTCTGAAGGAATTCAATTATTGACAAGCCTGAGGGTGTAATTAGCGCTCCTTGCTCTGTGAGGTTTTGCTGCTCAAAGACTTTAATCCAACACAGAAACTAACATGAGATCACCTCTTTTAGGTTGTGGGTGGCAAAGCCTCACGCTGCAAAAAGAGGGGAAAAAAAGTCTCAACATAAAAGAATTATCGCATGAAAACAGAATGAGGGTGTGTGTAGCACAAGCCGTCTGGCTGGCTGCCTGGCCCCCCAGATACATGAGCACCCGCCACACCATGGGTGGGGAGCAGGGCACCACCAAGGTCATCACAGACATGCCTTCACGTTGCCTTGCTTCACAGGAGCTCGAGGTGAGGACACATGTACGTGAACCTTCAGGAACAATGGAAGAGATCCTAGTTGTCCAGGCGCTTCTCAGCTCTGCAGAGGATCCCAGGTGTCCAGGCACTTCTCAGCTCTGCAGAGGATCCCAGGTGTCTGGGCACTTCTCAGCTCTGCAGAGGATCCCAGGTGTCCGGGCACTTCTCAGCCCTGCAGAGGATCCCAGGTGTCCGGGCACTTCTCAGCCCTGCAGAGGATCCCAGGTGTCCCGGCACTTCTCAGCCCTGCAGAGGATCCCAGGTGTCCCGGCACTTCTCAGCTCTGCAGAGGATCCCAGGTGTCCAGGCGCTTCTCAGCTCTGCAGAGGACCCCAGGTGTCCAGGCATTTCTCAGCCCTGCAGAGGATCCCAGGTGTCCAGGCGCTTCTCAGCTCTGCAGAGGATCCCAGGTGTCCGGGCATTTCTCAGCTCTGCAGAGGATCCCAGGTGTCCAGGCACTTCTGAGCTCTGCAGAGGATCCCAGGTGTCCGGGCATTTCTCAGCTCTGCAGAGGATCCCAGATGTCTGGGCATTTCTCAGCTCTGCAGAGGATCCCAGGTGTCCGGGCATTTCTCAGCTCTGCAGAGGATCCCAGGTGTCCAGGCGCTTCTCAGCCCTGCACAGGATCCCAGGTGTCTGGGCACTTCTCAGCTCTGCAGAGGATCCCAGGTGTCCCGGCATTTCTGAGCTCTACAGAAGATTCGTGCCCAGAAAACCATCTTTGTACTTTATTCACCCAGTTTCCAACTCCGTTTATGGATTGTGGGAAAGTGGTTACTTCCTTGAAGAAACACTTGCCAGAAATTTTTAAAATTTTAATGAAATTCACGTAGAGTAAGAGCAAGGATCTTAAGTGTGCATACAAGTCAGACGGTTATGACAAACATGCATATCCGTGTAACCAACACACCTGTCAAGAGGTGGGACACTTCTACCACCCCAGAAAGCTCTCTTGTATCTCCTTTCCCCTGAGAATACCACAGTCTCGTTTCTATCACTGTGGACTAGTTCTGCCTGTTGGAGAACTCTGTACAAGTGGAAGCCACAGTATGCATGCTTTTGTATCTGATTTCTTTTACTAACCATATATTTTTTTGACATTAATCCCCGTTCTTGCAGGTATCAGTCGTTTGTTTTCTTCTAGTGCTGAGGAGTGTTCCGTTACAGCAGTGTTTATCCACCACCTGCTGATGGGCATCTGGGTTGTTCCCATTCTTGGCTACTAATAGAGAAATGTTGAGCAATCTATTAATTTCTCTTGGAGAAACACCTAGACATGGAATTGCTGGGGCATAGGGCAGGTATCAATTAAATTAAGAAAATAAGGCCCAACAGTTTTCCAAAGAGGATGTACTGTGCTTACACTCCTGAGAACAATGTATACGTGTCCTCAGCATGATTGGGAATTGCAGACGTTAATTTTAACCCTTCTTGTGGGTGTGCAGAGTTTAATTTGCATTCTCTGATAATGATGAAACCTTTTTAATTGACCTTATATATTACTTCTTTGTGAAGTGTCATGTCCGTTCAACTATTTTGCCTACTTTTATTAGATTTTATTTTTGGGTGATAGGGGTTCTTAATATCTCCCCCATACTAACCCTCTGTGAGATATACAGATTATGAATATTTTCTCCCAGTCTGTGGTTTGTCTATTCATTTTCCTAATGGTGTCTTTTTTAAAAATTAATTAATTAATTAATTATTGGCTGTGTTGGGTCTTCGTTTCTGTGCGTGGGCTTTCTCTAGTTGCGGCAAGTGGGGGCCACTCTTCATCGCAGTGCGAGGGCCTCTCACTGTCGCGGCCTCTCTTGTTGCGGAGCACAAGCTCCAGACGCGCAGGCTCAGTAGTTGTGGCTCATGGGCCTAGTTGCTCCGTGGCATGTGGGATCTTCCCAGACCAGGGCTCAAACCCGTGTCCCCTGCATTGGCAGGCAGACTCTCAACCACTGCGCCACCAGGGAAGCCCCTAATGGTGTCTTTTTATGAGCAAAAGTTTTTAATTTTGATGAAGTCCAATTTATCAATTTTATAGCACTAAAGAGGGACTTCCCTGGTGGTCCAGTGGTTAAGAATCTGCCTTCCAATGCAGGGGACGCGGGTTCAACCCCTGGTCGGGGAACTAAGATTCCACATGCCGGGGCAACTAAGCCCCCGGGCCTCAACTGCTGAGTTTGTGCACCTCAACTAGAGAGAAGCCCGCACGCCGCAACGAAGAGCCTATGTGCTGCAACTAAGACCCTATACAGTCAAAAAAAAAAAAAAAAAGGGTTAAAGATTCTGGTGTCCTCTCTAATAAATTTTTTCCTATCCCCAAGTTGTGAAGATATTCCCTGATGTTTTCTTCTAGAAGCTTTATATTTTACCTGCTTCTATATTTATATCTAAGCCATCTAGAATTAATTTTTCTATAGGGCATGAGATTTTTTTTTTCCATATGGATATCCATTTGCTCCATTTGTTAAAAATAATTTTCTTTTTTCCATTGAATGCCTTTGGAGACTGTTAAAAATCAATTGTGAGTCTATTTCTGGACTCTGCTCTGTTTCATTGATGTATATGTCTATCTTTATTCTATTAATACATTTTCTTGATTGCTATAGCTTCAGAGTGAGTCTTAAAATCAGACACAATAAGTCCTCAAATTTTGTTCTTTTCAAGATTGTTTAGGACACTCTGGGCCCTTTGATTTTCATGCGAATTTTAAAATCAGATTATCAATTTCTACAAAGAAGCCACCTGGGACTTTTACTGGGATTGCTTTGAATTTACAGATCTGGAGAGAACTGATGTTAACAATACGGAGTCTTCCAATCCATGAATGTGGTGTCTCTCTCCATCGATCTTATAGGTTTTCTTTAATTTCCCTCAGCCTTTTTTGGAGTAGGTTTTAGCGGATATAGACATACCTTACTAAACTTACTCAAAAGTATTTTATTATTGACGCCATTGTACATTTTTTAAACTGCATTTTTTCAGTTGTTCATTGCAATTCTATAAACTTGTATTCTGGAAAATTTGCTAAGTTACTGGTTTTGATTTCCTATGAAACACAATCATGCCACCTACAAATGATGCTAGTTTTACTTCCACTTTTTTTTTTTAATGTTGAGCCTTCTTTTAATTCATTTTATTTATTTTTGGCTGTGTTGGCTCTTTGTTTCTGTGCGAGGGCTTTCTCTAGTTGTGGCAAGCGGGGGCCACTCTTCATCACGGTGCGCCAGCCTCTCACTGTCGTGGCCTCTCTTGTTGCGTAGCACAGGCTCCAGACGCGCAGGCTCAGTAGTTGTGGCTCACGGGCCCAGTTGCTCCGCAGCATGTGGGATCTTCCCAGACCAGGGCTCGAACCCGTGTCCCCTGCATTAGCAGGCAGATTCTCAACCACTGCGCCACCAGGGAAGCCCACTTCCACTTTCTAATACTTATATTTTTTATTTTTCCTGTCTCATTGCACTGACCTCCATTACAATGTGGAATAGAAGTAGTGAGAGGAGTGATCAGATCGCTTCCTCCTGATCTTAGAAGGGAAAGCTTTCAGTCTTTAATGATTAAGTATGAGGTTAGTTATAGGTTTGAGTAAATGCTATCAGACTGAGAAAGTTTCCCTCTATTTCTAGTTTGCTGAGTTTTTTAAAAAATCATGAATGGGTATTGAATTTTGCCCAATGCTTTTTCTGCATCTATTGCATTGATTGTGTGATTTTTATCTTTTATTCTGTTACTGTATTAAATCATACTAATTGATTTCTGAATGTTAAACCAGACTTGTATTCATGATGTATTATCCTTTCATATATATTTCTGAATTTGACTTGGTAATATTTTGTGAATGATTTTTGCAACTATTTTCATAAGGGATATTTGTCTGTAATTTTATTTTCTTGTAATATTCTTGTAGCATTTTTTACTTCAGTCATGCTAGTCTCACGGAGTGTGAAGCTCCTCCCTCCCAACACCCAACAGACCTTTCTCCTCTTCTATTTCCTGAAAGAATTTATGTTAGATTGGTATTATTTCTTCCTTACATTTTTGATAGAATATATCAGTAAAGCCATCTGGCTTGGCTTTTCTTTATGAAAAGCTTTTAAATTACTAATTAATTCTTAATTATTATTTATACCTTTTTTTTTTTTTTTGGCCATGCGCAGGGCATGCAAGATATATTAGTTCCCCAGCCAGGGATTGAATCTAAACCCCCTGCAGTGGAAGCACGGAGTCCCAACCACTATATCGCCAAGGAATTCTCTATTATTTATACTTTAAATACCTACTGGATCTGTAATGATGTCCCCTCTTTAATTCCCAGTATATTGGTAACCTGTGTTTTCTTTTAAAAATCAATCTTGATAGAGGCTTGTCAATTGTACTGATTTTATTTCAAGCTAATTCTTGGTTTTGCTGATGTTTTTTCTACTGACTGTCCATTTTCAATTTTACCTTCTTCATTCCTTTCCTTCTATTTACTTTGAGTTTACTTTGCTATTACTTTTGAAACCTTTAAAGGTGGAGACTTAGATAATTGCTTAGTTTCTTCTTTTATAATATAAACTTTTAAAGCTATAAAAACTTATTATAAACTCTGCTTTAGCTAAATTCCACAAATTTTGACATACTGTTTTGTCATCAAATTAAATTTTTTCCCTAATATCCTTTGTGATTTTTTCCCTTGGTTGCTTAATTTCCAAATATTTTGTATATTCAAGATGTCTTAGGGCTTCCCTGGTGGTGCAGTGATTAAGAATCTGCCTGCCAAGGCAGGGGACACAGGTTTAAGCCCTGGTCTGGGAAGATCCCCCATGCCATGAAGCAACTAAGCCCATGTGCCACAACTACTGAGCCTGCACTCTAGAGCCTGCGAGCCACAACTACCAAAGCCCATGCACCTAGAGCCCGTGCTCCACAACAAGAGAAGCCACTGCAACGAGAAGCCTGTGCACCGCAACGAAGAGTAGCTCCCGCTTGCCACAAAACTAGAGAAAGCCCGCACACAGCCACAGGCCTAATGCAGCCAAAAAAAAGAAAAAAAAGAAAAAAATGATTTCTAATTTATAAAACATAACCCGTATGCTTTCAATCATTTGAAATTTATTCAGATTTTTTTCTTGGTCCAAAGTAACGTCTATCTTGTACTTTAAAAGAATGCGTATTCTGCAGTTGACTATAGAGTTCCTTAACTGTCTACTGTCATGTCAGTTAATAGTGTTGTTCAAACCTTCTGATCCTCACAGACTTCCCCACCCCCCAACTTCTATCAATTACTGAGATAGGAGTATTAAAATCTGCAACTCCAGTCTCAGTTTTTGCCTCATGTATTTTGAAACTCTGGGATTAGGGATATACACATTTAGGATTGTTATGTCCCCCTAGAAAATGACCTTTACCCCATGTGTGCAAATCACACTTGCATTGAGTCAAGTTCATGACAACAAACTCCCAATGATGCTCCACTAAATCTACTGTATGAAAATTCAGACTTAACAGAAAAGAAATCAAGCTCTTTTGCTTAAAGCTGGAAAACAAAGAAGCTAAGTTTTAGTGTTGAATAGCACATGTGCAAAAGTTCAAGGATCTCCCAAGTCAATATGGATGCTGGGGGCTTCCCTGGTGGTGCAGTGGTGAGGAATCCGCCTGCCAATGCAGGGAACATGGGTTCGAGTCCTGGTCCGGGAAGATCCCACATGCTACGGAGCAACTAAGTCCATGTGCCACAACTGCTGAGCCTGCGCTGTACAGCCTGCGAGCCACAACTACTGAGCCCGCGTGCCACAACTACTGAAGCCCGCACGCCTAGAGCCCCTGCTCTGCAACAAGAGAAGCCACCGCAATGAGAAGCCCGCACACCGCAACGAAGAGTAGCCCCTGCTCACCGCAACTAGAGAAAGCCTGCGCCCAGCAACGAAGACGCAAAGCAGCCAAAAATAAATAAATAAATAAATTATATGGATGCTGCAATCTGGGACCCCCCCCCCCGACGACACATGCCCAAATCAGCATCACACCCACTGTGACAGTGGACAGGAGACCTCCCAGGACAGAAACTGAGAAGCCACGCCTTCCAACGAGTCTCACACCCTCCAGGGGAAGAACAGAGTCTCTTCTACTTCCAGAAACACACATGCATGTCCCTGCATCATGCTCTTTACAATCAAAAGATCCCCTGATCGCAGACCTGTTTCAGGGCCCCATTCCTCCCTGTCCCCAAGAGAGCAGCATTACGGTAGCACCAAGGGGGATACATACTGGTAGTTGTTTGAAATGCAACACCCACACACATGCACAAACGTGCACACACAGACACACATGCGCGCGCACACACACAGTTCAAACTAAAGAAAGAAAAGCACACCCCTCCCTTGCCTTCACCCTGCCTGTACTTTCGGCACCATCCCTGCCCTGTCCCTGGTAGTAGGCCTCTAGCCTTGGGGCCTGGGGGACGTGGGGGCCATGAGAGGGAGGGGGCTAGTGTCCTTGTGATGCCCCACAGAGGAAGCGGCCCAACCTCGGTCCCAGTAGCCCTCCCCTTGGTGGGCGGAGAAGGAAGAGGGTGCCCCCAGCCCGCCTGTAATCACGTTAGCGGGGGGCTGGGCTCACGCTGAGAATCCCGTCAACTCAAAGCAAGTGAGAACAAAACCCCAAGAGAACAACTACACGTGAATCCTACCTCACTTCAAAAAAGTGAGAACAGACATTTGGCCTTGATCCTGGGGAAATGCTGGTCCGTGGACCTAGGACAACGTCCCTCCCGGGAGGCCGCAGGCCCCGTGCCGGCCACGCTCCCAGGTTTCCTGCCTTGCGACCTGACTGGGTCACCTGTGTCTGCCCCACTGACCCCGCCTGGTCTGGCCCCCTGGACTTGCGTACTCGAGGATGGAGTGTGTGGCCGCGCCGGGGTGGTAGCGGTAGAGAAGCAGGCTCTGGTCCACGCGGACGAGCCCGCCGCCCTTCCTCAGGTGTTCGTGGAAGAACAGCAAGTCCTCGGGGACACCCTGCGGGATGAAAGAAACGTGTCTCCACTCACGACAGAGCCTCATTCTGGCGACGGGAGACGCGGATCCGTCCGGCACCCCATGCCATGCTTGAGCCTGGCATGACCCGTGAGGCCTCAGCGGGAAAACAACACGTCCAGCTCCCCCACCTTGTGGCCGGCACTGGGCAAGCGTGACCACAAGAGGCGTCTTCAGGACAAGAAGGTGCCCGAGGGGTGGACCCAAGCCCCAGTGTCACCCTCACTCACAGCCTCAAACTTGACCCCTGGCCCGCGCTGCTGGCCCGCTGACCTGCCCCCTCCCTGTTGACGAGCTTGCTGCTCCGAGGGTCTGCAGCGTCCCGCTGGGTGTTCCCGTCCTGTGAGAACGCAGGCCTCCCGCCCCCTCCTGGAGAAGCGCAGACCAGGGCTGGCCGTTGGGGTCACAGCCACCCTGCTGGTCAGTCTGGGGGATCTCAGTCCTGGTGGGGACACCAAGTTGGCTCCCCTCACTTTTTTAAATTCAAGGTGAAAACCAAGTGAGCAGGGGTTCTGGACAGGAGGTCACCCAGGGTGTGTCTGGTGAGCAGAGCCCAGCAATGGCTGGGGACACTGCCAGGACCCCTGCTCCGGGCAGAGGCTGGTTTCCTGACAGCCCAGAGGCTGCTGCTCTCCGGCCCCAGCCTGTCCTCCTCTGCCGGTTCCCCAGCCCGAGCTCGGTTTCACTGAGCCAATGCCAGCACCACAGCCGGGCCCACTGCTTCCAGTAAAGCCACGGCTGTCCCCCAGCTCGTCCACCCCGAGAGGAAGGCGGCACAGCTGGCCTCTGAGGTCTCGATGTCCTGATGGAGCCTGGTGGCCGTCATCCTCGGGGGGAGATGGGACCCCTGGCCCCTCTTGGCCAGCTTCTTGGCCCGAGCGTATCCCCTGACTGGGCCCTGTGCACCTGGCCTCTGGGGTCTGTGATGAACTGATGCTCTTTGTCTGTGGCCGCCCAGGCGCGAGGTCCGCTGCCTCCTGGCTCGGGCCTGAGCGCCATCCCTGGAAGCAGCCCACTCAGCTCTCACTCCTGAGCTGCCACACTGGGCACCAGCCTGCCCGCCTCCGTCCCTGAACAAAGCCACCGCTGCCCAGGGAATCGCCGCCTGGGGTCCCTGACACACCGCAAGGCCGTCAGGGCAACGCGATGGAAGCCAGCCGAGTAGGAAATCGGCGCAGTCTCGTTAGCGATGCAGAAACACGCGAACCACTTCACTTGCAGCGTCGGGCGGTTCAATCAATCAGTGACTCGATGGACTACTGTGTGGTGACTGAAGTGTTTTCACAAAGACCACAACGACATGAAAAGATTTATAACAAAATGTTAAGTTAAAAATCAAGTTTCAAAATTGTGTTTGCAGCTTGGCTAAAAGTGGTCCACAGTAAAAAGAAGACAGAAGGACCCCACACAAAAGTTCACAGCAGATGTGTGGTGATGGGTTCACGGGTCATTTGCATAGTTTTTCCTTTTTCTAATTTTCTGCATTTTCAGAGTCATCTTTCAAGAGCACATTGTGAACTCATATCAGGAAGATGGCGGAAGAGTAAGACGCGGAGATCACCTTCCTCCCCACAGATACACCAGAAATACATCTACACGTGGAACAACTCCTACAGAACACCTACTGAAGGCTGGCAGAAGACCTCAGACCTCCCAAAAGGCAAGAAACTCCCCAAGTACCTGGGTAGGGCAAAAGAAAAAAAAAGAAAAAACAGAGACAAAAGAATAGGGACGGCACCTGCACCAGTGGGAGGGAGCTGTGAAGGAGGGAAAGTTTCCACACACTAGGAAGCCCCTTCGCGGGCGGAGACTGCGGGAGGCGGAGGGGAGCTTCGAAGCCGCGGAGGAGAGCACAGCAACGGGTGCGGAGGGCAAAGCGGGGAGATTCTCGCACAGAGGATCGGTGCCTACCGGCACTCACCAGCCCGAGAGGCTTGTCTGCTCACCCACCGGGGCGGGCGGGGCTGCGAGCTGAGGCTCTGAGGCTCGGGTTTCGGTTTCTGACGGAGCGCAGGGAGAGGACTGGGGTTGGCAGACGGAGCGCAGGAAGAGGACTGGGGTTGGCGGCTTGAACATAGCCTGAAGGGGTTAGTGCACCACAGCTAGCCGGGAGGGAGTCCGGGGAAAAGTCTGCACCTGCCGAAGAGGCAAGAGACTTTTTCTTCCCTCTTTGTTTCCTGGTGCGTGAGGAGAGGGGTTTAAGAACGCTGCTTAAAGGAACTCCAGAGACGGGCGCGAGCCGCGGCTAAAAGCGCGAACCCCAGAGACGGGCGCGAGCCGCGGCTAAAAGCGCGGACCCCAGAGACGGGCGGGAGACGCTAAGGCCGCTGCTGCCGCCACCAGGAAGCCTGTGTGCGAGCACAGGTCACTCTCCACACCCCTCTTCCGAGGAGCCTGTGCAGCCCGCCACTGCCAGGTTCCCGGGATCCAGGGACAACTTCCCCGGGAGAACGCACGGCGGGCCTCAGGCTGGTGCAAAGTCACGCCGGCCTTTGCCGCAGGCCCGCCCCGCACTCCGTGCCCCTCCCTCCCCGCCGGCCTGAGTGCGCCAGAGCCCCCGGATCAGCGGCTCCTTTAACCCCGTCCTGTCTGAGCAAAAAACAGACGCCCTCTAGCGACCTACACGCAGAGGCAGGGCCAAATCCAAAGCTGAGCCCCTGTGAGCTGTGAGAACAAAGAAGAGAAAGGGAAATCTCTCCCAGCAGCCTCAGAAGCAGCGGATTAAAGCTCCACAATCAACTTGATATACCCTGCATCTGTGGAATACCTGAACAGACAACCAATCATCCCAAATTAAGGAAGTGGACTTTAGGAGCAAGATCTATGATTTTTTCCCCTTTTCCTCTTTTTGTGAATGTGTATGCTTCTGTGTGAAATCTTGTCTGTATAGTCTGCTTCAACCATTTGTCCTAGGGTTCTATCCGTCCATGGTTTTTTTTTAAAATTTTTTCTTAATAATTTTAATTTTAATAACATTATTATACTTTACCTTCATTCTTTCTTTCTTTCCTTCCTTCCTTCCCTCCTTTAGACAACGAATCATCCCAAATTGAGGAGGTGGTCTCTGACAGCAAGATTTATGATTTTTCCCCCTTTACCTCTTTTAGTGAGGGTGTATGTGTATGCTTCTGTGTAAGATTTTGTCTGTATAGCTTTGCTTCCAACATTTGTCCTAAGGTTCTATCCGTCCCTTTTTTTTTCTAAATAAGAATTTTTTAATTCAATAACTTTATTATACTTTATTTTATTTTTACTGTATCTTCTTTCTTTCTGTCTTTTTTCCTTCTTTCCCTTCCTTCCTCCCTCCCTCCCTCCCTTTCTTTCCTTCTTGCCTTCTTTCCTTCTTTGCTTCTTTCTTTCTTTCTTTCTTTCTTTCTTTCTTCCTTCCTTCCTTCCTTCCTTCCCTCCATTCCTTCTTTCTTTCCTCATACTTCTACTAATTCCCTCTACTTTTTCTCCCTTTTATTCTGAGCCATGTCGATGAAAGGCTCTTGGTGCTCCAGCCAGGAGTCAGGGCTCTGTCTCTGAGGTAGGAGAGCCAACTTCAGGACACTGGTCAACAAGAGACCTCCCAGCTCCACATAATATCAAACGGCGAAAATCTCCCAGAGACCTCCATCTTAACACCAGCACCCAGCTTCACTCAACGACCAGCAAGCCACAGTGCTGGACAACCTATGCCAAACAACTAGCAAAACAGGAACACAACCCCACCCATTAGCAGAGAGGCTGCCTAAAATCATAATAAGGCCACAGACACCCCAAAACACACCACCAGACGTGAACCTGCCCACTAGAGAGACAAGATCCAGCCTCATCCACCACAACACAGGCACTAGTCCCCTCCACCAGGAAGCCTACACAACCCACTGAACCAACCTTAGCCACTGGAGACAGACATCAAAAACAGCGGGAACTATGAACCTGCAGTCTGCAAAAAGGAGACTCCAAACACAGTAAGATAAGCAAAATGAGAAGACAGAAAAACACACAGCAGATAAAGGAGCAAGATAAAAATGCACCAGACCTAACAAATGAAGAGGAAATAGGCAGTCTACCTGAAAAAGAATTCAGAATAATGATAGTAAGGATGATCCGAAATCTTGGAAATAGAATGGACAAAATGCAAGAAACAGTTAACAAGGACCTAGAAGAAATAAAGATGAAACAAGCAACGATGAACAACACAATAAATGAAATGAAAAGTACTCTAGATGGGATCAACAGCAGAATAACTGAGGCAGAAGAACGGATAAGTGACCTGGAAGATAAAATAGTGGAAATAACTACTGCAGAGCAGAATAAAGAAAAAAGAATGAAAAGAACTGAGGACAGTCTCAGAGACATCTGGGACAACATTAAACGCACCAACATTCGAATTATAGGGGTTCCAGAAGAAGAAGAGAAAAAGAAAGGGACTGAGAAAATATTTGAAGAGATTATAGTTGAAAACTTCCCTAATATGGGAAAGGAAATAGTTAATCAAGTCCAGGAAGCACAGAGAGTCCCATACAGGATAAATACAAGGAGAAATATGCCAAGACACATATTAATCAAACTGTCAAAAATTAAATACAAAGAAAGCATATTAAAAGCAGCAAGGAAAAAACAACAAATAACACATAAGGGAATCCCCATAAGGTTAACAGCTGATCTCTCAGCAGAAACCCTACAAGCCAGAAGGGAGTGGCAGGACATACTGAAAGTGATGAAGGAAAAAACCTGCAGCCAAAACTACTCTACCCAGCAAGGATCTCATTCAGATTTGATGGAGAAATTAAAACCTTTGCAGACAAGCAAAAGCTGAGAGAGTTCAGCACCACCAAACCAGCTTTACAACAAATGCTAAAGGATCTTCTCTAGGCAAGAAACACAAGAGAAGGAAAAGACCTATAATAATGAACCCAAAACAATTTAGAAAATGGGAATAGGAACATACATATCGATAATTACCTTAAATGTAAATGGACTAAATGCTCCCACCAAAAGACACAGATTAGCTGAATGGATACAAAAACAAGACCCTTATATATGCTGTCTACAAGAGACCCACTTCAGACCTAGAGACACATACAGACTGAAAGTAAGGGGATGGAAAAAGATATTCCATGCAAATGGAAACCAAAAGAAAGCTGGAGTAGCAATTCTCATATCAGACAAAATAGACTTTAAAATAAGGACTATTAAAAGAGACAAAGAAGGACACTATATAATGATCAAGGGATCGATCCAAGAAGAAGATATAACAATTGTAAATATTTAGGCACCCAACATAGGAGCACCTCAATACATAAGGCAAATACTAACAGCCATAAAAGGGGAAATCGACAGTAACACATTCATAGTAGGGGACTTAAACACCCCACTTTCACCCATGGACAGATCATCCAAAATGAAAATAAATAAGGAAACACAAGCTTTAAATGATACATTAAACAAGATGGACTTAATTGATATTTATAGGACACTCCATCCAAAAACAACAGAATACACATTTTTCTCAAGTGCTCATGGAACATTCTCCAGGATAGATCATATCTTGGGTCACAAATCAAGCCTTGCTAAATTTAAGAAAATTGAAATTGTATCAAGTATCTTTTCTGACCACAACGCCATGAGACTAGATATCAATTACAGGAAAAGATCTGTAAAAAATACAAACACATGGAGGCTAAACAATACACTACTTAATAATGAAGTGATCACTGAAGAAATCAAAGAGGAAATAAAAAAATACCTAGAAACAAATGACAATGGAGACACAACGACCCAAAACCTATGGGATGCAGCAAAAGCAGTTCTAAGGGGGAAGTTTATAGCAATACAAGCCCACCTTAAGAAGCAGGAAACATCTCGAATAAATAACCTAACCTTGCACCTCAAGCAATTAGAGAAAGAAGAACAAAAAAAAAACCCAAAGCTAGCAGAAGGAAAGAAATCATAAAAATCAGATCAGAAATAAATGAAAAAGAAATGAAGGAACAATAGTAAAGATCAATAAAACTAAAAGCTGGTTCTTTGAGAAGATAAACAAAATAGATAAACCACTAGCCAGACTCATCAAGAAAAAAAGGGAGAAGACTCAAATCAATAGAATTAGAAATGAAAAAGGAGAGGTAACAACTGACACTGCAGAAATAAAAAAGATCATGAGAGATTACTACAAGCAACTCTATGCCAATAAAATGGACAACCTGGAAGAAATGGACAAATTCTTAGAAATGCACAACCTGCCAAGACTGAATCAGGAAGAAATAGAAAATATGAACAGACCAATCACAAGCACTGAAATTGAAACTGTGATTAAAAATCTTCCAACAAACAAAAGCCCAGGACCAGATGGCTTCACAGGCGAATTCTATCAAATATTTAGAGAAGAGCTAACACCTATCCTTCTCAAACTCTTCCAAAATAATAGCAGAGGGCGGAACACTCCCAAATTCCTTCTATGAGGCCACCATCACCTTGATACCAAAACCAGACAAGGATGTCACAAAGAAAGAAAACTACAGGCCAATATCACTGATGAACATAGATGCAAAAATCCTCAACAAAATACTAGCAAACAGAATCCAACAGCACATTAAAAGGATCATACACCATGATCAAGTGGGGTTTATTCCAGGGATGCAAGAATTCTTCAATATACGCAAATCAATCAATGTGATACACCATATTAACAAATTGAAGGAGAAAAACCATATGATCATCTCAATAGATGCAGAGAAAGCTTTTGACAAAATTCAACACCCATTTATGACAAAAACCCTGCAGAAAGTAGGCATAGAGGGAACTTTCCTCAACATAATAAAGGCCATATATGACAAGCCCACAGCAAACATCATCCTCAATGGTGAAAAACTGAAAGCATTTCCACTAAGATCAGGAACAAGACAAGGTTGCCCACTCTCACCACTCTTATTCAACATAGTTTTGGAAGTTTTAGCCACAGCAATCAGAGAAGAAAAAGAAATAAAAGGAATCCAAATCGGAAAAGAAGAAGTAAAGCTGTCACTGTTTGCAGATGACATGATCCTATACATAGAGAATCCTAAAGATGCTACCAGAAAACTACTAGAGCTAATCAATGAATTTGGTAAAGTGGCAGGATACAAAATTAATGCACAGAAATCTCTGGCATTCCTACATACTAATGATTAAAAATCTGAAAGTGAAATCAAGAAAACACTCTCATTTACCACTGCAACAGAAAGAATAAAATATCTAGGAATAAACCTACCTAAGGAGACAAAAGACCTGTATGCAGAAAATTATAAGACACTGATGAAAGAAATTAAAGATGACACAAATAGATGGAGAGATATACCATGTTCTTGGATTGGAAGAATCAACATTGTGAAAATGACTCTACTACCCAAAGCAATCTATAGATTCAATGCAATCCCTATCAAACTACCACTGGCATTTTTCACAGAACCAGAACAAAAAATTTCGCAATTTGTATGGAAACACAAAAGACCCCGAATAGCCAAAGCAATCTTGAGAACGAAAAAAGGAACTGGAGGAATCAGGCTCCCTGACTTCAGACTATACTACAAAGCTACAGTAATCAAGACAGTATGGTACTGGCACAAAAACAGAAAGATAGATCAATGGAACAGGATAGAAAGCCCAGAGATAAACCCACGAACATATGGACACCTTATCTTTGATAAAGGTGGCAGGAATGTACAGTGGAGAAAGGACAGCCTCTTCAATAAGTGGTGCTGGGAAAACTGGACAGGTACATGTAAAAGTATGAGATTAGATCACTCCCTAACACCATACACAAAAATAAGCTCAAAATGGATTAAAGACCTAAATGTAAGGCCAGAAACTATCAAACTCTTAGAGGAAAACATAGGCAGAACACTCTATGACATAAATCACAGCAAGATCCTTTCTGACCCACCTCCTAGAGTAATGGAAATAAAAACAAAAATAAACAAATGGGACCTAATGAAACTTCAAAGCTTTTGCACAGCAAAGGAAACCATAAACAAGACCAAAAGACAACCCTCAGAATGGGAGAAAATATTTGCAAATGAAGCAACCGACAAAGGATTAATCTCCAAAATTTACAAGCAGCTCATGCAGCTCAATAACAAAAAAACAAACAACCCAATCCAAAAATGGGCAGAAGACCTAAATAGACATTTCTCCAAAGAAGATATACAGACTGCCAACAAACACATGAAAGAATGCTCAACATCATTAATCATTAGAGAAATGCAAATCAAAACTACAATGAGATATCATCTCACACCAGTCAGAATGGCCATCATCAAAAAATCTAGAAACAATAAATGCTGGAGAGGGTGGGGAGAAAAGGGAACACTCTTGCACTGCTGGTGGGAATGTGAATTGGTTCAGCCACTATGGAGAACAGTATGGAGGTTCCTTAAAAAACTACAAATAGAACTACCATATGACCCAGCAATCCCACTACTGGGCATATACCCTGAGAAAACCAAAATTCAAAAAGAGTCATGTACCAAAATGTTCATTGCAGCTCTATTTACAATAGCCTGGAGATGGAAACAACCTAAGTGCCCATCATCGGATGAATGGATAAAGAAGATGTGGCACATATCTACAATGGAATATTACTCAGCCATAAAAAGAAACGAAATTGAGCTATTTGTAATGAGGTGGATAGACCTAGAGTCTGTCATACAGAGTGAAGTAAGTCAGAAAGAAAAAGAAAAATACCGTATGCTAACACATATATATGGAATTTAAGAAAAAAAAATGTCATGAAGAACCTAGGGGTAAGGCAGGAATAAAGACACAGACCTACTAGAGAATGGACTTGAGGTTATGAGGAGGGGGAAGGGTGAGCTGTGACAGGGCGAGAGAGAGTCATGGACATATACACACTAACAAACGTAGTAAGGTAGATAGCTAGTGGGAAGCAGCCGCATGGCACAGGGATATCGGCTCGGTGCTTTGTGACAGCCTGGAGGGGTGGGATAGGGAGGGTGGCAGGGAGGGAGACGCAAGACATATGGGAACATATGTGTATGTATAACTGATTCACTTTGTTATAAAGCAGAAACTAACACACCATTGTAAAGCAATTATACCCCAATAAAGATGTTAAAAAAGAAAAAAAGAGCACATTGTGACTCTGCGCTTTATAGATTTAGGAAGGAGAAAATGTCCTCTCTTCTCATGACCAACAGGACCTCAACCCCAGAGTTCCCTTATTTCTGGCAAAGAGACAAGTGAGAATTTAGCCAGAGGAGGTGCCTGGGACGTGGCTGGAGGGCACCCCCCACCCCCGATTCACAAGAGCCTGGGCACCGCTGACCGATCGCAAACAGCGACAGAGGCCGCGATGGGATGCAGAGGTGACGTCAAGGAAGATGGGGTGCTGAGCCCCGGTTCCCCGTGGAGATGGGGGCCTGGGCAGACCTGGGGGATCAGCCGGAGCCCTGGGGCCTCTGGGGTGTGAGAACGCGGTTGGATGGGTAGGCACCCTCAGAGATGTGGTGAAAGGGGATTAGGACCCTGTGGGACAAAAGGAAACAAAGAAGGAGAGACACACCCTCCTCCCCTCCCTGCCCTCAACACCCGCTGCACTTCCCTGCGGTGGCAGAGGGGGCGACCCTGAGGTAGGAATCCCATGAACTGCAGCTATACAAAGCCCGTGTGAGAAGAAACAGAAAACAGACACTTCCGTGGACAGAAATTCACCCCAAATAACAACAACAACAAAAACCATGAAGGAGAACTCTGGTTCCACACATCGGAATCAGGTCCGCATTAAGACCAATCCCAGTGAAACCATGAGTCTTTAACAAGGGAGGAATTCTCAGAGCCTCCAGGAAAAGGTCAAGCACCTTACAAAGCCGAGCGAATCGAAGGAGCGTCAGGCAAAGCAAGGCAACAGGGAGCTGTGCTGTCAAGACATGCAAGCGAAGGTGTGACTCAGGGTTTTCTGTCCAGCCCGTACCTCCTTCACATGTCCAGAGCCACAGTCTGAATGGGCAGGAACTCAAGGAACGCCGAGGCCCGGACAGCCTGACATGCGAGGCTGAGTCCAGGGACACAGATGGGCAGCTGGGGACTCAGCACGCGGGGTTGCCTTCTGACGAGAGCAGAAATCACGCAACCAAACAGGAGGAGAAAGGAAAGAGGGAACAGATGATCTACTGGCTGCTGTTGAGGCAACAGGTGGGGGTCAGAATACCTTCAAAAACCGAAAAACAAAAAGCCAACCAGGAAAGGTTTAAGCAGAGCACTTGGGACCAAGGGCGTTTAAAGAGAGAGAAATACAAAGATGACAAAATACAGACCTTCTTCGATACCAAGAGAGGTTTTCAATGCACCAGAGAAGGTGCTAACTTCTGGCTCTGGGTGGCTGAGTGGCCAACCTCTACGGCATCTGTGAGCCCCATGCCCAGAGTGGGAAGCCCCGGGGCGGGGAGATAAAACCCACAAAACAGGGGTGGAAGCCCCAGCCTTGCTGCTCTGACATCCTCAGGATAGAATCTGGGACGAGCACAAGTGGGAGTGAGAGGAAATCCCAGAACGCTGAGACCCAGGATGGGAGAAAATACCCACAAGCAAGTATCTGACCAAGAACACCAACAACTCAACAATAAGAAGACACCCCGCTTAAAACTGGGCAAAAGATCTGGACGCTTCATAAAATAACATACAAGTAGCCAATCGGTGCATGAAAAATTGCTCAACATCATAAGTCATCTCAGAAATGAAAATTAAAATACAACAAGAAACTACAGAACTGCAATCAGAATGGCTAAAATGCAGAGCCTGGGGTACACCCTCTGGAGAGGGGGAGACAGCTCGTAACTCACACAGCGACTCCGAGCCTGGGGATCTTTCCAACAGATGCAAAAGCACTTCTGCAAAGTGTCTGCTGTGCTGGGTGGCGACCCCCTCCAGGCCGTTCCCCCTCCAAGACTTTTTCACCCAGGCCAGACCGGCCCTCAGAAGAGCCCTGTTCTGAACCAACAAACACCATTTTTGTCACTTTCCTTTTTGTTTAAGGGCCTGAAACCGTTGCCTCCTGGGGACATCCAGACCCCTCAGCTGGATGCTGTCCTGCGCCGGATGGCGCCCTCCTCCAAATCTCCGACTCCCCTCCCCCACCTTGCCTCTGCGAGTGCATTTTCCCAATTTAAAACCTGTGCACCTTGCAGGTTCCAGCTCGTGGCCGCTGTGTCCACGACCACTCAGCCACCCTCACCCCCGAGTCTCGCCACCATCCTGCTCTGCGTCCTTTAGCACCTCGACTGTCCCGGCTGCTTCGGTTCCCTGCCCTTCTCTCCATGGGCAAGAACTGCAGCCTCTTGGGCCTGGAGAATCAGCTGAGGACCAGTCCCCAAACCTAAGTCCAGCCCTCAGGGCACTATGCTCCCCTCGAGCCCCTGGTTTGTAAACCTGAGACCAGCACTACTCCTGGAGGGCACGTCTGGGCGACCATGAGGGACCGTCCGGCCAGGGTCCAGTGCAGGGGGCAGTGGGGGAGCCAGCCTCTCCCTCTAAAATGAGACTGTGTGCGTGATGGGCAGGGGAGTAGGCAGAGGAATGCCGGGTAGGAGCAGGGAGGGGGTTGGCTCCAAGCGGCCCCTGTGCAGTCAGTGAAGGTCCCCCCGAAGTGGAGAGGACATTCAGAGCAGGCAGGACCGTGGCCAAGGTTCTGGGGCAGACGGTGAGCCTGGGCCTGAGTTACCCCCACCTTCCAGCCTGATGGGCCTTAACATGCCTGGCCCACCCCTTCCACCACGAGGACCAGAACTCATGATCTCAAAGCCAATTTAAGGGCGGGGGGGTTAAGGGAAAATAAACTAACCCTCAGGTTTACCTTCTGATCGGTGTCGGAGTGCTCACTCTTAAGACCGTCGGGGTGGGAGGGGAGCAGGTCAGCGTCGCGTCCCCATTTCTAGGCCGGAGCCCGGAGACCAGCGTGGGCCCCGCTCTGCAGGTGAGGCCCCTCAGGTAGGCGAGGGTGCAGACGAAGGAGCCAGGCCAGCTTGGACCCGAACACCCCAGGGCCACTGGCCACGGGAGAACTGGGGAGCTCTTCCCCCGCTGCCGTCCAGGGGTGGCAGGATGACACTGCCCACCTCCTGCGCTTTCCCACAAACAGCTCTTAAAGCAGGATGAGGCAACCAGGGCCGGGCAGGTGTGAGCCAGGAGCAGACGCCCGGCGCCCACAGCCTTCACACAGAAATCCCCTGCTTCCCGCACAACACAGGCCGAGCGGTGCCCCGGCTGCACCCTGGGAAGCTCAGCACGCCCGGCCCGGAAGCAGGAAGCGCTGCAAAGGCCCTGACGGGGGCCGGCGGCCCAGCCCGGCCCCGCCCAGCCCAGCACGGCCCAGCTCAGCCCAGAGGAGGAATCCACGGGACACGCACTTACCCGCCCGCCCTCGTCAAATGGGCCCACGTGGGAGAACCAGGCTCGGGAGCAGAACCAGGTGGGCATGATCACGGTGGGGCCATTGGAGGTAAACACCTGGAAGCAATTAGTATGGACACAATTAACAGAGAAAAACAGCTCATCACACAACCCACAGGTTATTTCCCACAAAGTCACTCAGAAGGTGACAAGCAAATGTGCACATCCCTTCCCTGTCGGTACAAAGGTTCAAGGGGCTTTAGAGCCAGGTCAGTGGTGTCCAGCTCCCAAGGCTGACAGATGGGCTCAAAGTCCCCCACCAGGTCCTGTTCTGCGGCTGATGAACCACCCAGGTTCTCGGGGGGCGTGCTCTAATCACTGCTGGAGCCAGTTAACGAAAACAAGCATCTAAGATGAAGAGAGATGACAAGGCATTGCACGAAAACAAGCATCTAAGATGAAGAGGGATGACAAGGCATTGCATGCCCACTATGTGGGGCCTTCTTCACCATGTCCAGCACCATTGGTGGACAGCTGGGCTCGGGGGCTCTGCAGTCTTACTTTATTTCTACTATATTATAAAATCTGCACTTGCACCATTGACTCTGTGAGAACCTGGCGGACGTTCGGTCCGTCCTGGACCCGAATCACTGACAGTGAGAGGCTGTGAGCGCACTGTGGGGACCAGGGAGCCAGAGGCCGGAAGCTGAGCTGGAACAGAGCAGGATGGACAGACCCGTGTCCCTCTGTGCCTGGGACGTTTCTTCTGTATTTGGACGTGGCCTGTGAACGTCCAGCAGCAAACGGTCACTCAGGACAGGTCGCCCCTCGCATGCAGCCCACACCCGCCAAGCTCGCTCAGCCCTGAGCAAGCATCTCTTCAGCACTTTTGCTTCAAGACGATTCCACCACCACCTCACGCGGCACCCCAAGTGGCTTCTGCGTCTGAGCCACAGGTGTGACCTGAGCCTGGGTTTTGCCGTGAGCGAATGCAACCTCAATCACACAAGTCACTGGGCTTCTTTTAAAGCTGGGGAACATTAATGAGGGTGAGGTCCAAACATTTATCACCATTTTACACAAAAACAAAGCCGGGTTGTAGTGGTTACACAAATATGCACACGTGCTAAAACTCACAAAGCTGTATACCAAAAAGGAAAACAGCTCGTTTTACTTTAATTTTTCTTAAACTTTTTTTTTTTTTTTTTTTTTTTTTTTTTTTTTTTGCAGTACGCGGGCCTCTCACTGTTGTGGCCTCTCCCGTTGCAGAGCACAGGCTCTGGACGCGCAGGCTCAGGGGCCATGGCTCACGGGCCCAGCCGCTCTGCGGCATGTGGGATCCTCCTGGACCGGGGCACGAACCCGTGTCCCCTGCATCGGCAGGTGGACTCTCAACCACTGCGCCACCAGGGAAGCCCCAAACATTTTTTATTTAAATGGTTTTTCCAGGCTTAATGATGCCTCGGAGGGGACATCTGTGTAAAAAAAATCAGAGGCACACACATTCCTTACCACATAGATACGCACAGACACACACAGAGACACACACAGAGACACACAGACACACACACACAGAGCAGCCGGCCACCTCTCCAGGCCGTCACACTGTCCAACATGAAGACTGACCAGAGGAGACAGGGCTGCCAAGGGGATACCAGCTTTGCAGCTGCCTCTGTGCACTGGGGCCTCCAGAGCAGTGAGCCCCAAAGGGCCCCCAGAAGTCCCCGCCTCTCGAGTTCTCTGCTCACTCTGGAGCCTCACTGACCACAAATGTGGGGAAACACATTTGTGGAATTTTCTCTCTGCCGACACAGGAAAGAAATGAGGCTGGAGTGGTGACGAGGACGTTGGTGATTGACGTGGGCGCTGCTCGAAGGCACAATGGGGTCCCTCACACCCCTCCGTGAGGTTAGGAAGTGGAGCAGCTACCTACATACGGGTTCCGAGTTTTTTGTTGGTTTCTTTTGCGGTACGCGGGCCTCTCATTGTTGTGGCCTCTCCCGTTGCGAAGCACAGGCTCCGGACGCGCAGGCTCAGCGGCCATGGCTCACGGGCCTATCCGCTCCGCGGCATGTGGGATCTTCCCGGACCGGGGCACGAACCTGCGTCCCCTGCATCGGCAGGCGGACTCTCAACCACTGCACCACCAGGGAAGCCCACGGGTTCCGAGTTTTAAATGTGGTTTCCAGCAAGACAGAACTTGTGAGGGTCTTAACAACCCTTCTAGAAATTTGCCAGGCATCGGTTCTAGTCACCGTTTAAACTGAGTTATGTGCACGTGAACGAATCCCATGTTTTAACCTGGTGTGTGAAGTGTAGCATGTAGGGGTCCCAGCGGGCAGTGAGTCCCTCGGCCGCCCTCAGTACACAGGTGCCGCTGTCTGTCCCCTCGAGGCTGCCACTGGGTCCCCCTTCCTCATCCTGTGGCAGAGCAGGGGGCCCAGGTTCTGTCCAGACTGGCCACCGACCAGCTGGCCGGGGGACGCCGTGGAGCCCTCGGGAGAAAGTGGCCTAGGCTTAATGAGCGTATCCCGCCTCTAAAATCCCAGCGACTCATTACAAGAAATCTTGACCAAAACTGTCTTAGAAGAAAACCAACCTTTCTTCCACGAATGGCGCGTTTGGGTCACTCACTGCACTCACATCACATGTCCAAGTGGCCAGGGCAGACCTCCTGTCCCCCACATGTGAAACATGGCCAGGCCCCAGAGCGTCAGGCAGGTCAGCAGGACTCCAGGGCCAGTTCCCTGGCTTGGTCACGATTCTGCCTCCACTGCCCCACGGGCTCAGGCCAGTCCAGCCAGCCCACTGGGGGGCCGAGGGCGGCTCCTGGCTTCTCTGGGGTTTGCCCTGCCAGCAGCCACTACCCCTAGCCTGGGCCACGGAAGTTCTGCCAACAGCTAGAGACCAGAACACAGGGCTCTCTCCCTTGACACTTGGGGGGCATGAAGGATCTGGGCACCAGGCTCCCTTTCCTCCCCTCGGCTGCACTGCCCGCTCTGACGTCTGGGTCAGGGTCCAAGGCAGGGAGGGAGAAGCACAGCAGCCCCCAGGAGGGAAGGGGTTCCCAGGGAGCTCCAAACACCCTGCCTCTCTTGGCCCCAGGCTCCGGGCACAGAGCCTTCAACCCCGACAAGCCCCTTGCACAGGCACACGCGCACACACACAGACACACACCCCACTCCCACTGCCCTGGGCAGGCGGCCCCGAGGGCTAGCCCACCACCCGCGAGAGGGATGTGCTGGAATTGAAGACCCCGGGTACCTAAGTCGGCTCACTTCCACTCTGATCAGGGGCACGGGGCAGGGGATGCCCACACCCTCCTCAGCCCAGCACACGAGCTCCCACACCCAGTGGCGCTGCAGCCTCAGAGGGCGGGGGCGGCTCGGGCAAGGACCCCGGAGGAGGGCTGAGGTCCCCACGCGGGGCTGGCTACAGCCACCCCCACCCCCACCCCCACCTGCGAGCACGGGCGCTGCGTCTGGCCGCGTTGGCTTCGTCACGTGACCACCATGTGCTCCTACTACCCACTGATTCTAACACACTCTCAGCCCCCAGGCCTCCGAGCCGAATGTTTGATTAACACACACGGGCTCGGCTCACCTGTGAGGCTTCATTCTGCCGGCGCTGCTGAGATGGACACCGCGGATGGCAGCTCACGTCACAGCTCAGGGTCCGGTCTGGTGGGGCCTCTTCCTAGCCTGCAGGCGGCCTTCTCCCCATGTCCCCACGCGGCAGCAAGAGCTCCAACGTCTGTGCTACTCAGCTCATCATGGGGCCCCACCCTCACGGCCTCAGCTGACCCTAGTGACTCTCAAAGGCCCCACCTCCCAATCCCATCATATTGCGGGGTTGGCTTCGAAACAGGAATGGGGGACACAGACACTCAGTGACCTGCAGCTTTGCTCTGCCCTGACCCCCAGTGTTAGGTGATCCAGAGCCCTGCTCCATGGACCCTCCCACCCAGGAGCCCATCAGCACTGACCACTCATTCCTAATTGCCCCCAAGCTCCAGACCACAGACCTGGCTGCCCACTGACATCTCCTCTTGGTTGTGTAAAGGGCGACTCAAACGACTTTCTTACAGCTTTGTTGACTATGATTGACATGCAATACACGGTACATATTTAAAGTCTGATGAACGTGACCAGCATACAAACCCCCTCCCCAGCTTCCTCATGCCCCTGTCTGTCCCCCTTGGTGAGCTCCCTGTCTCCCTCCCCAGGCAGTTGCTGATTTGCTTTTTTTTGGCTGAGTGCCTTGTGGGATCTTAGTTCCCCAACCAGGGATCGAACCCAGGCCCTTGGCAGTGAGAGTGCGGAGTCCTAACCACTGGACCACCAAGGAATTCCCTGATTTGCTTTCTATCACAAATAAGTTAGCTTGCATTTTCCAGAATTTCACATAAATAGAGTCACGCAGTAGTGCTCTTTTCTGGTTTCTCGCACTCAGTACCACCTGTTCGCTCAGAACTACAGCTGTTTTTCCATTCGCCTATTAGTGAACACAGGCTGCTCCCAGTTTGTGTTGTGGGTATATCTGTGTGTAAGCCTCTGGGTGGAGAGGCTTCCATTTCTCTCAGGTAAACACCCAGGAGGGAGTGGCTGGACGATAAGGCAGTTGTACGGTGAGCTTTCAAAAACAATTGCTGAATTGTTTTCCACAGTGGTTGGATCACCTGCATTCGCACCAGCGGTGTGTGAGCTCCCATTGGAGCTCCACATCCTCGCAAACACTTGGGATGGCCAGCCTTTATCTTCTAGACGTGCTAATAGGTGTGCTGCGGTATCTCGTGGTGGACTTAACATTTTTCTAATGGTTAATGATGCTGAACTAATTTACCATCCATATACCTTATTTGATGAAGCATCTATTCAAATCATTGGCCCCTTTTTTTATTGGGATGTTTGTTTTCTTATCACTGAGTCTTGAGAGTCCTACAGAGGTCTGGGCACAAGTCCTTTATCAGATATTATTTGTAAATATTTTCTCCCATTCCCCTGGCCTGTCTTTTCATTTTCTTAACAATGTCTTTCGGGACTTCCCTGGTGGCGCAGTGGTTAAGAATCTGCCTGCCAACACAGGGGACACGGGTTCGAGCCCTGGTCCGGGAAGATCCCACACGCCGTGGAGCAACTAAGCCCGTGTGCCACAACTACTGAGCCTGTGCTCTAGAGCCCACGAGCCACAACTACTGAGCCCACATGCCACAACTACTGAAGCCTGTGCACCTAGAGCCCGTGTTCCGCAACAAGAGAAGCCACCGCAATGAGAAGCCCACGCATTGCAACAAAGAGTAGCCCCTGCTCTCCACAACTAGAGAAAGCTCGCGCACAGCAGCAAAGACCCAATACAGCCAAAAATAAATAATTAATTAAAGAACAAAACAAAACAAAAAAATGTCTTTCAAAGAAGTTTGTAAATTTTTTTTGATAGGTAAGAACTGAATTTATTTAGAGAGAAACACACTCCACAGACAGACTGTGGGCCATCTCAGAAGGTGAGAAAGGCACCAGGTGTGGGGTTGTGAGTTTTTATAGGGGTGGGTAATTTCATAGGCTAATGAGTGGGAGGAGTATTCCAGCTATTTTGGGAAGGGGCGGGGATTTCCAGGAATTGGGCCACCACCCACTTTTTGATCCTATGGTCAGTCTTGGAACTGTCATGACGCCTGTGGGTGTGTCATTGAGCTGGCTAATGTGTTACAGTGAGCGTATACTGAGCTTCAAGGTCTAGTGGAAGTCAACTTGTCTGCCAATTTGGACCCATGTGGTTCTAATCCGTTTATGTCATGTCCTCGGGCTATGTCATTCTTTCAAAGGTTGTGCTCTGCCCCCTTCCCTCCTGTTTCATTCCCCCCTCAGAGATTTTACTCCCATATTCTTTATGGAAAGCAGAAGGGTGATGGTAAGGAGTTTGTAATGTTGATGAAGTCCAATTTATCCATTTTTTTCTCTTATGAATTGTGATTTTGGTATCTTATCTGAGAACTTTCTTGCCTAACCCAAGGTTGCAAAGATATTTTTCTGTTTTCTTCTAGAAGTTTTATAGTTTTAAGTTCTACATTTAGTTCTAGGGTCCATTTTGAGTTAACTTTCATATATGGTGTGAGGTTTTAAAGTCCCATTTTATCCACGTTTTTCATCTGTTCAAGGATTATGCTCTTTCTCCAGTGAACTGCATTTGCACTTTTATAAAAAAACCAGTTGTCTGTGTACACACGGGTCAATTCTGGACTCTAGTCTGTTCCTTTGATCTGTTTGTCTGTCTTTATGCCAACACATACTGTCTGGATTAGCCCTGAAGTCAGGCAGTGCTGGTCCTCTAGCTTTGTTCTTTTTCAGGTGAACTTTGGCTATTCTAAAGCCTTTGTATTTCCAACAAATTTTAGAATGAGTTTGTCAATTTCTATTTAAAAAAACCCTGCTGTGATATCGACGGGGACCACGATGAACATACAGATCAATCTGGGGAGGATGGACATCTCAACACTGAGTCCTCTAACCCATGAGCACCGTGTATCTCCCATTCACTTAGGTCTTATTTAATTTCTTGCAGTAATTGTACTAGTTTTCTTTGGTTGCTGTCACAAACTACCACAAACTTAGTGACTTAAAACAATAGTAGTCTATTTTCGTACAGTCTGGAGGGCAGAAGTTCTAAATGAGTCTCGCAGTGTGAGACTGGGGTGTCAGCAGGGCCTCCTCCATTCAGAGGCAGGGGCACCATCGTTCCTCACCTGGTCCAGCTTCTGGAGGCTGCCAGCATCCCTCGCCCTCCCTGGTTCACAGTCCCTCTCCTGTCTTCACAGCCAGCAGCTTGGTGCCTCCTCGTCTTTCTGGGTCAAATCTCCTTTGCCCCCTCTTATAAGGACACTTATGACGGCATTTACGGCCCACCTGGGTAACCCAGGACAATCTCCCTGTCTCAAAGTCCTCAATCACATCTGCAAAGACCCTTTTTCCATTTAAGGTAACATTTCCAGTGCGCCCACCGCCCCCCCAAATGTTTGCAAACGTTTTTGGTGGTTACACCTGGGTGGGGTGGGGTGGGGGGATGGGGGGATGGGAGGAATACTCCTGGTATCTAGTTAGGAAGGGAAATGAAATTTTAACTGTGATGAAACACACTACACCCTCAAGACGCTACGATTAAAAAGACTGACAACACCAAGTGAAAATCGTACACACTGCAGGAGGGGCGGTGAGACAGAACCACTTTGCAAAGCAGCTGAGCAGATGCTCAGACCCGCCGCACAACCAGCCACGCCCCTCCTGGGCACACGCCACACAAAACCTGTCCGCGAATGTTCCAAGCAGCTTTTTGCGCAACAGACAAAAACTGTTTGAACCCAAACGTTCATCAACAACGCGTGGCCGGACACTGAGGTGCAGCCGCAATGGACGCACCCCAGCAAATAGATAAGCTGCGGATAGGCACGCAACTCAGGTGAACGTCAGGGAAGAGCAGCCACCACGATTTCATTCGTGTGGAATCCTAAAAACGTGAATTCTAATCACTGGCAACAGAGATCAGGTCAGTGGTGCCTGCGGCTGAGGTGCAAAGATACGAACTTTAAAAACCTTTAACAAAATCTTTGCTGCCACCAAGGAAGCTGCCAGCACGAGTGTCCTGAAGTCATCAGTGCAGTTCTGAAACGCGTGAATCCCAGCATCCCAGCATCTGGGTGCTTGGGGGGCGGCGGGGGGGCGTCCTGGAGGGTCCAGGAAACCAGGCCTATCGCCGACAAATGCCACAGAAGGGCCCCTGAGGCCCTCTGCACCCAGCATTTTCTAGCAAATACAAAACATCAGTCCCAAGAAACGTGCTCCATAACTTCCCCTGTCAGAAAAAAGCGGATTTCACACTGTTATTTGGAAACCATTACAAAGCAAAACTGAGCTTCCTGTTTTCAATGCTTACTTGCCAAAACCCCAGATGTGTTTTCTGGCGAGTGACTCTGCAGCTGCACACCTGATTTCCAGCTGTTTCCCCCGGTTGTGGGACTGACCAGAGAAAACAGACCCAGTCCCCAGGCACACAGGCGCATGAAATGAGGCTGTGAGTGTAAAATGCACATCAGATTTTGAAGACTTACGAAAAAAAGAATGTCAAATATCTCGTTGATATTTTCCTAATGATCACGTTGAAAGGATAATAGTTTGTATATACTAGATTAAATAAAATATTATTATAATTAAATTCATCTGCTTTTTTTACCTTTTTAGTGTTAACTATTAAAATTTTTTTAAATTATATTTTGGCTTGCATTTGTGGCTCATGTCATATTTCTTTCTTTCTTTTTTTTAATTCAAGTATAGTTGATCCACAATGTTGTGTCAATTTCTGCTGTATCACATCATATTTCTAAGTATCTGTCCCCAAACAATTCAATCTGTTCTTTGGTGGTACAGACCCATGAAGCAGGAGGAAATGCACAGAAATGGCAAAGGCTAGTTCAGACAACGCGCGGCTCTGGCGAGAAGGAAGGAGTTTAGTCAGAGAAGAGCCAGGCCTTCACCAGAACTGGCTGAGGGTCGGGCCTTGGGTGGCTGTGGACTCTGTGAGCACAAGCCCGCCCCCCTGCGCTGCTTACTGCTTTGTCAGGACCTCCGATACTTGGAAATTAAAACAACGTACTTCTAAATTTCCATGGGTCGAAGAGAAAAAAACCCAAGAAACTCAGAAAAGATTTTAGGCCAAAAAGAAAGGAACAACACATCAAAATCGTGGAATGCAGCCAGAACAATATTTAGAGAAAATTTTACAGTTTGAAAAATGCTTATATTAGAAAAGAAGGTCTCAAACCAATGATCTAAGCTTCCACCTTAAGAGAGGAAAAGAGCAAAGTAAACAGAAGAAAGGACATAATAGATACAAGAGCAGAAATCCATGAAATAGAAAATGAACAATCAAGAATAACCAAAAGCTTATTCTTCAAAAAAAAAAAAAACCCCAATAATATCGACAAATCTCTAACTTACATATGATCAAAATAAAAGATAAAAGACACAAATGATCAGTATGAGGAATAAAAGAACCTAAGTCACTATAAAACCTACAGACATTAATAGCATAGTAAAGGAACATTATTAAGTTTATGCCAGTAAATTCAATGACCAGATAAAATGGACAAATTCTCAGCTGCTCCAGCCAAGCAGACCAGGTGCCTGATCTGGGGGGAAAGGCACCACAGATACCCCCAGCCCTGGTCCCCAGCCCACCACAAGCCCAAGAGACTCACCTGCCCACTTAATCCACAAACCGTTACCCGTGACAAGTTGTTCTAAGCAGTAAGTTTGGAGTCGCTGGTTAAGCAGCAGTACATAAGTAGAACCAACGTAAGTGTGTGTTGGGTGGCCTAAGTGGTGGAAATACCATGACCAGAAGGTAAAAGAAGTTAGAAGTGCCACAGGCAGCCCTGCCCCGTCCAGGGCTGGTGTGGAGGGAGGGGAGGAAGAGGGTCACCCCCAGAGCTGGGTAGTGGGGCATAGCACTCAGGGCCGGAGTCCTCTGTAGCTGCCATTGGGCACCCCCTACGTCCCCAGAAAGGACACGGGGCTGGAGGTGCCTAGGGCCCCACGAACCCCACATCCAGAACAAGAACTCCCGCGGAGCAGCTGTCAGCCGAGCAGCAAAGGTTTGGGCCTGTTTCCTCCAGTTTTGTGGCTGAACCATCATAGCGGCCGGACCTGGAGAGCCCTCCACGGGTCGGGCGTGTTGTTTGTGGGCTGCACGCTGGCCCCAAAGGGACAGTCCCTGAGGCCCAGAGCAGACCTCCCCCGTCCTGCCAGCTCTGGCGCCCGCGTGCACATCGGTCACTTTGCTGTGTTCTCCGTAGCGTCTCTCCCCACAAGGAGGGGCCTGTGCACTTTCTCATCTGACCTTCAGACTGAACCCAGGGAAACATCCACGTCCTGGAAACATATTCCACTTTCAGTTCCAGCGTTGGGCCGATGGAAGGAATCATTCGAAGTTCCAGAGAGATTTGCCAGCAGCCCTTTCAGAAGAGACACCAAGGCTTCCAGCATATGAATATTCAACAGCTGTTGAGGACGCTTCCGGGAAGTGTTCTCACGTGTGGTTCGTTCAAGGAACCCAAGTGTCAGGCCTACACAGACGCACCCTTGGTAAAATAAATGTTTGTTACGAGACAGCACGCTGGCCTGCAGTGGTCCTCCATCCCATAGGCCCTGGCAGGAAAGGCCCCAGAAGGGCACTCAGGCTGTCTGAATCACTGAACTTTCTGGAAGTATTGCAGGACAGAGGATCATGGGCTCGGGCACCCCTTTACTCACAAGCCATCACACAAGAACTGGTTACACATGGCCCAGGGAAGCAGTCAGACTCATCAACCCTTCTCGCCCACGCTTATGCATCATCATTTTATTTCACTGAGTCGTTCCAGCACCAGGAACCAGGCCCACCTGCTCTTTCTGAATCTAAGGAGGAAATGGACGGAGGGTAGATTTAATGCTTTAATACGATACTCTTCTCTGGAAAAAAAAGATGACTGCCAGGGTTTGGAATCTTGCTCCCAAATGAACTGAATAATATACATTAATAATATTTCAGATAGACCTTAAAATCCCAAATCCTAATCAGAGAGAACAGGAAGAGAAGGCCCACGTCCATTCCCGGATATGTGGTCAGTGTGTCCCCCAAGGACTAAAGCACTAAAAAGTAACTTACTAAGTGGGATTAAGAAAGAAAACACTACAGCCTACAACGGGCAGGCTACAGCATTGGGCACAATTTTAAAAATACTTTGGGGACTTCCTTGGTGGCGCAGTGGTTAAGACTCTGCACTCTCAATGCAGGGGGCCCGGGTTCAATCCCTGGTCAGGGAACTAGATCCCACACGCATGCCGCAACTAAGAGTTCACATGTCACAACTAAGGAGTCAGTGAGCCGCAACTAAGGAGCTGGCGAGCCACAATTAAAGAGCCCATGAGCCACAACTAAGGAGCCCGCCTGCCGCAACTAAGACCTGGTGCAACCAAATAAAGAAAAAAAGAAAAAGAAAACAAAATAAAATATTTTGAGTAGAAAATCAATACTGACGACATAAAAGTCAAGTCTGAGAACGAAATGCAGAACACTCAGGCTCCCCCCTAAAATGAGAGAGAAACCAAGGGTTTACAGCAGGTTTAGAAGCAGCTTCATGTCCCGAGAACCGCACATGGTGCCGTGTTGACCACGACACCCCACGTGTCCTCACACCTCTCTGTGCTCTGCGGCCTCCCGGCCTCATGATATCCCCCCAAGGGGTGGGAGCTCTGCCAGCCCGCCTCCTGCATGGATGACACAGAGCACATGCGTGCCACCCACACAGGCAATGCAGGACAGGGACGCCTTGGCCAAGAGCTCCACGTGGGCAGTTCTGCCCACAGGACGCTGGGCTGCAGGGCCAGCATTTTAGTTCACATGCATCCACACTCATCCCACGTGGATGGAGCCCGATTTACATTTGGTAAATGTAAAATCCTGGTTCCAGAAACATCTGCTGAGCCACTTACGACGTTGACGCAGCCGGTGGTGGAGGAAAGGTTTTGGCGGCTTGACTGGTTTTCACTGGCAGGTGAGGGTCTGACCTGGCGACCTACAGGCACACACTGCCCAGGCCAGCTGCTGACCTGCCCAGGTGGTGGGACCTGAGGGGGTGCACGCAGCTGGTTCCAGCTGCTGCAGAACAACCCCTTCATTTTGCTCCCAACTTGGGGGTGGATTTGGGATGGGCAGCACCCATGTGGCTCCCTCGCCTGCTGAGCGGGCAGTGCTGGCCCTGAGAACCACCTCTCAGATCTCCTGGGGCCTAGTGCTGCCGTCTAGGCCCAGCGGTCCAGCCCACGTCTGGGCCAGGAGGCGCCTCTGGCCCCGGGCCCATCCCGTCTTCGCGCCGGAAGCTCCAAGTCACCACACGAGGCGGCTGGTGTGCCCAGCACCACCCGAACTCCTGGCTGTTTGCACTTCCATGGCTGGGTGGGGCGTGTCTGTCCTGTTTTCCCCTCTAACCACAGTGCCCAGCGGTGTCCCGCTCGCCACAGGGCTCAGCGAGTGTCCAGTGGGTGATCGGGTGAGAGCCAGAGAGTGGGACCCACCTGAGAGAATCAGGCCTGTGTATGTGCTCTGCTCACACGCGTGCAGGTACACATGGCCGCGAGCGTCCACCGTGATGCGAAAGCAGTGGGTGGACACTCTGTGAGGGGCTGACTGCACCAAGAGAGCCCCGAGTGCACGGGCAGAGGTGGACGCAGCGTCCTGGGCAGGATGCACACACTTGTTTCAACTGAAGTCCCCAGGTAGGGGCAGCCCGGTGACTGTCAGTTGTGCCTCGCCATCCCACCCTTGGCTCCGCAGGCCCTTGGCCCCCAGAGACCACGTGACGAGGTCACGAGGAGTCGGAGGTCCCACAGACCTCTCTAGATCAGACTCAGCTGTGGGATGCTAGAGGTCAGAGGTCAGAGCATCGCACACTGACCCACCCGTAGGGGTGGGAGGCCTGGGAGAGTCTCTGGGCCAGCCAGAGGGGTGGGGTCCACAGGGGGACGTGGCCTGCACCAAGGCTGTGAAAAGGCCCTAAATTTGGGGACGACGGGCAGCAGCTGAGTAAGAGGGCAGCAGCCAGGACCCCCCGGCACCGCTGCCCGTGTGTATGAGAGGCAGGCGGGGCCCGGCGAGGGGACGGCAGCACTGCCACACCTCCTGCCTCTCCCAGCTCTGCCTGTAGGGGCCCCACTTGTGCCGGCCGGGCCCTTAGCGGGAGGATGCCGGGGGACGTGGGCCATGGGGCAGCAGCAGGCCTCCGCCGCCCTGCAGACCACGGGCTGTCGCCACCCTACACCGGCACCGCCAGGAGGTTCTGCGCTGCCCTGACGGCCGCCCCTCCTCGGCCTGACGGCTCACGTGTCAACCGCATTCTTGGGTGGACTTGACGTGGGCACAACCCAGCCCCTCTCTAACTTGGCAGACGCCAGGGATCCCACGGCAGCAGTAGGCACACTGAGCCAGGTAGAGCCCGACTCCCAGCCTCCTTGTAACGGGTGCCAAGGGCACTGCTCTCCCTGAAGCCGGCTCAGCGCTTAGCGCCCCCGGGGCCCAGCTGGCTGCCAGCCACCCAACACTGAGTCAGTGATAACGATAAAAAGACAATGTCAGGAAAAGCCCTCCTGTCATTATTTGAGGAAATTATTAAACTAACTCCAGGGAAAAATTATCCTTTTCATTACATTAAGCTGCACCCACCCTTGGGGAGCTGGGAGCCCCTCCTCTAGAAATGCCAGGGTTACACCATGTCCCTGGGGGCGGCAAAGCTGGCGAACCTCTGATGTGGGGGAACAGAAGAGCCATCCCTCCAGCTGGGTGTGTGGGTCATGGTCCAGCATCCCCGTGGAGCCGCCTGCGGCTGGCCTTGGGCTGGCTCCTTCCCTGCCCTGTCTGCTTCCCCCACCTCCTTCCAGTCTTGAGCTCTGCTTTGGGGAACCCAACCCAAGTCACCCCTGTGTGTTACAGGCAGGAGAGGATGGGTGGGGGCACAGGGGGCTTAGCAATGACCAGGACCGGTGGAGGGAGGCTGGAGAGACATGTCTGTTCCAGGGGTGCTGCTGGCGGAGGTGGGGCACCCACACCCTGGGCGCTGGGGCCGCAGAGGATGGTGGGTGTCAAAGATGGTGACTTTGCCCTGGATATGGTGAGCTTGAGGGGGAGGTCACTCCCAGCAGGGACCTGGACAGTGGGCTCCACCCCAAGTCCTGGGCAATCTCCTTAACTTCCCCCGCTGTTTCCTCGTGACAGTACTGACCTCAGGGGGGTCGGGGCTGCACCGTCAATAGGTGTGAGGCACCTGGAATAGTCACGGGCTCATGCTCCTTGATGGGCATGACCCGGACACCCCCAACCACGGGATCGAGGTGGGCAGTCCCACGGCCCCCATCTGCCCTCTCCGACGGTCCACACCCACCCTCTGCTCACCTCCCACCGTCCTCAGAACAAGAAGTGCCCAGGCTGGGGCCGCCGCCCCCGCCCGCACCACCTCACCCCACGTCTGGGTTTCATCCCTTTGGGGCAGCTGTGGCCCCTCCCCCCAACCTTTAGGAGCAGTTGGGCTGCGTGGTTACAAACAGCCCACATTCTGCTGCCCTCTCTGCAGTCCTGGTGGTCCTGCCCCGGGGCCTCCCGTCTGTCCTCCAACCACACTACACGCTTTTGGGAGAAGAGAAGGGAGAGGGTGATGGGCTGCGTCAGGACCCCTCCTCTGGGACCCCTCCTCTAGGACTTGTTGTTGCATAAGGATCTTCTTGGCTCTGTGCTTTGATCTCCAAATTCCCTCTTCAACCTCCCTTTGGGGGCGGGGGAGGAGGGTGGGGGAAGGAGGCAGGTTTTTTCTGAATGTGCAACAAAGCCTCCCTGGGAGCCAGCTTTGCAGGGCAGTCCCCCCCGCAGTGACATGGAGATTTCCTTAAAACCCAATTTACACAGAATCATTTCAGATTATACATAATTGCTGAGAGCAGAACACCTATAATTTTTCGGAGCTGCTCCTTCCCAGACATTTGTTAAAGCTTCATACTTTCTCGGTCTTACTGACTCCCCACCTCACCCCACCTCCCACCCCAATCCTATTTGAACAAGACAGAACAGTTTCCAAAGCATTTCGTAATGTTTCTCGCACTCTACCAAGAACAAAGAGAGGGGCCTCCGTCCCCACCCGCCACTCCCAGGGCACCTCTCGGCCTTCATGCCTCTCACTGAGCTTCGCTGGGGCCGCAAACCCTGAGGGGCTCTCTGTTTCTCAGGCTGCACTTGCCGTTCCTCACTCTCACCTCTTTCCCATGAACTGGCGTCTCCTCCAGTAAACATCTCACCCTGAATGATCCTTAACCACATCTGGGGACATTTTGGCTCCAATCACAGTTCCAACAGAAAGGGCCCCAGACCTCCTCACCCTGGCCTGGCTGTGCCCTTGGTCCTGCTGAAGGTCATCTGACTCAGAGCCCTAGCACCCCGTGCGGAGACTCAGACCCATTCGTGCTCCAGCAGGGGCAGCAGGAGGCCTCTCCAGCTCTCTGCTTCCTCTCTTCCTTCTCCAATCAAGACTCAGAGAAATCAAATGCAATGCTTAAGCAAGAACTTTTCATCATGAACTCCCCAGGACTGGAGGTTTTTAAAAAATCAATTAAATGTAGAATTAAACAAGACAAGCCATATTAAAAAACCTTCCCTAAAATGAGAGAATGTCCAGAAGACACATTCATGATTGTTTTCTTTAAAATATTTACCCTAAATCATTAAACATTTTTTCTTTTAAAGAAATACATATTTGATTCAAGTAGTATAAAATATAACGAACGATCCCCCAGAAGTTAGTTATTGAAAAAAAGAAATACATGGGGTTTTGCACATCAGGGATAGGAGAAGGGAAGTGAACACTCCGGACCCCGCACACTTGGACTTGAATACACATTTTCCCAAAGAAGATATACAAATGGCCAATAAGCACACAAAAAGATGCTCAACATCACTAATCATTAGGGAAATGCCAATCAAAACCAGAGATACCACCTCACACCTGTGAGAATGGCTACTATCAAAAATAAACAAACAAAAACAAAAGCAAAACCAGAAAACAGTAAGTATTGACAAGGATGTAGAGAAATCAGAATCCTCTTACATTGCTGGCAGAAACGTAAAACGGTGCAGCTGCCATTCCTCAAAACGTTAAACATAAAATGATCCTGCAATTCCATTCCTGGGTATATACCCCAAAGAATCAGAGACAGGGACTCAGACAATGCAGGGCAATATTCACAGCAGCATTAGCCACAACAGCCAAAAGGTGGAAATAACCCAGTGGCCATCAAAATGTGAACAGACAAACAAAATGTGGTATAAACAGTATATACACACGATGGAATATTATTCAGCCATGAAGAGGGGTGAAATTGTGACACACACCAGGCACTGCCATAACCCTGCATCATCTGAAAGGACAACGGGAACAAAAGAATAAAAACGGAACAAAAAAGAGCAAAGAAAGTGTAAGTTTGGTGGTCACTTCTTTTGGTCCCGTCAGAACAATTATTTTCAAAATCCAAAGAGAAGTTGGCTCATCATGATGGTTTCTTTCAAGCTTTCCTTTGTTCCTACTTCCAACAGTCACCCATGACTTAAGACACCAGCAGCCTCCTGCCATCTATGGCTGAGGGGCTGCATCCTACCTTTGCCTTAATACTCACATGAACGCCCAGACACACCTGAGAATACAGGACGCTGGCTTCCACTGGATTGGGGCCGCCAGATGAACTACAGCAAATGAACTATGATGAGAATGTCCCCGTTTGCTTCAAGGGTCCCTGCCTGCGTGATTCTCCAGACCAGACTACATCTGACTCCAACGAGCAGTTTACGTTCATTCTTTTGTTTTTAAATAAATCTTTTTTTTTTTGGCTGCGTTGGGTCTTGCTGTGCGCAGGCTTTCTCTAGTTGCAGCAAGCGGGGGCTACTCTTTGTTGCAGTGTGCAGGCTTCTCATTGCAGTGGCTTCTCTTGTCGCGGAGCACAGGCTCTAGGTGTGCGGGCTTCAGTAGTTGCAGCATGTGGGCTCAGTAGTTGCAGCACGTGGGCTCAGTAGTTGTGGCACATGGGCTTAGTTACTCCACAGCATGTGGGATCTTCCTGGACCAGGGATCGAACCCGTGTCCCCTGTATTGGCAGGAGGATTCTTAACCACTGCGCCACCAGGGAAATCCCTATACTCATACTTTACCTCCAGTAAATTGCACATGGGAAATGGCCACTCAACACACAGCTGACACCTAAGACAGCTTCCTTCTTAACGAGGAGGCCAGGATAAGAATGAATCACAGATTCATGGGACCGGGAGTTTCGCCGGCACATTCTGCAGGTACCACGGTGGGCTTGGCTCCCTCCAGCACCTTTGTACGCCCCGGTGGGGGCTGGCTTGCTCCAGGTTATCCCCTTTAATCAGTTAAATGACTCAGACATGAGCTGTGATCTTTCTTTTCCCCAGGACTGTCCTTTCCATGACTGAAGTTCAATTGTATCAGCTACAGTTACTGTAGCATCAGAACCAGAGTCCGGATGGCATTATCTGCTTCCTGCTCTCCTCACGGGGGCTGGGCCGGCCACATGAACAATTTAAGCTAAAGCACATGAAGAAAGAGAAACACGTCTGCTGAGTAAACTCTTGTGTTTCTTTAAACGGTGTGTGTGTGGCAAGTTGAGGGGTGGGAGGAGCTTATATACTTTTTAAATTTCAAAGAAAATGGTTTTCTTAGGAAATATTTCCATCTACCTCTGCCATACAACTTGCATGCAAGTCACAGATTACTGCATAGGTGTTCAGTGATTCCAAATGCCAGTGACAAGACCCCAGGCTTCCAGGAGAGACCCTGTGTGGGGCTGGGACTGTGTCTGACCCTCCCTCCCTGTGGTCCTCAAGGTGAGACCCCGAGGACCTGTTGGACACGCACACCCTGGCCCACCCGAGCTGCTGACCCCGGCCATGATCTGGGTGAGAGGTTCTGAGGGTGAGAAGAAACAGAACTAAACCCTGATCTAATCTGCTGCGTCTTCTTTCTTGTGAAAGAGCGAGAGAGAGAGCCACGCAAAAACGGCACATGTCTAAGACGTTCAAGATGAATGTAAGAGATAAATGCCAAGGTGGTGAAAATAAGCAAATGGGAAGAGCAAATGCCCATAGGCCCAGCAATGCCCTTCGCCGCCAGCCCTCAATCTCCCTGAGAGCTTTCTGGGAAAGACAGAATGATTCCATAGTGACCGCAGACCACTTCCTGGCCCAGAGAACACACTACTAAGGACATTACAGTCTGGTGCTGGCGAATTAGCCGCACCACTGCCTCACTTGGAGTCGGCAAACTTTTTCTGTAAAGGTCCAGATGATAACATTTTAGGGTCTGTGTCACAGGTACTCAGCTCTGCTACTGCAATGCAAAAGCAGTCCCAGACAACACGACCTTAACAAATGGGCATGGCTGTGTGTCAATAAAACTTTATTTACAAAAACAGGCAGCAGAAGAGATTTGGCCCTCCAGCCAGTCTGCCAACCCCTGGTTTAAGTGGTAAGCAGTGGAGCATTGACTTTAAACAAAAATTGCTTCTTTGATTACTTAAACCTGGAATAGGCTAGTATCTCCCCTTCACCTCTCTTCCAACTGTAGGGTCTGTGATTAAATGCAGTACAGAGAGTTGCGGAAACAGTCCCCCAGAACTCAGAATTCCTGGAACCTAAATAGATAGATCCAAGAGGTGTAAAATGCTTTCATTGCTTTTTTCTATATTATCATATGTTTAGGTAAGTTACAGCACAGTGAGGGTGTGCAGGCCCCAGCAGAGGGCGCTCAGGCCGCAAGGAGGGAAGCTGCCCGCGGCCACAGGGGTGGGAAGAACTGGCCCACGGACAGCAGCGTCAAACCTTGCAGCTTACCACACAGCACCTGGGAACACAAACGCACCTCGCCAGCAAACTGTTCTGGGAGTTCCTTTCCCCCAGAAACACCCGGCGAGGCTGCGCAACTGGCAGGATGCGGAGCTGCGTCCTGAGCTGCCTGTGGCAGGTTGAAGGCACAGGGTGCAGGTCCCACCTCCCACCCCATCCCTCTGTCCCTCCAAGGAAGGGCCGCAGCTGGCTCCGCCCCGCTGGTGTCCCAGCTCCCCCAACCCCGTCTGGTCCTGGGACCAGCCCAGCCCAGCTGGCTGGACCCTCTCTGCCCTCCTCACCCACAAGGAGGGGCCCGGCCCTCCCACCACCCTCTGTCCGGGAGTCCCAGCAAGTGGCCTTTGTTTCCAGCATATGGGAAGTCATTTAGTTGGTTTTCAGTGATATGTTTTACAAATACTGTCTTCACCTCACTAGTGCTTTGTATTTCTACGGGAATTGCATCCCTCCCTCTGGACCATAAAGCATGTCTTCAGGAAAGAGCTCTTTTTACTTGAGGAGGGGTGAGTATGTAAAAGAAAAGCTTTTCTAAAATGGTCAGAAGCGGTTATGTGAACAGACCAGGCCAGTATCCTCTGCAGCACAGGACCTATTTGGGATGACAGGTCCTACCTGCAACATCAGGACACATCCCAGTGATTTTTCTCGGACCGTTTTTCTCGGACCGTCTGTGATGACGTTCACGCAGAATGCAGACACCTGATGTCCCCGAACTCCTGTGGCACCTGAAGTGAGGGCAGCAGCTGCACATCAGGGGCGAACAGCATCTCTACTCTGATATCCAATTATGAGTTAGACATCTGTTCCCAGACACTGCAGATTTACAACCAACCAGACAGAGGATCAAACCTCTTCACAGTGGAGCCAAACAACCCCCCGAGATGCATGAAGGCCACCTGTCTGTGGTGAGGTAGCGGCTGTGGCCCTGGTTCCCAGAGGACCGAGGTGAGCTCCTCTGGCTCATGTTTGGGTGAGAAAAGGCAAGTTCTGAAGGGGCAGAAGGACCCTGGTTGGTGGGCAAGGTGACACAATGCTTCAGGTCACGAGGCCACCACTGGTGTCCTACTGTGAACACAGGTCATGGGTTCGGGTTGGGGGGGGTAGGTTTCAGCTGAAGAGAAACAGAATGGCCCGTTAGTTCATTAGGACAGATAAGGAACACACACAGGTGAGGGGAGGAGTGCACACAGGTGAGAGTGCAGGTGGGCTGAGGAGACCTCTGCAGGATCACCAAGCTTGCAGTTGCTAATGATTCCTTTTCATCGATTTTTGTCTCCTCTCACTGTTGAGGTGTCACTCCCTCTTCTGGTTCTGATATGTCACCAAGTGAATAATCAGATAATCTAGTTTCTTGAAACTTTGTTGAAAAGAAGGGGCTCCCAGGCAAGGCTCAGGGGCCATGCTGCCGCTCTGGGACCTGGGAGTTTGCTTTTGGGCTCTCCCCTTATTTTGCCACCAACAGAAAGTGCACTTTGCAAAAATAAATTCTATGTAGCTCATACAAGTTAAAAATCTTCCAGTGTGCCTTGGGGAGTATACAGCACAAACTGAAACATTCCATAAGCTACTGGCCATACTCTGTCCTGAACAGAGTCCACCTTGGTTCTCAAGAAAGGCGCGTGAAAACATATGGATTCGGATGGATACTTTTCAATGCTTCTGGTGCTTTAAAAACACAAAAGTAAGGATAAGGGACTTAAAATGGGCTCCGTTTTTTATTTAGAAAGGAGAAGCCCTTGAGTTAAAGAAAGAAAATGAAGCATTTAATGAAATTTATAGACCTCATTAGCTATATCTTACCAGGAAGTGATATGAATTCTTCTTAGAGAAAAAGAGCAAAGTTTATATGACTCATTTCCAGATTCCTGTGGTTTATTATCCTCATTTCTAAATTCTAATTTGTTGCAAGACTATCTTTAGACAGATAACAAATTTTCCAGGATTCTGACATTTTAACACCCACACAGCAACAAAAAGAAACTTTGAAATGAAATCCAAAACCTATGGCTTCTGGATTTAATAAAGACACAGACATCAATACAAAGTTTATTTACTCAATAGTACTTTTTGGAGAAAGTTGGTAAGTAACCACTTTTTCAACTAAAAGTTGCTAGTGTACCATGGCTCTATAACGCAGATACTCCTTTTAAATGAGAAAGTGAAGAAAAACAGTACAGGTTAATCCACTTAAAAATATGTACTTTTGGGGCTTCCCTGGTGGCGCAGTGGTTGAGAGTCCGCCTGCCGATGCAGGGGACACGGGTTCATGCCCCGGTCCGGGAGGATCCTACATGCCGCGGAGCGGCTGGACCGTGAGCCATGGCCACTGGGCCTGCGTGTCCGGAGTCTGTGCTCCGCAACGGGAGAGGCCACAACAGTGAGAGGCCTGCGTACCGCAAAAAAAAAAAAAAAAAAAAAAATGTACTTTTAAAATTTTATGCATGTTAACTGATTAGAATTAGGTAAAAACCATTGAGCTGTGAAGGACAAAATTTTAAGGGAAAGACACACGGAGCTGAATGAATATGTGAAATGTAATTGTCTGGTAGACCCAGGTGGGTTCTAACCGCCTGGCTGTAGAGACTCCACTTGGATGACAGGAAAGGTCTTTCAAAGCAGCTACGGCAGAGTAGACACAAGAGTGGGGTCAGGGGCACGTGGGAGGCCCGATCCCACGGGCAGGAAAGAACCCGTGATTCCACCTCATGCTCTGCCTTCTCAATCGGCCGAAGTTACCTTCACTTAGTTTTGCTAAATATCTTCAAATGCGTGTGTCACACAGATGGTTGGCCCTGGAGTCTGGTTGTAGCTGCTGAACCCTTGCATTTTACCAACAATGAAACTGAGCGCTGGCTGGAGGGGAGACAGAGGCCAGGGCCTCTGGGGCAGCAACCTGAGGGGGGCTGGGAGGGGGGCGCCCACTCCAGCAGGGACCCGGGGAGCAGGACACCAGCGCTTTTTCACCAGGGCCGCTGTTGGCCTGCAGTGTGGCCTGAGCCCTGGACCTCATGAGAGCCTCCTGGGCCAGCTGGCCCCTGACCCCCTGTGGCTCCGACCCCACAGGGTGAGCCTCTGCCCTGTTGCCCCCCCCAGGGGTGGGTGGGGGACACCTGCGTCCCTGCCCTGGCTCTCAGCCACTCAAGAGCACCCTATCAAACTCTCCTGCTTCTCCTGGATCCTCGTCAACAGAGAAGGATCGTTGGCTCCCCACGCAGATCACCAAGGTCGGCACTTCTGTCAGCCCGCTTTGGGGAGGCCGCGGCGGGTCAGGAAGCAGGGAGGTGGTGCGGCTGACCGAGACTGATGTCCCAGAGCGGAGCTGCTGGCTGCGGGGGTGACTGCCTCAGGGTATAAGCTGAGGAACGTGCTGCCGACAGCGAACGGTCAGCAGTGGAGAGGCTGCAGCTGCCCTGAGGGCCCTGGGGTCTCACGTGAGTGAGGAACATGGCGCAGCCTCCGGACCCAGCACGCACAGTGGGGACCTTCACGGGCTCGAGCAGCAGAACCTGAAATGGGGATCTTGGGTACACCGTCCAGGAAGGGACGAGGGGCCGGGCTGCACACGAGACCGAGCCGCGAGGGGTCATCCAAGGGCACGCACTGCAGCCAAGGGGGAGGCGTATTCTCTGCATTTTTGGAGCCCTGAAATGTTTCAACTTTTAAAAAAGTTATCCTTTTTCTATTTTTTAAAGAAAATGTATGTGGAATGGCAAGTGCAGAGGAGGTGGTCAGGGGCTGCTCTTGTTAGGGGAGGGGTGACCAGAGTAAAGTGTGGCTTGGTCCCCTCCGTGGACAACTAGAACATCAAACACACACACGAGTGTCCTTCAGCCGGGCCGGACATGACCCTCTCGGTACCCAGGGCGAGCCCAGTGGCCTCGGGAGACGGGGACAAGGGGACGAAGCACGCAGTCGGGAAGTCAGGGCCATCGGGATGTCGCAGGTACTGGATTAGAATAAAAACATGAGCGTCTGGTATTTCCCGCTGCTGCACTTCTCTGTCTTCTCATTTTGAGAGGTTATCTGCCCAGAACTTCCTCTGTCTCAACTGATGTGAGCTTCAATTTCTCTGCTCTTCTTGGTGCCTTTCTGCTCCTTTGCTGTTGCGGCTTCATTCAAGCGCTAGGAGCTGGTTGAGTGCGGTCGCCCCTGTCACATCCCATTGTACACAAAGGCCTCTCCGTTGTTTTCCTTGCTCCCTAATTGAGTGTTTCTATAATTGAAGAAAGAGGAGGCCTGTGCTCCTTGTGTGTAAAGCACTTATTCTATCTCCCCACTCCTTCGTGGGCTGCTTCTGGCCTTCCTCCCAGGTTGGAGACCTGCTTCCTAGATCTCATATCTTCCTCCTCTTCAATTTGCTTCTTAATTTGATGGAATGTCTTCCAGTAAATTTCTGAGAAAGCTTTTGTAAGAGACAAATATTTTGAATCCTTATATGAAAAAGTCCTTGTTATATTTTCACACGATTGACAATTTCGTTAGGCATAGAATTCAACATTCAAAACCATATCTGTGAGAATTTTGAAACTTGTTTCCCAGTGTCTTACGGGTTCCACTGCAATTGCTGAGAAATCCAAGACCACATTTGTTCCTGCTGTTCTCTCTGAACTGCCCAAGGGCTTTAAATCCTGGGCAGGGTCTTCTCTCGTACCCTGGGCAAGATACCCGAGGGCCCTTTTCATCTGGCAGCCCACATCTTTGGTTCTAGCAAATTTTTCCGAATTATCCTTAGCTAATTTACTCTCCTCCACGTAAAAAGAAATCTCACTATGCTGGACTGTGCTGTGTCAAATCAGCAAGAGCTGGGCACCAGTTTCTCAGGGGCCCCTTCTCAGTGTGAATCCAGGTTAGAGCTAGACCCGAGCAGAACCTGCCTCAGGCTGGACAACAGAATGAAGGAGGACCACCGTCCCAGAAAGTCATGGTGGTCAGGTAGGGGTGACGGGGGTGACACAGGCAAGGTCCCCGCCCAGAGGCCAGCATCCATGAAATGTGGGTGGATCTTCATGTTCTTTGGGGACAGAAGCTCTTGTTCTCAGGACACTTCTGGACCCCACTCTACGTACCTGTTCACCTGTATTCTTCATCATATCCACGACAGTAAACTGTAAACATACGTGAATGTTCCTCTGAGTTCTGTGAATGGCTCAAGCAAATTAATTGACAGAGGAGGGGGTCGTGGGAACCCTGATTTATAGCCAGTCAGGTGGAAGCACAGGTGACGACCTGGACTTGTGATTGGGCTGAAGTGAGGCAGTCTTGTAGGACTGAGCCCTTAATCTGTGGGATCTGACGCTGTCTCCAGGCACGTGGAGTCAGAACTGAGTTTTTTAGGACACCCGGTCAGTGCCTGCTCAGAACTGAAGAACTGCTCAGTATTTGAAAAGGCAAAGGAACTAGAATAGCAAAAATAACTTTGAAAAAGAAGAATGAAGTTGGAGGAACCACATTAACTGATTTCAAACTTCCTCCACAGCTACAGTGACCAGGAGAGTGTAGCCACGGAGTGACACACAGATCAATGCAACAGAATGGCCCAGAAACACACCCACACGAGCACGGCTGACTGATTTTTGACAAAGGCCAATAAAGGAAGGTAGTATTCTCACCAAAAATGGTGTGAAAACACTTGGACATTTGTAAGCAAAAGAAAGGAAGAAAGAAAGAAAAAGAGCCTTGATCCCAACCTCGCTCCTTATGCAAAAATCAACTTAAAATGAATCATAGCTCTACATGTAAAACGTAAAACTATAAAACTTTAGGAGAAAATCTTTGTGACCTATAGTTACATAAAGCATCCTTAGACATTGATACCCAGAGCACAATCTATTTAAAAAATAGATGAGTTGGACTTCGCCAAAATTAAAAACTTTGGTTCTGTGAAAGACTCTTGTTAAGTAGATGAAAGAAAAGCCATAGATAAGGAGAAAAGACTTGCAAACACACCTAACAAGGGACTTCTGTCCAAAAGGAGACTCAAACTCGATAGCAAGAAAACAAACAATCCAATAAGAAAATGGGCAAAAGATCAGAACATACGCTTAGTGGATGGTGAATAAGCACATAAGAAACTGCCGTTAGGAAAATGCAAGGCAGAGCAGTGATGAGACACCACGGAACGACTGGCATGAAAAATCTGACACCACCAAGTGCCGAGAGGGGAAATGGCGCGGCCACTCCGGGAGCCTCGCGTGGACTTCAACTTGAACACAGATGCACAGTCCCAAACCCGGTGCTCATCCCAGGAAGTGAAGCCTGTCCATCAGGGTCTCAGCGGCCCTACTTGTCACAGCCCCACAATGACGGGCGCATCCCTGCAACTGGACTCTCTCGGCAACAGGAGGAACAAACTGTCATCTCAAGGGCACAATGCGGAATGAAAAAGGCATGGGTCCACTGACATAACTGCCTCAAATGACAAAACTCCAGCGAAGGGGACAGAGAAGTTGTTGCCAGGGGCAGGGGCAGGGGCAGAACAAAGTGTGACTAGCAAGCAGTTTCCTTGGGGTGCAGGATAGTCCCAATATCCTGATTGTGGCAGGGGCTGTGCTGATGCAGACGCGTGATGAAATTCCATAAACCCCCCACCCCTCCCCAACAAGAATGCGTGAACTCCGAGCAGGGTTGTACCAGTGTGCATCTTCTGGTTTGAACATCATACTGTGGGTATGTTACGAATGGGGGGCTGGGTGAAGGGCACACAGGAACTCTACTATTTTTGCAACTTCTATGTGAGTCTGGAGTTATTTCAAAATACACAATTTTTAATTGGTTAGGCTTTGTAAAATGACTCTACGATCCAGTGGGGAAGCAGTTTCTCTGTGCAGGTACCAGGAGCCTGGCCTCCAGATTAGAGGCAGGAATAACATTCTCAAAGAGTTTCATCAAAAATATTCAGGCACGTGTTAAAAATGCACATTTCCAGAGCCACTAAATCAGAGCCACTAACTCTACACTATGGGAGTAGATGAGGGATCTGCATTGTTTTCAAGTTTTTGAGCTATTTTATGATCAAACAAGTTTGGGGAGTGCTGGTTTAGGTAAAGAGTCTGTACTTACAGAGGTAAACTTTAATTATCTAGAAATTTTGCTAGTCTAGAGTCCTTGGATACTGGATAAAATGAGAGTTTGTGCATTAGTGCTGGCAGGTGGGTTGCACATTTTTCCCATTTACGTTCATGCCAAGCTGTTCAGACGCTGCGGGCAGATGAAAGCTGGGTGACACCCTCCCTGTGGAACGCACGGGGCCACGAAGGAGAGGCTGTACAGGAAGGGGGGCTGTTCTCTTCGCTGCAGCCCTGTCCACATACCACTGTGTCCTGTGGGCCCAGGGGCAGGGGACACAGACCAGGGGGGACCACCAGGGGCTGTGGAGGAGCCAAAGAGGGTGTCCAAACGCTATGGGCCGAATTGTGTCCCCCAAAGCCCACTGCAGCCCTAACCCCCCAGGCGACTGCATTTGGAGATGAAGCCTTTAAAGAGGTTTTAAGGTTAAATGAGGTCATGGGTGGAGCCATGATCCACGAGTCACCGGGAGTGAGCCATAGAGGAAAGGCCCTGTGACGACTCGGGGTGGAGACGACCGTCTACTCGCCCAAGAGAGAGGCCTCAGGAGGAACCACCTGCTGGCACCTTGATCTAGAACTTCCAGCCCCCAGACTGCGAGAAACAGCTGTCTATTGCATTTGTTATGGCAGCCTGAGCAGGCTAAGACACCAGGGAAGCACGGATCCTGGAGAGAGGTGCAAGGGCAGCTGGGAGCAGGCGTGGAGGGCAAGGACCAGGGGGGCTGGGCTGAAGGGGGCGCCTCACCCACTCCTGCTGTCTTCCTTCCGCTGTGAACCTGAGCACATACTCCAGGGAGCCAGGGCTGGGCTCATTGGCCTCGTTAAGGACCCAGCTACCCATGCAGGCTGCCAGGGCCCCCAACCCCTCCTTGGAGCTGCCGGGATCCCCCAGGGGCAGCCTCTGAGGCGGGGATGGGTCCTGGCCTTGCCTCCCCTTGCCCCCCATCCCCATCCAAGAGATTCAGGTCCCTTGGGAACAGCCCCTCGCTGAAGGTGTAAAGTGGGCACTGCCTAAAACAGGTGCATTTTCAGGCTGGCACAGGCTCCAGGCCATTTGTCCAGACAACTTTCCACCTCTTGGTTTATTTGGAATTAGCAGAGTGTTAATTTTATAGTACTCTGATTCAACTTTGTGCATGGTGGGTATCTAATCAGACATTCAAGTAGACACACAAATATCAAACCAAATTACGCTGCTCTCCACCTCACAAATGTGACTCAATTTAGACTATGAACAAAGACCCCACAGACTGCTGGTGATTTCTGTGACTGTAACAGTTGAGAAATGGCTTAAATAAGAGATATCTTCTTTCACTTTATTTTGAGAAACTTTATACTTTAATTTCCCCTGACTTGCTAAAGAAAAACACTGTTTAGGAAGACCCTACCTTAATTATTTCTATGATGCTTAACAGTAAACAGTTAAGTCTGCCCTCGGCTCAGAACCTGTATTTCTGGCTGAGAATGTGCTGCATGTAAATTATACCCTCAGTGTTCAGTCACACAGTTTCTGTGTGACTCACGTTCTCCCAGAAAATCCAGCACATGGCAGAAGCCAGCTCAGCAGTTTCTCTCACGCAGCCACCTCTACACTTACTCACAGACCCTCTAATACTTGGGACTGAGGTGAGCGTTTCCAGAGCCCCCTTGCAGGTGCAGAGCTGTGCATCTGAGGGGGATCCAGGGCTGACCGCAGGCCAGGGGATTCACACTCAGTGGGACATTTTAATTTCCCAGTTAGGATATGAAAGCTCTTACTAGCTCTTCACTGAGGCGGCTGTGATTCTTTGTTCTGAAACCATCAGTGCATGTCCTGGGAGGACATCTGTAAACAGGTGGTACATCCCAGAGCCGTGACCCGCGGCTTGGACCTGCTCCACAGAGGGAAGGACCAGGAGAGGGATGGCGACAGGAGTCACAGACCCAGTGCTTATTCTCCATGCGCCAATGATGGTTTGCACACTCATATCCAAATGCCAACTGAGATGCAAGGGGTACCCAGAGCTTGTGTACCCAGAGCCCTCGGCCCTCTTCCCAACTCGGGATGCTAAGGTCGAAGGCTTCTCCTTCAGGTACCTTCACAACCTGGAGAGAAGACTCCCTTCTGCTCAGAGGCCTGAAGCTGTTGTGGACTCACAGCTCCACCAGCTCGTATGCCCCGCCGCGCGGAAGGACACCCTCCCGACAGCTCTGCAGCAACCCGACGCTCAGTGGCTGTCGGTGATCCAGGGCCGCTTGGTGCAGACGGGACAGAGCTGCAACCATCCCGCATGACTGTCAACATCAACCCGTGAGCTCCCGCACCAACAGCAGAGACCCTGCCAGCTCCAAGGAGGCCACGTGGGCCACATACACCGGCCCTTCTCCTTTCCTCACGGCTGGGGGAGCAGCAGTGACTGAGCCTCCCCAGTGCCCTCACTGCCCTCACTCGTTACTAGTGCCCCTATTATTATTACCTGTTATTAGTGCACCACCTGTAGCTATTAGGCCATTACTGGAATATTCATCTCAAAATGGGAAAAGTAAATCCAAATGCAAAAGTGCTTTTTCTGTGTGTGGACCAGCCTGAACGGCATAGAACTTAAAAGCTGGTGAAGTCATTTTGATAACAGAAGCAACTGGCAAACCCAACACTGAAGAGGAAAGGGTAAATAATCTTGGATTATCCAAAGAAGCATGCGAAACAGCCCCACAAAAGGAAACTCTCAGGGTTTCTTCTGAGTCACTTTGAGTTCAGTGAACAGAACACCTGATGCCATGGTCACAAGCAGCTCTAATTTCAGACGCTGATTATCACTATTAATCATTCCATTATACCAAGATTTCAGTTTTCAAAATTCAGAGTTTAGAAAAAAGCACTTCATTACATGGCAGGATCACAGGAAATCGCAACGTGGGACAGACCCCAGCACCTCACTGGGGGGAGAATGTTTCCAGGCCTTCTAGAGCTACTTCCTGGTGGGCTTTGGGGGGCTGCTCCCCACTCCTCCCCCTCTGACTGGGGCCCCCACCCTGAGGAGCACATTTCTCCGGTCTTGGGTGGGTGGGGGGCGGGGTGAGTCCTGGGAGCAGCTCGTCCAGCAGGAGGAAGAGTCTGGAGCATCTGCCGGCGGCGGGGCACCAGGGCTGGGCCAAGAGGCAAATGCAGCAGGCCTGGGCCCACCCCCAAGAGCCGGGGCTGTTTTAAGGCTGTTTGGGGGTGATTTGCTACGGAGCATTAAGCGGCTGCTGGCACGCTGAGGCAGTGGCTGGTTTTCAAAGGTGGATGAAGAGAGGATCTTTGGTTCTTGTCCTCACTCAACACCTCATCAACACACGGTCGTGGACCCACCCGAAGTCCCATGATTTCGGAACCCCACAGCTGAGACCGAGAACCTCTTCCTGGCCTCCTCCTCCAGGCCGTGGACCCGCTCCTGGTGGCTTCTAGTCTGATTTCAGCCCACGCCCTCTTCTAGCTCCGAGGGCTCCTGACGTCTGCTGACTAGCTCCACCCAGACAGTGCATCTCAGCTCATTCCCCCAGACCCGGCCCCCCTCCAGCTGCCCTGCTCGGGGACGGCCCCGCCCCGCCAGACACTCAGGCCTTTCCTGGACACCTCACCCCTGCAGCAGCTCAGCGCTGCCCGAGCCCTGGCCTCCTGCCCTCTGGATCCGTCCGCCTCAGCCTACGCGGCTGGCCTGGGGGTGCCCTGCACACCTGCCCTCTGGCTCTGGCTCCGCCCCAGGCCGGGCTCCTCTGAAACGCTGTCCCCCTTCTCCAGGGAGCGCCTACCTGGACTGTGCCTTGCGCCCAGGAGGCTGGCAGACACAGGTGCTAAGGGCATGAAAAGCCCCTCGGGGATGCTGGGGCCAACTGCAGGCGGCAGGCGTACCTGGGTGAGCAGCTGGTCGGGCGCCAGATGGTTGATCCACCGCGTGTATCGCTCGGTGGAGTTGGGGGGCTCCCTCCTCACTTGGCAACCGATGATCTGTGAAACAATAACAGATAGGACTTAAAATAAATCCGCTGCAGCCGCTGGAACAGCCTGTTTCCCAATAACTTTCTCCTTCCAGCCTCTAAATAAACAAGAGTCACAGCCCTAAGAGCTCACTTCCCTGGCCGCCTCCCTCTGTCTAGGCTGCCACAGCAGCCCCCCGCCCCACAACGCCACCAGACGGGCACACCCCATCCCAGGAAGAATCTGCGCTAGCTGCCCTCTAAGTCCTCTTCCGTACCCTGCATCACCACCTCCTTCCGCCCTTGGTCCTGGAACCCGGCCCTGCCTCCTCCTGGCCATGGACACGATCCCCTCTCCGCATACCCAGCTCTGCACGCTGACTCCCAGCAGGCCTGTCCTGCTGTCTGACAGTGCCCCAGCACCTAGGGAAGCCCCCCTGCACGTTCTGCTGGGGTATCTGCTTGCAGCGCGTTTACACATCTCTAAGACTGCTCAGAGGTAAAAAGGTCCGGCCCTTTGGTCGGTGAGGCAGGTTTGGAGAGAGGCTGGTTCCTGCCGCAGATATCAGGGGTCCTGATGCTCAGACACCAGCAGCCCCAGGGCTCAGAGGCAGAGAATGGGCTGGTTTCTGAGGGAGGGACCCCTCACAGCAGCAGGAGGGGGCCTTTCTCCTCCTTTCTGGCTGGGGGAGGGCAGCCGGGGTGCCCGTGGCAGCAGAGAGCCTGCCCCTTGGTGAGGGTCCTGTAAGGCTCTCAGAGGCTGGCTGGCCTCGGGGAAACGACACTAACCTCTAATCCCCTGGCTGTGCCTTCTCCACCTCCCTGACCGCCGAGGAACACGGTGAGGAAGGTCAGAGTGGTCGGCAAACCTACATCACTGCCCAAGTCACCTTACTGAGAAACTATTAAAAGTCACCCCACAATATTCGAGTTTCTTAAATCTTGCTCTAATATACACAGCACGTACACACGATGACTAATTTATATTAATGCAGTTATGCTACTGAAGAGTTTTGAGAAGGTTTTTGCTTGCTTTGCTTGAATTTTGTTGTGTGGTTTTTTTTGTTTTGTTTTTAGTGATTCAGTTATACATATACATGTATCCATTCTCTTTTAGATTCTTTTCCCATATAGGTTATTACAGAATATTGAGTAGAGTTCCCTGTGCTATACAGTAGGTCCTTTTTTGTTGTGTTTTTTTTAAATTAAGCTTTTTTTTTTTTGAGAAATGGTAGATTCCCATGTAGTGTTAACAAACAATACACAGAGATCCCATGTAGACTTTACACAGTTTCCTCTAATGGTAACATCTTGAAAAGCCAACATGTGGCCTCCACTGGGCTGAGGGACCCTGGGCGTTTCCACGGCCACAGGGACCCCTCGTGGTGCCTTTATAGCTGCGCCTCCCCCCCCACCCAGCTCACAGCCGTGAACCTGCTACTGCAGTGCTGTAGTTCTGTCTTTTCAAGAACATTGCATAAATGCAATCACACTGTGTGTTGCCTTTCAAGATTGGCTTTTTTCACTCGGTGATTCCCTGGAGATTTGTTCCTTTTTTGGCTGAAAAATACTCCACAGCTCAACCCTCTACAGGACACCTGGGCTGTTTCCAGTTTGAAGCTATTACTACTAGTCTGCTGCACTTCACACAGGGGTTTTTGTGTGAATGTTAAGTCTTCGTTTCTCTGGGATAAACACCCAGGAGCGTGACTGTGGGTCGTATGGTAGTTTCATGTTTAATTTTTAAAGAAACTGCTGTTTCCCCGAGCAGCTGCACCCCTTCCATCCCCACGGCAGCGAGTGTGACCAGTCTCCCTGCGTCCTTGCCATGTGTTTTATTCTGGCTTTTCCGACAGGTGTGTGTGTGGTACCTTGTCGTGGTGGTAATATGCACCCCCGGTGGCTCAAAAGGTTGAATCTCCTTCCAGGGGCTAATTTCTCATCTGCCTGACTTTCCAGGGAAGCGTCTTTCATGTCTTTCATCCACTTCCTGATTGGGATAAAACACACTTGGCCATAGGTCTGTATCTTTTTACATACTGCTGAATTCTATGTGTGAACTTTTCATATATTTCTCCTAAAAACACATACAAAATTCAGCTGTAAATTAGAACAGCCCTTGAATGATCACCTTGCCCAGTTGCGAGGTACCACACCTGATCTGACCAAAGTGTATTTTTTTTAAACTGTCTATTCCATCTGTTTTCTGGCCTTGTTGACACTGTCTTGCATTTGATTGCTGAACAGGAAAGATTTTGAGTCAAAAAACAAAAATGTGGATCAAAGCTGTGAGATAGAAATCTTGTTTCAGAAGTATTCCCAAACATGAAGAAGAGGCTTAACTTCTATACAGACACCCAGGCCCCGGCCCCATGACTGCTGCGTCATGAACAGATGCTGGGGGCGGCAGACCAGCAGAGTGCAGCCCAGTCCAGCCTGCGCCGAAAGCCACACTTCCAGCCAGACCGTGAGGGGCGGCAGACGTGGTCTTTCTGGGACATGAGCTGACTTGTGCTATTTCCACGGTGAGTGCCTGAGCCCCCTCCCCAAACCTCCTCTCCCATTCTCTGCCTCTGATGAAGGGTGAACCACGCTGGGTGGGGTCTCACGTGGAGGAGGAGGATTAGGTGAACACGAAATGAAGCTGGAGCTTTGGGGGCTGGCTGTTCTTTGAGGCTTTAAACACTGTGAGTGCTGGTCTACAAAGAACAAAAGTGAGGATATTTTGTTTGCCTTAACATTTTTTAAAAGAATGCTGGCCTGGACCACAGGGCAGACAAAGGCAAACCATAAAAAGAGGCACCTGCAGTGGGATGCCGAGCTCCTCTCCCGTGCTGTCTGCCCTGCCCTCACGCCAGACCACTGTGGACACCAGGCCAGCACGGTACCTTGTACACAGTCGGTGCTCAATAGACACAGGCTGAATGAACCCAAAGAGTGGGAGACTGAAAAAAGTCTTGAAGAAATAATGGTCAAAACTTTTCCAAATCTGATGTGGGCTATAAAACCACAGATCCCAGAACTTCAACAAAGCCCCCGCAGAGCCAACCTTTAAAAAAAAAACAACTCATGCTTGTACATAATAATCAAATTGCTGAAAACCAGTATTAAACAGAAGATCTTAAAAGGAGTCAGAGAAAAACACCTATTACACACAGAGAACCGGATATAAGGATGACAGCAGACTTCTCCACAGAAGCAATGGAAACCAGACAAGGGAGAGACATCGTTAAAGAAAGAATGACTTCAACCTAGAATTCATTAGCCAAGTACTATAATTTGCAAAAATTAAAGCAAAAGAAATACTTTTTCAGAAAAACGAAAGCCAAAATTATTCATCACAAGAAGACTTAAAGTACAAAAAAAGATGAAGGAAGCTCTCTGGGGAGAAGGAAACAACCTGATCTATACCAAGGAATGACAAGTGGCAACGACGGTAAACAGATGTGTAAAAGCAGAAGACATTTTTCCATGTGCAACTTCTTTATAAGATAATTGACTTTGGTAAAAATAAAAGCAAACGCTGTGGAGTTTACAGCATAAACTGAGTGGCACGATGTGACTCTGTAACCTTCTTACGCTCCCCGTGAGACGGCGCCACTTATTTCAAGTAGCGTGTGAGGGGTAAGAGGCGGACCCTAGGCCAACCACTGAAAAATAATGAAGCAAAGAGGGATAGCTGGTAAAGCAATAGTACAGATAAAATGGAATCATAAAACAAAACAAAACCAAAAGGTAGGAAAGAGGAAACCAGGAGGAAAGAGGCTTGACGCAAAACCCAAGCCGGGAGATGAAAACCAATTACATGCAATGCAGAAGGAACAAAGTAATAAAAAGCAGAAGTCAATAAAATAGAAAAGACAACAGAGAAAACCAGCGGGGCAGGGAAGGGACAAGAGTGTGGCCGTGTTAGGAGGTGTGCCGTTCTGGGGTAGCTTGGCTTGGACGTGGCTGGGATCGGCACCCATCTGCAAGATCTTATTCAGAAACTGAATTTTTTAAACTTCACTAACCTCAGTTCTTAATGGAAATGAGAACCGTTACCGCACACCCACACAGCAAACTCAAGTAGGGAAGTTATAAAATGAACCTGGGACCCGGCAACACAAATTCTGAGAGGAGGGCAGCCCACCCTTCCCACCCACCATCCTCATAGTGTTGCTAGAGGGTTCCTCTAAGCAGGGCTTTCAGAACCATGGTCTGAAGATGAAAAAAAAAAAAAAGGGGGGGGGAAGAGAAATGTAAGGCTATAATTTTATCAATTAGCTTATGAGCTGCCCTCATCGGCTCATATCTCCCAGGCATACTTATGAAATTAGTTCCTAATTTATATTTATGCATAATGATTACTAAAATATAAATTGAAATTAGATTTCATTAACAACTCCTATTTGTCTTATGGACCCAATCCTTAAAATACTTCAAGTGGATACATTTAGGAATGGAAGCAATGTTTTAATATTTTAAGTTAGATTAACAATTTTCCTTATTTCATACTCCCAAATGCTTCTTGTCATCAAAAATCTTTTGGAAAAAATGACTTTACTTATCGATCAACTTCTACTTACCTGGACAACAATTGCCACGAGGAAATAGGGCCATTCAAACACCTGCTAGTTCCTGAGAGGCTCACCTGTGCTTACGCGTCTGGAACGGTACATGTCAGATGTGGCTGGGGTGTGTGGAGGCCACACTCCACAAAACCTAAATGCACAGATGTGTGCTTTTCATGTGTGGTGGCCACATCAACGTGGGGCAGGTGTGGAGGAACACAAGTTCTGTCGCTGTGATTTTTTTTTTTTTTTTGCGGTACATGGGCCTCTCACTGTTGTGGCCTCTCCCGTTGCGGAGCACAGGCTCCGGATGCACAGGCTCAGTAGCCATGGCTCACGGGCCTAGCCGCTCCGCGGCATGTGGGATCCTCCCGGACCGGGGCACGAACCCGCATCCCCTGCATCGGCAGGCGGACTCTCAACCACTGCGCCACCAGGGAAGCCCTGTGGTTTTTAACCTGAGAGACTCCTCCAGACGGTAGGACATGAGCTGCCCTCATCGGCTCATATCTCCCAGGCATCCTGCTCCAGCACATTACTCTGGACCGGGTCCGTCTTCAGCAGGGCCCTTGCAGCCTCCCCGCAGTCCCCGGTCACCCTCTCCTCCTCCTGCCTCACGCCCACCTTCCAAATACCAAGCATTCCCAGAGACCCATGCCTGGCCGGCAGCACGTCCCACCCCCCAGGCTCTATCAGGGTCAACCGTGGACGCAGAACCACCACCTGCAAACCCACCCCTGGGCACCGTGGGCCAGGGGCCTCCCCAGCCGATCTCTTGTGCTATGAGGCAGAGTTGGACCACAGGGCCCAGCACCAGGTTCCGTCCTGAGTGACTGAGCAAGGCCCCCATCTGCGCCCCACTTCTCCCAGCCTCCGCTGGGCACACAGACGGTGCTCGCTCCAAGGTGCGGTGAGGACGGAGCTGGAAGTGGCGCAGCATCCACCGGGCTTTAGATGCTGACAGCAGACCCACCCGCCTCCAAACCTCGTGCCAGCGTGAGCCCCTCATCGGCCCCTCAAACAGCTGTGCCCTCTCTGCAGCGCCTGTGCCACTACCAGGGCACACGCTCAGCCTGACCAATTCAGTGCCGCTCAGTGGACAGAGGCCGCAGCAGCTACACTCAGGGCAGGAAGAGGCTGCGCTGAGCAGAGATGAGGTGATGGCCCTGGTGCCACCTGAAGGCAGAAACGGGTCCACAGCTCCTGCTTCCCGCTTTGCATTCCCACCAGGCATGGTGGACATGAGCCTGTCGCCGACTCCGAGCCAGGCCAGGTCACTGAGGACCCCTCCCGAGCCCCCTGGAGACTCACATCGGGGACATAAGGAAGTCCTGCCATCGGCCTGTCCTGAGGCCACGGGGAAGGACCCACCCACGTGTGCTGGAAAAGCTCTGGGGTGCCCTGTACCTCCGCAAGGCGCTCCCTGCCTCCTTCCCACCGTCATCCTCAACACCTCCATACTCCTGAGAATGCAGAGCTTCTCACCTCTGCCCGGGCGCAGGTGAACCCCCAGGGAGGGGCCCAGACCAAACACAGCGGCTTCCCTGACCCCACCCAACTCCTGTCCCAGAGCGGATCCTTGCTCCAAAATGCTCAATAAGTGGGTGGAGAAATTCTACACCGGTGACGCCTGACACGTAACATCTCAGAAGTTCTGCAGAGAATATGCAGCGGCACAATTTATGGAAGTTGCCACCCTCATAATTAAATGGCTTTCTTGTAAATGGCCTTAAAGAAGTAATGACCAAGGACAAACATATACTTAGCATTCATTTCATTCTTTCCAAACAATGTGATATAATCAACAAAACCACCAACCAGCAACTGCAAATCACGATTTTTGTAGGTCATGACTTTAAAAAACCCGGCACTACAGCAACAACCCTTCTAAAGCTGATTTTGTTCTGGTGCAACAGGACTGTGCCGAACCCCTGGTCTCGCTGCAAACCTGTGATGCCGGAGGGGGCACAGGTGCTCCAGCGCTGGGAGCAGAGTATCAAGTGCACTTAATACAAGGTTAGCAAGAAAAGCTGTAACCTAGAACTTTATAAAGGCATAAACCAATGTGTTTTAATTAAGATTAACTGACACTGTCTACATTTTTTCCAAATTCCTTATATATCCCTAGATTTCGAGGTCTTTGAACTTACACATGGAGAACCACCAAAAGTAACTTCACATGTGAACCAATCACACACAAAAAAGGGGGCGGAGGTGGACAATGTGTCTGAAAGTATCTCACTCTCTATAATATATACACTTGTTACAAAATTCTTCAGACAAAATTCTTTTTTCAATGTAGAATATATTCTAAGTGCTTGGAAACTGTGAAAATCACCCCTGACCATTTCCAGATCTGGGCCAGTTCTCAGACTCAGACCCACCAGCTGAAGGAGAGGCCCCACCCACGAGGATGGACCTGTGACGGCAGGGGAGATGCACCGAAGATGCAGGATCTAAGGCCGGGAGGGGACACTGATCATGTGAGGCGGCTGGACACAGGGCCCAGGTGACACCAGACCCATCACGCCCACTGGAGTAAGGGTCCACAAGTCAGGTAATAAACTGGGCTCATGGGCACACAGGTCCCACCAGTGACCACTTCCAGGTTCCTGAACGTGTAACCAGAAAGCACAGGCTTAGCACCCAGCTGAGCCTCACACGGGTTCCCTGGGGTGTGATTAGGGGCTAGTGTAAGAGAAGGGGCAGGTGGAGGCCATCCCAGCCTCGAGTGTAAATCGAACACAACATCACATCCTGGGGGAAAAGCAGACACTGGGCTACCTTGGAGGCTTGAAGGAAGGGGGTGCTGGTCCCCACACACCCCTGCAGAAGCAGACGTCCCGCGCACATGCTGCATCGGCGAGTCAGCACTGGGACCCTTTCTGCTGTCTTCACATTGCTCAGTGGTCTGCACGCTGGACATTTTTGTCGTGCTGGCCACCGTGTTGAGGACATCCTGTGGCACCTGATGAGCAAGACTTTTGGGTCCAGAGGTCTGGGCACCGCAACACTACCTCTGAGGTGAGGGACCATGAAGAGAGAGGCACAGGACTTGGCCGGTCTCCTTGGGCCACTTGGGGTCCTGTTCACCCTTGACCATAGTTAAGAGTGGGGTCCGAAGAAGCACGGGCCTGCCATCTGGCCCTGAGGCTGCAGAGTCCTGGAGGAAGCTGGTGGCAGTCGACGATGTGGAGACCTGCAGCCCCAGCGGGGCCGTCACAGCACAGACCCCAGGACCCTGTGACATGGAGCTGTGGGCCATTCAAGGTGGCGTGGCCAGGGCACCACGTGGCCACTCTGCCCACCAGGAGCTGGGTACTGTCAGACCACCAAGGCATGAGCTTGAGTGGCCTCACGGCCATGAAGACCACTCCACGGGTCACCCACCCATGGCTCTGACCTCTCCTTCAGCTGCACCCAGGGCCTCACGGGGCTGGTCCCCAGGACCCAGTGATAGAGCAGGTTCACAGGCAGGCTGGCACGGTGCACTGGCACAATGCCAAAAGGGACTGATACTGCAGCCCAGCCCCATTCAGGGCAAGGACACACACAAGCCCCCAGGCCCTGGTGAGTGAGCAGGGGAGTCTGCTGCGAGGAGCAGACCTGTGAGACGCTGTGGGTGGACCTGGGGGCACTGGGGGTGGGCGCTGGGGTAGGCAGTGCTGGCTTGTTGGGCCAGAGAAGAGGCTGTGGGCCCCTCCCCGAAGGCTGGTCTAGTTACTACCACTCCTGACCTTCTGGTCCCTAGGGGACCGGCCCAAGGATTCCAGCAGTCCTGGTGAGTGAGGTGACACCAGCCCCCCGCCATCAGACCCAGGGCGTGCACTGGCCCCCATGATGCTACCTCGGCGAAGGGCCACTTCTCAATAAAGAGGCGGCTGGGCACTTCTGAACCTCCCTCACATCCAGCCTCTGGAAGCTCCAGCCTGAGCAGCAGTGGAGCTGCTCTCAAGAAGCCTCTCAAGAAGTAGCCGACGGCCATTTTTATCTTCTTCCAGGCGTGTTTCAAGGACATGTTAACATTAACAACGGTTAAATTTAAGCAATATAAGGGCAATTACAATTCTGAGCATAAGAATCCTCAGCATCAAACTTAAGGTTGTAAAACATCACCTATTCCATGAAAAGACGACAACAGGTTTGTTTACATGACAGCCAAGTCCCCAGTCACCGTCAGGCGTGCGGGGGCTGGCAGCTGGAGACAGAGCATGAGGGGCTACATCTCCTAGAAGGAGAAAATCAGCGGGCTAAATTCACAGCTCCAAAATAAGGGGCTACTGGAAGAGAAAGAATTCATCTTGGGTGAACAAACGTCCTTCAAACTCCTTGAGAAATTGTATCTGAAGGAAGTGTATATTTGAGCCTTTGTCTTAACTCAGTACACGTTTCATAGGGTCCACTCTCTGAGCCCTGAGCCCTGTGCCATGAACAGGCTTTTTCCTTCGTGAAGGCCCAGTGGCCAGGCAGTCAGACCCCGAACACAGTGCCCAGGAGCCCACGAGAAATGCAGAGTCTCAGGTCCCACCAACACCTGGGATCAGATCCCAGGGGCTCATGTGCACTGGAGATGCTTTAGTGTGTGGACATGGCTGGACACGGCACTGCAGCAGAAGAGAGCAAACCCGGAGGCTGTTCCCAGGCAATCAGACACCATGTATCTTAAGACAGTTCCAGACCTTTCTCCTTCCCACTTTCAAAACCAGTGATCACCACAGTAATTCAAAGATGTTTTTACTAAAATTTCAGCATAGAGATCTGAGCAGTGGGCTCTGTGGTCAGACACCAGCTCTGGGGTTCAACTGCCTGGGCCACCCCCGACCCTGAGTCACACGGGAGCAAGGAATCCACGGGCCCGAGATGCTCCCCCAGGTCCAAGTGGCTGGGAGACGCTCCCTGAAATGGGGCTCCTGTGGGGGGAAGTGAGCTCTCACCCAGCGAATGCCAAGGAGGACGGGTCCTGGAGAGCCTGGCTCATGGGGGCCAAAGGGGAAGCCATTCGAAAGATGAGAACGTAGTCTGAGGTTATGTAGCTAATGGAATTTTTTTTTTTTAACTGATATATCCTACAGCTCTCAACCTGTGTTTTCACGTCCAAGGTACACAGCTTCTCAAATGCTGATAAAACCAAACTAAACTAAACCAAACCAAAAAAATACTTTGGACCCATTTGAAAGTAACCAGTGCTACCCAAAACAAGAAGCACATTTTCCTTCAAAGGAAAACACCCTTGAGTGCGCAGACACACCAGGCACACATCATTCTCCAAGGGGGCAGTCTGATTACAAACTGACTCTTCCTATCCTAAGGAAGAATCTTAATCTAAAAAGCTGTAATGGCAGTTCTACCAAAAGGCGTAACTATGCAGCAGAAACATGCAGAAACATCCGTACTCACACTTGTTGGGTGTCGCACAGCAGCTGCGTGTTGCAGCCTCACCCTCTGAGGCATCATCACGTCGTCCTGCAGGAGAGAACACATTTTAAACTCCCTGGAAGCAACTCTGACAAACAAGCAAGAAGACAGACAGCCCGACAGCAAAGTAGGCAAGAGACCAGAACAGGCAGTTCAGATGCTTCCCAGCAGTCCATGACCCTGTCAGTCGGCCAGGAAACGTGAGTACCCAGGCTGCAGTGTAGGACACGCGGGAAATTGGAGAATTCCGGCCAGAACTCACACGGCTGGCAGGGATGAGGACCTGGGGAAGAGAGTGGGGCACGTCCAGAAAGGTGGAGACTCAGATCCCTAAGACCTAATAACTTCACCACATGGGCAGAAAAAGTCTTACACGTATGTACCAGAAGAGATGTACAGAACATTCACCACAGCGTCATTCAAATCGGGGAACAGCCCGATGTTCACAGATACCAGCACAGATAAATAAATTGTGCGCATTTCTACAGTCAAATACCATTCAAGTGTGAAATTAAACAACAGCTACACACAACATAAATGAGTTGCTCAGTGAAAGAGGCAAGACAAAAGAATATACATGGTATTATTCCGTTTATTTAAAACTCAAAATCAAGCAAAACTAACCTGATTGTTTACGAAATATACACTTAATACGAACTATCATAAAGAAAAGCAAGAAAATTATAATCCCAAAGTCAGAATAGTGATGACTTCGTGGGGAGGGAGTCAGGGTGTACCTCTAAGGTATTAGCAATGCAGTACTTCCTGACTGAGTCGTAGTTACACATGTATTTACCTCCTAATTAATCTTTAAAGTGTACATGTATGTTCTGTGTATTTTTCTATAGGTACGTTCCATCTCACAACTTAAAAAAGTGCTTTAAATTGATAAAAAATCAAAAAGATTTCAGTGTTTTATTTGTACAAATATGCCCACTATGTCATTGGGAGGATATTTATCTTTAAACTGAGCAATAAGATAAACTAAAAGAGCTGTATTTGTATCTCTTATTTCTGCAAAATGGCTTCATGAGCATTGTGCTAATCAAACGAGCTGTGGATGAAGTAAGCTGAGAGGAAGCCTGTGGCTAATGTGAGGAGGTGGGGAGGGAGGTGCTGAAAGAGGAGGGGGGAGGAGGGGGAGGGGATGGGGAGAAGGGGAGGGGAGGAGGGAGAGGGGAGGGGAGGGGAGGAGGGAGAAGGGAGGAGGGGTAGGGGGAGAAGGAGGGGGCAAGGGGGGGAGAAGGAGGGGCATAGGCAGGGCAGGGGCCCCTCCAGGCACAGCAGCACCCCCAGCAGGCAGGAAGCAGGTGTGAAGGTGGGAACAGAAATGCAGGGAGGAAGCTGTCAGAACAGGAGCAGAGAAGCCGGCTATTCCAGGCCTGAATCCTTCCCTGGCTCCCATCAGGGACATGCTTGCAGGCATGTGCCTGGTCAGCCACAGCTGGGAATCTTAAAAAGGAAAACAAGGAAAATTGAAGCAGAAAAGGGTGGGTGATGTGAGGAGGATAAAAAGAAGTTATGCTAGAGTTTAGCCTATTTCTCTCCCACAAAGGGTATAGCAAGGCAGCAGGGCAGAGACAAAAGCAGGAAAATTTCCCTGAAAGGGAAGGTCTATTGATCAAACTCTTGAAAAACGGCCCTGTGTCTGGTGGCCTCACGCAGAACCCTACAAAGTTCTGAGGTTTCCTAAACCAGTCCCGACTCCTGGTTACGTGTGGGAAGGTGCACAAGTCTGCACAGGACCAGGCCAGTATTTCAAAGAGAAAGTGGGGAGAGTAGAGGAAGCCACAGTCGGGGTCAGGGTTAGGGTTAGTCTCTGCTCACAGCGTGACCTCCTCCGGGATGCTGTGCAGTGGCACCACCACACATGCAAGCCCCACTTCCTCCAAACCCAGGCAAGCACCCCAGGAACCACACCACAAGCCTTCTGGCCTCTAATTCCCACGCTTACTCCGTGGCACCAAGATGTCCACTGGGATGGGGCATCTTGTGTGGACCAGCTCAGCTCCTGTATTTGGCTGGACTTAAAAAATATTTGTAGAACAAATGAAGCGTCTTCTCAGGACTGAATTGTATTTTCAATCCACCTCACCACTTACAAAACACAACACTCTTTTTTTGATATTTATCACAATCTTCTGTAGTTGGGAGACAGAGCAGCTAATATTATCCCCATTTTGTAGCCAAGGAAACCAAGGTTTGGAATCGCTACGGAACTCATCCAAAATCTCATAGCAATTACACGTCAGGGTTAAAATTTGAACACAGGATCAATGGAGGGTCCAGTATTACAGTTCAAGGATCTACGTACGCAAAAAGCAAAACTGTCCAGAAAGTCTTAGCTCTGAAGAACATTCTAATATAGTCTTCCATCACCTCGTTTACCGGAATCACCTCTGCTGCTGGGTGTCTGAATAAAGTGAACATCTGCAAGTATGAGGAGAATACAGAAGACATTTAACACACCCCTGACCATCACCTGAGAAGGTCAAGGACGAACACACTGCAAAGTGATAGCGTAACAGAGTAACAGACTGTCTCAGCTGCACAGTGACTCTGCAGATTATAGATAAGCTCCTTGTTCTCCCAAGACCATTTTGAAAGAGGAAAAAGTTGCTGAAAGATGGAAGCATGAAAAGATCTTTATTATACATGAAAAGTGATGTGATATTTTAATAACAAGCCCAGATGTGTTTCTGCTCGTGGGCTGTGATCCCACCACCTTTCACCGGAGGCCATGCCTATCAGCGCCCGTCCCAGGGAGGGGCCTGCCCTGGTCAAGGTCACTGTGCTCACAGCTGGTACCCCATACCAGGAGCTGGTTTTAATAAAAGTCAGCTGGTATCTGAAATGCAAATAGGAGGGGGGCCTAAAGGATGGATACAAAGGGTCATCAAGCATGAACTGCAAAAGCCCAGAGTCTGCATGTCCTGATCCCAAGGTGTACCTGCAGATGGACTATCCTTACTACAGGAGGGAGGGTTCAAAACCTCCATATTTATTTGCCTAAAGTGTGCAGGATTCCACCATGATAACCAGGTAAGAAATGTTCTTGGCAGCCAAGGGAAAAGAATTTTAATGTATTATAAAAAATAACACTAATTCAAGATGAAACACTGTTTCCTTTCTGACCATAAAAATATTGGGTAGAGAAAAACTAATCTAGGCAAAGAATTTCAGAGTTAAAAGAAACCTGCATCTTTGAGTTCTGCAGCTTCTGAGTGGAGGGTGGTCCTGAGGGAGCGAGTCTGTGGACTCCCAGGGATGACCAACGCCCAGGATGGGTGAGGGGCAGGACGGACCACTTGCAAATGAAGGAAATAATAGTCTACAGCCAAGAAGATCTTCTGTGGAAGAAAGCAAAGTTGATTTTTTTGTTTTTGTTAAGTCTTCTTATGCTTGACATTTAGACAAATAGTATTTGAAGACAAAGATAGAAATTCCCTGGTCAAACCTCAGCCGCAGGACCCACACTCCAAACAGAGGATCCTGAAGCACAGGGAAGAGAACAGAGCAAACCCAACCCACGCACTGAGAGCCTATTTCCAGAGCACGGTGTCAAGGGACTCCCATACGTGACCTGCCTACGTTTTCCCAAACTCTGAGATACGTAGGGGAAGTAAGTCAGCTCGAGAGAAGTCGTCTGCCCGTGACTTTGCTACTTGGCTTGTACGGGGCAGGGCAGGACCCACAGGCAGGTCAAAATGCCTCCAAATCCACTTGCAGAAATGACAGGCTAATGGCACACAAATAATCCTTCTCTGTTCAACTAAGAAAGTTGTAAAAGATATTGAAAGAGTCTTAAACATAGAGTTAACAAGATTGTGGGGAACTACTGGGCCCAAGTCTCTGAGAAGCATTAGCCGAGAGAGGAAACAAGCCACTTGTACCCTCAAGTCCTCACTGATCTACAAGAAACAGCTGAAATTCCGACCGATGGTTCTGGTAACCCTGCGAGGCTGCAGGGAATGGAAATCAGAGCCAAGTGTCTGCTCAAGACTCGGCGGGGTGGGGGTGGGACTGCTATTCAACGACAGCACTTCCTAGCTCAGGCCATGGCAGGTTACCTCCTCAAGGTAAGAGGTGTGTGAGACACGTAGCCTAACAGGGCCTGGGAGCCTCAAAACTGGGTAACAAGGGTCCCAGGATGGTTCTCCCAGGCATCTGGAAGAAGCAAAGGAAAACCTCTGAGGGAAAGAACTTCCATTCAAGGCCTCAAATTAACTCCACAGAGAAGTATTCAAATACAACGACCAGTACACAAAGATAACTGGGCACATAAGTAAAAACACATGAAAGAACAGATAATAAAAGACTTCCCAGAGCAACCATTAAGAAAATAATTCAAAAAGAGTTAAAAATCAATAATTTATTATAAACAGTACACTAGAAAATATCTATTTAATTTTTTAAAAAGGGAAGCAGTAAACAAAGAACAGAGGAACAAAAATAATATGTCATAGAAAATAAATAGCAAAATGGCAGGCATAAATCCAATCGTAAAAAACTTAAATATGTGAACAAATTCAAAATTCTAATCAAAGATAAAAGTTGTCAACCTGCAATTTAAAAAAAAAACACAAAAACAAAACAAGTTCTACTTATACGCTATTTATAAGAGGCAAAATTCAGGTTCAAAGACACAAATACACTGAAAAGTGAAAGGATGTAAAAAGATACACCAAGCAAACTATAACCATAAGGGAGATGAAGTAGTTACACTAATACGGGGCAAAACAGACTTTTATTTTATTTTTTACCATCTTTATTAGAGTATAATTGCTTTACAATGTTGTGTTAGTTTCTGCTATATAACAAAGTGAATCAGCTATATGTATACATATCCCCATATCCCCTCCCTCTTGCGCCTCCCTCCCACCCTCTCTCTCTATCCCACCCTTCTAGGTGGTCACAAAGCACCGAGCTGATCTCCCTGTGCTATGTGGCTGCTTCCCACTAGCTATCTATTTTCCATTTGGTAGTGTATATATGTCAATGCCACTCTCTCACTTCACCCCAGCTTATCCTTCCCCCCTCCCCATGTCCTCAAGTCCATTCCCTACATCTGCGTCTTTATTCCTGTCCCTAGGTTCATCAGAACCTTTTTTTTTTTAGGTTCCATATATATGTGTTAGCATACGGTATTTGTTTTTCTCTTTCTGACTTACTTCACTCTGTATGACAGACTCTAAGTCCATCCACCTCACTACAAATAACTCAATTTCACAAAACAGACTTTAAAACAAAGAACTTTAATAGAAACAAAGAGGGACATTAAACACTGACAGAATGGTCAATCCATCAGAAAGATATAACGATTATAAATATTCATGTACCTAACAGCAGTGAAAAAACGGAAACAAAAATGAACAGAATTGAAGAGAGAAATAGACAATTCAACAATCAGAGTTGGAGACTTCAATACCCCACCATCAAGAATGGACAGAATAACTTGACAAAATACTGCACCATCAACCAACAATACCAACCTGCTGACTTCTCTCTGTGGACACCCACCCAACAACATCAACCTGCTGACATCTAACTATGGAACGCCCACCCAGTAACAACCGACTGCATACTGGACCACAGAACAGGGATCAGAAAAGTTAAAGATCTAAAAGCGTATAAAGGGTGTTCTCTCACCACAACAAAATTGTTAGAATTCAGAAATCGCAGGATTAGGGGAAATCTACCACCAATATGTGGCTATAAACAACGTACTTCTACATGGCCAATGGGTTAAAGAAGAAATCACAAGGAAAATTAGAAAAGACTATGAGGTGAATGAAAATGAAAACATGACATGACGCAAAATAGCTACAGCAATTCTTGGAGAAAATGCTACAGCTGTTAATGCCTATATTAACAAAGAAAGATCTTAGGAGCCAACCACCAAAAAAGAAGCAAACTCAACCAAAAGTAAGCAAAGGAAAATAAAGATTAGAGCAGAAATCAACGAAGTAGAAAAAAGAAAATCAATTAAAATAATGGCTGTTTTTTTTTTTTAAATACCAAGAAATTTAACAAATCTTTAGCTAGACTGGAGATGAATAAACTTTTTCTATAAAGGGCCAGATAGTAAATATTTTAGCTTTTGCTGCCACATACGGTTTCTGTCAATATTCTTTGTATTTTTTGGTTTGGTTTTGTTTTTACAACACTTTAAAAATAAAAAGACCATTTTTAGCTTAGAGGCTATATAAAAACAGTGTCTGCCAGTGGGTTTGGCCTGTGAGCTGTCATCTGTGGACTCCTGAGCTAGACAGACCAAGAAAAAGAGAAGACACAAATAACTAATTCAGGAGTGAGAAAGGAGACAGCAGTTCTTACCTCATAAAAATTAAAAGGACTATAAGTAACTGCATGCCAACAATTTAGATGAAATGAACGAATTCCTAGAAAGACATGAATTACTAAAATTGACTGAAAAAATATAAAATCTAAATAGATCTATAAAAAGCCAAAAAAAAAAGAACTAGTAATTTAAAATCTTGAAACAAAAAAGTCCAAGCTCAGATGGTGAATTCTACCAAACATTCAAAGAATAAAGAATATCCCACCTTTACAAAGTCTCCCAGAAAAAGGAAGAGGCAGCCAACTCATTCTCTGAGGCTCATATTACCCGATACCAAAGCCAGAAAATGACATCACAAGGAAAGAAAACTAAAGAACAATATCCCACATGGATATAGATGAAAAAGTCTTTGACAAAATAAGCAAACCAAATCCAGCAATGTATAAGAAGGATTATAAACTATAACCAGGTGGGATCTATCCCAGAAATACAAGGTTGCTTTACCATCTGAAAGCCAATTAATGTCATAGATCATACCAAAAGAAAGAAGAACAATCACTACATGATGATCTCAGTAAGCACAGAAAAAGCATTTCACAAAATCTAATGGTCATTCACGATAAAAATTCTCAACAAAGTAGGAACGGAAAGGAACTTCCCCAACCCAATAAAAAGCATCTACAAAACCCCTACAGCTACATCTTAATGGTGGGTGATGGAATGCTTTCCCTGAGGTTGGAAACAGGGACGGTATCTGCTCTTGTGACTTCTGTAGAGCACTGCAGTTCTGGTCAGTGCAATCAGGCAAGAAACGGAAATAAAAGGCATCCAGATCAGAAAGGAAGAAACTGCCTCAGTTTGCAGACAACATGATCTTGTATTTAGAAAACCCTAAGGAATCCACCAAAAAACTACCGGAATTAGTTTCAGCAAGGTCACATAATATAAGATCAAGATACAAAAATCAATGGTATTTCTATATACTGGCATTGAAGAATCTGAAATAAAATTCAGAAAATTTTACATTCACAATAGCATCAAAAGAACGAAATATTGAGGTATAAATTTAACAAAGGAAGTACAAGACTTGTATGGTGAAAATTACAAAACATTGCTGAAAGAAGTTAAAGACCTAAATGAACAGGTAGACATCCCATGTTGATGGACTGGAAGACTCAATTCTTCAGCAAAGCAATTTTCCCCAAATTTCTGCAGAGTGGCTGGGCCCGTGAGCCATGGCCGCTGAGCCTGCGCGTCTGGAGCCTGTGCTCCGCAAGAGAAGAGGCCACAACAGTGAGAGGCCCGCGTACCGCAAACAAACAAACAACAAAAAAAGATAAATATAGAGATCAGTAGAACATAACTGACAATAGAGAAATAACCTTTGCAGTTATGGTTGATTCAAGGCAGTTCAATGGGAAAAGGATAGTCTTTTCAACAAACTGCTAGGACAAGTGGATCACCACAGGGAAAAGGTAAATGCAGACCCTCATCACACGCAAAAATTAACTCAAAATAGATCACAGACCTAAATACAAGAGCTAAAATTTAAAAATCTTAGGTAAAAAAACTTGGAGCAAATATTGGTTACTTTGAATTAAGCAAAGAATTCTTAGATATGAAAACAAAGGCACAAATGATGAAAAGAAAAATTTGACAAATTGGGCTTCTTCAAAAGTTAAAAATTTTGTGTTTTAATTTAGGTATAAATTTATCAAGGAAGTAAAAAGGCCACCACAAACTGGGAGAAAATATTTACAAGTTCTATATCTAGCAGTAACCAGTGCCACCCTGAAGACACAACATCCTTCCCGACACTGAAGATCTTTCATTCTATTGCAGAGGTGAGTGTTACTGGCATTCAATCGAAGGAGAGATCCTAAATGGAAGTCCTGTGAGTGACAACTGCAGAGGGATGGAGCTCACAGCGGGGGGAGAGCCGTTAAAATGGAGGAGAACAGAAATGACACTTTTCTGAAGCATTTCCACCCAATCCCAGTACCCTTTCTCTGTCTCAGGGCATCCTTTATTTCTTCAGCTTTTGGAGAGAACTTATTAAGGCTATATACGAAAAAAATCTACAGTAAACAACATATTGTACTTAATTAACAGTGAAAGGTTTCAGTGCTCTCTTTGCGACTGCGAAGGAAACAAGAATGCCCATTATCATGATTTCTAGTTAAGAAGTCACTGGAGACTTGAGTCCAAAAAAAAAAAGAATAAAAGATACAAGGCTTACTAGAAAGAGAAAAAATGATTGCTTACATAAAGAACCCAAAATAATCAACAGAGAAATATTAGAATTAAAAATGAATTTAATAAGGTTTCTGGGGGCTTCCCTGGTGGCACAGTGGTTAAGAATCCGCCTGCCAATGCAGGGGACACGGGTTCGAGCCCTGTTCTGGGAAGATCCCACATGCTGCTGAGCAACTAAGCCCGTGCGCCACAGCTACTGAGCCTGCGCTCTAGAGCCCGTAAGCCACAACTACTGAAGCCCGCGCACCTAGAGCCCGTGCTCTGCAACAAGAGAAGCCACCACAGTGAGAAGCCCGTGCACCACAACGAAGAGGAGCTCCCGCTTGCCGCAACTAGAGAAAGCCCGTGCGCAGCAACAAAGACCCAACGCACCAAAAAAAAAAAGATTAATAAAGAGAATAGATGGTATTTATAAAAAATAATAATAAGCTTTCTGGATACAAGATCAATAAATAATTTCTTTATATGTCCAAAATTTTTAAAAATGATGCCTCTTACAATAGTATCAAAAAAGATCAAATAACTCTTTGGTGAGAATGTAAAATGGTATAGTCACTCTGGACAACATTTTGGCAGTTCCTCAAAATGTTAAAATCAGAGTTACCATGTGATCCAGCAATTCCACTCCTAGGTGGAACTGAAAACATCTATCCACACAAAAACTTGTACAGGAATGTTTATAGCAGCATTATTTATAATAGTCAAAAAGTGGAAATAACCCAAATGTTCATCAACTAGTAAATACACCAAAAAAAGTATATTCATAAGATGGACTATTACGCAACAGTAAAGAGAAATGAAGTCCTGACACACGCTATAACATGATGAACTTTGAAAACATCATGCCAAGTAAAAGAAGCCAGTCACAGAGATCACACAGTGTAGACTCCATTTATATGAAAAGTCCAGAACAGGCAAATCCATAGGGACAGAAAAGAGCTTAGTGGTCGCCCACGGCTAGGAGCTGGGGGAATGAGGGGGTGATTACTAATAGGTATGGGGTTTAATTTTGTGGTGATGGAAAAGGTCTAAAATTAGACTGTGGTGATGGTTGCACAACATTATGAATATACTGAAAACCACTGGATTGTACACTTTAAATGGGTGGATTTTTATGTGAATTACATCTCAGTAGAGCTGATAAAAATGTTTTTTAAAAAATCAAATACCAAGGTATTAATTTAACAAAGGACTTGTAAGCCCTGTGCTATGAAAACTACTCATGCCTATTGAGGTAAATTAAAGAAGACCTAAATAAATCAACGAACATATTTTCATTGTTAGGAAGACTCAATATCGTAAAGAAGTTAGTTCTCACCTAATTGATCTATAGATTCAGTATAATTCCAGTCAAAATCCTCAGAGGGGATTTTGTGAAAATTAACAAAATTACTCTGACATTTATATAAAAATGCAAAAAGATTTTTAAAAAACAGCCCAAAATATTAGGTAGATGAACAAGAAAACATATAACATCAAATTACAGTATGTTCTCTAAAGCTACACTGTGGTATCGGCAGACAAGAGGACAGATCAATAACCCAACTGGACAGAACACACAGGCCAGAAGCAGGCCATACGCACATTCACGCTGGGCTAAAGACAGCATGCAGAGGGCTTCCCTGGTGGCGCAGTGGTTGAGAATCCGCCTGCCGATACAGGGGACATGGGTTCGTGTCCTGGTGTGGGAAGATCCCACAAGCTGCGGAGCGGCTGGGCCCGTAAGCCATGGCCGCTGAGGCTGCGCACCCGGAGCCTGTGCTCTGCAACGGGAGAGGCCACAACAGTGAGAGGCCCGTGTACCGCAAAAAAAAAAAAAAAAAAAGACAGCATGCAGATCTGTGAGGAAGGATACAAATCAGCCAGGATGCCTGTACACTGGAGGGAGCACAAACTGACCAGCCACTGTGGGAACCCGGCAGCATCCACTGAACACGGGTACACAGAGACATCCCAGTTCCACCCCTACATGTGCATTTGTGTGTGTGCACCAAGATATATGCACAAGGATTTCTTGGCAGCATTGCTCAAATGCCCAAATGTCCAAACGGCAGAATGGATAAACTGGGCATATTCATATCGTGGAATATTAAACAGCAATGAAAAGGAGCGACTTCTCCACACAATTTAATTTACTGTAAATTTTACAGTAAACTTAATGTACTGTAAATGATGAAACAAATAAAAATCTGAACATGACAAGGACTGTCACCAGAACCACTTCTATTCAGTGTTGCATGGGGGGTGGGGGGGTGGGGCAGTTGTCCCAGCCAGGATAATGGGCCAAGAATAAGGAATAAAGGCACACGGACCAGAGAGAAAGAGGCAGTCTTTACTCACAGGTGCCGTGGTCACTTCATAGTGAGTTCTTACCCCAAAAAACAAAAACAAGACAAAACAAAACTAGAACTAATAAGGTAATTTAGTATATTTATAGCAATACAACTATAAAACTGGGAGACGACTTGTTAATACCATTTTCAATAACACCAAAACTCATAAACTACTTGGGAAGTATTTTGTTAAATTTATGTAAGACCTGTATACTAAAAACTACAAAACATTTCCAAGAGAAATTTAAGAAGGCCCAAATAAATTGAGAGATACATCATGTTTATGTATTAGAAGATTCAATATTAAGATTCCCAAACAGAACTATAAATTCAATTCAATTCCAATAAAAATCCAAGCAGGCTTGACAAGCTGATTCTAAACTTTTGCAGAAATCCAAAAGACCTAAACAGATGTGAAAACAATTTTGAAAAGGAAGAACAAAGTTGGAGGACTTATAATACCTGATTTTTTCAATAAAACGACATTGTAGCTTTATCACTACAGCTGCTACAGTAATCAAGACAGTATGGATTTGGTATAAAGATAGATAAAAAGAACAATGGAACAGAACAGAGTCCAGAAATGAAATGGATCTATATTTCTTTCAGTCATTGATTTTCAACAAAAGTGCCAAGGTAATTCAATAGGGAAAGGATAGTAACAACCAGTTATCATAGGGGAAAAAATGATCCTCAATCCTTACTTTACATCATACCCTCAAATTAACTTAAAAATAGATAACAGATCTAAATGTGTAAGATAAAACTATAAAACTTCTAGGAGAAAACAGATAAGAAAGTCTTGGGGTAGAAAACAATTTCGTAGGTTCTTAGATGGGACACAGAAAGCCTAATTCTTAAAAGGAAAAACTGGAAAATGGACTTTATAACAATTAACAACTTCTGTTCATCAAAAGGTAGTTTTAGGAAATTAAGAAGATAAACAGGCAAACTAAGCTGGGAGAAAGAACTTACATACAGAATTTAGTTTTTATATCTAAAAACTCAACACTAAGACAAAGAACTTAATAAAAACAGTAGTCAAAAGATTTGAACGGACACTTCACACAGGAAGATATATGCATCATCACTGAGCACCTGAATAAATGTTCGACATATTTAGTCATCAGGGAAATGCAAGCTAAAACAATGAGATAGAACTACATGCACACTACAAAGGCTCAAATTTAAAAGACGATTCCAAGTGTTGTAACAATACAAAACTACTGGAACTCTCGCAAATTGCTCGGGGGGGGGGGAGTGTAAAATGGCTCAGTCTCTTTGCAAGACAGTTTTGAAGTTTCTCACAAAGTTAAATGTACATGTATTATAGCACCCAGCAGTTCTATCTCTAGATATTTACCCATGAGAAACGAACACAAATGTCCGTGGTGAGACTTGTACACAAATTTTCACAGCCATCTTTACTCATAATAGCCAAATCCTGGAAAGCAATCCAAATGTCCATCAATGGATGGCTATATAAATAAACAATTTTGGTTTATCCATGCATTTGAATACACTACTCAGCAATAAAAAAACTGAATTATTGGTATAAGCAACAACACGGATAAATCTCAAAAACATATGATGAGCAAAAGAAGCCAACCACAAGAATATATACTGTATGATTCCATTTATATGAGGTTCTAGAACAGGGGGAAAATCTAATCTGTCGAAAGAACAGATAATTAGATTACTAACCTAAAGAAATTACATGTGTAGTTGCTTCAGGGAGGGGGGGAATGATTGTAAAGAGGCATGTGGAAACTGTTTGGGGCAATGGAAACGTTCTAAACTTGACTGAGATGGTTTTTATACATTTCTCAAACTCATTGAATGTACACTTAAATGAGTGTACTTTATTAGATGTAAGTAATATCCCAGTCAAGTGGATTTTTAAAGTATAATGTCTCTAATAAAGTAAACTCAGTATTTAGAAAAAACTTAATCTGACTTCACTCCATGATGCTTTTTGAAAATATTATAATTCTGGGTTTACTGGACAAGCTCCATAGCAGAAATACCAGAAATGCTCAGTATTATACATTACGCAACATCACCATCCTCAGAACGTACTATTTTCACCGTTCTAAGTTCCCTTCCAGTCCCTATCTATACACATATATAATTTTTCTACAGCTATAATTATAGCATAAGAAGAATACAAAAATAACTTAGAATCAAACGTGCAATTTTACCATATATGCACAAATTCAAGTCGTGCATTTTCCTCTGCTGACGGCACTTCCAACAGAACCCAGAACCCAAGTGCTGCCGACGCCCCACCACTGCTTCTTGCTCTGCCCCAGCTCCACCCCTTTCTTCCTGGAGCCCCGCCCCTGCCACTTGCTCTGTCCTGGGGGAGTGGAGGAAGGAATTACCTTCAGTTAGGAGAGAAGACAAGAATTCCCTCCCACCAGCAAGAGATTGGCAGGAAGGGGGGCGGAGGGAGTCTCGGTGGGAGGACACGCCCGGCACTGGCCCTGGTCCTGGTTCTGGTCCTGAGCCGGACTGGGGTCCACCCGGAGCACATGCATGCAGAGTGAACCCCGCCCTCTCCGGGGTGGAATCCACACCATCTTTCCTTACAATTCTGCCTCCTCTTCTCTGCAAGCCCACCCTGGCTGCAGGGCAGGCAGCTCCGACATAGTGCCCACCGGGGCCCAGGACACCCTGTGCAGGAGACAGAGACCTCTGCTCTCACAGCCCTCGCAGTTTGGTAAGACAGAGAGGGACAGCAAAACGAGCAGTAAGAGTCAGATTCTGCAATGGACAAGATGACCGCTCGGACCTCAGGAACACCATGGATGGAGTACCTGGGACAACACGGTCCAGCACTGACCTACCTGAGAACCAGAACGTGGGAAAATGCAAGTTCTTAGGTGGAGGCCACCCAAGGCCCACACAGCCCACGCTGGCCGCCAAAGAACCACTTTGGAGCTCATTAAAGCTGAGTCTGTCGGGGAGCCCGGGAGTGTGAGTGCCTGCAGCAGCGGGCCCCCAATCTCCGTCTCCAGCAAGCTCTCTCCCTGGCCAGCAGTTTCGGAACCAGTGCTGGGAAGGAGCAGCTGAGCAAACACCCGGGTCATCCCCCTTTCCTAAGCCTTAAAATGAAAGCACTCTGTACAAATAAAAAATATCTCAAAAGCTCACTACTGTCTGAGGCATCATTTTTTTTAAAAAAATCAAGTTTAGTGGCACTTAGCAAGAGCAGAGCTTTCCAGGCACAACAGGTTACGGTGCTGACAAAAACAAGAGTGTGTGGCGTGCCGAGGGACTGGCCTCGAGGGAGTGTGAGTAGCTACGGTGCCGAGACGTCTCAGATCTGTCTTCAACTATTTTCTGTCTTTCCTCTGTTCAAGGAAAATCTTTCTGAACGTGAGTGCTAACAATAAGGACTATTTCTTCTTTCAAAGAACCGGAGTAGGGCTTCCCTGGTGGCGCAGTGGTTGAGAGTCCGCCTGCCGATGCAGGGGACACGGGTTTGTGCCCCGGTCCGGGAAGATCCCACATGCCACGGAGCAGCTGGGCCCGTGAGCCATGGCCGCTGAGCCTGTGCTGAGCCTGCGCGTCCAGAGCCTGTGCTCCGAAACGGGAGGGGCCACACAGTGAGAGGCCCGCATACCGCAAAAAAAAAAAAAAAAAGAACAGGAGTAGAAGAGTCTACACACATGGATATTTACCGATCGGCAGCTGCCATCAAGTAAGGGGTCGCCCATTCCTCCACCTCATTAAATTAAGGTCGTCACCTGTTTCTTGAGCCTCCTTGGGAAGAGCCACCACTAAAATCACACGGCCCTGTTCCTGAGCCAGCTGATACCCTCCAGGCCTTGGGTCTGAAACACAAGCCCGTAATTTTTTTCTCGGGAAAGAAAAGGTGGGGGAGAGCAGAAAGGAAAGACTGGTGTGTTCGGAGAAGGAGAGGCAGGCAGGGCTGGCCATCCTGACTGCTGCTCCCAGCGTGGCCCCTGCAGGCAACAAACCTCCGGGCTTTCAGGACCGGAAGTCTGCAACACAGCGTCTTAGTGAATCCAGCTAAGAGCACCCTGCCACCTACCAACCCCCCGTACCACACAGCGGCATCAACACACTCAAATTAGTCGATAAAGTCTGTAAAAGAATTTCTACAGAAAACTTTGAATTTCCTGTCAATTATTTATTTTAACGGAGGGGGAGTGTTTGTTTACCATGTTACACTGTTGAAGACAGAAGGAAAAGTATAATTTTAAAACGTGGCAAAATTGCCTTTGATTTTAAAACAACTGAAGTTCAGCTCAATTCACATATTCACATGAAAACGCACAACCTCCTGCCCACCAGCAGCTATAAGACAGGGGTGAGGACTCAGGGACAACGAGGCTGGCAGGGAGAAGGGACCTGGAGGGTCCCCAGTGCCCCATGCTCTGGTTCCTCCTGGCCTGGTTGCACCTCTCCTGGGGCTTCCAAGCAACTTGTCTCCTGCTTTGGGGGGCAACAGTACTTATCCACGGAGCTGAAATTTCTAGGTGACATGCCTGGAAAAGCAGCAGCCTCGACCTGTTCCAGACCTGAACGCACAACATCTCTCAACTGTTTTCTAAAGTTGTAGCAGATTATCTCTAGCTGATTCCAATATTCTTTTCTGAATGATCCCATGCTAAAATTGACAAGTCAAACATAAAAATCAGGTGGCCACAGGGAACGATATTCAATACGCTGTGATAAACCATACCGGAAAAGACTATGGAAAAGAATATAAATATGTATAACTGACTCACTTTGCTGTTCAGCAGAAATTAACACAACATTGTAAGTCAACTATACTTTAGAAAAGTTTTAAAAAATTAGGTGGCATGCGATGCAGAGACAGGAGAAACAAACTTCCTCACTCGGCTGGCAACATCTGCATTTAATAAGTTACTGGCCAGTACACCATTCCAAATATAGTGAAAATAACACTATTCAGTAGCCTCGTGGTAACCACCATGCCCTGTGGTCAAATGCTTTGCTCTCAAAAACCCTCAAAGTAAAGTGCGTGGTCTCGTGTTCCACTCCCAGGAGGGACGTGGCGGGAGGCACTCAATCCTCTTCCTGCTGTCTCAACATTCCACCCCCTCCCCACACGCGCAGGGAAGAATTGGAGGGGAAATAGAAATACAAACCGCTAATATCTACATCAGTCAATGCTTCAACTTACCAGCAGTTTGGAAAAAGTGTTTAATGGCAAAAGAGGCCGAAATCACTTTTTCAGTCACCTGCAAATCAGTTACTTAAAAGATCCCCCCTTCCCCCTCCCCGGCCCACCACCCAGATTCTGTGCCGGTTCCTTCTCTGATCTCACAGAGAAAAAAAGCCAGACTGCGGTGGGCACGGCATGGGGAGGACTCAGGCCTGACCCAGGCAGGACCCTGCTCTGTCCCACGCTTCCTTTTAGACCCGAAGGTGAACGGGGTCAGGGCAGGGTGTACAAGAGCCAGGAACACGAAGGTCCAGGACAGTCCCTCCTGAGAGCGAGACCTCCCCCCGCGTGTCCAGGTGGCCGAGCAGCTCTCCCAGTTGTCAGGAAGGAGACTCCCTGGGGCCTGGGCAGGCAGCCTCCTCCATTCCCCCAGCACCGCGTCCTCCACTAGCCCCAACAGCTGGAAGCTGGGAAACTCAAGAGAAAAGCCCAGTGGATTCAACAGATCCCTGCTAGCATGTAGCGCCGTATCTTAGATCACCCTTCACGTGGATCTTCCTGCAGCCAGCTTAGGAACTGCCGCCGTGCCAGGCTATCTTCCAGGCGGGCACCCCCGTTTCTAACTTAAATACAGACGCCATCGGAGGTACTGTGCTGCTTCTCTGCACTGTAGCAGAACACTGTTCCAGGACCCAAGACGGACGGCAGGCGTGGGTGGGTGGGACGGCGGGCTCACAGCCTCCATGGCCTCAGTGGAGCACACTTCACGGGACGACAAAACCTACTGGGTATAAATGCCTGCTTGGAGGGAAAAGTGGGGACAGTCCAGGAAGCTGGCCCCACCATGAAACGAAGATGACTTTGGCAAATCTAAGTGTGTTGATAACACTCCTGGAACACGGAAGACCCGGGCTGAGCCTCATGGAAGCCTCCTGTCCTGGATGTGGTGAGGGAGGCCCCCGCTGCCCTCTGACAGTCAGCATGGCCTAAGCCACCTTCTGCAGCCAGGCAAGCAGATGCTGTGCTGCTGAGAGAGGGAGTGGGGAGGTGACCACAGTGCTGCAAACACGGGGCCGAGACCTCGTGCTTGATACCCTCCAACAATGAACACATCGGCCAGCCCAGAGGGCAGCAAAAGGCCACAACTGCACAGGAGCTTGAGGGGAGAGCAGCCAGCAGCCCCAAGACCGAATGCATGCTCCAGGAGCCTACAGGTCCGCAGACACCCTGGGGAGGGCTGGGGTGCCCAGGCGCACCAGGAAGGTCAGCAGATCTGCCGGGAGGACTGGGGAAAGGGGTAGCCAGGCGATTAATTTCTCTTCACCCCTGAGGCTGGGAAAGAACTGGGTTTTGAACAGGTCAGAAACCCAGGACACCTGGAAGCAGGTCTCTCCCAGACCCAGCAGAGGCCACCCACCCCTGGATAAAAGGGCTCAGTCCCAGGAGTGGAGACCCCACACCTCCTGGCACGCCTGCTGCCACAGCCCCTGGATGGTGTGGCCTGGCCTCCAAGGGTGCAGAGTCATAAACAAACAAAATCAACCATTAATGCGCTTACGAGGACCCAGGACACAGAGCGAAGTGGCAGCTCTCTAGAGCTGCCGGAGGAGAGGACAGAAAAGAGGAGCTCTCAAAGGTGTCCTAGAACACGGAGGAATGGAAAGCATAACATCTAACTTCTAACAGCAATGGCGAAGATGAAAGAGGTGGTCACAGCCCACAGCTGAGTAAATGAACTGGAAGGTCGAACTATAATATTCAAAGTTACAGAGAAACAGAAATCAAAAGGGAAGTGAGCAAACTGTAAGACCCAACATTCAAACACGAGAAGCCAAAAGAAGAAAACAAGCTAAGAGAAGGAAATTAAGAGCCAATATAGAAAAATTCATCTCATCTGAAAAAACCTTGAGTCTGTACTTTGGAAGAGCTCGCCACGTTCCAGAAATGATTCCTGACACACACAGAAAAATTCCCAAATTCCAAGAAGATGGAAAAAATCTTAGAAATCTTTGGTAAAAAAACATATTTTAAAAACCAGTAAGTTCCAACTGACACAGAAAAAGCATGCAACAAAATCCAACACCTGTCCATGATAAAAATTCTCAGCAAGTTAGGAACAGAGGATGACACACAACGTGAAAAGCTACTGCTTCCTCCCAGGACAGGAGGAAGTGAAGATGTCTGCTCCACGTGCATGGAAGTTCCAGCCAGAGCAATAAGGCAAGAAAGGCAAATAAAAGGCCTCCAGATGAGAGAAGAAGAAATAAAACTGCTCCCATTTGCAGATGATGTGATTGTCCACCTAGAAAATCCTCAGGAATCTAATCTAAAAACCTAGAACCAGTGAGTTCTACAAGATCAACACATAAAATAATCACATATCTATATACTAACAACGAACATAGAAATTAGAGATATTATGTCCACAAACAACTGCTCCAAAGAAAATGAAGTATGTTGGTGCAAACTTAACAAAATATGTACGTGATCTGTATCCAAAAACCACAAAATGCTGATGAAAGAAATCAAAGACGACATAAGCAAATGCAAAACACATTTTTAGGAAAGGCCACAGACACCCCCTTCTAAGTAGAATTTATTTCCTCATGATGGTGCCCAGATCACACAGCGTGGGTCCTCTGTCTGAAGGCCATAGGCCAGAGCCCCGCAGGCCCTCGTGGGAGGCACCAGCCCCACTCTGCATGGGTTTCTTCTGGGGCAAATCCCTGTGTCCCTGAGCTTTGTGCTTTGCCTCCTGGGCTTGGAGGGACTGTCTCCGCGGACTTCAACTTCCCACAAGGGGATGGGTGTCGACCTCCTGCTCACCCGAAACACTGCTGACAGACACCTTCTGAGATAATCGGGGTCTTTGTGTGACTTGCTTTCTCTCCAAAACAAATATCCTTGGACACATCTGGGACTAGGAGTGACACTGAGGTCACCCCGGGAGGCCCTTCCAACACTCTGGAAAGGCACTATTGGCCCCCAGGCAGCAGCCTGCAGGACAGCTACTAAGAGCACACTCTTTGAAGGGCTGCACTACAGTGATGGGCTCTGAAAGTCAATCTGTAAACAGACTGAGAAACTCAGAACATCGCTCTCCATGGAAATGACAGCCAACAGGATGGCTGGGTTCCAAGATAAGTATACAGAGGTATCTAATTCAGTCTAACGGAACCATTTAAATTGAACACATAAACCCGAACTCCACTCATTCATTTAACAAGTATCTATTAATACCTACTATTTGCCAAGTTCCAGGTGCTTCAGAAACATCAGTGATAAAACGGGGCCTATTCCCTCCTGTGTGCAGCTGGCATTCTATCAGGGAAGGCAGACAATGACGATAATAAAGAACGCAGTACTGAAGGGGATAAATGCCGTGTGCAGATCTGAAGTGCTGGAGGTGGGAAATCCCAGGCGCAGGCAGGCCCCACCACTGCACAGAGGGGTGAAAGCATCACTGAGAAGCCGGAAGGGATGGTGTGTTGGGTAAGGCAGGTGCACGAGAGAGAGAAAGGGCAGGGCCCGAGGGCGTGGGCTGCAGGAGGTGAAGTGGCCGCTCTCAGGGGAGGCTAGGGAGGCAGCAGCGGCACAGGGCCTGAAGTCACCTGAGCTCTGGCTTTCGCTGTCTCCGTCTGTCTGTTCGCTGCTGTATCCCTTGCACCCGCTGCTGAACCTGGCACATCCAGGTACCGATTTGCTGAATGAATGAACTCCAGTCCCAGGAGCAGCATGGGAGCTGGTCTCCCCTGATGTTGTCACTCCTAGTGAAATGTGTTCTGAATCCAAACACGGGCACCAGACTGCATCCCAGGTGGCTAACAAGTCAAAATGCAACCTCGCTGCCCCAGCAAAGGGGCCTCATGAACCCATTCTTCATGCAGAAATGGTCCATTCTGATGCACCATCTGTGGTTGTGCAGCGCTGGCATCACTCCCGTGCTGAGACGGAACACAGCGGGCACACTCGCACCCAGCCTTCACTGGAGACCACAGCCATCTTCTTCCCACAAGTACACACTCAGGGGCCAAGGCCTGTTCCCCGCAGACCCTGCCACCATCCTCACACTCCGTTCCCAGACAGGGAACGCCTCCTTCATCAAGTGACCAGAGGGCATCGTCAGGGTTGGGGCAAATCAAAATCACAGGCACCCAAGGAGACAGTGAGGAGAAGGCAGCACCCCTTCTGAGATTTCTGGACAGAGACACTTGGCCCAACACCGTTACTCAGTTTTAAGGGCATTCTACAAAAGTGCCTGGGAATCTTCGAAAACATCAAGATGAAGAAAGTCAGGGAGGTGCTGTGGAATGCTCCAGAGGAGGAGATGAAAGACTCCCAGGTAAAGGCAACATGGGTTCTGGGGCCCTTGGATGAAACGTGAATGAGGTGGGCACTAGTATCAGCCACCTGTCGGCGAGACATTCCTGCTCTGGGTCGGAGGAGACGTTCTTCTTTACAGGAAACACACACGGAAGTACTCCGGGCTGATGGGTGCAATGCTGGCCTTCAAAACAGAGTTTTTGGTACTATCCCTGCCACTCTTCTCAAAGTTGGAAAAAGGAAAATGGGCAAAAAGATGTAAACACGTGTCACGAAAAGAGGAAACTCACATGGCCAACTGACATGGAGTGAGGCTGACCAAGCTCGAGATCAGGGGGCACAAATCAAAGCACAGAGGGGCTCCACTCTGCTCCCACCTGCTGGACAAGATTTAAGAGCCTGAGGACACCCAGTGCTGGGGAGGCTCGGGACCCACAATGACCTGCCAGAAGGGATGGACGTCTCCAGCCACATGACAGCAGCACAGCTCCTCTCCCACAGACGAACCCGCTCATCCCCCGAGTCCTGGACGCTCACTTCTGGGTGTGAATACAAGAGGAACTCTCATACGTGTACAACAGGGGGCGCGTGCAAGAACGTCCACAGCAGCTATTCACAAGGGCAAGAGCGTGGAAGCGGCCCGGGTGCCCGTCAGTAGGAGAATATGGGTGAATACACGCAGTGTGTTTGTCCAGTGGAATGTTGTACAGCAGACGAATGAATGAGCTGCAGACAATAGAGAAACAGAATGGAACAGAAAGTCTGGAAATAAACCTACACTGACATGGCCAATTGATTCTCAACAAAGCACGGAGGCAATTCAATTGAGAAAAGAAAGTCTCGTCAACATTGGTGCAACTTAATATTCATATGAAAAAATTAACGCCTGCTTCCTACCACATGAGACACAGAAATGAACACAAGGTGGATAATGGGTCTAAACATAAAAGTAAGAAAACAAGAGAATAACTCTTTTAGGGCAAGCAGAAACTTCTCAGAAAAAAAAAATTTAACTATAAAAGAGAAAAATCAATAATTGGAACTTCATCAAGACTTAAACTTCTGCTCATCAAAAGACACCATTAAAAAATGAAAAGGCAAGCCACAGACAGGGAGAAAATACTCAGAACACACATCTGACAAAGGACTTGTATCCAGAATACACAACAAACATTCACAACTCACGAATAGGACAAACAACCCATTTTTTAAAAAATAGGCAAAGATTTGGACATCTCACAAAAGAGGATTTATGAATTGCCCATAAACCGATGAGAAGGTGCTCAACGTCACTAGCCATCAGGGAATGTAAATGAAAACAAAGGAGACGCACTTCACATCTGCTAGAATGGTTGAAACCAAGGCTGACCCATCAATGTTGGGAGAAGGTGGAGGGACACAGAGCGGCCATACTGCACCCGCCAGGTCCCTTCACCTGCAATTCCTCAACTCCGCCCCTCGGTATCTTCCCAAGAGAAAGGGAAACACACACCCACAGAAAGACTTACATCAGGATGTTTATGGCACTTTTATTGAAATAACAGGGGACTTCCCTGGTGGTCTAGTGATTAAGAATCCGCCTTCCAATGCAGGGGAAGCAGGTGCAATCCCTGGTCAGGGAACTAAGATCCCACATGCCGTGGGGCAACCCAAGCCTGCGCGCTCTAGAGCCTGTGTGCCACAACTAGAGAGCCTGCGTGCCACAACTACTGAGCCCGCATGCTCTGGAGCCTGTGCGCCACAGCTAGAGAGAGAAGCCCGTGTACCGCAACTAGAGAGCCCGCATGCCTCAACTAAGACCCGATGCAGCCAAATAAATTAACTAATTAAAAATAAAATAAAATAACCCAAACTGGCAACTGCTCGAATGTCGACCAGCAGTAGCACAGAAACTAACTGTGGTAGCTTCACACCACGGGTTAAAGCACAGAGCGACCCACCACCCCTCACAGTCACGGGGGACCACGACGTGGCGTGGAAGCTAAACGCAGGTGCTCACACCATGTGGCTTCACTCACGCTGTCTGGAAGCAGCTCTGGATGACGGAAACATCTTCCGCCCTGACTGGGCTGTTAGTTATAGGGGTGTATAAAAGTGTCAAAACCCTCACATTGCTCACTTTGTACACAGTTTTCACGCTGAAATCTTGCATTTCACTGTATATAAATTTTACCTCAATTTAAAACAACAGGATGAACTATAATGACGTGCAACGACATGGATGGACCTTAACAATTTAAGTTTAAAAAGTTCAAAAATATTATATACAGCCTGGTACTCTTTTTATAAAGTTAAACACAACTGAGAACTTTTAATTGATTTTTCTCAGATTTGCATAGATACCAAAACGCTCAGCAGGGGGTGAGGACAGGGCATCATGTGGCGGTTGCCAGGAGCAGAAGTCAGCATAACGAGGTTGGAGCCGGGAGCTCACGTTAGCCTCGGACAGCAGGCTCACAGGTGCCGAGCATTATCAAAATAAACATGCAGGCACAGTCACGGACACAGAAGCAAACAACAAGACGGATGCATGGACCAGTGACGAGGAGGCATCCTGAACCCAGGTTCAGGGTTCATCCAGTTTTGTGCCCCTGAGACCCTGGGACCTAAATTCACAAAGAGGAAAAGAAATCACCATGGAAACTGGAAAACAACGATGATAACTAAAATTTCTGCTCAGAACTTATGGGATACCCCACAGCTGTCATGAGAAGAAAACAATTGCCTTACATTGCACTTCAGAGAAGGGAGGGGCTGCAAGCAAGGAGCTCGGGGTCCAATTTAAGGTCAGAGGTCGAGCACCAGGATGAGCCTGAACACAGCAGAAGAAACAAAACCACAAAGATGGAAAATCAAAGGAACAAAACAAATAAACGTAGAGGAAAATGAGCCCAAAGGGCAGTGGTCAGACAAAAGAAGTGTAGCCCCACCCTGGAGGAGCCCTGCACCCCCAGACCTGGAGCAGCGCCTCACCCCCAGACCTGGAGGAGCCCAAGGGAAGACTGCATACAGATAAATGTTCTCAGAGTGCCTTAAAGTCACTAAAAAGAAAATCTATAGTTGAGTATACACTACACATACAATTATGTGTTCTTTTCTCACCCATCATAATCATCTGTCATGTTATTAAAAATTCTTTATGAGCATTACAGTAATTCTCTCATACAGATTGACCACAATTCACTTCACTGTTAATCTACTATCCAGTATTAACTTGTTTCCATTAACTAATTTTCCATCATTATAAATAACACTAAAGCCTCTTTGTACATAAATCATTTTCAGAATTTCAAGGATACCTAGAAGTGAAATTCAGGGTCAAGGGCACAAGCATTTTTTTTTTTTTTTTTTTTTTGCGGTACGCGCGCCTCTCACTGTTGTGGCCTCTCCTGTTGCGGAGCACAGGCTCCAGACGCGCAGGCTCAGCAGCCATGGCTCACGGGCCCAGCCGCTACACGGCATGTGGGATCTTCCCGGACCGGGGCACAAACCCGTGTCCCCTGCATCGGCAGCCAGACTCTCAACCACTGCGCCACCGGGGAAGCCCGGGCACAAGCATTTTTAAAGTTCTTAATACAAAATGCAAAATTATGCTGTCAATGCTACCAGTTCACGTTGCATTTCCAAACACTGAGTATCTACATTTGTAGAGAACTTTGTTAATTTGATTTTTAAAAGTAGTATCTCAGTTAATTTAATTTGTGTTTGATCACAAACGATGTAACATTTTTTAAAGGTCATTGTTTGCATGTCTACCTCTGAGAGTATCAACTCCTGTCCTTTCCTATTTATCTACCACTCATTTTTCTTTGTGTTTTCTCACCAACTTGCATGAGTTACTTCTATTTAAGGTTATTAATCTTTTAAGCATTGTATTTGTCAAGACCTTCCTAGCTTATCTTCACTTTGTTTATACGTTTCTCTGCTGTGCAATTTTGTGTCTATATGTAACCCTATTTATCAAAAATCAGTTCCCTCATTAGGTGCTACAGCAATTAAACAGCAACGACTTATCAACCTGAAAGGCCGATTGTAACGTATTAGAACAATGATTTTCAAGAACCACACTAAAATGTAATACCTCTTAATTATTCAAAACATATAGTCACACGTTTTAAATAAAACAAAGAGTTACTTACCGAATCCAAAAAGCAAAGGTAAGATCCTGAGCTCTGTGCTATGGCTTGATTTTTAGAATATCCGACTGTTTAAAGAAGAAAAGGAAAAGCTCTTTTAGAATTCAATTTTCAATGAATTCTCTTTCATAAAATTCAGTGTGATGCACACAGTAGGAAAGCTAGGAACATTCTGTACCACCAACTAAAAAATCAGGCCTCTTTAGAAGAAACTGATGGAGTAAGTATAATGATAAGAGACAACAGTCCACCCAGTACCAGTGTTAAAGCAGGATGTGCTCACAGGAGGAAAATAAAGTCAGCAAACATTTATCCAGTACAGCACTAAGCTAAACCCTGGGGAATACTTTTAAAAAACAAAATTACAATGTCCCTGAATGGAAGGACTTGAGAAGAACTGGCAGGAACACTTTCTATAAAGTCTCTGTTGATAAAAGTCACGATACGGTTACCCGGCAGTTGGGGCCACATACACACGTGCGATCAGCTGGTAGAAGCTCACTGGACTGGACACTTCGTGGGCAGTTACCTGAACACGTATTTCAGTGATGAGGTACAGGCCCTGTCAGTGTCCACTGTTCCTGCACATACTGGGACCCCCAGCTCTTCCGGGAGGTACAGACCCTACTTCACCAAGACATGATCGGCACAAGAACCCCTCTTGGGATGGAAAATACACCACGCGTATGAAAATACACAAGGAGGATGGACAATCGTGGCCGCACGCGGCGTGGGTGCCCCTTGCACCGCCGAGCACAGGGAGCAGGCACCATGTGGGGACGGCACACGGAGCACAAAGGCAGCAGATTCACCTGCGCACCTGGAAATCAGGGAAGCGGTTTCCCTTGGGGAGGGGGGCTTCTGGGCCGGTGATGTCGCTCTTCATCAGGGTGCTGGCTGCACGGTGTGTTCAGTTTGTGAAAATTAATTGAGCTGTACAAAGATGATAGGTGTACTTTTCTGTATGGATATTATATCTTAAGAAATGTTTTAGAATCCTTGCCTTCAGAGATTAGACCTGAGTTGGAAGGAGAGGTAACCAACAACCTATATTAAATGCCAAATGAACGGTGGGAAGCTCTAGGGAGGCTTATGGAGAGAAGACGAGACCACGGCAGAGGGGGCCAGAGAGATGACGCGAGTTTACATCGAGAGAATGGGGTTCTGAGTGATGAACTGGGCAGTGAGCAGCATGGGGAGGAACGGCAGCTTTCAAGGGAGGGCAGCCAGGATAAGGCTTCCGAATAAGGAACAGAGCGCAGAAATGAACACACAGCAAGCTCGGTCTACATGCTGAGGGCGGGGCAGGTTAGAGGAGGCACTTAGTCCAAAAGAGGGGACCAAGGGGCCTTCGAGGGGCACAATTCCCACCTTCCCTAGAAAGGAAATTCTGGTGCCTGAATCGTATTACAGAGACACTTAGATTTGGTGCCACCGAGGAAAGTCGCACAAAGCAGAACAGGTGTGGGCAGAGTTAAAACAATAAATCCCTCTTACTCAGAGCTGAGACAACCCGAAAAATGTTGGTCCCAGGGGACACCAGCAAAGTGTCTGCCCCAGGCCTCACCCCAGGTGCTCCCCAGTTTTCCGCTGTAAGGGGAACAGGGAGAGAAGGCAGGTCCCTCCTGTTACTCAGCCACTTTCTGGAACAAACCACACTGCAACCAGAAGTAAGGACCTTGGCCCTCATGCAGGGCGTCAAAGGGTGTGACCTAGAGCAGTGCCTTTGGCTGTTTTCACATGAGGTAGCACCTTAATTTCCAGCATTAATCCTAGAGCTTAGCCAACCCAAACCAGTTAGCAGGACAGTCACAGATTTCAAAGAACCACAGGTATAACAAGCAAGAGAAGGAAATGCACACAAGGGGAGACAGGGGCCTGGCTCCTGACCTATAGCAACTATAGGTAAATCTCCATCATCACCACAAAGCAAGGCAGGCCCAGAGAAAGAGCTCATGGAATCAAAACGAAAAATGGGAAAAGACACGCTGAAATTAACAGGGGCTGTGTTTAAAAAGTGGTTTTATTAGCGTTGGGTTTTAGAAGGGGAAATATCAAACCCAAGAATTTGGGTAATGAAGGAAAATGCATCTACTAAGGAAGCTGAAAGTTTCTCACGATGAATCTTGTGTTTGGCAAAGATAAGGAATTTGCTTTAATATTATTGCCTTGAAAAGTCAAATGTTTGTGCCAGGGCCTGATGTTTGGGGAGGTCTGTCCCTTTGTGAGGGGAGTCGGTTGTCATGGCCACAGCAGGAAAAACTCCCGCCTCGGTGCGATATTAACATTCCTTACTCTTGGAGAGACGAGGGTGGGATTGTGTTTTATTTCAATTTTAGCAAGTGACCACATTATTAAGAAATGTTTTGCTCTATTATGATATGAAATAATAGTAAATGAATCTTAACCCAATTTAAATACCCAACACTCCTGAAAATAGACACTTTGGATCTACATTATCCAATAGTCGATATAACATTTCCTATTTAAGAAAATATTGTTCTAGGAAAATATGTCCTTTCTGACATAATCCAAATTAACTGTTTTATTATGTGTAACACAGGATTCCCATGAATTCGCTTGCTTTATCCAACTTCAGTGAGACAGCAGAATCATTTCTTCACAATGTTACAACTTACTTTTTTATTATTTATAGAATACATACAAATACGATATGGCTCAAGTTATATCTACTCTTTAAAAAGTGTTTTATGAATGATAAAACTTGCTTTTAAAGTGGAGATTAGACAAGCAATCGCAAGTCATCAAAATGCCTTTAAATTACTTCTGTTCAACTATGGAAGATGCGAAACATCTTAATTAAAGAATATTTTGAAAGGTTGCTCACAGTAGTTTCAAAAACCACCATTTGTTTACACACATTTCAGAAGCAGGTTGAAATGGATGTCGCACAATAACTGACGTATAAAAAATTTTCTATTTCAAACAGACTAAAGATAATGAAAACAAGAAATAATTCGGGGGAATATACTAAAAATATGCATGAGACGGAGGAGGAGGAAGACAATAACAGAACAGCTGCTAAGACTTCTCAAGGGCCCACCGTGTGTGGCCTCCTCTGGAACCCGGCACACATCAGCTTGTCTTACGCCCTCCCGACACCCACACGGGCACCTACTGCTACAGCCTGTTCACAAAGAAGGAAACGGAGGCGCGGGGTGGGTGCAGTGGACCCAACCCCGCAGCGGCTCCAGAGCCCCCTCGCTCGAGCACCTGCCCCGTCGCCCATCCTCGGCACCTCAGAGGCTGCACCAGAAGGCAGGACCGTGTGCTGCCCTCACCTACCACAAGGCACCTCTGCGTGGGGTCACTGTGCGATGTCAGAGAACACGGTCTTTCCACAGGAACCTTCTAAAATAGCAGGGAAAAGGCTTTCTTCTTTTAAAAGACCAAGATTTTAAAATTATTTCTGATTTAACAATTTTTTCTAAACTATTTTAGACAATTTTCTGCTTTCGTAAGTAGAGTGCACTGGCTGCTGTTGTGAGGAACGCAAGGCAGGGCAGGGGAGCACTTTCTGGGAGAGAAGTCTCTGCTTCGTTCTCTGAAGCCCAACTATTTCTTAGCCCATTTTCACCAACATCCACCCTCTACTTGCCCCCCTTCCAAAAAAAAAAAATGCTGGCAGGAAGCTGCAAAAGGTAAAGTGAAGGGCACCTGCCCTGGCTGCCCTCAGTGGAAGGAGATGCACTTAAGCCCCTCGTGGAGAAGCACACTATCTTACTTGAGCGCCAGTGTTCAGAGATGCTTAAATCTGTTTGAGGGCCCAGAGAGCTCGATCTCAGCTGTGCCATCGAGGGGGGCAGTGTGAACTCTGAGTAAATCAGGACTCAGGCGAGACCCACGTGAGCTTGCAAGGTGCACAAGCAAGAATCAGCAAGTGAGATCCACTGAGTCCCCCGACCACCCAACACCAGCAGAAAAGAGCAGAGAGAAAGCGGGAAGATGAGAAGGGGTCTTGGAGGACAAGAGGCATCTAGAAAGAGTAGAACTGCCTCTCCCGCTCACACCTCTCCCCTGAGAGCTACCTTGAATGCTTCAATCCTATGCCACACCCTACTGACCCACCCACCCACCTGGAAAGGATCTGAGTAGCTGCGAGCCTTTGTTTTGGCAAGTCACCCGCTGGGTTCGAACAGGATCTCATAGCCGAGCTAACACCCCCCTGGATCTCATCTGAGGGGTATTCCAGAGGGATCCCAAACCTTCAGCTGTGTCGGGAGCTACAAGGTTCCCTTAAGACCAAGCTCACTACGGAGGTGAAGCTACACCATTCCTGAGGATTTTAAAGGAGTGGTTCTCAACCCTGGATGCGCTTCAGTATGTTTTGGGAAGCTTTTACAACACGCATGCCATGGTTGCACCCCAGACCGATTACACGAGAACATCTTAGGGTAGGACTCAGGCATCAGGACTTAAAGCCTCTCCAGGCAATTCTAACATGCTACCAAAGTTGAGGACTACTTTTTAAAGAAAGACATGACTCCTAAAGCCTATAGGAACCTGTCCACCAGCCTATCATCTGCCCTGCCTCTACCTTCAACCCCACCAGCCACAGTCTCAGCATCTGTCCTGCCTCCACTTTCAGCTCTAGCAATGTGTGCAGGCATATGTTTTCAAGTCTTATATGAAAACTGTAAAGTCAAACTACTGGAAGCACACTAGATTACAATTAAAGCTAAAAATGCAAAGCGAACCATTTTTACAGAAACAGAGGATGAATGAAGAAACAACTACAACTTGGCCCACCATCATGAAATTTCAAAACTCAAAACATAAAGAGAAAAACCTTAGACACTTTCAGAAAAGATGCCTTTAAAATAACAAGAATCAGACTTACATAAGATTTCTTACTAGAATCAGGGGATACCAGAAGATAATGAAGCAACTCCTCCAAAATTCTAAGGAAAATTATTTTGCACCTAGAATTCTATACCCAGACAAACTGCCAATTGAGTATAAGTACAAAATAAAGACATTTTTAGACATGTAAATACTCTAAATATTTTACCATCCACATACTGGATATGAAAAAATCACTTGAAGAAGTACTTAAGAGAAATTAAAAAGGAACATAATTAAAAAGAAAATTAGGGGCTTCCCTGGTGGCGCAGTGGTTCAAAGTCCGCCTGCCGATGCAGAGGACACAGGTTCATGCCCCGGTCCGGGAAGATCCCACATGCCACGGAGCCGCTAGGCCCGTGAGCCATGGCCGCTGAGCCTGCACGTCCGGAGCCTGTGCTCCACAACAGGAGAGGCCACAACAGTGAGAGGCCAGCGTATCACAAAAAAAAAAAAAAAGAAAAGAAAAGAAAAGAAAATTAAATAAAATAAAAAGAGAAGTAAAAAAAAAAAAAAAAACCCAAACAATGGTGCATGTGTATACAGTAGAAGGGAATAAAGCAGAAGATTTTTTAAAGGCTCCATAGATTCTGACACCTGGGAATCCCCTCAGTGTGCAGCACCGGGTTAGCAGCAGATTTATTTCAGTTCCTCCTCCAAGTCTAATCCACTAGGTGGTCTGCAGTGAATAACAGTTACTTAAAAAACCATTAGTGCTGTTTTTGCAAGGTTTAAGCTGTTGGAATCAACTAAGTCAAGTACATAAAACAACAAGAGTTACAGAACAGAATGTAAAGATTATAAGCCCTGACAATATAGATATATTATGACAAACCAAAACTCTGAGGGGGGAAAAAAGAGAAAGGGAAGTGTGAAGAACCTACAGTGGGCTAAATGTTTCCTCTTTCATAGCAAGTATCAACTGACACTGTGAGTTAAATAAATCCAGTAGGAACTAAAAAACACGGGTTGCTCCTAGGGCGTGGAGCTGTTACATTTCATTGCAGACCTTTCTGTGTGCCTGAATTTTCTTTTTTTTTTTTTTAACCACAAACTGGTATTAAAAAAAAAATCTGTAATTAGTCAAAGTAGACATTTATTCGTGAAAATAAGTAAACGGTTTTCCTGCTATCTAAATGCAGGCTGTGAGGCTAGTTTACACGGGAGCTTGAGGCAAAAGCGGGCTGAACTGCTCTACACAGTTATTGCTCTCATGAAGCTACATCAGCAAGTCCAAGACCTTCTGTTCTCACCCCTGAGCCAGACATGTAACCCACACAAAAAACTACAGACCAACGTTCCATATGTATATAGATGTAAAAATCCTTAAGAAAACCGAATAATTGCATTGTATGAAAATACTATAGTGTTATGGCTGGTTAGTTCTGGCACTGCAAGAGTGGTTCACTGTTAAGGAAAATACTAATGTAATTTACTACAATAAAAATGTTAGGAGAAAAACATAGGCAATCACCTTAACAGACAACTAAAAGACGTCTAATAAATTCTACACTGACGCCTCTTTTTTTTTTTCCTGGCTGCACCATGCAGCACATGGGATCTTAGATCTCCATCAGGGATCAAACCCACGTCCCCAGCATTGGAAGTGCAGAGTCTTAACCGCTGGACCAACAGGGAAGTCCCTGATGCCTCATTTTATGAAGGCTTACTAAATTAGAAATATCAAGTTACCTTGATAAAGGTATCTATCAGAAAGCAATAGTAAATGTCATACTTTTAGCACTGAAACACTACAAACATTCCCACTAAGCCAGCATAATAAAAGGATTCATTAATGTGATTCCACATTGTTCTTCTACCCCCAAAAAAATATATGAAAAATAAAGAATAAATTAGAAATAAAGAAACAAAATTATAATATTTATTCAGGATTAGATTACCTAAATAGAAAATCTGAGATAATGTGAAAAACCATCAGCGTTGGACAAGACAGGGAACCAGTGAAACTGGTAGTCTACCCTCTCTACCCAAGTCCAACACTAGAAACAAAAGGAGATCATAGACTCTGAACTTCCGATTTAAAAACTGCAAGAAGCTCGAGAGGAGACAGAAGGAGGTTGTACCCTGACGTGGAAGGAAACCCAAATACCACAGTCCAGAGGCTCGCTTGGCAAGAACTTCTGGATTGTGTTCTTTCCTCCACCCGCCACTGTGTGGGGAGCTGACTGCCCGCCCCTCCCTCCATCGCTGTGAAGCAAAAGAACAGCAGGTTCAGGAGGCAGCACCAGGACTGGGAGAAGCTGTTCCCACAAACACAGAAGACGGCCATTTCAGGCCTCCTCCTTCTCTTCTCCCTGTCCACTCCAAAAAGGAAAGGAATTGCACGGAACAGAGGAAGATGGAAGGATGAACAGAAGGAAGGGAAGCGGGGGGTGGGGGGTGGGCAAAAGCAGTACAGGCAGGTTACCTAAGGGGCACGCTCACCTGTATGGGGAGGTGCTCTGGGGGCAGCAAGTAGGGACTAAAGGAAGGATAATAAAGCTTGTGATGAAATTTCTTCATCACAGGATCCACCAGCCAACACTCAAACATGCCAGATAAGGACATACAAAAGGTAAAAGAATTCATCGTCAGTAGACCATCACTGCAAGAAATGTTTTAAAAAGTCCAGGCAGAAGGAAAATCATAGAAGACGGAAATCTGGCTTTACACAAATAAAGAGCACTAAAAACTAACTATATGAGTAAATGAGTAATTTTCTTTCTTATTATTTAAATCTCTTAAAAAGATGATTGACTGTTTAAACTAAGTTAATACCAACGTTTGTGGGGTTTATGGTACATGTAAAAGTAGAATGCATGACAACAACAGCAAAAAAGGTAAGGGGGAGAAAAGGACATGTACTGTCATGAGGTTCTCACACTATATGTGAAGTTGTACACACATTTGAGGGGCGGAACTTGGTAAGTTGACAGTATATTCTGTAAACTCCAAATCAACCACTAACAAGGCAAAAAAGGAATTATAGCTAATAAGCCAACAAAGGAGATAAAATAGAACCAAAAGAAATTTTGATTGGAGCTGGCCTGACAGCACAAGTTCCACAGACTGCTTGCCAGCAAAACTGGTAAAAATTATTTTTTAATAATTCAATTTTTAAAAATTATTTTTAAAATAATTTTTAAAAAACCCAACCATTTACAGTCTCTGGAAATGGCCCTAACACACAGCAAATGAAAAAAATATTTATTCAAGAAAATCTACTAAAACTTAGTAATAGTGAGGGTCTAGGTATGTGAGCCAAGACCTGCTCCTTCCCTCCCCCAAGAAGGAAACTCCACCCCAGACAGGTACAGCCAAAAATACAGGGTTCCCTCTTCTGCTAGGCCCGACAGAAAGCTATTTTTCTGGGAGAGATAGGGCATCAGCATTTCTCATCCTGGCTCCAGGTACCTGTTGCTGAGGCTGCGTCCCAGGCAAGTGCAGTTGAAAAGTGGGGCTCCCTTCTCCCACTCAGCCCCCATGCTGGGATGGACTCTCTGTCTACACTGGGAATGGTATCACCAAGGACACTGGGGACCCAAATGCCCTTGCCCTAGTTTATGGGGTGGGGGTTCCATACTGAGAGAGACATGGGGTAACTGCCCACCCCCTGCTTCATCTGCAACAGGGTGTGAAGGTCAAGCCCTAGGGTACACCCAAAACAGTGGTGAGAGGCAGCTGGTAAAGGAGATTGGTAGATTCATTGGCAATATAGGCTAAACTGTGGGACGACCAGTTTGCTAGACATAAACGGGTAAGAGACAGCTGAGAAGAGCCCTCCTGGTGTCAGAACAAACTTTAAACACTGACCTCAAGAACTATTCCTTTGAAGGAATATGAATTCACTTGAATTATTCTTATATAGCAATTTATGCTCTTAGGTATTGTTGAAAACAGTAAAGCAGTCAGCAATAAGTGGAGCTTGACAGCTGGGTGTGGTCAGGGAGAGAGAGGCCAGCCCACACCACTGCCACCTCAGGGTGACTGTGGGTACACCCAGCGCTGTATTCCTGAGAGAGATCATTAGAGGTTTCACACTGCAAGGGCAGGGGAGCAGACTTTACTAAAATTATCCAACCAGTCAATATACAAGCAAATAAGTCAATAATAATAACAAGCCTAGTCGGGGTGGGGGGGACCAGTACCCAGAGTTACTATAATATATTATCTAATATGTCCAGTTTCCAACAAAAATTAGGAGACATGCAAAGAAACAAGAAAGCATTACCCAGACACCGAATAAAAAGAAGGCCCAGAAACTTCTAGTGAGAACATCACGGTGTCTGATTTAACAAAGACCTCAAAGTAACCATTATAAATATGTTCAAAGACTTAAAGGAAACCGTAATTAAAGAAGCAAAGAAAGGTATGAAGACAATGTCATATCAAATCAAGAGTATCAATAAAGAGACAGAAATTATTAAAAAGGATCAACTGGAAATTCTAGAGCTGAAAAGTATAACACCCTAACTAAAAAATACCCTGGAGGAACTCAACAGTATATTTGAATCGGCAGAAAAATTAGCAAACTTGATGGATAAAAATAATGCAATCTGAAGAACAGGGAGAAAAAAGAATGAAGAAAAATAAACACGACCTCAGAGAAATCTGAAATACTATTAAACACACTAACATATGCATAATAGTAGTACCAAAAGAAAAGGAGAGAGCAATAAGCACAAAAAATATTCAAAGATATAATGGCTAAAATCTTTCCAAATGCAGTGAAAAACATTAATCTACACATTCAAGAAGCTCAACAAACTCCAAGTAGGATAAACTCAATAGATTCACAACTAGATACATCACAGTAAAAACACTGAAAGCCAAAAACAGGGAGAAACTCTTAAAAGAGACAAGGGAAAAAAAAGGAAATCTCAATAAGATTAACAGTTGACTTTTCAGCGCCAACAATGGAGGCCAGAAGGCAGTGGGATAACATATTCAAAGAACTCAAAGAAAAAACTGTTAACCAAGAATCCTATATCCAACAAAACTATCTTTCAAAAATAAAGGAGAAATTAAGACATTCCAAATAAACAAACACTGAGAGAAATTGTTGTTGATTCACCTTACAAGAGATACTAAAGGAAGTTCTTTAGATTAAAAAGATTGACCCCAAGTGATTCCAGGGAGTATTTCAAATCCATGAAAGAAAAAAAGAGAGCACCAGTAAAGTAACTGTTAATTATAAAAGACAACATAAATGCATATTTCTTCTCCTTTCTTCTGCTAACTGAAGTAGCAGTAGTAAAAAAAAAAAAAATTGTATAAAACAATATGTAACAACCCAATCAAAAAATGGGTGGGGGCTTCCCTAGTGGCACAGTGGTTGAGAGTCCACCGGCCGATGCAGGGGACACGGGTTTGTGCCCCGGTCCGGGAAGATCCCACATGCCACGGGGCGGCTGGGCCCATGAGCCATGGCCGCTGAGCCTGCACGTCCAGAGCCTGTGCTCCGCAACAGGAGAGGCCACAAGAGTGAGAGGCCTGCGTACTGCAAAAAAAAAAAAAAAAAAATCTACGAACAATAAATGCTGGAGAGGGTGTGGAAAAAAGGGAACCCTCCTACACCGTTGGTGGGAATGTAAATTGATGCAGCCACTACGGAGAACGGTATGGCAATTTCTTTAAAAACTAAACATAGAGCTACCATATGATCCAGCAATCCCACTCCTGGGCATATATCTGGAGAAAACCATAATTCGAAAGGATACACGCACCCCAGTGTTCACTGCAGCACTATTTACAATAGCCAGGACATGGAAATAACCTATATGTCCATCGACAGAGGAATGGATAAAGAAGATATGGTACATATATACCATGGAATATTACTCAGTCATAAAAAAGAATGAAATAATGCCATTTGCAGCAACATGGATGGACCTAGAGACTGTCACACAGAGTGAAGTAAGTCAGAAAGAGAAAAACCAATATTAATGCATATATGTGGAATCTAGAAAAATGGTACAGGTGAACCAGTCTGCAAGGCAGAAATACAGACACAGATGTAGAGAACAAATGTATGGACACCAAGGAGAGAAAGCAGGGGATGGGGGGTGGGATGAATTGGGAGACTGGGATTGACATATATAGAATAATATGTATAAAATAGATAACTAATAAGAACCTACTGTATAGCACAGGGAACTCCACTTCACTGTACAGCAGAAACTAACACAACATTGTAAAACAACTATACCCCAATTTAAAAAAAATGGTACAAATGAACCTATTTACAAAACTGCAATTGAGTCACAGATGTAGAAAACAAACTTATGGAAGGGGGAGTATACATTGGGAGACTGGGACTGACATACACATACTACTATATATAAAAGATAACTAATAAGAACCTACTGTATAGCACAGGGAACTCTATTCAGTGCCCTGTAATTACCTACATGGGAATGGAGTCTAGAAGAGAGTGGATATATGTATATGTATGGCTGATTCAGTTTGCTGTACAGCAGAAACTAATACAACATTGTAAATCAACTATACTCCCAATAAGAAATTAATTAAAAAAACAATATGTAAGTAATGTATTATTGGGTCTATAACATACAGAAACTCTGAATCTGGCAAAACTATCCTTCAAAAATGGAGAAATAAACACATTTGCAGATAAACAAAAGCTGAGGGAGATATTCCCTAACAGATCTGCCCTACAAGAAATGCTAACAGGAGTCCTTCCTGCTCTAATGAGAACACTAGACAGTAACTTGAAATCATACAAACAAATGAAAAACATTGATGAAGATTACTATGTAGCTAAATATAAAAGCCAGTATTATTTTACTTTCAGTTTGTATTTTTCCCATATGATTTAAAAAACACATTAAACAATGATTATAAACCTATGTTAATGGGCAAATAATAAAGATGTAATTTGTGACAAAAATGATATAAAGTGGGAGGTACACAGCTGTACAGGAGCAGAGCTTTATACACTATTAAAGTTAAGTTGATGTTAATTCAAATTAGATTGTTATAAATTTAAGATGTTAATTGTAATCCCCACAGTGATGACTAAGAAAATAACTTACAAATACACAGAATAGGAAATGAGAAGGGAATAAAAATGGCACACTAGTAATAACCAATTACACACAAAGGAAAGCACTGATGGAGGATTGAAGAATAAAACAGATAGACAGCATATAGAAAACAACAGCAAAATGGCAAAAGTCCTTCCTCGAAAGTAATTACTTTAAATATAAATGCTCCAATTAAAAGGCAATGATTGGCAGAATGGATTAAAAAAACACATGATACATTTAAATGCTACAGGAGACTCATCTTAGATCCAAAGGCACAAATAAGTCAAAAGTGCAATGATGGAAAAAGATATTCCATTCAACCAACAACCAAAAAAGTGCTGGAGTGATTAAACTAGTACTAGGGAAAATAAACCCTAAGTCAGAAATTGTTACAAGAAACAAAGGACACTATATACTGATGAAAGGGTCAATCAAGAAAATATAACAATTATAAAACTATACACATCTAACAAGAGAGCCCCAAAATAAATGAAGCAAAAATGAACAGAATTGAAGGGAGAAACATAATTCTACTATAGTAGTTGAATACTTCAACACCTCACTTTCAATAATAGATAGAACATCAAGACAGAAGGTCAGTAAGGTAATAGAGGACTTGAACAACACTATAAACCAACAGACCTAACAGACATATACAGAACACTCTACTCAGTAACAGCATTGCATTGCATTCTTCCTAAGTGCACATGCAACATTCTCCAGGACAGACCACATGTCAGGCCACAAAACATATCTCAAAAAAATTTTAAAGACTGAAATCAGATTAAGTATCTTCTCTGACCACAATGGAATGAAACTAGAATTCAATAATGGAAGGACAAATATGTGAAAATTAAACAACCTACTCTTAAATAACCAATGGGTCAAATAAGGGAAATTAGAATATACTTAAGAGAAAAATAAAAATACAGCATACCAAAACTTACAGGATGCAGCAAAAGCAGTGATCAGAGGGAAATTTATATATAAATGTCTACATAAAAGACATCTCAGGTCAACAACCTAACTTTACATGTTACGGAGCTAGAAAAAGAAGAACACATTAAACACACAGCTAGCAGAAGGAAAGAAATAATAAAGATCAGAACAGAGGTAAATGAAATAAAGACTAAAAAAACAACAGAGAAAATCAATGAAACCAAAAGTTGGTTCTTTGAAAAGATCAACAACATTGACAAACCTTTAGCTAGACTAAGAACCAATAAGCTTCAAATTACTAAAATAAAAAATGAAAGTGGGCAGACTTCTCTGATGGTCCAGTGGTTAAGACTCTGCACTTCCACTACAGGGGGTGTGGGTTCGACCCCTGGTCAGGGAACTAAGATCCCACAAGCCGTGAGGCACGGCCAAAAAAAAAAAAAAGAAAAGAAAAGAAAAGAAAAAGAAAGTGGGTTCATTACTGCTAAACTTAACAGAAACCTAAACAGATTATAATTGAATATTATGAACAACTGTATGCCAACAAATTAGATAACCTAGATGAAATGGACAATTTCTAGAAACACACTAACTCTCAAAACTAACTCAAGAAGAAGTAAAAAATCTGAACATACCTATAACAAATACAGAGATTGAATCAGTAATCAAAATCTCCCAACAACAGCAAAAAAGCCTAGGATCAGACAGTTCCACTAGTGAATTCTACCAAACATTTAGATAATTAACAACAATCCTTCTCAAACTCTTCAAAAAAAAAAATAGAAGAAAAGGAAACACTTCTTAACTCATTCTACAAAGCCAGCATTACTCTGATACTACAGTCAGACGGAGACATCAGAAGAAAGGAAAACTACCTACCAATATCCCTTATGAATATCTATGTAGAAATCCTCAACAAAATACTGGCAAACTAAATCCAGCAGCGTATTAGAAAGATTATACACCATGACCAAGTGGGATGTATCCCAGTAATGCAAGGGTGGTTCAACATATGAAATCAATCAGTACAATATACCACCTTAATAGAACTGAAGGAAAAAAACCTACATGATTATCTCAGTTGATGCAGAGAAAAGATTGGACAAAATCCTCTTTCATGATAAAGAAAAACACAGTCAACAAACTAGGAATTGAAGGGAACTTCCTCAGCATGATAAAGGGTATTTACAAAAATCCACAGCTAACATCATACTCAATGGTGAAACACCATACGCTTTCCCCCTAAGATCAGGATCAAGACAAGGGTGTCTCCTTTCTCCACTCCTACTAAACACTGGAAGTTCTAGCTGAAGCAATTAGGCAAGAAAAAGAAATAAGGCATCCAGTTAAAAAGGGATAAGTAAAACTATCTGTTGCAGATGACATGATCTTAAATATAGGAAATCCTAAAAACTCACAAAAAAACTACTAGAGCTAATAAACAAGTTCAACAAAGTTGCAGGATACAAGATCAATACACAGGAAAATCAGTTTTCCTATACAATAACAATGAACAATCTGAGAAGGAAATTAAGAAAACAATTCCATTCACACTACCATAAAAAATAATAAAGTGCTGAGGAGTTAATTTAACCAAAGAGGCAAAAGTCTTGTACATTGAAAGTTATAAAACATTGATAAAAGAAACTGAAGAAGACCTAAGACCTACGGAAAGATATTCTGTGTTCATGAATTGGAAGACTTAATACTATTAAAGTGACAACACAACCCAGATATACAGATTCAATGCCATCCCCATCAAAATCCCAATGGTCTTTATTGCAGAAATGAAAAAACTGATCCTAAAATTCATATGAAATTGCAAAACAATTTTTAAAAAGGAAAACGAAGTTGGAAGACTCATACTTCCTGATATCAAAACCTACCACAAAGCTATGGTAATCAAAGCAGTGTAGTACTGGCATAAGAATAGAGTCCAGAAATGAACCCATTCATTTACGGTCAGCTGATTTTCACAAAGGTACCGAAACTCTCAATGGAGAAAGAATAGTCTTAAACAAATGGTGTTGGAACAACTCAATATCCACATGCAAAAGAATGAAGTTATATTCTTACTTCACACCATATACAAAAATGAACTCAAAATGGAACAAAGACCTACATAAAAGAGCTCAAATTATAAAACTCTTTGAAGAAAACAAAGGAGTAAATGTTCATGACCTTGATTAAGCAATGATTTCTTAGATAGGACACCAAAAGCACATAAAATGACAACAAAAATAAATTGGATTTTATCAAAATTACAATTTTTGTGCATCAAAGATTATTCTCAGGAGAGTGAAAAGACAATCCAAAGTATCGGAGAAAATATTTGCAAATCATATATCTGATAAGGCGCTAGTATCCAGAATATATAAAGAACTCTTACAGCTCAACAACAAAAAGGCAAACAATCCAATTTTAAAATGGTCAAAGGACTTGGATAGACATTTCTCCAAAGAATATATACAAATGGACAACAAGCACACAAAAAGAGGCTCAATATCATTAGTCACTAGAGAAATGCAAATGAAAACCACAATGAAGGGCTTCCCGGGTGGTGCAGTGGTTGAGAGTCCGCCTGCCGATGTAGGGGACGCGGGTTCGTGCCCCGGTCCGGGAGGATCCCACATGCCGCGGAGCGGCTAGGCCCGTGAGCCATGGCCGTTGAGCCTGTGCGTCCGGAGCCTGTGCTCAGCAACAGGAGAGGCCACAACGGTGAAAGGCCCGTGTACCACAAAAAAACAAACAAACAAAAAAAAACACAATGAAAAACCATTTCACACTCACTAGGATGGCTATAATTAAAAAGAACACAGAAAATAAGAAGTGTTGGTAAGGATGTGGAGAAACTGGAGTCCTCATACATGGTTGGTGGCAATGTAAAATGGTGCAACTGATGTGGAAAATAGTTTGGCAGTTCCTCAGTATGCTGAACATAGAATTACAATATGACCCAGCAATTCAACTACGAGGTATATACCCAAAGGAACTGAAAACCTATGTTGAAACAAAAATTTGTACACAAATGTTTATACTAGCACTCTTCACAACAGCCAAAAGGTAGAACAACCCAAATGTCCCTCAGTTGATGAATGGATAAACAAAATATGGTACATCTATACAATTAAATATTGGGTTGGCCAAAAAGTTCGTTTGGTTAATGAATACATTGTTCAATAAAGTTCTCAGTGCAAATGAAAAATGTCTTTCATTTTTACTTAAAACCAAATGAACTTTTTGGCCAACCCAATATTATTCTCTCGTAAAAAGGAATGAAGTACTAATATATGCCTCAACATGAACCTTAAAAACATCTTGCTACATGAAAGAAGCCAGTCACAAAAGAACACATATTATATGATTCCATTTATACAAAATGTCTAAAACAGGCAAATCTACAGACAGAAAGTAAATCAGTGGTTGCATAGGGCTGGGGGGGATGGGGGATGGAGGGTGATAACTAAAGGATACAGGGTTCCTTTCTGAGGTGATGAAAATGTTCTAAAATTGACTGTGGTGGTGGCTGCACACATCTGTGATCATACTACAAAACACTTGATTGTATACTTTGATGGGTGGATTGTATGGTATATAAATTGTATTTTAATAAAGCTGTTATAAAAGATATTTAATTAATCCAAAAGAAGGCAGAGAAAGAGGAAAATGGAATGAAGAATAGATGCGACTAATATAAGATAATAGCAAGAAGAGAGACTCAAACCTAACCACATCAATAATCATATTACAGGTATCTAATGTAAACATCCCAGTTAAAAGGCAGAGATTGTCAGATTGGATTTAAAAAGCACCATCATATGTTGTCTACAAGAATCTATAAGGGAGGGGGCATCCTTTAAATATAAAGACAGGAATGGGTTAAAAGACAAATTGATGGAAAAGATACACTATGCTAACACTAGTCAAAATAAAGCCAGAGCAGTTATATTAATATCAAACAATGTATATTACCAGAGGTCAGGAGGGTTATTCGTAATGATGAAGGGGTCAATTCTTCACAACAATCTCAAATATTAACAGAGTTTCAAAATACACAAAGCCAAAAATGATAGAACTATAAGGAAGAATAATAAATCTACAGTTAGAGTTGGAGATTTCAATACCCCGCCTCAGTAACTGAGAACAAGCAGACCTTGTATCAGCAAGGATGCAGTAGATCTAAACAAGATTGTGCCCAACTGGACTTAATTTACGTTTACAGAAAACTCCACCAACACCAGCAGATACACAACCTTCTCAAGCGCACACGGAACATTTGCCAAGATAGGCCTTATCCTGGGCTATAAAGTAAATCTTACTAAATTTAAAAGATTCAAGTCAAAAAGGTATGTTCTCTTACTTCAGAGGAATTAAATCAGAAATGAATAATAGAAAGATATCTGGGAAATCCCTCAAATATTTGGAAACTAAATACTAAATACTTCAAATAATCCATAAATCAAATAAGAAATCAACGGGGAAATTAGAAGTTATTTTGAAGCTGAATGAAAATTAAAACATAACATATCAGAATTCGTGGGATGTTGCTAATGCAATAGTTAGAGGGGAATTTATATCACTAAATGCCTATGCTAGAAAATGAGAAAGGTCTCAAACCAATGACTTCAGCTTTCACCTTAAGAATTACAAAAAGAGGGGCTTCCCTGGTGGCGCAGTGGTTAAGAATCTGTCTGCCAATGCAGGGGACATGGGTTTGAGCCCTAGTACAGGAAGATCCCATAGGCCACGGAGCAACTAAGCCCGTGCGCCACAACTACTGAGCCTGCGCCCTAGAGCCTGCGAGCCACAGCTACTGAGCCCGCATGCCTAGAGCCCGTGCTCCACAACAAGAGATGCCACTGCAATGAGAAGCCCGGGTACCACAATGAAGAGTAGCCCCCACTCGCTGCAACTAGAAAAAGCCCGTGCGCAGCAACAAAGACCCAACACAGCCAAAAATAAATAAATAAATTCAAAAAATAAGAATTACAGTAAGAACCAATTAAACCCAAAGTGAGCAGAAAGAAAATAATACAATTCAGAGTCAAAATAGAAAACAGACAAAATAGGAAAAAGAAAAACAATATAGAAAATCAATGAAACCAAAAGCTGCTTCTTTAAGAAGATTTTTTTTTAATGGACAAAAACAAATCTAATGTCACAAGAAAAGAATTTTAAAAATTAGGGGTGACCAATAATGACCAATCACACCAGGAATGAAAACACCCAATGGCTTTCTGTTGGGCTGAGTAAGTAAAGAATGAGCAGTGGATGTACACAAATCCTTACTGAAGCATAAGAAAGCCAGGCTTACCGTGTCCTTAGTAAGTGGTATACTCAAGTATTACTCAGGATAATTTTCACCAGGATTTGAACAACAGGAAATTATTTAAGTACATAAGTCGATAAGAATAATAAACTAAACACGGTTACTGACCTCCTCGGGGAGAAGGAGAATCGTGCCCTCCAATGACCACAAGGATGCCGGAACCTTCCAGCTTCTCTTTCCATTTTTCAATGATAGTCATAGACTTGTCCTGAAAGCACGAGGACGTTGGCAGGTCAGGAAACTTTCCTCCAAACAGTCAGAGGTGACTTACACTAGGGCTAAATCACCAACAGGAAGTTCATAAATACCTTACTGGCATCATTAAAAATGGAAAGCTCCATGGAGCCTTCGAAATCCTGCTGCAAAACAGACCCCAAGCACTCGTCCAGCCACGGTTCAGCGTCATGGACCGGGAGGATAACAGACTGGAATTCAAAACAAAACGATTGAGAAACAAGTGTGGAAACTGAATACTCTTTCCATGGCTCTAATTTACTTCCCCATTACCATCCACACAATGCTTATTTCCAAAGGGCAAGACCTGACTTACAGAGTAACCCAGAATAAGGCTTCCAGGGAAAGAATATGTCCTGACAAAAAAAAAAAAAGGTGTCTATGCCTCCTCTCAAGATTTATTGTCTTAGATTTCTCAGAATTGGTCTTTTGGATGCTTTTGAAAAGGAAACAAAAATCTGAAAGGCATCAAAAATGTTCCCAGTTCAACGGCAAATTCATGTGTTTCCCAATCAGTGGTCAGAAACATCATCATTTTGGTTGAAACAAGCATCTGTGTATCTTGAACCCACTCATGAAATAAGCATTTTCAGTAAACCATGATGTTAGAGAAACTGCAACAAAGAAACCCTTTAAAGTACCCCCTACACTTGCTTTAACAAAGTATGGGGGCGGGGCTGGGAAGAGGGGAGGTGACCTCCCTCCAGCTCTCTCTTCCTTTGCTCTACTCCGTTTAGGATAGTTTGGCACTGTCCTCTTCTCATAGGGCCCACATAAAACAAAAATTTATGAAGTGTACGGAGTAAAACCAGTGAATCTTGACTGCCAACAAAACAACTGATTACAGGATTTGTCTTAATTCTGCATATTACCACATTAAGCAATACAGAATACCCAAAGATAGAAGTTACAGTCGGTCCTCACCCTTGAGTTTATACCCTAACGAAGAGTGGACACATTCCCAAGTAAGAAGACAGAAACACAGGTCATCCAGGTGTGAGCGTGTGTCTACACATGCATACACGTGCAAACATACATACATGCATATATGTACGAATTATATATCTATACAGAATATAGCTATTTTAAATCTAAATCTGAATATGGTTATGAAAAGCTCACAGATATAAGCACTGAAAATACACTTCTGTCAAGTTCTTTACTCTGAGGATCTGATTCAACAGTGGTATCCCTTCCTGCATTTATGTTATCCACATAAATAGATCCCTAATTTACTTACATATTTACTTTACTTTGGAATTATTTTTTAAAGGAAAGAATATTTTTACTGTTTTCAAGATCTACAATACAAAACATAATGTGAATTTCTGCCAAAGATGAGCCTTGATTAATCTCTGTTGGCACTCTTGCTGGTGCTTTAACGTTGATTTGGGCAGAGACCCTCATAGGCTGCCCAAGAGAAGCGGCGGTGGTGGTGTGGGAAATGGAGACCCAGGATGGGGAGAGGAGGGAGGGAGGGATGGAGGGGAGCGGAGCGGGGAGGAGGAGGACAGAGGAGAGAGGGACGGAGTTGAAAGGAGAGGAGAGGAGGGGACAGGAGGCGACCGCAGAGTCGGGGAGACAGAGAGTCAGGGAGCGGTACTAGAGCTGAGGGGCGGGGAGGGGCGAGGAGGGACGGGGCGCCACCCCCATCCCCACCTCCCACCCCCGCCAGCCCAGCACCTACCACTTGGACGGGGGCGCGGGCCTGGCCGAGGGCGGCAGCCGTGTACCCGCTGGCCTGCATAGCGCGCGCTCCTCGGGCCGCCCCGCCCACTTCGGCCTACGGCGCGTGCGCGGGCGGCTCGCCGGGAGGCGGGGCCGAGGCCGGGCGCCTCCGATTGGCGCAGAGGGACGTCGATCCAGCGGGGACCTGCAGGCAGTGGAGAGGCGCGGCCTAGAGCGGCGGAAGGACAGTCCAGCCACAGCCACAGGCACAGACCCCCCCCCACCCTTCACCCCGCCACAGCCACAAGCACACGCACACGCCCTCCCCCCACCCCCAGCCCGAGGGAGCTCATCTGAACTGCTAAGAGGTCCGCAGTGAAGCAAGTGTTACAGGAGTTCTTGGGTTGTGCAGAAGGTGGGGTTTGTGGGAAGATGCTGCGCTGTCCTGGTGGCTACGCCTTCCCACGTGTGTCCCTTCTCTGACCAGGAAAGGTTCTGTGTGAAGAGCAGGTGATGGTCCCCTGCACTGGCGACGGGACGCCTGAGCGGCCCCCTGTGGAGCACCGGGCCCCGGGGCCCGCGCCGCCCGGGGGCCGAGGGGACCACCTGTCACGCCGGTGCCCCGACCCATCTGGGTCAGTGAGCACGTCATAGCCTTTACCGCCCCAAACTAATGTTAAATGCAAATCATTCTACAAAGCAGCAATTATGATAAAGCCGAACTTCTGTTTCATGTCTTGTAAGCATCACTTCAAATGTCATTTTTCCTTAAACTGCATCAATATTTTCAAAGCCTTTTGCACAGATTGAAACGCTTAGGTCAGATGAGTAAAAATGCATCCTATCTACAAAGGATAAGGCACAAAAACAATCTGAGAATTTGTTTCCAAGGACTTGATGTGCTCCAGGGGTTGATGTATTAGGAATAGTTTCATTTTAAGGGACTAGGTAAAAAGTCGCTTGATAGCTTCCAGAATGTGCTGTGGGCTTTGGAGCTGGACTGCCTCAGTAATCAGTGGGAGGAAGAGATAAGGGGTCCCCACGGCGTCTGGCACCTCCACAGCACATGCTATCGGAATTGGGCTTGGCTACTCCTGTCTTGCTTCCTGTACATCTCCTGCTGCCAGAAGTTTGCTTTTCACTGCCTTCCCCCTAATAAAAATTTGGCTGGAGTCTGCTTTTTGCAAACATTCAGAGTGCCAAGAGGCACTTCAGAAGTGCAGGGTTTGCTGAGATTCTTCTCTTCATGGTAGGAACATTCTCAACAGAGGGACCAGACTATGGGGCCTGACACCACCACTCCAGAGGGACACGGACATAGGGAGGATGTGGGGTAGGATGAGGAGGTGACAAAGTCATGGGCCCCTGGAGAGGAAGTGATGCAGGTCTCCCACAGCTCTTGGCTCACCCAGTGACTGACATTTTTCTTTATTTTTAAATGTTGTTTCTGCAGACTGTTGGAGAATCCTGGTTGTATTCAGAAAACTCAGTGCCAACTGCCAGGGCCTACAAATTTTAAAATGCCAACAGCCCTCTTACAATGTGGGTATAGGAAGCAAAGATGGGCATAGGTCTGGACTCGGCCACACTGGGCCCAAAGTCAGAATGAGTCTGCCCTGGGTGCACCCGTGAAGGGTGAGGTCAAGCTTGAATGCCAGCAGCTGGACGTTCCCCTACAGCCCACACTGCAAGACCTCCAAGCAAGTGTCCTGTCCAAGTTTCCTGATGGGATGAACCCCAAAAGATGCAGCTGGACCTCCACTGGGCAGTGATGCTGCTGGGAGGTAAGGAGCCACCCAGCACCATGGACGACAGTGCACTTGGACTGTCGGAGATGGGCTGCCTTGGTGGCCATAGTGCCCTGATAGTAAATCCATTCACGGGGAGCAACCATCTGTGTGACTGTGTGATGTGCACCAGTGTCCTGTTTTCTACATTCTCATTTTTGTAAAGGCTAGTTGAGACTCACTGTGTTGAGAAGAAGCTGGAGCTGGACTTCTTACCAGCCTTGAGAAATAATGAGGTTTCCATCACAGGAAGCATTCAGTTAACAGCTGGGCAAATGTTTGGTGTGGATTTGATGGGACCATTCAAGTATCACATAGAATGTGTGTCCTGGCCTGGGTGCCCAACCCCTTAGCCCAGAAAGCAGAGACTGAGTCGGGGTCTTTGCAGTGAGGGTTTTTGTTCCCAGGAAGCTGGGGCAGGGGAGTGAGGCAGGGGAGGAGCGAGTCCGGGACCAGCATGATGCCTTGTGGGGTCCTCTATCATGGGCAATTGGAGCTGAACCCTTGGACCTTCCCAGAGCCCTGGAGAGTTGTCCACCTGAGTGTGAGGGACAGAAGCCTTACCTCCCCTGCACTTCGGGATCCCACAGGTGGCCCCCAGCACAGGGGTGCACAGCACATTGCAGGCCAGGTGTGCAGCGGCCCTGGCTCGACTCAGTCAGGACCAAGAGGGTGGGAAGGGCTGATCAAAAGGCCAGAGGAGCCTGATGTGTGATCAGGAAGGCAAATGGAAACGCAAAATAGCATCACCTCCAACCACCACATTGTACAGTTAGCACACGTGGATCATTCTGAAGTGATTTAAGCAACTGCTCTTCAAATTCGGGATGACTCACAGGTGGGTGCCAGGTGCCTGTGGGAGCTGCGTGCACAGCACAGGGTGTTAGCGCCTGAACCCCTGTCCGTGAGTTGGATGGTGTCTGGTGAAAGGCCAGGAGAGGCCAGTCAGACATCTTCCTCTGAGATATTAACAGGAAGATGTCATCTGTGGGAGAAAGGGCTTGGATAAATTCACATCTGATAGAACTTGGAGGAGGAGTGGGGACACCAGAGGTTTTAGGGGCCACCAGCCAGTGCTGCTGATGTCACTGTCAAAGCCAGGGCCGCTGGGGCCTGGCCAGATGGTTAGTGAGGAAGCGGGGTGCGTCGTGGGGCAGGGTCCAGCACCGGCTTTCCCCTTTTATGGGGCACAGTGAGAGTCTGGAAGATGCAAGGAGGGAAACGCCAGCCATCCCTCCCTGTGAGGAGCCATCCATTCCCTCAGCCCATGCTGGGCCTTCCGCCTCCTAGGACTGGCCCACACGGAGATGCTGCCCACTCACAGGTCACCAGGCCCAAGAGGCAGACTGGATCCTGACCCACTGGTGAGGGAACAGCATCCAGCAGCCACCAAGGAATCAGTGGCCTGGATGTGAATTGGGGACAGCCACTGCCTGGGCCTCAGCACTGCCTCCCTGACCCTGAGACCTGAGGCTGGATCTCAAAGCTTCCTTAACTGGACTTTGTCGCGAGACACTCCTGCATGGGTCTCCCGTGCTCCTCCACACTCAGCTGGGCATCCTGTTACCTGGGCTGTTTTGTGAGCAGCCTTGAGGAATGAGGTCATGGTGCCCTCCAGTAGGAAGGGCGGACGTGCAGCATCTGTCTGGGCCCTGTCGTGTCACCCCCGGGGAATGGGGACTCTGGGAACCCAGGCACACACGCTGATCCTGACCCTTTGGCCACTGCTTTTACTGTGAGTTATAAACTGCTTCACTCTACCCCAGGAGCCTGTGTTTTCGGTCAGCACCTGGAGAATGTGGCCGGCCAGCCATCCTGTTAGCTTGAAATGAGGGGAAACCTCTGACCCCTTCATGGTTCTGGGCAGCGTCCTGCCCTCACAACCCCCCCTCCCCTCCAAGGACCTGGCCCTGGACCCACCAGCTTGAGGAGTCGCAGGCTATGAAAGGCAGTGAGGAAAATCAATGCATAAAGCCCCAGCATGAGGGGGCGAGTACAAACACTGACACACTTTTATCTTTTCACATTCTACGGCCTTCCCCACGGCTCACTTCCTCAGAGACCCCACTGCCCCGCTGGCCCCATCTGCACGGGATCCTCCCGCTAAGTGCTCACGGCACTGTCTCCCCCTAAGTTGTCGCCTCAGTGGGGGCAGGGACAGTCTTTTTGTCCACTGCCAACTCCCTGCGGCTGGCAGAGTCCAGAGGCCACGTGAGCCGGCTGCCGATGCAGGGCCAGGACGCGGAGGCTGAGAAGTGAGGGAGCTGGTTCCCAAGAGGGCCCAAGTGGGGCCTGAGGGAGGCCCCGGCTGGCTCTGCACACCTGCATCCAGGGCACGTCGGCCCTCAGCCCAGTGGGGAAGCAGAGTGCCCATCCCGGGCGGAGTGCACAGCCCTGCGCCCCTCTCACCAGAATCCCTGAAATCCCCGTGTTGCTTCACTCACTCTGGGAAGGTAGGTCCGTGAAGACACTGCTCAGCTGTTCACAGGAGCCTCTGACCCAGAATAGCACAGAGGAGGGTACATGCTCAGGAAAGAAGGAAGGAAGGCAAGAATGAATGAATGCGTGCGGGACAGTCTACCCGTAATGAAATCTAGAACAGGAGACGGTGTCTACGCTGGATCTAGTTAGAGTCCTAATAATGTTATCAAATAACTCAAAATTTCACATGGTCAGTGTAGAAATTGCCGAACACCAGGTGTATTCTGTCTGGATAAACGGCTGGTTATTTTGATCAGGATGGACAGTAAAGTCAGGTGATAATTCAGGCTCTCCCGGAATTCACGTGGTGCAGTTCCAAGTCTGTGGACGCGGCTGCAACCACCCCCCACCACCCAGCCACATCCAGCCTCTCAGGAGTCCCACAGAGTCTGGATTCCAGCTCCTCTTAGAACTGGACTATATGACAACTCTGGGGTCATGCGGTCCCCTCCTGGGACCCACGTTGGCAGCTGGGTAGGGACTCTTCTCTCACATCCCTGCCCTGGTTCCACTGCCCAGGACAAGTGAGCGGAACATCATCAAAGCCACAGTTTGTGTGGACCCCCTCCCCGAGCTGAGCCCTCTCGCTGGTCACCGATGTCCGTGACTCTTTCGTCTTTCCCCAGCGGGGAGATCTCTCTGTAAGGGGACTTGGCATCGCTTTGGTACATACTGCAAAGTTTTAAAAATCTGTTAAAATGGACGGAGCCCTAAGCAAATAGGAGCGGGTTTAATTTTTTTTAAACAAACACTCAAATGCAAGAGTATTTTAGGGCAAATCTTGTCTTTTGAGGACACGTCTGGCGTTTTTACACTGCCCATTGTGCTTGTTGGCATGACTGTTGAGCTTCCTGAACTAACGATACAGAAAAACAAGAAATAATAACCAGCAACACTGAGTATTGCCAGACTTGGGAGGAAAGGAGAATTGGCCCCGAAACACTGGCTCTGGCCAGTCTGTCCCAGTCTAACAATTGGTGCTCCAACCAGTGATTCAACAAATCGCAAGTTTGCAACCAGCCCACTGAGGGAGCTCCGTCTGTCCTCTGCTTGCCCACCGCAGATTGGCTGAAAGACAGTTTCTCCCGAGAAGACCCACGAATGTGCGGAGATCTGTTAAATGGGGTTAGAGGCACTGCTGATAAACTCTGTGCTGGTGGCAAGAAACCTGAGTTTCAGGTTTCCTGGCACTGGGGTCCGGCTGTAGGCTATTGGCTGGGCTGGTGAGACTCAGTGATTTGTAGAGGGCCAAGTGAAGGAAGTTGCATGGGGTCTTTATGGAGCTGTGCAGGGCCCAAACCACAAAGCCTTGAACAGGTGAAGGGTTTTTGGCCTCACCTCTCAGCCAGTGGGCCCTTCACTCCCCCTGGAGCCCAGGGAGGCACCGGCAGCCACTGCAGTGCCTCTGAGATGCCTTTGGTTGCCCCCTGGTGAGCTGGGAGCTGCCCGGCTTCTGCATGGCCTTCTAGGTCCTGCCTCAGACCTACCACCCTGGAGTAGCCTGGAGTAGCCTGGCTGTGGAGAAAGGCCTTCTCTGACCGCTGGGCACCCGTGTATCATCTTGCTCCAGGGCAGCGGCAGCCAGTTCCTGGCCCACATGGAGTACTGTGGGGACACCAGGGTGTAATGCAGATCCCAGGGCATCACAGCCTCCCTTCAGCTTCATGTCCTCAACTTCAAAACAGACTAATAATGGCTGCATGCTTGAGTGGTGTGAAGACCCTGAGGGAGGGGCTGGGGTGGGGAGACTGTGAGGGAGCTGCCGGGGCAGCTGGGGAGAAAAGCTGCCTGCGTGGAGTCCACGTGGGGCCCTTGCTGGAGCCATCACAGGGAAGGGTCAGCTGGATGGAGCAGGTCTGAGCCGGGACAGACAAAGTGACAAGGGGAAAGGTCCAGATGAGATCTGGTCCGCGAAGCCTCGAGGAACATTTCCACAAAGCCCAAATCTGGCTTTCAGATTTGGTGCTGACCTCGCTCCGTGCCATTGCCCAACACGTGCATTTGGAGAGCGTGTGAACCAGTACTCCTGGCTGAACTGGTTTAAACTGGCTTTGAAAACATGGGGTTGGCTGGTTGTCAGTGTCCTGGTGAGACCAGTGTCAGGTGCAGCTGAGTCCAGGCCCTGCCAGTACTGTCAGTGGATGTAGCCCCTCTCTGCTCGTGGGTCCCACTGTCCCCGGACGCCTGAGTGGCTAGGAGTGGCAGAACTTCCTGCCAGCGTGGCACCCACGTCAGAGGCCTCCTCCCTCCAGTGTCAGCAGAACCGACCTTGACCAACTCATTCCAGTTTGCCTGCAACCTTTCTGGTTTTAGCTCTGAGAATCCCACATCCCAGAAACCCGTCAGTCCCAGAAAATCAGGACTGTTGGTCACCAAGCACCAGCAAGAACCAGTGGCCGACAGGGCCTGGGCACGGCCAGGGCTCAGGGGACGTGAAGCTGTTTGACGGCGTCACGGAGAGGTAGGGGCACCTAGTCCCAGGCAGACAGGACTAAGCCTGCCCAACCCCCCAGCAGGTGGGGACAAAGATGCTCTCATGCCCCAGGCTGTGGGGCCTGGTCACCCCTCCCCAGTCGGCTCACCCTGGGAAAGTTTCCTGGCCCAGAATGTTTCAGGGTGACTCTGGGACGTAACAAGGCTCGGACTCCTGACCTTCTGTGGCCATCACCCCCCCGCAGGGCCAGCCCTGCCTGTCGACGCCCCAAATGGTCTGCATTACCAGCCACACCATCAGGGACAGATGCGATGTCCACCCTGAGGGACCACAGCCTGGGCTCCGTGGGCCATGTCCAGCATGAGGAACCCCCGAGCCCAGGCTCAGGGACTCCCCCATGGCCCCTCCATCTCCACTCTGGTGAGGACACCCCGAAATGTCACCAGGTTGCCATTTCCTGTGGGATTCCTCCTCTGCATTACCTCTGTTTCTGCCAGGAAAGTGCAAGAACATCTTCAACGGCAGTGGTGGTTGTTTCCCAGACTCAGCTCTGCCCTCCTCTCTGTCTGGCCACTGCCTGGCCCAGGTCCTGCCCCATGACCGTGCACACATGTCCTGGCTGTCAGGGTCCGGGCCACATGTGACCACGAGGTGAGGCCAGTGGTTGGGTCCGGAGGACCCCTTGGAGCTACCTGGGGAACCAGCTTCCCCATGACTAGCCTGTGGGATGCAGAGCCTGCTTCCTGACTGGAAAGGGAGGGGATGGTGAAGGCATAAACCCGTGGGCTGCCTGGTGAGAAGGGTGACACCGAGTTACCTGTCACCCTTACTGGATTATCCCTTGGCTTCTTGTCCGCCCTAATTTGGAGAAACGTTACTAAAAGCAGCAGAGTGCCGTGTCGGCCAGGGTAGGGTCACCATGAGGCCCCAGGCCAGGCCTCTCTCAGATTCCCCTCCTCTCCCAGTGATGGCTGTTTCACCCCGTGGACACTCTGAGCCCAGGCATTGCATCCGGTTGACCACACTGGCCACTCCTGGTCCCAGGTCTGGAGGGCATGGGGGACATGGAGAGCCCGCACTGACCAGGCCTGACCCACCCCACTCACCTCGTTCCCTCTGCTCACGTATCTGAGGTCGTGTTTTGTCTTGGTGCCCTGCAGGGACTTACGGGGACCTCATTGAAATAAAGGCCTCTGAGCCAGTGAAGAAAAGCAAATTTTAGTCTTTTTGGGAATGAGGTGGGGTTAAGTTAGGTTGGCTCAGCTCAGATTTAAAATGACAAGAAATGGTAACCCAGGACCTAGGAGTGTGGGCAGCACAGATGGCGCTCTGTGGCTGAGGGCCATCTGAGGGGAGACACAGCTATTTTTGCTTTTTGAGGTTTAGTTCTTCCTGCTTGGACATTTGGGGACGTACAGGAAACACGTGGCATTTAACTAAGGGAAAGTGCCTCCAAAACCTTCCTCTTCTGTAGGGAGCGCGCCCGGCGGGGATGAAACCTTCAACTTCTGTAGGGAGCGCGCCCGGCGGGGACGAAACCTTCCTCTTCTGTAGGGAGCGCGCCCGGCGGGGACGAAACCTTCCTCTTCTGTAGGGAGCGCGCCCGGCGGGGACGAAACCTTCCTCTTCTGTAGGGAGCGCGCCCGGCGGGGACGAAACCTTCCTCTTCTGTAGGGAGCGCGCCCGGCGGGGACGAAACCTTCCTCTTCTGTAGGGAGCGCGCCCGGCGGGGATGAAACCTTCCTCTTCTGTAGGGAGCGCTCCCGGCGAGGATGGAACCTTCCTCTTCTGTGCCCCGCGGGGACGAGGCACTTTACGTGTGGGCGACAGAGCGTAAAGGCCCAGATGGGACTTGGAAGGGGCATCACTGCTTTGTTAGAAAGCTCGATGATCCTTTCTAACCTTGCCTTTCTCAGAAGGAAAAATCCTCGCAGTTTGCCTAAAATAGTGATTTTTCAGGAAATGATTAAAGCTGCTTATGATACACAGAAATCACCCTTGCAAGCAGAAGAATGGAAAGAACAAAACAAAACAAGACACAAGACAGCCTGGAAGTGTGTCAACAAGAACAGCTCTGCACACCAGGCTGATCCTGGGGGTGCGGTTCCTGGGGTCACCCCAAGGGGCCGCCATCATCACTCCCATGACGTGGGCAGGGGCACAGGGTCACGGACCCCACAGTGGAGCTGGGAACCAGGGACCAGGCTCTCAGCAACAGGCCCTCAGTGCTGAGTACTGGTGATGGGGTCTGGCCCTGAGACCCTCAGACAGCCAGAGAAGGCCCTTCTGGAAGGTGCTGCCTTTCCCTCCCCCACAGCTAGTGTGGGTGCCTGCAGGAGCCTTGGGGCATCGACCATGACTTGAGGCCAGGGCCAGGGCCCGTCCCTCCTCCCACCTCACGGCCCTCGCTCACAGGCACACAAGCCATGCCAGTTAGTCCAGTGGCTTCTCGCCTCTCTTCTGAGGCAGGGAAGGAGGTATTGGAGGCTGGAGTTGGCCTCCCGAGTTGGGCTACGTGAAGGGTGTGGCTGGAGTTCATGCCCTCGGGGAGACAGTGCAGAGGACGAGGGAGATGGGCGACGCCCAGAACATGGCCCCACGTGGCCGGAGCGACGGGCTGAGTAGCAGACACCCAACGGCCATGGGATGCTGTGCAGGACACCTTTCCCCCAGGATGTGGTGGAGACTGGTCACGCCGGGCCTTTCAAGTACACATCTGCTGAGGTCAGAACCTGTCTCTGGTTCAAAGTCCTGTTGAGCACCTACTGTGTGCAGGGTTGAGCAAGACATGGGCGTCTCAGGGAGCTGGACCTGGGGGCTCTCACCTGCCCACCTGCTAGCACCGCCCTGACCACCACCCTGAGGATGGCAGTCTGGCTCCTTCCTGGGGAGGGCCCAGTCTAGACCTTCGCTGGGTGAGGGGTGGGCAGGAGGGCCTGGGCTCAGCGGGCCAGCACCCCAGGAGCCATGTTGCATCCCTGCCTATGGCTGCGGCCTCGGGGGGCCTGAGACCCTAGAAAGAGTCGGGGGGACCGCAGGGTGGGCGGGCTGGGCAGTCGCCAGGAAAGGAGACTGTGGACATTCAGAGGCTGGTCACCCAGGGAGATGGCAGCCGCTCTGCCCGCCCTCAGCCGGACTTGAAAGAAGTGAGAACAGACAGAATTCAAAGACGCCAACAAAAGGGCTTCCTGTTGACACCAACAGGCTTAAGTCTTTTCTCCTTGCACCCTCATGCCGGCGCCCCGGCTGGTGCTGCGTCCCCCCGGGCGACACCACGACCACGAGAAGGAAAGTCATGCCACCAGCCCCCAGCTAGGCAATTTGTTCTCTAAAATTGGCCTTGAAATCCAGAACCTGTCCCACAGGCACCCACGCCGGCCTCATGGTCCATATAGCGCCCTGCAGATTTCCTGCTGGGGCCGAGGGTGCAGTGGGGCCTCCGTGGACGCGCCTTACTTAGTTTACCGAATCCCTGCAGAACTCTCCACATGCACACACATGTGCACATGCACACTCACGCACACCTGCAGCACCCAGAGGACACTGGGAAACACACTGACTGTGCTGCACGGCCGGGAGGATCAAGGAGAAATCCCTCCTTTTTCCTCTCAGTACCTCCAGAAGAATTGACCTTTTTTCAATAAGTATTTACTTTTTAAAATTAAGAAGGATGACTTTAAACATTTCAATGAGCTCTCTAGACTCAATCATAATCTTTCACCTCGTTTTCTCCATCACACGTGAGGCTGGCCGACAGAGTCTAGGGGTGGTGGGATGGCGCCTCCCCACCAGGAATCAGCGAGGGGCCCAGGGTACCTGGAGTCAGATGGCCCCTCCACGCTCCAGGGTAAAACCGACACCAGCGCTTTCCAGTGGCTGCCACTGCTGCTCTGGGCTAAGGGAGGTCAGTACTGGACAGTGGGGAGGACGGAGGGAGAGGAGGGTCCATGCTCCTGAATCACAAAGGAAAGCAGGGCCCTCACCCACCCTGGAGCCTAGGCACGCACCACCTGGGCCCCCGCAGCCCCTGCAGGGTCCACACCATGATTTCATCAGGTCCATTTACAGATGGGGAACGGTAAATGCAAGTGAAGATGGTTTTCCCCAAATAACATGCAGAGAATGTGTCAGCGCAGCTGCAGGGCAGCCGGACCTGCTGCAGGGCCTTCTTCTGCTCGGGGCCCCGCTCGCACCAGCAGCTTTTCAGCTCACTCAGAAAATGGGCCGGAGTAACACACCCAAGTGAGGGATAGGTTGCCTCAAAACCCCAAGAGGCCCACGAGGCTTGTGCCTCTGCCGTGGTTCTGGGAGGGGCCGATGCAGCAGCTCAACCTTCACCTTAGGAAGGATGTCTCAGCATGTCCCACGCAGAGGGAGAAGGCCCCTGAATTTTACTTTATTTTTTATTTTTTGCGGTACGAGGCCTCTCACTGTTGTGGCCTCTCCTGTTGCGGAGCACAGGCTCTGGACGCGCAGGCTCAGCGGCCATGGCTCACGGGCCCAGCCGCTCCGCGGCATGTGGGATCTTCCCGGACCAGGGCACAAACCCGTGTCCCCTGCATCGGCAGGCGGACTCTCAACCACTGCGCCACCAGGGAAGCCTCCCCCTGAACTTTAGTTGAATGTAGTTCCCACCGTCTGACATGCGAACGTCTGACTAGTAAGTCTAGAGTAGTTGCTCCTTACTGCTCACTACTTCCCATCGGCGTGATGTCATCAAGGCAGGGGACCAACGTGCCCCCTCGTGGAAGGGAATGGCTCAAACTCCCCGAGAACTAAATTGTGACATAGGCCTACAGAGGGGGTGTACCCCTGAGCTAAGACAGTGAAGGTGTATCTCTGGCCTTGCCAGCTGAAGGCAAACTGCTTCTGGTGGGCGTTCTGGACTAGGATGGATTAAAAGGCATTTTCCAGATCACTAGCTGCATACCAGGTACCGAGGGATGTGTTAATTTGCTCAGTCAATGGAACCGCAGCTGTTACAGCAGCTGCAATTGGAGTCACCGCCTGGTTAAGTTGATGATAATCCACTGTCACTCTCCAAGACCCGCTCTCTTCTGCCAGATAGGACAGTTGAATGGGGATGCGGTGGGAATTGCCAGCCCCCGATGGTGGCACTCATCCCTGCCGTCCCTCCAGGAACGCAGTGTCACTTTGGTTCACTCGGTGGAGGCCATTCTAGTGGCTTCACCTGGCCTTTCCCACCAGAAGAGCCCTCACTCTGCAGGTCAGGGAAGCAATATGGGATTCTGCCAGCTGCTGAGGGTGCCTATTCCAATCCAGACTGGAACTGGGGAAATAGACGCAGGATGGGTTCTGGGACCCGCTGGACTCACTGCGAGGTGGACCTGAGCTAAGATTCCACTGACCACCTGACCTCCGTGAGCCCCACTCTGACTACAACACCAGTGATGCTTCGGGTCTTGGAATCAGGGTCAGTTCAGAGGCAGCAGCGTGCAGTCATCCTGAAATTTCTGAGCATTTCCTTTTCCCTGAGGCACAGTTACGCTGGTGAAAGGCCGCTGGTCCCTTGGGGAAGGGGGGTGGGGGAGAAAGAGTAATAATATGAATTGCTGGCCGTGTATGGGGGTCCCTCCTTGAGGGCACCTGGCCTCCCCTTCATTTGGGGGCTTCCGGGCCTGTAAATCCGCCCTAGTTTGGGAACTGATGTCAAAGCCACGACTCTGTTTTTATGATTCGGGTTAGACTTGTTCACCTGACCTAGAACTTCTCTGCTTACACAGATGGAGTAAGAATCCAGCGGGCTTCCCATCTGTCTCACTTCTAGGAACACCAAGGCCACAGTCTGTGGCAGGTGACCTGCTTCCTCGGTGTCCATCGTGGTGAACACACCCACCTTGATCCTGGCAGCCGAGCGCCCCCGTGGGGCCTGGTCATCCCAGGAGCCAATCACTCTCACTGCACTTAGGGTTCCCGACCGAGCGGCCGTGCCTCCCACTCTAAGTTCTGACCCACAGAGAAGGGGATCGGAGCCCTTCAGGGTTGCCAGGGCTCCCCTCGAGGGTTTATTCCTCACTGTTGTGGGGGAAGCTGTGTCTGGATGCTCCCAGGTGGGTGAGTGCGTCTCACCTGATGCTCTGTCTCCTCAGCCTCTGAGCCCCTTCCCTCTGCAGGAAACAGAGGCAGATCCGGCATTTCCCATTCACTCGCAGGGGGGTCATCCCTTGGACCGTGTTTCAGCCAACAGCCAGCCAACCAGTCAGAGCCCTTCCTGCCCCCGCACTGCGACCTCAGCTGCAGCCTCTGCTCGTGGGCCCCTGTCAACACCTTGATCTTCCCTCCACTGCACCCCACACCCTCCTCTATCCCCTCGCGTGTGCTCCCATAAATCAGAAGACCCAAGTCACTCTTCCAGAGTATAGCCCACCTCCTCATGGGTCACACCTCGTACCCACCTTCAGCAGCCTCAGGGGAGGCTGTCACCCTTTCCCCAGGAACCACAGGGTTGACCCCCTCAGACGTGGACATCGGGGGAGAGGCTGACACCACTGCGGGGGGTGGGGAATGCTGCTTTGGGGACATTGCCACGGGGCTGGGAGCTGGGGGGCCCAGCCCACATCTTCTCATGAACTTGACGGTTCTCATGAACCGTCGCCTGGGCCCTGCTCCCAGCTCCCACCCAGTATTTTCTTGAATAAACGTTTCCTCTGCCTTCTTTAAGGAGAGCACACGTCGCACTATGACTTCAGAGGCCAGAAGAACGAGTTTGGAATGAAAGCAGCTCACTGCCTGGTGAGCTCATCTGCGTCCTCTTCAGGGGGCCGCACCCGTGACCTGACCTGACACTCCTCATGCCGTCGGCCCCACCTGCACATTCCCACCCCAGGTCCCAACACCTGTCCCTCCCCCAGCCCCTGCCTGTGTCCCCTCGACACCATCGCCTGGTCTGCCTAGCCCATGTGATCACCCCCTGGACCCTCCCCAGACCCCCAGGGCCCGCAGTCCACACCCATCCTGCACAAGGTTCTGGGGCCCAGGGAAGGTGAGGACCACACAGCACATGGGATCTCACACGACCGTGTCCGCACGGGCCACCAGCTCAGCGAGGGGACCCCCAGTCCTCCAAGGCTACCTTCCCTACTTCTCCTGGTTCATCTGCACTGTCCATCCAGAAGGAACCCTCGGGGCAAGTGGACGATGGCCTATGGCCGCAGTGACACCTCCGGCCTTCTCCATTAACTGGGTCATCCCCCTCCCTCCCCCCTAGCCCCACGGCAGGGCCCACAGGCCTGCCCTCAGCCCCTCCAGTGGAGGTAGCCCTGAGCTGCCCGGCCTACTGTGGCCTCTCCCCAGGGCTGGGCGAGTGAGAGGGAGGCTAACTGCACGAGGGGGATGAGGCCCCACCCCACAGGCTCCAGACAAGCGTGTTTTATAGCCGCCCCCGCCTGCTTCCCTGGGCTGAGTCACTGAGGTGCCGGTGACCCAGAGCTGACTCAGGGAGGGCCTGTCCCTGGGGCTCCCAGCTGGGGCCGCAAATGGGGGGAGCCCAGTCCACGCGGTCAGTTCCCAGGTGGTAACAGCACTGTGCACTATCCACTCCATCCCCCACCCCTGTCCCCAGCATGTGTCGCTTCCCCTGGGACCAAGGTGTGCCTGCACCGTGGGACCTGGGCGGGGAGAGCTCAGGTGGGCCTGGGCTCGTCCAGGGTGTGCACAGACCTTCTGCTGAACCTGCCTTCTCTTTTTCTTGGGCAGGAAGGGGATTTCATACCTGGTTTCCTTGAAGGCCAGAGTTCCCCTGGTCACTTTCTCTAAGCCAGATGCCCAGATTCCTGGGCCTACAGAACAGGCCACCATGTGCAAGCACAGGGGTGCAGGGCCACAGGGGGCTGGACAGGGTCCCCTTCACCCTGTGTCCAGCTGTCAGCAGGTGTGGCTGGGAATTCATATGTGAATGGGACTGCTGGCTTGGCACCTCCAGGGCCGCCTGCCCTGGGCTGGTGGGTCCCGGGGCAGGGCTGCGGGCTGGGGGAGGGGCAGAGAGAGGCTGTGTTCCTCATACGGGAGGTTTTGGGAACAACTGAGAAAACAGGAACTCGGACCTCTCTGCAGAGGGATCTCATCTCCCTGTGAGCTCCTCACCTGCTATTGGAACCACAGTGGTGTTGGCACGATCCTGGGGGCAGGCGACTCTTCCTCAAGAATTTAAAGGTGAAGGGTCATGACTTCTGCAACTTATAAATGGCCCAGTGGAAACTGAACAAATGTGCACACAAGACACATACAGATGTGCCCGCGCTGACAGCGGGTGGACGGATCAGAGGGTGTGTGATGCTGGGCGCACGGTACCTGATTTGTGCAGCTTCAGACTTTTGAAAATGCACAACTGGGACATAAATTGGTAACGGCTGTGTCAGAAACTTCCCTCCTCAGGGAGGCAGCATGGTTCTGAGTCCTTCATCAGAAGCTGGTTCAACCGGCAGCTGACTAGGGAGCAGCCCATGTGAGCACCTACTGGGAGACAGAGGAGCATCTACTCCCATTCTCCCATATGGGAACATACGGGAGCTCCAGTCGAGCGGTGAGCCTGGCACACGGTGAAGATGTGGACAGTGAGGCTGGCACCCATGCACAGATGCGGGATCTCTGGGCCTGGCCCCTGGCACGCCACCCCCAGCAGCCAGGACCCTGCCCTCTCAGTATCACCACCCTGGAGTCTCCAGGCCCAGGGGTGATCCCAGCCCAGCTTAGGAGCCTTGATGACAGGGCGGGTGCAACTGCACGGTTGTAGAAACGTGCACGTGCTGGGGGCACTGCCAGGCCTGGCCTGTAGCTGCCAGGGACAGTTGCTGGGATGGAGCCCAGCAGGCTTCCCAGGAGAAGTGATGCGTGAGCTGAGTGAGGAGGGCTGTTAAACCACGAGCAGCACGTACTCACCAAATATGTGGTGCGGGGTTGGGGTCCTTCTCCCCCGAGGGGCGCTGCCTCAGGGGACTCCGGGTACAGAGACATTCCTGCTGGTGTGACGGCTGTGGGGTCACCACAGCTCAGCACCTGGCAGAGTGGGATGCTGCTAAGGCCAGGCTGGACAAGGTGGCGATGAGGGCGCGGGGATAATCATACCCCCGGCACTGTCTTTCACTGCTCACCCCGTGCACACACCTGGCAGACCGGCAGGAGCCCCTCACTTCTCCCTCCCACTTTTCGCTGCCGCACAGACAGCAAACATGCCAGCAGATTAGGTTAAGTAGGTGATTGCGTGAAGGTGTTTGGGTTGGGGCCAGCCAGCACTCTCCGGGCCGTTTCACGTCATAATTACATGTTGCCGGCTGCAGTTGCTAAATGTTAAATTACAAGCATTTGCTCGTGATCCATCATTTCACCACGATTACAATAATTATGTCCCTATGAGGAGGTCAGCAAAAATGACCTTGAAGGAGGAAACAGAGTGGCAGAAATGATGGAGGCCCGGGGGCTGAGCAGGGAAGGTGCTGGGTCCATGTGCGGACCTCCCTCAGCAGGTGGGGGTCTGGGTGTTTTCACGTGACCCACGTACGTGATTTGGCAAGTACTCTAAAATATTTTTTGAATGCCAAAGAGAGAATTTCCTGGACATGTCTGGGAAAACTTTTAACGTTTTTCTGGAAGTGTCTAGTTTCTAGGGGAGGAAGTTGATTCTTCAATGAGCAGATTCAGGTGACTGGACATTTTGAATAAGAGAATGACCATCAATACACATTTGAAGACCTCAAGACTGGGCAAAAAATGAAAGCATTTACAGCGACTGGGCTGTGTTAGTGTCTCAAAGAACTCATGCTCTGGGGAGAGTGGTGGGGAGGGGGCTGGGAAGAAGGTGCCCCCCACAGGGTCCCGAGTCCTGCTGAGAGTCAGATGGCACCTTGACCCCCGAATCAACATCTGTGCTGAGCCAAGGTTACCACACCCACCTGCCATGAGGCTTTGTGTGATGATGTCACACCCCCTACATCTCCCTGAGAATCGAGACCCCACCCACTTTGCAGGTAATGAGACTCAGAAACAGACCCCGACCCCACTGCCCGTGTGAACCAGACCAGAAAGACGGCCATGTCAGATCCTAGGTCCACCCATCACCCACAGGGTCTGCCACACCCCGACGTTCAGAGGCTGGGAAAGGGCGTCCAGCCCCACAGACCCCACCCCAGCGAGCCTCCTTCCTCGGGTGGTGGGTCCCTGCCACACTTGAAAGAACGACTGGACTGTCTTACAGAGTGAAGTAAGTCCGCAAGAGGAAAACAAATACCATATTGTTAGATATGGAATCTAAAAAAAAGAAAAAAAGGTTCTGATGAACCTAGGGGCAGGCCAGGAATAAAGACGACTTGAGGACACAGGGAGGGGGAAGGGTAAGCTGGGACAAAGTGAGAGAGTGGCGTGGACATATATACACTACCAAATGTAAAACAGATAGCTAGTGGGAAGCAGCCGCATAGCACAGGGAGATCAACTGATCAGCTCGGTGCTTTGTGACCACCTAGAGGGGTGGGATAGGGAGGGTGGGAGGGAGACGCAAGAGGGAGGGGATATAGGGATATATGTATACATATAACTGATTTACTTTGTTATACAGCAGAAACTAACACAACATGGTAAAGCAATTATACTCCAATAAAGATGTTAAAAGAAAAAAAAAAAAAGAACGACTGGAGAGATGGCAGCACGGTCACCTGCTGCACGCTTGGGAGCTGCAGTTGTCCGGCCGTAACCACGGGTCATGGTCTCACTGAAGGCCACCACTGCTGCCTCTCGGGCTGGCCCCAGTCAGGGGCTGCACCCCTGGAACGCCCCACAGAGACGTGCCCAGGAGGTATCAGGGAAACATTTCTTGAGTGAATGAACAGATCACAAGTGAAGGTTGATACTGACCTGAGTTTGGGCCACGGACTCCCTCACTACGCGCTCTGCATGGACCTATGGGGTGGGGCAGGCAGCTCTGTGGGAATCGCCCACATCACCGCCCCGCCATACGCAGCAGAGGCGAGGCCCAGAGCGTGCACCTCAAGGGTACGCTGAGCTGTGCTGTGTGGCCTCTGTCATCGCTGAGCCCCATCCCTCTGCCGCCTGTGCCCCATTCCTCTGGCTTCCTGGGGCTGTGGAAGGTACTCGGGCAGGACGGTGGGGCTGTCACCCAGGTGTGGGGACAGGCAGCTTTGCCATCTGACCTCAGTGGGTCTGGTCCTGCACCCTGCCTTCCAGCGGGCATTCTGGTGTTGGGGGGACTGTGAATGCTGGGAGGTGCCCAGCTTCTCTCGGACACCATGACGCCCATCTCCTTTACCACTATGGGTGGGGACACTGCTGTGGCCCCTTCCTGGGTTTAACTGGCAGTAAGCCTCACTGGGAAGTGCCCCCCCCAGCCATCCACGGACTAACACACCCCAAGGTTCTCCGACTGCCTGGGATCCTGCAGGGTTTCCCTGTCCCTGCCAAGCCCTAGGGCGTGAAGCGGGGCAGGCGGTCACTGGGTGGCCTCAGACAGACATGACCCATCTCATCCTGCTGCCTCAGCCCCAAACATCATATGCCCCCACAAGAGCTGACACCACGAGCACCAGGAAGTGGCTCTGCATGGCCAGGAGGGCTCATCAGCCCCACCTTGCTGGGCGAAGAGGCGCCAGGAGGCCCAGAGCTGAGCGCCGATATGAGGAACCAGTTCTGCTGCTGCGGCCGCACCCTGAGGCTGGCGCTTGTCAGGAGGAGGGAAATCTGGAAATTCCTGCTTCAGGGACCCTCCAGGAATCCAGAGGCACCTGTGTCTCCAGAAGTGAGGGCCTGTCACAGAGACTTAGGTCTGATGGTCCCAAGATCCTATCAGATTCTTCCAAGAAGACTGCCAGAACTTTTAATTAATAGTCTTAATTTTTAGGTTTACAGAAAACTGAGCAGGTAGTAGAGAGGGTTCCCATGTAGTCCCTCCCTTGCCCCAGATTCCTCTCTTACTGGCATCTCCAATTAGTGTGCACAGGTGCTATAATCAATGAGCCAATACCGACATAAATCAACTGAAGACTGCAGCGTTCGCTCCTGTGTCGTTGCTCTGTCAGTGCTCCATGCACCATCGTGCTGAGCTTGTTTTAGGGAAATGGACCCGGGCAGAGGTGGTTTGGCAGCCTTCTAGGTTACAGCCCTGAGCCTGGGATGGGAACGAGCTCCGTGTCACCCCAGAGACGGCTCTCCCCTTTGGTCCAGCGGTCACTACAGGATTCTAAAACCCTGAGCAGGTCACTCAGGCTGGTAGCACTGACTCCGCGTTTGTAATATGAAAGGGCCCTAAAGCTGCCCCGCCTCTTCCTCTGTGTGAAGACCTGGACCCTGACCAGCCACAGGGTCCTTCTTGGATGGATGTGCCCAGCCAGGCTGCTTATAAAGCATTTCTTTATCACCTGCAGTGCCCGAGGGGAGAAGTGCTGCTGTGCAGACAGGCTCGGCGGGCACAGAGGTGGTTGCAGCTTCCAGATTCCAACGAGTAGACCCCTCTCCCCAGCGGCCTGGGTGGCAGTTTCAGTTGGCTCACTTCTCAAAGCAGTTCTGCACCCTGGTACCTGCAGCAACAGGGGTGTGGTGTGGGGTACAGCAGGCCCCCAAGCCCAGAATGCACATGTGTAGTCCTCTAGCCTCAAAGCTGACTTTGGGTCTTGGGATGACATCACTGTTTTTGACCAGGCAGGGTCTTTGCTCCGGGCTTTGGCTGGGTGGGTTGACCTGCACAGTTCCAGGGCTGCCCTAACAGATTCTTCAGTTGTAACCCCCTTCAAGGTGGAACGACGCCCCCACTGTTGCCCCAGCACTCCTGAGAGCGGCTGTCTCTCAGCCCCATCTGTTTTGGACCTGCAGACTCTGGCTTCTCCAGAGGGTGATGATTCCATCCCTACAACCAAATTAGACTTCCAAACCTCTAACCAGATGAAAGGGTGCAACATGAAAATAATAGGCACAGGAAGTCACTCCCCTCCCCCGCAGGTCACTCGAAATTCCTCCTGAAATATATCTTGCCTGGAAAAGAAATGCTAAAACAAGGTCAGATTTCTCCACCATTTGATGTTGTTTCAGGCTCTGGAGCTCGCTCAGACCAACACCAGAGTCTGAGGAAGCAGAAAAACCTGCTTTTGTGATCCCAGGGGTGGCTAGCTGGAGTGCCACAGCTCCCTCCCTCCGCCTGGCAGACCCTTATCATCCTTCCAGAGGCCAGTGTCCTCTGGGTTGCCTATGTCCCCCTGTCTCTCCCACTGGATGTCAGGTACCTGGGGGCCCCAGTGACCACCTGGTGAAGGCAGCCACTCTCATCACGCTGCACTCACCAGGCTGGGTCCCACTAGAACAGGGACCTCAGGGAAATTCGGCACCCAGGGGGCATTTGGCAGTATCTGGGGACAGTTCAGGTTGCCAAGCCTGGGGATGGGGGGACAGCCACTGCCCAAATGCTGCTAAACTCCTACAATGCACAAGAGGGTCCCCACCACGAAGAATCAAGAGCAAAGCTGGTGAATCGGGTGCTAGACTAACTCTGGAGCAGGGACAGTGGGGACCAGCAGGGAGCACAGCAGTGATGCACAGGAGCGGTGGCCTCGACAGGCAAATTCAGAGCCTTTCTGTGGAATGGGTGTTCCAGGGTCCACCGCACACTCAACAGTGAGTCAGCCACATCAGCAGCCACAGTTGGTCCTCCCCTCCCCCGCGGGCCGCAGAAAGGGACAGAGTCTGAACTTCCGCAAAGCACACTCAAATCCTGTGGAGGGTGGGTGCCAGGAACATCTCTGACGGCCTCAGGCTGGTCACACAGCAGTGGCACGGCCAGGTGCCCCTGCTACAGCCCAGAGGCCATTCCAGACTCAGTCTGCACGATGGGGCCACAGCACCACCACTGCTGGACGGACCTGCTGGCCAGGCGCCCGGCCTGGGTCTGCACGTACTTGGGGTCTCGGGTTTCTACCCCGCCCCCGCATCGTACAGGCTGGGGACGCGGTGCTGCCCGTCCCCCTCCCGCTCGAAACTTCACTTTCCAGCCTGGTTCTTCTCTCCCGGACCCTTCTCCCAGTCCCTCACGGGCCCTCTCCTCTCCGCGGCGTCCTAGCTTGTCCCACCCTCGGGCCACACGCCCCCCGACGCTTAGTGTCCCCGCCGCGCCGCTGACTCCGGTATCTGCCGCGTCCAGCCGGGCTCCCTGGGCGCGGGGCACAGGCGCACTGGGCGGAGTTCCGGCGCGCGGGGCGGAGCGGCCGGGCGGGCGCCGCCCCCCAGCTGAGCAGCGACCGGGACCGCGGACTTGCAGACTTCAGAGGCTCAGGCGGCGGCGGCGGGCGCGGACGTCCGCGCCCGGCTCCAGCGGCTCCAGGGGCTCGGGCGGCCCCGGCTCCGGCGGGGATGGGCGGGCAGCCGCCCTGGGGGCGCGGGGGGCGCACGACCTGACCGCCTGGACTCGAAGCCCGGCCGCTTGGCAGCGCCGGGTCGAGGGTCTGCTCGGTGGGCGCGGACGCGGGGCCGGCGGCCGAGCCGGAGCCAGAGCATGCGGGGCGCGGCGCGGGCGGCCGGGGGGCGCACGGGGCAGCTGTGGCCGAGGCCCCCCGCCCCGGGCCCTGGGCCGCCGCCGCTGCTGCTGCTGCTGGCCGTGTTGCTGGGCGGCGCGGGCGCGCAGTACTCGAGCGACTTGTGCAGCTGGAAGGGGAGGTGAGTTCGCGCGGCGCGACCCCAGCCCTTGGGTCCACTCCCCTCCCCGCGGGCCGAGCGCGCGGGGGCTCGGGGGCCCGCTCTCCAGGCTGAGTGCCGTCCCCGCCCTCCCCCGCCCCCGGTTTTAGAACAAAAGAGCCCGCGGCGTCCCGGTCCCCTGGCCCGGCGGACGCCCAGGGGGAGGCGCGCCTGCAGCGCGGTGGTGTCAGTCGGCTCCAGCAGCCCGCTCGCCCCGCGCCGGACCGCGCCGCTCCCCACTTGGTTCCCCGAGAGCCGCAGCCCGGACCCCGCGACCCCTCACTGGGGGCAGGCGGGGGTCGGCCTTCTGGCCCTTCCCGGGCTCTGCCCTCGGCGAGGAGTTGCGCGCCCCGGGCCGGGAGGAGCCGGGCCTGCGCTCAGGGCCGAGCGGGAAGGGACGGACGGGTCCGCAGGAGGGAGCGGCGGCTCCGGTGGTCGGAGCCGGGGCCCTGGCGCTAACCGCGCACTGACCACGTCGGTGCGGGCGGAGACCCGCGGGCGGGCACCTTGCGCGGGGCGAGTTCGGGGCCTGGCGGAGCCCCCCGCCCCGGCCCGTGAAGGTCAGGCCGCCCTTGGCAGCGCGCGCTGGGCTCTGCGACCCCCCTTCACGCCCTCTGCCAAGGCAGGCAGCCGAGGACTTTTTTAAAAAACTGCAGTGTGACAGGCAAGTCACAAGCGTGGGCGGGGGTGGGGGTGAGGGCGCAGAGAACCTCCGTCCGCCAGGGCGCCGGCCCCGAGCCAGGCACCTCGCTGTCGGAGAAGACTGCTTGGGCTTCCGCAGTTGCGGATTCAGGAGTTCGCAGAGGGAGATACTAGCGTCTTCTTCTCCGAAAACGCTATGGGCCGGTGCTGCCCTTAGATCTGGGTGTGTCCCTGTGTCCCACCGTGCTGGGCCCCTAAGTCCCTGACTTCTGATGGGAAGACTCCCGCTGGCAGACACCTCATGCTGTGGGGTGTCACGGGGTTATTTTGAGTGAAGACAGTTTTTTCCGAGAAGGTAAGGGTTGTGCCACTGTGCTGGGTTCTGCGTCAGCAGGGCAGTTGCTGGTCCTCTTGGATACGTACAGACCCAGTTCTCTGTGGAAACTGGCAGTTACCCTGCTCCCTTCTCTCCGCTTCCCAGCCTTCTAGAGTGAAGGTCCTGGGCTCCTGAGCTTGGGCTGGTGTTGCCCACCCTCCCTGCTGCAGAAGTTCTCCCAGCTCACACCACAGCAGGGGTGGTAGAGCTGAGACTGGAGCCCTGAGTGGCAGATCGGAGCTCTGGGGGAGGGTTGGCCTGGAGAATGCTGGCGCCAGCACAGAGCTGGCGGGGAGCCTCTGACTCTGACACACTCTTCTGGGGCTGCCCTCTCCCCCTCGCTGGTAATTAAACTCCCTGCTTTGCAGCCTCTGCTGGATGAATCAGTGCATCCCCAAACTGAGGCCTTGGGGTGTCCTGCTTCAGCAGATCAAAAACAGAAACCCAGTCCCACCCTGTGAGCTTGAGTTTCCAGAGGAGGAGCTGACATCCTTTTCACATTCTTGGAGGACCATGTGCCTGGAAGAGGATGCCTCCCCTGGAGCCCAGAGGGAGCTGTGAGCGAGGGCTGGTCAGGGGGCCAACCTGCTCCTGGACCACGCAGGTGTTTGCAGTGGGTAGAGGAATCCCTTCACCTTCCTGTTCCTGTGCATCCTCTTTATCTACTGGGAGAAGAAGGGCCACTTACCTGCGGCCCCTCTTCCTCCATCATTGCTAATGGACCCCTGGACTTGGACACCCTCCAGTGTCCTCCACTCAACCCAAAGGCAGAACCCGGCCAAGGGCGGCTGCAGTGACTGTAGGAGCTGTGGGCGGGATCTGGAGCAGAGACAGGGCCAGGTCACATTCCTGGAGCGTAAGCCCCCCTTGCATTGTAATTGCTGCCCCCAGTTATCGTTTTTTTTCACAAATCAGCTGACAGATTCTTACTCTGGTGCGCTGGTTTGCCTGCTGACTCTATAGCATTTACGACTTTTTATGAGCCCTTCTAAAGACAGCACAGGGTGGTGCAAACCCTGATGTGCCGGGTGGATTCTGATCCCCTGATAGGAAGGGATTTGTTTTTTATGACACTGGCCACTCACATTTGACAGGCCTAATGTGTTTCTGGGTGTTTCCAAGCAATTAAGTAGAAGGTTTTGAAATCCTTCTCCCTGTGCAGGGGCAGGACGTGCCCTATCTTTATTAGGCCCTGGTCATAAAGGTGGACCGTGAACTTTCCTACTGCGATGGGCTGGGCATTGCCGGTTATGTCACACCTGGGCTATCTCTCCTGCAAGGTGGGGAAATGAAAAGTAACTCCAGGCAGGAGCGCCTATTGGTTTCGCCCTTGATCAGAAGCTCTTCCTGACTTTATTCAAAAAGAGACCATCACTTCCTTCTGGTGACTCAGGGTTTGAGCCAGGCTATGGTTGTGAGTGGTGTGGGCTCTGCTGCCACCACACTGACCCTGTCAGACAGTCCCCATAGCGACTTGGAATTTGCCATCTTTCCCATAAAGGTGCTCCACAGATGTGTCCTCCTGGGGGGGGGGGGGTGACACTTGCCGACTCTTTTTTAATGCATTAATTCAGTTTAAATAATCCAAGATCAAATCAGTCTTCTCAGTTTCCTAAGGTTGAATAGAACCACAGTTTTTTTTCTGCATCCTATAGCTCTGTCATAACATCAGAAAGCAGTTATTTCATTTTTCTTAGTTAGGATGTCACCTGCATGTCATGTGAAGATTGTAACATACCATCATCAGTGACCATGACTGATGTGGTGTGTTTTTGCATCTCCAGCACTTTTGTTGAGCAGATGTCTGTCTGAATGGAGCTGCTGCTCTGATGAGAGTGTGGACACTCCTGTGTTGGGTGCTTAGTGAGAGTCTTGTTGGTCCTGATGTTTTAGCAGAATGAGAGAGAGGAGGCAGAGCAGGGCCCGTGCAGGCTCCGGGGACAGGCTGGACCTGTTAGAGGGTGAAGTGATGGGCGCTTTATTTCTCACGTGTCCACTGTCGTTTTGTTCCTAGTCCCCTTTTAGGCGAGTGACGTGTGAGTAAATGGGTGCACGTGGTCATGTACGCAGGCTGGTGGATGGCAGCCCCCAGCCTCGGGTCCGCCTCCCCCTGGGCAGCATGGGCTGGCCATCTGTCCTCACGAGGGCCCCCTCTGCGCCTGCCAAGACGCGGGTGGAGGGTGGGCCTCCCCATTTCACCCTCCACTGTTGGGGTTAAGGCAACCTCGTGAGAGGTACCCACAGCCTCTGGTGTGAGGTCTCCACTCCCTAAACCCCTAGGTCCCCCTCTTCCCACCAAGAGGGAAGCGAAGCCTTGGAAGGGGTGGTTTTTGTGGGAGAGAGAGTTGAGGATTGGTGTCTGGGCATGGCGCAAGTGTCCAGCTGCCCCTCAAGGCTGGAGCCAGGAGAGGAGGGACACTGTGATAAAGTTTGTTTGGCTGCGTAAGCGCAGAGCTGATTATAGTCATCTGTGGCAACCACACACCATTTAGTCTAATTTTGTCACCCAGCACTATAATTATGCCCATCCCCTCCTATGTGTCAGATGAGCTTGTGTGAGTTTTATGTGACTGTAATTTGTAAGTCTGTTCTGTGTGTGCAGCCCTGCTCGGCGTCTGAGGCCAGGCTGCTCATGACCCAGGGCCTTGGGGGTGGGGAGTGGAGTGAGGAGGGAGTCCACCTCCTTGACACCTCCTTCTGATGTGGTCTGCAGGGTGACTGTGCATCCCTAGCTTGCAGCTGGCCGTTGCATGAAAAGTGAGGCTTTTCGGGGCCTGGAGCATGAGTCACCAACAGTAAATGCAAACCATATGTTATGTGTTTTCTCCTCTGCAGAAAAGGTTTCTGGTAACTCACTCAGGCCAGGGCTCTGAATATAGTAGTGTTTATTTCACATAAAAATCCTAAGAATGTGGGTGAACCTGTCTGAGATCTGATCAGAACCAAATTTCATGTAATAAAACACTTAGTTGAAGTCACCGTTGAGTTCCCGGGCTGCTTGGTGTTTATGACGTAACCGTTACCACAAGCTGACATTTACATTACAGTTTTGAGTAGGGGAAACTTGAACGTTTTTGATGGTTTCAATTTCTCGAAAACATAATGTTATGACTTACTCAAGACCTGCCTCCCCAAGAGCATAGCACACTTCATTTTTTCCTGTTTGCTTTTTATTAGGAGTGAAACCCACTGGGCTCCCCAACAGTCCCCATCGGGAAGACAGGTTATCTGCGGACCTTTTGTGTCCCCCTCCCTTTGCTTTTCCACAATTCCTTCCCGTGTCTCCCTGTGGAGGACCTTTACTTTACTTTTGTGTCTTGCTTTGATGCTATTTGTGTTTGCTTTGAAAAAAATACTATTGGCAATGCAGGGTCTTCAGGTTTGCAAATGAATGAAAAAGCAGTCACATCATCACCTTAAGGAAAATATGAACACTGTGCCTAACGGGCATCCTGAAGACAAAACTCACCAACAACCTACACAGCCCCCCACAAATTGCTAACATTCCCAGTTCGTTTAAAAGCTGCTCCCTGGAGTGCATTATTTATTATATGTGCATTGCATTCCAGCGTGCCTCCTGTAACTTGGATCTGCTCCTTGGTCTTCACACTCAGTGGGAATCTACCAACATTTCCTGGCCCTCATTTGCTTATCTGGAACTTGGGTTGGTGCCAAAGTCCCACTGGTGTTTCCCTGTTAATTTTTTGGAAGAGCCGTCTTTTCCTTGGTTCTCACCTCCACTGCACCCATCACTGCCCCTGTTCAGGGGTTTCCCAAGGACACGGGCTCAGAGGCCAACAGAGTGTCCAGGTGGCGAGAGGGTCTGGGAGCCAGAAGCTCCCACACTTACCAGAGCGCTCGGAGCCGGTGCGCTGGAAGGAACTGGGCGGGGGAGGCCGTGTGGCCACCCCTCCCTGGAGATGGGCCCTGAGCTGCAGGGTGGAGACGGTGCCAGCCTGCCTGTGGGTGAGGGGTGCTCGGACACCCGAGCAGGCGTCTCCCGGCTGACGAATCTCCCCCTCCACAGCGGACTGACGCACGAGGCCCACAGGAAGGAGGTAGAGCAGGTGTACCTGCGCTGCTCCGCGGGCACTGTCGAGTGGATGTACCCGACCGGTGCGCTCATCGTGAACCTGCGGCCCAACACCTTCTCGCCCTCCCGGCACCTGACTCTGTGCATCAAGCCCCTCAGGGGCTCGTCCGGGGCCAATATTTATTTGGAAAAGACTGGAGAACTGAAACTGCTGGTGCGGGACGGGGACCTCGGGCCCGGCCAGGCCCCGTGCTTCAGCTTCGAGCAGGGCGGCCTGTTCGTGGAGGCGACACCCCAGCAGGACATCAGCAGGAGGACCACGGGCTTCCAGTACGAGCTGACCAGCCGGCATGCGGGGCCAGACCTGCACACCCTGTCAGGTGAGTGTGGTGCCCAGGGTGGGGTGGTGGCCTCAGGGGTCCTCTCTCGTCTCCCAGACCCCCCGATCATCTCCCACCCCCACCTCAGCACAGCCCCTGAACATGTTGCTCGAGTCCGTGCTTCAGGCCTGGCAGGTCTGCCTGAGGGCGGCCGAGGGGCCCTCCCGGGAGCAGGTGCCCCGTTAGTGCTGTGGGCAGTTTGGACTTGGGACGATGGCCACAGGTCAGAGCAGAGCTGTGACACGGTCCTGGCCCATAATATGCTCTTCTCCCCTGGACCAGTTTTGACTGAGATTTGAAATGGGTGCTGTTACCATCCAAACTGCCCCAGAATCTCTTCTGACACACGAGTTGGCCGAGTGTTTTTGGCGTCGGCTGCAGTCCCTGAAACATTGAGTTTTGGGTGGAAGTTGAGTCTGATTCACGTTCCAGAGCCATGCAGAGCTGGGATGTCCTGAATCGTGAACCATTCCCAGGTTCACAAGCCGTTTTATCTGTGGGTGTCAGTGAGGGCACCGGCACCATGCCATGCAGGGCAGCTGAGTGGCTCTGATGACCTGGGAACCTCAGGTGAGGTACCGGAGGGAGTCTCTGGGTGGCCGAGGGCCGGTGAGTTGGCTTTAGATTTTCCTTCCCTTTTTTTGAGGCCAGCAGACAGCTTTGTGGGGCCCTGTGTGGAAGACAGTGTTGGTCTCTGGAAAGTTCTGTGGGCAGAGAGAAGTGTGTGGTCCCAAGAGCTCTCACACAGGGAAAACTCAGGGTCCTGTCTTTTAGATAGGGACAGCCAGGCCAGGTGCAACCCTTGCTCCAAGGCACAGATGACCTCGTGGGGTCTGAGCGCATGGGGCGTGGGTCAATGGGGCTCAGGTGCACCACCTGCTTCAATTCCAGAACTAGTTGGTAGGAAGATGCCTCCCAAGGGGAAGGTGTGAGCTCGGGTAGTGGTGGGGGCAGGTTCCAGGAAGGCTGTTCCTGCGGTGACCAGGCAGGATGGTGGTCAGTGGGGGGCGCTATGGCATTGAGTGTTGGAGGCGAGGCAGGGATGCTGCCCACACCCCATAGTGCATAGGGCAGCCCCACCACAGAGAATGACCTGGCCCCAGGCATCAGCACAGGACACCCCAACATGAAGAACGACTTACCCCCAAGTGTCAGCAGTGCTGAGGTGGAAACACCTGGTTTGAGGGCTAGGCCAGCCCCCCCCAAATAATATAATTTAGTGAATAAAATCTTCCATTGGAAAAAACCAGACCTACTAGGATTTGAAATGCAGACTTTCTCCTGAGTGGGAATCTACACTTTATTGTTCTGTGTTCTTGGCTCAGATGAGTTTTCAAAACCTTAAACCTCTCTCAAACTGAACTGGTCTGTTATAGAGCTTCAGTGTATGACTGCCCAGGTAGGGCCCCTCCCCCCCTGCCCCTGTGCCTGCCTGGGTAGGACCCCATCAGGAATGCTGAAAGCTGCCATAAACCCCAGGACTTGAATAAAACTTTAACCACAACAGCCTTTATCTTGATCACCAGCGAGTGATCGTTGGCGGGGATGGTGGGGGGACGCTAGAGATAAACTCGCGATAAAAACAAAATCTGGAGAAACCCGGTCACCAAATTCGATGTCTCTGGCCATGGTGAGCGTTGGCTGATGGGGCAGATATTAGGGACTTGCTAACATTCCTTTTACTGATTAAAATGTTGACGGGTTGAGGCCATTCGGCTGCTGGTCACATGCTCTGTCCCGCTGGGGCTTTGTTCCACTTTGCTGGGAGGCCGCCACCAGGTTCTTGGAGGCCACGGCATAAGGTGCTTTCCGTGCTGCCCCCTGAGTACTCCCGTTGGCACAGACCGGCGTCTCTGGTGGAAAATCCACAGTGGGGTCACGACCCGGGGTGACTCAGAGCCTGTGGCTCAGCCCTAGGGACCTGAGACTTTGTTTCTTTCCCCCTCCCTGGGGGCAGGGTCTGTGCTCCCCCAGACCCCAGGTCTACGTTTCCAGGCTAGGGCAGTGAGTGGGTTTGGGAGAGGCCCGTGGGGTCGCAGGGAGAAGGCCCCGTGTGATGGGGTGGGTCGTCTGGCCGGGGCACCACACGGGACACGTGGCTGTGGCTGGATGTTGGGCTGCTGGGGTGCCCTTGATCCCCCAGACATACGCCTGCCTGGCCCTGGGGTGCCTCTTTAAATCTGGGGCTCACGGGGATGCCGGAGACCCTGAGGATGGTGGGGTGTGATTGTCCATCTGCCCAGTGGCCGGGGCGCTGGCCTGGGGCAGCACAGATACAGTGACTGTCAGAACGTGAGATGGGGATGCAAAAGGCTCCTAGGGTATGGGAGCTGCAGACCCAGCACTTCTCTGTCCTGAAGGAGACAAGGGCAGCAGGGATCAGGGAGGCTGGTGCATCCCTTCTCCCCAGGGATGGGCCCCTAAGCTTTTAATGCCAAAGGAATGGGTACGTAATGTGGAATGCTGGTGCCGGCCATCTGGCATCCGTGACCTCCCCCGGACCAGGCCGGCTCTCAGATGGCAGTGCTCTCCTGTCTGGCCTTGGCTGCAGCGGGGAGACACCAGTGGCGCCGAAGCCCCAGTGTGTGTGCCGTGGAGGTGAGCACATGCCCGTGACCTGACCTGCTGGGGAGGTGGATGAGCCTTCTCCCTCGCTGCTGAATCACGAGTTCCAGTTTGTGCTGATATGAAATTAAAGAGGCACCGCGGGCTGGGATCCCGAAGGAGAGGTGTGCATGAGCCTTGCTCACCTGCCGCAGCTCTGGGCGGTTCCACAGGGAGTGTTTATGGTGAGCATGTCAGCCTCGTGTCCATCATGTTGCATAATCGGCTTCCTCGTATGGACTGGGACTCGCCAACAGCCAAGAAGAGGCCAGGACGGAGAGGCAGGCAGATACAGAGGGGCAGGCGGGTGGCAGGGGGACTTCAGCCCCCCGGGGACTCGGGATTTGGCTGCCACGTGGCAGGAAGGGGAGGACCTGCTCCCCCGCCCTCCCCCTCCTCCGAGGGCCTCGCCAGGCACCTGAGTAACATGGCACTCCTTCCTCTGGCGCTGGAAAAATCTGGCAGGATACAAAAGGCAGGCAAGTGGCCAGATGCAACTCACTAATGGAAGAAGCTCCAGGCCACACCTGGACTGTGGACCTGGCCAGGCTGTCTGGACCATCCTCCCCAGGGTCCCAGCACACTTGGGGAAACAGGCACCACCAGGACCCCCATTGCCCAGTGGGCTGGGGGACGCGTTAGGGTGGCCAAAGAGGGAGGGCGGGGGTGTTACTCAGTCTGGTTCTAGGGGACAGATGCAGACCCCGTCTCTGTGGTTCTCCTGGGGCAGCTCAAGGGGGCCCTGGATTCCAGCATGTTCTTTTTACTACTTAGGGGCTGAGAAGCAGGGGCTCACAGGCTTGGCCACATCCACGCTCTGGGGTTTGGGCTCTGTGCAATGCCCACCCAGAGCAGGCCCCCGGCGTGTAGGTGAGGTGGCGGGGGGGACAGTGGTGTTTTAGACCCACAGCCAGAGGGGTGTGGGGGCAAGAGGACTTGCCCCTGTGCCGGCCGTGAAGGCCCAGAAGTGACTCCCATCGCTGCTCATGGGCGCCGGGTGGGGTGGCCTGGGTCCCACAGTTTCTGATGTGCTTCATCTCGCCATCCCCTTTGAAACCGCTCTGTTGATGAGCCAGGGGCGAATGGTCCCTTTGGGGGGCCTGGGAGGCGCAGACCCCCGCTGGGATCCCACTTGGGCACCTTAGAGTTTAGGGGCGGGCTTGATGGGCCGTGGGGCATAAACAGCAACGTTCAGAAGTGAAAAGAAACTTCGTTATTTCCTGGAAACAGTACAGGAGAGAACTTAATTTTTTCCCTAAGGTTCGTTTAGATTCCTGCACCAGTGCTTTTCCAGCCCCTGTAATCACTGTAAAATTACTTTTCATCTTACCCAGCTCTGGACTCTGGGGGTGGAAGGTGTGACTCCTCTGGCTTCCTCACCAGGAGGAGGGAGGGAAGGGAGTGGGTGCGGGCGAGAGAGCTGGTGAGGCTAAGCGTTCCCTGTGCCCGCACGTGGGAGAGGGGGTTTCACAGGTGGCGACCAGCCCTGGCCAGGTCCCACAGGGTCCTCTGGGGTGATGTCAGCCTGTGGCCTGGAGTTGGGGTGAGTGCAGGGTTGTCATGATGATCAGAGGAGGCTCTCTGCTCAGCGAATACCGCTCACATTCCGGCAGCGTTGCTCCCTTTCCTCCCCTCCCTGTTAAAATGCTTCATTCACCGCCTGTCGCAGCTGCACTGAAGACCCCAGAGGGTGTCTCACACATCGTGTCCACCCCAGTCATCCTTACCTGGGCAGTCTCACCCGTCAGACCAGCATCCCACCATCTACAAACTTCTCCTGGGCATCGGGCTACCCAGAGCCTGACAGAGGGATGCCGCCCTCCCCACCTGTACCTGCCGCTCTCGCCTGCATCCCTGCTGCAGCCCCCGGCTGGTCTCCCTGACCCTGTTTTTTTCTACTTCATTCAGTTCACTTTATGCATATTCCAGAGTAATCTTCCCAACGTCCACATCCCAGCCCTCCCCTTTCCGAGAACCACAGGCCAGAATTCCACCCGGCCCCTGGGCCGCCCCCTCCCCATCTTCCCCACAAGGAAACAAGATTTGATGTGTCAGAAACCAGCGCATTCCATCGGCCTCCACGAGCCTAACTCCGATCAATAATTGTTTCCAGGTTGCTCCTCTTGGCGTCCACAGCCCGGGTTCTCCACAAGGGTGCCTACACTTCAACTTCACAAAGCTCAGAGTCATGAGAGAGTCTTGTGGGGGCCTTTGTTAGCTCAGCTGCCAACGGCACGGGCTCGCTGAAGCTCTGGGTGGGAGGGTCAGCAGGCTGCTGACCGCCGGCCCCCAGGCCCACCGGGGTCCTCGTACATCCTGCGTGGGACTGGGCGCGAGTCAGGGCAGGGAGCCCAGGACAAGCTCATGCCACCTTTCTCCCCAGCGGTCAGCTGAGGTCCCGGGGCCTACAACCCACAGAGAGCTCGAGGCTCCAGGCCTTGGTGATCATACGCACCCAGGCCTGGGTTTCGACCACGGTCTGTGGCCTGGGCCTGTCTCAGCTTCTAAAGAGCTTGTGTGGACCTTGCCTCCCGTTCACCCGCGCCTGGAGTTCGCATGGCCTGGTTCCGAGGCCCCAGGCGGGGGCCTCTGACCCGGTGGGCACTGGGGGAGCCGCCAGGACGGGAAGTCTCCCCACTGCCGCGGGCCCCTCGGCACACAGGCTGGAATAAAACGCCGCCTCTTGTGGGATGTGAGGCTCCCCGATGTCTGCGGGGCCGTGCTCCCCCTTTTCTTCACTCTGGGGTCTCTGTCAGGCCCTGCGTGGGCAGGAGGCCCCCAGCGGGTTAGAGGTGGGGGACCCCCAGTTGGCCACCCTCTTTTTTACGAAAGGCCTTGAGGCTGGGGGTCCACACTCGTGACAAAAAGCCACAGGTGGGCAGAAGGCTCCGGATTTGGAGCTGGGGAGGGAGGTGCTCCGTGCTCTCAGATGCTCCAGAGGCGTCCGACAGGCTGTTCTTGTTCTGCGGCTTCTCCTTTTTCCTGATAACTTAGCAGAAGTGCCCGTGAGTCATGCCCTCGCTGGACTAGACTGGGGCATGTACATCTACCCCCGCCTGGGGGCAGGACGGGAGGGCTGGTGCTCCGGGTGCTCATGTCCATCCCCGAGGGGTCCCAGGACACCAGAGACTCCCCCACACATATTCCAGGTCCCGGAGGCCCCTCCTGTTCCCTGTGCATCTCCCTGTCTCCTCGAGGGCCCCCGCGTCACTGCAGCCCCTGGGCAGGTGACAACTCAGCCCGTTTCGGGGGCTTCGAGGGCAGCTGGCCAGGTGTGCTGACAGTTGTAGGTTCATCCAGGCCCAGTGAGTGCCAATCCTGGGGACTTTGCGGGGCCTTCAGAACATGAAAAGGCAGAGGGCAACTTGTCCTAGTGAGAGTTCACGCCTAACATTTCTGTTGTTAGGGAATTTGGGCCCAACCCTAGAAACTAGAAATAGGTGAGGAAACGTGCAACATCAGAGCCAAATAATAAACTTGTGTCTCCCCAAATCCACCGCTGAGTTACGAGTGCCACAGTCCTGGGGAGTCCCCAGAGCCTCGAGGTTTCTGTCTCCCCCCAGCCCTTCTGGAGGCCTTACGCCAGTCTGAGGCAGTAGGTGAAGGTGGGGTGAGAGCTGTACCGGGGGGCAGAGGTCCACCAAGAAGGACTGGTTTGTCTGGAGTAATCAGCCCCCACCCCCACCCAGGTCTGGGGAGTCTCAGAGGGGATCCTGTGAACTGGGCTTGCTGTGAAAGGTGTCTGGAGGTGTTTGGAGGTGACCACCTGGCCCTGTTGGTCAGACGAGGACCCCACAGCTGAAGCAGGTGGACGTGCCCCTCATGCCCACCAGTGCCTTTAGCAGGGTCACCTGGTCCTTCTGGGCAGTGCCTTGACCCCTGTGGAATCCTGGTGGCAGATGGGGCCGTGGGGGCAGGCAGTGTGAGTGGGAGGCCCTGGCATTTGGGGGCCTGGCCACAGAGGCTGAGTGAGGCTCTCGGACAGGCTGGTGTCAGGGACGTGGCCTCAGATCAGCTCGGGTTGGTTTTGGCGCCGAAGAGCCATTTACCCATGAGCCCAGGGGCTGTTTGCCCGGCACGACTACAGTAATGAGCTAAGTGTGATCGAACCCAAAACCGCACTTTCCCTCCGTTTTCATGCCATTGCAGGTGGCCCAGGTGAGCCTGGGGCCCCTGGAGACGTTTCCCCATCTGTGCAGCCGAGGTCGAGGCCCCGCCTGCTCTTGGCACCCTGGTTTCAGAGGTGCGGGGCCTGGACAGGTGCTCCCGACGTCAGAGGACTTATGTCGTGTGGTCTACATGCCGTGGGCGGGAGGGTCCCATGTTCATGCACTGGCCCCGCCTGACCCTCTTCTCTCCCCACAGCCCCGTGCCGCCCTTGCAGCCACACTGAGGTGCTCCTGGCTGTCTGTACCAGTGACTTTGGTGAGTGTGCTGGCGGTTCCCGCCACGTGGGGGAACTAAACCCTCTGGGGGGAGGAGACTCTGCTGAAGATCCTGGGCTTGGCCCCTCTTCCATCACTGATTGCAGTCACAGGAAAAGGCCTTCCTTTCTGCTCCTTAGAGTGACCCCAGCCCGAGAAGGGACCTGTGTGCAGGGCAGGGAGAGAGCTGGGAATTCCTATTTAAGGTGGGAATTCCTATTCGAGGTGATACTGAGCATTTTCCTACTTGGCGTGTGAGTCTAAGTCCTGGCTCTAGCCTCTCCTCAGTGCCCTGCCTGCCTCCAGGTCCCCTGTAGGCACCACAGCAGGCGTTGGAGGCCCTGGTAGGGCCAGGGTCGGGATCAGGGACTCAGCCGCCTGCTTGTGACGTTGGCACAAACGCTCTCGAGTTAAGGGTGGCAGCATTCAGGGCGAGTTCGATGGAGCCGGCCCAGCGGGACCTGGCTCTGAGCGCCCCCAGGCTCCCAGGGCAGTTGGGTGGTGGAAGTACAAGCCTTTCTCCTCGCTGGCCCTGCACAGAGGGGATCTGGGGCCGGGCGGTGTCCCCGAACTTGTGCCTGCTCTGCCCTTCTCCACCCTTCTCCCTCCCATCACCTTCCTCCCCTGTAAGCTTCACCGTTTCTGTCTGATCTTGATACGGAACCGCGGCAGATCTTGAGTATTAACTGCAGTGACTTTTCTTGTTTTAACTTGAAAACTTGGTGCACGACGTGATTCATATCTTCTATTTTTCTCCACTTCTGTGGCTGGCCCTTGGTAGAAAAGCATCTCTGCCCAAGACGGTGTGAGTGGCGGGGACGACCCCTAGGCAACCTCTTGTGTGTGGATTGTGGTTTTTAGTGAAAATTTCTGGAAGGCAGAGTTCAGGGTCAGCTCCCGGTTCTGCTGCTGGGGGTGGGAGGTTGGTGCGTGCTGTCTGCTTGGCGAGCACCCCGCTGACCGCTGACCCTCCCCCCGTCTCCTTCCTCTGCAGTCGTCCGAGGCTCCATCCAGGATGTCACCCATGAGCCGGCGCAGCAAGAGTCAGCCATCCACCTGCACGTGAGCCGGCTCTACCGGCAGAAGAGCAGGGTCTTCCGGCCGGCCTCAGAGGGCGAGGGTGGCGGCTGGCGGGGGCGCGTCTCCACGCTGCTGGAGTGCGGCGTCCGGCCTGGGCGTGGTGAGTTTCTCTTCACCGGCCACATGCACTTTGGGGAGGCCTGGCTCGGCTGCGCCCCGCGCTTCAAGGATTTCCAAAGGATGTACAGGGACGCTGAGGAGAGGGGGCTGAACCCCTGCGAGATAGGCACAGAGTGACCGCTGGGTGACCGCTGCCGCAGCGATGGATACGCACACTGGGGTGGGTGCCTGGCGCTCCAGCTGGGGAGGTACACGCTGGTTCTGGCCAAGGACTCCCTGATGGATTGACTGGAGATGCTGTAACATGCCAACTAAGTTATTATATTTTTTTTAAAAAAGAAATGTTCATAGGAAGCAAACTCCTGTGTCGTAAAATGCCTTCGTGTGCCGTTGCGTACTGTTTTCTGAGCATCTGCAGTCACTGCATTTGGCTGGTGTGTTGGGTGAAGTGTGAGGGCCGTGGCCCACAGCCGATACCCGACACCAGGCTTGGGTACCACTCAGAGTTGTTTCTTATGATGGAAATTTATGGGGCCAAATACCTATGGTTTTTTCATTTTGTTTTTGCTTTTTAAAGAATGAACTTTGCCAGCCATGGTCATTTGGGGGCTGCAGGCTGTTTCCATTCCAGGGAATAAAGACCAGCCTCTGACGGATCAATGGCGCGTCTGTCTTCGGCCCTGGTCAGTGGTGTGTGGCACTTACCTAGGGGCCCACGTCAGGGCTTCTCCAAGGGAGCCCCACGGCCCTGGCGTTAGGGACCTTTCACACTGGGCCAAACTATAAGTGAGGCTGTTACCCCCACGCTCGGCCTCTACCAGAGGTACCCCCCACGTTCCTGGTGGACCACCCCCATCCCCTTCAGCATCTGCCCTCCTCCTTCCTGTTAACCTAGATCTTGCCCTTCGACCTCAGCTTCCCCCAAATGCCCGAACCCAGGGCAGGTGTCTAGATACCCAGGGCCTGATCTGGGCCCCATATCCTCAAGGATGAGTCAGTGTCCTGCAGCTGCCGGAACAAATGACCACAACCCAGGAGCTTAAACAACAGACCCTTATTCTCTCATGGTTCTGGAGACCAGAAGTCCAAAATCAAGGGCCACGCTCCCTCCAAAAGCTCCAGGTGGAGACCCTTCCTTGTCTCTTCCAGGTTCTGGTGTTGCCAACAGTCCTTGGTCCTCGGCCTGTGGACACATCACAGTCTCTGCCGTCCTTTGGCTTTCTTCTCTCTGAGTGTCTGTCCACATTTCCCTCCTCTCTCTCACATCCACCAATCACTGGATCGAGGCCCACCGTGATCCAGTAAGACCTCATCTTAATCACGCCTGCAAAGACCCCGTTTCCAAATAAGTTCACATTCACAGGTCCTGGATAGATAGGAATTTTGGGAGTCACTGTTCATCCCAGTACAGGTGTTGCTGGGGTGTCATGTAATCAGACCTGAGCCTGCGATTCCTCCCAGGCAGCTGCTGAGATGAACGGACCTGGGAGAGGCTGACACCGGTCAGTGAACACCAAGCCAACTGCACCGAAAAGTCAGGCACACCATGGGGAGGGGCTGTATGCTGGCTCAGGTGTGCCCTGGCTCAGGTGTGAGCTGACATAGATGTGCCCTGTCTCAGGCATGTACCAGCTGAGGTGTGCACCAACTCTGTCATGCCCTGCCTCAGGTGTGCGCTGGCTCAGGTCTGTGGGCTCCTGCAGGTCACAACAAGAAGCAGGTGCTCAATACCTGCACAAGAAGAAGCAGGGTGGTGACCTGAAGCAACAGGGTTGGTGACAGGCACAGGTCCTACTGTGGCTAATGACTGTGATGCTTTATGCCAAAAGGATGCCTGTGACAGCAGCAGACGTGCCCGGCCCACGGTCGGGGAGGAGCTGACCCGCTCCTGGGTTTGTGCTTTGGGTTTCCTGGGCTGGTTGGGCACGCGGGTGCTGCAGAACCAGACTGTTGGGTTTCGGGGCTGGTGTCCCTCCTCATGTCGGTACAGGGACGCGGGGGTTTGCCCCAGGAGGATCCGGGACCTTGACCCCACGTGCTGATGTCCGGTGGACAGCAGCGTTCCCTCCACGTGAGGCCGAAGCCTTGTAGGAACACTGGGGGTGGCGGTCTCTTGGTGAGAGTCTGGAGGAAGAGCAGGGCCTGTCGGACATGGTGAGGAGAGGTGGCGCTGAGAGTCCGGCCCTGCAGGTGGGGGCCTGGTGCCGGCACGCGGAGCTCCCTCTCCTTGGCCGAGCAGAACTCCGGCAGCAGCCCAGGGCCACTGGGTGTTGGGGAGGAGCTGGAGAGGTCACCATTTCTGAGGGGGCACAGAGCCCCTACCTCCCTCCGACCATGCCTTCCTGCTGCCTAGAGCCCCCTTTGGGGTCTGAGGCCCCTACATGCCCCCGCCCACTCTCTGACACACCGTGGAGCCCTGAGGGGCCACGCCAGGCGCTCGGAGGGTCTCCGGAGGCTCCTTCGGGCTGACTGGCAGCTCTGCCGTGCGGTCTCGGCCCAGTGCCTCTGTCTTGGCTCCGGGCAGCCCCGGCCACTCTGGGGATGGAGCTGCCAGCCCTCCTCTGTGGCTCCATCCAGAGGTCGAAGGGCAGGCGCGTAGGAGCCTTGAGTCCCGGCCAGTGTGCCCGTGTCCCACCTTCTTCCTGCTAAGCTGTGCCCCACACCCGCACCCTCTGTGCCCACTCCCTCCCATCCTGAGCAACCTGCATAGGTTGGCCAAGGCCCTGGAACCGCCCAGAAACACCTCCTCCTGGCAAGCCCTAAGGGGTGTCCTTATTCTCTCGGCGTCTGCAGCATTGGACATGCTCGTTCAGGCCCGTCCAACGACATCAAGATCAGGAAACACTTTCTGAGCCATTCGGCTGTCATGGCATCTGTGGGCAGCTCTTCTGCTTCCTGACGACTGCCCGGTGCCGAGGGTGCTTTCTTCTCCTCTCTATCCCGTGCTGTCCCAGAGACATACGTGGGACCCCGGCCCTGGCCCCCTCCTCCTGCTCGTCTGGGCTCCCTGAGGGCTCAGGCCCCTGCACCCCCATGCAAGGGGGCCACTCACCTCTCCCCCGACCCGACTGCCTGGGGAGTCAGGCTGACCCTGCCGCCTCCAGCTGGGGGCTGCTCATCGTGCCGCAGACCTCATTTCCAGCACCACGGTAACTGTCCGGAGGAGCTGGGGTAGGATGGACCACAGGTGTAGGGGCCATGTGCCACCAGGGGCTGGCCAGGACCCACACCGGCTCGTGTGACCCGCTGGGACCCAGGGGAACCTCAAGACTGCTGCATGTAGGTGTCCCTGTCCCAGCCTCTGGTGGCCAGGTGGCCCCAGGCGAGGGCCCTGGTGGATGTCCCAGGCCAGACTGGCTGGCCTGACATGCGCCCCGTCTCTGTGAGCCTCCTGTTTGCTGGGCAAGAAAGGGGCCTTGAGTCAGATGTACCTGCAGGGCTTTCCCTCCAGCTCCAGCACCAGGACCCTGCCCCGGGGGTAGCTGGGCGACTGTCAGTATGTAAACACACGGATGCTGAATCACTGAGGTGGCAACTAGTCCAGAGGGAAAAGAAGGGCAGAGACGGGTCTGGGGTGCAGAATCTGGGCAGGTGGGGGTGGCTGAACTGCAGTTTTAACCATGGTGTTCGAGGTGGGGTTTGAGCCAGCCCTTGAGGAAGTCAGGAGCTGGTATGTGGGAGGAGAAAACAGGCTGTGCAAAGGCCCTGGGGTGGAGGGGTGGGGGGACCGGGACAGGGATGGTGCACCAAGTGACCTTTCCCCTTGCTTTCTGCCTCCTGTCAGCACTGAGAAAACAGCTCAAGTGTTGGGAGGAAAAATTGGCATTCAACTCCCTGACGTCTGGGCCATGTTTCCACGTATCTGGTCCATATCCTGTCTGTCATCTTCACCCACTGTGGACGGCAGACAAATGGCTCCCAAAGATGTCCTCATCCGAATCCCTGGAGCCTGTGAATATGTTACCTACAAGGCGAAGGGGAGTTAAAGCCACAGATGGAACTAAGATTGCTAATGAGATGGGGACATTATTCTGGTGGGCCTAATGTCATCACAGGGGTCCTTAAAAGAACCCTTGTAAGGAAGACGAGGCAGAAGAGAGAGAACCAGAGAGATGCGATGTGGGGACTCGACAGTCGGTGCTGGCCGTGGAGGTAGAGGAAGGGCCTCCAGAGGGAACCAGCCCCGCCGACACTCGAGAACCAGGCGATGATAAACTTGTGTTGTTTTTGAGCCACAGTAAGTTTGTGGGAATTTGTTACAACATCTACAGGAGACAAACCACCCAGGTGCCTTCTTACCTGGGGTCAAGGGGACTTGGTAGGGCGCCTGGGCAGCCTGGGTGCTTGTGAATTCCCCCTAAAGTTGTGTGTAGAATGCTGTGTTATGCGTCTACCTGCAGTTCATAACTTTCATCTGAATCTCAGAGTTAAGTGATTCTGCACAGGTGGAGACCACAGGGCAGTTGTGGTTTTTCTCACTGGTATGAGGGATCATGCTCTCTCCCCACCCCCACCCCCTCTGTCTCTCTGTCTGTCCCTCCCTCTGTCTCTGTCTCTGTCTCTCTGCTTGCCACCCCGTCTCAGGTGTTTTCCCTCTTCTCTCTGCCACCTGACTCTACACTGTAACCTGCTGCCTTTGAGCTCGCTGCCAGGAGAGTCCGGTGTGGTTCCAGCGCTGCCGGGACGCACCGCCCACACCTGGGCTCACGTGTCCTGAGTCACCCTGACATCGAGGCTGGGGTCCTCTGGCGTTCACCAATCGGGATGGGCCCCCCTGGCCCCAGGGACCTCCTACAAGGCCTGCCTGTGGCCCCCTGTCTGCCCAGCACCCTGGGACCCTCTTCCTTGTGGGTGGCCCCTCGTGGGTCCTGCCCGTGCTGAAGTGCTGGGCCTTTTCCCCGTTGCTCTCTCCTGTCTGCCGGACACACCCCAGGTCTGTGGACCCCCCACCTTCCCCAGCTTCTCTTCTTTTGTGGCTGGAATTCGGTACCTCACCTGTCACCCCCAAGATGCTCCACCTGCCCTGTGTTTGGGCTCTACTCACCTGCACAGCTGAGACAGACGTGGCATGACAGGGTGGGCTCAGAAGGGCTGGGACTGCCACACTGGGGCAGTCGCAGGTGCAGCTGTGGTGGGAGCCGGGCCTGGACTCACCGGGTCCTCGCTGGCCCACGGGGGTCCTGTCGTGGCCTCAACTGGCTTTGCCCCTGGGGTGGCCCCTCACCGACATGGGGACTCCGGAGCTTGGGGTCAGTAATGCCCTGAAAGCTCTAGTAGGAACCTACGGTAGGGAGCCCGGCCTGGGGCTTTCCCCACCAAACACTGCATCCTGCCCCCGAAATGGATGCACAGCCTTTTCTCACTCTCCAAGGTGACCCCCCAATGTGCCGCAAGTGCTGCAGGGTGGGAAGGCACCTCCCGGCAGCCCCTCGGTCCTTTGCCCTCCCCACAGCATTACGGGAAGAAGGGCAGGGTGGGAAGGCACCTCCCTGCCCTGAAAGGGCCCCCTTGCTCCTCTGTCCAGCATGCTCGCAACCCAGGAGGCTGGGGGAGGACTCTCACTGCAGGGTCTGCCCCCAGCTCCCGGAGGCCGAGGCAGCCTGCACCCTGGCCCCCATGGCCCTCAGTGCTTTTGAGCATGACGTGGGTATGTCAGCGCTGGACCCCCGGTTGGGACCACCGGTTCAGACCAGACAAGACCTCGATGGATGAAGGGCAGTGTGTGGAGGCGGGCGGTCCTGGGGGCGTCGGGGTGTGGAGTCCGTAGCCAACACGTGTGGGCTTGGGCTCCCGTGTCCTTCTGTGGGAGCCTTGCCGTGGAGAGTGGAGACCGTCCTGCATGTTAAAGCCATCTCCTTTGCCACCCGGGGCCTGGTGGCCGTGGACCATGGTGTGGGTGAGGGTCTCCCTGCCGGGTGGGCACACAGCCCTGACACCCCGCTTGTGGGCCCCCATGGCAGGCTTCCATCCCAGGGCATGTCGGCACCCCGAGAAGAGAATAGATTTACACCAGCGACACATGGCCCCTTGTCTTTTTAGGAAGGAAGTCAGAGGACATCAGGCTGGGCCGAGGTTTGCTTTATTTCCCGCTGGCCTTTCCCGCTCACTGAAGCCAGGCGTTGAAACATCCAGCCCCGCTCCCCATTGTAAATACATGAGCAACTTTCTAATTGTTACGAGGGGGTGGGCAGCTCTATCTCCAAACAGCTGGGAAAAGTCCAGTCCGATTGTCAGAAGGACACACGCAGCTGGTGTGGTCAGTGCCCAGAGCCACTCATGCTGCGGACTCCAGGGAGGGAGTGGGAAGCAGAGACAGAGAGACGTGCCACACACACACACGCACACGTGCTCACACACGTGCCCTCGCACTGACCCTGACCCTGGGCCTTGACCTGGACAGATCAGGGGGAGGCTCCAGGCCTGAGTCTCTGCCGGGTGGTGCTGTGCTTGGTCCCGTGCTCACACTCTGGGAAGGGAACTGCAAGAAGATTGCAGCCTGGGGGTCTGTGCGTGCGGTTGCATGTGTGTCTACACGTGTGTCTGTGCGTCTCTCTGTGGTGTGCATGTGTTCAAGGCTGAGGAATGCTGGGGAGGGAGGGAGGGAGTGCTGGCTACCCACCCGTTGTCCCTGTGACCTCAGTCCCACTGGGCCACGTCCAGGGTCCCCAGGAGTTTTGTGTCCTCATCCACAAATGGAGATGGTTGCATAAGCCCCTCCACCCCCCCACCCCTCGCCCCTGGCCCTTCCTGTCTCTGCCACTTGGGTTCTGGAAGGAAAGCTGGCTGCAGGGAGGGCCTGGCCCTGTGTGGCCGAGTGTCCAGCTGGTGCTGCAGGGCCAGGTTCCCAGACCCGCTCCTGGGGCTGCACCCGCCTGAGGAGGACAAGGGCTGAGTCCGGCCCTGTTGAGGGGCCCAGGGAGAAGGCCAGTGCGTCCCACGGGTGGGGGCGGGGAGCCCCTCATTAGAGCTGCAGCTGACACAGAGGCGTCCATCTCACTAATTGATTAAACTGTTTAATTCAGGCCCGTGGTGGGAACTGGCCCGGCCAGGCTGTCAGCTTTCCCTTCTGCACAGTAAGATTTGGGGCAGCTCTCCGCATAAGCAGTGGTTCTGGGCGTCATGTGACAGGGAATCAGCGGGATCGGTCATGCAGGTCTGGGTGCTGTCCCCTCCCCCAGGGCCGCCCTTCTGTGAGGCTGCTTTGTGTGGTCATAACTGGTGGGGCCCCAGAAGTGTGAGCTGACACTCATTCCGCCAAGTGCTGAGTAGGGCCTACTGTGTGCAGACACAATCCAGGGGCCCTGCCTGCTTGGAGATTCCACCCCAGATGGCAGGTGGTTAAGTGCTGTGACAACCAGTAAATGGGAGGGGGGAGGGTCTGTGGGGCTGGCTGCTGGGGCAGAGGCCAAGGGAAGCAGCCCTGAGGGGTCCTGGAGGGTCCTCCGGGGCAGGGACACGCAGCCAAAGCCCTGGGCACCTCGAACATCTACCTCCTCCACCTCTCCTCCCCCAGACCCATCAGGAGATGCAGCGTGCAGGTCTGGTCTCCCAGGGAGGCTTGGAGCCCTGGGAGGAGGGCAGGGCCTCGGTTCCCAGTGCCGCGCATGGGGCCTGGCACACAGGGGGTCCTGTCCCTCCTGAGGAGCCTGCTGGCCCGTGGCCAGCGCTGCTGGAGCTGCACCTGGCCCGGGGTGCAGCCTGTCCTTCCACAGTCAGTCACAGGTGAACGTCCACCCAAGGGCAGATTGGGCTCCGGGGTTGGGGACAGACGCAGAGCCACACAGGGGACGCACCCCCAGCAGCGGCACGTGGGGTGGAGGCCTCGGGAACACGAGGAATCCGGTGTCAACACTGGCCATTGTGTGCTGCCCCCAGGCGGGTGGCGATTTACGAAAAGCAGCATGATTCGGGGCGTATCCGTGCAGGGAGGTCACGGCTGCTGAGGGCTTTGGAATTTCGTTTTCACAAGAATTTTGCTTACCAAGCCGCATACTTTCCTAGTCATCAATTTGATTGGGGTAAGAAGAAAAAAGTGCTTAAAAAAAAAAAAAAAAAGCCCTGTGGGTTCTGTGTGAGGGTTTGGGAGGGAGGGGAAGGCAGAAAACTAAGATCTCTGTGCCAGAAAGGCAGGGGGACGTCTGTGTGTGTCTGTGTGTGTGCGTGGTGTCGTCCCCACACCTGAACCCACAGGGGCCTCCAGGTTCCCAGCCAGACCCCTGCAGTGTCAGGGTTGGGGACCCCACGGCCCCTCTGCAGCTCCCCTGCCTGAGTCCTCGGTGGTCCTGTGGACCAGGGCTGGGGGGCGGTGCAGAAGAGCTTTCTCATGGCCCCCATGCCACCACCCTACCCTGGCGAGGAGCACAGGGGCCTCCACCCCTCTTTCCCTTTTAGCTCTAATGAGCTGGACCAAGGGTCCAAAAGGAGCCCTACCAGAAGAAGAGGAAAATGAAGAAAATACAGATGGCATAAAAATAGTCCAGGGCACATTCTTGATCGTAGATAACTGGTGTCAGGCAGGCCCACCCACCTCTCTCCAACCATATCTTTTCCATTTCCACCTGGGCCTCTGCCTGGTCCACCTCAGCGTAACTTGGACGCAGACAGAAGCAGACATAGTCCCAGGCCAGGTGTCCTTGATGTGACCATGCCATCCATAACAAAAACAGTGGGACTTCTGCCGCTGCTCCCTCCCCGGCGCCAGCCCTGCCACCAAACACCCACCTACACCAGCATTTGACACCGAATCAAAGCAAAAAGTCAGGACACACGCTGACCACACATGTGCAAGTCGTTACCATCCCAGGGTTATGAGCTTATAAATCCCACTCAGCAAGAGGAGAGCTCCTGAGGCTGAAGGAAGGTCAGCCAAGCCCACGCGGCTTCTCCACCCCAAGTCCCCAGGTGGAAGCACTTTCCTTCCAGGGCCCCAGCTCCCGCGAGAGGCCTTTCTGCCTCTACCATGTAGAAGAGGCTGAACCCGGGCTGGCCTGCGTTTCCTGATGAGATAGCGAGCACGTTCCGGTGAGATGTGAGTGAGCCAGTCCAGCCGTCAGACTGACTGCTTCTTGTCCTATGTGAACTTGCCTGGCCTTTTGGGGGAGGTTGTGGGTGGAGAGCTGGGGATGTAAACCCCACCGTCTTGTTTTTCTTGGCAGCCGGGTGCTGGCAGCTACCCTCCACCCTCCAGAGGGGCCTCCACATGCGCTGGCTGCAGATACCGGGGCGTATCGCTGGTCCAGGTGGGGCAGACCCTGAAGGTCCAGTCGTGGGGGGATCATAGGAGATGGGGACATGCCCCAGATGCCCCAGGCCTGCTGGTCAGAGAGAAGTGCAGCCTCGTCCATGTCCCTCGTCTGAGTGGTGACACCTGAGCCCAGCACGAGGCACTTTGGGGACCTGGCAAACTGTCATGCATGGGGAGGGGGCGGGGCCCACGCCGGGGAAATGTTGGCCAAAATGCAAGGACTGAAGGATGACCCTTAGCCCAGAAAGTCTGCAGCTCAGGGAGCCAGGAAGAGGCTCAGTGGCCACAACCTCTCTCCCCGCATCCTTGCTGCTCCCAGGGTCCTCTGCCTTCTCCCACTCCATCTCATGGACTCACAAGTGTAGTTATTAGTGGGCTTGGGGTTGGAGCCCCCTCTCTCTGCCCACCCCACCTGGACAGCAGTCCAGCTCCCTGGCCCATCCCGGGACAATGAGGCTGCCTGGCCTGAGAAGCGAGTATGGACAGACGGAAACAGGTGGAACTGAGTTCATGGTTACTCCTTACCTTCCCTCCCGGCTCTGGGACACGTGGGCATCTCCTCTCAGGAACGCCTTTCCTGGCAAATGGAATTGGCTCAGGTGGACAAAGGGGAGGCAGTGTGCAAACTGCCTCTGTCCTGGCTCGCTGGGCCCCTTCCCTGGGATCACTTCCAGGTCCTCAAAAACTGAAGATGCGTATGTACTAGCAGTTCAGCTCATAGCAGGTTGCGTCTCTGAGTGGTCAGCTCTGGCTCATGGATTCGGCCGTGAGATGAGGCCAAGCATGACACACCCGTGAGGATGCCCCCCAGGCCCCCCATCCACACTCCTGCCCAAGACCCTTGCTCCCTGGCTCCAGGAACAGAGGATGACCTGAACCTGACAATGAGAGTCTCTCACCAGGATTCAAACCCAGCTTTGTTGAGTGCCGTGCGGTGGACAGCAACTCTGCCTGCAGCGGGCCAGACCGGTCTCCTGTGGAGACCACAGGACGCCCACGTCAGGCCCTGTCTCCATTTGCTCTTGGCGATTTTTGGGATGACAGACGTTGGAGTGCTTTTAAGATCTGGATTTTAAGGGCCTTGTGAAGAAAGTGAACATCAGAGCAATTGAGACAGACTTCCTGGGTCCTTTGGGGAGACACTTGCTGGACGAGGGCCGCTGTGGGTGGTCCTGGCTGTCGTGACCCTGGCCTCACCAGGCCGGAACTGTTGGTCCAGGACACGGGTGGAAGCAGGAGGGAATTTGGTCATTGGGCTGAGCGAATCAGCAACTCCAGGGGGTCTGGGGGCAGCGGAGGAAGATGAAGATGGCTGTGTGGGGTGGATGCGGGGAACAGGGGAGCCTGTGCAAAACGCGTCTCTGGAGAACCTGGAGTAGACTCGGGGGCCGTTTTGTTGAACCGAATCCCTTCACCGCAGTTTTGTGGAGCGTGAACGGAAGCCCAGGCTCCCCACTCGTCAGGACGGAGAGGGTCAGGGAGGGGAGGTCACGGTGGGCTGGGGAACGGGTGTGGACGGCTGCTGAGGCTGCCGAGGCAGAGGAGATCTAAGGAGATGGGTCGGACACTGCACACTCCATGTCCCTGGGCTGGTCAGCCTGGTATAGTTCAGGGGTCCATGGGGGGCAGACAGTGGGCCCCCACCTCCTATCCCCCAGCACGGTGCCTGGGAGCTCCAGGCAGCTCAGAGCCCGAAGGCAGCAACCCTAGACTCCAGAACAACTCTGAGAGGCCAAGGTCACCCCAGAAACTGTGCACAGGGCATGATGAAGGGGCCACCTCTGCGATTCTGCCAGACCTAGGATCAAAGCCAAGGGTGCCCTGAGTCCTCTGGCTGGGGACCCCAGAACCTCACTGGGTGTGTGGCCACCCGGGGGCTCTGGGGACACAGTGGGAGCACAAGGAGGTGGGAGACCGCCTGCTGGGAGCAGGGGGTCCTCTGTTTCCATCTCCCCTCACAGGGGGCACATGGGCTGGTGTGAGGCTGCTTGGGACACAGACCTGCTCCTCAGACAGTCCCTCTCCCCACTCCTTCTACCCAGCCAGAGGGCTCCTTCCCAGTTCTCTTCCTGGGGCTCCTCTCGGGTGCAGGGTCCAGGAGACTCAAGTGCCGTGACCAGTGATGGATGTCCATGCCACAAAGGAGGGGAGGCGTGGGAATGGACGAACTTTCTCACAGGCTCAGTTTCCCTCTTTTGCCATCACCTGTTGCCCCTTCCAGAGGGCCCTGTGGAAAATGAGGACCGTCCAGGTGGGCTCAGCTGTGTGGGAGAAGCCCCCAGACGGAGGGTGAGAGGTGGACGGGGGCACGTCAGGCACTAAGATGGAAGGCAGGTGGCAGGCAGCCCGGGCAGAGGTGGGGGCGGCTCAAGCATGGGGGTGGGCCTGCGTCAGGTTGACCAGAGCAGAGAAGATGTGCTAAGGAGAGGGACGGTGCTGAGGATTTAAAAATAGGGCTTTGTAATCTCAAACAACACATGAAAAACATGCTATGAAAGAAAAATGGAAAAGTCAGAAAAGTCAAAATAAGAAGAAAGAGAAATGAGCCACCATCCAGTCACCCATCACACTGACGACGTTAAACTGCGCCCAGTTAAACGATGGCTCCGGGCACCCTAGTCCCCGTGGCCCACGTGCTTCCCGGTTAAGAGTTCTGAACAGGGGATTTAGTGAAAAGGCTGGGGTTTCGGAAGGAGGATAAGGCCAGTGTGGGAGCTGGTGGCAGATGTGGGCCTGGGCCGCATGTCTGGGAAGCAGGGGGGTCAGGAGGCTGTGAGGTTCCCGGTCGAGGTGGGCAGCACCCCCTCCCCCAACTGGACGGACCAGACCCATCAATCTCCCAAGCTTCATTTGCGCAGTGGAAACGCTGAGCACTGGGCGCACCTGCCTGATGAGATGTGCACTATCACCAACTTCATTTATGAGGATGTGGAGAAACCACAGCACAGAGAGGGTGAGCCACTAGTCCAAGGCCACACAGCTGAGGGAGCAACTCAGAATTCTCGTCCAGCATTTGGATCAAGTACACATAATGGGTGTGATGGATCCTGAGCGACTCTAACAACTGATGTCCATGTTGCCCTCAGTGAGTTTGAGGTGAGGGGCCTCCCCTCTCCCAGACTCCTCGGCAGCTCAGAGGAAGATGATCTCGGCCCACCAGGTCCCGGGGCTGGGCTGTTCCAGGTGGCTCCTGGGGTGATCTCTGACTGGGTGGGGGTTGTCCTGGCCTGTGGGTCCCCCCCCCGCCATGTGCTTGTCTGGTCAAGTTGTCCCTTCCAAGCTGGCCCACCAGCCTCTCAGCCCAGAGGTCCTGGTCCACCCTGCTGGAGCAGACTTAAGGGTGCTTTGATCCTCTGGCTTCATTTTACAGCGTCCCGGGCTGGCCGCTCACAGCAGAGCTCAGGGCCAGGAAGAAGGGTCCTCCCCAGTCCTGCTGACCGCCCTTGGACCTCAGACCTAGTGGGCTCTCTCTTCTGCAGAACAGGAAACAGGGCAGTCACCCCAGGACTCAGGACAATGACCACCAGGGGTCCAGGTCCTGCAGCAGGCAGGAAGTGTCAAGGCCGGGATCGGGGGACTCCTGACCGGCGGTGGTCTTGGGCAGCCCCCTCACCCCAGCGGCCGCCATGCCCGCCTGCAGCGTCCATCTGCCCCAAGCCGGGCCGGCGTGGCGGACTGCTCCGCACACATCTGGCCAAGCACAGCAGGCCGTGGCATGGTGGTGTCATGGCCCAGGAATGCAGGAAGGCAGTCTGGGGTTCTGGCACAGAGGCATGGCAATGCACCAAGAATGTGCCTTGTAGAAAGATAATTATGCGTTTGGGGAATATGCGTAATAAACCCGGTAGATGCCACCGATTCTGTTTATTTTACTGAGCCGAGGCGACGGCAAAGTGGTGCAGCTGGAAAAGCGTCTCTCTCTTCAGGAGATGAAAGATGCTGGCTGGTACCCAGCACTGCCTTGATGTGGGTCACTGTCCTCCAGGGGCTGTGTGTGGGCAGCCCAGGCCTGGGGGTGTGTGGGAAGGAGGTGGGCGTCACACGGGGCCCTGTCGCAGCCCCAGAGGAGGCAGGAGAGAGGCCGAGGGGTTGCAGGCGGCACTCAGCGTCAGGCTGATTTATGGCCGAGTGCGCGGGCAGTGGGCAGAGCGGCTGAATGACCCATTGTGTGGAGGCTGAAAGGCCAGCAGAGCGGGCTTAGTTGGGGAAAGATGTGCATTTTATAACTTCTATTCCATTGTGCAAATGCTGCTGCCCCTTTTAGAAAACTTGGAAATCACAGCAAAGATCAGGCAGAGAAAGAAACATTATCTCACCACCAGAGCTGACAACCGTCAGCCTTGTGGTGCATTTCTTTCAGAATTGCTTAAGCCATATGTCTGTGTGTGTGTTTATGCATACGTGTGTGTGTTCCCATGACAGGGGTCATGTATATATTTGAACATTTATTTCATTGTGGTAAAATACACACAACCTAAAATTTATCATTTTAACCATGTTTAAGTGTACGTTTCAGTGACATTAAGTACATTCACATTGCAGCACAGCCATCGCCACCATCCATCTCCAGAACTTTCTCATCTCCCCAAACTGAAACTCTGTCTCCATTAAACACCAACTCCCCTTCCCTCCCCCACCCTATTTTCTCTCTCTATGAATTCGTCTACTCTAGGGACCTCATGGGAGTGGAATCATACAGAATTTGTCTTTCACTGAGCTTCCTTCTCTGAGCTCAGTGCCCTCAAGTTTCATCCATGCTGTGGCCTGTGCCAAAATTTCCTTCCTAAGGCTGAATAATATATCATTGTCCACATTTTGTTTATCCATCGATGGACACTCTGGCTGTTTCTACATTTTGGCTACTGTGAATTATGCTATGAACATGGGTGTGCAAATACAGTATGTTTTGTTCAAAACCAAACACACATTTCCTCTCTTCCAAAATGTCCTCGTTTCCTGTTGCATCCCACAGACTCAGGAGCTGGCAGAGCTGATGCAGTTGGAACCCAAGTTGTCCTGGGTCCTTAGGGTTTCACCTTTGGAGGGTCAGGATCTCTCCAGCCTCGCTGTCCTGAGTCCGTTTCTTTGTTTCTTTTCCTGACAACAAGCTCGTGTGCCAGTCAACGCTCTCTCAGGGCAAATGGCTGGGATTGCAAACCCCACTCCTTGGTGGGAGACGCCACTTCTGTCCTCAGGCGCCACCGGACAGAGTGCAGGGTGCCAGGGTTCCCTTCTTCATCCAACATTTTCTCTGTTGTCTAAGAGAGAGAGGGGTGAAGGACAAGGACTCCATGTTCTTCCGGGACCCTCGGCGGAAAAGGGGTGCAGGATTCCCAAGCATGACTTGCAGGGAAGGGGCCTCAATGGGTCAGTCAGGGCTGGGGCTGCCCAGTCCCAGAGCCTGGCCAGTCCAGGACCTGGAGCCCGCAGCGTGTCTGGTCCCTGTGCCATTTTTGTTTCTCCAGTGTCTGGAGAAATCTATCCTCATGAAGAACTCGTGGGGCAGCGAGTTCTTCATGAGGATAGATTGTGTGTTGAGGGATTAATTTCCTTTTTTCTCCGTATTGAAAGGAGTGTGGTCAGGCAGAACGTTGAAATAGAAGTAGACAGAACAGTAGCAGAAGTTTCCCAAAGTCTAACCAACAGGAAAACTTCCAAGATGTGCTGCAAAGATGGACAGGAGAAGGTTTGCAGAAGGGCTTGGTGAGAGGCCCAAGGGGTCTGCACTGAGGGTGGGGCTTGGCGAGGGTGGGGTGCGGAATCCTGCGCGTCCCTGGGAGCCGCCAGAGCCAGAGGCGCCCTGGAGGAACCTGTGTGGACCCTCAGAGGGGGTCCTCTTCCCTCCCCCAGGCTTCAACCTCCTAGGAGATGCTGAACCCTGGCCCTGGCGTGGGTGCACGGGCTGGCGCAAACGTGCACGCAGGTGGGCGTGTGCGAATCTCCAGCAACGACTGATGCTGTGTCTCCAGATGTGGCTTGGCCTTCCCTGGGTCGGGGGATATGGGACACTTCCTTCAACACTTTTGAGAACAGATTTTCAGGGGCTTGTTTTTTAAAAATCACAAAATGACTATTGTTCTCCTCCTTTCAAAATAAGTGAGAAGTATCCATTGGTCATGGCCCAGGATCATCTATTGTAATCTTTGGTGTAGATCCTTTTCTCCACTTGTAAACACACATTGGTATGTTTTCAGGCTTTTCAAAATTAGGATCACATTATATGACTGTTTTCTGGCTTGATTTTTAAAATTTAATGTCTTGCAGACAGATTTCCATGACCATAAATGAAAGCTAACGGTTGCATCAGATTTTATTTTGCGAATACAATTGACAGGCACTTAGGGTTTAAATCTCCTTTTCCCCCTCCAGCGATAAGCAGCACCATGGTGACCGTCTTTGCTCCTCTCTCGTTCCGTCTTTCACACAAACTTACAGAAGCGTCAGCCCGGGGTGTAGAGAGGCAGCCTGGTGCCTGAGTGAGAGGGAACCGGGCCCCCCTCCTGGGCCCCAGCCGCTGGCTCACAGGGCAGGGAGCTCCTGGGGTCCTCCCGCTCCAGGCACCCTGGGGTAAAAGGCTGGCATTGGGAGCAGGGAGTTCATTGCTGTGGTAGATTCTACAGGACTCTTAGCTACATTTCTAAGATACCAAGCCCTTTCCTGGTGCAGAGAAGGATCTAGAGAGGGAGAGGAGGGGAGGTGTCCCCTCACAGTAGGCCTCCCAGTAGGCCAGGCCCTGGTCTCCCCAGCCCTGCTCTCTCCTGCAAAGTCTCCTCCCCTCCCTGAGCACAGCCTGTGTCTGAATGTGGACACCAGCCTATCCCCAAGCACCCCCAAGGAGGCTAGGATCAGAGAGCGTACGCACTAGCCAACCTGAGAGGCCATGCTGGCTGATCTTTGTGACCTCAGGGCTGAGGGCTGGGGTGGGAGTACAGTGTGCAGGGCCCCGGGAACGCGGGGGTGAGGACAGTGGTTGTAGCCAGGCTGAGGGCGTCACACTGGCCACCACCATCCGTGCAGACCCTGAGGCCTGCTCCACGTTGTGGGGACGTCCTCCCTGTCCTGACCACTCAGTCCTGCGCATCCTGGTCCCCAGACTTCTCAGGCCCCATCAGGCCCTTCTCGGAGGCCGATCCACCCACCGTTTCATGTCGGCTGCTCACTTTGAAACCCAAGAAGTCTGATGATAATATCACCAGGGACAGAGCCGGGTCTGCTGCTAATTACCATTTGACATTCTGGCTGAGTCCAGCGTGGGGGGACCATAAAAAGCTTATTCATCTGGCTCAGGACGACTTCAAATGCAGCTCCCCTCCGTGGGCAGCGCGTCCCCCCAAGAAGGCCGCCTGCTGGGTGTCCGAGGCTGGCTGGGAGGGAGAGGCTGGTTAGAGGGGAAACAGATGGAGATTCATTCTCTGTGAGAAGGAGCCGCCTGTGTCCCTGAGAGGGGGCTGGTCTGGCCCGGCATTCGCTGCTTTCAGACCCAGAAACCTCACAGGGCTTTCAGGGAGTGGGTGAAGGCCCCAGAGCTGAGGTGTGCGGTTCTCGCAAGGGGCTCCTGGGGCAGGTAGCCGGGAAGCGTGTGCAGGCCCGGTGTGCGTGGTCACCGCCAGGGCGGCAAGCACCTTTTCCAGCCCCCTCCTCCCATGCAGCTGGAGACAAACCAACAGGCGTGGGACACAGGAATCCCACTTAGAGACCACTGACTGGTCTAGAAGGGCCTCCAAAGTGGTTTTCTCTTGAAGGTGTTAGTGGGCATGGGTGTATTTTAGGAAACTTTTGCTCTGATGTTTTTCCTGCATAGACAAACTAAACGTACAATTTAAAAAAATAATTAATTTATTTATTTTTGGCTGCGTTGGGTCTTTGCAGCTGAGCACGGGCTTTCTCTAGTTTCGGTGAGCGGGGGCTACTCTTTGTTGCGGTGCGTGGGCTTCTCACTGCGGTGGCTTCTTTTGTTGCAGAGCACGGGCTCTAGGCGCGTGGGCTTCAGTAGTTGTGGCATGCGGGCTCTAGAGTGCAGGCTCAGTAGTTGTGGCCCACGGGCTTAGTTGCTCCACGGCATGTGGGATCTTCCCAGACCAGGGCTTAAACCCGTGTCCCCTGCATTGGCAGGCAGATTCTTAACCGCTGCACCACCAGGGAAGTCCCATAAATGTACAATTTTTGCCCTTTATTCACCCACAGGCCATGGGCAGAGCTGAGCAAGGACAGATTCTGGTCCTTTCTCCTGCCTAGTGCTGGTCCTTCCCATAACGTCAGTCCTGAGAACTGGACACCAGCTCTCCTTTCTCCAGATGGGTCACGTTCCTCTGGAATGGTCAGTGGCCACACAGGAAAACGATTAAACGTCCAATGCCCTGACGCTGATGGTCAGACACTCCCTGCCTGCCCGGCTCCCACAGGCCCCCTCTGGACACTCTTTAATTGGGACAGTCCACCGGCCTCTGGGCCGGAAGCTCAGGAAGGGCCAAGCGGGTGGGCCGTGCCCACACCCCAGGGTGAAACCGGCTGCTCCCATAAACAAAACATGGTGCTTCGCACAACACAACAGTGCTCAGCACTGAGAAGGAAGGATGCACCAGTACGCGCTACAGCACGAGGAACCTGGGAAACGTGCTGCTGACACCTGGCCACGTGTTGTATGATCCCGTTGATGCGAAGTGTCCAGAGCAGGCAGACTTACAGTCAGAAAGCGGATTGGTGGCTGCGTGGGGCTGGGGACGGAGGCTGGGGAATGACTGCTAATGGGTACAGGATGTCCTTTTGGGATGATGACAATGTTCTGGCACTAGATGGAGGTGATGAACACTGTGAATGGACTAAATGTCAGTGAACTGTACACTCTGAAATGGTTAAAACAGTTCATTTTCTATGTGGATTTTACCTCAATTGAAAAAAAAGCTGTTTGAGAATTCCTTGAGGCCAGAGGCCCAAAGCCCTCCAGGGCTGCACACCTTCCCTTTTGTTTATTGGAAACTAGAGAGAACCTCAGGTTTAGGGTGTAACGTTGGAATGTGCCCCTTCCCCTCTAGCACTGACCCTCCCAGTGGTGCTTGGGTGCTTGGGTGCTTGGGAGGAGGTGGGGCCAGGATGGGAGGAGGAGGAGCCAGGATGGGAGGAGGTGGGGCCAGCATGGGAGGAGGAGGAGCCAAGACAGTGAAAAAGGTATAGAACTGGGATTAGGTGTCTCCTTGTAAAATATACTAGGTTTAAAATGATCCATCTTATTTCTTAAAGTTTACACTATATTGTTTTCATAAATAACTATATTTAAGAATAACTAAAGTCATGTTCATTCATCTGCATTCATTTTCTGAGCTCCTGCGTGCCAGTGCTGTCTCATGCACGGCCCTCACACTTAGAGCTGACTGGCTGTGAGAGGCACATGCAGAGTTAAAAGTTCTAGGAGTCAAATGGCAGTCCAGGGAAATCATTCAGAGTGCATCCCCTGACGGGACATGATTAAGTCTCGAGGGTATGGAGTGGCGTTCATGGGAGAGCCAGGTGGAATAGAGCTGCAGCGAAGGTCTTCAGAAGAGATGGGGATGTAGTCAGTCTTGGAAAGGGGAGGGGATCCTGTGGGTAAGGGCTGGGGGGTGGGGTGGGCCTGAGTCACTTCCAAAGCCCAGGGTCAGCCTAGGGCATGACAGCCCCCTGTTGCCCAACATCCCAAAGGGAGGAGTTCTCCTTTGGGAGACTGGACAAGGCTTGATTCCCTTTTAGGGGATGGGTCACCACACGCCCCTACCTTTGGGAGCCCTGGCTGTTTGAACTCAAAAGCCAGGCTCTACAGCCCCAACCACCTGATGGCCCCCTGTCCTGTTGCAGGCCAGGAACACAGGAGGAATCGGGACTTTTGCTCTGAGCTTGCAAAGTACAGCCAGAACCATTTCACTGCCCTATAATTAGCTGTGACATGACAAGAACCTGCGCACGACCTGAAAGATAAGCTCAGGGTGATAATCAGCGCCTATCTGGTCTGTATGGAGCCTCCTGCAGAGTTCTAGAAGAGTCTGGGAGTCCCAGTCATGTCCAATGGCGCGAAAAATACTGCAACTTGAGGACCCGATGTCCCTCCAGCTCCCCCTTCTCCTCAGGGCTGCACAGCCCTCCCTGAGAACGGGGTTTCACTTCTGAAACAGGCAGCAGGGTGCAGCTTAACCAAACTGCAAGCCGGTCAGTTGACACACCATTGTGGTGGTGTCCTGGGGCCACTGACCCGAGCCGGAGCAGGTTGGGCACGTGTCCTGGCTAAGCTGGAGGCTGGAGACTCGGGGTCCAAACGCCACTGGTCTTTAACACCCAGCAGACTACTTTTTAGACATTTAACAACCAATCAACTGTATTATTTACAGGACAAGACTCACAAAACCCCCATAGTTCTTGTAAAGAACGCACCCCTCTATGCACAGCAACACCAGTGATCCCATCTGGGTTTTGCGGCCCGACACTCCACGCGGTCCCTGGGGCTGAGGACCTGGTGGCTCTGAGAGGACACGGGACTTTTCTCTTCCTCATCCTCTCCAGACGTTGCTCATGAGGAGGTCAGGGGTCTCCGTGATGTCATGGGAAGAGAGTCCCTTCCATCTGGAAAGGAGAGGGTGGTGAGGGTCAGGGAGAGTGGCGTCACACTCCTGCAGTGTTGAGTGACAAGTGTTGACGACGTGAGCTGTGAAGGGCTCCCAGCAGCAACCAGCGCCCCTGTCCCGAGCGCCAGGCAGCGCCTTCAGCCCACTGTCGCCCCAGAAATGCACACACTGGCCAAGGGTTGGCTTTGGCAGGAAGCTTCGAAAGGGCCTTGTAGGCGATCCTGCATGCTCTTGTGAATTCTGTTCTTCTGAAAAATCCCATTCCTTTTGTATCGTGATTCACAAAGGAGACTAGGGGAAGGAAGAGACAGCAAAAGAGATCTCCCTCAAATCAATGCCTACCGCAAAACCAAAAGCCTCACAGGAATTCTCTCTAGATATTTCTACTGTTTTCTCCCAAAGAAATCTGAGATGGGCAGGAAGGGAGGAGAGGGCTGTGCTCACCAAGAAACGGCCTCTTATTGAGAGGATGGGCGGCATTAGTCTGTCCTCCTATCAATCTTCCTCAAGCCCTTTCATGTTGGGAGCTTGAGGCAAAGCTGGCTTTCCAGGGCCTGGAGCCAGGTTAGTTGCCTTTTGAATCTGAGCAGCCTAGGTTTGAGTACAGGAAGGAGCCTGGATTGTTTAGGCAAACTCAAGGGTGTGTATTTTCTGAGTTTTTCCAAGTCTTGTTCAGGGCTGAGTGGTCCCGGACCTGAGTCCCTGTCCGGTATTTGCACGGTGACGTTAAACATCACAAAGTGTGTGAAAGCGGTGGAGAAAGTCTTTTCGGCTTTGGAAGTTCCGTTCTACCCCGGGGTCACGAACTGTGTTATGAACTTGCTGGAAGTTCAAGGGTGAGCAGGCCTGGCAGGCCTCCCACGCTCCACCCGCAACAGCAAACCCTGGACACAGCTCCACTGGGTCATAGAAGGACCCTGGAAGCTTTGCACCCAAACCCTGCCATCCGGTGGGGTGCCCCCTGAGATGCAGCTCTCTGATTCTCAACGCATCTTGGCTGGGTGGGGCCGTCTCCAATCCTTAGCAGAGCTGAGCCACTGCACCGTGGAGGCTGCTGGCACCTGTCCTGGTGCACCTCGGGGAACTGGCCTCGCCTCATGTATAGGTGGGGCGGCAAGGACAGCTGGCAGATGCCCGTGCTCTAGTGGGTGGCTGCCCTCTGTTTCGTCCTTTTAAGGCGAGTGTCTGGCCTCCTTAAACGTTCTCCTTGGGGAGAGTGAGTCGGAAGGCTGGTTCTCAGCCCACATCAGGGCTGCCACTCAGGGTTGTTCAAATTTGGGCAAGTTGCTTGACCTCTCTGGGCTCCTCAGGGAGCCAAGAAGGTGGGCACAGAGTGGGCTGTCATCACACAGCTCCCTTTGCTGCACAGCAACCTTTGCATCCTTGTTTCCACTCATTCCTGTGTGAAGGTGTCTTTGCTGGGGGTAGGGTGCTGAGGGGGCTTGAGGTGGACAGAGGGGTGCCCTCCTCGGGGGCACTGTGGCCCGGGCCTGGGGGCAGCCAAGTTGGCGAGGGGTGGCCACGGGGCTCTCCGTGGAGGGGTCTGAGGAAAGGTGTGTTGGGGACAGGGGATGTGGTATGGGGTGATAGGACTCAGCAGGTTCCTGTCGCAGCCCTCGGGACACCACCCTGCTGTCCAGGGTCCATGCTGCCCTGAGCCCTCCCCTTCCCGAAGCTCCACGGGTCCTCCTGAGCTCAGGGCACGTCCCTGGGGTGGACAGGAGCCGGGAGGCGCCTGCCCTGGAGGCGTTCTGGCTGCGGAGCCAGGCAAGGGGCTCAGTCCAGAACTTCTGTGTGAGGCTGTGCAGGTACAACGGAGAGGTAGAGCATTTGACTGCAGAATTTCTGTGCGAGCAAAGACGATTTAGCGAGCAGGATATTTCCAGATGACTCCCTCGGCCGACCCAGGGCTCTGCCTGGCGCCGTGGTAACTGGGTGACCGCAGGCTGTCTCCACGGCAGCGGCCCCTCCCGACACCACTCCAGAGCTCTCATTAGCTCGGGGACCCGTGTGGGGTTGCCGTGGAGCTGGACCTGCAGGGCGGCTGGGGCCGGAGACTTCAGGACCCCCGGTGTCAGAAGTAAATTAAAGGCAGGTGAAGAATGTGTGCGGGGGCAGCCGGGGCCCCGGGACCACCGTGGCCTCACAGGGCCGGGCGGCTTTGTGGGCCCTCTTAGAGCTGACAGGCAGCCCTGGTGGGCAAACACTGAGAAGATTGTGATGGGAGCGGAGGACCGTTGTCCAAATATGAAAAAGGAGGCCAAGCATGAGAAAAGGCCAAGAAAGGCAAACACAGCGAACACTGTCACCAGCTCTCGCTGGGCCCCGTGCTGACTGGGGGCCAAGGAGCGGCACCCACTCATCCTCTTGGGTGGGCGCTGTCTTCCGTGTAGACTGGGGACCCCAACCCCAGTCCCAGATGTCCTTCCTCAGAGACCTGTGTTCCCTTTCCCCAGCCTCCAATCCCACCATTCACTACACCTCAGGTAGGACAGCATCAAGTGGGCACACTCTCTGGGAGCCACAGCTTATTCTGGGGTGTCTCCCTGGGCAGAATTGAAGGCTTAGGCCAGCAGGGATGGAGGTAGGCTGGGAGAATGTCAATGCAGATGAATAATAAAGGCACTGACAAGGCCTGCACAGACATGGAGTGCTGTCTGGAAAAAAGCAGGGTCTGATGAGGAATGGGTCTTCTGGAAGGATGGCTTAGACTTGGAAGATTGAACCCAAAGCATTTGAAGGTCACAAGGTGATGCTGGCAGAGTGGCAAAGAGAAACTTAGGACACACAGACCGGAAATGAGCTCACCGTGCAGAGAGGCCAGTAAGGTTGGCTGCCCCTCAGCAAGGTGGTATCAGAACCAAGCTTCCGCACATTTTTTCATAGTGCACAAGGTATATGGGGTGGTTTAAAATAGCAGATCTGATGTGGTACTTATATACAATGGAATATTACTCAACCAAAGAAAAGAATGAAATAATACCATTTGCTGCGACATGGATGGACCCAGAGATTGTCATACTGAGTGAAGTAAGTCAGACAGAGAAAGACAAATATCATATGACATCACTTATATGTGGAATCTTAAAAAATGACACAAATGAACTTATTTACAAAACAGAAATTGAGTCACAGGTGTAGAAAACAAACTTATGGTTACCAAGGGGGTAAGGGGGATGGGGAGGGATAAATTGGGAGATTGGGATTAACATATACACACTACTATATATAAAATAGATAACTAATAAGAACCTACTGTATAGCACAGGGAACTCTACTCAATACTCTGTAATGACCTATATGGAAAAAGAATCTAAAAAAGAGTGGATATATGTATAACTGATTCACTTTGCTGTACAGCAGAAACTAACACAACAATGTAAATCAACTATACTCCAGTAAAAATCAATTTAAAAAATAATAAATAAATAAGTATATAAATAGCAGATCTGATTCTGTAAGCTGCACAGATGAATTGTTTTACAGCCTCGACCTGAAGGTGGAAGCGTCCTTCAGCGAACCTGGACCACAAAGGACACCAACAGCAGAGAAAGGGAGTGGGGAGGCCTGTGCGTGGGTGTTCCCTGCCTTCATGGAAGCTACATGTAATATCTGGCTCAGAGTTCACTCCACAGAATGTGACTTGGTGTAAGGGAGGCCTGGAAATCTCTGTCACACGGACACTTCCCATCTTAGAATTTGATCTGGGTGTTTGAGCATCTTGTCAAGATACCGTTTACTCGATCAACATTGGTGGAGAGCCTCTTCGTGTGCAGCATGGGCTCTGCCCCCCAAGAGCTTGCCTTTGCTCTGCTCCCTCAATCACTGGTCACCAAATGCTGGCCTTCGACATGTTGCTATACATCTTCTCTGTGCTCATCAACTTGGAATTGAACAAAATCAAACAGGTTTCCTACCTTCAGGACTTGTCAGAACCTTTAACCTGCATTTCTCGTGAATCTCCTTAAGCAGTGAGACAGGCTGTGGGGCCTTGGATGCCGGCATGACGGTCATGGAAACATCTGCAGATTCTTTGACATCACTCTGTCCAGAAGGTGGGGCCCTGGTCCTCTCCCCTGGGTGTGGGCTAGACTTCGTGCTCTGATACCAGTCAGCGGAAGGTGGAGGATGGGCTGCTGTGTGCTCTCTGGGGCTGGGCCAGAGGAAGGGCCGCTCCCCCTAGGAACACTCACTCTGGGGCAAGCCATCGTCAGAGGACGTTGTAGCAGCCTGGGAGAGGTTTATCCTGGGGGAACGGGTCTCCACCAACAACCAGCACCAGCCCCCAGCTGCGTGAAGGGCCGCCCTAGCAGAGGAGCCACCGGTCCCACTCAAGCCTTCAGGTGAGACGTGCCGAGACCCCAACCCAGCACAGCTATGTGGATTCCAAATTCCTGACCTATAGAATCTATGAGGCTAGTAAACGCTCCTTATTAAGTCACAAATTCTTGTTCTGTAGCAACAGCTGGCGAACAGGCCTGGCACGGAGGTTGGGGTTTTGTCCTGGTGGAAATGGGGAGGTGTGGAAGGTGCAGGGAACAGACAAGACGAAGAACCAGGAAAGAGTGGGAGAAGCCGTCGGGACAGCAAGGGTGTGAGGGCAGGATGGGGAGAATGTTCTGGATCCAGAGCGATCCTTCCCAAGCCCGTCCTCACTCCCAAGTGTGCTGGGAGACAGGGTTTGTGAAGCTCGGGATTCAGAGGGGCGCTAAGCAGTCCCCCCGGCAAAATGTTCACGTCTCTGCCCACCTGCGTTGCGAGGTGTCGTGCCGTACCCACGGTGAAACACTAACCTTTGTCCGCACTTGGGCACTTGTAATGACAAATGTCATTACAGTGCATTTGACATAAAAGCATTGTTCTTAATATTCACGCTTAATTATTTTAACAAAGAAATGCGGAAAAGTTTGTTGTGTGGGTGCGAGGCCACGGGACAGGCAGCAGGAAGGAGCATCCCGAGGCCCCAGTGGAAGCACAGGGGCAGGTCAGGGGGGAGTCAGAGAGGCAAGGAGGCTCCTGGCTCCCTGAGGTGGAGGCCCAGGCTCGGGAGGCCGAGCACAGCTGGGCAGCACAGAGGGAGCCGCTGAGAGCCGAGATGGGCGGCCGCGGGTCCTCAGCAGTCTGCCACCTACAACCAAAGACAGACGTAAAAAGTGCTGATGAGGGAGGAGCTGGGGAAATGGGAGCCCTGGTCACTGTCATGGGAGAAAGTCTGGCAGCTCCTCAAGGTGTTCGACAGAGTGACCATAGGACCAGCAATTCCACTCCCAGGTGTAAACCTGAGAGAGGCGAAAACATACGTCCACACAAATCCTTGGACATGGCATGATTCATAATAACCCCAAAGTGTTATTATGAATAATAACATCATCCAAAGGTCCATAATGACAAACAGGTAAACAAAACGTGGTCCGTCCACACAGTGGAAAATTATTCAGCCACACAAAGGAATAAAGTGCCGACCAGGCTGCAATGTGCTTGACCCCTGACAACATGATGCTCAGTGAAAAAAAGCCATAATTCCATTTATGGGAAATGTCCAGAAAAGGCAAATCCACAGAAAGAAACAGATTAGTGGCTGCCAGGGGCTGGGGGACAGGACTGGGAGTGGCCACTGCTGGTGTGGGGTCTCCTTTCGTGTGATGAAAATGTGCTGAGATTAGGTGGTGGTGATGGTGGCACAACCTTGTGAACGTGCTAAAGACCATTGAATTGTACATTTCAGATGGTGGATTTTACAGTGTGTGAGTTCTCTCTCAATGAAGCTGTTTGACAGAGAAGAGAGAGAGAGAGGCAGATGTCAGGCGGAAGGAAAAGGGGAAGAGGAACGTGCAGAGCCAGAGTCCAGGCAGACCTGCAGCTGACAACAGGAAGGTGGGATCTAAAGGGCACGAAAGCCACGCTGAGGACCGAGTGGGGCCTGTGCTGCAGGTGAACACCCTCACCTGAGTGGTGCTCGTGTCTGCAGGTAAATGACCTCACCTGCAGGCCGAGTGGGGCCGGTGTCTGTAGGTGAATGGCCTCACCTGACACAGCCTCACTTTGGGGGAGGGGAGAGCCTGCTTCTGCACAAAGGACAGTTTGGAGCTTTTCTCACCAGTCAGCAGGTAAGAGAGCACGCGTGTGTGTGCATGTGTGTTGGAGTATTTTGTTTAACCAAAATGATGAGGGTGCTAGAAAACTATACAGTATAGCTCAGATCTTAGATTATTTTGGCTTTAAAAGAGGCAGAAAGTTCTGCTTTCTGAACGTGTACGTCCTTCCCACAAATGAAATGGGGGAACCTGCTTGAGGTGGCAGTGTGCTCTCCTGTCAAAGGTGGCGTTGGCAGGCGATGCAAATTATTTTTGCTTTATTTGGGGAGAGGGGACGGGAGTGAGACTGAGGGACCAGAATTCTGAGAACTGATGGAGTGAAGAGCATTGCTTGGGGGCTTCCCTGGTGGCGCAGTGGTTAGGAATCCGCCTGTCAGTGCAGGGGACACGGGTTCAAGCCCTGGTCCAGGAAGATCCCACATGCCGTGGAGCAACTAAGCCTGTGCGCCACAACTACGGAGCCTGTGCTCTAGAGCCCGTGAGCCACAACTCCTGAGCCCACGTGCCGAAACTACTGAAGCCCGTGAGCGTAGAGCCTGTGCTCCACAACAAGAGAAGCCACCGCAGTGAAAAGGCCACGTACCACAACAAAGAGTAGCCCCCGCTCACTCAACTAGAGAAAGCCCACGCGCAGCAATGAAAACCCAACACAGTCAAAAAATAATTAATTAATTAATTTAAAAAACAAACATCGCTTGGATCATGCGATTGTGGCGACAGTGGTGACCAAGGCAACTTCCAAACCAGGAAAACACAGTGAGGAGTTGATGGAGGAGGATGCATAGACAGGAGGCAAGGGGTCCTCCAAGACGCATGACCAACACACCTGTGGACGAGGGTCCCAGGGAAAGAACTCAGAGGCTGACAGTGTGACGGGAAGCTTGCAGGGGAATGAGGTGGAGGAGGGCAGGACCCCCCCGTTGCCGAAGCTTTGGCACCTGTAGGACGAATGAGCATCATGGAATTAACACGTCACGATGGCATCAAGGGAGCAGCACCAGTGCCGTTGTCTGGTTTGGTTTGGTTTTTAGAAACATTTTAGAAGCTCAGAAGCCCTGAGCGTGGAGCGTGCGGCCTGGGGCAGGCGTCAGGGCTGGCGTGGGTGCCTCTGCATCCAGGTTTGGAAGCCATGAAGCCCTCGGAGCCGAAAACCCTGTAACAATCAGGAAAACAGGGCAGGAGCTGTCAGTGCAGGTTGAAAAGGGAGAGAGGAGGTACTGAGGGGCTGAGAACACGCATTATTACATCCAGAAGAAAGAGTGTTGCAGGACCCCCATGGAAGCTCACGGAGAAGCACGGGAGCAGGGCATTGACTGGAGACGTTCCCGTTGTGTGTGCTCGTCCCCTCGGGGCCACGGCACAAGCTCGCCTTGGCTCTGCCTCGGGGCCTGGGCTGCCAGGGCTGGGCACCCGTGTGAGCCTGGACCGTCCTGACACCTCCAAGGTCCTGGTCGTCCAAGGACATGCAGCTGATGGGAAAGGGCCCCACTGGTCACAGACAGGACAGCGGAGCATCCGGAAGAATAATGACTGAAATGGGTTGAAACGTGTTAAATAAATTACAATTCATGAGTCCATGACTATCCAGAAAACAAAGCAAAAGCAAAAAAAAAAAAAAAAAAAGGAGGTAGGGGGCTCTCAGTCACCTTTGAGAGATGCTGGAAACCAACTTGTTTCTCTGAAAATGGATAGAGGAAAGAAGCAGGCATTTATCCTGCTTTTCCTGAATGAATAGTAACCACACAGTCGACAAGAAGATTCTTAGAGAAACACCCAGCTGACAGATGCAGGGAGGTGGGGAAGGTAAAATCAGCCTTGGGCAGCCCTGGGCCCTCGGTCAGGGGCAACATCCTCGAGGGAGCCCCTGGGGGACATGCCGGGACGCACACAACCCAGCGAGGACATATGCTCCTGCTGAAAAGCAAACCTGACTCAGGCCAACTTCTGCGTCCATCACGGGCTTGCAGGTAATACAGGCGCAGAGGGACAGTCAAGCCACCCCAGGGACGCAGCCCGCTGGGGCCAGTATGTGGAACATTCTACCGGGCAACAACTCAGTTCCTTCAACAAGAAATTAAAAGGGAGGAGAGTGTGATTCATATAGCTTGGGGCATATTAACAAATTGCCTTTTTTAGACCTTGTTTGGATTCTGATTTAAAAAACAAAACAAAACAGCTGTATGAAATGAGACCGTTGGGCAATCTGGGCACGGGCTGTTTACTTGGTTTTAAGGCTGTTAAATGTTTAGGTGATAATGTTCGTGTGGTTTTACATCCTTTAAAAGGTCTTGCATTTTGGCAGCATTTACAGGCAAATGTGTTGTGTGTGAAGGTGGAGCACAGACAGAATAAGACAGGCGGCGAGTTGATCATTCCTGAAACTGGGTTACGGGAAGGTTGGGTTCATGATACTGTTTTCCCTACTTTTGCATTTATGTTTGACATTTTCCGTAGTAAAAACATTAAAAATCGATGCCCCCATGGAGCTTACATTCTGGTTTTGCCATGCGTGTTTGTGAGGCAGATAAGTAAGACACTGCATGGTATATTAATTCAAGGTGGAGGGGGCTTCCCAGGTGGCGCAGTGGTGGAGAGTCCGCCTGCCGATGCAGGGGACGCGGGTTCGTGCCCCGGTCCGGGAGGATCCCACAAGCCGCGGAGCAGCTGGGCCCGTGAGCCACGGCCACTGAGCCTGCGCGTCCGGAGCCTGTGCTCCGCAACAGGGGAGGCCACGGTGGTGAGAGGCCCGCGTACCGCAAAAAAAAAAAAAAAAAAAAAAATGGTGGAGGGCGTGTGCGTGCAGGGGGTGTTGCGACTTTAGGTTGGGGTGGGTCTCACTGAGAAAGGGATAGTAGTCGTGCAGGGCGGGGGCGAAGAGCAGTCTAGCCAAGGAGCTGCATGTCCGAGGTCAAGGCTGCAACAGGAGCAGCCTGCAGCCTGAGGGGAGGGGTGGGATCCCAGAGAGACCGCGGTCGTCAGGTGGGGGGGATGGGAGCCCCTGGCAGGCTTGGCAGGTGTAACACCACCTGAGCCTTTGATCAAGGCCAAGGGTGCAGACCAGCTGACCGGAGTCCAGCCAGTGAACGAGGAAGAGCTGATGGGGGCTGGCCCAGGGCTGGTGGTGGCAGGCTTGCATGTGGAGCTAATTTGGAGAAGCCCAAGGAAGAAGGGCGTCACCCGGGTGCTGCCCTTGGGGTCAGACTCAGGGGAACGTGCCCGCCAGGGCCCCGCCTGCCTCTTGGCAGCCCTGCCTGCCCCCATGGCGGCAGCTTCCTCCTCTGGGCCTGCATTCCATTCCACAGGCTCTCACCTCCTGTAATACCCAGGGGGCGACTGCTGCCACCTTACAAGTCTTTGGGATGAAGCAGCAGCCAGGGAGCTCTCAGACGGGTCCTACAGCTGCTCCCCACCTGTGTGGGGACAGCGGCCCAGGCAGGGCCAGCAGCGCTCGCCTTCCTGCGCAGGCGCAGGGCTACTTCAGTGCCCTCACGTCTCACATCCTCACATCCCAACTGCTGTGGTCGGATGGCTCCCCTGGCCCGAGATGCGTCACTCCCAGCCGCCTTTCCTGCCACGCCCTGGGTTCCAGGCAGCCCAGGGCCTTGGAGAAGTGAGATTCTAGCTTGGCCTCGGGGCCTCTGGAGGCATCAGCTGGAACTTTGCCCCGAGAGGATGAATTGCGACACACGGAGCTAAGTGGCTGTGTCGGCACATTTCCACCACGTGCTCAGTGCTGGGCAGGCATCGCATTAAAGCAGAAATGTGCAACATCAGCAGGAAACATCTGCGTGGGGAGGGGACAGGCCATGCCAGGGGGGACAGTTCTGTGCCCTGGGATGGACGTGGCTCCCAAAGCAGGGGGAGCCCGGCCTGACCCGGCCCGGGGAGGGGTCCCTACAGTGGAGCCTGAACGGGAAGGGCGGGGAACACCGGGTGGGCTGCGCAGGTCTGGTCTCCATCCTTCTACCTGGGCAGGGGGTCCCAGGTGCCTGCAAGAAGCTCTGTTTCCTTGTGAGTTTGGGTGGGGGGATCAGCCCCCAGTGGGCGGTGAGTGCGGCTTCCTTTCAAGGCAGCAGTTTGGGGCTCACCCCTAAGTTGTCTCGTCCATCTACTCCCGCGGAAGCACCCCTTAGGCTCCTGAGCTGAGCCCCATGCACTGCTGGACGCTGGTGGCAACTGAGACATCTCCGTTGACAGTGTGACAGCCACACGGCTGTGGGGGCAGCCAGGCCTGGGTGGCGTGGCCAGGTGGGGTCTGCTCCTTGAAGCAGCTCCTTGTCTGTGTTTCACAGATGAGAAACTGTGGGGAGACGGTGAAGCCGCTGGCGAGGCTGGGGCGGCTCAGGCCTCCAAAGCTCAGCTGGACTAGCCGCCAGGTCTGAGCCCAGGTCTCCGGGATAAGCTGACGGCCCTCAGACCCCGTGCATGTCCCCGTATCCACACCCCCTGCCGTGGACAGTCACTGAGAACTCGTGCTGCCCCCCAGAGCTCAGAGCAGGTGGCCGTGTGGGTCGGAGGTCAGGACCAGGCACAACTGCAAACACCCACCCAGCTGGCTTGAGTTAATAGTTCCCACAGGAGGTTGCAGTTCATCCCATTTCGTCTCTGGGGGCACATCACAGTAAGATTTACTGTTTGGGGTGTTTGTGGAGAAAGTGGAGGGTTCTGGCTTCATTGGAGGTGACCAGCTTCCCAGGGCCTGTTCTCCTCTGAGTGACACTGCCCTGTGTGTTCTGATGGGTGCCTGGGCATCGAGGGAAATAGCCTGTTTGTGGTTTTTGGACAGTTATGTTGTATGATTTATAACTTGGTCTGCGTCCCAGCTGCACGAGATCTGACTCCTCGAGGAGAACAAGCTTCAATCAGAATCCAGAAAACCAGCACTTTGGCTCTGAATTTCAGGGACAGTTAACTATCCCCCCAAGTCTGAGGACTGATTCAAAAGGACTTAGTTTTGCCCGATCCCCCCCAAAATTAAAAATAAAGCAAGTGCAGGGCTTCCCTGGTGGTGCAATGGTTAAGAATCCGCCTGCCAATGCAGAAGACACAGGTTCGAGCCCTGGTCCAGGAAGATCCCACATGCCGCGGAGCAACAAAGCCCATGCGCCACAACTACTGAGCCCGTGTGCCACAACTACTGAAGCCTGCACACCTAGAGCCCGTGCTCCGCAACAAGAGAAGCCACCGCAATGAGAAGCCTGAGCACCGCAACGAAGAGTAGCCCCTGCTCACCACAACTAGAGAAAGCCTGCGCGCAGCAACGAAGACCCAACCCCGCCAAAAATAAATATATAAATAAATTTTAAAAACAAAGCAGCTGCAAACGTCACCACTATCATCACTTAAGAGAAGTGAATGAAATGGGGACGGAGGAAGTCTCAGATAAAGAACACTGCTCACTGCAGTGGCGGTCAGTCCTCACCAGCACAGACGTCTGAGACCCTGCCCTGCTCCCCTGGCCAGGCTGCTGGCCTGTCGAGGCCCCTTGAGACCTCAGAGCACCAAGAGGTGTAAGGAAAGGACTCTCGGCAGGTGCTGTGCCCTTCGAGAGGCCGCTTGCAATGACTCGGGTTGTCTGGTCTCTCCTGGGCAGGACCGTGATCAGTCCCGTCACTCCCTTTGCTGCCCACTCAGGGGCCCACTCCCCAAAGCCACTCCACGATGTGTCCTCCTCTGGGGTGGGTGGAGGCCAGGCCTCTCTCTCTGGTGGAGAAAGGCACAACCATGCTTGGAGGGTCACTGTGGCCATGACAAAGGTCCCCCCTCCCCTCAGAGGGAGACCTTCTCCCTGCAGCCCATCTGGGGCAGGGGGTCCTGCTCAGTCACACCTCTACCTCCACCCCAGCTCCCCTGGGAGGGCAGGGGCTGGGGGTGTCCTTCCCAAGGGTGGTCCCACACCTGGCCACCACAGGACCATTCTGTGACACATGTATGCACGTGACCCGTGTTTGTGGAGTTTAAGAAGGTGATTGAACACGTGTGCTGGGCAGCAGACACCCCAACGACTACCTTCATTTGCTCATCTCATGACAGGAATGTCACACTGCGTGGTGACCACGTTTGCATCAGAATATACCGATGGGTCTGAGATTCTTCCAAGGACACTTTGCTGTGGGTTTTACAGTGGAAGGATCCCTGGAAGTCGCACGTTGGTGCCCGTGTGCTGGGCCTGTTACCATCCATTCTGCTCACTGCTCTTGTCCAGCTCCCCAGACACTGGGCTCTTGGACCCAGGTCATCACAAAGGACCTCGGGCAATGGCACAGGGTTGCCAGCGTTTCCAATGATCGCCCAGCCTGACCCTGGGGGCCCTGCCCGCCCCCTGGATTCCTGAACATGTGGGAGACAGATACCTCTTTCTCTCCCTTTCCATCCTGTTCTCCTTGGAAGGAAATCACTACCACAGCCCACACTTAAGGGGTGCACAATTCTTTTTAATTTAATGCTGTTTCTTTTTTTTTTTTTTTTTGGCCACTCCATGCGGCATGCGGGATCCTACTTCCCCGACCAGGGATTGAACCTGTGCCCCCTGCAGTGGAAGCATGGAGTCCCAACCACTGGGCTGCCAGGGAAGTCTCTGAATGCTGTTTCTTGGAGAGCTTTTCCTATTGGTACAGCTTTGTATTCTTTTCCTCACCTGCATAGTATGTACCTGCCATAACTAATTTGACCAGTTTTCTTCTTAATATGCATTTAGGATGTAAAAAACACTGAAAATGCATCATATTTTTTAAACCAGTAGGTAGAAGTTTTATGAGAAACAGTATATTTACATAGTCTCAAAGTACCTCTCACAAAATACTTGTTAATTATAAAATAAGTGGGGAAACCAAGCAGATACCACCTTCAGCAAGTGATCCAAGCTGACATTATCTGTAATGAGACAAATAGATATCACGTGCCTCTTGATAGTGTTACCGACCAGGGTCTTGGGGCTCTTCAATCAATAAAAATGGTTAAGAGGCCAGACAAGGAATTCAGGCAAAGCTTTACTGGGACTTGTGCAGCGCAATGGAGTGAAAACAAGTAACAGGTGCCCTTTGCTCGCTCTCCAAGGAGCGGGGGCTGGTTCCTTAGATGGGGTGAGGGTGGGGGCTGATGGGTAGGTTGGATGGAGGGGAGGCTTAGGTGGTCAGTCCACCCCCTTGGTGGTGCTGTATGCAGGGATCCTGCAGGGGACCCAGCTTTTGCTCCCGGCACCTCAGAAATGGCAGTTGGTTTATGGCCTTTTTGTATCTTGTTCATGATTTGCTCCAGCTGAGCACGTATGCAGTGATTTTTAGTTCCTTGTAGTTTCTTTGTATTCTGTTGCTCAAGGAGATGTTTGTCTAGATGCAAGTGCAAGGATTGCAGCAAAGGGTCCCAGGTCCCAGCCTATCTCAATATGATACACTGTGAGGGACACAGCATACAAATAAATATATGGTTATATATGTTACATGTATATGAGACAGAGAGAGGAAGAGAGAAAAAAAGTAAATGTGTTAAAATGTTAACGGTTTAGGGAATCTGGGTAAACGGTATACAGGAATTCTTTATATTATTTTTGTAGCATCTCTAAATCTTAAATTATTTCTTTTTCAATTTTATTTATTTTATTTTTTGGCTGTGTTGGGTCTTCATTGCTGCGCATGGGCTTTTTCTAGTTGCGGCGAGCAGGGGCTACTCTTCGTTGCGGTGTGTGGGCTTCTCATTGCGGTGGCTTATCTTGTGGCAGGGCACAGGCTCTAGGCGCATGGGCTTCAGTAGTTGTGGCGTGCAGGCTCAGTAGTTGTGGTGCACGGGCTTAGTCGCTCTGCAGCATGTGGGATCTTCCCGGACCAGGACTCGAACCCATGTCCCCTGCATTGGCAGGCGGATTCTTAACCACTGTGCCACCAGGGAAGCCCCTTAAATTATTTCAAAATAAAAATTTTTTCAATTAAAGACATAAAAACCCTGCCTATTCCAGGATTATAGAAATATTATCCTATATTTTTAGCTAATACTTCATCTTGTTTTGTTAATTTGGCTTTTAAACACCCAGATTTTTATTTTGGAGTATAGTGCAAGGTGGAGTCTAACTTATGTTTTCCAAATGTGAACATGCATGTGAAAACATTACTTTTTACACTGATTTGATAAACTCTTAGAAGTGGAATTGCTGAGCAAGGGCCTTCCCTCCACTGGGGTTTGTACCATTTCACCCCCCTGCCCAGTAGGGTCCGAGGTGTCCCTGTGCTGCCCACCAGTGTATGGTTAAACTTTAGGCTTTTGCTAAGCAGATACGTGAAACGTGGTTTCTCAATGTCGTTTTGAAATTTATTCCTCTTATTGTGAATGAGTTTGAGCATCTGATGTGTTCAAGGGCCATTTGTATTTCTTTTTTTGGTGAACTATTTGTTCACTGATCTGTAAGAGCTCTTTGTATGTAAAGATTAGCCCTTCCTACATGGTATAAATAGCCTGGTATCGTTCATCTTTCCACTTTGTGTTAGTTGTTTTGGCCATTAAAAAAGAGTTTTTAGTTAAAACATTTTCATCTTTTGTTTTATGGCTTCTGGATTTTTTTAGGTAACAAAAAGCTTTTTTTCTATGTTTTCCTCTAGTACTCTTAGGATCTTCCTCCTTAACATTTACATTTCTGATCCTTTTGGAATGATGCTGGTGTCTGGTGAGAGGTGTGTGTCTAACCTAAGTTGGTCACCTCATTGTTTGATGGGCGTCTATTCATAACGTCTTATTGGCACCACATTTACACACACCAGCATCCCATGTTCCTGCCTCTATTCTGTTCCATGTACTGGCTAGGTGAGTCCCAGGAGGTAGGTTGTGTCATGTCCCTTTTTGCCGGTTGGAGAATCAAGGCACAGGGAGTAGTATTTTTCGGAAGGTCCCGTGGGTGGGTGGCTCTGCCTGCAGCTGCCCCTGCCCTGCTCTGCCCGCCTGCTTCCTCACTAGCATTTCTTCTTAACCTCCTGCCCCCCACCCCCTGGCAGGGTGAGTTAAGCAGGAATGACTAGAAGACAAAGTGTCCGGGTTCCTTATCTATATGCTCAGATCTCAGAAGCTGCCATGTTATCTGGGGCTCACAGAGGTGCCGGGCAGCCTGCTGGCCACGATACCCATCTTGGAGAGGACCAAGGCTCTGTTAGGGTCTCACGAGATCACTCTTTGACCTGAGGGTGAAGTTCAGTGGTACCAGTTCCCATCCTAACTCCCTCCTCCCCAGCGTGGGTGTGGGTGAGGCTGCCCATCCCTGCTGGGGGGCCTCCTAGCCCTCATCTGTGAGCACGTGTTACCTGCTCAGGTGTTGCTCCGTTTGAGGTCTTCCTGACCCCTCCCCCCTAACCCGGGCAGAGTGACTGCATCCTGCTTGGACCACTCTGCCTCCCAGGTGTCCGTCCCTGAACTGCAATGAAGTGTTGGCCTGTCTTTATCTGCCCGCTGAGCTCCAAGAGCCTGGAAGGCAGGACTGGGTGTTGCTTCTTGGTCCCCAGGGCTCAGGAAGTGAATCGAGGGGCGTCGAGGGTTTTAGGATGGTTCATGAATTGCTAATATTCATTTTGGCTTAGGACGAGCTGCGTGCACGTACAGCTGTTTACGTCCTAAACCTGGCAGCGTATGGCTTCGTGCTCAGCAGTACCTGGCCTTGGTTTTCTAACTTCTGTGTGGCCATGGAACAGAGGTGCTCGGTTATAGCACTGAGGTTGCCGGCACTGGGGAAGTCTGTGTGGTCCTCCTGAGTCCCCACCCCCCATCGTCCCTGTGCCCCTCTGTGCCCACACCCCACTCACCAAGGCCCCTCCTGGGCGACTTACAAAACAGGTAAATTGGTCATTCTCTCCAAAGCCTCTCTTTCTCCTCCTGGTAACTCTCAGATGAGCTTTCCTTCCCTTTCTGCCAACTCGTGGTCAGCAAATCCCTTGGATGTGTTAGGACTCATAGCTTAGAGCTTAGAGGCTTTTCCTTCCTGGGGACATGGGTCTTCTGCTAGGAGACTCTATAAAATCAATAAGTGCCCCCACTGGACCCCATTTGCCCAGGTAGCTTCTGACACGTGTTAAGCTGAAACGAGCACATACACGGCCCTCTGGGAGCTGTGGGGGTCACGCAGTCCTCTGCACCCCCAACTTCCATCTCAACCGGCTGTGATGAAGCCACAGGTCCAGACAGGGCAGAGCAAGCCTACCTCCCCACTGGACCCATGTGTGCCATGGTGGCTGCAATCACCATCTCCTCGACGGGTAACCCAGGCAAACTGCCCACCCTGGTGTCTGACGTTTGCCCCTGGTCTTCGGTCGGGACTGTGGAACGTCCCCTGTGAGGCCTGGGTGCCTGGATCATACGGGATCAGTGAGAGTAATGCTGTAAGTCAATGGAGGCCATCCTCACCTGCCTATTCCCAAAGCCCGCACAGAAACCCTAATGTGCATGGCTCACCAATCTAGTGCACAGACCAGGAGATGCCGGGGCTGAAGTCTGCGGCCTCAGGGCCTTGGACAGAGCCACCTTCCAGCGCATGTGGGATCTCTCTCCAGAGACACGGTCACTCGAGTAAGTTACTTCCATAAAATGTACGCCTGACAAACACAGTGAGACGGTCCTGCTGCTCTAGGCATCCTGCGATCTCGCTGTCAGGACAGGAACGCCCACACACAGTCTCCCAGCTGCACTGGAGCACCGTGAAAAAAGGCAACGGTGACGGGAAATCCACATAGAAGCTGTAGTGTTATTTGCTTTATTTAATAAGATAATTGATTTTGTGTTCGTTTTATCTTACTGGGGAGTTATATGTTAGTCATATGCAAAATACCAAGCTGCTTGGTGTAATGAGTGATGAAAAATTCCGAAGTTTCCACCTGTGGTGCTGGGGTTTTGGCCGTGATGAAAGAGTGGGGATTTGTCCTGGGCAGGGGGAGGTCCCCCAGGGTTGCTCAGATCACAGGCAGGAAGCCCCACCCCGGTCCTCTTCCCTCACTCTCACTTCCCGTTCTGTTATTTGCGTGGTGAGACGTCAGGGAGTGAAAGGGAAGTCGGAGGGGAGATGTAGTTACACACGAACGAAGATGCACTTTTCCTGGTGAATATTACTCTGTTGGGTGACTTATCTCCAAAGAATGTCTGAGTCGGATAAAGGCAAATGGAAGAGATTAGTCTGGGTTGTTCAAGGGTCCTTAATGCCTCACCCGCAGAATCACCTGGAGCTTATTCTGGATTTACTTTCTCCTCCTCCTCTGATGCGACTTGAGAGCTTCACTCCCTCCTGGCTGGACCTCACAGCTCCTCCTAGGAGCTGGCTGCCTGTGCTGATGGAGAGAACAGGCATGAGATGTATTCGGACCCCACAGCCTCTGGGGGAGGATGGGGTGGTGGCAGCTTGTGGCCTGTGTCTCTTCTGAAATTTCCATTTCAGTTATTTTTCAAAGGGATGTTCAACCTTTCTTTTCCGGCCAACCTTAGCATGACACACTTCACCTCGGGATGAGATGGGTGACCCATGATGGAGGGAGGGGATGTCGTGGGAGATTTTCAGTTGCTTTGAGTTGGGGAGTAGGGGAGGGACAGGCATCCCATCTCTGCTTGGAACACCCACTGTTCTTTTTTTTTTTTTTTTTGAGTATAATTGCTTTACAACGTTGTGTTAGTTTCTGCTGTACAATGAAGCGAATCAGCTATATGTATATATAGGTTTCCTATGCAAGCTCATTGTTTTAAGAATAAAAGGTGAAAAGATGTGAAAAGGGGGAGTTAACTAAAACCCTTCCCTGATAAAGATCTGCAGGCTCTCAAAGTTCAAGGGCGAGGCTCAAAGATAAGTGGTTTCTTCAGGGGCTTTAAAGGCTTTAAAGCCTGCGGGTCTGTGATCTCGGAGCTGGAGGTGAGGGAAACAACAGAGCATCCCTGGGTCAGTCTTCCAAGGACTGAAGATCCAGTGGGGGGTGCCTGCTCTGAGAAACAGGGAGAAGGAGAAAATAGTCTTCAAGAATGAAGACACAATAAAAACTATAAGCAATATGAATCCCATCAGTGGGGAAATGGTTAAGAAATAATAGCTCATCTATAACATGTACTGTTATGCACACAGTAAAAAACATGAATTAGAACTATGTTGAGGACTTCCCTGGTGGCGCAGTAGTTAAGAATCCGCCTGCCAATGCAGGAAACATGGGTTCGAGCCCTGGTCCGGGAAGATCCCACATGACACAGAGCAACTAAGCCCGTGCGCCACAACTACTGAGCCTGCACTCTAGAGCCCACGTGCCACAACTACTGAGCCCGCATGCCACAACTACTGAAGCCCACGCTCTCTAGAGCCTGTGCTCCACAACAAGAGAAGCCACCGCAATGAGAAACCCGCGCACCGCAACAAAGAGTAGCCCCCACTCGCCGCAACTAGAGAAAGCCCGCATGCAGCAACGAATACCCAACACAGCCAAAAATATATAAATTAAAAAAAAAAAAAGAACTATGTTGACATGGAAGGGGTGACAGTTTTACAAAAATGGGATAACAAACTCTTATATATTTGTCTACGTTTGTGTGTGTATTTCCAGTGCTATACCAACGTGGGAAGATGGTGCAGTTTGTCCCGGGTATAGACCGTAATTGGGTACCATGTCTGTAGAGAATGTTAAAACAGTAATACAAGTGCCTAGAAGTTTGTCTCCTTTTTATTATCACCATGCATCAGCAATTTTAAACACTGTTGGTGATAAAACACTTCTCCCTGCCGGGGGTATGGCTGCCTCTGCTTCCTGTCTCGCTCAGCCACTGTCTATTTGCATACAGTGTATATAAACATGAAGTCAAACATGGGGTGGGGGGCACACAGTTGTTCTTTAACCTGGGTTACCTGGGAAGGGCTTAGGGTTGGTGTGGTGGAGGTGGAAGAAGGATCAGCAAAGCAAAAATACAGGAGGAAACAAAACAGACTTCACTCAAGAATCATGGTGTGATGACACCCGTGCTTTTATTGAAAATTACACGTATGTACGTTTAAGTAAAGGGAAATTTTTTAAAAAAAGGGAAAAGGTCTTCAAAGGTCTAGATCCTCTTCCCAGAAAACCGCACACTTTCACACTGAACTCAGAAGGTTTAGACACCCTAAAATGGGTCTCCTCTTCCGAGGTGAGAATCTGCTGCAGACTTTGGGCTGGTCTGGGCTACAGTACGATCCCTTCTTCACCTCACACAGAGCAGCTGAAATCCCTGAACTTGGTCAGATGACCTGGATTGGAATCTTGTCCTCACAGCCCACTGTCTGTGACCTTGGTCAGGATCCTTACCCTAAGGAGCAATTTCCTCACATGTAGGAAGGGCCCCCACCTCCAAGCTGAGTGGACAGCACATGTGAACTTCTGGCCAGCTGGGTCTCGGTCTCCGCAGGTCACAGTCAACCACGGGACTTCTAAGAACAAAGTGTGTCTCCCATCATCCCCTCCAGGCCCCCTCAGTCAGCATCTGCCCAGGCAGAGCTACACGTTCAAAGCTTTACATACGCGGCGCTTGATCCAAGCTAGTTGGATGTGAATTCGGCCACAGCTCATATAGTTGGAGAACTGGAGTGGCTGTTAGGGATCCAGGAACAACCCTTGCTGTAAACCCTTCAAAGACAGGGAGCCCAGAGCACAGCCAGACGCAGGTGGGATGGACTGGTTTGTGAACACTCACTGACTTGCCCTGGTCCCCGCAATTGCCTCTCATTCTCTCCACCAGTTTCCTCCTTTCCCCATCCTGCCAATTTTCTCTCTTTCTGCCTCCATGTTTTTCTTTACTTTCCCCCCTTCCTTTGCTCTCTCCACCTCAACTGGTCCTAAGTGTTTGCTGTATGTATTTTAAACGTTTTCTCTGTTTTTAATTAAAAGAAGAGTTCAATCCCCTCTCCAGATCCCCCACGTAGCACTCAGGAAGTGGTGCTGGTGCTGCTCTTACTACACGCAGCCGCATCTGCCCTTCACACCCCCGCTTCCAGGCATGGGCCACCTACGGGAAGGTTCCTGTTGGCCTCGCTGCCTCCAGTCCTACTCCGTGGCAGAGGCTGGGGAAGCTGACGGCTCTCGGTGACCTCACAGCGGGCTGGAGGGTCAGCTGGGAGGCAGGAGCTGTCCATGCTCCCGGGCAGTTGGGGTTTAGCCTCTCCCTTTCAGCTCAGAAGAGGCCTGGGAGCCTCAGCTGGTGACTCTGTGTTCTGCCTTTGGCTCTCAGCAAACACTGCTTGGAGGCCCTTCTGAGAGCACCAGGATCTGCACAGTTTGACCCAGGTCATGCCTGCCTCTTTCCTGGGTGGCTGCCCCCAGCAACACAAAGCTAAGAAGCAGAGGCCACTGGGAGACGGAGGCTGTGGCTGTCTAGGAGAGCTGGCCACTGCCAGGCCACGTGGGTAGGCACCCTTGTGGGGCTTGCTGGCCGGCGGTCAGTCCACGCCACGCCCAGCTCCCAGAGGTGCCACCGTGGTGTTCAAGCCTCAGACCGACCGGGCTCCGAGAGCTCTGGGCCCCATCACACAGGAAGCCCGGCTCCAGCGCATCGGTGGCCCTGGCAGTGGTGGAGCTGACCGCCCGTCCCTGCAGCTGCACTGGGAAAGCAGCACAGGGACTGTTACCCACCACTCGGCACACCAGCCCAAGGCTCCACCAGCCAGTTACCCTGACTCTGGGGTTTTCCTGTTTGGGCCACTGGCTTGGGCCACATCCTCAGTCCATCACGGAAGCCCCGTTCAGCACTCCTGCTGTAGAAGCAAGCAGAGGGATCTGGGTGTGGAGGCTGGACATCCTTCATTCTCTGCAGGGTCTTTAACCCTTTGTGTGTGTACAGGGGTCTGGGGGAGGATTGGGCCTGGGGCCAGGTGTGTTTTAGCTCACTTGACACCACAGGGTCCCTGAGAGGTTTGGGGCCTAGCCTAATGGCTGAGCCGTCACATAGCCGTTTCCTTGGCACTGGCAGCTCACCTGTTGGAGAAACTCCAAGGGAGAAGTGCTGGGTCCTTGAGCAGCCCGGCCCAGGCCAGGGAGAGTGACGCTTGAGCAGGGATGCTGACCCAGATTGGCACATAATGCTCCCAAAGTAAATTCAAAAATGAGGTTAAGGAGAATCCAAATGTAAGAGATGAGCCATTTGGGAAATGGCCTAACAGATTGGCTCTGACTGTGAGGTGTTTGCTGTCCAGGCTGATACAGAAGTGCTTCTCTAAGGCATTTTATTGCTCCGCCTGAAAAGATGTATAAATGGTTGGGTGTGGTCGGCATGGCACCTAGAAAAGGGAGCCCAGGGAGACAGATCTGGCTTTGTTCTCCAGCATTGCTTGGAAGGAGGGTGCCTTGGCCCTGAATATGGGATTCTGACCTTCATGGGAGGCATAGTCCTGGGGCGGAGGTGGGTGTCCCCACTGCATATTAACAATTCCCCTCTTAGGCTCATTTGTCTATTCCGCTAGCACTGATTCCCTGTTAATTTTCTGATCATAACTTGGCTTCCTTTGAAGAGTTGCCTATTGAATGAGGAAATACCGATGGGCAGATGAGTGGTAAATTGAAGTGTTGGCATGTTGGTTTGTACGTCAGTCTCTAGGAGTTTGTTTACTGTTGAGTCAGTCCCCTGAGCGGGGGAGCCCTTCTAGCCTATTCCTCTCTTCCCTGTGTGCTCTTCTTTCAAACTGCAGCAACACCAGTCTGTAGCATTCCTGATGCTGCTTTTTATAAATAGCTTTACTGAGGTATAATATGCATAAAACTCATTCATTTTAAGTGTAAAATGCACTCTTTTTAGTTAATTTATAAATTGCACAGTGATCACCATAACCCTGAAAGTTGTAGAAAATTTTCATTACCTCCAGAACATCCCTCATGCCCATTAGCAGTCAATCCCTCAAACCCCTCTCAACTCCAGGCAACCACTAATCTGTTTGCTGTCCCTATAAATGTGCCCTTTAGGGAACTTTCGTATAAATGGAATCGTAAAATAGGTAGTCTTTTGTATCATGTTTTGAGATTCATCCATGTTGTAGCATGCATCAGTAGTTTGTTCCTTTATGTTGCTGAATTGAATCCCATTGTATGGAGAGACCACATCTTGTTTATTCATTCACCAGTTAATGAACATTGCATTGTTTCCAGGTTTTGGCCATTATAAATAATTCTGCTGTGAACATTCACATTCAAGTCTTTGTGAGGACATATGTTTTCACTTCTCTTAAGTCGATACCTAGGAGTGGAATCATTTGGTTAAATAGTAAGTTTATATTTAACTTTCAAAGAAAATGCCAAATTATTTTCTAACATGGCTCTTCGGTTTTTTCTTTCCCACCAGAAATGTGTGAGCGCTCCAGTTCCTCTACATCCTGGTCAACACTTGTTATTTTATCTTTTTGATAACAGTCATTTTAGTGGGTGTGAGTAGTATCTCATTGTGGGCTTTAATTTGCAGTTCCCTATTGACTAATGATGTTGAGCATCTTTTCATGTTTAAAATCATTGTGTGCTTAAAGACATTGATTTATTATTATTTTTAATTTTTATTAAGTGACAGAATATGTGAGGTACTTAGTCCAGTTTTTCATATATATTTAAATACACTTAATTTCTTTATTGAAGTATAGTTAATGTACAATATTATATAGGTTACAGGTGTACAATATAGTGATACACAATTTTTAAAGATTATATTCCATTTATAGTTATTATAAAATATTAGCTAGATTACCCACGTTGTATAATACATTCTTGTAGCTTATTTTATACATAATAGTTTGTACCTCTTAATCCCCTACCCCTATATTGCCCTTCCCCCATTTCCTCTCCCCACTGGTAACCACTAGTTTGTATTCTATTTTATTTTATTTTTTTATTGAAGTATAGTTGATTTACAATGTTGTGTCGGTCTCTGCTATACAGCAACGTGACTCAGTTATACACATATATACGTTCTTTTTTTATATTCTTTTCCATTATGGTTTATCCCAGGAGATTGGATATAGTTCCCTTTGCTATACAGTAGGACCTCATTGTTTATCCATTCTAAATGTGATAGTTTGCACGTACCAACCCCAAACTCTCAGTCCACTCCATATCTATATCTATGAGTTTGTCCTCTATATCTGTGGTCTGCTTCTTTTTTGTTACATTTACTAGTTTGCTGTAGTCTTTAGATTCCATACATAGGTGATGTCATACAGGATTTGTCTTTCTCTGTCCTACTTATTTCACTTAGCACAATGCCCTCCTGGTCCATCCATGTTGCTGCAAATGGCAGTATTTCATTCTTTTTTATGGCTGAGTAGTATTCCACTGTGTATATATCACGTCTTCGTTATCCATTCATCTGTTGATGGACACAAGCGATTCATTTATTATATCTACTCAAACCTCTTGTCCATTTTTAAACTGGGTTTTTTGTCTTCGTATTATAGAGTTTTAAGAGTTCTTTATATATTCTAGATACAAATCCTTTGTAAAATACATAATTTGTATTTTCTAGTCTCTGTCTTACCTCTTCACTTTTTCAATGATGTCTTTTGAAGTGCAAACATTTTTAATTTTGATGAAGTCCCATTTATCAGTTTGTCCCTTTAAGGATTATGCTTTTGGTGTTGTATGTAAGAACTCTTTGCCTAACCCTAGGTCACAGAGCTTTTTCTCCTACATTTTCTCCTAGAAGTTTTATAGATTTAGCTATTACATTTAGGTTCGTGATCCCTTTTGAGTGGTTGTGTGTGTTTGTGTGTGTGTGTGTGTGTGTGTCAGGAAACAGTCTACATTCACCTTTTTGGCATATGGATATACAATTGTTCCAGCGTCACTTGTTGAAAAGACTGTCCCTTCCCCTCTGCATTACCTTTGTTGAAAATCCACTGAACAAAAATGTGAGAGTTTGCTTCTGGGCCTCAATTCTCTTCCATTGATCTATATGTCTGTCCTTAAAGCCAGTTCCACGCTATCTTGATTACTGTCACTTTGTAGTAAGTGTTGAAATTAGGAAATGTTAAGTCCTACAATTTTGTTCTTCTGTTTAAAATTGTTCTGGTATTCTGTGTCCTTTGTAGTTCCACACACATTTTAGGATTAGCTTGTTATTTTCTGCAAAAAGAGAATGAAAGAATTTCAATAGGGGTCATGTGGAGTTTACAGATCCATTGGGGGAGAATTGCTACCTAAAAATACATAGTCTTTCAGTCCATGAACATGAAATGCCTCTCCATGTAGTTAGATCTTCTTTAATGGCTTTCAGCAATGCTTTGTAATAGTTTTCAGTGTACATGTTTTGGACTTCTTTTGTTATTGACTAAATTTATTCTTTTTTTTTTTTTTGCTGCATTGGGTCTTTGTTGATGCACGCGGGCTTTCTCTAGCTGCAGCGAGCAGGGGCCACTCTTCGTTGCGTTCGTTGCGGTGCACAGGCCTCTCACTGCAGTGGCTTCTCTCGTTGCAGAGCCCAGGCTCCAGGCACGCCGGCCCCAGCTGTTGTGGCTCGCGAGCTCTAGAGCGCAGGCTCAGTAGTTGTGGCGCACGGGCCCAGTTGCCCTGCAGCATGTGGGATCCTCCTGGATCAGGATTCGAACCCGTGTCCCCTGCATTGGCAGGCGGATTCCCAACCACTGCGCCACCAGGGAAGCCCCCCTTTTTTTTTTTTTAAATTTATTTATTTTTGGCTGCGTTGCGTCTTCTTTGCTGTGCGCGAGCTTTCTCTAGTTGCGGTGAGCGGGGGCTACTATTCATCGCGGTGCATGGGCTTCTCGTTGTGGAGGCTTCTCTTGTTGCCAAGCACGGGCTCTAGGCACGCGGGCTTCAGCAGTTGTGGCACACGGGCTCTAGAGCGCAGGCTCTGTAGTTGTGGCACACAGGCTTAGTTGCTCCGTGGCATGTGGGATCTTCCCGGACCAGAGCTCGAACCCGTGTCCCCTGCATTGGCAGGTGGATTCCTAACCACTGCACCACCAGGGAAGCCCTAACTTTATTCTTAAGTTTAAAAGAAATGGATGCTATTGTGAATGGAATTTTCTTCTTAAGTTTATTGTTTGTTGCCACTGTATAGAATTGTAATTGCTGTTACATAGAAATGTTATTGATTTTTGAATACTGGTCTTGTGTCCTGTGATCTTGCTGAACTTTAGTAGTATATAGTTTTAGTATTTTTGATGGATTTCTTAGGATTGTACATAGGATCATCTGCAAATAATGACAGTTTTACTTCTTCCTTTCCAACACAGATACTTTTACTTTGTTTTGCCTTATTGCATTGGCTAAAACTCCTGTGCAATGTTGAATAGAAGTGGCAAAAGTGGATGTTCTTGCCTTAGTCCTGATCTTATAGGGAAAGCATTTCATCAATCTTTCATCATTAAGTGATCTATTAAATTACATAGATGCCCTTTGTCAAGGGGAGGAATTTCCATTTCTGTTCCTCATTTGCGAAAATGTTTTATCATGAACAAGTATTGGATTTTGCCAAATGCCTTTTTTTTTTTTTAGTCTATTGAGATGATCATGAGGGTTTTGTTCTTTATTATATAAACAGTGTATTCCATTAACAAAATGTTGAATATTAAACCAACTTTTGGGTGTTATACCTCTTGCAAGGGGAGTAATTTTAAACATTGCTGGATTTGGTTTGCTAATGTTCTGCTAAGGATTTTTGTGTCTATATTCATGAAGGTTATTGGAATATGATTTTTTTTCTTGTTATGTCTTTGGCTAGAATATCAAGATAATACTGACCTCATCGAATGAATTGGGATGCATTCCCCCTCTTCTATTTTTTTTTGAATAGTTTGTGAATGATTGCTGTCATTTCTTCTTTCAGTATTTGCTAGAATTCACCAATGGAGTCATCTGGTTTTTCCTTGTGGGCTGATGTTAATTATTAATTCAATATCTTTACGTGTTATAGATCTCTTCAGATTCTATTTCTTCTTGAGTCAGTTTTGGTAATTTGTGTCTTTCTAGGAATTTGTCCATTTCATCTAAGCTGTCTAATTATTGACATAAAGCTGTTCATAGTGTTGTTTTATACTCCTTTTAATGTCTGTAGAGTCAGTAGTGATGACTCCTCTTTTATTCCTGATTTTGGTATTTTCTGTCCTTTTTCCCCCCTCATGTTTCTTCTGCTTCATAGCATCTGCTCCTTGCCTTGGACCCTGCCTCTTAAGCTGATCCCCAGTGGCACTCTTTGGGTTGTCATCTAACTTGGGCTTTTTGGTCGTGTGAGATGACACAGCTATGCACCTAGCAGGTGGCTGGCATTAGAAAGGGCTCAGTAAATGTTAGCATCTCCCCTTTTTTGTTTTCCTTGACCCTGGGCCTACCTGGACTTTGGTGAACTCCCACATGGCCTGTATATGAAAGCCCCAACCTCTTTTCTCCGATGATGACTGGAAGGCAGCCAGTCTGACTCTAGAGGTACCCTCCTACCCCACAGGAAAGACAAACACCCAGCCTGCTGGAGTCCAGACTCCTTAGCATACGGCATCTCTCCACTTGTTTCCTGCACAGTGATGCTTGGAATGGGGCTGGGGCTGGAGTGCAGTCAGCATAGAATATTTGGTGGGATCTCACCTCTGGGGGCACAGAGGTGTCAGGTAGGGCGGGGCGGGCATTGGAGGATGGGCTTGGCCAGTTACCACCACAGTATCTGCATGCTCTTCCTCCCTGTGCTGATCCTGGGCCACCCTGAACTCGGGCCCTAACTCATTCCTGCTGACCCCAGCTTCTAGGATGGGGAGTGGCCACAGTGAGGATCCCAGTCAGACCTGCAAGAAGTACTTTGCAAATAAGGGCCACCAGACTAACCCTCCCATCTTGGCTTTTCTATTTTCCTCTCCCTTAAGGAGCCATAATGAAAAATGTTATTTGAGTCAGATGTATTCTACTTACAGATGCTAGTTATAGATGGAAACAGGCCTATGAACTCTTGTTGATTGGTTGGAACCACGTTGGTTTTGGCTTTTGCGCTCCTTGTTAATATTTTTATTCCATTCTAAACTAATTAGGCATAAACAGTGGGACAGGAACTCCCCAAATGAGGGGATGCTGATGGCCTGTTAGGAGGCCTTGCCTGGGGAGCTCATGTGATCTCTTTAGCAAGAGCAGAGAAGTACTTTAATTTTAAAAACAAAGGATATGGGTCCTGCCTGGGTGTTGTTTTCAGGGACCCCCCCCTCCAACATTTGAGAGCTGCTTGTGAAGATTTCGGGGAGTCTTACTGACTCCTGGCCAGACTCTCACTCAGAGCCCTGCCAGCTGAAGTGATACACCCAAAGGGGCCAATGTCGCCAGGCCTGTCCATGTCCTGTCCCCACGGAGACCAGGCCATAAGCGCTCTGAATTGCAGCCCGGGGCACCTTCCTGGCTGAGCTCCCGGTAGCATCACCAGCAAGCAGAGGCTCTTCTGGTTTCCTTACCCTCTTGGGGCCCCCTGCTCCGTGGCCAACAACGCCAGAAGGGCAGGCATATTATTCTGCGGGGGCCACATCGACTGCGCAGTGAATCCCCGCCTCAGATCCTCATCACAGCTGCTGTCTGTGATCTCTGGAGGATGAAGCAGGGCTTCCATGTGGCCCTCGTGTGGTGGCAGCTGTGACAGGCCCCGTGGCTTTCCAGGCACCCACAGCTTGGCCACCTGCCCGTTCCTCCCTCTTCCTGGTAGAGCAGCTGGAACATTCTGGGTCCATCTCAGGATCGTTCTCTCCCCACTGGTGGCCCAGCTCCAGGTACACCCGCCTCCCTGCTCCAGAGACTCAGAGTAACTCAGACGCAGGGCGCTGGGGGCTCATCAGGCCTCTGCTCTGCCCAGGAAAGTCCAGGTGTGTGCAGTCAGAGCCCCAGGACTGTCCCAAAGGACAGGGCTGAGTCCCCCATGGTGCTTTTCCATCCTCCGCAGACAGCGTGGAATCCAAATGCTTGAGCAGGGTTGGGGTTCAGCTTTTCATCCCCTAAGCCATGTTACAGAATCATGACTTTTGTTCTAGAATCCACTTTATTCCCTTTCTTCTCTCGTGTCAAACTCTAATTCTGTGATTTAGGACAACTTCTCCTCTTGGGATCGAGATGACTAATCCTCAGACAGGTTGATACTGCGAGTCCCCCAGCCCTCCCACGGGAGGCAGTGGTGGGGAGGGCCGGTGGGCGCAGCTGCAGCTCCAGAGCCTTCGGATTCTCGGGGACTAAGGAGATGACTCCAGTGTTTGCTGTGCCGTCCACCCACAGCCTGGGAGGTGGTGTCTGGGGCAGGGTCCTGGGTCTGCGGAGACGACAAGCAGCTCTGCTCACCCAGCATCCACGCAGCCTCAGTCCTTCCCAAATCGCTTCCTTCTTATCCGTTTTTTCTACGAATAATGCCCAAGCAAGCTAAGAAAATGGAAACAGTATGAAAGTTCATGACGTGAGTCCTACTTCCCCACCACTGCCACCCACCCCCCCACCCCCTGCCTCGGCGTGCCCTTGTGTATATATTTTCCTATCAGAGCTTCTGTTTCTTATGGCAGAATCATCAGATCTCGAATAATCCCCGCTTTCTTCCTGGGGAATGTCTTCCTACAAAACCCGCTTCTTTCCCTCCCCGTTGACGTTTGCATGCTGCCTTTTCTTTACTGTGACCCTGTCCTCAGAGAAGCCCCTTTCAGACTTGTCCCTCTGCCTCTGGGGCCGAGGCCGGCCATCGAGGTCTCTCGGGGACAGACGCTGGTCCTATCCTGGCCCTTGAGCTGCCGTCTGGGCTGATCCTCGTGCAACCAAGACAGCGGTACCGAGATGGTCCATACTGGGGCTGCTTACCCACGCCATGTGCCTAAGAAGAGAAAGAACACATGAGAAAAATAACAGGTAGGCAACTTTCCTGGAACTTGAAAGCTGTTAGCTTAAGCTGTGAACTTCATATTTGTAAGAGACGACCTGTTGTGTTTTCATGGGACTGAAGGCGCAAATGGTCCTCTGAGGCGTCAGGAACACCCTGCAGTTCACAGCAAGGTCACTGCCCCCACTGACGCTGTGCCATGCCTGTTTACATTCTGACCCCAGACCTCTGACATTCCTTAAATTGTTGGTAACTTGGGAGCAGAGACCAGCATGAAGTTTCAAAACCCACCCCCACTGTCTGTCCTGCTACCATGTCAATGCTGAGACATCATGCAGGGCCGTGGACAGAATGGACTACAGTGCGGACAGACGTCGATTGACCTTGGAAGTGACAGTGTCCCACCCTCCCACGTGCAGTAGGAAATCTGGATCCAGGAGGGTCGAGGGGAGGGTGTCTACAGGGCTGACCTGCGGGGTTGACAGGCCTGGCCACAGTCCCAAGATGGTCAGCACACTCTCCCTCTACTCGGGGTTGAAGACGTGGGTGCAGAAGCCGCTTCTCCTGGTCTGGGCAAGAGCCAGGAGCACACCCTGTCCTGGGCTTGGGTGTCTCCCCTGCCCACTCTGGGTGAAGGGGCCTCAGAAGAAGGGACCTGGGCAGCTCTGCTGGGAAAACACCTGAGAAAGTGACTGTGCTTTCGTCTGTTTGACGCAGTTGGGAAACCTCAGCGAGGTGCGTGGCTGAGAAAGCATGAAGGGTCAGAGCAGCCCGGCGGGAAAGCGAGTGGGACGGAGGCAAAGGCAGGGGCGGTATGGCCGCTGGCTGGAGGGTGGGGAGCTCGGGGTGGGGAGGAGATGGTCCCGGGTCCCCAGGCCTGTACAAATGGCAGGAAGGAGCCATGCTGGGGTGCTGGGCTTTCCTCACATCTAGGCAAGTCTGACCTAATTCGTTTGCACTGAACTCCAGACAGATCCCTGGAAAGGGAACTCGGGTGGGAGCCAGAGAGGAGACCCATCTGTGCACAGCAGGGAGGGGCAGGCAGGTGGGAGGCCCGCGCTAGAAGGAGCTTGGGCACATGATGGGAGTGCAGTTGGGGCAAGGGCAAGGCCAGTGGGGTCAACCTGCAAGGCTGTGTGACTCAGGGCCCCCAGACAGGGACAGGGTCAGAGCGAGGAAAACTTCCCACCTTGGGCAGGCTTGGCTCAGGAAATGGGCCTTGTGGCTGTGTCCTGGGAAGTGGGCATGTGAACAGGGAGGGCGTCTGTGGGCCCAGCAGGGGGAGCCGGGTGAGGCCGAGGGAGGTACCTGTGGGCTGGCAACACCGCCAAATGAGGAGACACCCAGCATCTGGAAAAGGAAAGTCCCAGCCGGGCAGCTGCTCCTCCTACCACGAGAGCCGTGAGCTAAGAGGCAGGGACCGGGAAGCAGCACACGAGGCTCCTCTGCCTGTCTTCCGTGGGTCAGCCCAGAGCAGGGGGCTGCCAGGGGCTGCACCCCAGGGACCCCCGTCACTCAAAAGCCACAGGACGTGTGGGAGCGAGCCTGGTCTCAGGGTCGGACTGAGGCCTAATCAGGATGTGTACCATTGGGACAGCCTGACAGCCCACCCAAGTGGAGGCTGAGGTCCCTGTGTGGGGAGGGGACAGACGCCCTCAGGCCCAGGTGGCTGACTTAACTGTCAGGCTCTCTGAGCTGTCCTGGGTCCCCAGTGCCATCAGACAGGCCGCTATCCAAGACTTCCCTTGTGACCTGAAATGAGAGATGTTTACATGTGAAGACAAACCACCGCGTTTGGGAGACACATTTTGCTCACTGCCCTTCCTGCTCCTTTTCCAGCCACGTTTTGCTCACTGTCACCAGCACTTTCCCCGAAGAGTCGCCACAATAGGCTAACTGGAAAGACAAATGTTCGGTCCCATCCCCACTTTCTCTGTTCCCCGTTTTCTCACCACTTCCTGTTAAGTTTGGGTTTAGTTCTTCCTTTTACTTTCTTCTCATGTCCTGGATCCGGCTGTGTCCGGCACTTTTTTTTTATTATTAAATACCTCATTTCAAAAGTATGTATAAGAGTGGCTGGCCCCTGGTACTTGGGTCACATCTGCACCCTTGTCCTCACCCCTCAGGGCAGGAGGGAGGGTGTGAGCGTCCTGAGGTCACAGCCGGTCACCTTCCAGCAGGTGCTTCTCCTGGGAGCTCAGTGGGGACCTGGGTTGGGGGATATGCTGCCCTGGGTCTTCCCCCCGTGGCCCTCCCCAGGGCACCAGTGACTGCCCTGCTTCGCCCGTCTCCTTCCCTGGACATCTGGCCTGGACAGGTTTTGTGGCTATGGGGGCCGCTGCCCGCTGAGGTCCTGGGCGAGGAGAGGCCCAGGGGAGGCAAAGCTGGATGCGGCCGGGGCCTGTCGGGTCCTCCGGGCACGGCCCAGCACCTTCCACGGCTCCAGTGGGGAGGAAGACAGTGGGTATCGCTGGACCTGGCAGGACCCAACACCCATCCCTCTCTGTTGACTCCCCTCACACCTGCTCCAAAGGGACCCCCCCAATTTCTACACCTGCAAGAGGTCCACCTCGGGCCACACACTGGGAGTCCCCGGAGTTAGGGAGCCTGAAGGGGCCTCCCAGGGCCTTTGGGACCCAATCCAAAGAATCACCTGGATTACGTTAGCCCCTGGATTTGGCCAGCCCTCTCCCAGGGAGTAATGGGACCCACGGGAGCCAGGTGCTGCCCTCTGCCCCGGCGAGGGGGCGGGCAGGTTTTAAACCCCACCTCCCTCCGTTTGTTCCTCCCTCCCTGCACGTCTCTCGGTCAACCCTCCAGTTCTACACGAGAAACACCGTTCTGACCCCAAGAACCCCTCAGCCCCCAGGAACCGCCCACACTGCAGGGGATCCAGGTGCCCAGATCTGCCCACCAGTTAGAGGCCCCTGAGCTACCAGGTGACACTGGGGTCCCTGCCTCTACTCCCCACATACCCTCAGCCCCCTCAAGGCCAGGTGAGGCCGTCTGGGTGGTCTTTGGTGTATGGGCCCCTGTTTTAGCCCGGATCTGTTGTGATCATTCGGGGCTGCGCATCAGCTCAGACCTGAGTCCAATCCCCGGGGTGCCCCCTGTTGCTCGTCGGGGACCCCGTCTCCATCCAAGGACTCTCACAGGGCAAGTGGGCCTTCTCTTGGGGCAAATTTCACCTGAGATTCAGATAAGCATGATTCTTATTAAATATATACACTAAACTCTTCCATAGAATAGATAAGTATAACTAACAAGAAAACTTTGTAATAAGAGGTGATGTGTATTGGGAAGTGTTTTAAAAGAGCATCCAAGGGCTTCCCTGGTGGCGCAGGGGTTAAGAATCCGCCTGCCAACGTGGGGGACACGTGTTCGAGCCCTGGTCCGGGAAGATACCACATGCCACGGAGCAACTAAGCCCGTGCACCACAACTACTGAGCCTCTGCTCTAGAGCCTGAGAGCCACAACTACTGAGACCGCATGCCACAACTACTGAAGCCCACGCACCTAGAGCCCGTGCTCCGCAACAAGAGAAGCCACCGCAATGAGAAGAGAAGCCCACGCACCACAACAAAGACACAACGCATCCAAAAATAAATTAATTAACTAATTAATTTTTTAAAAAGTTTGCTCCCACTAATGGGTCACCATCCAGTTGGAAAAAAAAAAAGAGCATCTGTATAAAGATTGGCATCATTCTTACTAATTCTTTAGTCACAGCTTAATTCAACCCTGGACTTACTTCCCTTGAACCCCCTGGAATTCTCTAGAGTCACAGGGTTCCTGAGGACACAGCCTTTTGGGGTACTTATTCTCCATTCTTTTCAAGACACCTAATCATTTATTTAGCACCTATTATGCAGCAAGGACTGAGAATAAAAGTATAAATAAGACATAATCTTCATCTTTAAGGAAAAGCAAAACATACAATATGTAAAATCTACAGAGATCGGAGCTCTGAATCCTATTTTTCAAATCATTTTTCTCTGACCAGAAGGATGGAATCTTCTTTTTCCTTAAAAAGTTGTCATACATGCAAAAAGATAGTATATTCCAAAATACATGGAGAGTTTAAAGAAAACCAAAGCTCAGTCCCACTGAACTCCCAGGAGAATCACCTGTGAAAGGTGACCGGCTGTGACCTCAGGACACTCACACCATGCCTCCTGCCCTGAGGGGTGAGGACAGAGATGCAGATGTAACCCGAGTACCAGGGGCCAGCCGCTCTTATGCATCTGTGGTAACTTTTAATGGAGTATAAACTGTAAAAATACTGAATCACTATGCTGTATGCCTGAAACTAATTTCAACTGAATCCACTATACTTCAATAAAAAAAAAAAAAAAACTAAGAAAGGAAGCCAGAACACCCACTGCGCTGCCCCCACTTGCCTGGTGAGGGGGGCGGCGTGGACGGCAAGAGTGATTGCTCAGGTCCACCACGCTTGGCCGTTCCTGTTTGGGAAACGGGTGGGTATGGAGTGGTCTCTCACTGGGGTTTATTGAGAGTTTGCTGATTATTAATGAGATAATGAGACTGGCATCTGCCCGTAGCGTCTGCCCATAGCTTCCTCTGCGAGTGGGCCCCTGCTCTGTCCCCGCACAGACCCTTCCTCACCTCCGCCCTCTGCCCCTCTGCCTTTTTTTGGCTGCACCAAGAGGCATGCGGGGTCTTAGTTCCAGGACCAGGGATGGAACCCGTACCCCCTGCAGTGGAAGTGCAGATTCTTAACCACAGGACTGCCAGGGAAGCCCCTGCCTTTTGTCTTTTGATGCAGTTCCTGATTAGGATGTGGTGGAATTTGTCTGCCTTTTCCTTTGTGATTTTCCCCGTTTCCTATCTTAACAAACCCTTCCCAGTCTCGAGTGCATATTCTCCTGTAGCTTTTACTTTCAGAGTTTTGATTTTCACATACAAGTGCTTACCCATCTGGAAGCGATCTTTTGTGTTTGGTTCAAGATAGGGATCCAATTTCACTTTTTTTTTATACGCGTAACCAGCTCCTGGCAACGTTTACTGGTCTGCACTGGAGCTTCCATCTGCTTCTGGGCTCTGCCCCCTTGGCCAACACCATCCTGACCCTGTAACTCCATCACAGGTCTAGACACCCTACAGGGCAAGCGTTTCTCCCTTGTTCTTCACTCACTCACCCAGTAAGTGTTTATTGAGCACCTTGTATATGTCAGGAAGTTTCTAGGTGCTGGAAAAAATGTCACTGACAAAAACATCTGCCTTCTTTAAGCCTCCATTCGGGTGAGAGATAGTCTATAAATATAGTGATAGGTTTTTTGGAAAAAAAGAACGAGGAGAGTATAGGGTGACGGTGGGGTGAGGACTGCACTTTAAACAGAATGGTCAGAACAGAGCTAAAAAAAAGGACTTCTTTCCACAGCATCCCTCCCAACTGCTATAGATCTCTTTGTGCCCCCGGTCACCCTCCCCTCTCCCTGTGTCCCCTCTGTCCCCGACACCCCTCCCTGGCTTTGCTTACCGTGACCGCCCCACTCTTGTGTGCTCAGCTCCTCTCTCAGCCTCCAGAAGAGCCCAGATCCACCCAGCCCAGCGATGGCCCTTCCCTCCCCCACTTCTCTGGCCAGCTTCCCATCTTTCCTGTGTTCTGTGAACGGGCATCCTCACCTCCACCCCTAACCGGCCACTACGTCCAGCGCCAGTTGCATCTCTTTGCGCTGGCTCTGCCCCTCGGGACCCAGCACCCCTCTGCGGCCCTTCAATTATAATATGTGGACCCCTCTTCCCTCGCCCTGCTTCTTGGGATCATCAGTTGTCACCTTCGCTGGGGCCTTCCCTCCTCGGTGCACCGTGAAGTCTGCAGGTCACGTGGAGTGCCACCTAGACTGAGGTGGGACGAGTGGTCCTGAGGGTGGCCCCGCCTGGATTCCTGCTTCCCGTTCTGGCCCCAGTGACCACTGACCCCCTCCTGTGTGCTAATGTTTATTAAGCGCCACTGCGTGCAGGGGCTGGTCTAGCCCTCTCCTTCTCAGGGCCATCTGTGCATTTACCCTGGTGTCCCTAAAACCCACTGCTCTCTGTGATTTTGGCCTCTGTCAGAGGGGGCTGCCCACATCCACATCGTTTTGGGAGGGATTGCAACTCTGAGCCTGGGAACCGCTGTGCAAGCAGGGTGTCTGGTGTCCTGAACCCAAGGGCAAGAATCGGGCCCAGCCTCAGCCGCGCTCCACCAGCTCAGCTCTGGATCCAAGGGGCAGCACTCATGTCTCTTGTCTTTTTTCCATTCACATTCTGAATCATCATCTGTTTATTAAACATGTGGGTTTTTTGATTTGCAGTTCTTTGGGCAGCAAAAGCGTGATCCCACCAGCTGTTTACAATCCATCATCCAGCAGTTTCCACGAGTTTGTTATGCTGCTTGTGACTGGGAAGGACAGTCTTGGTATCCAAATACTGGACTTGCAGCTTAATTCATCAGTGGGGCTCTCAGCATTCAAGTCATCATGTTGACCGCAAATTTGCATAATTCTCCTTGTTTGCTTTGCGCTCAAGGTCAGGTCTCCCCTGTTCTCAGCGGGTGCCCCTGGGAAGTAGCCAAGTGGCGGTACCTCCACCTGAAATTGGAGGAGCCAATCAGAGGTGTGTGGAGAGGTGAGGGAAGCTCAGGCCGATGTCTGGGACCAGCTCTAGCAAGGGAGCAGCTTCCCAGGCCTCGGTGACAATGTGGGTAGAGTCAGGGGGAGAGTTTCCTTTCCTGGGGAATTGCAGTTACCTTCCCCTAGAGCACAATCTTGTGCCAATAGATAAATGGGCAAAGGTCAAAAACCGGCATTTCAGAGCCGTGAAATTCAAATGGCTAATAAATACATGAAAAATAATTTTCCCACCAGTAATTAAAGAAATGCAAGACAAAATAATAAGGCCCTTGCATTTTACCCCCTGTGCTGGCGGGCGTGACTGCTGAGAATCTTGTTCAGCTCCACTTTCTGGGAAGAAATCTGCCAGTGTCCTTAAGAAAGTGCACACCTTTGGGCCTGTTCATTCTACTCTTGATAAGCTGTCCCGAGGACAATGGAAATGGACAAAGGTGAGGCACCAACACGTTCTCACAGCATTGTTTATAATCAGAAAGAATAAGACACAGCTTAGACGCCCAACATCAGAGCCATCACCTAAGCCAGTTCCCCTGGGGCCTCGAGATGGAAGAAGAGACCCAGAGGAGGGGGCCGTGTAAAGACAGAGGCAGACATGGGAGGGATGCGGTCACAACCAAGGACCCCTGGAGCCCCCAGCAGCTGGAAGAGGCAGGAAGGATCCTCTGCAGAGCCTCTAGAGGAGGCTGGATTCTAGGCTTCTAGTCTCCAAAACTGTGAGAGGATAAATTTCAGTTTTTCTAAGCCCCCCAGGTTGTGATCATTTCTAACAGCAGCCCTAGGCAACAAATAAGGCATGTAAAACCTCTATAACCAGAAAAAAAAAAAGTTTAATAGAAAGATAAAAGGTAGAAAAATCTACAGAGGATAAGCCAGGCCCTGTTCCAGAGATGCATGGAGCTGAGGCATAGCCCCGCTGAGTGGGTGGGCACAGCCCCTCCCCCAGCTGCCCGCCCTCCCTCGTGCCTGGTCCCCCCCCACACACAGGCTTGCGGGCTCCTGCTGTGCTGTACCTCCTGGTCATCGGATTCTCTTTCTAACCTCTGTGGTTTCTGTCGTAACTGACTCTAATACAGAATAAAGTTACAATTTTAATGTAAAATTGTCCTTATTGAATCAAGTTTTTTGTTTATGTAAAGTTATGTAAAGTTGCTCTGGCCTCTCCCTTCCCCTCACAGACCTATGCGACCTGTCCAAACCCTTGACCACACCTTCCTGCAGGCCTCCACCGCTGCCTGGGCTCCTCCAGCCTGAATTGCTGCTCCCACCACCCCCAGCCCCAGCCTCCTCCAGCATGGCCTCCACCTTGCACCAAAGGCCCACTGGCTTGCACCTACCCTGCCCCAAGATCTCCGACTTCTCCTACCGGTGGAATTGAAGTCTGGCTTCACATCCTGGTAATCACAGTGCATTCCCAAACTCCCCAGATCCCTAATTTTGACTTCTTGCCTGCTCCAGCTGGCTGCACCCCAACCCGGCTCCAAGTGAAATTTGGTGGCTTTAATGAAAGGGTCTCCATTCAAAAATATCTCCTCTCACCAGCTGGTATTTCACCATTAGAGATTCATTCCTTTGGCTGAGGTGTGTCACTAACGTTTCCCCCCTACCACCCACAAAGCCACACTCCCTTCTTTCCTGGCCCCACCAGCATGTCAGCCTCAAATCTGGTCTCACCTGCCCCTCCTGTGCCCACCCATCCCTATGCCGGGGTGGGGCCCATGGTCCCCTTCTCCCACACTCCCCCAGACAAGGAGAGAAGCACCTGGCAAACTCAGCTCTCACCGCACGTGGGGAATTACTGTTTTGTTTTCTCACACCCTAAGTACTTAATGTTTGCTGAATAAATGTTTGCTCTTTGGCACTGAATGGAGTAACATCAGTTTCTTTGTGAATGCTGGAAGCGACAGGAGTGAAGAGAGGTTTTGCCACCATCAGAACAAAGGGTTAGAAGGGGCTGGACCGTGGAGGGGAGGGATGGCCAGGGCCCATTTAGGCCATTCCCCCCATGGCCACCCCATGGTCACCTCCTGGCCTTCCTGTCAGGACCTTGCTCTCTGCTGGGCCAGCCCAGGACACACTCAGGTGAGACGGTGTCTCTGCCTCGGTCCCTCCATCCGTGAGACTCAGGTAGGTGGGTGTCATCAGGAGTGGGGGTCTCATTCCTCCACAATGTCTCGCCCCAATACGGTAATGCCTGCTGATCAGGCCCAGGGAAAGCACCAGTGGCCATGGCTCTCTGAGTCAGAAGCAGAGAAGGTGCTATTTGGTTTCTTTGTCTGCATGGGAGCCACTTCAAAGAAGACTCGGGGCCTCCGAGAAGATGCGCTGGCCCACGATCAGCCTGTGGGCCCTGAAGGTTATGCCAGGACTGGGGTCTTCATTCAAGTGCTTCCTTGTATCTACTTACAGATTAGTTTAGGGGACACCAAACTAGCATACACTCTCAAATAATACGCTCATGCCCTCCTGGAACAGAACAGTCTGGAGTGGATGGTGGGCCAGGCTGGGGGTGCAAAAGCCTAGAGAGGGCCGGGCTGGGGCTGAGGTGGGCGTATATACCCCAGTGGGACGGGGCCCCCCAAACACCCCGTGTGGCTGTGTCTAGTCAGGCTTGCGGGGAAGAGGGCTAGTGTAGCAGGTCTGCTTCTTCCCCTCTGCCCACTGTCCAGACGCCACCCAGCGTGCATCACCTGGAAGCTCGGAAATACAGAAAGAACGAGTGGAGAAGGAAGCGTTCAGGGCTGCTAGAGCCTCCCAGGGCGGTGGGAAGGGGCCTGACCCTCGGCATGAGGGCTGGATCCCTCCCTGCTAGGTGAGAGCTCTGAGGCGGGGCTGAGAGGGGCTGAGGAAGGGCTGGGAGGTCTAGGAGGGGCTGGGAGGGGCAGAGGGGCAGGAGGGGGGCAGGGAGGTGTATCCTTCATCACACATGTCTCCCAGTGCCAGGATGTCCCTCTGTCCCTTGGGGGTTGAGGTGGACGGCGTCATGGAGCAGAGTCGGTGAACCCCCTCTGGTTCCGAGTCTGGTGCAGCCAGTGGGGGTCGGAGCTGCAATGAGGAGGCAGGAAGGACCCCAAACGCCTCCTTTGTGCGTCCAGAACCCCGACTCCCCCAAACAGAAAAGCCCTTTAGACCAGTGTGTTGGGACAGCTCTGGGCTGGTTAGGGCTCTCCCTCCCCCCCAACCTGTGTCTCTCTCCGTGTGTGTGATTGCCCGCAGGCCTCGCTCAGTCTGTAAAGGACGGCGGGGTGTGCGAGAGGGACGTCTGGGGCTTTTCTGGCTGACACGGGTCCTGGACCCCAGTGCTGGCCGTGCAGCCCTGCACCCGGGTTTCCTGACAAGTCAGTTTCCCCCAGGAAATGACTGCGGGCTTTTGCCTGCATGTAGCATTTCCCATCTCCAGATGCCCAGGGACCCCACAGCCTTGGTATTCATGCACTGAACCCAGAGAAGGACCTGAGGCCCCCTCACCTGCCCACCGGGGGAAGGTGCAGGTGCAGGTGCCCAGGTCCAGGCTCTTGCTGTCATGGGGCAAGGGCGGGAGGGCGTTTCAGGCTGGCTGAGCAGCTTATGCAACTGCACACACGTGGGTTTACTTTGGCAGCCTTCAATAGCCCTACACACCGTAAATGCCTGCCCTCCTCCGGTCATTGGAACCCCCATCCCCCCACCCTGTGCTGGCTCAGCAAGTGTGCTCAGCTGATGCCTCCACCTTGGCTGTGACCTCCTGTCAGCTGAGCGAGGGTCCCTGGGGAGTCTTGGCAGCCTTGGCCATGCAGATGCCTTGCAGTGAAGGCTGAGGACTGGGGTACACGGAGCTCCCTCAGCTCTGCTGGTCTTCCCTGTCTGGTGCAACCACAGCTGACTTGCGCCTCTCTCCTACCTGGTGGGGTCTCTCTATTGACCTCAATGATGTCTACTGCTCTCACTATTCTCCTCCAATTGCGCTGACCATTGGGTCTCCTCTCAACCACGGCGCCATTCCTTCCATCTCTGAATTTGGCTTCCTTCTCCATGGTATGGTGTCAGCCAAACAAAGCCCACAGAGGGGCTGGTGCTTGATAATATACTGGTGTCCTCCACATCCAGATACCTGCATTTCATAGGAAATGTTAGTGACACATCTAAGCCAAAGAAATGAATCTCTAATGGTGAAATACCAGCTGGTGAGAGGAGATATTTTTGAATGGAGGCCCTTTCATCAAAGCCATCAAATTTCACATGGAGCCAGGCTGGGGTCCACATCCAGGGATAATTTATTTACAGAGCAGCTGGTCTTGCAATGCAAGTGGTTTGTCAGTAAAGTCTCCACGGGCTGGACAGTGACATGAAGACTGAGGATACTCCTGCCAAGCAGCGTCTGTTTCTGTGTTTAGAAGAGATCTCACCTGATGCAGCCTGTACTCCTCTGTCAAGTTTGGAAAATATGCAGCAACCTTGGTGAGGAAATCCTATGTAGAGGTGATGTAAGCACAAATATCTATGTCAGTGGTCCCCCACCCCTCCCCAGGTTTAGCGAAAACATGTCTGAGGCCTGTGGACAGATCAGTGTGAACACGGAGGGTCCTGTCCAGTCCCTCCTGGGCCAGCAGTGGACGCTCCCTGTTGCTTCTAACTAGTGAGGCAACAGCTCCCTGAGCTCAGGTCTGAGGCAAAGCCACAGGTCTTGATTTTTCTAAATCACTCTGGATGCCACAGTTGGAGGGGGCCTGGCCTGGCCTCTGGGGGCCTCTGGGAACCCCCAGGGGCATTGTTTCCCCCACTCTCTGTGGCCCCTGGCCCTTCAGACAATCTAGCCCATCCCTTGGTGTACCTACTTCAGAGAACAAAGGGCTGTGGTATGCACAGGACACTACAGACCTGCAGGACACAAGGGGCGCTCTGTGGCGGAAGCGGGGACTGTCCCCTTTGGGGCTCTGAGTCTGAGCCTCAGGAGGCAGGACACCTCGAGTCCCCAGCGCTGGGACTTCCATGGAGGGAGGGTCCTGTGTCAGTCCCTGTGCCCCAGGCTTCAGGGGCACAGATGAGGAAACTGCGGCTTCTCAGGGTCACTAGGTAGCAGGGGCGGGGGGCGTGACTTGGCAGGCTTCGGACCCAGCTCATTTTCCACTTGGTCACTTTTTTAATGTAAGTGATTTATTTATAATAACAGTTTGCGTAACTCCAAATGTGGTGCACGGTATGTAGACTCTGAGTGGAATAAAGATTTCTGGACTTTGTTAAAGATTTCTGGACATTGTTAAACCCCCAGATGAGCTCCGAGCCTCCCTGGTGTCAGGACGCTGGGCACTGGTGGGGCCTGAGAGACTGAGACCGTGCTGGCCCTGGACCCTCCCCGGGAAGACCTCACAGTCACCCTTGGACAGCCTGCCTCCAAGAGGAAGGGACCCCCTCCCACTCCCCCACCCCCATCCCCACGCTCAGGGCTCTGGCTGTGCTGAGCTGTGTCCAATCCTCCCAGGGCCTGCGATGGCCAAGGTGCTGCCCTCACCCTGCCTCTTTGGGTTCCAGCTGTGACGTCACCAGGCTTGCTGGAGTCCACGGTGGAGGGGGCTGAGGTCGGGTGAAGGCTCCAGTTGGCGCAGAATTCCTTGTGCCTGACCCAGCTCTCAGGGGTCAAGACTATAGGGGTCAAGACCATGACCTCCTGGGCATCGCAGCTGCCCAGGGCCTGCCTGGGGAATCAACAGATGGAGTGTGTACAGAAGACAAGTTCACTTTATACATGACCACAGAGAAGTACGGGGTGGGGGGTTGTCACAACTCTTTGTGGGGGGCAGTTTCCTCTGGGCCCAGCATGTGGCCTCACCCTAGGTCCCCCACCATCCCCTTGAGCGAGCTCTGTGGTTTCTGGACACCCAGGTCCCGTGACCATCAGACTTAGGACCTTCTCACCTCAGCTTCGCTGGAGCCCTTCTAGAAGCTGGCAGAGTGTCTCTTGGCCAACGGGAACTTCCTGTCACTCAGGGGAGGCTGGGCAAGGCTGGCAGGGATGCTCAGAAGGCGTCTCTGGGGACAAAACCGACTGCTTCTTGCTGTTCATCAGGATGATTTAAGTAGAAATGATTCAGAAACACGTGGATTTCATTTCTTAGAAGCACATGGTTTGACGTTGGAGGAGGTGAGGACGGTTTGGGCCAAAGAAATTTGGGTTTGGCCCGAGTCAAACATGTGAGAGATAAATTGGGACAAGTTTTCCAAGCCCATTCGGGTCTGTGCACGGGTCTCCTCAAGGGGGGTGAGGAAGGGGCCCCCCCTTCTGCAATCAACAGCAGTCAGGGCAGTTGTATGAAATGATGTCCCAGCATTGTCTCTTTCACCCCCCAAAGAGCTCTGTGGGTTCAGCTTTAGAAACCGAGTTTCTGAGAGATGGGGACCTGCCCATAGTCTCCAGGAGTCTGTGGTGAAGCTGGGGAAACAGTCTCTAGGCTCAACATCTGCCTACTTTCTGCACCTCTCCTCCAACCTTCCTCTCTGTGCTGGAGATGTTGTCCAGGGGGTGATGCTTGGGTCCCTGTTTCATACAGGGACCCTGGCAGTGTCCCTCAGGGGCTGGACCCTGGCAGGCACCCAGGTGCACGTCCAGCAGCCCTATGGGTCTGCTCAGCCCCTCAGGCCCTGAGAAAGCCGTTCTCCTGGATCAATCGGGATCAGCTGTGGGAGCAGGCCCATCCTGACCGCTCCAGGTGGGGCAGCAGAACCAGCCTGACTGGTGGGGAATCAGGGGACCAGCTCCGGGACTGTTGATTTAGGGCAATGTGAGACACGGGCGTAAGAGGGCTGCTGCTCCCAGCGGCTCTGGAGTCAGGGAGCAAAAACGCACGCAGTGGCCCCAGTCACGACATCCACAAAGCTGCATTGGATGCCGGACCCTGAGCAGGCAGACCCAAGGCTGGCAAATGTGCCCAACAGCAGGACGATGGCCTCCGAGTCACCCGCCACTGCAGTACCTGCGAGCCAACGTGGGAAGGTGCGTGAGGTTCCTTGGCTGCAAGGGCTGGGACACAGGCCTCCTCCAGGAAGGTGACAGCCAGCCCCAGGTCCCCGTGCAGTGCCCCTCTGGGATCTTCGTTCCTCCTCTCAAGGCCCTGTTGCCTTTCCTTTTTGCTCCTGAAACCCTCATCAGCAACACCTGCCGGCCCCGCCCCCTTTCTCTCACAGGCGTTTCTTCCAACAAATCCTGGTACCATTCACCTGCCTCAGGGCTGCTTCTCGGAGGGCCAACTACCACATGACCTCTGGAGGCATCACCTCAAGGCACTCAGGGAGCCGGTTCCCCACAGGCTGCCTTTCGGGGAGTGCCATGGTCTCGGTGGCACAGGGGCCTGTCCCCGCAGTCTTGGGAAAGCACGGGAGGGTCTGCGAGGGAGTAGATGCCGAGTGCCCCCTTCCCAAGACCTGACCTGCCCCTCAGGCCCTGGAGCAGGAATGGGGAGGCACAGATGACCCCTCAGGACGGACAGGCCCACAGCCCACTCAAGGGCAGGCTCGGGATCAACCCACAGGCCTGTGACCCTGTGGCCGGTGATGGGCCGAGCCCTGGCCCGGGGGTGCTGCAGCTCTGCAGCTGCCCTGTAGGGCCCAGGGCTGAGGGGGTGCAGAGCTTGGGTCCCCCGCTCCACCTGGCCGTGCCCGGGAGCTTTGCTGGGATGACGAGAGCAGAGGAACTCGAGGGGCCCAAAGCAGTGCCTGGCACAGTGAGTAGCCTTACGTTAATGTCTGCTTTTCCTCCATTTTCACTGGTGCTTCCAGATCGGATTATCTCTGGAATGCCAAAAACCCTAGGGATGGGGAGAGGAGGACGGGGAGGGGGGAGATGTGGAGCGTGCAGAACGCCAGAGGGCCCAGTGGGCTGCCCAGGGCCAGAGCTGGACGCCCAGGGCAGGTTAACCAGCAGCACTCAGCCTCGGGCTCCCCTAAGCCACGTGTTATGGTCACCTCTGACCCCAATTAATAGCTGAAGGTGGCGCCGACTCAGCCCAGTACTCCAGCTCTGGCCTTCTCTCCACTCTACCACCGCGTCCCGGCTGGGCGGCGGGAAAGAAGGGTGACGGCACTCGGGCTGTGGCCGCGCTGCGTGGCCTCTGGCCCTCTGGTCAGGAAGGTGCGGGGGGTGGGGGCGAGGCAGAGGTGCCCTGGGGAGGCCCCGTATGCCAGCCCTACCCGCACCCCTCTGCCCCCCGTCTTCTCACAGAATGGAGCTTGGAAGGCAGAAACACCAGCATAGCTAGGCTGGCTCCCAAGGGCTGTTATTTTCAGTTTCCCCCACTTCTGAGTTCTTTTTCTCTGAATGGATAAAGATGGATGCGGTAGAGTCTTCCCAGCTTCCTCTCTTCTCCTTGGAGGACTTTTTATTTTTTACTGGAAAAGAATTTTTGACAACAGTCTGAGTAGCGCCCACCACAAGCTCTGCCGGGCGCCCAGTGCTGTGCTTTGCAGCCACCTTCCGTGCCAACGCTCCAGCCTGGTTCCTCAGCTGACCTCGGGTCCGGGGCCAGCGACTCGGGCTGGGAGCATCGCAGGCCTGAGTGCCAGACTCATTGTTTTCGTCAGCATGGTGGAAAACATTTGCTTTCTGGGAGGTGACCCTGTTTTCAAGAGCCAGCCTTTGGAGAACACAGGACGTGAAAGCTGGCTTTGGTTCTGAGGCCCGACAGCCCCGAGTCCTTGCTCGCAGCCTGACGCTCCATCTGGGTCAGAAGCCCCAAGGGGCTTGAGTTGGTCCAGAAGGTTCCCTGTCTCCTGTGAGAGCCATGCCCAGCTGTCCACTGCTGGTAAAGTGGCACGTCTGAGCCGACCGTCCCCCCCACACACACTGCAGGCCGCTGCCTGGCGTGGCTTCCTCCCTGGGCATGGGATCAGGGCATGGGGTCAGGACCCGCTTTGGTGGCCAAGCTGTGGAGGAGTGGACAGAGGGAAGCAACATTCCAGTGCGACGCTGGCTTTCCCGGTGGTGTTCGCTCGGAGAAGCTTGCTCTGAAGCCTGGCCCGAACGCTGGAGGTCGGACTGGGTGTGCCCTGGCCTTCTGCCCGGGAGGGTTTCTTGGCGCTCGGCTCTGCCCAGACTCTTGTGTAGGCCACTAGGTGGCCTTAGCCTGCTGGGCAGGTTACTGAAGCTGCAGCATCAGAATGAAAAATGAGTTGCTTGGTTCAGCTGGTCTCATGACATCAGGTGGAACATTTTAAAGTGGTTTCGCTGAATTTAACCTTTTGAGCATTTCAATGAAAACAAAAGCCCCTTTCATAATACCTAAAATTGAATTCAACAAACACTGACATCTACAGACACCTCACACCAAGTGGCCAGCATGGCCCTGTGGATCCTGGCACTCGTTGTTAGTTTGGGAGACCAGCGCGTAGTTGAGTCCCATAGAGAAAGGACAGAGTCGGGACCAGCAGAGCCGCAGCAGAGAGCCTGAGTCTGAGCCCTGTCTCCCTCACTGACTGAGGGACCTGGAGCAGGGGCTTAGCCCCTCTGAGCCTCCATCCCTTCACGGCAAAGTGGGCTTAGGGATGACGCCTGCTTCACCTACTCATGGGGATCAAACAGGATGCTTGTGGAAGCGTTGCCACAAAACCCACTGATCAAGACAGATCGGGACAAGGTATTTACAGGTTCTAAAATCAATTAAGGACTAATATCTCGAATGTACAAGAAGTCCCTTACTATTGACAAGAAAAAGACAAGAGCCACAATGGAAAATGGGCAAATGATATGAACAGGTAATTTGCAGAAGGGCCAAGAAGCCAACAAAGAGATCCTCAGACACAGTGTCGACCAGAGGGACTTAGAGCAACAAAGAGAACGGCATCTACACCTACTCGGTGGATGAAGTCGGGAAGCTGTGTGACGCCTGGGGCTGTGGGCCAATCTGACGGGACTTTGCTGAACTCGGAGTCTGCACGGGCCAGAGCCCCAGCTTCCGTTTCTGCCCAAGGTGAAGAGCAGAGGCTAGATTTACTCTCCTTCCTGAAACAACAGCAACAACACAGGTGAGCCCTATGACTCCTCAGCCCGGGGGGCACTGCGTGGAGGTCCAGACAAACCGGGGTGGGGTTTGCAGCCGCAGGGTGGCCACCCAGGCTTCCTACGGCACCTGGGGAAGGTAGGAACCAGCACAGGAACACATAACACGAGTCTCCTTCTGTTTGTTTATAGCAGCTGGTCACATTTTGCAGGCAGTATAAAGCATTAAACGTGTCGGAACGATCACTTTTGTGCGTGAGAGAAGAGTGGGTGTGGGGAGTGGAACTGAAACGCATACAAGGTGGGGGGACCAACGTGGGCCACCTTGATCCAGAACCGTCAACAAGGAGCTCAGACCCCTTTGCTGGAGTCTCCTGCCCCCACGGAGAGAAAAGAAAAGGAAGACGGCCTTGTCCTGGTGCTCACCGCAGAGGAGCTGATCCGTGCACCTTACGGATGGTTAATAGTAACCGCTTGCCTCGGTGAGCCTGGAACTTAGATGGTGACGTGGAAAGGGGCCAGAGTTGGTGTTTACAGAGGAAATTGGGTGCGACGGTTAAAGGAGGCTCACTGGTAGATGTGGCCTTGTCTCTGAGCAGAGGACAGAGGAGCTTCAGGGTCACCACCGGCCATGGCGAAGTGAGTGCCAGTGGCGCCCTGGTAAGAGGGGGTGTAGCCTGAGCTCCACCTGGGGATGTGGAGAAACGGATCATCTCCAAGAGAGAGCCGGGTAGGACTGGCTCAGGGTGAGGAGAAGAGGGGCTGGGAGCAGCCCTCGGTCTCTGAAATTCTGGTTCATGGAACTGGATGACTCTGGGTGTGGGGGGCAGGTTCGAGGGGACAGAGGTAGGTTCAGTTTTATGCCATCTTGAGAGTGCGGTTTCTGTGGGGCCTCCAACGAGAGACATTCGTGTGCAGGAAGCGACCTCTGAGGCCAGCGCACATCCTAAGACTCTGGGACCTGGTGACCTCCGCCTTGGCCTGCAGCCTCCTGCCCCCACGTCAAGCGGAGGCTCGAGGCTTTGCTGAGACTCCCCAGCCGAGATGCCAAGTGTCTGCTTTCCCAGGTCCATGTGCAGCTCTCCCCAGAGGGCAGACGCACACCCACCCAGGCCCCAAACGCCAGCCCAGTCGGGCCACTCGTTCCTTGATGAGCTAACCTTCCAGACAGGGCACCCGACATGAAGAGGGCCCCTACCCCCTTCCTGAATCAAAGGCCAGGCTCTCGCCCTGCAGGGTCCCCCAAAGACAACAGATGCCTCAAAAACTGGCTGGTGCTGAGAGGTTTATCCTGAGTGGAGGGAGTGGGCCGGGCTTTCCACTCCTGTTGAACGTTCTGACACCAAAATGCACCTCTGTGAAGACACTTGAAGGTCACCCAAAGATGTGGAAATCTCCCTGACGTAACAGCATCATCTTCTCTGGGTCCCGGGGGTCGGTTGGCACGGCGTTCGGGCCTCTCGTGCACTGGGATGTGGATTCCTCCAGGAAGCTGCGGTGGAGGGTGCCGTGTGCTGGGATTGTTGAGGGGCAGGAAAGAGGAGGACGCAGAGCCACGAGAACGGATGCTTGTCAGCGACCTCTAGGAGAGCTCGCATGACCCTCGGCACGGCTCAGAGCCCAGCACCAGGGTGAGGCAACGGCATCCCACATTGTTGCCCTGGGACCTGTGGCATCGGGTGCGAGAGGGGAAATAGGTGCAACTGAACCTTCCGGAAGTTAGGACCTGGTGTCCCAGAGAGCCAAGGGCTGAGGCAGGACAGAGGACTCTGGGCCACGCAGCTCACCAAGCAGCTGGCCAGAGGCCGTCAGGCCGCCAGAGCAGACGCCTGGAGTGCCGGGGTCCTGGAGTTATCGATCACCTTTGTTTTACTCGAAGACGTTGGGCTTCCCGGGGAAGACAGACGCCCTGGCCGATGTTGTTCAGCTGATGGCTGGGTGACACCAGGAAGGAATTCACAAAGCCTGTGTGGCCCAAACAGGGGTCCAGTCAGATGAGGTCCATCCAGACAGAGATGAGCCATCCCAGGCTGCAGGGGGAGTGTGCCTGGGAGCCCGTGGGAATGGCTTTGTGCTTCCAGTTGGGGCTAGGACAGCCAGCAGCAGGGTGAGCCTCAGAGCCTGTCTCCTTGAGGTCCAGCCTTGTCCGCAGACAGGAAGTGATGAGAACTGCTTCAGGACAGCACCGGCTGGCCTCTGTGTTTGATGAAGTTTCCAGCTTCACACCCTCTGAAGAGGCCCTTGGCGGAGCCCTGAGGGAGGGTGTGAGTCCCAAGGGAAGTCGTAGGGTGAGTGGAGGCAAGGGGTATTTGTCCACCGCCTGGAGAAGTGAGCCTAGGAAAAGGACAATCCTTTTAATGCAAAGCCTATTTGCTTCTACTTGAATTGGTGATAATTTGGACGAAAGTGGATTGGAATTTATCTTTTGCCACAAGAAGCAGAGGGACAAATTTGCTATGCTAAATGCAAAGGTTAAAAAACTTGTGTTGCTGGCATCCAAACTGATTTAAAACTCTGTCTTCCAAGCAAAGAGAAGTGTTGGCTCTACCACGAGCACAGTGGTGCTCGGAAAAAGCAGGTTTTGTGTTTCTTCACCTATTGATGCAGCTGTTGTCATGTGAGGGACAGAACTGGGCTTCTTCAGATACATCCCGACAGTTGGCCTCTTTCACCATTTCAGCCCCATGTATCTCCCAGGTTCAGTTCCTGGACCTGCCCGTGCTTTGTCTCCCGTCTGGTTTCCACGGTCTCCCCTCTTTTCTGGCAAAGCCCCTTGCTGTGAACATGCCAGCGTTGTGTCAGGATTTCCCAGAACTTTACCCGGCTCCAGCCAGGGTCCCACCCACACGGTCATGCACAAGGACAAGCAGAGGCTCTGTGGGCACTGGCCTCACTTCCCTGATAATACCGTTGTCATCCTCGGCACTACCTCTGCTTCCACCATCGCCACCAGGGAGGCCTTTAAGGCACTTCTGTTGCTCAGGCCAGCTTCTAGGGAATGCACCCTCTCCATCACATTCCAAGATTGGTTGTGGTAGTAGTTCTGGTTCACATATGTGGATGTCGAGACTCAGAGAGGTTAAGTAACTTGCTCAGGGCCACACAGCTGTGAAGCGACAGAACCAGGATTTGAACCAGATCTGGCACCAAATCTCAGGCTTACTTTTGCTTGTCATGTAGCCTTTCTCAGACTAAAGGCAGTGACCACAGCTTCCAAAAGTGCCTCCCTTCCCAGAAGGAGCCCTGTTCATGAGGCCGGTCAAGCAAACGTGTGGACGCCAGTGTCCGGGCAGAGGTCCTAGGGGCTGAGGCCACAGGAGGTCTCCGAACAAGAGTAGGCAGCAAAAGGCCCCAGGAGGAGGGTGAACACCCTTCTGCCCCATCCTGCTTTGCGGCAACTTGGCTAAGGTGGGTTTGAAGTCAAAACCATCACTGACAGAGAACAGAGAGGGTTAGCTCAGGGCAGGGATGGTGGTGTCTGCGGGCAGCGCTGGAGCCACCGTGACCACCGTGCTTCCCTCCTGGCACACCTCTGTTTATTGTCTTTGTTCAAGGTCCCACTCCCTTTCCCTCGGCGTGTTTCCTTCATAACAGGATAGCAGCCACCTCGGCTGCTACGGGCTGTTCCAATGACTGAAAACACCAAGATAAGCACCCTGGCGGCAAAGGTCCCCAAGGCTGCGTCTTTGGAGCTCAGAGAGCCGGTCTCCCTGTATTCAGTCGCCTTGGACGGTGGTCGGCAGCAGCTCAGAGATCACGTCCTGAGTAGAGTGATATGGGGGCCTGGGTCTGTGCTTGGAGGCCCAGCCTCTGGGGCTGAGTCTTCAGTCTTAAAAGCTTTTCTAGCTCAAGGTGCTCTTCAAGTTTATTCATTATTGGTTGAAGGAACAGGCTCGATTCTTAATCCCGCAAGTGCTAGAATTTCTGGGCTCCCTGTATTTCCTCTCAATTCTCCTGCAAGTTTGTCCATTCTTTTCTGAGCTCATCTTTTTTCTTGAGGTACTTCATCAAACGCAGCAATAACAACTGATTCACTCTAGAGATATTTTGCTTGGAAAGCTATTCACCCAAAGCCAGAATTGCATTAGGTATGTTTCCTGTTTCCTAGCTTATTGCAGGAATCAGTTTTAGTGACTTTTTTTTCACCATTATGTAACATAGGTTGCCATTTTCCAACTTTCTTTTTTATTTTATTTTATTATTACTGTTTTTTTAGTTTTTGGCCTCACCTCGCAGCATGTGGGATCTTAGTTCCCCGACCAGGAATCGAACCTCCTCTACTGGAAGCACAGAGTCTTAACCACTGGACCGCCAAGGGAAGTCCCCCAACTTTCTAAAGCAGTTTCTTCACCACCTGGTCTAGCAGTCATATGGTATCATATGGTATCACTCCACTGTCAGCATCGGATTCTCCACTAGTCAGCTATTGCTGCAATAAGGCCGTGTGACAAGAGACCCTGCCAGTCCCAGTGGTTTAGGAGCAAATGTGTGTTCCTCACTCACACGTTTGTGTGTTGACAGCAGAATCCACTTCAGGCTGAGGTGGGGTCAGGTCTGCCTCTCAGCTCTCATCCCGGGACCCAGGTGGAAGAGGGGAACAAAGCAAGGGTGCAGGGGGGAGGCAGAAGCATGCCCTGCCTCTGAGACCTCTGGGCAGTACTGCCCACGTTCCACTATTCACAGCCGGTCAAGCTGCCAGGACATGACACGGGGGCAGGGAGGGAAGGAAGAATTGTGAACAGACAAATACCATCTGCTACGGGACTGGCCGAAGGACCAAGGCGAAGTTAACACAAGACATGGCCTCAGAGCTGCCCCCGGCTCTCTGCTCCTGAAGCCCTTGGTCTCACAGAGCCAACACGACGAGGTAGGAAGGACGGAGCACAGGGTAGACCATCCAGGTGCTGCCACCTACGTGCTCTCACAACGTGACCCGCAGGCCACTCCCCAGTGTCCCTGGAGCTGCAGCTCCCTGCTGTGAATGTGATGAGGGGCGCCCCCCTACCAGGTAACCCAGAGTGAACCGTTGTCTGTTTGCAAAGTGCCTGCTTTGTGAGAGATGCTGACAGACACCACTTCTCAAGCCTTTGTCCTCTCCGTCTGGGTGGATGGAGGGGCACCAGATCCAGCGTGGTCCCCTGTGCTGAGCACCAGCGGAGGGCCCCACTGTCGTGTAGCTCGCATCTCAAGGGAGACGCCAATGCGGGAAGCAGAGGAGCAGAGGGAGGGCTGGGTCCTGGCCACCCAATCCAGGGAGCCAGACTGAACCCCCCCAAGAGCAGAGAAGCATCTCTCTGGCCACCCCACGTCCGATCAGGGTCTGGGGTTTTGGTGATGGCAGAGGAGGAAACGTCCCTGCCCCGTGGAGTTGCAGGCTCTAGAAACAACCCCACAACAGCCATGATAACACCCGCAGCTGCCTTCTCAAGTTCTTGCTTTGTGCTGGACATTTCCATAAGGAACATTTAACGTACTGTCTGTGGTAGGCTGATTGCGGCCCCCGAAATACACGTCCACATCCTAGCTCCCAGAAACTGTGAATAGGCCCTTATTTGGAAAATGGTCTTTGCAGATGTAATGAAGATAAGTGTCTCAAGGTGAGATCACCCTGGATTACTGGGGGGAAGGGGAGTCCTGAATCCAATGACAAGTGTCCCCCCTTTTTTTAAGGGTATAACTCTTTTTTTAATTAATTAATTAATTTTATTTATTTTTATTTTTGTCTGTGTTGGGTCTTCACTGCTGTGCACGGGATCTCTCTAGTTGTGGGGAGCGGGGCCTACTCTTTGTTGTGGTACGAGGGCTTCTAATTGAGGTGGCTTCTCTTGTTGTGGAGCACAGGTTCTAGGCGCACGGGCTTCAGTAGTTGTGACACGCAGCCTCAGTAGTTGTGGCTCCCAGGCTCTAGAGCACAGGCTCAGTAGTTGTGGCGCACGGGCTTAGTTGCTCCGCGGCATGTGGGATCCTCCCGGACCAGGGCTCGAACCCGTGTCCCCTGCACTGGCAGGCAGACTCTCAACCACTGCACCACCAGGGAAGCCCAACAAGTGTCCTTTCAAGAGAAAGGCAGGAGATTGGAGACAGAAGAGGAGAAGCCACTTGAAGATGACAAGCTACAGCTACAAGCCAGGGACACCTGGAGCCCCAGAAGCTGGAAGAGGCAGGAAGGATTCCCCACCCTAGAGCCATCGGGGGAGCATGGTCCTGCCAACACCTTGGACTTCTGGCCTCCAGAACTACGAGAGAATACATTTATGTTGTTTTAAGCCCCCAGTTTGTGGTAATTTGTTACAGCAGCTGCAGGACACTAATACACCATCTTATTTATCTTACAAAGCCCGTGGTAGGTAGGATGCCCATTTTACAGGTGGAGAAACTGAGGCCCAGAGTTTAGAAAATGTGCCTATTGGTGGTTGCTGAGTGGCAAAAGCCGAATCCAGCCTTCTCCCAACTCCTGTGCCTCTGCCCTGAAACAGTTTACAGTCAAAGTGAAGTTCAGCTGACAGAGATGGGATGTGTGGCCCCGTAATGAAGAGAGAAGGGCAGAAGAGCCTGCCACACAAGGGGCCGCTGGAACAAAGTGGCGGGAAAACACTAATGGGAAAGCCCCAGAGAAGGCCTACCCTGGAGCATCGCTGGGTCACGGCCAACAGACCTCAGAGGAAGCAAGACAAGGGTCCGGTGTCCATGTGCAGGCTCTACACAGGGCTTGGGTAGGGACTTCCCTGCTGGGGGCGTCTCTGAGTTAGAGTTGGTTGGAAATGCCCACCCCACCTCTCATCTACCAGGAGGCTGGGCCTCTCCGTGCAGCCTGCTTCTGACCAGGGAGACCCAAGTTCCCATCCTACTTGGTGACTTGAGAGGGATGCAGCAGAAGTGCATTGTGGCCTTGCTGGGGAGCCCAGGGGATCCGCCCAGGGGGCTGACGGCCTCCCAGAGACTCTCTGTGCCTGGTGCATGGCAGGAACTCAACAAAGGGTAGTTCCTGTTCCTTTTCCACAGGAGAAACAGGAGAGAGTCTGGGGATAAAGGAGGGGAGAGAAGGGACACTTACCCACAGAGATTCTCTTCTTCTGGCATTTAATCCTCACAACAGCTTCCCGAGGTGGGTCCCCGCATCTCCTCCTTGGTGGGGGGCACGCAGCTGTCACTGGGACAGTCACACTACCCTGTCCAGACCTCTGGGTGGTGTTCTGCCTGTGCCCTGGACCTCCTGTGCTCCAGCCCCTGCTTCAGAGCACCTGGTCCTGGGTGTGTTTTGACTTCGGGTCTTTCAATTCCTCTTCTGTCAGGCATCCACCCTGCCCCTGGCCTCCCATCCCAGCTCCCCCTTCTCAGACCCTGCCTGGGCAGCTACTCTAATCTGATCAGGTGACACCCCAGAGCAAAGACAAGTGTTCATCTGGGTGTGCACACACCATGTGGTGTGTGTGGCCATTCCTCTGTGGGTAGAGAATGTGTGTGTTTCCGGGTGTTCTGTGTGTGCACAGTGCATGTATAACATATTTGGTGTGTATACAGGGTGTCTATAAGGTGTGTGTGGTGTATGTGCATATTGTATAGGTGTGTTTGCAGGACTGTGTGACTTGTATGCTTGCAATGCAGTGAGTGCTGCAGTGTGCATGTGTGTACATGTCCATTCATGTGCTGTGGGTACGAATATGTGCGTGCACTCAGTGGCGTGTGCAGTATGTGAGTATATGTGTGTGTGCACACGTGCATATGTGCTCTAAAAAGAAAGCCAAGTGTGTGGCTGGACAACTTTTTGCTAATACCTTGGAGGATGGAAAGGCCAGAGAATTCAATCACACAGACTGCTCTTTGAAGAGATTGGTATGTGATGCAAAGATCCCCTCAGCAACATCAGCAGAAGCCAACAACAGAGGATTGTCTAGGGAAGACCTGTAGAGGACCCTCCTGTCAAATGGAATGAACCCTGTGACATACACAGGAGGCCCACAAAGTTCTTGAGAATATGATATCAGCAGAAACACTGTGATTTCAGCTTGAACGGAAAGGGACGGAGAGAGGATGAAATGAAAGATGAAAGGAGACTTTTGGACCTCCCAAAATTCTACTGGCAGGAAACAGGCTGATAAAACGGCTTATCTGCAAACACATGCTACCCTTCCTGAAAAAGGAAGGATAATTCAAAGAATGGAGCCATGAGCCCAGAGGACAGAACTGGGAACCACAGAGGATTATGCTCAGACCTTGAAACTTAATACTGTTTGCCCAGCTGGATTTTGAAATTGTGTGGGCCTGGTGACTCCTTTTTTCTTTCCATTTTCTCCCTTTTTGAATGGAAATGTCTAACACTGTCAACATAGGCCTGTCCCAACATTGTATTTTGGGAGAAGGTAACTTGTTTCTTGAGTTCCACATGTTCACAGATGAAGAGGAGCTATGCATCGGTAGGACTGTACCTGGAGCTTCACCCATCCCTAATTTAGATTATTTAGATGATGAGATTTGGGACTTTTGGACTGATCGTATTTAAATGAGATTTTTTTTTGGATTTCGATTTGATATTGTAATGCATGAGACTTTTGGAGATATTGGGGTGAGGTGAAAGCATTCTGCACGTGGGATTTTGCATGTGAATCTTTGGAGGCCAGAGGGCAGACCAGGGTCAGCAGAATAAGGGCCCCTAAAGAGGTCCACATCTTAATTCCCAAAACCTGTGAATATGCTCCCTCATTGGTCAAAGACGATTTTGCAGGTGTGATTAAGTTACGGACTTTGAGATGCAGAGATTATCCTGGATTACCCAGGTGGACCCAATGCAATCGCAAGTCATTATAAGAGAGAGGCAGGGACGTCGGAGTTAGAGAAGGAGATGTGACAGAGAAGTGATATCAGAATGATGAGATTGTTGGTTTGAAGATGGAGGAAGAGACTAGCCTCTGGAAGCTGGAAAAGGCAAGGAAGTACATTCTCCCTGGAGTCTCCCGAAGGAAAGAAACCTTTTGGACAACGTGGACTTAGCCCAAGGAAATCCATTTTGAACTTCTGACACCCAGAACTGTAAGATAATAAAATTGTGTTGTTTTAAAACACTAAAATTATGGTAATTTATTATAGCAGCAGTAGGAAACTATTGATAACACACGGGCCATGGTGACAAGGAGGAATCCGTAAAGGAGACGGTGAAGTGATAGAGGAGGAGGACCAAGACACGGGGGTCCTAGGAACCCCAGGAAGAAGGATTTTCCCGAAGGGGAGAAGTGCTCGGTACTAGGTATTGCTGATCCTCCCAGACGAGAGCTGAGACTTAACCCTGGCTTCAGCAAAGTGGAGGTCAGCCAAAGCATTTTTGGTGAACTAGGGGAGAGAAAAGCCTGCTTGAGAGGATTCAGGAGAGGCTAGGAGGAGAGGAGAGGGAGATGGCAAGGCTCTTTGCCGAGGGGGCTCGTGGTGAAGAGCAGAAAGGTAGTGAGCAGTCAGGATGCCCCTGGCCCACAGGAGTGGGGCAGCACGAGCGCTGTGGAGAGCGACCCGGTCACGGGGAGACCCGCTGGGGGGCCGTGTCCTTGAGTGGCAGGACGGGCTGGGTCCGGTGCACCCAGCCGAGTCGGCTGTGGGTGGGAGCTTGCCGTGGTGGGAGCACATGGAAGTTCTTTAATGATTGCTTCAATTTTCTCAGAGAAATGGGAAACAATCGTCTCTTTTTCGCTTGCTAAATGTGCTGGGCAGGCTTGAAAATACGTGCGCTTCACCCGGCGCCCTGGAGCCAGCAGGAAGCAATAGTCATGCGTCGCAGATGCAGCTTCAATATTGTTTGGTTGGAGAAGTAATATACCGCCCAACTAGCTTGTTTTAATTAGACAAACACCCCGGAGCCTGCCTGCTGCTAGAGAGGACCGCGCTGAGGTCAGCTCTGTTTGACATTCCTGACTTGCGAAGGGCGGCTTAGAACAGCAGAGCGGGCCCTGGGCTGAGCTCCCTGGAGCTGCTCCAGGGCCCTGCTTGAGAAATGTTCAGTCCTAGAGATTCCACCCCAATTTTAAACATCTGTTGGTGCTTGCGGAAAATGAGGTTGGGATTGTTTTGGTCACAGCCCGTGAAAGCTGCCATCGCGCAGTTTTTGAAGCGTTGGTGATAGATGTTTCACACTCCGACTCAAGTGGGGCCGCGCCGGCCTGACGGATGTAAACAGGGCACCAACTGCCCCGCGTGTCGGGCCCCCGCTCTCCTCAGAGACCAGCCGTGAGAATCCAGGGACCCGGGCATCCGGGGGGCTGCCCGGCAGCTCCACGCCATTCTGTCAGGTCCCCAGGGAAGCTGTGTGCGGTTCTGTGTTCTCCAAGGCTTCCCACCTCTCGGGGCCAGAGGCCCTGGCCTTCCTTTGAGAGGCCCGGTTCATCGCCTTCGGGAGCCTTGAGGGTGGTCCCTCCCTCTCCTTCCCTCCACACTCCCCTGAGTGCCTCCTCGGAGCAGCCAGCCGGCGTGCATGGCACAGATTTTTGTTTTATTTTGTTTTGTTTTTTTCAATCAAGCTGAGGCCAGCTTGGAGCCCCATTTCCCCTGGGATGGTGGAAACGTGAGTCTCGGGCCCTGAAGGGCCACCCCCTGCCCCCTGCCTGGTCTTGAGAAGTTTCTGGACCCTGTGCTTCCCCCCATCACCCACCCGGCCTCCTTGCTTCTCCTCCTCAGGTGGGCCCCTTGCTCACTAGGGCTGGGAAATGGGAACACTCTTCTCTGGTCTCCTTCCAGGCCCTTCTGACTGAGGCCACCTGGCACCTGCTGACCCTTGCCTGCCCTGGCCCGAGCTCCTTACCTGCACCTGTAAACACCTCGTGACCGTGTTGTCAGCCTTTCTGCTGGAGACCGGGGGGCAGGGGTCTGAGTCTACCTCTTATGGACCTGTCCCAGGCCCTAGAGCCATGCCCGGCCCACCATCAGATCAGAGTAAGAAGCCAGATAGCAAACCTCAGCCTGCCACTGTGCTGCGCACAGGCCGTTTCGCGCTCACACTGACCCTCTGCATGTGGGTCCTGGTGCTACACAGATACCCACGTACAGCATACAATGGGTCACTGAGGAGGGGTGTTCAGAGGCCTGGTGCTGGACTCAGGTCTGTGGGTTCCAGTCACTGTGGACACTGCCTTCTCTGAGCCTACAGACTCTTAACACACACAACATGTTTCCACACACACCCACCTCTCCCCATCTGTCCTTCTGCCTCTGCATCCGTTTGTCTAGCCATCCACGATTTCTATACCTATACTTAAACCTCTACACATCTATCTGTCGGACCTATCATCTTTCTATCCATCCATCCACCACACAACCAGATACACACACACACACCCCTCAGTCCCTGAATGTACTTGCATCTGCCTTGCCAGGCCAGCCTACCCCCTGCATCTGCTCGAGCCCTCAGATGGGCCGCCCCACGTCCATCCCGCTGCCCTGGGGAGAGCTCCCTGCCCGGCTACCCTGGCTGTGTTCCCTCTTTGCTGGTCCCAGTGCCTTCCAGCGGGAGTAGGCTTCCTTCTCAAAGAATTTCTCCTCAGTGCCCGTTTCTTGCCTGTCAACATCACAGAGACCATCAACCCCAAGCCACGTAACATGGCCAACCCGATGGTCCCCTCTGCCCCCCGTTGGAGGTGGTTATTTAGCTGAAGGAGGTGGAGTTTGAGAAACTGAAAGGATAAGGCCCTTTACTTCCGATTTCACACCTGCAGCAAGGCTGAAGGTGGCAGTAAAGGAAGAGCATGGAGGCTGAGACAGGGGCCTCCACCCTGGCCTGCCTGTGACGGACACAGTCCTGCTTCCGGCCCCAGCTCAGCCAGCACAGCACCCACTGGCCTGGGTCCTGGACCAAAGGTGGCCGACATGATGGCACCTGGTGGACAGGGGCTTCTGAGGGTGGCCACAGGTGGGGGCCTCCTTTGGATGGATTAAAATATCAGCATGTGACTTCAGTCACATCTTCAGGTGATAACACACTTCTGAAGTCAACCTCATTCCTGGGAGGGAGGCACCTCCACTTTTCTGGTGCAGAAACTGTCTTGTGGAACTTACAAAAGTAAAGCCATTTTGTTTGTTTGATGTTAAGACCTTTAAGGTTGTTTCTGGTTTGTTCCCTCCTCCTGACTCCAGCCTGCCTGGACCAGGCGTCTGTGGGGCACGTTCTCTCCATGGGGCCTCAACACTGGGCTCCAAATGCCTCTCCTTTACAAGTGCACAGCGTGGGCCACCTGACAGAGCCACTGAGCCCAGCCCTGTGCCTGTGTACTAGCGTGTACATGTGTGCATGCGTGCATGTGTGTGCTCACACACGCATGCACACGCCAAAAGCTTCAGAGAAACAGCAGGCAGGGATGCAGGGGTTGGACGGGATGTGGGCTGTGCCTGGGGGTCCCTCCCGGGCCTGTGTAGGGGCGGGTGGGGCTGAGGCCACAGGAAGAACCTGCTACCCAGGACGGTGTGGGAGACACTGCTTCTCACCTACTTTATTTCCTGTTTTAACACATGTGAAATAAAAACTGTTAGGTCCCCATGAGGTTGAGCAGGTTTCCTGGAGTTGAAACCCTCCCAAACTGCCTGTCCTGGAGATGTGGGTGCTTCCTTGGCTACGAGCCCCATCCTTCCCCAGTCGACCCCTGCACAGAGTGGGTCCGCATGCCCAGGACCGACACCCCTGTCTGTCTGCCCTGCTTCATGGGTGGAGCTCCTGAGGAGGGTGGTCTTTCCTTCATGGGCCCCCAGGCCCACCTGGCCCCCTCACTGTCCCTGGGTTCCCTGAACCCCTTCTTGGGATCTCTGGAGGGGCTTCCCTGGGAGCCAGGGGACCTGATGCTGCCCAAGTCAGAGGGTGGAAGGTGTCAACGGAGGCCCTCCTGCTTTAGGACTGGATTTCTTGACCCACATCACCCCTGGGGGGTCCTGAGAACGGACACTCTCCCCTGTGGTCAGCCAGGCCTTGCTCTGTGCCCTGGGGATTGGGTCCAGTCCCTGGCTCCTGCCACAGGGAAGGACTCGAGGGCCCTATGGCTCTGCCGGTGCATGTCCCCTAACCTCCCTGCAAACCCCCGGCTGAGTCAGTTTCTGCCTGGAGAGGGCTCTTGGTGGGAGCTGGGGGCTTCAGAGTTCACGATAGAGCAGAGGCTGAGTAATGGGGAGGCTGGGGCTACACAGGCACCTCAACGGGGTCTCGGAGCGGGGACCAGCAAAGTGAGTCCACAGACTGGGGCAGGGCTGCAGCTGTGAGGCTAGGACTGCGGCTGGGGGCCGGGTTGGACCTGGTCCCCAAGAGCGCTCATGGAATCTCAGCGCACTCTTCATGGGGCTGCCGTGATGAGAAAGGGCACCGTTCCCGGGCCCTGAGTGGGCCTTTCAGGGCTCATGAGCAGGGCCCGGGGACCCCATGGCCCCAAAAAAGTCCCAGTACCTGTCCCGCCCAACCTGGGGGATGGGCGCAAGGTGTCATCAGGTCCACTGGGCCCAGGGAGACACCTGTTTCTTTTGGGAAGAGCTTGAAAGCCGCTCTCCGGGGAGCCTATCCGCCTATGAGCCTGGGCACCTTTGGTGATCCAGCCCCACTGGGTGAGGCCGGCCACTCACTAATGTGTCAGGAGGGAGCTCTGGATGTTCCACCTGGGTGAAGGGCCGGGTGGGGCTCAGGAGAGGAGGAGGTTTTCCAGGCTGGGGTGGAAGGAGATTCAAGGTCAAGAAACAGGCAGGGCCATGACCCGGAAGGACCCCCAAAATTACAGGAGGTCCTTCACCTTTGGCATGAGGGGCAAGGTCTGCAGGAATGGGGAGGCCCGTCAGGGAAGACCTGCTTCCTGGGACAGGCTGTGTTGAGAGTGCTGAGAAACTTGTGGGTCACAACGAGGGAGGATGGTGAGGCCCACACGAGGGGCAGGAGGGGCCTGGGTGGGGACAGAGTGTGGCCTTGGAGGTGGGACCCTGACAGCCCTGGATCTGTATTTCTGCATCAATGCCTGTTGAAGCCACTACAGGGCAGGCACCTTCCTCTAGGGACAGGGAACCTGAGATGGGCTCCAGGGTGGGAACTTAGACTGGTTGGATTCAGCTGGAATGTCAGTTTGTTGTTCTTTGATGGAATTCAGGACCACAGCACAGCCTGGCCCGGGCAGGGATGCCAGCGTGGGCTCTTCCTGCAGGGCAGGGCTGGCCTGATCATGCCTCCCACCTGGAGACTGTGAGGAAGGAAGATGAGCACCAGAGAGGCTCCTAGCTGCTGGTGAACACAGGGAGATCTACAGGGACTCAGGACAGAATCTCAGAGCCCCAGACCCTGCCCGGTCCCAACAGGCCCCCTGCTGTGGTTGCCCTGGAGCCCATGTTGTGCCCCATGCTCTGCTCCCAGCCTGGGCTGTGGCCCTGGACCTCACCCCTTGGGCCTCCCCAAGTCCTCCCAGCCCCTCCCTTAGGCCCTGGAGGACACTGGAGCGTGTGTCATTTGGACACGACTCTAGTGTGTGGTTGCTCTTTTCAGACACACCCATAGCTGGGGATGAGAGGTCCCCTTGGACTTTGGTTTGGGGAGGGATGTAGGCTCTGGTCCATGTTAACCTAACTAGTATTTTGCTCTTAAAATTCCAGAGTCATATTTGAAGCCAGTCCAAGTCCTTCCTGCCATTGGTGGCTCTGAGATTCAGGGCACATCTGAGAACACCCAAGTGAGGCGGCCTGTGGTGCCCTGACTTGGGGGTGGGCAGGAGGCCGGGCAGCCCCCACCTACCGAGGCTGCTTGGCAGAGGGGCTGGGACCCGGTGTCACCCAGTGGGGAGGAACGTGCCTTCTGCTGGACAGTGCCAGCATGTGCGCGTGGGGCGGCGAATCCCCCACTTGGGGCCCCTACCCCCTGGATCGCCCCTCCTGACTCCCTGGCCCCCAAGGGGATCTCCACTCGGCCTCGGGTTGGGCTGTGTGTGCGGGCACCCTTGCTCTGGCCAGGTATGAGCACACAGTGGGCCTTCAGGGGCTTGTCCAGAGATTCACCCCAGAGTCGGCGATCCCAGCTGCAGCGGCGTCATTCAAGCGCTAGGAACGCTTGGCTACGACAGGGCTCTTTGCAGGGAAGGGGCAGGTCCAACCTGCAGGGTGAGCTGGGCAGACGTTGGGAGGAAAGAGGGAGGCATCCAGGGTGGGTGGGAACGAGGCTTCAGCGGGCGGTTGGGGCCCTGGGCCTCCTTGGGGCCTCTGACCCCCGGCTGGCCGATGTGCACAAGAGGAGGGTCCCCCACGGTGGTTGGGGTCGGCTTCTGGGACGAGAGCAAGCAGCCCTCAGCCTGCGCTTCTTGAGCCGGCTGGGCAGTGAAGGCAGGGCTCAGTCAGTGTGGTGGGAGAGGGTCGTGCAGGCCCCTGGAGAGGCAGCCAGAAGAGGAGATGCCACCTGGCCGGGTACCCACCGTGTCCCTGCAGCTGCCCCATGAAGAAGACCCCATGGGGCAGCCAGGAGGAGATGATGGGACGGGGCCGTGGGTGGGGTGACTTCCAGAAGAGTCCCAAGGTCGAGGTTGGAGATGGAGGGGAGAGCAGGAGTGGCAGGGGGCCTCACAGCATCACATCATGCCCCATGGGTCCCACACAAGAAGCCTCAACTCCCAAGGGGGCCTGAGGCGGCCGAGCCCCCCAGGTACCCTCAGGGTCGCTCCACGTCTGGCCACCGCTGAGCACTGGCCCGTGGCCTCATAGCCCCCAGGTGAGCAGAGGGCCCCTCGTGGGTGACCCTGATCCTCACCGCACTTGGAGGAGTGCGGAAGGCTGGGAAGGCTGGGGCCTGCCACGCCTCAGCTCTCGCCACCGCAGCCCAGCGCCCCTCCTGCGTGCCTCCCCCAGGCCCCGAGGCGCGGGGGTGGGAAAAGCACCTGGAACAAGTCCCAGGTTGTTCCCAGGAAAGGGAGGTGCGCCCCTCCCTGATTCATGAGACGGGAAACCTGCCCAGGACACCCACCCCCGTCCAGGACGTTCCCACCGCACAGCGCACTTCACAGGCATCTGGCTCAAATAACTGGCTGATAGCATGAATAAATTAGAGACGGAACTCTCGGGAAGGCAGGGCCACCGCAGTCCATTCCAATGCAGTGTACACGGCGGGGGCTGTGGTTCCCTGGGATTCAAAGTCATCCCAGAGGGAAGGGCTGCGGGGCCGCCCACGCCCGCGCTGCCTCAGTGGCCACACAGCCCGCCAGTGGCGCTCACGCCGGGCTGGTAAGCCACACGGTGCTGGGCACGGTGGGGCGACAGGCCTGCCTGAAGAGCACAGCTCCGCCAGCGCCCCAGGCCAGACCCTGAGTGTCCCCCGCTGCCTCCTCACTGTGTGACCTCGCTGAGTCTCTTACCCCATCTGGGCCTCCATTTCCTCCTCCGGTTCTTGTGAGAACTGAGCAGAGACTGGCCCTGGTGGTGTTGGGAGGATGGCTTACCGGGAAGGTCCAGGACGTCGGGGTGGGGGACACACAGTGGTCCAGTGGGTGGCCACAGGAAGGCTGGAGGGAGGACACAATGGGCAGACCGCTGGTGAAGGAGCAGGATGGGAGCCAGGTCCGGAGGGGCCAGCAGGGGTAGGGGACCCTGAAACACAGCAGGGAGGGCTGCGGTGGGGAGCCTGAACGCCTGTCCCGGTAGTGGAGTGCTGCAGAGGGACACGCACCTCCCCGAGACCAGGAGAGTCAGGCCCTACTGCCCCGTCCTCAGGACCCCATCGCTGCTGCCTGGTCTATGTCTCCACCAGGGTTGATGGTGGCCCCTCAGAGTCCAGGACAGGCCACAGTCCCAGCCACATGTCCACAGCCCCACAGACACAGCCAGACGCAGGGTCTGCAGGCAAGGATGGCCTCCCTGCCTCCAAACCCCCCACCGGCCTCCCTGCCAGACCCCCAGCCCGCTGGCCCTCAAGGGTCTCAGACCCCACAGCCACCGCTCAGGGCTCTGAGTTCTCCATGACAACTGGCCTCCCTAGAAGGTGAAACTCAGGGCTTGGGCCCCTCAGGGTCTGTTTCCAGACGCGGCCTCAAACATCCCAGCACAGACGTCTTTCCACAGGGCAGGGGGTCACAGGGTAGGTGCATTTAAATTTCTGGTACAGGCGCCAAGTCGCCTTACAAAAGGCTGTTCTGATTCACGCCCCTGCGTATGGTTTGTGAGTGACCCCCTTTTCCTCACCTAACCAGCACTGGTTCTTGTCACTGAGTAGTTTTCAACTTCTCACGTCTATGATTAATACGGAGAATGAGTATTTTGTGGTATTCATTAAGGTGTTTTTATATCTTTTTTGTTCTTCTCCTTTGTCACTTTTCTGTTGGGTCGTTGGTTTTTTTCTTACTGCTTCGCAGGAATTCTTTATACATGATGAATAACAGCCCTTGTATTTTCCCTGCAGATATTTGCTCCTAATCTGTTGCTTAATATTTTACCTTACTAATGGTGGTTTTCTTTTTCCATCACATAGCTGTCCTCAAGTTCTATGTTGTCAGATTTGTCAGTGGTTTCCTTCAAAGGCTTTGGATTTTGCATCTTGCCTCCCTTCCCGAGAATGTGCACTTATGCTCTTGTATTTTCTTCCAGTGCTTTTGTAATTATGCCTTTAATCTATCTTAGTTTATCTTGGGGTATGGGGTAAGACAGAGTGGAACCGTTCTTCCACATTAAATCTTAGATATCACGAGCCATGGAGGACACAAATTATAGCATGGGGTCTCGGAGCACAGGCTCTGGAGCAGGGCTTCCTGGGCTAGAATCCATGCCCTGCCCTTCACGGCCGGCGGGGCTCGGGGCGGGTATTGCTGAGCCTGTCTGAGCCTCAGTTTCCTCTTCTCCAGATGGTTCTTGTGCGGATTAAGTGAGCACCTGTGTGTGAATGACTCAGGAGTGAGCCAGGTGGTCTGAGGGAGACGGCATCGCATCCTGGGAGACTCCACAGCCTTCAAGTGGTTCCCCAGCCCGGGGTCCCCACCTCTTCCTGCTGCTTCCAGAAGAGAGGGGGTTGAGGGTAGGATCAGGAGGGGGAAGAAAAACCTCAGCCTCCAGGTGACTCTGCCGGAGTGAGACCAGCACCTACGCTCTGCAGGAACCCCCACACCCTGGTGACCTCAGGACAGAGACAGCCCCACCAGGCTGCTGGAGGCCTCTAGGGAGAAAACAGTCACGATGTTGTCATGTCCAGCCAGACTTTGACAAAACCCACGGAGGCCCCGAAAGCTGGAACTGGACATAAGGGAAGTGGTTAAGAAAGGTAAGAAGTAGAGGGGCCTGGCCAAGAGTGGGAGGTGAGGGTGTGAGTCGTGGGGATTGAGTCAGGACCCTCTCCAGACCACCACTGCCGGGAGCATCACCCGGGCGGCCTGGACCACTGAGGGATGGAGCTTGACCAGGAGCCAGGAGCCCCAGGCCCAAACCGCCCTGCTGACCGCGGTGGGACCTCTCTCCCGCGCTCTCCTTGTCTGACGGAGGAGGGGCTGTGCTGGCTGCCCACAGCGCCCTCCCAAGGCCCACCGCCTCAAGGATGGGCACCGAGGGGGTGGAGGGACGGGGCTCCCCAGCCAGACACCAGCTCGGGGAGGTCAGTCTGGGAGCACTGGCAGCAACAGCGGAGGCCACAAGAACCTGCTGCCAGAATGTGAAGAAAGAGCGTGCTCTTTTCAAAATGGGCTTCTTGAATTCTACAGAAGGAGAAAACTATTGAGTTTCCTCCTTTCCATCCGAGCCTGCCTCACATTTCCAACTTTATTAATTTTTGTGAGACTTGGGAGGCGAGACGGGCTTCCCCTGCTGCTCCGTGCCTATTAATGTTGCTGAGCTGAGCACAGTTGCAACACTTTCCTGTAAAATGGACTAAAACAGAAGTTGATGTGTTCCTCATATAAGAAATACATAAATCAGTTAAAAATAGTTCTCAGAGCGGATGTGATGATGTAGTGGCTGTCACAGGAAACACATGAATCAGGCTCATCCCCAGTAACAGGAAAGTGGAGGCAGACTCCACAGTCTTTGGGCCGCTCTTCGGGGGCCTCCAGGAAGGCAGATCCCTCAGGCTGCACCCCACACCCAGCCCAGGCAGAGGTTCCCAGCTGCCCTGAGCTGCCTGCACTTTTGCACACGTAGCTAATTGCTGGGTGTTTGTTCCTGGTTCAGATCTTCTTACCAACCACAGGACCTTACCAACGAGTGACACACATGCAAGTGCTTCACGGGTCATCCCTGCCAGGGACCCTGGTCCCTGGGGACAGAGCACAGCTGGTGGATTTTCAGGCTGGTTGACTTGGTGGGCAGAGCCCATATCCACCTGGGCCTTCACCCTGGTGGGGAATGGTGAGCATGGCCCCAAGAGCCTGGGCACAAGGCCTCTGGTTTCCTGTGAGAGCTCCAGATCTATGTGGACACATGAATAAGCAGAAATTTCACCCCCGTGCTACACAGTTGCCTGAGACCCAGGATGTCAGCATGGGCCCCGCTGCAGTGACAGTAGCAACCGTGGTTCTGCCAGTCAGGGGAGCAGGTGCTGAGGCCGCTGCAGCGCCGTGAGGCTGCCGGCTGAGGCCGTGGACCTTAGCTTTCGTGCAGTCGTTACAGAGAAAGGCTCTGACTCTGGATGCGTGGTGCAGGTTAGAGGGAGTGGACCAGCGTCCTCAAGCGACTTTTGGGGTTGAAGTCCTCTGAGCGTTTTCACAGTATTAGCCTGAGGGCCCTTAGCACTAACCGGCTACAGGCTTCTCACTTCCAGGGTAGGGGGTGGAGGGGGAAGAGCCCGGGGAGGATAAGGACCACCCAACGCCAGCCCGTGAGCCGCAGAGCCAGCAGGCAAATCATTTGCCTCGTGAGCCTAAGTCAATGTTGAATGTGAACTTGAGAAAAACTCAGCTCAGAGTTGACGGAAAGGCCAGCAAGCGCTGAGGAAGTCCCACGTGCCTTTCACCCCCATTCCCTGGGGCGGGGACACCTCCCGGGGGCCTGCACTGGGCTGGACCTCCTCCCCGAGCCCCAGGCCTGAGGCACGTGGCCATGGAGGCGGGTGGGGTTCCAGCTCATCACAGGCAGCGCTCTGGACATCCAGGTCAGCTCGGCGGGAAGACAGCAGAGGAGGTGAGCTGGCCCAGCTCTGCCTGAGTCAGGGCCTCTCTCTGCCTCCTGGCTGGGTGGGGTCCTTGGGGGACGGGGGCTGGGGGCAGAAGGGAAGGCACCCTGGCTGGGGAGGAGGCTTGTTTGGGAACACGCCCTTCCCAGGAAATCCCCAAAACACACACCTGTGGCATGTCCCCAGAGAGCAGCTGCAAAACTCAGAAGCAGTTTTCGTATTTTGGAGCCAGTAAAAGTGGCCTCCCCGAGTCTCAGCAGTTTCGTAGGTCCTCAAAAGCTTGTGGGCCCTGTGCCCTGCGATTTAGGGTCAGAAAACTAAAGGAATCAGGAGGCTCCAGACCTCCCCTCCTGGGGAGAGGCCCCCAGAGGGAGAAAGAAGAGTTTATTCCCTGAGCTCAGCCTGAAAGTGGACCAGGAAAAAGAGCAGCCCCGCCCCTGCCCACTTATCACAAATGCGCGGGTGCTCACACGTGTGTATGTGTGCACATGTGCACACACACACTCGCCCCCATGTGCTCACACGTGTGCTCACACATGCACATGCTTGCATACCCGCCTGGGCTTCCATGGGTGTGCACATGCACACGCACACACATGCACGCGCACACACATGCACACGCCTTCATGCACACGCCTTCATGCACACGTGCACATGTTTCGGCGTGAGGAGGCCAGGGGAGGGGCCTGTTCTCTGCCTTCCAGCCGCTTTCATCTTGCCGGGACCTAGCAGGTACTCACTGGCTATTGCCAACCCAGGCAGAGAGACGGGGGATCCAGATGGCTGGGGCTGAAGGGGTGGCTAAGTGGGGCTCGGGCTTGCCCATGGCTCCTGGTGCCTTCCCATTCCAAGCAAGGCTGAGGGGTGGACGTTACCATTCGCAAAGGGCTGGCGAGATTCAGAGATTCCCCAGGACGTGAAGGTACAGCTGTGATCTCTCTGGGAGGGGGTGACAACTGTGCTCTCCAAATCCTCATGAGATGTGTTCCTGTGGCCCCCACCCATCCCACTCCTGCCCCTCCCATGCAGTTCAAGGGCGGCGCTCCTGAGTAAATCAGACCCTTCTCCTCTCCCCCCACCTACAGGTGCGGACTTGGTTTCTGACCTCTGACTCTAGCACCCAAGGCTGTTGACTGTCTCCACTGGCTGGGATGCTGGTGTTTCATGTCTCACCCTTGATCTCCTCTCATGCTCTTCCTGGGTTTCTGAATCCAAACATCTCGAATGGCCTGAGCTCAGGGAAGGCACCTCTTCCGAGACCAGGGGTGTGATTTCTCCTAAATACTCCAAGCCCAGGTACCTGGATCCAGGCTAGAGACACTGGGTGGGGAAGTGCTTTTGGGGTCAGTCCCTGGTCGGCCAGCGTTTGGGTGGTGCTGGGACCCTCGCTTCTGTGTCTGGCTGCAGAACGATTGCCAAGGGGTCGCTGTCTCCTCCAGTCCCTCCTGCTGGGCAGTGCCAGGCGGGGTAGATGCCGGGATCTGTTCCCGGCCAGCTCTCCCCTGTCCACACCTGTAAGGGCCCATCCTGGGCTCAGCAAAGAACCAGCCCTGCTCTCACTGACCCGGCGATGGAAAGTGTGTTTGAGCTTTACAGAGCATCTTACTGTTTTCAAGCCTGTGTTTAAGCAGCAGGTGGCTATGGAGCTTCACGGCATGGATGGAGTTAAGCATCACCGACTCCGGCCTGGAAGCCTCCCAGCTCAGCCTCGGACCTCTTGTGTCGCAGGCCCAGTCCCTGGTTGTCCACACTGCCCTGTCCGGCCATGGACTTTACCATGTGGTAAATATTGGGATGGCTGGCTTTCTTCTTAAAGTGTTTAAATGGCAAAGCACAGCACCTGAACACAGTTATCGACTGTGAAAATCTTCCCCAGGCTCCTAGCTCCCCATGAGGCCAGTGCACTGGTCAGGGCCTGTCTCTGTGAACCTGAACCTTAATCTCACGTGGCCAGGTCCTCACAGTTCAGGACCCTGTTCCTGGTACTGCCTGAAGAGGATCTTTGAGCAGCACAAACTTTGATAAGATCAGACTCAAAGCTGGGCAGCCACAGAGGCGAGACCTGGGAGTGGTCTCGGCCTTCCCGCCAGGTTTTGGTGACAACCTTAGCCAGGGGCACTGAGTGTCCACCCAGCCTGTCCCCGCCCTTTTCTTCCCTTGTCATCTATTTCTGCACTGTTTCTGGACTGCGAATCCTGAGTGCCTGCCCCAGACGCTCACCATGTGGGAGCTCATCCTCAAACCTCAGGGGTTAGTCGACACCCCAAAGCCCATCATTTAAGGTCCAGAACCTTCATCACGTAGATATACGAAGCGCCGGCTATTTCTGTGCCAACTTGCTAATGCACAAAAGGAAGAAAATTCAGGACATGGAGGGAGCGCTCCCCAAAGGCTTCTTCTGTGAGATGTACATCTGCCACGGCTGGCCACCACCTCCTCACCCTCCTGGGCTCACACCGCAGAGTTCACAGACCAGTCTGGCTCTGGGAAGGAAGAGCCCACCCTGGGCTCTGCTCCAAGCATTTGACAGGTCCTGGGCATCTTGTCCTCCAATCACACCCAATTTCCAGATGAAGAAATAGGCACAGAGAGGTTGGGGAATTTGCCCAATGTCACACAGCAGTGACTGAGATGGCACAGAGACTATCAGAGCGGGACAGGCCTAGGGCAAGCTTGGCGTCCTGAAAGGACAGGCTGCTTGGCTCCTGGCCAGGGGCTATGAGAACACGTGAGGGCAGCCCAGCCCACCCAGAGTGGCCGTGAGCATCACATTAGGTGCTCCGGGTGGGTGAGGTTGAGATGACGTTGATAAGACCCTGCTCATGACCCCTCCCTGACTATCACTGCCCACCCCCTCCACTTGTGCCTCCGGAAGCTACCACTCCACCGAAAAGCCAGTTTTGCAGCTGGAGGAAACCCTCTCCTGGCAAGCTGGGCAGAACCCCTCCAAGTCCCCCTCGCCTAGATGCAGAGGCTGCCCTCCTGCTGAGCCCCCGGCCGGTGCGACCTGACCCTCTTCCAGCCTCACTCACTCCTTCCATTCTCTTCTCTCTGGCTGTGGAGGGGGTGCTGAGGCTGCAGAGGTGCCCCTCGGGCACTCTGGTTTCTGTATGGAGTGGCCACAGCTCTCAAAGCCACATTCCGCAAACCAAGGAAGGGCCCCTGTGCTAGGCCAGCAGGCCAGCGGGTGAGCACGCCTTCAGGCTCTGCCACCAGCCAGGCCATTCAGTCAAAGCACATGTTCTCCCTCTAATTGGAGCTGGATTAGGGCTGGGGCAAAGGAAACGGCTGCTTGTCAACAAAGAGGTCTTAGACTCAGGGCAGCGGTGGGTCAAGGCAGCAGCCAGCAGTGGGGAGGTCGGAGCAGGGCGGTGGCCCCCTCCCTAAGCAGCTCCCTTGGCAGTGGCCCTTCCTCTGCCGTCTCAGCTCTCACGGACCCAGCACAGCCCCAGAGCAGCAAGGCTCGCAGGGTTGATCCCAGCCTCCTCTGCTGAGCCCTCAACCCCTCGTGGGCTGAGGCCCATCAGACATGCCAGGGACCCCCAAAATCAGAACAGCCTGGGTGCAGGGGTGCCAACTGCTTCCGGGCCAGGTGGATGGAAGCTCTGGGGGTGGGGTCTGCAGAGTGCCCCAGGCATCCCGTTCTGTGCTTTCGACAAGAATACCGCCTATTCCTGGTGAGCTCATGGGGACCGATGGCACTGAATGGAAACCAGAGGGGGCACTGCTCACAAGTACCCCCACCCATCCTTCTGCAAGAAGGCACAGGCCCTCCGCACCGACTTCTGACTTCTGTCAGTCTAATGGAGATGGTGTCGGTACTGAGCATCCCTGTGGGCTCCCCTGAGCAGACGTTGGCTGGCGGCAGGGTTGGGGGTGGGGTCGGGGTAGAGGAGACCTTCCCAGAGGCCAGAGGAGGACAGCTGGGGCAACCAGGATCACAGGAGGTTCCTAGGCCCGAGGACCACAGAACACTGCACCAATGGGGACGCATTCTCGCCTGTACAGGGGAGGGCAGGTACTCTGGGCTCAGACACCCCTTCCTGCATTCCCTGGAGAGCAGCCTGCCCAACATACCTGGTTGGGACGCATCCAAGCTGGGCTGGAACACGGGACATGCAGCCAGAGGCACCGTCGAGAATCCCCCTGGGAGGGTGTAGGTGGGGGTCTGGGCAGTGAGGGGTGTGAGTGATGGGCATCTGGACTGGGGTGGGCATTCTGGGCAGGCCCTGGGCCCCCACTGACATGCTGCCCACAGGAGCTCTGAACCCTCTCCTGAGGTGATCAGAGCAGGCGGGTTTGGGCTCAGCCCTGCCCTGAGAGCAGGTGAAGTCCAAAGTCTGGAAAGACGGCCCTGCAGCAGGTGTGCAGGGAACGCAAGGCTGGGAACCTGATTGCTGCCCACCGAGCACATTCAGGGCAGTGTAACTGGGCACAGACAGGCCAGTCTCAGGTGTGCTTCCGGAGTGTCACTTTCTGGGCAGGCTGGTGGGACCCACGGGCCTGCTCAGTTTCTGCTTATGGCCTCTTGTCCCCACTGAGCCTCTTTCCGTTTGCAAAATGCACACACCCAGGGTCCTCTCTCTTAGCAGGGTCTACCTGGAACTTCTCTCTCACGTTGCATATTTCAAAACATCTCTCATTACAGGCTGACCAAGTGCCTGGGACTCAGCCCTTCTGCTCCCACACAGGTTTGCTGGGGCACCGACTGATGTTGGAAATCCCAGGAGACACCAGCAGCTGGCCAGGCCACACGGCCCCTCAGTCCCGGCTCTGCAGCCATCCAGCCCCTCCTCTCTCACACCTTGACCTGCCAGGGCCACCAGAGTGTTTGATGGTCACCACTTCTCAAGTTGTTCTGCCCCTTGAGTCAGCTGCTGCCAGTGCCCAGCTTGCCCTAATCACCTACGGGGCTGGGGGGCTTGTGGACCCTACCCTCCACGCCCCATGTACCCCCCAGGATAGGGTGGCAGCAGGTGAGGTGTTCCCAAGGAGGTTGGGTGAGGGCGGCAGGGAGCAGAACCCGTGTGCTGGGCCTGCAGAGGCGCGACGTGGCCAGCTTCCGAGGGCTGTGGGTGGATGGAGTGCAGCCCAGAGCCTTCTCGAGCTGAGTCACACTCGAGCTCCAGGAAGCCCAGCCACATGACTTCCAAACTGAGGCAACTTGGACTTGCCGAATGTGAGCAAAGTTACTGCTGCTCCTGGAATCAAAGGGGAGTTGATGAGTTTCACCGATCATCCCCTTCCAAGAATTGTCGTCATCCCTGGGGCACCTCCAGGGTCAGCAGGGATGGTGTCAAGTGAAATCATATGAAGGATGGGGACATCTCCACCTGCAGACGCTGGTGCTCCCTTTGACAGGGGAAATGGCTTGGACCCGTCTTGCAGAAGCTTTTGTGAGACAACTTGTCTATCTTAGACTGAGGAAGAGATGAAGCGTACAGGCTCAGAGAGACCCAAGTGCATGCACACTTGGATACACAGACACACACGCCTGGCCCACACACTGTGAGATACACACCCAGTGAGATACACTCAGAACACTCACACTCACCCACAAGAAACACACCCCCGCCTCACACCCCGACACGCTCACAGACACCCACCCATGCCGGCACTGCACACACCCTCAGCCTGGTGGACGGGCTGGAGACCAAGGGCCCCAGGCCGACCTGAGACCCCAGGGCTTGGGACAGAAATGGTGGGAACATGCTGACTCTCTGCCTCGGATGCTGCAGGGCCGTGACATGTGCACCCTGGGTCCTGCCCCTGACCTGAGCCTCTAGCTTCTTATCCATGAAGTGGGCATCAAGGGCTGACCAGGTTGCCTAAGTGGAACCACACCCGAAGCATCGGGCACAGAGGGCAGAAAACATGGGAAAGTGGTGGAGGGCTTCCCAGAGCTCCGGCCTCTGCGTTGGGACACCCTCCGACGTCGCAGCCCTCTCTGCACTGCAGCCTGGCCCCTCATCCTGAGCCCACGCTCCCCAGCCATCAGGGGAGCCTCAGCAACCACCTGGGGTTCCAGCCAGGGCTGCTGGGAGTGTGCCCAGCCAGCAGCCCCTCCACTGCTCCTGCAGCGCCACCTGCTGGCCACAGGGAGCCTCAGTGTGCGCTGGGCACCAGCCCTGGGCATCTATCTGCCTAAACCCAAGGTTCCCAGAGCCCCAGGACAGGTTCAGACAGGGGGTAGGGGTGCAGACTGGTAAGGCCAGGGACCTGGACCTCAATTTCTAGAGTCAGGAAGGGCAGAAGCAAAGCTTTGGCGCCAGGAGCTGGGCTCCGTTCCCAGACTTCCTCTTGGAAGTGGGCGAGCGCAGGAGGGCTGGACGCTGAGCCACGGTGACCGGCTAAGCCTTCCAGCACTGCTCCCTGCCCCGGCCCGTTCCCTTTGCAGGCCCCAGAGTCGAGGCTTCCTCCTTGATAAAGCAAGGTCCAGGTAAGGACACAGGCTCCCATGGGATGGGCCAGCTGATCCCATGGACACACCAGGAAAGCCAAACACGTGGCCTGAGCTCTAGTCCACGAGGTGACCCTTGGCAGGACACCCCAAGAGAGTGAACAGGCTGCAGAGGGTGGAAAAGAATACTCGGGGGAAGCAGATGCAAGTTTTGTGTGGCTTACTAGTGTGTCCCTTAGATTCCACTCGAGATAGTGCATGGCTTTTTCACCAAGCTGCACAACCTCTCTGACTCTGGGCTGCTGCATTCCCACTGCCTGAACTCGCACCCCCAGCCTGCTTGGCCCCACAAGCCCCTCCAGACCCAGGCAGCAGCGCCCTCCACACTGGGGGCATTCCTGGGCCTTGCTCCTTCTTTATTCAGGAGCGTGGTGTCATTCTCTGTAGAAGCTCACTCTGACTGAAGACAACAGTGTAACAGTTCACCTAAAAATACATAAAAGTTTGAATCAGATCTCCAGTCTCCAGGACACTCAGCTACAACTTGGCACTTGGTCGAGTCTATTTCAACTCATTACTTCACCCAATTAGTTTCTCAACCCAGCCCCAGAGAGAGGATTTTTCCCTTACCTGGATTGCCCCCTTGGAGTTGAAAAATCCCAGATTTCACCCCCTGGTGCTGACATTGGCTCCCGTAACTTTCCACCTGCTGCTTTGTTCTAATCAAGATTTGCTGGTTACTCAGTTACGGAGTTGGTGGTTAACCCTCTCCCCTCCGCTGGTCCCCCAGAGAGAACCATCTTGCTTGCCTCACAGAAGGCTAGGACGTGCCTTACCGCTCACTTGCATCTTGGAGGTGCTGGAGGTGCTACCATCTGCTTTTTTTTTTTTTTTTTTTTTGCGGTACACAGGCCTCTCACTGTTGTGGCCCCTCCCGTGGCGGAGCACAGGCTCCGGACGCGCAGGCTCAGCGGCCATGGCTCACGGGCCCAGCCGCTCCGCGGCCCGTGGGATCTTCCCGGATTGGGGCACGAACCTGTGTCCCCTGCATCGGCAGGCGGACTCTCAACCACTGCGCCACCAGGGAAGCCCTACCATCTGCTTTACAGGTGAGGAGACTGAGGCCCTTAGAGCAGGAAGACCCGTTTAACACAGTTCCTTTGTCCTTTCTCTCCGGGCCCCGACCCCCTCTCTCTCTGTGTCACACACACACACGTACGCACGCACACACACACACGCACACACACACATGCATGCACACACACGCACGCACACACACGCACACTGGAGCAGAAAACGTGATGTGATAACGTACCTTAGAGCCTGTTGACTTGACCTTGTTCATGCAGACTGATGAGAGATGATAGATGATTGATAGATAGATAGATGGAGACAAATCACTGGGGGCTGAGAGCAGGGGGGGAATGGGGACAGAGATGAGGACCCCTCAGGTCCCCGCACTCACCCCCAGTAACCAGGGTGTTGGGACCGAGCTCTGACAGCACCCCCTTTCCCTGAGATGGGGGCCCAGGATGAGGAAGACGAGATGCTGCAGGTGCCTCCGTTGTGGCTGATGGCTTCCGGGGCTGTCTGAACTAGACAAACATCATCCCGACGGCTCTGTGCACACCCCACACTGCCCAGACGCAGATGCCCACTTGTAAGGAAGTGTCTTCTCCTGTCCCTTCCGCCACCCATTCTCACTCGCCTCCTCTGTACAGGGTTAAATCCTCTTCATCAGCATCTCCCTGCTCGGCTCACCTCCCAAAACTCTTCCCCATCCCTTCTCAGCCTGCAAGAGAAACAAAATAAAGACTGCAAGAGAAACAAAGCCTGCAAGAGAAACAAAATGAAGTAAAGTAATTGGACACCAGTTCTGACACCACATGCTCCTAGGAACTCTTGAGGAGCTAATGTCCACAGAATTGAGTATCGTTGGGCAGGAGGGAGATTTGCCTCATCTTGGTTTCGTCTTCCTGCGATTCAAGAGATGCTGTCTCTTGTTTGGGTCTCCTGCCCAGTGCGAGGCCCTGGCCTGTTCACTCTTCTCTGAGTGTTGGTCACAGGCCACCCCAAGGGGTCTCACCTGGCCGTGGGCTGCTGGCACAGGTGGTCGTGGTCTCTGAGGGGGTACAAGGCTGCCCTAGGCTCCTGTCAGGGTCCTCTTGTCTCCCCTGGGGCTAGATGTCCTCCGAGGGGGTCCGGAACCACTGATGCCTAAAGCAGACCTGGGGGACCCTGCTCCCTTCCCTTCCGTGTTTGCAAGAGCTGGGAGGTTCCAAGGATGCAGACGTCCCCCTGTGGTTTTCATCCCTTTTTCTGGTGAGCATCTGACATCCCTGAAACCCTCATTTCCCACTTTTCTCCGATTGATTCCTTTCCTCCCAACCCCTGTTCACTTTGTTCCTTCCAGGCTCCAACCATTTGTCCTCCCGTAATTTCACCCAGATGCCTCCCTCCTCACCCTGCCTATCACCAGCAGTAGTCTCCAAGGCCATATGAAGGGTAGATCCCACCAGAAGCTGGTCCTGAACCAAGGCTGCTCCCCTGGTGCCCAGGAGAGTCTGACCTGGGCAGCTCTGATTCCAGGAGAGTCTGATTCTGGGAGAGTCTGATCCTGGGACAGTCATCCTGGGCATCTCTGCTGCTGGGAGAGTCTGACCTGGGCAGCTCTGCTCAGGCCTGCCTGCCTGGCCTCACACAAGCAACCGTGGCTCCAGCTGACCTCCTCCTGTGGGAATCACCGAGTCAAGGGCCAGGATCTTCCACAAAAGGGCGCTGTGACTTGGTCTCTGCTGAAGGGAGGGATGAGAATCCGTAACCCGCCCTTCAGGCCTCTGACACAGGACTTTCCTACCCAAAGCCTTGGCCTTCTTTACCCTCCATCAAGAGCAAGGCAGGGCGGAATTTAACTGGAAAAAATCTGAAGTCAGTCCAAGTGCAAACCAAGCGCACGCTGGGCAGGTCAGAGGAGGCCACACCCACAGGAGCAGCCAGCCTGGGCTCGGCAGTCTGAGGGGGCCCACTCGGCAGAGCTGGGCCCGGGGCCAGAACAGACTCCGGGAGCCTGACAGGTCCGCCTGGTCCGGAACTGCAGCCCTCTCCCCTGCTTCTGGGCAACATCTGACAGGCTCCATGCCCCCACCCCCGGGGCTCACAGGGGGCTCAGTGGGGAATGAGGTTGGGGTTTTTTTGTTTTTGTTTTTAACGAAGATGTTAGGGGTAGGAGTTTATTTATTTATTTATTTATTTTTGCTGTGTTGGGTCTTCATTTCTGTGCGAGGGCTTTCTCTAGTTGTGGCAAGCAGGGGCCACTCTTCATCGCGGTGCACAGGCCTCTCACTATCGCCGCCTCTCTTTTTGCAGAGCACAGGCTCCAGTCGCGCAGGCTCAGTAGTTGTGGCTCACGAGCCTAGTTGCTCTGCGGCATGTGGGATCCTCCCAGACCAGGGCTCGAACCCGTGTCCCCTGCATTAGCAGGCAGATTCTCAACCACTGCGCCACCAGGGAAGCCCAAGGTTGGGATTTTACTTGTAAAGTTGCTCTTTATTAAGTTTAGACATTAATTCTTTAAATTAGCATTCAGTAAAATTATAGTTCTTCAGTGTACGGTCCTAAGAACTGAACACATTTATAGATTCATGTAATAACTTTATGGGTACAGAACAGCTACATCACCCCCAAATCACTTTATAGTCACACCCTCCGCCACCCAACCCTTGGCAACCATCCCTATAGTTTTGTTTCTTATGAATGGAATCACGCAGAATGTCACCTTTGAGCCCAGCTCCTTTCACTCCTGTGATGACCTGAGATGCACCCCGGCTGCCGGCTGTATCATAGCTCCTTCCTTTCACTGGAGGGTCGTGTTCCACTGTGGGGTGTGCCACCCTATGGGAACCCACTTACTCCACTGAAGGGTATTTGGGTTGTTTCCAGGTTTGTGTGGTTATTGAACAGAGTTGCCACGTGCATCTGTGTACAGGTTTTTGTGTGAATGTAAGATTTAATTTCTTTGGGGCTTCCCTGGTGGCGCAGTGGTTAAGAATCCGCCTGCCAATGCAGGGGACACGGGTTCGAGCCCTGCTCCGGGAAGATCCCACATGCCACGGAGCAACTAAGGCCATGCACCACAACTACTGAGCCTGCACTCTAGAGCCCGTGAGCCACAACTACTGAGGCCGCATGCCACAACTACTGAAGCCTGCATGCCTAGAGCTCGTGCTCTGCAACAAGAGAAGCCACTGCAGTGAGAAGCTCGTGCACCAAAATGAAGAGTAGCCCCCGCTTGCCGCAACTAGAGAAAGCCCGCGCGTAGCAACAAAGAAGACCCAACGCAGTCAAAAATTAATTAATTTTAAAAAGATTTAACTTCTTTTGGGTAAACGCCCACAAGTGCAATTGCTGAGTGATATCATAAATATACGTCCAACTTTATAAGAAGTGCTAAACTGTGCTTGAGGGTGACCATACCATTTTGCATTCTTCCCGGTCATGAATGAGAGTTCCTATTGCTCCGTGTTCTTATCAGCCCTCAATAGTGTCAGTAATTTAACTCCATCCATTTGGTATGTAGTGGTATCTCACCACGCTTTTAATTTGCATTTCCCTAATGGCTAATGATGTTAAACATATTTTCATGGGCTCAGTTGCCATCCATGTATCTTTTTGTGGTGAAGCATCTGTTCAAGTCCTTTCCCAGCTTGTAACTGGATTATTTGCTTTTCTACTGTTGGATTTTGAGCGTTCTTTCTCTATTCTGGATACAGTGCCTTTGTCAGATATGTGATTTGAAAATATTTTCTCCTAGTCTATGTCTTGTTTTCATTCTCTTAACATCGTCTTTTGCCAAGCAGAAGTGTTTTGTTTGTTTGTTTTTTTGATTCGTAAACATTTATTTATTTATTTACATCTTTATTGGAGTATAATTGCTTTACAATGGTGTGTTAGTTTCTGCTTTATAACAAAGTGAATCAGTTATACATATACATATGTCCCCATATCTCTTCCCTCTTGCGTCTCCCTCCCTCCCACCCTCCCTATAGAAGTTTTTAATTTGGATGAAGTCCAGCTTGTCACTGTTTGCCACAGTTTGTCCCGGGGCTTTTGATGTCAAGTCTAGGAACTCTTCCCTAACCCCAAGTTCATGAAGATTTTCTCTATGTTTTCTTCTAAAAGTTTTACAGTTTTGTATTTAAATCTATGATCCATTTTGAGTTCATTCTTGTGTAAGGTGTGTGGTTTAAGTCAAGGTTCGTCGTTTGCACATTGTCCTGTTGTTCCCACGTCATCTATAGGTACAGACATTTCGTCAAGGCATCCCCCTTTTTAAAAATCTCCAATGTCTTTCCATTGGAGACAAAAGTCCTTACCCGCAGGGTCAGGTTTCCCCTCCTCTCTGAGCTTCCCTCCACTCTGTTCTCACCAGCCTCGGGCTCTCCTCCAGGGACCCACCCTCTACAAACTGTGGCTTCTGTATTGACTGGCCCTGTGCCCACCTGCCCTCTCCCTAGGATCTAAGCCCATAAGACAAGGGACACGCCTGCCTCGCCTGCCCTCTCACAAATATGCGGGAAAGTGTCCAAGGCTCTTTCCGGAGGAGCCACACCAGCCCAGCATCTAAGTGTGGGGTGTGCTGCGTGGATCGAGGGGCTCCTGAGGCCCCTCCTCTGGGTATGTCCTGCCTGGGAAGTGAAGGGGGAGCAGGCGGGCTGGGCAGGGCTGGGCTAGGAATCCATCCACATTTTAGGCAGGTCATTTTTGCCAGAGTTGGTGTGAGATTGGAGGGTCTAGGTGGGGAGAGAGGGGTCTGTCAGAAGGTGATTTCATTCATGCAAGTACAGAGGACAAGGTCACAGAAGGGAGACAGGGGAAGAATGGGGGGCAGGACTCAGTGATATGGGGATGACCTGATGGGGCTGGGGGCAGCCAGTGACCCTCTGCCAGAGGGACCAGGTGGGGGCCACATGTTGGAGGGTCTGTAGACAACCAGGATAGGGAAGCTGCAGTTTGGATGCAGCAGAACCAAGAGTCTGGGAAGCTGGTCTGCAGAAGAAGGATGGAGCAGTGGGGGAGAGGGAGAGAGGAGGAGGTGGTGGTGGAGAGTGAGAGAGACAGAAACAGACAGACAGCTAGAAAAGTAAGAGAGGAGGGTGGCAGAGAGAGAGACCAGCTTTGTCTACAAGGTCCCGAAACCCAGGGGAAAACACCTAAGGCCACATCAGTGAAAAGCAGTGTGTGTCGGTGACTTTCTGAGCGACATAAGGCACACGTTTCCTGTAACCGCCTTGAAAGTCAAGAACCTGACTCCGAATGATCCTAGCAAAGGATGAGGATGTCAAATCCCTGTTGTGACAGTGAAAGGGGGAGAACCAGGAAGGAGGGAGAGGCGGAGGGGAGAGAGGCTGTGAACACTGCCCTCCTGCTGCCAGCAACGCAGCGCCTCTGGGAACTGGGGCCAGTGGTGTTTCCTCACCAGCCACCCTGGCCGGGACGCCACTCCTTCTGTCCAAATGGACCTAGTGGTGCCTCTTGCTGTTCCCGCAGCGGCTGTTCATCAAGTGCCACTTCTGGATGTCCCCTGGTGCTCCAGTGTGCTGCCTGGCTTTGGGGTTCATACCTTGGGCTGGCCCTGTCCTGCCATGTGCCACTCCCAGGGTCAATAGGGAAGTGTACCTTACCCCCAGACGTTATTTAATTATTTATTTATTTACTCTTTTTTTTTTTTTTTTTTTTTGAAGAGGCAAAATTATAAGGACAGAAAACTGAACAGTGGTTGCCAGGGTTGTGTCCCCTCGAGGGCCTCACTAGCAAAGTTGTAGGGTGATGGAACTGTTCTGGGTGGTTCTATGATGGGGGTGTGTACTCCATGCACTTGTGCAACCCCATAGGACACCACAAAGAGTGACCCTGGCTATGAAAAAATCAAGAACAGCTGGATGTGTGGGGTCCCGGGCCAGTGCAGGCTGAAGGGAGTCCGGTGTATCAGATGGAAGACACACTCTCACTAAAAGGGGAGACAGAAAGGAACTGACCTGGACAACTTTGCAAAACCGTGCTTTGCTAAATGCTATAAAGAAAAGACGACTCTGTATACATACTGAACTCTAGTTGGTAAATTTATTTCCCACAGTGGTACAGGTTAGCAGTTTGAACCTACTTTACATGTACACTAGGATTTAACAAGTAAACATGCAGTAGGGAACCGCTGCACAAGGAGGGTTCAGATACGCTTGGGGAGATGCCAGAATGAACGGTCATATCAGTGTGAACTCAGGCTTGCGTCATATGTGCACGTGTGGGTGAGCACACACCTCCATATTTCCTAGCTTTGCCCCCTGAGAGTCCTGGAAGCACGTAACACCCCAGTGGCCACAAGAGTACCTCATGCCCAGATTTTGGTTTCTAAATCCTATCTTCGATAAAAGGAACCAGGGCTCCTTGGAGAAATGCCTGGTACGGGGGCTGAGGCTGAGAAAGTGCAAGATGAGCCTGGACCGTCCTACAGTCCCAGAAAGTAAGAAAAGGCTAAAAGAAAAAAAAAAAGCAGTATGGGTAACTAAAAGAATAGAATAAATATCCAACATGCATTTACACCCTTACGCTAAAAGTAAACACAATTTACCACAAATTCGCTTGCAGAGTGGTTCTTTTCTAAAAATATTTATTTATTATTTAAAAAACTGGGGGCGCTGCCTCAGGCTTTACTTGCGGCATACGGGATCTTTGTCGCAGCGCGCGCGCTTCTCTCTAGTTGTGACATGCAGGTTTTCTCTCTCTAGTTGCGGCGCGGGTTCCAGAGCGCGTGGGCTCTGTAGTTTGCTGCAGGCAGGCTCTCTAGCTGAGGCACATGAGCTCAGTAGTTGTGGAGCACGGGCTTCATTGCCCCTCTGCATGTGGGATCTTAGATCGAACCTGCGTCCCCTGCACTGGAAGGCGGATTCTTTACCACTGGACCACCAGGGAAGTCCCTGTGTGGCAGTTCTTAACCATAAGTCTGCCCTTTTTTGTTGTTGGGAGAGCGGGTTAGCTGGGTGGGCCAGGGGGTCAAACTCCCTTGCCTGATCCAGACAAGTCCCCAGTAAGCTGCTGAGATTAGAGGCTTGGGATGCTCAGAACAAGACCTAAAAATACCTGTGCTGAGGAGGCCCACGGGGAGGGCCGTGTCTTGCCTTAGCACGATTTCCAAGGGTTTCTTATTTCTGTACCGGAGGTGGGGGATCTGACCTTTAACTTAATTTTTCCTTTTTCGCCCCAGGACTTGTACTGAGAGGTGATGTTTCCATATTTGCCTCAAATCAAGAAGCATACCTGGCATCCGAGGCCTTTGACTGCTGCTGCCTCATCAAGGTCGTCTGCCTGTGACCCGGGGGCGTCTGCCCATGGAGTTGCCCTTCGATTCAGGTTCCTTCACGTGTCTGTGGCCCTCTCCAGGCCAGGCTCACAGCTAGAGCCAAGGTCCCTGAGATGAGAAGCCGCCAGGCGCTGGGAGCACCACACAGACTGCAGCAGGAGCTGGGGGTCCCCCTGGGGCACCCGAGAACCCCCCTCGGGGGACAGCACTCCCATTGATTCAACCTGCCCTCTTAAATATGGTGACCCTAATTAGATCAATCATCCTTCCTAATGGGCATCAGGAGATTTAAGAAGGATGATTGATTTAATGGGGGTCAGGCTATTTAACTGGGCTGATTGAATCTGTGGAAATCACGTGATTTGAGGGGCTGGTTTAATATATGGGAGTCACATGATACGAGGGTGCTGATTGAATCAATGGGAGTCACCTCATTTATGGGGACTGATTGAACAATAGGAGTCACGTGATCCAAGGGACTGATTGAATCAGCCCGAGCGCCGAACCCCCTCCAAGGAGGACAGCACCTATGTACACAACTGTGTACATACTATGTGTCCACAAAGGAACTTTGGCTATACAATGCACACACACAGCTGTGTACATAGCCCTCGCTCCCGCCATGCCCTCACTAGGCACTCACGGCTGCCGTCTCACAACCCTTGTTAAGGACAAATTATTCACCGGACACTTGTTAGAAAGTGCAAGAGAGACTTTATTCAAGACTGGCAAATGTGGGAAGAAACTGATTTCAACTCCCAGTGTAACAGGGACGAGTGAAGAGTGAAGGACGAGACAGCCCACAGCCAGGTGAGGATGCGAATGCAAATTACTAAGAGGAACCTAATTAGCTTCAAGCGTGGGGAATTCTTTGCTAAGACCGGGCTCAGGAGGCCAAGGATGAAGCCCGGGGAAGAAGAGGCGCCAGCCAGGGAGCCTCCAGAAGGGAGTCTCTACCGCCCTCACAACAGCCCCTTCCCTCCAAGTGGAGATTCACACAGGTAAGGAACCAGTTCAGGAACCTGCCAAGGAAAGGCCACGCCGTGGCCAACGGATCCAAAGCTGGAGACTGACGCCAAGTCGAATGGGCCAAGACTCGAAGGCGTGTCTCCTCCCTTGTGTGTCCCTTTGCGCCTCAGCCTCTGGATTTCCCTTTATCCCAGGCCCTGCGTCCCTCTCTCTCGGACTCTCACTGGCCTCTGCTCTGACGTTCTCGGCCGGTGTGAGCTGCTATCTTCCCAGGCCCTCTCCACTACCACATTCTCCATCTGCCTCCCTTCCCGTTGCCTGCATGGAATTTCCAACCATGAGTCCCACTCTCTGCCCTGACTGGCCACAGCCCAGAACAGATCTGCTGATTAGGTTGTGTGCCTTGTGTAACACACTTATGTGCTGTGTGCCTGTTTCTAAAGGCGATGAGTACAATGTTTCATGTCTTCTTCTTTCTTAAAAGAAAAATCCAAACAGCAAAATTAATTTGCCCTTCATGGACTGTGCCCTGCTGGAAGCTTTCCACAGGTGCCCCGAGAGGAAGGGGTTCTTGGAGGAGGCTGAGCCCCGCCGGACTGTCTCTGCCACTGCAGAGGGAGGCTCTCAGATAACAGGTGGGGGATAGTTTCCTGGAGGCCACACCTGAAACTGTCCTGCTTCCCAGAGGGATGGCCCATGAGCCCCCTCCTCAAAGCCCAGAAGCCAAGTTGAAACTGGTGTCCCCAGGACAGGGCCAGTTTTTCCTGTTTGTCCTGTTTGGGTACCCCAGGCAGCAGCCAGAAACCCAATATGCCAGAGCAGAGGGGGAGAGCAGAGGAGGGAAGGTAAACAGGAGACCCCAGGCAATACCATTCTGGGAGAATGTGGGGGCAGGGACACTGGAGGGGGCTGCAGACAAGAGCTGGATGGCCCAGCGCTAAGACCCTAAACACGTCCTCACCTGGTTCCAGAACCCTGCTCCCGCCTCCTACTCGGCGTCCTGTGCTGGAGGTACCTACCGCCACCTTTGGATGCTGGGTGCCCCAGGGCTCACCTCCTTGGGCGGTCTCTCCCCTCACAGTTAATGCTGTCCCCACACAGAGCTCATCTTCCAGCTCCAGCTGCTTCCTCTGCTGAAGACTCTCTCCATGGTCACCTGTCACGTGTCATGTGCAAATAAAGGCCCTCCATCGACCCCCGAAACCTCGTGCTTCCCATTCAGTAACAGGCAGTGTCGTTCTTCCAGATGCTCAGGCCAAACTGCAGTGTCACGCTCCACCTGGCTCTTTCTCACAAACCCCACATCCATCCTTGATTTCTTGCTGCTCTAATTTTATGATGTTTCCAAATCCACCACTCCTGTCATACGGCAGCACCACCCGGCCTCCTGCTGGTCTAAGCTACTTCACCAGGGCCCGGATTACGGTAAAGAGCCTCCCAACCTCCCCTGCTGTCTTCCTGCTGCCCACAGTCTTGTTCTTCACCCTCAGCCACCGAAAGACCTAGTCATAACCTTCTTCTCTCATCTCATTTAGAATGAAATCCAAAGTCTTCATGACACTCAGGAGGTCGGCATGCCGTAACCCCATTGTCCCCTCTATCCTCATTGCCCTGCAGATACTCTGGACTCTGGTTCCCCTCAGACAAGCACCCCTACCTCAGGGCCTTTGCACATCCCACCCATCTGCTAGAAAGCTCTTCCCCTAGGCATGTGCACGGCTGGCCTCACTTCATTCACACCAAAGCTCATCTTACTTGCTTGCCTATGATCTGTCTCCTTGCAAGAACCAAAGCTCCCAGGACACAGGGGCCTCATTTTCCTCCTGCTTCCCCAGCACCTGGGGTGATGGCTGGCACATAGTAGGTGTTCAGTAACATGAGTTATGAATAAATTAGTGAGTGGGGATGCTGCCGGCCACGACGTCTGGAGACTGTGTCCTGGCTGGAGGGGTGTGTCCTGAGCCACACCCTCTGTTCTGGACAGGTCCCCAGTGAGCCCCTGCCCCCACCCAACTACACAGACCACCCAGCTGCTTTCTCTGACCTTGGTACATGAAGCCCCCCCTGGCTTCTTCACAGACCCTCTTTTCTTCCATTCAAACCCTTCTTCTACCTCCCGGCCAAGCTCACTTAATTGTCCAAGCGGCTGGAGGACACTGCGTCACTGCTGTGTCTAGGGGGAGTATGGGGGAGCTCTGCAAAGGGGCTAGTGTTAGACAAGTACCAGCTCAGGGTAGAGTTCCATGCACCAGCGCCCTTTTCCAAAGGGTAGGGGGTCTTCCCTGTTGCACCTGGTGGGTGGTGGGTGGTGGATATTGACCAGGCAACAGCGAAGTTCCTCATTTGTCCTGGCCTCACTGGTGGAGATGGGACCCCCGTGGAACTGACTGCCTCAGGTGTTCTGTGCGCCCCCCACCCCTTGCCCTGGTGACTTGCTGTATCCAGCAAGCAGGAAGCAGCTGCCCTGTGCACAAAGAGCAGAGCTTTCCTCTGCAGTGAATCCTGGCGGGCAAATGCCAAGGGGGCACTCCTGCCAGCCTGGGTGCTCAAGGGTGATGAGCTGAGTCCGGCCGCCCCAAGGACACTGTGTGCTACTTAGGCCACTGACACTGGCTTCTGCACAAACAGCACATCGTGGGCATTTCATTACTGTCCAGTGGGTGCATTACTGTCCACTGCACCCCAAAGTGCCAAGTTCCTGGAGCCTGTTGGAGAGTTTGTCCTCTTCCGTGTGTGCCAGCCATAGTTCCAGGAGGAATACCGTGCAGCCTGGCGGGTACAATGTAGGGAAAGGGATTTGCATTTCCAGCCAATCACCCACCGTGCACCAGGCCCTGTGTGTGTGAATGATCTTGTGTGTCAGAGACCCCAGTGCCCCAAACGGAGCCCCAAGGCACTAAGTCCTCAGCCAGAATCCTACACACAGCCGCTGGCCACACCCCAGTGGTTGGCTGCCCCTGTTAAAACCACTTCTAGCTCCAGGCTCAGAGCACCTCGCTAAAGCCAGGGGTTGGGGTCCAAAGCCATCCCTGTTGAAGCTCATAGCAGGAGGAAGAAGAGAGCAAGAACCAATAAACCAAAGGAGCAGCCAAACACTACTAAGAGCTGTAGCACAGAGGGAGCGCACGGGCCCACCCGGCTTTGGCGTGATTCAGAGACCGGCTTTGCTCTTCCCTCTGCTGCCACCCAGCCCCCCCAAAGAGAGGCCGACCTGCAGCCAATCGGTTCCCTTCGACCTCAGCTCAACATTGGGGTGGGGGGAGGCAAGCAGCCCTTTGAGAATCTGCTTAAACGTGGGAAAAGCTTTCTTCTCAGGAAAATGCACGTGCCCAAGTTTGTGAAAACACCTGTAGGGGTACTCCAGGGATGCTAGGTAAAGAACTCCCTTTCAGAATCTAAATTTTAGATGAGGAGTGGTGTTGTTTGTACTCTATGGCCATCGAATCCTTGATTTCCTGAGGCCCAGGCGTGAAGAGCAAAACCTCCCAACTGAAGGCACCTGGAACCAGGATGTGGTCAGAGGGTGACAAAGCTTCCTGGGCTGGGACCAAAACAGAAATCCCAGAACAGACCCCTGATTCTATAAAAGCATATTTGATGTACTGGGGGCACTTCAAATCCATGGAAGAAAGGGCAGACGACTTTAGAAACAGTGTTGGGATGAGTGCTTGCTAGTTCAGCTTTTCCTCCTTAACGAACCACCGCAAATCTTAGTGGCTTAATGCAATCAGTTATTTGCTCGTGATTCTGTGGGTGGACAATTTGGGCTTTGCTCAAATAGGACGGTGACTTTGCTGGCTTCACCTGAGCTCCCCCGACCCTCTTAGTAATTGACACATTCCTCAAGCATGCAGCAGGTTAATGCATGTTCAACAAGCATGCAGCAGTTTGTCTCAGGCGCCTTCAAGCGACAGCTACTCTCCAAAGAGAGATCAAGCAGCCAGGGAGATCAAGTCCCATTGCACAAACACTTCTGTGCATCACATTTGTACCATTGCCTAAAGCAAGTCACGTGGCCAATCCCAGATCCAGGAGTGAAAAGATGGACCCCATCTCTTCATGAGAGGGGAGGCAAAAAGGCACGTGAGAGGGTCTCGAGCAATTTGTGGTCACGTGTTGTTTGCAATCTACCATACTTAGCCTTTTGAGGAAAGAATTAACTTAGAAACTTGCCTCAAATAGGACATTCACCAAAATGTACTCCCAATTGGAGTAAAATTTAAATATAAAAAATGAAACTGTGACAGTATTTGAGGACAGTATTGGTGAATATTTCTATGTCCTTGGAGGAGAAAAAACCCTTATGGTGAAAAAGTAAAAGTCAGAAACCATAAAGATAAAGTTATTTTGGCATGCATTCTTTTTTTTTTTTTTTTTTTTTGGCTGCATTGGGTCTTCGTTGCTGTGTGCAGGCTTTTACTAGTTGCAGTGAGCCGGGGCTGCTCTTTGTTGTGGTGTGCGGGCTTCTCATTGCGGTGGCTTCTCTCCGCTGTGGAACACTAGCTCTAGGCGCGTGGGCCTCAGCAGTTGTGGCACACGGGCCCAGTAGCTGTGGCTCGTGGGCTCCAGAGCGCAGGCTCAGCAGTTGTGGCACACCGGCTTAGTTGCTCCATGGCATGTGGGATCTTCCCGGACCAGGGCTCGAACCCTTGTCCCCTGCATTGGCAGGTGGATTCTTAACCACTGTGCCACCAGGGAAGTCCCAGGTGTGCCTTCTTAACAATTAAAATTATTCTTTTAAAACATCATGAACAAAATTAAAAGCCAAAATATAAATTGGAAAATTATTTGCAACACAAGTTTCAGAAAGAAAGATTTAATACTCTTTATATTTTGAGAGTTTATATCAGAAAGAAACGGCAAATGACATGATCAAATCTTGATAGAGGACACGGAAAATAATCACCAGCATTTTGTATGTTTTCTAAATGAATAAACAGCCAACAACACATGAAATATGCTCAACCCACTCTTAATTAAAGAAATACAAATTAAAACAAGGTGCCATTTTCACTTACTGAGTTGGCAAAGAGTTTTGTTTTGTTATTATTTTTTGTTAATAGGCAGTGCCCAGTATTATCAGTAAGTGATAGTGAGTAAAGAGGAGCTCCTGAACTAGGTCCCTCTGAGGATAGAGATCTCCTTGGTCCAACTCACAGATTCATTCCTTCAACCAATGTTATTGAGCACCTACCATGTGCTGGGCACAGCTTAGACTATAGAGCCTCCACTCAGAAGGTGACATTTGTGCAAAGATCTGAAAGTGAGAAGTGAGCCATGTGGCTATCTGTGGAAAAGGTCTCCCAGGCAGAGGAAACAGCGACATGAGCCCTGAAGATCCAACACATCCAGGGATCAGCCAGGGCCCAAGGGGCTCACGTGGAGCAGCTGAGGGAGAAGGTTAGGAGGACGTCAGAGGAGGTGGGGCATGGTGGGGCCTCTGCACGTCTTGAGGGACCTCACGAGCACCACATTGGCTTTTATTCTGAGTGCTGTGGGAGCAGAAGGGGAACAGGTTGACTTGGGTGTTAGCAGATCCCTCTGGCTAGTGCGTTGAGAATAGACTGGGGTGCCAGAGTAAAGTTTCTGCAACAACCCAGGTGAGAAGGGGTGGTGGGCCCTGAGTAACTGGTGAGATGCAAATAAGTGATCAATTCTGTACGTGTATTGGAGCTTACCAGGTAGGATTTCCTGATAAACTGGATGTGGGGTGGAGGGAAAGAGAAGATGACTCCAAGGTTCTGGCCTGAACAACTAAAAGGATGGAGCTGCCCTCCATGGAGATGAGAAAGCTTGGAGGAGCAGGTCTGGGGAGAGTATTGGAGCTCAGTCCTTGTCACGGATGTTGGAGTGGCGATGTTGAGTGGCAGGTGGACCCATGAGCCTGAGGTCACCTTAGCTGTGGTAACTTGATCTTGGAATTCCCAGCCTCCAGGATTAGGAGAAATAAATTTCTGTTGTTTCTAAGCTCTTTGATATCCAATTTTTTGTCTTCTTGATTTGACAAGGACTGAAAATGATGGAGTGACGCTTCCCCTCCTATTATTTTTTTGATTTCTTTTCATCGTTTTGCCTTCAGTTTTGGAATATATATATACGTATATGTATATATATACAAATTGATGAATATTGTATCCATATTACATATAGTAAATGTTAATCATTAAGAAATTAATTATTTATGGACTTCCCTGGTGGCACAGTGGTTAAGAATCCGCCTGTTAATGCAGGGGACACGGGTTTGAGCCCTGGTCTGGGAAGATCCCACATGCCACGGAGCAAATAAGCCGGTGCACCACAACTACTGAGCCTGCGCTCTAGAGCCCGCGAGCCACAACTACTGAGCCCACGTGCCACAACTACTGAAGCCCGTGCTCCGCAACAAGAGAAGCCACTGCAATGAGAAGCCTGTGCACCTCAAAGAGTAGCCCCCACTCACCACAACTAGAGAAAGCCTGTGTGCAGCAATGAAGACCCAACACAGCCAAAAATAAATAAATTTTAAAAATAATAAATTTATTTTTAAAAAAGAAATTAATTATTTGGAATTATATTTTGACCCTTTTATTTAACAAATATTTCTAGAGCACCACCACATTTTGGGGCATTGTCCTAGGCCCTTTGTCTCATCAGCAAAGTGCCACAGCATTGACTCTGCACTGCACTCTCCCATTTTTTTCATCGTGATAGTGTCACTGATGGCATACTTTCTCCATATTCTGTACCTTATGCCAGTTTTGCTATTTACGAAGCTATTTGTGATCAACTCTGAGGTATCATCTGCTTCTATGCCCTATGTCTAACTTTATGTGAGAGTATGTGATGCTTGCCATGTAACCTTCCTATAAATCGCAAAATATGTATTTTTAAAACTTTTTATGATAAAGCAGTAATTCTAATTCATGGTAGAAATTTTGGGAAATATGGAAAAACATGTAAGATAAAAAAAATTTTTAAAGCCTATGATCCCTGCAGCCCAAAATAGTATTCCCTCCTGGTATTTTTTTCTATATATACTTTAGTGCATTTTCCAACTTTTGCATAATGGACAGGCTGTCGCATTTGAAACCAGAAAACAAACATTTGCAGTTACAGTAGGGTTCTGTCATGCTCTTTGCAGGCTTGGCCAGAGAGAGGAAATGAGAAGATAAACAGCAGGATAGGTCTCCCCATTGTCACTGCTGCAGTGGCTCTGAGACGGAGACTTGATTGTTCTCAGGGGCTGCAGTACTTGGTGGGTCTGCTCCGCTGCACGTTTTCACCCTGCATTCCAGGCTGCCTGAGCTCTTGGCAGATTAAAAACAAACATAGCTGACATCTGGATGGTTTTGAAGTGTCTGCAGAGAAATGCCAAATGTGACGTTCACTCAGAATAATTCCTTAATGTTTTCTAATACCTAGTTCCTCGTTCCATTTTCCCCCGAATCTCAAATATATCTTTTTACAATTTGTTAGAAACAGTATCCAAAGAACCACAGCGTCCTCTAATGTCTGTGACATTTTACACTGTCTTTCCTTCCCAGGGCCTGTACGGTCCGGCGCGGGGAGCCCTCTGTCCTGCGCACACCAGTCCCCAGAATCTAAGCGCCGGCCAGCGCCCCTAACCTCGGAAGCAAGCTTCAGCCTCCATCAAGAGCACCGCAGAAGGGAGCAAGCGTCGGTGGTTACCATGGAATTCCAGCGTGCGGCTCTGATTAGCTGAGACACCTCCCGCTCGCCCACTCCGCTCCGCGCCGGGGGAGGGATACCCAGAGGCAGAGATTTCTCGGGGACTTCTGGGAAAAAGTAAGTCCTTGAGAACGAAAGCGGAAGCGGCGCGGCCCGAGGCCTTCTGGGAGTCGCAGTTCGTCGTCGTCAGGCGCTTTCGGACCCGCAGGCGGAGCCGCTCGGTTTCACGTGAGGTCCGTGCGGACTGGGGCCCTGCTGCCCCACCTCGTCTCCTGCCGGGAGCAGCGGGCGCTCGGCGCTGGGGCCTGGCGGGGAGCGGGACCCCGGGTTCCCTAGAGGCCGCGGGGGCCCAGGGCATTCCCTGTGCCGAGGAAGAGCGGAGGTGGAAGGAGAAAGAAATGTCAAGAAGAGAACTGCTTAAAGGGAAACTAAACCGAGCCAGAGTTTCCTTGCTGTGACAGCACATTTGGTGCAGTGGGCCAAAATTTTAATCTCCGGACTGCAGCCTGCGACCCCTAGACGGTGAGCCTTTGCTAAAATGTTTGCTTGAAGACCCGAAATTTGACTTGAAACAATTGTTTTTTGGGAGGACTTGTGGAGGACTTGCATTTATCCATATACTATAATCTACACCTTTCCAAGATTTTCTATTCTTAACACTTGCTGAAAATTATTTGAGTATGCAAACCTTGATTTAATTAAGAAAGCAAAGTATTGGCTTCCACAGTTTAAGTGACCATTCATTTGGGATTCTCAGAGGTTTGTATTTGTGAAAAAGAAAAAGGAACAGTTCTCTAGTGCCTTACCTCTCTTTGTACCACAACATCTCTTATGTTTATGATTGGTGAAAATGCTGTTGCCTCTAGTTAGTGATTCTACCCAAACGTTGACTGTGATCTTAGATCACCTTATCATACTGCCCTTCTGTTTTCAGCCAGTCTGATAACACCTCCCTCTAAGGCTCTGTGTGTCTTCTCTAGTTTTGTGTCTTGTTGTTTGTGTTGACTGGAGGACAGTAAGTCTTTGTCCTTCGACACAGACTTTTGGGAGACTCAGATTATATGCTTTTAAAAACTGATAGTGCTAGTGCTTTAAAATTTTCAAAATATTTAGGTGATGACAGTTTTGATTTTGTTGCATATTTTCTTTCCCCATGAGCAGAATTCTCAGTTTCTAAAATGTGTCTCAGCCCAGGAAAGAATTGTGGAGATCCTGTGAGATGCTGAGGTCTCCAGAGGCACTTATTCAGATGAGGGATAAATCTGTGCACTTTAGGGGTGAATGTTTAGGAGGAGTGGAATCTCTAAAATGTTGTCCAAGGAGCTCTCCTTAATGCCTTAAATTCTGCTATTCTGTTCAGAGTTGGACCTTCTCTCTTTTTTTTTTTTTGACATGGAAATATGTTTTTTGTTTTTTTTTTACCACAGTGAGAAACCTTACATTTATAAGGTTTCTCCCCAGTATGAATTCTCAGATGTTGAACAAGAGATGAATTTACAGTGAATGCTTTTCCACAAACTTTACATTTATAGGGTTTTTCTCCAGTATGAGTTCTCTGATGTTCAGTAAGAGATGAACTCTGGATAAATGCTTTTCCACAGTCATCACACATATAAGGTTTCTCACCGGTATGAATTCGTGTACGGATAAATGCTGTTATTCCTTTGTACATTGCTTTATCAGTTGCTGTTTTTACATTCCTCAGTGGCTTCTCTCCATGTGCTGTAGCTCTGCCATTTCTTCTTGTCACACTTTCTTTTTTTCTTTTTAAATTTATTTTATTTATTTATCCTTGACTGTGTTGGGTCTTCATTGCTGCCTGTGGGCTTGCGGGTTTTCTCTAGTTGCGGCGAGTGGGGGCCACTCTTCGTTGCGGTGCGTGGGCTTCTCATTGCAGCGGCTTCTCTTGTTGCAGAGCACGGGCTCTAGGGGCGTGGGAGTCAGTAGTTGTGGCATGCGGGCTCAGTGGTTGTGGCTCGCGGGCTCCAGAACGCAGGCTCAGCAATTGTGGTGCATGGGCCTAGCTGTTCCGTGGCATGTGGGATCTTCCCAGACCAGGGCCTGAACCTGTGTCCCCTGCATTGGCACGCAGATTCTTAACCACTGCGCCACCAGGGAAACCCCTTTTTTTCTTTTTTTTAATATGTATTTATTTGGCTGTGCCGGGTCTTAGTTGTGGCAGATGGGATCTTCAGTGCAGCACGCGGGATTTTTTTTTTTTTTTAGTTGTGGCATGCGGGCTCTTAGTTGAGGCATGCAGTATCTAGTTCCCCAACAAGAGATTGAACCCAGGCGCCCTGCATTGGGAGTGTGGAGTCTTAACTGCTGGACCACCAGGGAAATCCCTGTCGCACATTTTCTAATACTGCTATACATCCCCTTCATTATTTGTCTTTTGACTAGGTACCTGTCCATTCTCTCATTTAAGCTCTGTTTAGTCTCCAGATTACTGTGGTAGTATAGTGGACAAAGCCTAAATTCTATTTCTGACCATCTCATTAATAACTTCTGTATCTTTAGGTTATAATCACATAACCTCTCTAGTTCTAAACTTGTTTATCTTTAAATGAGAAGGTTAAACTTTTACATCTTTAAAACATTTTTTTCAGCTTTCAGACTCTTTGTGACATTGCCTATTGGGCCAACTTCTTTCCTACCACTTCTGCCTTTACTTAACTCTACTCCATTGACTTATTATTTTCCCAGATTACGAGACTGTAAATATGCATTCTAATTTTTAGTAAGGTTATTTATTTCCTCCTGAGTTCAGTTCCTGTAATCCCAACACAGAATATATGTTTTTATAAATGTTTTATTCCCCTCGGATTTGAAGAGCAGAGCAGATACCAAAGAGAAGACCATTAGAATATACTTTTGAGTGAGCAGTTCCATCACTGTCATCATGGAAAGGCTCAGAGGGGATGTGTTCAAAGAGTATTTATTTGAAGAAACCTGTGAATATGAGGCCAAGGTAGAAAAGCAAAAGGAGCACTCTGTAGACAAAATTTCAAAAAAATCTGTTGCCCAAACCACTGGTTTTCAGCAAATAATAGTTGGCCATGAAGAAATATCTTGTGAGGAAAATGGGCATACTTTTAATGAGTTTGAGAGAGGTTTTGATCTAAGATCTAAACTTATCCCACGGAATGTTACTCATTCAGAAAAGAAACTACATATATTTGATCCATTTGGGGAAAGTGTCAAATGGAACTTATCTCCAATTAAAAGTCAAAGAGCTTCTAAAAAGAAAACTTATAATTGTAGTGACTGTGGAAAAAATTTCAGTGACCGTTCAAACTTTTTTCGTCATGAGAGAATTCATACTGGTGAGAAACCTTATAAGTGTGATGACTGTGGAAAAGCATTTATCCAAAGTTCATCTCTTACTGAACATCAGAGAACTCATACTGGAGAAAAACCCTATAAATGTAAAGTTTGTGGAAAAGCATTCACTGTAAATTCATCACTTGTTCAACATCTGAGAATTCATACTGGGGAGAAACCTTATAAATGTAATGAATGTGGGAAAGCCTTCAGTGACTACTCATCCTTTATTCAACATCAAAGAATTCACAGTGGAGAGAAACCCTATGAATGTATTAACTGTTGGAAGTCCTTCACTGATATCTCAACTCTTACACAACATCAGAGAATTCACACTGGAGTGAAACCCTATAAGTGTAATGATTGTGGGAAGGCATTTAGATGAAGTACACACCTTACCCAACACCAGAGGACTCATACTGGGGAAAAGCCTTATAACTGTAATGAATGTGGAAAAGCATTCAGTGCCCACTCAACCTTTACACAACACCAAAGGATTCACACTGGAGAAAAACCCTATACATGCAGTGAATGTGGGAAGGGCTTCCCTGAAAACTCATCCCTTACTAAACATCATCGAATTCATACTGGAGAGAAACCTTATGAATGTTGTGAATGTGGTAAAGCTTTTAGCCAGAGCACTCATCTTATTCAACATCAGAGACGTCATACTGGAGAGAAACACTTTAAATGTGATAAATGTGGAAAAGCATTTGGTAACAGTTCAATCCTGATCAGACATCAGCAGCTTCACACTTTAGAGTCATCCTAACGATACTACAGTTTTGTGGACTACTTCATCCTTTCATGAGCCACTCTTACTTTTTGGTCATATGTCTCTTACCCATGCCACCCACTCTTGCTTACAATTAGAATTTCTAGGAATATTGTATTCCTGGGATAAAGTAAAACATTACATAATATTTTAAATTTAAGTTTCCCGTACTGACGCTGTTTTGTTAGGTGCATAGAGATTTAGATTGTTATGTGTTCTTGGAGAATTGGCCCTTTTTTCATACTTTAATGCCCCTTCTTATCCCGTAGTATCCTCCCTGTTCTGAAGTCTGCTCTGTCTGAAATTAATAAAAGTTACATCAGCTTACTTTTGATTAGTGTTAGCATGACATATCTTTCTCCATCTCTTTACTTTTAACATAATGTTTGTTACTGTTTTCTATTCTTTGTGTTTTTGTTTCCTTTCTTCCATCTTTTCTGCCTTCTCCCTCCACAATTTTCATCAAAAGTAGGCTATGACATCCCAAAGCACAAGGACCATCGGATGCTGCATGCGGTGGGGTGTGGGGGTCAGAAGGCACCTGAAGGTAAGAGTACCTCCAAACCTCACATTTGAAGTGTAGACTCTTTTCACAGTGGCTGTCCTGTGGCAGGATATTTTGCTATTAATTATAAACAAATACATAATTGAGCATTTTATGATTCCATTGTATCTCTTGTAGTACATTAATTATATGTCTTTTAAAAACATTTTATTGGTTGCCTTAGAGCTTGCAATATGTATTTTAAACTAAGTGCACCTTTAAATAAAATGACACTGCCTCACATGTAATGCAGGTACCTTATATCAGAAGTATTCCCATCCTTTGTGGCATTGCTGTCATTTGCTTCACTTGTGCATATACTATCACCCAATCACCCAATATGTTGTCATTATTATTGCTTTAAATAAACAATTATCTTTGAGATTTAAGAATAAGAAAATATGTTTATTTTACCTTCCTAAAATTTCCTCACTGACGCTTTTCATGTCTTTTTTTTTTTTTTTTGCGGTACGTGGGCCTCTCACTGCTGTGGCCTCTCCCATTGCAGAGCACAGGCTCCGGACGGGCAGGCTCAGTGGCCATGGCTCACGGGCCCAGCCGCCCCGCGGCATGTGGGATCTTCCCGGACCAGGGCACAAACCCGTGTCCCCTGCATCAGCAGGCGGACTCTCAACCACTGCACCACCAGCGAAGCCCTTCATGTCTTAATATAGATCTAAGTTTCTGAATAAATAAATTTTCTTCTGCCTGAAGAACTTCTTTTAACATTTTTAAGGACGGGTCTGCTAGCAATTAATTCCATTGGTTTTTGTTTGTCTGAGGAAGTATTTCTCCATTACCTTTGAAGGATAATTTCACTGTATGTAGAATTCTAAGCTGGTGAGGGTTTTTCTTTCAGCACTTTGAATATGTCATTCCACTACTTGCTTGCTTGCAGGTTTTCTGATGTGAGGTCCATTGTGATTCTTATCTTTGTTCGTCTATAGGTGTATTGTATTTCTCTGGCTTCTTTCAAGATGTTCTCTTTGTCTTTTTTTTTTTTTTAAAAGGTTGAATATATGCCTAGGAGTAGTTTGTTTGTGTTTTATCCTGCTTGGTATTCTCTGAGTTTCTTGTATATAAGAGTTGGTATTTGTCATTCATTTTGGAAAGTTCTCAGTCATTATTACTTCAAATATTTGTTCTCAGTTCTCAGTTTTTGTGCTCAGTTTTCCCTTTCTTCTCCTGGTATTCCAAGTACATATGTATTTCTTTTTTTATATATATAAAAATCTCCTTTCTAGGGCTTCCCTGGTGGCGCAGTGGTTGAGAGTCCGCCTGCCGACGCAGGGGACACGGGTTCGTGCCCTGGTCCAGGAAGATCCCACGTGCCGCAGAGCGGCTGGGCCCGTGAGCCATGGCCGCTGAGCCTGCGCGTCCGGAGCCTGTGCTCTGCAACGGGAGAGGTCACAGCAGTGAGCGGCCCGCGTACCGCAAAAAAAAAAAAAAAAAAAAAAAATCTCCTTTTTATTCTTTTTCAATTAAATATTCCTATAAATGCCAAGCAGTACATACACACAGAGCCAAGTTCTAAAGAACCAAAGAGTCATCCCTAGGTGCCAGAAAATAAGAAAAAACTCAAAGTCACAGCTGTAAGGGGGAAAGGTGGTACCAATAACCACAATACTATGTTGTCCCATGGGGTGCCATATCAGCTCTAGACCAGCGTGATGGAGACTGAACTTTTAACGACACAAGGATTAGGTATGTTCTAGTGCTGCACAGGTACAAAGCTAGAAATTTCCCCATAAAAACGATTTGTTCTTTGAATCTGTCATCCCTCTTATGGCCTCCATTGTTTGTGATGAGAAGTCAGATGTTAGTCTTATTGGGGTTTCTTAGTATCTGACAGGTCATACTTCTCTTGCTGTTTTCAAGATTTTGTCTTTGTGTTTCAGTACATATGTATTTCGTCTTTAATTTTGGCCCACAGTTCTTGGATGTTCTGGGTTTTTTCCTTCTTTATTTCTTTTTGCATCTCAGCCTGGAGATTTCTATTGACCTATTGACATTGATTCTTTCCGTGGCCAAGTTGAGTGTACTGATGAGCTCATTGAAAGATCTCTTCATTTCTGTCACTGTATTTTTTTCCTAGCATTTCTTTTTGATATTTTCCAGAGGCTCCATCTCTGCTAACATTACCCGTCTGTTCTTGCACATTGTCTCATTTTTCCACTAGTGCTCTTATTGTATTAATCATACTTACTTTAAATTCTCTGTCTGAAAATGCCAGTATCTGTACCCTATCTTAAGTCTGGTTCTGATGCTGGCTTGGTCTCTCCACAGTGTGCTCTTGCCTTTGGCGTACCTTGTAATTTTTTTGTTGAAAGCTGGACATGTTGTGTTGGGTAATAGGAACTGAGGTAAATGGGTCTTCAGTGTGAGGTTTCATTAACTCTACTAGGAGTTGGGCTGTGTTTAATGTTTGCTGTAGCCGTAAGTGTTGGAGGCTTCAGTGTCCTCTGGTGTCCTTATTTTTGCCTCTTGTTGTCTTTAGGTTTCTCTAGAAACTTTTCTTACATAGAGTCTGAGTCCTGGCATTCTCCCCGTTGTAATCCATTGTTCGTATACTGGAGCCTGTTGATGTGGTGGTAAGCTATTGGGTAGGGAAAGCATTCTGTAATCTAATAATTAAATCTCAGTTGTTTATAGTGAGTCTGAGTCCCTGGGCTTTGAATTTCAGAAGAATTTCTTAGCATTTTTCCCCCTTACCTTCCAAAACTAGGGCTTATAACAACAACATCTGGTTTCTTCTTCCCCACCCCTTGTCCACCTTCTAAACCGTCACTGTGTGGCAGGGCAGCGGTGGGGGCTCAGAGAGGAGGGAGAAGGTCTCAGAGTCCTGAGCTAGCTCATACTGGTGTGTGTGTGTGTGTGTGTGTGTGTGTGTGTGTGTGTGTACATGAGTGGGGGAGTAGCAGCACCCAGGAGAGCAGCCTGGCCACTCCCTCCCCCTTCAGGCTACAGATGGAAGACTAAGGCCCAGGGAGTGTTCAGCTTCATCTACCCCCGCCCACATCCCTTAAATTCCCCAAACCTCAACTGTGGGGGGGGGGGGAGGGGCCAGAGATATTAGCAGATACAAATGCAAGTCATTAATATGTCTACAATATATTTCATTTCTTGGTAATTCTAGCCTTTTCCCTTCTGTATTATAAATTTGGGAGCTTTTACTTTAGGTAGACTGAAGCGTTCCAGCACTTGGCCTTGCTGCTGAAAGAAATCTCAGCAAGAGGAGAAAAGATTCTCTCTTCTCCCTGTAGCTGCAGGGAGTCCGATTCTCTTCAGTCTGATAATAATGTCTTGTTTAGGTCATGTCTTGCAAAGGAGTCCTGTGAGATGTCTGGACTTCAAGGTGATGGATACATCCCATGAACAAAACCCTCACCCTCCCGACCCACTGTCGTTCTGCTGGTCATCTTACTTGCCAGCTCAAAACCCTAGTAATACAATTTAAATTAACATCTGAGGTTTTGGGGCTTCCCTGGTGGCGCAGTGGTTAAGAATCCACCTGCCAATGCAGGGGACATGGGTTTGAGCCCTGGTCTGGGAAGATCCACATGCCACAGAGCAACTAAGCCCATGCGCCTCAACTACTGAGCCTGCGCTCTAGAGTCTGTGACACACAACTACTGAAGCCCTCATGCCTAGAGCCTGTGCTCTGCAACAAGAGAATCCACCGCAATGAGAAGCCCGTATTTCGCAACGAAGAGTAGCCCCTACTCACCGCAACTAGAGAAAGCCTGCATGCAGCAACGAAGACCCAATACAGCCAAAAAATAAATAAATAAATAAAATTTTTTAAAAGAATCTGAGTTTCAAAAGATAAATACTTTTCTTATCTCCCACATGCAGAGAGGTAAAACTAAACCCAGCTGTGCTAGCTTTTAAAATTTAAGCAGAATTTGGAGAGCTGCCAAATTGTAATGTGATTGCTGGGTTGCAGCAGAGATTTGCCGCCTTGCTCAGATCACCCAGGGAAAGGCGCACGGGAACAAGAGGAGGTTCCAGGGCTTACTAAGCATGATCGTTACACTTCACGCCCTTCCAGAGTTACTCAACAGGACTGTGAATGCTGCCTTGCTGGGTGTGCCTGGGGAGCAAGGGGGGACAAAAATGCTGACAAGGATCTCCTCCTCCCTTTGGGGGCCTTCTGTCAGTCTTCAGCTCTGTTGACAAATACCTGCGACTGCACTTTAGAAGCAGATGGCACAGGACCTTTTGGATTCACTTGTGCCTTTACTGCCCAATTAGCCTACAAACAGTTGGGGAGGAGCTACCAGAATGGAACTCTTAGAAAATCAAATGGGCAAAGTTTGTGCAGAGATCAGACTGAAGTGACAACACTGCTCACAGCTAAGGACCTGTGACCTCAGACCCACAACAGATGGAGAGTTGGCTCTTCCCCAGGGAATGGCAGCCCTAGGAGACCTCAGGTACCCTGTTCCACTTCCCCTTGAACAGTTACTGCCCAGACATCTACCTTCTGCCTGGAACAGGCATGATACCTTCCTGTTGGGAGTCAAGTCCATCCGGAGTTGGCTGCTCTGAACACTAATATGGGCAGGGGGCAAACCCTCGTGCCTGCTGCCCCTGGAGCAGGGTGGCACTCCAGAGCTTGCACATGACCACTGTTGACCTATCAGTTATTTGTCCAGCAAAAATGGGTTTATTCACAATCAGCAAAGAATTACAACCACTTCAAGGGTCTGCAACCATGGTGAGCCACGTGAAGGTCCCAAGCAAAATGGAGAGGGGAAATCGTATAGCGGAGGGAAAGGAAGTTGAGAGGACCATAGTAAACAAAGAGTCATGGCTTTTCTTTGGCTGAGTTGTGATGGTCTCTCATTGGCTAAGCTCTTGCTAGAAAAGAAGAGGAAGTCTTTCTTCCTCCTGTTAGGCTCTGCTGTTGACATAGAGCATGAGAAGACATTATAATTTAATCCACAGGCCCACTTCAACTTGTACCAGCTGTCCCAACTGTTTGAAAACATCTTTTTCCATTGTGATCCAGTTTTCTTTTTCTGGAACTGTTACTGAGTTTTTTACTTATTTTTGCAACCTTGATGGATTTAAAGCACACAAGATGAGTATGATCTGGATGGCCTTTTCCGTATGGCTTTTTAAACTAAGGATGTTTTCAATGTCCATTTGTGTTGTAACATGTATCAGTACTTCAGTTTTTTCATTGTGATTAAAATTCATAACATGACATTTACCATGTAAACATTTTAAGTGTATAGGTCTGTGGCATTAACTACCTTCATATTGTAAAAATATTCTCACCATCCATCTCTAGAACTTTTTCATTTCCCCCAAGTATCCATTAACTAACTGCCCTCAGCCCCCGACAACCACATTCTTTTTGTCACTGAATTTGACATCTCTGGATACCTTATATGAGTAGAATTGTACAATACTTGTCCTTCTGTAACCAATTTATTTCACTTAGCATGGTGACTTCAAGGTTCATCCACATGTACCGTGTGTGAGAATTACCTTAGTTTTAAAGGCTGAATCATGTCCCGTTGTGTATATACTACACTTTGTTTATATGTTCATCCATTGATGGATACTTGGGTTGCTTCCACCTTTTGGCTATTGTGAATAATGCTGCTATGTGTATGGTTGTACAAATATCTGTTCCACTTCCTCCTTTCAAATATTTTGAGTATATACCCTGAAGTGGAATTGACAGATCATACACTAACTGTTTAAGTGTTTGAGGACATGCCATATTATTTTCCATAGTGGCAGCACCATTTTACTTTTTCCTTTATATGGCAGAATAATAGGGTAGTTTATGGATCTACCCATTTTGTTTATCCATTCACCCTTTGATAGACGTTTCAGTCATTTCTATCTTCTGGCTATTGTGAACGGTGCTGCTATGAATATTAATGTACAGGTTTTTGTTTGAACACCTGTTTTCAATTCTTCAGGGTCTATATCTAGGAGTGGGTTTGTTGAAGCTTATGGTAATTGTATTTTTTTTTATCTTTTTGAGGAAATGCCAAACTAGTGTACACATATGCTGCAGTATTTTCCATTTCCACAAGCAATATTTGAGGGTTCTGATTTCTCTACATTGTTGCTAACATTTGATACTTTCAGTTTTCTTGATTATAACCATTCTAGTGTTTGTGAAGGGTGATCACATTATGGTATTAATTTGCATTTCCACCATGACTATTGATGTTTGACATCTTTTATGTGCTTGTTGACCATTTGTATTTCTTGTCTGGAGACGAGTCTGTTCAAGTTCTTTTCCATTTTAAAACTTGAGTTGTCTTTTTGTTGATGATTTGTAAAAGTTCTTGATATATTCTGAAGAACAGACTCTTATCAGATATATCATGTGAAATACTTTCTTCTATTCTGTGAGCTGTGTTTTCACTTTCTGGATAGCACCTTTTGATGCAGAAAAGTATTTAAAATTGAGGAAATCTAATCTATCCATTATTACATGGATGTTATAAACTTCTGCCTTTGTTTATCTGTAACTTCCCACTCCAATGATAAGAAACCTGGCTTTTTGTCATTCATTGAATTCATTTCTTGTTCCATTCCAGATTACAGATATAGTAGTTTCACTATTAGCTAATACCCCCATGGGAAAGAACTTACAGAGTCCAGTATTTGTGTATGCTACATTTTGCCTTTGTTCCATGGATTCCGTTCTTTTCCGTAGTTACTTAGGTCAGTACCTTTTGCCCCACCACCGACAGTGAGTTTTTTTTTTCATACATTTCTAAATCAGTTAGATTCTTTGTCATATTCTCTATTCCATCCTGTGACACTCCCATATCATAAAAAAGCTAAATTTAAATATATTATGATTTACTTGTTAGGTTGTAAAAATCCATTAGAAAAGACTAATGCATAGTGGCAGGTGTCCATCACTAAAGTATCATATGTAATATTTCAACCCCCCACCCCATAACCTGTTTACCTTCTCTGTTTTACCTGTTCCAGAATGTTATATAAATGGAGTCATACAGTGTGTAGCCTCCTTAGACTGAATTCTTTCACTTAGCAATATACATGTAAGATTCATCCACGTTTTTTGCATGGATTGATAGTTTATTTCCTCCTATTTCTGAATAGTATTCGAAAACGTGTATGGGAGGAAAAATAATTTTCCCTTTACCCTCATAGGTTCTTGGTTGAGGAGCACCCCCTGCTGTGATAAAAGTCGTCCATAATCATACAGACAAATGCAAATAGATATAGTATCTTTTTTTCTTGCAAAATTTTAGCCGTGAGTCAGTAAAACTGAGTAATATAATCATCAGTTTATATAAAATAATAGGCTCTGAATTGTGTTTCTGGCAGATGAAACAAGAAAGATTACTTGCTTAGTGAGAACTAAAGCTTTTTACTAATATTTGTGGAGAAGACTTTTAAGATTTGGATTTGCCCTGATATGTAACCTTATGGAGGCTGTGGACCAAAGTCTGTAACAAAGGAACTTCTGGAAATACCATGTGTCCATCTTGGTGTTTTTTAAAGCCAATCTGAGTGGATAAAATATCCAGTTTGTCTACAGTTAGCCTTTTCCTTTTCAGTCTCAGATAGTGCTTTTAGTGAACTAGGTTACTTTCCAATGGTTGGGCATGCAAAGGAAGAAAGCATTGCACTTTTTGGGGGGGGGAGGGAGTGTTAATTGCACTTCAGGTGAAGAAATAAATGGCTCATACTTTATGACAGGAAGCAAGAAGCACAATTAAAAGAAAGGCACCCTCAAGTTACACTTATATCCTTGGATGTTTGCATTTAAAGACATGGTTCTCCTACCTCAACATAATAAAGGCCATATACGACAAACCCACAGCAAACATCATTCTCAATGGTGAAAAACTGAAAGCATTTCCTCTAAGATCAGGAACAAGTCAAGGATGTCCACTCTCACCACTGTTATTCAACATAGTTTTGGAAGTCCTAACCACGGCAATTAGAGAAGAAAAAGAAATAAAAGGAATACAAATTGGAAAAGAAGAAGTAAAACTGTCACTGTTTGCAAATGACATGATACTATACATAGATAATCCTAAAGATGCCACCAGAAAACTACTAGAGCTAATCAATGAATTTGGTAAAGTTGCAGGATACAAAATCAATGCACAGAAATCTCTTGCATTCCTAGACACTAATGATGAAAAATCTGAAAGAGAAATTAAGAAAACACTCCCATTTACCATTGCAGCAAAAAGAATAAAATACCTAGGAATAAACCTACCTAGGGAGACAAAAGACCTGTATGCAGAAAACTATAAGACACTGATGAAAGAAATTAAAGATGATACCAACAGATAGAGAGATATACCATGTTCTTGGATTGGAAGAATCAATAGTGTGAAAATGACTATACTACCCAAAGCAATCTACAGATTCAGTGCAATCCCTATCAAATTACCAATGGTATTTTTTACAGAATTAGAACAAAAAAATCTTAAAATTTGTATGGAGACACAAAAGACCTCAAATAGCCAAAGCAGTCTTGAGGGAAAAAAACGGAGCTGGAGGAATCAGACTCCCTGACTTCAGACTATACTACAAAGCTACAGTAATCAAGACAATATGGTACTGGCACAAAAACAGAAGATCAATAGAACAAGATAGAAAGCCCAGAGATAAACCCACATACCTATGGTCAACTGATCTATGACAGAGGAAGCAAGGATATACAATGGAGAAAAGACAGTCTCTTCAATAAGTGGTGCTGGGAAAACTGGACAGCTACATGTAAAAGAATGAAATTAGAACACTCCCTAACACCATACACAAAAATAAAATGGATTGGAGACCTAAATGTAAGACTGGACACTATAAAACTCTTAGAGGAAAACATAGGAAGAACACTCTTTGACATAAATCACAGCAAGATCTTTTTTGATCCATCTCCTAGAGTAAGGGAAATAAAACCAAAAATAAACAAATGGGATCTAATGAAACTTCAGAGCTTTTGCACAGCAAAGGAAACCATAAACAAGATGAAAAGACAACCCTCAGAATAGGAGAAAATATTTGCAAATGAATCAACAGACAAAGGATTAATCTCCAAAATATATAAACAGCTCATGCAGCTCAATATTAAAAAAACAAACAACCCAATCCAAAAATGGGCAGAAGACCTAAATAGACATTTCTCCAAAGAAGACATACAGATGGCCAAGAAGCACTTGAGAAAGCTGCTCAACATCACTAATAATTAGAGAAATGCAAATCAAAACTACAATCAAAAAAAAAAAAACTACAATGAGGTATCACCTCACACCAGTTAGAATGGGCATCATCAGAAAATCTACAAACAACAAATGCTGGAGAGGGTGTGGAGAAAAGGGAACCCTCTTAAACCGTTGGTGGGAATGTAAATTGATACAGCCACTATGGAGAACAGTATGGAGTTTCCTTAAAAAACTAAAAATAGAATTACCTTTTGATCCAGCAATCCCACTACTGGGCATATACCCAGAGAAAACTATAATTCAAAAAGACACGTGCACCCCAGTGTTCATTGCAGCACTATTTACAATAGCCAGGTCATGGAAGCAACCTAAATGCCCATCGACAGATGAATGGATAAAGAAGATATGGTACATATATACAATGGAATATTACTCGGCCATAAAAAGGAATGAAATTGGGTCATTTGTTGAGACGTGGATGGATCTAGAGCCTGTCATACAGAGTGAAGTTAAGTCAGAAAGAGAAAAACAAATATCGTATATTAACGCATATATGTGGAACCTAGAAAAATGGTACAGATGAACCAGTTTGCAGGGCAGAAATTGAGACACAGATGTAAAGAACAAACGTATGGACGCCAAGAGGGGAAAGTGGCAGGGGGTGGGTGTGGGGGTGTGATGAATTGGGTGATTGGGATTGACATGTATACACTGATATGTATAAAATTGTTGACTAATAAGAACGTGCTGTATAAAAAAGTAAATTTAATTTAAAAAAAGAAATAATAAAGACATGGTTCGCAGGACCTGGAGAACACAGCTCTTGCTGGTAGAAGGGCCTGAGGAGGGATGTAAGCATTTTAAAGAAGGAATTCTGGGGGCATATTATTATCAGAGGTGTAGGGCAATTTTTCTTCTTTCTTGAGTGTAGGACAGTTCATTTTCTAATGACCTGACATGAGAAGGAAGTAGAGGCTTTGATATCGGTGAGATGGGTGGGTGGGCTTTGAATTCCTCCTAGAACCACAGTTCTGTTTCTGTATCGATGAGATTAGTAAAGCAAGGATGGCTGCTTTTAATTCTTCAAAGAATTGCATATCCCACTCAATGATAACATCAAGAGGCTGACGTGCCCATTCAACTTCTTTTTTTTTGTTTTTTTGCGGTACGCGGGCCTCTCACTGCTGTGGCCTCTCCCGTTGCGGAGCACAGGCTCTGGACGCGCAGGCTCAGCGGCCATCGCTCACGGGCCCAGCCGCTCCACGGCATGTGGGATCTTCCCGGACCGGGGCACGAACCCGTGTCCCCTGCATCGGCAGGTGGACTCTCAACCACTGCACCACCAGGGAAGCCCTGTTCTTTTGTTTTGTTAAAGAAGTGTTCTTAGGCTCACCATGATCTTCCTTTGTCTTTCTTTTAATTTGATCATCTGGGAGGTTTCAACAGGATATTTGTTTTAGGGTGAGAACCTTTTAAAAAAATCCTTGCAAATATCGTCTTATCAGGTATTTGGCCAAAGCAACCAGTAAATTCTCCTGGCAGTATTGAACTCTCTTTTTCCTCCCAGGGAGTCTCCAAATGTATATTCCAAACATGACACAAATCCAGTAAGCCATTTTATTGCTTAACCATGGACAAAAAGTTGTCACTAAAGAGGGTAAAAAAGGCATCCCCCATGATCTAGTGAGTCACTCCCAAAGACAGCCAAAAGAAATAGACTAGATGAACCCCTAAGAGCTGGCAGCCTCCATAGGTAGGACATCAGCCTCAAGTGGGATGCAGCCCACATTTCTGGTCAGCCAGCTACAAATTCTGAGGCCCCAAATGTGACTATTGGCTGTCTACGGATGCAGGGTACACAAGCGGTGTTCCCCGCAGGAGGAAAGCCATAGAGAGAACATACTGGATCCAAGCCAAGCTCCCAGGACACCAAATAGAGCAAAAGGGAAAGCAGTGCTGTGCCTGGAGGGAAGGGACCCCAAAACTGAGGGTCATGCAAGATTACAACACCCAGGGAAGTAGTCCCTCCAAGTGTTTCCTCCTACCAGTCTAAATTTGGAAAGGAGACAAGGAGAGACTGTTACTGCCCTAAGTTGACCCGTTCAGAGCAGATATCTGGGAGGCTGACTTGGTCAGAATTTTTACCTTTTCTTAGTTCTTTCAGACATCCTGAGGTCCTGTCACAGCCTCTGGAGTGAGTGGTGTGTCCCAGCCTTCCCTTTGTTTTCGCCAAAACTGTGAGGGAGCAGAAAATTTTCCTCCGCCTTCTCAGGATTAGTGGCTAGGGCTTGTAAATTAAAGTTACAGAAGACAGCCAACCAAAAAAGTAACTAACGTGATAAATGGTGAAACTTAAAGGCTTATAAACCTAACTTAATAGGGGAAACAGAGAGGGTAGAATTGGCTTCTATGGGAAGAACAGATAGGTTTCTCCAGGAATACAAACGGGTATTTTGGAAAACAACGAGAAAGTTTGTGACAGTGTTTGTCTGTACAAGGATGCGTGATCTTTGTATCTTCTTCAGGGTCATAAAACACCCTGCAGAAGGATTTATGGTAGGTTTACTCTTGGTCTCTCTTTTGGGAAGAGAAGCCACTCTGAAGAGGGAATTTATGGCCATGGTCATTCTAAGAAGTTTCAGCTTTTATTCCGATAAGGGGAGTTTCAAGAAGGCTTTTTTCTTGCATGTGTTGAATCTCACGTATCTTCAGCTTAAACTGTTTTTATACCAACCATAGGGTTCCGCCTGGCTCTCCATACCTCCAACTTTGTTCTTCTTTTTCAAGATTCCTTGATCTATTCTGAGTCCGTTACATTTTCCACATGAATTTTAGATTGTCAATTTCTGCAAAACACAACCTGGGAATTTGGTAGGGATTCTTTGAATCTTTTGGTCTATTTATGGAGTATTGCCATCTTAATAGACTTAAGCCTACTGATCCATGAATATGGGATTATTTTGCATTAATTTAGATCTTTTTTAAAAATTTTATTTATTTTTGGCTGTGTTGGGTCTTTGTTTCTGCATGCGGGCTTTCTTTAGTTGTGGTGAGCAGGGGCTACTCTTCGTTGCAGTGTGCGGGCTTCTCATTGTGGAGGCTTCTCTTGTTGCAGAGCACGGGCCCTAGGCAGGCTCAGTAGTTGTGACTCGTGGGCTCTAGAGCGCAGGCTCAGTAGTTGTGGCGCACGGGCTTCGTTGCTCCGCAGCATGTGGGATCTTCCCAGACCAGGGCTCGAACCTGTGTCGCCTGCATTGGCAGGTGGATTCTTAACCTCTGCGGCACCAGGGAAGTCCCTAGGTCTTTCTTAATTTGTTTCAACAAGCTATTGTAGTTTTCAGTGTACAGGTCTTGTACTTCCTTCCTCACTTCCAGTGGATGCTGATTCAGAACATACATAACCTCCTGGAGAAACTTGCCCCCACCCTGCCATGTCCTGCCACCTAGCTGGCCTGAAACTGAGTCACCAAAAGATTTTGTTCTTTACTTGATTCTTAATTCCTTTAGAATTCATTATTTTACTCTCATAAATGTTTATTATCCTTGTAGTAAATCTTTGAAAAATAAAAATGAAATAATGTAATTTAGTTACTACATAGATGAGTGATGAATGGAGCACATATGATTATAATCTTTTTGGAATTATAAAGGTAATACACACACATTATAAGAAATTGAAATATCACCTAAGGAGAAGATATTTGCAAATCCCACCCCCAGAGGTGACTGTCATGAGTGGTTTGGTGCATATCTCTCAGGCTCTGTCTCATTCTGTCTCTATCTCTGTCTCTCTCACTCTCACAAAAGCAGATTCATTTACATCTACGTTGATTTCAGATGTATGTAGTCTTACAGATGGGATCCTGGATGCAGACGGTTGGTCTACGTGCATCCCACATAAAGAACCCTGAAGTCCCCTCTCTCCTCTGTCATCAGGTAGAGACCCTGCACCCACTTTCCCCAACTGCACAGCATTCATTCATCTATGTGGACCAGAACTGATAGATCATTTCCCCCTCCATGAACATTAGTGTTGCTTACAATTCCCCACTATTTCAACCAGTGCTGTGATGAATACTCTTGAAAAGCCATCTTTGAAAAGTTGTGCAGGAATTTCAGTGGGATCAACTCTAAGGATTAGCACTGGTAGTAAAGGGATATACCTGTGGAACTTTGATGGGTCTTGCACACTGTTCTCCCCTAGAGGACTGTGCATTCACTCTTCCCTCTAGGGGATCTGCTGGGGCCTTTGCTTCCCCACGTTGTCACCAGGGCTGGTGGTCACCAGACTAAAAACCTGCCAGTGTGATGGTGACCAACACTCTCTCCATAGAATTTATGTTTGCATGTGTCCTGACCTGAGTGGTCAAGCATCTCTAAGATATATTGGCCGTATGCATGGCCTCTTGTTGAAATTATGTGTGTTTGCTCTGTTTCTTTTTAGAACATTGATTTTTGAGAGATTTTTGGACTACAGGGATGTTCAACCTTTCTCTGGGCTTGGATCATGGGGAATGCTTTTCCAGTTTGTGATTCGTCTTTCCAGGCGTCTTTCTTGGTCGGTTGGTTGGTTTGCTTTTGCCACATGAGAAGCTAAGCATTTCCCTTCTGTCTTCTGGCTCCGGTGTCACACTTAGAACAGCAGTGTCTACCCCGAAATTATGCACATATTTACTAAAATCTTGTACATCTCATCTTTAATCCATCTAGACTTCCCTTTCAAATAACAAAAATGCTATTTCAAATAAAAACAAAAATTCACCAGTCCCCTCTTAAAATATGTGGGCAGACACCAAAACCCACCTTTTGTATGATTTCATTTATAGGAACCATCCAGAATAGGTAAAGAAACAGAGAAATAAAGAGGATTAGGGGTTGTGAGAGGGTGGAGGAGGGAAGAATGGGGAGTGCATGCGTTGGATACAGGATTTTATTTTGGGGAATGAAACAGTCTGGAACTAGACAGTGGTGGTGGTTGCACAGGATTGTGAATGTACTTAAGGCCCCTGAATCGCACAGTTTAAAATTAAAAAAGTTTAAATTTTATTATTTTACACTTAAAACACTTAAAGTACAGGGTGTCATAAATAATGTGAAAGAAAACAATAAAATTACAAAACACCCAAACACAAACAACGACACGGGAAGTAAAGTAAATTTCAGGTCGGGGGAGGGTTGATGGTATAAATCTGGAGCTGACAGTGATGGTGGTTGCAGATCTGGCTCTACCCATGGGGCTGGTGATTTCGGAAATGGCGCTGGGTCTCCTGAAGGTTCTCCCTGCAGGGGTGGTAAATTAACATCTGGATCTGGGACTCCTGCAAAAGCAGCTGCAGGTTCTCCCTGCCCAGGTGGTGGATCCTCATCTGGCTCTCGGTCTCCTGCTGGAGCTGTGAGAAGAGAAAAGATTACCCACAGACCTGCCTTTTCACGAGCCTTTCCAAGGACAGAAATCTTCCCAGAGCCTTCCAGAGAAGTCCCAGCCCAGGAACCCATAGCAGGATGTCTTCTTTGACTGCAGTCCACCAGATGGGTGGTCTGATGCCAGTCTTTGCTCCTGGCCCAACACCAGCCTGTAGGGACTCCTCCCTATGTAGCCCAGCACTCACCCCTCCCCACACACTCACACGCACCCAACCCCTTCTCTCCTTTGCGCTCTGCCACAGTGAGAGGCTCTAGGGCCTCCAGCTGACTCAGGCGAAGGTTGACACGGTGCTCCAGGTCAGAGCCAGATATGCTGAGCTGCATGTAAGCCGGGGACAGGACCCTGGGGAGTGGCCTGGGTGGTGTCTGGGCAGGAGGCCTTCATCTCTGGGTCCTGGTTCTGGAGAACCCTCCATGGCCACACTCAATGGGAGCCTGCGTTGGCCCTCGTTGGCAGTGTGGCGCACGGCCCCCTCTCTTGGGGAGATGGATTGGGAGTCCCCGTCGACCAGTCCTCGCTTATCTCCAGAGTGGGGCTCTGCAATGACAGTGACCAGCAGCCGGCCCGGCCCGGCCCAGCCCAGAGGTATCAGAGCCCTGTCCAGCCATAATCACTGATTCTTCTGCCCACTTGACCTCTGCTCCCCGATCAGGCACAGACATGTGTCCGCTCAGATATCCACCCAGGAGGAAAGACATACATTTGGAGGGCTTAGGGTAAATTTTGGGCAGAAGGGTGCTGCCCCAGCTCTCCACATCCTACCCAGCCAGCTTTAACCTGGGGTGTGGACATGACCGGCCCACCAGGCTTCTGACCCCTCATCAGCCTGCTCTTGCTGAGGCAGACCTACCCCACGTAAATCCCCCACCTCCACACATACAGGGAGGGGACACAGGGCTACCTGGGTGGGATCAGAGTGGTGGCCTGGCCTAGGCTGGCCTGCCCTGGGCCTCCGTTTGTTACCTTTGGGTCCCTCTGGGCAAATGGCCAAAGGCATCTGGGGTGAGACCTGACCTAATGTCTGGAGCGTCAGTAAAGGCTCTCACTGTGGACTTTCCTGAGACCATGTCCTCAGGATATTGGGACGCAGCAGAACATATCCGTTTGAGCATCTCCAACCAAGTGAACCGGGTAGGGGCTTCTCTAGAATGTGGGTGCCTAGTTACTCAGGTTCCAAGTTGTGTTGGGCTCTATTGCCAGGGAAGTGAGGTCGCTTCCTAGGGTCCCTTTACCCAGATTTCTTCCTTACACAGAGCTCCCCAAGGGCACCTCTGGGCTGCTGAGTGCTCACCGGCCCCCCATGCCATGTCCATGCACAGTGACACCAACACAGCCCACTCCACAGCCCTGGGGAGGCCAGGGTGCAGCCAGGACCCCAGCTGAGGACACAGCTGCTTTCAGACCTGGCTCCTCCTCCTCCCCAGTGATGTGGCCCTGACAAGCCATGTGCCGCTCAGGAACTCCCCAATCTCCCACCTGCACAGTGGAGGTCATTCTAGCAGCTACTTCCTAGGGAGTCCATCACGTGTATAGAACTATAAACACCTACAGTGCCTGTAAAACCCCTGGGTGGTATCACATGTAGCTCATGCAGAGACTTAGCAAAGGAAGGATTACGTAAAGGGCTGGCATAGCACAGAATACAACTGAAACAGGCCTGGGTCTGCTCTGGGATCTAGGGAAGGTCACTCCCCTTCCTGCCTGTTTCCCATCCCTCCTCCACCGTGGGAGGGTTGAAATTAAATAAAATTCAGACATCGTCCCCTTTGGCATACAACCTTCCAGGTTCTCCTGTTTTTTTTAAATTAATTTATTTATTATTTTTGTCTGCGTTGGGTCTTCGTTGCTGTGCGCCAGCTTTCTCTAGTTGTGGTGAGCAGAGGCTACTCTTCATTGTGGTGCGCGGGCTTCTCATCGTGGTGGCTTCTCGTTGCGGAGCACAGGCTCTAGGCGTGTGGGCTTCAGTAATTGCAGCATGCAGGCTCAGTAGTTGTGGCTCATGGGCTCTAGAGTGCAGGTTCAGTAGTTGTGGCACACGGGCTTAGTTGCTTCACGGCATGTGGGATCTTCCCGGACCAGGGATCAAACCGGCGTCCCCTGCATTGGCAGGAGGATTCTTAACCACTGCACCACCAGGGAAGCCCTCCTGTTATGTTTAGATTCAGGAACCAGTGTCTCATCTCAGCCTCTGTGGTGCCTCCTGGTCAAACGTCCTTGTGTAATCCCCACCCCTCCAGGGTGCATGGACATTGTGACTGGGTTCTAACATGAAGACTGATTTATGAAAAGTCTGTGACTTCTACTCAATCCCTCTCCCTTGCGTTCATTCTCTTTCTCTGTCTGTCAGTGCCTCTCTCTCTCTCTGTTTCTCTGTCTCTCTCTTTCTTATATGTATGTATGTATGTATATATTGTTAGGGCCCAGAGCAGGTCACTTCTAAATATGTCTTAATGACATATTAATTCTTTTGAATTAATGTTACTTAAGAAAAGACCCATGCAAGAGAGACACTTTGCATATTCTCTGTGTCTCCTGGAAAGCAGGAAATAAATCTCTCCTATGAAAGGTGCACCACCTGGGGGCTGAGGGCTGAGGGCTGCAGGCATGCTGCCTCCTGCAAATCAGTTCATTCTGGGAATCGTCTGTTGTGATTCCTGAGGTGTGAGGTAGCTTTGTGATGACAGAGGTCCTTATTTTTCTTTGTGGATTGCCTTTTTGTGTTGTGTGTTAAAACTCAAAGCTCATGATCTACATGACCAAACCCAAGCTCCTATTGATTTTCTTCTGTTTTCTTCTATAATTTTGAATAGTTTTGCATTTTAAGTTTGTCTATGAATAATTTTGAATGAATTTGGTGTAAGTTGTGAAGTTTGCGTCATTTCATGCCATATGGTGTCCAATGAATTGTTCCTTAACTAGTTTTAGAAAAGTTTTAGGACACTGTCTCCATTTCAGTTTGAATTTCTGCAGTTTAGTGGGTTCAGCCGTTCTACCAGCAGGGTGCGCTGTCTCCAGTGAACTGTGAGTCAGGTGCAGCCTGCCTGTCCCGCACTGACCACAGAGGAGACTGAGCCCGCCTCTCTGACTCACGGCGCACGCGCCCACCGCCGGTCTTGGCTCTGCGCGCAGCTGACAGAAGTTTGTCTCAGGCGCCGCCAGAGCTTGTGCAGGGGTGGCCGGGTCAGCGTCCCTGCTGACAGGAGCTGAGTCTCCTTTAGACTCGCCAGGGCTTGGGCTTCAGGACAACACGGGGCTGTGTCCATGCTGACAGGAGCTGCGTTTCCTGACGACCCAGGAGACGCCAGGAGGAAAAGGTGAGGAGAAGTGAGGAGAAGCTTCCTGTGTGTGTGACTGACTGCTGAGGGAGAGGTGTCCGTCTTCACGCCCCCCAGGAAGGGCTTAACGTGGAAAACTGCGTTTTATGTCAGGTTTTTTGTTTGTTTGTTTTTGTTTGGTTGGTTTTGGGTTTTTTTTGCGGTATGCGGGCCTCTCACCGTTGTGGCCTCTCCCGTTGCGGAGCACAGGCTCCGGACGCGCAGGCTCAGCGGCCATGGCTCACGGCCCAGCCGCTCCGCGGCATGTGGGATCTTCCCGGACCGGGGCACGAACCCGTGTCCCCTGCATCGGCAGGCGGACTCTCAACCACTGCGCCACCAGGGAAGCCGTGTTAGGATGATTTGTTTTATTTCTGTGAAAAATACCATTGGAAATTTGGTAGGGATGGCATTCACTGTGTACGTTGCTTTGGGCAGAATGGAAATTTTAACAATATTAATTCTTCCATTCCTTGAGAAGGGGCTATCTTTCCATTTATTTATGTCTTTTTCAATTTCTTCATCGATGTCTTAAAGTTTTCAGTGTGTAGGTCTTTCAAGTCCTTGGTTAAATTTATTCCTAGGTATTTTGTTCTTTTTGATGCAATTGTAATAGGGTTGTTTTCTTTCTCTTTCTGATGGTTCATTACTAGTGTTTAGAAATGCAATCGACGTGTGTGTATTGATTTTGTAACTTTACTGAATTCATGTATTAGTTCTAATAGTTTTTTTGGTGTGATGATGTAGAAAATTGAAACTTGAAAATCCCACTGTTTCTATTGCATCCAGATCATCCACAACACCAAAGACATAGTGGCTCCTAATCTAATCTTCCCACAGTGCCTGTAAATTCCATGTGGACTTTGGGTGAACTGGATCTGGGTAAGGCTTGGCCTCTATATGGAAGTTTGATGTTTTCTCTGCTCTTCTGGCATGGTAATGACAGGGCGTTTTGAAAAGTAACTTACTTCCCAGTAATTTCGAACATACAAACAACTTTACATACATAAAAACAAGTCATAGCTTGATCACGTATATTCCTAAATATTAACATTGACATTATTTAAAATGGAATTGTTTTCATAAATTGTTTTTCAGATCACTTATTGCTAGTGTACACATATAAGATAGATTTTCGTGAATTGATAATTTGTCCTATAATTTTGCTGAATTAGTTGATAGCTCAAATAATTTTTTGTTGATATAGGAAGTTTTATATACAAGATGTGATCTGTGTTCTGTGAATAGACACAGCTTTAATTTTTCCATTCACACGTGGATGCCTTTTATTTCTTACCTCAAGACTCTGGTTAGAACTTCCAGTACACTATTGAGTAACAGCAGTGAAGGCCAGCTTCCTGGCCTTGTTCCTGATTTCAGGAGTAAATCTTTCAGGCTTTAACATTGAGTATGATGTTTTCTGTGGCTTTGTGTACTACTCTTTTCCATACTGAACAAATATCCTTTTATAACTACTTTTTAAAAAAAACTTTATTGGAGTATAGTTGATTTTCAATGTTGTTACTTTCTGCTGTACAGCAAAGTGAATCAGTTATACATATACATATATTCACTCTTTTTTAGATTCTTTTCACATGTAGGTCATTACTGAGTATTGAGTAGAGTTCCCTGTGCTCTACAGTAGGTCCTTATTAGTTATCTGTTTTATATATAGTAGTGTGTATATGTCAATCCCAATCTCCCAATTTATCCTTCCCCCTCTTTTCCCCTCTGGTAACCATAAGACTGTTATCTATATACCAATACATCTGTGACTCTATTTCTGTTTTGTAAATAAGTTCATTTGTACCATTTTTTTGGATTCCACATATAAGCGATATCATACAATGTTTGTCCTTCTTTGACTTACTTCACTCAGTATGACAATCTCTTGGTCCATCCATGTGGCTGCAAATGGCATTATTTCATTCTCTTTTACAGGTGGGTAATATCCCATTGTTTATATGTACACATCTTCTTTATCCATTCCTCTATCAATGGACATTTAGGTTGTTATTCCTACTTTTGAGTGTTTGTATCATGAAATAGCACTGGATTTTGATTATAGCTTTTTCTGCAATAATTGATAGGATCATGTGGGGGGTTTTTTGTTTTTTTGTTTGTTTTTGCGGTACGCGGGCCTCTCTGTTGTGGCCTCTCCCGTTGCGGAGCACAGGCTCTGGACGCGCAGGCTCAGCGGCCATGACTCACGGGCCCAGCCGCTCCGCGGCATGTGGGATCTCCCCAGACTGGGGCACGAACCTGTGTCCCCTGCATCGGCAGGCGGACTCTCAACCACTGCACCACCAGGGAAGCCCTGATCATGTGTTTTTACTTCACACCTTTATTGTGGTTTAAATACGTTGCTTAGCTTTAATATGTTGAACAAGCTGAAATTTCTGGTGTAGAGACGCTTATGGCATTATCCGTTTAATATTCTTTTGCTTTCATGTTGCTCTTATTTTGTGGAGGATTCTTACATTCCTAAGTTATACTGATGTAGTTTTCTTTTTTTTTGATGTATTTGTATGATGTGGTTAGATTCGGCTTGGTGTTAGTGGTTTGGAGGGTTAGTGTTAGGGCTGAGACTTGCGGGGGCTGGGGCTGGGTTATGGTTTACGGTTATGACATATGTATGGTTAATGACTATTTTATGGTTTTGGTCACGGTTGTAGTTTTCTTTATTAAGGTTTATGGTTTTGGTCTCATTGTGTTAGGGTATGGGTTAGGATTGGGATACAGGTGGGATACGGGTATGGGTATGGGTTAGGTTTAGGGTATGGGCTAGGGTTAAGGTTAGGTCAGGGTTTAGGGTCAGGGTCCGAGTTTAGGATTGGGATCAGTGTCAGGGTGAGGATCAAGGTTGAGCTAGGCCATTGTTTTTCTGCCCCTCCAGCCCTGGGCCCTGATAGATGAATGTAATGTCTGCTCTGGTCACTCAACTGATTCAAATTGAACTCAGCTCAGTCAAGGGTACTTAGGGTCTCAGAGGTCATGCAGGGTTTCCCTCTACCCTCCCACCTGGGAAGGGATGCTGGCCCCACTCTGTCTGAGCAGCCACAGTCCAGCGCAGCCCTGACATGCAAGGTACTCTCTAGACATGTGTGGATTTATACAGGACTGGGTGCATCAAGCTGCCGGCCCATCGGTGCTACCTTGTTGAGGGCTGGTGGGGCCCTCTTGGGACTGGATGGACCCTCTGTTCCATCTGCATGAGTGTAAAAACAGTCAAGTCTCAGAACAGCCCTTGGCCTCTGAGCATCCAGGGAGGCATCCGTGGTCCTCCAGCTCAGGTCAGCCTTTGCCCCTCAAGCCCCTGTGGCCAATTACTGAGCCAGTTGTGCTGCTGGGTAATTGAACAGCTACCTGGTTATCCTAGACAGTTCCTTGGGATGTTTCAGTTCCCAGTATCCATGTGGTTGAAACAAATGCCTCCTCCCTCATTGCCTCTTAGCCTGCCAAGAGAGGTAATAACCCTCCAAACATTGAGTGTGGCCCTGGTCATGACAACCATACACAGACTGTGGCCCTGCAATCCTTCAACCTTCTGGTTGTAACCAAGATTGATATTCATATCCATTGAGAATCAAAGGTATTGAAGCACCACCTAGAGGGGTGGGATAGGGAGGGTTGGAAGGAGACGCAAGAGGGAGGAGATATGGGGATGTATGTATAGCTGATTCACTTTGTTATACAGCAGAAACTAACACACCATTGTAAAGCAATTATACTCCAGTAAAGGTGTTAAAAAAAAAAAAAAAGGTATTGAAGCATCTGGGACCCAGACAGTTTCACATTGAGGCCATATTGTTGGGGAGACATGTGCATCCCCGTCCCATACCCTGTGGTCTCTGGAAAGCCACCAACTGTGTTAGCGTGGTATAAAATAATCCTTGAGACTCCCACTGTTTCATTGAGTAATAATTTCTCTACTTTTTGTAGAGAGAAGAGACTGGAAAATGAGCAAATTTGTTCTTCATGGGTGGGTGATTAACGTGAACATGGGGCATGATGCCTGGGCTCCCACCTCCCAGGGACAGGAATGAGATCTCTGTGCCTTCCGAGGACACACAGGCTATTCTTGACCAATCTCTGAGATGTGTGGACCCGATGCCCAAGGCAGGAGCCCTGAGTTTCCCAACAACAACAAAGTTGCTTTTTCAGCAAGTGGGAGAGCTTCTTGCCATCCTGGGAGGACAGCAAGAGCACTGGAAGGGTGGCCACAGCCCCTGACCCTAAGTGAACCGTTTCCCTCCTTGGACTTCAGATTCTGTGCTGTGCAGTGGGCTGTCGGTGATGTGGAATCTGCTGCTTCCCCCAACCCAGCATCTATTCTCAGCATCTCAGCTTTTGGGAGTTACATCCCACCTGCTTCCAGTCCACACTTTTGCAGAGGGTTGATCCCATGTTCCACTCACCTCAAAAATGGGTATATGGTCCATGTCTAGCCAGTCCCATGTTCCATCCTGTTGTTCAAGGATGAGAATGTGACCCAAGCTGAGCAAAGGTCTTTAAAGCTGTGACTTTTCATGGAACCTAAAGAAGGAGAGACCCTTCCCAGTAGAATGGACATGAGTGGGTGTCAGCCTGGAGTTGCTGGAGGCCCCTGATGCAGAGATAGACACTGTAGCTGTGGATGGGGCCACCACAAAGTCACTTAGTAGGACAAAGGGACCAGGTCACACTATGAGAGTGTGAGCCCCTGTCCCACCAGGCCCAAAACCACTGCCATAACTGCCTCTTGCAAGTAGAAATACATATTTCTATCATTAAGAAATTTATTATTTTTACATCAGTAAGTGTGTCCTTGGAATCAGAAAAGTCCTAGCTTACACATCAGAATCAGTAATCCCTGAGACTCCCTCTCGCAGGGTGTTCTCATTCAGGGCGTCATGGTGGGTGGAGGTGAAGACACTGGGTGGGGTCAGATCGTAGGGGAGCTGCTGGACATCTCTGTTCCTGTTCCTTCCCTGTCCAGGAGAGGGAAACCCCAGCATAATGAGAGGAGAAACAGCAGGGGAAAGAGGTCCCTGGGTGGCTAATTGGTATGTTTGTATTTTCCTAATTTTAGAATCATTTTGTTAATGTGTTTTTATTACAAAATCACCCATTTCCTCTATATTTCCAGTTTGATACAATAGGTTTTTTTCTTATTTGACTTTTAATTTTCCCTCCCTTTTAGCTTCCTACAGACCTGTCACAATTAATGAACACATATTAATACCTTTTTATTAACTGAAGTCCATATTTTATTCTGGTTCCCTTTGTTCTACCTTTTTCTGTTCCAGATCCCATCCAGAGCACCACATGACATATAGTCATCATGTCTGTTCAGGCTCTTCTGGGTTTTGACAGTTTCTCAGACTATCCTTGTTTCTATGCCCTCGACAGGGTTGAGGAGGACTAGTCAGGTATTTTGTAGACTGTTCCGCATTGGGATTTACTTGGTGTTTTTCTCATGATTAGATTGGGTTTATGCGTTTTGAGGAAGTTAGGTCAGAGAGGTCAAGTGCATTCTCATCATTTTATGTCAAGGGAGCAGGCTCTCAAGGCAACTTATCACCGTTCATGTTAACTTTGGTCACATGGCTGAGGTCGTGTTTATCAGTTTTCCCTGTGAAGTTATTTTTCCCGTGTCCATACTGTATGTCTTATTTAGGAAGAACCCACACTTCAGAAGAGGGTTGGGTTACCTCCTTGATGGATGGCTGTGTGTCTACATCAGTTATTTGGAATTCTTCTGCATAGGACATTTCTATTCAACCCAATTCATAAGAATGTTTGTAATCATTTATTTTACTAGTGTGGGCACCTGAATAGTTATTTTATACTTGTGGTTATAATTCATCATTACAGTATTTGGGTGCTTAATTCATTCTTGCTTTGGATATTGAGAGCTTTTTTCATTGTCTTGTGGAATTATGTCAAATGAAAACATCTTGTAGGTTTTTTTTTTCTTGGTACTTCTTTACTTTCTGATAATTCAACATTATCCTGGCTCATATATTTAGTGTCTCAGTCCTAGTAGCAGCCATTTCTTCAAAGAGCCCTGATTCCTTTTATTAGAGGATGGTATTAAAAAACTTACCTTTGGGGACTTCCCTGGTGGTCCAGTGGGTAAGACTCTGCACTCCCAATGCAGGGGGCCCGGGTTCGATCCCTGGTCAGGGAACTAGATCCCACATGCGTGCCACAACTAGGAAGTCCTCAACCCCATGTGCCGCAACTAAGACCCGGCACAGCCAAAATAAGTAAATATTTAACAACAACAAAAGATCTCCCATTAAAAAAAAAAAAAAAAACTTACATTTGGAAGCTAAATGTACCCAGCTGATAATGCACTGAAATATGTATTCCAACTTATGTGTATACACCTAAGTATAAACATTTTTTTAAAATTTATTTTTGGCTGCATTGGGTCTTCATTGCTGCACGCGGGCTTTCTCTAGTTGCGGCGAGCGGGGGCTACTCTTCATTGCGGTGCACAGGCTTCTCATTGCGGTGGCTTCTCTTGTTGCAGAGCACGAGCTCTAGAGCACGTGGGCTTCAGTAGTTGCGACACGCGGGCTCAGTAGTTATGGCTCACGGGCTCTAGAGCGTAGGCTCAGTAGTTGTGGTGCATGGGCTTAGCTGCTCCACAGCATGTGGGATCTTCCTGGACCAGGGCTTGAACCTGTGTCCCCTGCATTGGCAGGCAGATTCTTAACCACTGCGCCATCAGGGAAGATCTATAAACATTTCTATATGGAACTGTTTGTATCCATGTTAAGCTAAAGATGAGTTTACATAAATGCCACCAACCTGATCCATTATTACATGGATATTGTAACCTTCTCCCTTTCCTTATCTGTAACTTCCTACTCCAGTGGTGAGAAACCTGGCTTCCACCATCTGTCATTTTTTGAATTCATCGCTTGCTCCATTCCAGATTACAAATACAGTGGTCTCAGCATTCTTAGCTCCTACCCCCAGGGAAATAACTTTATAAAATAGAGTCTAGGGACTTCCCTAGTAGTGCAGTGGTTAAGAATCTGCCTGCCAATGCAGGAGACACGTGTTCGATCCCTGGTCGGGGAAGATCCCATATGCCGCGGAGCAACTAAGCCCGTGCGCCACAACTACTGAGCCTGCGTGCTGCAACTACGGAAGCCCGCGCACCTAGAGGGCATGCTCTGCAACAAGAGAAGCCACTGCAATGAGAAGCCCGTGCACTGCAACAAAGAGTAGCCCTTGCTCGCCGCAACTAGAGAAAGCCCGCGCACAGCAACGAAGACCCAACACAGCCAAAAATAAATAAAATTTTTTTAAAAAGAAACAAAAACATAAAATAGAGTCCACTGTTAAGGTAGAGTCCACTGTTACCTTTATTCTACAGATTCCATTTATTTCCAAAGTTACCGAGGTCAGCACTTTTTGTCCCACCACCAAGAGTGAGGTTATTTTTTAATACATTTCTAAATCAGTTTTTGTTAAATTCTGTAATGCATCCTGTGGCACTCTCATATCCTAAATAACTAAAATTAAATATATTATGATTTATTTGTTGGGCTGTAAAAATTTATGGGTTTAGACAAATGCATAGTGGCAGGTATTCATCACTAAAGTATCATATGGAATATTTCAGTCTCCCACCCATAACCCGTTTACCATCTCTCTGTTTTACTTGTTGCAGAATGTCATAAATGGGGCCATACAGTGTATAGCACTTCAGACTGGATTTTTTCACTTAGCAATATATGTGTAAGACTCATGTTTTTTGCATGGGTTGATGGTTCATTCCTTTATATTTCTGAATGCTATTCCACTGCATGTATATGGGAGGGAAAATAATTTTCCCTCTATCTTTCTTTGTTCTTCATTGAGATCCCCCATGTAGTAATGAAAATGAAAGGCAGATGAACTGGAGAAAAACATTCAGAAGTTTAATAACGTGTGTACCTCCTATATGCATAAGAGATATTCAGGAAAACTGAGTAACGCCCTGAAATGGCCCAAGCCATCACCTTAAATACCATCTTCATCTAAAGATAAAAAAATGAAGGAAGGGTATGGTTGTTGTGCAGATTTAAGTCTTACCTTCTCCACTGATACGAGTTTCTTGAGATTTATTCATCCTTCCATTCTTGGTATGGAGAGAGAGAGCTTTCAAATGGAGACTTCCTTTATAAATGTCAACTTCCTTCACAAAAGGGCAATCTTGACTTGATTTTCAGAGATTCTTATGTGTCTTCTTTTTTAAAAAAAAGAAATCAGCTCAAAGTAATCCTTATGCCAACAGGCATATTTTGGGGTGGCATATTCTGCTCCCCTTGAAATGAATGTACCCCAATTTGCTTATGCATTCTTCTACTGAAGGACATCCTGGTTTCTTTAAGTTTATAGCCATTATGAATAGAGTTGCTGTGCTTAATTACATCCTTGTTTGCATTTGGACATAGTTCTTAAAAGCAGTTGTCTAAATACTGGACGCACGATGTTGGATCCTCACGTGAGCCTTATTAAGCTTTGGAAAAAACTTCTAAAATGTCTTTTAAAGTAGCTGTATATGCATTTCACCAGCAGTGAAGGAGAGCTCTTGTTTTTCCTCACCCTCCATCAATCAGTAGTAGTTTTTTTTTTTTCCTGAGTTTATTAGTTCTAATAGGTGTGCAGTGCTATCTCATTGTTGTTTTAATTTGCAATTCCCTAATGGTATATGATGTTATTTACTATCTGTATATCTTCTTTGGCCAGGTGTCTGTTCCAGTCTTTACCCATTTTTAATGGGGTTTGTTCTAGAATCCTTGGTGTAATTTGAGTACATATCTTTTATCAGTTATGTATTTTGAAAATATTTTTCTTTCAGTTTGTAGCTTGTCTTTTGGTTTTCTGAATAAGATATTTCATAGAGTTTAAAATTTTTTAAATCCATGTGCAAAATTTTATTTCTGGGCTTCCCTGGTGGCGCAGTGGTTGAGGGTCCGCCTGCCTATGAAGGGGACACAGGTTCGTGCCCCAGTCCGGGAGGGTCCCACATGGCGCGGAGCGGCTGGGCCCGTGGGCCATGGCCACTGGGCCTGCGCATCCGGAGCCTGTGCTCTGCAATGGGAGGGGCCACGGCAGTGAGAGGCCCGCGTGCCACACACACAAAAATATATATATATATTATTTCTTAGGCTTTTGAGACTCTGTGTTAAAATTCATCACCAAACCCAAGGTTATGTAGATTTCCTTCTATGTTTTCACCTATAATTTTTATAGTTTTACATTTTAAATGTCTATGGACAATTTTGAGTGAATTTTGGTGTAAGTTGTAAAGTTTGTGTCTACAGTCTTTTGATTGCATATGGTTTCCAATTTATTATTCTATAACTATTTTTGGAGAAGTCATGGGATATTTGGCTCCATCTCAGTTTGAATTTCCAAATTTAGTGGTTCTGCAGGCTCGCCAGTTGTGAGCGTGGGCTCCAGGGAACTGAGAGGTTGAGGTCTGCACTTCCCAGCTGGCCAGCAGGCGGCACCAAGCCCACCTCTCTGATACTTGAGGTGCATGTGTGTTCCACTGGTGGACTTGGCTCATGAAGGAACTTGGCTACTTGTGCCACTGATAGAAGCTCGGTCTCTTCAGGATCCACCATGGTTTCAGCTTTGGGACAACACTTGGCTGAGTCCATGCAGACAGATCTGAACCCAGTGTCTTCAGGAACCACCAGGAGGCACCACTTTGGGAGTAAAAGGTGAGGAAAAATGGGAGGAGAAGCTTCCTGTGTGTGCCTTACTGCTAAGGGCGGGGGTGGGGGGTTGGGTGTCTGTTTTCAGAGGACCCAGCAGAGGAAGGACTTGATGTGGAAAATTGTGGATTTTAGTTAGTTTTGTATGTGTTGTTGATGGTGTCCAGTTTTCTTGGCAACATTTATTGAGGGGACTGTCTTTTCCCCGTTTTGTGTTCTTAACTCCTTGTTCGTGAATTTACAGACAACATACAAATGGGTTTCTTTCTGTGCTCTCTATTCTGTTCCTCTGGCCCATGTGTTTGTTTGTTTTTGTGCCAGTACCATACTGTTTTGGTTACTGTAGCTTCGTAATGTAGTGTGAAGTCAGGGAGGGAGATGATTCCAGCAGTGCTCATCTTTCTCAGGATGGCTTAGGCTATTCAGAGTTCTTTGTTGTTCCATACATGTGGTAGCATTGTTTGTTCTGTTTCCATGAAAAATACCATTTGAACATTGGAGGGATTGCATTGAACATATACACTGCTTCTGTTGCTGAATTAAGTTGTATGGACCCCCCTCCTTGGAGGTCCATACGACTTGATTCTGTAACAAATTTTAGTGAGCCAGCCAGAGGGTGGCTTTGGATCTGCCATTCTATCCAGTAATTCAGCCAGGACTTGCTTGCTGACCTAGGATTGACAAAGCTGGCTAAATAACTGGGTAGTTTGCCCCAATCCTTGACCTCTGGGCCAGTGAGGGCTACTGAATCCAGTCTGAGATCAAAAAGCAGCCAAGGGTTAGGTAGAGTTCTCCCTAGGTAAAGACCGGTTCCCCACCCTTGCGTATCTATAGCAAGGATGCTTGCTACACATTGGGGTAGTATCCAGGGGACAGCTGGCACAGGGGGCCCTGACCCTACTTCAGCCAATAAAGCCAAGATTGGTTGTAGGGGTTGGCTGGTTGAAGGAAAGGATCCTGGCCTGGCTAGAGCCAGACCTCTGTCTAGAGGACTGGACTGGGCAACTGGTTATCTAAATATAGCCGATCCTCTAGTAGTGGGTGAGATTGGACAATAGGCTGTCTAGTTGGACTGGTTCCAAGCAAGGGGACTGGACTGGACGAGAAGCCCTCTGGAGGCCACCACATGGTAAGAACATCGCCTTGTTTTCTGTCTGTATCGTAAGTCCTAGTCTCTGTTCTTTATACAAGTGACGCTTCAGTCTCTGTTCTGTGTGGTCTTATCTGTCCTAATGCTCTTGGAAATCCTTGCTGCAACTGTGGGCACGGATCGAGCACATAAAAGCCACTAGGGCACTCACCACTGGAACACTCCTGTGAAAGGATAAGTCAGTCACAGACCAGGGTAGATGAGCACTGGGCACCCTGCTGACTGGAAACAAATGTCCGTGTAAGTAGCCACACTGTAAAACGCCCAAGCCACCCAGTCCCTGCTGTGTTCCCTATATCCTTTAGGATATAGTAAAATATCCAAGAGCACATCTTTTGTGTTGGTCTGTCTTACCCCAATTTGCCATCCCAGGGCAGGGTACCTGTCTCTGTCAGGTAGATCTCTCCCCACTACTGTCCATCACAGATCTCTTGGGATCCCTCCTCAGACGTGAACCCTTTAAAAATATTATTTTTGTCAGGTTTCAGGAAAATCGCTTTGCCTGGCTGGGGAAAGAAGAGGACCCCCAAATCATCCGAAGTCCTTGGGTCCTTGTAGCTGGTTGTATAGAGAACTGGACACATGCCAAATGAGTATTTGGCCTCCCTGCTCGATCACCTGTAACCAAGCATGGACAAGCCCTCTTTGAACAGTCTCCTGGAATGCTGGAGAGGCTCTCTGGGTAATTTATTTGGCTAGAGAACCCTTATTTCCCACTCCACCTTCACCCTATCTCCAGGGACTGCTTGCTGAAAGCACCCACCTATATCAGGTATCTCCTACAGCCCCACAGTGGGTCTGGGAATGTCTCATTGCTGACTTAAGAGGGGATCTGGGACTTCCCTGGTGGCACAGTGGTTAAGAATCTGCCTGCCAGTGCAGGGGACACGGGTTCAAGCCCTGGTCTGGGAAGATCCCACATGCCGCAGAGCAACTAAGCCCGTGTGCCACAACTACTGAGCCTGCACTCTAGAGCCCACAAGCCACAACTACTGAAGCCCGTGCACCTACAGCCCATGCTCCACAAGAGAAGCCACCACAATGAGAAGCTCGTGCACTGTAACGAAGCCCCCACTCGCCACAACTAGAGAAAGCCCGCGGGCAGCAACGAAGACCCAATGCAGCCAAAAAAAAAAGAGAGAGACAGAGAGGGGGGACCTTATAACTAAGGCCCTCTTAGACAGCATCTCCCCTCCCATACCCCACAAAGATTGGTTCACGTTTCAGAGCACCTAGATCACCTGGTGTGGGCTAATCTTGTGGGATCTGCATCGCCACCAACCCTAGAAGGAGGCCACTGGGAAGTTGGAAACAGACTAGAAATAAGGACTCCCCAGTAGGGGTAACCAAGCCTCTATCCCAGCGAAATCGCCACTAGGGTGCATCCTCTATAACTAGAAATTACCGCCCACTAACAGCTTCTTTTCTTTTGCAACACATGGCCCCAGTATAAACTGGTGGATGGAGAAAGTTGGCCAACTAATGGCTTTCTAAATTACAATACCATTTTTCAATTGGACCTCTGTTGCCAGCATTTGAAAAATATGGGATGAGATCCCCATGTCCAATTTTTCATGGTGCTTTGCAAAAACAAGGGCCTCCGTGAGAAATGCAACATTATCTCTAATGTCTCTCTCTCCTGGTACTGGAATCTCAGCCTGAAGATTCTTTTTTTTTTTTTTGCGGTACGCGGGCCTCTCACTGCCGTGGCCTCTCCCATTGCGGAGCACAGGCTCCGGATGCACAGGCTCAGCAGCCATGCCTCGCAGGCCCAGCCGCTCCGCGGCATGTGGGATCCTCCTGGACCGGGGCACGAACCCGTGTCCCCTGCATGGGCAGGCGGACTCTCAACCACTGCGCCACCAGGGAAGCCCCTGAATATTCTCTTGACTTCCTCTCTCTGCCAAGGGTAGCTTCTCCCCCTTCTGACAGTTCACCTGAGACTCCTGAGTCATCTACCCCTACCTGACCTGGTTCCCTGACACCTTCTACGCCCTCTAATTCACAACCACCCTACCTGGTGCCCTTGCCACCTCCCCGACTCTCCCACCTCCATCTCTCAGCATGCCTCCCTTGGGGACTAGTCCAGTTCACACCCATAGCAGCATTCAGTACCAGCCCCCTGGAAGCAATAGGCTATTCCCCCTTTCCGAGGTCCTTAATGGAGAGGGCAGACTGACCACTGCATGTACCCTTATCTTCCTCAGATCTGTGTAACTGGAAGGATCAATCCAAGGGTTTGAAAGAAGATACCAAGGGGGTCCTTAATTTAGTCTGGGGAATATTCCACACTCCTTTCCACACTTGGGTGGATGTCCAAACCCTCCTGAACATCGTATTCTCTGTGGAAGAAAAGACACTGATTATAACTAATGCAACTGAAGAAGCTGATAAGACCAAGCAAGATAACGCAGGACAGGTTCTATACCAGCCTTGAATCCAGGCCATTCCCTACATGGACCCTTGGTGGGACCAGTAAGTGGAAAATGGTCAGCAGCACCTCACACATTTCAGGGATTTGATTCTTAAGAGCATTCAGTTGGCTGGGAAGAAACCCCTAAATTGGAGTAGGGTTCAGGGAGTCATCCAGGGACTGAAGGAAACCCCCTTGGCTTTCCTGGAATGCCTAAGGGAGTGCCTTTGTGGGTACACGAAGGTGAACCTGGAGTCGGTGGAAGGGTAGGCCATTCTTAAGTCCCATTTCACTTCCCAGAGCGCCCCAGACATTAGGAGAAAATTACAGAAGTTGGAGATAGGGCGCACTACACCTTCTTCCTGGGGTGGAGTCAGCATTTCGGGTGTTCAACAACCAGGATCTGGAGGCAGATGCCAAGGAAACTAGACCAGCGGAACCCAACTGCCAGTATTCTGGCTTCAGTAATTCAGGGTCAGTCAACCTCCCAGTGATGATGGGGCCTCCCGCAGAGGGACCCTGTGACATCAGTGAGTCACCCCAGGTATTGAAGACCACACCCACAGTGGAGAGAAGGGCTCAAAGCCAGTCCGTAGGGAGGAGGGCCACGGGGAGGGGGATGCCCCAGACGTCTCAGAAGGAAGCTAAAGGGACCACTGTGTCCAGGCTCATCCTTGCCGGTCTCACACGTGAAAGAAGAAGAGGACTGAAGGGGCCCAGGGGCTCCTTGGAGAAGCCTTGGCTGACCCTGACTGTGGGGGTAAAACACACTTTCTAGTTCACTTTCTAGTCGACACAGGGGCCATCTACTCAGTCTTGAACACCCGACAAGGCAGAATGACCAAGGATAAATGTAAGATAATGGGAGTGGAAGGGAAGCCACAGGAACATAATTTTATAGAGCCCCTTGAGTGCGATTTGAAAGGGAGAATGTTATCTCACTCTTATATGTACCAGAATGCCCAATTCCCCTAATAGGAAAAGACTTACTATACAAATTGGGAGCTACAATTTATCTCTGAGACAAAAACCTTACCACTGAAAAGCCCAGAATACCCAAGGTGGATGACTAACAGTCATGGGCAGCTGTTCCTCATCAGCCACTGCACTGCAGGCCATCCTGGAAGCTCACCAGAGGACACATTATGAGCAGGAGGCCCTATATCAACGGTTCATCAGGGATTTCCCTGGTGGGCCACTGGCTAAGACTCTGTGCTCCCAGTGCAGGGGGCCTGGGTTTGATCCCTGTCAGGGAACTAGATCCCACATGCTGCAACTAAGAGTTCTCATGCTGCAGCTAAAGATCCTGCACGTTGCAAAGAAGATCCCACGTGCCACAACTAAGTCCCAGCACAGCCAAATAAATATATATATTTTTTAATGGCTCATCAAATCCATGACTGCCCCCAATTTCCGTAGTCTCCTTAAACAGGCGGTTGAAGCTTGCCCTATCTGCCTCCAGAATAAGGCCAACACAAACCCCCAACCAAGGTCAAGGGAGTGACCCCCACCCAGCATAGAGGCATATATCCAGGTCAAGACTGGCAACCTGATTTTACAGTAACGCCCTGGACACAAGGAAGTTTTAGATACTTGCTGGTTTTGACTGACACCTTCTCCGGCTGGATGGAAGCATTCCCCACCTGAACTGAGATTGCCTGGGAGGTCTCTAAGGCCCTGTTCAAGGAAATAATCCCTCAGTTTGGGCTCCCTAAGTCCATCCAGAATGACAGTGGGCCTGCCTTTGTTTCCCAAATGACTAAGGGAGTCGCTAGAGCTCTAGGAATTAAATGGGGTTTACACTCCACTTGGAGATGACAATCCTCAAGAAAAGCAGAATAGGTCTTCCCTGGTGGCACAGTGGTTGGGAGTCTGCCTGCTAATGCAAGGGACACAGGTTCGAGCCCTGGTCTGGGAGGGTCCCACATGCCACAGAGCGGCTGGGCCCGTGGGCCACAGCTACTGAGCCTGCGCGTCTTCAATGGGTGAGGCTGCGATAGTGAGAGGCCTGCGCACCACGATGAAGAGTGGCCCCCACTTGCCACAACTTGGGAGGGCCCTCGCACAGAGACAAAGACCCAACACAGCAAAAATAGTAAATTAATAAACTCCTACCCCCAGCATCTTAAAAAAAAAAAAAAAAGAAAAGCAGAATAAATCAAACCCTCAAAAGAAACTTAGCCAAACTATGTCAAGACAGTCATCAACCCTGGATCTCCCTTCTCCCCACAGCACTTTTGAGACTGCGAATAGCCCCTAAAGGAAAGCTCAGGTTAAGTCCATATGAGCCCATGTACATGAGGCCCATTCCTGAAGGACCCGGCTCCAAGACCAATCTTAAGGATATGGACCGGCAGAAATATACCTTACAGACAGGGGAAATAATCAAAGCTTTACATGCCTACGGGAATCCGGAACTGCCTTCCCCTTTAGACAGGGTTTTACATCCTTTCTCCCCTGGAAATTGATTTATTTGAAAACCTGGAAGGCTGGAAATCCACAAGACCAGTTAGACCCCAAGTGGACAGGACCTTATCTAGTAATCTGGACTACTTATTCTGCTTTACAGTTACAGGGTATAACTCCATGGGCCCACCATACCAGAGTGAAAACAGCACCTACACCGAAGGAAGAAGTTAGAGCCATCCACTCAAAGCGCCTATGAACCTGTCACAGACCTTAAGTTACTTTTCAAAAGGCCTAACTTACCAATAGATAAGTAATGCGGTGGGCAGGCTTAGTAGTTGGCCTTGTCATTGCTATTGCCTTACTTGGCTCCTGCTGTTCTGCCAAACTCCCTCCCTCTGGCAGAAATCTCCTCTGTCCATGCTGGATATCAGGGACATTAACGTTGGAAGCAGGATGAGTAGCCATTATTGTCTATTCTTTCTTATCTTCTCTGCTCTCTTACAACTGTCCACATGGAATGGGAACTCAGTGCAGTAGTAAATTTCTCACGGATTATAGCCTGTGGACAAAGTCTATCCCAGTGCTGGTCTGTCACCCCCAACCACAAAGTGATGCCTATGGATTAAAGGTATTACATTTTACCCCTAAGAATGACAGCCTAACTCTCACCTTGGCTAACGAGTCTGCTGAACCTTCCCCACTTGAAGTTCGTATCCCATCCATAATGCAGCTTCCCTGCTTGGACCTCACCCCTTGCACTAACATCTCTAACAAATACAAAGCCCTCGCTCTGAAGTGCCATCACTCTAACCAGTCTCTGTCTCGCTGCCACTGCCCGTCAGCAGCCCTTACCAAAGGGAGGGACTTGCGATAACACCGGGGGCTGCTCTGGACTCTGATCACTGCTTCTTCCATTACCCCACAATTTAAGTGCCCCGGGACTGACTCCTATGGAAATCTCACCCATTGGTGCCCTCTGCACTGACTCAATGAATACACACAGGGACCAGATGGGAGATGTATTTACTGGGGAGGGAAGACACCAGTTGTCTGGGGTTTAGTAAGTGGCCCTCCTGAGGTCTGAGGAAAAGCCATTAGGTCCAGAATCCCCCAGTGACCCCTGCTATGCAGGTGGGCTTCTCTCCCCAGACTGCAAGGGCACCCCCTCTTGGGCTACCCACTTACAGAGGTGGTTCAGTTCCTCAGAGGTGCACCAGGCATGCATGCCCCCTGGGTACCTGTTCCTTCGTGGCCCAAGAGTAAACCAGCTGCCGCATCAGAACAACCCCAACACCTTCCCTTTTCCAGGGTGGGCTCTAGCCTGCCCTTGCTTAGATAATGCCCAATTTGTGCACAATGCATGCTAGGCCAGCTAAGTTCGAGGAACCTAGGTATAACCATTCATAATGTCACCCAGCCCCCAGATACAAGGGCAATAGAACTCACTCTGGCAGGAGTAGGGATTGCTCTTGGACTGGCGGCCTCCTGAGGAGGTTTCGCATACCATGAAATCACGCTACAAAATCTCACACGGGCCCTTGAGGACTTGTCTAAAAATACAGGGGATGCCTTACAAGGACTCTGTACTTCTCTGGACTCACTAGCAAATGTTGTTCTCGACAATAGGCAAGCCCTTGACGACCTCCTGGCTGAGCAAGGGGGAGTCTGTGCAGTTATGAATGAAACCTGCTGCATGTATCTCAATAACTCTGGTCAGATTGAGGTCAACATAAGAGAGATATATGAGCAAGCTCAGTGGTAACACAGATATAACGCACAAAGTCCAGATCCAAGCTCCATCTGGAATACGGTCAAACAGAGCCTCCCCAGCTTAACCTGGTTTCCTTCATTTCCTGGCCCACTAACTGCTATCATCCTCCTGTTCATCTTCAGGCCTTGCCTCCTTAACTGCCTTGTCAACTTTGTTAGCAAAGGGCTTGAAGCCAGCAAACTTCAGATGACACAAACACAAGGGTACAAGCAACTGGGACTACAGCCTGGTGACCACCAGACATGTTTTAGGCAACACAGGGAACAGTTCTGCCCCTCTAATCCAGGGGAAAACTATGCCCATGTTCAGCAGGAAGCAGCTTCAGAAGGCAGAGCATTGCCCTTCAGCACCCCTCAAGAATGAGGAGCAGTAACAGAAAAGGGGGGCTTTTGTTGTCAGAGCTGTGCCAGTTCTTTGCTCAAAACCCACCAACCCCCGCTTGAACAGGAATTAACATGTATCTTTAAGTCACAGGGTCTGGAGACAGAAGAAGGAAGCTATAGGAAGAGATAAACACCAGACAGAACCAGCTGGAACAAAGGTGGCAACGAATCTGACCCCAACAGACCCTCAGTCTCATTCTGCTGAGTTTACTACATTGGCTACTAGATGACACACCTACTGGTGGCCCTAACTGGAAGATACGGACCAAGAAAGGATAAAAAGGGTGTGGCTCCCCTTTCCAGGGAAGTGCTGCCCCTTCCCTAGACTAATGCATGTGCTCCCCATCATTAGCCTCACTCCTCCTGCCTTTGTCTTTACTCTTTAAAATCAAATCCCTCTCACCACATGGGCAAGATGATCTGTGAACTAAGTTCCCACTTCTCCATTCCTTGGCCACAGAATAAAACTTGAGCTGCGTCAATCTCAGCTTCGGTTTCGTTCTTTGGCTATACAAACCCGAACTAGCATCTATTCTATACTTTCTTTTAATTCTTGTCCTTACACCAATAACAAGCATTATTGAAAACAGTCTCCTAAAAAGAAGACTCTTTGGGGAGTTTCCTGGTGGCCTAGTGGTTAGGAGTCCCAGCTTTCACTGCTGTGGCCCAGGGTTCAATCCCTGGTCAGGGAGCTGAGATCCCGCAAGCCACGTGGTGCAGCCAAAAGAAAAAAAAGACTCTTTGCAGTCTATTTATTACCCTGGTTTTGTAAATCAGAGGAGAGGGAATTCCCTGGCAGTGCAGTGGTTAGGACTCAGTGCTTTCACTGCTGGGGCCCAGGTTCAATCCCTGGTTGGGGAACTAAGATCCTGCAAGTCGTGCAGTGTGGGAAAGAAAGGAAGGAAGGAAGAAAGAAAGGGTTTTTTTTGCTGTTTTTTTTTTAGAAACAAAGTTTTTAAAAATAAAATACAATAAGGAAGGAAGGAATTGAATCCTTGTCAACTGGTGTCAAGCCAATACCACAACCATTATGTCTTTCTCAATAAGTGAAATACCATTAAAATAAATTACATAACGTTGTAAAAGTTAAGTCATAGGCAAAACTCCTGTGTAACACTATGGCATATCCATTTCATCTAGGCTCTCAGGATGCAACATCACCTATTATGGAAGAACTTTTACATCTTCATGATCACATGTTAATAATCAGTTTTTGGATAAGTTCTCTAGTCCTCTATATGATTTTACTAATATTGACAACTAAACTGACTCATACACGTACACTAGATGCACAAGTAGAGATAACCATTTACCAGCCACCATTCTAATCTTAACTGCCTTATCATCATTACGAATCCTTTACGTGATACGTGAAATCAATAACTCTTCCCTAACATAAAATCTACAAGTCATGAATGATACTGAAGCTACAAATACACAGATTATGAAGATTTAAATTTAGACTCCTCAGGACTTCCCTGGTGGCGCAGTGGTTAAGAATCCACCTGCCAATTCAGGGGACGCGGATTTGATCCCTGGTCTGGGAAGATCCCACAAGCTGCAGAGCAGCTAAGCCTGTGCACCACAACTACTGAGCCCACATGCTGCAACTACTGAAGCCCCCATACCTAGAGCCCATGCTCTGCAACGAGAAGCCACCACAATGAGAAGCCTGTGCACCGCAACGAAGAGTAGCTCCCGCTCTCCACAACTAGAGAAAGTCCGCGCACAGCAACAAAGACGCAACACAGCCATAAAAATAAAATTTTAAAAAGTTAGGGCTTCCCTGGTGGTGCAGCGGTTGAGAGTCCGCTTGCCCATGCAGGGGACGCGGGTTTGTGCCCCGGTCTGGGAGGATCCCACATGCCGCGGAGCGGCTGGGCCTGTGAGCCATGGCCGCTGGGCCTGCACGTCCGGAGCCTGTGCTCCGCAACGGGAGAGGCCGCAACAGTGAGAGGCCCGCGTACAGCAAAAAATAAATAAATAAAATAAATTTTTTTGACTCCTCTATAATCCCCACATCAGATCTAAAATCAGAATTATGACTAAGAGAACTCAACTAAGAGCTGAGTCATCTCAACTAAGATGACTAAGAGATAGTCATCGAATATTAGTTTCATCTGAAAATGTTTTACACTCATGAGCTGTTCCTTCTTTAGGCCTATAAAGCTATCCCAGGACGCCTAAATTAAAGAACGCTAATATTGACAGGACCAGGCCTATGTAGTGGAAAATGATCAGTAGAAGTCATTTTCCTGCATTCAAAGGCAGGACATAGGGAGATGGCTGAGGCTCGGGGTAAATCTGGAGCCTAAGGTGGACGTACTCAGCTCCAGAATAGGAACTGGGCCTCTGGGGTCCCAGACCACCCACTACTCCCTCCTGAGCGGGGTCTCGGGAACACCCCATGTCAGTGATGAGGCAGCCTGAGCACCTGTCACGACCTCGACGCTGTGTTCTGTGAGGGCCCCATGCTCTTGGGATCACACCCCACACTCTGCGGGTCGGCCCTGCAGGGTCCCTCTTGCCGCAGGAGCAGAGACCACCTAACAAGCAGCCCCCTCCCCAACCGGCAGGAAGAGGGGAGGGGAGCAGGGGCACCAGAGGAATCTCACTCAGACACCAGCATCCTAGGGGCGCCAGCAGGGACAGGGATGACACAGAAGGGCAGCCTGGGACCAGAAGGCACCACAGGCAGCTGGTCAGGTCCTGGCTCATCTGCACCCCCAGGTGCGCTGTCCCTTGTACACCCTCTCCCGAAATGCAGGTTCTTCAGATGCAAACAGGCAGAGCTTCAGACTGAAAGTCAGCTCTTCCAAACCTGACCTCTTCACAGCAAACTGCAGGATTGCACTCAAACAGGTGCCTTGGAGTCGACAACTCATGGACCAAAGTGGACGTCAGTGCCAGGGCTGTGGGAGGGGGTGCGGGGTGAGACTTTCGTGGTTATGGGATTTTGGTTTTACAAGATGAAAAGTTCTAGGGATGGTGTGATGGCCCCACGACAAGGTGAATGCACCTGATGCCTCAGAAACGTGCCCTTAGAATGGTGACGATGGTAAAGGGTATGTGATGTGTGTTTTATTTTTTCCTGATTCTTGACCTTTAAAAGTTCTTTGTATGTTTTTTTAAATTAATTAATTAATTAGGTTGTGCTGGGTCTTAGTTGTGGCAGGCGGGCTCCTTAGTTGTGGCTTGTGGCTCCTTAGTTGCAGCATGCTTATGGGATCTAGTTCCCTGACCAGGGATCAAATCCGGGCCCCCTGCATTGGGAGCACGGAGTCTCAACCACTGTGCCACCAGGGAAGTCCCTGATGTGTATTTTAGTTCACTTAAAAATAAAATAAATTTTTTAAATGATGTCTTGTTAATTGAGATTCCAATTCAACTCCCCTATCACAAATGTGTGAGGCCCAAGCACCATCCCCCACCTCGGGGGCCATCATGGTACCCTCCCATGGCACGTGACGGACCATTCTTAGGGGGGCTCATCTGTGCTACCTGAGCTCTGTCCAGAGGAACCCAGACAGTGTGACCCCCATGGATTAGATATGCTATGTGATATGCTGTGATATTAATATGATACCACCAAGGGTTACTGATCACTCAGCAGAACACAGAGCAGCAACCGGCTCACAGGTGCCTGTCCTCATATGAACATGACAAGATTAAGAGAAGAAAAGGGACCACAGGTTAATCAGGGCAACACCCTCAATTCAGATGTTGGAAATCTCAGAGGGGACAAGACACACTGCAGGCAAAGAGCAGATATGGCGTCTCCCCCTACATGTGAACCTGACCCATGTAGATGGGGTGAGACCCACACAAGCCCCAGACCCTCACCTGGGGTCACACATCCACACTCACCAGGGTTACCCCACCATCCAAGACCCTACACCTGGGGTCACACATCCACACACGAGAGTGACCCCACCTTCCCAGACCCTGCACCCAGGGTCACACATCCACACACGAGAGTGACCCCACCTTCCCAGACCCCGCACCCAGGGTCACACATCCACCTCGGTCAGGACACCATGGCTGTGTTGGGTGGACCCCCAATGTGTGAACAAGCCGGGTCCGCAGGACCTCCTAGGGCTGTAGAAAGAAGTGTAGGGTCTGTCTCCTCTCCCAACACTTGTCCCAAGAAGTCAGTCCCCTCCTGTTTTAACTTCGGTCCTGTGCTATTTTAATTGTTTTTCAAACTTTCATGCTGGGCTTCCCTGGTGGCGCAGTGGTTGAGAGTCCGCCTGCCGATGCAGGGGACACGGGTTTGTGCCCTGGTCCGGGAAGATCCCACATGCCGCGGAGCCGCTGGGCCCATGAGCCACGGCCGCTGAGCCTGCGCGTCTAGAGCCTGTGCCCCGCAACGGGAGAGGCCACACAGTGAGAGGCCCGCATACCGCAAAAAAAAAAAAAAAAAAAAGTTAACGGTAAATGATTTTTGATTCATAGGACTTTCTGAAGTTATTCCACAAATATTATAAGACATGAGAAATTAATGTAGGTATTACATGTGTCCTTTGAGGGATGAATGGAGAAGCAAAACACGGTCCATCCATTCCATGGAATGTTATTCAGCCTAAAAAGGAAGGCAATTCTGACACGGGCTACAGCATGGATGAACCTTGACAGCATTATTCTCAGTGACATAAGCCAGACACAAAAGAACAAATAATGTTTGATCCACTCACACAAGGCCCCTAGAACAGTCAGGTCCATAGAGACAGAAAGTAGGATGGTGGGTGCCAGGGGCTGAGGGAGGGGGAATGGGGAGTCAGTGTTTAATGGGGACAGTTTCAGTTTTGCAAGATTAAAAAGTTCTGGAGGTAGATGGCAGTCGTGGTTGCACAGCAGTGTGAATTACTTCCCTGAAATGTGCATTTAAAAATGGTTAAGATGGTAAATTCTATGTTATGTGCATTTGACCACAATTTTTAAAACTTAAAAAAATAAAAAAACAGGGCTTCCCTGGTGGCGCAGTTGTTGGGAATCCGCCTGCCAATGCAGGGGACACGGGTTCGAGCCCTGGTCCAGGAAGATCCCACATGCCGTGGAGCAACTAAGCCCATGCGCGATGGCTACTGACACCTGCACTCTAGAGCCTGCGAGCCACAACTACTGAGCCCACGTGCCACAACTGCTGAAGCCCGTGTGCCAAAAGCCCGTGCTCCGCAACAAGAGAGGCCACTGCAATGAGAAGCCCACGTAATGCAAAGCGAAGAGTAGCCCCCGCTCGCCGCAACTAGAGAGAGCCCGGGTGCAGCAACAAAGACCTAACTCAGACAAAAATAAATAAATAAAATTTATATTTTAAAAAAAACAGTAAATAGTCCATGAATGCAACAAGATGCACACTTTACTAATAACCCAGGGAATTAAAACCATAAGAAAAAATTATGCATAGACCTACCAGACTGGCAGACATTAAAAACACGGTATCAAATATCAGCAGGATGTGGAGCAATGGAAAGCCTGGTACATGCAACCAGTGGTGGGCATGCAACCACTGCTAAAACAATCTGGCCTCAGCGAAGTCCCTACACACAGACCCACACTGCTGTTCCCAGTTAAACACAAACCCATAAGCACTGCACCAGGACACACTGTCATGGACTCTGCAGCCCCAGGAGCCAAAACCAACCTGAAGGACATCACAAGCAGATGTAGAAATGAACTATGCACACTCCTACGAAGCATGCTCGTGTTCACCACTGTTTTCCAGCTGCCTTCCCATAACTTACTCCCCTCAAAAGAAACCCAAAACCCTTTGCTTTGTACAGCCCCAGATGGGTGACAAGCCGGAGTTCTATTCACTCTTGGGGTGACCATCAGTGGGTGCCCCCCTGCATATGTGCGACATCATGAATGCGTCTGTGAACTAACATGATCCTAATGAACTTGTGTGTGCCTTTCTCTTGTTGATCTGTCCTTGGCCCGTCTTGTGTATGGGGCCCCCGCCAGAGAACCCAAGATGGGCAGAGAAAAAGATGTTCTCTTCTCCTCTGCAGCGAGACCCTCCCTCGATATGTGGTCACCCCAGAAACCTGGTCACCCTGGATATCTGATTGGTTCCTCATCCTCCACCCCGCCCCCCCAGGTGATGTCTGATTGCAAGGATCCCGGTAGATCAGTTTAGCCAGAATCCCCGCTGACCCCCAATGTATACTCTTAGCAAGAGTCCATCTCTGCCCTCTCATTCTGCTCATTGGCTGTAAACCCCTTGCCCATGCTGAATTCAGAATGGAGCCTGGTTCTATACAGAGGCTTCTTTTCCCCCATTGCAGTAGCTCCTGAATAAAATCTGCTCTTGCTGTCTTCATCACCATCTGGCTCTAGTTCTCTCTGAGAGAGGACACAGCCGGAAGAGAAGACAGCGGTCTACACACCAAAGAGGGAGCCGCAGGAGAAACCAACCCTGCCAACACCTTGAACTCGGAGCTCCAGCCTCTGGAACCCATGAGACAATAAATGTCTGTCGTTTAACCACTCAGTATGTGGTGTTTGTTACAGCAGCCCCAGGAAACAGACACCATCCTCTGAGAGAAGTGGTGAAGAGCTGGTTTTGCACCTGAGCTCCACCACCAGCAAGCCACCCTTGGACCAGTTACCCCATCATCCATGCCTTGGTTTCTCATCTGTAAAATAGGATTGGTAATAGTGCCCATCTCAGAGCGTTGTAGGGTGGATTCCGTGAGCTAAAGTGTATGAGGTACTCAGAACTGGGGCCCACAATAACCATGCAGCGTGTTGGCCATCACCCCAACATTTTGGACCCTCTCCTCTGGTGAGGAAGTGTTCCCTCTAGTCTGGGGGAGGCCCACCCACCGGTACCATTTCCAGCTGTTAGAAACTCTTTGTTTACAGCTGTGGGGGATCAGAACTTGCCACCCCAAATATGCCACTTTGGCATAAGGGTTACTTTGAGTTGAGATGATTGAAAAGCAGCAAAAAAAAAAAGTCTGCCCTCCTCCATATGCCTGATCCCTTTGTGAGGATGTGCCCCTCCCTTTCCTGTAGCAGGAAGGGGAGAAAGAATCTTACCATCTGAGAAGGTACTGGCTTCAGTCTGCATGACGTCACTAAATGAGCTCTGTCTTCCATGATTTTCCCCTGTTTATTTACCTTCCCAAAACTTCCTGTCCCTAGAAACTGAAACCTGTTTGCCTTTGTCCCGTCAGTTCTCCAGAAACTTATCACCCTCTGTTAACAGGCACACAAGTCCCTAAGTCTGTCTTTTTGTGTCTCTGCTTCCTTTTTATGAAGGGCTCTGTAAACAGACATAATAAACCTTTTGCTCCTGTTAACCTGTTGTTCGTCAGTTTAATTTGCAGATCCCAGGTACAGAACATAAGAGGGTAGAGGAAAAGTTTTTCATGTCCTACACATCAGGTACACCAAGAGCCAACCCCCCAATGTTCTTGTTCTGCCTCAGCAGCAACAGAGACCAACCCTCTACCCATCTATGAGACACTCAGCTAGCACCCCTGCCTACATCTTCTCTCACAGCCTGTCCCGAGGCTCTCTCAGCTCATGCCTTGTCTTATAAATGTCCCCCCAGGTGTGAGCGTGGGACCACAGGCCACCTGGGGGGCATGTGACATTCAGGCAGCAAGTGTCCAGGTGGCTGGAGCTGGACTCTGCCACGCAGCACACACGGGAGTGATTCCATCCCTGTGCCATCAGCTACAATGGCCCGCCCATCCCCCATGCAGATTTCTGAAATGCTTGTGGATCAGGGCCAGGGCTCAGACCCCAAAACCCCACCCTCAGGACTCTGCAGTGTGGGATGGCTGCATCCTAGGGACCCCAAGTAGGAGTGTGGTCAGCCCCGATGCAGGGACACACACCTCTGCTGTCCATATTAGGAGAACAGGGGAGGTCTGCACCCCTCTAGACCACCCACCCCACTGGGCCCCCTTCACAGCCAACTGGAGAACTGACTGGCATCTGTGTCCTTCTGTATCCTGAGTTGGGCCAGGTCTCAGTGATCCCAGACGCAGGGGCTCAGGTAACTCCCGGGATCTCATGGGGATTCCCCATTTGCTTTTAAGGGAAAACCACTAGGTTTCAAATGAAGGGAACCAGAATTCACCAACCCAAAAAGTGCCCGTTTGGCATAAGCATTATTCTGAGGGGAAGGCCACTGAGAACCAGGAGACTCAGGAAACGCTCTAAGAACAGGGCACAAGCATTGTGTATGTAAAGGAAATTCACATTGATAAAGAAAATGCTCGGGATTCGCTGGTGGCGCAGTGGTTAAGAATCTGCCTGCCAACGCAGGGGACTCGGGTTTGAGCCCTGGTCCAGGAAGATCCCACATGCTACGGAGCAACTAAGCCTGTGAGCCAGAACTACTGAGCCCGCGCACCACAACTACTGAAGCCTGCGCACCTAGAGCCCGTGCTCCACAAGAGAAGCCACCGCAATGAGAAGCCCACACACCACAACGAAGAGTGGCCCCTGCTCGCCACAACTAGAGAAAGCCCATGCGTAGCAACAAAGACCCAACGCAGCCAAAAATAAAGAAAGAAAGAAAGAAAGAAAAGAAAAGAAAAAGAAAATGCCCATTTGTAGGGCCCTCTCCTTCTCCCACACCTAGACGAGGAGGCCGCTTAACAACGCTCATCAATAAAAGTCACCAACTTGAATCTGCATCACAAACCCCACTAAACACCCTTGTTCACTGTGCTTTCCTGGCCGCCTTCCCATTAAATACTCCCCCCGAATCCCTTCCTTCTGTCCAGCCCATGATAGTATTTAACTCCCCGGTTCTCACTGCCTCCTTGAGTAACACTGCTTTATAAACTCCCACACCTACATACGTCATTCAAAAAAAAATTTTTTTTTCTCTTGGGTCTTCCCTGGTGGCGCAGTGGTTGAGAGTCCGCCTGCCAATGCAGGGGACACGGGTTTGCGCCCCGGTCCGGGAAAATCCCACATGCCGCGGAGCGGCTGGGCCCGTGAGCCATGGCCGCTGAGCCTGCGCCTCCGGAGCCTGTGCTCCGCAACGGGAGAGGCCACAACAGTGAGAGGCCTGCGTACCACAAAAAAAAAAAAAAAAAAAAAAAAATTTTTTTCTCTTGTTAGTCTGTCTTTTCTCATTTTAACTTCTGGGTTCCAGATACTGGACCTGGAAGGGGAGAGGGCACCGGAGATGGCTGCCATCCATTGTGAAAGCCATATTGGCATCTTCAGGAATGGCGTGAGCCATTGGTAACCACGGCTACTGTTAGAAGTTAACTTACAACCTTACACTGCATAAACTATATTCACAATAAAGGCAGCAAATTCTCAAAACTCACCACTACTACTGTAGACCTCACTGGTTATCGTACTCCATGTACCACCGTCCCTGCTTGCTCTTACCCCTCCCACCCACAGTGCATGTGGTGGAAACGCTCTCTGGGGTTCTTCCTGACTCCAAGTTCAGGAACATCACATTGGAAACCTGAAACTGGCCACTGTGGAAATACCTGGGAACATCTACACCACAGAAACGGCAATGCCACAACCCAGCCTTGGTTGATTGTTTTGTTGATGGTCTAGACTTAGAAAGTGATGGGGAAAGTGTGACTCGTGCGACCAGGTGCACAGGTATGTGTCTGCGGTGCTGCACTGTAAAGACAGAACACTCTTCCGCATCTGAAACCCATGATGCAATTCAGCAGAGGCTGCTGACGTCAAGGAGGAAGGAGGGAGCTTCTACACACGTGGAGTTCGTAGTCTGACTCCTTAATTACAAGAAAATACCAGGCAATGTCAGAACCGCTCTCGTGTATCGACTAGGGGACCATGGGTGATGGGGAAACAGGAGCCGGGCAAACAACCACAGAAGCATCCCAGGAGGCCCTGGGCTCTCTGGAATCTATACCAGCGTCCTGTCCATTAGCATTTGTTGTGAATTGTGTGCTACGCATCCTGTATATCAGTTTACCTAATAAACGTATGTGCCCATACATGCACCTTTTTGGGGAAGACCATTGATAATAACTGTGTGTTACCTGTTATTACATGATATCCGCATATTATCATCTCTGTTATCTGTGTACCACTCTCCTTCACATCATCTTATTTCATAAACCGCGCACGCATGCTGCCTCTTCTTTCCTTGGAGAGCGGGGTCCTGAACATTGGCCAGCACACTCCTGCCCCCGACCCCATCACCAGCCCCTGGCAGAACCTGGACCCTCAAACATCTGCTGGACTCACACCCAAAACCCAGGTGTCCAGGGGTTTGGATTTTCCAGACTTTTACCTCGATTTCACAACTTGCCAAATTGGATAAACACGGCCACTTTGCACACTCAAGATGTCAGCGGGGGCAGTGGGCAGAGCTCCTGTGAGACGGAGGAAGAGGAACACAGTGTGTCCGACCAGCAGGTCCACAGTTACGACCACGGTGAAGCTGGGCACCCTCACGCGAGAACAAGACAAGGATGCTGCTGCTCCAGGATGTCTGCGTCCGGGCACCGTCACCACAGGAGAAAGGGTCACCCCAACAGACCTCAGCCTCACTCATGCCTGAGTAAAGGAAGGAATAAAGGAAGGAAGGAAGGAATGGGTGGTGACCCAGCAGGGTGTCCACAGGGACCCAAGCCCCTCCCCCAGAGAAATTCCAGAGTCCCTCCCAACAGGGAGCTTGCCTGACACCTGCACTGCAGGCCCTCCACACACTCCTTGACCCCAAACACAGGTTTGTTGAGTGAATGAACAAACGTCACCCCCACGTACAGTCACTAGAGCCCCTACGTTTTAAGACTGCCCCTGCACCTTAGAGGCACACAGACATTTCTATCTACAGGGTCCAGTGTTCCTCCAGGAGAATCCAGCTAAAATGTGAACTTGAAAGTGGAAAGGTCACCCCTTCCCTGTACCTGTCTTGTACCTCCCTCAGGCCTGCCCACCTGCTCGGCATCCTCAAGTGCACACACCGGATTGATTTGCCTGTGACTAATATTAGCGGCAGTGGTTCCAGAAGCGGGGGTGGTGGTGACTGTTCTATCACTAGCACGTTGCTTTGCAATTTTAATCCTCGACTGAGTGAAATAATTCCTGGGGCCTCATCTACCTTGAGACAGAACAGAAAACATCCATCCACAGTGCAGACAGATTTGCAAAGTAGGCAGGAGAACTCGGTTTCTACACAGCCCACCTGGGACTCACACTGGGCAGCATAAGAGCAAATCTAAATTCAAACCTCCGGCCTTAATTCTCCGAGAATAAAGGGCGACTTCCCCCTTTCCTTTCCTTAGGACATTTATTTTAGAAAACATGGGAATTCCTTCTCTGTCTCTTTGAAGTGTGTGCACATCTTTTAAAGACGGACATGCCTCTGACACTCTCACATCTCAGAATGTTTCCTGCAGAACTGGGCGTGTCTCAGAAATGTAATGGAGGAAAAAACCCTGACTCCCAGCTCCTGGAAGGAGAACCTGATTCCAGCGGGGCCTGGCTCCAAACACAAACTCGCCTCCATCATGAAGAAATCAGGGATTGTTTTATCTGGGAACATGGATGGAGCAGGTGGTCTCCGGTAAGACTCTTCCTTCTCTGCAGCCTCTCAGCGGGTCTGCCCCTGATGCCACCTGTGAGGCACACCCCACTGTGGTTTCATGCAGGTTCCAGAATAAACAGGGTCTTCTCTCCTGTGTTTGTGGAATGTCCTCTCCCTCCTGGCACAGGTCAGGGTCTGAGTGACCCGCCCCCCCCACTCCTGTCACAGCCTAGGATCTGAGTGTCCCCTTCCTCCTGTCACAGCCCATTGCCTTTCGACAATGTTGAAGCTGACCTGAGGTCCAGAAATCCCCTCACCCTCTGTGTCCAGGAAACAGCTTTCCGCAAAGACCCTTCCCCACAAAGGCTCAGCTGAGACTCAGGATCCCCCCTTTTCTGACCAGCCACACAGACCCAGTCCCTCCCTGGGCTCATCAGCCAGGAACTGACCCACTCCTTCCGAGGGTCAGTCAGAACAAGGGCTGGTTACACACACGATCCCATCCTCCCCATCCCAGCCTGCAGCCAACCACCGTCCTCTGCCTGGCAGAAGCCCTTCTCAGAGCACCTCCTGCGTCGGGGTCTCTGATCCACGTGCCATCAGGCTACCTTTCAAGCCAACCTCACACCCGGGCCTTTATAGCTGTGTTTGCACCCCTCCATGGAGAAACCTCCTTTGTCCCAACTATCCAGACGCTTGCAATCCTTGTTGGGAGTTATCCCTGTTGTCACAGTCCCTGCTCGACAGCAACAGTCCTCTAGTTTTATATTCCCCCTCTACAGTAATAATCCTCCTCTATTGTTATATCCCACCTCTATGGTAACAACCCCTCCCCAGAGAGTAATAATCCTCCTCTATTGTCATAGTCCCCCCTCTACAGTAACAGTCCCCCCTCTAGACTAACAGTCCCCCCTCTAGAGTAATAGTCTTCCTCTACTGTAATAGTCCCCCTCTATTGCCATAGTCCCCCCTCTACACTAGTAGCTCCACTCTAGTGTCACAGACCTCACTCTACAGTAATAGTCCCCTCTGTATTGTCATAGTTCCCCCTCTGCAGTAACAGTCCTCTATTGTAAAAGTCCTGCTTCTTTTGTAATAGTCCCCTCTGTACAGTAATAGTCCCCCCTCTACAGCAATAGACCTCCATCTATTGTAACAGTCTCACCTATACTACAATAGTCCCCTCTCGACAGGAATAGTTCTCCACTATTATAATAGTCCCCCCTCTGGTAAAAGTCCACTCTCTACAGAAACAGTGTTGCCTCTACTGTAATAGTCCCCCTCTACAGAATGGTCCCCCTCTATTTAATAGTTCCCTTTATTATAAGTCCCCCCTCTATTGTCACAGTCCCTCCTCTATTTTAACAGCTCCCCACATTATCATAGTCCCCCCCATTGTAAGATTCCCCCTCTACAGTAAGAGTCCCCCCACTACAGTAGTAGTCTTCCTTTATTGTAAGAGTCCCCTCTTCACAGTAATATCCCCCCACGTGGTCATAGCCCCCATTGATTGTCATATTCCCCCCTCTATCATATTAGTCATCTCTTTACAGTAATATTGCCCCTTGTACAGATATAGTCCTTCCTCTGCAGTAAGAGTCCCCCCTCTATTGGGATAGTCCCTCCCCCACTCTCACCCCCTTGTAATGGTCCCCCCTCCTCCTCACAATAATCCTTTTGAAATAAAAGTCTCCTTTCTAACCCAGATTTGATTTTATTTCATAGGCCTCAAGGGACTGCAAGGGTGACATACAGCAAGACACTTATTGCAGGGTCCAGGCGTGAGTGGTGTACAGGCACCTGTGGATGTATGTCCCCCATCATGTAGGGCACCTGTTGGTATGCCTGTGTCACCATTGCGGGGGCACCTGTGTGTGTGTCTGTCACCATTGTGGGGACACCTGTGGGTGTGTGTCTGCATCCCCATCACAGAGGAGACCTCTCCCCAAACACAAGTCACATGACACTAAGCGTGTCCTGTCCACTCCTGTCCCCATGTCCCCAGGCCTCTCCCCATAACTCAGGTCACCTGACCACTGAGTCTCCTGTCCCATCCTGTCCCACATCCCCCAGACCTCTGTTTCATCAGAATCTGGGTCACTTTGTAACAAGTCCCTCATCCTCCCATTTGCTCCCTCCTGAGGTCATGGGTTTATCCAGGGTGGGAGGAAAATCATCCCATCCCCGGGGACACCAGTCCTGCACTTGCCAGGCACTCACCACCTCCCAGGTACACAGATGTGGGTCACCCGTCCACTCCCTTGACTGCAGACCCCAGCTCTCTGGTTTCCAAATACAGATTCAGGTGTGCTCAGCACTACTGTAAACCCAGAACCGCCCAGGCAATCCCCACTCCCCAGCTGCAGCTCAACCTCCAGCCCTGGGCCAGTACCCCTGGGAGTAAGCTGGGTGCACCTGTGCACCCTGACGCCTTCCCCACCCAGCGCTTCCTCAGCTGCATCCACTCCATTCTTTGCCTTCTCAGTCAACATGGGACTCAGATGAGCACCAGGAGAGGATTTCACAAAATGCAGCAGCTGCAAGATGAGTTAAGGTTCCAGCCCCAGTGACCCGCCTGGAGTTCTCAGGCGAAGGAACGCATGGACGTGCACACAGCCGGCAAACCCGCCCGACGTTCCCGTCCTCCTCCTCACCTGGCCTCCCCGCGAATGCTCAGCGGGCTCCTCAAACGCTTGCTAGGCTCCCCAAATGCTCACGGGGCCTCCTGACCGCTCACCGGGGACCCCAACTGCTCGCCAGTCTCCCCAAACGCTCAGCGGGCTCCCCAAATGCTCACCCACACCGACCTGCCCGATGGCCCTGTCCCCGCAGCATAAGGACAGGGCAGGAGACCTCAGCCAGGAAGTTCTTCCCCGACCCCGACCTGACCTACCGACTCGGTTGGCGGCACAGGAGACGGTGGACTTGTCGCAGCCCCAGTGAGCCGCAGCCCCGGGGCTCCTGCGGGCTTAGCGGCTCTGACCCAGCAGGGTGCCCACCTGCCCACCCCACCCCAGCCCCGACTCCCCCGCCACCCCGGCGCTGGCAACAACGAAGCCGGCGAGTGGACGCCTCCCCACTGCGGGCCCCAGCCCTCCAGCCCCTCCTGCTGCCCCTCCAGCCCCGGCGTCCCAGGAAAGAAAGAGGAGCCGAGGCCTGAGGGGAGCGCGGACCACCCTCGACCCCCGCCCCACCTCGAGACTCAGTTCAGCCGTGCAGGCGGTACCCACAGCGCGGTCCAGCAGCAGCTCCTGCCTCCTCGCTCCGTCTCTCACCGCTGGAGCCTCCGGCGCTTCCGCAAACGCTCTGGGCCGTGATTGGATGTGAAACACCCACTCCTGTGAGGGCGTGGGCGGGGCTGCCTCCCGCAGCTGACCTATCCCAACCCCAGCGCGGGCAGCAAACCCCCCCCCCCCCGCAACTCTGGAGGAGACCCGCTGTGGGAGCAGCGCTGCCCCCAGCTGGTGGGGGGGGTCCCCAGATTCTCACGCCAGACAGTATGGAGGGACCAGACCCTCACAAGGGACGTGAGCGCTTTCTGAGTGTGACCATGGCGTCCAGTAGTCAGATGGCGGCATGTGAGGACGTCCTGGGTGTGACCTCGGGGTCCAATGGAATGTTCCCAAGATTATAGTTGATTATGTTGGTAAATAATATTCCATTTAAGCTCAGCTACAAGTTGCTTGACTTGTGTTCAGGCCTCTGATGGCCATAGCTGACATACAGCATCCCCCAGAATTAAAAAATACCAAATGCATGAAACCAGTTATGTATGAGCATAAGCTGATCTGATAGTCCATCCAGATGTCTTATTTAGGGGGAAAGAGTGGGCAATTTTAGGTGAGATGGCCCAGAAGTAAGAACCAGATGCCAGATATCATTCATTTATAGAAATCCCCATTGTTCTTGGGCCCAGAAAAGGGGAGAGGCACGTTTGTGGATGAGTTGATGGTTTATCAAAGTTTTCTGATTAAGCTCTCTGGTTATCGGTTATGATAAGCATGTAGACTGGAAATGTTTGGACAAATTGTGGTATGTACAATTAATAGACATATGTTGGGAATTCCCTGTCAGTCCAGGGCTTAGGACTCCGCGTTTTCACTGCTGAGGACCAGGGTTCAAGCCGTGGTTGGGGAAGTAAGATCCCACAAGCCGCACAGCGCGGCAAAAAAATAATAATAATAATTTTTAAAATAGGGGCTTCCCTGGTGGCACAGTGGTTAAGAATCCGCCTGCCAATGCAGGGGATACGGGTTCGACCCCTGGCCTGGGAAGATCCCACATGCTGTGGAGCAACTGAGCCCGTGTGCTACAACTACTGAGCCTGCGCTCTAGAGCCCGTGAGCCACAACTACTGAGCCTGCGTGCCACAACTACTGAAACCCACACGCCTAGAGCCTGTGCTCCACAACAAGAGAAGCCACCGCAATGAGAAGGCTGCTCACCGCAACAAAGAGTAACCCCTGCTCGCCGCAACTAGAGAAAGCCCACTCACAGCAACAAAGACCCAACACAGCCCAAAATAAAAACAAATAAATAAATTTATTTAAAAATAAATATATAAAATTTAATTTAATTTAATTTAAAAAATAAGCATATGTCTTATATCAATCACTTCAATTAGCCCTGTGAATATTCCATAGGGACTGGAATCTAATATGGATTAAACTGTTTAATGTGTCCTGTAATATCGATAGGCTGAAGTACATGCTTATACACATGAGGTAGATAATTAATACATGATTACATGATCATGTATTATGATAAAGCATAGGTATTGTACTTATATATGTGGAAGGGCATGTAATGCACAAAGTACAGTATAATATCTGTTTTTATAATGTCATTTTTAACACTTACACAGTACTTAAAGATAGTGTTAATGTCCCATAAGCAAATTGTTCAGGGAATAGTTTCAGTAGAATTTCAACTTTGGGAGCTGAAGGTGGAGCTGGAGCCTCTTCCTTGAGTCTTAGGGAGATATGTTGTTCTCCTTTTCTGATTTACAAAACCAGGGTAATAAACAGACTACAAAGAATCTTCTTGGGCTTCCTTGGTGGTGCAGTGGTTGAGAGTCCGCCTGCCGATGCAGGGGACACGGGTTCGTGCCCCGGTCCGGGAAGATCACACATGCCACAGAGCGGCTAGGCCCGTGAGCCATGGCCGCTAAGCCTGCGCGTCCGGAGCCTGTGCTCCGCGACAGGAGAGGCCACAACAGTGAGAGGCCCGCGTACTGCAAAAAAAAAAAGAGTCTTCTTTTTAGGAGGTTATTTTCAATAATGCTTGTTATTGGTATAAGGACAAGAATTAAAAGAATTAATAGAAGCTATAGAATAGATGCTAGTTCGGGTTTGTGCAGCCAAAAAATGAAACTGAAGCTCAGATTGATGCAGGCCAAGTTTTATTCTGTGGCCAAGGAATGGAGAAGTGAGAACTTAGTTCACAGATCATCTTGCCCATGTGGTGAGAGGGATTTGATTTTAAAGAGTAAAGACAAAGGCAGGAGGAGTGAGGCTAATGATGGGGAGCACATGCATTAGTCTAGGGAAGGGGCAGCACTTCCCTGGAAAGGGGAGCCACACCCTTTTTATCCTTTCTTGGTCCGTATCTTCCAGTTAGGGCCACCAGTAGGTGTGTCATCTAGTAGCCAATGTAGTAAACTCAGCAGAATGAGACTGAGGGTCTGTTGGGGTCAGATTCGTTGCCACCTTTGTTCCAGCTGGTTCTATCTGGTGTTTATCTCTTCCTATAGCTTCCTTCTTCTGTCTCCAGACCCTGTGACTTAAAGATACATGTTAATTCCTGTTCAAGCGGGGGTTGGTGGGTTTTGAGCAAAGAACTGGCACAGCTCTGACAACAAAAGCCCCCCTTTTCTGTTACTGCTCCTCATTCTTGAGGGGTGCTGAAGGGCAATGCTCTGCCTTCTGAAGCTGCTTCCTGCTGAACATGGGCATAGTTTTCCCCTGGATTAGAGGAGCAGAACTGTTCCCTGTGTTGCCTAAAACATGTCTGGTGGTCACCAGGCTGTAGTCCCAGTTGCTTGTACCCTTGTGTTTGTGTCATCTGAAGTCTGCTGGCTTCAAGCCCTTTGCTAACAAAGTTGACAAGGCAGTTAAGGAGGCAAGGCCTGAAGATGAACAGGAGGATGATAGCAGTTAGTGGGCCAGGAAATGAAGGAAACCAGGTTAAGCTGGGGAGGCTCTGTTTGACCGTATTCCAGATGGAGCTTGGATCTGGACTTTGTGCGTTATATCTGTGTTACCATTGAGCTTGCTCATATATCTCTCTTATGTTGACCTCAATCTGACCAGAGTTATTGAGAGACATGCAGCAGGTTTCATTCATAACTGCACAGACTCCCCCTTGCTCAGCCAGGAGGTCGTCAAGGGCTTGCCTATTGTTAAGAACAACATTTGCTAGTGAGTCCAGAGAAGTACAGAGTCCTTGTAAAGCATCCCCTGTATTTTTAGACAAGTCCTCAAGGGCCCGTACGTTGATTACAACATCGATCACTAGGAAGATTTACAGATGGCTTAAACTCTGTGTAATCATGTGGAAAATGCCAACTGTCTTAGTCTGGATTCCCCAGAAAACACAGCCTGAGGCAAAAGCTTATGGGCTACTAAAGTATTAGGGAGTGTGATTTCGGGGGGCAGGAATGAGGTACCAGGGGAGGGAGGCCAGGAAGGAGAGAGAGGCACTACTGGAGGACGATGCATCATTAAACCTGCTGCCGCTCAGTGTGGCTGGCTGCTCAGTCCTGGGGGACTGTCCTCCAAGAAGTCATATAACCAGCACCTTCCTCCCTTTTGGCAGCACAGGCTCACCTGCGTGTCAAGCTGGAGGTCCTGCTGTGTCAACAGGGAAGCCTAAGGGTAGGAGGAGGGAAGTGGTGAAGCAGACCCAGGGCAGGACCTGGTGTGGCCACATCAGCTTGAAATCATTTGCATCTACACAGAGATGATCAGTGAGTTTGTGGCTGGAAAGTGACAGATGAAACCCAGAAATTCTCAAGTGGTGCATGAGTGGTATCTGATAGGCCATCTGAATACTAATCCAAACTGCGACCCTAAAGAATATAAGAAGCAAAATGTCAGTGAGGCCTTAGAGCCTCAAGACAACAGCCCATCCAGAATGTGTTCAAGGATATTTACAACAGTAGTGTTTGTAAAGGGGAAAAAATAAAAATCAAGAACAAAAACTAGGGGAATTCCCTGCTGGTCCAGTGGTTAAGACTTCACCTTCCAATGCGGAGGATGAGGGTTTGATCCCTGGTCGGGGAGCTAAGATCCCACATGCCTTGGGGCCAAAAAACCAAAACATAAAACGGAAGCAATATTGTAACAAATTCAATAAAGACTTTAAAAAATGGTCCGCATTCCCAAAAAAAATTCTTAAAAAAAAAAAAGAAAAACCATTCAAACAAAATGGAGACTGGTTAATAAATGATGATATCTAAGACAATAAAAATCTACGGCTTATTAAAAAGAATGATGACGGGGGATAGTGGGGGGAGACAGGAAGAAAGGATTACAGAGGGACAGCAGGAAAGTTTTGGAGGTTGGTGACACATATGTCCACTATTTGCTATTGGTGAGAGTTGGCAGGATGAATACAGATCTAAAAACTGATCAAGGGGACTTCCCTGGTGGCGCAGTGGTTAAGAATCTGCCTGCCAATGCAGGGGACGTGTGTTCGAGCCCTGGTCCGGGAAGATCCCACATGCCACTGAGCAACTAAGCCCCTGTGCCACAACTACTGAGCCTGCGTGCCACAACTACTGAGCCTGCGTGCCACAACTACTGAAGCCAGCACACCTAGAGCCCATGCTCTGCAAAGAGAAGCCACCACAATGAGAAGCCCGCGCACCACCACAAAAGCTCCTGCTTGCCGCAACTAGAGAAAGCCCACGTGCAGCAATGAAGACCCAACACAGCCAAAAATAAATTTATTAAAAAACAAAACAAAAAAACTGATCAAGGGACTTCCCTGGTGGCGCATGGTTAAGACTCCATGCTCCCAATGCAGGGGGCCCGGGTTCAATCCCTGGTCCGGGAACCAGATCCCGCATGCATGCCGCAGTTAAGAGTTCGCATGCCGCAACTAAGGAGCTGGCGAGCCGCAACTAAGGAGCCTGCCTGCCACAACTAAGACCCCACGCAACCAAATAAATAAATTTTAAAAAAACCTGATCGAAATGTACCCTTCAAATATGTGAGGTTTAAGGAATTCCCTGGCAGTCCAGGGGTTAGGACTCCACACTTCCACTGCAGGGGGCACGGGTTCAATCCCTGGTCGGGGACTTAACATCCCGCATGTCGCGTGGACAAAAAAAAAAAAAAGTGAAGTTTATTGTATGTCAATAAAGCTGTTAAAAATAAAAAAAACTGAGAGTGGGGTGGGGGAAATGGAGAGATGTTGGTCAAAGGGTACAAATTTTCAGTTATAACATGAATCAGTTCTGGGGAGCTAAGGTACAGCATGGTGACTGCAGTTAATAATATATAATAATGTGTTATATAGTTGAAATTTCCTGAGAATAGTTATTAAATGTTCTCACCATACACACACACACACACGCACACACACACAAGATAACTATGTGAGGTGATGGATGTGTTAATTAGCTCGATTGCGGTCATCATTTCACAATGTATACATATATCAAAACATATTGTACACGAGCTATAGGACAGGGACTTCCCTGTTAGTCCAGTGGTTACGAATCTGCCTTCCAATGCAGGAAACGCGGTTCGATACCTGGTGGGGGAACTAAGATCCCACATGCCATGGGGCAACTAAGCCCTTGCGCTACAACTAGAGAGAAGCCAGGGCACTGCAACTACAGAGCCCACGCGCTCTGGAGCCCATGCACCACAACCAGAGAGAAGCCCGTGCGCGGCAACGGAAGATCCCACATGCCTCAACTAAGACCTGATGCAGCCAAAAATAAATAAATAAATATTTTAAAAAAATCTATAGGACATAAATTTTGAAAACAACCTTGAGACTCAGTGCTTCCAGATGCATCTAAAAGAAGAAAATGAAAACAGCTCTCAGCAATTCTCCTAGTTTAATTCGTTTTGAGTAGCAGAACTGGATGATTTTGATCCAAACCCCAGGATTCCAAGGAAACTGTTTTGACAGTCAGTTTACCATTTAGAGAAGCCGGTAATTCATAAACATACACACGTCATGATGATACCATCTCAAAAGACACAGCATCTAATGCGGCTCTACCAAGCTGTAGTGTAACTCCTGTGACCAGTAAAGAGTTTGAAAATGCTTTGACAGAAAGAGCACTTGAATGTAATATCGGCCAATGTTTTCCTGAACATAAAACGCTGCCATAAACATTCACAAAGAGCATGGGAATTGAAAAACCAGAAAGGAAATGAGTGATAGGTATCTCATGGGAAGGAGCATAAATTCCTTGCAAAGGCATAAGTGTTCTATAGGCACTTGTATCCCATCCAACTTTTACCTGACAACTGAGTTTACTTTGAATGACTTCAAGTAGTGAGCAATTTGCCTATCTCAGCAAGCATTCCATAATAATTGGAGTTTAGCTAACTTATTTCAACAATATGGTATATCTCAAAAGCCAGGGAAGTATATAAATGGTTGAACATTCAAGATTTAAAAAAAAAAAAAAAGCTTCAGGCCCAAAATGAAGTTGTTGAAGTTCAAGATAAGAAAAGGACACTCTTGTCTCTTTGACCAGGGAGAGTACAAAAACTGTCTCTCAAGAAAGACTTCACTGTATCACATTTATTACCTTGGTGAATTTTCTACAGGCCAGGTCTGACCTCTGAACTTGTAGACACAGAAACCTAGTGTTTCCAGCTCAAAGAGCAGATCCATCTTTCAGAGGAAAATATACACCATCTACTCATTGCATTCTGGCGTATAACACCAGAATGATCACTTACTTATCGCTAATGAGAATTTAACTGTCATCCTCATGATCAACTCTTCCTCTCCTGGTAGGCAAATATATATGTTATCAGAAAAAGTTATGTATGTAAAAACAAAATTAAAAATAATAAAAAGTATGTATGTATGTATTATTTCTCGTTTGATTTTTATTATAGTAAAATATAATACCATAAAATGTACCATTTAAACCACTTGTAAGTATAGAAAAAGTATTTAAAACTTGGAAATAGGTAGAAGAGATTGCTGGGTTTTCTTTCAGTGCAGTGTTGATCTTGACTTTGGGCTATTTTAAAATTCTGTAGGAGCAGAGATTAATTTACAGATTTCTGTCCATTAGTGATGCAAAGTGTCTGGCAAAATAGGAAACCTCAAAACATTACAATGCATGGCCCTGTTGGACATTAACCAATTTTGTATCTAGCAGTTTTATTCTTATATAAATATTCCTTTGAACTGGTTTTAACATCTTACTGGTTCCCTTATTAATTGTAAGTTGAATAAAATCTTTTTTTAAACATCTTTATTAGAGTATAATTGCTTTACAATGGTGTGTCAGTTTCTGCTTTATAACAAAGTGAATCAGTTATACATATACATATGTCCCCATATCTCCTCCCTCTTGCGTCTCCCTCCCACCCTCCCTATCCCACCCCTCTAGGTGGTCACAAAGCACCGAGCTGATCTCCCTGTGCTATGTGACTGCTTCACACTAGCTATCTATTTTACGTTTGGTAGTGTATATATGTCCATGCCACTCTCTCACTTTGTCCCAGCTTACCCTTCCCCCTCCCCATATCCTCAAGTCCATTCTCTAGTAGGTCTGCGTCTTTAGTCCCGTCTTGCCCCTAGGTTCTTCTGACCATTTTTTTTTTTTTAAGATTCCATATATATGTATTAGCACACGGTATTTGTTTTTCTCTTTCTGACTTACTTCACTCTGTATGACAGTCTCTATGTATGACAGTCTCTAGGTCCATCCACCTCACTACAGATAACTCAGTTTCGTTCCTTTATATGGCTGAGTAATATTCCATTGAATAAAATCTTTGATAAGCATATTTTATATTTACATGAGTCATGATCTTACCTTGTTATAAAAAAAAAAAACCTAAGGTGAAATTCACATAAAATTAACCATTTTAAAGTGAAAAACTCAGTGGAAAATAATATATTCACAATGTTGTACAACCATCACATGGATCTAGTTCCATAATTTTTTTTCTTTTTAATTTGGCTGCCTTGGGTCTTCATTGCTGCACGTGGGCTTTCTCTAGTTGCAGCAAGCGGGGGCTACTCTTCGTTGCAGTGACTTCTCTTGTTGGGGAGCACGGGCTCTAGGCACGCGGGCTTCAGTAGTTGTGGCACGTGGGCCCAGTAGCTGTGGCTCCCAGGCTCTAGAGCGCAGGCTCAGTAGTTGTGGCACACGGGTTTAGTTTCTCCGCAGCATGTGGGATCTTCCCAGACCAGGGCTCAAACCCCTGCATTGGCAGGCAGATTCTTAACCACTGCACCACCAGGGAAGTCCCTCCATAACATTTTTATCACCGCAAAATAAAATGCCTGATCCATTCAACAGTAACTTTCACTCCCTCCTCCCCCAAGTCCCTGACAAGTACCAATTTGCTTTTTTCTCTTGGATTTACCTATTCTGGATGTTTCATAGAAATGGAATCACACAATATGTGGTCTTTTGTGTCTGACTTCTTTATATTTGGCATGTTTCAGGATTCATCATCACCATAGCATATATCAGCATTCCTGACTTTCCTTTTCCTGGCTAAATAATATTCTATTGTATGGACATACCACAATGTATCCATTCATCCTCTGATGACCAGTTGGGTAATTTCTGTCTTTTGGTTATTTTGAAAAGTGCTGTTATGAACATTTATGTACAAGTATTTGTTTGAATACTGTTTTCAGTTCTCTTTGGTATATACCTAGGAGTGGAATTGCTGGGTCATATGGTAATTCTAAGTTTATGTTTCTGAGAATCCACTGAACATGTTTTCCACATGACTGAATCATTTTACAGTAGGTTTTATCTTTTTGAAAATAATACTTGGTAAGTTGCCAAATAATACTTCATAAGTTATCATGAACTTAAGTTAAATCATTACCTTAAGTTTGCTTATTGAGTATTAAGTCAGATCAGGTGAGCTTATTATACGACTTTAGGCTATTTTTGCATGCTGCCTCAATTTCTTGAGAACTGTTTCCCAAAATGGGACTATGGGCTTTGGGCTGTAATTCCTGTCCCCATTTCCATAGTTAGGATGGCCCAACCTAAAAGTCCAGAACACTTGGATTCGGTGAGCTAAGCATGTCTCTCCCCCACACACACCCCCATGTACTTCTATGACTAATTTTTCTAGCTTGCAATGGCCACCTCCTTGATTGACATTTTAGATATAAATCTTAGAGTAAAGTTAGAGTTATCTGGTTATTCTTCAAAGTCCACGCATTTTGCAACTATGAGCTAGGCACTATTCTGGATGTTGAGAATTTAGTTGTCAACTAGTTGTGAAAGTTGGTCTCTAGAAGCTTACCTCCTTAGAGTCAGATTTTGTCAGCCAGGAAGCCATTACATATCTGCTTCTCTGCTTTGGTCCAGAATATGTTGCTATTATCATCTAAATCTTAGAGGAAGAGTTTACTTCCAAACTCTTACTACAATCCCTAAGTACTGATGGCAGAAGAAAATTACATTATCCTTTCTTTCAAGATTTGCATGCTAAAAGGTGAAGGGGATGCGGTCTTGTATAGCATTTCCATTAAGTGGGAACACTTTGAATAAAATAACGGCCCTGCATTCTACACACAATGGAAATCGATGTGGAAGCACCAGGAAGCCAGTTGTTTAGTATTCTGTAGCGAGGCATCACATCGTACATTTGGCAGCAGCAGACAAGATACGCATTTTAAGAAACATCTATTCTTTCCCAGCATTCTCTTTGCTATTTCTTGAAGGTTAGTTAGCTCTTTTAAACTCATCTAATTCTTCAAAATCCTTAAATGAATATGAAAATCTTGATCAAGTAAAATTAGTTTACATATTTAACCTTTTTACTTTCTGTGCTTTCAAGTGACATTTAAGCATAAAAAAAAAAAAAAAGGCATTATGAAACCAGAAAGTTTTCTTTCACATTTCAAGGAAAATGTCCAAAGTTCAAATTAAGATATGAAATTAAACAGGGCACTAAATTTAGAAATATTAAAGATGAAGATTTTTTACTGCAGGGTTGGTACTCATTACATATTAAATAATGAGGCTGTATGTATGGGAATATAGAAAAATTAAGAAAAGGTGTTACCTGTGACACCCACTTTTTTCCTTGTAGATAAAGCTTCTTGCATTCAGAACATTATTTCTACAGCCTGAAGTTTCTGAAAACTTGGCCCAGATATTTCGTGTCTGTGTGAATGTGTAAATAATATTTAGCAACTTTTATTATTCATATTAAATAATACTTTTATTTGTCCCAGAGATGCCAAATATGCTTTAGACTTTTTGGTACTAAAACCCTAAAACATTCTTAATGGGTTTCAGATACAAGACCACCTATTATAAAGACAGGAGGGCCCTATTTGATGCTAATCGCTCTACTGGGACTTATGCACATGATACACAACCAACATGGCTGACACTTGGTCTTATAACTCTGATGTGGTTCCTATTCCATTGACCCCCTTGAGAGTAGATCCAACAACACAGTTCTTTTGGAATTTGTCTTTATGGTTAATGAGAAAATAGTAACAGCTTTACCGGGAATTGGTCCTTCTGGTCTACCACATCATTCCCTTGTACATAAATATTCTTTTGGTTTTAAAAGCCAATGTGCAAATTGAGTGAAGGGTACAAAGGACCTCTCTGCACTATCTTTACAATTGCCTCTGAATAATTTTTTGTTGTTGTTTTTAAGCCAATATACCTAAAAGAACTGAAAAAGGACTTCAGATAGTTGTATACCCATGTTCACAGCAGCACTAGTCACAACAGCCAAAAGGTAGAAAAAATCCAAGTGACCATCAAAAGATGAAGACACAGAAGTGGTCTATCCATACAGTGGAAATCTATTCAGCCATAAAATGGAATGAAGTCCTGAAACATGCTACAACATGGATGAACCTTGAAAACATTATGCTAAGCAAAATAAACCAGTGACGAAATGGAAAAATATTGTATGATCCCACTTACACGAAATATCTGGAGTAGGCAAAGTCATACAAACAGAAAGGAGACCATAAGTTACCAGGGGCTGGGGAAGGGGGCAGGTGGGGAACTACTGCTAATGGTTACAGAGCTTCTGTTTGGGATAACGAAGTTTTGGAAATAGTGGTGATGGTTGTACAATACTGTGCATGTAATTAATACCACTGAATTGCACACTTATAGGGTAATTAGAAGTTGGAAGCTGAGGATCAAAATTCCAGTGATATGCTGGTGAAGGGTTAAAAAAGATTAATTGGGGGCTTCCCTGGTGGCGCAGTGGTTGGGAGTCCGCCTGCCGAAGCAGGGGACATGGGTTTGTGCCCCCGTCCGGGAGGATCCCACATGCCGCAGAGCGGCTGGGCCCGTGGGCCATGGCCACTGAGCCTGCGTGTCGGGAGCCTGTGCTCCGCGGCAGGAGAGGCCACAGCAGTGAGAGGCCTGCGTACCGCAAAAAAAAAAAAAAAGAAAAAAAAGATTAATTGGTTAAAACAATTTAACTCAACAAGTGTTTAGGTTTCTATTATGTAACAAAATGATGGATACAACGATAAACATGGTTCCCAATCTTATAGAGAGAAGATAGCAAGATGATGAAACTTTTGCAATCTTCAAAGAGATGTCATTCAATTCTTTCAACATAGGAAATATTAAGCTCCAAATTAGGGACACTTTTATATCCACTCAAAAAGTGAGAACATTACATCTCAGGGGGCAGGATAAAACTAGACTTTCCAATCGCCAGGCTCAAAAACAAATGAAAATGGATAAGCATCACCCTGCAGCACAATCCTAACTTTACTGATATTCATGTTCACTCAATATTTTTTTCTCACCAAAATATCTTTTACAAACTTAACATGGTTCTTTTCTTGCATTTACTGCAAGTATCCTCAAGGAGTGGTTCTCAAAGTGTGGTGCATGGATCAGCAGCATCCGTGTCACCTGAGAACTTGTTAGAAATTAAAACTGAATCAGAAACTCTGGGGGTGGGGCCAGTAATCCGTGTTGGAACAAGCCCTGCAGGTGATTCGCATGTGTGCTAAGTGAGAGAACCATTGGTCAAAGCACAATAAGGCACAGCCTGTCACCAACCCCAAATCAGAAAGAATCCAGGGGAAAAAGCCAACCTGTTGCAATGTACAAAATGTTTTCTCACTGCTTAAAAACAGGATTAGAGGGCTTCCCTGGTGTTGCAGTGGTTGAGAGTCTGCCTGCCGATGTAGGGGACACGGGTTCGTGCCCCGGTCCGGGAAGATCCCACATGCCGCGGAGCGGCTGGGCCCGTGAGCCACGGCCGCTGAGCCTGCGCGTCTGGAGCCTGTGCTCCGCAACGGAAGAGGCCACAACAATGAGAGGCCCGCGTACCGGGAAAAAAAAAAAAAAAAAAACAGGATTAGAGAGGTAACATGACTTAGAAAGAAAAATGAAAAGTATCTGTGGCTTTTTGTTACAAACAGTAAAAGAACTGAAAAAAGTGATCTTTTAAAGTATGAGTTTATTCTCCAGGTTTTCTTAAATATCCACAAATTAGTGCTTTTATTGCAGCTATATCCAGAAGCTGGAAACAATTTAAAATATGTTCTTTTATCATACATTTAACACTTAAGAGATAGAATGGAACAGTATGAATTTTAGAGATGTTTTTCAATGATTCAACAAAAAGCATATGGAAATTGATAATTACAGAAATAATGATTAAACTCTAAAATAAAAACATAAATTATATAGAAATGAAAGGGTAAAAGGTGTTTCATTAAAAACAAACAAACAAAAAAAACAGTGGCTCATCACCTCTCCTGCTGGTTAGTAACCTAATGAAAACAATGAGTCAAGTATTCACTTCTCCATATTAAAACCAAGTGGTTCTAACCTTTTCATGCATGCCAGCTTTAGGTCAGAAATGCGAGCCAGGATTTTAGGTTCAGAACATCTCAAATATTTTACTGCCTTAAGCTAATGGATTCTTCTTTGTAACACGAGAAATTGGTAATAAATCTTAAGTTTGCTTGGACAGAAAAAACAATGGATGAGCAGTTAATCAAGTCAAGTGGGATTTGGTCACTGGGACACAGTTACAAATGGCGCCAAATCAGAACACACAAAAAGCTTAGTTTGAGGGTGAGCATGTTAAAATAAAAAACAAAGAAGAGGAGCATTTGAGATCTTTACAGAAACATATTTGGCCAAACAGTCTAGGTTTGGCAAGTACAAGGGGAATGAGTCCCTAGAAAGATGAAGTTAATGAGAAGCTAGATTCAAATTAGTTCCAACTCAATTTACAAATTAACAATGCAAAATGATTTTATTTTCCATCCTTTTCATTCAATAGAAAATTAAAAACTATATTCTTACTGCTAATGTAAACTTCTGATGTTTCTTACCTTGCCATATTTTTCGTTAGTTTTTAAAGATAAGTGATAGCAGATATTATTATTAATGTGACCAATACATTAAATTTCCAAAGAATAAAATTAGATTAATACTACGTTATTCCCCCCCCCCCCCAAAAAAATACTACGTTATTATTCACAATAGAGGTTCTACAACTGTCCCCAGCCCTGGGATCACGAAGTAGGACGATTTAGTGATCATTAAATGGAAAATGAATTGTGAAAACTGTTGTTTCCAGAATACCTTTCCCTCTCTATTTGTATTTAAAAAAAAAGATCTTATACTTTCTTCATTTAAACATATTTTAAATAACCTAACATTGTTTCCTTTTTCCATCTTCTCTGAAATCAAATTTTAAAACTTCTAAAATTTGCTCATAGTAAGTGATCTCAGATGTTTCTTTTAACAGTAAAACTACTTTAATTCTGTTTAAAAAAAAGTGTCAACACTATACCATTTGCCAAGAGGGTGGCCTGAAGTCTCTTTTTTTTGGTCATTTTTAATGCATTTTAGGTTGTTATCTAGCATGCATATAATGGAATTAAAGTTCCTATAGGAGAGAATGAAGTTGGAGCATTAATGATGTAATTACACATGGAAGTTAAAGCCACAAAGGAGTTATAAAAATGACCTTGTGTATTAACCTCTGTCAACACAATTAGTTCAACACCTGGTCAAGTCAGGGAAAGGGGGTAACAATAAGCTACTGTGACTGAAACTAGCTTGACACCAAAAAAAAAAAAAAAGTCTATAGCCTACCAGATAGCTCTGTACACACTCAATCTAGAGACTTTCTACCACAATACTAAAATACAAATTCTTCACAAGTCACAACTTTATTCCAAATGTTCTTATAGGTTCTATGCTGCTTTTTAAATTCTACTAAATAATCAATAGCTTTACAACAAAATTAATTTTATTTAAAAAACACTTAAATCACTATCCCACAAAATGTTTAGAAACACAGGTAACCATGGAAGGTAAACGTGCATATACTGCTTTTATTATTATAGTTATGGTTGTTAGCTGAATGAAAACGAATAGTAGCTAAAAAGGTTTCAAATGATAGAATAACGTATTTAGGTAAGTTATGACAATTTTTTGAGTACTCAGACAATAGAAATGTATTATATATTTTTGCACCAACTGCACATGCAAAGTTAACAATGAAATCGAGGAACTGAAGATCAAAAGGGGCCTCAAATATGTTCACTAGCTTTTAAATTTTAGACAAAAGAGCTGAGAATAGAAAAAAAAAAAACCCAACATATACCCCATAAAAGTCTTTTTCTTTTTTAATGACTTCCAATTTTAACTCTCTTCTAAAAGCATTAAGGGCATGGAGACACTTATTGTAGATTATGTATCATCTCCTCTTTGGCTATGAGGTGTGTGGTTTTGTTAACTAGAGACATCAATGAGTTCAGTTTCTGAGACCAGTCATTTAATAAATTATTTGGATCCTTGGGTCTCTGGAAGTTGATAATTCCTGCCAACCTGTCTACTTTAGCAAAGATGGTCTTGTTAACTACTAGATTCGAGAGAAAAGCCTCTGACTCCTGCAAGAGAGAGACAAACTGGATTAAGACAAGATAATTTTAATTATCAATAAACAAAATTTAAGGAAAGCATTCTCTACACTCTTCACTCAAGAATATGCTAAAATTCATTAATAGTTAGAAACTGCTGATTTCCTGCAATGATGTACTTATTTTACTAAGAGTCTAGGGAATGATTAGAATGAGTACACTCAAAGTCAGCATTCAGTTTGAACCTCCCGGCAAACTTAATGCTGTGGGTACTGCCCAAGAACCTGTTGCCACCAGCAATTTGGTCTACCTTCTACGTTTCCCCCTAAAAGGCAGTATTATACAGTTAGTTTCAGTTAGAAATGGTGGGTTAGAATATATGCTCTGCCACTTGCCAACTCTGTAGCCAAAGAGAAGGCACTTTACTTCTAAGGACCCAGGCACCCTCGTCCAGAAACGAGAAGAGCTAATGAACTAACTGAGGATCAAGCCCTCTAACCCCAACATTACACAATTCCTCCTTTTCAGCTAAACTGTCAGACTCCTTCTGGTGACAGAAATGGTTTTTCAGACCATTACTATACACTTTGCTTAACTCCTATCTCTTTGTTATTGTACATTTTACCAACATGAAAACCAGACCTGAAGATGATATCCCTCTAACATGTCCTGGGTCCTTTTCAGGTGAACTGCAGTCACGTCTCCCTCATATGTTTTATTTGTACAGTTCACTTTTGGGAACCTAGACATATTTATTACAGAAATATATACTTTATCTTCAAATTAATCACTGTAAAACTGCCATATTTAAGTGAAGATTTTAACTAGTATAAATAATAATAATGTAGCTATAAACTTGTTATTTAGGCTACTCTTTGGTATTCAAGATAGCTTGGGGAAACTTTCTATCACCTAAACTTAAAATTAAGTAATAAAACAAAATTGATTTTCTTGCTCAATTTTTACAAGTCAGTTGATTTTCAAAATGAACGGTTACAAACAACGTTTACTACTTACATCAACAGACAGATCCAGAAGTTGTGCCATCCTCTTCATCGTTATCCTCGTGTAATACTTGGCCATTATTCTAATATTCTGAGGAGAGAATATAGGGCACAGAGGACACAGCTGTCAGTAAGGCCAAAAGCCCATCCCATTTGTTTTCATATCCAAATAGGTTTAGTTAAAATGTCAAATGCTCAGAGCTTTTATTTTGCTATAGTCCACCACTGGAATGAAGCTGGTTCTAAATGTCAATAACGAAACTAAATATTTAGATATTTTGGCTTCTGCAGTTATTTTTAGTTATTCTGAGTACACTCTACAACTCTTCTAAAATATATATAGTCAAAATATAGGCTTAACTAAATTAGTTGTTAAAAGTTGTAACCGTACTAAAATATGTTTGCTAAATGCAAGAATCTAAAGTTAAGTTTTTCTAATTATGACACAAATGTTTAAAAGGCTAAAATTTTTAAAAGATCAAAATCATCTCAAAACGCTACCTTATCATCATTATAACTATGTAAAGATAACTCAGAATTAAACTCTTAATTTTCACTGGAAGTGGTGCTGAAGTTAGAGAGACGCCCCTTTGTTATTCTTAATGTTAATGTTATTAACAAAGCAGCAGCACTCACAAGGAAAAAGGGGGATGGTGGGGAGAAAAATGAGCTCATCTCTGAAGAAGCTGCACCTCCTCCCATCTCTAATCAGGGCTGAGGGCAACTCCAACCTCTCAGAAAGCATAAGAATCACTCAAGACTCCCCGCTTTTCCTTCATCCTTTAAATTTAACCAATGACCAAATTCTATTACTTTTCTTCTTTAAAACAGTTAATTCCATTCCACCCACTCTTCCTCAATACCTTGGCTACTGCCTTAATTCAAGCCCATAAAGCCACTTAGCTAGTCTCATCTCCAGTCTTTTCTCTCTCCAAATCCACTCTTCACACTTCCTCCCAGAGGAATCTTTATAAAATACAAGCCTGGTCATTATCCTCTCAGCTTTGTTACGACCCAGCCCTTTTCCGTACCTCCAACTTCCTTTCTCACTGAGCCCTTTCCTTGGAGGTCCTCAAGTTCCCCTGGTTTGCTGCCTCCATGCCCCAGCGCAGACCATCCCATCTGCCTACCGGGACTGCCCTCCCTTGTCTGCCTGCTGACTACATACTCTTCTCACAAATCTTACCTCCCACATCGATTCCTATGTATCCAGCCTGACCATTCTTCATGGTGGAACCAATCAACTCTCTCGTTGTGCTCCCCTCTAGTACATGTATACTTGTACCATAATACATAATTTATAAATGCATCTTCCACTGTGATTTATTTTTAAGCATTTTGAAGGTAGGGACCATGTCTTATTCTCCCATGTGTCCCAGCACCTTGTACAGTGTGTGGCATATAGAAGGCTCACAATAAATGTTTGTTAATGAATGAATGTTGACATAATTCAATTTGTAGTGACACCAAGAAGATCAAAGGTCAGGTTTAAGACATGCTACCCATTTCCAAAACTACCCAGCGAGTACCAGAAAGAAAACACTCCCTCCACCCCCATCCATCCCTCACATTCTTAAGAAATTCCTTCTGATTTATATGCTATAAAACTGGATTCTTGAGAGGTCCTCTCAAAATGCAGCATGCTAACACAGTTATCTTTTCTGAAAAGCTAAAAAGAGGTGGGGAAAAAAAGACAAGAGGGGTAAGATAAATTCTGATATGCTTTGGGAAATAAGACAATAAACATCTGAACAACAAAGTTACGTCACTACTACATTGGGCATAGAAAAAAAAGTCCTAAAGTGAAGAATTAAAGACATAACATCCAAAAGAAACATTTGAGGAATAAAAGTTTATGCTCAAATTTGCCAAAGTTTACTTCTAAATTGTCATCTCCATCATGCCAGATCCTTACATGTTCAACAACTCTGTTTTTCAAGTCTTTCCACCTTTTTTCACCTTCCTCTGTATAACCAAAAACATCAGTTGCAGGACTCTCCAGAGAACCTTTTCTTAATTCCATTCCATAGTCTTCAACAAGTGTGGACCAACGCATCAACTCCATTGTGGTAAAAAGCTTTAAAAGATCCCTGTAAATTAAATAAAACTTAATATATTCCAAATCTGTAAAAATTAAGTTGCGTCTAATAGCAAATTTTAAAATATCAACAAAGAGGATTTTTACAGTTTTGTTTGTAGAACAAGATACAAGTTATTACTTATTTTACCAACTTTACTACCATTTTTTCCACAGTAATTGTGAAAAGCACATTCCCCTACTTATCATTTTGCTATCTCCTCTATTGTATTTGCCAATCTCTGGACTAATTGTAAACTTACTAATGAAACAGATAAAAGAAAAATAGCTTAAAAAAAAAAGCACAATGGGCTTATGATAAAGCCTATGTCTGTTTTATTATTTATTTATTTATGGCTGCATTGGGTCTTCGCTGCACGCGCGGGCTTTCTCTAGTTGTGGCGAGCGGGGGCTACTCTTTGTTGCGGTGCGCAGGCTTCTCATTGCGGTGGCTTCTTTTGTTGTGGAGCACAGGCTTTAGGCGCGTGGGCTTCAGTAGTTGTGACACGCGGGCTCAGGAGCTGTGGCTCGTGGGCTCTAGAGCACAGGCTCAGTAGTTGTGGCGCATGGGCTTAGTTGCTCTGTGTCATGTGGGATCTTCCCGGACCAGGGCTCGAAACTGTGTCCCCTGCACTGGCAGACGGATTCTTAACCACTGTGCCACCAGCGAAGCCCATGTTGTATATAATGGATTTTCAGAAGCATCTACTTCTGAAAATCACAAAGTCGCAAACATTTATAAATGATAAAATTTATCAGATGATTAATTAAACAAAAGTGAGTTTGAAATAAGACTTCTACTTGATAAGTGGCTTAGAATGGAGTGTTATAACCTCACTGCATTAATTTCAAATGTAGTCCTAAAAAAACACTTTATTTTCTCTAGTTTCATTCTCTAATACAATCTATCAGTAACCAATTAAGAAGGATACACTTAGGTTAACCAATTTTCTTTCAAAACGGTGCTTCTACTGAGACATACTATACTAATTATAAAAGTACTTACTTGTATTTAGGAATTTCTTCTAACTTCTTGTCACCACTTATTCGGTGAACCAAATCTGACTGTTCATTGTCAAAAGGAGCCAAGATAACATAAAGGACAACACTTTTCAGGGCCTAAAAAGGTTGTACAATGCAACAGTTTACATACAAGACTAGAAACAAAATGGAAACTTTGGCAGAAAGTGAAAATTCATGGCATAATTGTATATACTCATTTTTAATACTGTATTCAAAAGTCAGGGGAAAAACCTTATCAGATTGCTCTTCATAGTGCTTTTCTTTAATGTTGACTTTTCATAAAACTATTATAAAACAAATGCAGCGAATCTTTGCTAATTTTTTTTCCTTTCTGGCTGTGCTGCACGGCTTGTGGAAATCTTAGTTCCCCGACCAGGGATTGAACCTGCACCCTCGGCAGTGAAAAAACAAAGTCCTAACCACTGGACCACCAGGGAATTCCCGAATCTTTGCTAATTTGAATTACTACCTGGGTTGGCTTTTTTTTTTAAACTGAAGTATAGTTGATTTACTTAGTGTTAGCTTCAGGTGTACAGCAAAGTGACTCAGTTTCTTATATATATATACACACACACACATATATATGTATATATATATATATTCTTTTTCAGATTCCTTTCCATTACAGGTTATTACAAGATATCGACTATAGTTCCCTGTGCTATAGGGTAACTCCTTGCTGTTTATTTTATATAATACATAGTGGTATGTATCTGTTAATCCCATACTCCTAATTTATTCCTCCCCCAAACTTGTTTTTTAAATAAATGTATAAAAAAAGGTTCTTATAACAAGTTAGCAGCAAAAATGTGGAATCCACATATAATCTATTCACAAACTTTGCAAAATAATTTTCCAAAGTAATGCTAGGTCTTTATCTGTGACCTTTGTTAGAAGGTAACCTGCTGTACATGTCTTAAATAGTAAGCCTACATTTCTTCAAAGGCCATAAATAATTCATCTGAATCAGTAAGGATAAAGTGAACTATCAACAGACTGAACAGAAAGCAGTACCACACAATTGCGTGTAATTACTGAAGTTAAAATTATTTCAAAAAATGCAAATTCTTCCTAATAAGTATCAATGTCAAGTTTAAGACTATATTCTTACCTGTTGCCACTTTTCACTTTCTGCCTGTATACAGGGAGTATCATAGATTGCTCTGTAGTGCTTACAAATAGACAAATAAGATCCTTCATGTTGATCCAGCTGAATCATTAAGTTATAGTATTTCAACTTTAATTTCTGAAAAAAGTTGACAAAATAAATCGGGGTTTACAGGGTTTCCCCCCAACATTTTCAAAGTAAACTTATAGTAAGAGATAGGCTTACCTCTGTATTTTCTTCCTGGAAAAATTTGGTGTTAATTTTCTTGCTGATGATTTGTGTACGAATGTAATCCTTCACAGCTAGGCAGAGCCGCATTTGCTCCAAAATAAACTCCACTCGCTCTTTCTTTTCCATTGACCCATACGTTTCTACCTAGCAGAGTAAGCCCCCAACCAAGATTATAATCTTTAGTAATACTTTTAAATTGCAACAAAATTAAATAGACATTAAAAATTCACACTTGATAAATAATATGAACCTTCACGCATATTGAGTGTTGATGGTGATATAAAAAGCTAGTTTCCTCCAGGAAATTACAATTTAAAAAAATTATTATATAGTAAAACGGATATTTTTCTTTTGGTGTAAAGTTCTATGAATTGTAACACATGCACAGATTTCTGCAACCACCATCACAATCAAGACACAGAACAGTTCCATCACCCGCATAACTCCCTCACATGCCCCCTTTACAGTCACACTCATAACCCCTGAAAACCAATGATCTGTCCTCTAATACCACAGAACTGTGTTTTCTTTATTATTATTCATTCATTCATTCATTCATTTTTGGCTGCATCGGGTCTTAGTTGCAGCACGCTGGACGTTCCATTGCGGCACGCGGGCTTCTCTCTGGTTGTGACGCACAGGCTCCAGAGTGTGTGGGCTCTGTAGTTGCAGCACACAGGCTTAGTTGCCCCACAGCATGTGGGATCTTAGTTCCCCGACCAGGGGTCAAACCCACATCCCCTGCATTGGAAGGTGAATTCTTAACCACTGGACCACTGGGGAAGTCCCCCAGAACTGTCTTTTCAAGAATGTCAAATATGCAACCTTTTGAGACTGTGTTTACTCAGCATAATGCTTTGAATAAGATTCATTCAAGTTGTTGTATAAATCAAACAGTTCGTTCCTTTTTATGGCTAAGTAGTATTCCATGCATGGATGAACCCCAGTTTATCCATTCACCTGCTGAAGAACAACTGGGTTGATTCAATCTTTTGCCTATCACAAATAAAGCTACTCTGAACATTAGTGGACAAGTTTTGTGTGAACATAAATTTTCCTGTCTCTTGGGTACCCAGGGATGGGATTGCTGGGTTATACAGTAAGCATATGTTTAACTTTATAAGAAACTGCCAACCTGTTTTCCAGAGTGGCTGCACCATTTTGCATACCGATCAGCAATCTATGAGAGTTCCAGCTGCTTTGCATCCCTGCCAGCTCTTGGTATTGTCAGTATTTTAAAAAACTTTTAGGTATTCTAATAGGCATGTAGTAGTATCTCATCATGGTTTTAATTTGCATTTTCCTAATGGCTAATAAGGAAATGACAATTCTAAAAATGAAAAAAGATATCAGTTGCAATGCTAACTATATAATAGTTGAAACCGTTATACAAAAAAGAGGCACAGGTCTTTTGAAAATTCAGATGACAAGGCTGATATGACCCTTCATGGGTGCAGAATGTAGAGTTACAGTAGATACCCACAAATATAACACAGAATCAATTATATCAAACACTATGAAAAAGTTTCTAATATAATATTTGGCATACATATGTTATAAATGATTTATAACATCTAGAATGACACTTTTACAAAGTAGAATGAAGTAAGGCTATTATTACTACAATTTGGTCTGAAATGTTTTTATTTCACTGTCTTGTCCTTCGTTATTTTTTTTAATAGTTAGTCAACATATTGTGTGCCAGGCACTGTGCTAAGCACTCTATGTACACTAATTCTCCTTTGTAATTTCTTAAGGAAAATAAAAACACACACAATGAACCATCAATGTTTCATTTTGACATGTTCACTCACTCTCCATGTGTCAATTACTTTGAAGCAAATCTCAGACAAGATATTATAAATATTTCAATATGTATCTCTAAAAGATAAACTGAAAAAAATATCATACCTAAAAGTTCTTTATATCACGAAATATCTACTCACTCCTCAATAGTCTCATTTATTTTTTTAATCAACTCAGGATCCAAATAAGGTTCATATTCTGCAATTTGTAGCTATGTTTCTTATGTCTCTTTTTTCCTTGCCATTTATTCATTGAAGAAATCAAGTCAATCATCCTATAGTTTTCTAGAGTCTGAAGTTTGCAGACTGCGTCCCTGTGGTATCATTTAACAGGCTCCTCTGTCCCTGGTATACCTTAAAAACTGGCAGTTAAACCTAGAGGCATTATATAACTGAGATTAATTTTTTGGCAAGAATACTTCACAGGGGATGTTGAATCGTGAGGCATATAGTCCTCCTGGTTGGCAAATAGAGTTGGGAGGCAAAACTGTGGAGCAAATAAAAAGATCAGTGGTTGCCAAGGGTTAGGGAGAGGAAGGGATAAATAGGCAGAGCCCAAAGGGTTTTCATAAGCAGTGAAACTATTCTTTATGATACTACAGTGCTGGAGACACGTCATTATATGTTTGTCAAAATCCGTAGAGTGTACAACACCGCGAGTGAACCCTAATGTAAAACTCTGTACTTTGGGTGATAACGATGTGTCAGTGCAGGCTCACTGACTGTAACTAACGCACCACGCTGGTTCGGGATGCTGATAGTAGGGGAGGTTGTGTGTTGTGGCAGCAGTGGGTAGTACTTCCCACTCAATTTGCTGTGAACCTAAAAATATTTTTTTTAAAAAGTCTTTTAATTGAAAAGAAAAAAAAAAAGGTGTGTGTTTGGCGGGGTGGGGAGCCTGAAGCCAAACAGAACTAGTGGTAATCCAACAAGTTACTTAACTCCTTTGAGTCACAATTTCCTTGGCTGAAAAGTGGGGATAAAAACAGTGTTGCATGTGAACATTAAATGAGATCAAGTATATAGAGAACATGTTTTAAAAAATGACAACAAACACAATGCATGCCATACAAGTTCCTTCCAGTATTATTTTTTTCCTTTCCTTTATCTAAAATGGATAAGGTACATAATTGAAAAGTTAAAATAATCGATTTAACTTAATGGGGAGCCTTTGATGAACTAAAATTATAAGCAAAAATTTGAGCATAGGGCTTTCCTGGTGGCACAGTGGTTAAGAATCCGTCTGCCAACGCAGGGGACACAGGTTCAAGCCCTGGTCCGGGAAGATCCCACATGACGTACAGCAACTAAGCCCACGAGCCACAACTACTGAGCCTGCGCTCTAGAGCCTGTGAGCCACAACTAGTGAGCCCACGTGCCACAAATACTGAAGCCTGCGCGCCTAGAGCCCGTGCTCCGCAACAAAAGAAGCCACCACAAGGAGAAGCCAGCACACCACAACGAAGAGTAACCCCGGCTCACCACAACTAGAGAAAGCCCGCGCAGCAATGAAGACCCAACGCAGCCAAAAATAAATAAATAAATAAATTTATTTAAAAAAAAATTTTGAGCATAGTTTACGTACATTTTTCTGATAGGAGAAATGGCTTTTCTCAGATTTCTTAGCACTCTATCTCATTTTAAGGCCTCTCTTAAAAACTGTCCTGAAACACAGCAAACTATGAAGGAGTTTTTCTTTGTTAAACCAATATAGACTAGAAGTTGACCACCAATCAAATATTCATTAAGAATGAAGCCAACGATGAACAGTAAATTCCTAAGGCATAAGTAAATGAACGTGAATTACTGGTTTTATTTAAATTCTAAAGAGAATTAAAATGTTCAAATAAGGGCACAAAGTTAAGACTAATTTGTTGAACCTACTTTTCTTCAAAACGTTTTTAGCAGTTAAATTTGGTTGGGACCATAATTACACAACTTCCAGCTACTTAAACAACCTCACACTCTACAGTACTCACTCTTAATCCTGGTGGTTCAGAAGAAAGTGATAAGGTGCCAAAATAAGCAATTACAAGAAAATATTGCTGACTGTTTTTTTTTTCTTTGCTGCGCCACACGGCTTGTGGGATCTTAGTTCCCCAACCAGGGACTGAACCTGAGCCTTCGGCAGTGAAAGCGCCAAGACCTAACCACTGGACTGCCAGGAAATTCCCAAAATACTGCTGACTGAATGTAAAATTTTACATACTCTAAAATGCAGCACCTTACCTGTAACTCTTGTAAAATGGAAGCTGCCTCTTTGACGTCACCGTTTTGCTCTTTTATAGTTGCTAATGTTTTAGTCAGCCGAGCACGCTCAATTTCAACATAAATCTACAAATACAAGAGGTTTATATTATCTAAATTCCTACAGAAACGTGTTAAAATTGAAAAGGTAGAACTGAACTATTATTCAAACAAGGTATTTCTCTTGCAGCTGTCATGCACTTTATCCTCCACATACCAACAGCATTGTGTGACATTTTACATTTCACAATCACATAATTTTTAAAGAAAATATCTCTATAAAATGTTATCCATATTTTGCACTTTGCTTTGAGAACTTCAGTATGAAATCACTGTGCTTAACAACTAACAGGACCAAAAACTAAATAAATGGCACAGAAAGTGCCTTTAAAAGAACTGATTATTTGAAAAATAACACTTTGCAAAGAGCGTATGCAGTCTATTATCTATAATTCAACCAATACTCTCATTCTGATTTCTCTTTAAATGCAAGGCTACTTTCTCTAAAGACATCTGATCTTGCTAAGTTAAAGTTACTAGCATTTTTGTAGCCATTCGTAATGCTAGTAGATTTATAATTTCCAACAAATTAAACATTAAAAATATAACTATAGCCTAACAAAGTCTAGGGAACTAATTTTCATGCTTGGGCTTGCTGACCCATTTAGCCTTTGCTCTGCAGCAACCCCTTTTCCCCACTCCAGTCCCAAATCCTTAATCTCCAATGATAACAAACTGCTTACACTTTCCTAAATGTACTAAGTGTTTCTCACTCTGATATCTCTGCATATAATTTCCCCTATGTCTTAAATGCCCTTCTCCCTATGCTCTGGCCCAGTAGAATTTCTATTCATTCTTAAAAAGCCAGCTGAGCCACCATAAACTCTCTGAGGCTTTCCTGGGGTCCTCAGCCAGTCAACCCCTACCTCTGTGCTGCAGGGAACAGCAAGCACATTGCTACTGTCATGACCAGCACAGTAACTATTTCCATGATTGATCTCTTTTGAGGTTAAAAATAGCGTCCTGCCCATTTTGGACCTCGCACAACACAGGTAGGTGCTCAATAAACGTTTAATGAACTAAACTATCAAAAGAGGCAGTAAGTTATATATAAACTAAGTTTTTGTCTTCAAACCACAAAAATCTACCTAGAAAGAAACGTATCTACCATAGCCACCATTTCATACTTGCCGTGTTTAGAGAAACACTAGATTGGGGGTGGGGATGGGGCACAGGCATCAAAAGAAATACAGATCGTTTCTGGCAAGACAGTCAAAGTTTGAAAGCTAACCTCACACTGTAAACGCTCTAAGAAACCTTAGCTATCCCAAACATAGACTTCTTGAGCAGGTCTAGGCCACGTGAAGAAATAACCTTATGTTTAATTATTACCAAATGTAAATTTGGGATAAGATCACTAATTTCTAGAAAAATCTGGATATACTAAGACTGTCACTATTTCAGTATATTCACTGGCATATGGGAAGACACTAGAAGGAGATGTATTTACAAAGATATGGGTTAAATTAAGATGACGACATTCTGTGTATTCCATCTTATAAACACATACATATGTACCTATATAAAATGTTTAAACACATAAGTATCTCTGAGTACTTACTGTGAGTTCTGCTAATAGAAAACTTACCTTTCCTTCTGTAACCATTCGTAGAGTATCAATTAATCGAAGTTTGATTGGAAGGTCTGTGATTTCCTCAACGTAAGTACAGCACTGTTGAACCATTTTTGCAACAGCCTAAAATAATAAAAACCATTCATAAGTTAAATTCATTCCTCATACAGGAAAAGGAACTATTTTATTGATGGAAGTGCTGTGGTCAAATCTGGTCTTCCCAAGCAACTCTAGATACTGAATTGCCGATTAAAAAAAAATATAAGAAATCAATTCCCCCAGCCCCACCCCTGCAACCCTTAGCTAAGAAGTACTGAATACTCAGTGACAAAGCAGTAAAGGTTAGGAAAACCTCAGGTGTAAAGACCTTACCCCTCTCCACTACAACTGGTGGGTGAGCTGATTACACAACAGGAAAGGTGGAAGAGGCATGTCTGGCAATGTCTGTTAGAAGGCTGGCTGGCTAGCTTTTTTACAGTCAAGAAGGAAAGTATGGAAGAAGTGGCAACAGATTAAGGGCAGGGAAAGGTGGGGGGAGAGAAAAGCAGAGTTTAACAGTGGCTGTGACAGTGGTGAAGCCATAAAAAAGAGTCGGTGGCAGAAGCAGAAGGTAAGACAGTTCCACCATCTGGGCGGGGAGCAGGAGCCACAGCCAGCCACGCCCACCTCAATAAAATGCGACACTGAAAAGCTCAGCATCTCTTGCCCACAGTTCCCTGACAGGTAGCACAAGCAGCTTGTACTACATTTCTTCCAGCACTAACAGTCTATGATCTAGGTCAGGGGTCAGCTGACCTTTTCTATATATGTTTATAAATATTTACACAGTAAGTATTTTAGAGCTTGTGAGCCATAGGATCCTCTGTGGCAACTACTCATTTTTATTTTATAAATAAATTTATTTATTTATTTTTGTCTGCTTTGGGTCTTTGTTGCTGCACGCAGACTTTCTCTAATTGCTGCGAGCGGGGGCTGCTCTTCATTGGTGCGTGGGCTTCTCATTGCGGTGCACGGGCTTCTCATTGCGGTGGCTTCTCTTGTTGCAGAGCATGGGCTCTAGATGCGTGGGCTTCCCTACTTGTGGCTCACGGGCTCTAGAGTGCAGGCTCAGTAGTTGTGACGCACGGGCTTAGTTGCTCCGTGGCATGTGGGATCTTCCCAGACCAGGGCTTGAACCCGTGTCTCCTGCATTGGCAGGTGGATTCTTAACCACTGCGCCACTAGGGAAGACCTGTGGCAACTATCCGGCTCTGCCTTTGTAACTCCACAGATATGCCATACATGACAAATGGGTGTGGCTCTGTCCCCCCAAAATTTTATTTACAAAGGTGGCAGGTAGGATTTGGTCCTTGGCCCATAGTTCACCAACCCCTAATCTAGATTCTAAACAGCATATCATAATCATTGATAATAATAATTAGGACTCTGTCATCAGGAAAATGTTAAATTACATTAAGCATATTTTAAGATAGCAGAAAAGTAAACAGAATATCTTGCTGTCAATTATATCTCAGTAAAGCTTTAAAAATAAATCCCATGGTATATCTTGCAAAGATTTCCTTGAAAAACATTTAATGTTCACATAGCTCAGATCAGACTTAATTATCTGAAAATTAGCTGTTTAGAGACTCCCAGGAGTCCCAGAAGGCGAAGGTTTTATTGTAAAATATAACTCCTTCAGTAAGTGCAAAGCTCTGGAACACCTAGTCTCTCACAAAACAGATGATCCCTCTAAAACTAATTATAATAATGATTTCTAGAAGGGCATACAACTTGATCATTCTAAAAGCTGTGCAAAAAATACATTAACAGAAACCAGATGGGGAAAAGAAAAGGAAACAAATCAATATTCTAATGATAAGTGAACATCCTGCTGCTCCCTGAAAAAACTGTAGGGAAGTCATTAGTGAAGTTACAGTTGGCGTGATGCTGACCCTCTGCACTGAAGTGATAGTGAGTTAGAAAACGTTAATCTTAAGCAATCTAGAAAAGGTTATTTTAAGAAGATTACTAATTTCTAACCCTGATAAAGCAAAAATGAAAAGTTTGAGGTAAAACATAATTATGAGAAAAGGAAAGAGATATTTGGAGTCCCTAAGTACTTTCCAGCTGTGAAGACATAACATATTAAGGCACAAAGAGCAGCTCTGGTTCCAGTTCTGGGGATGTCACTAGCCAGCTGTAACACTGACTCCAACTCTTTCCCCAAGAAGCCTTCCCTAATAAACTTAATTAAAACCTTTCTCTTCCTCTTTTCATACATCTTAGCATTTTTACTATTCTAATGTCACTTACTATATGTTGCCATGTATGCAAGTAATTTTTAAAAAATTTAAAAATCAATCTTGGGACATGTTAAAGATTGCTATGATTACTTGCGATTTATGTTCTGTACTAAGCTATAGGTTACTTACACATTTCTTCACATTCCAAAAGGCTTACATATAAAATTCAGTTTCTCTATTAGAAAAGTAACAGAGTAAACAGTCCCTCGACTAGTTCTAAAATGTTATGACTCTATGAAATTAAATCTGTATTTTAGGATATGTGCTTTGAACTTTATATTAATACTATATAAAACACATATTTTTGTTTATTTTAACCCAGGTTGCCCCAAGACTTCTAATTAAGTAGCCCTTTCAAAACTGTCCCATAGAAAGCAAGTCTCTTAGAAAATCAGAGGAGGATGATGGTTTATCCATGTTAGTCTCTCAAACCACAGAAATGAGCAGCAAAAATCATATTTAAATGAATTTCACATTCACATGTACTAGAGAGCCTCAATTAAATCTATGTTAATTCTTAACAGTGAATTTTATATGCATGTAAACTTATCTAAGAAAAAGGAAAAAAACCAATCACAGTAACTTTGCTTTTTGCAAAAAATAATTTAACCCACTCTAATATCAAGCTCACTCTCACAGCAGACTAATTAATAAAATAAGGGCTTTGGACAAGAACCCTGTACTTCTATTTTTTGGTTCTACTACTACCTTGTTTTACAATGTCATTACCTTTACCATTTGAAAGCAAAAAATAAAAACCCATAAGCTACTCGGAACAGCATTTTAAAGATGAAATATAAATGTAAAAAGTGGAGTCTATTTCTAAAGAGGATCATTTAAATACATCTCAAGCAGAACAGGAAAGCAGTAAAGAAAATCCAGCTTCACAAAAACACCAAAAGAGAACATATATAATCTTTAAACAAAATGAGTAGTCTGAAATTTTTAACAAAATGATGTCTGAAAATGGCCTCAAAAATAAGTTAAATAGGGGCTTCCCTGGTGGCTCAGTGGTTGAGAATCTGCCTGTCAATGCAGGGGACATGGGTTCGATCCCTGGTCCGGGAAGATCCAACATGCCGTGGAGCAACTAAGCCCGTGCACCACAACTACTGAGCCCACGTGCCACAACTACTGAAGCCCGTGCGCCTATAGCCTCTGCTCCGCAACAAGAGAAGTCACCGCACTAGAAAGCCCACGGGCGGCAACGAAGACCCAAGGCAGCAATCAATCAATCAATCAATCAATAAGAGAGAGTAGCCCCCGCTCACCACAACTATAGAAAGCCCACGCGCAGCAACTAAGACCCAACGCAGCCAAAAAAAAAAAAGTTAAATATTAAGTGTTTAATAAAGGCATGATTAAGTAAATTACGGATTATCGACTTGACAGATTATAACACAACCATTTAAAATAATAAATATGAAGGAGCGACATGGAAATAGAAGCTGCATCAACACTCTCAGAACAATTTTGTAAAAATATGCAAATATATAAAGATTAGAAGACAAAAATAAAAGCAGTTGTCATGAGAATATGGATAGAATTTTTTAAAACTCTCTAAATGTTGTGATGTTGATTTAACAGTAGATTTAAAACAGATTCATAGAAAGGTTTTTTTTTCTGAAAGTCCTTATTTAAATTTGAATGTATTTGTTTTTGATCAATCATGAACTCACTTGTTTTAACTGACTCCGTCTTTTTGACAAAAGCATAATATTTTCATTAAGTAAATCCCATTCTTTAGCCTCATAGCACATCTTCACTACTGCAACTAAGATACGGGATGTAGACACCATATCAGAAGCCTGTAAGAATGAAAATATATTGAAAGTTAATGGAAACAGTGTCAAATGAAATTAATGGCAATTGAGGTTTTCATTATAATCTACTCACAGTTCGGGTCTGTTTTTCCAAAGAGAGAAGGGTTTCAATGACTTCTTGAAGTCTTCCTTCCTAAAACAAAAGGTAAATGAACAATGAAAACACCAACAACACAAAACCAAATAACAGTCTAACATGAGATGTTTCTGACACAGAAAGACAAAATCAATAGCCTATTTTAGAGGAAAGAGACTACTGTTGTCTTTTTCTCCTTTTCATGATACTGCCTGCTTCTCCAGAGGATTCCAGAAGTCAGTGGTTCCCAACTTGGGGCCCACAAGCTACTTTTTTTTTTTAATAGATCTTTATTGGAGTATAATTGCTTCACAATGCTGTGTTAGTTTCTGTTGTACAACAAAGTGAATCAGCCATATGCATACATTTATCCCCATATCCCCTCCCTCTTGAGCATCCCTCCCACCCTCCCTATCCCACCCCTCTACGTCATCGCAAAGCACTGAGCTGATCTCCCTGTGCTATGTTGCTGCTTCCCATTAGCTATTTTACATTCAGTAGTGTATATATGTCAATGCCCTAACCCACTACTGGGCATATACCCTGAGAAAACCATAATTCAAAAAGAGACATGTACCCACAATGTTCATTGCAGCACTATTTACAATAGGCAGGACATGGACCCAACCTAAGTGTCCATCAACAGATGAATGGGTAAAGATGTGGCACATATATACAATGGAATATTACTCAGCCATAAAAGGAAATGAAATTGAGTTATTTGTAGTGAGGTGTATGAACCTAGAGTCTGTCATACAGAGTGAAGTAAGTCAGAAAGAGAAAAACAAATACCACAAGGTTTTTTTTTTTTTTTTTTTGCGGTACGTGGGCCTCTTACTGTTGTGGCCTGTCCCGGTACGGAGCTCCGGACATGCAGGCTCAATGGCCATGGCTCACAGGCCCAGCCACTCCGCGGCATGTGGGATCTTCCCGGACCGGGGCATGAACCCGTGTCCCCTGCATTGGCAGGCAGACTCTCAACCACTGCTCCACCAGGGAAGCCCCACAAGCTATTTTTAACATTTCAAAATGCCTAGGAGAAACTGACTCTAGAACAACAATGATTTAACACTCAAGAAAAACATCCAGTCTTTGTTTTGGATTCTAATTCATCACCTCAGTGTGGGAACACCTGTTTATCTTGTTCTGAAGAGACTCTTAACTGGCTGTCACCCGTGTCTTTGAAGAATAAAAATGGGAAAATAATGATTTCTTTATAAATTCACCAAAAGTATTTTAAAACATGAAGTTCTGAGGAGAAATAAAAAGGATATTTGGTGGTAAAAAGATAGGAAACCCTGGTTTAATTTTTCAATGACTTTAGAAATAAATTATAATTGTGCTTAAAGAAAACAAAGCCTACCTGAGATTACCCACGCATGCTATACCAAGTCATCAATTGACAATAATCTCCATCTCGTACGTAAAAACAAAACATTCTCCCTGGGGCATACATTAAGAAATGGGAATAACAAAATTCAAATAATATAAACCTAGATGATAATACACCAGGACTAAAATAAGCCATATTAGGAACCACACATTTTGATAAAAACAAAACCACCCCACAGCACAAAGATTGCATTAATTTAAGATATTGATATTACTAACATTGAATGAATTGGAAGTGATGAGGAGGGTTTCATTTATAAATCGCTTTTCTAACCCTAAAGGAAATTTATTTTTATTTTAATGACATTCATAGATGGTACATGAGTACTACTCTTTTACTGATGAGAGAAACTAAACAGCTTTTGAATTAAGGGCACAAATAATGTTTAGACTTTTCAAAATACTGTTCCCATATTTTCCAAGATAACTTTTAAGCTATGAATTTTCTAGGCAGCACAGAAAATGCACTGTATAGGCATTGTTTGAATTTATTTTAATTAAATCTAAAACATACAATTACTAACATTTTAACAATGTTTCCCATGCAAAGGGGAGCACCAGTTCTGAAAGCTGTATAGGTTTACGTGTACAATAAATGTTGGCTAAATGTCCATCAGAGCAGAAGAACAAAGAACAAATCTATAAATTCTCCAAAGTTAAAGGTTAATAAATCATAAAAATCAAAGAATCAAAACCTGTGTTGTTCAAAGGTCAACTGTAATTTCCATAGGGAAATGGTTACTACTTGGCAACAAAATATAGTGCAAAAATTGCTAAAATGCAAAATACTGTTTACTGATGGTCCCCTCTTGTCACTTTTGTAATTACTATTAGTCACATGATTGTGATCAACAGCATGTAGTTTACTGTATGGTATTTTAATTCAGAAATATGCATTTTAAAGAATTGCACCCTCCAATGAAGGAATCACATACCACTCTAGAGCTGGGGTCTACCAGTATCAACAAAACATTAAATGTCACCATCACCTTCTCAGAAAGGCGTTCTTGGAAAATGCTCTCTAAAGTCAGTAGTCACTCAGCACCTCCTTTAACACTCCAGCCCACTGACTTTCTGCTTTGCAATGACCCTGTGGACAAAGAATGTCACCTGCCATTTCAGTAAACAAAGGACGTTGCGGCTGTAAAACAGGATACTGGTCCTAGATAGTTACGATGCATGTCAAAGAAATGATTTCAGTAAGCCCAGGCTCCTGCATCTTCCCCTACAGAGAAAAACACTAAAATCATTAACTTCAGATGTCTGTTTTTGTGATTAGCAGTAATCTTTTGATGTTTAACTACATGTTTGTTTTTTTTCAGCCAAAACTCCTATGTATTCTGGCTCCTCCATCACCTCTTTGGAACAGTCCCTCAGAGCTATCTGAGTGGCTGCCTTTTTGGGCTATAGTTCTCAGTAATGCCCCAAATAAGACATAATTCTCCACTTTTAGGTTGTGTATTTTTTTTCAGTCGACAACCCCAAACTCTTTTCCATTTTAATGTTCACTGTCTTTCTAATCTCACTAGAATGTACTCTGTAAGAGCTGGGGCCATGTCTATACTGTTCATCACTGTAGTTCAGTGCTCTGCACCTGCCCAAGCATATAATGGTGTTTTGTAGATACTGTGTACCAGTATCTTTATACCTTTATACCTTGTACCACAGTTATTAATGTGCATGTCTTGCCTCCTAAGTGGTCTATAAGTTCTTTAGGGCTGGACATTGTTTGATTGTTTCCCTTACACCAACCTGCACACAGTATGTGTTCAATGGATTGACATTGACCTGAACTATTCACTTGATCTTGGCTTACAATTCCTGATTCTTACTGTTACAGTAAGTAGGATGTGACAAATTATATGGCTGACAATTCAGTGCTATCTGAAAAACGTTACCATCAATTTCATTAAATACAACTCCCAATTCTCTAATCATCCCACTTTTCCACCCAATCTTCCATGTACAAGCTCATGGCTAAACATCTTCCTCGTTCCTTTCCTATCTATTCACGTATCTTCCTTGAAATTCTACCTCCTCAATGCTGCCTTTCAATTCAGAGGAACAAGGTGGTCAGAGCTATCAAAACCAAGTTGTTAGAACATGTGACTTTTGTGACTCCTTTTTCTCATTAAAATAATCCTTGTCGGGGCTTCCCTGGTGGCACAGTGGTTGAGAGTCCGCCTGCCAATGCAGGGGACATGGGTTCGTGCCCCGGTCCGGGAGGATCCCACATGCCGCAGAGCGGCTGGGCCCGTGAGCCATGGCCGCTGAGCCTGCGCGTCCGGAGCCTGTGCTCCGCAACGGGAGACGCCACAACAGTGAGAGGCCTGTGTACCAGGGGGAAAAAAAAAAATCCTTGTCAATGAGGTAACTGACTAAGGAGTTTATTCAACATCAATACATGTTGGGTATCTGTATATTCTGTATGTTTGTGTCCTTTAACTCCTAAATGATCCAATCTTTTAATGATTTCTTAAACAACCTCAACAAGTAAGAAAAGGCCCATAAAAAGTTAACCACAAACAGTTGAAATGTAATGCCAATCCAATACTTTTAAATGACCTATTTCTTGAAGGGGTCTTTTGTCCAAGCTACTAACAATCAGTAAACTGTTTTACATTTCACCTCCTCTTTATTTTTAGTGTTAACCATGAGAAGAGGTTGCAGGTGACCAAATGAAATGAAAAGACATTAAGAGGAGGGAGAGGGACTTCCCTGTGGCGCAGTGGTTAAGAATCCTCCTGCCAATGCAGGGAACACGGGTTCGAGCCCTGGTCCAGGAAGATCCCACATGCCGCGGGGCAATTAAGCCCGTGCGCCACAACTACTGAAGCCCGCGCGCCTAGAGCCCATGTTCTGCAACAAGAGAAGCCACCACAATGAGAAGGCCGCGCACCGCAACAAAGAGTAGCCCCCACTCGCCACAACTAGAGAGAGTCCGCGTGCAGCAATGAAGACCCAACGCAGCCAAAGATAAATAAATGAAATAAATTTAAAAAAAAAAAAGAGAAGGGAGAAACGAAGGATATATTTGATTTAAGAATGCAAGTAGGGCTTCCCTGGTGGTGCAATGGTTGAGAGTCCGCCTGCCGATGCAGGGGACACGGGTTCGTGCCCCGGTCTGGGAAGATCCCACGTGCTGCGGAGCGGCTGGGCCTGTGAGCCATGGCCACTGAGTCTGCACGTCCGGAGCCTGTGCTCCGCAACGGGAGAGGCCACAACAGTGAGGCCCGCGTACCGCAAAAAAAAAAAAAAAAAAGGAATGCAAGTAGTCCCTAAATAACCATATGCCAAATATACACGGTAATCCAAAAGCAGGCGGTGGGGGTAGGGGTTGGAGGGGAACCTTCTGTGCATTAGAGCTGTTAAATACTACATCTTTACAGTTCAGAAAAGGCCCTCATTAGATTAATTTTTAACTCCCTAATGCCAGGGTGAAATAACAACTATTATCTAGAACTAGTATCACTTTTATTATCTCACCAATCTGATACAGGGTCCTCAAATACCAATCACAGAGGCAGTAGAATGTAATGGTTAAAAACAGGCTCTGCAGCCAGAATGCTTGAGTCTAAATTCCAGATCTACCACTGTGTTACTTTAAGAAAGACACTTACCCTCTCTGACCCTCAATTTTCTCTTCAGTGATATGGGCATAATAATATCTATAGTTCCTGCTGCATAGAGTTGGTGTTAGGATTAAGGCGATGATGGCTAACATTATTAGTCACTGTTGTTATTTGCTAGGTGAGTGTTAGGACACAGAAACAGAATTGTACTAGGTCAGGGACTTCCCTGGTGGTCCAGTGGGTAGGGCTCTGCGCTCCCAATGTGGGAGGCCCAGGTTTGATCCCTGGTAGGGGAACTAGATCCCGATTGCACGCCACAACTAAGAAGTTCGCATGCTGCAATGAAAAGATCCCGCATGCTGCAACTAAGACCAGGAGCAGCATGCATGCATGCATAAATAAATAAATAAATAGATAGATAGATAGATAGAACTGTACTAGGTCACAACTGTAGGAGATTCAAATGGCCTAGATTTGGCAAGTATACCACGTGGGGTTAGACTTCGGTCTGACTTTTGAAGGCTTCTGCTATATGTGGTATTCTCACCTGATACATTCTTATTAATTCTCTATACATATAATTTTTATCTTCGAGTGTCTTTCACATTAAAAATAAAAAATGTCTTAAGGAAAGTAAGCACAGAAGTGATAGTCTCTTAAAGAAGCCATGGGATGTAGCAAAAAGAACACTATACCTATTGCCAGGAGACCTCAGCTTGATCTGATTCTTCTATAGACCTTGGATAACTACTGAAGCTGCCTGAACCTTAGTTTTCTCACAAGCAAAGTGAAGGTAACAAAACTTCCTTCAGTTTTATTGATGGGCTCAAAATAAAAAACTAAAGAATGTATGCTAAAGTGTTCCATGCATTCCAATGTAGAAATGCAATGCTTTAAATATATTTTTATGATTGGCAGAATGGCTATAAAATAATATAAAATGAGGGATAGAAAGCAAAACAGGGAAACATACCCTAAAAAACCCTAAGACAGCTATCTAATCCAGAAGTTGAAAACTGCGGGTCTGTATTAAAAAATCCTTCTACCTTCCCATGCCCCAGCCCTCTTCCCCCTGCCCCGCCTCCCCACAAAGACAATCCATATCTACACCTTGTTTTGTTCGACAGGCACAGTGGCTTAAGAGAAAAATCAGGGCTTCCCTGGTGGCGCAGTGGTTAAGAATCCGCCTGCCAATGCAGGGGACACGGGTTTGAGCCCTGGTCCAGGAAGATCCCACATGCCGTGAAGCAACTAAGCCCGTGCGCCACAACTACTGAGCCTGTGCTCCAGGGCCCGCAAGCCACAACTACTGAAGTCCGCGCACCTAGAGCCCATGCTCCACAACAAGAGAAGCCACGGCAATGAGAAGCCTGCGCACCGCAAGGAAGAGTAGCCCCCGCTCGCCACAACTAGAGAAAAGCCCATGCGCAGCAACGAAGACCCAACGCAGCCAAAAATAAATAAATTAAATAAATAAATTTAAAAAAAGAAAAATCAAATGGCTTTAATTTTACATAGTTTAGCAGGCCCCAACATTCCCTGCTTCAAACATTTCCATCACCCACTTGACACCCAAAAAATCATTTGGCATTTGAGTTTGCAAATCTTCTCAACTGTCTTGAACGTAACAGCGATGTTCTAAATAAATGCCATACATTGACTGCTAGAACAATTGTAGCAGCGAAATATTTTTTTCTTACTGGCCTATAAGCTATTTGAAAGCAAGAGCTCTGTCCACTAATTTTATACCCCCATAAAGTCTAGCACTGACTGGGTCTTACACACAGTAGGCTATCAGAAGAAATTGGTAAGGGGAAGATTTTTTTTCACCCTAGTCTCAGTTCTTGGAACAACTGTACTCCTTTAAAGCAATTAGTTTCCTCCTTATGGCAACTATCAATCTATTAATTCCAAAGAGGTGGTTTGGGGCTGACTTTGACCTGTACATATGTTTTGTTTGATCTACATGGTATTGGCTCAAACAGTGCTTTAAAACAGATTAGTGTCCAGTTTCTAAATGTAAAGGCAATTCATATAAAAATCCATATTCCTGGTCTCTCCCTCAAATTAGAGGAGTTCATAAAGTGTGGCCTTCATTCGCAATTGGCAAAGATTAACCTAAGGTGCAGAGTTCCTACTCTCTTTCCTTGAGCAGGTGCTCAGAAGTTCAGGTTTCATTACACTTTGCTCACTGGGCAGGACACTTGGTGAGAGCAGAAGCTCTAGAATCAGTATGCCTGGGTTTGCATCCTGGCTCCACCACTTTACTAGCTGTATGACTTTGGAGCATGTGACTCAACTTCTCTTAGACTGTTTTCCTATCATAAAATAAGAATGATAATAATACCTACCTCACAGGGCTAAGGTGAGGATCAAATGAGTTAATACATGAGTGCCTGGCACTGCAGAAAGCACTCAATAAATGTCAGAGATTGTTTATCTGCCCTGCGCTGGAGGTGTTTGAGTTTTCCAACCTCTATGTAACAGGTGATGTTTCTTTTATGTAACTGGTGATGTTTCTTTATAGTAGCAGCTAGAAAGCTCAGAGATGAATTGATGGCTACCCTCCACTTAGGGTACTGAACCTAAGAAATACAAGTGTATCAACTTCATCATCTTTCCCTAACCTTGTCTTTTGTAAAGCCCCACTAAATTCTTTTTTGGAAAAAAAGGGAAGCATTGAAAGGGTTCCTTCTGAGAATTAAATGTGAAGTATTACTTGACACTCCTCCTGCCCCTGAATTTAGTATGTTTTAATGTACTTAGGTAGTAAGCTCCTTAAGAGACAAAAACAACCCTATTAGTGAATGCATCCCAGATGAATAGCAATACATGTTTGTGGCTGGATTGATCAAGGAATTTAAAGAGGCCTGAGCACAACCCTTAACAACGTTCCCTGATGAAGGTGATGCAACAACTATCCAAACCCTAGTCAGGCACCTAGGTTTAAATCCCTGGTTCTACCTATTGCTAATGTTAGGATGGACAGACAACTCTAAGCCTTGGTTCCTTTACATGTAAAATGATACACAAAGTTGCCTGACACACAGCATCCCATGTTGCACGATAAATGTTCAGATCAAGTAAAATTTCTATTTCATGGAAGATATGCAGCTGGGCTAAACTACTGTTAACGACCTCCATTAATTATGTTACTTTGTACTTCTGTGCCTGTTTGTCTTTACTCGTGCAGTTCCTGCTCCCAGGGATGACTCCTCCCCAGCCCAATCTTACTCTGCAAGGCCTGATACAAACGTCAGCTTCTCTGTAAAACCCTCCCTTAACCGACCAGTAAAAACGAACGGCTTCCTTCTGTGTTCCAGTAAGACTTTCATACTTGTATGGCACTCACTACCACGCGTAACTTGTGTAATTTGTTGTGTACACGGACTCCTTAGGGACAGGGGTCCTGTGTTAATCACCTTCGTCCCTATCCCTTTCCTGTCCCTTCTCCTGGCCAAAGGCCAAGCACATCGCCACGATGCGTACGCAACTTAACCAGAGAAACTGATTCGACAAGAGCAAGAGAACTAAACTCTCTGATCTAGCGTGAATGCTGACGCGGCCTTAATCCCTGAGAAACTACTCAAGTAAACGTGAAACAGTATCCAAGAAAAGGTAAAAAGTACTAATGGAGCCCCAACTCCTAAGGGAATGAAGTGACCATCTGTCCTGGGGAGGTTCTGGGAAGCTGTATGCACTAGCGTACTCCGGCTGCGGGGTCTCCCTGGTCAGGCCGACCTGAGATCTCCTACTTCTGCAGGCCTAGCTCGGGCCGGGCAGGCAACAGCGGGATGCGCGCTCCAGCCCGCAGGCCCCCTGAGGCCTAAGCAAGCTCGGCGCCGTGACTCAGCCCCTGGCTCCCGCCAACACCCAGCCGGCCTCCCCTCACCTTGGCCAGCTTCTCGCACTCCGGCAATCGCTGATCCACCGTGGCGCTGTAGTCCACCTCCATCTTGACGATGCGCCCATCTGCCCGCTCCAAGTCGCCGTCCGCCATGGTCCCTACCTGAGCGTCCGTTGATGTCCCCCTAATTCGGCACCACTAGTCACCCACACCGGAAGCTGCCGGCGCACCCCCTCAGGCAGTGCGTCGGCGGCCCGCGCGAAGGACCCCACGAGGCCCCTTGCGCTGGCCGCCAGGCAGGCAGCGCCGCGGACAGCCCTGGGGGGCGGAGCTGGGGCGCGAGGCTCGCTCGTGCACCCTACGTCCGGTTTTGTCTTTGCTGACAGACTTCTCATCTACAGTTTGCGGTGAGAAAAGCTAGTGTAATCGAATAGGCTATGATACATATTCTTACACCTCTGCTTTGAAATATTATGATTTCTCAGAGCCGTGGGCAAGCCGCTTAACTTTTCTTAGATCTCGGTTTTCTCCTGTCTATAGGAGCAGGCTGAAATAAACGCCGAAGAAAAGAGTTCTCAGGTTTCATCTGGTTGAGAATCTTGGCATAATCTGTGGGATCTCTTAAAGTTAATAAGAGAAGGTATGGCAGTGGCTGAGTAGTATAATAGGTAAATATTATGTTGCTAAGAAGAATCTTTAGAAGTTTTATTTGCTTTCCCTTTCCAAACTCTTATGAGCATCAAAAGAGATCACGTATATCCGAGCCGATTTTCCAGTTAGGGACCATACAAGTTTTCTTTATTATCATCCACACTATCTGGGTCCCTTTTTTTAAAAAAAGCTTAAGATCCTTGAACGTGAGAATGAGGCTGTGTGTGGTGTGGTCCAAGTGTCAACAGTAGCCTGGGAAGCAAATGGGAAATCTTGGAGCGGTCTACTGTTATGTTAGTGATTCTCAGTTTAATCAGCACCAACCTCCCTTTATATATGCTGAATAGACCTTTTTTTTTAAAAAAAAAACTGTTCTGGGGACTTCCCTGGCCGTCCAGTGGTTAAGACTCTGCTTCCCATGCAGGGTGTGTGGGTTCAATCCCTGGTCTGGGAACTAATATTCCACATGCTGCATGGCTTGGACAAAAAAATTAAAAAGAAAAAACAAACAAACTATTCTGGAATGAAAATCATGGATAATATAACCCATCTACACACATAACTAAAAAACAAACACGAAACAAGAAAACATCCTAGCTGTAAAGGAGAAACATTGCAAAATAGCAAAATAATAATATATTTCAAAATATAAAGGCTAAAACATATCTACAGTAGAAATACAAAGAAGTAGCCATTTGCTTGTACACATATACAATACAATAACTATAAATGCAAACATTACAGCTGCCACAGGTGTGTTCTTTTGGTTCCTCAAGCATAAGGGTGGCATGATTTTTCCAATATGGTGTACAACTTCTTGGTAAAGTTCTGACTATATTGAAGTATAATTTTCCATTGTTTTTCACATAGAAGAAGTCTTAGAAAATTTAGTGTGTATTAAAACTTCAAAAAAAAAAAAGCTTGGCATATGTTTAATGGAGTTAGGCCTCAGACACATAAGGAGGTGTCTGGCAGGACATTGAAAAGTCTGATGGAATGTGAGACGATATTTTATTGTGTAGGTTTGTTGCATTGCAGTTGTTCGGCATCCCAATTACATATTGATACCTTCCTCATCCACCGTGACTGTGACAACCCCAAATTCCCTTACAAGTTTCGAAAACACACTCTAACAGCTCGTTGAGACACACTAGGGTAAGATGTTTTCTGGCTCTACATTTGGTGGGCAGTTGCTTTGACTAGAGTAGACGAAAGGATTTGGAGTTCTACACTTTGTGCGAAAAGTTTGAAAAAACAAAAAGTAACAAAGGTGTGATCGACTAAACAGATTTATGGTTTACGGAACTCAAAAAATAAGAGTGTAAAGAAGGCAAATAGGTGGAGAAAAGTCAGCTCCACAGCAAACTGAAGGCCTTCCTCTCTAGGCTTGGAGGTAACAATAATGAAAGCCAACTGAAATCTAAGAAAGTGCTTGCAAAGGAAACAAAAATTTAAAGTGAAGTAAATAAAGAAGGAAACCAGTAAAAGTCCGAGCAATGGGCAGAGAAAATAGGTAAAATTCCTGTATTATAGACAGATTCTTTATAAATCTATTATTTGAGTGAGTCTGAGATTAAATATGTGGCTTTGTAAGAAAGAAATTGGTTTCAGAAGAGAAAAATTGGCAGTGGAAGAATAAGGAATCTAGGAATTCCCTGGCTGCCCAGTGGTTAGGGCTCCAAGCTTCCACTGCAGGGGGCACAGGTTCCATCCCTGGTTAGGGAAACTGCGTGCCACGCCGCATGGCCAAAAAAAAAAAAAAAAAGAATAAGGAATCTAAAATGAAGGGAGAAGTACTGATTGGAAAAAGTTTATTCAGAAAGAACCATGGTAATATATATTATGATACTAATTATTGAAAATAGTGTGCCTATATATTAATTGCTACATTGGTATATATATTTTTTCATATTTGGCATTTCTGGCACTTTCAGCTTATTGGCTGTGCACATATCTGACCCAAAGTTCCTGCCTTTGTGAAGTGAACATTCTAATGGGGAGGAAGACAGAAAATCAACATGTAAATATGTGCCAGGGATGATAGTGCTTGGGAGGTGGTCGAAGAGGGCATCGCCAGTGAGCTAAGACCTGAAGTAAGGGAGTCTTGCAGGTTGCTGGGGGATGAAGATTCCAGGCAGAGGCAGGAGCAAGAACCCTGAGCTGAGAGCAATCAGATCATGCCTGGCTTGTTTGAAAAACAGAATGAGTAAGGGCGAGAGTTGTAGGAGATGAGATTTAAGGCAATTTGACCATTAGAAGGACTTGGTTTTTAATCTGAGTGAGATGGAGAGCCAATGGGAGTTTGGGGCAAAGGAGTGGCAGGACCTGATTTACATAGTAAAAGAATCACTCTATTTCCTAAGAGACAGAAGCTGTTTTCTGCTGGGCAGAAGCTGGGAGACTAGTTAGAAAGTTTTTGCAATAATGCAGGGGGAAAATGATGGTGTCTTGGACGAGGGTGCAGGCAGTAGAAGTGGTAAGAAGTGGCTAGATCCTGGATATAATCTGAAAATAGAGCCAAGATAGGACTTGTGGTTGGTTATGAGAGGAAAGGGGTCAAACATGTCTGCAAGATTTTTGAGCTTAATCTCTGAAAAGATGGAGTTGCCATTTGCCAAGATGGAGCAGACTAGGGACAAGAAAGTCAGAAGGAAAAGGACAGGAGTCAGTTTTGGATATGTTAATTTGAGGTGCCTATTGGGTATCCAAGTGACAATGCTGAGAAGGCAAGTGGATATACAAATGTCAAATTAAAGGGAGTAATTTGGGCTAGAGGTTTGAAGTTAGGAGGCATTAACATACTGATGGTATTGAAAGTCGCGGGGCTTACATTACAGAACACTTCCTGAAATGTGTGTAAAATATTTGTTTGTAAAATATTTGTTTTTATTTATTTACTTATATATTTTTTTGGCTGCACCGCTTGCGGGATCTTAGTTCCCTGACCAGGGATTGAACCCGGGCAGTGAAAGCGCCGAGTCCTAACCACTGGACCACCAGGGAATTTCCAAAATATTTGTTTTTATAAATTGCTTATTTTAAAGGCAATGGGAGAACTTGATATTTTCAAGTCTGTTATGAATCATTTTGTAAAGAAAAATATTTTATCTTTTGGGTAAATGTCAGGTGAGTAAAGGCATACCTAAGTCATTGTATCCATTTACTCTTGCTGCTGTAACAAATAACCATGAATTTGGTGGCTTGAAACAAAAGCAACTGATGTTCTCACAGTCTGGAATCCAGAAGTCTGAAGTCAGTGTCAGTGGGCTGAAATCGAGGTATGGCAGGGCCATGTTCTCTCTGGAGGCTCTAGGGGACAGTCTGTTCCTTGCCTCTTCCAGCTTCTGGTGGCTGTGGGCATCCCTTGGCTTGCGGGGATCTCATCACTCCAGTCTCTGCTTTCATGGTCACAGTGCCTTCTCCTCTTCTGTGTGTGTGTGTGTCAGATGTCCACCTGCCTTTCTCTTACACAGATACTTGTGACTATATTTAGGGACATCCAGATAATCCACGGTAGTCTCATCTCAAAGTCTTTAACGTAACCACATCTGCCAAGACCCTTTTTCCAATACGGTAACATTTTCAGTTTCCAGGGCTTAGGGCCTGATGTCTTTGGGGGGCCATTATTCAGCTGCACTGTAGTCACCTACGCAATTTCTAAACTGGGGTTTTGATATAAATGGTTACATACTCTTAATAGCAAACATAATTCCTTCTTCTCTCTGGGGACATTTAAAATGTTCCACAAAAAGTCAAATTCCATGACGTCTCTATGGCACTACATAGCTAAGAAATACTATTTCTGGATCTGTGTTGACATCATTTGATGATACTAGGTCAAATATAATTTGGCATTAAAGAGTTACCGTAAGTTATGGTTGCACAGTTACTTCCTCTTAAAGGATACTCAGGGTCAAGGACAACGTCTTCTTTCATCACTAAAATTTCTCTCCAGTGAGTATAGGTTACAGATCCTCTCATAATTCATCTCAAAATATTCCAGTGTTTGCCAACTTCTGTAAAAACAGGTAATGCAATAAAAAGTGAAACCTTCATAAAATTTATTACTAGCTTATTTATTAAAAAAAAAGAAGACAAAACCATACGTTTGGCCACGGATCCTCCAGGGTTTTTTCCCATGTGAAGCAATTTGTACCACATCATTGTCAATTAATCTTTATTTTATGAGCATTTACTGCACAGCTGTAAGCAATTCCACATCAAAGGCATTCTCCGTATTTAATAGAGGACTGATAAATGGGTCTACACATAAGAATTGCTTTGGGACTTGCTTTGTGTAGTTTTATTAAGAATGAATTTAACATTTGCATAGGACCTAACAAGGTTAGACATACAAGTGTTTAAAACACACACACACACACACACACACACACACACACACACACACACAGGAATATATAGACATAGCCTCCTCTGGAATTAAATAATGTTTAATAAAACAAAAATTAATTGCAAAGTATAACTTTGGTTTTCAAAAATCGCCCTTAAAGAGGGGGAGGGGCATGTCAAAAGGACGCAGGAACCGACCTGGAAGAGCTACCAATGGCCAAAGCTGGACCAGTGTGAACAACAAAAATAACGTCGTATTGAATTATAACTCAAAGTAGAGAGGAAAAATGCCTGAGTCCACACTGATATAAGTAAATAATTGAATGAACACACAAATGAGGGAGAAAGGACACATCTCGCAGGATACCATATTGTGTGTGTAGATACCCTCCCCTTGAGGGGGTGGGGCTTAGCTCTGCTCCCTTGAGTGTAGGCTGCACTTCAAGACTGCCTTCCAAAGAATAGAGTATGGAAAGGGAAAACTAGTCACTTTACAATAGAAAAACTTGGTAGACATTACCGTAACCAAATGATCAAGGTTAAAGTTAAGTCCTTTATAAGGGCTACTTGGCTAATAGAAAGCAGAGCATGGGAATGAGAAGGGGACATCTTTATAGAACTGTGATATAACAGTTTTGTTCTGTTCCTTCTCTCCTTAGCTCTAAAACAAGTTGAAGTTCAGTCTCTTCAAAAGCTTCTTTGGAGTAGCTACACATTTAGATAAGATTAATGAATGTTACATAATGCAGTGATTCTCCACTGCAGCAGTTCCCCCCCTCCACACCCATCCCCATATTTGGCAATGTACGTGGGTGTGTGGGTGGGATTGCTACTGATACTCAGTGTGTAGAGACCAGGGATGCTGCTGAATCCTACAGTGATTCCCCCAGCAAAGAATTATCTGTTATCAAATGTCAATAGTGCCAAGGTCGAGAATCCTGAACTCATATGCATACACCTAATAGACCTTGATTGGGTACCCACAATATCCCTCAAACCAGGCTACACTTTACAGATGACACAATAGGACATGGCCCATCTCCTCAGGAAGGTTACCATCATGTTGGGGAATTGGAGAACAAGTGAAACACTTCAAGTAAAGGATATGACATTATATATATAAAGGCCACACTGGCATACAAACCAGAACCAAAATGAATAGTCCAGATCAGTGATCTGGGTTGTCTAGAAAGGTAAAGAGTTATCTAGAATGGCTCCACGTGAGAGATAGGATTCTCATTGGGCCTTGATTAACCCAGAGACTTTAGTGAGGAGGAAATAGGAAGATGGAAAGAACCACAATAGCTTACTTTACAAGTACCAGGGGATATTCCTGGAATAAAATAGGAAGTCACAAAGTCTGTTGATACACTCTTCTTTCAGATCCTAGTTACAGAACTAGAACTAGAGCCCTACAGTTTTTTTTTCCCACACAAACTGGGAAGAGGTTTCAATGTGGGGGAGGGGGTGAATCAACAGAATTCGGGTGAACACAATGGGTTGAACAGCTCCCCAGATGATTGATTGAGATGCACACCTCCCCCATCTCGCGTTCTGACACCCCCTGCCTTCAGAGGGTGTCACCCATCTGAGAATATATGCTGTCATAGACATGAGTAGGCTAATACTCTCTTCCTTTTGGTCGCATCATTCCTCACTGGTAACTTTACTCTTGGTTCTTCTCTTTGCCCTCTGCTCCCCATCCACACTTTTTAATATGTGATGATCCGTAACTGTAGAGTGTACGTTGTTAATGGAACATCGCTACCATCCATAGTGATGATAGCAACACCTTCAAGGCTCTTTGGAAATGGATATTGCAAACTCCGTCTGTTGAAAAGAAAACAAAGATACAGTTCTCGCCAGACTCTTGCTGACGAGGTGACTTAAAACATTTTAAAGCAAGGTGTCTGACCAGTAGATGGCGCCCTCCTCCCTTGTGTGAATGAGTTATGAATGAATACGCTCTCTCTTTGCCCTCCCCTCTCCCAAGCACTGCTGTGGAGAAAACCCATCGGTTCCCAAGTCCTATCCATATCTTTTAAATTCATTGTCTTTTCTTCATTCGCTGTCTAATTCAGACCCTCCCCGTTGTCTCCTTTAGAATTACAGTCATATAAACCTCTGGCCTCTGGTATCCTTCTGTCCCAACCCATCCAACACACTACCATCAGAATCACTTTCCAACAACACAGATTGTCAGTGCCCTGCTGCTTAATTGTGTCCTGAGGGAGGGAGTGGGAGAGGATTCTCTGTGAAGGCAGTGGCAAGAGCAGAAGGATCGAAGTAAGTGGAGCCCTTCTCTGAACAACAGAGTTTTTTCATTTGGCTGGAGCAGGGCCGGGGAAGGGTGATGGGGCTCTGTGGGAAAGGTAGATTCAGAGCCTCGATCCTCCCGCCAGGGAATTTTAACTTGCTCAGTTAGACCACAGAGAATCACTAAGAGGTGTTGAAGGCAGAAGGATTAGAGCTGTGCCTGAACAAGGGTCATGTGACCAGGCGTGCGGACTGACTGAAAAGGAAAAGTTCAGGAAAGAAGTCAGCTTAGCAGAGGGGAAAGGACAGAAGCATATATGTGGTAATTTGCAGTTTGCGAGATTCGGAGAAGTAGTTCCTCAACCGTAATATTCATCAGTAAAATACTTCATTATACAGAATCAATGTCAGGAAACATCTAGGAAAGCCAGGAATTTGTCCACCTACCCTGATGTCGTGTGTGCATATGCATGTGTGGCTAGCCAATACATCCCCTAGCTGCCTCTGGGAAGAGTTTTAAGTGCCAGAAGTGAAGCCACTACGCCGTGTTTTAGTGAGAAGCAGGAAAAAGAAAAACAGCTTGAGCATCCTCTGCGTATCACAGGCTTTCATGTGTTATTATTCAGCAGTACAGTGTCAGATTTAGATTTTCCACCTCGAGGAATTTGGTTTAGCTTCAATTAGTTGCTGTGAATCTTTCTGAGCCAACTCTGGGAAGCATTTATCTAGAAAATAGTTTTTTCCCTAGAATATAAGCTGGATAGAGGGTGTCATTTTTCTATCAGCCTTTGTATTATATTCACACAGTTATAATTTCTCTCCAGCCATCTGGATGATTTTAGCCACAGCCCACCATAGTTATATTGGTTAATTACTTATTACTTACAATTTTAAATACTATAAGATTGAGGCCATCAGTATCGCCATCCAAAGCCCTGTGAGGAGCTGCAGGATCTTAGAGCACGAATATTTTTTCTGAGGAAAGATGATGCTTGCAGGTTATTCTGCAGAGAGGCAACTGATGCATTTTTCATCCAGCAACTTTTCAGAAAAACAAGCTTAAAAACACCAGACAAATGAAAAACAGACTTCAGCAGTTACATGCAGCTTCCTGAGTAACTGAAGAATGTGCCTCTTGTGGTTAAAATGAGGGATCTGTTTAATATGGATGAAATACCAACACTCCAGGCATTTTCACTGACATTTCACTGTGACTTTTTGAACTTGGGAATGCTGACAGGAAAACCTATTCTTGCTGCTCTGCGAAGCCTGCAGTCAGACTGCAGAGCAGGGCCAGGAGAGGTAAAAGGCTATGCCTGGTTCATGTTCCCCGTGGTTTGTGTGTCTTTCTGTTTGGATTTCATTTTCATTCACATTGTTGGACTTTCCAGTTTCTGGATTCCTGCTCTGAAACCAGTTAGGAAACCAGGCAAGGGTTTGCTCTCCTGCTCCCAAATCCCATCGCCTCTCCAGCGCTGGACTTGCTTACTGGACCAAAGTGAAAACACTCTCGGTGGGCATTTGTAAAAACCTTCTCTAAAGGTCAAGGGGCACTTCTGTACCTTGGACCCAGAAACTACCCAGAGTGGCTGGACAGAGCACTGTGGCACCCGGGGTACATTTGAGAACAGATTCAAAGGGTAAAGGAGCCGAAGGGAGCCCCCTTTTCCGATCCTCCCCATCGCCGGCCGGCCTCGGCTCTCCGCGGCAGCCCTGCCGTCTGGCAGCAGCCGGGGAGAGACATGCTGTTTTGTTTAAATCCTCCACATTCTTTGCCATTTCCCCATTGGCCGGATGGGGCTACCCTCCCCGCCGAGGCGGCTGCTGATGTCAGCTTCGCTCGCGCTCGCTCCTCCCGCACCCACCTCCCCGGCCCGAGGCACACTGCAGCTCGGCGCCGACTCTCCGGCCCCGGCGAGGTGGCTGCAAACTCTCGGGCACGCACGGCGCTCGGGGATCCGGACTCGGGGGAGGGGACGCGCACGGAAGGCGCCAGCTTCCTCCCGCCCGCCCCTCGCAGCCGCGAGCTGAGGTCGGAGGAACCCGGAGCCCCAGCCCGGCAGAGCTGAGCGGCGGCGGCGGCTTCCCTTTTCTCCCCCAGCGAGCCCTGAAGCGCCTCGGGGACCGGCCCTAAAAAGAGCAGGAAATCTTGTTTACCGCCCAAGGAGCACAGCCGATCGAGCCTTTGTCTGGAAAGTCAGCATCTCTGGCTCCGTCAGCAATGTGTGCCTGGTGACATTAGCCTTGGGCAGACCGGCCGGAAAAGGGGGGTCGCCAGGTTCAGATCTGGTTTCAGAGGCGGATCGAGCGGGTGACTTTTGTGCATTCGTTTTAATTTTTGGAAATCTCTCTTATTTTTCCTCCCTCGCCCGCTGCCGGGCATGTCCTGATCTGGCGCCCGCTACTACTGCCCCGGGCTGCCGATCAGAGCGGTTTCCAGTGGGTCTCCCTCCCTCCCTGGCTGACTTTGCAACACCGCGTTCCAGGCGGATCGACCTCGGCGAGGAAGGAGGCGGGGGAGCCGCGAACACCAGGACCCAAGCCTTGACATGCTCTCGGGCGGAGAGGAGGAAGCCAGGACCTGAGCGCACCGCCGGGGCTAATTCGCCGCCCGGGTCCGAGCACGGGGCTCCGGGCGCTTTGCCCTGAGCCTGGGCGGCAGCCTTGTTGGTCTGGGGGAGCCCCCCTCTTCCCGCCTCGGGGGTCCGCGGCCGGCAGGACCATGCTGCTGAAGGAGTACCGGATCTGCATGCCGCTCACCGTAGCCGAGGTAAGCGCCGCGCCGGGCCCGGCCTCGCCCACTCCCCGTCCCCGGCTCCGGGGCGCCGCGCCTCCCGGCCGGCGGGTCCACTACGGGCGGCGGGGAAACCCTGGTGGAAAACTGCCTTCCAAACCGGGAGGCTGGAGGGGGAGGAGGAAGTGGAATTACTGCTTCCACTTGTCACCCCAGCAAGGAGGGCGGCGTTGGGTGGGGCGGTGGACTGCAGGTGGGTTTGGGGGGGGGGCTACCAGAATCCAGATTGCTGGGGATCAGAATGCGCCAAAGGGATTTGGTCGCCCCCTCCTTCCAATTAAGAAAATGAATAAAGCAAACCCAAGAGCCCCAAGCATGCCCTGGTAGCTGGGGGGGCAATCCGACCTGGCGTGGGCCCAGGTTCCCCTCCCGCCCTTCGCTGGAAGGTTGGGGTAAGGGAGAAGCCCTTCGCCCTCGGGATTTGGAGGGCCCGGGCCCCGCCTCGGGGCACCTCGGAACCCTCGGGGGGTCCGTTTGGGCTCGGACCCCTTGCCATCGCCGCCAAACTGGGCGCCTCTCCCGCCACGCCCGCGCTTCGAGGCCCCCGGACCTGGCTTCGACCTTTCTCTAACCGCCTGGGTCGGAAACTTTCTGCTTGTCTTGTTTCTTGGGCCGTGGGGAGAGCTCTCTGCGGGCGAGCGGGGAACGGCGGGGGCTGCGGAGCGGCCACAGGGGGGCGCTCCAGCACGTGGGTGCGGGCCCGGTCCGGGTTCCCGGGTCCCGCAGCTTCAGGGCGAGGGGAGGGTGCTTGTCCTGGGCTCGTCCTCCGCGCGCTGCTCAGGTTCCTTTCTCCCGAACCCCTCCCTCCCCACCCCCTTCCCCCACCCCAAGCCTCAAGCTCGATCTTTCAGGAAACGATGACTCAGTGAGGATTATTCAGGCCCCGGCTTTCCTTTATTCCCGCTCTGCCTCCTTATCTTTGGTGATTTCACAATTGCTTAGCGCTTGTCCAGGGACATCGTGGGAGCTTGAAGCCAATCAAGGCAATTTGAAACTTACCAGTGTGGTTTGGTGTGGCAACACACATGACACCAGCGACCCAAACCGTGTTTATGTTTAAATACAGTGCACTTAATCTGTCAGACATGTTACTGAGCCACTATTTGGGGAAGGGGCGAGGTGCTTCGGGAGAGAAAAAGGTGGGGACTTGTCTACATTTGTTGTCTGGAGCAAGTGTTAAGGAAGAGCCAAGTACAATCCAAGGCAAGATCAAAGTATGGTTCCGAGTTTACAAAATGTATTCTAGGGACGCTGGCTGCCAAAGAGATCAGCCCCCACCCCAATGATCAACCGAGCGGTGCAGTTCGTTGGCTTTGGAGGAGATAACATTTGAGCAAGTTCTTGAAGGAGGGATGCCATGTGGGTAGGCAGACCGTGTAAATCACGTGGAAAAGCAGCACACAATGCTATGTGGACGATGGGAGAGGCAAATGAATGAAACTGGTTAACCGGAGTTTTTCTAGAAAAGGTTATCGAGATCTTCTCACCCCTGAGCAGATGAGCTGGAGTAGTTCAGCTTGGAGGTGTGTCTGCTTCCACTCCATCTCCTCCTAATGCCTTTATTTATTGAGAGGAGTTTGGGATCTAGGGGCAATGCTGGTACTGCATGAAATGCCCCCCATTGCAGGTGATAGTCAAGAAAGTAACCAGCTCTAGAATCTTCTGTACTACCTACAAAATCTCTTTATTCTGTTATTTTCCCTCCTCAGGCTTTCTTGAACCCTCAGACACTGCTCTTTCTCCACATTTATTTTTGTACTGAAATAACTACAACTTTGGGGAGAAGTAATCATATTTGAGTGGTATAGGTGGAGACCCTTCCTTTCTTGATTGGCAAATGAAATGAGACTCGGCCTGTAATATAATGTATAATTATAACTTAATTAATGTGTAATTCATTTGGACCAAAGCATGATTCAGTGTCTGTAAGGTCATATTCGGAAGTAGTTTTCTTCTTTGTTAGTGAAGCAGAGGGGCAGTTTAGATTGAGCAGGGTTTCAAAGCGGAAGGATTCAGATTAACCAAGTCAGATGATGGATGAGGACGCGAGGCCCAGCTTGCCAGAGGTTAGACCCCTAGAGTCTGACTGGTAGTGAACCCCACAATCCACCATCCATCTTAGCACTGTGTCCTCCCAACCTTAACTCTGAAAACTGGGAAGGCATTATCTTCAAAGAAGACAACTACCATCCACTTTAGTAGACTTTTAGAAACCTCACTTTTGCTACAACTCTTGATTTGCTCTGGGCCTGATTCAGCCTACATGAAACTTCTAGGATTTGTCCCTGTTCTGACAACCACAGTTAATTAGTAGCAATGTCCATACTTTTAAAAACGAGACAAATGCCCTTGTTTTGGAGAGTCATCAAAAGGACCAACACTGTATGTCTATTCTTTTTCCCTGGTCTTATCTAGTTTAACTCTTCTTGGAGGGGAGTGTAAGGGAGACTGGTGTGTTATCCACATTTTGCAGATGAGTGAACAGAGATTCAGAAAGGTTAAGTAATGTGCGCCAGGCCACACAACTAGTTAATAGCCAAGCCAGAACCATGGTAAAACCATTAGTATTTGTTTCTCCTTACTCTGCTTGCCCGTTACTCATGTTTAATCTAGAAAAAAAAAAAATTCTTGAAAACAGAAAAAGTCAGCACTATCAACTAAATGAAAAATCAAAGACCTTTTGATTTGGTATAGAGTGTGCTAGTTTCTACTATTTCTCTCGCCTTATTTTAACTCATAAAATATTCCTTAGTTCCAGGAAAGAAGAACAGGTCTGGGAGATAAAGCAAGTAAAGCTGAATTACAGTCTAGATCAGTGTTGGTGTTTTGTTTTTCAGACATTCATATCAGAGTAAAGAATTATAAGTAACATCCCATGGATTTATTTTTTTTATTATTATTATTTTTTGCGGTACGCGGGCCTCTCACAGCTGTGGCGTTTCCCGTTGTGGAGCACAGGCTCCAGATGCACAGGCTCAGCAGCCATGGCTCACGGGCCCAGCCGCTCCGCAGCATGTGGGATCCTCCCGGACCGGGGCACGAACCCATGTCCCCTGCATCGGCAGGCGGACTCTCAACCACTGTGCCACAAGGGAAGCCCCCATGGATTTATTTTAATTTAAAAAACCCCACTTCATTGGAATAGTCTCCTCATTTATTTTCAATGTTGTTGTCTCTGAACTAAATATAAGCCCATTGGAAAGTTCTAAACAACAAAGGTCCCTGGGGGCCAATAGTTGCCTATGAAGAGACAGTTGTCATTGTCTTCATTTGAAACATTTGGTGATATAGATTCTAGAATTTCAGACTTGGAAGGACCATTAGAGATGGTCTAGAGTTGAAGCATTTCACTTTGTGGAGGAGAAGACTAGAGCTATAGAAGGTGCAGTTAGTTGCCCATCTCATAGCCAAGGGCAAGGTCTAGGCCAGAACCCGGGGCAAAGCTCTTTTGCTGGGATTCCTTGTTGGAAGGAAATATCCCTAAGCCGAATGTGCAAAGCAGGAGACTAAATCAGTCTCTAGTTGGAAGGTGGGTTGGAGACTCTGACCTTGTCTTCTTAGGGGAATTTTAGGGGTTGTCAGCTGCCCCTAAAGGTGGCCAGGAGCCTCTCTTTGAAGCTGCTCTTGTATAACAAGTCCACTGGTTTTCCTTAGATTGTATTTTTTTGGGGGGGTAGCTTTTGGATGTGTGGCTCAATGCAGATTATGGTGGAGTTCAAGGCCCTTCCCTCCTAAGCCACTCCTTGGTGCTGCCACTGGTCCCAGCATCCTGGTCCCAAACTGCATCTTCAGGGCTCCGTGGAGCACAGTCTGATCACTCCTCCCTGGCAGGTCCTTATCGGTAAGATAAGCATCTTCCAAGAGCTGAGCACAGCCCAGTATGATCTAAGGTGGGAATCTTTTCAACTTCATTGCTTGCTTTGGTGTTTAATACTTCCTTTTCTGACTGCATCAACATTAATGTCTGGGATTTACTTGTGATCTTCAGGGATTTTTTTTTTTTTTTGCTGTACGCGGGCCTCTCACTGTTGTGGCCTCTTCTGTTGTGGAGCACAGGCTCCGGACACGCAGGCTCAGCGGCCATGGCTCACGGGCCCAGCCGCTCTGCGGCACGTGGGATCTTCCCAGACCGGGGCACGAACCCGTGTCCCCTGCATCGGCAAGTGAACTCTCAACCGCTGTGCCACCAGGGAAGCCCGATCTTCAGGGATTTGACGCACGATGGAAAACAGAAACACTCCCCTCCAAGAAAAGAAGAAAGAGAGAGAAAAGAAAAAAAAAAACCCAACTTTTTAACAGAATATTATTTTATTCTTTGTCCTGGCAGGGAGCCAGCGCACTTTATTCAGGCCCCCCTGAGTCCCCAGAGAATTTTCTTGCGCACATTTCTGAGAACAGATTTGGGATGGGGTGATGCCATCTCTGGAATGACATAAATGAAGATGCCAAAATGCCCAACAGTGTTCCTTTTTGCTCCGTTTTAAAGCATTTTCATGAAATGCATCTGCAAACCTATTGGGACAGAAATTCTTTAAGGAAAGAGGGTTTTTTTCATATATAAATTTATTTATTTATTTTTTGGCTGCGTTTGGTCTTTGCTGCTGCGCGCAGGCTTTCTCTAGTTGCGGCGAGCGGGGCCTACTCTTCGTTGCGGTGCGCAGGCTTTTCATTGCGGTGGCTTCTCTTGTTGCAGAGCATGGGCTCTAGGTGCATGGGCTTCAGTAGTTGTGACGTGTGGGCTCAGTAGTTGTGGCTCACGGGCTCTAGAGCGCAGGCTCAGTAGTTGTGACGCACAGGCTAGTTGCTCTGAGGCATGTGGGATATTCCCGGACCAGGGCTCCAACCTTTGTGTCCCCTGCATTGGCAGGCAGATTCTTAACCACTGTGCCACCAGGGAAGGCCAGGAAAGAGGTTTTAAATTTGATATTTTCATCAACACTTTGTTTTCGGTACAAAGTGATATCCTTGAATGTAAAGGAGAAAAGACTCCTTGGATTAATCTCATAGACCTGCTCCAGGGTTCCTCATAAACATAATTTTGGAATTTTTTTTTTTAAGAATGAGCACTATTTTGACTTTTGTTTTTCCTAATTGTTAGCTTAGTTGGGAGGGACAAAGGCTGGGGTTGTGAGTGATCTCTGGGTGATCCCGTTAGCTTCTCTGGCCTGTTTCACAGTCATCAGGGAACAGTGTTGCTCATTGCTGCCCAGCTGTCTCCCAAAGCTCCCTTCTTGGTCGTGAGGGGCACCCGGGAAGTGGGGGGCGGGTTAATGGATCAGTGCAAACCTTTCACCACTAATAGAACAGACAAGGAGGAGCAGATGCTGTCTTCCTGGCTGGTCAGTGAAAGTGACTTTGTGGAGAAAGGACACTGCATTTTCCCTGTGATTTGGGTGTGAATGCCTGTCACATGAAACAGATTCTAGGCCTTGGGAGAAAAAAAAAACAAAAACACTATTGTTAACAAAACCCTAGTTAAAAGTGGGTAGTAATTAACTTTTGCTTTTCATTACAAAGGCAGGGGGTGAATTCCCAAGGCCCTTAAAAATCAACTTCAAAACACTGTATCTGATTGACTATAACTGATATTCAGGGAAAGTGAGGCATCTTCCTTTCAGAAAGGCTCTCATTTTGGTGAATGGAGAATACTATTTTTTATAGGTAGTTTTTTTTTAAAAAAATAATCTATTTTCAACACTTAACCTCTTTAAGATCTCTTCCTTGCCCCAGTGTCAATCAGGGAAGTGTGCGTGTGTGTGTGTGTGTGTGTGTGTAGGGCAGAGGGTTCACAAAGATGTTTTGTTTTGTTTTTTTAAATATAAAAGTGTGTGCACAGTGACAGGCAGTAAGTGTGTTTTTCAGGGGCAGCGATTACTGGAAAAGTACGTCGAGGTTCATTGCTTTGGCCGCCTCAGTGAGGGCGCAGCTGCCCTGGCTGGCCTCTGTGGATTCTGGCCTGCTTTCTGTCGCCTGGAGGTCTGTATGGTCAAGTAACTCTGAAAACTTTTTTGAAAACTAGCAAACGTGTCTGCCTCTGTTCAGAGAAGAAGACAAATACAGAAACCAGCTGATTTGTAGCAAGAAGTCAGGAAGGTTTTACAAATCTTTAGCAAATTGCTGGGAGACAAAATTTAGCAAATCGCTGGGAGACGGAAAAAAGAATTTCAGGTTGCAGACTGCCAGCTGCCTGCCCTGTGTCTCATGCTTGAAATCAGGAATTTTGTTGTATTCCCAAGTAGAGATTTTTTGTAGGCTACATGGCAGATGAAGTTGAAGTGTGTTATAACTATTAAAACTGGAAAACAAATTGTATCTGGAAAATGTAAAGTTTGAAAGAAGTATCTTATGAAAACTTAGAAGCAATTCATACAAACAGGATCTCGGGGTGCACACCTCCAGGGGGCGCCATTTACATGGAACCCAAACGGAACGGTGCAACGTGATAGCCCTGCAGCTGACCAACTGCCTTTGTCAGTCCTCTCAAGCTCCCCAGCCCCTGGTGCTGTCATGTGTTAAAACTTGAGAGTTAATAGCAGTCTTGCAGGTTTATAAGTGGATATGTTAACTCCTCAGCGACATCTTTCCTGACCACTCCATATAAAATAGTTTTCCCCTATTATTCTCTATCTTTGCACTTATTTCCTTCATAGCATTTATCTTTTTAAAAAATTTTTATTGGAGTATAGTTGATTTCCAATGGTGTGTTAGTTTCTGCTGTACAGCAAAGTGAATCAGTTATACATATACATATATACTCTCTTTTTAAGATTCTATCCCCATATAGGTCATTACAGAGTACTGAGTAGAGTTCCCTGTGCTATACAGTAGGTTCTTATTAGCTATCTATTTTATACACAGTAGTGTGTATATGTCAATCCCAGTCTCCCAATTTATCCCTCCCCTCCTTTTGCATTTATCTTAATCTGTACTTATTTACTTGTTTGTCATCCATCTCCATCACTATCTTTTCAACGTGTAATCCACATAAGAAAACACTAACAAGATCTTTTAACTTATTTTTTCTTTCATACGAAGTCTTTGAAATCCAGTGTGTATTTTCCATTTGCAGCACATTTCTTTTTTTTTTTATTAAATTTTTTTTTATATTGGAGCATAGTTGATTAACAATGTTGTGTTAGTTTCAGGTATATAGCAAAGTGATTCAGTTATACATATACATGTATCTTTTCTTTTTCAAATTGTTTTCTTTTAGGTTATTACAGAATATGGAGAAGAGTTCCCTGTGCTAGCACATTTCAATTCCCATTGGCCACTTTGCAGGGTTCAAGGGTCACATGTGGCTGGTGGCTGCCATATTGGATAGGGCAGCTCTAGTGCTTAAACCTTGGGTCTGGCACACAGTAAATGCTTGCTGAATGAATGGATGAGAAGAAGCTGAGAAAAATAGGAACCTTTTAGGAAAGCTGTCCCTAGATGTTTTCCTTCACACTGTTTAAGTTTTTCACTTAAGCTTTATACCTCTTGAAATTTTGCAAACTAGAGATTCTTTTTTATTAAAAACCTCCTCATTTTAAAATTCCACAGCAGTACCTCTGAGAAGTTTGAGGCCATTCACTCCTGGGAGTTAATGTAATCAGTCTGCCTTCCTCCAGATTCCTGGAGGAGTATATTCAATATCTATTGTTATATAAGAAATTTTCACAAACTTAGCAGCTCCATGTTCTTCTGGAGCTTGGAGTACTCTTCCAAGTTCACGTGGTTGTTGGCAGAATTCAATTCCTTGTGGCTGTAGGACTAAGTCTCCCCTTTCTTGCTGGCCATCAGCTAGGGGCCAGCTCTTAGAGGCCACCTGCTATTTCCTGCCATGTGGCCCTCGCCACAATGTGGCCGTTTGCCCCTTGGCCAACAGGAAAGCATTTGCTCCAACTTTGAACCTCTGACTTGTCTCTGACCTCTACTCTTTTTCAAAAAGAATGGTCTGATTAGGCCCACCCCCATTCAAGGTGAAGGAATTGTACATATACAGGGTGTGCACACTGGGAACCTCAGGGATCATTCTGCTTACCGTAGGGAGATGAGCTGAATTGAAAGTTTCTGTTGGAGGAAAGAAGTAGTTATTTCTCGTATCTAGGAAACTTAGGGATCTGGAAGGTTCAGGCTGGCCCTGGGGCAGCATGAAAGTGTTTATCACAAATACTTACTGAACTCTTACTCTGTGCCAGGTGCTAGGCCAGGTGCTAGACCTGGTGCCAGGGATGGAGCAGCAAACAAGGCAGACATGATCCCTACCCTCTTAGAGCTTACAGTCCAGAGAACATTGGAGAAGTTTCCTTGCGATCTTAAGATAGATTATGGTGATGGTTGCACAACTCTGTGTAAAAATATTAAAAACCATTGAGTTGGTATGTAAAATACATCTCAATAAAGCTGTGTTTTTTTTTTTTAAGAGGTATCTATGGATTTTTCCAGCAGAATAGACATCTATGTTCAGAGAGAGAGCCATTGACAGAAAGCACGGAAATTGAATTATGAGTACGAACACTGAAAAGTTATGGTCCCTGTTCTCAAGAAGATGACTCTGATTGTCCTGAATTTAGACAGCTTTCCAAAGGAGGTTGTTCTCTTCTGCAGCAGTGTGGGAAAAAAAAAATCTGCCAGATTTGGACTAGAATGACCACAGTTTAGGTCAGAATTTGATACTTAGCAGAAAAAACATAATCACAACTTGGAACAGCTACAGGGCTTTAGGGTACCAGGCGGTGGAGCGGGGGGACGGACATTCATTGACAGATTTCACAATCTTCAGGAACAGCCCCCCTCCCCACCCCTAATCGGGGACAGAGGCTGGCACCAGCCATCATTAATGGAAGGAACAGTAAGTACCTGGTGACCTTTCTGGCTGTGGTTCCAGGTGCAGTCCTCTGCTTTCTCTGCACATTGAGTGGGAAATGATGTGTTGGCAGAATGAATCCTGGAATATGTGTTCTGGAGGAGATGATTCTACATGGGAGTTGAGTCCTCTGCTTTATTCATCTCTGGCAGATGTCCTTGAGACTTTCTATCACAGGCTTCATTATAAAATAGACTAAATGACTATTTAAACTGTGTGTCAATAGTCTCTGTCTAGGATGGCAAAATCACGCCGCATTAGGCTGGGCAAGTCTCCCAGGATGACACAGAGTTAGAAGGAACCCCCCCCTGTGCCCAGGACACACTGTCTTGGCCACTAGCTTTACCCGTGACAGAGAAAGGAGTATAGGGTCACTGGCCACTTCCTGGCTTATGGCCTGAGCAACATTATACAATGCTGTTTGTTGATTTAGAAACACGAAAGCCAGTGCTCACCAAGATTTTGACATCAAGTATAAAGTGAGTCATTCTTTCATTTCCCAGCACTCTGACAAAGGGGCCAGCTCTTAAAACTCCTTTTTAGACTTTAGTGGAAGTCGACTTATCCACCTAAACAAGTAGCTAATGTAAGTTCTTGATCAGATTTATCCAGTGGTTCTTCACTTTTTTTTAATCTTTCTTTTTTTTTTTGCTTCTTTTAAGTTTGGGTGAAGCACGGCCTTCTAGAATTCCTATTGTTCCCAAGCAAAGAAAAAACATCATCATCCTTTAATTTCTTTAGAATTAATCTGACAATCTTTAGGGTGTTGTTTCTTTCCCAGGATGAATCACCTAGAGAAGTGAGATTGGCCAAACAAATGTAATTTGATGACAACCTGTAATAATGTTGCTTAAGCACCTAATCTAAGCAACTAATCTCCAAAGACTGCGCCCTGTCCCATGTCAGCTACACACACACACCACTTAGGTCTGATTATATTTGCCGTATTAAGGTCAGATCCAGATGTTTCTGAGCATTAGTTTGTGTATTTTTATACCCCAATTAACTGATCTGTGTATTTATTCAGAAGAAAATTTGTCAGCTGGGGTTAGAGAAGTCACCATGAACTTGGATGCTAATATAATTAAGTGATTGAAGCCTTCAAATGCATTAGGTCTTATTTGCTGGATTAGGAGTTCCCCAAAACTCTCCAATATTTTCTAGTTTTAACCGTCATGGTGGGATTTATTTATTTATTTATTTATTTATTTATTTATTCTTAAAACGACCAAGTTTCACTTATCTCTTGGCTCTCTGGCAAGAGTGTTTCCAACTGGCATTGACCGTTTATAGAAATGGTGTAGGACCTTTTAATAATTACTGTGCCCACGCTTCCTGAAAGGTATCGTGGAGGACTGAATAGTCCCTAGGAAGTGCAGGGTTACACTGTTCATTATGCTTACCTGAGCCATCTCTGTCTTCGTGTCTTACACAGATTGTGAAAGTTGCTTGCCCTGATTCTCTCTTTTTTAAACAATAAATTTATTTATTTTTTTTTTTGGGCTGCTTTGGGTCTTTTTTGCTGTGCGCAGGCTTTCTCTAGTTGCAGCGAGCAGGGGCTGCGGTGCACGGGCTTCTCACTGCGGTGGCTTCTCTTGCTGCAGAGCACCGGCTCTAGGTGCGCGGGCTTCAGTAATTGTGGCACATGGGCTCAGTAGTTGTGGCTCACGGGCTCTAGAGCACAGGCTCAGTAGTTGTGGCGCACGGGCTTAGTTGTTCCACGGCATGTGGGATCTTCCCAGATCAGGGCTTGAACCCATGTCCCCTGCATTGGCAGGTGGATTCTTAACCACTGCGCCACCAGGGAAGTCCTCACTTTGCTTTTCTGTACATAATAAAATAGCACTATGTGCCTCAGCGACGCATCCCATGAAACCTGCTTGGAAAGTAAGAGTTTTAAAAATTCAGTTTCTGTTTTGTATGCTTGGATTGCAAGCAGTCACATTCCGCATGCAAAGGAGGCAAAGAGAAATTACATTTGTCCAGCGCTTTCTTGTTTATTTAATCCTTGTAATGGTCCTGTGAGTTGCATATTAGCATCCCATTTTACAGATGTGGATCACAGGTGCTTGCATGGCTATTCAATGGTAGACCTGGATTCATGCCCATGCTGGTCAGACTTCCGAGCCCAGGCTCTTTGCTTTCCCAGTTCTGCCTTCCCTAGAATCCCAAAGCTGGAAGGAGCATTAGAGATTATTTAGTTCTATCCCAATACACACACACACACACACACACACACACACACACACACACCCCTTAAAGATTAAATAACTTGTTCAGGATTATCAAAGGAAATAGTTGGGGGGAGGTAGTTCTTCTGTTCCAGTTAAGCTAAGAGAGTGGTCCATAAGCTTTATCTCCTACTGAAGAATCAGTTTTATTCAAGTATTAAACCAAGTGACGTTCCTCAGTTTAACTTTGATAAATGAATCATACTCCTCTTTGAAAAGAAGTTTTGTAGTTCATGCTCTAAAAAGAGAACCACCCCTACACTTTGAGAAATTATTCCTTTTAATGGCAGTGACAGCCTTTGGCTTTCATAGACATCTTTAGCCGAGATGTTCACTGATAAGCACCTGTAGGTTTCTGAAAATTAGTATCTGGAAATAACAATGGGAACAGACAAGTGACACCATGTTTCTGGCACATTTCGTTGAAAACTTAAACCTCTTTCACATGGAGGTAAGCAAACTGGAGGGTATGAAAAATGATCAAAATGTATTAGTCAGCACTGTGTACTTTCCCTTCCTGCTGAGAAGGCGGCTCCTTGGAAACTTGTGTCTCACCTTTACTAGCATTGCCTCACAGGCAGTTTACAAACCACATGCACAAGTTCATATTGCTCCTGTAGAGTCACACCTCATGTGGGCTAAAATAAAATTTTTAACTTGATAAGATTATTATTCTGAAAATGGAGCTATAAAAGGCTTTTTTAAAATTAAAAATTGTCCTCCAAAGACATTTACCGTTATCAGGAATGTTCAAAACAATGAAAAAAATCCAAACAAACCTGTCTTAAATTTTACGGCAGAGATTCAGAGATGTTTTGCTCTGTGTCAACACTATGGAAATAAACATGTAATGCCCTAAAATGAACTATTTGAAGGGGAGAACACTTAATTGGATGTGTAATTCAGGTCAGTTTTTTAAAATAATTTTTAAAAAATTATGGTAAAACATATTACATAAAATTGCCATCTCAACTTTTTGGTTTTCTTCCCACACTGCGCGGCACGCGGGATCTTAGTTCCCTGACCAGGGATCGAACCCTCGCCCCCTGCAGGGGAAGTGTAGAGTCTGGACCGCCAGGGAAGTCCCCGTAACTATTTTTCTTAAACTTATTATTTTTAATTTTTATTTTATTTTATTTATTTATTTAGTTAGTTTTGGCTGTGTTGGGTCTTCGTTGCTGCACGTGGGCTTTCTCTAGCTGCTACTTTTTGTGCGGTGCACGGGCTTCTCATTGCGGTGGCTTCTCTTGTTGTGGAGCACAGGCTCTAGGTGCACGGTCTTCAGTAGTTGTGGCACGAGGGCTCAGTAGTTGTGGCACACGGGCTTAGTTGCCCCGCGGCATGTGGGATCTTCCCAGACCAGGGATCAAATCTGTGTCCCCTGAATTGGCAGGCGGGTTCTTAACTACTGAGCCACCAAGGAAGTTCTTAACTATTTTTTAAGTGTAGAATTCGGTGACATGAAGGGCATTCACATTTTTGGCCAGCCATCACCACCATCCATCTTCAGAACTCTTTTCATCTTGTAAAACTGAAACTCTGTACCCATAAACAATAACTCCCTATCCACCTCCCTGCAGCCCATGGCAACCACCATTCTACATTCTATGAGTTTTCTGTTCTAGGTGTCTGGTCAGCATTTTTTTCTTTCCTTTAAAGCATTGGTTATATTACTTTATCATTAAACTCATACATCATTTCCTGAAGCAAACTTAATAAAACTTGAATTAACAGAAGGTAACTAGAAATATTTTCTGAATTCTGCCTTCTTTCAAAGGAGGAAAATGACAAGATGGACCTGTATCCATATTTTGGGTGGCATTAATGACTCAATTTAGTGACCTATACCTTTGTAGCAACAGCTGGAGTGCCTGACAGTTTTAATTCAGGAGTCCTACTATATTGTCATTTAAGACAAAAAGTGCATTTTTGCTTGGAATACTTACTAAGACAGGAAGAAGTACCAGTGCATTTTAGAAGTATTTCCAACAACGTTGTCACTGACAAGTGTTCTTCAATTAAAGTAGAAGACAGAATATTTGATTAATGATAATGCTTTATTCCTGTACCAGGTGGAAACAGACATCAATTGGACTCTTTTTCTAAATAAAGAAGTACAGTTAAAATGTTAGCTTTTTTTTTTTTTTTTTTTAGGATTTGATAAATATTTAACTCAGGAGAAAAAACTAATTTATTATTATGATGGCTTATTAACAAGTTAACTTTGCAACATTTTCATTGTTGTCAATTCTCTTAGTGATGTCTGTAGGTAGAGTTTTCAACTCACTAGCCAACAACCTGGATTTCATTAGATTTTTTAGGATTATAGTCCTGCCGCTCTCAAGGAGCAGTTTGTGTCCTGCACTGTCCAAGAAAGTAGTGGGTTGTAGAAAAATGTTGGTCTCCAGTCTGAGAACTTTCCAGTGTGCCTGGGCCACCTTACAGATGTCTGTTTAATCTCTAATGCACCCGAAATAGTAGACATCTGCAAAACAAAGTCACAGAAAACAACACTCTTGTTAAAGTAGTAATTAGCAGTTTAACCAAATAGAAAAACAACACTGGATAGATGTTTAAGAAAACAAGACTTGTAATCACCTCCTTGTATGGACAGGTAGTTCTGAAGACAGGGGTTATCACTAAAGTTTGTATTTGAATCCCTGGACATGTCTTCTGAGATGTGTGAGTTCCCTGTGGTTTGTACCCTCTTGACATGGGCCTTCATCAGGAAAATTTTGCTGAGTTTACCCTGACCTGAAATAATGATGATGAAGATGCTGGAGCCGATGAAAAGACAAATAAAGCCATTCATGTCACCTAACATTTATCATCATTTTGGGCTATTTCAGCCTCCATTAAAGTGACATGGTGGATAAAAGTGGTTTTCTCAATGCTTGAAAAATGCTGTGAAAATAGATGGTTCTTTTGCTCAATGAGACAGGTTTAAAGATACGAAATAGAGTTATTTAATCCCCCCCCAAGTGCAAAGAGTTTGGTAACTAGAATTGTCTTTAATCATTGGGGTACAGACTGTACTGTGTACACTGGAGACCCGAATCCTGGACTATTGAAGGCTATGACGAATGCTTCTTTTTTGGATGTTGTGTTTTTGTTGCTCATAAAGAGGCATCGTGCTCAAAATGAAAAACCTTTAGATTCAGGCTTCAATAGTTCACCTCTTTGGGATTGTGTCTGATGGAAACTTGGATGCAGCTGACTGTAATTATGTTTTTTTCAGCACTATGACATATAGTGCTGCAGAGATGGGTGTTCTTAGAGATTTCTTGCCAAGACTGGCTGAAAAGGAGTTTGGTTATTGTTTTCTTAAAAAATAGTAATTAGGCTATTAGTTGTCCAAATGGAATAACCCCCTAAAGCCTTTTCAAGAAACACACTTCCAAAAGGGTCAAGTATATTTAAAATTAGCCATTATTTACATAGTGTTCAGCCTTCTGCCTTAGCTCTTTTAGGAGGTTTTTGTTTGTTTGTTTGTTTTAATGTTGGTTATATCTGTCAGAAACCATCTTTTTTTTTTTTTTTTTTTTGCGGTACACGGGCCTCACACTGTTGTGGCCTCTCCCATTGTGGAACATAGGCTCCGGACGCGCAGGCTCAGCGGCCATGGCTCACGGGCCAAGCCGCTCCGCGGCATGTGGGATCTTCGCGGACTGGGGCACGAACCCGCGTCCCCTGCATCGGTAGGCGGGCTCTCAACCACTGCACCACCAGGGAAGCCCAACCATCTTATTTTTTAAAGGGGTTCAGGAATGGTTCTCATATCAAAAACAGCCAAATCCCTGGCATCATAGGAAGCTTCATCATAGATTCATCTGTTTTTCATCTGCAGAACGGCTGCATTCAGTGTTGTCCTGGCCTTTGGACAGTCTCTTCTGTGGATCTGGAGAAGGAACTGCGCACGGGTCTTGCAGGCCTCTATCTTTGAGAATACTCAAGAGCAAAGGAAAAAGAAGCAGTTAGAAATGGTGGCCAGGGCTAATGGACTGTGCTTCTGGGATGGAGCCCAGGCCTATGTTTGTGACCACTGGGCTCAGGATTTGCCTTGGTGTCTCTCAGATCCCCAGATGAGGTAGAACCTGTTCACCCGGATGCAGACTCACTCGGCCCTGCCACATGCCACCCCACGACACACCTTTTGGGTGTGTCTCATCTTAAAGCTGGGTGATCAGCTTTCTTTCCCGTTGGTTGGGTCTTTTTGAATGGCAAATCAGCCGTACCTTACAAAGTTCATCTTTTAAGTCCTGGTAATCAGCCCACCTCTCACGGGGAGTATCATGCCTGAAAAGAGGCCTCATCACTTTCAAACATGATTTTCCTTTCATTTTCCTCCACCCTTTCCTTGGCATTTTATCTCCTGGAGCTAAAGTACCTATATTGCCCTAACTCGAGGTTTCTGGCTTAGGGTGGTGCAGTATGGTGAGGCCTTGCTGATTGATAGCCATGAATTGATTTAGGAAGACTGGATTTTCTTGTGCCTCAGTTTCCTCAACTTTCAATACCCCTCTTTTTAAATTTTTTATTTCTCATACAAGTTTAAAGGTTACAGTTATTTATAGTTATTACAAAATATTGGCTATATTCCCCGTGTCGTACAATACATCCTTGAGCCTATCTTATATCCAGTGGTTTGTACCTCCCACTCCCCCACCCCTATATTTCCCCTCCCCGCTTCCCTCTCCCCACTGGTAACCACTAGTTTGTTCTCTATATCTGTGAGTCTGCTTCTTTTTTGTTATATTCACTAGTTTGTTGTATTTTTAGATTCCACATATAAGTGATATCATACAGTATTTGTCTTTCTCTGTCTGACTTATTTCACTTAGCATAATGCCCTCCAAGTCCATCCATGTTGCTGCAAATGTCAAATTTTCATTCTTTTTTATGGCTGAGTAGTATTCCAGTACCCTTCTTTTTGCCTCCATGAGGGGCTGATCACATGACATACAAGCCCATTCAGCAAATGTAAGGGACAGTGATAATTGTCCAAGTGTGGATGCTGTGTGAATACCTGGTAATCATGCATTCCCTGAGCTGTGCATGAAATCACACGGTCTCACACCTTTAAATACCTTTATTTTAGAAGTCCATCTAGTACAATATTCATTTTTGGAGTCTGTACTTTCCAAATGCCCCGTGGGAAGGAATCCTGAGGTGTCCAGAGGATCTGAGTTTGTCCTGTGGGAACGTTATGTCATAGTAACACATGCTTAAGGATTAGTTTATTTCCAGCCCTGCAGAAGCTATAAATTGCTTCCTAAAATTTTATTCTCCAACACCGTGATGTTTATGTTGCTATGGTGGTATGTCTCTTGCTTGGGTGTGAAGGTTACCATTGGAAATAGATAGGCCAAAATAACAGCTTAACAGGTGGCTGTGCTTTGTGAAGTTGTTTGTAAAACTATTTTATGAAGTCCAGTGCAAGTAAATCACCCGACTGTGCCCTTTACTGTATTTTGTATTTGAGCACATTCTTTTTTTTTTCTTAACGCATTCTTCCTCTTTCCATTTTAAATATATATAGACTATTCCCCTTTTTCAAGCAGCACCAAGCTGATTTCCTGTAGTAACACAAGGCAAGATTCCAGCTCATTTTATTTAGCAGTGGACGTCCTTTCCTTATTTTCTGTAGTTGGAACCCTCCTCCTAAAAATAACCCTTCTTGTTTTTACTGTGCTTCTTTTTGTACCTCCTGTGCTCTTTATTTAAATAAACCTCTTTTTAATATGCCACTTGCATATATATGTACCTACACACATATATGTATACACATACATATAGGTATATATATTTCCCTGTAAGTATAATCCTTAGTGAATGTGGTAATAGAAATTGTTTCCATTGACCTGTCATTAAGCTGTCACCTGTTATTTATGATCATTTTCTTTGGAGATAAAATTTAGAGAGAACCTGAGTGTTAAACCAGTTCAGCTTCCTACCCACTGTAAGAATCTTCTATAATAATCTCGCATGGCAATCATCTTGCCTTTTAGCTTAAATACCAGCATGGCAGGGTGCTTGCTCTTCTGTGATATAACATCTATGATTGTCCACTTTGATGTGTTAGAAGATGCTTTTTTTTTTGGCTGAGCGGCTTGTGGGATCTTAGTTCCCTGACCAGGGATCAAACCCAGGCCACCAGCAGAGGAACTGGGGAGTCCTAACCACTGAACCACCAGGGGATTCCCAGAAGATGCTCTCTTATGTTTAATTGATGTCTGCCTCCCTAGAACTTTCATTTTCCTGTCTATGGTGACACAAACACAAGCCACTTCCACATGCTGGCTCTTTAAATATTTAGAGAAAACTATAATGTTGTCCTTTGGTTTTCTCTTTTGCTGGCTTAATATCCACAATTCCCTTAACAATTCGCCTTAGGAAATGGTTTCAGACTCCCTCCCCAATCTGTTGGACCTCCTCTGTTATTGCCCTTTCAAAAATATTGAATGCGGTGCTCTAGAGCAAGGGTCAGTAAGCTTTTTCTGTAAAAAGGCCAGATAGAAATATTTTAGAATTGCAGGCTATAAGATTGCAACAACTCAACTCTGACCTTGCGACATGAAATCAGGAGGAGACAATACGTAAATGAATGGGCATGGCTGTGTCTGGTAAAATTTTATTTATGGACCCTGAAATTTGAATTTCATATAATTTTCAAATGTCATGAAATATTATCCTTTTGCCTTTTTTCAACCCACGCATAGCTAGCTCGTGGGCCGTACAAAAAGAGGTGTGGGCCAGGTTGGGCTCAAGATATTATCGGAGGACCAGTACTGAAAATATGGGAACTGTTACTTCAGCACCTTATGCTATGTTGATGCTTTAGTATTAGCATTGTCATTTTTGGAAGCTGCATCAGACTGCTGGCTGACACGGTTATCAGTTCACCTTCGTCTTATCCACGTGATTCTTCGGGCAAAGCTAAGTGTCTCCATCCGGTGTGTCTGAGGCCTACAACAACAAGCAGCCTTAGAGTGATAACAACCATTACCGTAGGACTTTGAAATGTAAATGTGATGAATGGCATCTGCTGATTTCAAGTTTGACAAAACGGTTTTGGTTCTTGCTTTTGTTATTTACCGTATTAGCTACTCCTCTTAATTTAGTGCTAGGTGTGATAAGCATGCCTTTCTGTCTTCATCCAACAACACAGCGACTTTTCAGTCCAATCCAAATCCTAAAATATAGGTCATAGCTGCTCACCTTGGTTGCAGAAACCAGTAAGCACTTGGGTAGAGAGATGAAGCCTTCAGTTATATTAATAAGCTTAAGAATGGATGATTCTCCACTTCCTCATTAGTTTTAATTTTAAAAATAAGGTTCTCATGAAATTTTTTTGAAACAGTTTAACCAAGATTATAATTTACCATGCAGAGGAGAAAATTCAGTAAATGGCGAAGCCGATTTTTTTTTTTAGTGCCTAAATGTTTAATTAAAATTATATATTTCTCTATGTGGACATTTACTTAAGAAGGCTTTGCTTTTTCACAAGAAAGGGGAAAACACAGAGGGCAAATGTTTGTGGAACATTCTAGTGTGGCAGGATCACTGTGTTAATTATCTCATTTCATCTTTGCAGTCATCCTCCAAGGTGGATCCTAATATCTTCATTTTACAGATGTCAGAGAATCAGTGGCAGATTTGGATTCCAATCCAGGGCTCTTTGGCTACAAATTTCCATTTGCTTTCTCCAACACCATTGCTTTCCACAGCCAAAGAGAAGTTGACATTCATTCATCATCAAGTTACTTGTATTAATTTAGACAGTTGATTCTAAAATGGATATATGTTCCTGAATTAATTACTGGAATGATACATTTCTAGAGTATATATCCCAGAAACTGTGATATAAAATAAAAATATTGATTTCCTTAGTGGAAAAAGAGTGTTCAAGTTAAAACTATTTGCTTTTGCCGATCTTTGGTAAAACTGGAAACATAGATACAATTTTCGATGACCTACAGCGATTATAAATCTTGAGGGTAACCTTAATTGTTTTTAGAAAGCTTGTCTGTTTATCTAGACCGTATCTTGCAAAAAAGGCACTTCAAGATGTCATTATATGAATATTCAGAAACTAATAGAGTCTAGATGAGAATGTGTGATAATCTAAAGATATCATTTAAGTCGGGGCTTTAAAAATATATTACTTCGGGCTTCCCTGGTGGCGCAGTGGTTGAGAGTCCGCCTGCCGATGCAGGGGATACGGGTTCGTGCCCCCGTCCGGGAAGATCCCACATGCCGCGGAGCGGCTGGGCCCGTGAGCCATGGCCGCTGAGCCTGCGCGTCTGGAGCCTGTGCTCCGCAACGGGAGAGGCCACAACAGTGAGAGGCCCGCGTACCATAAAAAATATATATATATATATATATATATATAACTTCAAGTGAAGAACAAGCCTCATAAACAAGTTCCTTACAATTTCCTATGGTCTAATTCCACCTTATCCCAAGTCCTTAAAAGCAGATTTATAAAAGGGAGAGGAAACAACTTTTCAGAATAAAAATTTGAAGCTCTCAAAGTAAAATATATTGATATTTTAATTGTATGAAATTGTTATGTATGAAATTGTATGAAATGGATTCTTTAATAATAGCTGGTGCTGGGACTGTCAAAACCTTTGCTGAAATTATTCCATGAGGAAGCTGGTTTATGGCTTTCTGGAGCTGGTGGCCGCTCATGCTTTAGTTTATAAGTTCCTTGGAGGGTTGTGATTGTCATTGCCTCTATTTTAACTCCCCATAATTTTCTGTAATGGTATTTTGCACACTGAGGTTGCTTAGTTAAGGTTGACTACCAACTTATGGTCATTTAAATTCAAATCCAATTTTTGTGTTGATTGTGGTTTGAAAAACAGAAAGAAAAGTATATTTATTGCTCTTGTAAATGTTTTGTTTTTTTATTGAATATTGAATAGATATGAAGCAATACACCCACGAACCTATTGCCCAGCTTAATAAGTAGAATGATACAAGTTCATTGAACACTGTACATGCCCCCAGTGATCCCAGGCTCTCTATACATGTGGCATCCCAGAGGAGGTAGTCTTCAACAGCTTGCTGGGTTCTTTTCTATTAACTTTTTGTATTGAGATATAATTCACATAACATAAAGTTCATTCTTTTAAATAAGTATACAGATCACTGGTTTTAGTATATTCACAAGATTGTGCAACCATCACCGCTTTCTTATTCTAGAACATTTCTATCACTCGGAAAGAAATCCTGTCCCCATTGTCAGTCACCCCTCACTCCCCACTTTGCCTAGCCCTTGGCAACCATTGATCTACTTTCTATATTTATGGGTTTCCGTATTCCAGATATTTCATATAGATGGAATCATACAATATATGGTTTTCTGTGTCAGCTTCTTTCCCTTAGCATAGTGTTTTCAAGATTCATCCATGTAGCATGAATCAGTACTTCATTCTTTTTTATGGCCGAATAATATTTCATTGTATGGATATATCACATTGTGTTCATACAGTTATCAGTTGTTATCAATTGTTTCCACTGTTGGGCTATTATGAATAATGCTGCTATGAATATTCGTGTCTGGGCTTTTGTTTGAACAACTTTCACTTCTGTTGGATATATACCTAAAGGTGGAATTACTGGGTTGTATGGAAATTCTGTTTAACTTATTGAGGAACTGCCAGAATGTTTTCCACAGTTGATGCACTGTTTTATATTCCTACTAGCTGTGTATTAGTGTTCTAGATTCTCTGCATCCTAGCCAATACTTGTTACTTTCTGTCTTTTTGATTCTAGTCATCCTTAGTGGGTGTGCAGTAGGATCTCAGCATGGTTTTGATTTGCATTTCCTTAATGACAATCATAATGTTGGACATCTTTTCATGTGCTTATTAGCTATTTCTCTATCTTTGGAGAAATTTCTATTCAAGTTATGTGTCTTTTTATTGTTGGGTTCTAAGAGTTCTTTCTGTATTTTGGATGTTAGACCCTTATCAGATAACATGATTTGCACAAATTTTCTCACATTCTGTGGGCTCTTGTTTCACTTTCTTGATAGTGTCCTTTGAAGCACAACAGTTTTAAATTTTTATTAAGTCCAAGGTACTTTTTCTTTTGCTTTTGGTGTAATATCTAAGAAATCGTTCCCTAAGCCAATGATCCAGTGCCACAAAGATTTATACTTATGTTTTCTTCTAAGAGTTTTACCACTTAAGCTCTTACATTCACGTCTTTGGTCCATTTTGAGTAGATTTTTGAGTATGGTATCGGGTAGTGGTCCAAATTTATTCTTTTGCATGTGGATATCCACTTTGTCCTAGCACCATTTTTTTTTTTTTTAGCTGTGCTGCACAGCTTGCAGATCTTAGTTCCCCGACCAGGGACTGAACCCAGGCCCCAGCAGTGAAAGCGCCAAGTTCTAACTACTTGACCGCCAGGGAATTCCCAGCACCACTTTTTTTTTTTTTTAAAGCCTGCAGTACCTTGTATTCACATTTGGTCTCCCATCCAAGTACTAACCAGGCTGACCCTGCTTAGCTTCCGAGATCAGACGAGATCAGGTACATTAAGGGCGGTATGGCCATAGATTCCACATCATTTCTGAAAAGACTGTGTTTCCCCATTGTATTGCAGAGCTTGATCTTTTTATTTATTTATTTTTTTTGAGGTACGCGGGCCTCTCACTGTTATGGCTTCTCCCGTTGTGGAGCACAGGCTCCGGACGCGCAGGCTCAGCGGCCATGGCTCACGGGCCCAGCTGCTCCGCGGCATGTGGGATCTTCCCAGATCGGGGCACGAACCCCTGTCCCCTGCATCGGCAGGCGGACTCTCAACCACTGCGCCACCAGGGAAGCCCAAGCTTGATCTTTTTTACTGAACATTTTGATCTTGAGATTGATGCATATAATTCATTCACTTTTATGGCTGTAGAGTATGCTTTATATGAATCTGCCGTAATGTATTTAATTCATTCTTTGACCCATAGTGGGTTGTTCCCAGAGTTTTGCTTTTCTACACACTGTTGCTGGGAACATACTTAAACATGTTTTTTATTACCCACATGTGAGAGTGTCTTTCTAGGGAATATGACTAGGGGTGTAGAGTTATGCACATGTTTCCCAAAGTGATTGTAATATTTATGCTCCTATCAGCAATGTATAAGAGTTTATATCCAGGAAAACTCAGCTTTTAAACGTTCTCTTTGTTAGTGTCTCCTTGAATAGTTACTACCGAAAGGAAAGAAGTAGTATTTGCAAGTGAAATTTGCCTCTTAGGCTTCTACTATTTTATTAGCAAGAATTATTATTATTTTAAAATTTTTTATTTATTTATTTATGGCTGAGTTGGGTCTTCGTTGCTGCGCGCGGGCTTCTCTCTAGTTTGTCTAGTGGGGGCTACGCTTCCTTGAGGTGCGCGGGCTTCTCATTGCGGTGGCTTCTCTTGTTGTGGAGCACGGGCTCTAGGCGCACGGGCTCAGTAATTGTGGCTCGCGGGCTCTAGAGCACAGGCTCAGTAGTTGTGGCACACAGGCTTAGTTGCTTTGCGACAAGTGGGATCTTCCTGGACCAGGGCTTGAACCCGTGTCCCCTGCATTGGCAGGCAGATTCTTAACCACTGCACCACCAGGGAAGTCCAGCAAGAATTATTGTAAGCAAGCAAAAGGCCAGTAGTCGGAGAACCCAGTATCCAGTTAGTATCTCTTTAAATTTGTAAATATCAGTGTGAGGCTTAAACAGATCTTTGGCTCGTTGAGGTGGTGAAGCTTTTGCTAATAGTGAATAAGGGTGTGTGTTCATTAAAGCAACATCACACCAGCCTATTATTACTCTCTTACATAGGGTCTGGGACTAGTATAGTGTAGCAGTTGGCAGAATCAGGGTATCAAGGGGTGAGGAGAGCTGCTTCACTTTCTTGGAACCCGCATATTATAGTTATGCTAAGACAAAATTGTGTCCATGATGATGAGAAACATACCCTATCACATCCTATAGCATCATGTGGAAGGGTTGGCTGACACAAAGTTGGGTAGATGGTACTCAGAACATTGAAGGAGATGGAAATGCTCTCTGCTTGTGATTACAGGGAGTTACACCTGGAAAACACAACAGCTCTATGCTGGACCACCAGTGTGGTCCAGATAGGTGGGTGTCAACAGGGATGGCCATGAGAAGGTGAAGAAAGACCTCTAGAAGGCAGGTGGCTGGGGGGTGAAGGAAGCCTGCCTAGCAGCATCAGAAAAGCATGTGGGGAAGTGCTCCAGCTCAGAGTGGGACTCAGGGACAGGATGTCAGTTACAAAGCAGGAGTGAGGGTTGGGGGAAGAAGAGATGGGCAAGATGCCCCAGCCCTAGGGGCACTTGAGTAGCTCATCAGTTGCTGTATTCAAGAAACTGAAACTCAAATCCAAGAGAAATGGCAACTCAGTCTCAGGAACAAATTGATGTTATGACTAGTGGTATATAGACTGAATGTTTATGGTCTCCCCCACCCCTCACCTTGACGTTAGCCCCAGGATGCCTGGAATTAACCAAGTCCTCCAACTCAACTAGATACTAAAGTCTTGATGACTCCTCACTCATTTGCATCCCTGTAATTATGCTCCTGATCTCTCGTGACCTAGGGAAAGAGAAGAAATTGGAAGATAATAAGTACTGGTATTCCATTTCCTCAAATATTTATCTTTTCACTTAAATTTCTTTTCCCTTTTATTGTATTGTTTCCCGTTTACATATTTCTTTTTGGTTCCTATCTATTGTTTCTCCATTATAGTTTTCCTCTGCAGTTAGTTGGTTCCTGGATGTAATTTCAGAGTATTTGAGAAGTCGAGAATGATGGAGGAGAAATTGAAAGTGTAGGTACAGAAAGAGATGACAGTGGGGGAATGAAATTTATTGTTCCTTTTGTCCAATGTGAAGCCAAAGCTGGAGGCTAGATCATTCAGAAAGAGAATTCAGTGTTTTCTAAACTACCTGCATATAAGAATGACTTGGTGGCGTGACCTGATTCAGTACTTCTGAGGAGAGGATAAAGAATTTATTTTTTGTTTGTTTGTTTGTTTTTTGCGATACGCGGGCCTCTCACTGTTGTGGCCTCTCCCGTTGCGGAGCACAGGCTCCGGACGCGCAGGTTCAGTGGCCATGGCTCACGGGCCCAGCCGCTCCGCGGCATGTGGGATCTTCCCGGACCGGGGCACGAACCTGTGTCCCCTGCATCGGCAGGCGGACTCTCAACCACTGCGCCACCAGGGAAACCCAAGAATTTGTTTTTTTAGCAAACACTCCCCATGACTATAATAAACCAAATATGGGAATCAAACTTAAACCTTTTTAAAATAAAGCACCCAAATTGGACCCATTAGTTCGACTATAGAATTACTGAATATTTTTAGTATTGACAGAGAAAAACACTTTATAAAGTGCTTAAATTTATTTATTTATTTATTTATTTATTTTTGCGGTACACGGGCCTCTCACTCTTGTGGCCTCTCCCGTTGCGGAGCACAGGCTCCGGACGCGCAGGCCCAGCGGCCATGGCTCACGGGCCCAGCCGCTCCGAGGTATGTGGGATATTCCCGGACTGGGGCGCGTAACCATGTCCCCTGCATCGGTAGGCGGACTCTCAACCACTGCGCCACCAGGGAAGCCCATAGATTGTAAGTTTCTTAATAACAAGACCCATGTCGCATTCTTCTCCGAATCCCTAGGGTCAGCGCACCCTCTTTTACAGTGAGTCTAAGCCTTTCAGTGTGACATTTAAAAAAAATAATAAATTTATTTATTTATTTATTTTTGACTGCGTTGGGTCTTCGTTGCTGCGCACGGGCTTTCTCTGGTTGCGGTGTGCAGGCTTCTCATTGCGGTGGCTTCTCTTGTTGTGGAGCATGGGCTGTAGGTGCGCGGGCTTCAGTAGTTGTGGCAGATGGGCTCAGTAGTTGTGGCTTGCGGACTCTAGAGTGCAGGCTCAGTAGTTGTGGCACATGGGCTTAGTTGCTCCGCGGCATGTGGGATCTGCCCGGACCAGGGCTCGAACCCGTGTCCCCTGCATTGGCAGGTGGATTCTTACCACTGTGCCACTAGGGAAGTCCCTTGTGTGACATTTAAAGTCCTCCAGGACAGACTTCCCCCAGCCTCATCTTCTGCCCCTCCCTTGTATCCCATGCTTGGCCAAATGAAGTTAATTGCATTCCCCCAATGTATTATGTAGTTAACTTTTAATATCTCTTCTTTTTATTGCCTTGGCTCTCTTGAAAATAGAGCTAACGAGATTGTTGGCTATTAGAGTTACATGGGCATGGTTATATAATGGCTTCACAATGCCCTTAATAAATGAAATCTAAAATGTTACATCTTTTTGAACCCAGAAGCTCATTCTGACTTTTTTCTCTCTGAAGAATTATAACATTTTCTGAAGATCATGTTGTCCTCTTCCTTCTTCTGGATGTTATGCAAGGAACTTTGGTTGAAAATGATGAAGTCCCGACTTAGATAGGATAAATATGCAATAGTCACGTCTTTCGGAAGGAAAACATTGACTTTTAAAAATCATGCTTGCCTGAAAAACAAACCTGAGTGTTTTTTATATTTATGTGTAAAAATGTGCTGCCATTCTTTGCCCTCATTTGTATGTTGAAAAACGATTGCAAAATTGAAGGTACACCAACATCAGTGTCATGTGTGTTTAATATGGAAAATAGCATGGCAACGACTGGACTCTTTATGAACACAGGTACGAACTCTGAAAAACTCACTTAATTTTCCAAATAACGCTTTGTCCTTTTTTGTATGTAAATGTGCACCCCTTTTCATTATTCATATGTATTGCTATTTTATTTACAGTGGAGTTTTGCATAATTTCACCCACTGTCAAATTAGGTTAAGATCCTATATTTTCAGCTACAGATGCATAAACCTAGCGAAAACGAGACGGTCATGGGGAGCTGGGACAGATGCAGTGTATTTCTGCCTAGATTCTTTGGCCCCCAGCCTCTTGTTGAGGTTCTCAGGGTACAGGGATGCTGATGTACCTTGATAGGGTCCTGCCATATTTGAGAAGTAAGGATTTATAAATAGTCCCAACATCCAGGACCCCTCCTGGTTCCTAAGCTCAAAGTGGTGTCGGCAACGAAAGCAGAGGCAGAGTTAACAGGATCTGCGTATAGTCTCTTGGTTGCCAGCCTTCCTGATCTTCTAAAAGGCCCGTTGCTCCACAAATCTAGAGTACTGAAAGGCCTGGGTTGAATCTCTTCTATTTTCTATAAAATTCTGCGTGTCTTTTGAGGTGGGTCATATATCTTTGCACACTTTTAAAATAATTTCTCATCAGTTGTCCCCCTGAGAGCATACTTTTGTACTTGGCACCGTGGAAAAGGTCTCTCTAGTTTCCCGCAGACATGGGGACCCTGACTGCTTAGTCAATGGAATACGACAATGTATTAGGGGTATCCTTCCCTTGGGAAGTGCATGTCATAAATCTCACTGACAGATGATTCAGGTCTTAAGGCTCCTAAGCACATAACCTCATTATCAGGAGATGATTGTGTAGTAGACTAAGATCTGCTTATAGCCTTGCAGATTATTATAAAGCACCCCCCCAATACCTTTTTTTTTTTTTTTTTTTTGTGGTATGCGGGCCTCTCACTGTTGTGGCCTCTCCCATTGCGGAGCACAGGCTCCGGACGTGCAGGCTTAGCGGCCATGGCTCATGGGCCCAGCCGCTCCGCAGCATGTGGGATCTTCCCAGACCGGGGTACGAACCCGTGTCCCCTGCATCGGCAGGCAGACTCTCAACCACTGCGCCACCAGGGAAGCCCCCCATACCTATTTTTATTAGAGACTAAATTTCTAACTTGCTCAATTTGTTTGTTTATGGCAGCGCTGCTCTGCCAGTCCTAGGAGAAGACAATTTTACATTTAAATGGAATATTCTAACTTTGCTTAGTAAGTAATGACCTAGAAATTACAGTGCAGGGAAATGGGATTTCAGTGTTTCATGAAAAAAGTTCCTATCAGAAGAGCATCATGTTTTTCATTTTTTGGATAGGTAGGCAGATTTCTACCTGTTCCGTGAAACAGTCTTGTTAGAGGGGGAGGAAACGAAAAAGAAAGGCATTAGCGACCAAGGATGACAGTCATTTTAGGTTTTCTGCTTAATATAATCATGATGAAAATGAATGCCCTAGACCAGAGAAAACATACAGTACTGATGCCTTGGGTTGTGTTCAGAGATCTCTCAGCCTGTGAGAACTTCATGTTACTTGGGTCTAGCTTGGCATTGCAAAGTAACTAGCTCTTTTTATGCCAGCTGATCTGTAAGGGACAGAGGACCACACCTTCTTTGCCCAGATTAACACTGGGTTGAGAATTCAGTGAATTTAAGCGGAGATGGTGGCTTGCAACCACAACTAAAAGCTTGCTTAGAGGGAGAAGGAGAAAAGGAGAGGAAAAATGTGGAAGCAAGAAAGATGGCAATAGGAGGTTGGAAAAGGCTGGCAGCAGGTGCAGGGGATGGAGGGGTACTTGTGGTACATGTGGCGGAGAAGTAGAAGCTCTCTCCGAATTGTTCAATCAGCTCTGTTTCATTGGCACAGATTCTAGAAGTTTCCTAATTCTTGGGTAGAGCATAGATAGGGTGTATTTCGTACGAAGCCAGATTTATATCCAGCAAACATTATCTCAAGTCGCTGTGCCAGACTCATGCATCCTTCTCTGTGTCTTTGTCTCAAGTTTTGTGGATTCGGTACATGCTTTAGATCTCAGAGCTAGCCAGGCTTTCATGCTTGTTTGGGATACTTTCTAGTTTTGACTTTAAAATGGGATCAGGAAAATTCTGAGAAAGGGAAGTCCCTCTTTTTCTCTGAATTACAGAGTAAATGGACTCATGTTAAAAAATCCTTTTATTCCAGAATGATCCACCTCTGGCTGTACATAAAGCACAAAGTTATCAGAGACATTTTCCTTTGTGCTCTGTGGGCCTGACATGAGTCTGCCTTTGATTCCCAAGGGGGTGTCAGGAAAGCACTGCTTTTCAGATTGGAGGTATAAAAAGGTACTCCATGGAAGGGAATATATTTTATTGATCCATGATTAGTGAGTCTTTTTTATGACATGCTTTGTATTAAATGCGATTTGAAAACCTTCAAAGGAAGATGCGCAGGAATTACTAAGTCACGGCCTGTCGGCATGCCTCCGAACGCAGCCAGAAGCAGGGGAGCAAAAATCTCAGTGTGTAGCAAGATCTCCAAATTCTTGGAGGCACATGACGTGAATCCGTTCAATTTTCTGCTTGTGTTTTTATTTCCAGTGCATTTCCTGACATTTATGTATTTTCTCCTCATAGAAGCACTTATAGTGCCTTGGTACTCAGGCTTATTTTCCAGTATTTCTTCTGATCAAATCAGTAGTCCTCTACTTACATAGTCTGTATGCAGTGGAAGGAAAATCAGAAATGCCTAATGTGGGTCCTAATTCATAAAGAGCCTACTAAGAATCTCACCATCCATGAATAATGCATTGTCCATGAAGTTAACTAGAACATACTCAGCTCCAGTCCATTTGTGGGGAGGGGGCTCTTTTCGGGTCCTTCTGGGTGCACGGGGGAAGGTGGTACTTTGGGAGACCTCTGCACACCTCTCCCTGGCTTCTTCCCTTCCAGGTAGGCTGAGCCTAGGCTTTCTTCTTTATGGTGCTTGTGAGAACTTGGTAGGTGGAAAAAGAACTGCTAGTTTTTCACCCTGTGTTGGATTCATTCACACGTACAGCATAGGATCAATGTCTTTTATCTTGGTGCCAAAGACTTGGGGAAAGCAGATGGTAAATTTCAAAACCCATTTATGTTGTTCCTAACCCCTTTGTATAGCATGGCATTAGGGAAAGAACCAGGTTGCTCTATCAGATGACACCTTATCCAGGTTATGGCTGTTCTTAAATGGCTTTATGTGAAGTCCCACTCTTTTTGTGGTCTTAGAGAAGTTATCTTAAATCTTCCTGTGGCTTAGTTTCCCTACCTCCTTGAAATGTGGCAAAAGTACAGTGTCCATTGGTCTAGTCAGTATTTATCAGGTTCTGGGAATACAGTGGTGAGTGAGCCAGCAAATCCTTCCTTGATGGGGCCTACAGTCTAGAAGGGCCAAGGCAATTAGAGACCTTCCAGAGATAATAACGAGAGGCGAATTCCACATGTAGATGATACATGAGGCCCACAGGAAATGACCTCAAATTGAAGTTAAGATTCACAGTATGAGAGCTTAATATCTGTGAACGCTTGGAACCCAGCAAGGTGAGCTGGTATAACTTGCAGGAAGTATGACTCACTTGTGACTGTAACGAAGAAGGCTTAAACCTAATCATCTGAAGTACCTATATATACTTCGAAAGACTGAAAGGAGAGGCAAGGAAAAATAAAATAAAAATAAAAGGAGAGGCAGAGAGCAAAACAAAACAGCACGTCCCCAGGGCTGTCCCAGGAAGTGAGGAGGTCGTAGACCTTTGACATTGTCCAGCTATCATTACATAGAGTTGGGGGGAGAAAACAAAACAAAATAGGGTTTTGGGGATAGAATGAATTTGAATCCCAGTTTTGCCACTTCTTACTAGGTGCTTGACCTTGGACAAGTCACGTCAACCCTCTGAGCTTCAGTGTGCTCATCTTTTAAAGTGTGCCGAGACAGGGAACTATATTCAATATCTTGTAGTAACCTATAATGGAAAAGAATCTGAAAAAGAATAGAGATATATATACATGTATAACTGAATCACTTTGCTGTACACCAGAAACTAACACAACATTGTAAATCAACTATACTGCAATAAAAAAATAAATAAAAGTGGGCTGAGAAAGAGTGGTCGTGTGGTCGTGCCTCAGTGCCTTCTGTGGCCTGTGCACTTAGCAAATGTGGCTCTTCCCTAAGGGATGAAGCTCAGATTTGAACCCAGCAGCTAGGTCTTAATTCTGTTACTCCCAAGACTTCAGCATCCTTGCCTTTTTTTTTTTCTTTTTAAATATGGGAAAGAGTACAAGGAAGAGCTGCATTTTAATTGTATTACTGCTTAACTGCTAATTGTTTTGATAGATTGAAAAAAGTCCATTGATTCTTCGTGGAGGAGTGCTTGCTGGAGAGTGAGTCAGGCGTCTGCGTTAACTCGTTCAGAAGCTTTTTGTGGCATATTGATTTAAAAACCTCCCAACAAGATGGGAGGATTTTATTTAATAGAAATATTGTCAGGATGGCATTGAGATTTGGGTGTGGCTTTCAAATCAAGCAATACAAGTTGAATAAAGGTCTTTTCCCTAACAGACAGAAGAATCTTGATGGACTGGGGAAATACTCACCATCATCTTGCAGGGCTTTGCCTGGGGGAGGTAATATTTGCCTGGAGCACCCTCACCCCCACCAGCAGGCCTGCTGGGGAGAGCTGGTGAAATATGGTCACTAGTACTTTCAACCTACAGGGTTACGTGGTTTACCTGCGTTGAAAGAAATGGGTGTGCTCCCAACTGTATCTATGTGGGTTTCCATCCTGGGTTCTGGGGTCAAGGGCAAATAGGAGAAGGTTGCTAAAGAAAAGAAGAGAGTTTCTGTTGCTCCTTCAAAAGCAGGCTCCAGATTTGTATTCTCCAGCCTGGAAGGAATATGTGGTCTGAGTCTCACATGAAGAGAGTCGCAGTGTTCCTTCTTGAGTGTCTTGGTCCTTATTTGGATTCAGTGCTGAAACATCCGGATCAGTTTCACAGAAGAGGTTTTGAGTAGATTCTTTGCAGATCTGAAAGTCACACTTCTGTGAAACTGGTTTTAACACCAATCCAAACCCCACTGGTGTTCCTGTTACATTTTACAGCTATTCATATGCCCCTGTATAAATGACCTCTGCAGAGAAAGAAGAATCACTAGTTCATTGTGCAGGAAGGTGGGGCCCTCAGAAATAGCTACAGCTTCTTCAAGACCTGCCACCCGTTCAGAAGGTGCATTGCTTCACCAGAAATCCAGTTTACTTTAGGCAAAATTTTTCTTAAAGGGCCAGCTAGTGACTGTTTTTGGCTTGGCAGGCTACAAGGTCTCTGGCACAATCATTCAATGCTGCCACTGAAGCTCAAAAACAGCCATAGACAATAGGTTAGAGGGATGAGTATGAGACTGAATTTCAATAAAACTCTATTTACCAAATAGGCCATTGGTCCTCAACCTCTGGTTTGCTGACACCTGCATAGATCATCATAAACTTCCTGTACTCTTCGAAGTATGAAAATTATACTTTGGAGTAAGAAACTCATTTGAATATAAATACATGTTTAGAGTTTCTATATTGAAGTATCACAATGTTTTCTTACAACTTATTTAATTTTTATATAAATGTTCCACATTTATTTCCTGAAAATTGGATTTCTCATTTGCATTGCTTGGTAAGGGCACCCATGTTTGATATGAAACAAATTAATTGATAATGTTGGAATTCCTATGCACGTTGAAGTTCACTTTCGCTTGCCAACGACGTTCTCAGCACCGTGTTCCGTGCTTCTCTCCTTTGTAGCAAATGCAAGTGTGAGGTCCCTTTGACTCCTTAATACCATGGAGGTGCCATTCCAGGCCACTCTCTCCTAGTCCCAATTCCCCCCAGGAGAAGTTCTCCTGGTTGTCTGGAATGAGTTCACATTAATACGCAGGGCTTTGTGGCACTGTGAGATGCTGGCTACTTTACTCCTTTCCCACCATTTACAGTTTCTCACTATTAAAACCTCCTCCGACTCCTCTCACAGGAGCGTGTGATCCGGATTTGCCGGATTTTCAAAGTCTTCCTTCATTGCACGTGAACATTGGCTGCACCCGGAGCTTGGCTGCGAACTGATTATTCTCACCAGGACCTGTTAACACAAATTCCATCACTCCCAAGGCTAAAAATAAACCGTATTTAACACTTGGAAGCAAAATTCCAAGCAAATATATAATCTGATTTGATTGAATCTTTGTTGAAAATGTTCATGGTGGAATCAAATGCTTACTTTTAAGGTGGAAGATGGCATTCCTTCTGTGAACAGGTAGATAGAAATCAATTCCATCTATCAACTGATGTAATCACAGAGATTGATGGATGCCTCAGCATCTGAAATGGCACTATTTCATCTTGTTTAAGAGTGTTCCCCCTTAGGGGCTTCCTTGGTGGCACAACGGTTAAGAATCCGCCTGCCAATGCGGGGACACGGGTTCAAGCCCTGGTCCGGGAAGATCCCACATGCCGCGGAGCAGCTAGGCCCATGCGCCACAACTACCGAGCCTGTTGTCTAGAGCCCGCGTGCCACAGCTACTGAAGCCTGCGCGCCTAGAGCCGGTACTCCGCAAGAGAAGCCACCGCAATGAAAAGCACGCGCACAGTAACGAAGAGTAGTCTCCACTCGCTGCAACTGAGAAAGCCTGCGTGCAGCAATGAAGACCCAACGCAGCCAAAAATAAATAAATTAATTTAAAAAAAAAAAAGAGAGAGAGAGAGTTGTCCCCCGCCCCCCCCCCCGGGAATTCCCGGGCCTTCCAGTGGTTAGGACTCAGTGGTTAGTACTATGATCCCACAAGCCGCGTGGCCAAAAGAAAAACAAAAAAAATAAGAGGGTTCCCCCCAGTTGTGGCACACAGCCATTGAGGATCAGTCTTCTATTTAAATCATGGTGCTACATTAGAGGACTTAGGAATATTTAGTGTTTGTGTGTCCAGCTAGTGTCTGTGTAATATAAAAACATACTATGGGGCTTCCCTGGTGGCGCAGTGGTTGAGAGTCCGCCTGCCGATGCAGGGGACACGGGTTCGTGCCCCCGTCTGGGAAGATCCCACATGCCGCGGAGCGGCTGGGCCCGTGAGCCATGGCCGCTGAGCCTGTGCGTCCGGAGCCTGTGCTCCGCAACGGGAGAGGCCACAACAGTGAGAGGCCCGCATACCGCAAAAACAAACAAACAAACAAACAAACAAAAAAAAATACTATGCTTAGGAGATAAAAATATTAATATAGTCATTTGTGACAGAATTATAGATGATTTTAAACTTTCTTATAATTTGTTTTACAAATGCTCAATTATGAATATGTATTACTCTAAGAAAAACAGTACAAAAGTTTTCGAAGTTTTTTTTGTCTGTGACCCACAGTAAGAAATATTGTACAATTTACATCCCAACCCAGTACAAACATGCATTTATGTATTTATACAATTAAAACAAGCGTTTCATGAAGTATTAGTTAACCTTTGTGCTACCTGTCCTTATCTCCTGATGTTTTCTATTTTTCTATTTTATTTTATTGAAGAAAAAGAAAGGAAGAAGAGAATGAAGGTATTTACCAACTAAAATGACCTCATGAACCCCTGATGTGTAAATTGAAAAATACTGACTATTGTGCAATGGTGCCAGTCTTGTATTTCATGGGTCAGTAAAATTTCAAAAGAAATTTTGGCACTTGATGTAAGATTAACTCCCTGCTGCTGCTCTGTGCCATAAAAAACTTGGAACGTTGAAAGACCTTTATTAGGTGTTTCTACTTTTGATGAACTGTCCCTTTAAGGATCATTGACGTAAACAATGCTTCTTCTAAAAAAAACTTTCCTGTATTGTCTCACCCTGGAGATTTACCCTTCTTACATTTTCTCCCATCTTTTAACCTCCTGTCAGCCTCTTTATACCTTTATTCATGACGGGAACACAGTTGTTTGGCAGTTTTAGGGGACAGTTAGAAAATATTCCTTGACAGTGCCATGAGTCTGCAGTTTTTAAGTTGTGGTTTTGGCTAGAGAGGACTTAGATGGGTGAGCGGAATACTAAGAATAGGGGAAAGACGTGCTTCTGTTTAATTACATGGTAATTTGTAAAACAGACCGGATTCTGTGGCCCTTGAATGCTAATGTAGATTTGTCCTTACTTAAAAGCATAAAGCCGGAGGAATGCATAACTCACACATTTCCACACATTTTAGATCTCCAGGGGCTCCACGTGCATCAGTCTGAAAACCTTTTCTTCGTTTATCTTCGAAGTGGTGACTTTTTTGGACAACGGGTTGTATGTCTATTTCATCAGCAACACCTGTATTTACAATGTCCTCTCTTTGGCTCCCTCCGATATTTTCAGTTTCAGATGGCACTGGCCACACCCCTGTATTTCCTCAGTGGATTAACCCTCCAGGAAAGTTCCAGCCATCTGAAACTCTCAGGAAACAAGCTGGGTGTGCCTGATAAGGAAGGTTGAACAAAATCATGTAAATTTTTCTAGGATGTTTTCTGTCATAATAGCTAACGTTTTGCTGGGCTTGCTATGTTCTAGAAACTTTGTTACAGGCTTTCTGAACATCAAAGAAAAAAATTTAACTCTAAGAAAAAAATAAATACTCCTCTGCCTTGATCTCTTGAGAGATCTTTGTAAATATCAGCTATTATAGTGTATCCTACCTATGGATTTCGGCTCTGTGGGACTATTGTTCTCATTTAGCCTATCACTATTTATTGAGTGATTATTATGTGCTAGACACTGCTCTGGGCACTAGGGATGTGCAGCCACATGTCAAGGAACACCTGGGGCCACCAGAAACTTCCTGCTTTCTGCATGGGGGGACCCAGACGATAACGTATAAACATAAAAATATAATGTAATGTCAGGTAGAGATTTTAAAAAGGCAGGATAAAGGAGCAGGGAGTAGGGATGGGAGAAGCAATGGGGAGGGCTTTGATGAAATGACATTTGAGCTGAGACCTGCATGAATCATGGGAATAAGCCTTGCAGATATTTGGCAAAAGAGCCAATTGCTTCTGTGCTAAATGGTTCTCCCTCTTCTGCTTTTTATAGTTTTCCTGTCTTCTCCTTGCTTGAGCCAGACCAACGGAAGCCAGATCTAGAGAGGAGACAGAGCTACAAGTGTGCCTTAGGGAAGGCAAAGGGCTTAGCTGCAGCTGCAGGGGCAGGTCTGGACACGTGGGTGACGCCGCATAGGGAGAGTGCGGTGGCTGCTATGATCGGCCAAGCTTGCAGGCAGTTGCATCAGAGGACCACCCAGCCGGGGGAGAAGAGGCATCCAAAGAATAGTCCGGCGGCCAGCAGGCCAGCAGAAGTACAGTACGGGCTGAATGGGGGTGTTGTCAGCAGAGACCACAGGTGGCACTGCTACTCGGGCTCAGAACAGAACCTGGCTCTCCAAGGGCATGGAGCAGAGCAAGGCTGGAGCACAGAAGCAGAAACTCTGGTTTGAGAGAGCACCTTGATTACATATGTTAAGGAGGTCAAGCGTTTAGTGCTTAGAACCAGGGCTGCAGCTTGGGAATGAGTCTTGCAGCAACTGACTTAATGCTGACACTTCAGCTATGGAGCCAGGGTCCTGTGTCCCCTCCTCCTGCTCATATAGGATGACCAGAAACTTCTTTGCATCCCTTTGAATGCCATCGGCTGTCTGCCGCTCTCTGTTATACTGCCTGTCCATTTGCACATGTTGATTGCCTCCTCTGCCCAGGAACTCATTAGCTTACCAGCAAAGGGATGCTCTCAACCCTGTTCAGACAGTTTCCTCTTCTGGCTCTCACAGGCCTATAACATAACCTTTACATTCCCCTTGGCAAAATGCTGTCATCTTTTTTGGGGAGGTAGGCTAGAAGCCAAAAGCACAAGATCTAGACTCAGACCACCTGGTTTGAGCCCTGGCTCCCCTTGGCAAGTGACTCAACCTCAGTTACCTCATCTGTAAAATGGGAATAATAATAGCACCTACCTTGTAGGATTTTTGTGAAGACGAAATCCCCCCACAGTGTCTGGACCCATGAGTGTCACTGCTTTTTACATGTCTTTGTGCCCTCACTAAACTGGGAAGCCCTCCAGGCACGTCCCTGTCCTCATGGGGCTGACATTCTACTGGTGGAGACAGACCATAAGTAAGCGAACACAGAAATAAATAATATAATTTCAGATGGTATTGAGTGTAATAAAGAAAAATCAAATTAGAGTAATATAATCAAGTGACCTAAGGTACCTGTGGGTGTGCGTATGGGTGCTATTTTATTTTATTTTATTTTCATAAATAAGATCTTTAATTTGTCACCATTAAAAGTCTGAATTTTAAACAGATTCTTGGACTGGTGGCTCATATCCATCAGCTTGTTCAACTTTAGCACCTGTCTCATCCCCAGTAGCTTTTCTAGAACTACTACCTTTACCATGTAGCTCCATGAGTTTTCCCAATTCAAACTTGGGCTTCTTCAGCTTTTTACTTTTCTAACAAAGACATCATGGAGCAGACAAATAGATTGACAAGCCTTTTCTATGTCTTTTCCAGTGCTGTCTGGAATCCTGCAAACCAGTAATGATATATTAGAATAAACCTACACTTCATTTAATATGGGTGCTATTTTATTTTTTAAATTAATTAATTAATTTATTTATTTTGCTGCGTTTGGTCTTCGTTGCTGCACGCGGGCTTTCTCTAGTTGTGGCGAGCGGAGGCTACTCTTTGTTGCAGTGCGTGGGCTTCTCATTGCGGTGGCTTCTCTTGTTGCGGAGCACAGGCTCTAGGCGTGCAGGCTTCAGTAGTTGTGGTGTATGGGCTCAGTAGTTGTGGCTCACGTGCTCTAGAGCACAGGCTCAGTAGTTGTGGTGCACGGGCTTAGTTGCTCCACGGCATGTGGGATCTTCCCGGACCAGGGCTTGAACCCATGTCCCCTGCATTCTGAACACTGTGCCACCAGGGAAGTCCCTATGGGTGCTATTTTGAATAAGATGGATGGAGAAGGCTTTTCTGAGGATTTGACATTTGAACAATGGTAGGATCCAAGTGACAATCTGGAGGACAGCCGTCCAGGTAGAGGGAGACAGAGGGGTCAGCAAGTGCTGGAGTGACCTTGGTGTGTTTGAACGAGGAGGAGAGTAAGGGTAGAGCTGGGTGAACAGGAGGAGCACAGACAGGGTGAAGCGAGGGCAGGGGGAGGAGAGGGGACGGAGGGATGAAGAGGGCAGACTGTGAAGGGCTTCCAGGAGTTTGGGGTGTGGCCTTCTTACAGCAGGAGCCACTGAGAGTTATAAGCAGGGGAGTGACATGATTTTTTTTTATATATAAATTTATTTATTATTTATTTATTTATTTTTGGCTGCGTTGGGTCTTCGTTGCTGTACGCAGACTTTCTCTAGTTGCAGCGAGCAGGGGCTACTCTTCCTTGCGGTGCGCGGGCTTCTCATTGCAGTGGCTTCTCTTGTTGTGGAGTATGGGCTGTAGGCGTGCAGGCTTCAGTAGTCGCAGCACGCGGGCTCAGTAGCTGTGGCTCACGGGCTTAGATGTTCCACGGCATGTGGGATCTTCCCAGACCAGGGCTCAAACCTGTGTCCCCTGCATTGGCAGGTGGATTCTTAACCACTGCGCCACCAGGGAAGCCCACAGTGGTTGTTTTTGATACGCTTGTTTTGGAGGTGGGAAGGTTCTCACTCTGGACATTCACTGATAGACCTGCAAGATTATGAATTTTGACATGTAGTCTGAAACCATGCACCTCAGATTGGGACCTGAACCCAGGCGTCCAGGAGTTGAACCCGGCCAAACCCCACAGTCTTCCAACTGAGATCACAGCTGGTTTCAGGACTTAATGAAGCTCAGGTTCTTGACGTCTCATCGCAGAAAGAATTCAGTGAGAGACAAAGTGATAGGTAAGAAGTGGACTTATTTAGAGAGAAACACACTCCACAGACAGAGTGTGGGCCACCTCAGAAGGTTAGAAAGGCCGAGTGCCATGATTTGATTTCTGTCTCTTTGCTGTATGGAAAGTTGAGGCAAGAGGAAGAGCAGGGATAGAAGGGCACCAGGGATTCTTGTACTTCAGGGATGTTGAGGTTCAGGGATTTGTTCTGGTGGCCTTTCGGGGGAGGTGGGGTGCTCAGTTAGTTTGATGATAGCCTTCTGTGGTAGGTCTGATAGTGTCCCCTCAAAATTCATGTCCACCCAGAACCTCAGAATGTGACCTTAATTGGAAATAGGGTTTTTGCAGATGTAGTCAGTTAAGAACCTCGAGATGAAATCATCCTGGATATAGGGTGACTGGGATCCTTACATGAAGAGAGGACACAGACACAGAGAAGATGGCCTTGTGAAGGCGGAGGCAGAGGTTGGGGACATGCAGCTGTAAGTCAAGGAATGTCTGGGGCCACCGGAAGCTGGAAGAGGCAGGAAGGATTCTTCCCTAGGGCCTTCAGGGGGAGTGTGGCCCTGCTGACACCTTGATTTTGGACTTCTAGCTTCCAGAGCTGTGAGAGAATAACATTTCTGTTGCTTTAAGTGACTCAGGTGGTATTATTACTCTGTTATTGCAGCCACAGGAAACTAATGCAGTTCCTAAGGGTCTTTGGTCTCCTAGGAGATTGCACTGGGGTGGAGGGTGGGAGTCTTTTCAGGAGCTTTGACAGCTCTTTAGACCTCCCTTAACATCAGGGAGGGTGGTCTTAACCAGGAACTTGAAGGAGCATTAGTAGCCCAGAGGAGGCATCTGATGAATGTTGGTTGAATGAATGAATGAATGCATGAATGAGTGAGTGAGTGAATGAATAGGCCTGTCTGTGAATGAATAGGGCCATGATCTGCCCTGACCATCATTAAATAGCCCCAATTGTGATAATTATAAGCTGCCATCTACAGTGGCATGGATGCCCCTTCTGCCATGTGCCTTCTAAGCTCCTGCAGGTTGAGAAACCAGATTAATTAAGATCTTTGGTAGAATTTGGATGAGAAGGATGGAGTTCCTGAGTGAGAGCCTAAGTGACTTTCGAATGCATAGAATGTGTGGATTTTAGAATCTGGACTTTTAACACTGATTTTCTGAGCTCAGAGGTAATTTTTTTCTTCCTTCCTTTTACATGTTCATTTAGCTGGGTCAAATTAGGAGAACTGGAGAAGCAATCCAGACATATAATCCTCTGCCTCAGCAACAAAAAGCAGTCCTGCTGATGGTTTATTGCTACTAATTTTTTTGTTTTGTTTTGTTTAGAGGTTGAAACTGCTGAACAGTGAGAGGAAACTCCAGGCCACAAAAACTTTATTTTATCGTAATCCTGCCAGGGGCCCACCCCCTCTGCTACTATAAATTTCTCTTGGCCTGTCCTGTAGAAAGTGTACATGGCCTGAGATCAAGCTTTTTTTTTTTTTTTTTAATTAAACTAATGGACTGCACTCTCCTCCATAAAACACGGGTCCAGGTGGTGATGCCCTGCTGAGCATCGGTCTCTCCCAGGAAGCCTGGCCCTTTGTCTTAGTGATACAAATTCCTGATCACGTCTGGACACACAGTAGGTACTGAATGAATGCTTCTTTAATTGAAATCAGGGCTGAAATGCAAAACTGGTTGGGCATGTGTACCTGGACAGTGTCCATTTCTATGTCAGTTTCTCTCCTGTGTAGTTGATGAGCTTCCTAATGTTGATTTTTAAAAGAACCAAGAACTGTATTTAGTTAATTTAAAAAAATGCAGACTAGGATTCAGAACAGCTGTGTTTGCTGTTGGCATGGCTGTTATCCTCCTCATGCTAGTGTTTTGTCACAACAGTACCACATTGTAGAAACAAAAGTTTAGAAAGAGGGGCGGAAGGAGGGGGTGGGATGAATTGGGAGATTGGGATTGACATATATACACTAATATGTATAAAATAGATAATAATAAGAACCTGCTGTATGAAAAATAAATAAATAAAATAAAATTCAAGGAAAAAAAAAAGGAAAAAGGATGACTTTTCATCCTCCAGCTACCAGTACAACCTGCAGCCTCAGCTCACAGTACTTAATTTTGTATCTGGTAATAGGGCGCAGAGACAATTCTTTTTTTTTTTTTTTTAACATCTTTATTGGAGTATAATTGCTTTACAATATTGTGTTAGTTTCTGCTGTATAACAAAGTTAATCAGCTCTGCATATGCACATCCCCACATCCCCTCCCTCTTGTGCCTCCCTTCCACCCTCTTTTTCCCACCCCTCTAGGTGGTCACAAAGCACCGAGCTGATCTCCCTGTGCTATGCGGCTGCTTCCCACTAGCTATCTTACATTTAGTAGTGTATATATGTCAATGCTACTCTTTCACTTCTTCCCAGCTTACCCTTCCCCCTCCCTGTGTCCTCAAGTCCATTCTCTACGTCTGTGCCTTTATTCCTGTCCTGCCCCTAGGTTCATCAGAACCTTTTTTTTTTAATTTAGATTCCATATATATGTGTTAGCATACGGTATTTGTTTTTCTCAGAGATAATTCTGTGAAGCAGATGTGTGAAGGGCTGATCCTTATGGAAGCTAACTTTTTTTGTTTTTTTAATTTATTTTTATTTATTTTTGGCTGCATTGGGTCTTTGTTCCTGTGTGCGGGCTTTCTTTAGTTGCAGTGAGCTAGGGCTACTCTTTTGTTGCAGTGCGCTTCTCTTGTTGCGGAGCATAGGTTCTAGGCGCGCAGGCTTCAGTAGTTGTGGCACACGGGCTCAGTAATTGTTGCTTGCGGGCTCTAGAGCGTAGGCTCAGTAGTTGTGGCGCATGGGTTTAGTTGCTCCGTGGCATGTGGGATCTTCCTGGACCGGGGCTCAAACCCATGTCCGCTGCATTGGCAGGCGGATTCTTAACCACTGCGCCACCAGGGAAGCCCTGGAAGCTAATTTCTTATAGAAATAAATATATTCTGCAGCCCTGGGAAGGGGGCATGAAATTATTCTAAGACGCTTCCTTTTTGAGTGCGTTTGAATATGTTCATGGGTTGTGTAGAATTTTTTGCATCCCGTTATCCAATGTATCACCTTTTGACACATTTCTTGTTTATAAGTATCCCAGCCAGTGATGAATAGAGAAAGAAGATAAAGGAAAAAAATAAAATGAGCAGGAAAACTAAAGAAGCAAACAAGCAAGTCAAAAAAAAAGGAGGGGGGGGAACTTCCCTGGTGGCACAGTGGTTGAGAATCCGCCTGCCAATGCAGGGGACACGGGTTCCATCCCTGGTCAACATGCCGTGGAGCAACTAAGCCCATGAGCCACAACTACTGAGCCTTCACTCTAGAGCCTGCGAGCCACAACTACTTACTGAAGCCCGTGCGCCTAGAGCCCGTGTTCACAACAAAAGAAGCCCTCACACCGCAATGAAGAGTAGCCGCCGGTCACCGCAACTACAGAAAACCCGCGTGCAGCAATGAAGACCCAACTCAGACCAAAAAAACCCAAAATCCCCACAAAACCCAAAACCTCTTTCCCAGTAGGTAATAACTTTGGATGTAAAACTTATCAGGCAGGCAGGAGGAGAGTGAAAAGTCTGCCTAAAATGAGAGCTGTCTGTAGGCTGCATTCAGGTTATCACAGGTCACCTGCAGGCTGGAACACAGCCAAAACTAGGGTGAGGCTAGTGAGACACGCCCCTGGGGACCCAAATTGAAGGGGCATCCCCCAAACTCAATAATCGCAATGAATAATATTTTTAATCCATTGTATTTTAAAAATCATCATTAATGCAAAATATTCCCATGCTGAATAACATATCAAAATGTCGAGTGCAGGATCTGACACTGCACTGGCAAACTCAAACTCATTCACCTCTCTCTAACCAGAATGTCACTGAGCTCTCAAAAGGAAAAGTTTCTCCTTACTCTAAGCCTGGCTTTGCTCTGGGTTTGAATTCTAGCTCCTTTAGGACCAGCTCTATGAACTCAGGCTCACGACTCAACCTTTCTGAGCTTCCTTTTGTAAAATAAAGATAGCGCTTTCCGTTGCAGGGCTCTGGGGTGGTTTAAAAAATATGCCTGTGATATACTGGGCACATAGTAGATGCCCAATAAACCATAGCATTGAATAATTCATAGTTACTCACAGAGAATTCAGTTCTTCAGGAGACCCAAGCAGGTCCTGCCTCTTACACGAGTCTCTTACACATCTGTCAGGGTTAACACAGCTCTGCTTTCACTTTATAGAATGTCTCAGAGTATAGCCTGCTGCCTGCGCTTTGAACACTCATACATCCGTTCAACTGCTCAGTAACCGATTTCCTGTTTAGTCGTAGCTCCTTGCCTGGGCCGGGCCATGGATGGCAAGTTGATATCTCTGTACCTCCCTCTCAGAGCAACTCAGCCTTCTGAAGCCATCCAAAAGTTAGGTCTGGTAGCAGCTTTTATTTATTAAGGCCTCCTCCATCATTGTGATCTCTCTTGAGTGCATTTCCACACCTGATGGTTCATCAGGATGACGCCTCACCCTTATTGTCACTTAAACTGTCCACAATCCTGAACTGGCCTCTGATTTGCTCCGCAGAGATGGGGCCATATTCCATGACACAGGACTGAAGCTGGGGGCCGAGTGGAAATCACATGGGCAGGAGGGTCGAGTGGGAATCCGGTTACTATTTGATACAGAAAACTGCAAAGCCCCCCCACTTCATGACACAGGACTGAAGCTGGGGGCCGAGTGGAAATCACATGGGCAGGAGGGTCGAGTGGGAATCCGGTTACTATTTGATACAGAAAACTGCAAAGCCCCCCACCCATTTTCTCCTATTGTCCAAGGCTGGTGGGACCAACCGTTTTTTTCAGCCTTTCTTCTAATCTGATCATAGCTTCAGAGATGACAAAGCAGAGCCCTCACTTCAGTTATTCTCCTCCTTAGTTCTAAGGATGCAAAATGAGATGGGAGAATGACAGGAGAGTGTCACTCAAACAACTTATTAGATTTTGGGGAGGGGGGTCTTAGTTATCATGAATGGGTCGTACGTTTTGAACATTCATCACTGCGTCCTGCTCTTCAGCGAGAGACAGTTTGTAAAATAGGAACGACATACTTCTGGCTTCAGTTGTGTGTGCTTTGGACTTAAGCTCTTATTTTCCACTTAATTAGTTAATAGGAATGTATCGAGCTAGGCGCAAAATGATACAAAAGATTAGGAGAACGGGATTTTTGACCCTGAAGGTTTATGACGTAGTTGGGGAGAATAAATTGTGCTCGAGCTGAGCCTTTAGGCTGATACTCCTACTGCATTTATATATTCTCTCATTTCTGCCCTAGAAATGTTGCTCGAGTTTGGCCTCTTCCTCTTTCACACTCTTGTTTTAGGGCTGTCGGCCCTCACTTACTGCCCGGGCTATGGCAGGGCCCTACCAAGCTCTATGGGGGCCTTGAGGCAAAGAAAACTGTGCACCCCTATGTCCACTTATCAAAATATCCTCCCGTGTTGACAACCAAGTGGGAAAAGTTAATAAAAGCTCTACAACAAAAAAATACAACTCTATGGAAAGCCTCATGTTGTCCAATCTGTTCCTATATCATTGCCCACCCTTGTAAACCCACCCAGCATGGTGAGGGCTGGGGGGTGGACAGGTGGGGTGGTGCTTGCAGTTTCATAATAAAGCAGGGTGGTAAACCAAAGGGTAACATCTGTCTTTACTTACATAATTTTTTTTTTCCATTGTGGACTTTCCTGGCTTTAATTTTGATTTCTAAAAAAATATTGCATTAAAATAATATGCATCCGAATCGCTGAGTTCTTTGGCGTCCCCGTAAATTTTGTACCTCACTCTCTCCGTACCTAATCCTGGCTATGACCTGCTGCAAAAGCCCATTCCAGGCTGTTAGGTGCACAGCTGACAGTGACCTTGCTAACAGACCAACAGTGATCATGTCACTTCCGCATTTGCTCCTGATTGTCTAAGAGGTAAAATTCAGCCCTGTTGGCCTGGCTGCAAGCCTCTTCACAGTCTGGGCCTCCACTTACCTCACCAGGGCATCTGCCCCACCTGGCCCTGTTCCTTCCTCATCACGCCTCTTCAGGACTGCGTCTTTGCCCACACCACAACTTCTGCCCGAGTTTCGCTCCTGTCCCCAAACTCCTTCACCTTGGACGTCCCTGCTTAGCTCTTGAGTTCTACCTGGGATAACAGCTCCCGGCTGGGCTGCCTTTTTGAGTTCCCCAAGTAGGCTTAATTGCTGTTTTCCCATAGAAATTTATTTGTTTCCACTCGATTCCTATCCTGGCTGTTACACTCACGATTCCACTGTGATTTATCTGTTTACCTGTGTCCCCAGTTACACTGCCTGCTCTCCTTGAGGAGAGCAACCGGGCTTTTCATGTCAAATGAATAATGAATACAGCTGGATACAGTGAAAAAAAGCAGTAACAGCAACTATGAAATAATCCATGGAAAACAATAGAACAGCCTAGCGGGCTCTGCTTTTAATGTCAGGTAATTCTGAGTTCAAATGTTGGTTGTCCTTAGCTAGCTTTGTGACACTAAAGTTTTCAGATTTTTACTATGGAAACTTTCAAACATAAGCAAAAGTAGAGAGACCCAGGACTTCCCTGGTGGGCCAGTGCTTAAGACTTTGCCTTCTAATGCAGCGGGTGCAGGTTCAGTACCTGGTCAGGGAGCTAAGATCCCACATGCCAAAAAACCAAAACATAAAACACAAGCAATATTGTAACAAATTCAATAAAGACTTCTTTTTTTTTTTTTGCGGTACACGGGCCTCTCACTGTTGTGGCCTCTCCCGTTGCGGAGCACAGGCTCTGGACGCGCAGGCTCAGCGGCCATGGCTCACGGGCCCAGCCGCTCGCGGCATGTGGGATACTCCCGGACTGGGGCACAAACCCGTGTCCCCTGCATCGGCAGGCGGACCCTCAACCACTGCGCAACCAGGGAAGCCCAAGACTTATTTTTTTTGAGATTTATTTATTTATTTGTTTGTTTTTTGGAGGCGTTGGGTCTTTGTTGCTGCACGCGGACTTTCTCTTGTTGCAGCGAGCGGGGGCTACTCTTCGTTGCGGTGTACGGGCTTCTCATTGTGGTGGCTTGTCTTGTTGCGGAGTACAGGCTCTAGGCGCGCGGGCTCAGTAGTTGCGGCACATGGGCTCAGTAGTTGTGGCATGCGGGCTCAGTAGTTGTGGCACGCAGGCTCAGTAGTTGTGGCTCGTGGGCTCTAGAGCGCAGGCTCAGTAGTTGTGGTGCACAGGCTTAGTTGCTCCGCGGCATGTGGGATCTTCCTGGACCAGGGCTCAAACCCGTGTCCCCTGCATTGGCAGACGGATCTTAACCACTGCGCCACCAGGGAAGCCCAATAAAGACTTTTTAAAAAAAGTAGAGAGACCCCCTCTGATGAACCCACATGGGGCCCACCCCGAATGCCCCACCCTCCACTCCTATCCTTGGATTGTTTTTGAAGCAAATTCCAGACAACATATTATTCCAAATAGAATTATTTCGATAAGAACATTTAACTTTTAATTGATTGCAAACTCAATATGAACCACGTGCAAAAAAGAGCTGTCAGGGGGTTTGGGTCATGGGGAGGCCCTTTTAAAGCAAGTCTTGAAGGATGAATACGGATTTTGGCAAAGAAAGGTTGTAAGTCGGCAGCTGTAAGTCATGTGTGCGCAAGGGGTCAACAGATTGTTTTTGCTGGAACAGGGGTCAGGGCAGGGAGAGGGAATGGGAAGGAAAACCTAGGTGTGGAACAGATGGGGGGCCAGGCCCTTGATGCTTTAGAGGCAGCCTTTTAGGTGTGTGGGGGGGCTGGGGGAATCTTAGTTTGTGTTCCTTTGAAGGTCTGCACTCAATTGTGACAGGGGGCTGAGGACAGTAGTAATATTGATTCAGTGCCCTTCAACTGTCTCTCAGAGCATTTTCCTTGTTTACTGATTTCTCCTTTAACAGCAAAAGCAATCGTCGCTGGACATTTAAAGAACTGACTCCTCTACCAACCACCAGGCTTTAGTGGAGGAGAAATGAGGACTCAGTTTTCCATGCTGAGCCCTACACTAAGATGACCTGGCAACTGTGTATTTTATCCCACTGGGTTTAATCCTTATTATGAATAACAGAGCGAAGCTTTGTTATTCACAGGAGTTGCATTTCTGCTGCTGGGAGAATTAGCTGCAATCTTATTCGCAAGGTGCCTTCTGATGCAATGAGGCCTTTTGAAGTGTGCATAAATAGAGGCTATTGTTTAGGCATTCGGAGGTAAGGCTTAGATTGCTCCAGAAGTTCCAGTCTGACTCTAGGTATCTTTGTTTGGCTGATTCTTTTTTTTTTCTCCCTGGGGCCACAAGTAGTAGTTTTCTCCATATGGCTTTAGCGACTTGCCTCTTCATCACCTCCTGAAACTAGGGCACAACCAACACTTTTTCTGTAGGTTTTTCTGCTTAGAGGGGGAGGAAATTGTTCTGGGTCCAAAAAACAGAATGGAGAAAAAAATGTGCAAGTTTAACTAGGATATCACACAGAAATGGAGCCTTTGGTAAAGAAATAATTTTGTTTCTGATTAAGTTTTTTTTTTTAAGCTAGGAGAAATAGAAGCATAGTAAAGAGTGAGCCTATTAATTTATTGCCACCTGGAATCTCTTAGGAGACTTTAGGATCTCTGAAGGAGAGAACTGATCATTTGTTTAAGTCTTCGAAGCTCGCACACCCCAGTTCCCCAGCACAATAAGCCTTTCTGGGCCTTTGGAGCAGCGGATGTGAAACTTCGTCTTCAAAACCGCAGAGAGAAGTCTCCTTTCTTTGAAGGTGTTTATTTTCTGAAGTTTTTACCTGGGATCCCAGCTAACACACATGGCTGTTTTTTGGTTTTTTAATTTTTTTCTTGCAATGAGAAATTTTAAGATCTACTCTCTCAGCAGCTTTCAAACGTACAATCGAGTATTGTTACCCACGGTCTCCACACCAATACATCACATCCCCAGGACTTCTCTCACCACACTGCTTTTCTGGAAAGGCTTATTGAAAATGATTTGTGGGTTTAATCTGGGTGTTTTCTTTTGATCACCTCGGTCTGCATGTGTCCCTAATTGTATGGCTGTCTGAGGTTCTTCCACCCAGAGTGAAGTGATTTTCTCATCTGGAACCAGATGCTTCCAGAATCGGGGCAGCTTCCTCGACTTGCGGGAGGGGGTACCAGGCTTCTCCAGGACCCAGGAAGCTGCCCTTTGTAGGTGCTTCACACTTGCTTTATTCACGACTCCGTCTTCATAATGTTACCTCCGTTTCTCCCCTCCACTGGATCTGTTTAGAGCCACCGGGCCATTCTCTCCTCTTTTGTGACTCTGTGAATCTAAGACTAGAATCTAGTCCTTCCCAAGGGATAAGATCTTCTGCTGCAAAGTCCTTTCTCACCATCCACAGACAAAATCACCATTAGGCCATGTTTACTGAACTGCAAAGGTGGGTGCCTCATCTCCTTCAAGCATTAACACTTTTATCTCTTTGCTCTTCCCCCTGCCACCTGTGCGTTGTCACCCAAGCGATTAAAACCATTTGGTTGTAATTCTTCGATTTGCACTGACCTTCTAAGGGGTGTCCATGTTGACACAGCAAAGTCCCTTCTCTTGCCTTTTCTCCTCCGCCATGTTTGAGCTTGGCTTAAAGGCTTGGTATTTGGAAGAAGTTAAAAGTGATCCAGTGACTTGCTTTGGACGATGCTGATACACACATCTTTGGAAGCCTTAGACTGGGGAGTGTCAACTTAATTTGGATTCTGTCAGCTTGTTGCATTCTCATCACCCGTTTTGAGGGCTTGCTGAGAACCTGAGATTATTTGTTAAACTGCCATTGGAATAAACACAACACTTTTCTTGAAAGGGAAAAGGACTTTTTAAAGAAAGTAATAAGCATACCTCTATATTTTCTTGACAGATATCAAAGAAAAAAAAATCTTCCTGTTTTTACCTTGACAAGACATCTAACATCGCTGGGAGGTTTTGCTTGCATGAGAACTTCAACATTATAATCTAGAAATCTCAAGCTCAACAACTTTCTCTGTCTGGGGATGGGGAAAAGGGATGATAAAATAGTTCTCTATATAGCTGGTTACCAAAATAGTCAAATATGAAAGCTATTTCATCTCCTTTTAAAAGGTTAGTCTTTTGATATATGAATCACAATTGATGCTAAAAGGAAAGTGTTAGAAACATAAACTTTTTTTTCTCTGCTAGTTCAGGTTTTGAATGTTTTAATTACTTAACTTTATTTTTCTGGCAGTGAGGTTAGTACTGGTAGCCAGTGATTACCAACAATTAAAAAAACAAGTCATCTAAGACAACACTTACACACCCAGAAAACCCAACTAAAATCACACTTCGTTTTTTGCTTTTATGGTTTCCAAGTAAATTCTGAATCAGTTTCATGATTCTTGTGGTATTTTTCCAAATTAATGACTTTGGACATTTGGACGCTGAGCTGTGTGAATGCTGAATGTGTTTTCTTCCCTTTGCTATCAATTAGGTATTTAAGAATGCATCTTATGAAGAAATAGCCACCTAAAAATACGCCAAAGGCCACAGTCCTGTATCCTTCCTCAGACGGAATACTGCAAGGGAGACTTAAAAAAATTGCGGTTATATGTGTCATAAAATTTACATTTTAAACTTTTTTAAGTGTACAGTTCAGTGGCATTAAGTACATTCATAATGCTGTGCAACCATCACCACTATGCATCTCCAGCACTTTTTCGTCAACCCAAACAGAAACTCATTAAACACTAACTCCTTGTGCCCCTTTTAAACAGATTGTTATATACATTAAACACTAACCCATTAAACACTAACTCCTTGTTAAACCCATTAAACACTAACTCCTTGTGCCCCCTTTCCCCAGCCCCTGGCAGCCACCATTCTATTGTACTTTCTGTTTCTATGAATTTGACTATTCAAGGTACCTCATATAAGAGGCATCATGTGTCTGGATTATTTCACTGAGCATAATGCTTTGTAGGTTCATCCATGTGGTAGCATCTGTCAGAATCTCCTTCCTTTACAAGGCTGGATAATATTCCATTGTATGTAGGTACCACATTCTGTTTATCCACTCATCTGTCAGTCAATGCACAGGAGACTTTTAAATTTAATTTTTGCTCTCATCACACACATACACAAAAAGGTAACCACGAGAAGAAATATGTTAATTAGCTTGACTGTAGTAATCATTTCATTGTGTATATGTATCTGAAATCATCATCTCAAATGCCTTAAGTACATATAATTTTTATTTAAAAAATAGAATAGTATAAAAATTTTACTTTTTTTTTTTTTTTTTTTTTTTTTTTGCGGTATGCGGGCCTCTCACTGTTGTGGCCTCTCCCGTTGCGGAGCACAGGCTCCGAACACTCACGCTCAGTGGCCATGGCTCACAGGCTCAGCCGCTCCGCGGCATGTGGGATCCTCCCGGACCGGGACACGAACCCGTATCCCCTGCATCGGCAGGCAGACTCTCAACCACTGTGCCACCAGGGAAGCCCAAATTTTACTTTTAATATGTGCCATTTGGCATCTTTCCCCCTAATTTCCTGGCATTCTTTCACTTGGGGGTCATTTTTTGAGCCTTACATGCTGACAGGTGTTGAGAACACAGAAATGAATGAGCTCTACCCTGCATGCAGGGAATTTCTTTTCTGGTTGGGTAGACAGACCAGGAAATAGGGTCCAAGGCTTGGTGGTGGCCATCCAAGCAGAAAGCAGAGGGGAAGGTGGGTGACTCACTGTTGGAGAAGGGCTACATCCATTGTGGCTGGGAGTGTGGGGGCCTGATGAATGAAGGCCTCTAGGTCATGTTCTAAGTTCTCCTACTCAAAGGCTAGAAATAGAGGTCAGCAGAATTAAAGGTCATGTATAGAAGGAGAATCTGATATACTGCAGTACTCCACCTGTAGGCATGATTTCTTGTAAATTATATTCACGTTTTACCGTCAAAGACACTTCTCTCCCCTAAAATAATAGAGCACAACTTTAACTCATTTGGCCCCTATATAGACAGGAGGTTGTGTGGGATGACAAACTTTCAAGCAGTATTACCATACACTGTGCAACACCTTAAATTTTCAAAATCTGATCCGTGCATTCTATTCCCATTTGTACATACAAAGAATATAATTAACTTGTCCATGGTGGAAGAATATAGAATCTGGATCTTCTGGTATTTAGCCTACTGTTCTTTTGTCTATATTTCCTAGTACCCTGTATATAACAATCTGTGAAATTTTTTGTCCTCTCCATGTGTCAGCCATATGGGGGCTTTGGGAAGGTCCAAGAAGGTAGATCTCCAGGGTGCCAATTTGCACAGTATATTATTGACAAGATGGTAGAACTGATGTGCATTTGGATGGTTGTGGATGAGCTGAGGGCAATAGATGGACTCTGACCCATGTACCCTTAACTTGAAAGAGCAGACTAGTACCCACATTCACAATATGAGAGTTTCAAAGGCAGCGAAAGCATGCGCCTTGCTTTCTAGATAGCAGATTCTATATAGTCTCAGTTGCCTCTGTTATGTTCTGCATTCTGCTCTCCCATCTATGTATTTGTCCCCAGTTTGATCATCATCTTTGGCATGTTTGTTTTGTAATCTGTATCTCTTTATATAATCTATTGGAGGTCTGCTAGGAACAAACTGACAAGAAAAGCAACATGGCGCCCGCGAACCTGCGGCAGCGCGCAGTGGCGCGTGCGTGAGCTGACGCGCGAGCAGTGCCCGGTCGCGCCGCCGGCGCTCGGGCGCCCGCCGCCATTTTGTAGGGTTCTCTGAGACGCCAGAGCCGCCTCCGCCGCCGCCGCCGCCGCAAAGCGGCGGCTCTTGTCAGGACGGTGACGCCATTCATCGGACACCTGCCCCAGGAGGGCACAGAGCAGGCGATCCGCTGACTCCTTGAGCAGTGTGGGAAGGTGCGGGAATGTGACATCATTAAGAACTACAGCTTTGGGAATTCCCTGGCGCTCCAGTGGTTAGGACTCCTTGCTTTCACCAGGGAGGGCTCTGGTTTGATCCCTGGTCGGGGCACTAAGGTCCCGCAAGCTGCACCGAAAAACAAACAACAACAACAGAAGCCACAAAACTACGGCTTTGTGCACATAGAGGACCAACCAGGTGGCGGCCGAGGATGCCATCCACTACAAGTCGCACAGGGTGAACATCACCATGGAAGCCGCAAGGATAAGAGCAGAGCTTCAGGGACTTCCCTGTTGGCGTAGTGGTTAAGAATCCGCCTGCCCATGCAGGGGACACGGGTTCAAGCCCTGGTCCACATGCTGCGGAGCAACTAAGCCTATAAGCCTGTGCGCCACAACTATTGAAGCCCGTGTGCCTGGAGCCCGTGCTTTGCAACAAGAGAAGCCACCGCAATAAGAAGCCTGCGCACCACAAAGAAGAGTAACCCCCTCTCAGTGCAACTAGAGACGCAACTAGAGAAAGCCTGCGCGCAGCAATGAAGACCCAATGCAGCCATAAATAAATAAATTTATTTAAAAAAGAAAAAGAGCAAAGCTTCAGCCAAGTTGCACATAGGCAACATCAGTCCTACTTGTACCAACCAGGAGCTTTGGGCCAGGTTGGAGGAGCATGGTTCAGTCATCGAATGTGACATTATGAAAGATTATGCCTTCGTACACGTGGAGCGGGCAGAGGATGCAGTAGGGCTGTCAGGGGCCTTGACAGCACAGAGTTTCAAGGCACACGAACATACGTGCAGTTGTCCACCAGCCAGCTTCGGACTGCCCCTGGGATGGGAGACCAGAGTGGCAGCTGTCAGTGTGGGAAGGAGGGGCACTGGTCAGAAGAGTGCCCCGTGGATTGTACGGGTAGTGTGGCGGACTTTACCGAGCACCGTAACAAACGGTGTGGAGCTGCGTGCACACCTGACACCGTTGGCTACGGGGAATCCGTGTGTAACAAGGATGCATAGGGCGCACTCCACCACCAGCCTTACCGAGTCCGCTCTTAGGAGGCAGTGGCAGCAGCAGCTTCCGTGTCCAACTACCTGCAACTATTACTTGTCCCATCTGCTTCAAGACCACAGCACAGCCCCAGGTGAGGATTATGCTAGTAGCTTCTCTTTCCTGTACAGTGGAATCCCTCCTACCTTGCTTTCCTTAGGAGTTGACCCCTCTCCCTGTCTACCTGCAACATCTCCTTTCCCTTTATTTTTATTTATTTTCAAATTTAATTTTCTTTAAAAATTTTTTTCAATTGGCTGCACCTCGTGGCATGCGGGATCTTAGTTCCCTGACCAGGGGATGAACCTTCTTCCCCCCACCCCCAAAGCGCTGCTGGGTCATGACCACTGGACCACCAGGGAATTCCCCTCCTTTTCCTTTAAAATGACCATATGTAGTGACAGGCAACCTTCTACTCTTCTCTGTTAACTCTGGACTTTGACACTGAAGCTAATCTTCTGAAATTGCTAGGACCATTGGGATTTTGTTTGTTGTTGTTTTGTTTTGTCTTTTTATGGCTGATCGTGGTACAACATTAACTGAAATTTAGCCTTGCTTTACTCCACTTCTCTCACTTGTTTTTTAATAAAATATTTTGGCAAATAAACGTTTCTAACGCTTAAAAAAAAAAAGAACAGCAACTGAAGGAAAAGCACTTTCTTAATGTCGTTGCGTGGATGACTGGGTAGACTCTGTAATTAGCCTTTTTTTTTTTTTTTTTTGGCTGCACGCTTGCAGGTATCTTAGTTCCCTGACCAGGGATCAAACCCAGGCCCCCAGCAGCGGAAGCGAGGAGTCCTAACCACTGGACTGCCAGGGAGTTCCCTATAATGAGCCTTTTTGATCTTGAGCCCTAAGTTCTTGCTGTTTATGTGAGTCCATAGCAATCTTAACAGTTCAGTGGTTTCAGTGACTATTTCTTTGCTAAGAATTCCCCAAGCCACAGCGTCAACCCCAGACTCTTTCCAGTTTTGCAACTCTTTGCTGGATATTTGTACCTGAATATCTTGACAGCACCTCACAATCAACCTAAAACAGTATTTATGTCACCACCTTCCCCCAAAACTGCTTCTGCTCCTGTCGTCCTTATTTGTTTTAGTGACACCACCATCTTAGCTGCTAAGATTAGAAACTGTCTTCTTTCCCACCACCTCATTAGAAACTAAATAGTTGGTTCTGTGTCTTTTACCTGGACACGGCCTCTTGCTTTTTTCCCCTCATCTCTAAGTCATCTTCTTTTTACACTGCCTCCAGAGTTAGCTTTCTAAAACTCAAATGTGATAGTCACTCAGCCCCCTTCAGATTCTGTAGTGACTCCCATGACCTATGAGATGAAGTACCGACTTCTTACCAACTTGTTTTCTCACTTACCCCGTCTCTAAGTGCAGCTTGCCCTTTAGTATCACCTATTTCTTTTCCCTCCCCAAATCCTACTTGAGTTTTCATGCCTTCCTGCCTCTGCCCACTGTTAAATCCCTGCCTCAGCTAAATGTCCGTTATCAGGATATTATCTCAAAATTTCCCTCTTCTAAAGGCTTCCCTACCCTTTCTTCTACCTCGAGCAGATATCTGCCCCTTCGCTCCTGTAGTTTTGTTTTAAAACAGCTTTATTGAGGTCTAATTTGCATACCATAAATTCACACGTAAGTATACTGATGAGTTTTAGTAAATCCATGTATTTGTGCAATTCAGTTTTAGTACTTTCTGTCACCCCACAAAGTTCTCTCTTGCCTGTTTGTAGACAGTCCTTGCTCTCACCCCAATCTCAGGCAACCACTGATCCGCTTCTGCATCTATAGTTTGTCTTTTCTAGAAATGTCATATAAAATCATACAAGGGCTTCCCTGGTGGCTCAGTGGTTGAGAGTCCGCCTGCCGATGCAGGGGACACAGGTTCGTGCCCCGGTCCGGGAGGATCCCACATGCCACAGAGCGGCTGGGCCCGTGAGCCATGGCCGCTGAGCCTGCGCGTCCGGAGCCTGTGCTCCGCAACGGGAGAGGCCACAACAGTGAGAGGCCCGCGTAAAAAAAATAAAAAAATAAATAAATCGTGCTACTTTAAAATCATACAATATGCAGTCTTTTGAGACTGGCCTCCCTCAGCATGCAGTTTTTGAGTCCATCCATATTGTTGAGTGTATCATAGTTGGTTCTTTTTTATTGCTGAGTAGTATTCCATTGTGTGGATATACCACATTTTGTTTATCCAGTTACCAGTTGATGGACGTTTGGGTTGTTTCCAGTTTGGGGCTATTATGAAAATACTGCTATGATCATCTGTATATAAGTCTTGGTATGGATGCATGTTTCCATTCCTCTCAGGTAGATACTTAAGAGTTGAATGTCTGGGTCATATGTTTAACTTTAACAGAAACCACCAGGCTGTTTTCCAAAGTGGCTGTTGCATTTTATATTTTACGTTCTGCTTTCTCCACATCCTTGCCAATATTTGGTATTATCTGTCCTTTTGATTTTAGATATTTTACTGGGTGTGGTGGTATCTCATTGTGGTTTTAATTTACATTTTCTGTAGTCATTTAAAACTGCTTTCTATTATAGAATGTTGTATTGATATATATCTTCTGATCTGTGCGCTATGCTAGGGTTTGGTAAGTGGATGAATGAACAATCCCATACTTAGGATGAGTGGCCAAATTCTCAGTTATTTTTGGAACAGAAAACACTGATAAGTTAACTTCAGAAATGATATAAAAGTCAAGTCTCTTTCCCTGAACAAATTTTTGCCAGAGTTTCTAAGAAGCAATAACCTTGACTGAACTAAGTTTTACTTTCTTTTTTTTGCTCACCCCTTGGTGGGAGGTAATAGATAAAAAATATAGACATAGCAGGAGAAGGAGAAAAAAAACAGTCTCTAAACGACTAAGAGCTTGTGGAATAGCTTGGGAGAGAGAACCATTTGGGTTCTTGGTTACTCCATGGTTCCAGGTGTGGGGACTCCATTAATACTGTGACCTCTGCTTCTCCCCACTTGCTTTTCTCTGTCAATTCAAACAGGAGTCTGCAGACATTTTCAGTAAAGGGTCACATAGTAAATATTTTAGGCTTTTTGGGCCAATACACAACATCAAGGACATTATGTAGGTGCTTATATAATGAGAGACTAAACAAATTTCCACAAATTTTATTGATGAAATTCAAAACAGAATAATAATAATAAAAGGGTACAATTTTCTATTATACAGGTCTACTAATAAAAAGAATGGAATTCTTTTTTTTTTTAAATTAATTTATTTGTTTTCATTTTTGGCTGCGTTGGGTCTTTGTTGCTGTGCGTGGGCTTTCTCTAGTCACGGCGAGCGGGGGCTACTCTTTGTTGCGGTGTGCGGGCTTCTCATTGCGGTGGCTTCTCTTGTTGCGGAGCACGGGCTGTAGGCACGCGGGCTCTAGAGCGCAGGCTCAGTAGTTGTGGTGCACGGGCTTAGTTGCTCCGTGTCATGTGGCATCTTCCTGGGCTAGGGATTGAACCCATGTCCCTTGCGTTGACAGGTGGATTCTTAACCACTGTGCCATCAGGGAAGCCCAAGAATGGAATTCTTTTGAGGAGGATAATACTTTGGTTAATTGGAGTTCAGAATTAGTGTTTCCTATCATCATGGTAGAAACAGGGCCTCATTCTCCAATGACGCTTCACTGAAACATTGTGGTCTTCCATTCTGAGAATTCACCAGACTGTGCTGGCTGCATTTGCCCTTATAGTGGTGGAGAACTTTTCACATGGAGGAAGCAGCTTAAGAGGATGAGGTCTGGGGTAAGACTCCTTGGGTGTGAATTTCAGCAAAGACTCAGTAACTAGGAGATCTTTGACTACTTACCTGACCAATCTAGGAGCTTCTGTTCCTTCATCTGTAAAATGGGTCATAGTACCTACTTCACAGGGTTGTTGTAAAGATTAAATACAAAGATTAGATTAGAATGGCAGTTTATAAATACTATTCTTCTTTTGATTTTTTTTTTCAACGATTTAAAAATGTAAAACCATTCCTAACTCACAGGCAGGGTGGCAGGCTGGATTTGGCCTGCGGGATATAATTTGTGGACCCCTGCATTAGAGTATAAACTGGAATTATTGCCACTTACTTTAGAAGTAATGATTGCTTTTCCCCCCTAATTGCAGAGCACCATATGCTCACTGCAGAAAACTTGGAAAACAGAGAAAAGCACAATAAAAAAAAGTCATTCAGAATCTTTACCATCCAGAAGTGCTTCACTGGAGGTCCCTTGTCTTTGTATATATATATATACACATATTTTTTAAAATTAAAACAAACTCATACTATGCATACTGCTTTGTATCTTTTTTCACTTACTAATATATACTTGTCACTAATAATCTTCTATAACCTTAACCTGAATTTTAATGACTGCATACTGTTCTGTTATACAGATGCATTACAGTTTACTAAAACAGTTCCCAACAACATTAAAGTTGTTTTGAACTTTTCACCATTTGACATAACTCAGGTGTAAACGAATACACAAATGTTTGTACACATTTCTGATTACTTCCTTGGGATAAATTACAAGAATTCAGTCCCTGGGTTAAAGAGTATCTACAGTTTTTTAAAAAGATTTTTTGATGTGGACCTTTTTTGTAGTCTTTATTGAATTTGTTACAATATTGCTTCTGTTTTATGTTTCGGTTTTTGGCCCAGAGGCATGTGGGATCTTAGCTCCTTGATCAGGGATCGAACCTGCACCCCCTGCATAGGAAGACGAAGTCTTAACCACTGGACTGCCAGGGAAGTCCCAAGAGTATCTATATCTTTTAAGTTTTGGTGTATCTTGCAAAATTGTTCCCTAGGGAAGGTGTATAGTTCTATACCCTCCCAAGTGATGTATAAGAACATTGTCATTTACTGTGGTCTTATATTTTTACTTGGTTATTGGGCTTATGGATTTAAACAGTGAAAACATTTTTATTTTTGAAACAATTCAAATAGATTAAAATGTACAGACAGTAATGAAACTCGCACCCACGTACATACCAGAAAGATTACGCAAGTGTTAACATTTTGCTGTACTTGCTTGTGTTATTTTAAGAAAAACATGTTACAGATTAAAAACTAAGTCTGTCGGGGCTTCCCTGGTGGCGCAGTGGTTTAGAGTCTGCCTGCCGATGCAGGGGACACGGGTTCGTGCCCCAGTCTGGCAGGATCCCGCATGCCGCGGAGCGGCTAGGCCCGTGAGCCATGGCCGCTGGGCCTGCGCGTCCGGAGCCTGTGCTCCGCAATGGGGGAGGCCACGACAGTGAGAGGCCCGCGTACCGCAAAAAAAAAAAAAAAAAGTCTGTCATTATCATCCCATTCTACAGATGAGAATGGGAATCTCATATCATTGATGAGAGCAATCAATCTGCAAAAGGTTAAGAAATTGTGTAAGTAGTAAGAACAGGTAAGTGGTTTTACTTACTGGTAAAGTAAGTAAGAGGTTCTTATTTACAAGAACCTCTTGTAAATAGCATATGGCTAAATTTTAAAAAAAAATCCAGTCTGAGTGTTTTTTTTTTTTCAGTCTGAGTTTTTTAACCAGCTATTTTAATCTGTTTGCATTTATAGTAACAGTTGATATTTTAAATTATTTCTCTTATTTCATGTTTTCTATTTTCCATACTTTTCCTTTGCTTTCTTTTTCTCATTTCCTGTCTCTTACTGAATTGAGTTTTATTGGTTCCTCCCTTTTTTCCTCTACTGGCTTTATTATCCTTAAATGTGTGTTCTTAGAAAGCAGTCTAAAATTAACTCCAGTCATTCCCCCCTACCAGTTTCTTTTCTTTTCATTTAACTTAAATTTCTCCTTGTTTTTGGTATTTTATAGCCTTTGATATTCTGCCATTTAACTATAGCATGTGTAGATTTGTTTTGGTTTATTCTGCTCAGAACTTGCTGTTATTCTCTACATGGGAGATTTATGGTTTTTACAATTCTGGAAAATCCTTAACTATTATCTTTAAAAATATTGCTCCCCTTCATGTCAGCAGCCATGAAAATGTGCCTCTCAGATCTCCTGCTGTGGGAAGCCTAGTTGACTGACCCCAGATGCCATGTCTCAGGATTCACTCAAAAGCCACACTTCCCCTGGGCTGTTACTGGTTGCTGGCTTAGTAAGATGTGGCTACTAGTGCTAGCCCATCCTGTAGGATATAGGACTCTTCTAATGGGGAGTCCTTGAGCCATGACTTTCTGGTCTGAGGTTTCTCCTTGCCCACTCCTTCTCTTCCCAACATCCTTTCTTGGCATCTGCTTATTGGAGGACCCAAACTAACACAGTCTCTCTATTTGCATCATCTGGATCTTGCATTAAATGCGTCGGAATAGTCTCATTGTACTCCCTATTCCAGGAGCTATTCTTTCATGCCCCTTTTATCTCTGTGATGCCCCTTGGTAATTTCTTCAAATCTGTCTTCCATTTTACTTAATTCTCTCTTTACTTGTGTCTAATCTATTTAACGTATCTGTTGACTTTTTAATTTCAGTGATTATAATATTTATTTCTAGAAGTTCTATTTGGCTTATTTTCATACCTGGCTGTTTTTGGTATTTTTTCCCTCAGGGTTTTATTTCCTACTTTTATGTCTTTCATAGTTTTAAGCATATTTATTTCTTATTCTCTTTTTCAAATTTTAATTTTATTATCCCAAGTTCCTGGAATTCTTTTTTTTTTAATTAATTTATTTTTTTGCTGCTCTGGGTCTTCATTGCTGCATGGGGGCTTTCTCTAGTTGTGGAGAGCGGGGGCTACTCTTTGTTGAGGTGCATGGGCTTCTCATTGCAGTGGCTTCTCTTGTGGAGCATGGGCTCTAGGCACACAGGATTCAGTAGTTGCAGCATGTGGGCTCAGTAGTTGTGGCTCATGGACTCTAGAGCACGGGCTCAGTAGTTGTGGTACACAGGCTTAGTTGCTCCGTGGCATGTGGGATCTTCCCGGACCAAGGATTGAACCTGTGTCCCCTGCATTGGCAGGTGGATTCTTAACCACTGGACTACCAGGAAAGTACCCAAGTTCCTGGAATTCTAACAATCTTGTTTGTTGTGTTTGCTGTTTTCTTCTCATGATATGTTGTAATTTTAAATTTTCTTATAAGCTGATCTTGAGTGGGGATTACTTTTTCTGTGACCTGATAACAGGCCCCCTCCAGAACAATTTGCATTGCTTCTTCTAGAGATCTCAGGAGTATCACTGGCTTGGGGCCAGTGTTTCTGCTAATTTCTTAGGTTGGAACTTCCTGGATTACTCTGCTCAAGGCTCAGATCTGGATATCCATATTTCAGAGGAGAGGTTTCTTTTTTTCACTCAAAATTGTCCTCTTGGACCCCTTTTGGACCCCTTTTCTAGGGTATGAGTTCTCCCCCGCCCCCAGTCTTCACTGAGGAAGCCCCTCTTTGAGGATCCTGCCTCTCCTCAAGTGTTTTAGTTCCAACTCTGTGCCTCATGGCAGCCCATGGTTCCACCTCCTTTGTCCACTTGGGTTTTAAAATGCAAGTCTGTAAGTTACAAAAGCAGTCTCAGAATCCACGTGCTTTCACTCAGTTTTTCCCTTTCTTTTTCAGGTCATATTTTACCCAGCATTCTTAAGTATTTGTAGTAGGAGGGTTTTTTCCACATTGTCTTAATCTGCCACCCTCTTGCTGCACCTGAAGTCCCATTTACCATATTCAGTTCTGTGCTGCAAGGCTTCTCAGGGTACCAGTTTCTAAGCAGTATCATTAGTGAAACCCATAAACTCACCCATTGTTAGAAAAGCCAAGTGCTTGAGATCCTGTTGAGACTGTAGATATATAGTATGTCCTAAGGGATCTGGAAAAAAAGCTACCTTTGTTTTCCAACCCATGGTCACTTCATTGGTAAATCCAGGAAGTGCCGTAAGATTTTACAGATGGAACTGATGCTTAGAAAACAATGAAATTGAATCATCATCATCATCATCATCATTTCTTTTACGATACGGCCTAGGAACAGAGCTCTTCTGTTTACCTCCCTTCTTTCTCCCAGCTTTCCCACCATCCTTCTCAATTTGTCCTTTGTCAACAGGGCAGAAAAGAAGGGCTGAAGTGATGTATGGGTATAATCCACTGTGCACTGCTAAAAAGATAAACTTAAATGAAGTGATTTATTACCTGGTGACAGGTATTCTGCCCCCAGAATTGTCTGTCAAAGTGAATGCTCATTGATTTTCCATACTTTCTCTGTCAGCCTCTGGATAGCCATTGTTCATTACACGTGGATAAGATGCCAGCGTATTCTCGCAGCCTCCGCACCGTGCTGCAGGGGTTAGCCTTTATTTCTGTTCTAGGGCTCAGAACTCTTTGATTCTCTTGCTTTAAACTGTGTATATGAGAAGAGCAAATGCCACTGGTTTCTCAAATTACTCAAGTTAGAAGTAAAACATATTCTGTATTCCCATTTTGAAAAAGCTTCTAGAATCTTCCTACATGAGTCAAATAGATAATAGGTCCCAATACAACAGCACAGGATAATATATAGCTGTCAGGGCAGTGCCTGAGTCAGTCTGGTCTGTCTTAGAATAAAGATACTCCATATCCTTTGGGAACTAATGAAATAGGTAATTTTCTTTCACTTAAGGGGACCACATGCATACCATATAGGACATGTCTTTCCTGTTTTGCTCCAAACCCATCCCATTGTGTTGGAGAGTGACAAGCAAAATCTTTTCAGCAACCACAGTGCAGCCTTGGGAGTCGGGATCAGTGTTGTGGAGTCTCAGCAATGACCAGGTGTTGAGGTGGTCTTAAAAATCTGAGAATTTTGACCTGGCATGAACCTTAGACCATTTAATCCAGTGTTTTAACTGTAGATGAGGAATCTGAAGCTTCAAAGTATGTTATAACTTGCTCATCATCACAGAATCAGTCACACAGCCAGCACTCAACCTGGTCTTTGGACTTCCTGCCCATCACTGTTCCCTGGGGAACTTCTCTTCCACTTCTCACCTGGGTAGCAGTTCCATTTGCTTTCACAATGTACTGCTTGAATTTAAAGATGACTGTTGTCAACGGCTCGCATCATTGAAGTTCATGTGTTTGGTCCTTTGATAAGGAGAGTTCTGCTGATTCTGAGTTGGGAGGAGGGAGCTTAGCTACAATTTTGATTTTTCCTTTTTTTCTATCGTGTGCTTAAGTATGGTGACCTGGACAAGAACACCACAAAGCAGGCACTTTCCAAATACACGTTGCACTGGAAAAAAGACTGCTTTTATGCAGTTGGGGTGGAGCCAGGGAAATTATTTACATGATGTAATGGTATTTTCTAAATGGCATATTTCAAGGAAAAAGACTAGTTGGATCACTAAATAATTATAGGCAAATACATAGATTGTATTTATATATACACACGTATATATAGTAATATACTAATCGTATATAGCATTTGTATTTTTTAAAACCATAAGCATCCTGTAGTAATTTGGACTTGTAAATGCCTTTGCATAGCAAGTAACAGTTTATAATAGCTAAGGAGAGATGAACACTGATAGTATTTTTCTTTTTGTATCTCTGATTGGCAGGTAGGGGGAATTGAAAGCTTGATTTGGGTTACTTTTTTGTTTATTTATTTATCTATCTATTTATTTATTTATTTATGGCTGCGTTGGGTCTTCATTGCTGCAGGCGGGCTTTCTCTAGTAGCGGCGAGCGGGGGCTACTCTTCGTTGTGGTGCTCGGGCTTCTCATCGCAGTGGCTTCTCTTGTTGCAGAGCACGGGCTCTAGGCGTGTGGGCTTCAGTAGTTGTGGCTTGTGGGCTCCAGAGAGCAGGCTCAGTAGTTGTGGCGCACGGGCTCAGCTGCTCTGTGGCATGTGGGATCTTCCCGGACCAGGGATCGAACCCGTGTCCCCCGCACCGGCACGCAGATTCCCAACCACTGCGCCACCAGGGAAGCCCAGTTTTGATTTTTTTCAATACTTAGTTACAATACTGATGAATCACTTTCTTAATTGAATATGTGGCATGTATTTCCACAGTATGCATTTGTGGCAGCATCAGCTTTCCCTGAGCCCTTACTAATAGTTCTTACAAGTTAGGCAGGATGTTGCCTTCATGGTGTAATGATTTGGTACTTCACATAGTGCTCTGGAGGCTGGAGGAAGCAAATTCAGCCCCCAGAAGTCCTTAACTTAGAGTCGAGAAGCATCACTGATACCAGGAGAAGCTACCTGAATGTGTATTTGGTGGTAAAAGTAAAAAGATATTTTATGTGTCCAGACAAGCAGAGGAAAAAAATATATAGACCTGCATTATATTCATTTTCTTCCCTGTGTTCCCTAGTGGCCTGATTATTCATCTGGCTGAGATGTAAGATCTTTTGAGCTTGTAACATAATAGTTATTCATAAAGGCGTTTAGGCTGATGGCTTTCTCAGAACGTCCTGCTGTTCAGGATGGACTTCATCTATATTTCAATGAATTTCTAAACGGGAGAAACAGAACATTTTCCCTTTGATTAATTCATTGGTTTTTTTAGTCCTTAAGGACCCATATGCTGGTGAACTCCAAAAGGAAGTCAGTAAAGGAAAAATGGTAAATTGGAACTGAAACCGTGAACTGGCCCCATAAAAATCTTTGAACACTGTCCTAAATTCAACATCTGAAATATAATGGGCCAGGCAAAGATCTATGAAAGCTAATTTTAAAAGCTAACGTAAAATTGCACCAAAGAAGGACATTGTTATGAGTTGTATAAAGTTCTTAGGCTGTTTCAGACCACTCTTTTACAACTCTCTGGCTTTTAACCTACTTTGCCCAAGAATCAAGTACTTTAGCAAATTATAACTAGTTAGGTCATAGACACATGCTTTGCGTTCTTGGGCTATTCACTGGGAGTATGCCCTCTGGAACTATGATTTTAAGATTTTACATTATTGGATGTATACCTGTCTTAGAGTGGTCCCCAGAGATCAACCCTAAGATGAGAAATGGGGGAGGTGATCCTAGGAAGCCCAAAGAGGAGCACAGGGCAGTGAGAAAGGGGAAGGAGGGAAGGCAGTAGAGTGTAAAGGAGAGAGTTTCCTACTGATCCGGTATAGAGGAAAAGGCCTTGAAAAACACCAAGGAAGATCATCTGTGCCTCAATTCTAGCACCAGTGTGAAATCCCATTTTAAATACCTTGTTGAAAAAGACTTGATAGCTGACATAACTCTTTTTTTGCCTTATAAGTGATCTGTGAGATTGGATTTGCCAGTGTTGAGTTTTTCCCAACTTGAGTACACAGTGTCCAGGAACTAGCAAAATCAGCCTTTTGTAGTAGGATCTTTTTAGGACATGGCTCTGTCACCCAGGTATGAGGGGGGCACCTCCTTCTGACGTCCTTTCTCCAATCTGAGTAAGGGAGAACCAGGACATGAGCTTTCTCTCTGGTGCTTGGGGCGTCGGTGGGCTTGGGTCTGAACCTTCTCTGCCTAGTTGTCCTCAAGGGAGCACTGGAGTCCTTGAACTGGAAATTCTCTTCCCAGGATCTACCAGAAACCTCTAAAACTTCAAGGAAGCTTAATTCCCAATGTCTTGGGTCAGATTGTTTAGAAGTTGAGGGATTCTCATGGAGATGATGTATGGGCCTAGGAGGTGGAGGTGAGGAGAGTGGCAGGGCAGTGGGGGAAAGGGGAGTTTTAGCTGGGTTTCTGGGGAGCTCTGTCTCCCCTTGCCCAGGGGTCAGCCTTTTGTTTCCCTTTCCCATGTCAGCCATTGATTGGTTATGGGCCTCCCTCAGGGCAGGTATAACCTTCTAGGTGGAGATGCTCCCATAGGCCAAAGGCAATTTTACAGACTAGGGGGCCAGATGGGACCCATTAGCAGTCAACACTTACAGCAAACCTTACGTGGTATAAAGGGGTACAGGCAGGGCACTCTGGCCTTACCCAGCAGAGAATAGGGCCAGGCATTCACCTTTTCTTACTCATTCCCTTTAACACAATTCACCGCTCCTCCAAGTGTCCCTCTTCACAGCAGTCCTTTGCCCTTCCAAATTCAGTGTCCTCGGCCCCCTCCCTTGAAAAACTTACTCCTGGACACAGGAGGGGAGAATCAGATGCCCCTGCCTTCTGGCTGAGCTGGACCCCACTGGGGGTTCGCTGGCTCTGGGAGGAGTGGTGGTCCCCTGGTGTTGGTGGGAGGTAGGATGGGAGATGATGAAGGCTTTCATCCTGATCCATCTTTCAACCATTTGCTTCCAGAGTCAACCCATGGCAAATAGGTCTCAGCAGTGAATATTAATTTTCTGCCCCAAACTATTTTCCTCCTATATACAGGGCTTTTACCCTACTGTTTGCAAAATAACAAGCTGGCGTTCTTGTGCTGAGGTCCGCTTGATTCCTTCTTGAGCCTGCTTTTGTTCCCATTTTAGCTGAAAAGGGCTTTGAGGCATCCAGATTTTTTTTCCTGACCTCAGATTTCTTTCCAGATACAAGATGGGGAGAGGGAGCTGTGGACGAGTGAGAAAGGTTTCAGGTGTACCTGTTTCATATTTACTCTGACCCAGAGTGACTGGGGTATTAATTTAATGGATGTTGTCACCAAGGCTTTTGAAGTGGCCGTAGTCGGTGACTGAATGGCAGTTACACAATTTTGAATTTGGGAACCAGGTATTGTTCTTTCGCTACACCAACCTGTCGCTTTAGGCATGTTATAAGGTTTGCTTTGCCCACACCCCAACCAGATTTGCTCTACAAGTTAATGTCACTCAGGGTAAACGCTACACTATCTCTGCATCAAAGCCACCTGCCAGCCACAGCCAGGTGTGTAGTGCATTTGGATATTGTGTTAAAATATCTCCATGACCTCTAAGAATAGAACTGCCATAGGTCAGCCTGATATTCTAGAAAGCTGTCCCTGGGACCTACTCCATCCATTAGAAGTGAGTCACTAAATCCAGCCCACATTCAAGGTGGGGGGGATTAAGCTCTACCTAGTAGAGGGAGGAGCATGAAAAAAAGGTTGTTTAGGGGTGCTAAAACCACCACAGTGATTAATAAATGCTTTTGGAGAGATGCTTTGAGGCTATGCCAGAAACTTGTTTCTCCTTTAAAAACTTTCAACATTTACCAGCGGATCTCACCGGCAGCCATTATTACCATCATGTTCTGTTAATGGTTTTCCATTTCTTTCATTCCTTCTATGTTTATTTCTTGGAATTCTTCTGTGAGGTTGTTTTGTCCCTTCTGTTCCATTTATTTATTTATCCACTTATTTTTTATATCAGTATAGACTCAACAGGTATTTGTGTATTCTCTAGGTGAGAGATGTTTTTAAAAGGGGAAAACAGCCTCTCTGAACCAGGTAGAGGGAGGTGGTGAGGGAGGGTGTGGATGCTGAGGAGGAGGACGTGGTGGAGGAAGACAAGTTCCTGAGAAGGCCGGTGAGAATGAGGTCCAAAAGAGGGGGGGCCTTGGCAAAAATGAGGGACACTCTGTTCTCAAAAACAGGGACAAAGAAAGCTTGGGAAGGTTGCTTTTTTTCTCAGGAAGGAGTTCCCATTAATTATCTTTTGTCTTCTCGGTCAGGATGTTTTTTGGTGACGACAGTAGGAAATTGGCTTTTGGAATTTAAATTTTCTTGGCGGAAATTCCTGGCCTCTGGAGGAGGCTTTCTTGAACCACAGCACTATTGACATCTGGACTGGCTCATTCTTTGTTGTGAGGGGCTGTCCTGTGCACTGTAGGGTGTTTAGTGGCATCCCTGGCCTCCACTCACCGGATGCCAGTGGCATCCTCCCCTGCTCTCCCAGTGTGATCACCAGAATGTATCCTGTGCCACCAAGTTGGAGGCAGTGCCACCAAATGTCCCCTGGAGAATAAAATGGCTTTTGGCTGAGAACCAGTGATCTGAAATAGCATACACCATGCTGGCCATGCACAGAACTCCTGAGTGTTACTTTTGAAAGACTAAGACGATGGCATTTACCTGAGCTCCTGCACAGAGAACTCTGCTGCCCTGGCGTGAACATCAGTGTGGCCGCAGTTGATAAGTGGGTGGGGGGGTTCTGGGGAACAGCTGATGATGTTCTCAGCACACAAGAGGAAATGGAGCTCTGGTTCTCAGAGGGTCTTTGTTCTGGCGAGTGTTGCTGTGGTTATAGCCTTGCCTTCTGGTGGTGGGTTGTTTTGCTTTCTCTGTGGTTTCTGTGTGCGTTTGAGAATCAGCTTCAATGTGATGTCAGCTGGGGACAAGAAGCTCTTCTCACCGATGAGTTTCTGAAAGCCCATTTGTTCTAACTGCAACATGACACTAACCTAGCTTGGGTGCACGTCGGTTGCTGGTAAAGTTGTTTCCTGAGCGAGCCGGGGATGGCGGGGACTCCTAGTCCTTTACAACTCTCGTTTTATTATCCAGAGACACTTCTGCATTTTGACTTTTTTTTTTAAACCTTTTTTACCTTCAGTTAGTTTTTAACGAGACACTGCATTTCAAACATAGCAAACATGACAGAGATTGAGGAACGAGGGGGAGGCTGAAACGACCTTGCACGACCGCTGATGCCATCTATTGGTGGTTGGCAGAACTGATGCCCTTCGAAGCTGTTCATTGCACAGAAAGTTGAAAATTGGCAGCAGAGAACCTTCCTTGCACCCAGGGAGCTTGGGATTGGCAGGACAGGGGAAGAGTGGGGGGGGGGGCGGTAATGTGGGTTTGCTTCGTAGATCAGCACCAGTCATCGGTGGGTGCCGGGAATCCATATTTAAAGTAATTTTAGGAGGATTTTTCAAGGTACTGGCTAGGTTGCCATTGGGACCTAAAATCCATTGATGAGTCAGTTGTCATTTAAGAAAGAATCCCAGTGCATTGGGCTTTGGGGTGTTAACAGAACAGCCAGGAGATCTCAGCTAAAAACAGTCTCTTCCATAGAATTAACACGGAGCTGGTATTTGTGAAATTTGATTAGTCGGGGACACTATGAACTCATTCTAACCAAGGAAACTAAGACTCGATGAGTAAAATAACTATTGTATTTTATCTTCTTTCAAAGTGCTTTCAAATACTGCACACTTGTTTCTATACCAATCCATTTCGGCCAGCATATCCCCTTTTTCTGATACCAAACTGAGATTCCTAGAGATTAAGTTTCCTGGGTCCACATATCTAGTTGATAGTGAGAGCCAGAATTAGTCCAGCCAGTGGATCCTCAACCCTGGTTGCACATAAGACTCACCTGGGGTACTTAAGAAAAAGAATTAGTCCAGCCAGTGGATCCTCAACCCTGGTTGCACATAAGACTCACCTGGGGTACTTAAGAAAAAGCCCAGTGATTGGCATCACTGCCACATATACTGATTTAATTGAGCAGGGGAAGGACTGGGTCAGGGGGTTCCCTTTCAGAACTATAGTGATTCTAATGTGTTGCCTGGATTGAACTGCTACAACTCAGAGTATGGTCTATAGGCCAGCAGCAGAGCATCATTTGGAAACTTGTTAGAAATGCAGAATCTCAGGCCCCATCCCAGAACTTCTGAATCAGAATCTGCACTGTAACAAGATTCCCAGGTGAAGTTTGGAAATACTGGGTGTTGCCTCTGAGGCAAGATTTTCTGAGCTGTCCATTGGTATCTCCATTGGGCACTCCAGCTTTTTTTTTTTTACCATTCAGACAGCATTCGAGGGTTGGGTGGCCTCCACTGAGGGTTCCAGCTTCCCCCTGCCCTATGAGTTCTCCTAGACTGAGAACACAGGTGCTCCCCTCCTCCCCCTAAAAGTCTTGTTCAGTGCTCGCAGGTAGAGTGTGTTTTCACAGGCCCCAGTTTCCGGGTGCATCGTAGCATTGTCACCAAACCAAGACTCCAGTCTAGGTGCCTCCAGGCTCTGCCTGTTAAGAGTGATGGCACCCTGATCAGCCGGTGATGAAAGGGTCACCTTGTGTTCAGCCCCTAAGACTCTCACTTTACCTCTAGCTTAGAGACCGCTTGGATTGGAAAGGAAGGAGGTACTATGCCTTTTTCTTTCTCCCTAAAGAGAAAGTACTCTGGGTCAGTGTTTGTTTTTTGAATATTTGAATGAAATGAAGCCTGTGAGGGCATCTGGGAAACTTTTTGACATTACAGACAGGCTTCATCCAACCCCAGCTGGGTTTCGGTGGAGGGACCTCTTACCCAGCAAACGCATCCATTGTCTTTCTCAAAGAGATCTTTTTTAGTTCATTTCTTCAAATCCAGTGCTCTACGAGTGATCTTTTCTAAATCTGTAGCTGCATGTTGGGTAGTGCCTGAAAGAGACACAGAAGTCCCTGTTCAGCCTCTTTTTGGGAAACTGAGAGCCTTGGCTTCTTTTCCACCCGTCCTCTGCTGTTTTTAACAACAAACCCCCTTTGATGAAGGGCCAGTCTGAGCTGGGCAGAGCCAACCATTTCTCCTCACTTCCAAGCTCCCCTCCACCATCTCCTCTCCCTCTTCCAACCTTCCTCCCCGCAGGAACAAAACAATAACAAACGAAACTGGGAAAAAACAAGGGAGGTTTGTCCCCATTTCTGAAATCCTTTGAAAGGATGTTACTGAAAGAGGATTCAGAAGTGCATGGAGGGTTTCTATGTCTCTTTTTCTGGAAGCGTTGGGAGGTCTCTGTGCACCCGATCTGGAGAGACTGGAATGATCATTTCTGCACGGAAGCCACTCATTAGTGGCTACCAACAAGAAGACCTTGCCAGGTGCTTGTCATGCCTCTGAATTCAGAGGTTTTGAAAAGACCCCAAATGGGGCTTGTGGCTTTCTTCAGTCTTGTTGGGTTTCATTTTTTTCCCCTTCCTCTTCCAACCACTCTGTTCTCTGTCCAGCGTTTCTCCTCTGTTGCCCACAGCAACCCCAGCAGTTGGTACCGGAGTAGGGGGAGCTGGAGGCCAGGTTACCTCGGAGTCGAGAAATCCTTAACTGATCAAGTCACCAGAGTCATACACAGGAATAGGTTTTCCGGAAAATCTCCCGATTCAAACCACCCTCCACAGCTCCCCCCCACCTTGCCTTTCCAGAGAGGCTTGTTTCTTCTGGTCCCCGAGAAGCCAGTTACTGAGACACCCGGGCCCCACCTCTGGAGGCATCTGTTTACAAACAGTGCTGCGTAAACTCTCTAACGCGTTTCTTTTCAGCTCACACTTTCCCTCCACACAGACAGAGTCCGTAGGCTCTTTTACAGTGGAGGGTGTTACAGAATATAGTATCACTCTCCCTGTGCAGAGAGACAGACTGGGGGAAGAATCAGCCCACGGCCAGTGGTGTAGAATAGTCAGCCAGGCTGTAAGGTTTTTTCTCTTTTGCTCTTTACCACAGGAAAGCGCTTTGTCAGGAGGAAGTGCCAGTGTCGTCATGGAAATAAATGATCAGGCGGTAGCAGCCAGATGAATTGAGCCGTCCTCGATTTCGGAGACCTCTACCATTAATATATCTAAAATTCAGTGTACAAATGAGCATAGGACGACTTGATCTGGGATACCTCTTGCAATTCTTTTGCAGCTCAATTAGTAAATTTCCTTTCCCTTTGAATACCACAACACTCTCTGAAACTCAGAGAACCTAGCAGGTAGAACGTTGAAGGAGTTTTCTGAAGGAGAAAAAACAAAGCAAGTTTGGAAACATGAAATAGTGATCCTCATTTGGATCATGCCTTCTGGTATCTAAGCGTACCAGTTCCTTTAAATTCCAAGGACGGGCAGGCTCTTTGGATATTTGTCAATGACAAGTGAGTATGGGTTGAGTAAAGGCATTTTCTTCTGCAGTGTTCGTTTCTATTTCCATGGTTTGCCTCAGTCCTTTTCTTTAATTAATGCTGTTTATGCTCACTGATGAATAATTCAGAGTCATTACAAGCAACAGATGTCAGAGGATTCAAAATGACTTTCTCTGAATTATTTATTATTTCCAAAAAAGTAACAGGTTTGTTGAACAAGTAATTGGCAACACAGATGTAGATCAAGGTTTGTCAGCAGGAAACAAGGTCTACTACTGCTTTCCCTTTTGTGCATGTTACTAGCCAGGACTGCATTGTACAGGGGGAGTTTGCCTGACACTGCATAGGGAGTCAGTTACTTATTCCGGGTGCTGAGTGGGGAGCTGGACCTTGTTTGGTTTTTCCGGTTGACAAAACATAAATAGGAGTTCGTTCAAAAATATAATGAATGAAGGCAGCCTTGCAAACACCTATCAGACATAATGACTTAATGCAGGTCCCCAGAAAGAGGGAACATCTTTGTCTGCAAAGATATGCCGAGAATAGAGACCTGGGGGGAAAAAAACCTGATGGATGTGTAAAGGTTTGTATATAAAAATGTTCTCTGCAGGGTTGTTTATAACAGAATTTTTAAAAGGAAAAAATGCGGGCTTCCTTGGTGGCACAGTGGTTGAGAGTCTGCTTGCCGATGCAGGGGACATGGGTTCGTGCCCCAGTCCAGGAAGATCCCGTATGCTGTGGAGCAGCTAGGCCCGTGAGCCATGGCCGCTGAGCCTGCGCGTCCAGAGCCTGTGCTCTGCAATGGGAAAGGCCACAACAATGAGAGCCCACGTACCACAAAAAAAAAAAAAAAAAGAAAGAAAAAACGCAAGTGGCCAACAATGAAAAATTAGTTGAATAAATTTTGATAAATCCAAGCAGTAGAATATTATATAGCCATTAAAATTAATTATATGTATTTTTGATACAGAAAAATATTAGAGAGTTCCCTTGCATCCAGTGGTTAGGGCTCAGTGTTTTCACTGCCAGGGCCCTGGGTTCGATCTCTGGTTGGGGAACTAAGACCCTGCAAAATGTGTGGCACGGCCAAAAAAAAGAAAAAATACATTAATATATTAGATAGACGATGATATTAAGTGAGAGAGGCTATATTTCTGTAGAAAACTATGTGTATGTGGTTTTTCTATAGACATAGAGAAAAGTCGAGAAGGAACTACCCCAAAATGTTAATAATTATTTAGGTGGTGTAGGGCAGTGGTCCTCAGCCTTTTTGGCACCAGGGACCGGTTTTGTGGAAGACAGTTTTTCCCACAGATGGGGCGGGGGGGAGGGGGGAATATGGTTCAGGCAGTAATGTGACCAATGGGGAGCGATGGGGAGTGGCAGATGAAGCTTCGCTAGCTCCGCTCGCTTGCGGACTGCTCACCTTCTGCTGTACTGGTCTGCGGACCAGGGGTTGGGGACCCCTGGTGTAGGGTCCAGGTGACTTTTCTTCTGCTTCTTGTATTTTCTCATCCTTTCCACTATAAATATTCATGCATTAGTTAGAGTAAAAAGCCAAGCTGCTAAGAAATCCACAGTATTGAGGCTTAATGAATTTGTCTCTCATTTAACAATTTGAGGTAGCTGTTCCAGATATGCAGGGGGCTCTGTTCCGTTCAGATATTCACAATCCCGGGTTCCTTCCATCCTGTGGCTCCCCCCTTCCCCAGGGCCTTGTCATCTTTTTTTTTTTTTTTTTTTAATGTTTATTTATCTATTTGGCTGTGCCAGGTCTTAGTTGCGACACACAAGGATCTTCGTGGCTGCATGCGGGATCTTTAATTCCGGCATGTGATCTCTTAGTTGCGGCATGTGGGATCTAGTTCTCTGACCAGAGATTGAACCGGGGCCCCCTGCATTGGGAGCGTGGAGTCTTAGTGACTGGACCACCAGGGAAGTCCCAGGGCCTTGTCGTCTTGTACATGGTCAAGGCTGGGTGCTGTCACAAGGAAGAAGAGGGGGCATGGAAGAGACTCTGTTCCCAAAGTGGCACACATCACTTCAGCTCACATGCCTTTCCAGGGACACAGTCACATGACTAAACTCAACTGCCAACTACAAGGCAGGCAGGGAACAAAATCCTGATAGGCATCTATTGTGGCCTGCGACAACGCTATGCTACAGAGGAAGGAGAAAATGAATTTTGCTGGAAAGCTTTCAGTCTGTGCTAAATGTATTACCTGTATAAGAAAAAATAATATAAATTTTTTCTAAAGGGATAGAACTTTGGATTAGATGCCTTCCGAGGGCACTTCCTTTAGAAATTAAGCGTACAGAGGAAGTATAAAATTTGGATACCGCCTTCAAGGGATTTACAGTTTGATATAGTAACTAGACCAATAATAATTCAAAGTCTTATATGCAAAGGGCCAAAAGAGGAGCCAGATCAATACAGAAGAGAAAATTGGCTAGGATCGTGGAATAAGGCTTAGGTGATTTGAAAAGTTTGCAATTCTGCTTTGTTGAGCTACGAGGATTACTTGTATCTTTGGAAGAAGAAAAACTATTTATGTTTTGTGATATTTTACAGTAGTATGATCTCCTTTTACATCATCGAGGAACCGAATCATAATTTCCTACTGACCTAACAGTAAGACTCTGATTGACCTTCAGTTAGCTGTTGTTCATTGTAATTCCTTGTTAAATCTGTATTGATCTATTTTTTAAAATAAATTTATTTATTTTATTTATTTATTTTTGGCTGCGTTGGGTCTTTGTTGCTGCGCACGGGCTTTCTCTAGTTGTGGTGAATGGGGCTACTCTTCGTTGCGGTGCGCGGGCTTCTCCTTGCAGTGGCTTCTCTTGTTGTGGAGCACGGGCTCTAGGCGTGTGGGCTTCAGTAGTTGTAGCACACAGGCTCAGTAGTTGTGGCTCGCGGGTTCTAGAGTGCAGGCTCAGTACTTGTGGCACACTGGCTTAGTTGCTCCGCGACATGTGGGATCTTCCTGGACCAGGGCTCGAATCCGTGTCCCCTGCATTGGCAGGCGTATTCTTAACCACTGCACCACCAGTGTAGTGATCTTATCATAAAATATTTCAGAAGGGCTACAATTTGAATAAAGCTCTTAACAATAATTTATCAGTTACTTAAAGAATAAACTTAAAAGAATACAGTTTTAAAATTTTAAAATATGATTATCTAGAGGTATTTCTAGACCTGTTTGGAAGGCAAACCAGAAGTATAATATAGATAAAGGTTTTTTTTTCTCCTTTGGATAGAAATTTTTCTATCTTTGATATTTTTAGTAACCATACGATATATTACCTCCTTCACAATAGGATCAGATTTTGCATATCTTTTGCCTAGCGTCAGATTTTTCAAGTCTGTAGAGTTTAGGCTGTTAAAACCGAAAAATGTTCTGGTTTTATATATAAAACTTTGTAAAGTCAAATGGTGGGTTTTTCTCTCTTTTTTTTTTTTTCTTTTTTAAAGTATAGTTGATTTACAATGTTGTGTTAGTTTCAAGTGTACCTTTTTCAGATTCTTTTCCATTATAGGTTATTAAAAGATTGAATGTAGTTCCTTGTGCCATACAGTAGGTCCTTGTTGTTAGTCCCTTCTTTAATCCACCACAAATATCCCTTAAGACATGCTGGAATCCAATTGCCCTGTGATTTGGTATTTCCCTGATAGTTCATGAGGTGCAACAAAAATGTTTGAAGGAAGACAGTAAGAACTGTTTGGTGCTTTAGGTTTTTTTTGTTTTGTTTCATTTTCAGGAAATTCAGGTTGCAGAAGCCCCATAGGGCAAGAATCATTGCAAATGAGGCCCAGATTTGAACATTGCTGTTTTGTAAATTGTGCTTATTCTCATAATAAAGATTTCTACAGCTGGAAAGAACTTTAAAAATTGGGTGATCCAGTTGCCTTATTTTGCAGATGAGGAACCGAGATGCAGACAGGTCAAGTCACTTGCTGAGGTCACATTCATTCGTGGCAAAATTCAGAACCATGCTTTGACTTTCTGTCCTCAGGTCACTATACCACCCCATGCCTCCCTTTATCTTAGGCCTCTGGGGATTGCCAGCTTACTTTCCACCAGTGACAGGAACCTCAGATAGAAACTCCGATGAGGAGAGGGCAGTACTTTCACAGCTCCTGACCTGTGGGAGTGATGGGTTGGCATCGGGATGAAGTGGGAGTGAGGGCACCATCTTTATAACCCAGCTCTTCTTGCCCCTTTCTTTCTTTTTTTTTTTTTTACCTGCCCCTTTCTTGATGCTTTGTCTACTGAACATTTGCAGAGATGTTCTTGATTCATAGTAATAATAAACACGTTAGGGGGCAGAAATTGGACTTGCAGCCAATTTTGTAGGAAGTTTCATTGCCAACACATCTCAAGATACAGAATTTCAGTTTCTCTCTTTATTTTTTTTACCATTATTTAAGAGCGCTGAGAGTTGAAATCTCACAGTGACAACAAAAATATAGTATTTTCTTCTTATTGTAAAAGTGGTCAAAGAGCTGAAAAGCCATACCATTTTTTGTATGTGTGTGTGGTACGCAGGCCTCTCACTGTTGCGGCCTCTCCCATTGTGGAGCACAGGCTCCGGATGCGCAGGCTCAGTGGCCATGGCCCACGGGCCCAGCTGCTCCGCGGCACATGGGATCTTCCCGGATTGGGGCACGAACCCGTGTCCCCTGCATCGGCAGGCGGACTCTCAACCACTGTGCCACCAGGGAAGCCCAAGCCATACCATTTTTTAAAATATTTATTTACTTGGCTGCGCCGGGTCTCAGTTGCAGAATGCAGGATCTTTTTAGTTGCGGCATGTGGGATCTAGTTCCCTGACCAGGGATTGAACCCAGGCCCCCTGCATCCCTGCATTGGGAGCACGGAGTCTTAGACACTGGACCACCAGGGAAGTCCCCCATTTTTAAAAAATAATTTTATTCTCCTTTTTTGATCAACATTAAGATGAATTGTCTCTTTGGGGGTGTGATTCTGGTTTAATCGGTCCAAATGTTTTGGAAGATGTTTCATGACCTATAGGTTTATTGATTTCAAAGACTATAAATCCATCTGCCCATCTATCCATCACCTACCTACCCATCTGAGGGCAGAATGGGAGGATGGGAAGTTCCCAGGGAAGTACCAACTGCTTGGATTGGTGGGTAGCCTGGGCAGACTTAGTACTTTATACTTTGATTTTTCTACTTGAAAAGCACGTAGATCTTAATTTTCAAAATATAGCTCTGTTTATAATGGAAGAGAAGTAAAATGTAGCCAAGACTGTTGACTGTCATGGAATAGCCATTCTCCCTTCACCCCTATTAACCCATTTCTTTATTCAGTTTCCTTGCTTGTAACATGGGCATGATACCCAGCTCTGAAAGTGCCTGTGTGATAGATGCTTGTGTTAGTTTCCACTGTCTAGCTTCGCCTAATTAGATTTGTGTTAAGCTTGAGATCATTTATAGCCAACTTTTTCCAGATTAAAAACATAAGCCTTTGTTGAACTATCTCGTCATTCTAAATTGGAACCATCTTGACTTTATATCAAAGAATTCATCTTTAGTTCAGTTACCACATAAGCCGGCTTAATCCTCTAGGGGCTGCTGTCATTGTTAATTTACATCTGACCTTGTTCTGAAAAGAATATTTAAAGCAGTGGAACCCTAATTTAGAACTTGCTGGTGCTTGCTTTGCCTATTCGTCTGGACCTGTAAAAACGAGTCCATTTCCCTAAGAAATCAGACTGAAGGCTTTAATAAAAATTTCAGATGCCACCCTAAGAACTAGAACTTCTTTTGATTCTTGCTCATTGTGTCAATGAAGGTGGTTACGCTGAGTATTACCATCTTACAAATAGGGAAGCAGAGAGAGACCCAGTGACTTACCTAAGGTTGGTAGAACGTAGCCACTGGGTTCTCACTCCCAACCACTTGACCAGACACTGTGTGTGTGTGTGTGTGTGTGTGTGTGTGTGTGTGTGTGTGTGTGTCTGTGTGTGTGTGAGTTTGCTGGTTTCCTGGTGCTCAGGCTACTGGGAGCATCTGTCACAGGCACAGTGGGAATTATGTGGAGCATGCTGGGAAGCGTCTGGCTTTTCATCTGGATTTGTGGATTTATTTTGTAATAGGGTATCTGCCAGACCATGTGCCTGGGAGTCAGCAATAGCAGCAGCTGATGGGTGTTTCTTTGGGAGAAGAACAGACTTGCCAAGTCAGTCTGGCATATCAGGATTTGAGAGACATTGGAACTACAGAAAAAAAATCATTGAAGATGACTCTTAAGATGTCAAGAGAAAAAAAAATGACTTCTTAGGCCAGAAAAGCAAAAGCTATCATACTCTGTGAGCCCTGCGCTGAGAGATGGCTTTTCAAGGGCGGCTTAAACGCGTTAGATTAGTCTGCAATGTGGATTAAGGGACTGTGGGATTTAATAACTGATGTATTAAAGAATGGCCCTGCGAATGTTACTCTGCCATAAAAACGTAACCACTCTAATTGAATTTAGAGGCAATATTAAAATTGCTCTTTTGGTGATGCTTCCTAGATATATTAAATAAAATATCAAAAGTCACAGTTGATTAAGCTGAAACTTCAGCATGTGAGAGTTATTAAGCACTAAATTCTGTTGCTAGAGGTTTTTATTTTATTTTTTTCTGAAATGTAAGAAATTTCTCCCTTTACATAATTTATGGTCATTCCACTATTTCAGTGTGCCAGAAAATGTTCTCAGAGCCTTAACGGTGTTTTGGAACACAGTATATTATCTTATTGTTGGGCTGTTTATATAACGAACACTCAATATTTATTGATGGTGGTATTTCGTGAGCTGAATTCTCTCTTATGGGCAAAGAAAGCAATAGGCTATTAAGCTACATATGGTGCTTTGGGTGCTTTTAAGGAGTAATGGTGGAAAATACACCTTTTCTTCCTCCTCCCGTGGCAGTATGTAGTTTTGCTAGCCTTATGTCTGCACACAAAGACCTTCTGAGAAGATGGGCTTGATCTGCGGTGGTACCAACGTATAGCTGGGATGCTGCTGTGCACATACATACTCCATGGACCACTTCATGTTCCAGAGTTCCATGGACTCCAGAGAGCCTTGTGGAAATCACGAAGCTTCCATGGCAGTTATAAGCAGGGAGTATTTTCCTTTCCATCCAAACAAGGGGGGGATCTTTTCCTTTCCATCCATGGGGCAAACTTGAGACAGGGGGGCGGGGAGGCAAGGAGGTTACGTTTATGTGTCTGAATTCAGAAACATAATGAGGACTATAGTTGAAAAGTATCTATGCATTTGGAGCAGGGGGTAGCGATTAGAAGCACCCAGGAAACCAGATCCCTTCTTGCTCTTCAGGCTGTCTCCTGGAGTCCCGAAAGTGGCACGTCCTGTATTAAAGAGTATTGTGGAATTTATTTGTAAGTATCTATATGAAAAAAACCCATAAAATATGGACATTGGTTAGAACTTATCACAAATGAGTCATACCGTTTATGTTTCCTTTTCCCTCTGTGGACAAGAACCTCTCCCCTTTTCTGTTATTGCTTAGATTTAGAGAAATTTCTTTTATCTTGCAGAACCTTATGCCAAAGAAACAACTGTTTCACTGTGTCTGAGCTCAGTAGAAGGATGTTTGAGTACTTAATGCAACTCCTGTTGAGTGATTGGCTTCTGGCAGAAGTGTTAATATGCAATCTCTTAAAGCAGAAGGTTTACATTTTTCCAGCTGCCAAACTTTGGGCTTCCTGGTGAATCACTGGGACAGACTTTCTTGGTCAAGTGTGAGTGGTGCCCTGGGGCTGCTGGTCCGAGGCTGGGGAAGCATGACAAGTTGTTTTAGATGCCTGGCCAGAGCTCAAACACGTGGGCTTGGGGACCAGCCTCTAGGGCCCAGGTGACTTCCCCTAGAAAACATCTTCACAAGTCATCCCCTGAATAGGATCATCACAGACTGAAGGAAAGGGTTAGGACCATTGATCAGAGAAGAGCTGCAGGTTTTTTCCTTCTCTGTCTGTCGCAGAGGTGTTAGTCAAGAAGAAAGCTTACTCACTTGAAAGCTTTGGATTACAGAGCAGCTAAAAAAGAGCTGCTGCCAACGGAATTTTCTTCTTGTTGAAGTTGTTCTTTGCCCCTAGAATACTAAGCCAAAAGGAAGGAAAAGATGAAAAATAAGCCCCTCTTTCACAATACGTTTGAGTCAACCCATCAAAAAGGAAACCAGAGATTTCTCAACTAACAAATAAGTGGCATTTGGGAATTAGAAAAAGGCTCCTTGATAAAGTTATTTGGGAATTAATCATCAGTTGGCTCCTCGTAGGCGTGGAGCACATTGGAATTCACCTCGTCTTGTTTGGAAACTGGCAGCTTGGTGGTTATATAACGTGAAACACAAGGCCTGCCAGCCGGCCCTCATGTGCCCCCTGGGGAGTTGCAAAGCTCTATAACTCTTTCTTGAGTCAGCCAGTCCTGCCAAACAGATTTCAGTGGCCTGGGGTATGTCGTGCGCAGGCCTCAGACGTCAGAATTTTACAGATGACACATCTACCTTTGTGATTTTGCCCTCAGTAACCTCTGCCAACACCAGAGAGAAGTAAGTGAGAGGCACTCATTGGGTACCCCCCTACCTGTTAAAAAATTTACCATCCTAACCATTTTTGTGTCCCATTCAGTACATTCACATTGTTTGTGCTACTGTCATCACTGTCCATGCAAGTTTTCTTCTTGCAAAACTGAAACTGTGTACCCATTAAACAATAATTCTCTGTGTCCTCCCTCCCCCCAGCCCCCAGCGACCACCAATCGACTTTCTGTCTCTATTATTTGACTATTCCAGGGACCTCATATAAGTGGGATCATCCAGTATTTGTACTGTGACTGGCTTATTTCGTTTGCACCAACATCCTCAAGGTTCATCCATGTTGTAGCCTATGTCAGAATACCCCTTCCTTTTTCAGGCTGAATAATATTCCTCTGTGTGTATAGACCACATTTTGTTTATCCATTCCTCAGTCGATGGATGGATGGATTGCTTCGACTTTTTGGCTAGTGTGAATAATGTTGCTGTGAACACAGGTATACAGATATTTGTTTGAGTCCCTGCGTTTTAGTCTTTTGGATATATATCAAAATGTGGAATTGCTGGATCATATGGTAATGGGCTCCTCTTTTAAATAGGAAAAGTATCCTAAGAACCTGTGAGTACTTTAAGAGTACAGGACCTGAATGCTTGCTCTGTTCCTCCTTTCTCCAACTCTAGTCCACATGCCTCTGTGGTCACAGGCATGGTGGGGAAAGGTGACCTTGTCCCAGGCTGAGATCACCCATGTAGATCTTCTCAGTTTGACCACACATTCATTTAGCCCACTGAAGCAAAGAGGATGACAAATTGAAGATCACGTCATATAAATGACCCCTCCCTCCTCCTTTTCTTTTCTTTTCTTTCCTCTTTCTTCTTTCGAAAACTATGATTTTGGTCTCTACGCAGCTGTTTTGGCCTAAACTCCAGTAAACCAATGGCACTCCAGGTTGGCTACACATTGGAGTTACCTGGTTGCTTACTGCCATCCAAAACCCACCTCCAGAGATTGTGATTTAATTGGTTTGAGGTCTGACCTGGGCATGGGGGTTTGGGAAAGCTGAGTGAGTCTGCTGGGCAGCCAGCGTTCTGAAGCACCAGGTAAATGGCTAAATATAAATGAATATTTTCTCCATCCCTTTCTTTCTGTCTGCTTCTTGGTTATTTCTTTAGAACACATCTGCAGATTTGTAAATCTCAGCCCACATTTTAAAGACTTTTAATAGGCTTTTCTTTTTAAATTAATGAGCTGCATGATGTAATTTTGAAACAAAGAATGAGGAGACCTGGGTTGTATGCTTGTGTACATCATTATCTAACTGGGGAATGATGAATTACTTGTCAGGATCGCAGGTTTCTTGTGCTTTGGCTTTAAAACAATCTTGGCTTTAAAATTAGAATGAGGATTGGCAAACCAGTTAGAAGAATGAGATTAAAGATCATTTTTCTTAATTTTTTTTTTTTTTGCGGTATGCGGGCCTCTCACTGTTGTGGCCTCTCCCGTTGTGGAGCACAGGCTCCGGATGCGCAGGCTCAGTGGCCATGGCTCATGGGCCCGGCCGCTCTGCGGCATGTGGGATCTTCCCGGACCGGGGCACGAACCCGTGTCCCCTGCATCGGCAGGCGGACTCTCAACCACTGTGCCACCAGGGAAGCCCCTTAATTTTTATTTATTTATTTTTGGCTGCGTTGGGTCTTCGTTGCTGCCCGCGGGTATTCTCTAGTTGCGGCGAGCGGGGGCTACTCTTCGTTGTGGTGCGCAGGCTTTTCACTACGGTGGCTTCTCTTGTTGCGGAGCATGGGCTCCAGGTGCACGGGCTTCAGTAGTTGTGGCGTGCAGGCTCAGTAGTTGTGGTGCATGGGCTTAGTTGCTGCACGGCATGTGGGATGTTCCCTGACCAGGGCTCGAACCCGTGTCCCCTGCATTGGCAGGCAGATTCTTAACCACTGTGAAGAAGCCCGAGATTAAAGATTTTGTTTTAAAAAAAAAAAGTCCTCTCTGGCTTTAACATGCCATAACTCTGAATGAACAGGTGGAATTGATGGGGAGTGAGGCAGGCCTGTATTGTAGTTCCATGAGTGTGAATTACGTCATGTTCTAGCGATAATGAGCAGGAAGATAAAGAACCTTCCCACAGGGTGCTGCCGGGAGTTCTGTCCCAGAAGCAGCCTCGGGCAGTTCTGATCAGTTACTAAAAGGATACAAAATAAAGATCTCCAAAGCTCTGTAGTTAATCAGAAAGCAGGAATGTAGTGCCAGGTAGACTGTAAGAGTGTTCGGGCTTTTTATGTGATGGAGAGAACATAGCAGGACTCTGGTCCAACAGAGCAGAGCGTCAGAGGCCTCCCCATCTCCATGAAAATTGTCACCTCTTTACCACCATCCACCTTGTGCCACATGCTGTTTAAATCTGTATTTCTTCTTGGAAATTCTTTCAAAGTTTATACTTCTTTCTCTCCTCGGATCCTATTTGAGGAATGTGAATGGCTCAGGTTTTTTATGTTTGTTTTTTCCTCTCTCTAGATTAACACAGCTAATGTTGAATTATGGTGCCAGGAGCTATTAGTGTAGAAAAGCAGAGAATGCAGTCCTCCCCTGGATACCTCCAGGCATGGAATTTTACTTCCATGGTGACTTCTTAGGCCCATGGGAAAGTGAGAGGCGGTGGCCTCCTGGGGGGCGGCCGACTCAGCCTCTGGAACTGGGAGCCGGAGCCAGCCCCATAGTGTGTGACGGTCAGGATGACGCAGAGAGGCATGTGAATGCAGCCGGCTGCTGCAGCTGGTGCACTTGACTCTGGGCAGGGCGTTCCCAGGAACCCGCAGGACACTGAGGACCGAGAGTGATATAACCCAGATCTGCCAGATGTGGGAGCCAGTGTGAGTCCCGCTGGACAATTCATTAAGAAACATTTTCTGGTCATCTGGGCAGGGAACACTGGCTGCTTCCCCTGCCGTCTGGGGTTGGAGGCACCCAAGTCCACATACCAGGAATCCCCAAGTTTACGAACATCTGTCTAAAATTACAGCCTGATTCTCTGAGCTGACACAGTGCAGAGCCCAGACTGTCTGATGGCCCCTGGCTTGTAATTTGTTAAAGAATTTCAACACTTTGGGTAGTGGAGGATGGGGGGAAATCAGTTAATAAAAACATACATGGAAGTTGCTGTGAGGTTTCTGTACATTCTACTAAGAACAGAAGTGGGATGGGAGGTTGTGAAAAGCCAAAAACTCTGCAGGCATTACGGCCAGTGAAATACCAGAGATTGTGTTCTTCTTTTTTGTTAGATGCGTGCAGAATGTGTCATGGTGAATAACAAATGTATTTCTGAGAAGTTGTACTTTTTTTTTAATCCTTGTGGATATATACATACAATCAGAAAAGTGCATTCATGCGCCACTGTGTAAAATTTCACACCCAGGTAACTGTAGTGAGTTGAATGGTGGCTCCCAGAAAGAGATGTCCTCCAGAACCTGTGAATGTGATCTTTTTTGGAAAGGGGTCTTTGAGATTAAATTAGGGCTCTTGAGATAAGATCATCCTGGGTGGTCCCTAAATCCAATGACAGGTATCCTTACAAGAGACAGAAGAGGAGAAGAGACCATGGGAGAGAAGCCCACGTGAAGATAGAGACAGATTGGAGAGATACGGCCACAAGGAACAGTTGGAGACACCAGAAGCTGGAAAAGGCAAGGAACGGATTGTCCCTTAGAGCCTTCAGAGGGAGCCTGGCCTTGCCGACACCTTGATTTCTGACTTCGGCTTCCAGAACTGTGAGAGAATAAATTTGTGTTGGGTTAAGCCACCAAGTCTGTAGTAATTTGCTCTGAAAACTAAAACAATAACCAACACCCAGCTCAAGAAATAGGATCCTCATGCCTCATTCCTGTCTTCTCATCACCCCAGGATAACCACTGTCCTGACTTCCAACACCATAGATAGAATTTATGCCCTTGGAACTTATTTAAATGGAATCATATGGTATGTGGTCTTCTGTGGCATGCTTCTTCCACTCAGCACTGTGTGTGAGATGTGTCCTATTGTTGCGTGTTTGATCATTCCCATTGCTGCGTAGTGTTCCATGGTGTGAAGATGCCACAATTTATTTATTCTTCTCCTTCTGGGGACATTTGAGTAGTTTCCTGTTTGGAGTTATTACAAATCGTGCTTTTAGGGAACATATTGTATATTTTGTTGGCGATATTCTCAGGAGTTGAATTGTTAATATGTTCAGCTTTAGTAGATAGTGCCAAACAGTTTTCTAGTTAATTTTTAAAATATCCAGTCATATTTGGAATCCTTTTGTTAAAAGGAGAATCGAATGGTGAATTCAGTAGCTGTTCTTTAATGTGGATATTTTGTAAGACCCAAGTGTTGGACACAGGGTTTTCTAGGAGCAAGGACCCTCTTCCTTAGGTGGGAACTCTGCATTCTCAGTGAGGAGTACTCCATGTGTCAGAAGAACCCGTCACAGGGCCGGGCAATTGTTAGAGCCCTAACAGAGAGGCTGCTGAGCTACTGACTGTGAATTCTAAATATTCTTAACCCATCACTGGAAAGATGAATGGCACAGCTGCAGTATCCTCCACCTTGAGCGTCAGCAACAAATTTGCAGTCTCGTAAGAGCTCCAGTTTTAACTCTCCTTTCCAGCTTTCAGGTTTAGTTCTACACTCTATACCTGAGAAAGCGATCAAATGATGTGCAGCGTTTCTAAATATCCTGCTTTGATAGGCCTGTGGAAAAAGTACTGGTGTAGTGGAGTAAACTAGATTAAAATTCAAGGCCCCACCCGTCTAAAGTGGAGGCTGCTTCTCAGTTGCCTGATGCCTCTGGACCCTTGTGGGAATAGGGGAGAGTGGTTTGACCTTGAAGTACTGAAATGGGGCTTGGAAAGGGGAAGAAGGTGTGGTGGCAGCAACCTAGCAATCATTGTAAAAGATGTCTTTTTTTCTTACTTCAGTAGCAATGCATCTTCCTTTTAAGAATGAGAAAAATACAGGTCTGCCAGATAATACCCACGAATCTGACTCCCAGAGTTAACCACTGTTGAATATATTTGCATATACACTGCATGTATAAACCTTCCTTTCAATGCAGACATCTGTTTCTGCAGTTTACAAATATTTATTGAATGCCTGCCATGTGCCAGTCCCTAGGGATAAAGCATGAATAAACAGACAAAACCCCTGTCTGCATGGAGCTGACATTCCAGGGAGATTATGTATAAAATACTACTACCAAAATGAGATCATACGGCACACATTTATTATCAACTGCTTTCTTCTACTGAACAATACTTTTAACGTCTTTCCATGGAAACAGATATTCTGATATAATTTTTGTAGATTTATCAGTGAACAAAACCTGAACTAAGCCTCTGCCCTTAAGAAGACTGCCATTATCAGGAGTCAGCCAGCCTGCCCTATCCCTGGGCACGATTTGCTTTGTAACAAATCAAATTGTAGTAAATCAAAATTTGGAAAATAAAAGAGCCTTTGTCAGAGCAAAAGTTACCATTGGATGAAATTTGCCTGAGCACCTTTTATTATGGAACTTGTACTTTGGCATCATCTAGAAATGGGCCAGCCATTGGTAGCCACGTGAGATATTTTCTTTCTTTCTTTCTTTCTTTTTTGGTGGAAGACCAGACTCTTGTTTGTTTATTTATTTTTTCCAGGTTTATTGAGTTATAATTGACATACAACACTGTATAAATTTAAGGTGAGTAGTACAGTGATTTGACTTACATATATTGTGAATTCTTTCTGTTTCTTAAGGAGTGGTGTTTACCTCCTTCAGTCTCTTGAATTTCTAGGAGTGAATATTTCCCATCTCTCCTACAGTTCATTAACCATGTCATACTCACTAAAGTTATTCTCAATCTTGCTGGCTTTGTCATCTCTGGACTAGCATTTCTCAAACTTTGTTTCCAGGGAAAATTAATTTCCAGGATAAAAGGGTTCCATGGTTGGGAATTCCTTGGCGGTCTAGTGGTTAGGACTCCACGCTTTCACTGCCGAGGCCATGGGTTCAATCCCTGGTTGGGGAACTAAGATCCAAGCTGTGCAGCGTGGCCAGAAAACAAACAAACAAAAAAACCCCACGCACACAAGGGTTCCATAAACTTGAGACATGCTAGGGTAAATAAAGTCACTATGTCCTATGATAAAGGACTTTTCAGAGCCTATTCTATGCCCGTTGGCTTTGGTCTCTCTGGAAAGGCGATCTTTTATTCATTTAACTACTATTTATTGAGCATCCATGAGCCAGATGCTGGGGTTACACTAGTAAACAGGACAGACAAGGTCTCTCTTTGTTTTTTGTGTTTTTTTTTAATTTATTTTATTTTTATTTGGCTGTGCTGGGTCTTAGTTTCATCGTGTGGGATCTTCGTTGCAGAGTGCGGGATCTTTAGTTGTGGCATGCGGGCTCTTAGTTACGGCATGCAGGATCTAGTTCCCTGACCAGGGATGGAGCCTGGGCCCCCTGCATTGGGAGCATGCAGTCTTAACCACTGGACCACCATGGAAGTCCCAAGGTCTCTCTTTTCACATGCTAAGTGGTTGAAACAGCCGCAAACACGTAAATCCATACGTGAAATAAATGAATAAGTAACTTCTGATAGTGATAAAAGCTGAAAAGACAGTAAAACAAGATGACATTATAGAGTGGGGATAGAGTGTTTTCACTTTGGGAAATGTTGCTTTTGATGTGAAACTGTAGCTTTGTGCATTTTAAACTTTTCTTTCTGGTTTACCATTAGTTTTATTATTACTAAGTATATTTTAAAAATCTGCATCTTGGTCTGCCGCTGTTTTAATGCTACTAGTTGACTATTGGAAATGCAGTCATGTATGACACGATACTGATGCTCCTAGTGACCAATGACAGGCATTTGGCTGGAGTTAGAGCTGGTGGCCATTACCAGATGTGTTAATAGCTATAACAGATGCAGTTGGTACCCTGCCCATATTCCTTCATCTTTACCACTTCAATGCACATTGGCCTGACTTCTGACTTACAGCACCTGCATTTCTTTGCTTGAAGATTTTTCTGGCCTATAGGTCACTTTGCTGCCTATGAAGCAATGCTTCCTGGGAGCAGCCCAACCAATGACTGACATACCCCAGCTCCCTCACCCTTCGGGGTGGGTAATTCTAAGGGGTGTGTCTACATGGTTTTTGCAGGTTCCACCAGTGGGGTTCAGCTCAGTTGTGCAGGGTGGTAATTGGCTTGAAACACACCATTTATTTCATATCTTCCCTTCTCTATATCACTTCCTCATTCCTTTTACCTCCCAAATAAATTGCTTGCACTTGAGTTCTTTTCTTTATTTTTTTTTTTAAGAAGACTCAGGGCCCCCTGCGTATCCATGCTGTCACTTCTCACTCCTGATTTCTCTCCTGTTCCCTTTTCTCAGTTCTTTTCTGCTGGGGGAATCCACGTTAAGTGCTAGCCCATGTCAGAATCAAATCTATGACCTTGAATTCCACTCACAGTGATTAGTCACATAGATGACTGGTCATGTCATTTAGCTGATCATGACAAATGAAAAAAGAGAAGGCAATCTAATGACATCTGTCTACAGAATTACATGAGGGGAACGTGAGGGGAAAACACACTCAACTCTAGAATGATGTGGCCTGTTTTCAGTGGCTGTCTTGACCAATGACTTGGGCAACTGTACATTGCATACATTGACATGTAATTAAATGTGAGTTAGCAGTTTGTAACTATGTATTAGCCAACATAAACTCTGCTTTAAGAAAGTTGGAATGATGTCTTCGTTAACAGCTGCCTACTTTCCTTTTAGTCATTTGATTGAACTGGCAAATCACATTTCTTATTTTAAAAAAATTAATGGCTAAGTACATCTCGATTTTAGCTCAGGTTGTTTTAGAGAACCTGAAAAGCTAGACATTCCTCTTGCTTGGCATCCTGTTATGCCAAAATAATGAGATAAAATAGAAGAAGTTTGGCGCTATTACTAATGCAGCAGATCCTAATAATTAGTTACATTTCCTTTCCTGAAAAGCAAACATCTATCAAAAATCAAATAGTGAAAGTTTATTTTTTACTTCTTAGTTCTCAAGAAATGCTTACAAAGATAGAACGGTTTACGGATTTGGGCTGCAAACTTGAACTTGTTAAGACAACCTTGATGGATAAAGGTTTCTCAACCTAGAGGCTGACATCTTAGTATCGTCACACAGATAGAATTCCAGAATATTACATCCATTTTGACAACAAAATTACATTTAAAAAAACAGCCTAAAAAATTAACAAAAAAATCCAGCCTATTTTATAGTCTCATTTCTAGTGTTTTTGAAAAGCTATCAGTTATTGTTTCTTCTTGTTTCTCAAATATTTCTATTAATCTCTCATTCTGGACATACAAGAGAATTGTTTCCTGGTCTTCTGTAGCTGGATGAGGCCACATGACTAGTTCTGGCTAATGACCTGTAACACGAGTGACATAGTGCCACATTCAGCATTTTCTTGCTAGTGTGGGCCCTCCAAGAGTTCTCCCTTCCCCTTTTGTGTGGTGACCAGCAAAGTTCAAGGTGGTGACTGCTCTGTCAACCCGGGTGTCTGAGTGATGAGGAGGATCAGAGCAGTCCTGTTGACCTGCTTGAGCAAGGAGTAAACTTTGACTGTTCTGAGCCATGGAGATCTTGTAGTTCTTTGTTACCACAACATGACAGACCAACCCTGACTGATACAGCTATGGGCATAACATACAGCGGCTTACAGGGAGAGCACTTCTAGCTGATTCTATTATGTTGTCATTGCTAGAGAGTTTTTGTTGTTGATTATAAAAAACTGAACACATATAATCAGCATTGAGAAATAAATGTCTTTGTTTTTTATTTTATTTAAAAAATATATTTATTTATTTATTTGGTTGCGCTGTGTCTTAGTTGTGGTTCGTGGGCTCTTTAATTGCAGCAGGCCGCCTCCTTAGTTGTGGCATGCGAACTCTTAGTTGCCACACACATGTGGGATCTAGTTCCCTGGCCAGGGATCGACCCTGGGCCCCCTGCATTGGCAGCGCGGAGTCCTAACCACTGCGCCACCAGGAAAGTCCCTGTCTTCGTTTTTTTTTAAAAAAAATATTTATTTATTTTGGCTGGACTGGGTCTTAGTTGCGGCACACAGGAACCTTGTTGCAGCATGCAGACTTCTTAGTTGCAGCATGCAGACTCTTAGTTGCAGCATGTGGACTCTTAGTTGTGGCGTGCTTGCGGGATCCAGTTCCCCAACCAGGAATCAAACCCAGGCCCCCTGCATTGGGAGCATGGAGTCTTACCCACTGGACCACCAGGGAAGTCCCTAGAAATAAATGTCTTTGGATATGGGACAGTTTATATGTATTGGCCATCTTTTTTTGTGTGTGTGGAAGTATAGTTGATTGACAATGTTGTGTTAATTTCTGCTATACAGCAAAGTGATCCAGTTATACATGTATATACATACTCTTTTCAATTATGATTTATTACAGGATATTGAATGTAGTTCCCCTGCTATACAGTAGTACCTTGTTGTTTATCTGTTTTATATATAGTAGTTTGTATCTGCTAATCCTAAACTCCTGCTTTATCCCTCCCCCACCCCCTTTCACCTTTGGTAACCATAAGTTTGTTTTCTGTGTTTGTGAGTCTGTTTCTGTTTCATCAATAAGTTCATTTGCATCATATTTTAGATTCCACATGTGTGATACATATGGTATTTGTCTTTCTCTGACTTACTTCACTTAGTATGATAATCTCTAGGTCCATCCGTGTTGCTGCAAAAGGCATTATTTTATTCTTTCTTATGGCTGGGTAGTATTCCATTGAGTGTATATACCATATCTTCTTTATCCATTCATCTGTCTGCGGATTCCATGTCTTGGCTGTTGTAAATAGTGCTGCTATGAACATTGGGGTGCATGTATCTTTTAGAATTAGAGCTTTTGTCTTTTCCAGATATATGTCCAGGAGTGGGATTGCTGAATCATATGGCAGTTCTATTTTTAGTTTTTTGAGGAACCTCCGTACTGTTCTCCATAGTGACTGCACCGATTTACATTCCCACCAACAGTGTAGGAGGGTTCCCTTTTCTCCACATCCTCTCCAGCATTTGTTATTTGTAGACTTTTTTTTTTCTTCAATTTATTTTTGGCTGCGTTGGGTCTTCATTGCTGTGCGTGGGCTTTCTCTAGTTGCGGCGAGTGGAGGCTACTTTTCATTGCGGTGCGCGGGCTTCTCATTGCAGTGGCTTCTCTTGTTTCAGAGCACAGGCTCTAGGCGCATGGGCTTCAGTAGTTGTGGCTTGTAGGCTCTAGAGCACAGGCTCAGTAGTTGTGGCACACGGGCTTAGTTGTTCTGTGGTCTGTGGGATCTTCCTGGACCAGGGCTCGAACCCGTGTCCCCTGCATTGGCAGGCGGATTCTTTTTTTTTTTTTTTTTTTTTTGGCAGGTGGATTCTTAACCACTGCGCCACCAGGGAAGCCCAGTCCCTAGACTTTTTAATGATGCTCATTCTGACTGGTGTGAGGTGGTATCTCACTGTAGTTTTGATTTGTATTTCTCTAATAATCAGCGATGTTGAGCATCTTTTCATATGCCTGTTGGTGTATTGACCATCTTTCATTTGATTATTTTCCACTCCTTATGCTTAGAATTTGGAAATTCTGAAACACAAATGAATTTTTGGTGTTGCTGAGAATTGAATTCTGAGGAGAAAACGTTGCAGGAATTACAGAGAGCATTTTTGGAGTAGTGACAAGTGTAATACTTGTCCTTAGAGAAAAAAATGCGAGAGAGCACAACTTGAACTGGGGAGTGGAAAGAACACATTTTCAAAATACCGCCCCTCTAACAAACACTTTCGTGAGGGAGACATTTCCCCTTCCCCATAATTTTCTTCTCCATCTCCTCCTACTGTTGAACTATATAGATTCTTGCATGCGGTAATTTCCCCATGAAAATTATATGAAAAATATTTTCAGTCTTCTGAGCATAACCAAATATGCAGGTTTTTAACTAGTTCCGTGAGGCATCTAAGTCTCATTCCTGGCTTTCTTTGAGTTGAGCCATACAAAGGTTAGTGCTTGTCTTTCCTAAACCAAGTTAGGTTGGGTTCCTTTGTGACAAGTATTACACTAAACTTAAGCCTTAATCTCCCCTTGTTTACTATGGAATTACTGTGTCAGCCTTTGAATTCCAGTCCACTGAGACACATGGAAAGCACTTACTGTTCCCCTCTGGTTGAGCCCACCTGAGAGCATTAGGTGCAGTTCATTCTACAAAAAATGTTTTCATTTCTGTCAGACTTCTCAAGCGATTTTAACCCAGACTCATACATGGTGATTGAAAGAGTTAGTATTATCACAGATTAGCAGAATTATTTCTATTTAGACCAGAGGAGAGAAGGTTGAGGGTGATACTGTCAAAAGTGTATAAGTGGGTATTTTTTAATTCAGAAGTGATACACAGGGGCTTCCCTGGTGACGCAGTGGTTAAGAATCCGCCTGCCAATGCAGGGGACACGGGTTCAAGCCCTGGTCCGGGAAGATCCCACATTCCACAGAGCAACTAAGCCCAAGCGCCACAACTACTGAGCCCACGCACCATGACTACTGAAGCCCGCTCGCCTAGAGCCCCTGCTCTGTGACAAGAGAAGCCACCGCAATGAGAAGCCCGTGCACCGCAACGAAGAGTAGCCCCCGCTCCCTGCTCGTTCCAACTGGAGAAAGCTCTCACGCAGCAACGAAGACCCAACACAGCCAAAAATAAATAAATTCATTAAAAAAAAAAGTGATATACAAATAACCCATGTATATTTACAGTAAGAAGTACTCTTTCAACCTTCCCAATTCTGTCCTTCTCTGCAGAGCTTACCACCATCAAAAATGTGCTGTTTATCCTTTCAGACTTTATTCTGTGCATTTTACAAACATGAAAATAAGACTTACCTAGGTTGTTTTTTTTTTTTTAACATAAATGTCCACACAAGACATGTTGTGATAAACTCACCTTTTAAAAACTTTATATATAATGGAAGTCTCTCTCTGCAGGTACACTTATATCTACCACATTCTTTTTAGCAGCAGCTCATCAAGTAGATGAACAAAAATGTAACTATTCCCTTAATGATCAACATTCAGGAAGTTTCAATTTCTTGCTGTTGCAAATAAGATAAATCTCTATTTCCATAAACTCATTTGTGTGTTTCTTTATGTTTTCACACAGATGTGTATTTTCCCAGGATGGATTCTTAAGGTGGAATTACTGGTCCAAAATATGCACATCTTCAGGACTTCTCTGGCAGTCCAGTGGTTAAGACTCTGCTCTTCCAATGCAGGGGGGGCACGGGTTCGATCCCTGGTCAGGGGCCTAAGATCCCACATGCTGTTTGGCGTGGCCAAAAAAATAAAAATAAAATAAAAATATGCACATCTTCAATTTTGGCAGACGTTGCCATCATGCCTTCCCAAAAGCCATATCACTTCATAATCCTACCAGCAGTGTTCCATGATCTCTTTTTTGTCAGTTATTTCTGTTTCCTTCTCTTTCACCATATTTACTGGCTGTCTGTAGAGTTGTCAGATAAAATATAGGATGCCCAGTTAAATTTGAGTTACAGAGAAACAAAAAATAATTTTTTTAGTATAAGTATGTCCCAAGTATTGCATGGGAGATATTAATACTAAAAAAATTATTTGTTGTTTATCTGAAATTCAGATATAATTGGGTGTCCTGTATTTTTCTTCGTTGAACCTGGCAACTCTAGCTTACCCAATACCAGAGACAAGACCTCATTCGCTCCTCAAGGAACTTACCTTCTAGTGGTGGAGAAAGACTACTGCAAAACGCTGTTTTCCTTACTGCTGCCAGAGGGATCTTTCTGACAAGATCACAATCTCTCCTTATAAAGATGAGCCTTTTCCTTCGAGGTCTGCCCCCCTGCTGGGCGCTAGGCTCATTTTCCCCACCACTAACAGCCATGCCCTCTTCAGCCCTATACATCCTCTCCACTCTCAGCACTTATTTTGTTTGTTTGTTTTCATTTGTGGTAAAAAACACATGACATGAATTTACCCTCTTAAAAGTTTCTAAATATATAGTACAGTATTATGACCTTTATGCACATTGTTGTACAACAAATCTAGAGCTTTTTCATCTCACATGACTAAAACTCTGTACTCATTCTCTGGTAACCCTGGTGACCACTATTCTAGTTTCGTTTCTATGGGTTTGATTACTTCAGATACCTTATTTAAGTGGAATTATGCAATGTTTATCTAGTTTGTGATTGGCTTATTTCACTTAGCATAATGTCCTCAGGTTCATCCATGTTGTAGCATATGGCAGGATTTCTTTTTTTAAGGCTGAATAATATTCCATTGTATGCTTACAACACATTTTCTTTATCCATCCATTGATGGACAGATGCTTCCATGTCTTGACTATTGTGAATAATGCTGCAGTGAACATGGGTGTCAAATATTTCTTTGAGATTGTATTTTCAGTTCTTTTGGATATATACCCAGAAGCAAGATTGCTTCTGGATATGGTAGTTTTAATTTTTTGAGGAACCTCTCCTCCATACTGTTTCCCATAGCAGCTGCACTGTTTTACATTCCCACCACAAGTGTTCCAATTTCTCCAAATCCTCGTCAACACTTGTCATCTTCTGTTTTTCTGATAGTAGCTATCCTAAAGTATGTGAGGGGATGTCTCATTGTGGGTTTTTTTTTTTTTGCGGTACATGGGCCTCTCACAGGCTCTGGACGCGCAAGCTCAGCGGCCATGGCCCATGGGCCCAGCCGCTCCGCGGCATGTGGGATCTTCCCGGACCGGGGCACGAACCCATGTCTCCTGCATCGGCAAGCGGACTCTCAACCACTGCGCCACCAGGGAAGCCCTCATTGTGGTTTTGATTTGCATTTCCCTGATGATTAGTGATGTTGAGTACCTTTTCTCCCACTTTTACCTGTCAACATTCTAGATAAATAAATATGGCATATCCATATAATGGAATATTATTTGGCATAAAAAGGTATGGAGTGGGCCTTCCCTGGTGGAGCAGTAGTTAAGGATCCACCTGCCAATGCAGGGGACATGGGTTCGGTCACTGGTCCGGGAAGATCCCACATGCTGCAGAGCAACTAAGCCTGTGCGCCATACCTGCTGAGCCCACGTGCCACAACTCCTGAAGCCCACGTGCCCTAGAGCCTGCAAGACACTAATACTGAGCCCACGTGCCACAACTACTGAAGCCCGAGTGCCTAGAGCCTGTGCTCTGCAACAAGAGAAGCCTCTGCAATGAGAAGCCTGTGCACCGCAACGAAGAATAGCCCCCACTCACCACAAATAGAGAAAGCCCACGTGCAGCAACAAAGACCCAACGCAGCCAAAATAAAATTAAATTAAAAAAAAAAAGGTGTGAAGTACTGATACATGCTACAAGATGGATAAACCTTGAAAATATCATGCTAAGTGAAAGTATCCAGACACAAAAGGCCACATATTAAAAAAAAAAAAAAAAGCCACCTATTGTGTGATTCCATTTATATGAAATGTCTAGAACAGACACATCCATAGAGACAGAAAACTGATTACTGGTTGCCATAGGCTAGGGAGAATGGGAATTAAGTGCTCATGGGTATGGGACTTCTTTTGGGAGTAATGAGAATGTTCTGAAATTAGATACAGTAGTGGGCATGGTTATAGAACGTTGTGTGTATATATTAAAAACTAGTGAATATTATATTTTAAAGAGTTAGTTTGGGGAATTCCCTGGTGGTCCAGTGGTTAAGACTCTGAGCTTTCACTGCTGAGGGTGCAATTCAATCCCTGCTCGGGGAACTAAGATCCCACAAGCCATGTGGTGGGGGAAAAAAAGAGTTTTATGATCTATGAATTCTATCTCAATTAAAAAACTCTTAATTGCCATTCTCTAGTCTTAATGTCTTTAGGTTGTTTCTAAAAGTTGAACACCAAGGAACAACATTTATGTGATTGTTGCTGTGTAAACATTTTCACTGCAGGCCCAGGCACTAGGGTTATATTATCTTCTCTACAGGATTAACATCACAGACCACCTAAAAAACAGTATTTCATGCATCAAGGTCCAAATGAATTCTCTGTTTTGTACTATCAACTACAGCTGTTTTGTTTTCCTGGAGCTCCTACTTATCTTTCTTTTTCATGTGGACAAAAAATAATGTTCTTTCATCATCTAGTGTGATTACCATGCTCTTGGTTACAAGACATCCCCTCACTTCTCAGAGCCACCATCATCTTGTCCCAACCCACCAGCCACTGTCCTCAGTTTCACTGCCTTGGCTCAACATTTTATTGAATTTCTTGTCGTCTTCTTTTTGTGTTCTATTCCCTTATTTTGAAGCCTCTTGAATGGGTATACCCTCTTGGAAATTCCGAATAAGAAAAAGTACAGGAGAGAGAAACTTTCTGAATCCTAGCATGTCTGAAAATATCTTAATTTTGTTCTACTTTGCCTGTGCCTCAGTTTTCTCATCTGTGCGATGGGGGTGATCATAAATTGCGCCTACCTCAGGGTTGTTAATGAGGATTAAATGTGTTAGTGTGCGAAAAGCTGTTAGACAATCTTTGGCACATAGTAAATTTGTTCAGTAAACGTTAGACCTTAATGTTGTAATTGAAGCCCATTAGATGTACCATAGCGTTCAGCACTCTGAAAACGTTATATGGGCTAACAGTAAAGTAATAAGATGAAAGTTTGTGTGATTAAGTAAATAATCCTATTACCGTAGTTGCACCGTAGGCTTATGAATTATTCCTTAGTGTTTTTCTTCTCTTATTTCATGAAGTCATAATCAGTGTTGTAGGATTTACTTGTGCTTTTTTTTTTTTTTAGGTCACTAGGCTGTTCTCAGCTCTCTGGATTTTTAATAAAGCACAGTCTATTCCAGGAAATGGCTTTAAATTGTAATGCAAATTTGATTTAGATGTATGAAAGCAGCTTGGGAGGGTAACAATGCAAGCTACTTAAGGAGTTTGGAAAATTTAGGATATTGAAGATTTAAGGAGTAGTTTGGCTCAGGCATCAAAGCGCTAAAACGTAAAACTGTCAGGCTGATCAATCTGTAGGAGCTGTTCAAGAGGTTTCTCGGGGCATTTAGACTATTGACACTAAGTGATGTCTGCCAGGGGATAGTCGGTGCATTTGTCAGTCCTGGCCTCACCGTAACCTTTCTCAAGAAGGAAGGGACAAGGGGTTATGAGCAGGCTCTGACAGGGAGACTGGGTCTGGTCTCGGGTACTCAGGAATGTGCCTGGGGAAGTTTGAGTGAGCTCAGTCGGGTGATGCTAATTAGGTAAAGCGATAGAGGTTGAGAGAACTGTGCGTTCAAAAGATCCTAGGAGGAGGGGAGCAGGCCAGTGTATCTGTAACACAAAACTAGAAAGGAGAGGCGGGTACATGCTCCAGTTAGACGAGGTACCCAGTCAGTCAGGGCGTCCATCATGGGCCATGCTGAAGCCTGGGGCTTTATTCCAAGAGCAGTCGAAGGGCTTTGTCTTAGGAAGCAACAAAAACAGATTTATAGTGAGGAGAAGGAAATGGATAGGGACAAGAGTAGATTGGAGCACTCCTCTTTGGAAGCTATTATGGGGTCCAGCAGTGGTTGTATCTTTGACCAGGGCAACAGCTGTGGGATGGAGAGAATCAGTGGAGGTGAGAGTTATTGGGAAATAAATCTCCGGGATGTGCTGGGGGGTGGGGTAGGGAGGCATCCAGGATGATACTTTGGATTTCCCAATTGTAGAACTGGGCAGAAGGTGGGAGAAATTATCACATATAGAACCGCTTCCTCTCACAAATGAGTGTATGGAAGGGACTCAGATTTGAAAGGAAAAGGCTTTCTGGGTAAGTTCTTTGCAGCCCTGGTATTTTCTCCAACCTTCCAGGAGTCTGTGGAGCATCCTTCCCCAAAGGACCACTTGACCACTCTATTGAACATAAGTCGTTTTCATTTTCTTTTGTATCTGTCTGGAAGTTTAGAGAAATGAAAACACGCCAACATTGTATAAACAAAACAGTCACTCAGATCTTCCCATTTTCTCAGGTTGGTGCCAAACAGGTCTTATCTAAAAAGCAAAGCAGCTAAAAAGGCACAGAGGCAATAATTGCTTTGCTATTCCAGGAACTGGCAGCCACATGTGCAAAACTATTAAAGAGCACAATTTCAAACTTCTGCTGAAAAGTTATAAGGAAATGGCTAAAATCTCTCTAGAACCCATTCCTCGCTGGGGCAAAAGGACCTGGAAAACATATTTTAACAAAACAGTGTTTAACGATATTCGTAATTTGAGTCATCTGTCTTTTTTTCTTGGTCAGTCTAGCTAAAAGTTTGTCAATTTTGTTGATCTTTTCAAAGCACCAGCTTTTGGATTCATTGATTTTTCTCTGTTACTTTTCTCTGTTTTAGCTGCATCTCACAAGTTTTGATATGTTGTGTCTTAATTTTTATTCCTTTAAAAGTATTTACTAATTTCTCTTGTGATTTCTTCTTTGACCCATTGGTTATTTAAGAGTGAGTTGTTTTATTTACACCTATTTGTGAATTTCTCAAATTTCTTTTTCTTTAAATAAATTTTTTTTTTTATTTTTATTTTTGGCTGCATTGGGTCTTCGTTGCTGCGCGTGGGCTTTCTCTAGTTGTGGTGAGCAGGGGCTACTCTTCGTTGCAGTGGCTTCTCTTGGTGCGGAGCACAGACTCTAGGCATGCGGGCTTCAGTAGTTGTGGCACGCAGGCCCAGTAGTTGTGGCTTGCGGGCTCTAGAGCACAGGCTCAGTAGTTGTGGTGCACAGGCTTAGTTGCTCCGTGGCATATGGGATCTTCCGGGACCAGGGCTCGAACCCATGTCCCCTGCTTTGGCAGGCAGATTCTTAACCACTGGGCCACCAGGGAAGCCCTCAAATTTCTAATTTCATTCCATTGTTGTCAGAGAACATGCTTTGAGTGAATTCAGTCCTTTTAAATTTATTGAAGTTTGTTTTATGGTCTAGCAATTGGTCTATCCTGGAGACTGTTCTTCTGCACTGAAAAGAATGTATTCTGCTCTGTTGGGTGGAGTGTTCTGTTATGTTAGGTCTGGTTGGTTTATGGTGTTCATGTCTTTTGTCTCCTTGTTGATCTTCTGCCTAACTGTGCTATCCATTATTGAGAGTGGGGTTTTGAAGTCTCCAACTGTTATAGTTTAATAATCTATTTCTCCCATTAATTTTTGCTTTATGTACTTCAGGGCTCTCTTAGGAGCATACGTGTTTATAATTGTATCTTCCTGATGGGTTGACCTTTTTGTCATTATAAATTGTCCCTCTTCATGTGGAGAACAGGGAACCCTCCTACACTGTTGGTTGGGATGTAAATTGGTACAACCATTATGGAAAATAGTATGGAGGTTCCTTAAAAAACTAAAAATAGAACTACTGTATGATCCAGCAATCCCACTCCTGGACATATATCTGGAGAAAACTCTAATTCGAAAAGATACATGCACTCCATTGTTCATAGCAGCACTATTTACAATAGCCAAGACATGAAAGCAACCTAAATGTCCATTGACAGATGAAAGGATAAAGAAAAGGTGGAATATTACTCAGCCATAAAAAAGAATGGGATTGACATATATACACTAATATGTATAAAATGGATAGCTAATAAGAACCTGCTGTATAAAAAAATAAATAAAATAAAATTCAAAAAAAATGAAATAACGCCATTTGCATCCACATGGATGGACCCAGAGATTATCATAGTAAGTGAAGTAAGTCAGACAGAGAAAGACAAATATCAAATGATAATGCTTATATGTACAATCTAAAAAAATGATACAAATGACTTATTTACAAAACAGAAATAGAGTCACAGATGCGGAAAACAAAATTATGGTTACCGGGGGTGGGGGGAAAGGAGAGGAGGGATAAATTGGGAGATTGGGATTGACATATACCCACTACTATATATAAAATACATAACTAATAAGGACCTACTGTAGAGCACAGGGAACTCTACTCAGTACTCTGTAATGACCTATATGGGAAAAGAATCTAAAAAAGAGTGGATATATGTATATGTATAACTGATTCACTTTGCTGTACAGCAGAAACTAACACAACGTTGTAAATCAACTATACTCCAGTAAAAATTTTTTTTTTAATTCTCTGCTTCATAATAAAAAAAATGTCCCCTTTATTTCTGGTAGTGTTTTTGTTTTAAATTCTACTTTGTCTGATATTAATGCAGCTATTCCATCTTTCTTTATAGCTACTGTTTGCATGATTTTTTTCCCCATCTATACTTTCAACCAATTTGTAACTTTGCATCTAAATTCTCTTGTAGACAGCTTATAGATAGATCTTTTTTTAAAAAAATGTTTATTTATTTAGGCTGCACCGGGTCTTAGTTGTGGCATGCGAGATCTTCATTGCAGCATGTTTTAGTTGTGGCATGTGGACTCTTAGTTGAGGCATGAAAACTTGTAGTTGCAGCATGCATGTGGGATCTAGTTCCCTGACCAGAGATCGAACCCTGGCCCCCTGCATTGGGAGTGTGGATTCTTACCCACTGGACCACCAGGGAAGTCCCTCTTGTTGTTGTTTTTTTTTAATCAAGCCTGATTATCTCTGCTTTGGATTGCTTAATCAGCTCACATTTAGTATTATTGATATAGTTGGATTTGCATCTGCTGTTGTACCTTTTGCTTTCTATATCTCATGTCTTACGTCTTTTTATGTTCCTCTATCTCCCTTCACTGCTTTCTTTTGCATTGAGTGAATATTTTTTAGTGTAGCACTTACGTTATTTTAATGAGTTTTTTTTGTTTTTTTTTTGTTTTTTTGTTTTTTTGTAGTACACGGGCCTCTCACTGTTGTGGCCTCTTCCGTTGCGGAGCAAGGCTCCGGACACGCAGGCTCAGCAGCCATGGCTCACAGGCCCAGCTGCTCTGTGGCATGTGGGATCTTCCCGGACCGGGGCACGAACCCGTGTCCCCTGCATCGGCAGGCGGACTCTCAACCACTGCACCACCAGGGAAGCCCCTAATGAGTTTTTTAAAACTATTTAAAAAGTTATTTTCTTAGTATTTACTCTTAGGCTTGCCATATACATCATAATGTATCAGAATTTATTTCAGATTTATACTACAGTGACTTAATTCCAATGAGACATGGAAACTTTAGTCCTCCTCCCTCTTTTTGTTCTATTATTATTATATGTATCACAGCTGTGTGTGTTACAAAGCCCACAGTACATTGTTATAATTATTACTTTATATAATTTTAAGTCATTTGAAGAAGCTGAGAGAAGAAATGGAGAGTATGTATTTATAGAGTTTGTTATATTAACCTATTTATTTACCGTTTCTGGCTCTCTTCATTGGTGTTGGCGGATGTGAGTTACCATCTGGTACCATTCCCTTCCTCTAATATAGCTTTCTTCACACACATCTCCTCTGTGCAGTTATCGTCAAATATACTACATTTCTATCCATTATAGGCCCAACAGTACAATTCTAGACATACTGTTTTATACTGTTGCTTTTTAAATCAGTTAAGACAAGAAAGGATAAATATGTGCTTATACAATTTTTTTAGTTACATAATTACCTTTATTGGCACTCTTTTTTCATGTGGATTCAAGTTGCTGTCTGGGGTGGCTTGTGATATTTGAAATGCTATTTATATTAACTCCCACTTATTTGTTTTTAAAAAAACAAGAAACCAAAATAACATACAACAAAAGAGGAAATTCTCTTCAGCCATTCTCTTTTTTCCCCATCAATTCTGTAATGCAAATGCTGCTATATATGACACTGTTAACCCTAAAATAGCAGTCACCATACTGTCCGTGGTTCCCCACGTGTCTGAATGCTTGATTTTCCCTAAAAAGAGGTGATGATGCTTAGGAGTTGGCAGCCTCTGCACACCATACCTGACATCCAGGCACAAGACCAGAGGATGGAACTGTGCTGAAACAGTAAAAACAGGCTTGTAACAGCCGTCAACAGGCTAGAGCTTAAAAGTGTTAAAAGGAGAGAATTTTAATTGCCTTGATTACTTTGCCAAGATGGTGTTTTGTGTTGTTCCTGCCCTCTGATGACTGTAAATTATGTTTTGTTGAGCTTTTGTTTAATTTTGTTCTGATTATAAAAGTGGTACGTTCTCATTGAGAATATTTAGGAAATTCAAAAAAAAAAAGAAAAAGAAATTCACAACCCAGAGATAACTACTCAATATTTTTTTCTTACTCTTAATATTTTGGAGAGTCTTTTCTCCCTTCCTTCCTCCCTCCCTCCCTTCCTTCCTCCCTCTCTAATGTGTATATGTTTATATGTACATATAATATTTAAATGGCATCTAAATTTGGACTTAGTTTCCTTTAAGCCTAAGACTTATATAATAGTCATGTTCCTATCTGTTTATCTTGTTTCTGATAGCCACTTTGCCTATATCACCTAATATTTAATATATAGTGTTCCTATTGTTATTTTCTATTTTTTAATTGCTTATAGCTGTAGTTTCTATTTATACCATAACCAAAAGTTTATCAAAAAGTTCTTTTAAATTTCCAAGTGTGGGGGAATTTCCTGGTAGTCCAGTGGTTAGGACTCAGTGCTTTCACTGCTGGGTTCAATTCCTGGTTGGGGAACTAAGATCCCACAAGCTGCGCAGCATGGCAAAAAAAAAAAAATTCCAACTGTTGGGGTTTTGATCTAGACTTATGCTATTTTAAGTGAGGTTTTTTTGAGGGGTGAGGGAAGGTGTGACAGTGAGTCCTGTATAGTTTCATTTGGAATTTATTTAGGTTTTTATTGTGGTTTACTATATGATTAGTTTTTATAAATGTTCCATGAACACATAAAAAGAAATTATAGCCCTTGTTATCATGAATCAAGATCACTTCTTTTTGTTTGTTGTCTGCTAAATCTTTTTTTTTTTAATAAATTTATTTATTTATTTATTTTTGGCTGTGTTGGGTCTCTGTTTCTGTGCGAGGGCTTTCTCTAGTTGCGGCAAGCAGGGGCCACTCTTCATCGCCGTGCGCGGGCCTCTCACCATCATGGCCTCTCTTGTTGCGGAGCGCAGGCTCAGTAGCTGTGGCTCACGGGCCTAGTTGCTCCGCGGCATGTGGAATCCTCCCAGACCAGGGCTCGAACCCATGTCCCCTGCATTGGCAGGCAGACTCTCAACCACTGCGCCACCAGGGAAGCTCTGTTGTCTGCTAAATCTTTGATCATCCTTTTATTGTAACATTTCAGTCTCGTTTAGTTTAAGACTTGTCTCTTGTAAGCAAAAGTGTCACTGGGTTTTATTTTTTTCCACCCATTATGAAAGTTATTTCCTTTTAATATGGAAGTGTATATCTTTTAAAATTATAACTAATAGTATGATCTTGTTTCATCTTATTTTATTTTTACTTTTCCTTTAACATTTGCTATTTGCTATATGTACTATATCTTCTCTAGTGATTTGAAAATTCACATCCTGTTTTTTTTTTTTTTTTTTTTTTGCAATATACGGGCCTCTCACTGTTGTGGCCTCTCCCATTGCGGAGCACAGGCTCCGGTCGCTCAGGCTTAGCGGCCATGGCTCACGGGCCCAGCCGCTCCGCAGCATCACATCCTGTTTTAATCCTTCCTTTAAACTTTGCAAAAAGCATTCTCAACCTTCACTTTTTCTGATTATCGAGGTCAAAGTAATCAATACGTGGAACAATATTTTTTGTCTTCCCTCCCCTTCTTCATTTATGTTCCTTCAAGCCATCTCCACCTACAATAAAACATGTAGCTCTCAGAATGTTATTAATACTTTTTTTGCATTGAATATTATATTTTAAAATTTTAATTTTCAGTCAGTATTTCATATTTATAGTGATTATTTAGACATAACTATTTTGCTGGTTTCACTGTACACTACTAGACCTTTTCTGTCTTGAGCTCTTAATTTTGATACTTCTTAGACATCTAGAGGAGATCTTCAAATAGTTTCAGAGAAAGGGATGTGTTTGAACCTCTGCATGTGTACCTTCTTTTTTTTTTAAGTCTTTATTGAATTTGTTACAATATTGCTTCTTTTTTAATACAAATTTATTTGTTTATTTTATTTTTTTTATTTTTGGCTGTGTTGGGTCTTTCTTGCTGCAGGCGGGCTTTCTCTAGTTGTGGCAAGCGGGGGCTACCCTTCGTTGCGGTGTGTGGGCTTCTCATTGTGGTGGCTTCTCTTGTTGGGAGCATGGACTCTAGGCGCGTGGGCTTCAGTAGTTGTGGCTCGCGGGCTCTAGAGCACAGGCTCAGTAATTGTGGCGCACGGGCTTAGTTGCTCTGCGGCATGTGGGATCTTCCCGGACCAGAGCTCGAACCTGTGTCTCCTGCATTGGCAGGCGGATTCTTAACCACTGCGCCACCAGGGAAGCCACTTGCATGTGTACCTATTCACACAGATGCCAGCTGGGCCATACATAAAATTGTGGAGTAACTCTCTTTTCTTCCCAAATTTGTTTGCCGATGTTTCTTTCTATTCTGGCCAGCAGCTCTACCTCTTTACCTAATTTGCACTGGGGCTTCCATCATGGCTTTTTGGCTATATGCTTTTTCCAGTTGTTGGCCCTCTGTTGTTACCCCATCCTTGAAACCCCTTGCCTGCCCTCATGGGCACTGGGCTGATATCAGTCCCATTCAGTTCCTTTCCATTTTCTCTCCTTCCTTCCTTAAGTCGTCATGCTGGGGAGACACAACTGTGCGCCAGGTAGACCAGTTAGTGACAATGAAAGTTCACTTGATCGTGGGCAAGTGCATAAATCCTATTTAACTGGCTTTTACCAACTGAAAAAGTGCCAATATATTTTAATGTGAAGAGAAATACTGAAGAAAGGAGAAACAAAAAAAGATGAAGTAAGATTTTACACAAACTTCCAGATTAGATGATGCTAAAGATCTATAGAAGTTTTCTGAATATACAATCTCTCTATAGATTTACGATTTTGTTTGTTTTGTCCACATCACTGCCTTAATCATGGATTTCAGTCTTTGGAAGAAGATGTGGTGGCCCTCATGGGCTGGGGAAAGTAGTAGTTTCTTCAGTTTTAATAGGCTTTTCTGGCAAAAGTTTATAAATTCTGCAAGTCCATGTTATCATACAAGCTGAAAAAAACTTTTTTCCATTTAATAATTTATTTGTGGGAAGTCCCTGGCAGTCCAGTGGTTAGGACTCCACGTTTCACTGCCGAGGGCCCAGGTTCAGTCCCTGGTTGGGGAACTAAGATCCCACAAGCCACGTGGCGAGACCGAAATTAAATAAATAAACAAACAAATTATTTGCTATTTGAATGCTAGAGTAAATTCAGAACAGGAATTGGCAATTGCTGTTGTCTTCTATCAATGATAAAAATTCAATTCAACAAACATCTTCTCAATACTTACTATGTGTAATGCACTGGGGTAAACAAAAAATTTTTAAATTCTTATTTGGTAATTGGGTGCTCATTAAATTATGTCCATACAAGGGATATCTTGTGCAGCCATTAATAATTTTTGAAGAGTATTTAAAGATATGGGAAATGCTGATAATAATATATTCAGTTAGGAAAAGCACTTTACGAAGTGATATATTTAGTATAATTTCTAATTTAGCTTAAAAACATTTTGAAAGACTAAAAAGAATACGTACCTAAATGTTACTATTGTTTATTTCTGGATGAGTAAGAAAACTCTTTACCATATTCTAATTTTTCTATAAGGAAAACAAATCAATTTAATAACCAGATAATAGTATGATTTTGTTGTTTTTTAAGGATATAGTGCAGCTCTGTAGGATTATAGGGAATAGGCACAATCATCCCCATTTCAGGAATCCACTTTGACCTCTCAGAAAAGGTGAGATGGAAGCTGGGCCTTGAAATGAGGGCCAAATATTAATAGGCAAATACGCAGAAAGGATGATGCGTACACCAAGCAGAAGAGCCCATTGAAAAAATGTGCAGTATTGAGCGGGAGCACAGCAAATGAAGTGGGGTGGGTGGTGAGAGAGGCAGGGCTGAGAGGATCTTGAAACTTTGGTAAGGAGGCCAGATTTTGCTCTGCCTATTGGGGGAAAACATTGAAGGTTTTAAATTTGGGATGAGAGAATCAGATCAAGAGTAAATCTGTGCTCTAGACAGGTGATTCCAAAACGAATAGGTTGAATGCAAGGCCGGAGACCAGAGGCAGGGGAACCCTTAGGAGACATGCTCCTGGTTCCTTCTGTGTCTCTGGCTGAGCCTTCTCAGTTGTGTTCCCCAGGCTTTCTTCCTTCCTCTCCCGCTAATTGCTGGATGCTACTGGGTCCTGCCTCCCATCCCTATTCTGCCTTGGCTGTACCACCTTCAGGATGCTGTCCATTTCAGTGGTCCAGCCTAGGTCTTTTTTATAGACTCCAAACCAGTATGTGTTTAATTATGTCCGGGTCACCTTCACCTAGTTGTTTCCTGACTCCTCAACTTCACAGAAACTTCTGTCTTCCTTCTGAAGTCTGCTTCTCCTCCTCCTCTCTCGAGCCCCGGAACATAGTCCCTTTTCCCCATCCTACCAGTTAACCGAGACAGAAACTTCAGTGTCCTTACAAAACATACAAAGGGACAACTTTTGTATGATTCCACTTACATGAAGTACTTAGAATAGGCAAATTCATAGAGATAGGAAGTAGAATGGTGGTTGCCAGGGGTGGGGGGATGGGAGGGGGATGCCGAGTTAGTGTTTCATGGGTAAAGAGTTTCTGTTTGGGATGGTGAAAAAGTTCTGGTGATGGTTGCACCATTCTGTGGCAGTAATTAATGCCACTGAATGGTATACTTTAAAATGGTTAAAATGGTAAATTTTCTGTGATGTATATTTTACCACAGTTAAAAACTAAAATAAGATAAAATAAAACCTGTTCAACTTGGTTTGAACCAGTTTCTTTCAGACTTATTTGATTATGGAGCTCTCTGATCAAAAGGGGAAAAAAATGTTTTAAAGTGGAACATAATATTCACATCCTTTAGATGTAAGAGGAACATACTTTGGGGAACATTCCACTATTTGAGGGCAAGGAAGAGGAATTAAGTTCCTCATTTCCTCACACACTGCTGGAACTCAATGCATTTCTTTTTAAGAAACATTATTAGAAATGGTGATTGGGCTTTTATTTAGGAAAATTGTGGGTCAGTTAGCCTTCCTCAGGCTGACCTAATGATATTATTTCTATGGGAGCTTCAAAACACTTTAGCCTGAAAAGGAAATTCTAGGACACAATCCACTCAAATTGGAGGCAGATTTACTTCAACAGTTCTAAGTACATAGTCTCACTTTATGCAGAGCTTTGCAAATTACTTTGAAAAGATAGGAGTTTCTCCCTATTTTGGGTAACTTCTACCTCTCTTCTCTGGGCCACCTTTTGATAACCTCTTGTCCTGCATGGATGCCAAGACTCTTGCTTTGGTTACCTTTCTGAGTTCTTGTTTCAAGAGCCTATCTAATGCCCCAAGCCCTGTACAACTCAAGAGGGTGCTCTTGTGCAGTACACAACCTGTGCAACTGCCCATGTCAATAAACACCCTCAGGTCCCTTTCTTATTCTGTGTACCGTACACCCCAGGAATAGGAATCCTGCCTTGCAATTTCAGCATAGGGTCACCTTTTCCATACCAACTTATTTATTTTCTTTTCTTTTTTTTTTTTTGCGGTACACAGGCCTCTCACTGTTGTGGCCTCTCCTGTTGTGGAGCACAGGCTCCGGACGCGCGGACTCAGCGGCCATGGCCCACGGGCCCAGCCGCTCCGCGGCATGTGGGATCTTCCCGGACTGGGGCATAAACCCGTGTCCCCTGCATCGGCAGGCGAACTCTCAACCACTGCGCCACCAGGGAAGCCCCCAACTTATTTCTTTAATTGAAAAACACATGCTTTTTATAAAAGCTTCAAACCTTACAGAAGTACATTTCCCACAATCCTCTCTTAGGTAATTATCGTTAACAATTGACTATATAATTTTTTTTAGTTTTTTCCCCCATTCATATACTAGTACATGTGTGTGCACTTTACTGAAACTCCTGCTATACCTACTGTTTGCAGTGTACTTTTTTTTTTTTTCCACTTAACTATGCATCTGGGGCCTCTCTCCATTTTGGCAAGTAGAGATCTATTTCATGATTTAATAGCTGTATTGTATTTCATTATTTGGATGTACCTTGATTTATCTAGCTGGTCCCATTGATAGACAATTGGAGTTTTTCCAGCTTTGTGCTATTGCATATAATGAATAATCTGAAGCATATAAATCTTTGCACAATTGCAAAACAGTTTCTCTAGGAAAAATTCCTAGGTAGAGTAACTAGGTCAAATGATATAAACATCTTAAATTTTAATAGATAAAATCATCTTCCTAAAGGATTTAATCACTTCGCTCTCCCACCAGTGTGATCAAGGGTCTATTCCCTCCACCTCACCAACACTGGCAAACCTTTTTCATCTTTACTAATCTGATAGGTGAGAAGTTTTAGTTTGTGTTAAAAAGATTTTTTTTACATGTCTTCCCATTGTAAAATTCTGTAGTGATACTGAATACTTGAGGTTGAATATTTTTCATTTGTTTATCGGCCATTTGTATTTCTTTGAGTCCTTCCCCGGCTTCTACTTGGCTGTACACTTCAATTCCTCATTTCTGTGCTCTACCTGCCAGGATGGGAAATCTGTTCCCTCTCTTCAGACCCCTGTGCTGACTACCACTTCCTGCCTCAGAGCTGGAAGGAGTGATGTCCAGCCCAGGACTTTTGGTGGGAGAGACCTGGGGTGAGTCCCAGCTGCTCCACATATCTGTGTGACTTTTGATAATTTTCCTAACTTCTCTATGCCCCAGTTTCCTCATCTGAAAACTGAGATGGTAATTTTGCCTACAACAAAGGGTTGCCTTCAGGATTAAATGGGATAATTGTTATGTAAAGCATTTAGTCCTTGCTTCATACAGTGTAAACGTTTGGGAAACACTAACTATTGTTATTATTGCTATAATAAAGTGTACTCTTTGTTTTCTAAATTATGCTTCCTGGCCAGTGTCAGTGTTGAGATGGTGAGGATATGGAGAAAGCCTTTGAAAATGGAACGATGCTAAAACATTTACAGTGTTCTTATATCTTCTGCATTCCTATAATTGTCTTGGGGCTCAAACATTAATAAGGCAGCTTGGCTCCGAATATAACACTTTCCAGTATTATTCTGCTTGTGCACATCTGTTTTCTCTCTTTATTGTAACCGAGTTACATGTAATCAGAGGTTACAAACTAATGTGGCTAAATGTAGCTCATCAGTTTCTCATGTTTATAGAGTGTTATGAGTTGTTTTTTAATTTTGGCCAACATTTAGAAGTAGGATGTTCATATAAAAATCTACATTTCCAGCTTTTCTTGAGTAATAGGAAATGTTGACTAGCCTCCACTAGAGCTGGGTCGCTGCGCCCCCTTTAGACGGGGCGTGGGTTCTCCAGGTTCCTATTGCCCGCCCCGCCCCCACGCCGGTTCTTCCCCTTTCCCTCTCCCATGCAGCTGGTTATCATTTATAATTCATCATCATACCTGCCTTGTTGTTTTCCTTAAGGTAGAGGAATATATCCTGGTACCCGTGTCTCTACTAAAAGTGGGAAACTAAGACAAAAATTGTATATTGAACATATTTCTATGTATAAGTGAAGGATTGCCCCATGTGTTTAATTTGCCGAGAAAGTGAATCTGTTCATTTTATTTTATTTTTAAATTTATTTATTTATTTTTGGCTGAGTTGGGTCTTCGTTGCTGCGTGCAGGCTTTCTCTAGTTGCGGCGAGCGGGGTCTACTCTTCCTTGCAGTGCACGGGCATCTCATTGCGGTGGCCTCTTTTGTTGCAGAGCACGGACTCTAGGCACACGGGCTTCAGTAGTTGTGGCACGCAGGCTCAGTAGTTGTGGCTGGCGGGCTCTAGAGCGCAGGCTCAGTAGTTGTGGCGCACGGGCTTAGTTGCTCTGCAGCATGTGGGATCTTCCCGGACCAGGGCTCGAGCCCCTGTCCCCTGCATTGGCAGGTGGATTCTTAACCACTGTGCCACCAGGGAAACCCCAGTTTGTTCATTTTAGCCATGAGCTTCATTCATTGACCTAACCTGCCCCTGGAGACAATAGAGATGTGAATTCTATATGAATCAGTCCTAACAACCTGCCTCTACTGGGCGTTTAAGGGCCCTCTCTGCTCCTTTTCCCCAGTGGTTCTCAATCTTAACTTGGAAGTTTGAAAAGATACCGAGGCCTGGGTGTTCGGTTGTTCTACCCCCCACCCCCCCGCCCCTCCTCCTGCAAAGAGCAGGAGAGCCTTTTTGGATGGATCAAGGGGAGGAAAGTTTACTGGATTTGTGTCTAGGGACATGATCTGTCTTTCTTGGCATGCTGCCTCTTAGGATCCCCAGCTTTCCCCATAAAACTGAGGGTTATGAGTCCTGGCATTCGTGGGCTGAAAGGCCAAGAGGGCTAATGAGACCAGCCATGCCCTCCTTCTCAGGGAGGAGAGATGTGCTTCCATTCTTTTCCCTTGGTGTGTTCCTTTCTTTGGACTGCTCGTCCTTCACTCTCAAAGTGGTGAGACTTAGAGGGTCGAGCTTTGGCTGTGGACTTGAAGACAGTGAGGCCAGGCTGCCTGCCTGGCTGTCACCCCCAGGACAGCTCTCCCTGGGCAGCAGGCCCTGCCAGTTGCAGGCGGGGAGGGCCGCTCACTAGGCTTGGAACCCCTGTTGGGGCTGAGGACAGAGCAAGTGTGAATAATGCCTCAGCTTGAGCAGCATCTTGTCCAGTTTCCCCCCAAAGTGTGGCTTAGCATGGCCGGTTGAGGACCTGGGTGGTCAGGCCCCAGTGGCAGATCCCTCATCAAATCTCAGCATCATAGAGCACTGACCCCTTCCAGCTTCCACAAGCATACACGAGGGCTCTATCTTGTGTTCGCAGGCAGCCTGTTCTTCCTTTTCAAGTATTTATATTTTATCATCATTTTTTGTTTATATGTCTGTTTCCCTTACTAGAACCTAAGCTCCTTGACGGCAGGGACTGTACTTTATCATTTTAATAACCTTGGTACCCAGGGCATAATTGGTGTTTGATAAATATTCTCTAATGGATTTACATTTTCATAATTTTATTGACTCTTTTGCCATATGAAAAGCTGTTTTCTAGGTGCTATGGGAACATAGGAGGTTTAAAATGTAGTTTATGTTCTGAAGGAACTTGTCATCCAGTTGGGGAGATAAGCTCAATCATTCATTCCTTCAGTCATTCATTTGAACATATACTGAGCATCTAAGCCCTGGTCAGTTTGGCGTTGGGGATATGATATCAAGGTGTGTACTCCACTCTCAAGTGGCTTCCAGTTAGTAGGAGGGATAGATATAAAATGATATAAAATGAGCACAACGTAAGGTGATAAGTGCAATGATAGGATTCCTAACAATTGTTAAAAATATGGAGTAAAAAATAAATAGCTCAAAAGAGTAATGGAGGAACTAACACAAAGCAGTGCATGACTTGGTAGTTGTGATTAGAAGTAAAGCCCAGCTTTCCTAGGGGCCACCGAGGGGATATTGAGAAGTGTCTGCTGAGAAAGCGTCTCCCATGAAATCAGTGGTGCACAGTGCCCCTCCGTACAGCTAAGGTGTAGCAAAGGCCCACCTTGAAAACACCCGTCCTGGGCTTCCCTGGTGGCGCAGTGGTTGAGAGTCCGCCTGCCGATGCAGGGGACACGGGTTCGTGCCCCGGTCCAGGAAGATCCCACATGCCACGGAGCGGCTGGGCCCATGAGCCATGGCCACTGAGCCTGCACATCCGGAGCGTGTGCTCCGCAACGGGAGAGGCCACAACAGTGAGAGGCCCGCGTACCGCAAAAAAAACAAAAAAACACCCGTCCGACCTGCTTGACCTAGTGTTTCCCAAGCTTATGTGAGCGTGATGCTCTTTTCTCCCCACTATTTAACTAACATCCTATGGAACTGACATTCCTTAAAGTCATTTTAGGAAATGCCAGTGTAGATACCATCTGTAATTAGATAGCTGGTGGCTCTTAACATTTTGCGGGGAGGTGGATCTTTTGAGAAGTTAACAGTGGGGGGAATTGTGCACAATTCATGCATTCCTTGAAGCCCATCTGAGACCCTTGTCCATGGTCAGGGAAAGAAAAGAAGGGAGCAAATCCCAGGTAGGAGGGATCTGTGTGGGCCAAGACAAAAGAGGATGGAAAAGATGGGTCTTAGTGCCAAGCAGTTTGACTGTGAGGGAGGGAGAGATGGGGCAGAGAGACAGGGGACCATGGTGGAGTTGGAGATGGTCAACTGTGGAAGGCCTGAGATAGCTGGCATGGAATTACCAGTCGTTAATGGCCAATTGCCTGTGAAGGTTAAGGGAGATGCAAGGTCGAGAACACATCTACTAATGGACACTGGAGTCATAGAAGGATTATTCATAGAAACAGGAAAGTCACAGAGCCAAAATCTTCCACATGTCAAAACCTATTATTATTATCATGTTGAAATGCTCCAACTTGCCTTTTTTACCAACCCTGCCCTCCCCCCGCCAACTTGCCCTTATTAATTTGTGCTGAATCTCCCAATTGAAAAATTCACTTTCAGAATTGGATTTGCCATCTAACTGGGCCTCCTACCTTGAACAATTAAAAATCCGATTGGTCTGACTTCTAATTTTAGAAGGAATCAAGCTGACCTTCGTTGAGCTGTTGCCAACGGGAGCCTGTTACCTGGGTGACTAGATTTACAATATGTCAGTATGCAAATACCATCTGCCCAAGAGGAGGAAGGAAGGCCTTCCTCCTCTGAGAGTTGTCAGAAGTTCTGGAAATGTCTTCCTCTGGGAATGGGGAGGAGGCTTGCCAAAGAGGAGGAAAACCAGGAATGATGTGATTTTTCAAGGTTAGAGTCTTTTCCTCACTCTAGGAGTGAGGACAGGAGTTTGTGGTTTGCCTTACGGACTGTCCTGTAAGGTTGATCACTAGGGATATACATGTAAGTCAGATTTTACATTTCTTGGGGAGGGGGGGAGGGAACCAAAAGGGTAGCATCTATCACTTCAGTGTATTTAGATTCAGATGACTGCAGAAGTTTAATGAAGCCTTTGAGTATGCAATTCTTGTTTTCCACAATGCCTTCAGGAATCTAATTTCAATTGTTAAGAGCATCTGAGCCCGCTGCCTTGGGCTCTCAAGAAGGGTGAAGAGAAGTGGATATTTCATCTCACTTTCCCTCACATCAGCTTGACTGGGGAAGCTGAAGGGATTTTCTCCCCAGAATATCTGTATTCAGCTCCTGTCCTGCACATTGTTTCAGGCTAAGGTTTACAATCACATTTGGAAACATTCAAATCTGAAGGCAGGCAGGGAAGTTCTATTCCTTTTCATGAAATAACTGTCACATCAGCTGTCAGCTGCAGGAGTTTCTTCTACCCACGTGTTTTGTGAGTCCAAATTAGATGGACTCATTAATTTTAATTTTTACTTTAAAATCTCAAGGACTTGTATGGGTGGGTATGCTTCCTTTAATTGCCATGTGTCAGAATTTGTGTAGGAGGAAGAGTTTCCAGGAGCAGGGCCAAGAACCTTGGGCTCTTAGCTTCTAATTTTGTCCCCCCTGGTAACTTCCCGTGACCTCCTTCTCTGCTTGCTCTCGTTGGCACTGCCATCTCCCACCTCTTTAAAAAACTCCTAATATCCACCTAAAACTGTCAGCCGCATGAAAGAGTGAGGAAGGTCACTTTACTTCCCAGGGTACTTTCACCCAGCCTTATAAATAAATAGCTTTTCATGTCAAGCAAGTGGCTGAGGAGATGAATGCCAGAGACAAGGGATGGTAAATCCCGGAGCTCGACTGCCTGGTTTCAAATCCCAGCTCTGCTACTTTCTAGCTGGGTAAAGTTGGGCAAGTTACTCAACCTCTGTGTGCACCAGTTTCTTCATTTGTAAAACAGGGATAAAAATACTACTATCTCATAGAGTTGCTGTGAGGATTAAATAAGTATGAATGCTTTAGGACCATGCTGACCCCAGAAAAGTTAGCACCGTGTAGCAGCATTATTCTTCTTTGCTTTTTTTCCAAAACAAACAACTTTTTATTGAAGTATAGTTGATTTACAATGTTGTGTTTGTTTCTGGTGTACAGCAAAATGATTCAGTTTTTTCAGATTCTTTTCCATTATAGGTTATTACAAGATACTGAATATAATTCCCTCTGCTACACAATAAATCCTTGTTGCTTAGCTATTTTATATGTAGTAGTTGTGTATTTGTTAATCCCAAACTCCTAATTTATCCCCCCACCTTTCCCCTTTGGTAACCACAAGTGTGTTTTCTATGTGAGTTTATTTCTGTTTTGTAAATAAGTTTTGTAAATAAGTTCATTTGTATCGTTTTTTTAGATTTCACATATAAGTGATTTCATATATTTGTCTTTGTCTGACTTACTTTACTTAGTAGTAAGATAATCTCTAGGTCCATTCATGTTGCTGCAAATGGCATTATTTCATTCTTTTTTATGTCTGAGTAGTATTCCATTGTGTGTGTGTATATATATATATATATACACCACATCTTCTTAATCCATTCCTCTGTTGGTGAATATTTAGGTTGCTTCCATGTCTTGGCTATTGTAAATAGTGCTGCTATGAACATAAGGGTGCATGTATCTTTTTGAATTAGCATTTTTGTCTTTTCCAGATATATGCCCAGGAGTGGGATTGCTGGATCCCATGGTAACTCTATTTTTAGTTTTTTAAGGAACCTCCGTACTGTCCTCCATAGTTGCAGCACCGATTTACTTTCCCACCAACAGTGCAGGAGTGTTCCCTTTTCTCCACACCCTTTTGTGTGGCAGCTTTTATTATTATTTCTGTGTGCATCTTCAGAGGCCCTAGGAAGTAGTGAGGTTTTGCTGTGAGCAAGTAAATGTCCAGGATTTATTTGCAGGCTGTGACTTCCCGCTTCCTTCTTAACAGGCTAGTGCCTGTCCACACACAGGTCAAGCCTCATTTTCTGTGTGATGCCCTCCTGGACAACTGTAGTCTGTGCCGCTCCCTTTCTAACCCTCGCACACTTTCCGTGTGTGTTGTATAATTAGTACCTTTGGATCTGCTATCTTAGCTCCTAATTGTCTGTAGTGTCATACTTAGCTCTTTGTTGTCCCCGCAGATTAATGAAAAGACACCATGAGCCTGGACAGTTGCCCAGGATGTCTATTCATCAGACGTGCCCAAGTTTCAAATATGGTGACATGAGCAAGCAAGGCCACACTTGTCCCATAATTTATTCTTGGTTTTTGAAGTCACTTGTTTGACTTTCTACAAGTCACTTAAAATTATCAAAAGTAAGTATGAGACATTATTGGTGGGAATGTCAAATGGTGTACCAGCTGTGGAAAATGGTCTGGCAGTTCCTCAAAAGGTTAAACATAGTTATCATATGACCCAGCAATTCACCCCTAGATATCTACCCAAGAGACATGGACACAAGTCCACACAAAGATGCATACATATATGTTCATTGTGGTATTACTTGTAATAGCCAAAAAGTGGAAATAACCCAAATATTTATGAAGTGATAAATGAACAGACATGGGATAGCCATATAATGGAATATTATTTGGCAGTAAAAAAGGAAGGAAATACTGATACATGCTACAACATGGATGAATCTTAAAACTTTTTGCTAGCACTATTCACCGTAGCCAAGACATGGAAACAACCTAAATGTCCATTTAGGTTGACAGATGAATGGGTAAATAAGAGGTGGTATGTATATACAATGGAATACTATTCAGCCGTAAAAAAGAATGAAATAATGCCATTTGCAGCAACATGGATGGACCTAGAGGTGATCATACTAAGTGAAGTAAGTCAGAAAGATAAAGGCAAATATCATATGATATCACTTATATGTGGAATCTAAAATATGACACAAATGAACTTATCTACAAAACAGAAACAGACCGACAGACATAGAGAACAGACTTGTGGTTGCAGGGGTGGGTGGGGGTGGAGGAGAGATGGAGTGGGAGTTTGGGATTAGCAGGTGCAAACTATTATATACAGAATGGATAAACAACAAGGTCCTATTGTATAGCACAGGGAGCTATATTCAATATCCTGTGATAAACCATAATGGAAAAATATGATAAAGAATATATATGTATAACTGAATCACTTTTCTGTACACCAGAAATTAACACAACATTGTAAATCAACTATATTTCAATTTTAAAAAAACACACTATGCTAAGTGAAAGCAGTCAGTCACAAAAGGCCACATACTGTATGATTCCATTTATATGAAATGTCCAGAATGACCATATCCCTAGTGACTGAAGGTAGATTAGTGGTTGCCAGGGGCTGGGAGGAGGGGAGAACGGGGAGTTACCGCTAATGGGTGTGGAGTTTCTTTTGGGGATGATGAAAATATTCTGGAATTAGATAGTGGAGACAGTTGCATAGCCTTGTGAATATACTAAAAACTACTGAATTGTATACTTAAAAAAACACAACTAGCAAGCATGAGAAACTACTTAAATCCACTGCGGAGTCTAAAGTTATTTCCAAGATTACTTTTTCAAGAGTAGCTTCACCTAAAATAGAATAAAGAGTGACTTAAACCATAAGAAAAACATGAAAAAGGCAAATTACCCAGAGTGGCTTTTTTTACCTCAAATCTTTGAATATAAGTCATACACGTTTGATTCATAAGTAAATTCTGCAAGACTGTTTGCTGCCTTCTACATTGTGATTCTATAATTTACTACATTCCTGGCTGGGCCATCAAAATAATCCTGAAAGCAGCTTCTATAAGAGAAATAGAAGTGCCTTTTCAGGTCATGCCCACCACCACCCCTGGACTCCCTAAGGTAATAATTCATGGCTGTCTCTTTGTGGTGCCCTACACCATAGTCACTTAACTATTATGAATATGTTGGGGCCTTTTTACATAAAGGGATTTATTGCATTTTCATCTTCTATTTGCAGGCAGAGCATTTCAAAGGGATACCCTCCGATTCCCTGAAAAATAACCACCTCAGTTCATCAGTGCTTTATCAGAAAGGTCTTCTGATTTAAATAAATGGTAGAGTTGAAATCTCTCCCAGGGCAGTCGCAAGTACTTATTTGGAAGACAGATTTGACATGCCCAAGCACCACCTAAAGAGAGCCTTACAACAGTGAGATCCAAGAAAGAAATTAGCGTTGACTTTACAACATCATGTGACCACATCCCACCCATTAGGATGGCTATTATTGAAAAACAAACAAAAAATGGAAAGTAACCAGTGTTGGCAAGGATGTGGAACAACTGGAATCCTTGTGCATTGTTGCTGGGAATAAAATGGTGCAGCTGCTGTGGAAAACAGTTTGGTGGTTCCTTAAAAAGTTAAACATAGAATTATCATATGATCCAGCAAATCCACATCTAGGTGTGAACTCAAACAGATACTTGTATACCAACGTTCATAGCAGCATTAGTCACAATAATAGCCAGAGGGTGGAAGCCACCCAAATACCCATCAGCAGATGCATGAATAAGTATCCATGGTATACACATACAATGGAATGTTTTTCAGCCTTAAAAAGGAATGAAATTCTGACACATACTACAACATGGATGAACCTTGAAAACGTTATGCTAAAGTGAAAAAGCCCATCAAGAAAGGACGCACATTGTGTGATTTCACTTACATGACGTATCTAGAATAGACACGTTCATAGACAGGAAGTAGATTAGAGGTTACTAGGGAGGAGGAATGGAATTGCTATCTAATGGGGACAGAGTTTCTTTCTGAAATGATGAAAAAGTTCAGAAATGGAAGGTGGTGTTGGTTGCACAACAATTATGAATGAACTTAATGCAACTGAATTCTACATTTAAAAATGGCTAAAACGGGCTTCCCTGGTGGCACAGTGGTTGAGAGTCCGCCTGCCGAAGCAGGGGACACGGGTTCGTGCCCCGGTCCGGGAAGATCCCACGTGCCGCGGAGCGGCTGGGCCCGTGAGCCATGGCCGCTGAGCCTGCGCGTCTGGAGCCTGTGCTCTGCAACGGGAGAGGCGACAGCAGTGAGAGGCCCGTGTACCGCAAAAAAAAAAAAAAAAAAAAAAAAGGCTAAAATGGTAAATTTAATAACTATATTTTACCACAATTAAAAAATAAAAAAAGAATCCTGTGAGGAACAGCATTCCGATTCATCATTTTGTCTCTGTGTTCTTTTTTCTCCCCACTCTTTGAAAACACGGTGAATTGTATTTATTTCATCACGGCGTTGCCTCCCCTAGGAGAATGCACAGAGATGGAGGATTACTGACTGTTGACGGAGCAAGAACAGGGTCACCACTCGGCCTTAAAAGTACCATTTGATGGAATCTCTCTCTTGGTCATTAGAATAAGTCTGAGATGCATCAGAAAGTTATTTATTTATTTGTATTTTTATTGAAGTATAGTTGATTTATAATGTTGTATTAGTTTCTGATGTATAGCAGAGTGATTCAGTTACACGCACACACATATATTATACATATTCTTTTTCATATTCTTTTCCATACGGTTTATTATAGGATATTGAATATAGTCCCCTGTGCTGTACAGTAGGGCCTTGTCATTTATCCATCCTATACAATAGTTTGCATCTGCTAATCCCAAACTCCCACTCCATCCCTCCTCTACTCCCCCTTTAGCAACCACAGGTCTGTTGTCTATGTCTGTGAGTCCGTTTCTGTTTTGTAGATAAGTTCATTTGTGTCATACTTTAGATTCCACATATAAGTGATATCATATGATACTTGTCTTTCTGACTTACTTCACTTAGTATGATCATCTCTGGGTCCATCCATGTTGCTGCAGATGGCATTATTTCATTCTTTTTTATGGCTGAGTAGCAGTCCATCATGTGTGTGTATATATATATATAACACATATTCTTTATCCATTCATCTGTCGATGGACATTTAGGTTGCTTCCATGTCTTGGCTATTGTAAATAGTGTTGCTGTGAACATTGGGGTGCATGTATCTGAAAAAGATAGAATTTTTTGTTTTTTGTGGGTTTTTTTTTGCGGTACGCGGGCCTCTCACTGTTGTGGCCTCTCCCGTTGCGGAGCACAGGCTCCAGACGCGCAGGCTCAGCGGCCATGGCTCACGGGCCCAGCCGCTCTGCGGCATGTGGGATTCTCCCGGACCGGGGCACAAACCCGTGTCCCCTGCATCGGCAGGCGGACTCTCAACCACTGCACCACCAGGGGAGCCCCAAAGATAGATTTTTAAATGTAGCAATTCCTGGAAATGTACCCAGTTTACTCTATTTTGCCTGTCTTCATTAACTGTCTCAGGAGAGCAGGAGTTGACAACTGTATACTTTTCTCCATCAGTTATCTGCTTCTTTTTACCAAGGAAGAAACACCCATAGGCTGCTATTGCTTAGGAGAATGGTGCCTTCCCAGCCACGTACCCTACAGCTACCTATGGGCTACAGGTACCACTGCAGGCATGTGAAACCTGGGGCCACTCCTCCAAAGTGGGGTGAAAACAGATGCTGGAGTTTTCCAGACTTTGAACCACAGATATAACTTGGTCATAACTCTCATCATTGCTCTAGAGTTAGCAGAGCCCTGAAACCACTTGCCGTGTCAACTAGCACTTAAGCAAGCAAAGGGGTTCAGTGACCTTCAAATATTACTGAGATCTTCTTGTTCTAGGCATGAAGTGTCTTGAATAATTCTTTCAAAACATTAAGAACTCCCATTGTTCAATTGTACATGAAGCAGCACGTGCTTCTCTTTGCATTCAGTGTGCTCTTCTGCTCTCAGAAGTTCTCAAAGACACTAAAACTAATTGCTGTCATTCCTACGAGTATATTTCTAGCTTTAACCAGAACAACAGCATCTCTTGATGTCACCCATCATTTTCCTGAAGGATTGGTAGGTACAATAGGCTTCACAAACAGGGGCTTTTCTAATTCTGGAAAGAGCCTGTTACCCCCATAAAGCTAGAACTCTCTCCTAGAAACACCTCTGGTTATGAGGCCAAGGTTAAGGAGATGAGCATCGACACAGCAGGGTGTGGCAAGGAGACGGTGCAGGATATATTTCTGGGAAGGTTCTATCTTAGTTTTCTCCCTTTTTGGTCTTGTGATTGGCTGTGGGTTTCTGCTTTGTAGTAAACACAAGAGCCTTGATTGCTTTCTAAAAGTCAGCCCTGTTACCAAACCTCTCCATTTACTTGAGTTGCAGTTGGTTTCACATTTCTTGGCAAATGGTCCCATGGCTTTTACGTCAGCCTCAAGTTCCTTCAGCTCACAGCCTTGTGTCTTCGAGGTGGAACTCAGGAAACCCTCCTCTTCTCCAGAGACCAGGTCGACCTTGTTCATCGCTCTGCCTCCAGTATCTACAGAGCCTGATGTACTCTGTTTGTTCAGTGCACGAACGAGAAGGGACCAAGAGTGTCCCCCAACCAAAGTCTGGAGAAATCCTATGTTCTGCCTCAAGGGCCAACTACCCTTGTGGTTTTGAACTGAGTTCTGGCAGTTCCTGTCTTTGCTCTCTGTGGTTTTTCATGCTGCTCTCTAATGGCTAACGTGTTCAGATTCTCATTTATCAATACCAGGGGATGACACCTCTTGCCTGAGCCGATGCTTCTGTGTTATCATATTGGCTTTTCAATATGTGTATCAAATGAGTTCTCAGGGCTAGAATACCACCCCCAAGGATGAGTCAGTGTTGGAAGGAGCAGTTAAAATGTGCTCTCTTGGGACTTCCTTGGTGGTGCAGTGGTTAAGAATCCCCCTGCCAATGCAGGGGACACGGGTTCGAGCCGTGGTCCGGGAAGATCCCACATGCCGCGGAGCAGCTGAGCCCGTGCTCCGCAACAAGAGAAGCCACCGCAATGAGAAGCCCACACACTGCAACGAAGAGCAGCTCCCGCTCGCCGCAACTAGAGAAAGCCCATGTGCAGCAACGAAGACCCAATGCAGCCAAAAATAATAAATAAACTTATTTTTTTTTAATGTGCACTCTTACTTTTCATATACTATACCCTCCTGTACTCGGTCAAGTGGATTATGCTGCTGGACGGCTGAGTGTACTAGAAACAATTTACGGTTTTGTACAGTCACAGGCGTGTAGAGTTCTGCTTGCACCAGCACGAAGCATACCCTGAGCCCTTTCCTTGGCATTGAGTTGCTCTATTTCTATTCAGTTTAGTCCAAAACTTAGAATGGGTTAAGCACCAGCCTACAATGCTGTTTATATTAGTTTGTCACAGAAGGTGGATTTTTGAATTAAATGTCAATAACCCAGCTCCTGCTTAAATCTTTTTATCAGCTTTTTCATTCCTGCACCCTGGCATTATGACACAGTATTACGTAATAAACAAGGCACCTCTGATAGCTGCTTATAAAGATCCGGGAGAAAAGATAAATATGTGATGAAGCACTGATATCCTGAAATATGAGCTGCAGGTTTGTATTTTCTTTGTGGGATCGGATATTGGTTTTCGTGCTTTATTGACCTGGCAGAGAGAGAGCTGACGAAACACCAAGGAACTTTACACCTTCTTTTTTTTTTTAAACCTCACTTGTCTACATGGAGAAATCTGGACATTTGAGTCGCAGAGCCAGAAGGACTGATGGGGCTAGCCAGTCATGTCGTTGCAGAACCCAAATCAGATCCAGCCCTTAGAGGTAAAAATACACACCATACCTTCCCAATGGAATAAAGGAAATGGAATTGGGCTTGTTGTAGAGTTGCTCCCAGGCAGATGGAGGAGCTGGGCTGTGAACTGTGAGCTGGGGTTCTCAGTGACCCTAGTTAAGGTTGGCGGGGTCAGAATGCATTTGTATTCGGTTAATCACTCTTTCCCTTCTGTCAGGCTGTTTGTCCGTAACACTGTCACAGTCAGCACCATGTTGCTTGGGAACATCAGCAACAGGAATCCTCCAGATTGCTAATGTCAAAGACATTTAAGTTTAGGGCAGAGCGAGCCAGGCATCTCCCCCGGCATGGCAGGAATCGGGCGTCTCATGCAACATTGTCTCTGGGGGAAGTCATTTTATAGTTCTGTCCCCTTGGCTCAACACCTTCAAATAAGCTTCCAAACCAAAGGTCCATCCAAATATAGAAGTCCCTGTCCTAAAAAAAGTTTTTTCATAATCATAAAAATAGAATCACTGATAGATGGCCACCTTGAGGCGTGAAGTAAGTAAGCGACAGGGGAGAACGACATGTTCCAGGTTTTTTAAAGAATTGTGATGAAATATACATCACATAAAGTTTACCGTTCTAACCATTTTTAAGTGTACAGTTCAGTGGCATTGAGTGCATTCACATTGTTATGCAAACATCAACACCGTCCATCCATCCCCAGAACTTTTTCATCATCCCACACAGAAACTCTGTCCTATTAAGCGTTAACTCCCCACCCCTGCTGGCAACCACCAGTCTACTTTCTGTCTCTGTGAATTTGACTGCCCTAGGGACGTCATATAAATGGATGTTCCCAAGTTTTTTTATAACGTTTTGGGAAGTGTTTGATCTGACTACCATCTAATACAATTTTTGCAGAAGGAAATGACGGTCTTGGGCTGATGCTCAGGTTTTCCCCGATTTTTGCATTGTAGGGGTGTGTATGGCAGATGCCTTGTTCTCTTAGCCTGTATAGAACTGTAGCAAGGGACTTCTCTGGTGGCGCAGTAGTTAAGAATCCACCTGCCAATGCAGGGGACACGGGTTCGAGCCCTGGTCCGGGAAGATCCCACATGCCGTGGAGCAACTAAGCCCGTGCGCTACAACTACTGAGCCTGCGCTCTAGAGCCCGTGAGCCACAACTACTGAAGCCTGCGTGCCTAGAGCCCGTGCTCCGCAACAAGAGAAGCCACCGCAATGAGAAGCGCGTGTGCTGCAACAAAGAGTTGCCCCCGCTCGCTGCAACTAGAGGAAGCCCAGGCGCAGCAACGAAGACCCAATGCAGCCAAAAATAAATAAAGATTTGACCTTTTAAAAAAAGAACTGTAGCAAAATGGAAACAAATGAAACAGATCTTCACCTCCCAGTCAGATGTGTTGCCAAACAGAAGGAGCCATAGCTACAGCGTACAGTTTTACATTTTATAAAGCATATTAATTTGTAAGTTTTTTTCTCACTTGATTGTCACCATGTCCCATGAGGTGTTTCCTTAGTCCCATTTTAATGATAAGAAACTGTGGCTCAGTTAAGCAAATTGTCTAGGGTTACAAAACTCATCAAAGGCAGAATCAGGACTTTGGCTGCAGGTTTTCAATTTTAAAACTGCAGTGCTTTCCAACATAGCACACAGTGAACAATTATCACCTCTCTGGAGGTCCAGGTAATGCCAGTCCTCAGAAAGGGAGAGCTTCTCCAAATGTATGCCTTATTACCAGTGCCCTACCTCGCTAGCTTGGGGAAACACATGGAAACCCTTGACCTGACCAGCCAGCCTCTGAAGTCTTGGTATGGATTGATGGCCTGACTCTCCATCCCTGATGGTCAAGTTTAGGGCTTAGACCAGCACCATCCAATAGAAATATGTGAGCCACAAATGCCAACCACATATGTAAAGAAACAGGTGAAGTTATTTTTAAGAATATATTTTAGTTAACCCTGTATCTCTAAAATACTATCATTTCCATATGCAGTCAATTTAAAAATTATTAATGAGCTTTACTTTTTTTGTTGTTGTTACTAAGTTTTTTGCTGTTGTTACTAAGTGTGCGTTTTACACTTATAAGCAGTCTCAAGCCAGATGCTAAAATTTCATCAGAGGTACCTGATGTGAATTGAGATTTCATAAAAGTTTTCAGTTTAAACAGTAGATTTATGTCTACTGAATGGTGTGTCTCAGACGTATGTAAAAGTTTTCTTATAGCTGAATCGAGTATCAGTTTTAAAGTTTAAGTTAATTAAAAGGAAAGAAAATTTTAAATTCAGTCCCTCCATCGCACAGGCCCCATTTCCAATGCTCATAAGCTACATATGGCGAGTGGCCACCATCCCGGACAGCGCTGGTTAGTGCTGGACCCAGTAGCACTGCACTAGACAGGGGTCAGCAACCTTTTTCTGTAAAAGGCCTGATAGTAAATATTTTCAGCTCTTTGAACCACACAGTATCTGCTGTGGTATCGTGAGAGCAGTCACAGAATGAATGAGTACGGCTGTGTTCCAATGAAACTTTATTTTAAAAACACAGGCACCAGGCCACATAGTTTGCTGACTGCTGGACCAGAGCATTTGTCCCACTGCCTCAGCTGTGCTGTGAGATTCTAGAAAACAGCTGGCTCTAGCCTCTAGTTTTCTGATATGAGGTTGTTAAAATCTGGCCTCATCACATCCCCTTCCCCGAGTGGAATTACAATTTTGGCACCACTTGGCGTGAAGACTGCAATGCACTGGAGTCCTGGGTGATGTTTTATCTTTCAGGCACTCTCTGCAGGGGGCTCCTTGGGCATCGTGAGGCAATTGCTCCACTGTGCTTTGAGGTCCGTTTATTGAGAGTAGAGAAGACTGGGGGAAAAAATCCAAGAAATGCATTAAGGGTGATGTGAATAATGTGGCAAACTCCCAGCAATGCCACCTTGTATCACCCTCTGCTCTTTCCTCTCTCCACACAGCCAGAGTGAGAGAGGCAGGAATCATGCACATTTCAAAGATGGAAACATACATGATATCAGGTTAAGTCAGAGGGACAGGTATTTCTCCGTGGTTGTCATATTGTGTGGTATCTGTCTGCTTTGATGGTAGAAGTGGAAATAGTTGTAAATTCTGATTCCCAATCTGGGGCCTTGAAGACCTGAGTCATGACATCAGGGAATAACTCCATCCAGGCTGAATAATGTTTATTGCAAAACAGTGGTTCCCACCTTTCACATCGTGATGTTTGAAAAAGGTATTGGGACTAATGAAGGATGAGAAAGGGGGCAGGAAGGGAGGGATTGGAAGAAAGATGACACCCCCTTGGTTCTTCATGGAGGGGAATATGGGAGCCTGGCCTTGCAGAGATCTCTGAAGCTCAGCAATTGGGGGAAGGGGCAGTTAAGTGAAAGCTTAGGGTTCTACTGAACCTAAAACTTTGGGCCTAGTACTTCTAATGGCAAGGATGCTATTTAGGTGTTGGTGATGGTCAGTTAATAATCCCTTACCATAATCAGGAGTTTTGACTTGGGGTCACCTTTTCTAAAAATCAGGGTTTGAGGTGAACTGTATTAAGTACCTTGGTCGTGCCCAGTCACAGAGTTTGCAAAAGTACAAAGTGATGAAACCCCCTTGGCTTTTCCAGGCATGTTATGCAACTCTGCCTTCCCTCAAGTTCTGCAGCTTTATCAAACATGCAGTGCTGCATGCAAATGGGAAAGATCTGCGTCCCCATGGGTTTTTTTTTGACTACAGAGAGAATTATTTGGGGTAGCTGTTCTGATGATGGCTCTCATGGAGGCTCAGCCCTGCAGCGCAGAGCTGTCTCTAATCGTGATTGCCTGTAATGATGATTTCCCCAAACTCTGGAATTATAACAGTAGATTTTACAAAGTTAGAGCATAATTGCTCCACCATTCCATATATGCGCACAGTTTAAACAACTTTGATCTTTCAAATGATATCAGACTTTTGTTCTTCATCTTCTGAAATAGCAAAGTTCAAAGGCAGTGGCTCTGAACCATCCCTCTTTGTTCATCATAATGAGATCTAGGTTTGTTAAAGCAGTTCACCTGTTAGAGAAATAAGGGCTGAAGCTGAGTGGAGAAGAAAGAGTACAGACCCATGGTCTTCAAACCAGCTCTGCCACCTAGAAGCCACGTGGCAGGAGGAAGTCTCTAGCCTCTCGGAGACTCAGCTTCCTCATCTGTAAATATGTACCTGAATCATTGTGAGTCTTAGAAATGAATATAAAGCACTTAATTGGTGCCTCTCACTGATAGGCAATCAGTTAAGCTTTACTCTATCACCACCACCATCATCATTATCAATTCTGTTATCGACTCTCTGGCTTCAGTGTCTTCCGAATCCTTCTGAGTCTATGGATTTCGCAGCCTTCATTTCACATACAAGTTTGTTTGGAGTTGGTGATCTGTGATGTAGTATTCTCACTGAATTAGTGATAGAGCTTTGCAAGAATTCAGTGTTAAAAGACGAAAGAAGAAACAGGTCCCCTAAAGATGGAACCTTTTGGTCTTGGCACCGTCTGGTACTGAGCAAGTACTAATGAAGGCCTTCCCCACTCTCTGCCGCAGTGGTTCTCAGCTTTTAGCGTTGTATTTGGGTAAGATCCCCAACTTCCATCTACCTCAGAGTGTGAATGTAAAAGGGCTGGAATGGCCCAGGATTCAGCATTTTTAGGAGTATCTCTGGTGATTTTGAGACACGGTTGAAGGACTCTCTGTCCTGCCCTGTCCGCTCTAATTGAGAAGCTTCTCGATGCATGTGTCTTTGAGTCAGTTTGTGTTTTAAAACCTCTGCTTCTGGATGGCCCAGCTCAGATGGCCACAACCAGGAGAACAGGCCTGATTTGCTTGAGCGTGAATAAAGCGACAGCCGCAGGGCCCTTGACCACCTCAGTGTCTGGGCTTGAGTGTCCCGCCACCTCCCAACAATGTCACCCACGTTACTGCCTCCAGCGTCTGTCAGTCGCCCACGGCCTGACGCTATCTTAGTGAGCTAATGCTGGTGTCTGCCCTGCAATGGCTTTTTCAGGAGCCACCAGAATGATCAATGAGGCTGGGCAGCCAGGCCCTCCTCTGGCTGACGGTGAATCAGCCTCTGGCTGCCTCGGCCCTTTCCTTTCAACAGGGCAGGAAGCAATCGAGCTGAGCGCAGCCAGGCTGACTCGCGTCTGGCTAATGGCTTTTCTGTGTCATGCATCGCCCTTGGTCCCATACATTTTCATGCGTGAGTGAGTTGGAGCTCCTGGAGATGGTCCAGGGATAGGCATCCCTTCTGTCAAGTCCCCCCACCCCCGACTAAAGCCCTTGACAGCATTTTGGCTCAGGGGTATCTGCTTCAGAAGTGGGGTCAACACTTTTTTTAAAACAATTGAGGTTTTCAACTAAAGAAAAATGCACAACCTAAAAGACGCAAGTTAAGTTGTATTTGGGGAGCTTACTGAGTCCTAGAGCTCTGAGAAACTGCTCCAAGAGGTAAAGGAGGAGCCAGAATATATAGGAGTTTTTTTTGTCTTTCTTTATAAATTTATTTATTTATTATTTTTGGCTGTGTAGGGTCTTTGTTGCTGCGCGCGGGCTTTCTCTAGTTGTGGTGAGTGGGGGCTACTCTTCATTGCAGTGCGCGGGCTTCTCACTGCGGTGGCTTCTCTTGTTGCAGAGCACAGGCTCTAGAGCACGTGGGCTTCAGTAGATGCGGCGCATGGGCTCAGTAGTTGTGGCGCACGGGCTTAGTTGCTCCACGGCATGTGGGATCTTCCTGGACGAGGGCTCGAACCCGTGTCCCCTGCATTGGCAGGCGGATTCTTAACCACTGTGCCACCAGGGAAGGCCTGGAGTTTTTTTTGTGTGTGGGAAGATGCAAGAGTCTGGGCTCATTGAAATGATTCCTTAGATATACATCTTAACTATCTAGGGCCAGTATCCAAAGCACAGAATGTTACATTTTTGTCTCCATCCTGAATTCCCCTCAGGGCACGCCATTGGGGCTGGGTGGGGTGGGGGGACGTTGTGTGGCTACAGTGGCTAATGGCTTGATGGCCGGCAAACATTCATTGTTTACTGGAATGGTGGCAGCATTCCCTTTCCACAAGGTGGAAATCACATAACACAAAATTAACCATTTTAAAGTCAATTCAGCAGCATCTAGTACACTCACAATATTGTGCAACCACCACCTCTATCCAGATCCAGAACACTTTCATCACCCCAAAAGGAAGCCCCGTACCCATTGTATGGGTTTGCTCGGGCTGCCATAGCAAAGCACCACAGAATGGGTGGCTTAACCAACCAGAGTTGTAAGGGCTCACAGTTGTGAATGGTGGAAGTCAAAGATCAAGTGTCAGCAGGCAGGGCTGGTTCCTTCTGAAGGCTGGGAGGGAAGGATCTGTTCCAGGTCCATCCTTGGCTGGTAGATGGCCATCTTCGTGCATCGCTTCATCTCCTATTCTTCCTATGAGTGTCTCTATGTCCAACTTGCCCCTTTGTGTAAGGAAACCAGTCCTATTGGACTAGTGCCCATCCTAATGACCTCATTTTAATTTGATTACCTCTGTAAGGACCCTATCTCCAAATAAGGTCATATTCTGAGGTACTGGGACTTCAACATATGAATTTTGGGAAAACACAATTCAACTGGTAACACACATTAAGCAGTATCAGTATCAGTACTTCCTTCCTTTTTATGGCACAGTAATATTCCATTGTAAGTAAACACGTATTTTTTTGAACTCCAAGTACAAAGCAACTGCCAGTGAAATCTCCACCCCCTGGGCAGCTGGACATGCTGTTCCAGGCTTGTGTGCCCATCCGTATAAGGTAGAGTGTTGATCTCACATATCTCCAATCTGTAAACTTTTTCTCACTGTCTTCCTCCTTGAAACAGTATTAGTCAGTCTTTGTGAGCAAAGGGAAGAGGGGAAGCCAAGGCAAGTTTCTAATCCCAAAATTTGTTTAAAAATAAATTTTATCTTTGATTTTCCTCTCTCCTCTCCCTGCTCTTATCCTCAGCACACACACACAGTTACATTAAACGCATTTTAAATGCAGACCCTTCTGGGGGAGAGGCGTGGCACAGACAGGAAGCACTGCCCTTTGAGAAGAGCCAGAAGGCTGCAGTTCCCATTGTCATGGTTACTGGGCCTGGTCCCTCAGGCTGGCCTCACACCAGAGCCTTTCCCATTCTGTTCACACTCCCCTCCCGGCACCTGCCTCAGAATGGAAGAGGGACCTTTGGACGTGTGTGTCCTCTCAGCTTTGGAACTGACTGCACTGTTGACTTGTACATTATACATGCCCCCTTAATTTAAAATCTATTTCTCTCTCTTATGCACATAGACAGGGGACCTACATACCTGCTGGCCTGGGCTCTTTGGGAATAACCCGGAGCCGTGATTAGCCTGCTGCAGACTCAGGCCCCTTCCCCCCATCCCTCGGGCCTTGATGATGCTGACGCTGTGTGTTTTTTCACACCGAATCTGTGGAAGGACCACAGCAGTGTCTCATCGCCCTGCCTGCTGATTCTGAGCAGACTTCCTCGGTGCAAAAGTCATTTGACTCCCTCCTTCCTCTCTCTCTTCTTTTCCCCTCCGTCAAATTAGTTTTGTCACTTTGGAAGTTCACTGGGTGAAGAGATGCCTGCTGGCCCCAGGGTTTTCAGAGAGGAAAGAAAGAGAATGGAACAGCTCAAAGATACAGGTGGCACGGACAGTGTTCACATTACATGTTATTCCATTTTATCATTTTCGTGTAAGCACATGTAACTTCTGGCATCTCAGCCTGGAAGGCCCCGCACTAAAGCCCCAGGACTTAAAGATACTGTAGATTTTCCTCCTTGTGGACCAGCCTAAAGGTGGGTCCAGTTTCCACTCATAGTGGGGCCTGGGCATCTGGAGGGTTTTTTTTTTTAAAGCTTCCAGGTGACTCTAACGTCCAGCCACCTTTGAGAACCACCATTCTATGGGACAGAGGCCTCCAGGAGAGTTGAACACTTTGAGAGAGGCGATGGAAGAGACAGGTGACATCTAATTCTCTTGTGCCCAGCAATGCAGTTAATCAGGCAGAAAGAAGGGACAGAAATCACAAACCTTAGCCTGTCTGAGCCTGTCTTGAGCCAAGCAGGATAGGACTTCAGCGTCACTTAACCCTGTAGAGCCAGAGTGGAAAGGGAGACTCCAGCGTGCCCACCTCCCAGCTGCTACCCATGGGTTGGTTGATCGGCTGCCAAACCTTGAAGGCCATCGGCCACACCGGCAAGTATCTGCCAAGGTGATGCAGAGTGTTCATAGGAACAGGCCGTTTCTGCATTCTACTCACAGCTCGTTCTCCACCTTCTTCCTGGGGAAGAGTACCAGCAGGCCCACGTGCCTGCTTTCTTTTCTCAACAGGAAGTGCTGATGCTCTGAGTTGCTTGCGGCGCAGCGGCGGCGGTGGCGCGGGGGCAGTTTTCGGAGGCGAGCGATGGGTCTGACCCCTCTGTGTCTGTGTGTTTTGTAGTACAAAATTGGACAGCTGTACATGATCAGCAAGCACAGCCACGAACAGAGCGACCGAGGAGAAGGGGTGGAGGTCGTCCAGAACGAGCCCTTCGAGGACCCTCACCATGGGAACGGGCAGTTCACGGAGAAACGCGTGTATCTCAACAGGTAAGTCCTGGCAGCGGGTGCTCCGCCTCCGGGCGCCCACCCTGCCCAGGGGCTCCCACCCAGCCCCACTGCAAGACTGAGGTAGAGGCTGTGACTGTCTGGGATAAAAAGGTGACTTGGAAAGTCTTTACATCCGCCCTCCAAAACTGCCAGTCTAGTTGCTGCCAAAAACAGAAACCCCTGCGTTCTGCAAAATAGTCCTCAAGCGCGTTTTCATCAGGAGGAGCTTTCCTCTTACCTCTCCCAACCCTTCCACGACATGTTAAGATGAAATCTGATCTTAAGAGTGAAAGGGCTTTGTCTTCACCCGTGGTCCCGGGTTAGCAGAAGGAAGGAGGCAGCTTTGCCTGTAAGTTGTACAAAAGTAAGTGCTGAATGTGGCCGTGTGCTGTTGGGGTCTTGACTCAGTAAGATTTCCACTTCCTGCCGAGTGACCACTCGGGTGTCCGCAAAGGGAGATGACACAACCACCGGTCGCCTGTGACCAAAGTGATATGGAGTACTCGGGTGGTTTCTGTTTCTCAAGTAGACCCATCCTTCCCAAGGTAGAGGTTGTCATCTCTCCTCTGAAAGGGTAAAGATTCAAGGATGATCAACCAGCACTGATCAGGACTGCCATTTCTGTTTTGCAAAATACATTCTTTAATCTCTTCTGTTTTCTTATCACTAATGACATAATTGATTGTTGGGGCTTGTCTGATCTTCTCCCGACCTTACACCCCGCTTCCAGGTCATTTTCTTCCTTTCAGTTTTCTGGGTCAGAACATTTGTAGTCACGTGCCATATTTTCTCAAAAGTAACTGTCTATGTCAGTGAACCAGCATATGACCATTGTGGTCATTGCTAGCATCTCCATGAATACTCTTTACCACCATCTATGGCCTCTCCTATTGGCCTTTTCTCATCCAGAAAGCACTTCCAGCATAGTAGCTGGACTGTGTCCCCAGTTTAAACACTGACGCTTGTGAATATTTCTCCATGCTCAGTGCCACGGTCAGGTGTTTCTGAGAGGAGCCATATTTGGATTCCCTCATTCTTGTATGACCTCTACCCTTCGACAGGCTGAAGGGGACTATTTCTTCTTGATGGGAGGGTTTGTGTTCTGTCAGCGTGTTTGGAAATCTCTCAGACCAATATCCTGACCCTGGCTGATTTAATCTTCCCAGGGAAGCAGTACCAGGGAATTCCTGAGTCACGATGAAATGCAAATGAGATTGATCCTGTTCATCTCTCAGTAGCTGTGAATTCCCAGGATTTGGAACCCGTGCAGCCTGCAGCCAGCTGTTGATTTGCAGGAGTAGCTGAGCTCTGGGTCTAGCCTGAGGATGGCTTCCTTGCAGAGAGAGGTTTCTCAATATGCTGCTTTGGCATTTTTAGTGCAAAGGGTGTACTCGAAATCAAATATTGAGCATCGATCACCTCTGTAGAGCAAAGAGAAGTGGGGCAGGGGGGTGGTGCAAGAAAATAGATACAAACCTACACAAAATTCCATTTCTCAGCAGACGATTGCATTTTCCAAAGTTATTGCCTGGGGAATGTTCCCTGTGTACCAAATTCAAGAAATTAGAAAACTTTATAACTTTTCCTGAAACAGAACAAGAAGTGTCCAGCTGTCTCTGTCATGTCTGTTTTCTCTATCAAAATATATGACATTTATTTTAAAGGAGAATACTAAACATTAGTAAGAGGGAAATTTGTTATAAATAGAATATCTGGACTTCCAGTAATAATAACTAAAAGGATTAATACGGACCCTCCCCCCACCTCATATGACAGACACAGGATGAAATATAACAATATAAAGCTGAGTTCAAAGCAAAGAAAGGGAAATCCTCAGGTACTAGAAATAAAGAAGAAACTAACTGGAGTGGAAAGCAGATGAGTTAATGCTAAGTAAGCTGGGGGATGTCAGAACTGAGTGTGGGCCCTGACACCTAGGGGCTGTGGATGTCATTCCCATAAGGGGACAGGAAGTGTAGCCTCGGTGCATGTAAATGGGGTGTTGGGACTGAGAATGGTGCAAAAAAAATCATGTCTGACAATCAAGGGCTGAGAAAGGTTACTACTCAGAGACACAGATTGAAAGAACTACTAAAGGTTGTACTTGAAGTAAAAGGAAATTGAAACCAAGAAATAGGAGGAGGGAATCTAAAAATAATAGTAAACAAAGAAATTGGTAAACATCTGGACAAATCTGAATGAGCATAGAATGTTTCAAATATATGAATAGTTAGTAATTGGAAATATTTGTGGAATTTAAATAACAGACAATAATAACAGAAGATGAAAGGGTAGTAAGTATAGTTAAAAAAAAAGTACTCTAAGTTGCTAATATCATCTAGGAAGAAAAAAGAGATGTTTATTAATTAAAAAAAATTTAAGGCAGGGAATTCCCTGGTGGTCCAGTGGTTAAGACTCTGTGCTCCCAATGCAGGGGGCCTGGGTTCGATACTGCGTGCCATAGCTAAGAGCCTGCATGCCACAACTAAAAGATCCCACATGCTGCAACTAAGACCTGTCTCAGCCAAATAAATATTTTTTAAAAATTTAAGGCAAATATGTGTATTCAAAATGTAAAGGTAACCTCTAAAAGAATAGTAAAATAATATGTAACTTCCAAGAGAAAACTTGACCAATCCAATGGAAGGCAGAGGAAGAACAAAGAGAAGCCTACAAAAAGCACAGTAAATAGAAAACAAATTTTGTTTGTCAGATGATAAATTGAAATGTGTCAGTGATCACAATAATAATGTGTGTTACACCCTAAACCTGAACCTAGCTCAACAAAGATATGGCAACACTGACAAAATCACAAGTGGCCTAAAGTTATAATGGGAGATTTTAACCTACTTGTTTAATAAACTGATAGATCGAATAGACAAACAATTGAAGAAACATAGAGAAGATGTAAATGACAGAATTACAAGCTTGGTATAGTGGACATTAATAGACCCTGGAACCAACATGCCTTTCAAACACACATGAAAAAAACTGATTATACAAAGTAGGCCAGAAACCAGTCTCAAATACCAGAAAATCAATATTGTGTAGATCCTGTTGGCTGATTAAAGAGCATGACAATAAGAAATTGGTAGCAACAATAAATGAACTCCCTCATCATTTAGAAATGTAAAAATTTCTAAGTATTTCACGGGTTGAAAATGTCAGATACTTATTTTCCCAGCCACCTTTGCAACTAGGGATGGCAAGTGACCTAGTTCCAGCCAATGAGATGTGAGATTTTCCTCCCTGATTAAAAAAGGAAAGATGTTCAAGAGAGGCATGATCTGCTTCTAAGAAAGGAGGTGGGAAATACATGGTGATGGCTGGGCAGGCAACTAATAGTGCCTACCACATGAATCTTGATAACAAAACTGAACAGTAACAGTATAAAAGGGAAGCTTATAGACTGATTTCAGTTAAGAACATAGACAGGAAAATCCTATATGAAACTTTAGCAAATCAAATACCTCAGAGTATAATAATAGTAATTCATGACCTGATCAGATTTATGACTGATTGTTAACATCGATTTGAGAATTTGACAAGATTGCTGGGTATAAAATTCATAATACAAAAATCAGTAACACTATTATAGTGCAGGAGCAATAAATGGAAAAAATAATTTTAAAAAATTCCATTCATAAGAGAAAGGAAACCTAAAGGTAGCCAGTAAAGAATCCACAAGATATACAAAATCTTTTCGGAGGAAAATATAAAACATTAGCAGAGGACATTTTAAAAAACCTAGACAAATGAGAATATTCATGGATGGGAAAAGCTATGTAATAAAGTTGCCATCAATTCCCAAATCAATTATAAATTTAAGGCAAAACTAATTAAAATGCCAACCAGGTTGTTTTTAAACAGAATTTGAGAATATAATCCTAAAATTCCTAATTACTAAAGCTTTATAAGGAGTCTTGATGTCTGGTAAGGTGAGTCTCTCCTACTTACTGAACTTTTCCAGAATTGTTCATATGAATCTTAGGATTAGAAACCCAAGTGATATGAAGAATACCGGAAGAAACCAAGGACATTTAACCTAGAAAAGCTAGACTTGGGTGTATAATGGTTTGATCAGGTGGGAGAAGGATTAGGCGTATGTATTCTAGATGACCTCAAGAGGACCAATTAGACTAAGACCAATGGGTGAGAATGCCAGGAGAAAAATTTAGGCTCAGTTTAAGGAAGAAATCTAAGTATTTGAGCCATCAGAGAACAAAGTAAGGTGATTTATAGTCAATTATGCTGCTGCTGGGGGTGTTTGAGCATAAGCAGAACACACCCTTGTCAGGCTGTCCTTGAGTAGATTCAAACATCAAGTAGGTGGTTAAAATGGACAACCTTTCAGATCCTTTTCAACCCTAATTTTCTATACTTAAAGTCTGTTTCAGATATTGTCTCATCTCCTCTCCAGCATACATAAATGAATAACCAGTGAGGCACCGGAAAAAAATATACCTTTAGCTCCTTTTGCACAAATCTAAAGTAGGTCCATTATTTTATCTCAGAACCAGGGAGATTATGGTTTAGTAAGAGAGAAAGAAAGAAAAAATTGGTATGTGACATAGCTATAAAATAATAAGTATTTTCGTAATCATAAAAGTAAACCAAACCTACTACTTTGTAGTTACAAACTAGAGTTAACCCACCTCGAGTTAACCCATGTCCTGCATGCACAGGTCATGGGACTGCCATGTTGGTGAGGCTCCTTTGTAATTGTGATTCATTAAATGAGTGTGTATTGAAATTGACAATGTGTAACAAATTGCTCTGGTGTTGGAGAGAATCTCTTAATAATTAAGACATGGTTCTTGTATTCTGATCAAAGTAGGGCCGTAGGTCAACCGATTCCATTATTTGTAAGTTCATCTGTCCACCTTATGAGTGGTGTCAAGGAGGAAAAACTTTTCTTCAGTCTACTTAGTTATTGGTGATTCGGGTCCCAAGAATTAAATTGAAACTGACAGATAAACAGGAGAAAAGACAAGTTTTTATTCATGTACATAGGCAAGAGCATACAGAAAAATGTGACTCAAAGGGGTGGTTAGAATTTGGGGCTTATATACCATTTTTTAAAAATAAATTTTAATTTATTTATTTATGGCTGCGTTGGGTCTTTGTTGCTGAGCACTGGCTTTCTCTAGTTGCGGCAAGCAGGAGCTACTCCTGTTGCGGTGTGCAGGCTTCTCACTGCGGTGGCTTCTCTTGTTGCAGAGCACGGGCTCTAGGTGCGCGGGCCTCAGTAGTTGTGGCACGCGGGCTTCAGTAGTTGTGACTCACGGGCTTAGTTGCTCCGCAGCATGTGGGATCTCCCCGGACCAGGGCACGAACCCGTGTCACCTGCAATGGCAGGCGGATTCTTCACCTCTGTGCCACCAGGGAAGCCCTTATATACAATTTTTAATGAGGGAGAGAAAAGAGATTTATGGGAAAAGAAATGTATGAAAAATAAATGAGGCCTTAGGAGAATGGATGGGAGACAAGATGGACATTGTGACAAAGTCTATTTAGGTGATTTCTTATCCTGGTGCTTACTTCTTGTCTCTGGTGATCGGAGTCAATCTTCTCTGGTTGTGAAACTCACGGAGAGGGGATTTATGACAGTTGAATTCTTTTGGGAGGTTCTGTTTTTATGCAGATAAGGGGAGTTCAGAAAAAGTGTCTTTCTGCGACTGTTGGATTCTCAAATGTCTTCAGCTCAAAATAATCCTGATGTCACTGTAGCATGTTGTGGACCCCTTCACTGACCACAGGGAAGTGGGTCCTGAGAGTTGGACTGGAAGTAGCCAAGATGTTCCAGTGCCCACTTAATAATTTACACAGAGGGACTTCCCTGGTGGTCCAGTGGTTAAGACTCCACGCTTCCAATGCAGGGGGTGCGGGTTTAATCCCTGGTCGGGGAACTAAGATCCCACATGCCACACAGTGTGGCCAAATAAATAAATAACAACGCAAAGAAATATCAATGTCCTGTGGACCTGAATTCACGAGCTGGCAAAGGGAATGCATGCTCTTCCTTATGTCAATCTGTATGGGAAGACAAATCACATTCAGAAACTGCTTTATTGATTTATTACCCAAAGCAGCTATTTGGGGTATTGGAAGTACTCAGTCCCTGTGTCATCAGGGCCTCCTCTCTGAGTCTGTCTTGACCAGAAAGGACATTTTGTGTAAGGATGTTAGTGGTCCACACAATTATCTGGAGGCTTGAGAATGGACAGCTCTCAGGGCAGCTCCAAGAGGCCAAGAGCAGCAATGATGACAACCATCTTTAAGTGAAACTGACCTTTTCATTCTGCCATTACCATCGTGGCTGCTGTGGGTGGGTCTGAATTGTCCATTTTTTCTTTCTATCATTTGTTCTAAAATTTCAAACATGGGGAGTTCCCTGGTGGCCCAGTGGTTACGGTTACAGACTTGCACTGCTGTGGCCTGGGTTCAATCCCTGGCTGGGGAACTGAGATCCCGCCAGCTGCATGGCATGGCCCAAAAAATAAGTAAATAGAATAAAATAAAATTCCAAACATAAGCTTCCCATTGAGTTCCCAGGCCAAGCCAGGCTACTAGTGGGTGGGGAGAGGGACTTCCAGACTGTTTTCCAAAGCGGCTGCACCATTTTACACTCCCTCCAGCAATGTATGAGGGTTCCAATTTCTCTACATAATCACCGACACTTGTTATTGTTCGTCTTTTTGATTACAGCCATCCTAGTGGGTGTGAAGTGGTATCTTGCTTGGGTTTTTGATTGGCATTTCCCTAATGACTAATGACATTGAGCATCTTTTCATGTGCCCATGGGCCATTTATATGTCTTCTTCGGAGACATGTCTATTGAAATCCCTTGCCCATTTTTGAATTGAGCATAATGTCTTTTTCAAATGCCATTTATCCTTCTAGTACTTGCCTCTTATCTCCCAGTACTGTGGGGTTACTCCACTCTCTGGCCCTTCCTGTAGCGTCTGATACAGTTATGTGCAGTACATTTGGGTGGCTGCCTAATGCATTTAGAACATTACATTAGTTCTAATACATTAGTACATTTGGTGGTTGTCCTTGGGCCTTTGATCCAGTTCAGTTAACCAAATAAGTGGTATTTCTTGGCTTGTCTTCAAAAATCCTGGTTTCAACCGGCATCCAGGGGAAGGAGGCAAGATACTAATCAAACTCTGGAACAGCGATTCTAAATAAAACCTGTTGTCCAGAATCATGTGAGGGTGGGGCTTTTCTTTTGTTCCCTTTCATTTTCACTTCATCCCTAGCATCACTCCAATCCCCTCCCACTGAAGCTCATGAGGAGAGGGAATCTGATTGGGGGGAGGGGCATTGGAGAAAAGATGGAGCCTATTTTTAGGCTTGTTTATCAGTCATGAAGTGTCATGTTCTTCTCCACTACTGCTGCTGGATTAATTAGGCTGTGCTGGCAGCTGCCAGTCAGGGAGGGTTGCCAGCTTCTAACGGTGATTCCGCCTAATGCGTGAATCGATTTGCACAACGTGAACATTTCTCCCACTACATGGCTCTTGCCTTGCAGGGCAACCTCTCCTGGCTTCTCGTGGCTCTGGGTAGGAGAGAGTACAGCTTCCCTAAGCCATGAATCCTGTTTAACTGGATAAGCAAAGCCACCAGCTGGTCACTTTACCTTACCTCAGCTCATTGGTAGAGCCTTGTTGCTGTGGCTTGGGTCTTTCTTTCACATTTCTTCTTCCTGTTCTCCCAGATCTTCCCCACAGTATGAGCTAACTGCCCACAGCTCATGTGGCAGAGGGAGAGCCCACTACCCAGGCAACAAGTCAAAGAGGAAGTGTTGGGGCCAGAGACTCTGACCTAAGAGCTTATTTCCGCACTATTTTGAAAGACTCTTCATGGTTATTATTGACTTCTGAATATCCAGAGACGATCTTCATTCATTCAGAAAATATTTATTGAGCACCTGCTGTGTGCCAGGCATCATTCTAGGTGCTGGCTGGGTGAGCAGCAGTGGACAGGACAAAGATCCCTGCCCTGATGGGAACGCGTTCTAGTTATGAGTGACAGGAGTGAAACAATAGCCATGTATATAAGAACATTATATATTTTAGAATATTCAGTCATATATTCTATATATATATTCTATGTGTATAGAATATAATATTAAATAAATTAATAGTATTTTAAATATATACTGGATGTTACTTCCCTGGTGGTGCAGTGGTTAAGAATCTGCCTGCCAAGGCAGGGGACACGGGTTCAAGCCCTGGTCCGGGAAGATACTACGTGCCACGGAGCAGCTAAACCCGTGGGCCACAACTACTGAGCCTGCGCTCTAGAGCCTGTGAGCCACAACTACTGAAGCCCGCGTGTCTAGAGCCCATGCTCTGCAACGAGAAGCCACTGCAATGAGAAGCCCGCGCACCACAATGAAAAGTAGCCCCCGCTCTCCGCAACTAGAGAAAGGCTGTGCACAGCAATGAAGACCCAAGGCAGCCAAAAATAAATAAATAAATAAATTTATTTTAAAAAAATATATATATATATATACTGGAGAAAATAGAGCACGTAGAGCCTTCTTCCCAACATACCTTTCAGTCCATGCTCTTCTATTTGGTCCCCATCTCAGTCCTTAAGAACACGCCAAGGCGTCTCATGCTGCCGGGTCCCCTGCCTTCTGCCCCCTCAGCTACTCCCATGGAACATCACAGAAACAGAATGTTTTGGCCTGGTTGGGATCTTACAGGGCATCTCGTCAAGTGATTTCCACCTTGGTTGTGCCTCGCTCCTGCCTGATGATGTTGACACATGTGGCTGGCTCCCCTGGGTGCTCCCCACACCCCTGCCACATTACCCTAACACTCGCCACATGCAGAGCCTTCCAAGAACTGACACGAGGCAGGCTTCTTTTCCCAGAATCACAGCACAAACTGTCCTTTTTTTTTTTTTCCTCCTTGCGGTACGAGGGCCTCTCACTGCTGTGGCCTCCCCCTCTGCAGAGCACAGGCTCCGGACGCACAGGCTCAGCGACCATGGCTCACGGGCCCAGCTGCTCCGCGGCATGTGGGATCTTCCCGGAACAGGGCACGAACCCGTGTCCCCTGCATCGACAGGCGGACTCTCAACCACTGCGCCACCAGGGAAGCCCTAATCACATTTATTAAGTCCTTTGTGTCCTTCCTAGAGTTATCCCTCCCGAGCTACACATGCCTTAAATTCATTTTGGGTTCCATTGCCTAGATACAAGGCCATGAAAATTTGATGAAAATAGGGTACTTCACTCCATTTTAAATTTCCTAACTCATATTGTGACCAAACTTGATTACATAACGCACTAAGTTTTTTTCCTTTTAATTCCTGTTGTCCAAATCTTTCCCGACCCCAGAGTATATGGCCCAGAGGAGTATTGGTTGGGACTGATGCAGCCCTGACCCATTTCAGACAAGCCTGAGGTGACGTCTCTAACTCCTGAGCTATCCAAAATTCCACTCTTAAGTCAAAATCCACCACGCAATTTAGTCAAGATTTGCACTTAGTTTTAGATGCTATCCCTTCCAAGGTAGTCTCCCAACCAGGTGTTAGTTCCCCAGAAGTCGCAAAGAGATGGCACAGAAGACGTCCCCAATGGTGTTGATGATGAACAGGAGTTGGTCTAGCTATAAGCTGGGAATAAAGGGTCAGCACTTGTGAGTGTCAGAGGGAGGGGAGTAAAAACAATAAAAAGTACACCTTGGTGGTCACACAGGTCTTCTGGGGTTAACAGAAGAAAGAAAGAAATAGAGCAGGGATGAACAAGAATACAAGAATGTAGGAGAAAAACCTCAGGGTCAAGGAGAAGAGTATAGAGATTAATAATTCTGTCCTGGACCTGCTGTTGGATGTACATAAGTATACGGGGTTGACCCGCCAGTCAAAAATGAGCAGACAGGGCTTCCCTGGTGGCGCAGTGGTTGAGAGTCCACCTGCTGATGCAGGGAACACGGGTTCAAGCCCCGGTCCGGGAAGATCCCACATGCTGTGGAGCAGCTGGGCCCGTGAGCCATGGCCGCTGAGCCTGCGCGTCCGGAGCCTGTGCTTTGCAACGGGAGAGGCCACAACGGTGAGAGGCCCGCGTACCGCAAAAAAAAAAAAAAAAATGAGCAGACACTGGCAGAGCATCTTCCCCAGTATGCATGGCTTGTGGCATCCCACGGGCCTCTTTAGGACCAAGAGCTGACTCTCAACATTTTCTTACCTTATCACTGTCTCTTTGTGGTCACCAGCTGAAACTGTGCACGTCAAATACAGACTTGAACCCACGTGGCCGGGACTCAGACCCGGTCAAAACCCTGACTGGGACTCGAACCCACGTGGCTGGGGCTCGAACCTGGCCAAAACCCGGACTGGGACTCAAACCCAGCCAAAACCCTGATTGGGACTCCAACCCTCGTGGCTGGGACTCAGACCTGGCCAACACCCAGTCTTCCAACTGAGATCACACACCTGGTTTCAGGACTTAATGAAGCTCAGATTCTTGACATCTCATTGCAGAAAGAATTCAGTGAGAGACAAAGTGATAGGTAAGAAATGGATTTATTTAGAGAGAAACACACTCCACAGACAGAGTGTGGGCCACCTCAGAAGGTGAGAAAGGCACCAGGGTATGGGGTTGTCAGTTTTTATAGGGGTGGGTAATTTCATAGGCTAATGAGTGGGAGGAGTATTCCAGCTATTTCAGGAAGGGGCGGGGATTTCCAGTAATTGGGTCACCGCCCACTTTTTGATCCTTATGGTCGGTCTTGGAACTGTCACGGTGCCTGTGGGTGTGTCATTTAGCTTACTGATGTGAGCGTATACTAAGGCTCAAGGTCTAGTGCAGTCGACTTGTCCACCATCTTGGACCCATTTGGTTCTAATCAGTTTATGTCATGTTCTCGGGCTGTGTCATTCTTTCAGAGGTTGTACCCTGCCCCCTTCTCTCCTGTTTCAGAACCAGGACAGTCCCATTTAACCTGAGACAAGTTGACCAGCTGTCACTGATGTATGTTCTGTTCCATGTGAAGTAAAGAAGTAAGAAACAACACAATTTGAGAAGTTTATCTTTGGTAGGCATGGACAAAGGTTTTGGGGAAAGGTGGTAGCATTCCATGTCAGCACATTTCCTAATTCCTTAAAGGTTTTAGAATTTTGTCTTTTTCCTCAGTGTCCCTAAAGCCTGAGCCATGGTGAGATGGTCTTGGGAGGTTTAGTCTCGGCCACTGGACCAAGAGGACGTGATTCAAGTCATGCCACCTTTCCAGAAGAGAGGTTCTTGTTTGATGCCAGGTAGTGAGTTTGAATGACAGGCTTCTCCTTGGAATTGTAGGCAGTATACATCACAAAAGGGACAGCAGCAGTGGGGTCTAATTTAATTCCATTTTCCTTTGCAGCCCTGATAAATTATTGCTGCATGGAAAAACGAATTTTACTTTCTCAGACAAAAATGGTTTGAATGTTGAATGTGCTCTGGGGAAGTCAGGGGCTAGGAGAAGGTCTCTAGTGGACTTAAAAATATTTAAATGGCATATCACAGAATTTGTTCCAACACCTCCTGTGCCTGGCCTGGTAAATGGATTATACCAGAAGGGCCTCCTTTCCAGACTGCTTAGAAGTCACATAACATTGTATCAGCCATCTTGGCTAAATGTTATGTGTTTTCGGGCGTTTTGTTGGAAAAGGTATTTGATTATAGTTCTGCATACATTGGTGGATGGAGCAGCTAAGATAAAGATTCTAGAGCCTGGAGTCGTGACCACTTACAAATAGGACAAGTTTCAACATGAGTGGAAAATGGCCAGTGTTTGTCATCTTCCTTCCAGAAAATGATTGTTGCTTAGGGATGTGGTTCTGCTGGGAGACTTTTTAAATGACAGAGGGATTGAGTTATGGAGGGAGGAAGACTTGGGTCCCAAAGTGGTATGAAGAGGAGGCTGGTGAATCTGGGGAGGGGTGCAGTGTAGACGGAACACCCCCCGCACTAGAGAACAGTGGAGAAAGGGCTCTAATGCTCGTAAGGAGACATAAGTACTTTGTCTAAACTGAACAATGCCTAACTTACCTTGGGGAAATTCCACAATCCTGTTTCGGTCCCGTTAAAAGCACAAGAAAACCACTTGCCTGTGAGTAGCTCCACACCTCCCTGTATGACACTTTGGCATATCACTCTGGGGTGTGGTGGCAAACAGGAGGGCACCTGGGGGACGGTATGCTCGTGACCACTTCCCACAAGCCAGCCCAACGCGACTTTCCCACTCAGTGTTGACCCCAGTTACCCTCCAGCTTCAGTGACTGAAAGAATAAATCCTAGGCGAAAGCTGTAAAAACCCCTGTTGGGAAGCAGCCCCTTCCTTCTAAGGTAAATGAGCAGTTACTGCAGAGCTGATTTTATGGGAGTGAGACATTCTGCGTTAGATCAGCAAGAAGAATTGTCCTGTGAATCATAAAACTGCTCCGTGCGCCCCTCATAGCACACCTGAGAGCAGTGGCCTCCATCTGACACTCACCCGGCTTCGGGGGGGCGGGGCGGGGCGGGGGACGCAGCTCTGATTTCCCCATTTGTTTTAGCGCTGAGTATCGGCCTGGAGCTTTCTTTGGGTTAGGTCTGACCAGCCATCGAAAATACGTATTTGCCTTTTAGAAAGCAGGGACTGGATACTGTCAGAAATAAGAGAAACAATTTGGGAAGACATGCAAGGTGCACAGTATTTCACTGGCTCTGGTTGTCATTTAAACCCCATGTCCAAGAGGGGTTGGGGGTTTGGGGTTCTTTTACCTTGATGTCCCCCCTCTCTTAGCTAGATCAGCTTGCAACTCACAACCACTTCTTGATGTTCTTATTGCCAACACGCAACCCTCAGGAGCTGGGAGTCTGCGTCATCGCTCTGGGTGTGAGGTACTGCTAGACGTTGGTGTCCCAGACACTTAGCTGTAGGCACCAGCATAGGAAAGAAACAAAATGGTAGCATCTGGAAAGACAGAAAACGCCACAGTAGAGTGCTGGGTGGGGAATAAAATCATGCAGCCATGCTTCAGTAGTATATCATTCTATATATTTAAATATAATATTTAAAGGAATTCTCTGGGCCTGCAGTAAGCTGTAGAGTTTGCCTCAGAAGGAAAACAGAACAAAGCAAAGCAAAACTTAATTCGTCCTTGGTTTACCAAGGGTCTTGGGACCTGTGCCCTTGGGTTTTCCTTGTTTTGAGAATGTTTTCTGCAAATGGCTGCCCGGGTGCCTGTTCCAGAGGAATGACTCTGTCTTTGCATTAGTTTCCTGGGGCTGCAGCAACAAATGGCTGTGAACTGGGTGGCTTTAGACAACACACATTTATCTCCTCCCAAGGTGGAGGCCTGAAATCAGGGTATTGAAATACCTGAAATCAGGGTATTGGCTGTGTTGGTTCTTTCTGGGGAACCAATCCGTTCTCTGCCTCTCTCCTGCCTTCTAGTGTCTGTGGCCATCCTATGTGTCCTAAATATGAACTGAGGACGATTTAACTATGGTAAAGACCAGGGAGGTGGGGACCGAGTGGCTACAGAGAGAAGAGCGGAAATAGAAGTCCTCTGATTTCTCTAGCAGTCAGTTTCTCTGGAAAAATGTGGTAGCAGGGTGAGGCCCTGGACAGACTCTAATTGTCTTTTTTTCTTTCTTTCGTCTTAGCAAACTGCCTAGTTGGGCTAGAGCTGTTGTTCCCAAGATATTTTATGTTACAGAGAAGGCGTGGAACTATTATCCCTACACGATTACAGGTAAGTCCTTGTACACCCAGTATGTTGCATGTATCCATGCAAGGACATAGGAGGATTCAGATTTCACTGACTGAGGGTGGATTATCCAAGCAGGGACTGGTGGGAACGCTGTGATATCTCCCTGACCCTTTGCTCCATACTTTTAGGTCAGCACTCTTCCTAGCAGGGGGTTGGGGGGCTTAAGCTAAACTATTCCATCTTCCTTCTTAAAGTGATTGTAGTAAATAACATATGGAGAAGAAATGGGAAACTCTTTTTAGTGACATTTCTAGAGATTTCATGATTCTTATTTCTCCCTCTTTTCTCAGTAATCCCCAAATAATGTTGAGTTGGGGTTTGTTCATAAACAAGTTGTTTATTTTGACTTGTTTGCTTTGCAAATGCCCCCCCCCCCCCACAAAACAAAACCTGACTGTTTTTTATATAAAAGGTTCTGTTGGGTCTCTCTGCTCCAAAGCACTTCCTTTGCAATAGGATAATATGAAAATCACTTTCTTCCTCACTTGTAGTGGAGTGATAATAACACTCAGTGTTGGTACTGAACTAGACACTGTGGCCAAAAATTTAGAAGGTTTGGTTCCTGCCCTCGAACACATGAAAATTCAAGATCCTATTTGAATGTCATCCTGACAGGGTCTTATTGGTTTTAAAAGCTGCTTTTCCACTTAAAAGATTTCCTTTGTGGTTAATGAAATGCTCTACTGGAATTATTAGTCTTTAATTCTGCTTTTCTAAGGCCAACTCTTTGGTTTTTAATTAGCCACAAACCTATAGGCTAATTGAATCTTATCTTACACTCCTTATCTACCTAGCCACAGAAGTATGTGAAAGAGTTTCGAGAGCAAACATGGAGACACTTAGTATTTATGAAGGTTTAATCCTCGGAAGGTTTCTTTACCACAATTTTAATAATTATAATTCAGCAATATTTATTAGTTCTGTGGTTTTATATTGCATGTAAGTGTGGTCTAAATCATCCTTTTCTCTCTTTTTTCTTTTCCCTCTTGTCCAAATGAACATCTGGGACCAGAATACACAGTAAGTTTCACTTAATCATTTAAAAATATTCAGCCTAAGATCAGTGGAGTAATTGGAACTTCCCTTGTGCTTCTCATCTTATCGATGTAATAAAAAAAAATAGAGGAATAATTCAGAATCAGAAATATTTAAATGTAGGCTATTACATAGTTATATATAATGCAATAATTTGAATGTTCTCATTTGTTCAAGAGTATGAATGTTAATTTAAAATGCCTTTACATAATTAACTTTGGCTTGTATTTTTAAATAGCTTGACTGCTCTACTTGTGATAGTTCACTGTAATAGAACAGTTTCTAGCAATGTGGTATTAAAGAGATGGTGGTAGTTATCAATGGAAGGTGAGGCTTTTCCTTATAGTCTGTGACCTGATCCCTCATAGAAAGACCTTGAAACAAAAGGTCAAACTATTGAGGTACGTTCAAACTATTTTACTCAGATTGGACAGTCTCGGTGGCTTGATAAAGTCGTTTAATTTCTACCTGTCCTAAGAGCCTGTAGAGTCATTACTTACACTTAAAAAAAAAATGTCTGTAAGGTCATTGTGTTGTGGTATTTTCATTTGGATCATTTCCCCCAATGACAAACAGGTCAAACTGTCATAAGAAGAAAATGGTTAACTGAGCTGTGATGGAGTTGAGTTTTTAGTCTTAATCAAAACAGCCAAAGGGGAGAGAGATGGTGAGAACTACATGGAGAAAAATGATTCCTCATGTCCTTGGTATGAGCATGGTACATACATGGCACATAGTAGATTCTCAATGAATAGTTATTGAATGACAGAAGGAATGCATGGGTCAAAGGTAGATGGGTAGTCCCAACAGATACAAGAGTGTCACCTGCTTTGGAGTCAGGTAGGCCTGAATATCCTCTGGTTCTTACTAGCTAAAGTTCTTAAGTAAATGACCCACAACTGCCAGTTCTTGAACTCATGCTGGTCCATTACTGTGTTCTCACCCATCCTTCGCAAAATGAAAGAAAAAAAAAAGTTTTTCATAAAATTAAATTTATTCCACTTAAAGGACTGTTGATAATTAGAACCATCATTCTTGGGTATTAAAATGTCTTTTCTTTTATGAAATGAAGGAATATATATAGCACCCTCCCCGATGTCCCTATCTTTGGGGAAAAAAAGGCAGTTCTGTAGCAAAATACAATCTTTACAATTTAGAGGTCAGAGAAACACTGTTCTAGAACAAGGAACTTAACTTCTGTGAACCTAAATTTCTTCCTCTCTAAAATTGGGATAATCCCTTTTTCATAGAGCTACTAGTAGTAAGATTCAATGATCTAACACAGGGGTTAGGAGACTTTTTCTGTAAAGGGTCATCTAGTAAATATTTTCTGCTCTGTGGGCCAGTCTCTGTCTCTGAGAAAGCAGCCAGAGATGATATGTAGAGATATGGGCTTGGTCCTGTTTACCCAGGCAGTAGGCTGCATTTGGCCCCCAGGCTATAGTTTATCAACCCCTGATCTAATGTATGGAAAACTGTTAGCAAGTTGCCTATAAATAGCAGGCAATTAAGTGGTTCCCGGACAGCAGCACTCCCCAGCCCCATCAATTGCACCATCTTCAAGAGGAAGACTTCTCGGGATCTTTTGAATCCCGCCTCCATTAACAGTCATGCAGATTAATTCCTTTTAAGCCTCCATTTCCTCATCTGTAAGAGGGGAAAATATGATAACTTTCCCGTGAGGATGATATGAAGATTATATCAAATAATCCACATGAAATCTCAGCCTAGTCCTTGGTACATGGTAAATCCTCCGTTATTATTATATATCATACAGTGCTGGAAGCTGCCATCATTAAAATGGAAGTTCTATGGACAAATAAATGGCACTATATCTTGGTGCCCCTCAAGGCAGACTGGGCTCGTTAGACTGGACGGTACTAATTTTCTAGGATTTAATTTGATTTTATTGATAGCTGATGTGACCCCATTTCCCACAGTCTCCCTAAGCTTGTATGTGGACTTTTCATTTGAAACATAATCCGTAGTTGCAAGGCCAAGAGAATGCTTGTCCCTATAACTTTGCAAAGGCAGTTATTTGCTGCTTTAGAATTGGGTCACCTTGACTTGACCCAAAACTGATAGTACTTATTCTCCATAAATTCATGACACTGCTGTGAAATATGGGGGTGATTAACAGAGAAATGAAGTCTGAAAAATGTTTAGTGGTATTGTGCTCATTTTTTAAGGCTATGTATTAAAGTACTGAAAACAGAAGGCAACAGAATGGAAACCATGGTTCCTGACAAAGCCTTCCCCACAGGGACGCACCTCCCATGGAAGCCTTTCCCGCCAGTCTCCATCACCATGAACCCTGGTCTCTTGTGCCCACCTCTGTGCAGGCCATGGAGGATTTCTGAGGGGCTCATAGCCTTTACTTCTGCCCAGTCTCTGCCCCACAGTACTGCTGCAGTTCTAATCATACAGTTCAAACTTTTAAAGGGACACAAATTATTTCTGCTTGAGGAAATTTGGAGACAAAACATGAAGAAGTTAGAGTTGTATAGTCTCATACTCAGCCCCTTCTGACTCTTTAAGTATTACTTGATTTCTTCTAGGCCCTCATGTTTTTGGTCAATTCCTCCCTAATGTAATCCTTGGGATAGTTCCCCAGAGCTGCCGTAACAAAGTGTCACAAATTGGGTGGCTTAAAACAACAGAAATTTATTGTCTTACAGTTCTGGAAGCTAAAAGTCTAAATCAAGTTGTCGGCAGGGTAATGCTTTCTCTGCAACCTGTAGGGAAGGAATCCCTCTTTGCCTCTTTCTAGCTTCTGGTGGCCTCTGGCATTCCTTGGCTTGTGGGAGCACCACTGCAATCTCTGCCTCCGTTTTCACATAGCTGTCTTCCCTCTGTGTGTGTCTGTATCTTCACATGGCATCCTCTTCACTGTGTCTCTCTCTTCTTCTTATAAGGACATCAGTCATATTGGATTAAGGACCTGCTTTATGCCAGTTTGACCTCATCTTAACTAATTACATCTGTGATGACCCTAATTCCCAGTAAGATCACATTCTGAGGAACTGGGTTTAGGAATTCAACATATATTTAGTGGGGACCCAATTCAACCCATAACATCATCTTTCAATTTTAGGTTAACAGTAATTTATTACTGAGCACCAACAATGTGTAAAGCATCCTGCTAGATGCTAGGCTTCATTAAGCAATAACCCCTGCCCTTTAGGAAGTCACAGTCTGGTGGGAAATAGTTAGACATTCCAGTCAAAACCTGGGAGTCATCTGCAAGTCCTGGAGTTTTCTGGAGGCAAGGTGGGACAGGCCATCACACAGCTCAGGGGACAGGCTGGCACTCAGACCTGGATGAGCTCTGAGCTGGGCTAACAGCAGAGGTTCAGACCAGAGGGCAGAATGAACGGCACTGGGAATCTGGGCAGAATGAATGGCACTGGGCATCCAGCCAGAAAAATGATTGCAATGTGAGAGGGAAGGCCCTGGCCCCTGCACTGGGGCCGTGAGCTTCAGAGACAGGACTAGAGTCCTCAAAAAGCTGTACAGGTGAGAATAGGACACAGCCCTCTTACATAGGTTACTTGGTCATGAGATGCTGGGCTGATAAAGTTGCCAGCTTTAGCAAGTAAAAATACAGAATGTCCAGTTAAGTTTGAATTTTCAGATTAACAGCAAGTAATTTTTAGTATAAGTATGTCTCAAAAATTACATGGGCTATACTTATACTAAAAGAGGGCTCATCTCATGTTTTTTTCAATTTATTTTTTACTTATTTATTTTTGGCTGCACTGGGTCTTGTTGCTGCATGCAGGCTTTCTCTAGTTGCGGTGAGCAGGGACTACTCTTTGTTGCAGTGCACGTGCTTCTCATTATGGTGGCTTCTTTTGTTGCGGAGCACAGGCTCTAGGCACACAGGCTTCAGTAGTTGTAGCATGCAGGCTCAGCAGTTGTGGCACAGGGAAGTCACCTCATCTCATATTTTATCTGGCAAGCCTGTTAGGGGGAGGGGTGACAGTGGGGCAGAACTGGTCTCAGAGACTAATGAACAAAAATCAGGTTATAAGAACAGGGGCATATTGGCAGGCCAAGGGAAACGGAGGAGAGAGAATTGTATAACTCAGGAAACTGTCCTGCAGTTGACATGCCACATTAATGGTAGGGCCAATCACGTGATATGTCATAACAACGTAAGTACTTCCTGCCTCAGTTAGGATTAACTCAGGAAGTGAAATGGAATGAATGGGACAGAGTAGGGGAAAATAAAGTGAGAGCAGGTGAATACATAGCTGTCAGTAATTCAAGGAAGACCAGTGCTATGTGTTACAGTCAAAGTGCAAACAGAGGATTGTGCAAAGGAGAGAGAAATTCTGCCTGGGAGAATTGTGGGAAGATTTCTTGGAGCAGGTGGGGTTTGAGCTGGACCTTGGGGAGAGTAGAACTCCCACCTGTAGATACCTGTTCTATCTTAGTCTGCTTGGGCTGCGTCACAAAACACCATAAACTGGGTGGCTTAAACAATAGACATTTATTTTTCACAGTTTTGGAGTCTGGGAAGTTCGCAATCACGGTATCAGCTGGTTCATTTCCTGATGAAAGCTCTCTTCCTGGTTTGCTGACAGTCCTCTTGCTGTGTCCTCACATGGCAGAGAGAGAAGAAAAGCAAGGTCTCTGGTCTCTTCTTATAAGGGCACTAATCCCATCATGAGGGCCCCACCCTCATGACCTCATCTAAACCTCATGACCTCCCAAAGGCCCCATCTCCAAATACCATCACATTTGGGGGTTGGGGCTTCAGCATATGAATGGAGGGGAACAAACATTTAGTCCGCCATGTGGTCATTCCAGGCTCAGTGGGCATGTGATGTTGCTGGATCCTGGCTGCCCAGACATGTGGAGGCCAGGTGATGGTAGCTTTGAGTTTCAGGGCAAGGTCTGCATTTAATTCTCCATAGGGAAGGAACATTGTTCCCGGCTAGTCCACTTTTATTTTCCATCCCAAATATAGCACAGCTTTTCTTTCCATCTCCCCAGTGAGGACCTCTGCGTTTTTTTCTCTCTGGCTGCAGGTGCACACTTTCAGGCCTGCAGTGTTCATTTTGAAGCTGCCTGCCTCCTCCTGACTAGGACTCAGCCGTGTTCTCATGCTCTCTACCCGGGAGGAAGAGCCCACTCTTCTCTCTGACTACAGGGTCTGCTCCCAGGATTTAGGACAGAGGCTTTCAATTGTCTTCATCTTTTCCCCTCTTTTGAATGCTTTTTCACTGGGCTCTTTATCCACTGATCCTTTAATCCTAAATACCTCTTCTTGATGTCATTCCAAGCCCCATATTTCCTATCTGTGCCCCAAAGCAAAACTTCCCCAAAGCCAAATTCCCAACTGGGGTCACCATACTCCACCCTCCCTCAGGGAGGCAGAGGGGCTCAGTAATACTCCGGACAGGTGTCTTTTCTCATATGATTAGTCCAGAGCATTGTATGTCTATTCCTAGGATCCCCTGGGTCTTATTTCTGACTGCCCAGCTTATTACTGAGACCTCACGCTGCCCTCATTTGTGAGAAAATCCAGCTAAGGGAACTTTCTCTTCAGGGTCATCTAGGGCTTCGGTGTTATCACAGTTATTAAGACGTAAAAGCTTTTTCATCACCGTGAGTGACCGTGTGTGTTTAGGATTATGTGGAAATGCCATTTGCCCAGGAAGTGAAAAAAAATATCTTTAGCTCGGTTATAGGAAAAAAAATCTTAATTGTACAGTAAACAAAGAACAACACAACAGCTATTTTCCAGAGGACAGACCATCTAACCAGTTCTTCAAAACCTGCCGGTTCTTCTGAAGTTTATAAAGTCACAGAGGAAGGTGCCCAAAGAGACTGGCTGCTTTCCAAAGTCGCCGATTTTGTTTTTCTAGGGCTAAAAAAAGGCCTCACTGGAGTATGAACATAGCTCAGCAGCATCAATTCAACCTCAGTAGTAATGAAGGGGGGAAGAAAAGGCTTTTCTTCTCATTTGTAAGAAATTGAAAACTCAAGCTATTATAAGTCGATAGCAGTGACCTAGAATATACAGTTGCTGTATGTATTTTGCTGCCATGAGCACCCACTCCAGCAAAACATCTTTTAATTCGAATCCGCAGAAGAGGTGATGACAAATGGAGAGCACCCTTCTGTTAGTTGGAAGGGCTAGCTGTTCCCCAAAGATAGTAGTGGGCTGTCCAGTGCTACCCAACATTTTAATTATTTAGTTGAAAGAGGTAGAAAAAGTCAACTGTAAGAAACCAGGGGGTAGGAAATGACTCTTGCATGAGAACCTCAAATGGTACTGAGCCACAGTGAGAGATGCGTTTGTTCAGTGTTGGGTTAGTCCTGCTGGGGAAGAAAGTCAGGATGCTCACAATTGAGTCGTCAGTAACCCAAGGTGAACTCGGGTTATCTTCCCAGGAGTGGCACTAGGGAGACAGAGGTATTTTTCTGAAAGCAGCTAACTGTCCTGGATAGGAATTTCACTTTCAATCTTGACCTCATCAGCTTCCCCGATAATAGAAAGAGCTGATGGGTGCTGTGTGTACAGACCGACCTCCATTCCTCTCAGGCCTCTCGTCCTTCTTAAGCTCCCCCTCCCCCACCTTCCACTGACTCCCAGCCAAGGGCAGTAGAAACCCCTAAATTGCATAACCAGGAAATAGTTACAAGTCTAGGGCAAATACATTATTACACCTGAACTCTAGGAGTGGTCTTGTCTGGAAGGAAATTAGAAGACAATCTGGCCATCTCAGCTACTATGTGAGCTAAGATAGAATGGAGGTCCCTAAATATTCCTTTTTTGGCATCATGGAGATGGGGTAATGATGGGAGTTAAGTCTCTGCATCACAGTTAACCCTGAGTATCCGGGGCAGTATGTAATTTGGGGGTGGAGGGGGCAACGGAAGTATCCCTTCTTAGAAATGGGGCCGTATGAGCTGGGACCTGTTAGGGACCAGGCCATAGAAACAGTCTTCCAGCTGGGGATGCTGGATGAGCCAGGCACAGGCCATCCTCCCAGAGAGGGTGGTGAAGTCAGGTGAGTCATGGGTCATGGCATGAGGCTGGTGTCATAGAGTCAGAGCAGCCAAGTTCAGAAGTCTTCCAGGTTCAAGAAAACTTAGACAGAAACAGTCTGGAACCGTTTATAACTATCACTAAGATGGTTCATAGCCAGTTAAGTAAAGGAAACACCGGGTTATACTGATTTTACCACATTTTGTTATTGTAGAATAACAGTATCGTTGTGAATCTCCAAAAGGAGGCTGTAGTGTGCAACACTTCCCACACTCTGTTTGTCCGTGAGACCTCGGATTTTGCAAAGCCAGTCTTCTAAAACTTAGGGATGCTCCAGAAGCTTCTCTCAGGGTCAGAGCTATTACGTGCCCACTAAATAGGCCAGTGGACCAATTCTATTTCAGTAAATGTTACTTTTTCCCTAAATTTTAGTGGGCTAATGTGTTGCCTGAAGATTTCTATGACTCAAATACCAGAGTTTTTTTTGAAGAACTCCCAACTGTAATGATTTTTTTTTTTAAGAATCAGGTGACACAGAACCTGCAAGTTCTTTTCAAGCAAAGTCAATTCTGTTAGACCAAACAGCCAAGGCAGTAGTACATGGGGATGACAGTGAGCTTATGCATTCTGATTTATTTCACTTTAGAAAATGAACTTGGTTGCACGGGTGAACCAGTTACAAACAAGCTTATTCGCCGAAGTGCCTTTGTCCTTATGCAGGGCTAGGACTTGTCTCCACATCTCAGCAACCCAATTGATTGCTGCCTGGGGAAGACTTTGGAACAGACAGTGTTGTTTGTCCGATTTATCCCAGTTCCATTTGCTCTAGCTGTTCCCAAGCTCTTCTTTGTACATCAAAGAAAATTCATTCAGCCATTTTGGTGGGGGGGAGAGCAGAAGCTAAACTATGCTTCTCTACCATAATGTAGCTTTTAAAGTTATTTGCATTTTTTAAGAATTGAAATATAGTTGATTTACAATGTGTTAGTTTCAGGTGTACAGCAAAATGATTCAGTTATACACACATATGTATATTTGTTTTCAGATTCTTTTCCATTATAGGTTATTACAAGATATGGAATGTAGGTCCCTGTGCTATACAGTAGGACCTTGTTGTTTATCTTTTTTTTTTTTTTTTTTTTTGCGGTACACGGGCCTGTCACTGTCGCGGCCTCTCCCGTTGCGGAGCACAGGCTCCGGACGCGCAGGCTCAGCGGCCATGGCTCACGGGCCCAGCCGCTCCGCGGCATGTGGGATCTTCCCGGATCGGGGCACGAACCCGTGGCCCCTGCATCGGCAGGCGGACTCTCAACCACTGCGCCACCAGGGAAACCCTATCTATTTTATATATACTATTGTGTATCTGTTAATCCCAAACTCCTAATTTATCCTCCCCCGCCCCGCCTTTCCCTTTTGGTAACCTTAAGTTTGTTTTCTATGTCTGTGAGTCTGTTTCTGTTTTGTAAATAAGTTCATTTGTATCTTTTTTACATTCCACATATAAGCGATATCATATGATATTTGTCTTTCTCTGACTTACTTCACTTAGTATGGTAATCTCTAGGTCCATGTTTGCATCTTTTTAAACACCGCTAAGAATGACTTTGCAGAGGATAATCACCAAAGAAAAAAATATTTGTTTAAAGGTATTTTCAATAGAAGATTTCCCTAAGAAGTACTCCTTTCCTTCTTTTCTATTTTCTACTTGTACTGAAAATTAGATTTCTCTTCTACAATTTATTGATACCTATGAATTTGTGTTCAGTTCAAGTTGGTGAGATCAAAGTAATACAACCTGGAAGATTTTGTGGGACAGCTTTCTTTCTGCAAAAATAAAATAAAACACATATAAATATGGATATACTGAAATAGTACATTTCAGTGATTAAATAAAGTGAATGCAAGTTGCCCCCATGTCTTTCAACTTTTCTAGTCACTAAGATACTCAGAACTACATGATAGTATGTGTTTAAGTGAGGAATTTGCCCAGTTGGTTAAGAGGGGTGATTCTTACCATTTTTAACTGAGAAGGCTTGTAATCTGGAAGTTTCCTCCCTGGCCATATGCCAACCTATATTTGGGGAGTCACTGATTCGTTCCAATCTCTTACTTACATGCAGTTCCTTTTCATTTGATGTATTCCGCCTGCTCCTTCACTCGTCCTGCCTCTGTCGTGTGTAGCTATTGGTATTCACAAGCATCCTGGGCTTATTCCTGCCTTGGCAGGTCCAGCTCTAGATTGGATGAGCCTGAATTTAGTTTCCCTCCTCAATTTTCATAGAAGCGCCAGTAGCAAACATTGCCCCGTTGAGAAAACATACTTTCATTCATGCATTTGCTCCTTCTCCCTCCTGGCCTTGCTTCTCCAGTGAGTGGCTGTTACTCAGCATGTCAGAAGAGGGACGAGGCTTCATCAATGGAGGAACTAATGAATGAACAGAAGCCTCAGTGTAGGGTGCAGGCTGGTGAGAAGCAGCGGAGAGGCTGTCATTCATTTCCTCACTGTGGGCTGGAATACAAACAGCTGTTTCCTGCTGTATTTCCATGCTCTGCCTTCTACACACTGCCTTCCTCTCACCCTCCCCAACTTCTCTTTCAGGCCCCACCGCTCCTCTTGGCCCCATTTTTCTTCCGATGCAGCCTATATTTGGGAAATCACTCTCTGATTCATCCTCATCTTTATTATTTACATGTGATTCCTTTTTGCCTTCTCTTTGCTTTAAAATTCTTCCACTTTTTTTCTCCACTTGGGTTCCTCATCTCATTTTTCCGGACCGATCTTCTTTGCAATTTTTTCCCAACTATCCTGTCTCTAGGACCACCCACCCAGATGTATAAAATCATATGTGACCCTCGGAACCCAGAACAGCCAAGGAAGCCCAAATATCTCCCCTTCTTTCCTTTGCATCTTTCCCTGCAGGATGACTGAGATTCTGAGTAGATGTGGGACCACCAGACATACACCTTCTTGAAATTGTTGTGTCTATTGAAGATTTTCTATGCACAAAAGAGTATATATATATTACCTTCCAACTATGGGGCAAATTTTCTGTCCAAATGGAAGGATAAAATTTTTCTGATGAAGAATAAAGAAAGTCGAAAGGTACTTTAAAATCTAGGTTGTCTACTGCCTCTACATACAGATTCACCACCCACAGTCTCCTGTTTTACAAACAGCAGAGGCTCCAGCCCCAGATTCCTAGAAGGTAATAAATCCTAAACTCTACACCTATTTCACCAGGTTCACTGGAACATTCTGGATGTAAGTCTTCTGTTAGTGACAGGACGAAGCATTTGCAAATCCAGTTTTATTAAGGATCCCATCTCAAGCTGAAATTCCCTGTATGGCTTTGGAGTGCATTTAATATGATAATATAGAATATAGTACCAGGGAATCGATGTCTTCAGTGGGGTTCCATTAGAGAGAAGGTCAAGTCTATATAGAGTTTTATGTTCATTGATAGGAGGGAACACATGTTGCTTGCAGTCAGAACAAGATGGTCAGAGAGGAATGCATTGAATTCCAGATAAAAGCTAAAAGGAAATGATTTTTTTTAATGTTTATTTATTTATTTGGCCATGCTGGGTCTTAATTGTGGCATGCGGGATCTTCGTTGCCGCATGTGGGCTCTTAGTTGCGGCCTGCGGGATCTAGTTCCCTAACTAGGGATGGAACCCGGCCCCCCTGCATTGGGAGCATGGAGTCTTAATCACTGTACCATCAGGGAAGTCCTAAAAGGAAATGATCTTTTAAAAGCCTATAAATACTTCATGTACCCCAAGCCAGCTTCTCAACTCTTCCATTTAATTTTCTTGACTCCAAGCCTCCTTGTAAAGTGTTGCTCTCAGACATGGAAGGATTCCGGCTGCTAACCAGAAACAAGGCATTGAATTATTGGGCTCAATCAGTGGTTTTCAAACTTTTCTTCTTTGGTCCAGGAAGTTCCACGGACACGCCTCACTGGCCACCGCGACCCTGCATAACATTTTATTTGTTTTTTTTGTTTTGTTTTTTTAAAAACAAAACATTTTACCATTTTATTTTATTTTATTTATTTATTTTATAAATTTATTTATTCATTTATTTTTGGCTGCGTTGGGTCTTTGTTGCTGTGCGCAGGCTTTCTCTGGTTGCGGAGAACGGGAGCTACTCTTCGTTGCAGTGTGCGGGCTTCTCATTGTGGTGGCTTCTCTTGTTGCGGAGCATGGGCTCTAGGTGCGCGGGCTTCAGTAGTTGCGGCACGTGGGCTCCTTAGTTGCGGCACACGGGCTCCCCAGTTGTGGCACTCAGACTCCTCAGTTGTGGCATGAGAACTCTTAGTTGCGGCATGTATGTGAGATCTAGTTCCCTGACCAGGGATCAAACACCCGGGCCCCCTGCATTGGGAGTGCAGAGTCTTACCCTCTGCGCCACCAGGGAAGTCCCGTGAATTTCCTAAATGAATATTTCCCCAATTTATCTTTCGGGTACCTCCTGTTTTTCCTTCTTTGGGCTTGTTTAAAAGAGGCACATCTCTCATTGAATGGATGCACATGGACATATTTTCTTTGCTCTCAGTGGCCACAGGGCATGCTGAGGGGCCTTAGCCACCATCACCCCCAACTGAGCACTCAACTCCACTGGAAACACTCATGTGCTTTCCTAATACTCAACAGGCAGCAGGATGTGGAGTCATGAGCTTGAACTCAGAGCCAGACAGCCTGAGTTGAATCCATCCCAGCTCTATCATGTAAGTGTTATGATTTGGGGCATGCTACGCAACCTTTCCCTGCCTTTGTTTCCTTATCTGTAAAATGGGGGTAACAGTAGTATATCCCTCATAGAGTTATATGAGGGTTATGGAGTTAATAGATTAATTATTATATACCACGTACTTGGAAGAGTGCCTGATGATAGTTAGTATAGTATCCATACTGTTGTCATTTTTACCTCAGTACTGAGTCATGTCTGTGTGTCTCAGTTGGACATGAGGAATGGTTAGCTGGGATCATCATTTTGACCCAAAGGTATTTCAGAACTTTCTGGGATTAAGAAACACTGGGCACTTATAAGTGCTGCAAGGAGAGAACCTGGCACCCTCAGACACTACTGGTGGGGATGCAAAATGGTACAGCCATTTTGGAAAACCATCTGGCAGTTCCTCAAAAAGTTAAATGTAGAGGTACCATATGACTAGCAATTCCACTCTAAGTGTATACCCAAGAGAAATAAAAACATATGTTCACACAAAAACATGTACAAGAATGTCCATGGCAGCATTATTCATAATAGCCAAAAACTGGAAGCAAATGTCCATCAGTTGATGAATGGGTAAGTTAAATATGGTATATCCATACAATGGAATATTATTCTTCCATAAAAAAGGATGATAAGTGAGAGAATCCAAACACAAAAGACCACATATTATATGATTCCATTTGTATGTAATGTCCAGAATAGACAAGTCAGAGACAGAAAGTAGCTTAGTGGTTTCTTCAGGCATGGGGTAAGGGGGAGGTGGGAGTGACTGCTAACGGGCACAGGGCTTCTGTTTAGGGTGATGAAATGTTTTAAACTCAGATCATGGTGATGGTTGCACAACTCTGTGAACAGACTAAGAAACAGTGATCTATACACTTGAAATGGGTGAATAATATGGGATGTGAATAACGTTATTTTAAAAAGAAAAGAAAAATCAAGTTCTAGGTTCAGGTGTGGGCTCTGGGACTCCACCAACTTTCTGAAAGCAAGTCATTAGGAGAGGAGCCTGGGATCTGTTTTTAACAAGCCCACCAGATGAAGCATCATTAAGTAAGTTTTTGAAACACACTGTTAGAATATGATTGCTACTTTACTGGTATGGGGAGGGATTAGTACCCTTTAGCTTACAGTTTTCACCATGCGCTAGGTGCGATGGCGGGTATAGTGTGACAATAATGATGATCATCAAAGTGCATGGTGCAGTTCTTCCAGGAGTTTCGCCACTGCGTGTTTTTGAAGTGCAGAGCCCCCGGAGAGCCTCAGACTTGTCTCCCTGGCCCGTTCTCTGCAGCCACCATCCCCTCTCGCCCTAGGCAGGTGTGGAAACTGCAGCCAGCACCACCCAGAAACTGACTGTGAAATTCCCAGTGCACTTGCACCTTTCTCTTTAAGACTTGCTTACATTCAGTTTCCTTCTCTTAAGTGTTTCTTATTGCCATGGCAACCCTAATCAATCACTGGACTAAAAATATCTCTTTCACTTTTCCAAAGCATGGCTGTAGTGAATTGAAAATTCAGCTCTGCCATTTATTTTGCATATGCTACTTTCCTTTCCCAACACGGAACCTGGGTGTGCCTGTGTCTGGAAATTAGTCTTGCAGGGGCCCAGGTACTTCACTCGTCTTTCCTGGCATTCTTCTTCCCGACTGCAGATTCTCCCATCACTTCCAATACATACAAGTACACGTGTTTAATCTTCAACAGAGAACATTGCTTTTCTGCACATCGGTTTTAGGTGCTGGAGATTTCACAGGTACCCGATGATCACTTTGCAATAAGAGGTTCATTCCAGTGGATAACATTATGTTTGAAAGGCAAATTAAAGATGCTCAGATACTGGCTACAAAGGAAGTTGGTCCTGGTAGGGAGCAGATGAAAGCAGTACTAGTGAGACTCTTCTGGCTTGGGAAGATCTAAGCTAGAAAATCAAAGAGGATGATAGGAGATCTTTTGCCTTTTTTATCTGATTTCTCCATGATACCAGTGTTATTTTTAGAGGGTTAGGGACAAAATAAACCCTGGGTCTAATAAAGTGAATATTTGTTATGTTTCTCCTGGCCAAGCTGCTTTTCTAGTTAACAAGAGAGAGAAAAAGATTTTTCATGAGAGAGAAGGTTCCAGATCTTGAATGGGCCCAGGGGAGGAAGGAGGGCAGGGAGGGGCCGAAATGACTCATGACGTCCCCCAGGCTCCGGGGGAGTCACTGGCCCAACCCTCTGCCTGTAAGCAGGCTCATCTCATGGGACCCCCTGGGGTTCCCAAATGTTGTTTTTTGATGCTATTTCTTAACTTTTCTGAGCCTCGGTTTTTAAAATAAGGCTGAGTGAACCAACAGGCACAAAGCCTTTAGATCTAGGAAAGAAGAAAGTTCACTGAGATTCTGGTAGTATTCTTGTTTCCCTACATGTAGTTGGCAGGGGATCAAGGAAATCTGAGAAGAGGTGAGGGGAGAGGACCCCTGTGCAGAAAGAGGAGCTGCTAGGCCTTTAGGTAAAGGAGGACAGTAAGAGGATGGACCTGGAAGATGTGATGACATGTCCTCAAAACACAGCAGGTCAGGGGTCACAGCAAGGCTGGAGGAACCCAAGCCTGCTCTGTGGCTTGGCCACCATCCATGTCATGGGAAGAACCAATCAGGTGTTGTGTTGCTACCACTTCAGCAAACCCACAACCTCCCAAGACATCCTTGCACATACACAGTGGAAGGGTCCCCCTACAGGCATACCAGCTCTATTTACTCTCCATATAGTCTGTGGGATTCCATGGGGAGGGGTACAACAGGGTGGGCCAACATTTCTCTAGTATCTGTTCAGCCAGATACTGCCTGGCCTTGGACATTTGTTATCTCACCCCACAGCTGTGAGGTTGGTATTGTATCCATTTTACAGATGAGAAAACTGAAGCTCAGGGTGATTAAGGAATTTGCCCAAAGTCTCAGTTTGTGTGAAAAGACGCTGGCGTTTGAATTAAAGGCTGTCTCACTCCAAAACCTGCATTCTTTCTACTGAACAATCCTACTCGCTCCCTGTGGGCTAGGTGCACACTGCTGCGTCTGGACACCAGTCAATGGCAAGTTTTGTGGCATCAGTTCCTAGTAAATATCGCCCTGGGCAATAAGTAGTGGCCATTGACAAAGTGGATGACATCACAGGTGGAACAACTAAGAAAGAGTACAGATTTCCCATCCCATTTCCCTAGATATGTTCAAACCTCAAAGTCAGTGATACTTTCCTCACATAAGAACCAAATGGGTGATTTGGCAGGGAAGCAATGGTTGGATTCTTGAGGTTTGGTGTTATATTGGTTTTCTATTGCTATATAATAAATTTCCCACAAACTTAGTTACTTAAAACATCACACATACATTTTCTCAGAGTTTCCACTGGGGCTCAGGTTAGCTGGGTCCTTGGTTCAGAGTCTCAGTCAGATTGAAATCAAGGTCTCAGCCACGGTTCCAATCTCATCTGAGGCTCAGGGTCCTCTTCCAAGCTCTCTGGTTGTTGGCAGGATTCTGTTCCTTGCGGTTGTAGGACTGAAGTCTGGTTTTCTAGTTCGCTGGCCTCCAGGGGTCGCTCTTTGCTCCTAGAGGCTCCCTCAGGTTCTAGCCACGTGGCCCTCTCAGGATATGGCAGCTTACTTCCTCAAAATCAACCTGCTTCTTCTAAAAAGAAGTCTTATATAATGTAACATAATCTGATCACCTTTGTAATCTAATCAGAAGAGCAACTATCCCATCATATTCACAGGTCTTGTCTGCACTTAAGGGGAGGGATTATACAAAGTGTGCAAGATTATACCAGGGGCTGGGAATCTTGGAGACCATCTTAAAAGTCTGTCTACCTTGGGTATTTTAAATTTATTTATTTATTTTTGGCTGCATTGGGTCTTTGTTGCTGCACGAGCTTTCTCTAGTTGCGGCGAGCGGGGGCTACTCTTTGTTGCGGTGCGCAGCCTTCTCATTGCGGTGGCTTCTCTTGTTGCAGAGCACGGGCTCTAGGCACGTGAGCTTCAGTAGTTGTGGCACACGGGCTCAGTGGTTGTGGCTCTTGGCCTCTAGAGCGCAGGCTCAGTAGTTGTGGTGCACGGGCTTAGTTGCTCCGTGGCATGTGGGATCTTCCCAGACCAGGGATCAAACCCGTGACCCCCTGCATTGGCTGGCAGATTCTTAACTACTGAGCCACCAGGGAGGTCCCTACCTTAGGTATTTTAGCCTTTCCTCCATGTTGCTATGGGCCAAATGGAACTTTAAGCATTCAGTGTTCCCAAATGACATGGAGAGCATAAGAATCCTCTGAATCCCTTGGACATCTTACAGTTTTAGCCAGTTGGTGGCACTCCTGATGTCTCTCTTCTTGCATCATGTAACAGTTTGGTTGTGTCAGGATTCCCAACTTTTTTTCTGCTCCTACACTCTGACAGTTCCTTCAGTGATATGGAATCCCCCTCACCCTAGGAAATGTGTCAGAATCTTTAGGGGCTGGCATATATTTTGAGAAAGTCCAGGGTTGGAAGGTGGGGTGCTCCCTTCTCCACCCCCTGGATATTTGAGAATGACTAGGTTAGGTGGTATCTTCCCAGCTGGAGCAAAGCCCTTTGTCACAGAAAGCAGATTTAAGCAAATTGAAATTAAAGTAGATGCTCTGATGCCTGAATAACTGGAGGGAAAGTGACTTAAGCCATTCCTGATGGCAGTGGGGAGTAGGGGAGGGATCCTGGTGTTGGAATAGTATTGGAGCTTATCATCTCTTTGGTGAGCCAAACACATAGACAACTCATTGTGATGATGGAAAAGGAGACAGTGCTGTGACAAAGGAACAAAGAGAATGCTACGTGCGTACAAGGGATAATCATTCTGAAGTGGTTTGAGATGGCTGATGGGTAAAATTTAGGAAGGCAATGTCAGGCTGGGGGAACTGTAGGCATAAAAGCGTGGTAGCCAGAAGTGTTCCAGGGAATGGAAAGCGGTCTTCTGTGACTGGCCATGGGATGAATACAGGGCAAAGCCGGAAAGAAGATTCGGGTCAGATACAGAAGACTCCAGGTCTTCCCCTGAAGGAGAGAAACTGAGTCAGCAGAACTTGGGGGTTCACTGGATGTGACGGGTGAGTGTAGTGGATGGAATAATGTCCCCCTAAATATTCATGTCCACCGGAACCTCAAGTGTGACCTTATTTGGAAGTAGGGTCTTTGCAGGTGTAATTACTTAAGGACCTTGAGATGAGAGATGAAATCACACTGGATTTAAGGTGAGCTAAATCCAATAACTTATGTCTTACAAGAAGAGGACACAGAGACACACGGAGGGGAGAAGGTGAATGGAGACAGAAGCAGAGATTGGAGTTGAGCCACAGACCAAGGAGCGCCTGGGACCACCAGAAGCCGGAAGAGGCAAGGAAGGATGCTTCCCTAGAGCCTTCAGAGGGAGCACGACATTGCCAACACCTTGATTTCAGACTTATAGCCTCCAGGACTGTGAGAGGTTACATTTCTGTTGTTTTAAGCCACATTCGTGGTAATTTGACAGCCCTGGGAAACTCGTGCAGTGCAGAAGAACATTCGAGTTCAGTATGGACTATTCAAGTTTGGTGGGCCTAGAGGACCCTTGTTGGGGACAGCCAGTGGGCAACTGGACATGTGACAAGGGCAGTTGGGGTGAAAGATGTCAATTTGGGAGGATTCATAAAAAAGGGTCATGGAAAAGTCAGGAGCAGATGAGATCACTTGGTGCAAGAAAATAGGGTGGAGGGCAGAACCTAAGGGACCGCCTTCATTGAAGGAATGGAGGAGGGAAGAGAAGGCTGGGAAGGAGCTGCTATCATAGGAGGAATTGCTTCATCACATAGAACAGTGTAGAGAGCCCTACAGGGTGTGGATGCAGAATCAATTGCTGCTTTGGAAATTCTTTGATCATCAGTCATTTCCATACCATATTGCACTGGTTGAGAAAAAAATGGTAGGAGATGAAAAAGTAGAGCCAGCAAGCATCGACTGTTCTTTTAATAGAGTTTGATTGTGAAGACGAGGAGGAATGGGATTGGTTGTAGCTTGAGGAAGAAACATAACTGAGGGAACTTGATGCTTGTTTGTTTTTTTAAGAATATGACACTTTGGGGACTTCCCTGGTGGTCCAATGGTTAAGACTCCACGCTCCCATTGCAGGGGGCCCGGGTTTGATCCCTGGTCAGGGAACTAGGTCACGTGTGCCGCAACTAAAAAGATCCCACACGCTGCATCTAAGACCCGGCACAGCCAAAGAAAGAGAGAGAGAGAGAGAGAGGGAGGGAGGGAGGGAGGAGAGAAGGAAGGAAGAAAGGAAGAAAGAAAGAATGTGATACTTTTCATTATATTTTTAGATGGTAGAAAGGAAGCAGGGAGAAGATGCAAATAATCAATGAAACAAGTTTCTGGAGAAGAGACTTACATATATTTTTAACCCTGCACCTATTCTGTGCCAGGCATTGTGCTGGGTTTACCTGAATGATCTCATTGATCTTCTCAGCACGCCTACAGAGTAGAGAAGGAGAGTCCCCATTCTGTAAATGAGGAAACAGGCTGGGGATGGGAAAATAATTTGCCCCAGTTGATACATCTCAGGTCTGATGACTCCTATGTCTCAGTTCTGATCATTATATTATTTTTCCATTGGGATAAAGAAGGCAGCATCTTTCTCTGATTCATGAAGAATAAGAAGCATCATAAAGGAATAAGCAGGACTTCACTGGTGGCACAGTGGTTAAGAATCCGCCTGCCAGTGCAGGGGACACGGGTTCAAGCCCTGGTCCGGGAAGATCCCACGTGCCACAGAGCAACTAAGCCCGTGCGCCACAACTACTGAGCCTGAGCTCTAGAGCCCGCAAGTCACAACTACTGAGCCCGCGTGCGTAGAGCCTGTGCTTCGCAACAAGAGAAGCCATCACACTGAGAAGCTCGTGCACCGCGACAGAGTAGCACCCGTTCGCCACAACTAGAGAAAGTCCGCGTACAGCAACGAAGACCCAACACAGCCAAAAATAAAATAAATTAAATAAATAAATTTTAAAAAAAATAAAGGAGGGCTTCCCTGGTGGCGCAGTGGTTGAGAGTCCGCCTGCCGATGCAGGGAACACGGGTTCGTGCCCCGGTCCGGGAAGATCCCACAGCGCTGACCAGCCTGGAGCTGGCCTGGCTGACCCAGGTCTGCCCACTGCCTTGCGGAAACCAGGTGCACTTCTAGCCTCCGGCAGGGTTACCATTCTGACATGAAAATAACCTAAGTCCTTGACTCAAAAATAACAACATCTGTTACCTTGCATAAGAGTTTTGCATTTTGTATTTGGGTTTAATACCCAAATGCTAAAATTCATTTGTTTGACCTTAGTTAAGTGGTTTAGAGATTCAACCGATAAAAACTCCTTGCGGGGTTCCACTCTGACGCACCCAGACCCACCTCCCCACCCTGAACAGCTCTGTTCTCTCGCCACCTTGTACTGTGCACACGTTGGATTTAGCCTCATGAATTATGGGTTAAAAAGGACAAATCGGTTCACCTGAAGCTTGTTATTTTTAAAAGGGTCTCTGCAGGTGTGTGTCCTCAAGTTCACGTGTTGATTGAGAGCTCTGCCGTGGGGCTCTGAGCCGCTCCATCTCGATTCACTATGGGAGGCCCCTCCTTGGAGAACTCCCTGGGTCTGGGTGTGAGGGCAGCAGTTGTGCAGTGAGAGGTTTGAGAGGAGACAGCAAAGAAAGTGTTAATGAATGATCGCAGGGCTTCATTCTCCATAAAAGCAATTACTGGGATTGATTGTTTCCATGTTTCCTTAGTCACGTTCAGCTTGCTTGTTTCACTCAGATTAAGACAGATGAACACCGAATGCACACAGGCATGTGATGTCAGCAGAATTATCAATGGCACATCGAAGGCCTCTGCCTTCTTGCACAGGTGCCATTGTGGGGGGTCTCAGCTGGGCTGAAAGGGGATCAGGGTCATGGTGGGGTGACCGTATGGGGCAAGGGTGCATGTTGTGGACCTCGGGGTTTTAGATAATGCATTCTCTCTCTTTCCTTCCCATGCATGGTATAGTGAGGTGGTTTTCCAACTTAAGCCTGCATCAGCATCCCTGGAGGGCTTGTTAAACACAGATGCCTGGGCTCCATCCCCAGAGTTTCTGATTCACTGGGTCTGGCATTGGCCCCAAGAATTTGCCTTTCTGAGAAGTTCCAGGATCCTGCTGCTACTGGCTCAGAGATCCCATGCTGAGAACCAGTGGGGTAGTCATCAAGAGCATGGACTCGGGGACCAGGCCACAAGACTTTCAATCCCAACTCTACTGTTCACTACCTATGTGATCATGGGCCATTTACTTACCCTCTCTGTGCCTCCGTTTCCTCATCTTTAACACACGGCTGATGATAATAGTTCCTACTTCATAGGGTGGTGACAAGGAATAAAGGAATTAGAACTTGGAAGCTCTTAGACCAGTGCCAGGTGTAGAATATGTGCTCTGTGTACGTTGGATAAATAAATAAAGGAGCCAACCTCTTGGACTGTGAGCGTGTTGGCCCAAGCCTCACTCCTCCAACACCAGCAGCTCCCAGTGGAGTTGCTAGGTCATTTTAGCCGGTAGTCTTCAATCCCATCTCTGGTGGTAGAGAAGGTGAATGCCCTGCTCAGTGCCAGCAGGAGGAAGGCTACATCGACATCCATCAATATCCTCTTCTCGGGCTTCCCTGGTGGCGCAGTGGTTGAGAGTCCGCCTGCCGATGCAGGGGACACGGGTTCGTGCCCCGGTCCGGGAAGATCCCACATGCCGCGGAGCGGCTGGGCCCGTGAGCCATGGCCGCTGAGCCTGCGCGTCCGGAGCCTGTGCTCCGCAACGGGAGAGGACACAACAGTGAGAGGCCCGCGTACCACAAAAAACAAACAAACCAAAAAAATCCTCTTCTCAAGCTACGCTAACCCTTATAGTCTACTGAATACATAGAATGGGCTCAAGGAGACGGGGACTCCAGGATGGTGTGCATTTGGGGTTTTTCTCCCCTGTGCCGACAGAAAGAGAGGCCGCATTTCATGTCAAGTTCAGCTGCAGCCTCATACTGATTTGCTGCCCTCTGTGCAAAGTTGGCTTGATGCCCAGCACTGTTACATTTTATGCACATGATTTTATTTAACCCTCACAATGTCACTGTTAAGTAATCGTTATTTTACCTGTTTCAATATTGCTGGGGTTCGGACAAGTTCAATGACTTGTCCAAAGTCACATGGCTATCAAGTGATAAATCCAAAACTAAAACAAGTCTGTCTGACTTCAGTAATTTATAATCTTTTTTTTTTTACACCAAATTCTAGATATTTTATTCAAGAGTAAAAAGACAGAACACAAACACACACACATTCCACCCTGGGTTAGGCAGGATAATGGCTCCCTAAAGATGTATATGTTCAAATTGCTGGAACCTGAATTAAGATTGCACATGGAATGAGGGTTGCTAATTAACTGACTTTACCTTGGAAAGATTATCGTGGGTCACCTGGGTAGGCCTAAGTAACTTATAATCTTAAAGCTCTACGCTACCGCCTCTAGCTTTACATGAATATGTACATCATGGTTAAGGCTGGTTCCCAGGCATCCAGCAGTGGCAGCTACTCCCTGAAGTGAAGCACCCTGGAACTGGAATTGTCTCTGTTCCAGGGGGTTGCTCTTCTAAAGCCTGTGGTCGGACTCATAAAGCATATTCTTTTGGGAAATGTCCTCTTCGGCGACTTGCCTGATTGCTTAATTATTCTCTCCGGCCTGACTCCTGGATGAAATCGTGTTCACGTTGCCAAAAAGGTGGCTTTCCTTGCATACGGACATGGAACTAGTATCTTAACATTTCTGATCGTGGACAGTGCTCGCAACCAAACGGTCAGGAGAGCAGCCGGAGGCTAAACTGAAGATGTGAAGAGAGAAAGGACGGTGTGTTGATGAAACTTTTCTTTTTTTCCGTAGTGTTCCTTTCTGCCAAAATTCTCCATTCATATAGAAACCAAGTATGAGGACAACAAAGGAAGCAACAACAGCGTGAGTAGCCCCCTTGCCACCCCACCCCATGCCCCGCCCCAATCCATACCGCGCTCTCCCCTCACGGACTCTGAGAGCCCCTCACAGCTCCTGTGTGGCCAGGGCCAGCAGCACGATCTGTGCCTGGGACCTCAGAGAAGCTCTGGCTTTTCTTCTCATCATTCTGTACTTTCCATGGCCTCTGTGCAGAAATCTCTATCATCTGGAGTGATTGTCTCTGGGGATCAAGAAGGTTGATGGGGACCTTGGAACTCTAGATCATTGGATTGAACACAAATCTTCTCAATGACATTTGCTTAGAAGAATGAATGCAATCAGGTGTATGTGTGCACACATACATGGATACACATATTTTCTGGGCTGTGCATATGTTCACGTATTCACACACACACGCACACAAATCCCACCTTAAAAAATCAGCGTAACCCTCCAGCAGATGTTTACCTCGTGAGGCATTCTGACTCTCGCTAAATTTTAGCCAAGAACTTTGTTTATTAGTATTGCTTAAAATTCACTTCTGACCTGGCTTTTGCCCCACCTCTTTCTGTCGGGGTGATACATTTCTAAATCCCCATCCCCTTGGGAGTGGATGGTTTGACCTACAAGAACCTCACCCTGACATTGGGTTGTGGGTTCCATCAGGACGCATTGAGGGAAGAACCTGTATCTAGAAGCTGCAGGGCTTCACTTATTGATTTCTACTTCATTTTCATGTTTTGCATTTGTGGAGAAAGATGAAAATTGAGGCTGTGGCAAAATGAGTAAGAGAGTTCTGACAAGGTGACCCCTTTGGTGCCGTCATTGAGCCAAGGAGATGCAAAACAAGATGCAGGAGGCCAAGGAGATACCTAAGTGCCCAGAAGAACTATCTAAGGTCATAAACGTTGTCAATTTGAAAACCTTTTTTTGTGAAAACAGTCACTGAGATAAACTAAGAAACTCTCTAGAAGGGACAGCTTTGGCCAGGCTGACTCTGTTTCTTCACGTTGACATCTTCTAGAAATTTCCTGCCCTTGGCAAGAACAAATACTTCTAGAAAGTATGGGTGTGTTTGTGCAGAACTCAGGGTGTCCCATTCAAGGTGGAGTCTGCCTGGACAGAGCTTGAGTGGTTCCCAAGAGGAGTCACCCAAGAACTACATTTCATACCAGCATGGTAAGGGAGGACACTGGTTCATTCACTCAGTATTCAATAAGAGCACATCCAGCACTCTCTATTTAGATGTCACTGTGTGAGCTGCATGGATGGTGTTAAAAATTCAGACCTGTTTCTCAAATTCCAGGGACTCATGGTTTAGGTTGGGGGCGAACCAACATATTAAATGACTAAAAACATTAGCGCGTTAATGGGCGTCCCTTCCTTCGGCGTGAAGAGTCACCACTAGTCAACCCTTGGAATGGAAAGCGCTTGAGGAGTGACATTCCATAATGACCCATCTATTCACAGGGACTGCCATGGCTTGTGCCCGGTCACTTCAGCTTCTTGAACTAAGTTAGGAAACCTGAAGATTATCAGGGGTTGACAAACTACTTTATTTGTAAATAAAGTTATTTTGGAACACAGCTACATTCACTCATCTGTGGATATCTAAGCTGCTTTCATGCTACACCAGCAGAATGAGTACTTACAACAGAGCTCATGTGGTCTGCAAAGCCTAGAATATTTACTACATGGCCCTTTACAGAAAAAAGAGTTTGCTAACTCCTGGTCAGAGGGACTCAGATCAGAATGGCATGCACCACATCTCCAAATTTGACCCCTTGATAGATCCATCCCAGCTGAATGCCTTCTCTAGAGTTCCTGAAACTTTCCAGAGAAGAATGCAACCTGCAAGGGTGCTCTTCCCCCAGTAAGTTCAGGATCCTCAATGGTTAGCGTCCCCTGGTGGTGGGTGACCTAACAGAGCCGTTTAGTCCCGTGTCCTTGTCAACAGCCTGAAATCAGAGGTACTTTGCTGGCCAACTGCGTCAAAGCCTCATTGTCTAAAATAGTGTTGCACAGTGTACCTTGAACCCTTCTTTTCTGATTGGAAAATTAACATGGTTCTTAAAACTTGGAAAACACACACAAAGAAAGCAAACCCAGTAGTAATCCCATACTTCAGAGATAACTGCTGTTAGCATTTTGGTTCATCCTGCAAAGTGTTAATGAATTTACTTTTCAGCCAATTTCCCTAAAATTGACTCATACAACATCCTGTTTTTACCATGTCATGAAGTATCCTTCCCAGTAATATTTAATAGCTGTGCTGCATTCCCTACTTAAATGTACTTCTTTGAACAGTTGACAGTCACTGGATCTTGAAGTGGTCTTGACCATTTTGATGTAGCTGTAGACCATCAGGAAAAGGGTGATAGAGATCAGAGATGCCTGAATTGCTTTTCCTGTCACAATTTAAAAAATACGGGGTGCGGGGGAGGCAAAGGGGTTTAAAACATCTTTTAATCTTTCTAGACAAATCGCCTTGCTTTCTCTTTTCCTCTGTCGCTCTGTCCTGTCTTCATGAATAGTTAAAACCCGCTCCGTTTGTAGAGGTATGGAATGGATGTGCGGCCTCGCCTTGATCCTTATAGGACCAGCGTAATCTTCTGGTTTATCCTCAGCTCAGGTCTAATCTAAAAAAAAACAAATCACATGGTTATCATTTACTGTCTTGTATCCCCTTTTTTGGCAAGTGCTAGGGTCTTTTCACTACTCTCCTAGGAATTTAGCTTTGTCACTACTCTCTTAGGAATTTAAAATACCAGGTTAGTCACCCTAAAGTCAGGATCCGTGCTTACAGTCAGCACCCTCTACCCACGCCAAAGGCCAGTTCTCTCTGAGACTTAGGCTGGCCTGCAGGAGAAGCACTGAACCCCAGGGCACCTGTGGGCAGTCCATGTCAACACAATTTGCTTCCTCTGGGAGAAATGCCAGCTAGTGTACCCTGTGTGGCCTCCACCTCCACAACTGGCTGGCTCTGAGGCTGCCCGGGGGAGCCAGCTCCTTATCTCTCTGTCATGACACCCAACTTGCCCAAGTCCGAGTTCACTGAAGAGGCCCTGCATGTGTTTGCCCAGCCTCTGCCTGGCTCTGATCCATAAATCCCCAGGTCTTGCTTCTGAGCTATTGGACCAGACAGGCCAGCCCCAGCTTGATTAGACTTCTTCTTTGCCAATTCGTCTTCCTCTAATTTCCATATTCAGCAGCAGCTGTTGGTTACCCAGCTGGTTCAAGCTTGGTCCCTGGAGGCAGAAAAGGAAGACTCCATTGGTTTTCATTCACACTTGTTAATGTTTCCAAATCAGAACTTGAGAAATATATATTTATGTAATAATACTTCATTAAAAGATAGCTTTGTCCAGGGGTTCAAAACTGGAGCCTTAAGCAGATGGTGTGTGCTGGCATGCTCTTTTTCTGTCCAGGGATGAGTATGGAGTTTCTGGTGGGAGGCAGAATTGCTAAAGAAAGCAGTGCAGTGGTGGGTGTTTCTCTCGTCTCACTGCTTTGCCAAATTATTTAATAAACTCAGGCCACTTCTTTGCATTTTCTGGGTATATAGTCTTATCATTCAGCTACCATCCTTCATACTGCTATCTGCACCCTATTTCCTTCCCTACCTGCCAAAACTTTAATGAAATGGATGATGATAAGAAGCAGTAATTAAATTGAAAGACGCTAGTGATAATCATATTGATTACTGATCGAATAGAGTACATGCTGTTATCCTATTATCAATTACCACCTAAGTCATCTTTTTACATGACCCAATATCTAGTGTAAAAATTGGGATATCTAGATTTAAATATCTTCTCCTCCTTGTTAAAATAAAACTAGTATATTTATGATTGAGAAAACCTGTAAACTGTGATTACATTAACCAGGACACAATGGGGAAGTTGTCTTAAATCGAGACCCATTTGTTTTATGCACATACTGATGAGAATTCTTTAGGCCTTAATTAGTGCTGAGGAGGATGGCACCATGCCAAAAAGTAAGGCTCTGTTGTTTGTCCAAGGCCATAAATCTAGATCTGGGAGAGTCAGTGCTTATCATTCGAGTGTCAGCTGCTGCCAGGTTACTGTTGTTCATTGTGGTTAATGGGGGGCAGCCTTGCGTCCACTTCCTCTTCCAAACAAAGCAGGTACCACTTAAAAGCAGTGGTTCTCAGCCTTGGCTGCACGTTGGACTCATCTGAGAAGCTTTAACAATGGCTCCTGCTTGGGTTCCACCCATCCTGGGATCCTGATTTAATTGGTCTGGGGTGCAGACTGGTCTAGGGCAGTGCTTCTGACACTGTCCCTCTAGGAACACAGAATTTTCCAATCGGAAGTGTGTGGACTTTTTTTTTTTTTTTTTTTAGTGAAAACGTATGCATTTAGCTACAACATTTGAAATTAAATTGCAGGTATCATAACACTTTGCACCTAAATACTTCAGCACGTTATCTCCTATGAACAAAAGCGTTCTCTCGTTCTCTTGCATAATAATAATACCATATCACATCCAAGAAATGTAATATTGATAGAATAATATTATTCAATATGAGTCCATATCAAAATTTCTCAAATTATCTCCAAAACATCCTAGCTATTTGTGTTGATACAGGATTCAATCAAGAATCATGGATTTCATTTGATTATCTCTTCTTTTTAGTCTCTTTTAATCTAAATTCTAGAATAGTACCTTTGGCTTTTTTTCCTTAATGATAATGACATTTTTGAAGAGTCCAGGTCAGTTGTCTTGTTTACAATCTGGATTTGTCTGATTGTTTCCTCGCGATTAGATTCATAATAAACATCTTTGGCAAGAATACTACAGAAGTAATGTTGTTTACTTCCCATTGCGTCACATCAGGAGGTTCATATGCCATTGCCCTGTTATTGGTGATGCTAAATTTGATCACTTATTTAAGGTGGTGTCTTCTAGAACTCTTCATTGCAAAGGTACACTTTTCCTTTGAAATTAATAAGTAATCTGCAGAGTAATCAGGAATGAGCATATTTAACAAGCTCTTATGGTTATTTTTTTTTTAATTTTTATTGGAGTATAGTTGCTTTACAATGTTGTATTTGTTTCTTGCTGTACAGCAAAGTGATTCAGTTATACGTATACATATATCTGCTCTTTTTTGGATTTCCTTCCCATTTAGGTCACCACAGATCATTGAGTAGGGTTCCCTGTGCTAAACAGTAGGTTCTCATTAGTTATCTATCTTATACTTAGTAGTGTATGTATGTCAATCCCAATCTCCCAATTTGTCCCACCTCCTCCTTCCCCCCTTGGTAACCGTAAGTTTGTTCTCTACATCTGTGACTCCATTTCTGCTTTGTCAATAAGTTCATCTGTACCATTTTTCTAGATTCCACATAGAAGTGTGTGTGGCCTTTTAGAGTCTACCCTCCAGTCAAACCTGATATGTTCTTTTTGGAGGGCGTAGGATATGCCATCCCCACCCCATCTGAGGATCTAGACCAATGATTCTCAATCATGGCTGCATATTAAAGTGACGTGGGAAGCTTTAGACTCGCTGATGCCACCGTCCCACTCCGCAGGATTCTGATTTCATTTGTCTGGGATTGGGGTCCAGTCACTGGGATTTGTAGAGCTCCCTCAGGGGAACCTAAGAGCCATCAAGGCTGAGAACTACAGATTTAAACGAAATATTAAGTGCTATTTAAAACTAACAGTGAATACTTAGGAAATCAGGTTCTCCAAATTTCTTCACTTCTTCATACCCTTGCAAACAGAACAGTTTACAAAAAGCATATTTATAACCACCACCACCCCACACACACGATAAAGGGGCCGGGGGGCACTATATTTCTTCTCATTAGCCATTATTCCTCAGCAGTGAAACTTCTCTGACCAGATGGAAAACATGTCCAGTTTAGTTCCTGGAAGCATGAGGCTCTGTCCTTCACAGAGCTGTCCTTGGAAATTGCCTAGAAAAAGTTTTTGGATTTTTTTTTTATATAAATGTATTTATTTTATTTATTTATTTTTGGCTGTGTTGGGTCTTTTTTGCTGCGCGCAGGCTTTCTCTAGTTGCGGTGAGTGGGGCTACTCTTCGTTGCGGTGCACAGGCTTCTCATTGCGGTGGCCTCTCTCGTTGCGGAGCATGGGCTCTAGGTGCGCAGGCTTCAGGAGTTGTGGCGCACGGGCTTAGTTGCTCCGCGGCATGTGGGATCCTCCCGGACCAGGGCTCGAACCCGTGTCCCCTGCATTGGCAGGCGGATTCTTAACCACTTCATCACCAGGGAAGTCCCCAAGTTTGGGGAATTTATTTAGTTTCTAGTTCAGCTATGTCATAATGAAAAAACACAAAGTTGTTCTTTGTGAAACAAAAAGATATGTATTGAAACCCCAGCTCTATGACTTAAGCAATGGAGTCTTGGCTTCTTCATCGAGAAAATAGAATAAATAATGCTTGCATCACAGTGTGGAGGATTCGTCCAGGTTAATTTACCTGGAAGCACTTCATAAACTGTAAAGTGCTATACAAATATTAAGTATTGCTTCAGTTATGGTCCTACCTTGGGATTAACTACGTTACAGATGATTTTCTAATGAGACTCTGCTTTTGTCTGAATTGTCAATTAACCATTTCTTGTCAACAAATTTTGAGTACCTACTATGTGCCAGGCATTGTAAGAGGCAATGAGGATACAGCAATAAGACACACAAGGTCTCCACTACTCATGGAATGGGGGAAAGCACATAATAAGCAAGTAAACAAAGGATTCCAGTTGTAGGAAGTGCTAAGAAGGCGATAAATAGGATGGAGGGGAGCTCAGCTAGAAGCCATGTGGTCAGGAAACGCCTCTCAGAAGAGGTGACAAATCCATGTGAGACCTGAGGCTGGGAAGGAGCCGACCCTCTGAAGGGTTGTCCAGGCAAGGGGACTGTTGTAAGCTGAGTTTGTGTCCCCCCAGAATTCATGTTGGAGTACCTGAGACTATAACTGTGTTTGAAGATAAGGCTTTTAAAGAGGTGATTAAGTTAAAAGGAGGCCGTTAGGGTGGGCCCTAATCCAATCTGACTGTTATCCTTCAAAGAAGAGGAAACTTGGATACACGAAACCAGGGAAGTGCAAGCACAGAGGAAAGACCACATGAGGATGACCATGTGAGGACACAGCAGAAAGCTGGCCATACTAGACCAAGGAGAGAGGTCTCAGAAGAAACCAAACCTGCCAACACCTTGATCTTGGACTTCCAGCCTCCAGAACTCTGAGAAAATGGAATTGCGTTGTTTAAGCCACTCCATCTGTGGTATTTTGTTATAGCAACCCTAGCACACTAATACAGGGACAAGAAGGGCAAAGGCCCAAGCCCCTGATGCAGCCTGGCATAATCCAGGAACTGTCAGAAAACCAGCAGCCAGAGCACTAGGGATGAGAGCAGACTGGTAGGAAATGAGATGGAGGAAGTAACAGAAGCCAGATCGTGTAAAACCTATGAGGCCGTAGCTAGAGGTTGGATTTTAGCGCAGTGGGAAGTTATGCGGGGATTTTAAACAAAGGAGAGACATGATATTTAGGTTTTTTTTTTTTTTTAATAAATTTTTTAGTTTGGAATTGTCTTAAATTTACACTAATGTTGCAAAGATGGTGCAGAGAGTTCTCATATACCCTTTACCCAGCTTCCCCTAAATGTTAACATCTTATATAACCATGAATCATTTTTCAAAACTGCAGACTTGATTCAGATTTCACCAGTTTTCCCACTAATGTCCTTTTTCTGTTCCAGCATCCAGTTTAGGATGCCCAATTACAGTGTGTGATTTATGTCTTTCAACGTTTGTTCTGGCCACTCTGTGGAGGGTGGTGGGAGGACGACAGGAATAGAAGCAGGGATTCCAGTTGGCAGCAAGTGCAAGAATCCAGACCAAAGATGATGGTGGCTTGGGCTGGAGAGACAGCAGTGGATAAAGATAGGTGTATTTTGGAAACAGACTGACTTTCTTTGGGGGTTGATGCATCAGATGGGGGCAAAGTAAGGATGACCTCAGGATTTCTAGCTTTGTCTTTGGACCTTGAGTGGGTGGTAGGGAACAGTGCAGGAGAAGCAGGAAGTCAAGTGCCCCAGCAGGGACACAATCAGTTTGAGATACCAATGAGACTTCCAAGTGGAAATGGTAGGTAAGGAGTTGGATATATGAATCTGGAGTTCAGAGGGAGGTGTAAGGTCATGATTCAGAGATAGAAATAAGTGAGGTTATTTAGGAAGAGGAGTGACAGAAAAAGGAAAGTTCTGGTTGCTCCAGGATGGAGAGCACCCTGGCCCTGAGAAGGACTTTCCCATGGCTTTCAATCCAGCTTCTGACTATTTTCTTTTCTCCGTGGTTAAGACCAAGTCATTTTCAGTCACTGAGTTGTGCTTGATTTTAGGGAGCTAGATTATCTCATTTAGTCAACTACATAGGTCCACCTGAGAAATCTAGTTTCTTCCCCTGGATGGGTGTCTCCTTTGGATGAATTGAGGAAACATTTCAATATTTTGACTTGGCTCAATTTGCATTGCCTTGGAGAGATGGCCAAAAGAGTTCTCCTCCTGACCACAAATAGTTCCCACTGGAAGTTACCAACCGACAAAGAGGGAATTTCACCATCTAAGGAGAGCTCTATTTATTGAGGATTTGTTATTGCAATAGTCGTCATGAAGTTCATTTCATTAGTATTAGTATTTGTATTGATGTTAAAATCAAGAGGGCAGTATGGATGGATGTAGGGTAAAATAATTTATTTACCCATTTCAAAATGTACTAAAATTAATTTGTGAAGCAGGGGAGCCCGTGAGAACCGTAGAATCCATATTTACAAGCCTTCCTTAAATGGCTTCTAATTGAGGATTAGAGAAAGGAAAAAGCATTTGCTTTATTTTTAGACATGATGTCTTCAACTTAACCTTAGATTATTATAACCAGCCACCTACAAAATCTGCAGTTTTCTCTAATAAGTCATCAGAACATGCTGAAAAGAAGTTTGCACAAAACACCCCCATTTGCAGTTTTGAAGGATTATTATCCATTTTGGTACATGAAGTGGAAAAGTCAGTGTCCTTACTCAGTCTGTGTCTAATAGTATCATTCTGAGGACAATGGAAAACATTATATTTCATTCCTTAAGATGTTGCCTTTGCTCTTTGTGGTACAGTTTGCCATCTGAGAGCTAGATGTTAAAAAAACAAACAAACATGTGAGCCAAAAGTGCATCTATCCAGCATGAGGACTAGCTCTCTAATTGAGGAGAATCACGATGCAGGTTATCTCTGCCTTCAGGGAAGCTAGAGATTATTGGTAGTAATCATTATTGTTAATAGATACAGCTCAAAGTAGTATTCGCTTTCTGTGTAGGCCTGGCTCACTGGTGCTCTGGTAAATCTAAAAAAGACCTGACTGTGCTGACCAGTTAGTACTAAGGGTTAAGAAGACAGTTAACCAAACTGGTCAAAAGCAGCAACATCAAAGGGACGAGCCTGAATTCATGGTTAGGAAACCAGTGGACAGAGCCAGAGAAGCAATACCAAGTGTCAAGGTCTAGGTGACCATTTTACAGCTACCATAGTAATAATTGATTCAAGCACGAGTCACCAATGGATGCTAAAACCATTGAGTGAAACAGTATTTGGGAACAGGAATTTACACTGCCTCAAAGTATCATCCCAGAGATTATTTATTAATTATGAACAGTGGAGAAATCTAGTGGATGCCATCAAGTAAGCAAATTTTACATTGCCAATAATAGGACAGAATGACATAATGTGCCTCCCATTGTGATACACTGAGGACACAACGTCACAAATCATAATATGGATTATCCTTGCCAAAAATATTTAACCTGAATCCAATCAGGAGGAAGCAATCAGACAAATCCAAACTGAGGGACACTCCACAAAGCAACTAGCCCAAAATCCTCAAAACAGAATGTGTCATCAAAGACCAAAGACCAAAACAAAACAAAAGCCTGGGGGACTGCCCTAGATTAAAGGAGTCTAAAGGAATTCGACAAGTGAATTTAACACCTAATCCTTGATTAGATTCTGGATTAACAAAAGGGGTGGACTTGTGCAGGACACAGAAAAGATACTATAAGACAATTGGGAAATGAATCTGGACCCTATATTACCTAATAGTGTGGTATAGTATTGAGTCAATATTAAATTTCTTGCCTGTGATTATTATATTGTAGATATATAGGAGAATGTCCTTGTTCTTAGAAATACATGCTGACATATTTAGGAAGGAAGTACCATGCAACATACTTTTACTCTCATATGGTTCAGCCAAAAAAATTTATATGTGTATGTTTTTCCTTCTTTAAAAAAGTCTTGGGGGCTTCCCTGGTGGCGCAGTGCCTGAGAGCCCGCCTGCCGATGCAGGGGACACGGGTTCATGCCCCGGTCTGGGAAGATCCCACGTTCCACGGAGCGGCTGGGCCCGTGAGCCATGGCCGCTGAGCCTGCGCGTCCGGAGCCTGTGCTCCGCAAAGGGAGAGGCCACAACAGTGAGAGGCCCGCATACCGCAAAAAAAAAAAAAGTCTTATAAAAATAGAGGAACTATTCACGTGTTGCAATGAGATGTCAAATAACTTAAAGTTACACAGTGAGTTTTTCTTTTTTTGTAGTCACGAAGCAGAAGCTTTCAGTCTTCTCTCCCTTTTTGGTGATATCCTGATTTCATTAATGAAACAGCAAAATAATTAGCCTAATCATAAATATTATCAGCATCAACACTGATTCTATTCACCCAAAAGATGTTTACAAAGAGGAGATTTTTTGAATTGCAGAAGCCCTAGGTTCTCTCTTGTAATTTCACACTCTGGGCTGTGTCTTGAAGTTTTGAAAAGGCAGATGGAGATGATTCAGACTAGACTTCTAAGTGTACAACCCTCCTAAGGGTTAGAGCCCAGGTTATGTACCACCATAGATATTTGTATACTACCCTATTTGCTTCCCTCCAAGTACAGCCCTTATCAACCTATATAGTAATTGCTCATTTAACTGCCTCTCTAACCCATTCAAAGCTCTCTGAAGGCAGACACCATCATTAATACCAACACAGCCTTAAGGCACCTAGGAACAATCTAATTTTTATAGACAAAATTTTGTTGAAGGGCATAACAGAGACCTGAATACATGATAAATACTCCATGTTCATGGATGGAAAGACTAAATACAATAAAGAAGTAAATTATTTCCTAAATTAATCTCCAAATTAAATGTAATTCCAATCAAAACCCCAACAGGATTGTCATAAAATTGAATGTAAAATTCATATGGAGGAATAAAAGTCCAAAAACAGCCAGTATAATTTTTGAATAAAGAACAAGGAGGGAGATTCATCATACCAGATAGCATAACCATAGTTAAGTGTGGTATTGGCACAAAGATAGAAATAGACCCAAGCTGATAATGAGAGTTTGATACATAGTAGTTAAGGCAGCTTGGAAAGATAAATTTCTCAGGAAATGACATTGGGTCAATTGACATTTCATATGGAAAAAATAACATATTAGATCCCTACCTCTCGCCATGTTAAAACAAAAACAAAAAACTCCTAAAGGAATTTATAAACTTGAGTAAGGGAAGTCATTTAAGAATATACTGTTGGGACATAGAGAATGGACTTGAGGACACGGGGAGGGGGAAGGGTAAGCTGGGACGAAGTGAGAGAGTGGCATGGACATATATACACTACCAAATGTAAAATAGATAGCTAGTGGGAAGCAGCCACATAGCACAGGGAAATCAGCTCGGTGCTTTGTGACCACCTAGAGGGGTGAGATAGGGAGGGTGGGAGGGACATGTAAGAGGGAAGAGATATGGGGATATATGTATATGTATAGCTGATTCACTTTGTTATAAAGCAGAAACTAACACACCATTGTAAAACAATTATACTCCAATAAAGATGTTAATAAACAAATAAAACGCTAAAATAAATAAATAAATATATATATATATATATAGTTGGGACTTCCCTGGTGGCGCAGTGGTTAAGAATCCGCCTGCCAATGCAGGGGACATGGGTTCGAGCCCTGGTCCGGGACGATCCCACATACCGTGGTGCAGCTAAGCCTGTGTGCCACAACTGCTGAGCCTGTGCTTTAGAGCCCGTGAGCCACGACTACTGAAGCCCACCCACCTAGGGCCTGTGGTCCACAACAACAGAAACCACCGCAGTGAGAAGCCTGCACACTGCAATGAAGAATAATCCCCGCTCGTCACAACTAGAGAAAGCCCACATACAGCAACAAAGACCCAACACAGCTGAATATTAATTAATTAATTAATTTTTAAAAATATATTGTTTATGGATACATTTACATATTTTACAAAATATAAAGTTTATGAAAATATAGACCAGATTCACAACAAATTTATGATAGCTGTCAGCATGGAATAGAAAGGAAAAGGACTTTAACTTTAAATGTGAAACTTTCTTTGAATAAAGAAAGAAAGAAAAGAAGGGGCAGAATCAAATATGGCAAACCATTTACATGGGTTCATTTTGAGCGGTGAGTAGTGACTCTTTATTATATGATCCTTGGTATTCTTCTGGCCATTGGTCTTTTTTTTAAAAATTTTATTGAAATATAGTTGATTTACAATGTTGTGTTAATTTCTGCTGTAGAGCAAATTGATTCAGTTATACACATATATATTCTTTTTCATATTCTTTTCCATTATCGTTTATCAGAGGATTAAAAAAATTTTTTTTTGAATTTTATTTTATTTATTTGTTTATACAGCAGGTTCTTATTAGTTATCTATTTTCTACATATTAATGTATATATGTCAATCCCAATCTCCCAATTCATCACACCACCACCCCCCCACCCGCCGCTTTCCCCGTTTGGTGTCCATATGTTCTCTACATCTGTGTCTCTATTTCTGCCCTGCAAACCGGTTCATCTGTGCCATTTTTCTAGGTTCCACATATATGCGTTAATGTACGATATTTGTTTTTCTCTTTCTGATTTACCTCACTCTGTATGACAGTCTCTAGATCCATCCACGTCTCTACAAATGACCCAATTTTGTTCCTTTTTATGGCTGAGTAATATTCCAGTGTATATATGTACCACATGTTTATCCATTCATCTGTCGATGGGCATTTAGGTTGCTTCCATGACCTGGATATTGTAAATAGTGCTGCAATGAACATTGGGGTGCATGTGTCTTTTTGAATTATGGTTTTCTCTGCATATATATGCCCAGTAGTGGGATTTCTGGGTCATATGGTACTTCTATTTTTAGTTTTTTTAAGGACCCTCCATACTGTTCTCCATAGTGGCTGTATCAATTTACATTCCCACCAACAGTGCAAGAGGGCTCCCTTTTCTCCACACCCTCTCCAGCATTTGTTGTTTGTAGATTTTCTGATGATGCCCATTCTAACTGGTGTGAGGTGATACCTCACTGTAGTTTTGATTTGCATTTCTCTAATAATTAGTGATGTTGAGCAGCTTTTCATGTGCTTCTTGGCCATTGTATGTCTTCTTTGGAGAAATGTCTATTTAGGTCTTATGCCCATTTTTGGATTGGGTTGTTTGTTTTTTTAATATTGAACCGCATGAACTGTTTATATATTTTGGAGATTAATCCTTTGTCCGTTGATTTGTTTGCAGATATTTTCTCCCATTCTGAGGGTTGTCTTTTCGTCTTCTTTGTAGTTTCCTTTGCTTTGCAAAAGCTTTCAAGTTTCATCAGGTCCCAGTTGTTTATTTTTGTTTTTATTTCCATTACTCTAGGAGGTGGATCAAAAAAGATCTTACTGTGATTTATGTCAAAGAGTGTTCTTCCTGTGTTTTCCTCTAAGAGTTTTGTAGTGTCCGGTCTTACATTTAGGTCTCTAATCCATTTTGAGTTTATTTTTGTGTATTGTGTTAGGGAGTGTTCTAATTTCATTCTTTCACATGTAGCTGTCCAGTTTTCCCAGCACCACTTATTGAAGGGGCTGTCTTGTCTCTATTGAGTATCCTTGCCTCCTTTGTCATAGATTAGTTGACAATAGGTGCATGGGTTTATCTCTAGGCTTTCTATCCTGTTCCATTGATCTACATTTCTGTTTTTGTGCCAGTACCATATTGTCTTGATTACTGTAGCTTTGTAGTATAGTCTGAAGTCAGGGAGTCTGATTCCTCCGGCTCAGTCTTTTTCTTCCCAAAGACTGCTTTGGCGGGACTTCCCTGGTGGTGCAGTGGTTAAGAATCCGCCTGCCAATGCAGGGGACATGGGTTCAAGCCCTGGTCTGGGAAGATCCGACATGCCGCAGAGCAGCTAAGCCTGTACGCCACAACTACTGAGCCTGCGCTCTAGAGCCTGCGAGCCACAACTACTGAGCCCACGTGCCACAACTAGTGAAGCCCGCGCACCTAGAGCCTGTGCTCCGCAACAAGAGAAGGCACTGCAATGAGAAGCCCGTGCACCGCAACAAAGAGTAGCCCCCACTCACTGCAACTAGAGAAAGCCCACGCACAGCAATGAAGACCTAATGCAGACAAAAATAAATAAATAAAATAAATAAAAAATTAAAAAAAAAAAGACTGCTTTGGCTATTTGGGGTTTTTTGTGTCTCCATACAAATTTTAAGATTTTTTATTCTAGTTCTGTAAAAAATGCCACTGGTAATTTGATAGGGATTGCATTGAATCTGTAGATTGCTTTGAGTAGTATAGTTGTTTTCACAATATTTATTCTTCCAATCCAAGAACATGGTATATCTCTCCATCTGTTTGTGTCACCTTTGATTTCTTTCATGTGTCTTATAGTTTTCGGAGTACAGGTCTTTTACCTCCTTAGGTAGATTTATTCCTAGGTATTTTATTCTTTTTGTTGCAATGGTGAATGGGATTGTTTCCTTAATTTCTCTTTCTGATCTTTCGTTGTTAGTGTGTAGGAATGCAAGAGATTTCTATGCATTAATTTTCTATCCTGCAACCTTACCAAATTCATTGATGACCTCTAGTAGTTTTCTGGCGGCATCTTTAGGATTCTCTATGTATAGTATCATGTTGTCTGCAAACAGTGACAGTTTTCCTTCTTTTTTTTCTGATTTGTATTCCTTTTATTTCTTTTTCTTCTCTGATTGCCGTGGCTAGGACTTCCAAAACTTGTGTTGAATAATAGTGGCAAGAGTGGACATCCTTGCTGTGTTTCTGATCTTAGAGGAAATGTTCTCAGTTTTTCACCATTGAGAATGATGTTGGCTGTGAGTTTGTTGTATATGGCCTTTATTATGTTGAGGTAGATTCCCTCTATGCCCACTTTCTGGAGAGTTTTTATCATAAATGGGTGTTGAATTTTGTCAGAAGCTTTTTCTGCATCTATTGAGATGATCATATGGTTTTTATTCTTCAATTTGTTAATATGGTGTATCACATTGATTGATTTGCAGATATTGAAGAATCCTTGCATTCCTGGGATAAATCCCACTTGATCATGGTGTATGATCCTTTTAATGTGTTGTTGGATGCTGTTTGCTAGTATTTTGTTGAGGATTTTTGCATCTATATTCATCAGTGATATTGGTCTGTAATTTTCTTTCTTTGTAGTACCTTTGTCTGGTTTTGGTATCAGGGTGATGGTGGCCTCATAGAATGAGTTTGGGAGTGTTCCTTCCTCTGCAATTTTTTGGAAGAGTTTGAGAAGGATGGGTGTTAGCTCTTCTCTAAGTGTTTGATAGAATTCACCTGTGAAGCCATCTGGTCCTGGACTTTTGTTTGTTGGAAGATTTTTTTTTTTTTTTTTTTTTTTTGTGGTACGCGGGCCTCTCACCGCTGTGGCCTCTCTCGTTGCGGAGCACAGGCTCCGGACGCGCAGGCTCAGCGGCCACGGCTCATGGGCCCAGCTGCTCCGTGGCATGTGGGATCCTCCCAGACCGGGTCACGAACCCATGTCCCCTGCATTGGCAGGCAGACTCTCAACCACTGCACCACCAGGGAAGCCCTGTTGGAAGATTTTTAATCACAGTTTCAATTTCCTTACTTGTGATTGGTCTGTTCATATTTTCTATTTCTTCTTGGTTCAGTCTTGGAAGGTTATACCTTTCTAAGAATTTGTCCATTTCTTCCAGGTTGTCCATTTTATTGGCATAGAGTTGCTTGTAGTAGTCTCTTAGGATGCTTTGTATTTCTACTGTGTCTGTTGTAACTTCTCCTTTTTCATTTCTAATTTTATTGATTGGAGTCCTCTCCCTCTTTTTCTTGCTGAGACTGACTAAAGGTTTATCAATTTTGTTTATCTTCTCAAAGAACCAGCTTCTAGTTTTATTGATCTTTGCTATTTTTTTCTTTGTTTCTATTTCATTTATTTCTGCTCTTGACCTTTATGATTTCTTTCCTTCTACTAACTTTGGGTTTTGTTTGTTCTTCTCTTTTTCCTTTAGGTGTAAGGTTAGATGGTTTATTTGAGATTTTTCTTGTTTCCTGAGGTAGGCTTGTAGTGCTATAAACTTCCCTCTTAGAATTGCTTTTCTGCATCCCATAGGTTTTGGATCGTCGTGTTTTTGTAGTAATTTGTCTCTAGGTATTTTTTGATTTCCTCTTTGATTTCTTCAGTGATCTCTTGGTTATTTAGTAACCTATTGTTTAGCCTCCATGTGTTTGTGTTTTTTACGGGTTTGTTTTCCCTGTAATCGATTTCTAATCTCATAAGGTTGTGGTCGGAAAAGATGCTAGATATGATTTCAGTTTTCTTAAATTTACCGAGGCTTGATTTGTGACCCAAGATGTGATCTATCCTGGAGAATGTTCCGTGTGCACTTGAGAAGAAAGTGTAATCTGCTGTTTTTGGATGGAATGTCCTATATATATCAATTAAATCTATCTGGTCTATTGTGTCATTTAAAGCTTGTGTTTCCCTATTAATTTTGTTTGGATAATCTGTCCATTGGTGTAAGCGAGGTGTTAAAAGTCCCCCACTATTATTGTGTTACTGTCGATTTCCTCTTTTATAGCTGTTAGCAGTCGCCTTATGTATTGAGGTGCTCCTATGTTGGGTGCATAATTATTTATAGCTGTTATATCTTCTTCTTGGATTGATCCCTTGATCATTATGTAGTGTCCTTCCTTGTCTCTTGTAACATTCTTTATTTTAAAGTCTATTTTATCTGATATGAGTATTGCTATCCAGCTTTCTTTTGATTTCCATTTGCATGGAATATCTTTTTCCATCCCCTCACTTTCAGTCTGTATGTGTCCCTAGGTCTGAAGTGGGTCTCTTGTAGACAGCATATATATGGGTCTTGTTTTTGTATCCATTCAGCAAGCCTGTGTCTTTTGGTTGGAGCATTTAATCCATTCACATTTAAGGTAATTATCGATATGTATGTTCCTATTACCATTTTCTTAATTGTTAGGGGTTTGTTTTTGTAGGTCCTTTTCTTCTCTTGTGTTTCCCACGTAGAGAAGTTCCTTTAGCATTTGTTGTAGAGCTGGTTTGGTGGTGCTGACTTCTTTTAGCTTTTGCTTGTCTGTAAAGCTTTTGGTTTCTCCGTCAAATCTGAATGAGATCCTTGCCAGGTAGAGTAATCTTGGTTGTAGTTTATTCCCTTTCATCACTTTAAAAATATCATGCCACTCCCTTCTGGCCTACACAGTTTCTGCTGAGAAATCAGCTGTTAACCTTATAGGAGTTCCCTTGTGTGTTATTTGTTGTTTTTCCCTTGTTGCTTTCAGTAATTTTTCTTTGTGTTTAATTTTTATCAGTTTGATTACTGTGTGTCTTGGCGTGTTTCTCCTTGGTTTTATCCTACCTGGGACTCTCTGTGCTTCCTGGACTTGGGTGGCTATTTCCTTTCCCACGTTAGGGAAGTTTTCGACTATAATCTCTTCAAATATTTTCTCTGGTCCTTTCTCTCTCGCTTCTCCTTCTGGGACCCCTGTAATGCGAATGTTGTTGTGTTTAATGTCCCAGAAGTCTCTTAGGCTGTCTTCATTTCTTTTCCTTCTTTTCTCTTTATTCTGTTCTGCAGCAGTGAATTCCACCATTCTGTCTTCCAGGTCACTTATCCGTTCTTCTGCCTCAGTTATTCTGCTATTGATTCCTTCCAGTGTATTTTTCTTTCAGTTATTGTATTGTTCATCTCTGTTTGTTTGTTCTTTAATTCTTCTAGGTTTGTTCTTTAATTCTTCTAGGTCTTTGTTATACATTTCTTGCATCTTCTTGATCTTTGCCTCCATTTTTTTTCCGAGTTCCTGGATCATCTTCACTATCATTATTCTGAATTCTTTTTCTGGAAGATTGCCTATCTCCACTTCATTTAGTTGTTTTTCTGGGGTTTTATCTTGTTCCTTCATCTGGTACAAAGTCCTGTGCGTTTTCATTTTGTCTGTCTTTCTGTGAATGTGGTTTTCCTTCCACAGGCTGTAGAATTGTAATTCTTCATGCTTCTGCTGTCTGCCTTCTGGTGGATGAAGCAATCTAAGAGGCTTGTGCAAGCTTCCTGATGGGAGGGACTGGTGGTGGGTAGAGCTGGCTGTTGCTCTGGTGGGCAGAGCTCAGTAACACTTTAATCTGCTTGTCTGCTGATGGGTGGGGCTGGGTTCCCTCCCTGTTGGTTGTTTGGCTGAGGCAACCCACCACTGGAGCCTACCTGGCTCTTTGGTGGGGCTAATGGCAGACTCTGGGAGGGCTCAGCCAAGGAGTACTTCCCAGAACTTCTGCTGCCAGTGTCCTTGTCCCCACAGTGAGCCACAGCCACCCCCGCCTCTGCAGGAGACCCTCCAACACTAGCAGGTAGGTCTGGTTCAGTCTCCTGTGGGGTCACTGCTCCTTCCCCTGGGTCCCGATACACACACTGCTTTGTGTGTGCCCTCCAAGAGTGGAGTCTCTGTTTCCCCCAGTCCTGTCGAAGTCCTACAGTCAAATCCCACTAGCCTTCAAAATCTGATTCTCTAGGAATTTCTCCTCCCGTTGCCGGACCCCAGGTTGGGAAGCCTGACGTGGGGCTCAGAACCTTCACTCCAGTGGGTGGACTTCTGTGGTATAAGTGTTCTCCAGTTTGTGAGTCACCCACCCACCAGTTATGGTATTTGACTTTATTGTGATTGCACCCCTCCTACCATCTCATTGTGGCTTCTCTTTTCTCTGTCTTTGGATGTGGGGTACCTTTTTTGGTGAGTTCCAGTGTCTTCCTGTCGATGATTATTCAGCAGTTAGTTGTGATTCTGGTGCTCTTGCAAGAGGGAGTGAGCACACGTCCTTCTACTCCTCCATCTTGAACCAACCTCTATCATAGGGTATTGAATATAGTTCCCTGGATGTCGGTCTTTTGAGGTTTGAAAAAGATATTCATCCAACTCTTCTGTTCCATGAGACTCAAACCTCTTCTATTTTCTGTAAAATCCATCCTCAGTTCCTGTCACTTTGCAGTTGCTTCCCAAATATTTGGCTTTTTCTTTCCCCCTCAGAAAAGACCTAATTACTGTGGGAAAACAGTGCACTTCACTTAAAAAAAAAAGGCACAGCTTTCCTGTTTATTTACCTAGAGCTTTGTGTTTATGTTTGTTGAGCCCAGTTGTTGGTAGCTCAGTGAATGGATTGCTTAAAACAGATGGTGACCGACAACCTTTGGGTCTTGGAGCCATTTGAATGAGGACACTTTAGGAACCTGCCAAAAGCTCGCAGCTGGCCAGGCCCATTTAGTAGATAATATACTAGATTCAGAGAACTCACTGGCCTTGAACCAAACAGGATCCAAAGCAGAGCTCTGGAGCTCAGTGATAATGGGACTTCATTGTCCTGAACTTCCCCAGCAGTGAAAAGGGGAAAACAATGCCCACCTCAGAGGATGATTGGGAGGATTCAGTGAGAGGATGCATGTCATATACTCCAGAACAATTGTTCTTTTCTTCTCTCTAACTTCAGTTATGCTTTGTGGAAACCACTTCAGAGTTAGACCCTTGGCAAGTACGAGATCTGCAAGTGGGGAAATTAATCAGGTTAGTTCTTTTGGAGTGAAGGTGCTGAGTTCTCACATTTCCAAAGCCTGTAGTCCCTACTCCTTTTCTACCATCCAGGAAGGGGCATCCTCAGACATAAGTTGGGAAGTCACATGTTTCTGGGAGCTTTTGAGTTCACTTTTCCAAGGTGAAGGAGGGGAGTGGTCACTGGCCAGAGCCCTGGACCTGCGACCTGTTGGCCTCCTGCCTGGAAGTTCTGGTTTCAGAACCCATCCTTCCTCGGCTCTCAGTCACCTGGAGGGGATCCTGATTGGCACATCTTGACCCCAAGAGGTGACAAGCCACCTGTCCTACTGCTCCAAAGTAGTCATCAACAGCATAGAGGCTGAATGGTGAAGAGGTGAAGGCTGCAGGCACTGGAGTCAGACCAATTGGGTTTGATTCCTGGGTCAGCCACTTAGCAGCTAGTTAAGCATGTTATTCACCTCTTTGTACCCCTGTAAATGGATATAATAATAGTCCCTACTTATCAGGTACTTGTGAAGATTAAATGTGTTAATCATGAAAAGCACTCAGAACAGTGCGTGGTCCACCCCGTCGTACTCAACGTGTTATTGTTATTGGTGTTCCCATATTTCATCAAGTCCAAGGTGGCCATTGTTTTCGATCTTTAACAGCCCTAAAAATGAAACGTGTGTTAGTCGATGGCATCGTGCAGTGATCAGTGGCAACATTTTTCTTTTTTGGTGGTATAACTGGTAGTGTCTTGGGTTCAATGAATTGAGCATGAGACCTCCTTCTGCACAGGATGTTGAGACGTCTGAATAGTGAACTTAAGCCCAAAAGATTGTGTGCATATGAAGTGTGAACACTGTTCCGGATTCTGTTGAAGAAAAGGCATTGAATAAATAAGCTCTTCAGTCATCCAGGCCTGGAAGGTTGCTTAACTTTTTCCAGGGCACTGATCCGCTTCCTCATGACGCAAAGGACTTGATAGAGGTCCGAAAAAGGATCACTTGAATCTTCCCACTCTTAGATTCAGAGCCTTCATCTTTATAAAATGAATTTCTCTCTAAAATCCCTGGGTGTTATCTATCTGATTAACACCTCCAAGGACAAAAGTCTCCACTAGTATTTTAGTCTTTAAAAAACAAAAAGAGAGGCAAGGGGATGATGATAGCTGACCTTACAGAAAAGAAGTTAATGATTTCCAATGGACATGGTTTCAAAGCAATTTTTTCCTTTTGATGCACTGAAAGCATTGCTTCCATCTGCTCCTCTGCTTGTACACAGACTCTGTATTTGAACCAAGCAGCGTGTCAGCTGTTGCCCACCAAATTCTGTACTTGATCTTCTGAGACGGATAGTAATTCTGTCTGAACGATACTAAGCTATTAAATCAAATTTAAATCACATTTCCCCACTAATACCTATTGAAAACCTGTTTCTAGTCCATCAGGCTTTACAGCCTTTCGGTACATAAACTTAGTAAATACAAACTTCATGGAGCTGCATCTGAAAATCTTTCATCTTGTTTCCAGCCCTTTAAGGAGACAGTCATAGATACCTTTGGAATATGCAGACCATTATGTGGAGTAATAATTTTCTTTGGCTATGCCAATCAGATTATTAATAAATAGATGTTGAAAAGCATCAGCTAAATGCCGTCATGGAGTAGATACTCAGGGGTGAAACCGAATAATTGGCTTTTTGGTGCTGAAGAGTTTTATTATCACTCATACCTAAGTTCAAAGGAAATCAGAAATCTGTCATGAGTTTGAGTTTGTTATTAACTCAACTTCACCTTGGTTGGCTTGTCAAAACCAGAGTGAAGTATTGAAATAAAATATGAAGCGTATTAGGGAAGAACCTCAGCAATGAAGGACACTAGAAAGAATGAGTTTTCTAGTAACTTAATTTTTTTTTTTTTTGCGGTACGCGGGCCTCCCACTGTTGTGGCCTCTCCTGTTGCAGAGCACAGGCTCCGGAGGCACAGGCCCAGCAGCCATAGTTCACGGGCCCAGCCGCTCCGCGGCATGTGGGATCTTCCCGGACCGGGTCACGAACCCTTGTCCCCTGCATCGGCAGGCGGACTCTCAACCACTGCGCCACCAGGGAAGCCCTAGTAACTTAATTTTGATCTATGGGTGAAGCCTTGTTTTCAGCACCCAGCTAAATTTGCTTAGAACCATCTGGGTCTCTTGAAATAGATGATGTTAAACCAGCTACACCAGTTGCACACATGGTATGCCTTTGTTGAGACTTTTTGTAACAGTTTGAAATAGAAAAAATTACTTTAAAATAAAAAGTAGTTTCATGTGATACCCAGGGTGACTTAATATTCTGCTTTGGCTAAGAGTTCGTATCATTGCATTGCTTCTTCTTTCTAAGATTTCTAAGATACATATATATATAAATATGTATATATACACACACACACACACACACACACACACACACACACACACACAGAGATATTTTGGGGGGCGCACTGCGAGGCTTGTGGGATCTTAGTTCCCTGACCAGGGCCTGAACCCGCGCCCTCAGCAGTGAAAGCGCAGAGTCCTAACCACTGGACTGCCAGGGAATTCCCAAGATTTCTAAGATTTTATTCAAAAAATCTTACTATTGGGAAAAACATTCTTTCTTATACAATTAAGGATAAAAATTAGTTACTCCCTCTGGGTAGAGATTTTTGAGAGTTATGTTTTTGTGCCAGATTTGTTGTCTAGCTGCCCTGAAAACTGCCTTCTAGCACACACTTTGTAAGTTTACACCATGGGGTGTTGAGGAACAGAATGTACAATGGGTGACACTTATCGTTACTCAATGTACAAACAGGAATGTCCAATGTAAAGGACTTTTCCAACTCTGTTTGCTTTATCTTGTACCAAGCCAGTGCCCCTACAGATAACAGGTGTTTGTTACACTGGACAAAGTCAAGAAGTGGTTCTTTGGTCAAAAGATTCAGGGACTTTAACAGGTTTCTCCTGCTGCCAAGTTGTCGGAAGAGTCCGACAGTGTCTCAAGGGCAGTGAGCACCGGCGTTGAGAGATGGAGTTGTAACCATTTTCAACAGACCTAGATTTACTCGTGTTGTTCCCAATCATTATTCTAAACCGACAAGGCTGTAAAGTCTTCTGGTTTAAAGACTGTTCCCTTGGGTGTTCCTTATTCCCTAGAGCTGCAGTAAATTCTTATGTTTTAAAGATTCTTCCCCCTGGATTTTCCTTACCCCCTTGGATCAGTTTTAGAATGATAATGTTCTGAACCAAATAATTGATATAAACCACCTATCCCAGTTCCTACCAGTAACAGAGGTTTAGTAAATACCAATTTTCTTCATTGATCCCTTTGTCGTAACTTCCCAGTGGGAATCTGAGAAGTCCTTTATTTTGCATTGAAAGGAGAGGATGATCTCAATAATGCATTAATTCATTATACAGGAAATGTTTGTCGAGCATCTGTTTTGTACCAGGAGTTGTCAGTTTGGGGAGGCAAGTACTGTCATTGCAGCATGATGTGATAGGTATTCCAGAGAACACAGGGTGGAGGACAAGACTGAAAAGAAAGGCAGGGTGATCATGCAAGGAGGGACTAGCTGAGAAAACAGGAGACTTGCGGTAGATCAGATGAGAGAGAATGCAGCCCAAAATTTAAAGCACTGACAGAAGAAATGGGAGAGGATTAATTAGGAAGAGAGAGGAGCATCGGTGCCTAATTGGATTTGGGAATGGGTTGGGACGACTGGCTCAGGGGTCTGGGATGATTCAGAGTTTTGTTATGGATTGGTGGTAGTGCCACCAACTAAGACAAGGAATTGTTTTAAGTAGTTTAGGAGAGGTTGATGAGTTCAGTTTTGGTCCAACTGAGTTTGAAGTGCTTATGGAAATTTTAGTGAAAATAACCAGTAAGAAATTGGACCTATAAATCCAAAGCTGAGACCTAGAGATATAGATTTGAAAGTCATAAAGCAAAGGTAGTTTGAAGCCATAGGAACAGAGGATATTACCCAAACGGTATGTGAGGAGTAAAGAGAGAAGAGGGGTAAGAATGGCGCTTGTGGGAGTTTTGACATTTAAGGGGAAGGAAATGGAAGAGCATCCCATAAAGATGGATGAGAAAAGGGATCCTTCAGAGGTTAGGAGGAGAATTGGGAAGCTAGGAGGTTACAAAACCTCAGGAAAGAGAGAATGCCAAGAAAGAAAGTGTCACCAGCGACAGTAGCAACAGAGTTCAAGAAGATAGAACTTAAAGGTCATGTGAGATTGAGCAATAAGGAGGTCATTCGTGACCTTTATGAAAACGAGTGAAATGATAGTGGTGGAACCCAGCTTGCATTGTACCAAAGAGGAATTTTGAGATGGTTGGCTCTGAAAGGAAGAAAAGAAATTGAATCAGAATGGGATTCAGAGTTGAGGTGAGAAGCCTATGGAAAACTTCCCATCTTGGTGGAAAACAAGTTCATGTTCAAATGCCTCTCCTCTGTTCCAAACAGTTAGCAATAACAGATAAAATACAAAAAGAGAAAACAAAATGATATAGCTAGAGTTGTGGAAACAGGACAGAAACTCAGGAGGATTGGATGCATGGAGTGGCTGGTCTGTGATCCTGGGGGCAGGTGTTTGTGGGTCTTATGAGGCAATGGAACTAAAAGTGTTTCATGCAAAACAAGGGACCAGGGCTTCCCTGGTGGCGCAGTGGTTGAGAGTACGCCTGCCGATGCAGGGGGCGCGGGTTCGTGCCCCGGTCCGGGAAGATCCCACGTGCCGCGGAGCGGCTGGGCCCGTGAGCCATGGCCGCTGAGCCTGCGCGTCCGGAGCCTGTGCTCTGCAACGGGAGAGGCCACAACAGTGAGAGGCCCGCGTACCGCAAAAAAACCCCCAAAAAACTAAAAATAGAATTACCATATGACCCAACAATCGCAGCTACTGGGCATATACCCATAGAAAACCATAATTTAAAAAGACACATGCACCCCAATGTTCATTGCAGCACTATTTACAATATCCAGGTCATGGAAGCAACCTAAATGCCCATCAGCAGATGAATGGATAAAGAAGATGTGGTACATATATACAGTGGAATATTACTCAGCCATAAAAAGGAACAAAATTGGGTCATTTGTAGAGACGTGGATGGATCTAGAGACTGTCATACAGAGTGAAGTAAGTCAGAAAGAGAAAAACAAATACCGTATATTAACGCATATATGGGAAATCTAGAAAAATGGTACAGATGAACCGGTTTGCAAGGCAGAAATAGAGACACAGATGTAGAGAACAAATGTATGGACACCAAGGGGGGAGGGGGTGGTGGTGGGATGAATTGGGAGATTGGGATTGACATATATACACTAATATGTATAAAATAGATAACTAATAAGAACCTGCTGTATAAAAAAAATAAAATAAAATTCAAAAAAAACCCAAAAACCAAAAAATAGAGTTACCATATGACCCAGCAATCCCACTCCTGGGCATATATACGTAAAAGACAAAAACTCTAATTCGAAGAGATACACGCACCCCAGTGTTCCTGGCAGCCCTATTTACAATAGCCAAGACATGGAAGCAGCCTAAATGTCCATCAGTAGATGAATGGATAAAGAAGATGTGGTATATATATACAATGGTATATTATTCAGCCATAGAAAAATGAAGTATTTCCATTTGCAGCAACATGGATGGATTTAGAGATTATTATACTAATGAAGTAAGTCAGACAGAAAAGATAAATTATCATATGATATCACTTCTATGTGGAATCTTTAAAAATGATACAAATGAACTTATTTACACAACAGAAACAACTCACAGACATAGAAAACAAACTTATGGTTACCAAAGGCGCAACGGGAGTGGGGAATAAATTAGGAGTTTGAAATGAACAGGTACACACTACTATATGTAAAAATGTAGGTAATCAACAAGGACCTACCATATAGCGCAGGGGACTCTACTCAATATTCTGCAACAACTTATATGGGAAAAGCATCTGAAAAAGAATGGATATATATGTGTATCTATAACGGAATCACTGTGCTGTACACCTGAAAGTAACACAACATTATAAAGTGACTATACCCCAGTATAAAATAAAAATTAAATTAAAAAAAATTTTAAAAAGAAGTTAATGAGGGGCTATATTTAAAAAGTGAACCCAGGGAAAGGCATGCGATACAAGAAACAAACATGGGCCCACTGATTGATAAAACATTGTAAATCAGCTCTTGACTGAAGTACCGAGAGGAAGGAGCCAGCAGGCAAGTGAGAGTTTAGAAGTAGAAGAGCAAGGGCCTGTTCCCAGAAGTCAGGGGGTGAGTGGTCTTCATGAGCCCCTTAAAAAAAAAAAAAAAAAGAGAGGGCAGAGAGCTGGGCAGGTAAGGTTATGTCTATGGGGAAGGGAAAGTCACCGGCCTCACACCTGATGGCTTCTAGTTTCCAGTAATGTGAGAAGAAAGGTCATCTACTGAAAGGGAAGGAGACAGGGAAGAGGGCTTAAAGAAGAGGATCAAGGTCAAAGATAACCTGAATGGGAAATGGATGAAGGAACCAACTCCAGAAGGGGAAAAGGGTTACTTGAAAGCTTTGGCAGTCTGGTGATTTGGGAAATTTTGAATAAGTTGTGCCACCAGCCTTACTATGTGTTGGTGTCATTTTCCCAGCTGTGCTCTGCAGCCTGCCTGTCGGAGCAGAAGAGGAAACGGTGGAATTGATTTCAGTGTGGGTTCAGCAGGGTATGGAAAAGTGGAGTGAGAAAGTGAAGGTCATCGTGAGCCTTGAGTCCAGTGGAGGCTCTCAGGGATCAGAGAGCTCAACCAGGTCAAGGAGAAGCGGTACCAGGAGTGAGAGGATTGAGTTGGACGTTGGAAAAAAAGTACCTAGAGTTTTCAGATTTCAAAAGTGGACTAATTCCAGGAGATTCAAGACCAGGGTGGGGTTTGGGGAGGGAGAGGAAGTGGGGAGGAGGTGAAATGGAGGTAAAGGTCATTGGAGGAGAAGTAAAAAAGGAGTTAGGAGGCTGAGCCTGTGGCATTGCCTGGGCTGTCCATATGGACACTGAGATCACAGAGACGTGGACATGAGTTGGGATAAAGCAGAACCTGGAATGCGGTCCACGGTGTTCCGGGAAGTGAAGCACCAGGGGTGTCCAGATCACTGGTCTGTAACTAACACCAGTCAGCATGACCATGTGGCTAGAAAGCATGAGCCTGAAAGGAAGAGGGTCCCCCAAAGTGCCAATGATTCTACAAGTGACCACTAACCTCTAGGAATTTTAATGGGCTTTTGACTTTTCTCCCAAGCATTGTCTGGAAGTGGATTGATTAGTGATTCTGAATATGCTGCCTCTTCAATACTGAGCTCTGTATCCTAAGGGAGGACATCTCTTGTGCTTCATGCCCAGCTTATCACAGATGTGTGCCAACCCACGGGGGCTGTGGTGTTTGCTACGTGACAGACCCTGGGCCACCTCTTAACCAGAGCCAGTAATCTGAGCAGTAATCACAGAATTCAGTAGTCCTCTCACACCTTTTCCCCAGGCTCCAAAGTCCAGAATCAGAGTCAAAAGTAACTTCTTCAAGAGTGGAGGGTCATAGTGATAATAGTAATCATCATCACCACCACCATCATCATCATGAAAGTGATGTGGATAATGGCTAGCGATGATGATGATAGTTCTGTGGCTATTTGCCGGAATATTTACTGAGCATGAGCCCAGCATCCTGCTAACCTGTTGTAGCTATGGTCGTATTAAATTCTCACAACTATCATCATCCCCATTTTACAGCTGAGAACTTAGGCTTCACGAGAGCAAGTGGTCTGCCCATGATCAGAACTAGCAAGTGTCAGACCTGGAACTTGATTCTGGGTTAGTTTAGCCTCAAAGCACCAACTCTCATATAACGAATATGCTCTCTTTGGCTCTAAAAATAGAGTTATAAGACTGTATGTGGAATCTGCTGCCTGGGTTTTTTAAGCCTGGTTGAAGGTTTAAATTTTCATAGTGAGGAAAGGGAAATAGTCCCTCCCATGTTATAGAAGCAATGTCCAAAAACACTTTTCTTTTTCTCCTTCGAAGTTTTGCAGGGCAGCAAATATTCCTAAAAGGAATTGTCATGGTAATGATATCCTTTGTCCTCTTGGCTTGTTAAAAAACTCTATTAGTAGGAATTTTCTCAGAGGTTTAGAGCCTTATAAGGAAAGTTTATCAACTGGAAGAGTCAGGGAAATTGCTTTCCAACCATGTGTTCAGTTTTTGTATATCTGCCAGTATGAGTGGTGGGACAGAGCTGGGTCATCTTGAGTCTGGCTCCAATCAGATACCTTGGGATTAGAAGGTGAGGATGTTCAGCCGGTAGCGGGATGCTGGTGGCACACGGAGAAGGGGATAAAAATGATCAGATTCTGAGAAAAAGAAGATCTAGGTGGGAAAGAGAGAATGTCCTCAGAGATAAAGGCAAAGGAAATAAGTTAAAAATAAATTGAGGCCAATGATAAACCAAAGGGCTCCTTGAAGGAACAGAGTTGAACCGAGAACTCTATTCCTAGAGCCCAATGTCTGAACAGTTTATTTTCCCTACCTTTTAAGTCCCCACGTGCCTTTCTCAGCTGAGATCCAGTGCCAAAGGACATCTCAAAATACCCACAGCCAAAACTACTCAGCATATCTCGCCACGCAGAGAGAGAGCTCTGCAAAAGCCTTTGTCCTGAACTGTTTATGGATTTTCCATAGTCTGGGCGAGACCTTGGATATATGCCACCTACCAACTGGCAGCCGCCTTCCAGCCTGGGGACAGACCTTGTCCTCGAGACTGGGGAGTCTTCACTGGGTTTGTTGTGACTTTCCTCTGTTTTGCACATTCATCCTGAAAACCTCCCAGACTTTTCTTAATGAAGATTTTAGTTAGGAGAAATTGCATTAGTGGGCTCATGTATTTCTGTCATTCCTTCCCAATTATGTTAGTGGTAAGTGAAGGTAGTACAGTAAACTCCTGTATCTGTTATGGGCTGTGCCTGGGAGTCATAATGGACAATAAAATAATAAGTAATGGGCAGGACGACAGCTCTTAAAACCAGGTCGGAAAACCCCTCCAGCGCCAGACAGGAAAATGGCTCCTGCAGTTACCAGGAAATCTAGTGAATTCAGCTGGCATTCACAGGGCTCCTGTTAGGTACCAGCACTCAAGCCTGACACCTAACATTTCAACTTGAGAGCATTGTGCTGTGTATTAATCTCAGTCAACATTCACAACATCTCAAGGTAGATATGGTTATAATCAGTTTGCAGATGAGGGCACTGCTGCTGAGAGATGTTTAAATAAATTGCCCAAGGCCACACAATTAATAACAGACAAAACTGAGGTCCTCAGTCTTTTGATTGTGTGTTCTTTGTTCTTTCCACACTCCACCTCAGCTGCCAAGAAGCAGATCCTGTGGCCAGAGTGGACCTCAGTGGGAAGGCATCAGATGGAAGCTTTCTGCCTAAACTGGCTATCTGAATTAATGGAACAGTGGGTGGTGGGGGATAAATGAGGGAATTATTCAGTAGTTTGGTTGAACAAGTCTTCAATGTGTAAACAAGTCTTACATAAGTCATGAAAAATGGGATGGAGAGAAATGAGAGAAGAGAGTAACAGATAAAAATGTTTTCTTTATCAAGCCTTGGGGGAAAACACTCTTTCCTCAAACACCCAACATGGTATTTCTCTCTCTCTCTCTCTTTTTTTTTTTATTACTAAGACAAGTGACCCTTTTTTTACCCAAACCCAAATTCGGATGCCTTCAAAGAGATGTTTGGAGAATGAAGCATTGCATTGACAACCACCTTTTCTAAAAAGCTCAAAGGAACACCCTTATATTCAGCCAAGTGGCCCTGAAGAGGAAAGGTATGTAAACGCAGGCTGGGGGCCCCTGGCCCACGCTTGAATGACCAGGTGTAGAATAAGGACCCTTTGCCTGGAAGACTGTACATCCATCTCAGAAACATCTTTGAAGCTGAGCTTCATAATGGAAACGCTGACACAACCTGCTCTCAGCAGCCACGATATTAAACAGGCACGGAGCCAGCAGAAGTGGCTTGGAGCCAGGGAGGAGAGATTAGCATCACAAGTAAGAGATTTTAGGCTCTGAGCCAGGAGACGTTTTCTTTTCTTTTCTTTTCATTAAAAAAAAAGAATAAAAAGAAAGAAAGAACCAAAAAAAAAAAAGGAAAGGTGCAAGAGAACTTATTTAGCAACCCTTTTTCAGGTGGTTCTCCTGCGAATACAGATAAGCATAGAAACAAACTGCTGTCTGTCTGAAAATTCGGCAGTTGTTTGACCTTAAAATGGTCTTGGCAGAAACCCTTGCAACCGGCACCCCCTCGGCTGTCCTTGGTTGGCCCCTGTGCAGAATGGGGTATGTTATCTGCATCAGGGAAATAGTGGCCAGCAAGGTCCATTTTTCACTTGGAGTTGGAGGAAGCTCCATTTGAGCAAAAATTGGGTTTGCTACCTTCTTGCCCTACGGAGCTCTAGGAGCTCTAGGAAAGAAACGTGCAGCGGGTGGAAGCTTGTGGAAGCGGCTCCCCGGAAGGGTGAGCGTCAGTCATAGGGCCCAGTAGGACCTCTTTCAAGACAGCTTTTTTCTCACAAGGTGCTCCCTGTGGGATGCAGCCTTTTGAGATTTCGGGAGAGGGAGCCAGCCCCGGGATTTCATGATGCCGCAGAGCCGAGGTAGCATTTTCTAAGAGAGCCATGGGACCAGCCAGCCCCATTCCAGGGCACGCACCAAGCACTGCTCAGAGCTGGACCACTGCAGACAGGTGGAGGTTTTTTGTTGCAGGTAATTCTTGAGACTGGACACCATACCCGGTTTTCCCGTTAACAGTTTCTTCTGGCATTTTAGCTGCTTTCTCCAAAGCAGCGAAACTATTGATTGGTTGTGACTTTTTTTTAAACTTTTAACTTAAAAAAATGTCAGACCTACAGAGAAGTTGCAAGAATAACACAGCGATTCTAGATTCACCCATGGTTAACATTTTTCTACATCTGCTTTGTCTCTCTCCCTAAATATTAACACATTATTATTTTTTCCAGAACTCTTTGAGAGTAAGTTGCAGACGTCATGACCCTTCACTCTTAAAGACTTCAGTGTGCATGTCCTAAGAACAGGGACTTCTCTTATGTAACCACAGTGCAGTGATTAAATTCTGGAAATTTAACATTGATACAATACTATTATCTGATATAGAGTCATATTTACATTCTGCCAATTGTCTTTTCTAGTGAACAACCATAAAAACCTTCATGACTTGTGTTTTCATCCAGGCACATACGTTACATTTAGTTGTTACTTTCTTTGGACTTCTTTAATCTGAAGCAATTTCTCAACTTTTCTGTCTTTCATGACACTGACATCTTGAAAAGCACAGGCCATTTTGGGGGATGTCCCTTTTTCTTGTGATTTCCTAACTGTGTTCTCATGATTAGATTCGGACTGGCATCTTTGGTAGAAATTCTATAGAAGTGACACTGGGTCTTGGTGGACTTTCAAAATGCCCTTCCCCAACATGTGTGTCTTCCCTGTGTTTTATTTTCTGGCCTTTGAGAAGACTGTGGCCTCCTTTGGTTTTCCCAGCTGTGTTTATCACAGAGCTGGAGTTGGCGGCCCAGTGTGAGGGCTCTGTGTGGGCTGAGGGTTCAGGCTGACGTGTTCTAGGACTGAAGAAGGAATAGTGGCTCCCTGATCTGAAGTCCCCCTGGGAGAGAGCACAGGGAAAATCCCGAAGCAGGAGTGGCAGGACTTCTAAGGTGGCCTCTAACTTCTGCAAACTGCTGATGGAGCCCTAACAGACTCACTTAGAGCAGAAGTGGGTCTGATGGGATTTGAGGGAAAAGAGGCCAAATTCCCTCCATCCATTTACCTTTTGTACCCAAGTTGCTGAGCTAGAGAATTCCATTTGGACGGTTTTCCTCCTAAATATCACGTCCATCCTATCTTCTTCTTTTCAACTGCTTATCTCTTTTCTAGAACCATCTCTCACTAAACCCATCTCCCACAAAGCTGCCTGAGGGGATCCATTTAGACCCCAAATTTGATTATTTCACAGTGGCTTCCATTGCCAGGGTGGAATCCATCTGACCACTACTTCCCTCTACAGTTTCTTGATTTCATACTCCCTGCCTCAAACATATTCCCCAAATACCACATGTTTATAGAATCTTAAGCATCACCTGGAGGTTTATTAGAACCTCAGGCCCTACCCTAGACCCACTGAACCAGACCTGCATTTTAGCAAGTTTCCCCAGGTGATTTATGTGCACATTAAAGTATAGGAAGTGCTATTTAGAACATGCTGGAAAGTTCTTAAGTTGCCCCTCAGGCTCTTGCTGTCGTTGGTTTTGAGGCATGAGTCTCTAACTATTCTTTGACCTAGGGATTCAGCGTCTAAAGTTTTGCAGTTATTTTTCCTAATTTGCAGGAAGAAGGAAATTTCACGGATGGGATTTTTCTCAATTTTTCTTTTTCCTCGCACAATTTTTTTTCTAAACTTTGACATCTGTTACTACTTGTTGGCTAACAAGATGTCATCTGCTGGCGGTCAACAAAATGAACCAACTACCAGCAAACAAATGCTAATGTTAAAACTCAAAGTTGGGGGCTTCCCTGGTGGCGCAGTGGTTGAGAGCCCACCTGCCGATGCAGGGGACACGGGTTCGTGCCCCGATCCAGGAAGATCCCACGTGCCGCGAAGCGGCTGGGCCCGTGGGCCATGGCCGCTAAGCCTGCGCGTCCGGAGCCTGTGCTCTGTAATGGGAGAGGCCACAACAATGAGAGCCCACGTACCGCAAAAAAATAAACAAAACAAAACTCAAAGTTGGTGGTATTTAGTGCAACAGTTCAGTTCCAAAACAGCAAAATATAAGAAAACAAAAAAATTAACTGTTGAGCTTTGATTATATATGAGACATTAAAAGATTGAAGAACACACAGATGAATGAGATAACATTTGTTACAGCCTTTTGCCCACTACCTTGGGGACCACATGGGCTCATAGTGCTGGGGCACTTAATGGGACCCAAGCAGTGGCCATCCTCTTACTAGAGCCCTTGGGGTGCTACCAGTCCTGATTTGCAGAATTCAGTGAAATAAAAGACTTTTGCTGTCACCTGTCAAGTTTATTTCATCTTCCATGTCCAGACGGCTATCCAAACCAGAACATTTCCTCTGGATTCCCCAGTTTGATAGTTTTTAAAACAAAAATCACAATGAGTCTGTTGCCACTTGCTTGATTTGGCTTTACTTGGAGAGATTTCAAAAGCCTGGAGCTGAAAGATAATTGTTCAAGGAAAGATAATTATAAATATCTTTATATCTTTATATCTAAATATAAAAAGATAATATAAATATAAATATCAAGGAAAGATAATTGTTTCCTTGAGTGTTAATGACTTATAAGCCTCTAATTTAACCAACGTAGCAACAGCTGAGACAAACCACTTACTATAGGTAGTGTTTCCCCTGGCAAGTCCATCAGGGAGATATGCATTGGGATTTCTGGGAGGCCAGGGATTTAACCATAACCAAATGTTACCCAACATAATGAATTATACACATTGTTGCTTTACTAAAAGGTGATCAAGAAGGGCTTGGCACAGCTTGGCATGACCTTGAAAGATGAGTTGGTGTGAGCCAGGCAAATAGGGTGGGGAAGAGCCTTTAAGGCAAAGGGATGAGCAAGAGCCAGGGTGTGGAAAGTTGAAAGGGTGAGTTGTTAGGAAGCTTGATGCTCAGAGGGGTGAGTGGGGCCTGCCTGGAGCAAGGAAGAGAGAAAGGAGGAATTCTAGGCAGTGTGAGTTGACAGGTAGAAGCAGGTATACTAATTCCATGCATTTGTGTAGCATTTTGGAGTTTGCAAAGCCCCTTCACACCTGGTTATCTCACCTGGCCCTGACTGGTCCTGCTTACTTCTGGATGATGAAATGGAGGCATGGAGGAGTTTCTAGGCACACACAACTCATGAAACCAGGATTAGACCCAGATTTTTATTTTTATTTTTATTTTTATTTTTTGAGGTACACGGGCCTCTCACCACTGTGGCCTCTTCCATTGCGGAGCACAGGATCCGGACGCGCAGGCTCAGTGGCCATGGCTCACGGGCCCCGCTGCTCCGCGGCATGTGGGATCTTCCTGGACCGGGGCACGAACCCGTGTCCCCTGCATCGGCAGGCAGACTCTCAACCACTGCGCCACCAGGGAAGCCCTAGACCCAGATATTCTGACTCCTAGGCCCATTCCACCATAAACTATGTTCCAGGGGCAGTGAAGAAACCATGCTAGCATATTGGGAAGAAAACTCACGGGTGGGTGTATATAGGTGGATGGATGAATGGGTGGATGGATAGACGGATGGATGCATGATGGAAACCAGAATCTCAAGAGAAAGGGTATTAAGGATTCTGCAGTTGTCCAGATGAGATAGAGAATAGAAGGTCTGTCAGGGAGATGGATTGGTGAGATATGGAGGTAGACATAGAGGGATTCATAGGACTTACTGCCTGCCCTGATGTAAGAATACAAAAGAAAGAAGAGCCTAGGGTGACACCCAAGTTTCTACCTTGGACCACAAGAGGAAGGGTAGGCTCAAACCTTAGAGCCCAAAGGGGTAGCGATGAAGACGATGAATGTAATTTTGAATACATTGATTTTTAAAAATTTTAATTTCATTGGAATACAGTTGATTTACAATGTTGTGTTAGTTTCAGGTGTACAGCAAAGTGATTCAGTTATACATATAAATATATCCATTCTTTTTAAGATTCTTTTCTGATATAGGTTATCCCAGAATATTGAGTAGAGTTCCCTGTGCTATACAGTAGGTCCTTGTTGGTTACCAATATCATATATAGTAGTGTGTGTATGTTCATCCCAAGCTCCTGATTTATCCCTCCCCCCAACGTTTTCCCTTTGGTAACCATAAGTTTTTAACCAGGTCCAAATGAAGTGGGCTTTACCTTCCATTAACCAAAATTCCAGAAACAGAGACCTAGGTGAAATAAAAAGGTGTTTATTGGATATTTGTTAACACTGTGGCCTGGGAGGCACAGATTCAAAGAAGCATTTGAATTGTGTTCCACTGGACTACAAAATGGGGGAGGCTTATGAAGGCAGAAAAACGCAAGGTTACGGTCAGCTACATGAATTGTTCCTCAAGAATTATAATTGGAGCTGGCAAGGACTAAGGGTGTTTGTTAAGTAAGGATTGGTTGGGGTCTGAAATGGTTGCATGGGGACAAAGGGAGACCTTGAGACCATAAGGTTGCAGCTGGCAGGTGGTGTTTTGAATATGGCTGGAGGTGTCCTTGGGTCAGGTACAGTTCAAAGAAAGTTCAAGTTTTCAGGGTGCAGAGACGTGTCTGAGACCAGATTCTCAATGGCCACCCGACTCATTTTTGTGCGCCTGAACTGTGATTACTCCATTTTCATTTCCATTTGTCATCACTGCTTTATGTCATCGTGTCCTCGCTGCTACCGGATGAGGGAGGAACTAATACTGCTCTTTACAGATGAGGAAAAGTGAGGTCTACTTGTCCTCAGTAGCAACCCCAGGTCACCCAGCCGAGCAGCAGAGCCCAGGTCTGCTGACTCTGCAGTCTGGGCTCATCACCACTGCACTATATTTCCTCTCTCTACAATTTTCTGACTCTGTTTTACATAATAAAGAAGTAAACAGAAACGGGGGCCTAATTACACCATGACCTTGGGTAGCACTCAGGAAGCAGCCCCCTCCCATCTCCTGGCCCATGTCTGTCTTACCCACGCCTGGAGAGCTCCTTCTGGAGCCTTCCGGTCGGCTGCCTGGGGCAGGTCTATGGAGCTCAGCCAGAAGCCTTGCCTAGTTCCCCGACTTTGCCTTGGGAGGTATTTAGAACCAGTCCACACAAAAGGAAAAACCAAACAAAACACAACCTACCAGGAAAATGTAACCATTTGTTCCTTGATTTTGTTTTTTCTGACAGTAGATGCAATCTATCACGAATCCTAAGTGGGTTTGGGCCGGTGTCCATTCCATTGTGTTGCCCAGAGAGGCACGCCAGGAATGAGCTAGAAGGAGACACAAGGCCCTGAAGCACCTCAGGCCGCTTGTTTGGTGAACCAGAGGAGGAACCTCTGTGGCCTCTGAGAGTAAGGCTACTGGCAGCCTTCTTCCAGGACTCTCCGCGTTGTTTTTTGACTTCCCAGTGTGGCCGCCCCACCAGGCACAGGCCTCAGCAAGCCACCTACATCAGCATTTTAGTCCCTTCCCTTAAGGCTGAGTCAGTAGCTTCTCAGGGAAAAGAAAAGGACAGGTGTCAGGCACATTACTTCTTGTGCAAAGGATTCATTGTTTGGACTCAAAGAAGTTTTCGAGAAGGACAGAATCAACGTCGCCTTGACGTAGCAAACCTCACACACTGAGGCTATTGAGGGCTGGCCCGTCGCAAGCCCGTGAGCATTTCCAGGTGAAATAGCCATTCGTCAACTTGCAGGAAAACCAGCAGTTCTAGTTCCCAGAGGCCACCTTGTGAATTGAAATCAGAAGGAACAAGGAGAAATTGAAACTATTTTAAGCTCGGCTTCTGAGACTTACTTTAGGAAGCATTATTGATCATACTGCAGGGAAACTATACACATTCTTGGGTGTAAGGAGCCAGTACCCACATGTACCCATGTGACATGTTGGCTTGATCTCATGACACAGCCCATGGGTCCAAAGGGGGCTGCGGCCACAGGAAGAATTTGAATCGAGGCTGTTCTGTGCTGAAATCAGACCAAGCTTATGAAAAGAGCCTTGTTACAGCTGCCCTGGGAACCGTAACTTAGAAGCATTTTTGTGCCATGAAAGCCTTTTCAGTAAATGAATTGAGTCATAGCATTTGTGACCCTACTGGGTTGTTTTAATGTACTTTTCTGTTCCTTTCTTAATTAGTTACCATGATCAGAGCACCTTACAAGAACACTGTTTTGCCAGTCCGAATCTTTTTCTCCTCAGTCACCATGTCACTTTGATTACCCAAATGAATCAGGGTTCATCTTTGTTTTCCTGCATGGGACTTCAGGTCACAGCACGAAATGGTTGTCAACCCTCCACTGTTTTTGCCAGCGCTCTTTCTAGACACAAATCCGGGAATTGAAAGAAGTATTCTTTCCCTCACAGGGAGCACACTGTGAATTCATATCTACTGTGTTATGTATGCCCTTTGACCCTTAGGTCTCCTCCCTGCCCCTTCCCCAGGCATCCTTTCCTCTTATATCTCTCTGTGTTCTCAGCCCCAGGTATGTTTATCAGCAGCTTTTTATTTTAAACTTCACTGATGAGCAGTGCCCTGCGTTATTCCTGTCCTTCTGTCTCTACTGTTATCATCAGGTTCCTGCCTGTTTTTGAATTTTCTGCAAGCTTTAAGGTGGGTGGAGAAAGGAAAAGGACAAATCTCCAACACTGGCTGATGTTAAAGAAAAAGTTGTTCGTGACACTTGGTGAAGACAGGCTGACTTCAAGGTGCTGGCATGGTTGGGTTCTGAGTTGCAGACTGCCAACTTCTCCCTGTGTCCTCACATGGTAGAAGGGTCTAGGGAGCTCTATGGGGTCTTTTTTTGGGGGGGGTCTTTTTTATAGGGTACTAATCCCACTCTTGGGGGCTCCACCCTCATGACCTAATCACCTTCCAAAGGCCCCATCTCCTAATACTGTTGCACTGGGCATTTGTTTTCAACATACGAATTTGGGGGCCAGGGGCAGGGGATACAAACATTCAGTCCATAGCAATCCTTAACTAATTATATATGCAAAGGCCCTATTTCCAAATAAGGTCATATTCTGAGGTTCCCGGTGGGCATGAATTTGGGGGAGGCACTAGTCAATTCACTATGGGAGTATTGATTTCTCTTCTCATAAAGAAGAATCAACATAATACCCTATAACTCAGCCATCCCACTCCTGGGTATGAACCCTAAAGAAGTGAAAATTTGTGTACACACAAATGCTTTTAGCAGCTCTCTTCGTAATTGCCCTAGACTTTAATGGGGGAATAAACAAATTGCTGTACATTCATACAATGGAATACTACTTAGTAAGCAAAAGGAATGAGCTTCGATTTGCACAACCACAGGATAAATCTCAAAGGCATGGTCCTGAGTGAAAAGAGCCAGTCTCAAAGTGTTAAAATCTGTATGATTCCATTTGTAAGACGTTCTTGAAAAGACGAAAACTGTAGGAATGGAGGACGCGTGAGTGGTTGCCAGGGGTTGGGGTGTGGGGAAATTGTGATGATAAATTAGTTTCTTGGGGTGGTGAAACTGTTCTGAATCTTAATTGTAGTTGTGGTTGCAAGAATCTATACATGTGTTAAAATTCATAGAACTGTATACTCCCCCCAAAATCAATTTTAAAAAAGATTGTTTCAGGGGCAGGGAGTCCAAAATAAAAAACAAGGATCAACACCTTTCTAAAGGTGCTGAGTTATTTTATTTTTTGTGAATGACGAGATGGCACTAGCTTTCGTGTAAAGGTAATTTTTTTTTAACTTATTTTTTTGTCTGCGTTGGGTCTTCGTTGCTGCACGCAGCTTTCTCTAGTTGCAGTGAGCAGGGGGCTTCTTTTCATTGCGGTGCGCGGGCTTCACATTGCGGTGGCTTCTCTTGTGGAGCACGGGCTCTAGGCACGCAGGCTCAGCAGTTGTAGCTTGCGGGCTCCAGAGTGCAGGCTCAGTAGTTGTGGCGCACGGGCTTAGTTGCTCCGTGGCATGTGAGATCTTCCCAGACCAGGGCTTGAACCCGTGTCCCCTGCATTGGCAGGTGGATTCTTAACCACTGCACCACCAGGGAAGCCCCTAAAGTTAACTTCTAAACTTTTGTCTCTCCTCATAGAAAACAAACATATGGTTACCAAAGGGGAAGGGGAGAGAGGGATAAATTAGAAGTTTGGGATTAACATATACGTACTACTATATATAAAATAATCAACAAGGACCTACTATATAGCACAGGGAACTGTATTCACTATCTTATAATAACCTATAATAGAAAAGAATCTGAAAAAGAATATATATATATGTAATTCCTCCTTGCTGAATTTGGACTGGAGTACTTCTTGTCTGATACATACCTTTTAGTACTTATTACTTTATTTTATTTTTTATTTTTATTATTATTATTTTTTGTGTGTGTGGTACGCGGGCCTCTCACTGTTGTGGCCTCTCCTGTTGCGGAGCACAGGCTCCGGACGCGCAGGCTCAGCAGCCATGGCTCACGGGCCCAGCCGCTCCGTGGCATGTGGGATCTTCCCGGACGGGGGCACGAACCCGTATCCCCTGCATTGGCAGGCGGACTCTCAACCACTACGCCACCAGGGAAGCCCTAGTACTTATTACTTTAGTAACAGATTATATCTTATATGGTGCTGTTAATTAAATCTTGCATTGAATCAAGTCTTCTACAAAATCCTAAGGCCCCTTGAAAATGGAGCTTATCTCACACATTTTAAGAGGCACAGTGTTGACCACATAGCAGATGCTTAATAAGTATTTGCTGATTTATTGATTGCTGTAAGCCTAGTGTCTTCTCTTCAGAGCACTGTCGTTGAGTAGGTCCACCTTCAGAACAAATAAGTTACCCAACTCTATTCTGCGGATGGGGGTGGGAAAGAAGCAGAAATGTTTTTCAGGAGACCAAAGAAGACCATCCTTTTTTATCTCTATCATAATGGCGATGGAGAAGACAAGTCGCATATTCTTGGATTGGATCATATAGCTTACATATTTGTGAAACAGTCACGATTGTATTGTGTAGGCGTGAAAATGTTCTCGGTGGGAATACCAGTAGAGATGGGGTAATTAAATGATGGTTGTCTTTGTCAATAACTTGGACTATTTTTTTTCCCAGCCATAAGTGCTTTTCAGGCTCTCCTACCAGGTATGGTACTGTTAGAGAATAATCAATAGAACCATGAACCGACTCTAGCCCCATATGCTGAATGTATGAACCAGGGACCCGTATCCCCTGCCCTGCACCAAATCAGTTGTCCACTTTGCAAAGCAAGAGCGCTGAAATGAAAGCATTGTTAAAACAATAATTCTGCTTCCAGTGTTCCTTCTTGCTGAACCTATTCTTTGTTAGTCAGTTGCCTCCCCCTGAAACGTCCCAAGTACAGCGAAAAAAAGTTAGAGCAGAACAGCAGCTTAGCTGGGATTCTTTGTCCCCTTAATCATATGTGAAGCATAAAATGAGACGACTAATAGACTTTTCTCAAAATCCCTACTAATCAGCCACCTCTACCTTGCATCCTTGGTAGTTTGGACAGATGGCAGGAAGATAAAATCCACACAGCTACTAAGCTTGGATCTTCCTCCCCCCCCCCCCATTTTTTTTTTTAATAATAGAGTTTATTTTTTAGAGCAGTTTTGAGTTTATGGAAAAATCGCGCAGAAAGTACAGACAGTTCCCATCTAAACTTGGATCTTAAACCACAAACTTACTGTTATAGAGAAAGGGGTTGCAGAAGCCATGATTCCCAGGATTGTGGATTTCTGAAAAGCTGCTGTACACAGTGCTCTCCCTGGCTGGGCTATCACAAAATCCAGAAACGTCTAAAAGCAAAACGAGAGATTAAATAAAATCTAGAAAGGCACCCCTGTTCAAGGAAGAAATCTAGTGCGTCATTAAAACACATTCCATATTTATCAATGTACCTTTCCCTTCTGAGTTACAACCACATGACTCAGCATCTGTCTGTATTAAATATGGGGCATGTCCCCTTCTCCATCCTACCCACGCCCATGTTTACCCTCCTGGGAAAATCTTTTTTAAGAATGGAGTTATTAATGGCTACATAATAGTTCATCGAATGGATTTATCATAATTTCCTTGGCCATTCTCCCATACTGGGATATTTTGACTGTTTGCTTTTTTTTTTTTTCCCCCCTCTCTCTGTTTTTTCTTGCTGTTACATTAATGTTACAGTGAAAATCTTTGTACATAAAGCTTTTTGTTTATTTAATATTCTTAAGATGAATTCTCAAAGCTTAAATTTACCAGATCAAAGTATATGGAGATTTTAAAGATGCTTGATACTTAATGTTCATAGTGCTTTACAAAAAAGGGAAAATTACTCCCTTTTCATTTTGGAATCTTTAAGATAGTTTTTACTCAGGAGATTTGCCTTCTCATTATAATATTGCTTAGTTCATATTAAAAGGAGTTTGTTTATTGAGTGTTCATTGTGTAGTTGGGGGGTAGAGTTCAGAAGAGTCAACCAGATTGGCACTGAAATCCATTACAGATGATTCGTGGGTGGGTATGTCTCTGATAAATAACCACAGATGGGAACATTATTATAAGGGATATAGGGGAAGTACCATATTTGACTCCCAAACCCAACTCCCATCTCAAAAAGGGACAAATGCCGCCCAAGAAGCTCCCAAGAGCATGAAGGTACACAGCACCTGTGTCAGGTGAGATCCTGGTGGAGCTTTGGCTTAATGTATCAACATTAAGATGTGTCTCATCCTAAACTATCTCAGCAGATCTCATTCCACCTCAAAGAGCTGGTGGTTGGACCAGAGTTCCAGCAGCCGCTGCCGCTGCAGCTGCCACTGGGGAAGCCCCAATGAATAGTTAATCTTGCTGTTTTCCTTTGGGGCCTGGCTAATCCTCTGTTTGTAATAGTGTTGGCTTAATTCTGGATCATGCCCTAAACTAAGGATGAAGATGAGGCTGTTTTACCCCCGCTGTGGCCTCTGATTACGCTACGTCGTGACCACTGCCACTTCCTGTTTCCCTGCTGCAGCCCCTCTGTGCACCACCCACGTCAGCTGCATGTGGGTGAAGGGGCAAAGAACAGGATGTAGGAGCCTAACATGACCCGCAAGTCACTCACCATCACCGACATTTTAACTGGAAAGAATTCTAGTGGTCATGTGGGTCACTTGATCTCAGCCACACTGGGGCCATAGATCTCCCTGATAATCAGATGAAAGTGGTCAAACCCTCTCTCCGGAAAGAAAGCATCTCCTCAAACGTTGGGTACAATTCCAGGATATTTCACAGCTCCCTGCTACCCATCCATCTAGATGACGCCTTTTATTCTGCAGATAAGGATATGGAGACCCAAAAGAGGTGCTGGGTCCTGCCCAAGGTTACACAGAGGTGATAACTGAATTCAAACTCAGCTGTCCTGATTCCCATTGTGGGATCCATCAGCCAATACTACGAGGTTTCCACTCTATGTTGAGCCCTATATTGGGGATTATAGAAAGTTAGGGTGCTTACCAGCAAAGAAATAGAACTTGGGTTCATGAAAGGAATCTGAGATCAATCAGTAAGCAATATTCGTGCCATAGGTTCTTCTTTGGAAAGTAGAAGCTGATGTCTTCCGGTAATTCAGCAGTCATGTGTTGAGCACCTACGAGCATCTCCTAAAGGCTCTTAATCATTGGGAGATTTATTATTTATTGGAAATTAAGACTCTTTGTCATCTCCAGCCTGAAGAAGATGTTGAGGTCCTCAAACTGATTTTTTTGTAGCTTTTTTTTTCAGGTCCTCACCCTGAAACGTTGACTGTGAAGGTGCTTGGTATTTCATGGACTTGGATGCAAGAATTAAGTGTCATATTGAAGAAGGAGTCCAGAGTTGGAACTGAAAGCTACCTAGGTAGATTCTACTGCAGCCTCAGCAGAAAAGCTCCAAGTCGTTGGGGAGTTCCCAATAATAGCTACTCAGGACATACATTTTTTGGTAGCAGGAAGAGAATCAGAGTCCAGTTTCATCTTTCTGGAAAGAAATAGGAAGTACTCTTGATTGATATTTATCTTCTCGGTTGGGTGCCACGAGGCAGCCTTTTATCCCTGGAGGAGTCTGGTTGTGAAGCCTGGAGACTTGCCCTGAATCAGAGCTTCTCTACCGACGGGCTGTGTGACTGCAGGCAGCTCTTTTACTTCTCTGAGCCTTGGTTTTCTCATTTGAAAACTGGAAATAATAATACTATCCTGACCTTGTAGTTGTTGAGTCAACATAAATGACTCCTCTCCCTAGCTTGACAGTATATTCTTTCTTTTGTAGCAAATATTTTCTTCCATCTTGTATTTTGGGGAGTAGCTTCCCAGTCTTTCTCTCCCACTAGATGGTAACTCATTAAGGGCAGGAACTCAGCCTTTCTTTTTTTTTTTTACAATGTTTCTTCTAGCAATGTCAGATTCTGAGACACTTCAGTTAATTTTGGCTTTAGATTGAGTTTCTCTCCAACACTCCACTCTCTATGTGGTGTGTCTACATTTTTCAGTGTATCCAGTGACAATGTATGCCATAAATTATTGGCTTTGGGGCCCAAAACTCAGAGTAGAAAGGTAAAGCAATATAATGGAGAGAGTACATGAAGGAGATATGGATTTGATTTGATTTTCCATGGCTGATTTGCTCTGTGACATTGGGCAAACTGTGTAGCCTCCGTGGGCCTTCATCTGTGTCACCATTCCTGCCTATCTGCGATGGGGTCATGGCTGCCATATTACATCTGAGAGATTTTCTGGTGCAAAGTGGTGGGTTTGGTGGTAAGAGAACTCAGCCCTTCTTATCTTTGCAGCCCCCAAAGCCAAGGGCGCCGTTTTGTATGCAGTGGAGGTATTAGTTGGGGCCCAATTGGGAGGCATAAACCACACAGTAATTTGAACAGGAAGAGTATGTAAGTAATATAAGGAATTATTAAACTTTGATTGGAGTAACCGTAAAGATGTAAAGAGAAGTCAAAGGCTAAGGGAGTAGACGCAAGCAAGAACAAACTTGAAAGGGGTCCACCTCCATGGCTGGAGTTCAGACCTCCTTGCAGGAGTTGTGGTTGTAGCCCACTGGATGGCAGAGAAGTTTGCTGGGTTTCCTGGACCAGAGCTTGTCCACAGTTGCTGGGCAGCAGAAAACAGCCCTCTGGGTTCAGGTGAGATGAGACTGGTGGGAAGGTATATAGGGTCAGGGCACCACTGGCAGTGCGAGGCCTGGCACACATGGTGCCTAAATCAGGAGGGCCATGTTGAAGGCCAGGACTCCGAGGTCACCAGGCAACTGTGTACTCCGGGCATGCAGCTGGGACAGAGCAGCACCGCATGTCCCCCGTCCTCCCCCCCACCCCCACCCCAACAGATTCTGCAGCAGGAATAAGATTCAAACCAGGAAGAGAAGCACCCTTCTTCCTGCAGGGTCCCCCTAATAAATGACTTAGTGTCCTACTCGCTGTCAAGGAGAACTTCTTACAGGGTCCAGTCTGTTATCTCAGAGCAGAGACTTAAGGGTGAACTTGGAGCAGAAGGGCAATAATGTAATAATGTGATAATGGGTGATCCAAAAGTATTTGAATTAAATTAGGAAAAGCCACCTAATCTGTCAATAACTCCCTTAACCCCTGTTCATTTTCCCTTCTTTCAGTCCCATAAATTTTACCACCAATAAATGTCAAAGCTCTCTAACTTCTCTTGTAATTTACTCTCTAGCAGCTCATTTGCCTCTGGGGTGTTCCCTTCTGTTTTGTTTTCTTAATGAGGCACATGTCTTCCTTCTCTTGCACACACTTTAAAAGAGATTCATGGGAAGAGAGAGAAACACACAAACACCCTGAGACCCAGTGTTTCATTTCACAACTTATTTCTCCACTCAACCTTGAACTTACTTTCCTTCCGTCTCTCCATTCCATTTCAAAGCAATCAACCTGTCCCTCCCAAACACATTGAGAGTGTCCCCAAGCTCTTGACTTCAACTGGCCATGGAAGGAGTCAGAGCTGATCCAGGAACCAGTCTTTCTCTGCCTTTATGGAAAATGCAGTGGCCTCCTCAAGTCAGACTGGGGAGTTAATCTTGAATAAATCTGAAGAGTCCAGTATCTAATCATTATAGAAGAAAATTGGTGACAGAGCAAACAGCAGACTGGGCAGATAATAATCAGCACAGATATTATTCAGAAAGCATTTGGAAAGGACTAGGAGTTTCAACTTGTAAAGAGCCCTCCAGATGCTCTCCTGCGGGAGAGTGTGTTATTAATAGGCTCCAAATTTGTGTCAAGACAATGTTCTTCGGCGTCAACCACTCTGTTCTTTCAAAATATTTCATTCTCTTCTAGAGAGTCAGATTTAACTAGTGTTAGTGGATGATTCCCTTGTAGGAATTAGCTAAACAGAGAGGTAGGGCTACAGTTAAGACTTTCTCCAAGGATCAAGTGATTTGCAAACTTAATCTGTTTACTATCCTTCAGAAGTGTATCCCTTTAGATCAGAAAAAGTGGCAATGGGAAAAAGTAGAGGAACTTAATCTTTCCACTAGAGTGTACATCTATATATGTGGCTGTCTGACATATTTCTTTTTTTTTTTTTTTTTTTTTTTTTTTTGCGGTACGCGGGCCTCTCACTGTTGTGGCCTCTCCCATTGCAGAGCACAGGCTCCGGACGCGCAGGCTCAGCGGCCATGGCTCACGGGCCCAGCCACTCCGCAGCATGTGGGATCTTCCCGGACCGGGGCACAAACCCGCGTCCCCTGCATCAGCAGGCAGACTCTCAACCACTGCGCCACCAGGGAAACACTGTCTTACATATTTCTTTGCAAGTGTTGGACATTCTGGGCCAGTGGAATCAAGCGTAGCTTGGCAGGAAGCCATCTCAGTACTTTTTCAAGCTCCACCTTCTTACCACTGTGTGTACCAAGGAAATCATGCTCTTAAATGAACAAGAATAAGGCAGTGGGTAATGGGATTATGGACAATCTTTATTTTCTTCTTTTTCGTTTATCTGTATTTTCTTCAATGAGTGTGTGTTATTTCTGATATTAAATATATGTAAACATTGTAATGAAAAAAAAAACCCCACATTTTTCTTCTCTAAATCTCAGGCTGTATTACTGCTTTTTGTCTCCTATCTACCCAGAACCTTTTTAGCCTCTTCCCTCCCCCTGTTTAGATTAACTGCCAAAAATCAGCAGACTTCCTTTTTGGAAGAAACTTTTGGAAGAGATTTATGTCTTCACTCTTGAACTACTAAAAACAGCCTGTTTTTCTTCTTCCCCTAACCAAGTGGTGATTGATGCTACACCTGCCTCTGATGTGACAAAATGTAAGCGATGAATAAAACCTTTTCGTGATTCTTGCACATTCGGGGGCAGCGTAGAGCTCTCCCCGGGGGCACCGAGCCATGTGAAGATGCTCTGTGGGGAGTTATTCCGCCTCAGGCACCGTTGGGCCAACTTGCAGGCACCTTGAGGATCTCACCCACTGTCACTAACCTTTGATACTGTTGCTGTGCTCTTTCAGATTTTTGACAATGAAGCCAAAGATCTGGAGAGAGAAGTGTGCTTTATCGATATTGCCTGCGATGAAATTCCAGAACGTTACTACAAAGAATCTGAGGTGAGCAATAGATGGGGTGACATGTGGAAGAGAGTCATTCAATCATTCATTCAACAAACATTTATTAAGTCCACACTGACCTGGGACACTTCCATCTGTCTTTGTGTTGATTCAATTTGCTTTCACATCTTGCTGGACTCTTTACTGCGGGTCTCAAAATGAAGTCCCTACTGCTTGGGGCCCGTGGTTAACCCCGGCTGCCACTCAATTTCAATGTAGTCTCCTATCTCCCCAGCTCTGCCATCAATCTGGGCAGCAAAATACTCACAAGGCTGAACCACCCAACGATAACTGGCCTATAAAATGCAGCAGCCACCTCTGGCTTCCTGTTTGGCCAGGCCTGGGCCCAGCCTGTCTCCCCCGCTCTGCAGGAGCTGTGTTTTATTTGTACCTTTGGGGTCTAACACAAAGAAAATGCTCCATCAATCCTCCCTGAGTGCATATTGAAACTTGGACAGCTCATCTCTGCACAGAACCTTTCTCTCAAAACCAGAAGTGCCTTCATGCAGCCCTCTCTTTTTTTCATCTTGACTAAGAATAAATTTAAGAGAATATGTGTCTGTATGACTCCCACCTACCAGAATCCATTGTGTGCTTCAGTGCGAACTTGCTATTTTACTGTTAGTGCAAGTCCCCATTTGTATCCTGTTAGTATTTTATTAATGGCTGCTGACGGAACTTGGGTGACCCCCTTGGAAATAACGTCCCAGCCCTGCAATGACAACAGATGCTGGGCTATTTTTGTTGTTTAGCAACATTCAGCCAATCACAATATGTTTGGAGTTGGGGCCCCAGTCTCGTCCTTGAGCTGTAACACATGGACCTTGAAACTCTTCCCTCAGCTTGGTTAGGGCTGATTTAAGACATAATAAATAAACCCGGTAAAAATGAATTCTACCGTGACACACACTGGGATCCCAATGTAGTTCAGATTTTTTTTGCTTCCACCTTTTGGGATTCGTTTGGATATCAGAGTCTAACCCAATGTTAGCAAATGCTTAGCTGCTTAATTGCAGGCATGGGCTCTGCAGCTGCTGTCTCTTTAAAGTCGGGGAGAGGCTGATGTGAATTACTCTTGGTGGGACTCAAGGATGAGCTTTTGAACGTCATCCATTTACATTACATTCTGCAGCCAACCACACTTGTGAATTTTCAGAAGAACAAAATGAAATGCTCTCTGTATAACTGTGGACCTGCTCAAGAGGAGAAGCTTGGCCTCCCCTTGTCTTAGAGGAGGTACTTCTGTGGTTTCATCTCAAGGCCACCAGTACTTATGGGGCTTCAGTGATGTGCAAAGCATCATGCAGTGCATTGGGTGAAGCTGTTGCCCCGTCGCTTCTGTGGCTCCTTGGGCCTGGGGGGCTGCTGTCTTACCTGGACGTCCTGGCCTCTTTGGTAGCTCAAGCCTTCTAGAAAGGCAGCGTTGCCAGAAAACTCTGAACTGATTTCAGCTCTTCCTCTTAGATAGCTTTGGTGTGGTCCTGCCTGGCACTCAGGGAGTTCCCTTCTGATTCGGAGGAAAGTCTTAGGACAGATATGGAACACTAATGACAAAATCAACACGTCTCATTTCTAGTCATCGTGTACCTGACTCATCTCCCTGTGCATTGTGCTCCCAAGAACCACCACTGGAAAGCTTTTTCTCATTGACACAGATGTTCAAGGACCATTTTTTCATGTTTCACAGTCATTCATTTTCCTGGGTCATAAAATATTCTTTTCTAGATGCAGTTTGACCAAGGAAATGAGAGGGGAATAGTCATTCATCCAGTAAATATGTACTGAGTACTCACTGAGTGTCACAGACAATATTTAGATGGGGACGTGGCAATGAACAGAAGAGACACTGAGGGTGTCTAGCAGGGGAGCCAAACAACAAAGAAATAACTACATGAGCACATATGGAGTAAAAGTCACAGGTGCCATAAGGAAGCTTGCAGGGAGAGACCACGATAGGGAAACTGAATTTAAGAGGATGGGATCAGGAATGATGCTCAGGGAGAAATGGCCTGCTGGGACCCGCAGGATGAAAAGAGCTGGGGGACAGTGCTCCAGGGGGAGGTGACAGCATGCATGGGAGTCCCAAGGTGTTACCTATAAGGAAACAAAAGAAGGCCAGTGTGGTTGCAGCAGCAGAAACAGAAGGAAGAATGGCACAAAGGGAGGTTGGGAAAGAGGGTGGGATCATGTTAAGACGCTTAGATTTTATTTACATGCAGTAGGATGCCTTCGAAGAAATTAAAGCTGGGACATCATATGATCCGATTTGTGCTTTTAAAAGATTGCTCTGGATGGAGAAGGGACCGGCCGGGAGCAGAGTGGAAGTCAGGAAACCACTGAGGTCATCGGAGTTGTCTACCTTGTTGATTATTGAAGTTATATGGCAACTTGAAGTGGAGGGCTGGGAGCAGATGGCTTGGAGGTATATTTTAAAGAGAGACTTGACAGGGATTGGTCGTGGACTGGGTGTGAAGGTGAGAGAAGAGGAAGAGTCAGGGTGACCTTAAGGTTTACAGCTTGGGCAACAGATAGATGGGGGTGAGAAGAGGAGTGGATTTTGGAGAAAGATGGATGGATTTTGTGATGACAGTGAGACATCTAGAACAAATAGAAGTGGGTCTGGAGCTTAAATGAGAGATCTGGGCTGGAGACAAATTGGAGAGTATTTGGGAAATAGAAGAATTTAAAGTCCTGAGGATGGATGAGAGTGAGCAAGCGTACAGTATAATGGGAAAGGGGTTCGGGTCCGAGCATTAAATTTAGGACAGCAATATTTGGAGATCAGGAAGAGGATGAGGAGGCCCCAGGGATCTACAAAGAATTGGCCAGAGAATTAGAAGGAAAACAAGGAGAGAGCACCAAGGAATGCAAGTTTCAAGAGAGGAGAGGGATTGGTTATGCTTAATGCTGGTGAGAGAGCAAATAAGATGAGAATGGAAAACTGTCTCTAAGAGCAGTGGTTTTCCACTGGGGGCGATCTTGCCCCACAAGGATGCTTACAATGTCTGGAGACATTTTTTTTTAAGATTTTTATTTATTTATTTATTTATTTTTGGCTGTGTCAGATCTTAGTTGTGGCACGCGGGATCTTCATTGAGGCACGCAGGATCTTTTGTTGTGGCGTGTGGGCTCCTCTCTAGTTGTGGTGCACAGGCTCCAGGGCGTGAGGGCTCTGTACTTGTGGTGCACGGGTTCCAGAGCACCTGGGCTCTGTAGTTTGTGGCATGCAGGCTCTCTAGTTGAGGCGTAGAGCTCAGTAGTTGTGGCGCTCGGGCTTAGTTGCCCCGCGGCATGTAGGATCTTAGTTCCCTGACCAGGGATCGACCCCGGCATTGTAAGGTGGATTCTTTACCACTGGACCAACAGGGAAGTCCCTGGAGACATTTTTGGTTGTCACAACTTGGGAGTGCTACCAGCCACTAACCACATCCTATAATGAACAGGACAGCCCCCCACAACAAGAGTGATGGACCCTCAAATGTCAGTATGCCAAGGCTGGGAAATCCTGCCCTGAAAGTAAAGGTCGTTGGAGATGAATGGAGGTCTGGACTCAGCTCTCACACTCAGAGCCACCCCTGCCTGTCCTGGAGTCTTACTTAATGGATGTGGAGGAAGGGGGCCCCAGAGGGCTCAGCCCTGCACACTCTGTCAAGCCCTGCTTCCCAAACGATCGCCAGCCTACATTACAGGTAGAATTTTTTCTCACTCGCCCTGGCAATTAGACCACAGAGGAAAAGGCAGACTTGGGAGCCTGCAATAAAATAATAGGAAAAGTATGTTCCGTGGGACTCCCTTATGACCTAAACCCACCATCATTGGACTTCCAGAATCCACACTGCAGTGTGAGCCTACCAGAAGGGAGAGAAGTGAGTGTCCTAGGCTGTTTAGGTTGTGTGTCAGTAGCCAGGGACAGAGAATAAGGGAAACAACCGATTCAGAAGGCAAACCACTTCCAAATACATTTCTCCTCTGCACACTGTAAATAATTAACATCCTCCTCCCTGCCACAAGAATTTCCTTCTAAAATGAAATCTGACCTTGTCATTTTCTGCTTAAAAGCCTGGTCCCCTTAGCATGATCCTCTGCCTTCTCCCCTCCAGCCCTCCCCACCTCTGTTCCTCTCAATTTGGAAGCTTCTAGTCATTACTCTTTAGAGTTCAGCTCAAATGTGACTTCTCCTCTTTGGACTCTCCTGGGCACCCCACTCCCTACCCACTGGCAGCAAGGATTCTGGTCTGTGGCTTCTAGATCATGCTGGCTCGTGCTAGCTCACAGTTATACCCTGAGCTTCACGAAGACAAGGGTTGTCGTCTTCATCACCATTCCCCAGCAGCTAGGACAGAACCAGCACATAGCAGCCACTCACAAAACGGTTGTTGAATGAATGAGTGAAAGCCACGGGCTTTATTTTTTCCTTCTAGCAGTGACAATTTCGGAGCGGGCGCTATCAATGAAAATGCATTTGTGGCCATTAAGCTAACAGTAGTGAAGCAGAGTTCCTTATATATATATATTTTTTCTATGTCAGCGTCGTAAATAGGAACGCATTTTCTGCAGAGAAAGCTGAAATGCTGGTGGGCTCAGTCTATTCTGAGACTTTGAGGCTTATGCATTCAGACCAGGGTTATCTGGGTCACCACTCAGCTCCCGTCACACACACACACACACACACACACACGCACGCACGCACGCACGCACGCACACACACCCCTCCATCCAGGCCGAAGCAGGGGATTGAAGTAATTTCTTTTCTTTTTCCATTTGTCCCTGGAAACCTCCGAACCACATGAGGCAAGAATGCCTCTCTCACTAAGGTGACCAGAGCTGGAAGTTTTCCGCTGGGTGCCCTCTGCCTGGTGGCACAAGGGCCCCCACTAAGCAGAGTTTCAGAAGGACTCCGGAGACTCAGCATCGGCCGGTAGCTCAGCCCAGCGCTCTCTTTATTCTCATTTTGTGGTGCCGTTGTTTCCCAGCCACATCAGGGGCCTAAGCTGCAGCTCCCAAGAACCTCTTAATCTCAAGTTTTTCTCTCCTATCTGTGGCAGGACTCCACAGGGCAGCACTGTATTGTTTAAAAAAAAAGAAAACAGTGTGATTTCTCGGGCCCAGAGAGCACCTCCAGGTGCACCTCCACAGGGCCCCACCAAGGCCCTGCCCCCATTAGAATCATGAAGCTCTTTGCATCAAGTCACATCAGCACCACCCAAGCAGCAAAGACGAAGAGAAGCCAGTGTCTGAGCAGGTTGTACTTGTTATGTGGTCGATACGTGCGTTCTTTCTTCTGCCAAGGTGCCCATCCCTCTGATGCTCTGCCAGAATTTCAAGGTGAAAATCCCAACCCAGGAAGGAGGAACTCAGGCCGATCAGTTGTAGCATGCCCTCAGAGGACACGGGCAGTGAGCCCACACCTGCAAAGCTGAGTTGGCCATTTGCGATGCAGGAACAAATCTCAACACCCAGCCTCCAGGACTGGTCCAGCCTGGACAGTCTCCAAAAGTCAGGCTTAGGGAGCTCTAACTCAGAGGCCTTTGGTGTTGGCCCAAGTCCAGTGCTCTTCCTCCTGGATTCACTGCAGTCGTTTTTAAGGTTCAGCTTCCATTACAAGATCAAGAGGGACCAGAAAAAGTGGCATCTCTAGTGGCCTTCCAGGGGTCTGTCCCCGCAGCTCCCCCCCAGAGACACGAATGTGGAGTCATACGCAGTTTCTAAATGTTCAGCCTTGAGTAGAAAGGGGGAAAAAGAAAAAAGAAATGTCATTTTCTGGGAGAGGAAGTTTAGAAGTAGAGGATGTGTTGTGCTTTGTTTTTTAAAAATCTTCATTGATTTATGTAAAGCAAAGGGGAGTTTATAGACCAGTGGTTTCCAACTAAGGCCAGTTTTGCTCCCCAGGGGTCATCTGGCAACATCTGGAGGTATTTTCGATTGTCACCACTGGCAAGGGGTTGTTTGCTACGGCATCTAGTACGCAGAGACCAGGAATGCTGCTATAAACATCCTGCGATGCCCAGGACAGCCCCACAGCAGAGAATTACCCAGCCCGAAATGCCAACTGCGGCAAAGTCGAGAAACTCTGCTGTAGGCCAATCCAAGGACAGGAAATGCAGGAAAACCTATTAGAAGCAAGACTCATTAATTTCTTTCGTTTGCATTTATTAAGTGCTTACTGTGTACCAGGCTCTGTGCTAGGCACTGGGGCTACAAAGGCCATAATCGTGTCTAGTCTCCACTACCCTTTGAACTGGATCCTTTGTTTTTTTTTTAAGAAAAAAAGGAAATTCCTCTTTCTCTTCATTTTGCAAGATGTAAAAGAGGTCTCCATTTTACCAGTGTTAAATAAAGCATAATAATTCTAATGGAGAAATCAGGGAAATTTACAACGTTTTGAACTCGGGTAGCAATGAAGGAGAATGTGAGACTGTCTCAGAAGCAAGTACCCCTGAAGTGGTATGCTTGAAGGTAGGAGAGTACCAGGCAAGTTTTTAGGCAGGATTTGATTTAGAGCTTTCCCTTTGAGTTGGGTGACGAGGGGACTCTTTTGGAACTCAGCCTCCAGGCCCCCTGGATTATAGAGTTTTCCTGAACTAAGGAATCCTTACAAGCCAGTTCATTGGTCACACCCGATCTAAATATCTGCTGAATTCTCTCTTAAGGGAGAGAGAAGCGAACAAAGAGATACATCTAACTTTTCCAGTAACTGTCAAGGGTAAGAGATTAAATGCTGTTTGCTAAGTACAACAGGCCCCAGAAAGGGAACAGAGAGATGAAATGAGTAAATATTGTCATACTCAGCTGTACCCTTCAGTACAAAGTGCTTCATCCAAACCACTCTGTTCCCTCAAATTAAGAATATTTTCATGTTGGTCTATATCTTGATGGTTGAGGGTGGTCAAATTTTTCAATTATCAAAAAAAAAAAATTTTCAGTTATCTCCAAATGGCCAGATTTAACACAGCTGCCTCCTGCTAGGGTCCACTGTGGAGTTCAGTTTGTTGTTGTGCTGTTATTGTCATTTTTTTTCCCTTTTCCCTCCGTCCATCTGCTTCTTTCTGAGAATAACGCAGCTGTTTGGTGATGGGTTCCAATTTGGCGGCGCTGGGCACCTCTGGGATAATAAGAACTGTCTGCGCCCACTGGTGTGGGGCGAAGCCTCCACCACCAAAGTGCTCCCCAGTGATAGCCTCCAAAGCTGGCACAGAAAGCCTGCAAGGAGATAGTCAGTGGAAGGGTCTCCAGTAGCTGCTGCATCGCAGGGCCCTGCGCCTCTCCCTTCACAGGGTCTCCATGAGGCCAGTGCTATTAGAGAGGGAAGCACGTGGTGGCCTCTGGAAGTGGCCGGAGCAATAGATGAGAAGGAAAGCCATTGGAAGAAGAACTTTTTTTTTCTTGGCTGCATCGGGTCTTCATTGCTGCACACGGGCTTTCTCTAGTTGCGGTGAGTGGGGGGCTACTTTTCTTTGTGGTGCACGGGCTTCTCATTGCGGTGGCTTCTCTTTGTTGAGGAGCATGGGCTCTAGGCGCGTGGGCTTCAGTAGTTGTGGCTCGCGGGCTCAGTAGCTGTGGCTCGCGGGCTCAGTAGTTGTGGCGCATGGGTTTAGTTGCTCTGTGGCATGTGAGATCTTCCCGGACCAGGGCACGAACCCGTGTCCCCTGCATCGGCAGGCGGACTCTCAACCACTGTGCCACCAGGGAAGCCCAGCAGGCGGATTCTTAACCACTGCACCACCAGGGAAGTCCCAAGTTAGGCGTTGTTAAAGTTGGTGTTTATGGGGCTTATAATTAAACATAACGCATACATGACATTATTTTATAAAAATGAGCTCACACGATGCAACTTTGCAACATGCATTTTCTCAATAACGATATAAGCTTGCCGTCTTTCTGGGGCAGGACACGTCTCTCTAGCAGACTTCGTAATGACTGTATGATGTGCCCGTGTATGATTATGCCATTCTCCATTTGGTGGACGTTTAGAGTGTTTCCATTCTTTTGCTATTATAGTACTTCAGGCAACACCCTCATGCTATATATTTTTTTGGCATAGTTTTAATATTTCTGTAGAATAAGTTCTAAAAGTGAAATTGTTGTGTCAGTGGGCATGTGGGTTTAAATCTTTTTAGATATAGCCAAATTGCCCCCCACTCCAAAGCTATATTAAATGACTCTCTGATCCACACTTGTGTGGGAACACTCTGAATTTTGAAGAAGTGAGATTGGAAAGGCAGTGTACTGAGTGAGAGCAAAGGCGGTGAAAAGGTAGGGAATTCCGCTGCACGTTCAAGGGTCAGTGAGTAACCGGGGCAGAAAAGAAGAGCCTGCAATGTCAAGCCAAGGAATTTGTCTTTTATTCTGCAAGTAGCTGAGAACTTTCAAAGCAGGGTCACCAGCCACCTTGCAAGGCGTCTCAATTTGTGACCACACCAGAGAAACTGACTTTCTCAGGGGGCGGGGGGGGGGGGGGCGGTGGTGAGGGCAGACCGCTGGACACCAAGAGGTTTAGAACCCTGTAACTCATCAACTTACTTGTCTCCTTCTTCTGCTACCTCTTTTCGTGAACAAATCACCTTCAGCCATATTGGCAGCAATAAAACTTTGTTAATGAAAAGAAACTTTTGGAAGTAACAGGACACTAAACAGTAGTCCAGTCTTCAACAACCCTGGCTGCGTCATTTTTAGACCAATAACAAATAGGTACTCTCTTTCAGTTCTCATTTCTTCCAAGTAAAATAAAGCTGGGTCCCCAAGTCTTACTGAAATACCACGCCTAGTGCTGGTGTTTAAAACCACTACTGTTCTTTTGGCCTAATCACGTGGAGCTACTGCAATGTGTGAGCAAAGCCAATTTTTATTGGGAGTACTAGGAAAACGTTAGTGCCCAACTCCACCCTAGAGAAAGGATTTTTGTTTTTTTAATTTTTCAAGGGGAAAAATAACCAACTTAAACTGCTGCAATAGTTTTCATGAATGAGGTTCCCCAGAGCTCGGTGCCCAGAATAGCAGTTCCAAATCTTACCAATTGGATTGGGTAGTGAAATGCCAAACCATGTGAATCAAACAAAACTGAGGCAAATGAATTCCTAAATATCAGATCAAAACCAGAGATTCTAAGTCTCTGCCAGGAGTGGAGTTGCTGATTGTGGTGCTGGGTCATTGAGTCAATAGAAAGAGCCTTTGGGGAAATGGCCCCATGTCCCAAAAGGGAGGATTCAACCAAGCAAAACATCCATTGAAGGGAGAAACAATTGGGCTTATTGAAGAGGGATCTGTGCGAAAGATAACCTCTAGAACTCACGGATGGGGATTCCCAGCCCATGCTTTCCTTGAGTAGATGGAGCTCAACCCTAATGTACTAAGGGGCTCAGGCTTTGGGAGGCCTCCCAGGTGATCACAGCCATTGCACTTCATCAGCACCAATGATGATTCACCATCTTGAATCTCTTCCTCCGTTCAAATGAGTGGATGGATATGGAGAGATGAGATGAGATGCAATGAGACGATGTGATGAAAGGCAAAGCATTAAAATGCACAGTACTGGCACACAGTTAGCATTTAATAAATGTTCCCTTCTCCCTGCTTTGACACTGGCATTGAGATCTGCAGATGTGTCGCTGGGATGGTTGCTCAGTAGAAACCAAGTGTCTTTGTTTCTTAAGATTTTTTTTTTTTGATGTGGACCATTTTTTTTAAGTCTTTATTGAATTTGTTACAATATTGCTTCTGTTTTTTATGTTTTGGTTTTTTGGCCACGAGACATGTGGGATCTTAGCTCCCCGACCAGGGATCGAACCTGCATCCCCTGCATTGGAAGGCAAAGCCAGGGAAGTCCCCCAAGTGTCTTTGGAAAGTGGCTGCCATGAGTGGGGCTCTGGGAGTTTGTTTGCATATTGCTTTTTACTTGTTGGCATGAATGCAGAAGAGAAGCACAGGGTTGGTTTCAATCACTCCAGTCCACAAGATGACAGAATTTGCTGCAGGTACAGCAAGATCCTTCAGAAAATGGAGCCATTTGTACTGCTGAGACCTTTTAAAAAATGTGTTCGTATTGCTTCTGTTATTGTTTAACCTGAATTCAGACTGGCATGTGCCTCTTATACTTCACCCCTAAGAAACCTTAGAGGTTGCATTTACTGTTTGTTGTGCCAACCTGGGGCAGTCTGTAGCACTGGAGTCCCAGGATGCTACCCAAGGCAGTTTGGGCATTTTATCAGCTGTCTACCACAAGCCTTTTACCAGGTGTATTTTAGAAGAATAATAGTTAAGACTTTAAAAGAAGGAAGCGGGATCCAAAGGAAAGGCTTTCAGCCAGAAGTGAACAGATATAACCAAGCTCTTCTTCAGTCCCATCTCATGGAGAACCTCCATCTGTACGTTCAAGAAAACAGGCATTAAATCCACAGCTTGCCACCTACATCAGCCCCTGCTATTTTTTGCCTTATTAAAACACCAGGACTTCCTGTCCCTTAGAGCAGAGTTCCCAAATCAGATTAGAATCACCTTAGGAGCTTAAAAAAGTGCAGATGCCTGGGACCCTCTCTGGACCTACCAAACCAGATGCAGTAAGGTGGGACCCAAGGATCTGTGTATGAATGCATCACGTTTGGGGGAAAACCTCAGAGGAGAGCTTCCCAACATTTTTCATGCCATGATATGCACATAGAAAATGATCGGTTTTGATTGGCATGTCAGGGAGCTCCTGGTCACAGAGGACCACCCCCCAGGGTCAGGAGGCCCAGTCTGCTCACCCAGGGGCAAAGGGGACCCGGACCTTGTCACACCTGTTTATCCATTCAAGGTAGGGAAGCTCTGCCTAAGCAAGGTCGATTTACAGTGTTCACATTCTAAAACCATTTTATTGTTACTTAATTTTGTAGAGGCGAAAGGAAACAGCAATGTAAGCCTGGAAGACTGCCCAATCCCCTACCGAGGGAGGGGTCAATACCTTTGATTTTCATTCCATCTGTTGAGAATCTGATACCATCTGTCATCTGTAGAGTCATACTCAATGCCTTCCTTGCCAACCAACAGTATTTTTATAATATACATTTGTGCAGTTTTCTCCTAAGTTGCTGCTGAGTTGGGGGCTGGCTTAGGATCGACCCTCATCCAAATTTATTTTCTTTCATTGAAGACCGTAATCAGTGTCCGTCAGATCCTCTGGCTAGATCTTGCCCAAGCCCTTTCCCAACTAGCTCTAAGAATCTAGGGCTGTGACTCTGGGATGATGGAAGTGATATTTTTTTCTCTTGAGAAATAAGACCTGACCTAGTGATTCTCTCCTCCACTTCCATTGTTTCAGACTCCAAGTACAACTGTTCAGCTTCTGCTCCAAAAATATCCAGGAAAGAATAGGTGCTATTTAGTAGCTTGTCTTCATCTTTTTTTTAATTGTTAAGGGACCCAAAGAAAGACATAGAATTATCAGCTCATTAACTTGGGCCTTATACGTTTCAACAGATTTCTCACAGAATTGCTAAACCTGACTTTAGAGGGACAGGAACTAACTTTTGAGAAAAAGAAAGGTCATTGCTAAGTTATTTTATTCAGTTATATCATTTAATGCTAACCATTCAGTAGAATAGATATTGTTTCCATTTTATAGATAGGGAAACTGAGGCTCAGAGAGTCTTAAGTAGCTTGCTGACGTTTCAGGAAGACTTGATTCAAACCCCAAAGATTGTGCTTCTCCTCCCCCACCAAGCTGGCCCCTTCAGGCAAAGCTGAAGTTACAAACACTGTTGTCTGTCTTTATAAAGCACTCTAGGAAATTTGTTTCCTCCTAAAATGTAATTCGTTAACCCGGAGTCTCACTGACCATATGAATGGAGGATCTTAGGGAAAGACAGAGTAAGTAAGAGGAAGGGCCTTTCCAGTCCCTTGGTTACCCTCCTTAGGTTTAATGATCTGATGGAAGTCGACTCCCCATCTTTTAGGAAAGTTTTCCTCCTTGTGAACATTCTAGAAAATAGTGGATTGGCCAAAACAAACCTGGTCTGGAAAAAACAAAACGTGGCCATCCCACAGCAGAGTAATACAGGAACCCGTTAAAGAAAAAATAAAAGTCATAGCCCCCAAAGAATACACCCACAGACACCAGTTTAGGAAACATTCCTTTTCTCATTTTTATCATCCCCTCAGCAGTCTTGGAGTTAAATAACTTGCCCAGGTTCACACAGGTAGTAGTCGCTGGAGCAGAAATTCAAACCCACGCGTGTCTCATTGCAAAGCTTTTTTGGTCCCCCACTCAGTTCTGCTCCACAGAACCTCGGGCCCCACAGAGGTGCTTCTGAGCCCAGTAAACAGTGACATATATTGTGTCAAACAATGAAGATTGAAACAGTCCAAGGAATCCACTCATCATTTTTACCTTCTTTATATGTTGGGATTCCAAATAATAATTACATCTGGGAAAACAAAATGAGTTCTAAAGCTAAGATCAGTTTGAAATCTATTCCAGCTTTAAAAATGGAAATCCTTTATTGCCTTCAAATACAGAGTGATTGGCTTATTGACTATCTCTGTCCCAGTTTCTGTTCAACAAGTTGGAGGTCCAAGTTTCCCAAAACAATACCATACATGAGGGGCAAACTAGATTCAGGGACAGTTAATCCAGTGCTGATCACTGTTGCCATGTTGCAACTCATCGAGAATATTTCTTAGTCTGTTATCAGCTTTTTAAAAAAAATTTTTTTAATTGATTGATGGATTGATGGATTGGCTGCATTGGGTCTTCGTTGCTGCACACGGGCTTTCTCTAGTTGCCGCGAGGGGGGGGAGCTACTCTTCTTTGCGATGCGAGGGCTTCTCATTGCAGTGGCTTCTCTTGTTGCGGAGCATGGGCTCTAGGCGCGCAGGCTTCAGTAGTTGTGGCACATGAGCTTCCGTAGTTGTGGCTCGCAGGCTCTAGAGCGCAGGCTCAGTAGTTGTGGCGCACAGGCTTAGTTGCTGCGCAGCATGTGGGACCTTCCCGGAACAGGTCTCGAATCCATATCCCCTGCATTGGCAGGTGGATTCTTAACCACTGCGCCACCAGGGAAGCCCCTGTTATCAGCTTTTGATTTCAGAAACTTACACTATCTGTGGGCAAAATTGTATATCCTCAGTATGGATATATGATACGGTTATTAATGCTTCATAGCCTGTGTCCAAACAGCACAGCTAAGATCAGAGTGAGCAGGGACAGTCCACAACACGAAGTCCCAGCTCAGAGTCTGCCAATGGAGCCAGGTCCTAACTGCCCTCCTTTCTGGGAAGAGATTGGCTCCCTGGCTATTAGGATGCTGGTGCCTAGCCTCTCACTGTCACACAACATAAGGCGGGGTTCTCTCCAGTGGGTCTTTGAATAACTTTATTGGTTTCGATTAGAGGTGATCTTGAAAATATAGTCATATCTGTGCCAAAAGGAACAGAGTAGCTTCATGTAACAGGATATTAGGGAGCCGCCTCTTGTTGCTCTGAAATTGGGAACCAGGCCCAAAGCTGGGGACAAAGAGGAGTTACAACGCCACATTCCCTGGGCAGCCGCTCATCACTGAGGCCAGGGACTCCCCAGGGCTGGCCCAGACGGCCCAGCTGGCCCTTTCGCCATGGCACCCATCATCCATCTCCCCTCCATTCCTAGTCTGTATTTGAAGATGGGGGAGGGGAGTTCTCAGAATCATTGGGGGTACACTTATTGCCTAACCCCAAAGCCATGTGACGGGAGAATTCCAAGAGAATTAATTACAGAAACTGGAGCATCTGCAAAAGAAAAAAAAAAGGCTGACTATTTGCTGAGCTGGGAACCTGCAGGTCCACACGCAGCTCCGCCATCCAGGGAGACTGGGGCGAGGCTGCAAAGTGGCCCCAGGAGTTCGTAGGGGAACATAGAGATTGATTGATGCCTGCTGCCCATCTGGAGATTTCTGAAGGAGGAGGCTTGTGGAAGGAGCCCATGGCAAGGGCTCAGATGGAGCTGTGGAGAGTGAGTCTGGGAATAGGATGGGGACGTTCCTTTGGACATTATACGAAATGAAGATAATGTACTACTTTAGAGTTTTGTAGTCAGGAGAATTCCAGGGTGTTTGCCCTGAAACCCACAAATTCTCCAATTCTCTGATACCAACCCGGTGTCAACAATTCACTTCAGTTCTGACACTACCTGGCTTTAGCATCACATAGCACAAGTTCAAGGACTCAGTCCCACAAGACCACGCCCACTTCAGATGCCAGTCACAAGTCCAGGGCCACCACATTAACCAGTATTAACTAGTATTAACTCCTTCCCACAAAGTCAACCTCACGTTCGAGAATTTGCTGGGAAGGCTCACAGAAATCAGGAAACCACTTGACTTATGTTTAACAAACGAACATTTACTAGTTTTTTAGAAAGAGTGCAATTCAGGAACAGCCAAAAGGAAACGATGCACAGGGCAAAGGATGAGGGAGGGAGGTACAAGGTTGCACGTCCTCTCCAGGCATGCCCACTGCACCACCACCACCCCCCCCGCCCCAGCACAGTGATGTGTTCACCAACCTGGAAGCTCTCCAGATCTCACTGTCAAGAATTTGTATATTTCAATCGCCAGCCTCCCTCTTCTCCCTTCCCCAGAGGTCAGCGGTCTAAGCCCTTGATCTTTCTGGGAACCAGCCCCATCGTGAGGCTATCTAAGGGCTGCACCCTGAGTCACCTCACGTATATTTCTTATACCACAAAGATTAAATGAGAGAGCATATCTGAAGTGCTTGACCCGGGCTCTGGTACCCAGCAAGCATTTGATGAACATTAGCTAGTGTGGCGACTTCCCCCTCCTTCCATCCTCCACTTTCTCCTGACCACCTCTCTCAGGGTTCTCTTTTGCCTTCGTCTCCTCCCCGCCCCCCCCAAAAGGCATCACCAGTGGTCACCCTCAGGGCTAGAGGCTGCTGACTAGTCAATGGTTTTGTGGTTTGTACTCAAATTTTCCATTTTAATCTTCCTCTTCTTCAGGTAGAGTTTTGAGTTCTCCCGGCCCTGAATTAGAACCGAGAAGGGCTCAGAACACCCACCAAAACACTCCCCCTGCCCAGCCACCTTTCTCTCTGCCTTTCTACATGTCACACACACCTTCTGAGTCAAGCTCCTTTAAGAGTTGCTTTGCAGAGGACTAACAGATCACTCCGTGTTTGCAGTACACGCTAGTGCCAAGAGCGAATGCTTTAAAAATAGCACTTTAGGTATTAACTGCTAACAAAGCAAGAATTGGCTGCTTCTGGCTACAATTTGCATTTGGGATTTTTTTTTTTTTTTTTTAAGCTGATGCATAGCAGGTGACCTTTTAAGTAAAGTTTTTGGCCAGTTCTCAAGTGCACTGTGATGAAAGCTCCTTAGTGCTGTTGGCTTTTTTTTTTTTTAACACCTTTATGAGACCTACCTCACATACCATACAGTTCACCCACTTAAAGTGTAGAATTCAGTGGATTTTAGTACTTTCACAGATGTGCGTAACCATCACCACAGTCAAATTTAAAACATGTTCATCAACCCAGTAAAGAAACCCTGTATGAATTTTTTTTTTTTTTTTTTTTTTTTATTTTTGGCTGTGTTGGGTCTCCGTTGCTGCGCGCGGGCTTTCTCTAGTTGCTGAGAGCAGGGTTGTGGTGCGTGGGCTTCTCATTGCAGTGGCTTCTCTTGTTACGGATCACGGGCACTAAGTGAGCGGGCTCAGTAGTTGTGGCTCATGGGCTCTGGAGCGCAGGCTCAGTAGTTTTGGCGCACTGGCTTAGTTGCTCCACAGGCATGTGGGATCTTCCCGGACCAGGGCTCAAACCCGTGTCCCCTGCATTGGCAGGCGGATTCTTAACCTCTGCGCCACCAGGGAAGTCCCGGAGACCCTGTATGCGTTAGCTATCACACCCCCTAGTCTTTTATCCTCAATCCCACCCCAGCCCTAGGCAATCACTAATCTTCCTATCTCTGTAGATTTCCCTGTTCTAGACGCTTCATATGAATGGGATCCTTTAATATGTGGTCTGTTGGGACTAGCTTCTTTGAAAGCACTTTAATTTTTATGCGTATCCCTTTTAGGATTCAGGTTTAAGAAATGTTGGTCCAAATTTGCGGCTAAATTTTAGCTGGTTGAAACGGCCATTCATTGAAGGGGAATGAGAATAATACCACCTTGGAGTCATCAGGAAAAGTTCCTGAATGTAGGAAAAAATCTGATATTTTTCAGATTGGTTAGTTCATCTCTATTTGAGGGCTGAGCATTATGGTTACATAATATAGTAATTCCTAGCCAGTTACTGCTTAGCCCCTTTTCATTTAACATTTATCAAAGACTTCTAATTTCAGTTAACAGGGCACGCCCCTGTTGGCTATAGTCCTTTGTGGTTCAAATTGAAAGCGTAATTAATCACGGAGACTTTATATCTCAGTGAACGTTGGCTAATAATATTGCCTCTGAGATGCAAGCTGCGCTCCAGCCAGGTTGAGATCTCCTGCGGGTTTCTCCTGGCACCTCCCAGGTGTGAGACTGATCCTGACAAACCCAGGGACACAGTTTCACATGGGCTGCACTAATCAAAGCCCTTAGCATCACCTTTGTTCTGCTTTGTCCAAGTGCGAGATGGATGAAATTTGAAGGTGTGACTGACCCCGGGGAGAGGAAAGAGGAAGCCTTCTAAAGAAGATGCGCCCGCACGGAAGGAAGTGTGACCAGCGAGGTCCATCTGGCCCCGGGGAGAAGCCCTGGCACCAGTGCAGCTCCCTCCGTAAAGATGGGCTTTAATGACAAGGGTCCAAGTTGCCATCTGCCAAGCCTGGGGAGCACCGATAGGATCCAGAGCCAGAGCTCTCACTGGGGGTGAATTTAGAAGCCCCCCAGCTGGAGGAACTTGCAGCCTGGTGCGTTCCCAGCTAGCCAGCTGCTGGGCAGAGTCCTCAAGGCAAGAGCATTGACCGAGTAGGTGAACAAGCTGTGGAAGAGTTACAGGGTAATCTAGAAGACTTCCCTTGTGAAAACCTCTCTGACTTGGTGTTAGAGGTTGGCCTGGTTCCCCACAAAAAGATATGTTGAAGTCCTGACCCCCAGTACCTGAGAGTGTGACCTTACTTGGAAATATGGTCTTTACGGAGGTAATCAAATGAAAATGAGGTTCAGTGCTCTCTAATCCAATATGACTGTGTCCTTACGAAAGGGGGAAATTTAGAGACAGAGACAGACATGCACAGAAGGAAGACGATGTGAAGACACACGGGGAGGACGCCATGTGACCGGGGTGTACATCTACAAGTCAAGGAACACCAGAATTCCCAGCAAACCAAACCACCAGAATTAGCAAAGAGGCATGGAACAGATTCTCCTTTACAAGCCCCAGAAGGGACCTGCTCTACTGACACCTTGATCTGAGACTTCTAGCCTCCAGAACCGTGAGACAATAAATTTCTGTTAAGCCACCCAGTTTGTGGGTGGTTTACCACAAAGTGGCTGTTAAGTGGGTGGTACTTTGTTATGATAGCTCTAGCAGACTTACACAGCTAGGCTCCCCGTTAGGGAAACAAGCTCCACCCTAGCTTGGATGATTACTGGAAGGAAAGGATTGCATTTATCTCTGTGTCGTTCTCAACTCTTCAGGAGGAAGGCTTTTATATAACGCCTGAGATGCTCGAAGTTATCTGGTTTCAAGGCTGGCCCATCCTGACATGGGGAGATAGCTGCCCAGTGTGTCCACCTGCCAGGGAAGCTCCCAGCTTGGATGGACCAGCTCCTTTGTGTGCCCCTATGTGGTTCCAGAACCTTGGTGAAATCAGTAAAATCCCTTCCTTTAAGGGATCAGCCTACAGTAGGGCAATCTGCTTTGCTCTCTGCTTTGTCAACTTGGAACAGTGTTCCTGAAACATAAGAGAAAGAGGGAAAGGAATTGATTCTAAGATTGAAGACTATCATTTGTCCTTGGCCCAGAACCTAGTCATTAGAGTCCAATAAGCAAAAACCCTTTTCTTGGGATTTCTTCCACCACCATACTTAATGGACACTGACAGGTGACAGCTTCCAGAAAATGGAAATGCCCACCCTGCCTCTCACTGACACAAGAACACCAGCATTATGGTGGGCAGCCATATTTTTTGGCACTTATTTTTCTCTACACTCAACCACAGGATAACAATAAAGTAAAGATAATCCTGCAGCACTTAAGATATTCCTGCTGCCTTTCTTCTGAGGAGCTGAGATTTGAGGAAATTGAAATCTCTTAAGGATGTTTCAGTATCATGTGCTTCTTAAAGCCCTGGGATATCTCCTGTATATCATGCATCACCTGTTGGGTGTTGGGCTGGGGACTTCACCGACATTATCCAAGTTAAGCCTTGCAACAGTCCCACAAGGGAATTAGTATTAACACCATCCTGCAGATGAGGAGACTGAAGCCCCTTCTGACAGATTGTGCCAGAATTTCAGATGAGAATCCACATGGTCTAGGAGCAGGGAGCCCAGGTCTGGGAGTCAGGTTGACCTGAGCTTGAGGCCTGGAGAACTGTGGGTAAGTCAGCAATCGCCTCTGAGCTTCAGGCTCCTCGTGTGGAGCACAGAGATGACATTTGCACCTTACGGTAGTGGTTAAACCTTGGCTGTATGTGTGGATCACCTGGGGAGCTTTTGAAATCCTGGATGCATGGACCCCACCCAAGACTGATTTGATCAGAAACATTGGGGATTTAACCGTACTCCTCACCCCCAGAGGTTTCTTTCACAGTTCTGGAGGACAGAAGTTCTTAGTGACGGTGAGGCTCTAGGGAAGAATCCTTTCTTGCCTCTTCTGGCTTCTGGCGGCTCCAGGAGTTCTGTGGTTTGTGGCTGCATATCTCCAACCTCTGCCTCCAACTTCACATGGCCTCCTTTCTGTGTCTTCTTTTCTGTCCCTTATCAGGACACTTGTTATTGGATTTAGGGCCCACCCTCTTAATCTAGGATGAGCTCGTCTCTAGAGCCTTAGTTTCATTACATCTGCAAAGACCTTTTTTCCTAAAGAAGATCTCATTCATAGGTACTAGGGATGAAGACTTGGACATATCTTTTGGTGTGGGGGGGTCACCAACCCACTACAGAGAACTTTCACTGTGTTTTCTGATTGCACCGGGTTGGGATCCAGCAAGAGTTTGGAGATGCATAATCTCTCAGTCACACTAAAGTCAAATTTTATGTCCTTTTAAAATAGGCCAGGGCTTCCCTGGTGGCGCAAGTGGTTAAGAATCCGCCTGCCAATGCAGGGCACACGGGTTCGAGCCCTGGTCCGGGAAGATCCCACATGCTGCGGAGCAACTAAGCCTGTGCGCCACAACTACTGAAGCCTGCGCTCTAGAGCCCTCGAGCCACAACTACTGAGCCTGTGTGCCACAACTACTGAAGCCCACGCGCCTAGAGCCCGTGCTCTGCAACAAGAGAAACCAATGCAATGAGAAGACTGCGCACCGCAACAAAGAGTAGCCCCCGCTCACCGCAACTAGAGAAAGCCCGCACGCAGCAACAAAGACCCAATGCAGCCAAAAATAAATAAATAAATTTATTAAAAATTAAAAAATACTATAGCAGCTATAGAAAGAAATACAAACTAGAAAATTAAAAAATTTTTAAAAAAGTTGTAAGAAAGATCGAGTGCTGTATGAATGGGGCAATTTAGATATTTATGTTCATAAACTCAAGTGAGAGAATGAGAGTTGAAGATAATAATTTCCAGAAGAATGAGTATTTGGGGGGAAGGTGGGGAGGAGAAATAGAGGGGGAGGGGAAAAGGCAGAAAGTTTGTAGTGACCAGAATACTTCAGATAAGACCCAGTGGTTTGATTTTTTAAATTGTATTAGTTTATCTATTTATTTTGCTCATTGTCATTCAAAGGTATTCAGCTGGATGTTCGTTTCTGATCTTGAGTTTTGATTAAAGGAGTCCTTTGGTAAATCCCTCTCCCGTACTTCCCTCCAGCTCTCTGAAAGTGAATCCCTAATTATAGGCCATGGATGAGATTTACTAGATGAAATCAGCAGCTGTGGATATGACACCAGACTCGCAAAAAATCAACACACTGTTGCCATAAAAAGCCCAATTGTTAATTGCTTCTTTGGCATCTGGCTATAACAAAAACACCCTTTCGCTGTTTAATATTCAAAGTAAATGTACTGGAAAGAACATTGGGCTAGAATTAGGGGAGGCAGGGATTCTTATCCCAGCTCTGTTACCAAGTGCCCATGGTTTGGGGACAAAACATTTCATTTTCTCAGGCCTCAGTATCCTTATCCATAAAACCGAGGGTATGAAGTCAAATTACCACTTCCAGTTTAAAAATCCCTTTCCGCATCTTGAAAATACAGCACACTTCTCATACCCATCTAGCCTTTTCCCAAAGCTCTGTTTCACGAACGCCTGATATCATTCTATAATTTTGTGGTTCGATCGGGAGCCACATGTGAATTTAAGTGTCTGCATAGTTTTCACTTTGCAGGCAGTACTTTTCAGGTCTTATTCAGAAGTGAAGTTTGCTGTGAGGCCCCACAACTCTTAATTGCTTTGGAAATGCAATCTGCCGGTGTTCCACGTTTAATATTACAGAGTCTTAACGTCATTCTTGAGATGTCTGGAATCTACACGAAGATTCTAGGATAGGTATCACGTCAAGATCCACAGTGGCTGGCTGAAGGAACAAGCCGAGGCTAGTCCATGAATCAGGGACTCACATTGGGGAGGGGAGCGTGGGGTGCAGCCAGCTGACCCAGGGGCCTCCATCTTCAGGCTTCTCTCAGGCCCAGTGCACAGGACCTGAGACAAGTGAAAGCAGCTCGGGCCACGGCCACACTTCCTTTGTTGACTGGGTCCTTTGTCTCTTAAATGTCTGGGTTGCCAGGAACTTTGCCCTCTCGCTTTCAACTGCTCGCTGGCACTGCAACTGTCCTTTATTTACCCAGTTGCTAACCAGAGTAGGATAACCTCCACTCAGGTTCACGAGGGTTTGCCTGTGTGTATTCTGGTCGGCCACAGCCTGGAGGTCGTGTCTTTTGAGCCTCAAGATAGTTGTCCATGTGCTGATAATCATACTCGTCACTTTCCTCTTGCGGGAAAGTCAAAGGGCAGGTGGGAAAAGAAACCAGCTTCCCCTGTGTAACTCCAGCTCTTGTATTTTAAGTTTCAGGAACTGCTTGGCAGCCGTACATTTCCTTGTGTATAGTTTTCAAGGGTGTAGCTAATTGTATGAACTTTCGGTGAGCTCTGGGAAAAAAGCAAGCAGCATTCTTTCTCTTCATCTTTGGAGATCCAGTTATTGCATCTGTTTTGGAATCCATTTGATGCTCCTGTTTTGTTATCTCTTGCTGAGTAACAATGCATCCAAGAATTTAGTGGCTTAAAACAACAATGTATTAGTTCTCACAATTCTACCATCTCGATTGGGCTTAGCTGGGCAGGATCTTCTGTTCCTCGTGGTATATGCTTGGACTGAAACATCAAAGACGGCTCTTTCGCTCATGTGCTGGCTTCTCAGATGGAATGAGCGAGCTCTCTCCACATGGCCCTCCACATGGCAGGCTTGGGCTTCCTCACAGCATGGTGGTCTCAGGGTGATCAAGCTAGATTTTTTACATTGTGGCAGACTTCCCATTTTCAGCTTCTCTTAAAGACCTGAACTGACACAGTGTCTCTTCTGCCACATTCTTTTGGTCAAAGCAAGTCACAGACCAGTCTAGATTCAAGGGGAGGGGAAGTAGCCTCCACCTCTTACAGGCATAGTGAGGGAGGGAATTGATGGGGGCCATCTTTGGAGATTATCTCCCATAGTCTCCCTGGTGATATATCTCTTCATTTACTGGCCTTCTGTCTTTGTTCTTTTTTTTTAATTTTTTTGTCTCTGTTGGGTCTTCGTTGCTGCACGTGGGCTTTCTCTAGTTGTGGCGAGCAGGGGCTACTCTTTGCTGCAGTGTGCGGGCTTCTCATTGCGGTGGCTTCTCTCATTATGGAGCACAGGCTCTAGGCGTGCAGGCTTCAGTAGTTGTGCCACGTGGGCTTCAGTAGTTGTGGCTCGCAGACTCAAGAGCGCAGCCTCAGTAGTTGTGGCGCACGGGCCTAGTTGCTCCGCAGCATGTGGGGTCTTCCCGGACCAGGGCTCAAACCTGTGTCCCCTGCATTGGCAGGTGGATTCTTAACCACTGCACATTTTGTGGTGTAGGAATACAGGTCAGGCAGGAATTAGTCCCATGGTCTTAAACATCACATCTTTTACCAGCAATTCCAGGGTGCTTTGGAAAGGCATTGCTATCTCTGCCCTGGACTGTAGGGCTGAGCATCAGAGGCTTCACTGACTGCCTTGGGAAGTACAATAATGGCCAACATCAGTTGGGCACTTGCTATGGGCCAAACTCTGTGCTTATGCCTTTCTCATATATCATGTTATTATCATAATCTTTCTAGGCCTATGCACATAATTTCAGTAGCAGTTTCTGGGTTGGTCCAGGTGATAAAAATATAGCTTGGCAAAGTTGGTACTAAAGATTCAAAAATGCTGCCCACACTCAAGTCCCTCCCTCCCCAGAAGTACTTATTTCCTTGGGGTAGTTATTATGCATCCTTCTTTCCTTACTCCCTTCCAGAAACCCTTTTGTCAATTCTGTATTCCATTAATTATATATGTGTCCCACTCTGGTCCCTGTCTACCCCCAGACCCACCATCTTCCTGCCACTGATACAAGTAAGGAAGGACCCTGGAGGAAAGTCAGGGAACAGAGATCATCCAAGTAGAATTGAGTCCATTCTCTGAGTGGAGGGAAGTGCCCTGCAATCACACACAGGCCATACCTTTCAGACCACACATGCACCTGGTGCCCTCGCACAACCCCCAGGGCAAAGAAATCTGGTTGAGGGGAAGCATAATGTAATACCTGGTTCTGTGCCTGCCCACAGGGTACATTCAGTAAACACAGTTAGGACAATGATTTTTTTTTGGGGGGGGCTGCATTGGATCTTTGTTGCTGCGCGTGGGCTTTCTCTAGTTGCGGCGAGTGGGGCTACTCTTCATTGCAGTGAGTGGGCTTCTCATTGTAGTGGCTTCTCTTGTTGCGGAGCACGGGCTCTAGGCACGTGGGCTTCAGTAGTTGTGGCATGCGGGCTCAGTAGTTGTGGCTCACGGGCTCTAGAGCACAGGCTCAGTAGTTGTGGCGCATGGGCTTAGTTGCTCCGTGGCACGTGGGGTCTTCCCAGACCAGGGCCCGAACCCGTGTCCCCTGCATCAGCAGGCGGATTCTCAACCACTGCGCCACCAGGGAAGCCCCAGGATAATGATTATTATAGTATTACTTTATGCAAGAATATCAGCAGGGAAACTCCCTGGCGGTCCAGCGGTTAGGACTCTGCAATTTCACTGCCGAGGGCACGGGTTCAATCCCTGGTCGAGAAAGTAGGATCCCGCAAGCAGCGTGATATGGCCAAAAAAAAAAAGAATATCAGCAAACCCAGAGCCAGTGCACACCTGAAAAACCCTACTGAGGTAGTAGATAGCATTTTTTATATTTCATTTATGTATTTTCATAGCTTTATTGGCATCTAATCTATATACCATAAAGTTCATCCATTTAAAGCGTTCAGCTCATTGGTTTTTAGCATATTTACAGAGTTGTGAGCCATCACCTTAAATCTAATTTTAGGGCATTTTCATCACCTCAAAAATAACTTCGTTCCCATAGCAGTGATCCCCATACTATCTCCCTCCCCCGGCCTTAGGCCACTTATCTACGTTTTCCGTACATTTGCCTATTCTAGATATTTTACATACATGGAATTAGACACTGTGTCTTTGGGTGACTGGTTTCTTTCGCTTGGCTTCCCTTATTCACTTATTTCGTGTAAAAAGATGGTTGAACTTTTAAGTTATCATTTCTTTGATTTTTTTTTTTTTTTCTCCAGGATCCTAAACACTTCAAGTCAGAGAAGACAGGACGGGGCCAGTTAAGGGAAGGCTGGAGAGATAGTCATCAGCCCATCATGTGTTCCTACAAGCTGGTGACCGTGAAGTTCGAGGTCTGGGGGCTTCAGACCAGAGTGGAACAATTTGTACACAAGGTAAGTAAATGGACAGCAGTTCCTGGGCTATGGACAAAGTAATTGTCTTTGTTGTGAGCTGGAGTGCCCAATGCCCAACAGATGTATAAGCGCTGAGCCAACACGAGGTACCTGCATCTAGAAAACCTGGTTTTCATGAAAATGCATTTTGTCTACTGTTTAATTTTCTTCCACTAATAGATATCTTACACTTTATCTCTCATTCTGTGACCTCCATGTCTATTGGGTGAGTATGTTTAGGAAGTTGGGCTTTCAAAATATACTTCTCTCTTTGGCATCAGGCTAATCTAGTTCCAGAGAGAGGTACTTGTACTTGGTCCTTGGGTACTCAGGTTCAGACAGAAGCACAGGGTTTATCTGTATGTGCAGAGTCCCCCCAAGGACAGATCTCACTCAAAAGATCCTGCAAATGTAGACACCTGAGGTAGAAGTTGCCCCAAGAGACAGAACAGGAAATCCCAGTGGTCCCATTAGATGGTGTACCCCAGCATTTCTGCCCTTTTAATAATTCTGCTACCAAAGAATTATTAACAACCTCAAAACACAGATTTCAGTTGTATGCCTACTTTGACTAAACATGTTAATGTTGTAGCAGGAACCCATTTGGGGTGATGATTTAAGTTTGTTAGGGGCTTCTAACATAACTCTTATCCTTATGGAAATTAATGGGAAATACAGTGTTGAGCATTGCCCTTTGTAACTCCTATTTTCATGAAAATAAATACTATCCAAGTTGTCTCTACATTCCAGATAGGCTGGATATCTGTTTATTTTTCCACTTAAAAACTGATAAAGAATAGCTTTCTGAAATTCTTTTGGGGGCACTGGAATTTAACCTTAATGCACTGAGCTTTTTGTTACTTAGATGGATTTATCTACTGATCTTGGGGGCAGTTGACAATAAAATATGTAAATCTTGAATTTGGGTCCAAGAAAGAGATTGAACTTGGGCTCCTGATAATAGCAGACCCTGGAGCAAATTTGAAGCAGAGAAGTGTACTGATCTGCTGAGCTCCAGAATCCATTCTGCCCAGCCCGGGGTGGGAGCCAAGTGGCACACAGAGAAATCAAGTTCTGGGACCTGCTGTGTCCCAGGTATTAAGCAGGAAGACAGTCCGGGCTCTCAGAGTAAATATTTTCCAGCCTCAGCTCTGGGTCGAGCTCCAGCTATATATTCTTGACTTCCTACAACATCCCACCTTTTTTTTAAACCCCAAATGATCTCCTCTTATCAGGGCCACTACCATAGTATGTTTTATTATCTCCTCTTCTCACAAAGCATATTTAGATTGCCACAGGGCTCACTGCGTTTCTTTTCTAGTTTTGAGAATCCATTTCTTTAAAATACTTGCAAGAATTACGCTCTAGTAATAGGCATTCCCATTGCCCATTTCCAAATATAATGAAGTGTTATCAACACCCCCAAAACACACCTGCTGTGGCACATGAGCCACTAATGAGTATCTGAGGCTAGCATTTGCATGGGTTTTAAGTGCCAGGGATGCCTTTCTCTGAACACCTTTGTGTTTGAAGAATCTATTCACAGTTAAGGGGGAAAAATGTTCGAAAGGGAGCCATTAGCACATTATTGAATTCTTGTTTCCAGTAGACAGCTGTGCTGTGCTTAATGCAATAGGGTGTATTTACTGATGCCTCAATGCAGTTCTTTTGATTTCCATGAATTTGACACACTCAGCACTCAAGTGTGTATGGCTTCATGTTGTTTCTTATTTTCATTACATGTTTCCTCCTTCCGAATTACAAAAGCCTCACTAGATATCCAGAGGCCTGGAGTAATAAACACTTCATTATGAAAGCTTCCCTTGTTCCTGCAAATTCACTGAATTAAAATCCTTCATTTATTGAAACATGCTTGAACCTTCTGCAAGAGGTTTTTGACAATTGCTAGATTTGTTTGGCAGGAAGAAAGGAATGTTGGAGGGAGAGCGTTGAGTATCTAAGAAATGTAAAAAGGCATATTTACAGAAGAGAGAAAAAGAATACCGTGAAATAAAAGCACATAAATGGTATATAACACACAAACCCTCTAGAATTATTTTTCTTAGTCTTCTATTGCCGTTATATGTCACCGTAAGAAACAATTTCATTCCTTTTGTCTCCAGTTAAGTTCATTATTCCCATTACTTTCTACTCTGGTTCAGGTCTCTTATTTCATCTCTTTCAAGAATAGTTGACTAAACTGCTCCCCCCCCCTGCTTTTATTACATGAAAATCAAGCCTAGAAAGATATTTACTTCTCTTGAATCCCACACCTTCAATTATTTTTTAAAAAAATTTAGCAATATTTAGGATACTTCATTAGAAAAGAGAGAGTTTTAAGTGCTTTTGGCTTAGAAGTGACTTGCTACCTGGACAAATGTTCTTGATTTCCAACATTTATGACCTCCTGGCACCACTGAGACGCACCCTTCCACAAAAGAAAAGTAGAACCTGTTTTAGGTAAAAATAAATGAAGAGAAAAATCTTAAGGTGATCAGTCCTAGAGATTCAGTCCAGTCACTGCTGTGTGACTGCCAAGTCGTTGTCATTAGTGTGAACAACCTCCAGCCCAACTTTCAAATAAGATAAAGAGATTAATTTACAGCAAGTGTATGGACACCATGGAAAGGGCTGAGAGTAAGTATGTCAGCCCCTAATTGTCATCACATATGGCCAGAGGGATGGAGAAATTTGTAATTGCCAGGATTCCAAGAATTGGGAACCATCCCTTTTCCAGATAGTTTTCATCAAACCTCGTATTCTGTCAAACATCCTTCTTTTGCTTTTTTAGGTGGTCCGAGATATTCTTCTGATTGGACATAGACAGGCTTTTGCATGGGTTGATGAGTGGTATGGTAAGTCAACTTCCCCAAAATGACTCATAGAACAACTTCATAACATGTTGGCTTGGGCTTTCAGTCCATCTGGCTTCAACTGCTACCTAGAAAGACAACAACAAAGGCAGGGCTATTGCTTCCTGTATTGGAAACAGCACTGTCCATGGGACATAATGAAGAAGAATGTAGTGATAGAAGCTTGGTCTAAAATAACCACAACACTTAGTTATTGACTAAGTAGGACCTCAGCATGTTTGATGCTTACATACTTGATAATGCAGGGCTCCATAATTCTCTGTTGGATGGGCTTCAAACCCATCCTGATTTATCCCAAACTTCAAGATCAGTGCCGTGTGAAGCATCATATCAAGTGAAAGCAGTCCTTTGATTTAGAGACTATTGGAAACACTCCCTCACCAAAAACATAAGGACTCTGTAAGAATTCAAGGACAAAGACATTGGTACCACCTTATTTCTAACTGAGACTATTGTTCTGACTTGTTTTAAAATGCTTTGGGAAGAATTAAACAAGTTCTGTATATTTTCAGTAAATGGAAAGAAACAAGGTTTGTTTCATCCCATGATGGATGGAGGACCCTTCCCATATCCCCAGTGCTATCATTTTGTCCACATGAATCCTTGACATTCCCAGAATCAGTCATCGGAGGCTAGTGTCCTTGACTATAAAAAGAAACAAACTATAAAAAGAAACAAATGTGACTTGGGTCATATCTGATTGCCTAATGAAATGCCCTTCTCCTTGGCCTTTTCCTAAGTCACATTGAATTTGTTCTCAGTGTAACCTAGATTGCATTTGGGTGCCTTTCTGTCATTGTTCCACCAATCCCTTCCCTCCTCTTAGCAGAAGGTATCAAATTTGAAGTGAAAAGTTACATTGGACTGAATGGGCAAAGACAGTGATTGTTATTAATGTTGTTAGCTGTTTCTGACCACATTTCAAAAGAGAGGGTTCTGTAGGCTATGGGAGTGCTTTTTTTTTTTTTTTTTTTTTGCACAATTTTCCCAGATCCACATCTTTTGAAAAGCAAATGCATCTTTGCATCTTCCTGGGTTTGCTCAAATGCAGACCTCTGGAAGAGACTCTTTGGAAAGATCATCATTTGCTTTCTCTTATCACATACCCCGAGGACGCTGCTCACAGGCAGCCATATTGTCACACCTCCTGAACACATGTCTGTGGTTGTCTATTGAGAGACAGAGGGAGGGAGAGTCTCCTGTGATTAATTCCCCAGATCATTAAACAAATCTTTCTGGTTGTTTTTTTTCTGGAGAACTTTTCTCAGATCCTTAAGGGGAGTACAGACACCCCAAAGGTTAAGAACTGCTGGTCTCCCCCAACTTGCACTCCACCACGCTCCTGGCATCCTTGCCACCGACACTAAGGGAATTTCAAAAGGTTGTTCAAATAAGAGGCTCAAAACTGTTGAGAAGTTTGGCAAGTGAACGGAGGCCTGAAGGGCCAAAACTCTGCCACACTGAAGACCAAGAGACAGGGCACTTCAGTAGATTTCTCTTGAGTGCCAGGATGCCTTAGAGGACTTTTCGGAAAAGGCAGCATCAAAAAGGGTAGCCGTGGGCTTCCCTGGTGGCGCAGGGGTTGAGAGTCCGCCTGCCAATGCAAGGGACACGGGTTCGTGCCCCGGTCCGGGAGGATGCCGTGGAGCAGCTGGGCCCGTGAGCCATGGCTGCTGGGCCTGCGTGTCCGGAGCCTGTGCTGCGCAACGGGAGAGGCCACAGCAGTGAGAGGCCCGCGTACCGCAAAAAAAAAAAAAAAAAAAAAAGGGTAGCCGTACCCTGATTAAGAGGACAAAACACTGCAAGCCTGTTGATCAGAAAAGAGAATTTGAGTAGAGGCAAGATATAGAAAAAGAAAATGTGGGCAGGAGTCTAGTAAGGGAATGGCTGGAGTGCAGAGGATGGGGGCCGATTCTTTTCCATCTCACCTGAGCCTGAAGCAAGAAGAGACTTAAAAGACTTTTAGTCCAAAACAAAACAAAACAAAACTCAGACTATTACAGGGGCCCAAAGTTAGAATAATGCATCAAAGGAAGACCTTTAAGATGAGAACATCTACTTAAGATGGGTGAGGTGGAAACAGGAATTAACTCAGAGAGTCTACTGACAAAAAGCCCTTTCTGTATCTGAGTGCAGAAAAAAGCGTGTGGTTTAGCAGATATAGATGGTCAGGGCACCTTGTACTCCCCAGAGAAGGCATCCACCCATTATATATACAATCCTAGCCCCAACCAAAACAAGCAGCGTTTTCACTCAGCAAGGGGTCTGAGACCCACCCCATCAATTTCATTTAAATTACTGGCATCATTGCCCCCAGCTGAGCTGCTTGCCAGGAAAACAGTAGCTCCTTCATTACACAGATGCAGACACTCAGTCAAATAAATGAAAATAGCCCTGCTCACAGCCCCTTATTCAAGGTAATGCTGCAGACTGCGGGCCTTTCAGGTAAATGGCTGTGTCACCGCCCACCAGAACAGGCCTTCAGTTTTGGGTTCCTGAAGTTGCTTATTTCTCTTTGGTCTCTACAGGCTCAGTGAGGCTCTCATAGTAAACATGGAAAAGGTTCAAAGTAAAGAACTCCTTTCCTATAGCTTATGGCACTTATTCTGCAAGTGGGCCTGCCACATCAGCGTCCTTGGGGTACTTGTTACAAGTTCAGATTCTCAGACCCCACCCCAACCTGCTGAATCAGATACTCAAGGGGTACAGCCCAGCAATCTGTGTTTTAACAAGCCCTCCAGATGAATCCGATGCTCGCTAAAATTTTAAGAATGACTTTAAATCAGATTAGATTGAAGGGACAGTTTAATTAATTCAATCCAAATTTAATTATACTAGAGAGTGGTAGATGTCTTCAGGGCCAACTGCTAAACTCTGATGCCTTGTAAGCATTAGGAAAAAGGCGCCCCTTCTGGGCAGTTTCAGCAGGTGCCGTCAGCTTAGGGCTGAATTTTAGCTCCATTGACCTCCTGGGCTGTGTGTTCCTACAGTGCCCAAACTGGACACCCTTATGCACTGGCAGCCCAGGATGATTTCTTTCTCCCTGATTAGACTCACCACCTCCAGTGCTTAATTAAGAGTAAAAAGAAAAAAAAAGACACTGTAGATGATGGTGATCATTTCTTGCCCGAGGATTAATTTTGTATCTTTTCTGAATTTCAGCATTTGACTGTCACATAACTATTTCCTAAAACAGATTTTATTCTGCTCTTGCACATTGTAAAATATAACCATTTCCACTGCTGGAGGAATTGAGTTTGTCTTTCAAAGCCTTGATTGGTCTTTATCCATGAGCCTTGGGTGTCTCCTGCATGACTGCAACACTAATCAGAAGAAACAACTGCACATTTCAGAAGGTGGGGTGAAAGGGGAGGTGGATAAAAATAGGCAGCCCTGCTTCACCAAAGCATGGTTTTGCTTCACAAATCTGACAGTATTTTGAGAGAGGAACACAGAGGGTTTCCCAAGGGAGGTTGTGATTGAGTGGAACCTCGTGAATCCTGACCCTTCTAAAAAAGTAGAGGTGGTAGCTCTGGCTAGTATAGATGAAACTCCCTCATGAAAGTGACATAAAAATCATTCTGGAGTCCTTAGAGCAGCCTAACAACGAGAGAAGCAAGCTCAAGGTGGAGAAAGAAGCCAGCTTAGGGACTGGCATTAGCTGACTGAGTTCACCAAGCCAGCATTTCCCAATGGCCTCAGGTTTCCTGAAACATGAACTTGAGTGCTGTGGCCCTTATGCAACATTTTATGTGAGTGTGCTTACCTTCATTTTTCCGGGGAGAGAACCCATTGCTCTCCATCACATTCTCAAAGGGATCTGTGATGCGCCCTCCTCCACCTCCCCAAATTAAGAACTGTGGGAAAAAAAATCACAACTATAGATTACAATTCTAGATCTTAGTGGTCTGAATTACATGGAAAGGGCATGCACCAAGCCTTGAGGATTGGCTACTTTCACTACAAAAAAGTAAACTAGTTATAACAAGCATCTGTTGAATTTATAACCATTTTAAAGAGTTTAAAAAAAAGAAAAAAAGCACTTCCCAAAGCATGGCCACCATTCTGCTGGAGTCAAAGCTGTATCAAACCTAATTCATGATTGCTGGAGCTTCCTCTGACCAACCACTTGTTTAAGACTTCCATTTTGACTTAGAGAAAAAAAAAAAAATTACTTCAGTAGGCTGAGGAGCCTGGAAATAGAGAGAAAACATTTGTAGAAGGAAATAAAATATAATGTGCCATTGGACAGGCCACTGAATTAGGGTATATGGTGCTTTATTAAAATTGTCGCCACTGCAGCTGTGCAATACAATGAAGGAAAATCTCTGCTTGCAGACATTTTGCTCCATGTCATTTGCAGTTTCTCTGTACGTTCAAATGACCTCTATCCTGAAGCCTTTTCAAATATACAGTCTTGCCTTCACTTCCAGTGAAATAAACCTGCCTTCTTTAATAAAATGATTGAAAGAAAATTGCCACCAGAAACAAAGTTGAAAGACTAACAGAAGCTATCTGCAACATGTGCAGCCAACAGAGGACTAATATCTACAGTATATAAATCAAAAATCCAACAACTCAATAAAAAAAAAAGGTTAAGAACATAAATAGGTAAACCATGGAAGAAGAAATGCAAATGACCAATAACCTCACTACTAATCACAAGAAACGTAATGAGAACAGCAAGAAGATATGACATTTGCCCATCTGATAGCCAAAGTTTTAAAGAGCGATAATAATCCAGTTTTGGATAGGTGGGAGAACACACTGACAGTTTCTGTATAAAAAGTGATAGTGATAAGTACAAATAACCTGTGACCCAGTAATTCCACTTCTAGATATTTATTCTTGAGGAATACACATGTTCGTGAATATAAATACGAAGCTGTTCAGTGTAGTGTTGTTTATAAGAGCTAAAATCTAGTCTCCATGTAAATGTCCATTAGCAGAAATACGGTCAAGTAAACTATGGTAGACTCATACTATGAATATTGTGTGTAACAGTTAAAAAGAATAAGGTAGTTCTCTACATACTGGTATGGAAATATGTTTTTCCCATTAGTGGAAAAAGTCAGCCAGAATAATATGTATCATATGGTATACTATAGTATGATTCCATAAATGTGAAATTAAGTGAGACTGTGTGTAATAGTAACATACACGTGAATTCATAGGAAAAAATCTGGCAGTTATCTCCAGAAGGAACAGGGTTGATAAGGGAAGTTAAAAGGAATTACTCTGTTTTCTCTATGTAATCCAGTGCTACTTGAATTATTTCTATGGAAAATAATTCATGCATTACTTGAGTGATTCAATGAGTAAATAATAAGTGAAATCCGCATTTTATAACAAAGCAGAAAATAGTTGAAGCAGACCAAGACTCATACAGAGGTATATCTTGCTTAGTACATGGTTTAAGAAATTGAAGAAGCTTCTCAATTAACGAATCCCCTGAATCCAGAGCTTCTTTGACGAAGCTGAGCTGGTGGTAGAGAAAAGGGTTCTTTCTACCCAGGCCAATTCAGTGTGACCTCTACATGCTGGGACAGAAGTCTGGGGTCTGCTTACTCTCCTCACCGGAAGGAGGACGAGAAAGAGAAGGACAGAAATGGTCTTGCAAGAGGGCAAAGACAGAAAATCTTGCGATGAAGAGAGCATTTATACCCCCAGATTATCAGTCACACTCGTATAGCCAAGTGTCAAAGATACTAGGACATGCCTTCCTTATCAGAAGAAATTTGGTACTAGTTCCAATAGTCTCTTAAATCAGGGAGTTAGGCCAGTGTTATTTAAGAACACTTCATTTAAGAAACTTTACTTAAGAAAAGTAAATTATGACCTTTCAAATCTATAAAGTAAGGGGTGATTATTGATCAGTTTATTTGCAAAATAATTGACATACGATTCCTTTGAGTTTCCCTGATACGCATAAGCATTTGTTTGCTGGGAGCAAAGAGATCTGAACCTAAACTGTGAGAAGTCACTCTGATCATTGAAAATCAATCAGTAATGAAGATGAATCATCTCCAAAAGTGTAATCTGTCATTGTGTGTGTGTAATTGAATTTACTAAAAAATTGATTCATGTGTAGATTTTGAGGTAATATACTTTGCTGAAGCAAGACATAATGCATTCTACCAGATAACCTGAATAGGAACATTTTCACTTAATTAGGCTTTCCATAAATTATTGAGGAATATTGAAAATGTTGACATCATTTCCATAAGCGTGTATGGTATGCGGGGATAGTTCAGGATTTAGACAAAAGTACTGGGTTGGCCTAAAAGTTCATTTGGGTTTTTCCATAACATCTTATGGAAAAACCCAAATGAACTTTTAGGCCAGCCCAATATTTTCCTTCAGCATTGGCTGGGACCAAATTATCATCAGCTTTTAGAGAACTACTAGAAATGTTCTTCGGATTTTTTTGTTTTTGTTTTTTGGCCATGCTGCTCGGCTTGCAGGATCTGTTTCCTGACAAGGGATTGAACCCAGGCCACGGCAGTGAAAGCACTGAATCCTAACCACTAGGCCACAAGGGAACTCCCTAGAAATGTTCATTCTTATGTGGTCTAATTGAGAGATTTTTTTTTTCTTTTAGATGAAATTTTCTGCAACTTGGTTTCTTAACTCTTCATTTTAAGAAAAAAGGAATCATGTTTCTAGAATAGGCAAAAATTCTAGAAAAGTATATCTTACCTATTTGCAAATTGATGGTATCCATCTTCTAATGACCTCAAATAATCGATTTTAAAATAATGTTCTCTTTTTCTTTCTTACAGAAGTAATGCATATTTGATAGAGAAAACTTAGAAAATGTAGATAAACAAAAAGGAGAAAATGAAAATTACCTATAATTCCAACTCCTCAAAACAATCACTCTTTTAACATTTTGAAGTGTACCCTTTCAAAAGTCTTTTTTAAGTGTATATAATGCTTTTCTGGTAAAAGAAATGATTTCTTTTACCTCCAATTTTTTATTTAACAATATACCAAGGACATTTCTCTATAGTGTTAAATATCCTTCTGCATCATTTTTAACCACTGCATAATACCATCAGGCCCCTGAGTTGTTTTCAATTTTTCACTATTATGAACAAGATAATAATGAGTATCTTTGTTATTAAATCTTTCTTCACATCCATAAAAATTGAGATATCTTTGAAAGCCCATAGTCACACAGTTTAAGCCCCTCTCTTAACATTGAGCTAATTAAAAATAAAGAATGATTTCCTTTGAGATTCACTAGAACAAAGAAGTGAAACCGCCTTTGTTTTTGTTTTCAAAATTACTGGCATGCCAGCAAGGGGGGAAATAAAGTGTCTAATGAACATATGTATGAAGAAATTTTAAACTTTTAACTTAAAATGACCTAAGTATTCATTCCAGGTGTATTTGTGTTTAAGAATTTTGATCACCAGCCATTGAAATTAAAGTGATTGTATTGAAAGGATGTTATTATTGTTAACTAAGACGCATTTGTTCTAATCACAAAGCAGCATCTCTTTACTGCTTTCCATTTGCCTTGATTTTCTAAAAGAAAAGCATGCTCTTTGCTTGGCCAGACTGTTGCTTGGCTTTCTTGATACTTACATTGCTTATGGACAGCGTTTTTTGATTAACGGTTTCGGGGTGTGGAGGGGGACCATCAGCTAAATAAAATAGCCCAGGCGTGGATTTAGAGCTGCCCTCCATCTTGGCCGCAAGACTACCCTGAATTAATTCATAAACTTCTGGCAAGTCTACCCTTTAGAATTGAAGAGACTCTCACATGACACACATGGATTGATATAAAAAGACACCGGACCACATCATGCAGAAACGACTTAAGGAAAAATTCCAGCTGCACATAACCCGCTCTACATCCCCACCAAGCTAACTAGTGACCAAGGCAGTAGCTTGATTAACCAATTGTTGTGCATGTACCATTCATTGTAAAGAGTCATGAAGTTAAATTCTGCCGTGAGAGTCTCAGAAGAATGCCCACTGGGGAAATTGCAAATAAAATGTTGTAAAATAACCAAGGAGTGGAGTGGGGAGTGGAGGATAAAGCAACAGAAGTATTTAATGTGAGGCTAATTGTTATTTTTATGTTTCACCTATTGAAGATAACAGGTTCTTTGTTGAAGTTTTTTATCAGTTGGATTGAGACAAGGCTTCTCAACCTTGGCACCACTGACATTTTGGACCAAATCATTCTTTGCTGGGGAGGCGGGGAGGACTGTGCACTGTAGGATGTGCCACAGCATCCCTGGCCTCTACCCACTACATGCCAGTAGCACCTCCACCCCAGTTGTGACAACCAAAAATGTCACAAAACTGTCCCCTGTTGAGAACCACTGGATTAAGAAATGAGCATTCTGAAATACTGAAAAAGTGAAGACTCAGGCCAAACATCATCATGTCATGTGCCATTTTATTTAGAGATCAGTGTGGGTGGAAGTAGTGCCACCCATCTTTGTGCTATTATGCTAGACTTGAAGTTCAGTGCAGACCTGTACTCTCTGACACCATGTATTCTGTGCAAAAATACCTCTCTGTGTGAGCATCGCACCAAATCTCACTGGTAGCAGTGAGCATCATTTCTCTGCCCTCTACGTCATGTCTCTTACAATAGCAATGAAAGTGTTCTTTCTGTTGAATGCATTGTTGTAAAGAATCTCCAAATCTATTTTGAAAGGTATATGGAAGGTAAGTATTAGACCACACAGACCTGACCCTGTCCCTTAAAGGGATCTTCTAACCATGCTTTTAGGAGATCTCAGGCTACAGCCCTATCCACGAGCTAATACTTTCTACCCACCTAGCTCATTTTACAAGAATCACCCCTAAATAATTTCCACTCTTTTCAGTTCTAAGACTATTTTGACTTAACTTCCTTGTATTCACTCCCCCTTTGGCTGGTTTGCCTAACTTTATGATTGACTCTTCATAAAGTTAGTGAGTTCCCTGCTTTTTACTCCTCTCTCTGGCTTCTGCTAAGCTGCCATCTTCCCCTGAAGTCTCCCCCATTGAAAGTTTGGATTTAATAACGGAAGTTGCCAACATCTTGACCTTCTTTCAGATATGACAATGGATGATGTTCGGGAATACGAGAAAAACATGCATGAACAAACCAACATAAAAGTTTGCAATCAGCATTCCTCCACTGTGGATGACATAGAGAGCCAGGCCCAAACAAGTGTATGTAGAATTTTTAAAACATGTTGCCCACCCTTTACCAAACATACACATAAACTGATCTTTGAAAAGACTTCAAATGCATCAGTTCTCAAACTTCCACAAAAAAGCGTCATCACCCAGAGGCTGTTGGTGAAGAACCTGAGCTGGGTCTTAATTGGACAGTGTTACCTCTTGCTTCCAGACATTTCCATTCTTTAACGCCGCTTGACTCGGGGGTTATTTCGGTCGTAAAACCAAGAGCATGTAGAGTGGAAACATTGTGTGGCCTGCACCACAAAAGAACAGAGGGGTGAAAACAGACGTCCTAAGAAAGCTAGACCATCAATGCCAGTAACTTTTAAAGACATAGTTAACACTCATTCATTTAAGTCGTTCATTCTGGCTCATCTAGTATTTTAGGTTTCTTTACATTTGCTTTGAAATGCTTTCTAGGGCTCTTTATGGCTATCTGACCCAATCACTTCCTTTTTACTTAGGTTCATGTCCAGATGGGGCTGCCATCTGTGCATACATACTGGCTGAGCAGCGAAGGTGTGGTGAGCTAGCTCTAGCCCGGGACTTAAGCATCAGAGAACCTGAGGTTATTTAATGGCACATTGGTGATTGAGAGCTGACCGTACGGTGTATGCCAGCATCTTAAATATAGTTCTATCTCAATCATTCGTGCTAATGAAGAGGAGTGACAGATAACAAAGAAAAATGTAATCGCCAAGTCATTTAAATGTATCTTTGGCCAGAGCTGTGATCTCTTTGGGTGCCAGCTTGAGCCCACATGTCTGTTAGCCCCACAGTAATACACGTTAGATATTTAAGAAATTGACAGCGTAGTTACAGAAAATTGACAGATGGCTATCGTTGTAAATGCTTTAGATACGCAAAGACCTTTGGTTGCACTTTGGAAATTTCTAGTGAACTTTTGAGAGCATGTCTTTGGAATGTGCCCTGTAAAACCTATGTGCTGCTATTGGATGCATGTGACTGCCCTTGAGGTTGAAATGGACTTCCTCCCCATTTTGGATGCAGTGATTGGATTTGCAGAAAGCTCTTTGGATCAGGAGGTGTTCCTCTGTAGGCACCGACCAGTTCCTATAGGACTTCCCCTTTCCTCTCTCCCTGTTCTAAAGTTAGAAGTGCTCATTAAGGAAACTGTCCTTGAATTTCTATCACTTTCAATTACCTTTTCTTTAGGAACGTTAGACACCTGTTCCCTCTCAGCTGCTCTCTGAAAGCCACTCACTATATATAAGCACCACAAGACAAAGGAAGCCAGAGGAAAGGGGAAGATGCCAGGTAGCCAAAGGATACTAAACAGTGCTTTCCTCATTCTAAGTTCTTACACCTTATTGAATTTGTTACAATATTGCTTCTGTTTTATGTTTTGGTTTTTTGGCCTGGAGGCATGTGAGATCTTAGTTCCCCGGCCAGGGATGGAACCCTCACCCCCTGCATTGGAAGGCGAAGTCTTAACCACTGGACCACCAGGGAAGTCCCAACGTGGTTACCTTTAAATGCTTACCACCATTTCCCTTATTCTTTGAATTCCATCAAATTGGGGGTCATTTATTTTTCTATATTTTTCTTCTCTATCATAATGAAAAAGTTGAAATCAAGGGGCTGCTGTCCATCAGGAATAAAAACTGCATGGGTGCTCAGTAAATTTAAATCATTGACCTGAGTAGAGACAAACTAGATTGAAATTAGGCAAAATGAGCATCCATGGCCACGGGCAATAAGGAAAATAACAGTCTCCTATTCAATTGAGTAGGTTCAATACTTTCAAGGAAGAGAACTTCTAAGAGACTCTGAACGGGAGTGTAAAATCAAACTTCTGTACTTTGGATGATTTCTGCCCCCTGCTGGATGTGTGGAGTGGAGCACTATATTCAGCCACTTGTATAGAAAACCTGATTTTTCAAAGATGATATCATTTATTATAGCAGAAACATACTGCTGAGATTTTGCTGACGTTCGCTGAAATTTTTCTGAGTCTCAATTTGTTTTTATTTTTCTTATACTTTTTTTAAACATATTTATTGGAGTATAATTGCTTTACAATGGTGTGTTAGTTTCTGCTTTATAACAAAGTGAATCAGATATACATATACATATATCCCCATATCTCTTCCCTCTTGCGTCTCCCTCCCTCCCACCCTCCCTATCCCACCCCTCTGGTGGTCACAAAGCACGAGCTGATCTCCCTGTGCTATGCGACTGCTTCTCAATTTTGTTTTGAAATACCTCCTTTTAAAGAACTTAATCTTGTTTAATAGAGCTTGTTTAATAGTCTTAGTATTTTAATAGAGCTTGTTTAATAGTCTTAGTATTTTAATAGAGCTTGTTTAATAGTCTTAGTATTTTTTTAAAGTGGTAAGTTTACAGGTACAGTTCTTGCTATATTCTGAATTTCATATTCTGTCAACACAGGCATAATTTTTTATTTCCTTTGTAAGAACTTTTTCCTTTCAGAAAATTTTAATAATTGTTCCTAGGAAATCCTCTTAAGGATTTTGTTTTTTGCGCAATATTCCTGGTTTGCTCATATGTTATATGACTCTCTGTCTCTCTCTCTCTCTGTCTCTCTCTGTCTCTCTGTCTCTCGTCTCTCTTTCTCTCTCTCTCTCTCTCTATATATATATCCTAATGATTAATACTATATTAACTCCACAGTTAGTATTTCCAAAGGGGCTCTATGTTTCATACTATTTTATGTGGTATCATCTAATGTGGTATCACCTACTAAGTTCATGGGAGAGGCCACAGATGAAAAACGGGTCTCTGGAAGCTAAAACAGATGTAGAAATCCATGGGCAGCAGATTTCACATTTTACAAGCTTTTAGGCCTTCACTGAGCTTTTTCTAATATGCCCAGTTATCTGTTTTCCCTGTTACCAGTAATAAAATTGGCAAAAGATACCAGGGATAGCCAGACTGAGAGTAATTAATAATAACCATAATAGTAGTAGTAATAATAATAGAGTTTCTAAGAATGAGAGAAGAGATACTAAACTATATAAAGCAAACCGGCCCTAAGAAAGAAGGCATCACTGTATTGTAACACAGCGATATTCCTTCAGTGTATTATGTCTAAAATGTAGTAAGTGTATATAATACGTTATTCACTGTAGTTACATTAGGGAAGGATTTACATTTAAAGGAATTTTTCTTTTTTACTTTCTCACGTAATAACATTTCAGGTATTTGGAAAGTCTACACCATCTGACAATGCCTGTTAAATGAGGCGTCACTGAATTTATTTCTTGAATGCCAAATAATGCTCTTTTTTCTTTTAAATAAAATTCTCACCCATTATGTGATACTATCCTTTTGTTCTCTGCTCTTTTTCTTTTTATGTTTCCTTGAGAAATGGTTTCGTTTTTTTGGTTTGGGGATAGTTAGCAGAGTTTGTTGTTGTTGTTGTCATATCTTACTTATTTTTTAAGAAGAAATAATTAAAACACAGCGTCTGAAAAATCTCAGGGTGGATACACAGTCAGGAAACAAGTAACCCCTAGAATACATAAAGTATATTCATTGAATAAGAGGATAGCATGTTGAAAAATTCTGATGATCTGCCTATTTACCCTATAAAGGTGAACTTATATTTTCACGATCTAAAGTGGATAATAGTATGTATCATTTTGGGGCCATTGATTGCTTTAATAATCTTCCCTTTATAGAAAAGATGGCCAGGTCTAATAATAGCTCTGCATACCATACCATACGCACAACACAGACACACACAGCTCCGGTGTGCTTCTGTACTCTCCTGATAAGTTCTTTTTTCAGAATACTTAAAGTACTCACTGAAAAGTGCTTTGGACAACCTTGGATGGTTACTCATAAAGGAATTTTTTTTTTTCAGAGGTCTGCCTCAGTAAAAAGAAAAAAATTCAGGGCTTAGCATTTCGATGATAATTTGGGTTTATAATCTGGAGAGATCCCCTTATCATAGAGTTCTGATGGGTCCTTTAAAAACAGGCAGAGAGATGAATCCGTTTGCATCTCTTCTAAATACCTGCTCATTTTTTTCTTCTTTCTGTTTTTTTCCTTTAAGACATGACAATGGATGAAGTCCGAGAATTTGAACGAGCCACTCAGGAAGCCACCAACAAGAAAATTGGCGTTTTCCCCCCTGCCGTTTCTATCTCCAGCATTCCCCTGCTGCCGTCCTCAGTCCGCAGCGCCCCTTCCAGCGCTCCATCCACTCCTCTCTCCACAGATGCGCCAGAATTTCTGTCGGTTCCCAAAGATCGGCCCCGGAAAAAGTCTGCCCCAGAAACTCTCACGCTTCCAGACCCTGAGAAAAAAGCCACCCTGAATTTACCTGGCATACATTCTTCAGATAAGCCATGTCGGCCTAAAGCAGAGTAACTTCATAAGAATATTTCATGGGGTTTTATATTTTCGGTTTGGGGTCTTGTTTTTTTTGTTTGTTGTTTTTTTTTTAATAATCTGGTATAGAAAAAGACTGCTTTGTCCCTCAAACATGTCCCTTTGATCTTTTGAGTGTGCATGTTGTTAAGTAATTTCACATATGATTCCCTAAGTATGCCACACAGCGTCATATTAGATGTAAGATGTAAGACTTGCAAAGGACAGAAGGGATCTTCTGTAGCCACAGCTGGATGCCAGGGAGGAAGCCTTGTTTATTGGGCATTTGATGAGGTTGGCATGGACTTCAAGGGTAAATAAATGAAAACTTTGCACCACTGTGTTACAAGGTGTAGTGAAATAGTGAAGTCAGTTTCCTCCCATCAAACCTGAAATTCTCAAAAATATTCTCAGGCATAATATACCTAATTGTTAAATTTTGAACTGCTCCTTACCAATACTTGAATACCAGTAGTTACTGAGATTCCTATTTGCGTTAGTCTGACTCAGGATTTGGGGCCTAATTAACTCTTTAAATTTTTTGGAAATTTTAATTATCAACATGTAGAGGCTCCAAGGGCAATTAACAGTAACTTATTTATACCTTTCACAGAATTTAATAAAGATTCCACTTGTTTCTGTCTTTTAATAACTTTCCCCTTCGTGCCCTTGTGGCCTCAGAAATCTTTAAGAATTACATGGATGAATGTGACCATAACTGTCTGATTTGGGGATGGTTTGGTTTAGGAACCAATAGGCCCAGGTGAGGCAAACGTCTTTTTTTTTCTACAGGTACCAACGAACCTTGACCTATCACCTTCCGTCATCCTTTAAGATTCTCAGAATTTGCAATTAATTGAGTAGAATTCATTGACTCTTTACCCATTCAAAGAAGTTCAAGGATAGAGTAAACTACCTGGACTTTAACACTGTCAGAGTTGTCTCCCATCCCCTTCCTCATTTTACTCTTAATAACATCTAGACCTCCCTGAACGGATTGCCCATCACTAGACCTTAGAAAAGATTGTCATTCTCTTGCTCCTTACTTGAAATCCAAATATTGGGAATGTCACAAAAGTCGAGTGAATACAGTCGAGTGGGAGGAGAAAATGAGCAGAATGGCTGACTCCTATCTGTAGAGTAACAAGGAAAAGTGGTAAAAGATGCCCCTCTGTCTAGCTTTCTTTTCTGAGAGTATTGGTAATGCAAGATTAGACTCAAGGTTGATGGGAGACAAGATCACTCACCAAAGTGGCAGAAAGAGAACTCTCCTTTGATCTAAAGAGAAGACTGCCACCTTCGCACCTCACTGCCTTTAAACACAGAAAGAAGAGCAAACAGAATCTGGCATTTCCTTTTGTCCTCCAAGAGAGGAAGAGAACAAGGTAATTGGGCAACTCCAAGGCCCCAGCTAGCCTTCCTGACCATAACCTCCAACCTCAGGAAAGGGACCTTCCCCAAACACAGATTCCAAAGGACACTACATAGACCAAGGAGGGTATCCTCCTCCTCTTACACAGCCTCTCAGCCAGTGGACCCTGCCTGCTTCTCTCTCTCAGAGCACAGCACTCTGCCTAGTGTCCTTCCAGTTAACAGACTCTCCCAAGGTGCAGGTGCTGGTCCCATGAGCCCAGCACCAAGTGTTCTAAGTCATATGTCAGATTGTCAAGATCATTTCTTTATCTATAGGTTGACATTTAGCTTAATAAATAAATAAACCCAGAACTCAAAGGGAACCCATTGCAAATAGCTTAGATCAACAGTGCATCTCTTCCCTAAGAATGATAGCACCATAGTAAGACACCGCCTTTGCATGGTATGGTAGCATGATTTTTGCTTGTGGGAAAACTCAATCTTTTATCAAGACCTCTTGGACTTCTCAATGGCTCTCTTTCGACACAGTAGCACTTAACAAGAATGTTTCCCTTTGGAAGTAAAATTCTCCTTTCAGAAGACAGTGACATAGTGTGTATATTTGCTTACCATTTGCAAGCTGAAATCAGGAGGGGGTGGGATCGTGATTTTTGCATGGAATGAATTTATTTTGTGCGTGCTGTTCACACATCTAGACCTAGTTTTTCTGTTGATGCCATTGCTAATTTTCCATTTTTGTAAAGTAGCTTCTGCTATCAAGGTCAGCAATTCTATATGCTTTAGAAAGCTAATTTCTGGTTTCCTACTGTGAGTTTTCTTTCTCTTATAGCCAGTACAATACCACAGACATTACTTGCAAAACTACCACTGATAGTGTAATTCTTAGCCAACAAATATGTGTGCTCTTAAAGTATGTTCAGTTTTTCTGTCTACATGTGGTTTGTGTGCATTTTCACGGGGGTGGGGGGGAGACGGGTGCAGATATCCCTTTAGCTGCTTTGAATATTTAGTCCAGTCATCACAGGGCATAAATGACTTCAGTATTTTATTTGTCTTGATTGTCAAGTGTCATTTCACAGTCTCCATACATGAATTTGTTTATTGTGGGGTACAAGCCTGCGATGAATGTGTATATAGAACATTATTAATTCCTATAAGGCTGGAAATTAAGTGGCTGCATGATGGAAATTTAGAAGAAGAAAAAAGCAGGAACTTGAATTCATTAAGCATGTTTAGGGGAAGAATAGAATCTTAACTCAGTGCCTCTGTCTGCAATGTGGAAACCTTCAACCTTGTTCACCAAAATTGTACTATACCTGTATATATATAAATATAGTGAATCCGACACCACCAGTTTTAAGTCTCTGGTAGCCAACTTAAAATAAATAATCCACAGAATAACATGTATGTTCACCCGATCTTTGTCTCTCATGTTAGTGGAGACCATCAAAATGACCATAGATTTCATTACTTTGAATGGACTTCAAATTACGAAATGCCCTTGTGCTTTTCGTTGGCTATAGTACAGCACTGTTGCTTTAGCTGTGCTTTCCCAGGATAAGAAGCCCTTGGTGTTTTTACTGCATAAACTTTGTCAGAAGTCAGCTCTGAAGACCATTTCATTTTCCTACTTTTGGGCTGGAATAAGACAAAGCAAAGAGGAAGCATAACAACAAAGGAGTCCGTGACATTTTTGTTACTACATGATAACCAAAACAGTATGAGTCCACTGGTGAACGAATTTATAAACCCTTCTGTTTTGGTCTTGCATTTGTGTGAGGGAAAATGGCTTTAAGTTATTTGGAGGTATTTATTAGCCATGTTTTTGGTTGTGAAAATAAATCTCTAAATAGCACAATTGTGTGTGTCTAATGTAGACACTCAAAAAACACAAAAAGACCCCCAAAAGTTATGTGGTTTTCTTCCAAGACACTGTGATAAACAGTGACCTAAGAGAATAGATTCTGACACTTCTCAAAAAATCATTTTTCCATGAAAATTTCAAGGCTAATGGATTTATGCGTATTTTAAAATTCTACTCGCCTTAGCATCTTTTCAATGGCTCAGAGACGACACGTCACTGGCTGGCATAGGTCAACAACAATTTTACTTTTCAGAAGGGCCAGAGAATAATTTACTCCACGTGTAATACGTACTCAGATAATCCAATGGGAAAGATTGTTTAAATAGTTTTAGTCCCTTTCTGATCATCTGATTCAGTAGGCTGGGTGACGATATGCCATCTAAGCCATAATTCTTGAAATTAAAAAAAAACCAGTGACTGCACTTGATCATAAATCATTTAAAACTATTCTTTCCTGCTGAAACCGAGTGTTACACAAGAGCATGGCAATGGCATACAGAGGCAACACATACCAGATTCTTCTGTGTTCTACCTTCAAAACAATCTGTTTCATTTGAAATGTAAGTGTTTAAGCTTTTTAGGAGTTAGTGCAATAAGAGAATGTGAATCTGTTGAGACCTTTCCAGATGCTGTTATTGTTATTTTGTCGTTAAGTTAACAGGTGCTTCAGGGTAAGCCTCTCAATGTTTTTGCTTAAAATCGAAAGCCTGTCTGTTGAATTGCAAGTCTCCCTTCAGTCTGTGTGTGTCGCCAAGGAGAGGTTCTTTGAGTTGATGTTATACCTGTGCCACTTGTATGTAGCTTCAAGTGTAATTTTTAGCGTTTACATTTCGAGCTGAGATCTTGATTAAATGAGTCAATATACCACTGCCACAGCTGAGGGACCAAGTTTTGGGCTGCACAGTGTTATAGACAGCAAGCAAAGCAAACAAAATTGATCCTCACACGCCATCCTCCTGTGTCATTTTATGGCTGTTTTGTGGTTTTTTCCCCAGTTATTTATTATTGATAATAACTTACTTTTTCTTACATTCTGTTGTAAATAAAGTACAAAGCAATCTTCTTTCCAAGTGTAGCTTCCTCTCTCTCTTTCTCAGATCTTCCCAAGGGAATGTTAACTATTGGGAGCTTGGGGGTTGATGGGAAAGAAGCTATCAAGGGAGAAAGAACAAGCCAAAGGCCGGAACTTAGACCCAGTTCTAGGGGACTTGTGTGCAAAGAAGCCTGGCCTGCTAATAGGCGTATGGTGTCTTCAGGGCTGGGCCCTTGGTAAGAAATGCCTGGGTGCCAGCTCTAACTCTCCAGCCAAAAAATACCCAAAGTGAATATAACCCGGTGGGATACACATGCAGACTCATCCATCCACCCATCAGGTGCTTGGTTACCCCTCATCAAATGTGAGGCAAGAGTCTTGAGTGGTAACCAAGGTAAAGCATCCCCCAGGGAATCTGTAGGAACACCACCTTAGGGGGGACACCAGATCCTCTCCACCGCAGGGCAAGCCAGGTAAGCTGCGCTGAAATGGCTCTGACCTGACGGTGGTTTCTCCATCTCAAGTAGCTCCTGTTGTTCACAAAAGCGTCCTCTGGGGACGGGAGGAGGAGCACAGAAATGCTTCAGCACCCATCTTTCAATAGTCTCCTCGGAGCTTAAGCAGAGACACACCTCTCCCTCCTATTCAATCCTGTAATGCGTGTCAGTATCCATATTATGATTCTTTTTATTGAAGTACAGTTGATTTACAATGTTGTGTTACTTTCTGCTGTACAGCAAAGTGATTCAGTTATACATATGTACATTCTTTTTCATATTCTTTTCCTCTATGGTTTATCACAGGATACTGAATATAGTTCCCTGTGCTATGCAATACGACTTTGTTGTTTATCCATTCTATATATAATAGTTTGCATCTGCTAATCCCCAACTCCCAGTCCTCCCTCCCCCACCCCCCCCATCCCCCTTGGCAACCACAAGTCTATTCTCTATGTCTGTGAGTCTGTTTCTGATTTGTAGATACGTGCATTTGTATTATTTTTTAGATTCCACATATAAGTGATATCATACGGTATTTGTCTTTCTCTGTCCGACTTACTTAGTATGATCAACTCTAGGCCCATCCATGTTGCTGCAAATGGCATTATTTCATTCTTTCTGATGGCCGAGTAATATTCTGTTGTATATATGTACCACATCTTCTTTATCCATTCCTCTGTCGATGGACATTTAGGTTGCTTCCATGTCTTGGCTGTTGTGAATAGTGCTGCTGTGAACATAGGGGTGCGTGTATCTTTTCGAATTAGAGTTTTGTCCAGGTATATGCCGAGGAGCATCCACATTGTGTGCCTCAATCTCTGATTGCGCCAGGCCACAGCTTCCTCTGACAGTGCACCATGACACACTGAAGATGGTCGCCAGATTACGTACACTAATTCAGTTAATCAAAACATGCTTGAGTTTCGAGCTGCAAATTCACCATTACCACTCCTGCCCTGCCATTTTTAAAAATATTTATTTATTCATTTATGGCTGCATTGGGTCTTCGTTGCTGTGGCGCAGGCTTCAGCAGTTGTGGCACGTGTACCTTTTCATTTGTTCTTCAAAACACACGAACTTCCCACACGTAGTTGCTGGCTGAAAGCGAACTCGGTACAGCCAGGCTGGCTGTTTCTTCCTGGGGCCAAACTATATAGGTTGCCTGATGTTAAATGTATAGATATTTATCGCATCACCAGTTTCCCTGTACAGCTTTTAATCATGATGTTATCTCATTTGAGTGTTACTCTTAGATTTCTGCACACCCACGTTCTTTTCTAAAACTTCCCGTTTCCTTCACTATATTCACTTGGGATTTTTTGCCTCCAGCTTCCAACTGTACCTTGGCCTCTCAGGTTTAAGATCTGTCATGTATCGTTTCTCCTAGCCCTGCTCTGAAATATCCCTAAATGAAAATGTTAGTCTCAAGCCTGAAGCTTTGATGGCTTTGGAACAACTATCAACCTATGTGTACGTGTACATTCATGTGCATGTGCGTGCATGTGTGCATGTGTGTGTGTGTGTGTGTGGTGTGTGTGTGTGAGCCTGTAACTTGTGTGGCTGATCCAGACAAGCCCTGTTTACCAGTTTATTGACTTTCTCTGCTTAATTTTTAGCCCTCTAGTATTCCACACCTCCATAAATTCTCCCTTTTCTACAGCATCTAATCTAGTAGGATATCTCATTCAAGTCCAAACATTTAACTACTTCTCCTTCACTTGGGAAAATTGGAAATGGCCTGGAACTAACTTTGCCTTAATATTCTTGCCCGGTCCCAGCATGGAGGACTTGAGCTAATAAGTAGCCAAAGAAACTGGATATGGCCTCAGGTCCTTCTGAATCCAGCCATTCGGTACAGCAACATTAAACAGCTGAATTAAACACCTGGAATTTAGGGGATAATTATGTTTAAGTAGAAGTACCAGCTGTCTTCACTAAAGGCAGACACTAAGGACTGGGAATCATCATTTCCCCCTCCTTTAACTTATAGAAAGGAGATTTGGCCGTCTGTTACTCAAGGGTGTTTGAGGGCAGACAAATCTGGACCTTTGTGATTTTTTTTAAAAAATCGTATTCCAAAACAACTTTCCTGCTCCCAAGGGATTCTGCATGCATGCAAGATGCTGACAGTTTACTGCTCTTTAGCAACACTTGGGACTCACTCTGTGATCTTCAGCACACAAGTGATTATATTCAGAGCAGTCCAAAGATAGCTTGCTGCTCTCCATGTGCAGTCTGCTGTTAAAGACAGTCATCAGTATTAACGTGTGCTATACCTCTTCCCAGAACACAACTTGAAAATTTAGAAACGTGTCTACGAGTTTGAATTTTCCCACTCTTATCTTAGGGTTATTGCATTTCTTTGCATCTTGTTAAAATCTATTATACGGACCCAAGATCATGAATTTTCTTTTCACCTTCATTAAGTACTTTGGAATTTGCTCTTTCTTCTGCGGAAGGTAACTCATAGATGCATACCTTTCTACAAAACACTTCAAGGATCTTGAATTATTTTATATACACCTTTACGTTTGGTACATAACATGGCCATCATTTTCATAGCTGTGTAATATTCCATTGGGTTGGAAATCTATCATTTACTTAAACATTGCTTTAGTATTTGGCATATAGGTTATTTTCTGGATTTTGTTATCATATATAGGGTTGTTAGGAACATCTTTGTAATATAGTTTATGTCTTTTTTTAAGATTTTTTTGATGTGGACCATTTTTTAAAGTCTTTATTGAATTTGTTACAATGTTGCTTCTGTTTTATGTTTTGGTTTTCTGGCCACATGGCATGTGGGATCTTAGCTCCCCGACCAGGGATCGAACTCGCACCCCCTGCATGGGAAGGCAATGTCTTAACCACTGGACCACCAGGGAAGTCCCTATGTCTTCTTTCTAATTATTTGTTTTGGATAAATTCCCAGAAATTGAATTACTAGGTCAAAGGATATAAATATATATATATATATATATATTTTATATATATAAATTTATTTATTTTTGGCTTCATTAGGTCTTAGTTGCTGTGCTCAGGTTTTCTTTTTAGTTGCAGTGAGCAGGGGCTACTCTTCGTTGCGGTGCGCAGGCCTCTCATTAAGGTGGAAAGGATATAAATATTTTTATGACTTTGAGTGTTTACTGACAATATCTCTTCCATAGAAAATTGTACCAATTTACAATTCCACTGAGAGTGTATGAATAAGAACATTTGTCTTTTTTTTTTTTTTTGCGGTACGCGGGACTCTCACTGTTGTGGCCTCTCCCGTTGCAGAGCACAGGCTCCGGACGCGCAGGCTCAGCGGCCATGGCTCACAGGCCCAGCTGCTCCACGGCATGTGGGATCTTCCCGGACCGGGGCACGAACCTGTGTCCCCTGCATCGGCAGGCGGACTCTCAACCACTGCGCCACCAGGGAAGCCCCTAGAACATTTGTCTTTTTAAACAAGTATTTGTAGTTTTAAAAGTTCACTATTCTCAAGTTATTAAGCAATGGCTAGCATCCATTTCCCACGTTAAGTCCTTTGTTTGTTTAATGTCTTAATATTCTCTTTTGGGGTGTTCATATGATGAAGGGCAAGTCTAGACAAAGAAGTTCTCTGATTTATTTAAATGTTCCATGCCTTCCCTAGCTTAGAAATGTTGACTGGTTACTACAGAAAGAAAAGCATAAGGAATTCCATTTTATTGAATAAACAAACATCAATTTTTTTAATTTAATTTTTATTTTATGTAGGGGTATAGTTGATTTACAATGTTGTGTTAGTTTCAGGTGTACAGCAAAGTGGTTCAGTTATACATATGCATATATCCATTCTTTTTCAGGTTCTTTTCCCATACAGGTTATTACAGAACATTAAGTAGAGTTCCCTATGCTATACAGTAGGTCCTTGTTGATTATCTATTTTACATATTCTAGTGTGTATATGTTAATCCCAACCTCCTAATTTATCCCTCCCCACAGCCTTTCCCCTTTGGTAACCATAAGTTTGTTTCCAGAGTCTGTTTCTGAACAAATATCAATTTTAAGTGATTTTGTTTTCAAGCTTTCATTGATAACAAACATTTAATGCATTTTTACTTGAGTATTTCCTGAAAACTACCATATATGTGCCAACAAGTTTTGTTTGGTTGGTTTTTTTGCTTGTTTTTTTTAACCAAGAGAAAATCAAAGTAAAAACTCGAGAATTTTAGTTTAGAATCAGTGATTTCCTGGTTCTAATAGAACCTTGGTAAGGACAGAGCAGAGTCCTTTCAAAGTCTTTTCATTTAACTTCTTGGAAAGAATGCGATGATGGATTGCACACATGCTCCGAAAAAGGAAGGTAACAGTCTGTGTGTCATCCCCTCCTGAGCCACGTGAGAGTCATTCCTGGGGAATAGAGAATTTTTCTCAGGGAGAATGGCCGTTTCTCACTCATAATAAGGACAAGGTATCAGATTTACCTGCAAGTTAGTTCAGAATCTGACTGCAGTCTTTACTTTTTTGTTGTCAGTGTTGTGTGTGTGTGTTTAATATTTATTTATTTTATTTATTTTTTTGGCTGTGTCGGGTCTTAGTTGCAGCATGCGGGATCTTCATTGAGGCATGTGAGATCTTTCACTGTGGCGCGGGCTTCTCTCTAGTTGTGGCGTGCGGATTTTCTCTCTCTAATTGTGGCACGCAGGGTCCAGAGCTCGTGGGCTCTGTAGTTGAGGCACGTGGACTCAGTAGTTGTGGAGAGCGGGCTTAGTTGCCCCGCAGTGTGTGGGATCTTATTTCCCCGACCAGGGATCAAACCTGCGTCCCCTGCATTGGAAGGCAGATTCTTTACCACTGGACCACCAGGGAAGTCCCAGTTTGTGTGCTGATGTCAACTTTCTATTTTGAAATAATTATAGCTGCAAAGGAAGTTACAAAGAAATGTACATGGATGTCCTATGCACCCTTAACCCAGCCTCCCCCAATGATAACAGCTTGTATAACTACCATACAATATCACAACCAAGAAACTGACATGGGTACAATCCATAAAGCTTATTCAGATTTCACCAGTTTTACATGCACCCATTTGTGTGTGTGCAAGTGTGTATGTGTTTGGTTCTACGCAATTTTATCACCTGTTTAGCTTCATGTAACTACTGCCACATTCAATACATGGAACTATTCTATCACTGCAGAACTCTCGAATACTGTCCCTTTATAGCGAAGCCCCCTCACCCCACCCCCCTCACCTTGCCCCACAGAAACTTTACTTTTAAAAACAAACAAAGGGCTTCCCTGTTGGCACAGTGGTTAAGAACCCGCCTGCCAATGCAGGGGACACGGGTTCGAGCCCTGGTCTGAGAAGATCCCACATGCTGCAGAGCAACTAAGCCCATGTGCCACAACTACTGAGGCCGTGTGCCACGACTACTGAAGCCCGCGCGCCTAGAGCCTGTGCTCCACAACAAGAGAAGCCACTGCAATGAGAAGCCTGAGCACCACAGCGAAGCGTAGCCCCCGCTCGCCTCAACTAAAGAAAGCCCGCGTGCAGTGACGAAGATCCAACACAGCCAAAAATAAATTAAATAAATAAATTTATTAAATAAATAAAAACAAAGAAAATATATCATTGAGGCCGTATCAGTTTTTCTTTCTACTAAAACATACTACAGCTCTCAAACATTTTTTTTTTTTGGCTATTTTTAAATTGCGGTAAAATATACAAAGCATAAAATTTACCATTTTAACTGTTTGTAAGTGTACAATTCAGTGGCATTAAGTATATTCACAATGCTGTGCAATCATCACCACTCATTTCCATAAATTTTTCATCATCCCAAACAGAAACTCTACCCAATGAACAATAACGCCCTATCCTTCCCTCCCTCTAGCCCCCAATAGCCTCTGTTCTACTTTCTGTCTCTATAAATTTGCCTGTTATGGATATTTTCTGTAAATGGAGTCATATAATATTTGTCCTTGTGTATCTAGCTTATGTCACTTTGCATAATGTTTTCAAGTTTCATTCATTTTATAGCCTGTATCAGACATTTTAAAGGATTGTTTTGTGGGGGAAAAATATCTGATAAGCCGGTAAACATACTTTCCTGTGTATTGCATTTTTTAACAGAAGTGTTCTAAAGCTGTGTGATGTTGGCAAATCACTTCATCTTTCTGAGCGTTCATTTCTTCAAGTGTAACAGTAAGTGGCGTATTTTATATCTTAATGGCAGGTATGTAAAAATAAGATTGCTACTTGGTAGCAGAAGCTGCTGCTGAAGAATCATGAGAAGAAGAGAGGGTACAGGCAAATTCAGACAAAAGCTCCATGATAAAGAGCAGGTAGGGACTTCCCTGGTGGCGCAGTGGTTAAGAATCCGCCTGCCAATGCAGGAGACACGGGTTCAAGCCCTAGTCCAGGAAGATCCCACATGCCGTGGAGCAACTAAGCCCACTCTCAACAACTACTGAAGCCCGCGTGCCTAGAGCCTGTGCACCGCAACTACTGAGCCCGTGCACCACAACCACTGAGCCCATGTGCTGCAGCTACTGAAGCCTGTGCACATAGAGCCCGTGCTCCGCCACAAAAGCCATCGCAATGAGAAGCCCACGCACTGCAAGGAAGACCCACCACAGCCAAAAATAAATAAATAAATAAAATTTAAGAACTTAAAAAAAGAAAGAGCAGGTAGATCATGAGGAAGAGAGGATGGCTGTTCCCTAGAGCTCCATCATTATGTGAAGCTCCTTTCATTTTGAGTCTATTTTGCGTGAGTCTCTTCCTTTCAACCACACGAGGTAGCTAAAAGCAGTTGGGAAGTAGGTTGAAATGTCATTTCTAGAAACAAGTTTTCCAAAGGAAACATATGTAAGAAGTGCAAATTTGTATTCCTTTTCTAGGACTTAAACAAACATTAACAACACCTTAAGTAAAAAGAATGGTGTTTCAAGAATAAGGTGAAAGACGTTTCTGCTCGAAAAGAATGGTACCGATGAATCCAGACATGCAAAACCTGCCTCATTTCCATGCATGCAAGTTGTAAAATAATTATGTTTTACTCCAGTAAAGAGAATTAAATGAGGGTGCTTCGATTTTTAAAACAACAACAACAAACTGACTAATTCAGTTTATCTGGTGGGTCAATAGTGTGTTATATTCAGATTCTTTTGAGAAATATGATGTTATTGTCAGAATATAAAGATGTCCAAAAGTTCCCTTTTTTCTGATATGCTAGGTCTAATTTACATCTAGATGAAAAAGCTTTTTAGCATAATAAGATACCCTCCCCAACCTGATGAATAGCTTTTGAATCAGATCTGATTAATACACAGAAAAGTTTAAGAGAAAGGCCAAAACTTTGTTAATTTGTTTTGCTAAGTAATACCAGCACCTCAGCTGAAACTCTTCATTGATTCCTTTTAAATAAAATTAAACCAAATGTACCCAAAGAAGCGTCCATAGCTTAAACATTAGCCACTTCAAATCTGGATCCAAATATGAATCAGTTATTTTCATTGTTTTGGGTGAGTTCCTTTCCTTCCCCTCCTCACTGCATCTTCCTTGATTCTTCAAGTGAAAACCAAGGAAAGGTGGATTAAAAAGTAGAATACCTCAAAATCTTCCGAGGGGACAATCTGAGAGTCTTTCTTCTCAGAGGGACCGTTGGAACCTATAAAGGGGGCCCCTAAGATGTCACGTGGTATTCTCTTCCCTCCTATTTGGAGGCTTTTACTTTCCTCTAAAAGGTGCTCTCCAGCTCAAACATCTGGGTTATTCATAATGGCTGTACACATAATGGCTCTCTAACCCTAGTCCCAGCCTCTGTAATGCCTGCCACTGGGTCTCCAAGACCTTCCCTCAAATCCACCACCCCATCGCCTACCCCCACTGAGACAATGGAAGCCACCACCCTTGTCTAGATTCTAGCAGATAAAGATGTCTTTCTGGGACTTCCCTGGTGGCCCAGTGGTTGGGAGTCTGCCTGCCAATGCAGGGGACATGGGTTCGAGCCCTGGTCCGGGAGGATCCCACATGCTGTGGAGCAACTAAGCCCATGTGCCACAACTACTGAGCCTGTGCTCTAGAGCCTGAGAGCCACAACTACTGAGCCCACGTGCCAAAAAAAAAAAAAAAAAAAAAAAGATGTCTTTCTGACATCCCAAACTCTAGAAAACATTTTGCTATTGAACGATGCTCTCTGGGGTTTTGAACGCTAACATAAAGGTGATACTCATGGTCCTTCAGCTGCACTGAGGTTTGCCTGGTTTCCCTAAAGAGCGTGAGGAAATTTGGACTGAGTTCAAAACAACTGACTCTCAAACTAGCTTTGGGAACATAGCTCTTCTAGAGTTTGGGGATTCCTTGTGTGTGTGCATATTTTTAATAACACTTATAGATACTAATTAAATGTAATTCAGGGAAGAAGTCATCTGTTTTTTGAGATAATGAATTTAATTTTACTGGAATTAAATCTAATTTAGTTCCATAAAAAATAATTTATTGATACGAAAACTACATAAACTGCAAAATTCTAAGCATAAGTGGCCACTCTATTTCCAAACATTAAACTTTAGATGAGAAAAAAAACTAGGTATAGCTAACATTTGCCATGAAGACAGCCCCCCAAAAAAATGTTTAGCAGAAAAGTGGAAATGTTTGTGTCAAAAGCACCAACCCTCTTGCTCCTTTCCTACTGACTTCATTACTAAGAGAAAACGTAAGCAATTTATAAATCTGTATTTATACAAAAAAAGGTAGTCAACTAAAAGTTTAGGCTAAGAATAGAATGAAATTATTTTGGAGGGCTGGTTGAGAAGGAGGGGCTTAGTTGCATTGCTTGTCTTTAATCCATACACACCCTCATACTGACTCATGGGACATGGGAGTGGTGGGAAACAGTTCCCAGAGAGCTGAACAGGGGCCTAGCCCAGACCCACTTGACCTTTCCCTTAGCAGCAATTCCACAAATAAGCCCATCAGTACCCACCCTCAGGCTGCCCCATTTGCCAGACCAAATAGAGTTTAGGGGTAGAAAGAGTTTAAGCAGCCTCAAACCTCTTCTTTAGCCCCATCCCCAAAACACTGAGAAAAACTATTAAGTTACCCTCCTCCTAGGCTGACCTGGGTGCTTTATCTTCAGCCTGCATCCCCTCCTGGCCCTCCTTGTGAACTGGGTCACAGGGCCAATCTCTGCTTTGGTCCTCATTCCTCATTCTGGTCCTGATATAGTTTATTCTATAATCTAGTACAGTCTTTCATCCTTTTTTTCTTTTTCCTTTCCTTCCTTCCTTCCTTTTTTCCTTTCATGGTGCCTGTTATGTAGCAGACACTAGGAGAGCACAGGGGACAGAGAAGTGAGCAAAAATAAATCTGGTCTCTCACCTTATTGTTTAATGGAAAAGATATATAATACTTACATAATCACACAAATAAATGTGTAACTGCTACTTGATACAGGGTCAGTGAAGGAAAGTTACATCATACTAGGAGAGCATAGAACACAAGGAAAAGAGGGCTATTCAGTGGAGACTGAGATGTGAAAAGTATGCAGCAGTTAGTTGATTTAGGAGAAGCTAAAAGCATTCCCAGCAAAGGAAATAGCATGTACAAAGGCCCTGAGGTGGGAGAGGGCATAGCCTATTCCAAAACAATATAGCTTGAGTCAGGAAACAAGGGATATTTGATGAGAGATGAGGCAGGAAAGAGTAATAGGGGTCAGATCTTGCAAAGCCCTTGTGGAAAAGGTTGCCAGATTTACCAAATAAAAATACAGGATGGGGACTTCCTTGGTGGTCCAGTGGTTAAGACTGCATTTCCACTGCAGGGGGCGTGTGTTCGATCCCTGTTCGGGGAACTAAGATCCTGAGTACCGCATGGCATGGCCAAAAAAACAGGATGCCAGGTTGAATTTAATTTCGGATATGCAATGAATAATTGCATAGGATATATTTATACTAAACAATTATGTGTTATCTGAAATTCAGATTCAACTGGGCATCCTGTGTTTTGTTTGTCAGCCCTACTTGTGGGTCAGGTAAGGATTTGATCTTGTTCCTCCTGAGACCAAGGTATTAAAGTATTTTAAGCAGAGGTGGCATAATCTGATTAGAACTCTAAATAGATCATACTGGCTACAGATTGGAAGTGGGCAAGTGGAGAAACAGGGAGACGGGGAAGCAATTACAGTGGCCAAGTAAGAGGGGCTTGAACTTGAGGGGTGGCAGTAGAGAAGGAGAGAGGTGAGCCACTGGAGCGAATTTTAAAAGATAAAATCAACAGCACTTGGGATCTACTCGGGTCCCATTGCTTTAGACACCTTCCATGTGCCAATGAGGCCCAAACCTACATCTCCAACCTGAGCCTCTGCCAGGAATGCCAGGATCCGAGGAGCTACCCACTTATTTGGCATCTCAAACTGAACACAGTCAAAATAGAACTCTGGGTCTACCTCCTCAAACCACTCCCTGAGAAATCATCTCCTTCCCCGTGTCAGTAAAGAACATCCCAACCCACCTGGTCCCTCAAGGCAAAACATGCCCTTAATTCCTCTCTTCCTCTCACTGCCACACTCAATCCATCCGCCATCCTGTTGACCCTGCCCACCCTGAATTGGTGCATTTTTTTTCTATCTCCACTATTAGCACCTACCACAAACCACCATCTTTTGCATCTAGAAGAATGCCAGAGCCTCGAGACTGGTATATCTATTTCTACTTTTATTCACCTCTGAACCATTCTCCACTTGGGAGCAAGGATGATCTTTTCGAAACAGAAGTCAGACCTTAGCTTAAAACCCTTCAATGACTTCTTATTGCATTTAGAATATGCCAACTCCTCAGCCAGCTTACAGAGAGCCCTACAAAATTAAGGTCCCTGCCTGCCTCAGTCTCATCATCATCTAATCTCCCCCTCACCTGACCCCTTCTTGTCCATCAAATCTCAGTGGAAAGGTCTCATCTTTAGGGAGACTTTTCTTGAGCAGATTGTCTCCCACCACTGGATTGCGAGCTCTCTGAGATGAGGAGCTTCCCCTGTCTCCTTCGCTGCGGAGTTCACAGCTCCTAGGCCCTCATCAGTATTTGGGAAATGAACAAATGCATTGGTACAGTTTGGCTCTGGGAGACAAGGGAGAAGTTTCAGGGTTTTCCAACCAGATCTGAAGCCCTGTCCTGCTCTTGCTTCACCCTGATCCTCAGTCCAGTGACTGGAAACTACTTCCGGTGGCCAGACCTTTCTCAGGGTGTTTATTCATTCACCTGCCAGCACTCCCTTTTCCAGAGCTCTGGTCACTGTTCAGGGCTCCTCTGACTTCAACTTGGACCCCTGGTGATGACAAGTTGCCCAGCCCAAACTCTTCCTGAAGATTGTTGGGTTCTGTGAGCATTTGACTCTGCCCACCCATCTAAAACCCCTCAACCCAGGTCTTTTCTCCCATTTCCCTATCATCCTATTACAATTAAACTACAAATCCTTGCTTGACCTCAAATTCCAAACACAGCCATTGGGTTTTGGCATTCAGTGGGAGGGCACTAGCATTAGACTGAAATGTATACAGATTATGAAAAAAGAGCTTAGATTCTTCCTTTATCTCTGATATTTGCTGTGGGAAACATCTTCAGAGGTGTCTGCCTGAGTGCCAGTAATATTGTCCAGTTCATTTCTGTGGCCTCAAAGGCATTTTGAGATTCTAAAACTGGAAAACATAACTCAGAGTAACTTAAACCTTTATTTAAGCACCATTAAAACTTCCATACAGGGCTTCCCTGGTGGCGCAGTGGTTGAGAGTCCACCTGCCGATGCAGGGGACGCGGGTTCGTGCCCCGGTCTGGGAAGATCCCACATGCCGCGGAGCTGCTGGGACCGTGAGCCGTGGCCGCTGAGCCTGCGCATCCGGAGCCTGTGCTCCGCAACGGGAGAGGCCACAACAGTAAGAGGCCCGCGTACCGCAAAAAAAGAAAAGAAAAGAAAAGAAAACTTCCGTATAATGTGCAGATTTGGTAGAATATTTATATCTACCATCCATCCTGTTCTCAGAATGGTGCTTCTAGAAATGTTCCTTTGGCAAAGAATTTACTATATCCCATTCAAGCAATGCACAAGTCATCAACTGGCAACCTTCCATGAAGAATCTATAATGGGTAACATTCTCCCTTTTGAATATGGGCAGGCATCCCTACTATATAATTAGGCTTATTCATTGTATATTTATCACCTGATTCTATTCTAGGAATTGAATGTGAGAGGCAGTATCTTCCCCCAGCCTTCATAGCTAGGCAGCCAAGTGGCATAAACATGACAAACAATCCAGATAGAATGAACATCCACAGCTCACATTAAAATGTACAGGGTCACAGCTGCCTTTGAAGACCAGCCCTTAAACGTCTCTAACCAGTGATGGATAGCCAGGCCTTGCTCTTGCATCGATTCATCTTGGAAGTGGAACACTTTGACCCATTCTTATCTTAGGCTAGGTTGCAGAAGACTCCTAGTGCCCTCATTACAGCTGGTGTCCTTCCAAAAAGGACTGCGATCTTCTTAGACTCAAATTTATGGACAAACATGCCAGTGCAGTTCTGGGTTTCTCAATCTGTTAAGTCTTACTTTATCCTAATGGGTCAAGTGCGCTTCCCGTTTATTACAATGGCTTGCCATATAAGGGTGATTTATTCAACAAGCATGTATTAAACTCTATATGGATCAGATACAACTGCTGGTGCCATGAATACAAAGATGTAAAGTGATTCGTTCAATCAAATGGCACATTTTTTACTGAGTGCCTACGAAGTGCTTGGAAATGAGGATGCATAGGCAAGTAGGACAGATAGGGACCGGCTACCCTCAAGAAGCTTATGATACAGTGGAGGAGCCTAGGTAATGAGCAAATAAATAGATAAAATAGTTTAAAACTGTGATGAAAAGGAAACAGGTAAATTGAGTTGGGGGGTGGGGTGGGAGGATGGACACAATTTAGTTCATAACACTAATCCAAAAAGAGAAAGAAACAAAGAAAATTTAAAGATCTATCTCCAGTCGCATAATCTTTTCTAGGGCTAAAAATAAGAGTCAGAGTTGTTCCAATTAGCGTCTGTAAGAAGTTCAGTAGCCTTCCTAGAGCAGCTGTTCTTTTCCTTGCCCTAAGGTCTCTTGGGTACCAGGAAGGTGGGGCTTAGTTTTCACTTCCAAGGTGAAAGCCCTCCCACGTTTTCTTCCTATTTTGACTCCCTCAGGGTCTTTACACCTAGTCCAGACTCCAGAACTCAGGAAAGGTTGCTCTCTCTCTCTTTTCTGGAACAAGGAACTTTGATCTCACCCTTCCCAGGCAGGTAAACTTGATCCCTATACTTGCTCTTCAAGTGCAAGTCTGAGTACAACCCTTGGCAGTCCTGAGGCCCTTTCAGAGAGTCCATGAAGACAAACTCTTCAGATGTTATTTTCCTTTTGGGGAGTACTACGGAGCTCTTTTGGTATGGTATGACATGTGATACCACAATGGACTGATTGCAGAAGCAGATATGAGAATCTGGTTACCTTTTATTAAGCCAGACATTAAAGAGATTTGCAAAAATGTAAAACAATGCCACTCTTCTCACTAAATTGTTTCTCAAATTATTTTTTATAAAAATGTTATTTATGTTTATATAAAGTTATTTATTTTTTTGACTGTGTTCGGTCTTTGTTGCGGTGTGTGGGCTTGTCATTGCAGTGGCTTCTCTTGTTGCGGAGCAGGGGCTCTAGAACTCAGACTCAGTAATTATGGTACATGGGCTTAGTTGCTTCACGGCATGTGTGATCTTCCTGGACCAGGGCTTGAACCTGTGTCCCCTACATTGGCAGGCGGATTCTTAACCACTGCGCCACCAGGGAAGTCCTATTACTTATGTTAACGTGTTTACATTTATTATTTTCAAATGAATAAATACATATTTCTCAACTCCCCACTTTTAATTTCTAATACAGTTAATACCAATAGATATACCTCATAAAAACAGAAGCTTTTTGCAGTCATCAATAATTTTTAAGAGTGTAAAGGAATCCGGAAATCACAAAGTTTGAGAACCCCTGTTTTAAAATCTTCAAGCTGAAGAAGAGTGAAAGCACACGTGCAGAATTATGAGTGAACTTTCACTCTTTATTCATTAGTCCCCCAAATATTAATGGGACAGGCACTATGCGAGATACTAGTGATAAATCCAGTCCCTTCAAAGAAATAAACGTAATGGGGGAAATACATGAGTAACTGGGCTATTCCAGTACTGGATGTACCAATAACACAGGTGCCCTGAATCAGACATTTAATTCAGTCTCAGTCAGGGAAGACTTCCTGGAGGAGGAGGTGCCTAGCCCGGCATCTCAAACATGGGCAGTAGGTGCAAAACACGGTTCAGTAGAGACTGTGCTGAGAGAAGAAGAAAGGTTTCACAGAGGCCAGGATGTCTAGGCTGAATCACTGTATTTCTTTTCCAAATAACAAAGGGGCCACAAATTCAAAGTCAACCTCCTTAGGCACTTTGAAAAAAAAAAGACCTATTAGGGCTTCCTTGGTGGCGTAGTGGTTAAGAATCTGCCTGCCATTGCAGGGCACACGGGTTCGAGCCCTGGTCCAGGAAGATCCCACATGCCACGGAGCAACTAAGCCCGTGCACCACAACTACTAAGCCTGCGCTCTAGAGCCTGTGAGCCACAACTGCTGAAGCCCGTGTGCCTAGAGCCCACTCTCTGCAACAAGAGAAGCCACCGCAATGAGAAGACCGCAAACCGTGAGGAAGAGTAGCCCCCGCTCGCCGCAACTAGAGAAAAACCCGCGCACAGCAACAAAGACCCAACGCAGCCAAAAAAAAAATTAAAAAAAAAAAAACAAACCTATTAGCCTTATTAAGAATTTACAGTAGGGAATTCCCTGGCGGTCCAGTGTTTAGCACTCCATGCCTCCACTGCAGGGGGTACAGGTTCCATCCCTGTTCGGGGAATTAAGATCCCACATGCTGCATGGTGAGGCCAAAAAAAAAAAAAAGAATTTACTGTAGGCATTTGATTCTTTCATAATAGCTGCATAATCTCCTATCTCCTGTGTTATAATGCTGTGGCCACGAGCAAACACACACAAGGTGATCCGTGTGGATGCTTAATCTAAACTGATGTGGAGGCATTTTGCTTTGTGATGTAGCACATAGTACATATCTGTTAACAATTGCCTGTTTACGTGGTTTCGCCCTAAGAACATGCATAATTTATCTTTTTTGAGTTTTTCTATTATTGATGGAATCAGTCATGTTTATCTTAAAAATCTCTCCCAGAAATGGTCTTGCCAAAAATTGTCCAGAGGGATCTTGAACGTCACCTGCTTCATCAGACAAGTCTGAATTTCCTGTAACCTGGAGATATTTCCCCGCGGGTGCTCGGAGAGCCAGGGGGGACAGACAACCTGGGACTAGACCTTTGTGGCGGGTTCTGAGAAGCAGGGGGTATTAGGCATTTCAGTTAGGTACAGCACGTTATGAAGAGTTAATCTGAAGAGAGAAATATTTTTCCTTTGGGACACTGTTCTATGAAGCCATGTTAGTAATTCCCAGAGTTCGCTTCAAATTAAAAAATCTAGTTTATTTATATTGGGCCACTTGCCACGCTCATCCTTCAGCCTCTCAAGTCCGTAGCTGAATAAGGGGCAGCGGATGCAGTACCTAACAGGTAAGATCTCCCCCGCCCGCCCATTCTTTCCCGTCTAGAGCAGTACACCGGGACTCGGCGGTGTGGCCTGGGAAGCGGAGTCTAGACGCAAACTCCAGGCCCCGCCTACCCGACGGCGTCCGCGGCGCCGCTAGCTATCTCTACCCGCCAGAGGTCGCAGGCTCAACGAGCAGGTATCTCAGTTAGCGAGTGACTAATCCAGTCGGCGAGAACTAATCCAGTTCTCACGAGAGAAAGCGCGAAGCCTGCCGGGACGGACGCGCGGCCTTCCGTAAGTTGGACCAAAATGGCAGCCTTGGAGGAAGGCTTCACGTTGACTGCGGTACCGCTGGGTTCCGGGCCTGACGGACCCCTTGGAGTGGAGCAGGGCGACAAAACAGACCAGTTTCTAGTGACGGACAGCGGCAGGACCGTCATCCTCTATAAGGTGAGAGCAATAGGATCGGAGCGCCCCCGCTGCTGTCTCGCCCCTTTCTGAGTTCGGAGCCGGAACCTCAGGTTTCTCACAGCTTTGGAAAGAGGTCTTGCAGCGGGCTTAGCGGAGAGCCGTTGTGGCCTTTTGGGGACGCTGAATGAGGTCTAGAATCTGACTCGGTTGTTTTCCCGGAGAGGCATATTTCCGAATTGCAGGTGGCAGAGCGTCTAAGTGCACGTGGGCTAGATTCGGAAAGGAAAGGAAAGGAGAGGAAACCTGTGCTTTCGCTTCATATCTCCCGGAGATATCCTTGCTAAGATCCCCTTCTGGGGTCTCTGTCACCCCAGCTGCCCGCAGAAGGGTTGAACGGAGATTGGTGGGGTGGGAGAAGGTGTCACTGCCAGAAACAGTGCTTTAACCTTGTGTCCGTACGCTTCTTACTCACTCGTTAGGAGGGAAAGTTTTGTCGGTGTTTTGTTTTGGCTTTTTGCTTTCTTGGCAGTTTAGTAGGCATCTTGATTCCGAGTGACCTGTTTCCAGCTATGGTTCACCCTGTGAATCCTGGATTTGCGTCCCTTGAACTCTACACACCCCGCCCCCCGTTTAGCCTAAGGACTGCTTTAGCACATTTTCTAAACTTTGCTTTTAGTGGTTCCATAGAAAGTAATTCTTTCTATGTGAGCTGCTGAACAGTTTTCTGTGTCTTTAAGAAGTTGGGTATCTCAACATCGGTAATCATCAGGGAAATGAAAACCAAAACCACAATATCACCTCACACCTGTCAGAATGGCTGTCATCAAAAAGAACACAAAAAAATGTTGGTGAGGACATGGAGAAAAGAGAAGCCTTGTACCCTGTTGGTGGGAATGTAAAGTGGTGCAGTCACTATGGAAGACAGTATGGTGATTTCTCAAAAAACTAAAAATAGAGCAACCATGTGACCCAGCAGTTTCACTCCTGGGTATATATCCAAAAAAACCCCCAAAAAACAAAAACACTAATTCGAAAAGATACATGCACCCAGTGTTCATAGCAGCATGATTTATTATTATTTATTATCTTCCATTCCAAGATATGGAAGCAACCTAAGCGTGCATCAATAGATGAATGGATAAAGAAGTGGTGTACATCTATACAATGGAATACTACTCAGCCATTAAAAAAATAATGAAATTTTGCCGTTTGCAGCAACATGGAGGGCATTATGCTAAGTGAAGAGAGTCAGAGAAAGACGAATACTGTGATAGCACTTATGTATGGAATCTAAAAACTACAACAAACTAGTGATTATAACAAAAAAGAAGCAGACTCACAGATATAGAGAACAAACTAGTGGTTACCAGTGGTGACAGGGAAGGGGGGAGGGGCAAAATAGGGATACAGGAGTAAGAGGTATAAACAGTTATGTATAAAATAAGCTATGAGGATATATTGTACAACAGGGGGAATATAGCCAATATTTTATAATAACTATAAGTAGAGTATAGCCTTTAAAACTGAATCACTAGATGGTACACCTGTAACTTATATAATATTGTGCAACAACTATACTTCAATTAAAAAAAAAGCTAGCTGTCTGCTTTGAAGTTTGGGGAACAGGTTGCCAACAGTACACTATACTGTTTGCTTGTTTTGATGCTTCTGAAGACACCATTGGTTTTTACCTGGCTGTCAAGTGGACTTTTTGCAGTTCCTGCATAGGAATAGAGTGGCTGATTAGAATTGGCATGATGCCGGCTATCCTTATTCTGTTTCTCATGCCCCTGTTCAAGGGCACAACTGCATCAGTTTTTTAAATATACTAATATTGTTCATTATCAAAGTGCCGATACTAATTTACTTATTTTCACTTTAGGAACTTATATTTTCATTTTAACTACTCTTTTAAAGTTTTTTTTTTAATTGTAGTAAAGTACACATAACAAAATTTACTATCTTAATGACTATAAGTGTACAGTTCAGGGTATTAAGTACATATATTCACATTGTTGTGCAGTCATCACCACCATCCATCTCCAGAACTCTTTTCATCTGGTAAAACTGAAACTCTGTACTCATTAAATAATAACTCCCAATTTCCCCAACCCCAGGCAACCACCATTCTACTTTCTGTCTTCAGTGGAATCCACATAGTATTTGTCTTTTTGTGACTAGCTATTGTTTTAATTTAGGAGATTTGTTAAATGCTATCGTTTTAATGATTTCTTCCGAATGTAAATTTAATCGCTTTAATGTCTGAAACTGACTTTTTGAATATTGTATGTTCATTTCATTAGGTTTCTGATCAGAAACCCTTGGGGAGCTGGTCAGTGAAACAAGGTCAAATTATAACATGTCCAGCTGTGTGCAACTTTCAAACTGGAGAGTATATTGTTGTACATGATAATAAGGTGAGTTTTAAAACTTTTATATAATATATACAAAACAAATCAAATTTTATTAACTATTCATGTTGTATGTAAATGGAAATTGGAATGCTTTTTTAACTTGTATGTTTTTATTTCAGGTCTTGAGAATATGGAATAATGAAGACGTAAACCTGGATAAAGTATTTAAAGCGACAGTAAGTCTTTGGATTTTCCAACACATGTATTTAGTTTATTGGTGAGACGGAATAATTTGTAATGTAGCAGTTATTTATCTTAAAGTGTCTGTGAACATGACATAAAGGTTATAACCAGTTTTTCATTCTAGCTATCCTACAGTATGTCTTGGTAAAATGTCTCAACTTATGAGTTAATATGTTATAAAATGTTACACGATATGTTATTTTCATATGAGGTTGAGGATTTAAATAATTCATGAATGATACATTGATAGTTATTTCCATGAGTTTAAATGTTTGTGGTGTGTCCCTTGCAAGAGCAAATGAACTTCATTGTTCTCTTTCTTAAAATAGGTAGAACAGACCCTGCAAGTTTTATGCATTATACATTTTAAAAGTGGCACATACTGCAGTGAAAAAGAACCATGACTAACTGTGCCTTTTCTCCTAATGACCTAAAGTATGTTAATTAACTTTGTCTTATAAAATGAAGATCTCTAACTAGGTTAATCTTGAAAGTTCTTTATGGCTCTAAATGTCTAACTCTAAATACAATTGGCATATTTTAGAATTGGTTCACAACAGAGCTGATTCACATACAACCGCAGTTGTCACCCGGACCCTTGAAACCTCTAGCCAGCTACCTGTGCTGCCACCTGGCTCCAGTCATTTTGTTTACCCTGAAGTAACACGATCCTGAATTTTACACAATGGGTTTTTTTTGTTGTTTTTTTAATCCTACATATGGTGTTAACTTCTTTTCCTGGGCTTGCAGGCTACCTATACATACATACATAAATACACACACACACAAACATATATATATGTGTGTGTGGCTCATGTATTCATATATGGCATCTTTCTTTTTCTAATACCAGAACCGCTTATAACTCTGCATTAGTGCCTTTGTTTGTACCTCTCCTCACCTCCAGTTTTGAGAGACCCAGGTTATAGCCTAACCTCCAGTATTTACAGTGGAAAGATAAACCAAAAATGAATAAAAGTGATTACATATGGGGGTGAGCAGGGGAGAGGATAGAGAATAGGATCAAAAGTTAGACTTCTGAATGTATTTTATGTTAGATTTAACTTTGGAACCATACATAATTATGAAACAAAATTGAGTAAAAATGAAAGCAAATCAGTCCCTTAAAGATAAGCCTTCTCCGGGACTTCCCTGGTGGTGCAGTGGTTGGGAATCCGCCTGCCAATGCAGGGGACACGGGTTCGAGCCCTGGTCTGGGAAGATCCCACATGCCGTGGAGCAGCTAAGCCCGTGAGCCACAACTACTGAGCCTGCGCTCTAGAGCCCGTGCTCCGCAGCAAGAGAGGCCACCGCAATGAGAGGCCCGCGCACTGCAGCGAGGAGTATCCCCTGCTGGCTGCAGCTAGAGAGAGCCCGCGCGCGGCAATGAAGACCCAATACAGCCAAAAATAAACAAATAAGTTTATTTAAAAAAAAAAAAAAAGATAAGCCTTCTATAAATGTCCTGATTCTATTAGGTGGCAGTTCCTTTAGAATAAAAATTTAAATGTTTTTATGTTCTTCTAGTTGTCCGCTGAGGTATATAGGATACATTCAATACAGGGGACAGAACCCTTGGTGCTGTTCAAGGAAGGTGCCATTCGTGGTTTAGAGGCCTTGCTTGCAGAGCCCCAGCAGAAAATTGAAACTGTTATCTCTGATGAAGAAGTGATTAAGTAAGTTCTAATACTTGTAATTTTTACCAAAAAGAAAATGCACTCTGTGTTTTTTATATTCTTTGCCTTGTTCAAAAGTATTTTGATTATAAACATGATAAAAGTAAGCTGATTGAAAACCATCTAAAAGACAAGTAGCCAAAATCACATCCCTCAAAAGCCTCTGGCGTGATAAGTGATTGAGGAAACTGGGGCCAAATGAGTCCTATCCTAATAACAGAACTGGATAGTCAGTTATTTGAAAATTAAGTGAGTAATCCCACAAGACCGGAATCTTCTGTCATATAGCCCTGACTGCCAAGATCAGAACCCTTTCGCCTGAAGAAATATGCAGCTTGTTAGTGGAATCAGGATAATGCTTTGAGACCCCTTCTTTCCCAGATTCTGGAATAAAACTTGGGAAATGACTCGCACAAATGATAGAAGGAAATCTCACAGTTTTACATCTATCCAATCCCTATTCTTTCATCCCATTTCCTGTTTGGTTAACTTGCTGCCCCTCCCGGCCCACCTGGTGTAAACTAAATCTTTAAAGGTCCAAGCAAAGACTTGTACGTAGTCACTCAACAATGTGGACAGTGACCAGTTATATCTTAGACCCAATGAATGCCTCTAAAGTGTGAGCAACTGTATTTGGAGGAAATCTTTACGCAAAAAGATATAGGTAGAGAATCTGGGTTCTAATCCCCACTTTGCCAGAAAATGGCTGTGCAGCCTTGGTTACAGGCCCTTTACCCTCCCTATGCCTCAGTTCCCGCTGTCACTTGAAGAAGGCAGGTGAGACGCTAATGTTTTCCTGAGAACACTAGGCCCCAAAATGACTCTGAAAAAAGGAGGGGTGGGTCAATTAAGTTTGGGGAACACCGCATCTTGTCTTACATGCCCTTGGTACTTTATAGTTCACGTTATTGTCTTTAAAGTTCTGGGAAGCTCAGCAACTTGCATTTAATCCAGAGATGCATTTGACGGAGGAATGCCTTCTAGGTCCCTGTGGTAGATATTTTGAAACATTGAATTAAGTGTTCTCTGCTACCTCTCTGGCTCTAAAAAATATTTAATAAAAGGTAATCTCTTAAATTTAGATTGATGGTGTGTTTCAACTGGTGATTTTGCATTTTATAATTTTTCTTTTTCTTTTTTTAGGTGGACAAAGTTTTTTATGGTATTTAGGCATCCTGTGCTGATTTTTATTACTGAAAAAGTAAGCGATATCTTTAATTCCTGGCCCATTTTGTGACATTTCAGAGTCATCTGTATGATTTTTAAAACTAAAATTGGACTTTGGTATTTCTTTCAGAAAATTTTAATATATTTTTAAAATACTGAAAAATCTATTAGTTATAATTATTTCTATGCCTGAATTAAATATATTTTATAACTTTTTAAATTTAATTGGACAAGAGGTTTTTAAGCACTCATTAAAGTAATTACAGTGGGGCAACAGCTGGTCTCAACATTTAAATATAGTTGGTGGAAATGGGAATATTTTTAAAATAAAATAACTTTTTATTTTCCAGCATGGAAATTACTTTGCTTATGTACAAAAGTTTAACTCACGTATCCTAAGCAAATACACACTTTTACTTGGACAAGAAGAAAAATCGGTTACACAGAGTTTTAGTACATCTGTGCATCGGAAATTCATCTCTCTGATGTCATTAAGTAAGTATTTTTTTTAAACTTTCAGAGTTTATAAATAAAGGGGTATTACAGGATAGTGTTTTAAGTTCGAGTCTTCAGTTTTTACAGTTTTCTGTTGTAGTATTTCCCTTTCCATGCTTCCTTACAAGCATTTATACCTTCACTTTTTGCATTTTGCCATGTCTAGTCACGCAACAGGTCAGTAATTCTCTGCAGGTAAATTTTATGTCTTAAAATTTTATCATAAGCAGTAAATAATATAATACCAGTAAAAAAGGAAAAATCACTCTTTATTATGATAAGTCCAGTTTTTTTGATATTGTATTTAGTGAACCATGAAATACCTAAGGTTGGTACTGCATGGCCTCCCCATTCCTCTTTTCCAACCTATAGTTTGCCATTCTTTTGAGCAGTGACAGAGACAGGTGGGTAAAAGGACACTAACAGAGCAGTCTTGGACTCTTACTAGCCACCATTTTACAGATTATTTTTTAATTCCTTGGAGTTTACCTCTACTTAATGTTCTGAGGTTTAATCCCAGTCTTATGCATCTGGGGGAAAAAATGCCTTTGTGGTCTTCTCTCCCCCCAGCCCTTTATGGCTTCTTTTGAAGTTGTTTTGGAAAGGTTAAGGGAGGAAGAAACAGAGCAGTATTTAGGAAACATTTTCATGTTATCACAGTTTAAAATCTTTGTGAAGTTTTTCAATGTGCAAACATTTGCAGTGGCTGTTAAGAAAAAGGCTCCCTTCGTTCATCATGTCTAGAGTGTCATTGGAATCCGCTTAATATCTTTGCTTAAGAGGGACTGGTTTTCTTAAAGTTTAACCTATAGGACATATTAATTGTTACACAGAAGTTTGTGAGTTATGTTTTAGCTTTTGAACATTGAAGTAAGGGAATCTGAACCAAAGGGTCATAAAATCTTCATGTAACATAGCTAGAACCACATGAAATTGCCAAAAATACAATTGACCTACAAAACCCAGCAATTTAATAAGGTTTTAGGGTGCTGGAGTAACAAGAAATGTAATATTTAGACCAGAATGCTAATTAATTTCTAATAAGAGATACAGCCTTTTACCGATTGAATTGTCTGTATTCCTGGCAGTCCCCTCATATTTTAAGTTATTACAGATATTTACAATTTTTATTTCATGGTTATCATGACATTTCTTACTGAGATTTTTATTAATATTTCTCCTCCATCAACTTTAGGTTTGTAGTATATTCTTTATGGGAAAGCATAGAGTGATGTGATTATTACATTTGTTTATTTTTCTGGTTGGATTCTCTATCAAATTGGTAAAATCTTATTAACAACTTAGTACATTTAATTATAACCGATATAGAACTATCATTTATCCAATAAGGAACAATAAATACTTGTTTCCAACAGGCTCTGATGGATGTGTATATGAAACCTTGATACCAGTACATCCAAGTGACCCAGAAAAAAATCAGAGGGTAGTTCCATCACTGTTGCTCAAGTCCGTGGTGTCTGGCAATGCTCGAAGTGGTGTTGCACTCACCATCCTGGATCAAGATCACGTAGCAGTCCTGGGACCACCACTATCAGCTTCTAAGGGTAACTAAAATCCAATCAGTTAAGAAGTCCTTTGGATTTTTTCCATCAAAGTGTACTTTTAAGTCTCCTCTTTCTTTTTCATTTATTTATTACCACCCTAATTCATTCTCTTTTTCACTGTAGCTTCCTAATTCTTGAATAGGTCTTTGATTTCATCTTGCCTTGATCAGTTTCTCTAAAACATTTCCTATATCACTCACTACCTTGCTTGTCACCAGTGTCTTAAATAAAAACTGCAAATATCTGTGCCAGCCTGTAGGCATTGGAAACATTGGTAAGACTTGCAGTAGAGGATTGAATTCATACCTTGGTGACATTTTAGCAGAATATAAATTCATTAGTCTTAGACAGCTTGAAATTTGGGGACTACTAGTGTGCCTTTTTTTTTTTTTTTTTTTTTTTTTTTTTGCGGTACGCGGGCCTCTCACTGTTGTGGCCTCTCCCGTTGCGGAGCACAGGCTCCGGATGCGCAGGCTCAGCGGCCATGGCTCACGGGCCTAGCCGCTCCGCGGTATGTGGGATCTTCCCAGACTGGGGCACAAACCCGTGTCCCCTGCATCGGCAGGGGGACTCTCAACCACTGCGCCACCAGGGAAGCCCTAGTGTGCCTTTTGTCTCTGTGACTTCAGAGCAGGATTTTCATCATCACCTCACCTCCTCACCCCCAAACACCCCTCCACACAGACAATTGTAGTCTATCATGAAGGACACAGTTGTTCCTGGCTAGTGCAAGATTGGGGTCTCCCAGCCTACACTATAAAACTCCAAATCTATGGTTTAGCATTCAACTCTCGCCACAGTCTAGACCCTGTCCACGTTTTCCAGTCTCTTCTCCCAATTTCAAAGCAAGAACTCTCTGCTTTATTCAGGCCAGGCTCCCTATTGACTACAAACTTGATATGGCCATCCTTGTGTATTTTGTTTTGTTTCTTCTTTTTAAGATAGGAGCTACCACTTATGGTATACTGTCCTGTGCCAGGTGTTTTACTTGTATTATTTCATTATCTGTGTCATTTAATCCTCCAACAACCCTATGAGAGAAAGTCTAGTTATTATCACCCTTATTTTACAAATGAGAAACTGAGATGTTAGGTAACTAAGTAGTGGACCTAGGGTTCAACACAAGTAGGTTGACTCTTACGCCATATATCTTACCATTCTTAAGTCCTGGCTTTTAGCCACTTTACCAAGCTGTGCTTCTCCTCTCTCAACCCCCATCCTTCCTCTCTAGTTCCTGGTCTAACCCCAAAAAAACTCAGTAACCTCAGTAAAGTTTCCCATGTCTCTTTCCAGAGTTTTTTAAAATATATGCAAATACTACTACTTATTTTTCTTCCTCTTTTTACACAAATGGTAGCATACCTTATCCTCTGTTGTATACCTTAATTTATCCACTTACCTGAGATATCATAGAGAGCCTTCCATAGCAGCATCTGTATTGACTTCTTTTTTCTTTTTAAAATTTTATTTATTTATTTTTGGCTGTGTTGGGTCTTCATTGCTGCACGCGGGCTTTCTCTAGTTGCGGCGAGCGGGGGCTACTCTTCGTTGCGGTGTGTGGGCTTTTCATTGCAGTGGCTTCTCTCATTGTGGAGCACAGACTCCAGGCGTGCGGACTTCAGTAGTTGCAGCACGTGGGCTCAGTAGTTGTGGCACACAAGCTTAGTTGCTCCGCGGCATGTGGGATCTTCCCAGACCAGGGATCGAACCCGTGTCCACTGCATTGGCCGGCGGATTCTCAACCACTGTGCCACCAGGGAAGCCCGACTTTATTTTTTTAAGAGGAAAATATAGGCAGAACATTCCGACATAAATCACAGCAATAGTTTTTTGCATCTGTCTGCTAACAGAAGGGAAATAAAAATAAACAATTGGGGCCTAATTAAATTTTAAAAGCTTTTGCACAGCAAAAGAAACATTGATAAATCAAACAGACAGTCTACTGAATGGGAGAAAATATTTGCAAATGATATGACTGATAAGGGATTAATATCCAACATATATAAACAGCTCATACAACTCAAAGTCAAAAAAACAACCCAATTGAAAAATGGGCAGAAGAACTGGATAGACATTTTTTCAAAGAGGAAATGCAGATGGCCAACACACACATGAAGAGATGCTCAACATCGCTAATCATCAGGGGAATGCAAACCAAAACCACAATGAGCTATCACCTCACACCTGTCAGAGTGGCTGTCATCACAAAGAACACAAATAATAGGTGTTGGCGAGGATGTGGAGAAAAGGGAAGCCTCGTACTCTGTTGGTGGGAATGTAAATTGGTGCAGCCACTGTGGAAAACAGTATGGAGGTTTCTCAAAAAACTAAAAGTAGAACTACCATATGACCCAGCAGTTTCACTCCTGGGTATATATCTGAAAAAACAAACTAAGTCAGAAAGATACCTGGACCCCAATGTTCATAGCAGCATTATTTACAATTGCCAAGATAGGAAAGCATCCTAAGTGTCCATCAACAGATGAGTGGGTAAAGAAGTGGTGTGGGTGTGTAGATATGTATGTGTGTATATATATTTGTGTGTGTGTGTGTGTGTACATATATATACATATAATGGACTGCTACACAGCCATTAAAAAGAATGAAATTTTGCCATTGCAGCAACATGGATGAACTTGGAGGACATGCGAAGTGAAATAAGTCAGACAGAGAAAGGCAAATACTGTATGACATCACTTATATGTGGACTCTAAAAAGTACAACAAACTAGTGAATAAAACAAAAGGAGCAGACTCAGAGATACAGAGGACAAACTAGTTACCAGTGGGGAGAGAGAAGGGAGGAGGAGCAAGATAGGGGTAGTGGAGTAAGAGGTACAAACTATTATGTATAAAATAAGCTACAAGCATATGTGTACAACATGGAGAATAAGCCAGTATTTTATAATAACTATAAATTGTGAATCACTATATTGTACAACTGTAATTTATGTAATATTGTGCAGCAACTGTACTTCAATAGAAAATTCATTAATTTTTTTAAAAAATGCTTTATTTTTTTAGAGAAGTTTGAGGTTCACAGCAAAATCGAGGGGAAGGTACACAGATTCCCATATGCCCCCTGCCTGCATATGTGTCCACTTCTTGTCATGATATCGCATATCTGTGAATTTCTGTCTTCATTACTCATTTTTCTTCTTAATAAAGCAAGACCTATGTGTTTAACTATGACTTCCCTCCTCCCTCCCTCCCTTCTCCTCACCCCCAGCACCATATATTTATATTTGGCTGACTTCTGAACTTGGGACTTTTTTTTTTTTTTTTTTTTAATTTTTTGGCTGCACCACGAGGCATGCGGGATCTTTAGTTCCCCCACCAGGGGTCAGACCCGCACCCCCTGCAGTGGAAGCGCGGAGTCTTAACCACTGGACCTCCAGGGAAGTCCCAACTTCTGAATTTGTATGTCTTATTTTATAGAATGCCTCTCCATATGGAATACAAAATTTCAAACACTACAGACTTCAAAAGAGTTACCACAAGGGACCAGCGGTCAAGTAAGTTTTTGCACTTTGGGGTTTTTTTCAAATGTACTTATTTTTGTGTCTGACGAATAGACTGTAAGGGAAGAGACCTCTTCGGATCTAAATATTTTATCAGTTTTGATTAAAATAAATTAAGAAATATTTTCTACCTGCGAGATTATATTTAATTTGGTTATTTTTATAGTTTCTTTATGTTTGTCACTTTCAAAAGACTAAATTATAAGCTAATTATAGATCAGGAGAGAACAGTTAGCTAGTTAACAAAACTTTTTAATCTCACTTTGGTTTTATCTTTTTACTTTTGTATTTTGAACTATATCCAAGGGCTGTTACTTTGCCTAATAAATTAGTCTTTTAGGTTATATGTTAAATGTTATCATGGAATTACATAAGAATACTTAAAGAATTAAAATTTAAGGTGACCAGACTGTAAACTTCCTGAGGCAAGGGACCTTGTCTTTTTTTTTTCTCCATCATATCTTCAGTGCTTAACAAAGGTACTCAGTAAGTACTGGTTGTTTAGTGAATATAAGATATAAATAAATCAAGATATGGGATGTTGTTGATCATTGTACTTTAGAGGATAAGGAGACTATGTTTCTTAGCATAGAATTCTAATTTATATTTAAACAAGTAATTTTCACAAGATTAGCCGTTCACAATTCCACTGCTCTAACAAACTTCACTTTTGATTTCCGTGTTCCTTTGAGCTTTTTGTTCATATACCTGTCTCAGTTTTACAATTTTATAATTGAGATCATGAGACAGAAACTGTTAAATTCTGCTTTTTTCATTTCGTACATCAAAACAGTTTGCCTGTGTTACAGTAGCCTTTGTGAGTATCACGTTAATAGATGTGTAATACTGACAATATTTATTTTAAACAATTCATTTATTTTAAATATATGTGTTGATCAAATTTTTATGAGTCAAAAGAAATTATCTTTAAATTATGCTTTATTCAGACATGGGCAAAAATAAGAGCTTTGTAAACCTACCTCAATTAATAAATTGAACATATGAGATTATTCTGGAAAGTTGCTTAACTTCACCTTATCCTTTTCTGTTATATTAAGATTACTTCCACCACAAGTTATTGTTATAAGTTATATGGCTTTGTTGAATCAGATATTAGAAGAGAAAAAGGATTGCTTACATTTTTGATAACTTTTTTGTAGCTCTGGTATCATGGGGAAAATTTGTTTATGCTACATGGAAAATTTCTAACTGTAATCCCATACAAGTGTGAGGTGTCATCATTAGCAGGTGCTCTTGGAAAACTCAAGCATGGTCAAGATCCAGGTAGGAACTTAAATGTTTTATTACTAAAAACCAATTTATAAACTTCTAGTTTGATATGTAGATTTTCACAGCTATTGGTTTGCATAACCTGTTCTTAGTGTTGAAATTTGCCAGTGTTCATTCAGATTTTATTGGTCAGGAAGCTACCTTGGGAACAGTCCACATTGCAGATACTGCTGCAGGTTAAAGAGCTATGCTGCATTTTGAACGCCAGTGTTCTGACTTTAGGGGCAACGGGAAAGTCCTGCAGACAAAATCAGAAATGCTTTTTCCCTCCTTGGTTTACCAGTGGCCTCATCTGTTGGGCACATAGCCTTTTAGGATATTATGATTTACTGATCTGAGGTTATTGGTAGAATGAAATGGACTTTAAAGCCGCTTTTGAATTGTGCGTGAGTGGTTGTTGTTTTATTGTTCTTTGTTTGATTGATTGGCTGGGTAAATACCAATAGGTCAAAAAATTCCAGAAATTGTGTGTTCTGTGTTTTCTTAGACATTCATGCCATGACTCATTTTGTAAACTGGGAAACATCACAGGGATATGGACTTGGATCTCAGAACTCAGAGCAGTCAAAGAGAATCGTAAGTTTGGTAGTTGAAATAGAAATGTTACTACAGATGTTAAAAAACAGAAAAGGCTGAATTATTTTAATAATTCATATTTGTACAACTCTTACAACTTGCTCTTAATGATGGGGTGATTTGAAGCTTGAACCCAGTAACCTGACAGCCCTTATCCGAAAGTGATACATGTCGTCTAGTAGTTTTTATGGGCATGTGTGTAAGACCCAGGTGTAAAAATGGACCAGTTTGCAATTAGTAATAATAGAGTATAGAGATTTTATTTATGAAAAATGAAAACCTTAAAGATATTTAAGTTAAAAGTTGAAATAGACCCACTTTTCACTATAAGAAAACCAAACCCTAAAAAAGCTTGTGAATGGACTTCCCTGGTGGCGCAGTGGTTAAGATTCCCCACCTGCCAATGCAGGGGACACGGGTTCGAGTCCTGGTCTGTTCCCACATGCCCCGGAGCAGCTAAGCCCCTGTGCCACAACTACTGAGCCTGTGCTCTAGAGCCCGCAAGCCACAGCTACTGAGCCCACATGCCACAACTACTGAAGCCCACATTCCTAGAGCCCGTGCTCCGCAACAAGAGAAGCCACTGCAATGAGAAGCCCGCGCACCGCAATGAAGAGTAGCCCCCACTCGCCACAACTAGAGAAAGCCCACACGCAGCAACGAAGACCTAAAGCAGCCAAAAATAAATAAATTAAAAAAAAAAAAGTTTGTGATTAGAGCAAAAGTGTGCCAGTCTCTTTGGGACATTTTATATTCTTCTAAATGTCTATTGCATCTTTTGTGTTGTTTTGAGATCCTAATCAATTTACTGAATTCCAGTTAAGGAGAAGGAAAATTGAAGTGAGTGTACAGCCGGAGGTCCCACCATCCACACAACTCTTAGCAGCCGTACAGGTAAATTTTAAAATATTAGAAATACGAAAAATCAACTCATGGTTAAAATAAATCCTATGTACTTTTTATTCTGTCTTCCTCTTGTGATCATTTTTAGAGCTATGGCTAACATTTGTATAGTATATTGAGGTTGTCAGAGTGATGCTTTGGCTTATTTGACTCTCACTAAGCATTTTGTGAGATCAGTGTGATGGTGGTGGCCTCATATCTCATTCACCTTTGCATTGAGTGTTTGTAATTTAGCTTCTTAGAAATTTTGATTTCTAAATCCTTGAGTTTTTTTTTTCTTCTTTGTATTTTGTCTTTGTCCAGTAAATTGTAGTATCAACTCCAGTTTCACAGGAATGCATGAATGCTGTTAGTGATTTAAGACAATGTTAAGCTAGGAACTTTTAAGTGCAGAGCGACATTTATTAATGTACCACACTGAACTCTTTACTTCTGCCCTTTCAGAAAGATTCAGAAAAACATATTGAAGTAGAACTACGTAAATTTTTGGCTGTTAAGCGGACCCCGGACTTTCATACTATTATTGGGGATGTAGTAATAGGAATTCTGGGAAGATATAAAGCAGAACCATCGTTTTATCCTCGGAACTGTCTGATGCAGCTTATCCAAACGCGTGTGCTTTCTTACAGGTAAATGTTTCTATACAGGTAAATGTTTCTGTACACCAAACTTTATACACATAACTCTTCTGACCTTGTTTTTTGCAGTTCTGATTTTTATACTCTGTAAAAGCCTTATGAATTATTTGCAATTGAGAGTTTCTTAATATGTATAAATGATTCATGTTTTTGGTCTTAGCTTGTGCCCTGGCTTAATGGAGTCTGCCTTAGAAAAGACGGATGTGCAGATCCTACAGATCTGCCTACAGCAGTTCCCTGACATCCCTGAGTCAGTCACCTGCGCTTGCTTAAAAATTTTCTTGAGGTAAGTTAGAAGCTGATGGTACTTTACTTTCACTGCATTTTTAATCTATTGTTTTATTTTATTTCTAAAACTTTAAAGTCTTAGAAAATAAAAATTTTCCAGTAAGTTCAACTACTTGTAAGAATTATTTCCTGCTTTCAATTAACATGATAGCATTGGTGATGACAGTCTTCAAGAAACAGATATCAATATGGAGTCAGTTTCTGACTATACTGCTACTATACAAGATGGGGAAATAGAACAACAAACTGAAATTCTTCAAAATGGTTTCAATCCTGAAGAAGATAACTGTGAGAATTGTGCTCAGGAGTTGATTGAGAAGCCTCAGGCTGCAACAGAGGAGAGCACTTCATGCCCTGTTACAGGGAAAAGAGCAGCGCTACTGTATCCTTTGAAACCATTTCCCTTGTATTGTCTCTTTCCCAGGGATGTAGTCCAATGCCAAGCAAAAACTAAGGGGTAATTAGATAATTTAAGGTGGTTTTTTCCTTTTCTTTTTTTCAATTTTTTTCAGTTTCTGCTTGAAAATGGATTACATTCAATGCTGTGTTCAAACAACTTACTTAAACCTTATTTAAGAAGCTGTACTAAGATAGAAGCTCTATCACTTCTAAAAATTAGTATACTGAATAAACACCAATTATCTATAATAGCAAAATATTCCAGATGATCTCTAGTGACGAGGAGAATGTTCAGTGATAACACTCTTCTAGAAAAGTAGAACTTTTGTATAAATTTAGAAAAATGTTACTGGGGAAGGGAATTACTCATTATTTCGGTAGAAAAGTCTTTATTGGTTGAAATGAGATTTTCCTTTATTCCCAAGTAGAAATGCAATTCTTCATTCAGCATATAGCGAGACGTTTCTTCTGCCTCATTTGAAGGACATCCCAGCACAACACATCACTGTGAGTGTTCTTACGAATCCTACAGGATTTTATTTCTGGGTTAAGTGTTGCTCCTTAACTCTACGCAGCTTCTAGGGCATTCGAAAGGTTATAAAGTCCTTTCATCTGAGTAAAAGATTTCCCAGCCCTCAAGGTGAAAAATCGTGCCTGGGAGACTAGAGTGACCTGGAGGAGGCAGAGCTTGACGTGTTCCTGGTGCCAGACCCGAAGGCCGGGTTCATCCATCTAAGTTAGAAACGAGTAGGAACTAAAAAGAATTGCCCAGAGAAGGATTCTCTCTTCTCTACTTATTATTTACAAACAAAATAAACTCCTCACCCACCCCTCCCAAACCAAATGAACTCTCCTTTGATGGCAGGGAGTGCACTTGATTCATGTGTCCCCTGATGTCTAGCATATCTGTTTGATGTACAGTTAAATTCAGTAGCCTCTTAAAATTCTTTCCAGTCTCTTTGTTAGCTTCACATAGAGAAAATTTTCCTATCAAAGTGATTGTTCTTTTTCCCCCCCAACACCTAGCTATTTCTCCAGTATTTGTATTTCCTTTATCTGAAGTGTAGTGAAAATGCTACTATGACTCTTCCTGGAATACACCCTCCAACCCTGAACCAGGTGAGGTAATCTTTTTATTTTGATCTGATGCTGGGAAAGATATGTTAAATAAAAAAAAGGTGTTTTATATATATATATATATATATATATATATATATATATAGTATCAGAATCTGGAATCCAGGAACTGATTTCTCCCTGTCTCGTGGTTCCTACGACCCTCCTCCCTCACCAGTACACAAACCACTGGAGTGGATCACTCAATTTGGTAGATGGATTTTTTAGAGCCATAATTCTATACTAAGGAACTTAAATTCATCTTAAATTCCTGATTCTTTATTGTGACCCTTTTCAAGAATTTCCTCAGCTTCATTGGGAGAGAGCGATAATAAGTGTCCTCCTAATAACCTAATAATCCCAAGTCCCTCTTAGAGATAACCAATACTAAGAGTTGCATTTATGTCTAGAAATTTGCTTCTGTACCTTAACTTATCTTTCTCTTGTCTTCCTAATGCAAATTAGATCACGTGCATGCTATTCTGCAGCTTGTCTTTTTTTCACTCATTGCTACATTTTACACATTTTCTTTTTTTTTTTTTTTGTGGTACGCGGGCCTCTCACTGTTGTGGCCTCTCCCGTTACAGAGCACAGGCTCCGGACCCGCAGGCTCAGCGGCCATGGCTCATGGGCCCAGCCGCTCCGCAGCATGTGGGATCTTCCCAGACCGGGGCACGAACCTGTGTCCCCTGCATTGGCAGGCGGACTCTCAACCGCTGCGCCACCAGGGAAGCCCTTTACACATTTTCTGAATCAGGCTATATACATCTGCCACATTCTTTTTAACCACTGCATACTATTTGATTTTATAGAAAATCTTAATTTGTTAGTCCCCTATTGATTGGCATTTAAATTGCTTACAGTTTTTTGCTATTGTAAACAAACTTTCAGTGAGCATCTTTATAGAAATATTCTTGCATATTATGAGAGAACACCTCTTGGGTAAATTCCCATTAGTGAAATTGCTGGATAAAGGGTGCATGCATTTTTAGTTTCAAAAATGCCAGGCTAAAAAAAAAAAAAAAAAAAAAATGCCAGGCTACCTTTCCAAAGGGTTGTGACAAGAGGTACTATGGCCACCAAGATCTGAGACCTTACTCTCTGCTAGTCAAGTAGGTAACAAGTAAGTGTTTTATTTTAATTTGCATTTCTTTGATAATAAGAAAGGTGGACCATCATTTCTTGCCAATTTATATTCCTTTTTGTGTACTGCTTAATCAGGTTCTTTGTCCAATTTTTCTATTGCATTTCCTGTCTTTATCATTTTGCCTTATAAATTATTCTTCATATATTAAGAGAAATTAGTCTGTTTCTATGAAGTGTATTACAAATACTTTTTTCCTATCACTCTTTTTTACTTGCTTTAGTGTAATTTTTGCCATAGATGGGTTTTTAATTTTCATGCTGTCAAAATTATTAGGCTTTTCCTTTACTGCTTCTTTTTGGGTACGCCATGCTTAAGGCCCTTCCCACTCTAAGAGTGTAAAAATAGCAATCCTGTCTTCCCCTAGTACATTTCTTTTCCTTTTCTTTGTTTAACTCTTTGATACATATAAAGTTTATTTTGGTGTAGAGAGTTACATAGGTATCAGCTTTCCCCCCTCCCTGCAAATGGATAGTTGGTTTCCTTAATGCTTTTTCATGACACTGATATTTGCATGTTAACACCATTTGAAGGTGTAGACTACATAGGATACTTTAATAAATGGATAGTAATAATTTTATTTTAGTTCTTGGTACCTTATCTATAATACACGACACCTTATTCTTGGGTCATAGTGTATATTTCAGAATAGGAGATGAGTGGGTTCTTTTTTTTGTAGCTGCGAGTAGTTATCAAGAATTTTTTAAAATAAAAAGTGCTAGCTCTCCCTTGGATTAAATATCACTGTGGCTTTCTTTTTACTGATTAATCTGATGGAAAAGATCCAATTATGCTTGTAAAATGACAAGTAGAAAAGCAGAAAAGAGGCTTTTTCGATTGCTTAGAAATTCCTTCATCTCTAAAATGTTCAGACTTCTGTAAAGAAGACTTATTTTTTCTTATAACTGTTTGATACTATTATGGACTTTGTAAAGTGAATTAACCTAAAATTAAATTTAAAATCTTAACTCCTTTTCCTGTTTATCTTCAGATTATGGATTGGATATGTCTACTTCTAGATGCTAATTTTACTGTTGTGGTAATGATACCAGAAGCAAAAAGGCTACTGTTAAGTCTTTACAAGTTTGTGAAATCCCAGGTATGTAATTATTTGATTATACTGAATTCTGTTTGTAACCAAGAAGCACCAAAATTATAATTTATTAAAATTTTTCTTGGAATAGCCCTAAGTAATTGTGGAGGATTTATCCATATGTACAAGTTATGGTAAAAGTTATTTTGGAACTTTTTTCTTTAGATAAGCATTTGTTCTGAGCTCAACAAGATTGAAGTAAGTTTTCGTGAGCTACAGAAATTAAATCAAGAAAAGACTAATAGAGAATTATATTCAATTGAAGTGCTGGAACTCTTCTGATACTACCAGTTCTCCTTCATAGACGTTTTATGAAGCTCTTTTATGTGGATTCTTCCTACTCAACCAGGCAAGAGATGTGTTTTGTTTGTGACTGTCTCTTCGGTGACAAGAGAAATGTCTGAGCAAGTACCTAGACCATCACTTATTGATTCTCCTAGGTCAGACTGCAGGTTTCACGTGAAGCTATTCTAGCTTATGGACACTGGTGGGGAGAGATTCTGAAACTTTTAAAAATATGTAACGGAGGTGTTTTTAAGTAAACTTATTTGTGTATTGATACAAGCTGAATTTCTTACCATCCATTTGAATAGTTCTTCTTTTAATAAAAAACCACCATTGAAGAAACAGTGATTCTAGGAAAAACATGGTTTTATCACAGTCGGAAGCTGTCCCAGCTCATCTGTGTTCATGGGGAACAGAAGAGGGCGTTTCCACAGGCAGGGTGGGAAGGGGCCTTGTACACGCCTGTGCTTATCTCCTGCCATCCTCTCCGGTTCTTTACCTCCTTGCACTACCTTCTTACATACCCAGGGCTTGAACATTATCCCTCAGATTACCTCTGTGATTAGGATGTTAATTTCAGTTACAGAAATATATTTCTAGATAGTAAAAAAAAAAAAAGTCTCTTTTGACCGTAGAATTTCCTGTTTTAACTCGGGTTTAGGACAAACGAAAGGCTTTATGTAGAAGAAATGGATGCTTTTGTTTCTTAAAAATAAACTCAAATTTATTTTTGTTAAAAGTGAAATCACTTTTTCAGGTGATGAACTAAGTTTCCCAAGAGTAACTTGAAACATTTATGAGCTGTGAAAGTCTCTGTTGAATAAATCATTTTGAAACCTCTTTTAACCTGAAAGGTCACAATATATATATTTTTTAAATTCCAGTAAATTCTAGCGCATAATATAAGTTCAAGTGTGGTTCTAGAGCCCATGTTATACAGAATCCTGATGGCTCAACTTAATTTGCGTTAGAGAAAGGCTTCATTTAGGTCAGGCACTCTGTAAAGTTTAGTTACAACTGTTGCAGTTAACAAAGAGGTTCTCCCTTGTTATTCTTTTTTTTTTTTTTTTATTGAAGTATAGTTGATTTACAATGTTGTGTTAATTCCTTAGTCATTCTTAATCTCTCTTTAATCTGAGAGAAAAGAAATACCAAAGATAGCAGCATATATTAACAGTTATGCTCACTTTAAGTGGGACCTTTTGCTCAGACAATTTAAACTAAGTGATACAGTACTTCTCAGCAGAAATGAAAAATAGGAGTCTCCACGATGTTTATCGTCTTTTTATCTTTTTTGTGAACCATTTAAGAATTACTTACAGGCACCCAGACATAAAATTGTGTGTTCCTAAGCTTTTCTTAAAACTTTGAACGTTATGGGGCTTCCCTGGTGGTACAGTGGTTGAGAATCCGCCTGCCAAAGCAGGGGACACAGGTTTGAGCCCTGGTCCAGGAAGATCCCACATGCCACGGAGCATCTAAGCCCGTGTGCCATAACTACTGAGCCTGTGCTCTAGAGCCTGTGAGCCACGACTGCTGAGCCCGCGTGCCACAGCTACTGAAGCCCGTGCACCTAGAGCCCGTGCTCTGCAACAAGAGAAGCCACCGCAATGAGAAGCCCACGCACCACAACGAAGAGTAGCCCCCACTCGCCACAACTAGAGAAAGCCAGTGCACAGCAGCGAAGACCCAACGCAGCCAAAAATAAATAAATTAATTAATTAACAACAAACCAAACAAAAAAACTTTGAACTTTAGCATATCCTTTATGATTTACAGATCCTTTTACGGGGGTTAAGATTATTCAGGATTGTCACAGTTTTTAGATTCTGAGTTATTTATGATTTAATTTATAAGAACCCATAATAAGAGACGAATCTCAGATTGATTGATGAATTCTTTCAGCCAGAGCAAACAAGCAGACGAAATTCATAGATTGACAATAAGCTCTTCACGACTCCTGATTTAATTGTACTTGAAGACAGCTTCTTCAGTGAAACTTGCCCGGTCAGAGTTCAAACTAGCAGAGGCCTTTGACTGAGGAGAGGCCAGAGGAAGATTCCCTGTTCCCTCCAACTTTTGTCTGTTTGGAAGGAACTTCTGTGTAGGGTCCTAATAAAGTCTTTATTATAAAGTTTAATAATTCGGCCTGTAAATATTATGGAAGCAAATTACTGATTTTTAAAATAAGTAGAAAAGTGTAATTGCTTTTAAATACTAGTTGCAAATGATCTCTAGGTTGCCTACAGACTAAGTTAGACTAAATTTAGAAATTAAATAAGGATTTTATAAGGACATATAGAGGATTATTTTTTAATTAAGTTATAATTGATAAGAGACTTTTATAGGCTGAGTTCTTCAAGGCAAGGACTTTGTCTTACCCTTTATGCACTCTAAGTACAGGACCATGGGCACATAATCAGTGTTCAGTAATGGTTATTGAATAAAGTTACTGAATAGTAGATCTTATCTGCCCAATTATAGAGCAATAATTCTGAGGGTTTGCAACAGTTACTTTTTCTGGCAAGTAAATCCTCTGTTCACCACATATAGGCAGTGTATCTTCTGCCTCTGGACTTTTATTTTTTATAACTTAATTATAACTCAGGTTTGTTTCTGATTATATATACTACATCTATATAATAATAAAAGAATTCTTTTCTTTTTCTTTGCCACACCTCATGGCTTGTAGGATCTTAGTTCTCTGACAAGGGATTGAGCCCCTGCCCTGGCAGTGAAAGCACTGAGTCCTAACCACTGGACTACCAGGGAATTCCCAAGAATTCTTCTTTAAACTTCTTAAGTTCTCCATCTAGGAAATGGTTTCTTGCTGTGACCTTAATGGTTTTTGAGGGAAATGTGGACTAACAGGTTATCATTGCTACTTAAAAGTAGATGTTTTCTTTTTGCCTCTTTAGTCTTATTTGTAAATATTTGGTGACTCTAACTGTAGTGGAGTCCATTCTGGATCATGTAGAATTTTAAAACAAAGATGGATTTTTTGCCCTAGCTCTTTTAAAAATATTTTAATCCTAAAGTAATTGCAAGAAAAAACAATGAATACCCCTGTATCCTTAGCCTAAATTTATCTGTTCCTAACATCTTGCCATGTTAGTTTTACACTATATATTTTTTCTTTTTTCCTGAATCATTAGAGAGTTATTTACAAACATTCAGATTAATCTCATAATTCAGTTTAATCCAATAAATACTTACGTTTAATCCTGTAAAACAAGGGCATTAATTTCACATGACCACAATGCAATTATCAAATTCAGGAAATTAATGTTAATACAGTGATATTTAGAATGATTACAGTCCTTATTCAGATTTCCACAGTTGTCCCAGTAATGTCTGTTATAATTGGACTTCCTCCTTCCTAAAATCCATTCAAGCATCATGCATTGCATTTAGGTTTCATGTTTCTTTAATTTCCTTTAATGTAGAACAGTTCCCTAGAAAATTGCATTTCTGAAGAATCTAGGCCAGTTATTTTGCAGAATGTCCCTCAGTTTGCATTTGTCTCGTTTCCACATGATTAGATTCAGATTAAACATTTCTGACGAGAATACTACAGAGAAGGCACAGCATCAGGAGGCATTGCTGTGAGTTGTCCTATCATTGGTGATGCTAAATTGGATCACTTAGTTAAGGTAGGATTTACCAGATTGCCTCACTCTAAAGGTACCTTTTTCCCTTTGTACTTCATAAGTAACCTATGTATTTATTATTTATCTTTGAGACTGTGTGAATATCCTATTCTGGAATATTATTCTTCCCTAACAGTGAACCCATTGGTAATTTTTGCATGAATCGGTTATTGCTTTGGTGACAGTTATGGTTGCAAATGTAAAAATTGTTTTGGTATAAATCTCTATTTTTTATTTTTTTATAAATTTATTTATTTTATTTATTTATTTTTGGCTGTGTTGGGTCTTCGTTGCTGTGCGCCGGCTTTCTCTAGTTGCGGCGAGCAGGGGCTACTCTTTGTTGCGGTGCGTGAACTTCTCATTGCGGTGGCTTCTCTTGTTGCGGAGCACGGGCTCTAGGTGCACAGGCTTCAGCATTTGTGGCTCACAGGCTCTAGAGCGCAGGCTCAGTAGTTGTGGTGCATGGGCTTAGTTGCTCCGCGGCATGTGGGATCTTCCCGGACCAGGGCTCGAACCCATGTCCACTGCATTGGCAGGCAGATTCTTAACCACTGCGCCACCAGGGAAGCCCCCAAATCTCACTTTAAAATGGAATGCTGTGTGCCATGTAGCCGCCATTCTCATCTCTTAAGTCTGCTTTCTAATCTATAGATGGATGAGCAGATAAATGGATGGAGGTATTTCACAGATTTGAACAGTTATAATCACACTGAGCATACAATGTGTGGTCTACTTTTTTCACTTAATATTTTCATAAAACCATGTTTTTACATAGTTAACATGTTTTGATTCTTAAAAGTTTCAGACTCAGAAAACAAGAGCTGAGAAGGCTTACCAATAATTTATTCATAAATGTCAAGTGTCTTATCCTGTTCCCACAGCTTTATTTTAGCAAAGCTGAAATGTGATTTTAGATTATACTCTTCCACTTCCTTTAATCATCATCATTATAATTTGGGGATGCTTTTGAAAACATACCCACATCAGTGGAATTTTTGGAGTGCTTTTGTTTGCTTCAGACAAATTTCTCAAGGAAAAAACTACTCAAAATTCTGGACAACTTTTTTGAAGAGACTGGCATTATTTAAAATAACCTCCCCAGAGCCTTTTCATCTCTAAGAAAGCAGTGTACTGTTATTAAAGGGGTTTTAAATAGATGTCTCTCAAGGTTCCACTTTTAGTTTTAGATCACATACTATTACCTAGATTAACATAGCCAGTAATTAGGTGGAATTGTGCTTTTTGTGTGTTAGATGTTTAATGTATAGTACATGTCAGATCCCAGTTGCTGTGATATTCTAGCTCATTTTTAGACTTAGAATATCAAATAGTTTTTTAATTGTATTTTAACTAGTAAAACGTGTACATTTGTATACTTACCATTTAAGCTCATAATATGTTTATGATATATAAGCTACTATATAGTTGATTACATAGCACTTACTCTGTGCCAACCATTGTTCTAAATGCTTTAGAAATATTAATTGATTTAATACTCTTAAGTCTGCTTATCAATCCTGTAAAGTAAGATTTACTGTTGAGGAAATTGACACACAGACCTCAGTTTAGACTAATGGTAACCTTCCATTAGTCTGAGGATGAAAGAATGCTTTGAATCAGAGAGAGAAAAAAATGTAGTGGTGTTTATGCAGCAAAAGTTAGAGAACATGGACAACTTGTTAAGTGGGAAACCAAAAACTATGCTGCTCTGGAGGGACAGATGGGAGTCTGTGAGAGGTGCACATTGTTGCCAAAAAGAAATTTTTAAATTATTTTTCCTCTTTAATTCTGTACTCACCGAGCAATTCACACTGATTTGTTTTCCCAGAAACATAAATACCTTGGTATGAGAGGTGATGAGGTAATTATAGTTTCCTATAATCCTTATAAATTAACAAATTGAAATTCTTCTCTAAAACTGTAATTTCACGTTAACCTAATTATCCTTGGCTACTTTTCATTTCTGGATGAATTTGTTTGATTTGGGTTGTCAGTGCCAAATTTGTTATTCATTATTATGATATATTCAGACCACAGGGCTTACAACATTTATTTCTTCTGGTTTATTTGGATATTTTATTGCCTCATTGTTAAATGTCTTATATTTTACATTGTACATCAGATAAGGTGTAGTTAGATGTTTTATTTTACTTTACAGTGAACTTGGATACCGAGTACTTCAGGTACATACTTGAAGAAAGGCTCTTGGATTTGCACAGAACACATGCACCATCCTGTATCATTACTAGGTTGGACAGTAGCATGTAACGTGCAATAGCATACACTCCACAAAATGAAATTTGTACCATTTTCATCAGTTTGATTGGTGCATGATTCCCTTAAGAAAATTAGGAAGCTTAAGTCTTCTGTAACCTTTGGTGTAAAGCTTTTAATTTATTTATACGTTGCCTCTCAAAGAGAAATGTACCATTAAGAGGATATAATAGAAATGGAAAATTAGGCCCAGGAAAGGTGGCTACAACATATGGCAACTGCAAAAGTCAAGAAACTTTTAATTTAAGTTCACAAAGACTCTACCTGATTATATATTTTAAACTTTTATTTTATAGGTTCCTCCTCTTTTTTCTTTTTTTTCTTTGTATTGTGGAGAATTTCAAACATACAGTAGACAGATTCTGAGTATAATGAATCCCATGCATTGATCACCCAGATTCAACATTTATCAGTATTTTCCCAATCCTGTTTCATCTATACCTCCACTTACTTCCCAGACATCAGATATTTTCATCCCTGAACATTTCAGTCAGTCATATATTTTTACAAGTTATTTGAATCAAGAAAGTGAAGTTCACGTATTTGTGACTGATAAGTCTCATGACTTTCAGTCTATAGGTTTTCTTCCCATCTCTTGTTTTTTTCTTTTTTGTGAAATTAGGTCATTTGTCCTGTAGAATTTCCTGTCTGGGTTATGCTGGTTATTTCCTCATAGTATCATTTTTCACATTCTTCTGAGTTCATATTTCCTCTAAATTGATATTTGGATGTAGAAATTTTATGAGATGCTGGTTCCTTTGGACTGCAGAGTACAATTTTAAATAAGCTACTGAACCATTTCACGATACCGTAAGTAAGTATAAATTAATATGTTTACTTATATGATGGGTAAGTGTGTGTTTAAATTGATCATGTTTCAAAAACTATATGTTTATTCCCTAGGATTTCAAAGGAAGTTTTGTCTATACCTACACCTTTAATAGGTCGTACTGTTTGCTGTTGTGGTCTTTTTTTTTTTTAATTTATTTATTTTATTTATTTATTTTTGGCTGCGTTGGGTCTTCATTGCTGTGCGCGGGCTTTCTCTAGTTGCAGCAAGCGGGGGCTACTCTTTGTTGCGGTGCGCGGCTCTAGGCTCGTGAGCTTCAGTAGTTGTGGCTCGAGGGCTCCAGAGCACAGGCTCAGTAGTTGTGGCACACGGGCTTAGTTGCTCCGCGGCATGTGGGATCTTCCTGGACCCAGGCTCGAACCCGTGTCCCCTGCATTTGCTGGCAGATTCTTAACCACTGCGCCACCAGGGAAGCCCCCTGTTGTAGTCGTGATGCTGTGTATTTCTCTGACATACTTCTGTTGGCAATGCCTGATTGCATTTGCTATAGGGTGGAATGTCTCTGGAAATGTCTGAAGGATCAGTTTTCTTACCTGGTCTCTATTATAGATTTTATAGCCACTTTTGCTTCAAATGTCTGCCTTTTTTTCTTCTAATTCTGTAGTTTTCCTTTATATAGTATGACAGAGAAGGCCACGGGGAACTTTTAGATCTTTTAAAGAATCAATATTAATATTTTAGGTTTTGTGCAAATATACTGAGACCCTGAGGGAAACATCAATTAGGACCTTAGGTGTTTGGTTAAAAGGCTTAGGCCTTTCTTGCTGAGCCCCCCCGTGCCAGGGCAAATTGGATTATGTTCAGGAAGAGGCAAGGGATCAACCTGTGTTAGGAGCTGTTAGCAGATGAATAGGAAGATGACACAGAGGACATGTTCATTAAATAATTACTGAGTGATTGGAGAAGACAGCTTGAGTGGGAAATAACTACATGATGAAAGAAAAGTTCCCACAAACCAGAAGCTAAGTAAGGAACCAAGGTATTGGTTAGACACAAGCATAAAGTCAGGGGGGAAAAGATAAGGAACTTCACCTAAGAGAGGAGATTCCTCACCTGACCCCTCTGCCAGTGGGAAAACGAACTTCCATCCAAAGGAGATGCTCAGCCCATCTCCTTTCCCCACAGGCGTCATCAGCAAATGGACTGTATTGCAAACCCGCAACTCATAACACTATTAGGGAATTAGTAAACATAAAAAGCAGAAGGTTTTTTGTTTTGGGGGGGTTTTTTAGTCAGAAAAGTGGGGAGAGGTATTGCTTTTATTGTCTCCATAAATATTTATTGAGCACCTGCTAAGGGGAGTACAAAAAGTGGGAGAAAAATTTCTGCCTTTTATGTGCTTACTATCTGGCAGAGGAGACCTCAAAGCAAAAGCAAATAGCAATACAAGTTCCCCTTTGCACGCCACGTGAGTGTCACCAAGGAGCAGTGCTTCTGGAGTTCTATTCAAGAAATCTACAGCAGTGCTTCCCAAGCTTTAGGCTTCATGAATCAGTAAAATGTCCAGAAGATTTTGGGATCTGACATAAGGTTGCCAAGTTTTTCTGCTAATTAACTTATAAGAAGTACTCGTATGTTGTCCTAATTTTTCTCAGTTCACCTCAAACCTGTGCCAACAGTCATAGGGCATCTGTGTTTTACAGTCATGAAAATAAACAGGTGTGGGCAACAAAGGAAGGGCAATTGTTGGAAGTTTACATCTTCCATCCCTCCCCACTGCTGACCACCCAAAGGCGGGAATGGGGCCCAGTCACTGCTATTTGAGCAAAAGTGGCCCAGTCCTTGGTTTGGTTCCAGGACTTCTCCCAGAGTTTTTGTTAGCAGTTAGGAGAATCACCCACCTAGGAGTACAGGTTGTCCAGAGAAGGTTAAGAGTAAGTTTGGTTTCTTCAATTTAAGTGACCTCAATGCTCAAAGCATTCATTTTTAACCTGAGCTAAGACCCTGATCACACTTGGTTGGGGTTCTCATTGAAAGGCAAGCATCCTTTCACTTAACACCCTTAGTGGGAGTTACCAGTTGTTGGTGCTGACTGGGTGCAGTGGTGATAGAAATGCAAACAGGTCCGCTCAGTGAGGCTGGTGACTCTGAATACAGACCAGAGGACGCCAGCTTCTGTCTTTGTAAATGCTGAGCACTCATTCAAATGCAGAATATTCCACTTTAGCTAGGAGCTGAGAAGTATTAGATTTACAGACCTCTTATTCTTGGTCACCCTTGGGGGCGGAAATCACTCTGTTATAATGCACATAATTTAACACATATTCCCCTGGATTTAGCCTCAGTCTTCTGGCTGACGACCCTCAAATTTTTATCTCCAGCTCTGACTTTCCCACTAATTCCCAGATTCGCATTTCCATCGCCTAATTAACATCTCAGATTAGATATCTCAAGTTTAACATAGCCAAAATGGAACTCTTCATTTCCCCCCACATCTGTTTCCTCCTGCCTGGACTTCTGGGGACTTGGAACCACACTTCCCATCCGTCAGCAAGTGCCCTCAACCTTCCCTATAAAATATGTCAGCGCGCCTTGCCTCCGTGTCCACTGCAGCCGTCTTTCCGCATCTCCGTCATCTCTCACCCTCCCCACTGCAGCAGCCCCTGACTCATCTGCTCACTTGCCCTCTGCCTTTTCTCCTATCCGTTCTCTCCAGGGCAGTGAAAGTGATCCCAAAACGTAAGTCAGATTGCTGCACACTGCCCTTTAAAAAGCTTTTACTGATGTACTGATAAATGCTACACTGTGGATGAACCTAGAAAACGTTATGCTAAGTGAAAGAAGCCAGTCACAAAAGGTTATTTAATGTATGATTCCATTTATATGAAATGTCCAGAATAGTCAAATCCATGGAGACAGAAAGCAGATTAGTGGCGGCCAGAGGCTGTGGGTGGGCGGGTGGAGGGAGGAGGGAGGAATAGGAATTCACATTACAACGGTGAATTCTATGTTATGTGAATTCTACCCAGTTTTTTTTTTTAAAAAAAAGCTCCAATGGCTTCTTATTGCAGCCTTTAAACTCGGACTCCTTACCATAATCCGCAAAGCCCAGCACGGTGGCCCCTGGCCCATTCCTTACACTGTGAGCCTGGCCCACAGGCCTGCTCTGAGCAGCCCTGCCCCGCCTGCCTCCAGCCCTCTGTTCATGCTGGCCCCCCACCTGCTGTTGTGTCTCCAGCCCCACCACAGGGCAGGCTCCTTCTTAGCCTTTGGGTCTCTACGTTTGAGAAGCCTTTCCTGCCCATTCTACCTCTGCATCAGCTCTTTGCTTCCTCCTTGCACTGATCATGTTACCTACTTGTTTGCTTGGGTTTTCTGTTGCCCCCCATTAAACTACATGAGTTCGTGAGGGCAGGACCAAGTCTGTCCTGTATTTCCAGAATCTAGACAGCGCCTGGTTACTGCAGTCTAGAAATTCACAGAATGAATGGGAAAAAAACCTATTTTTTGAGTGTGGAGTAAATGAATGAATGAAGCTTCGAATGTTAAGAATACAGGACCCTTTCTTTGAACTTTGTAATAGGGAAAAACACACATACTACCTACATGAGGTCTTATGGGCAGGAATTGGAGAAAGTGTTCGTATGTCAAGCAGGTGTTTCTCAGGAGACTAATTGGTGCTCAGGACTTGGCTAAAAGCTGCTGGTGACAGAATGTAAAACTTGGCCTGCCTCTGAGGAATGCACAACTTCTTCAGCAGCGAGCCCTCTTTTAGCACAAATGCTAATTCAGGAAAAATACAAGTGTTTACAGGCTTCATTTTTTTTTCCTCTCAGTCAAGATGACATGAGCTTTACTGAATGCTATGAAAAGAGACCAGATATTCTTACAATGAGATAACCTAGTTTATTGACTAGAAGAATCTCATCAAAGAAAATTGTGCCCTGTTACCAGGAAAGCAATTGGGTCTGCACTGAGCAAGCAGCTTTCTAACCTTCTTACCTTATTTTTGGATTGGCTTTAGTTCATCCTATGACCTTCCATGCACTAGCTCATTTTTTCTTTTAATTAACTTCTCCAGGTGAGTATTCCCATTATTTCCACTTTGCAGATGAGGAAACTAAGGCTCAGAGAGACCAGATGACTTGGCCTAGAGTCGCGGCTTAGCTGAAGCACTAGAGCCAAATGTCTTCACACTCTGTTTAACTTTGAGCGAGTTACTCAGCCTTACTAAGCTCCCTTTTCTTGCTTTGCTCCAATCTTATCCTATCTACCTGGGGGATTGCAGTGCAAATTAAATGAAATAATTAATGCATAGAAAATGCCTGGCTATGGTCATAAGCCTTTAATCAGGTTTGCCATTATTACGATTTTTCTCCATTTAATGTCAGGTTGACACTGCCCTTCCAAGGTGGCCTGGAGGGGACTGAGGTCCCCTTCTGTCTGCTCTACGTCCAGGTTTCCTGAAAGACCAGAGACCTGGCCACTGGAGCTGAGCACTGGGATCCAAGGGCCAAGAAAGCCACAAACATGGGTCCTTCCAGCCTCTCCTTACGTGCTCTTCATACCACACACGTGCTCACACACACAGATGCTCAGTGCGATGGAATTTCCAGATTGGACAGGAGAAAGGAATGTATACTGAGACCTGCAATAGGCAGAAAACTAATTCAGCCTGGCTCCATTCCCAGGGCCAGGCATCCCTGGTGTCATCCAGACCAGAGTCCACACCCAGTCACCTCTGACCAACCCTCCAGCCGCTTGGCTCTTCTCCCAGAACCATCCTCTCTCGGGGCAGAGTGTATATTAGCAAGACTCAGAGGGCAGGGGGTGAAAGGGCCCAGAGAAGAGAGAAGGAAAGAAGGCCCTCTCCCCTCCACCACAACCTCCCTCAGGCCGATCCTCTGGGACCACAACACTTTAGCCAAGGCTGTTAGGAGGCAGAAGCTCTGCTCACCCCATCCCCACAATGGATAATGGAAAATTAAAGCAATTCTGGAGATAAAAGTAGTTCTTCAAACCCTCCTTCACATTTTAGGTGAATGAGGGTTGTCTCTGTTCTCTACTTTGTGCAGCCATGGCAACCAGGTATCTTTAAACTTTCATGTTTCTCGAAGCCTTGAGCCCCTTAATAAAGAGCAGCTAAGCTTTATGCACGTTCACGCTCTTACCCATGCAGAGCACTCTCCGCCCTGTGCCCTGGGTGTTGCCCTTTGCGGTGACCATATACCCTGTTGTTTCACATAAAATGAACTCAGCAGTTTTTGGGGTTTTTTTTTAATTTATTTTTGGCTGCATTGGGTCTTTGTTGCTGCGCGCGGGCTTTCTCTAGTTGCGGCGAGCAGGGGCTACTCTTTGTTGCTGTGCGCGGGCTTCTTATTGCGGTGGCTTCTCTTGTGCCGCACAGGCTCTAGGTGCGCGGGCTTCAGTAGTTGTAGCACACAGGCTAAGTAGTTGTGGCTCGCGGGCTCTAGAGCGCAGGCTCAGTAGTTGTGGCGCATGGGCTTAGTTGCTGTGCGGCATGTGGGAACTTCCCGGAGCAGGGCTCGAATCCATATCCCCTGCATTGGCAGGCGGATTCTTAACCACTGTGCCACCAGGGAAGCCCGAGCTCAGCAATTTTATTTTTACCTTTAGAAGTCTCCAATGAAGGGAGTAATTCTGTAGCGTTTTGATTGCTTAAAAACTGGTTTATAAAATTTAAAAAGTGTTTTAAAGAGGTACTCCTGTGCACCTTAATATTAAAATGTAGTGCTATCTTCTTATTGATTATTCCCTTGTAAATGAATCAGTGTTTAACTACAAAAGTGGGTGGAAAGTATGGATGATTGCCCCCTCCAAATTGATACTGTTTTGCTTTAAGACCAACGTATGATCTCAAGATAATTTTAATTTAGAATTTTAAAATATAATTTAGGCTTTCACTACAAAATACATTGCAAGGGTGTAATAGAGAGGGGGAAGGGTAACCTATAAACTTAGAGACATAAAAGATATGTCAATTTAAACAAACCTAGACAATGTATGACATATATAAACAAAGAGAAGGTTGGTCTCTGATTAGAGATACTTGATGATAAAAGGACTTATTCTTGATTTTGTTTTAGGTGCTTTATGTTTTCAGAAGGGAAGTTCCTGTCTTTTAGAGCTATATATACTAAAATATTTATGTAAGAAATTATATGATTTCTAGTATTTGTCTCAAAATAATATGGGAGAGGGGAAAGTGGGGGGTGTTGGATGAAACATACTTGGCCATGAGTTTGATGATTGTTGAGGCTACAGATGGGTTCGTGGGAATTCGTTATACTAGTCTCTCTACATTTGAAATTAATTTCCCATAATGATTTAAAGAAGAAATTAAATATACACACACATTCAGTCAATACAAAATACTTTCTAAAGATAGGGTTTTTCTGGCTTATTCTAGTCTGTTTGTAAAAAATGTGTTGAAATGGCCAATTGGTCCTGCCCACAGCAGAGAGGTTGGGACCTAATGAAATCCTGATTAGAGGTCAAGTCTTGAGAGCTATTTATTTTGTATTTTTAAGTGAATGAATCACACCTGAATTTCTAATTTTTATGAGTATATAAAACTTCACTATAAATAGTGCTTTAATTTAATCTTTTCTCCCCCCCCTCCCCTTTATGTTCACCATAACCCTTTGAGGAATGTGGACACTAAAAATTCAACGAAGAAGCAAACGGGATGAGCTGAGTGACCTGTGCAGGGTAACCAACCCAACTCCAGGGGTGCACTGGGCCTGGCTGCCTCCATGGGGCCCACCCAGTGAGAGGGGACTGAGAGAATGGAGTAAACCATTGGTAAAAGAATGTATCTGTAGGGCGATGATTGTTCTGTAATGTGTAGAAACATTGAATTGCTGTGTTGTGCCCAAGGAACTAACATAGTGTTGTAGGCCAATTATACTTCAAAAACAAACAGAAAAAGAGATCAGATTTGTGGTTACCAGAGGCGGGCAGGGTAGAAACATTGAATCGCTAGTAGAAACATAATCGCTAGTAGAAACGTTGAATCGCTATGTTGTGTGCAAGGAACTAACATAGTGTTATAGGCCAATTATACTTCAAAAACATACAGAAAAAGAGATCAGATTTGTGGTTACCAGAGGCAGGCAGGGGCTGGGGTGGGGAGGTGTTAGATGAAGGTGGTCAGAAGGTACAAACTTCCTGTTATAAGATAAATAAGTACTGTGTCTGTAATGTACACCATGATTAACATAATGAACACTGCTGTGTGTTATCTATGAAAGCTGTTAAGGGAGCAGATCCTAAGAGTTCTCATCACAAGGGGGAAAAAAAAGGATGTATCTGTAGGAACTGGACCAAGTTGTCTTCCAGGGCAGCATGTGTTAACAGAAAGGTATTATGGGATGCCTTAGCCCTTCTTTGCAAACCCCAGTTCTTAGTTGTTATGGAACTTGAGGCAAGTCACTTAAACTCTAAGACTCAGTTTCCACATCTGGAAATGGGATAACAAGATTTGCCTTGCAGGTTGCTTTGATGCTCTCTGCAGTGAATAAGCGCCTGGGGCGCTGTAGGCTCTGTGTGATTGCTGGCTGGCATCTGAATGTGATTAGGTGTTTGGGGTTCAGGCTGTTTTACAGCCAGTGTTTCAAACAAGTGGTTTTGATCCCAGGCTATTTCTCCTTTAGCACATATTAAGTGAGTGCCTACTCGTGCTAGGCATAATTCTGGGTGTTCGGGATACAACGATTGAATTAAATAAACATGGGTCGTGGCTCCCGCAGAGCTTACAGACTAGAGATTAGCCCACAAGAGCACCTGAAATAGAGTGTTGATAGTATAGGACTATCAGCTTGTCTTCGTCTTCACAGTTCTGTGGGAAAATGCAGGCCCCATTCCTACTTCAGTGATGGGAGAGCACATCTCACCTCACCCTGCACTGCAGAGGGCTACCTGTTGGCTCCTGGGAAGGTGAGATGGCCAGGGAGCTCCATGAAAGAGTTGGGACAAGTAGAGGGTGTCAGAATCAGGGCAAAGGAAGTTGCATGGGGGCAGGGCCACATTAGGCAGACTGATGGATACCCCTAGTTCCAATATTTGGAAGGGACTTGGTTTGAGAAGAATCCTTCATCTTGAAAACAGGCTCCCCCCCCCCCATGTGGATAGTGGGCAGGTTAGAAGTAAAATACAAGATAGCCACATCTCAGAGGTTTCCAGGGTTAAGAGAGAGCACTGGTCCCTTGAACCACTGTCCTCAGGATGTCCTTGGAACATCATTGGAATAGGATTGTCCTTGGAATTATGCTGGGTGTCATTCCTGCTGTTGGCGGGATGCAGAGGGTGATTGGCAATGTCAAAAATGGTGTCAACTTTGTCACAAAGGGGTCATCTGTGCTGCGGTGCCCTAGGGGTGCCCACCTTCATGCTACAGACCCTCTCTGAATTCACCAAGGAGTGAACTGCTGGAGGGACTGAGGGTCAAATGGTCCCAAAGTGTTCTGCATGGAGGACTCTCCCAGAGGGCATTCATCCCCAGACCCTTAGTCTGGAAGGAGTCATAGAACACATATAGAGGAATCTCTGAGAGGCTTCAGGCTGTAAATATCTTTTCTGGAATTGCGCTTCTCATAGGAATACGTTTCCCCCTCATTGCCAACAGTTTTCCTTCTGACTCTCACTGAGTTTGGAAAAGCTGGAGGTTGGGCCAGGAGAGAGAACCTACAGGTGTTGCTGATGCAAGTAAGGACTTAGGGCAGGTCCAGGATAGATGCTCAGAGGACACCCAATGTGAGGGTGCTGAGCTGGGCCAAGGGCTGGGACAGGAATGAGGTTAAGACCATTGCGATTCCATAAGGAAGACACAATTTTGTGTTCATTGGAGCTTGTGGTTGAAAACCAGAGAACTGGCCTAGGTGTAGAGGTCAGGACCAAAGTGGAGTCAGATGCAAGAAAGAAGGAATCGTAGAAGGTAAATTACATCAAAAGCACAAATGGATCCAGGATTTCTCCACCATCTTCACCTGGCGATAGTCTCCTTGGGGCCTTACCTGTCTTCTATTCAGCTGGATAAGCCATTCAAGTGCCTGTTGATTGGAATCTGCTAGTATTAAGAGACCACTTTTCATTTAATCTTCTTGTGTGATTTGGAAGTCCTCAAAATCCTTACTGCTCAAAGCATGGCAGCAGATCAGCAGTGGCAGTATCCCCTAGGGAGCTGGAAATCCAGAACTGCTTCACTCCTGATCTGTGTACAAGCTCAGAATCTGCATTTTTAACAAGACCCTCAGAATATAATGGACAGATTTCTTCAGGGAGACCCTATGTGATTTAGTGTTGGCATTTTCATACGCTGTTGTTGTATAGTCTTTCTGGAGGATAGTTTTTCAATATGCATCAAAAACCTTAAAATTTGCATATCTTTTAATACAACAATTGTATTTCTAGGAATTTATCAGAGATGGGTACAAAGATGTATGTGAAGAGGATGTTCATCATAGTGTGACTTTACAGTAGCAAAAAAGCATAAACAAGCTAAGTAGCCAGCTATAGAGCAGTAATAATTCATAAAAAGACATTCTATGCAGCCATTAAAATCACTTTGTTGGACTTCCCTGGTGACGCAGTGGTTAAGAATCTGCTTGCCAACACGGGACACAGGTTTGAGTCCTGGTCCACATGCCGTGGAGCAACTAAGCCCGTGCACCACAACTACTGAGCCTGCGCTCTAGACCCCGTGAGCCACAACTACTGAAGCCTGTGTGCCTAGAGGCTGTGCTCCGCAACAAGAGAAGCCACCGCAATGAGAAGCCCATGCACCGCAACGAAGAGTAGCCCCCACTTGCCATAACTAAAGAAAGCCTGTATGCAGCAATGAAGACCCAATGCAGTCAAAAATTTTTAAAATAAAATAATAATAATTTAAAAATAGAGATCGGGGAAGAAAAAGAGTAAGATCAGAGTCACTTATTCCCTCGGCTTTCCCTAAGAGCTTACCTTGCTTTGGCTGTCCCTCCATGGAAGGTGCCTTACAAGACAACTTTCTGCACACAGCTCTGCTTCCAGCTTCTGGGAATCTTTCCCTCCTCCTGTCCCTTCAGCCCGGAGGAAGTAACAGTTGGACTGTTACCAGCCCCAGGAGTACTGGGCTGCCCCTCGAGGTATCCCGACGCCATGCCCAGCCTTGGGTAGATAGTCCATTTTTCAAACCTCCTTGCCTGGTCCTAGTTTAAGCATGCCACCTGTTTCCAGCTAGAACTCGAGCACCGTGTTTTTTACCACCACACCGTTCTCAAGCTGCAGACAGGGTCACGTGAAGATTAACTGTATTGTGTGGGTTCCCACTTATGCCTGCTGTTGGGAAAGGACCTCCAGCTGCCTCAAAGTTTCAGTGGGATCTTTCCGAGCATCCCCCAGACAGTGTGCACACATGCTCGCCAGCAAGCTCTGCCTTCTTCTCGAGGCGTCTGCTGTTTCCTCCACCTTGGCTGCTTTCAGTGATACCTGCTGCCTGTGAAGAAGGTGTGGGATCTCCTCTTGCCATTTTGTCTGATACCCACAGTCAAGAAAGTGTCACACAGGCCCTGCCGTCTTCACAAGATGCTCCGCTGCGGCCTCCCTTGGATGCGGTCGCTCCCATGGTATATCCATCGGGTTTCTACCAGAGAAGCACAACCAGTAGAAAAGGTGTCTATATAAAGAAATCTGTTGCAAGGAATTGGCTCACGTGGTCGTGGGGGCTGACAAGTCTGAAATCTGTAGGGCAAGCCAGGCTGGAAACTCTTGGGCAGGAGCTGATGCTACAGTCCACAGCCACATTTCTTCTTCCTCAGGGAAATCTCAGTTATTAAGGCCTTTCAACCGATTAAATGAGGCCCACCCAGATTATCAAGGATAATCTCCTTTAGTTAAACTCAGTTGATGGTAGGTGTCAATAATCACATCTACAAAACACCAGCAACACTTAGGTGAGTGTTAGACTGAATAACTGGGTCCGATAGCTTAGCCAGGTTGATATGTGAAACTGTCACGCGTGAATACCACCCACGTCAGTGCGCAGGAGGCCAAAGTTGCATTAGTGTTCTCTGCAAACTCAGCAGGCTGAAGCGTGCTGTCTGCCATGGTAAATCCATGTAGACGTGGGGAGCGAGGCCACTCTCCCTACTTGACCAAAATACTTTGTCACATGGACAAAGTGAAAGGGAACATGATTGCTCCTGGTCCTATGTCTTATAGACTTCGTGCTGGAAACAGCTCTTCCAGATTTTGTTCATATATAGCCTAGAAACTGAGACAGTTCAGACCGAGGACGCTGGGTTCCAGGTGGCTGGGTCAGGGACCACACAGGTAAGAGTGACAAGCACCACCTCTACACTCTATCACCTGAAGCTCATTCAGGTGCCAGGTTTGCCTGCCTGAAGCCATCTTCCCCTAGGATGCATTCTTTCCCAGGAAATAACTCGTTCTGCAGGCGACTAGACTCCAGGGCTGCACGCCCTGGCGTGCCTGCATTCCAGGACCCCGGGGGCGCCCACCCCAAAGGGGAGGGGAAGCTGAAAAGGAACTCCAAATGAAAATATCACAGAAAAAGGAAGACTTGTGAAAAAGCATTAGCCAATGAGTATTTTTAATCAGAAAAGAAATAATAATGACAATAAGAAGGGCTATGCAACAATCCAGAATTTGTTGACAGAATTTCGTGACAAAATGGCAAAGGCTAAAGAGAACCTAAAACCAACACAGCGGCTGCAAAGAAAGAGCAGAATTCTTGCAAAATAACAATGAATCAATGGTTTGACCCGTTAAAATGTCCTCCTGCCCAACTCTCAGGCAGGGCTCCTCCTGGGAGGTGCCCCAGCCCCACCCTGTGCACCCTGCCTCTCTCCAGGTAAGGTGAATGCATTCTCTCCCATCTGCTTCGTGGCTTAAGGGGTTCAGGAGTGCCTCTCACACCTGGAATCTTCACTTAATGGAGAAGCATTAGAATCATTACACCTAAAAACAGGTATAAAAAGATGTATAATTAAGAGCTTGTGAAAACACACACAAAAAAAACACGCACATTAATCACATTCTTGCATATACAATTATTGTTTTTTTCTGGAAGAAAGCCCAAGAAGCTGTTTGCCTTTAGGGAGAGGGATAGGTGGTAGGGAAGAAAGATTTTACTTTTCACTTAGCTTTTATCTGTAACCTTTGAATTTTAAAACCTGTACATATACTGAATTTTTTTTTATTGGAGTATAGTTGGTTTACAATGTTGCGTTAGTTTCAGGTGTCCAGCAAAATGAATCTGTTATACATATATCCACTCTTTTTTAGATTCTTTTTGTATATTGAATTTTTGTAAAGTGTAAAACCAAGATGCCCTAACATAGTGTGGTTTGATTAATTTAATTAACAATTTAATTTGGTGCATACCATAGTAGAAGTGCTTGCCATAATATTCTAAGAAGGAAAAGTAAGATACATAAGAACTGGGAAGAAAGAAATACATATAAGTTATGAAAACAAAAATTGGGAAAACAAAAATGCCTTACACGATGTCTAAGTTATTTTAGAGAGTAATCTAGAAAAATGTTTCAAACACTAGTAAATCTTTTCATCCCTTGGCCTATGCATTATTGGTCAGGACTCCTTTGGTTGCAAGTGACGGAAATCCAATACAGACTGGCTCAAACAAAAGGAGTTTATCCAAACGAGCTGATTCTGGATCCAGGAGCTCAAAGCAGGACCCCAGGGGTCTGAGCTCCTCAGCAATCCCTGACTCTGGCTTTGTTCTCTGGCAGCCTTCCTCCCTCGCTCTGCTGGGGAAGAAGCCCTGCCAGTGCCATGCTAACAAGAGCTGCATAACTCTAGTCCTTAGATGGACTCTCAGAATCCACAACAGTTCCCCAGAAGGACTCTGATAGATCTGCCTAGGTCCTATGCCCATCACTGAGAAGCCTCATGTTCAGATATGGGGTGCTCTAATTGGCAAAGACAAGCTATGTGGTGACCAGACTGGTTTGTTTCTTCCCAGACACAGGAGGAGACTACATTTCCCAGGTGCCCTCATAACTACAGGAAGCATGTACCAATTCTAGCCAATGAAATGTGGCTGAAGAGAGACATACAACTTATGAGTTAACTCCTAAAATGTACCCCCTTCCCCTGCTCATCAATGGTGGATGCATGCACAGGGCTAACCAAGGGCTCCAAAGAAGCCCTACAGAACATTGAAGACACTAAAAGGAAGGCACTTGTATTTCTGAATTTCTGCTTATAGAAGAGCCTCCCATGTTCCACCCCCTCTGCCTTCCAAAACCCTCATCAAGCTATGATATCACCAAGAAAAAAACTCAGACTGTGTTAAACCACTGAAATTTGTGGCTTCTTGTTACCAGTCTACTATGAACAAGTTGGCTCAAACGCCCACCCCTGAGACAGGACAGGTGGGGACTTCTACTTAAAAGCACATAAGAACCATAAAGTGGAGGAGAGGGTGTTCCCAATGGAAAGGGATGCGTGTCAGACAAAAAAGGAATAGATGAACACCTCAACCCAATTATCTCAAGTTTGAGGATTCATCCCAAGGAAATAATCCAAGAGGAAACTAAAGTAATTTTGGAAAAAGAAAATGTTTATTGCAGAGCTTTTTTTTTTTTTTTTTGGCCACGCGACTTGCGAGATCTTAGTTCCCCAACTAGGGATTGAACCCAGACCCTGGCAGTGAAAGTACCGAGTCCTAACCACTGGACCACCAGGGAATTCCCTGCGGAGCTATTTATAATAGCATCAGATTGGCCATGTCCCCAGAGCTAAAAACCTGGAAGCAACAAAGCAAAATGTGGTCTGTCAGTATACTGGATCCCATTGATACATGGAACCGTTATAGGAAATAATGTTAAACAAATGCCAAGAACAAAAGGATTGAGTTCTCTCCTTATTCCTTGCAAGGGTGCTGCGGCTCAGACTCCCCTGGCAGCTGAATGGAGGAATTGAATCCTCAGAACCAGGGGTCTAAATCAGGGAGTCCTCCCTGAATCTGAAGGAGGAGGCTGAGCCAGAAATTGTACAGGAGCCCTGGGGCTCACATTCATGGGAAGAGCCTCCAGAAGGGACATGGGATCAAGGTTCAGAACCAGAGAGAGGAGAGAAAAGTTTGAGCAGATGAGGATCAAACTGGGGAAGGAGGGGAAGCAAGCATCCTGAGGGCATCAGGGGTGCCGTGCTGTCAGATGGTGTTTAGGGCTGACTTTTGGGGGTGGCTGGGCTTGCCCAGTCTTCTAAGTCCCCTTGATAAGGCAGGGCAGGGCATCCCTTCACTCACCCAGCAGAATGTCTTAGTCTTTCCAGAGCAGTGCTTGAAGGGGAGATGGGGGCCATAATCCTTCTGCCAGCTCATACCCTTTCGTTAGCACCAAACGTTGGAGCTGGTCCTGAGGCAGTTGGGGGTCAGTATTTCCTGCACCACATGTCACACTTGCCCCTCTTGACTTGTCTGGACTGCTAGTGTGGGTATGGAGGGTGGTCTGGGGTAGAAGAGAGTAGTTGAGGACAGAATGGATCTGCATGGATGGAGAGCAATGCCACGGCTCTGCAAGAAGTGGCATTTCCATCTTCAAGGCCAGGTGGCACGTATATGGCAGGAATCAGGTGGGCAGAGCCCTGTGGTAGGCAGAATAATGACTCCCCAAAGATGTCCATGTCCTGTAAATATGTTTGTTACATGGCAAGGGGGTATTAAGGTTGCAAATGGAATTAAGGTTGCTAAAGAGGTAACCTTAAAACAAGAGAAATTATACTGGGTTATCTGGGTGGGCTCCGTGGAATCACAAGGGTCCTTTAAATGTGGAAAAGGTGGGCAGAAAAGTCAGAGTCAGGGAGAGAAATTTAAGATGCTATGCTGACGACCTTGAAGATAGAGGAAGTGGCTGTGAGCCCAGGAATGCAGAAGCTGGCCTCTAAAAGCTGGAAAAGACAAGGAAATGGATTCTCCTCTAGAGCCTCCAGAGGGAACACAGTTCTGCCAGCACCTTGAGACCCATTTCCAACCTCTGATCTCCAGGACTATAAGATAATAATTTGTGTTGGGGCTTCCCTGGTGGCGCAGTGGTTGAGAGTCCGCCTGCCGATGCAGGGGACACGGGTTCGTGCCCCGGTCCGGGAAGATCCCACATGCCGCAGAGTGGCTGGGCCCGTGAGCCATGGCCGCTGAGCCTGCGCGTCCGGAGCCTGTGCTCCGCAACAGGAGAGGCCACAACAGTGAGAGGCCCACGTACTGCAAACAAACAAACAAACAAATAAATAAATAATTTGTGTTGTGGTTTGGTTTGGCCACGCAGCTTGTGCTGGGATCTTAGTTTCCCGACCAGGGCAGTGAAAGCGTGGAGTCCTAACCACTGGACCACCAGGGAATTCCTAGTAAATTTGTGTTGTTTTTTTAAAAAAATTATTTATTTATTTATTTTTGGCTGCGTTGGGTCTTCGTTGCTGCGCATGGGCTTTCTCTAGTTGCGGCAAGTGGGGGCTACTCTTCGTCGCGGTGCGCGGGCTTCTCATTGCGGTGGTTTCTCTTGTTGTGGAGCACGGGCTCTAGGCACACGGGCTTCAGTAGTTGTGGCTCACGGGCTCTAGAGCACAGGCTCAGTAGTTGTGGCGTACGGGCTTAGTTGCTCTGTGGCATGTGGGGTCTTCCCAGACCAGGGCTCGAACCCGTGTCCCCTGCATTGGCAGGCAGATTCTTAACCACTGCGCCACCAGGGAAGCCCAATTTGTGTTGTTTTAAACCATTAAATTTGTGGTGTTGCAGCAGCAATAGGAAACTCATCTCTTTCCCCCCAGGATAAGCGTCATGTAGCTCCTCAGCATGCTGCACAAGGAGATCTCTGAGCTCTCAGAGCCCAACAGTGGGTTTTTTCCCACCCAGGAGTGGGTGTCAGAATCACCTGGTAACTCTTATTTATGTGTTTGTTAATTAATTAATTTATTATGGACTATTTTGAGAACAAAAATATGACAAAAGTCGAACAAACATCCATGTATATTTACCACTTAAGAAACAAAAATCACCAATACAGCTTAGCGTTCCTACCACCCCCCAAAAAAACTGAAAAAAATTGTGCAATAATTACCAATATACCCAAGATAAGATTCTATAATTTATATTTTACTGTTTGATCATACATCTATCCATTTCCCACCTGTCTAGTCATCCATCAACCCATCTTATTTATTTATTTATTTATTTTTGCGATACGTGGACCTCTCACTGCTGTGGCCTCTCCCGTCGCGGAGCACAGACTCCGGACGCGCAGGCTCAGCGGCCATGGCTCACGGGCCCAGCCGCTCCGCGGCATGTGGGACCTTCCCAGACCGGGGCACGAACCCGCGTCCCCTGCATCGGCAGGCGGACTCTCAACCACTGCGCCACCGGGGAAGCTCAACCCGTCAAAGTAAGTTACAAACATCAGTATACTTCATCATACATATCATGTGTTTGTTTATGAGTTTTAAATTTTGTTTAGAGGACTTCCCTTGTGGCACAGTGGTTAAGAATCCGCCTGCCAGTTCAGGGGACAAGGGTTCGAGCCCTGGTGCCGGAAGATCCCACATGCCGCACGGAGCAACTAAGCCCGTGCACCACAACTACTGAAGCCCCCTAGAGCCCATGTGCTGCAACTACTGAAGCCTGCACGCCTAGAGCCTGTGCTCCCCAACAAGAGAAGCCACTGCGATGAGAAGCCTGTGCACCGCAACGAAGAATAGCCCCCGCTCAACGCATCTAGAGAAAGCCCTGTGTGCAGCACCGAAGACACAACGCAGCCAAAAAAAATTTTTTTTTGTTTAGGTCAGACTTATATACAAGGGAATGCACGGATATTAAATATACCCTTTGATGTATTTAACAAATGCATGCATCCGTATAACCCAAACCCCTCTGGAGATGCAGAATATCACCCCGTACTCTTTTCCATTCAATCCCTCCTCCACCTCCCCAGACGTAACAATCTATTGTGATTTCTTTTCCACCATAGATTTACCTGTTCTAGAACTTTACAAAAATAGAGTGAAATGGTATATCTTCTTTTGTGTCTGGCTTCCTTTACTTAACGTAATGTTTTGGGGATTTGTTTATGTTGTTACATGTATCAGTAGTTGTCCCTTTTTACTGTAAATAGTAATCCATTGTATGAAATACCAGGGTTTTTTTTTAAGCCATTCTCCTGGACACTTGAACTATTTTCAGTTTGGGGCTATTACAATTAAAGCTTCCATAAACGTTTTTGTACAACTGTGAGTCTGCGTGTGGTCACGTGTTTTTATTTCTCTTGGGTAAATACATAGGAATAGGTTTGCTGGGTTATAAGGTAGGGTGTATGTATGTTTAATTTTATGGGGAACTGTCACACATTTTCCCAATGTTGTGCTATGTTTAACTCCCACCAAAAATATACGGGAGCTCTGGTTACTCTACTACCCTCTTCAACATTTGCTATTTTCAGTCTTGAATTTTAGCCATTTCGGTGGGAGTATAGAAGTATCTCATTGTGATTTTAGCTTGCATTTCTCAGATGACTAAATGCTGGAGAGCACTTTTTCATGTATATATTGGCCATTCATATGTTTTCCCTTGTGGAATGCCTTTTTAAATCCTTTGCCTATTTTAAAGATTGAATTGCTTTTATTATTGAGTTTTAAGAGTTCTTTTTATGTCCAGGATATCTCTCCTTTGTGAAATATATATTTTGAGAATACTTGGGACTTCCCTGGTGGCACAGTGGGTAAGAGTCCGCCTGCCAATGCAGGGGATATGGGTTCAAGCCCTGGTCCGGGGAAGATCCCACATGACGCAGAGCAACTAAGCCCGTGCGCCACAACTACTGAGCCTGCACTCTAGAGCCCGTGCTCCGCAACAAGGCCCGTGCTCCGCAACAAGAGAAGCCACCGCAGTGAGAAGCCCACGCACTGCAACAAAGACCCAATGCAGCCAAAAAATAAAATTTATTTTAAAAAATTATAAAAGAAAAGAATATTTTCACTCAGTCTGTGCCTCATCTATTCCTTTTCTTAATGATGTCTTTTAATGAGCAAAAGTTTTAAATTTTGATGTCTAATGTATCAATGTTTCTTTTATGGTTATTGCTTTCTGTGTCCTAAGACACCTTAGTCTACACCCAAGTGATGAAGATATTCTCCTGTTTCCTTCTAGAAGCTTTATAGTTTCAGCTTTCATATTTAAGTCTAGGGTTCTTCTTGAATTAATTTTTGTGTATGGTGCCAGGTAAGGGGTCAGGGTTCATTTGTTTTTTCACCTGGTATGGGTATCCAGTTTTCCAGCAACCTTTGTTGGAAACATTTTCCTTTCCCCACAGGATTTCTTTGATACTTTTGTTGAAAATCAAATGACCTCATAAATATCTATTTATGGCAGGAATTCTGTTTTTTAAAAGCTCTTCCGGTGACTCTGATGTACACCCCTAGGTGCAAGCCCTTGAGGTCCTAACCATTTGCTGGTAAGGTGGTTGGTGATTTAGAACGTTCAAGAAATGGAAGCTGGACTTCCCTGGTGGTGCAGTGGTTTAGAGTCCGCCTGCCAATGCAGGGGACACGGGTTTGTGCCCTGGTCCGGGAAGATCCTACATACCACGGAGCGGCTAGGCCCGTGAGCCATGGCCGCTGAGCCTGCGCGTCCGGAGCCTGTGATCCGCAACGGGAGAGGCCACAACAATGAGAGGCCCGCGTACCGCAAAAAAAAACAAAAAAAGAAATGGAAGCCATGGTAAGTGTGTGTCAGTGTATTTTGGACATGGGAATGTGCTGAACTGTTAGCAGATTTTACAGTTAAGGTGGGTGGTGAAGCCATGTTTCCTGGTGGGCAGGGAGCAGAGAGAGTTCTCTATAGTTTGATGTATTCCATCAGGAACCCAGAAGAAAGGTCCAGTATAGAGGGTAGAGTCACCCGCTTAGTCAGGGTATCCCTTCCCCAACCATAATGATGTGATGCCTGTGGGCATCATGAGGGCCTGGAGAGGGTATATGAGCCCTTAGGACCCTTGCGGTCTATTCTTAGCCAGAGTACCTGTGATTCAAGGACTCATGGATTTTAGGGACAGTTTGGTGGCCGCAGGGCCACCAAAAGTTCTTTTAAGGGTTTTGAATGATCGATCGTTAGTGACATGCCAAGTAGTGTCTTATCTTATCCCTGCACTGCTGTGCAGGTTCCAGCTGCCCAGGCATTGATGCTTCAGGTGGAAGAGGATCCTGTGCATTCCTTACCTTACCTTTGGGGAAGCTTGGATTTCAGCTAACTGGATGATAGTCTTGCAGAGTTGTTTAGACCAGCAGCAACAAACCTAGCATGGCTGCAAAGTTCTCAGGCCATGGGGCTTTGGAGGTGGGACTTCCCTGCCATCCCCAGCTTTTGTGACAGGATATCTGCTAAACAGTTTTGCTCAGCTGGCAAATGTGAGAATCCCAGTCTTTGAAGACTGTGATGAGGCATGAGATGAGCTGAGTGTGTCACGGGCACGCCTGGCTGTCAGGTGAAGGACACCCCTTCTTGAAGGCCACCTTGTTCCCTAGCAAGTCTGTCTTCCCCACAAGGTCAACTTTAGCCATCTTAGGTTTCTTGACATGGAGTCGCAGGGGAGGAAGTCACTTAGGCTGGGGACTTCTTGAGACAGGCCGGAAGGGCTGGCTTTGAGGATGTCAGGCCGGGCTGATTTGGGGGAGGCCAAGGTCAAGTTAAAAAGAAAGAGTTGTTTATCCCTGACACAAAACACAGAGCGAGGCTGGTACCAGAGGAATCCCATTTCTTTTTGAGGTCACTCAGGGGAAACAGGTTGGCAAAGTAGGGGATGGACCACCCAGATTCTTGAGCCCCAAGAAACCCGATATTCCAGAATTGCATAGGGGAGGGTGTCCCCATCCCAGAAGACTGGATTCTTTGCCCTGCGTCTCAAGGATACACTGCCCAGAATGAACGAGACCCAGAATGTCAGTCTAGCTCACAAAATTACAGTTCTGGGGATTGGCCTGGAGGTGGCGTGCCTGTCGTTGATCTGGAACTGCTGGACCAAGGCTTAGCCAGGTCTGGCAGAAGGATTAGGATGTCACCTGTGGAAGACGATGCCCCGGAAGGCTTGGCTGGACCTTTTCATCAGCCCCTGGAGAGAGCGGGAGCATTGCCCAAGCCTAAGAGCACTGCCGTGTCTTCCAGCTTCTCAAGACTTATATTGAAATCTGTTTCTAACTCCCATTCCCTCAAATCCAGAGTGATCCAGATTTTAAGTACTATACCCCAGTTTCTTGGTAAACCGTTTCGAATCTAGCCTTACCACGAATCCTTCCATGACACAACTTAAACATTCTTCTGATCAAAATGCACTCCGAGGGTTTACAGGGCAAAGATACATCTGACCTCTTTAAGGAAAGTAATGCAAGTGGGGCTAGATGAAGGAGCCAGTAATACTTTTGTCACCCCATGCCCTGCCTCCTGGCTAGCCCCCCTCAGTGATGTTGAGCCCCAGGTCCCCTAGTGGAGGGATCAGGTAGAAGACCGAGCTGCAGGAGGTCTGAGGCCCCTTGCTAGATTTGGGACTCTGTTCATTCATTTCTGGGCCACAGCTCTGGCCAGGGGATTCCGTCTATACAAACAGGTTGAGGCACGTCTGCAAGACTACCTTTCATTCCGTGCCTCTGTGATCTGGGTCTAGTTTTCTAAACATGATAGAAGGTAGAGAATCAGCAAAGCAAGGTGCAGTCCTGGGTAGTGACAGCTTTAAGACTACAGTAGCCCTGGCTGAGGGCAGAGCCTCTGAAATTAGGTTCAGCCTGGCCATGGTGGCTCTCGAGGTCAATCCACTGTGTGTGTGTGTGTGTGTGTGTGTGTGTGTGTGTGTGTGTGCGCGCGCGCGCGCACGCGTGTGTGTGGTCCCAGAGCAGCAGATCCTTTCCTTCCAGCCTCAATCCATGGATACGCTATCCCAGCCAAGGTGTGGGAAGCTTCCCCACGCCCAGCCTCTTATTTATATTATCCCCTCAGCATCAGCTAGCAGATGAGTCCCATGTTTCATTTGCCACGTTCCTTCCCCTAAAAAAAAAGGTCATTCGTTTTATGATCAAGCTAACATACATTCACTTTTGAGTAAAGCAAATAAATGTTTAATAAAATTCTAAACCTCCTAAGACGTTGGCTTTATAGCTTCCTGGCTGAGAAGACGGCATTTGTGAGGGCGAGAAGATAATGAAATGGCTGAAGTTACTGAGGGTAGCTTGTAATTGATCAGGAAAGAAAACTATTCCATCCCTGTGTTGCTCAGTGAAAATGACATGGTAGGAAGACTAAATGGGGCTTTGAAAAACCTGTACCTCCTTCACTTCCTATTTGCCAGGGCTGTTAAGAGAGAAGTGAAGGGCAAAAGAAGTAACTCCATCACGATGGAAACCCAGTTTAGGAAAAAAGATCATGTGTAGCTTCCTCCTGCAAACTAAATTCATTTTCTACAGCCAGACCAGCAGGGGCTGTGAATTCTTGAATGAGATGCCTGTGGTAGGGAGAGGCAGAGGCCACTCTGGGTAACTGTCCTGACAAGCTAAGAAAAATGACATCGGGCGTGGTTGAAAGCTGGCGGCTGGCTGCTTCTAGGATAAATGTTCCCCATGAGTTTGGAGGACTCAGGAATGAAGGAATAAAAAATCACCCTGAATATTTGAACGAATAAAGGCTATTTTCAGGCAATGCAATACTAGCTTGAAACGTATGTCTCTTCCCAGTTTGTTTTATTCTTGCCGTTTTTGTTGTTATTACTTTTTTTAATCCTCTCATTCTCTTCATTCAGAACGAGGTAGGTAATTGATTTCTTTATCAAGATGCCGGGCGATACATTTTTCCCGGCTTTCAGGGAGCACAGAAAATCTAAAACCATTGTCTGGCAGATGAAGCTTTCAGCTGCAATCATCTTTATCTTTATCATCAGGTAAGCCTGCTGGCATATATTTTTATTCAGAAGCGTTTTCTTTTACTGGTCAAGTAACATTTTTGTGATTGCATTCTCCAAAAATAAAAAAAGAATTTTTTAACTATGATCGACATAAAGCTTGTTAGATCTTTTTTTTTTGTTTGCGGTACGCGGGCCTCTCAGTGTCGTGGCCTCTCCCGTTGCGAAACACAGGCTCTGGACGCGCAGGCTCAGCGGCCATGGCTCACGGGCCCAGCCGCTCCGCGGCATGTGGGATCTTCCCGGATCGGGGCACGAACCCGCGTCCCCTGCATTGGCAGGCGGACTCTCAACCACTGCGCCACCAGCGAAGCCATATATATATACATATATATATATATATATATATACATATATATATATATGTATATATATATATATGTGTATATATATATATATATATATATATGTATATATGTATATATATATAAACATCTTTATTGGGGTATAATTGCTCCACAATGGTGTGTTAGTTTCTGCTCTACCCATATTTTTTTAATTGTGGAAAAATAAGCATAAAATCCATTTACCATTTTAACCATTTTAAACTGTCTAGTTCAGTGGCATTAAGTACATTCACACTGTTGTGCAGTCATCATCCCTATCCCTCTCCAGAACTTTATCAACATCCCAAACTGAAACTCTGTACCCATTAAACAGTAACTAACCATTTCCCTCCTCTCACAGCCCCTGGCCACTACATCCTGCTTTCTGTCTCTATGAATTTAACTATTCTAGGGACCTCATATAAGTGGAATTGTATAGTATTTATCCTTTTGTGTCTGGCTTATTTCACTTGGCACGTCTTCAAGGTTCAACCTTGTCGAAGCATATGTCAGAATTTCCTTCCTTTAAAAGATTGAATAGGGGACTTCCCTGGCCGTCCAGCGGTTAATACTCCATGCTTTCACTGCAGGGAGCCCAGATTGGATCCCTGGTTGGGGAATTAAGATCCCACATGCTGCGGGGTGCGGCCAATAAATAAATAAAAGATTGAATAATGTTCCACTGTATGGATATATCCATTCATCAGTTGATGGACATTGGGTTTTCACTTTTCGGCAATTACGAATGATGCTACTATAAACATCTGTGTACAAGTTTTTGCATGAACATGTTTTCAATTCTCTTGGCTGTATACCTAGGAGTAGCATTGCTGGGTCATATGGCAACTCATGTTTAACCTTTTGAGGAGCTGCCAACGTATTTTCCACAGTGCTGCCCCATTTTACACTCTCACCGACAACATATAAGGGTTCTAATTTCTCCACATCCACCCACACTTGTTATTTTCCTTTTTAAAAAAATTACAGCCATCCTAGTGGATCTCATTTTGGCTTAGGTTTGAATTTATAATATTTTAATTGTTTAAATCAGGAGAATATATTAATTCTTTTCTTGTATAACTAGTAAAATAATTATTTTACAAAAGAAGTGCATCAAATGTAAAGGACAAAACATATCTAAGGTGCTGTCACTGCAAATAAATTATTCACTTAGCTAACAGAGTTTAAGGGTAAGTCAGAGAAGGGCTCAGGGCTGTTGTGAACTGCAGTGTTCTTCCCAGGGAGACGATGGGATGGTAGAGATTTAACCTCCAGATTTAACCTCCATTTAAATCTCTTAAGTTAAGAGATTTAACTTAAAAGATAATAATCAAAACACAAACTTTTTGAGAACTTCCCACGTTACCAGGCTCTGTGTTAAATGCTTTATGTGAATTTTTTTCAGTTAGTCCTTAAAACAATCCTAAGCAATAAGTACTATTCTTTATTTTTAACAGCTGGGAAAACTAGGACTTAGAGAGGTTATAGAATTATGCAAATCATGCTATTATGTGGTAGCCCCAGGGCTGAATCCAGACCTGATTCCTGAGTATTAACATTGGACAATTCCATGTCACTGTACACACACTTCTCAGTGTTCTCCTATTAATAAAATAATAATTATAGAATCATAATAATTATTATTATCCCTAACTTTTTAAAAATAAATTTATTTATTTTATTTTATTTATTTTATTTTTGGCTGCATTGGGTCTTCTTTGCTGCACACGGGCTTATCTCTCTCTGGTTGTAGTGAGCGGGGCTACTCTTCATTGTGGTGCGCAGGGTTCTCATTGTGGTGGCTTCTCTTGTTGGGAGCATGGGCTCTAGGCACGTGGGCTTCAGTAGTTGTGGCGTACGGGCTCAGTAGTTATGGCTCGTGGGCTCTAGAGAGCAGGCTCAGTAGTTGTGATGCACGGGCTTAGTTGCTCCGTGGCATGTGGGATCTTCCCGGACCAGGTCTCGAACCTGTGTTCCCTGCATTGGCAGGCGGATTCTTAACCACTGCACCACCAGGGAAGCCCCTATTATCCCTAACTTTATTCAGCGTTTGCTGAGTTTCAGGCACTGTACTGGGCTCCTCGTGTGCATTCTTTTATTTAATATGCGTAACAACCCTATGAGATGGGTACAGTGGTCATCATCCCCGTTTTACATATGACAAAATAGAGGTCAAGAAACCTGCCCCGGATTACAGAGTTGCCCCAACACATTTAGTCTTTTTTTTTTTTTGCCATACTGCGTGGCATGTGGGATCTTAGTTACCCGACCAGGGATCAAACCCATGCCCCTTGCAGTGGAAGCACAGAGTCTTAACCACTGGACAGCCAGGGAAATCCCCATTTAGGCTTCTTACTGTTGCCCAAACATGCTGGGTCCAGTGAGTGAGTAAGTGAAGGCATCCATGGACATTCCCACCGCCCTAAATTTGCTTCCTCCATTCCCACAGTCCAGAATAGCTTGTCTGCCTGGATCAAGACCTTCCTCCCCTCCCCACTGGTCCCTGATGATGTCACTTTCTCTCGGCACATACAAGACCATCAGGCCTCACCCATCAAGTTGTTCCAGTCCCTTCAATCCTGTAATAATCCTTTGCTCTTTATTTTTTTAAGAATTTTTTTCTTTTTAATGCAGACCATTTTTAAAGTCTTCATTGAATTTGTTACAATATTGCTTCTGTTTTATGTTTTGGTTTTTTGGCTGCAAAGCATGTGAGATCTTAGCTCCCAGACCAGGGATCAAACTCACACCCCCTGCATTGGAAGGCGAAGTCTTAACCACTGGACCGCCAGGGAAGTCCCATAATCCTTCACTCTTAAGTTACCAATTGGTTCTCCTTTTGCACATGCAACAGCAAACCGCTTGTCTCCACTCCATTCTGCTAGGTATGTTGGGAGGAGATGAATAAGATGCATTTCTACCCTCGGTGGGCTCTCCCCACCTGCAGGTGGAACAGATGTGTAAACAAGCAAATACAACACAGTGGGAGAAATGCAAAAGATAAATACATGTGATGAATTGGGCAACACATATAACCAGAAATAAAGAGATGCATATGCAAGGCTCAGGGAGGATCAGTAGAGCAAACCCAGGCAAGTGACAATGCGGCCCTGAACTAATCAAAATTCATCAGCATATTTTAAAAGGTGTATAGTGGTGCTGGTTTCGAGTCCTGGCTCCATCATGCTCCAGCTTATGGGCAAATGACATGGCCTCGGGGCTCCAGTTTCTATCTAAGGAAGATAATACCTGCTCCAGAGTGGTGCTTTAATATAGAGGATTAAATGAGATAATATCTTAAAATGTATACATGCCATCAATGATAATTGTAAATTACTACTGAAAAACATTTTAATACAGAAAAAACCTTTTAGCACAAAGATATTCATGAAGTGTTATTTGTAATAGGAAAAACATTGAAACAAACTCAAAATCCTCCTGGAGTATTATGCAGCCATTAAATTGTAAGTCTGTATTGTAGAATTACAGATACAAAAGCCCTAGACAAAACTGTGTGTGTGGTGTCATCTTGGCTATGTAATTATATTCCAAAAGTCCCCGGGCCTCTCCAGCCTGTGGGTTTAAATGAGGCCATATTTACCTTGTACCCAAATTTCTCTGCTTCATTGCCCCCACCTGCTCCTGCAGACTTTTGCAAATGTTCTGGGTGCCCTAGGGAATAGCTAGAGCATATCTGCTTTCCCCTGCCACCCCAATATTCATAAAATGGCTGTACTTATAGACACAGCCACTCTTTCCAGAACTTTGCCCTTGCTAGTACTTCACAGTGGACACCTCCGTGGAAGGTGACCAACCACCGGGTTCACCTGGAACCAAGAGGGATGCAAGACTCAGGCTAAAACTGGGAAAGTCCTTGGCAGATCAGGTTAAGTTGGTGACCCTATTTCACTGCACGGAATACTTCCAAAGATGCAAACAATTTAGGTCCCCAGATGGTGTTTGTTTTCTCAGCTGGAGCCAGGCTGTGTTCCTCCCTAAATAAGGACTGATGGGTGAGCAGAATATTTGTGTTTAAATTCAGAGGGCTTTTACTTCTGGTACCAGGGAAGTGAGAAAACTAATCAAATGATTGCTTGAGAAACAGGTGATCAGAGCACAGGTCTGGACAAGAGATGCTCGTTTGGGAAACATGAGCTCATTGGGTGGCAACAGAAGTCATGGGTGTGGGCGAGAGGGTCCAGGCAATGTGTAAGTAGGACAGAAGTGTGACTATGATGACATTGGAGCCAGTAGGTGGAGGGAGATGAGTCCACAAAAGAAACTGAGGGGAGTTGTCAAAGAGATCAGAGGAAAAGTAGGATTAGAGGTTCACAGGTCTGGGGTACAGTTTCCTCAATCAGCCCTTGTTTTCCATTTGGTTATGCCTTACCCCAAAGCCAGTGTTTTTGTTATTGTTGTTGTTTTGTTTTTTTAAATTATTTATTTATTTTTGGCTGCATTGGGTGTTTGTTGCTGTGTGTGGGCTTTTTCTAGTTGCGGCGAGCGGGGCTACTCTTCATTGCAGTGCGTGGGCTTCTCATTGCGGTGGCTTCTCTTGTTGCGGAGCACGGGCTCTAGGTGCGCAGGCTTCAGTAGTTGTGGCGCTCTCGGGCTTAGTTACTCTGCCGCATGTGGGATCTTCCCGGACCAGGGCTCAAACCCGTGTCCCCTGCATTGGCAGGCAGACTCTTACCCACTGTGCCACCAGGGAAGGCCCCCAAAGCTAGTGTTGATACTGACTAATCATTCTCTCTCTCTCTGGTTTTTTTTTTTTGGCCATGCAGTGCGGCATGTGGGATCTTAGTTCCCCATGTGGGATCTTAGTTCCCCCACCAGGGATCGAAGTTGTGCCCCCTGCAGTGGAAGCGCGGAGTCCTAACAACTGGACCGCCAGGGAATTCCCTGACTGATCATTCTCTACATCATGGAATAGACTTCTCTTCCTGTTCTTTCATCTCTGAAATGTAAATGATTCTCCAAGGTCTATATGAGGTGCTCTTCTCTCTCTGCACTTCCGCTCATAGTAGTTTAACTTATCCACGTGGCTGCCGCTTTCATCTCAATGAGGCTGGCTCCCAAATCACACCTCTAGTTTTAATCTCGCTAGAGCTTCGGTCCACATTTCAAACTGTCTCCTAGACATTTCCACCTCATTTTCCCATCAGTAAGCCAAATCCAGCCTACCTAGATAAGAAGCATCGCAGGATCATAAGCACATTGGAAGGAACCATAGAGATGATCTAATCTAGACCTGCCGAACCAGGGAGCTATGACACGCACTAGTGCACAGTGAATGAGGTATGGGCGGGCGGAGATGTTCATCCTCCCAGCCCCCAGCGTGGCTGGAGCCTCTGGACCAGTCACCTCTGTTCACTACAGCCTCATCCTCTGATGACCTTCAGAGAGGGGGGCGGGGTCTGAGAGTGAGCAAGAGGCCACCACTGGCAGCCAGATGCACGGCACATCGTTGCCTACGTAGAGATGCTGGAGGAGTTTGTGTCCCAGGTGCCCAAGGAATGCAAGGAGCAACCAGTGGGCAGGAAGTTGTGAATGAGTGCATATGTGTGGCGGGGGTTCTGTGCAGGCAGCTCAGAAACTCCATCTTCACAAACTTTGATGTTGGATAATTTTGTCTGTTTGTGGCAGATGTGCCACAAAGATGTCTAAACTGTGAACTGACTATTCTAATAGTGTCTGTGTTCTGTAAACTAGGGCTTCAATCATTGTTTTGAAATACTAGCTATGATCAAGTCTGATTGGATCAAAAATCCACAAGAAATTTTATAAGCACATTTGTCAATGAAAGAAGAGGAAGAGCCTTAAATATAACTTAAATATAATTTCTACTGTTGTAAATGTTTGAACGGTTATCAAAGATGGTTTAAATTTCTTTGGGTCACCTACTACTATACAGTTTCTTGTCATTTAAAGAGATCACTGTTCAAGAGTCTCAGTCAGGAACGAGCTATTTAAAACACAAAGCTGAGAATATAAAATTAGGTACTAGGATTCAAGTTCAAGTTTCTCATGTAATAAAAATGACTTTTTGAAAAGTGTTAACAAATTCACAATTTAATATCTTCTCTAATGCTATATATTTAATTTTTATTATAATCATATTCTATAAAGAAAACATTTTATCACATTCAATAAGCTCCTCTAGTTTTCATTGGATGCTATAATGTGAAACAGTTGGAAAGTACAGATCTAACCCAGCACCTTAACTTATTTATGAGGAAACTGGGGCCCAATCAGGGTGACTCATCTAAGGTCACAGAGCTAATCACTTCCTTCCTAAACCAGCTCCTGTGCTGACTTTCTGAGTCTTACCTGTAGGTCTGTGATACATCATTCTCCAAGTTACCCACATCCAAGTCAACTCATGTTCACTTCCCTCTCTGTCGTATCTCACCCAACCTACATTCCCTCTCACATTGAAGGAATACTCCACTTTATGGGAGCTGACAGCCAGCTGCTTGCCACGTTGGCCTCCAATTTGTAAAAAAACACAGTATCTGCAAAGCGCAGTAAAGTGAAGCATGATAAAATGAGGTATGCCTGTATGTTTATTTCCATTTTGCTGCCACTCCTCCCTCAATTCACACCTTGGTCTCATGGAAAACTCCTGTGACTAGGTGACTAAGGAAGACATTTGAGCTTGGTTTAACAGTTGGTATCAGCTGGCAGTGGACTGCTAAGGTGTTCTAGCTACACTTGGAGATGGTCTTGAAAATGGTCTTGGAAGTGGCAAAAGGAAGTCTTCCCAGTGGGCAGAGCTTTGAGTTGTACTTTTGTGGTTCACTTTGCCTTGAGAAAGACTCTACACCAATTCATGGGCCAGCTGGGTAAGGACTTAGGCTGGTGACAAGGAGGTTTGGGAGAGAGGATGTAGCTGTAGATGAACCTCAGAATAGACCTAGAAAGTGAGAGTACTTGTATCCTATATGAATATTTATCAAAATGTCCCCACTGCTGGGACTTCCCTGGTGGCCCAGTGGTTAAGAATCTGCTTTCCAATGCAGGGGATGCAGGTTCAATCCCTGGTCGGGGAATTAAGATCCCACATGCCGCGGGGCAACTGAGCCCGTGCACCACGACTACTGAGCACAAAGGCCACAACTAGAGGGAAGCCTGCACACTGCAACGAAGACCCTGCATGCCACAATGAAGACCTGATGCAGGCAAACATAAAAAAAAAAAAAAAAGTCCCCACTGCTAAAGAAGCTTTAATAAATTAGTGAACAAGGGCTTCCCTGGTGGCACAGAGAGTCCGCCTGCCGATGCAGGGGACGTGGGTTCGTGACCCGGTCCGGGAAGATCCCACATGCTGCGGAGTGGCTGGGCCCGTGAGCCATGGCCGCTGAGCCTGCACTTCCGGAGCCTATGCTCCACAACGGGAGAGGCCACAACAGTGAGAGGCCCGTGTACCGCAAAAAAAAAAAAAAAAAAAAAAATTAGTGAACAAGATGACTGGACAGGTGGGTGAAGCCCTTTTCCTAGTCAACCCAGTGCCTGCTCACTGGGGTCATGAGCTCCTCACAGGATTCTCCTCAGCAAGGCTAATCTGTTGCCACTGCAGAATGCCCGTTTTAGAAGGAATCATTATCAGGTATTATTTCTGTCATGGTGGTTAAGTGAGTCAACTTCATTGGGAGGAGGTTTATACTGAATTTGGATTTCCTTTCCTACCAGCCACGCCTTTACCATCCTTATTCTAAATGGGTTTACCAAATACCTTATTCACCATCATGGTATCTTATACATCATGGTGTATGTCTTAGTTCAGGCTGTTATCACAAATTACCATAGCCTGTGGGGCTTATAAACAACAGAAATTTATTTCTCACAAGCTGGAAGTCTGAGATCAGGATGCCAGTGTGGTTGGGTTCTAGTGAGAGCCCTCTTCCGGGTTGCAGACTGCCGACTTATTATATCCTCACCCAGAGAGCAGAGATGGGAAGCAGTCTCTCTCATAATCTTATAAAGGCACGTATCTCATTCATGCGGGCTCTACCCTCATGATCTCACCTAATCCTAATTAACTCTCAAAGGCCCCATCTCCTAATACATCACATTGGGGGGAGGATTTCATCTTACGAATTTTGTAGCAACAGAAACATTTAGTCCATAACAGCATCTGACCAAGGAACTAACTTTACAGTGAAATAAGTAAAGAAACTGGCTGTCCTATCAGATTCACTAGCCCTGTGTTGTGGACCCCGACAACCAGAAGCAGCTGGCTTTAAGGAATAGTGGAATGACCCAGGGAATTCACGCCTACTGAGCCAGCTGGAAGACAAGAGCTTGAGAGCTTGGATTCTATTTACAACGGTCCCTGGGTATCCTCGGGGAATTGGTCCAGGACAGCTCTTCCTATACCCTCCCACCCCCAGATACCAAAATCCAAGCTTGCTCAAGTCCCTTATATAAAATGGCATAGTATTTGCACATAACCTACACACATTCTCCCATATACTTTAAATCATCTCTAGATCACTTATAATACCTAATGAGAACCTATTTTATTTGTTTATTTTTAATTTATTTTATATTTTTTGGCTGCACTGGGTCTTCGTTGCTGCGTGTGGGCTTTCTCTAGTTGCTGCCAGCGGGGTCTACTCTTCGTTGCGGTGCGCGGGCTTCTCATTACGGTGGCTTCTCTTGTTGTAGAGCACGGGCTCTAGGCGCGTGGGCTCAGGATTTGTGACTCGCGGACCCTAGAGGGCAGGCTCAGTAGTTGTGGCGCACGGGCTTAGCTGCTCCGTGGCATGTGGGATCTTCCCGGGCCAGGGATCAAACCGGTGTCCCCTGCATTGGCAGGCAGATTCTTAACCACTGCACCACCAGGGAAGTCCCGAGAACCTATTTTAAAGTAGGTTTCTTCCGTCATGAGATTGTAAACTCTGAAGGCTGTCACCATTTTTAATATCTTTCTATTTAAGTACATAGGGTTGTACTTTATATAGTGCAGGATACAGGTTGCACACTTGTAGATTCTCAGCTATATCTGAACTGCATTCATTTTGATCAATCTGAAGTGTTTTTTTTTTTAAACTGACAGTTGCCAACATTTAAAAATCAAGAGATTTCATGTGAAATGCACATTTTCACCTTCTCTTGAAAAATTCGAAGGTCTGGCCATTTTAGGCCCACATTCCCAAAGTTGCGCTCTTTAAACAAAACAGGCATTTCCATCCGCCAAAGTCCTCACCTTGCTCACTTGATTTACTTTCACTAGTCACCTGGTCCCTGAAGGCATGTAAGTTTGCCACGCTTGCTGCTCAATGGAACTATATTGAATAAATGAATTTGGCAGTTAATGCTTGTACGTTCATTTTCATTTCACATACGCGTTCTATCCTTCTAACTCCATTATAATAAGCCACTTGGTGGGCAGAATCCTGTTAACTATTTTTCCTTAAATAACTTTTTGGTGGTCACGTGCTTCAATAAATATTAATATGTTTATAAAACCTTGCTCTTAGCCCCAGACCACTGCGAGTTGAGTCTCCCTGCGTTGGTCTGGGGATGCCTAAAATTTCATCATTATGATTCGTTCCCTGGGTTTAGCCGAGACTTGGTTACTTGTCAGGTAAGGAGATTAAAATTATTTCCCGATAACACAAACATACAACATTTTAAAGTAGGTATGAGGTGGGAAGTTACCCTTTCCACAGCAAATAAAAAAGTTCTTTCAGAGGTGGTCAAGTTTCTAGCTGGGACCCTGGAAAAGGTGGAGGGGACTGGAATGCAGTTGCACTCTGAAGTTTATCGAAGGCTTTTTGGGTGGGAATTTTATCCGAAGAGTCTCAGAGCGACCCTCGCTCGGGTTCTGGCAGCTTTGGGCGTGGCTTCTGGCACAGCCCCCGAGTAGTTGTCACTGGGATCAATTTCAGGACTCTCTAGAGCCCAGCCTTCGGAGTTTCACATTTCTGGGGGCTCGTCTCCCCGCCCTCAGGTAATTTCCCTCCGTTGCTGGCGCTGCCATGCCCCCTCGGTCGCTGGAGTCTCCCCCCCTGCCCGACACCCTCTCTGGCTCTTTCAGCATCAGTTTCCCCAAGGAGGCAGGAGGGAGACGAATTTGGGGGCTTCCCTGCCCTCGTCTTGGAGCCGGGGAAGGGGAGATGCGGGCAGGAGGCTCTGTGAGTTCAGGCTCGGCAGCCGGCTCCTGAGGCCTTCGGCCCGGGGCACTTCGCGAGGGAGCGACCCTCTCCTCAGAGCCGCCAGCGGGTGCAGTCCAGCCACGCCGAGCGGAGGGGGCCCGGGGCTCCCCGCCCCCGACCCGGCGTTGCCGCGCTCCCCCTAGCGGCCGCCGTGAGGCCTCGCTCCGTCCCAGGCTCGTCGGCGGCGCAGCTCACGTGACCGCGCTCCGGGCCTGCGGCCGCTGTCGGTTCCCCCAGTCACCGAGCGAGAGGGAAGAAACAAGATGGCGGCTGAAGGCGATCCGGAGTGGGGCCCCAGCAATTCGGATTGAGCCTTCTCCCTCCACCCGCTTCCGCCGGCCGGGCCCCTCCCGCCCGGCCCCGCGGGCCTCCCCACCCGGCCCCGGCGCCCCCCACCGCCACCCCTCCGCCCGCCCCTCCCCCCTCCGCTTTCCCTTCTCCCCCCGCCTCGTCTCCGACATGAGGGGCCGGCGGGGCAGGCCGCCCAAGCAGCCCGCGGCTCCCGCTGCGGAGCGCTGCGCCCCGGCCCCGCCGCCGCCGCCGCCGCCTACGTCCGGACCCATCGGGGGGCTCCGCTCGCGGCACCGCGGCAGCAGCCGGGGCAGGTGGGCCGCCGCCCAGGCTGAGGTGGCGCCCAAGACGCGGCTGAGCTCGCCCAGGGGGGGCAGCAGTAGCCGGAGGAAGCCGCCGCCGCCGCCGGCCCCCCCTAGCACCAGCGCCCCGGGCCGGGGGGGGCGAGGAGGCGGGGGCGGCAGGACGGGGGGCGGGGGCGGCGGCGGCCACCTGGCCCGGACCACCCCGGCCCGGAGGGCCGTCAACAAAGTGGTGTACGATGACCACGAGAGTGAGGAGGAAGAGGAGGAGGAGGACATGGTCTCCGAGGAGGAGGAGGAGGAGGAGGACGGCGAGGCTGAGGAGACCCAGGATTCCGAGGACGACGAGGAGGATGAGATGGAAGAGGACGACGATGACTCCGATTATCCGGAGGAGATGGAAGACGACGACGACGACGACGCCAGTTATTGCACGGAAAGCAGCTTCAGGAGCCATAGCACCTATAGCAGCACTCCAGGTACCCACCCAGCCCAGTTGCTGCAGACTCCTTCCCCACCTCCTCCCCCTTCTCCCCTCGCTCACTCCCTCTCTGGTCTCCCCCCACCCCCTCCTCCCCCCTCAGACAGAGGGGAAATGCGACGGCACATCAAGTGGCAAAAAACTAGATTTACTAGAGGAAAGAGGCGCATTGTTCAAAATGGAGATTGCATTGTTGCAGTTCGCAGGCCACACACTCGCGCTCTCTCTCCCTCTCCCCCCACCAACCCCCTCTTTTTCCTCTTAAAAATTTGTGCCAGTGCAGTGTCTCCACCGGGCAGGGTTGAAAGTTTGGCACACACACATCCATTGCATTCATTTTTCTCCCCTTGTTTTGGTTTGGTTTTTTGGAATGAAAGAAGCCTCTTGTTTTTGCAGACCTCTTTGCATTTCTAATGTGGTTTCTTTTAGATTTTTATTCTATATCTGTTCCTAAAAAGGGAATTCGGGATTTAGATAGATTGTGCCATGCAAACACACACAAAACATGCTTCTCTTCACACCCCGAGCTGTGTGGTTTTAAAAGTGTGTTAAGGAAATAGACCAGTTGGGTTAGTAGGGGAGCCTTATCTGGTCCTGTGTGTTTGTTTTTTATTCTTGAGTGCTAATGGGCGCGTGCAACAGTTGCGGGTAAATGGCCGATTAAAAAGCAAAGCAGAAAAACCAAAGGAAACCAAAACAAATTTAGTATTTCATCTGATTCAAAATCATTTCGGTAAAATGCAAAATAAAATAAGAGACCTCAGGAACATGCGTCTTAACTAATTTGATGCCTTTGCCTGAGAAATGCAGTTTCCTGTCACCTGTTGCAGAGACGTATAGTTGATCATGCAGACGCAATTGCTGAAGATGAACTTTTGGACCAACTCCCAAGTCACACAGCAGAAGTATAGGGAGATTTATTGCAAAATGACTTTTTATTTTCATTCTGTTTCTGAGGATAATAGTCCTCCCTGATCTGTAATGAATTTCTCCATGGTGACTCCTCTCCTATTTTCTCAGAGTTCCTCTAGGCTGGTGCTGAGATACGTTTTGTTTATTTAAAAAACACACACATACACACACACAATGGCGGCTTTGTATTAAATGCGTACTTGCGGCTTACTAAATTGTGAAAAAAACCGTAATTTACAGCGATAACCTACAAGACTTTTCCTTTATATTTTTGTTAATCTGGATTAACTAAATTAGAATCCAGTTTTCAGAGCATTTAAAAAGTAAAGTTCGTGAGAGAATAGGATCTTAACAAAGTGATAAAGATGTGTCACTTGTTTTTAAAAGAGACTAGGATAGTAGAAGTGGTTAAATTTAAGTGTGTCTGTTTTTTTATAAATACCTAAATACTCATTGGAGGAGTATGAGTATTAAGTCAGATGTTAACCTGTTTAGATTGTCCTAACAGCACATGAAAAAGGTAATTTCTTTTGCCTGACAGAATATCTGCCTGTCTTTGGGGTCGGGTGTGGGGAGAGCTGGCAGGAGAATGAAGGGAATGAATCAAATGTCAAGTGTTTGTGTCCTGTATGTAGAAGGGACTACACACCATTCTTCATTTCTTGCCAACTTAATTTTAGTACATCTTTTATAGTAATAGTTTTTACTTTAAGAAATCACATGTGGTCTTTTCTACCAAGAGCCCAGAATGGAAAGACCCGTGGAGAGTAAATTACACTATTGGAGGAAGTTTTCTCAGATGAGACAGAGCTAAGGTGTTTTGGCAGGGTGGTTCAGCTAACTTTAACTCCTCTTTGAAGGCCTAGAAAATAATATTTAGGGTTGAGAGCCATGTATATGCTGAGTTAAATTACAGTTTGTGGTTAGGTTTCCTTTTTTAAAAAGATGCTTATATCTTTATGTACTTCCATGACATTTCGTTTTTTCTGATGACATTCATAGTGCACCTTGTGTATGCTTGTCCTATCTTTATGTGAAATTATGGATTATATATGCTTATATTAATCTTATACCACCTGCATTTCCTAGTACAGCGTGTCTCACACAGCCGGTGCTCATCAGAGATTGGTTGGACAGATGATTGTTAGTAGGTGAGAACTTGTAATAAATGAAGTTGTGCTAATTCTACTGTGGGTGCCATAATTCCTAAATATTTTGGATTTGGGAAACTAAATATTGGTCTAATTAGATTTTGATACATTGACCAGGGAATGTTTTTAGCAGCAGAGTTAGTGTGTTTTGAGCTGCTGTTTCATATTGCTTGCCAGGCATTTTCCTTCCTTTATTGGATGTGGTGTTAACGTGTTAGATGTTTTACTTTTTGAAACATTATTTCTCAAGATTATGGTAGAAGAGATGATACATTTTGCGTTCTAAACTTTTAGAATACGTCTGCTTGCCTAGAACAATGCATGACAGTGAGTTGTTTAGGCTAAGCACCTGTTTCATTAGTTTTATTGTCTGTACTTCTAGGTAAATGTATGTGCTTTGGAAGGAAAAATGTATGTGCTTTGGAAGGAAAAATGTTCTAGATGGTTTGATATCCCCAAGCTCATAAATAAATGTGTTTGGTGGATTTGAATCCAGCTGTATTGTCAGGGCTCAGAGAGGAATATACTTTATTGGTAATTTAGAGAAGATTATTAAGCTTTGTAAACTAGAATGTTGGCTTAAGTACTAAATATTCAATTCCTAGTATAAGAAATTACTCATTCATCTATTCATATGTTGAGTACTTTGTAGGTAATATACCTGTTGATGCGAAGACATTGGTTGATGTTACTAGCTTAATTTTCTAAAACCATATATTTAAAAAAGTATTCACTGGAGGTGAAATGTTTTCCTTTTAATGGAGAGAAATTTTAAATGGGTACGTAAGGTTCTCACATGACAGATATTATTATAGGTATAACAATTTGTTAATACAAAATTGAAATCATCTAGTTTTGCTTAAATTCAAGGCATTTGGTTGAATGAGGCTTTTATTTTTATTGTTAAAATTTAGAGTTATTTCAGCCTGTAGGTTTTATGACATAGTTTGCAAGTACATTGAGAAGGATTGTGTAGAAAATCTTTTGAATAGGCATTTGGTAAAGTTCTGACAGCACCTTGAAATCAAGCATTTTCTAATTCAAAAAAGTTAAATTAGACTTTAAACAGAATAGTTCTTGCATTTAACTTGTGTGGAACATCTGAGAATACCTAGGTGGTATTTTGATTTTTTTTGTTGTTGTTGTTTTGCGGTACGCGGGCCTCTCACTGTTGTGGCCTCTCCCGTTGCGGAGCACAGGCTCCGGACGCGCAGGCTCAGCGGCCATGGCTCACGGGCGCAGCCGCTCCGCGGCACGTGGGATCTTCCCAGACCGGGGCACGAACCCGCGTCCCCTGCATCGGCAGGCGGACTCTCAACCACTGCGCCACCAGGGAAGCCCCTTGGTGGTATTTTGAAATTTGGAGCTTCTGATGACTTCAGAAAGCAAAAGCGCTGGTGTTGCCCTGGGAGAGTTAGTGATTTATGTCCTCTAAGGCAGGGGTCCGGTACTGGTCCGCAGCCTGTTAGGAACCGGCCTGCACAGCAGGAGGTGAGCGCGAGGAGTGAAGCTTCATCCGCCGCTCCCCATCGCTCGCATTACCGCCTGAACCATCACCCCCCCCCCCCACCCCCGTGCATGGAAAAATTGTCTTCCATGAAGCCCTGGTGCCAAAAAGGTTGGGGACCTGTGCTCTAAGGATTATGACAGTGGAGATGGGTGGCGTAGGTGCCATGAATGAACTGTAGATTGATCTGAAGCAGAATTTGTTACCTGCTGGCAGTATTTATTCTCACTGGTGTCAACCAAGTATCTTTTCATTGTGCTTGGAATTCCTGATTGCTACAAGTGAGGTACGAAGTGCAGTGGAGATTTAAAGGAGGGTGAGATCATACCCTATTTGGGGGAGTTGGTGTGGGTGTTATGCTTCCTGGATGGACATGTGGCTAGTGAGGATGGACATGTGGCTACTGAGGATGGACAGAAGAAGGGAGGGAGCAGCATGAAGCAAGGCACTGATTCTAAGGTGCAGGCAGGCTTAAGTAACCTGCTTTAGCAAGAGCCTGAGTATGTGAATAGGAAATAAAAAGATAAAGCACCATTGTTGGGCAGTACTTAGAGAACCAGGCTATAGCATCTCCTCTCTCCCTCATTTGTAGGATAACAATTGGGGTAGATCAGTGATCCTCAGTCATTTTTCACTCCTGGAACACCCAAGGGATTTGCTGTATTCCTATCAGCACCACGTGGGAGCATGAAACAAAACCAAATCAAATCGTGGATACTGTTAAATCACTGATGCAGCCAGTTCTTTCCCCCACAAATTGAGAGAATTAATGGAAGAGGTGATTTCTGAAGTCTCCTCCCCTCCCACCCTCCTGTCTATTTCAGGTCTATTTCATGTGTGGGTATTGGGGATCAATCAGAAGATCTGGAAACAAGCGGGATATGATTTCAGGGGGACATCAGGAAGTTTAGCATTACTTCTGTTCTGCAGGATGGATTGGAAGAGGACAGATAACTGGTGGGGATCTGGATGGGTTTTGTAGCCCTGGATGGGAAGATCAATTCAGGAGGTACTTCAGAATTCTCCAGCATCAGAAGTGTAGACAGAGGAATGCATCAGATATGCCTCTGTAAGAATGGCAATGCTTTCAGTAGGTACAGGAATTTAAGATTATAAGGGAAATTAATGAGATCTGTTTTCAGGTATTGGTACCTGAAGAGGTTAAACATGAGAATTAAAAGAAAGAAAATGCGGGCCCCAAAGAGTTATGAAAAAGTTGGACAACATGACCTGTGGGTATTAGAGAGGTGTGTCTGAGGTATGCAATAATAGATGGTCTGTGTACAGCTCAGGCTCAGTACTCTTCTGGTGTATATTTGGAAGTGGAGCTGGGTATTGAAATGTGGGTGTGCAGCAGGAATGAGGATATTAAGGCCAGGAGCTCTGGTCTGTTCCGTTAGGTCTGCCTTTCCTCCCTCTTCAAGACCCCATGTCCTCCCTGTGACTGCAGATCCTTGGTGGGGGGGGTGCCACGGGTGAGAAGGTGGTGGTAGTGGTGGCAGACTGGTAGTCTGGGTGACACAGACAGGAGGAAATCCTAGTAGATGCCCTCTTTGCATTGGTTAGATTGCTCCCTCCCTGGTCCTTAGCCATGCTCTGGGGATCTCTTCCTAGAAGTCTTCCCAGAGTTCTGTTGCTCACCTTGGTCTCTTCTCTCTCTCTTTTTTCTTTTTGGCTGCACCGCTTGGCATGTGGGATCTTAGTTCCCCGACCAGAGATCGAACCCGCGCCCCCTGTAGTAGAAGCACGGGGTCTTAATCACTGGACCGCCAGGGAAGTCCTCTCTTCTCTTTGAATGCCTCTTATAGCAGTTATAGCCTCATCTTCGTAATTTAGCACTAGTTTAGCACTGACCCTCATTATTCTAATTTTTTTCATGCTTTCAGTTCTTTAAAATGATAAGCTTCAGGAGACAGAACATTTCTTAAAAAAAAAACTTACAAAATGCACTTTAAAAGATAGACAGTAAAATGCAGATAGTATTAAAATGCATATAGCTAAATATAACGTTTTAATTGTTTGGTATACTGGTATGTATCAGATTATTCTGTATATTTTTCTAGATACTAAGTTACATTCCTCAAGTATTTTTTGATTGCTGGTTGATTTTTAAAAATAGTAACAGTAAGAGCTAACATTGGACATCTAAATTACTGAATTATTTTTGAGAAGTATTTAATAAAAATTACATTTAAAAAATACCAAAAAATTGGGAATTCCCTGGTGGTCCAGGGGTTAGGACTCTGAGCTCTCACTGACGAGGGCCCAGATTCAATACCTGGTTGGGGAACTAAGATCCCACAAGTTGGCATGGCAAAAAAAAAATTTTTTTTTAAATTATACACACACACACACACACACACACACACACACACACACAGAGTTTTGCATTTTTAAAATAGCAGCTTTATTGAGATACAGTATACGTACCATAAAATTTACCCTTTAAAAAAAGTGTATTATTCAATGGTTTTTAGTATATTCACGGAGTTGTGAATACATCATCCCTATCTAATTCCAGAACGTTTTTTATCACCCCAACAAGAAACCCATATCCATAGCAGTCACTCCCTGTTCTCTTCCTCCCCTGCTCCATCCCCTGGCAACTATTACTTCATTCTCTGTTGATTTGTCTCTTTTGGAACTTTCTTATGAAAGGAATCATACAATATGTGGCTCCTTTCACTTAGCATAATGTTTTCAAGGTTCATGGATCTTGGAGCATGTAACAGCACTGTATTTAAATAATATTCCATTATATGGATATGCCGCATTTTGCTCATCCATTCATCACTTCATGGATATTTGAATTGTTTCTACTTTTTGGCTGTTATGAGTAATACTGCTGCTAACCTTCGTGTATAGGTTTTTGTCTGGACAAGATGTGTTTATTTCTCTTGGGTATATCCTAGGAGTGGAATAGCTGGATTATTACAAATACAATTTTAGTAGAATCTTTATAACCAGACTTATTTTGTTCATTACAGTAGTTTTAAAACAGTTCTCTTAGGATGAATGAGAGCTGGTTTGTAAATCTTCCAAAATATCTATGATTTTTGGATTGCTTTAGGTCAGCTTGGAGAATTTATACCAGGGTTTGTCAGAGAAGGAGCAGTGTAAGTGGAGTCGTTTTCCCACATAGTCAGTGTGAGGGCGTCTGGCAGGCTTCGGAGGCACCCACATATGTCAGCCCACCGCAAAATTTTAGGCTGTCATGATACGTGAGAGTCTCAGGATTTTAGATAAATCTTTTATGAATGTCAGGGATCTAGGGAGGTAGCATGTAGCACAGAGTTTTAAAGAGTGAAGGATCTGGAACCAGTCCTCATAGGTTTGAATCTGGGCTCTGTGATGATGGGCATTTTGCTCAGCTCTTTGTACCTCACTTTCCTCCTTTGTAAAATGGAGATATCATAGTACTGAATTCAGGATGTTGTGAGGGCTGAATGGGTTAATGCATGTGAAGTGCCTAGAACAGTGCCTGGCATATATATAGTAAAGATTCAATAAATAGTAACTATTATTGTCTGTTGATTTGTTCCTGAACTGAAAGTGGATATTCTGTAGGGATATAGGGACCTTACAATGTAGTGAGGTAGTATTTTATTCTGTCGAAAGCTGTCAACTGACTCACAAGGTATAAAAATATTTTAAGCACCACATTAAATAAAAATGTACCTGAAAATAGAGCTTTATTTTCCCCCCTTTAAAAGAATTACTAAATGTTTAACTTACCCATTCAAAACATTCAGTTTACCTAACATCTGATTTATTCTAGAACTATAATAAATAATACATTTCCTTTAGTTATTTACAGGGGTCAGTTAAAGTAGAAATAGTGCCCTTGAGAATTTCAGCTCTTTGGTAGTTCCTCTCCTCCATGCCATTTTCCTCTGCCTGTTCCTTAAACACCAGGTTTCCAGGTTTTCAAACCAGCCCCTGGCCCCCTCACTGTCTCCCTCCTTCCCCTGAGATCTCATTTATTCTCAAGTTGTTTTTAAAAATTGCAATGAAAAATTTAAAAATAGTGTAGATTTACTCCTTTGGGAAAATACATATAATATAAAGATGAAAATGAAAATGATCTGTAATCCCACCAACCAAAGATACTCACTAGACATGTTTCTGTGTGTGTGTGTGTGTATATATATATATATATATATATATATATATAATTCCACTTACTGTAACCTGCTTTTATCTACACATTTTTTAAAAGTTATAACTAGGATGACACTAAACAAACTGTTTTTCCCTGATATACGGCAAGGTTTTCCCATATCACTGTATCTTTATCAGTCATCCATCCCTAATGATTAGTAATGCTGAGTTATCTCTTCACGTGCTTATTTGCTGTCTGTGAAGAAAATCATTGGTGAAGTGTCTGTTGAAATATTTTGCCCGTTTAAAAAATATTTATTTATTTAGGCTGTGCTGGGTCTTACTTGTGGCATACGGGATCTTTAGTGGCAGCATGTGGACTAATTAGTTGCAGCATGCATGCAGGATCTAGTTCCCCGACCAGGGATTGAACCCAGGCCCCCTGCATTGGGAGCGCAGTCTTATCCACTGGACCACCAGGGAACTCCCTTTGCCCAGTTTTTAATTGGGTGGTTTTCTTATTATTGAATTTGGAAAGTTCAGCTAACATAATAATTATTTATGATATATAATTTCCCAAAGCTCTTTTCTCTGTTCCTTTTTCAGAGCATTCTCTTCTTGGATGCAACATCCTGACTTATCTCTCTAAGGATATTTATATAGTTTTTTTTTTTTGAAGATTTCTTCTGTTTCTTTTGTTTTCTCAGATTCCTTTCTTAGGTTTTAGTTTTTTCTCTTTGATATTGGAGACTTTTTTCAAGTGCCTCGTGATCCTCAACTGTTCATATTTAGGAGTGAAGCACTGGGTAGCACTTTGTGGGTGGCCATGGGTTGTCAGCTGGTGGGTTTCACTGCAGAGTAATTGGGCAGTGGAACCCCAGGTATCAATATTTGTTTTTGTTTTTGTGAATTTTTGTTTTCTCTTTCACTCTTTTTTTTTTTCTCCTGTGAGTCTATTTGGTTTCTTAAGGGAAGATTTCTTAAATCTTTTTTCCTGGGGCTGGGAGTAGGGGTCCGAGGGCACGTGACCAATATCCTGGGAAGCCAGATGAGGGAGGGTGACTAGGGCTCACACCTTGGAGTAGGCACACTTCACTGAATTTCTCTGTTAGGAACCTTGAGCCAACTTTTTTTTTTTTTTAAGTGTGGTGTAATTGACATACAACATTATCTTAGTTGCAGGTGTACAGCATAATGGTTTGATATATATATACATTGCCGAATGATCACCACAGTAAGTCTAGTTAACACCTGTCAACATACATAGTTACAAAAACATGTTCTTTTTCTTGTGATGAGAACTTTTGAGATCTGCTCTCTTAGCAACTTTCACATATACAATATAGCACTCTTATCTATAGTTACCATGTTGTACAGTACATCCCCATAACTTATTTGTATTGATATTATAACTGGAAGTTTATAGCTTTTCACCCCCTTCACCCATTTTGCCCACCCCCATCCCCTGCTTCTGGCAGCCATCAGTCTGTTCTCTGTATCTATGAGCTTGCTTGTTGGCTTGTTTTTTAGGTTCCATATATAAGTGAGATCATACGGTATTTGTCTTTTTCTGTCTGACTTATTTCACTTAGCATAATGCCCTAAGGGTCCATCCATGTTGTCACAAATGGCAGGATTTTCTTCTTTTTTATGGCTGAATCATATTCCATATATGTATATTGTGTGTGTGTGTGTGTGTGTATACATCACATTTTTTTAATCCATTCATCCATCAATGGATACTTAGGTTGTTTCATGTCTTGGTTATTGTAAATAATGTTGCAGTGAACATGGGGGGTATAGATGTCTTTATTTTTTTTTGCGGTACGCGGGCCTCTCACCGTTGTGGCCTCTCCTGTTGTGGAGCACAGGCTCCGGACACGCAGGCTCAGTGGCCATGGCTCACGGGCCCAGCCGCTCCGCGGCATGTGGGATCTTCCCGGACCGGGGCACGAACCCGTGTCCCCTGCATCGGCAGGCGGACTCTCAACCACTGTGCCACCAGGGAAGCCCCTAGATGTCTTTTTGAGATAGTGATATCTTTTCCTTTGGATATATCCAGAAGTGGAATTGCTGGATCATATGGTAATTCTATTTTTCATTTTTTGAGGAACTTTCATACTGTTTTCCATAGTGGCTGCACCAATTTACATTCCTACCAGCAGTGCATAAGGGTTTCCTTTTTTCCACATCCTCGCCAACACTTGTTATTTCTTGTCTTTTTGATAATAGCCATAATAACAGGTGTGAGGTGATACCTCATTGTGGTTCTTTTCTCTTTGTTCTAGTATGTTTTTACCTTTTGTACTTCTTTGTTGTCAATTTACCAAGTGTTGAGAGGAAAAGGATATTAGCTCATGTTACATATTTATCATATATAAAGTGAAGTCTCATTAAGTATTTCTTTACAAAACGGTTAAAAAATAACTTATCTAATACTTATTCAGCGTGCAAGGTACTGTGTTAAAACCTTCACAGAGATCCAGTGATGGATAAGAAATGGTCCCTACTCTCAGGTCTTTATTCTTTCAAGAGGGAATAATAAAACAGTGCATAAATATAAAATAATATAGGGCAGGCTGTGGTAAGTGCTGTAAGAAAAACAATTAAATTAGGGAGAGAGATCATATTCTATATATTTGGGAGATCAGAAATGGTGTCAAGAACAAGGTTGAATTTGAGATATTTCTTGAAGATTGGGTAGGATTTCTCCAGGTGGAGATTGAACAGAAAGAGAAAGGAGGAGGTGAAAGGTAACAGATGACAGGAAGGTGAACGTTCAGGGACTGCGTACTTGATGTCTGAGTGTGGAGGAGGCGAGACTGTAGAGAAGTGGAGATTATGTTTTGGTCCAATTTGAATAAATGCCAGTCTGAGGAATTTGAACTTAGTAGGCAGTGTGTAGTCATTGAATGTTTTAAAAGTGGCGTATGTCATGATAAAGCTGAGCTTTTTGGGAATTCCCTGCCGGTCCAGTGGTTAGGGCTCCACGCTTCCACTGCAGGGGGCATGGGTTCGATCCCTGGTCGGGGAACTAAGACCCGCATGTCATGTGGTGCCGCCAAAAAAAAAAAAAAAAAGCTGAGCTTTTTGAAAAATAATCTGGCTTTGGTGTATAGGATTTATTGGAATAGGAGGGGGCTGGTATAATAACTTTTCATAGCTACCTAAGATCCCATCCTAAGGCTTTACCAAGTAGTTAAGCTGTGCTGTACAGTCATTCCTTGGTATCTGCAGGCAGTTGGCGGCTGGACCCCCCCCCCACCCCATGATACCTAAATCTGCTGGTGCTCAAGACTGTTACATAAAATGGTGTTGTACAGTTGGCCCTCGAAATCCTTGGATGCCAAACCTGTGGATATGGAGGGCCGACTGTTTACGTTTGCTGTGATTACCTGTAGTGACTAAACCTTTAGATAAATCTTGGTTCACATTCCTGGTTTTTTTTAAGGCTTTTACTATGTAATACTAATAATTATAAATATTATATAACATATATATTAGGTAATGTATAATATACGTATTATACTAATACAATATGTGTCATTATATTATAAATATTAGAAATATATTTCCACCAGCAGTGTATGAAAGTGCCCATTTCACCAGCACCAGTTATTTATAAACCATCTTTGCATCCAGTGGGTTAAAAGCCCTCTTGTTTCTCTTGTTTGAATTTGCATTTTTTGACTAATAAAATTTAATGCTTTCATGACCTCTGACACCCAAATCTCTGTAGTCATGGTTTCCTTCCTGTGTTTTAACTAATGGATGAGTGAATACTTCTTGAACCCCTCCACTTAGAAGTCCTGTAGGCACATCCAGTTCAACATGTTCCAAATAGAATTCATGCTTTAGAGACTGCTCCTAACCTCCCATTTCCTTGTTCAGTGAATAATGGCACTGCCCACTGAATTGCCCAAGTCAGAAGTGAGGAAGTACCAGACTCCTCCCTGTGCCTCACCCTCCATGTGCAGGCTTGTCACCAGGTCTTGTGAAGTTTACATCTTACATATCTCTTAAATATATTTCAGCTCTCTTGTCCATCCATGCTAATGGTTACCTAAATCAGGCCTTCTTTATCCCTTACTTGGCTTCTTAAGGAAACAGCCTGCCTGCCCGCCTGGGCTCCTTTTGTCCATTCATCTCTCATATCCATCTTCCACGTACATACTCCTCTGCTCTGAGACAAATCTGACCATGTTATGCCCTTTCTTAAAAATCTGTGGGAAAATGATTATGTGCTTTAGTGTAGGTGGATAGTTCTGACTTGGCTTTTGCTTCCTCTACCAGCCTCATCTTCTGTTGCTTCATTTATTTGTTCACTTATTTTAAAAATACCTGTTGAGAACCTACTATGTTCCAGGCACTCTTTGGGATGCAGCCAGGAATAAAGCAGACATGGCCCCTGCCCTGAAACAGCAGGGAAGGTAGCCAGTGTAACAGTGAGAGAAGTGCTTCCAAAAGGGGCAAGTAAGAATGACTTCATGGGCGTGGGGCGGGGAGTGTCAGAAAAGGCCTCCCTGAAGAGGTGACAGGTGAGCTCCAAATGGAAGTAGCCGGCAGAGGGGAGGGGAAAGAGGATTCTAGGCCATAGGATCACCACATGCAATGGACTGGAGGGAAGACCATGAAGGATTTCAAAGCCAGCAGTGCTGTGATCAGGTTGGTGTTTTTTTAAAAAAAGTCCCTCTGGCTATAGAATAGATAATGAATTGGAGTGGGATAAGAATTGATGAAGGGAATTAGGCTGTTGAAGTAGACCAGGTGACAGATTTTGTACCTTGGAGAGAAATATTCAAAAAATAATTTAGTATTTAGGATGTCACATCTTAGTGATAGATTGGTTAGTTGGGATATGGTCAAGGTTGAATTGACTTCTAAATCTCCTTTATTTCTCTCTTTATTCACAACTTATTTCTCTTCACCTTTAATTTGATTGTCAAGTAATGCTGAATTCTTTGTAAAAGTTCCCCTCAAACACCTCGTAGTGGGGCTTCCCTGGTGGTGCAGTGGTTGAGAATCCACCTTCCTATGCAGGGGACACGGGTTCGATCCCTGGTCTGGGAAGATCCCACATGCCACGGAACAACTAAGCCCGTGTGCCACAACTACTGAGCCTGTGCTCTAGAGCCCGCGAGCCACAATTACTGAGCCCGCACACCACAACTACTGAAGCCCGCTCGCCTAGAGCCCTTGCTCCACAACAAGAGAAGCCACTGCAGTGAGAAGCCCACGCACCGCAACGAAGAGTAGCCCCCGCTCGCCGCAACTAGAGAAAGCCTGTGTGCGGCAATGAAGACCCAACACAGCCAAAAATAAATAAACAAAATAAATAAATTTATTTAAAAAAAAAAACACCTCATAGTTATTCACTGCTGTGATGACTAACTCCTGGTCACCCATCCATCACCTTCTCCAGCTTGTCTTCTCTGGTCACCATTCCCTTTTCCTTAGGTGAGACTAAGTTCCTTTACCTCTCCCTAACCCCCCAGGACCATGTGCATTTATGTTTAGTTTCCAAATATTTCAAGGTGTTCTAGGTTTCTTTCTTTCTGTTACTGATTTCTAATTTAATTTCATTGTGTTCAGAAAGCATACTTTGTATGACTTTAATTCTGTAAAACATTTTTAGAGGTTTGTTTTGTGCCCCAAAATGTTGTCTGTCTAGGTGAACGTTCCAAGTGTACTTGGAAAAGAAGGTGTATTCTGCTGCGGGTGGGTAGAGTGTTCCGTAAGTGTCAGTTAGGTCAAGTTGGTTGCATTATGAACGTCTTCTGTATCCTTGCTGATTTTCTACCTGCTTGTTCTATTGATCACCAAGAGAGAATTGTTGAAGTCTACAAATATTGTCATGGATTTGCCTATTTCTCTTTGGAGTTCTGTTAGGCTTCATGTATTCTGAGGCTCTGTTATTAAGTACTAAACATTTAGGAAGGATTATTTGACCCCTTCATCATTATATCTTTATTTGTTAAGACATCGTACTGAAATGGACTCTAATTATCTGTCTGTCTCCTTCATCCGAACCTGTCTTAGGGCAGGGAGACCCTCATTCATCTCCCTCTCCTTCGTGCCGCTCAGTCTCTAGCATGCAGTAGGCAGCACAGGTAATTGTTGAACTGAGTGTATGAGTCAAAAAAAATTTCTCTAGATTCTTTTCACCCTTAGTTCTGCCCTGTCCAGTATGGCAGCCACTAGCCACGTGGGGCTATTTAAATTTAAATTGAGTAAAATTCAAACTTCAGTTCTTCATTGACACTAGCTACATTTCCAGTGCCCAGTAGCCATGTGTGATGTAGAACATTTGGGTCACTTCATATCATCACAGAAAGTTCTCTTGGGCTGACCGTGTTACTGTCGCCAGTCTGCTTCTGCTAAACTGTGAGAATTTACCTAGCATCCCTTTTTCTCTAGCCTTTTATTTGCTCTGAATCCTGCGCGGCCTGGGTAGCCCCAGCACTTGGCTGTGGTTCTTCTCTGTTAAGCCTGTCAGCCCAGCGTTATTTGTGGATGTGATGGTGTTGAATTTCTGCAGTGAGACTCGGGCTCATCTTTGCGACGATGGCATCGTTTGTTGTTCTCTGGGGTAGGGGAAGAGGTAGTCAGCTAACCTTCAGTTTTAGAAAATCTGCCATGGTCCTGATAAAATTAAGCTAAGTCGTAGATGCAGGACAAAAGGGAAAGAATTAAAATTCAGAGACTTTTGGGTGAGAAATTTAGTTTGGTTACTCAGGGAATTCCTGTATTGTAAAAGTTGGTATGTGAACTGAATTGTCACATACTGGTGTGTTGTTTCAGTTGTCTTGAGTTCTATATAAAACCTCTTTCTCAGGAGTCTCTGGACAAATGATTTAATTACTTCAGTAGTTTTCAAGGAAAAGACATCACTTTTTGAGTGGAATTCTTTTGTTACCTAACCAATGTTAAATTGCAATTATGGAATCTCAGAAGATTTGCTAAGAAAGCTCATGCTTACACTCTTCTCTACTCATGGATGTGTTCTAGAATTCACACACTTGGGAGACTGTGTGGCCAAGTGATTCATACTGAATGACAGTGTTCAGTAGGTGCAATTTCTACATTTTGCTGCTATGGCTTCCTGCTTGGTTTCAGGATGTTAACATTGCCTCCTTTGAGGTCTGTTTATAGTGTATTCTATTTATGGAACTTAAAAAGCATTTCAGAAACGCACATATTAATCTGTGTGGAATTTCTCTTCTTGTTCTTTTTCCTTCTAATGCTTGCATAGCTATATTGAGACTTGTCTGAGGAAATAGTCCAGCATTTAAAGTAGCTAATAGAATTTTAGCCCTTCCCATCAGCGCAGTTTTCCCTGTTTTTCTAAACATCAAAATTATTTCACACACTCTTTGCAGTCTTAGTAAATTACCCTTTTCTCCAACTTATGACCATAATCTGCTTTCACAGTGTTATGCAAATAATTAAAAAATTAAAAAGTGATTTTACTGTAATTTCAGATACATATTTGAACTTTTTAGCTTGAATTGTCTGGGTGAAATGCCTCAAATTTCTGATTCTCTGTAAACTTGGAAGATTGCCTTTATCCAGATATATTATTATCCTTAATTGCCTAAACAGCTTGAGTTATAAAATCTCCCTGCATTTCAGGAGAAACCTAACAATGGGAGCTTGTTTATGGCAGGGGACACAAACTCAAATGCTACAGGGTCCAAGTAAATTAAAGATGTGAAGTGGCCTTTTTTTCCCTTTATTAATACAAAACTGCATTTGCTGTTAAAGTTTATTTGCCTTGAAAAACTAACCCTATTGGAATTTTAGTCCCTTTTTGCTTTTACAGACAGTGCTGTTGTAAATGTGCTAGAGATGTATCTTTAGTCACCCAGCCTGGTGTTTCTATAAGGTAGATTCCTAAGAGTAGGGTGGTTGGGTTACATTTCATAGGCTGAGCCAGGTTATACTCTCATTACTATTGTTCTTAGACCTTCCCTAATCCGTGTTTATGTGGCTTTTAAATTGACTTTTTCTGGAATTTACCGAAGTTTACTCAGACCTTTAGCGGGTATTTTTGGATATAGACTAGGCGCAAAATCCTTTCCTCATCAATTTATTGGTAAATACACTTATTTATAATATGAAAGCCTGAGGTTTAGCTCCTAAATTGGGAGGCAGATGTCTCTCTTCAGAGTTTTCTGGCCAAGTGGGAATGGAATTTTTTTTATTGCTTCTTAGCTTGAATTTGACCTTAGAGGCGTCATTCCTCTGTGGGCCTTATTAGTTTACTCACCTGTAAAGTGTAGATTGGACTAGATGATCTAATGGGCAAGGGATTGGCAGACTTTTCTCTTAAAGTGCTGTATAGTAAATATTTTAGTCTTTGTGGGCCACACTGTTTCTGCTGCAACTACTCAACTCTGCCACTGTAACATGATAGCAGTTGGAGACAATAAGTAGACAAATGTGTATGGCTGTGTTTGAATAAACCTTTATTTGTAAAAACAGTCTGTGGCTGGCCATAGTTTGCCAACCTCTTTCTGAGGTCTTGACATTCATTAATCTGTGATTTGGATAACTAGGTTAGGAAAAAAGCTTTGAATTTTTAAAATAACACTTTTTTTTTTTTTTTTTTTTTTTTTTTGCGATATGCGGGCCTCTCACGGTTGCGGCCTCTCCAGTTGCGGAGCACAGGCTCCGGTCGCGCAGGCTCAGCGACCATGGCTCACAGGCCCAGCCGCTCCACGGCATGTGGGATCCTCCCGGACCGGGGCACGAACCCGTGTCCCCTGCATTGGCAGGAAGACTCCCAACCACTGCGCCACCAGGGAAGCCCCTAAAATAACACTTTTGAAAGTCTAGTAAGAACTTCAAATTTTATTTTTGCTTTTTCTCTTTATCAGGAAAGAAATAAAGAAAATTTAGAAAACTCAGAAGATAACATTAATATTTTGGTCACTATCCTTTGATAACCAGCTTTGTGTGTATATTCATGAGGAGTACTTACATGTGTAGAAACGTACATATTTTTTATAAAACTGGATAATGCATAATTGGTTTTATGAATCTTTTCCCTTATAGCATGAAATCTTACTGTATCTTTAAATAATTTGTGTATGAAAATGTCTGCTGTCATGGAGCTTCTAGTGGAGAGCTCATGGATTTTAAAAATTAATTTTGTATTTAGCCACCTCTTCTCTTTTCTAATAGTTTCTAATAGCTTATTTTTTGATTGGGTTGGAATTTCTAGGAATAACATTTCATCAGCTTCAAACATGAAGCATATACATACATCTGCTTTTCTTATATTTATACCTCCTTTTTGTTTCTTTTCAAATTGCACTGTCTACCACCTCTAAAACAATGTTAAATACTAGTTGAAATGAGAAGCATCTTAGTGCACTTTCTAAATTTAATGGGACTGATGCTAATATTTCACTGTGAATTGTTATGCTGACCATTGACTTTTTTGTTTTGTTTTGTTTTTTGCTATCCTAATAAGCATAAAGGGATATTTCATTTTGGTTTGGAATTTAAGTGCTTTGTTGCCTATGTGATGTGCATGTATTTTCTCCTGGTGTGTGGCTTGTGTTTCACTCTCTTAACTGTCTAATCAATGAGCACATTTTGTCTCTCCATTAATTCAAGTCTTTGATCTCTTTCATCAGTGTTTTATTGTTTTTGGCCTACTGGTCTTTTTCATATTATTACATTTGTATCTAAGTATTTGATGATTTTTGGTGCTATTACAATTAGTACTTATTTTTTAAATTTGAATTTCCAGTTATTTATTGTTATAATAGAAATATAATTGATTTTTGTGTATTGATCTTTGTGACCTTGTTAAACTCAACTGTTAATCTAATAGATTTTTTTTTTTTTTGTAGATTTCTTGGGATTTTCTACATAGGTAATCATGTTGCCTGGCAAATAGAGATGATTTTATGTTTTCCTTTTCCAAGCTGGATTTTCTTTTTCTTATTGAAGTATAATTGATTTACAATATTGTGTTAGTTTCAGGCGTACAGCAGAGTGATTCAGTTTTATTTAATTCTTTTTTTCGATTCTTTTCCATTATATTTTATTATAAGATATTGAATATAGTTCCCTCTGCTCTACAGTAAATCTTTGTTGTTTATCTGTTTTATGTAAAGGTAGTGTGTATCTGTTAATCCCATACTCCCAATTTATCCCTGTCCCCCCTTCCCCTTTGGTAACCATAAGTTTGTTTTCTATGTCTGTGAGTCTGTTTCTGTTTTGTAAATAAGTTCATTTTTACTATTTTTTTAGATTCCACATATAAATGATATCATATAATATTTGTCTTTCTCTGTCTGACTTAACTTCACTTAGTATGATTTCCTCTAGGTTCATCCATGTTGCTGCAAATGGCATTGTTTCATTGTGGTTTTATGGCTGAGTAATATTCCGTTGTGTATATATACCACATGTTCTTTATCCATTCCTCTGTTGATGGACACTTAGGTTGCTTCCACGTCTTGACTATCGTAAAAATTGGTTTCTAATTTAACTTCATATGTCAGAGAACATACTGGGTATGACTAAAAATGTTTAAAAAATGAAGTCATTTGAGATTTGTTTTATGACCCAAAGCATTGTCTGTTTAGGTGAATATTCCATGTGTACTAGGAAATAAGAGTCTGCTGCTGTTGGGTAGAGTGTTCCATAAATGTGATTAACTGTTGTTGATAGTGTTCTTAAAGTCTTCTATATCCTTGCGGATTTTCCATCTACTTGTTCTGTTGATTACTAAGGGAGGAGTGTTGAAATCTACAACTATTGTTATAGATTTGTTCTCTGTCTCCTTGCAGTACTGTATGTTTATGCCTTATATATTTTGTGGCTCTGTTATTAGGTTCATAAACATTTATGGTTGTTGGTCTTTTGATTATTTGACCCCTTTATCATTATGAAATGACCTTCTTTACTCTGGTAATATTCTTTGCTTAAAATCTACTGTTTGATATTAATATAACCAGTTCAGCGTCTTTCTTTTTGAATAGTGTTAGCATGGTGTATCTTTTTCCACCCTTTTCCTTTTAGTTTGTACTATGTCATATATATATATATATATATATATATATATATATATATATATATTTTTTTTTTTTTTTTTTTTGCCGTGCTGCATGGCATGCGGGATCTTACCCCATCCAGGGATCGAACCCGTGCCTCCTGCGGTGGGAGCGCAGAGTCTTAACCACTGGACCTCTATGGAAGTCCCTAGTATATATTTTAAAGGGGTTCCTTGTTTTGTTTTTTTAAAAAGCCAGTCTTCTGACAGTGAATTTAGGCTATTTACACTTAATATAATTTTTTTTTTTTTTCTTTTTTGGCCGTGCCTCACAGCTTGGTTTGCAGGGTCAGTTCCCTGACCAGTGATTGAATCCGTGCCCTTGGTAGTAAAGCATGGAGTCCTAACCACTGGACTGCCAGGAAATTCCTGTCTTTTTTTTTTTTGGTTCCTCTTTTTCCCTTTCCTGCCTGCTTTTGGATTAGTTGAACATTGCCCTATTTTAATTTATTAGCTTTTTGGTTTATGTCTGTGCTATTTTTTTAGTGGTTCCTCTAGGAATTACAAAATACTTATCTACTTAAAGTTAGCATTTTATCCCTTTAAGTAAAATTTAAAAGTCACAACCATAGAGGTTCCCTTATCCTAGCCCTCTCCCCAGTGCTATAAGTGTCGTATATATCTACAGTTGTCCCTCTGTATCTGTGGGGGATTGATTCCCAGGACCCTTGTGGATACCAAAGTCTCTGGATGTCAGATCCCTTGTATAAAGTGGCACCGTACAGTTGGCCCTCTGTATCAGACTCTACATACATTAAAGCTCCACTAGATGATGTTACAATTTTTGCTCTCAACCACTGTACATATATATATATATTTTAACTGTACGTATTTTAAAGAGTTTAACTGTACGTATGCTTAAGAGTTGAAACAACCTTTTTTGTTTGTTTTTTAATTTCTTGTTCTTCCTTTATTCCTGAAAGTCCAGTTTTCACTCTGGTATCATTTCTGTTTCTTTTACCATTTTTACCATTTGTTTTTTTGTTGTTCTTTCATAATTGAGATTTTATTGGCTGTTTTGAGGATCAGTACACAGACATTTCAATTTGTACAAATTCTTAACATACATACCAAAACTCTAAAAAATCATGTAGTTGTGATTCTTTTCTGAACAGTTATTCCAGTGACTTTCCAACTTAAAATGTGGAGGCAAATTTTCCTTGACAGGATATCAAGTACCAGTATCTTCAAATATTGATATGCTGTTACATCATTAAGTCTCACTAATTCACAATTTAATATCACATACACTACATACTAAAATTGTCGATCGTCTACAGCACATTAACAAAATTACTAGAAGAACTGGACTACCATGACCAAAGATGTTACAGAGTACACAAAATTCTGACCAGGGGAGCCAAGATCAAGGAGTGAGTGGTTTGCTTTAGGAAACTCTGTTAGTTTTCCTTCATCTGAAATGTTTTTATTTTGCCTGAATTGTGGAAGAGTATTTTTGAAGGATATAGAATGCTGGGTTGATATTTCTGTAAGCACTTTAAAGATGTCCCATTCTCTGCGGTTATTTGAATTATTGTTCTCTCATATGTAATGTTGTTTTTTCTCTTGCTGCTTTGTAGATTTTTCTTTAGCTATATGTTCTGGAATTCCTTCCGTACTCTGGCTTGCGGGGGGGGGGGGGGGGGGGGGGCTCTTTTCTTGATCTACTGGCTAGAAAGATGTGAGTTTCTTGTAGATTCTGTAGTTGGAGCCTCCCTTGAGGCAGGGGCCGGAAGAGGGGGAAAAAAAGTAAAATAACAACAAAACAGGGGATTTCCCTCATGCTCTTCAGCACACAGGGGACCCTTTTCCTCAGTCCTCTGCCTGAAAGACAGGGCTTCTCTGAGTTTTTTCTGTTCATGCTTTTTGCCGTAGATTCACTGTGAGCTTGTTCTATTCCAGGAGAGAAAATAGGGAAACAGTCCTCTGCTTGTTGTTTGTTGTTGCCTCTTCTAGTTTCGACTCCCCTACCTGGTCCTTGTGCTTTTGCTTCCCCCCCTCCCCCCCATAATCCTTTGGTGGTTGCTTTTTCTGTATTTTGTCCAGAGTTTTCAGTTTAGTGGAGCCATTATCTCCAGTGAGCTTATTACTCCATCTTGGCTTGGCTTTGGACCACATTCTTCTTGTGAGCTGCATAGTGTTCCCTTGTGCGGAAGTACAATATTATAGTTTTTTGTTTTAGCCAGTTCCTTACTGGGTGGACATTTAGGTTATATACAGCTTTGGCACTGTTGCAAACAATGCCAAAATGAATGTACATGTGAGTTATGTTATATGGTAAATTCTTAGAAAGGGGATTGCTAGATTAAAAGGTATGTATTATTCTGTAATTTTTCATAGATATTTACATATAGTATGCTTCTGGATTTTATTTGCTATTTTTAACTTTATTTTAATAACTATGATTGACCCATCATTTCTTTTGTGGAGGGGGTGGTACATGTCTTTTGTTATTAGGTTTTGGTGTCGCTGTTATCCTGGTTTTTTTTTTTTTTTTTTATCTTTTTTTTATCCTGGTTTTTTTAAGAGGACTTTTAAAATCTTTTCTTCTTTTTCTGTCCTCTGGAATGTTTTGAAAACCATCCTGGCTGGGTGCTGTTTTAGGGGCAAGAGCTCGCTGACATCTTCTTCAGTTTCTCCCATAATTATTGGTTTGTTTTCTGTTCTTTGATTTAGTTTTGGTGTTTGGTAATTCTCTGACGGTCATCCTTTCACCCAGGTTTTAGACTTTATTAGCATTCTTTTAATAGCTTCTGTACCTGTGGCAAGTTCCCCTTTATCATCACCAATTTTATTTATTGTGCTTGGTCCCACCTTTTCTTGATTAGGTTAGTTCTAGTTGTGCCCTGTAGATTGCCTGTCTGTCCTCTTTACTCACTCTTCTACCTCCTCTTTGTGGACATTTGAATTTGTGACCTGCGTTCATGTTAGCTATTTAGTCAGTCTACTAGAGCTGTTAAGATTAAAAAGAAGTGTCTTAAAGTCTCCTGCTACTATTCTGTTTCTGTCCAGTTCTTCTTGAATTTCTTATAGTTTTGCTTTATATTGTTTGATGCCAATTTATTTGGTTTATTAATTCATGCAGCAACTAATTCAGGAATCTGCTATGTACCAGGAAGTGTAATAAGTACTAGGCCTGAGAAGCCAAACAAAAATTGTCCTGGGCTTCCCTGGTGGCACAGTGGTTAAGAATCTGCCTGCCAATGCAAGGGACACAGGTTCGAGCCCTGGCCTGGGAAGATCCCATACGCTGCGGAGCAACTAAGCCCATGCACTACAACTACTGAGCCTGAGCTCTAGAGCCCGCAAGCCAGAACTACTGAGCCCACGTGCCACAGCTACTGAAGCCTACGCCCCTAGAGCCCGTGCTCCGCAGCAAGAGAAGCCACAACAGTGATAAGCCCGTGCACCGCAACAAAGAGTTAGCCCTCGCTCACCGCAACTAGAGAAAGCCCACGCGCAGCAACGAAGACCCAACGCAGCCAATAAATTAAAAAAAAAAAAAAATTGTCCTGGCCTTTGTGGAAGTTGCAGTCTAGTGGAGGCATATGTTAATTGAATGAAACTGTAAGGCTTTTAAGTGTGATAAAATACTATGAGGGAAAAGAGCTGAATGAATGAGGAGCTGGCCACTTGACAGAGTGGGAGAGAGTATTCTAGGTAGAGAGAACAGCTGTGGGGAGGCAGCGAGCTTTGCATGATCCAGGAGGCCAGTGTGGCTGAAGCAGAAAGGAGAGGGGGAGGCTGAGTTTGGAGCAGTAGCCAGGGCGTACCTCACAGAGGGCCCTGTAGGTCTCAGGAAGGAGTTTGGATTTTAATCCAAGTATGGTGGGGACTCACTGAAAGGCTTAAAGTTGGGGATTGGCACAATCATATTTACTTTTTATTAAGTTGTTCATAACTGTTATATCTTCATTGTAGACTGCATCCTTTATCATTACAAAATCTTTGTTCCATTTAGGGATTTAAAAATTTTTGCTTTGAATTAAACTTTTGTAACTCCTTTTTATTTCCATTTCCTACAAAGAGAAGTGTACCTGGGACATCCTGTTGAAAATAGCTAGTAGGCAGTTGGAAATAATGTCTCTGGAGTTCTGAAGCGAGGTCTGGGTAGAGAAATGCATTTAGAAGTCATTGATATTTGGGTGGTAATTGAGTCCACTGATAACTGGGGGAAAGCAGGAGAATCTGCTGAGGACTAAACTTTGGGGAATTTGCACGTGTAAGAGAGGTGTTTGGCAGAGGGACAGCTGGTCAGGGAAATTGAGTCCTGGGTGGCACAGGAAATTCAAGAAGGATGTTGTGGCCAAATATGTCAGATGTTTTCAAAGAGAGGATAGGTAAAACAGGCGGTATGTTACAGCACTTTCTATCCCAGGTATCGGTTGATGTTTACAAGTTTGCAGTTAATTTAATAATCTTATTTAATCTTACTCTGTATTTAGGCTGTAACATGATATGTCCTGTTAGCTATATATATTGAAAAAATTGAAACAAATAATTGAAACAATTAGAAGTAAGGAGCTTTAGAACAGATTTTCTGAACTTTTTGCTTTTACTTTACGTAATTTCAAATATGCAGAAAAGCTGAAAGAATAGTACAATGAACACCCAGTATACCCTTCTCTTGGATTCACCGATTTTTGTTGTTTATAAATTTATGTATTTATTTATTTATGGCTGCATTGGTCTTTGTTGCTGCGCGCGGGCTTTCTCTAGTTGCGGCGAGGTGGGGGCTACTCTTCCTCGTGTGTGCGGGCTTCTCATTGCGGTGGCTTCTCTTGCAGAGCACGGGCTCTAGGTGCGGGGGCTTCAGTAGTTGTGGCTCGCGGGCTGTAGAGCGCAGGCTCAGTAGTTGTGGTGCATGGACTTAGTTGCTCCGCAGCATGTGGGATCTTCCTGGACCAGGGCTCGAACCCGTGTACCCTGCATTGGCAGGCGATTCTTAACCACTGCACCATCAGGGAAGTCCCGGATTCACCAATTTTTATAAACATTTTTGCCATATTTGGTTGCTCAGTCTTTTAAAATTTTCTTTTTGCTGAACCACTGAATAGTAAGTTGTAGACATAATAGCACTTCACCTCTAAATACTTCAGCATACTCAAGACATTTAATTTAACATGGATATAACATTACATTTCAAATTTCCCCAGTTGTCCTCTATTGCTGTTTTGTTTCTTTATCCAAGATTCAGTCAAGGGTCTTGTATTGCTTTTAGTTGACATCTCTTTTGTTCCTTTAATTTAGAGCTCTTCTGTCACTTTTGGAGAGGGAAGGGTTCTTTTGTGACAGTGACATTTTTTCATTGTCCAGGCCAATTGTCTTTAGAATGTCTCACTGTTTGGGTTTATCTGATTGTTTCCGATAGAAACACACATTATATAGAGAGTTATGGGGTCTAGAAGTATGAAAACACTATAAATATTCTTCTTAGAATTAATACAATAAAAATGTATGAACCAAACTGAAAAATCTACTGTGGCATCTGGATTTTAATCTTGGCATGACCTCACCCCTGGACCTCTAGTTTTGCTTCTGGGTATCATTTGTTGAACACACTTTTTTTGTGTGTTTTTTTTTTGGTTATTACAATAAAACATGGTCTGTGCTCTCAGGGAGTTAACAAATGAGCTGGGGGCACATGAGTAATTGCCTGTAATATAAATGCACTCACACTATAATGGAGAGCTGTACAAAGTGTCAGAGAAGCACAGTGCCTGGAGGCACAGGAGAGGACAGAAGAGGCGACATTTGATCAGGGCCTTGGAAAAGGTCTAGGATTTCTTGCAGCTTCAGCAAATTAAGGCAATATCTGCTTAAAATGTACAGAGAAGTTTTTAAATTAAAAAAGCGAGAAATTAACAAATACAGATGGTGCCCCACGGTGCATATTTTAAAAACCCAAGCATGTAGAAAAGGACCCCAAGCAACAGTTAACACTTGGTGAATATTGTTGCCAGTTCTTCCAAAGAGCTCAGAGAAGAGAGCATCCCTATAGACTCTATGAAGTAGAATTCTATTGTGGAATTAAAAGGAGTGGGAAGTTTTGCCTTAGCAACTGTCAGGTTGTTCAGATAATGTACATAGTAGCATATTCTTCTATTAAGGTAATAATCTGTCACATGGGCCAGAATCCTTGTTTAGTCAAGAAACTCTCTCCCTTGGGCTTCCCTGGTGGCACAGTGGTTAAGAATCCACCTGCCAGTGCAGAGGACATGGGTTTGAGCCCTGGTTTGGGAAGATCCCATGTGCCGCGGAGCAACTAAGCCCGTCCGCCACAACTACTGAGCATGCACTCTAGAGCCCTCGAGCCACAACTACTGAGCGCATGTGCCACAACTACTGAAGCCCTCACACCTAGAGCCCGTGCTCCACAACAAGAGAAGCCACCGCAATGAGAAGCCTGCTCACCGCAATGAAGAGTAGCCCCCACTCGCCTCAACTAGAGAAGGCCCGCATGGAGCAACGAAGACCCAACGCAGCCAAAAATAAAATAAATAAATTTAAAAAAAGAAACTCTCTCCCTTAACCTAGACTGTGTTGGAAATTCACTGACAAATTCTTGCTGTTTGGTTCCCGTACCCGCTCCCCACCCCCATGCAGACCACTTTCCATCCATAGCATTTTCTTCTTGTAGGCTTATTAATGTCTTTGATTAGGCTTCAGCTTCCTTTCACACCTGTCCTATTCTAATCATACCTTCTTAGGCAGCTTCTTGATTCTCTTGTTTGAGTTTCCAAAAAAGCCCCACTTTTTGCTTGGTAGTGGGAATATCCAATTTCGGTAAAGCTGTGATTTTCACACTTGGCTGCACATCAGAATTATCTGGGGAGAAAGATAAAAATACAGATTACTGAGCTTCACCTGGGGTTCTGTAAATTTGAATTGCATTTTGATACTCTACTTTTAACAGTTTACCATGTGATTTTGCTGCACTTCTGGTTTTAGGATGGATAGTTTTCAAGGCAGCATGTCAAACTTTAATGTGTACGTGAATCACCCGAAGATTTTGAGAAACTGCAAATCCTAATTTAGTAAGCCTGAGATTCTGACTTTATTTCAAGCCTCATAGATAATGCCAATCACATTTTGAGTAGCAAGCTTTGAAGGTAACTGGAATTAGTGGATTTCATCTGATGTGTATTAATTTTTACTCAACAATCTCAGAGGGATAACCTTTTTGAGTTCCAGGGCAGTGGTTCTCAAACTGTGGACCTCAGACCAGCAGTTAGTATCGCATGGGAATTGTTAGAAATGCAAATTGAGACTCTTTCCTAGTCCTTTGAATCAGAAGCTGTTTTAATTAGAATCAGCTCTCCAGGTGATTCTGATGCGCAAAATTTGAAGACCAGTGTTCTAGGACTTCTCATGGTAGTCCTCTATTTATTTACATAGTGAGGAGTGAAAACACATTTCTGACATCTGCAAATAATGTAAAGACATCATTTTCTTGTGTAATTGCATAGGCTAGAGTTTGAAACTACTGATTCTTTCAGCAAAGTGTTTCAATTTTACATATATATATTCTTTTTCATATTCTTTTCCATTATGGTTTATCATAGGCTATTGAATATAGTCACCTGTGCTATGCAGTAGGACCTTGTTGTTTATCCATCCTATATATAATAGTTTGCGTCTGCTAATCCCACACTCCCAATCCTTCCCTCCTCCACCCCACCCCCACCCCCTGCTTGGCAACCACAAGTCTGTTCTGTATGTCTGTGAGTCAGTTTCTGTCTCACAGATATGTTCATTTGTGTCATATTTTAGATTCCACATGTAAGTGATATCGTATGGTATTTGTCTTTTTTTTTTTCCCTTAAAATTTATTTATTTATTTAGTTTTGGCTGTGTTGGGTCTTTGTTGCTGCACACGGGCTTTCTCTAGTTGTGGCAAACAGGGCAACTTTTCATTGCGGTGCGCAGGCTTCTTATTGCAGGGGCTTCTCTTGTTGGAGAGCAAGGCCTCTAGGTGCATGAGCTTCAGTAGTTGTGGCACGTGGGCTCAGTAGTTGTGGCTCATGGGCTCTAGAGCGCAGGCTCAGTAGTTGTGGTGCACGGGCTTAGTTGCTCCACGGCATGTGTGATCTTCCCGGACCAGGGTTCGAACCCGTGTCCCCTGCATTGGCAGGCAGATTCTTAACCACTGCACTACCAGGGAAGCCCTGTCTTTCTCTTTCTGATTTACTTCACTTAGTATGATAATCTCTAGGTCCATCCATGTTGCTGCAAATGGCATTATTCTTTTTTATGGCTGAGTAATATTCCTCTCTCTGTGTGTGTGTGTGTGTGTGTGTGTGTGTGTGTGTGTGTGTGTGTGTGTGTGTGTGTGTGTATGTATTACATCTTCTCTATCCATTCACCTGTCAATGGATGGACATTTAGGTTGCTTCCATGCCTTGGCTATTGTAAATAGTGCTGCTGTGAACATAGGGGTGCATGTGTCTTTTTGAATTATAGTTTTGTCTGGGTATATGCCCAGGAGTAGGATTGCTGGATCATACGGCAACTCTAGTTTTTTGAGGAACCTCCATACTATTTTCCATAGTGGCTGCACCAATTTACATTCTCACCAACAGTGTAGGGAGGGTTCCCTTTTCTCCACACCCTCTCCGGCACTTATTATTTGTAGACTTTTTAATGATGGCCATTCTGACCAGTATGAGGTGGTACCTCATTGTAGTTTTGATTTGCATTACTCTAATAATTAGTGATGATGAGCATCTTTTTGTGTGCCTACTAAACTCCTGATTCTTTCAGTAAATATTTATTAAGTATTCACAGCAGCAGAAATACACAGACAAAACTCCCTGCCCTTAAGGAGATTACATTCTAGTGTTGATATTAACTACTAGTTCATATATATATTATATATATACATCCATTCATCCATAAGCAGTAGATAAAACTGTTTCGCATGGTTCCAAATTATTTATCCTTTTGTAGCAATTTTTTTTGGTAGCAGTTTCATTTGTTTCATGGTGTTTTTATGATTGATCCATGCCGACATATGTAGCCCTTGACTGCTCTATGGAATTTTATCAAATGGGGAATTCCCTGGTGGTCCACTGGTTAGGACTCCATGCTTTCACTGCCGGGGGCCCGGGTTTGATCCCTGGTCAGGGAACTAGGATCCCGCAAGCCAAGCAGCATGGCCCCCAAAAAAGGATTCTATCAGATGAATGTTCCACAGTTTAATCGTTCCCCTGTTGATGTATATTTTGGTTGTTTCCAGCTTGATTGACCGCTTGCTTTTATACGCAATGTTCAGTGTTCTGCATATGTATAAGGAGAGTTTCTCTAGAGAAGTGTTTTTCTTTCTTTTTTCGGGGGGGGGGTGGGTTGGGATGTGGCTTGTGGGATCTTAGTTCCCTGACCAGGGGATCAAACCTGGGCCCTCGGCAGTGAAAGCTCAGAGTCCTAACCACTGGACTGCCAGGGAATTCCTGAGAAGTGTTTTTCAAACTGTGGGCTGCAACCAGCATAATTTAAAAGCAGAAAGAGAATGGAATAGAAGGTATTGGACTGGGATGGAAGAGAAGATATTAGTATAAGAGTAGTGCTTTGTAGAACTTTAGTTTTGGGGTAGGTGTGTAGGTAGATTTAAATGTAAAATGTATTTCTTACTTTGGATCATGGGCAAAAAATTTTCAAACTGCCCCTTCAGGGTTGTGTGCACAACCTTAACCTGACTGTTACTGAATTGCTCTCCAAAGTGGTGACGGCACTTACAGTCCCGAGTGTGGTATACCGGTGTCTCTGTTGTTCTCCGTTCTTCCCAAGTTTGTTTGGATGGACTTTAAAATTTTTGTCCATTGTTGAGTATGAAACAGTATCTCATTGTGGTTTTAATTTGCCTTTTCCTGATGGCTAGTGAGGTTGACGTTAATCCCTTTTTTTTTTAATACAGGAAAATTAATATACTTTATCTGCTAGATAGTAGATCAGTGTTGAAAATGGTAATGAGTGTAATCCTCAATGGTATATTATAAATACATTTCCCTGAATAGTTGAAATATCTTGACTTGCTAATACTAATGATTGACAGTTGAGGGGCTTAAGTGGTTTAATTTTATGAGTTTTCTCTTTATACACTGTAATCTGTGCTCACTTCTGTAAACCCAAATCTTTGAATTTGGCAAAATGACCTTATATTTGTATTCATACAAGACCGTCAGTAGCCATTACTGGCAGCATATTAATATTTTTATATATTTGTATAGATACCTGCCCAATATTTTTCTTTTAAAATATTATAATAAAAATATATGCATGTGGTATTTAAGAATATAAAAGGATAAAAAAATTAGTCTTTCTTTTTTTTCCTCCATTTCTCCTCTCCAGGAACAGCTACTTTAAAAAGATTCATATATGACCTCTTTGATGTATATACTTTATTATTGTTCTCTTTTCTTTTTTTGTTTCTAATTTTGTTTCTCAAATGACATTCTAGTCATTGTTCTGTAGCTGGCTTTTTCATCTACTTAATTATACATCTTAAAGATTTCTTATTTCAGCACATGAATTTTACCTTATTCCCGCATGCGTGCTGCAACTAAAAGATCCCCTGTGCCGCAATTAAGACCTGGCGCAGCCTAAATAAATAAATAAAAAAAAATTGAATCGATTTAAACTCCCAATAATGCTTCAGAATGAACTGGCCAGCATTTAATGCTAACTTGTAAAAGTGCTCACGTTGTTCAGTATGTATGTAGTTGTAGTTTGAATAGATACTATTTTGTGGTTTCCAGCTAGATGATAGAATGTAGAATTTATGAACCTTTGTTTGCCTTTCTTCCTTTTACCTTAGAAAGCTAACAGACTTTAGCTTAATATAAAGCTAAATGAACTGTTAAATATTAGAATAATACATGCTTATCCAAAATCTTTCAGAATCTGTGAAAGCTGATATTTTAAAATTAGATATCAAATTAAATTAGACTACTGTTACTCTCTAAGTTAATTTACTACAAAAGAGTACTATCAACAGTTTTTTTTTTAAACATTAACTGCTCTCATTGATAGTCTTGAAATAGCAATTTACTGAGTTTCTCATTATAAAAGGCTTGTATACAGTGTTAGATACTGTTTTAATCAGTACTCTTTTATTTGCAAGCAACAGAAAACCAACATGTTCACTTAAGCAAAAGGGGAGTGGTTTTTGGTTTGTGTGACTGGGAAATTTGATTTTTAAAAATAAATTTATTTATTTATTTATTGTCTGCATTGGGTCTTCATTGCTGTGCACGGGCTTTCTCTAGTTGCGGCGAGCGTGGGCTACTCTTCGTGGTGGTGCGTGGGCTTCTCACTGTGGTGGCTTTCTTGTTGCAGAACCTGGGCTCTAGGTGTGCGGGCTTCAGTAGTTGTGGCACGCGGGCTCTTGAGTGCAGGCTCAGTAGTTGTGGCGCACAGGCCCGGTTGCCCTGCAGCATGTGGGATCTTCCTGGACCAGGGATCGAACCCATGTCCCCTGCATTGGCAGGCGGATTCTTAACCATTGCGCCACCAGGGAAGTCCTGACTGGGAAATTTGAATGACAGGTTCTGTCAGTACTCGTGAGTTATCAATACTTATCTCCCATTTCAGCTTCTGTCTCTTGTCCTTATTCCCTTCTTCCACAAGGGAGGTAAAGGTGGGTTAGCCACATACAGCCTCTGGCCACCTTCATGGAAAGAACGAGCTTCAGATCACTTCTCACTCAGCATCTGAATATAAAATACCAGGCAAGACTCTCACTGGCCTGCTTTGCCAGTGATCAAGAGGTGGAATACTGTGTTTGGGGGCCCCATCAGAATCACATGGTGTAGGGGAAGGGTAATTCTCTAAAGGGAATGATGCTAGCTAATGCTTCCAATAAAACAAACGTGCCAGATCTTTCTTTGGCATAAGAGGTGGGTGTTCAGCTATGGAGGTGGAATGGATACTATGAATAGGTAAATTGTAGGGTAACAAATGATTCAAAGAAGGCTACGAGAATTCAGAAGAGTTTGGGGGAGTTAGAATAGTCTTTTGGAGGAAATGGTACCAGAGTTAAATCTTAGGGTGGTGGTGTTATGTTCCACACCAGTTGGTTTCTTTCTTCATAAGGTCACTTTTATTCATCTTTTTCTTCATTCCCACAGCCAGACTCTGAATCCAGGTCTTTATCTTCTGGGTAGTTGCAGAAGATGCCCTGTGTCTGGTTTGTTCCCCCTGTCCTATTCATTGTATACACTGAAGCCAGAGAAGTCTTTCTGGAACATTCTTCTCATGTCCCTGCCCTGCTGAAAAAGTCTTCATTACTTCATTCAAAGCCATCAACCTACATTACTGCCAGAATAAAGTGCTGTAAAAATGCCTACACCTAACATTTACGGATCCATCTTCTGATCCTAGAACTACTTTTCCAGCCTTTCCTTATGTAATCCTTTACTTGGACTCTGTTTGACAGCATTTTGCGTAAACAGCTGAGAGGAACACAGGGACTGTTTCTATAAGCAGGTTTGTCTCATTTGGTGACTTGTGTTTCTTCTCCTGCATTTGAGGGTATTCCTCTAGGTTCAGTCTTCCCTTTAATCCTTTTCTGCTTTCTCTCATTTATACTTTTGCAAATGAGGCCCAAGTAACTTCCAGAAGACAGTGAAATGTACTGGATTACCATCGTGGTGCTTATTACTAGCATGGTGATTCTGTGATTTAATTGAATCTGCGAAAACTGTATCTTTGTAGTAGATGGATATTTGCTGAGATGGAGGAGGTTTCTTTCTTACGATGTAGGCTCACCAGCAAAGTCTGGCCCAGAGTGATCCCTTGGACTTTTTTCTGCAGAAACTAATGGATATAATCTTATTTGGAAAATCTTTCCAGTGAATGAATATGGGGGGTGCATTGTATAAAATAAAAGATCTTGACCTTTTATATTCTTTAGCATACTTTCTTTTCCTGGTGCCCTGTACCCTTTTAGTTTGTACATGATGAGAATTCACTAGATGTGAGGAGGGCACAGCAATGGGGAAGGGAGGAGGCAGTTAAGAGGTGACCAGCAACCCAAAACCATAGTTAATAAAACTTAGTTAATAAAACAATAGCATAAAAATAAATTTAATGTTAATTGATCTCATAAAAAGTCTGCTATTTAAAAGTACATTTGCTATTCTGTAAATATCATTGGAAAGTGTAATAATAATAATAATGCAGGCATGGGCATGGCAATTCTGGAGAAAATTGTTTCTTTCCATAAGTTTCTTATTAATACCTCATAGACTTGTTCAGAGGATTAAATGAGATCTGCTTGCTTGTTATGAACTAAGGTCTCAAATGCTATATATTGATACATTTACATACATATATATTCCTGGACTGTACATTTCATAAATTGGCGAACAGGCACGCCTCCTGTTGCTTAATTTACAGCTAAAAATTATAATCTGTTGTCTGTTTCCTAAGTGAGCCCCGCTCCCCCTTTTTCTCCCAGTATTGGAACCCTGCTTCTCTTCTCTCTTCCTTATTTCTTCTTCCTTTCTGTCTCAGCCCTAACCTTGTGCTTCACTGTGGAACTACCCATTACATGGCTCTCAGGAAGAACTGGCCAAGGAAAGGGTGCGCTGCACCAGAGAACTTCCTGTCTGATTGCTGAGAGGCATTTCTTAGTGCAGCTGGCACCATGTGAGATCTGTTACGCCTGTTCTCTTCTTTGGAGATGTCTTTTTCTCGTTTATGTTCTTGTCAGATCTTTCACAAGTGCACTGTTATTTTTTATCATGGTTACCTGTAAACCAGTTAACCCCTCTCGGTAGTTGAGAACTGATTATAATTGTAATTTTTTTTTTACTTCTAGTTTGGGATATAATGGGAACACTTTAAATTTAGATTTTCTATAGACTTAAAGATTAGAGCTAAATCATTGCTTCTTGGTATTATTTTAACTTGACAGTTACTGAAAAAATAGAAGTATGCTTCTCTCTTTTTGGGGCTATATGTCCAAATAGGAAAAACCTTAGTTTGTAGAAATGATGTATTGATTTGTAATTATACCATTTCTTTATTTACAGGTAGGCGAAAACCGAGAGTACATCGGCCTCGTTCTCCAATATTGGAAGAAAAAGACATCCCACCCCTTGAATTTCCCAAGTCCTCTGAGGATTTAATGGTGCCTAACGAGCATATAATGAATGTTATTGCCATTTATGAGGTACTGCGGAACTTTGGTACAGTTTTAAGGTTATCTCCTTTTCGCTTTGAGGACTTTTGTGCAGCTCTGGTGAGTCAAGAGCAGTGCACACTTATGGCGGAGATGCACGTAGTGCTTTTGAAAGCAGTTTTGCGTGAAGAAGACACCTCCAATACTACCTTTGGACCTGCCGATCTGAAAGATAGCGTGAATTCCACGCTGTATTTCATCGATGGCATGACGTGGCCAGAGGTGCTGCGGGTGTACTGTGAGAGTGACAAGGAGTACCATCATGTCCTTCCTTACCAAGAAGCAGAGGACTATCCTTATGGACCAGTAGAGAACAAAATCAAAGTTCTGCAGTTCTTAGTCGATCAGTTTCTTACCACAAACATTGCTCGTGAGGAGTTGATGTCTGAAGGGGTGATCCAGTACGATGACCACTGTAGGGTTTGTCACAAACTCGGGGATTTGCTTTGCTGTGAGACCTGCTCAGCAGTGTACCATTTGGAATGTGTGAAGCCGCCTCTTGAGGAGGTGCCAGAGGATGAGTGGCAGTGTGAAGTCTGTGTAGCACATAAGGTTCCTGGTGTGACTGACTGCGTTGCTGAAATCCAAAAAAACAAACCATATATTCGACATGAACCTATTGGATATGACAGAAGTCGGAGGAAATACTGGTTCTTAAACCGAAGACTCATAATGTGAGTAAATCTGGTCTTAAATTTTTGTATGTATTTAAAATTAAGCCAACTTCCTTCATGATTGATGTAGAGCTGTGCTGCTGATGTGATATAAACCTTGGTGATTTAATAATGAGTTGTATAGTTTAATAATTTCTAACTTGAAAGAATATGTACATTAAAACAGTTTTTAAAATTGTAAGGAAAGAAGGGTGTATGAAAAAAAGCAAAATACACACCATTGTACTCAATGCCTAGGATGGAAAGCAGAACGTTACTTACTAGGTGGGATGCCACATGCCATTGTGGGCCCTTTCCCCGTTAGATTCCCTGCAGCCCACCATGAGGTAATCTGCATCCTAACTTTGGTGTTAGGATTTTCTTGCTTCTCTTTTTAGTTTTACTATATTGGTATATAAAATGGAGCAGCAAGAACAAAGAAACTGTCTAAGGAAAGATCAGTGCTGCCATGATTGGTTGCAGCCTCCCAGGAGAAGCCCAACCTGAGGGTTTTCACAAGATTCTTCCAGGCAGGACAGTGGGAAGGGCGGGAGGAAGTCTGGGGAAGTGAGGGTGCTTGGCAGGGTTGTAGTGTGGACTTGGTTTTGGACATCCTGTAGAAATATGGTCAGAGGGAGTGGGTTACTTTGTATTCTCAGCTTCTAAAGCTTTTCTTTTTAAAATATTTTGTTTATTCATTCATTCATTCGTTTATTTATTTATTTTCTTTTGGCTGCGCTGTGTGACATGTGGGATCTTAGTTCCCCGACTAGGGATCGAACACCCTGTACACCCTGCAGTGGAAGCGCGGTGTCTTGACCACTGGACCACCAGGGAAGTCCTCAGCTTCTAAAGTTTTCAAAGCCTTCTTCAAGCTCTCAGAATTAGGTCAAATCAGAAAATTTGTGGTGAGATGAAATGAAAGAGGCATAGAGAGGAGAGAAGGAACTTCATCAGCACATGGTCAGGCCAAGCCAGGTACAGAGAAGTATCTTAGCCAGGTCCACCCTTAGTTTTTAAAGATGGTACAGAGTAAACAGCGAATTTCAGAATTTTGTACAGTTGTCTTCTTGTAGTGTTGCTGTTGAGAAACCTGAATCCATTCATTGATTCTTTGTATATAACCACTTTGGACTTACCTGGAAACTTGTAGAATCTTCTCTTTGCCTTCAGAGTTTTCTGCAGTTTTCGAGTGATAGGACCTTGTGTGGGTCTGTTTTCATCCATTGTGTGTGTGTTGGGCACTTGCAATCTGACAGTTGAGTCAGTTCTGAGAACTTCCCTTGAGGACTTCCTCCTCTCCTTTTGCCTGTTGTATTTATCTTGAACTATTACTTTATTGAATGTTGGGCTTCCTATTTTGGTCTTCTGATTTTATCTTTTCACTCCAGTTTTCCTCTTTGTCTTCGTCCTCTTTGGAATGTGTGTGTGTGCGCGTGTGTTACTCAATTTTTCTAGATTTCCTTATCTTGGTCTTCAAGCCCTACTATTTATTTTTTATATTCTATCACATTTTTATTTTCTAAGAGCTCTTTTGTTCTTAAAATCATCCTCCTTTTTAAAAAATAAAATCAAATCTTAGTTTTTTGTTTTCTGGAAATAATAATTTCTCTTACTTTCGAGGATGTTATTGATAGTTTTTTCATGTGTTTTTCCCCACAGTGAATGGTCTGTGTTTCTTCCAGGCTGCTTCTTCCTGCTGTGTGTATTGGTCTGTCTCTTCCATCCTCAGATGTCTATTAATCCTTAATTTTCTGCTCCTGATTAGCACTGCGGGATTATACAGCTGATTGGAAATTCTGAGCAAGTGTGTAGGCCATATCAATTTTGAGCTTAATCGTTGGGTGATTTTCTTAATCTTTTTTCTTGGTGGTCCCTGATGTCACTCACTATCTTTAGTCCTTCCTTCTGAGCTGGTCAGGTGACCCAGAGAGGCCTTCTCTGGTGTTCTGCTTGGAGCATGAGGGTTTGGCTGGCTGGGTGGTGGAGGCGGGCTGCATTTACTATGCACACCGCATTTACTGTGTACATAGCCACTCAGTACCTTGGTTTTCTGTACAGGACCTTTGTTCACACCTGCACCTGGTGTCCCCTGGGCCAGAGAACCTCACTTTTACCTCCTGTAGAGACTAAACCTTTAGTGGCTTGAAGTGGATAGATAGGTGGCCTTGGGATCTGCTCCTAAAACAGCTTTCAAGCACTTCTCTGCTGTCGATACTCCCCTCCTCATTTTGGTGATTGTTGGTTCTCAGCTCCACCCTTTACGTTTCGGATTGGGCTTTCTTGGCTCTGGTTAAAGGCGGTTATCACTTGTCCATTTGCTTTCCTGCTTCCAAAAATTTTTTTGTTGTCTCTCTTATTTTCTCTAATCTTGTAAGTTTAAATCTTTAAAAATATTTCTTTAGTGGTTTTAAGAGGGTTTCAAGAGGGAGCAAACTGAGATGTGTGGATTCAGTCTTTTACCTTAATCCAGAAACTGATATGAGAAACAGTATATGAAGTTTTAAAAGTTTTAAATATACAAAGTATATTTTGTATGATTTGGTTTGGATCAGTTATTTTAAAATTTTGTATAATTTTTTTTGTTTTTTGCGACCGTATCTCCCAAATATCTGGTTGTGGTGTTTATTGTGCCACCTTTCTCATGTCATGCTATGGAGATGTAGCATGGAAACTTGTGTTGGCGAGGTCAGTACAAATGGAAAGATAACTGGAACCACATTTTGGTTTGAAGTTTAATGCAGTCTTTCATTCTATGTGAAAAGTCAGTGAGACTGCCTTTCAGGGAGCCTGGTGCTTGTGCTCTCTAGATGTTCAGCGCAGCAGTTTACAGACCCTATCCACTCAGTCTCATGTGCCTTCCCGGAAGGTCTCAGAGTCATCAGGATTGCTGTGAACAAATCAGGAAGTAAATGAAATCTATTCTGTGCTCCTGTTCTCCCATTCTTTTGTTCCCTTCCCTATCCTGCCTTTCTTCACCCTTTTGGATGTTCATTCTCACTGCCTCTCACTTCCTTCCCTGTGCTGCTGTTTTGGGCCCCAGACATCCCAAAGGTGCTTTGTCCACATATAGGTAGGCCTTGACATCTGTAATGTAAGGCTTATCACACAATAATCAATGGTGTAGGCCTTGGTGTTAGGGACCTATAGGTGGAACTAGTTGCTGATGGGTTAGTAATAACAATAGCCAACATCAACATTTATTCAGCACTTAATATATGCTGTACAGTTTTTTTGTTTGTTTTTTTCATATTATATTTACGTAGAAAAAAAGGAAGTTAAAATTTCAACAGCTTTTTTTAAACAAAAAGTATATCCCCAGCCAGGAAAATGGATAAATCTAGAGAGATCCTCAAGGAGTTTATTAAACTGTCAACTTGCCCTACGGACAGTAACAGATTTAATTTATCATTGGATTGAAAAGTTCATTTTTATTTTTATATAACCTAAATAGTAAATTTGCCTTTTCTCTGAAAATTTTATACACAATTTTATAACCTTCAAAAATGACAATAAAAAATCAAATTATGTTTATAAATTTTTGTTATTTCAGTATATAAGAACCTTTTACTTTCTTTTTGACATTTACGGTTTCACAGTATATATCTTAAATTTGTATGTTTACTTTTTTTTTTGTCTTTATCCAGGCCATTTATTACTAGACAGTTGTCATACAGAGTGGTTAAATATTAAAGCTCTGAAACTAGCCCTGGTTTGCATTCCTGGCCTTGTTAATTACAAGTTCTGTGTCATATTAAAGCACCTGCAACCCTTCTAATCCTGATTTTTTTCACCTATAAAATGAGAATTGTCATGCTTCATGAATTGTGAATGCTTGTATGTTTATTTATTTATAAAATTTATTTATTTATTTATTTTTGGCCGCGTTGGGTCTTTGTTGCTGCACGCGGGCTTTCTCTAGTTGCGAGGAGCGGGGGCTACTCTTTGTTGCGGTGCGCAGGCTTCTCATTGTGGTGGCTTCTCTTGTTGCAGAACACAGGCTCTAGGCGCGTGGGCCTCAGCAGCTGTGGCAGGTGGGCTTAGCAGCTGTGGCTCGTGGGCTCCAGAGCGCAGGCTCAGCAGTTGTGGCACACAGGCCCAGTTGCTCCACGGCATGTGGGATCCTCCTGGGCCAGGGCTCGAGCCCGTGTCCCCTGCATTGGCACGTGGATTCCCAACCACTGCGCCACCAGGGAAGCCCCTGTATGTTTACTTTAGTAATCAAGACACTATTTGCGAAGTATACCTAGTATTTTTATTATTCTGTTATTTACTTTAACAGCTTTATTGAGTTGGGTTTTTTTTTGTTTTTTTGTTTTTGGCCGCACTGTGCTGCTTGCGGGATCTTAGTTCCCCGACCAGGGATCAAACCTGTGCCCCCTGCAGTGGAAGCACAGGGTCTTAACCCCTGGACCACCAGAGAATTCCCTGAGCTGTTTATTAATTTATGTATTATAAAATTCTGTTGTTGTAGATATACAATTCTATAATTTTAGTAAATTAGCACTGAAAGTCCCACATCCCAGGAAACATTTTCTTCTGAGACAAATCCAAGTGGTTGGTTACTCCACATTTCAGTCATTCTGAAAGTGGTCTCATATCTGTTTACAGTTAATCTTACTCCCATTCTCAGCCTTAGAAAATCACTCTGCTGTTTGTATAAATTTGCTTTTTCTAAACATTTCATATAAAAAGAAACATATAATAATATTATTTTGTATCTCAGTTCTTTCACTTAGAATAATGTGTGCCTTACAGTTTTCTAATAAGCATTTTGTATATACTTTTTTTCATTAACCCATACAACAACCCAGTAATGTGGGTACTATTTTTGTACATTTTATAGATGAAGAACTAAATTCAGAGAAGTTAAATAACTTGCTCTAGGACTTGCCCAAGACTCTATGGCTATTAGGAAGTAGGACCTAGAATTATTTTTTCAGGACCTATTTATAAGAATATTCTCTTTTCTTGTTTCTTCTTTTCTTTTTTTTGACCACACTATGCGGCTTGCAGGATCTTAGTTCCCCGACCAGGGATTGAATCCGGGCCAAGGCAGTGAAAGCGTGGAGTCCTAACCACTGGACCGCCAGGGAACTCCCAAGAATATTTTCAATAGCTAATTTTATACTGTAGTCTAGTTTCCAAGCCATCATCTTGAGAAGTCGGCAATTTGCCTTGTTTTAGCTGTTAAAAGCAATGCTCATAACTGGGGGGAGAAAGATAGTATAATGGTTTTGGCTCTGTTGGGACTGGGTTTTTCTGAGATCTTATAAATTTGAAACACAGGCACTTTTAGAAAATATGACATAAATTAAGTGATGTTTCAAAAAAGTCGTGTTTCTTGATAATTCAATATCAGTATATAAAACAACACTCAGACAAGTAGAAGACCCTTTGAATGTGGCTAAATAGGTGCAAAGCTTTAAAATTACAGGAGTGAAAGGACTTAAGAAGGTACCCATGCATGGATTTGTGGTACATTACCAATGAAATGAAATAATCTACTTTTCTAAATAGAACAAATTCTTTAAATTACATGTTTGTCAGGGAAACTATTCACTTACATTTATTTGCTTTAAAAGCTTTAGTCATAATCTCTCAAACTGCCTTTCTTATTGCGTAATAAAGTACACAGAATTTAATGAAAATCTCAGATGAACAAGTATGATACTTTTTTTCATGTGTTGTGACATTTTGACTATTTTCTTTGTAAAAAGTCAGATACAAAGATTTTTTCAATTTTTTAAAATATTTATTTATTTATTTGGTTGCGCTGGGTCTTAGTTGTGGCTCACCAGCTCCTTAGTTGCAGTACGTGGGCTCCTTATTTGTGGTATGTGAACTCTGAGTTGCAGCATGTGTGTGGGATCTAGTTCCCTGACCTGGGATCGAACCCAGGCCCCCTGCATTTGGAGCACCACCAGGAAAGTCCCTAAATATCATTGTTAATAATAATTGTTCCTTGTGAATAATTTAAGTAAATGTGAGATTTTACATCATTTTAAAATTTAGATCAAAACAATTTCCATTTACGCGCCCCCTTGTGGTAGATGATATGTGGACTACTGATGAAAGTTTTGAAACCATTGTAAATTGCTCAGCTTATGTTATGTGGAGATCTGGTATATGTTTTCCCTGGAAGTCCAGACTTAAAATGATAAATCAGTGGACTTATTGCCCAAGGGGGTTATGTCTAAAACAAAGTCTGGGGCAGTGAACACTTTAATTGTGATACCAATAGTTTATAGAAACTATTTGCCTCTTATTGCTTTTATTTGTTTAATACTCATTTAAAAATATGTTATTTGAATAGGTTAGGGAATAAAAGAAAAGTTCTTAAACATCAGTTTATAGTCTACCTGAGGAACCAAGATACTTACTGAGCAAACAATTTAGAGATCAATTTCAATCTGTTATGTAAGAGGGCCAGTCTTTCTTAAATACTGCTTTCATTCTATCAATCCTTTGCTCTCAAATTGGGACTTCTAGTAAAATAGGAACTGCCAGATTAGACTAGCACTGTTTCCTGTCACTGTCTGTTCTGAATAAAATTACCTTGAACACAGCATTTTAAAACTCTGCATTTTTTCATTTTCCAGATGAACTAATTTATGCTTTTTAACCTGTACAGCTTTCCACCTGCACCTCCACGTTCTAGCCATAAGCCACCTATTTACTTGCTGACTCAGTTGCCATCAGACCTACGCCTGTAATCCTTCTGCCTGTGTCCAGTTCTGCATACCAGCAGCCTCCTGGACAAGTCCACATAGCAGGCACCTCAGATACAACATGTCTAAAACTGCATGCATCACTTGCCCGCATTACCTACCCTTCATTCAGTGTTGCCATCTTAGTAAATGGGATCACCATCCTACTGGCTGCTCAGGCTAGAAACCTGGGAATAGTCTTTTGTCCTATGTTGTTTGTTCTATCTTTTAATTACCTCTTAAATATTGAATCCATTTCTCTCCATTCTCACTGTCAACATCATCTTGATTAGACTAGTTTAGTAGTCTCCAAACTGGTGTATGTGTAACTCCCCAATTCTCTTCTCTGTTCCATAGCTGGATGATTTTTTTTTAAATATTTATTTATTTATTTTGGCTGCATCAGGTCTTTGTTGTGGCACACGGGATCATTGAGTTGCGGCACGCGAACTCTTAGTTGCAGCATGTGGGATCTAGTTCCCCGACCAGGGATTGAGCCTGGGCCCTCTGCATTGGGAGCGTGGAGTCTTAGCCACTGGACCACCAGGGAAATCCCCATAGCTGGATTATTTTTAAAACAGCCATTCTGATCAGGTCTTTTCCCCCCAAGTTGAACCTTTCAATTACATACTTCCATTTGCTCTTAACAGAAAGTTCACAGATCCCTAATTTTGTGTATTTATTTCTTTTGCTTCCCACCACCCAAAACAAAATCAATAAAAAGCAAACTAAAAACGCGCAAAGCCTTTCGACTAACTTATCCTTCAAGTCAGCCTATTTATGCCATTTCCTAGGGCTTTTTCCCCTGAATTTCTCTCCCTCTTGCACCATGAAACACATCTTTTTTTTTAATACACCCATTAAACTTGTAATTATTTGTTTTAAGGTAAATATCATATACTTCATCAGATGAAGAACATAATAGCAACCCTGCAGATTGCACCCACCACATGCTGTCAGTGTTCGAAGCACTTTATGTGTTTTATCCTCACAACAGCATTTTGATGTAAGTACTGTCACCCCATTTTTCAGAGGGAGAAGTTGAGGCAAGAGAGAGGTTAAGTAATTTATCCAGTATCATACAACTAGTAAGTGGCAGAATCAGAATTCAGTCCCAGGCATTGTGACTCCAGAATGTGTGCTTTTAACCTCCTTGGGCTGCCTTTAATCTCTGACTCCTGAACCGCATTAGTTTCCTGTGGCTGCTGTAACAAGGCAAAGTGAGAGATTAATTTTCTCACAGTTCTGGAGGCTAGAAGTAAAAAATCAAGGTGTCAGTGGGCCCACTCCCTCCAAAGGCTCTAGGAAAGAATTCTTTTCTTGCCCTTTACAGCTTCTAGTGCCCCAAGTGTTCCTTGGCTTGCTGGCAGCATAATTCCAATCTCTGCCAACCTCTGTCTCTTCAAGAAAGTCTAGGCCTTTTCTGTCAAGTGCCTCAAAATTCTTCCAGCCTTTTCCCATTTCCAGTTCCTAAGCCACTCCCACGTTTTTAAGTATCTGTTACAGCAGCACTTCCTTTCCCAGTATCAAAATCTGTTTTAGGGGACTTCCCTGGTGGCGCAGTGGTTAAGAATCTGCCTGCCAATGCAGGGGACACGGGTTCGAGCCTGGTCTGGGAAGATCCCATGTGCCGTGGAGCAACTAAGCCTGTGTGCCACAACTACTGAGCCTGCAGTCTAGAGCCCACAAGCCACAACTACTGAGCCTGCGTGCCACAACTACTGAAGGCCGCATGCCACAACTACTGAGCCTGCGCTCTAGAGCCTGCAAGCCACAACTACTGAGCCCTCGTGCCACAGCTACAAAGCCCGCATGCCACAGCTACTGAGCCCACACTCTAGAGCCTGTGAGCCACAACTGCTGAGCCCGCGTGCCACAACTACTGAGCCTGCGCTCTAGAGCGCGAGCCACAACTGCTGAGCCTGCATGCCACTACTGAGCCCACGCTCTAGAGCCTGTGGACCACAACTGCTGAGCCCGCGTGCCACAACTACTGAGCCTGTGCTCTAGAGCCTGCGAGCCACAACTACTGAGCCCACGTGCCACAACTGCTGAAGCCCTCATGCCACAACTACTGAGCCTGCGCTCTAGAGCCCGCGAGCCACAACAACTGAAGCCCGCGCGCCTAGAGCCCATGCTCCGCAACAAAGAGAAGCCACTGCAGTGAGAAGCCCACGCACCACAATGAAGAGTAGCCCCCGCTTGCCGCAACTAGAGAAAGCCCACGCGCAGCAACAAAGACCCAATGCAGCCAAAAAAATAAGTTAAAAAATTAAATCATAAAAAAAAAAGCATGAAATCAAAATCTGTTTTAGTTTCCTAGGGCTGCCATAACAAATTGACCATAAAATGAGTTGTTTAAAGCAACAGGAATTTATTCTCTCGCGATTCTGGCGGCTAGAAGTTTGAAACCAGTGTCAGCAGGATTGTTTCTTTCTGGAGGCTCAGGGAGACTCTGTTCCATGCCTGTCTCCTAGCTTCTGGTGGTTGCTGGCCTTCCTTGGTGTCTCCTGGCTCATAGGCAAAGGCACGTGACTCGAATCTCTGCCTCCATCTTCACATCACCTTCTCCACGTGTCTCTTTGAATCCTCTCCTCCGCTTGTAAGGATAGCAGTCATTTGATTTAGGGCTCACCCTAAATCCAGAATGATTTCATCTCAAGATCCTTAGCTAATTACATCTGCAAAGACCATATTTCCAAGTAAGGTCACATTCTACAGTTTCAGGTGGACATACCTTTTTGTCAGCCTACCACACTAGCGTTCCTCACTCTTATTAGTTTCTGTGGGTTTGTTTAGAAATGAAACTCAAAACGTACTGTTAGTCATTAACCTCTTACTTATCTTGGCTAAGTAAAAGCCAAACAGACTTTAAAATGTAGACATATAATCTGTAAGTTTGCTATTAATTGTATTTTTGGCCCATATTTTCATTCCATTCTGTCCTCCCCTGTGACTTCAGGGAAGCCAGGCCAGTTTGGGTGTGCAGAAGGAACGTTGTAGAGACAGAGCTTCTGTAGAAACCAAATTCTAACCCCATAAACAAAGGTACTTACAAATTGATGTATATTCATCTAGGAAAGCAGTTGTCACTTTTACAATTAGAACAGATAATCTTGGTTATATAAACTGTGTAAACGTGCCCAAGTACATCAATATTAAAACTTCTTTGAAAGCATTAGCTGTTATTGTTCACTCAGTTTTGCTACTTTATGCTTTTGATGAATTTATCCTTCTGTAGCTTCAAGAAGAAAATAAATGGTCATTGTTGAGTATTATCTTTGATGAGCAGAATGAAAAATAGAGCTATTTTTACTTTTTATTTTTTTTTAATATATATTTTTGGCTGCATCGGGTCTTAGTTGCGGCATGTGGGATCTTTCGTTGCATCTTGTGGGCTTCTCTCTAGTTGTGGCATGCTGGCTCCAGAGCGCATGGGCTCTGTAGCTGCGGCATGCGGGCTCAGTAGTTGTGGGTGTGGGCTTAGTTGCCCTGCTTCATGTGGGATCTTAGTTCCCCAACCAGGGATTGAACCCATGTCCCTTGCATTGGAAGGCGGATTCTTAACCACTGGACCACCAGGGAAGTCCCCCAATAGAGCTGTTTTTAGAGGGACATTGACAAAACTGTACATTCAGGGGAAGAATATCAGGGTAGTGACAACTGGAAAACATGCTGTATGAGGAATAAAGTATTTGAGCATGTTTGGCCTGAAAAGAAAAAAAACGGGGTAAAATTATAGATGTTGTGAAAGAGTTGATGGACTGTGTGTGGAGGAGGCGTTAGGTTTATTTCAGAGAATTCTAGCAGGCAGAATCAGGATGGATTGGAGGAAACACTAGGTGTGTGTCATCTCTTAAAAGGAAAAAACTTTCTAACAGAGCAGTTCCAATTTAGAATAGACTGCCACCATATAAAGTTGTGAATTCTCTGTTAAGATGAAAATTAAGATTAAAATTAAGTGTTCTCCGTTAAGATGGAAATTATGCAGATGCCAGCATGGGCTAAGTCAGTCAACTGATAAGGACCCTTTTAGTAGCCTGTGAGTTGCTTGGAAAATTGGACAGAATGTCCATTTAATTAAATTTGTTCCCATAGCATCTCACTTTCATGTAGAAATCGTATGCTTATAAATTGTTTTCTACCCCAAAAACGTTTTTATGTAGAATGTTTTTCTTGTTCCATTGAAATTTGTAGATATTTCTGAATCAAGAGGAAAAAAGCAAACAAGGAAAGAATTTGATATCATTAAACAGAGGGAAAATCCTTAAGATTGAAATCTTAGAAAAAAAAGAATTAGGCTGTCCTGTAACTCTTGTGCTCCGTCAAAGCTCACTATGTACTTTTTATTTATTTATTATTTATTTTTGGCGGCATTGGGTCTTTGTTGCTGCGTGGGCTTTCTCTAGTTGAGGCGAGGGTAGGCTACTCTTCGTTGCGGTGCGCGGGCTTCTCATTGCAGTGGCTTCTCTTGTTGCAGAGCTCAGGCTCTAGGCACATGGGCTTCAGTAGTTGTGGTACGTGGGCTCAGTAGTTGTGGCTCGTGGGCTCTAGAATGAAGGCTCAGTACTTGTGGCACATGGGCTCAGCCACTCCATGGCATTTGGGATCTTCCCGAACTAGGGCTCGAACCCGTGTCCCCTGCATTGGCAGGCGGATTCTTAACCACTGTGCCACCAGGGAAGCCCCCTATTAATCTTTTTATTTAGAGGATTCTGACATCTTTAACATTTTAAATTGGAGTAGACGATTGTTCTCACTCAGTCATAAAAAGTCAGTAGAAATACCCACTGTAGAGTGAAATCTAGAGCAGCTTAAAAAATGATTTTCAGAAATTTTTGTAAAAAGCTTCTAACAGAAATATATTAATATCATATGTCAGCAGATGCTGATTTGAAAGAGGGAAAACAGGAACCCTTTATTAATCTCTTTCTTTAAAATTTTTGATAATTTTGATATCCTTTTATTTATCCATTATTTAATATATCCCTTCTTTGTTCAGAATTATTGAATGTCTCATTCCTGGAATTCTGCTACATTTTAATTTATTTACTACCTTACTAGTAACAATAATATTTTCTATTTATTGATCGCTAATGATGTTTTCCAGGCACTATGATAGATGCCTTATTATAATACCTTTATTTACCGTATAGTATCTTACAGTGTCCCTCAAGACAGGTACTGTTGTCCTCATTTTACCAGTGAGGTGAATAAAATGTCTCAGAGGCTCAGAGGAGTTGTGTCTTGTCCCCGTTCACATATCTCATTTAAAGCCATATCTTTCTTAAAGTGCTCTTCTTTCAGCTTTGTGAGTTTGCCTTTGAGCAGACAGGAATGTTAGACTCTTTCTTGTTAGGTACCTCACACATACTCCTGAATTCTTCTGAATGAGAGAAGAACTAAGTCACATATGTTTCTTGAAGTCTGGTCCTAGACATTAATTTGCCTTGTGTTTTTAGTTATTAGTGTTGAAGTCTCCACCTCCATTACAAGTGACTGGCATCTTTAGAGAGATTTAAGCAGGAAAAGAAGCTGCTGTGCTCTTCTTCTCTCCAGTTTGAGCTTTGATTGTCCGTTAAGAAAGAGGGATGAGGCATTGTTACTTGATTGAGATGACTCCTTCAGGGACCAGAATTTAGCAGAGCATTTACACCATTTGGATGGAAATGTTTCTAAACTATACTGTAATGTGAACCTGCTCTGTACCTGCCAAGTACTGAACATAGTTTAAATACTTCTGGTTATTCTGCTCCTCGCATCGTTACAGTGATGATCTTAAAGTTGATTGAAGTGTAACCAAGACTGTCCTCCACCAAGTACTCACACGCTCTGAATTTTAAGGTCATGTTTCTGCATGTCATGTTTTTAGATATCTTTCTTTGCTGCTATACTAATTCCTCTCTTCCCACTACTACAAGCAAATTATTTTATCCTAAGCTGCTATGGGCTAGGAAATCAAAATAATTAGAGGTTCAAATAAAATGAGTACCTTGAGTTTGAATGAGACTTGATAGGATCCCTTATGAGCAAATATACTGAGCTTTAGTGCACAATCTTTGTGTGTTTTAACTTCCACTGGATAGATAAAATTGTCAGGTAAGTGCCATTTTGTCTAACATCAAAGTGTTTTTGTGCTTTTTTTAAACAGAGAAGAAGACACGGAAAATGAAAATGAAAAGAAAATTTGGTACTACAGCACAAAGGTCCAGCTTGCAGAATTAATTGACTGTCTAGACAAAGATTACTGGGAAGCAGAACTCTGCAAAATCCTAGAAGAAATGCGTGAAGAAATCCACCGGCACATGGACATAACTGAAGACCTGACCAATAAGGCTCGGGGCAGTAATAAATCCTTTCTGGCGGCAGCTAATGGTGAGAGGGAAATTTTCTTATTTTACTTTTTGTTACATTTCCTGGTATGAAATCACTACGAAATATGAAAATATATTAAAATTTTCAAGTATGATTATTTTAATTCTCTATATTTCATTTTCTCAAGAGGAACTTGTTCATCCTAACATAAATTGGGGATCCTGTGCATTTTAGTGTTTTGTACCTTGCCTTGCTCATTACTAATGTTCCCCAAATTATATTTGTTTCTTTCTTTAATTCAAGAATTTTATTAATAAACCTTTTAGGGAGTCCTATTTTTAATTATGAGAAATGGTATTCCTTTAAAATTTACTCTTTGCTTTCTTTTTTTCTAATAAACTTTTAATTTTAGAATAATTTTAGAGTTACAGAAAAGTTGCTAAGATAACACAGAGGGTTTCACGTACGCTGCAGCATGCTTCCCCTATTGTAACATCTTTTTTTTTTTTTTTTTTGCGGTACGCGGGCCTCTCACTGCTGTGGCCTCTCCCGCTGCGGAGCATAGGCTCCGGACGCGCAGGCTCAGCGGCCATGGCCCACGGGACCAGCCGCTCCGCAGCATGTGAGATCTTCCCAGACCAGGGCACGAACCCGTGTCCCCTGCATCGGCAGGCGGACTCTCAACCAATGCACCACCAGGGAAGCCCATGGGGGCCACTGTTCATCACGGTGCGTGGGCCTCTCACTATCGCGGCCTCTCTTGTTCCGGAGCACAGGCTCCAGACGCGCAGGCTCAGTAGTTGTGGCTCACGGGCCTAGTTGCTCCGCGGCATGTGGGATCCTCCCAGACCAGGGCTCGAACCTGTGTCCCCTGCATTAGCAGGCAGATTCTCAACCACTACGCCACCAGGGAAGCCCCAGATCATGACTTCTAAATCTCATTCTCCTGGGGTTCCCTGGTGGCACAGTGGTTGGGAGTCTGCCAGCCGATGCAGGGGACGTGGGTTCGTGCCCCGGTCCGGGAAGATCCCACGTGCTGTGGAGCAGCTGGGCCCGTGAGCCATGGCCGCTGACCCTGTGCGTCCGGAGCCTATGCTCTGCAGCGGGAGAAGCCACAGCAGTGAGAGGCCCGCGTACCGCAAAAAAATAAAAAATAAAATAAAATCTCATTCTCCAATTAAAAAAAGAATCAAGACTCCTTGAGAATTCTAGGGCTGGGGCAAAGAAAATACAAGGTGAGTCTGGAACATCTTGCAGTGCTGGAAAGTGAGGAAGCACAGAAGGAAGGAAGGTGGGAAGGAAGTGTGTTTAAAGGTTACAGGACTCATGTGTTTAAAGGATACAGGACTTACCTGGAAAAGCTCCCAATGGCCAAAAGCTGGACCGATTTGAGCAACAAAGTAAAAATGATAGTATTGGATCATAACCCAAAGAACATTATTAATATACAGGAGTCTATGCTGATATAACTTGTGGTCTGCACCCATGCCGTAGTATCACTCCACCCTAGTTGAAAGAAAATTAGAGCCATTAGGGATTTAGTGACTTCCAGAAGGTTATGGGACTTCAGAGAGAAATGTTTCCAAATGGGCCTCTGTTTTCTCATTTTACAGTGGAGACCCGAAGATTTAGTAGCCTACCCCCAGGCTCACGTAGTTAATTCAGGTCAGATCTGTGCTAGGTCCTGGGTCTCTAGGTTTTTGTTACTGTACCACACTGCCCAGACTGTGGGTCTGTGTCAGCTTAACAGATTTTCTCCTATGGCAGAGGATATCACAGTAATCTATATCAATCTCAATTTTAAAAGATAGACTAATTTTTCTTTCTTTTTTTAAAAAGAAATTAGAGCCTATATTATCATGTATTTTCTAGAAGTGAAGATAACCAAATCGATTTGAGTTCTCTAAACATCAAAATGTTACTGGTAATCTTGATCCTTATTTCATCGTTCTTAATGCTTTTAGCAAATTTATCTTTAATAACTTGTATTGAAACTCTTAAGTGGCATTTGTAGTACTTTTATACTTGGTATATATGGAAACATAATTTTATTTGTTTTATTATAGAAGAAATTTTGGAATCTATAAGAGCCAAAAAAGGAGACATTGATATTGTTAAAAGTCCAGAAGAAATAGAAAAGGAGAAGAATGAGACTGAGAATAATAACTCCAAAGATGCTGAGAAAAGCAGAGAGGAGTTTGAAGACCAGAGTCTTGAAAAAGACAGTGATGACAAAACACCAGATGATCCTGAGCAAGGAAAATCTGAGGGTAAAAACATTATTTGGTTAAAAAGAAATATTTCATCAGTGTTACTTACGAAAACTCCAGTTTTACTTGCAAAATGAAAATGAGTCTTTTTTATTGCAAACAACTATTTAATTTTACATTTCTGAAGAGATTAGGATACCCTTCCTCCATATATAACATGTACAGTCATTGTAATGAGTTTTATATATTGGTGGATTTACTATAATGTTATACCCATATCTCTATTTATACTTCTTAATAAGGTGCCATTTCCCTATAAGATTTTTTGGTGAAAATCACTGTTTTTATACCAGAATATACACTTTTGTATGTGATATAATACGTTCCTTTTTATGTTAACTACTTAAACATTCTTAATATATCAAATATTCTTAAATACCCTTTGGATTACCTGCTGCAAAATTATCCCAGAATCTAATTGCTTCAAAATGGCCATCGAATAGAAGCCAGGTTTTTTGGTGATCATTCATTTTTAGTAGTTGACTGAATGTGGCCATTTGTCCTAAAGCAATTTTAAAGGATATCTTTAAAGTTTTGTTGTGCATTTTACTGTAGAGCCAACAGAAGTTGGGGATAAAGGTAACTCTGTGTCAGCAAATCTTGGCGACAACACAACAAATGCTTCTTCAGAAGAGACTAGTCCCTCTGAAGGGAGGAGTCCCGTGGGGTGTCTCTCAGAAACCCATGATAGCAGCAACATGGCAGAGAAGAAGGTGGCATCTGAGCTCCCCCAGGATGTGCCAGGTACAGAGGGCAGTGTATCAATGCCTCTGTAATGGGGGGGAAATCCTTCCCTTTAGTAGTAAAAGCTGAATGTCACCTAAAACTTTAAAGTATGTGTTCATTCATGCTGCTTGCTTACATAAGTGCCATCCCTGATTGCTAAGTTGTCACCTAACATTTGGAGTTTGACAGATGTTCTTGCATTTAGTGCTTGAAACTCATCATAATCTTCATGCTTTTTAAAGTTCATTTAGCTGTTTTTGTCTAATAGACTTATTTTTATATTTTATCACCAGACCATAGTGGCAGATATTTTGGTTTTAAGTACTCACATACTAATGGCTCAGTGTTGAATGATTTGACCATTCCAATTCTGTATGTACTAACAGATTAATTTTATGTTTGCATGTGGTCATGTAAGTTTTTTTTTTAACAACATCTCAAACCATAATGTTACAATAGAAAACCATTGTCACAATATATTTTGACATGAAAATGTAAATTAACCAGTAATAAATTTTAAGCTTTTTAAAATTAAATTCAAAATAAGTTATATCACACCAAGAATGTTATTATGCCTTTCCTTTTGCCTTTTTTAAAAATGAAAAAAAATTTTTTTATTATAGGAGCTGTGTGTATATTTTTGAAAAACAAATCAGAAAATTTAGATGAGCAAAACAAGAAAAAAAATACTGGTAATCCTATCAAAAGTCAATAATTATAGTTAATACTGTATTGGAAATCCTTAAAGAGTTTTTCTGTGTATTATAAGAATGTCATGTAATTCTTTCCTTTTTTTTTCCCGCCTCTCTTTATTTTAGCCATTCTGGTAGGAATGTAAGGATATCTTATTGTGATTTGAACTTGTAGTTCCCTGGTGACTAAGGATGTTGAGCACCTTTCGTGTGTGTGTGTGTGTGTGTGTGTGTGCGTGCGTGCGCCTATATATGTGTGTGTATATATATATTAGACATTTGGATAACTTCTTTTGAGAATTGCCTGTCAGTTCTTTTGTTCATTTTCTATCAAGTGGTCTCTTTTTTGTGTGTGTGGATGTTTCATTGGCTGGGCTAAGTCCAGTCCCTCTACTCCATCCTGACTGGAAGCAAAAGTTTCTCCATTGATATTTTAAAAAATGTTAACCCAATCTCATCATATTCCTGGAATAAATACAACTTGGTTGTGATATGTTCTTGCTCTTATGTATTGTTGCATTTCATTTTTTAATATTTTGTTTAGGATTTTTGCGTCAACTTTCATGAATGATATTGACTTGCAATTTTCTTTCTGTGATAATGTCTATGTCAGGATTTGATGCCTAGATTATGCTGGCCTCATAAAATGAGTTGGTACAAGTTCCCACTTTTCCTTTTGTCTGCAAGAGTTTCTGTGGGTTGGTGTTATTTATTCCTTAAATGTTTGCTAAAGTCTTCTGGTCCTGGAGTTTTCATTGTGGGAAAGTTATTAATTGTAGATTTCATTTCTTTGGTAGATAGTAGCTATTCATATTTTCTGTTGTTTTCTTGTGTCAGTTTTAGTAAATTTTATTTTTCTAGGAATCTACCATTTCATTTAAATTTAAGATTTTATTGACATAATAACATCCTATTTTTTTTTTTTTTTTTTTTGGTACACGGGCCTCTCACTGTTGTGGCCTCTCCCATTGCGGCGGAGCACAGGCTCCGGACGCGCAGGCTCCGCGGCCACGGCTCACGGGCCCAGCCGCTCCGCGGCACGTGGGATCTTCCCGGACCAGGGCACGAACCCGTGTCCCCTGCGTCGGCAGGCGGACTCTCAGCCACTGCGCCACCAGGGAAGCCCTAACATCCTATTTTTTAAATGTCTATAGCATCTGTAGTGATCTCTTTTTTCAGTCGAGAAATTGGTTATCTGTTTTCTCTTAATCATTTCATAAGACTATTAACAATTTTTATGAGTCTTTAAAAAAATAACTTTGGGCTTTGTTTATCCTCTTTATATTTTTTCTAGGTTTTTATCTTATTTTTATTTCATTCCTTTTATATTTTTTCATTTTTGTGAATTTTTCTTCCCTGTCTTTTTTTTTTCAAAACCACTCTATTGAGGTATAATTAATATACAAAAAGCTGTACATATTTAATATGTACAACTTGATGAGTTTGGAGATAAATATATACCTGTGAAACCATCACCACAATCTATGACATAAACATATCCATCACCTCCAGAAGTTTCCCATACCCTCTTTTTTTTTTTTTTTTGGTTGTGGACCATTTTTAAAGTCTTTATTGAATTTGTCACAGTATTGCTTCTGTTTTATGTTTTGGTTTTTTGGCCGTGAGGCATGTGGGATCTTAGCTCCCTGCCCAGGGATTGAACCTTCCTCCCCTGCACTGGAAGGCAAAGTCCTAACCACTGGACCACCAGAGAAGTCCCTCGCATACACTTTTTTTTTTAAACATCTTTATTGGAGTATAATTGCTTTACAATGGTGTGCTAGTTTCTGCTTTATAACAACGTGAATCAGTTATACATATACATATATCTCATACCCTCTTTATTATTTTTTTCTTCTAGCTTCTTAAGATGGATGCTTTGATTATTTTTTATTTTTTCTATGTGTGTTGTCAAGGCTATAAATTTCCCTCTATGTACTGCTGTAGCTGCATCTCACAAACTTTAATATGTTATTTTGTCTTTATCATTCAGTTTAAAATACTTTCTAAATTCTATTATGATGTGGTTTTTTTTTAACCCATTGCTTGTTTAGAAATATATTGTTTAATACTCAAACATTTAGAGATTTTCTTTTTTTAAATTCATTTTTGGCTGCTTTGGATCTTCATTGCTGTGCACAGGCTTTCTCTAGTTGTGGTGAGTGGGGGCTACTCTTCCTTGCAGCCAGTGGCTTCTCTTGTTGTGGAGCACAGGCTCTAGGCACGTGGGCCTCAGTAGTTGTGGCATGCTGCTCAGTAGTTGTGACTCTCAGGCTGTAGAGCTCAGGCTCAGTAGTTGTGGCACATGGGCTTAGTTGCTCTGCAGTGTGTGGGATCTTCCCGGACTAGGGCTCGAACCCATGTCCTGTGCATTGGCAGGCGGATTCTTAACCACTGCGCCACCAGGGAAGTCCTAGAGATTTCTAGTTATCTTTTTTATTGATTTCTAGTTTAACACACTGTAGTCAGAGAACATTCTGTACGTGATTTATGTCCTTTAAGATTTGTTGAGGCTTGTTTTGTGGTCCAGCATTTGGTTAATGTTGATGAACTGTCTCATATACACTTGAAGAGGATGTCTATTTTTAGTTTTGGGGTGCAGTACAGAACAACTAGGTCAGGGTTTTAATTGTGTTGTTGAAATCTATATGTTTGCTATTTTTTTTCCCCTCTATGGAAGATAATTTTTTTTTAACATCTTTATTGGAGTATAATTGCTTTATAATGGTGTGTTAGTTTCTACTTTATAACATATGCAAGATACTTTTAAGTTATTTCTATTTACTGTGGGGTTGCCTTTTTATCTTTTAAATATTTTTAGTTTTTGCATTATATATTTTGAGCCTGTGTTAGTAGGTGCACATAATTTTTATATTGTTGAATTAACTATATCTTTGTGAAATGTCCTTTATCTTTAATAATACTACTAAACTACAGAAGCTTTCTTTTGATTAGCGTTTGTATTTTATATCTTTTCTGGAATGGAAAGATACTTAAAAATAACCCGAGAATTTAAAATCTCTTTCAAAATACATCTACTTTAGAATTTCCTTAGAAATATATACACACATATGTATACATATATATGGATATGCATATTTATTTATTTCAAGCTGTATTTTGTCAAGTCCTGTCAGAGAGCACTATCATTTTCTTATGATAGACGACATTATGCAAAAGAAAAATTATAAGTCTGTGGTCTAAAAATCTAAAGGAGTGAGAACATAAGAAAAATGGGCAGATTTCATGATTTCAAATTGGGTATGATTCAGAAAGATTTTATGTGGCTGAGATTGAAGTTTAAACTGAAAAGTTGGGCCATATTTTGGGAAATGTTTGTAGACATCACTTAAAAAAGTTAATCTCTGGGGCTTCCCTGGTGGCGCAGTGGTTGAGCGTCCACCTGCCAATGCAGGGGACGCGGGTTCATGCCCCGGTGCAGTAGGATCCCACATGCCGCGGAGCGGCTGGGCCCGTGGGCCATGGCCGCTGGACCTGCGCGTCCGGAGCCTGTGCTCCGCAACGGGAGAGGCCACGGCAGTGGGAGCCCCGCGTATCGGGAAAAAAAAAAAAAAAAAAAAAAAGTTAATTTCTGAATATCTGTTCCTGAGATTTTCCACCGCTGCATCTGTATTCCAGACATTTCACTTCAGTTCATGAAAATGGTTATGTTGCCAAAAACGACCCCTTATAGCAAGTGTACTGTTTATTATTCAGTATAACTTCTTTGTAGTTAACAAATAGCTCAATTTCAGAATTACACTTTCGTTCTGGATTTTAGATTAGAAACTTTTGTACCAGATTGCCAGTTTTTCAGTATGTAAGGAGAGACAGGGGCATGTGTCTTTCTAGCATCTTAACCTCAAATGTACTATGAGAATTTGTATTCAAACATATAATGAAGACAGCATTTGTTTTATTAAAGTTATGCCTCTAGATTTAATGACTGGGACTAAGAAAATAGCAGCAGTAGATAAAACTGGCTTTATTTCCATAACTATTTATAATTGCTTTGAAAGTGTTTCCATGGACATATTGAAAGTCTAACATCTGTAAAGTTGAACTATAAGAACATATTAATTTAACCTTTTTCTTAACTTTTTGGGATAACGACATCTTAAAAGATAGTACTTTGCTTTAGGTTTGGATTTTATTGTAAAGAAATTAAGTGGAGGTTAAGAGGCTGCTGATACTGGATGCTGAACTGATGTGCTTCCCGTTTACTTTTACCTCATTGAGTTGATTGATAATGGCTTTTAGAGGTTCTGCAGCTAAATATTACTCTTTTGTTTCTTATTCTTTTTTTTTTTTTTGCGGTATGAGGGCCTCTCACCGCTGGGGCCCCTCCCGTCGCGGAGCACAGGCTCCAGATGCGCAGGCCCAGCAGCCACGGCCCATGGGCCCAGCCGCTCCGTGGCACGTGGGATCCTCCTGGACCGGGGCACGAACCCACGTCCCCTGCACCGGCAGGCGGACTCCCAACCATTGCGCCACCAGGGAAGCCCTTCTTATTCTTTTAAATGTGTTTGGTTTTAGCTTCTAGTGTAGAATATTTGAACTGTGAGGACTATTGGTAGGTGATATCTTCTTTGTGATGTTTTAAAGCAAATGCTTGAGATTTCTTTAATTCTAATGAAGTAAGGATGTAAAGAGTTCTAGAGCAATTCCTCTCAACTGAAATGGACGAAAACTTAAGGCAAATTAACTTGGGACAAGTCAACAAAAAAGCTATGTATTATGAGTTATGATAGTCCTCAGCTTGTTAGCACCTTGAAAGTTTAAATGGACAGATTCTGAATTCAGTTTGCTTTCAGTGGGGTAATGGTTTTTTTTAAGATCAAAATACCTTGGGATGGGATTGATTGCCTATTCTTTTATGAAGTACCATCATCTTCCTAATAGCAGAGAGCACTTTCTATGAAGTATTTTAAGATACGATTAGGTGGAATCTCTTTAAGTCCTATCCCAGAGTTATTGTCTTGGTTAAAACCATACTTGGGGTGTATTGTATGCTGAAATAGTTTTTTGTGGGCTAGTGTAGAACCCAATCACTTTTTATTATACTTCTGTGAGAAAATGCACTCTGAATTCTGAGCTCATAAATGAGGGGATGTCTATATACTGTTTCATTATTCGAGAAGATGATTTTTAGACAATTATAAATTAAGAATACAGCACATTTCAAAACTAGATCTACAGATGTGAAAGGAATGATTAGTGAGGAATTTGATGCTATTCATGTGAGACTTCTCTTCCAAATATATGCATTTTCCAACATGAGTTAGTTGATTATATTACTGGTTTGCAGCTGTCAGATTTTAAGTTTGCCATTTCTGTCTTTCATGTAGAATTTTCTTATTATGAACATGCACGAAAGTTAAGAGAATAGTATAGTGACCCCTCCCCCATATTTTAACACTTAGATTAGAAAATCATCAATATTTTGTCATACTAGTTTTACTCATGCTTTTTTTTTTTAACTGCTTTTTTGAGTGCGGAGGACTCAAATTTTTAAAAATCACCCCCCTTTGACCCCATGTGTACACTATTAGATAAATCATAATCCTCAGTTAATTGCACTCATCATTGGTCATTACATATTCCCCCTTAATTTATTCATTCACGTTTGAAATGATCTTTATTAATGAAATAAACACCTAGGAACCTATCACCCAAAACAGAAGTCTAAGTCCTGCTTTGAAACTCACCTGTATCGAGCCATCTCCCTGTTCTCATCGCCTGCATCCTTCTACCCTACCTGAAGTGATTGTCACCCTGAATCCTGTGTTCACTAATATTTTCTTTCCTTTTTATAACAGAAATCCAGTAGAATTAAGACTATTGATACTAGAGGTCAAAGTGATGTATAGCCCACATAACTGTTGCTTCATTGAGTTGATCTACATGGTTTGCTAAAAACTATGTATTTCTGTTTCTTTATTTTATTTTATTTTATTTTTGCGGTATGCGGGCCTCTCACTGCTGTGGCCTCTCCTGTTGCGGAGCAACAGGCTCCGACGCGCAGGCTCAGTGGCCATGGCCCACGGGCCCAGCTGCTCCGCGGCATGTGGGATCTTTCCAGACCAGGGCATGAACCCATGTCCCTTGCATCGGCAGGCGGACTCTCAACCACTGCGCCACCAGGAAAGCCCTCAGTTGTTTTAAACTGTGTAGCAAGTGTGTTGTGTTAAGTATGTCTTATTAAGTGTATGTGTTAAGTATAACTTCGGGGAACTTAATCTTTTCGCTTTATATTACTAATATAATGTTTTATGTTGCTGGAGTTCTTTCACATTAACTGTATTACAATACTCCTCTGTGTAACTATACCACAGTTTATCCCCTTTCCTGATGATGTGAATTTGGGTTGTTTCCTTACTGCAGTATTCTAAAGCAAATCCCAGACCTCATGTTATATCAGTCCTACATACATTTCTAAAGAATATGGACATTTTCTTGTATAATTACAGTGCCATTATCATTTTAATAAAATTGACAGCAATTCCTTACTGTCATCTACTATCCAGTCAATTTAAATTTCCTCACTTAAAAAATTTTTTTTAAACATTGGCTGTGTTTTAAATAACTCCAAATAAGATCCCCGCGTGACATGACATTTGGTTTTATATCTACTGAGTCTCTTAATCTAGAGCATTCTCCCCTTCCCTGACTTTTTAAAGAATCTTAGTATATCCTACTATGGAATATCCCACATCCAGGATTTTCTTTCCTTCTTAGTGTTTAATTTGTTCTAAAGGCTCGATTAAATTCATTTTCAACGACTTTTGGCAAGAATACTTCATAAGCTGTGTTCTGGGTATTTCACATCATATTGCATCAAAAGGCTCATTGTGATGTCTGTATGTTTTACCTTTACAAATTCTAAGATTGATCAGTGAGTTCAAAATCAGCTGTCTATTTGGAAGTTATAGTATATGATTTCTAATTCTATAATTTTTTTCAGTATTTTTTTAACTGGAATTCTTCTGTAAAGAATTTTCCCTCATTAACTAAGTCTATTTGAATACCTTGAAATATAATTAGAGTAGAAATAAATGCTTAATTATTTCTCTTAAAATCTGATTTTCAGAGTCAGGAGTTGGTGTCTAGTTACCTTCAGTGGTGATTTTTGAGTTATGAACTTTGGGGGGAGGGGCATGATTTTCTCATTTTAAGTATCTGTTTGAACTCATGGGTCTTTATGTATGCAGTTTGTTTCAGTCAGTTGTAGTTATCATTAATTTGGTTATATTGATTTTCAGGAGGCCCTTTATGTTGGATTTTGAGTCCTTTTTGCTGTGTATGACCCCAGTAGTCTCTTTTGCTTTTTTGCTTTTTGGCAGAATAAGATGTATGTGGCTTATCTTATACATTTCTTACCCCAGACCTGGAATCAGTAATTCCTGCAAGAAGCCCTGGTTCCTTTTTGTGGGAAATGATATTTAGAGACTGTCATCTGGGCCCAAGAATATTTACTGCTCTTGGACTCTCACTGCCTCTAGGCTTTTTTATTGGGTAGTGTTAGGAAATAGGTATTTTGGAAAAGAAAAAAACCAATTCATGTTGACATTTCAAATTCAGATTGAGGATTGCATACTTAGTTTCTTTTTTTACACTTGTATCTCTTTTCCTTTATACTGAATGCCTTAGTTCCTAACAACAGTAACTTAATTATATACTTGCTTTATCCTGTTATAGATGTCCATTAATAATATAGATTATTTTTATAATTATTGTTAATATCCTGATGTGCATTAATAACAGTAATAAGAAATGATTTAAATAGCATAGTAATTTCATAATACCAATATTATTGCTCACAGTAAGAGTACTGAACCGCATTTAAGATTTTTTTGCAGCTCTTTATCTTTATACCATATTTCCAGTAAGAATGTATAGTCAAAATTCTGTGTTCCAAAGTCACTTGAAATAATCTTTTTCTCTGTGTGGTTATGCCAACAACTTGATACACGATTAGGCTGTTTTCTTTCAGCTTTTAGGGGCTGCATTTCTAACTTGAATTTTTAAAAAATGTAAAACATTTACATGATTCCAAAGTCAAACTTTGTAACTGTTATCTATTCAGAGAATTTCCACTTTCATCCCTTCATTCTCTAGGTAACCATTTCCTTCCTTTCCCTTACAGGTAGCTATTTTTATTAAGTTTTGGTTATTCTTCTAGTGTTATTTTTTTTTTGTATAGAAAAGCAAAATATGTGCATAAATTCACATTTCTCTCCCTTTCTTACATGAAATTAGCATACTCTAAGTACTGTTCTGCATCTTTCTTTTTACATTTAATCTTGAGATCATTTCATATGTGGATATAATGATTTCCTCAGTCCTTGTTATGGTGCATGATATTTTATTGTATGTACCACCTTTTATTCAGCCAGTGCCGTATTGATGGGCATTTTGTTTTTTCTGGTCTTTTGCCATTATAAATAGTGCTACGGTGAATACCTCTGTAAATATCAGTAAGTAATTTAGTATTTTTGCCAGTGTATTTCAGGATAGATTGCTAGGTTAAGAGTAAATGCATCTGTAATTTTTCTAGCTATTGTCAGTTCCCTTTTATCCAGTTTGCACCATTTTACAGTCCTACAATATGTGGCAGTACCTCTTTAACCCACCACCTCTCTACCTGAGTGTATCATGAGACTTGGATTTTTGGCCAGTCTGGTAGCTGAGAGGTAGTTTCTCTATACGATTTTACTTTGCATTTCTCTTACTTTGAATTAAGTGAGCATATTTCCATGTTTAAAGGCCATTTTTCTTTTTCTTTTTCTTTTTCTTTTTCTTTTTTGTGGCTGAATCGCATGGCTTGTGAGATTTCAGTTCGCTGACTAGGGATTGAACCGGGGCCCTTGGCAGTGGAAGCACGGAGTCTGAACCATTGGACCGCCAGGGAATTCCCGCCATTTTCATTTCTTTCGTCACTGTTCATATATTTTTCCCATTTTTTATCAGGTTGTTGGTTTTTTACTCAAAAAAAAATTTAGGAGCTCATGATGCATTACAGATAGCCTTTGTGATATACTGTCGACGACTTTTAATTTAGGGGATTGATTTAAAAGGTATCTTAATAGTGGCAAAATGAAATGCACAGGGAGGCTGTAGATTTCTGAACTGCCGAGGAAAGACCTAGGCTTTCAGTTTATGGTAGTATTCATTTTGATATACTTTTAGGAACTATACTCTTAGTGATACTATTATATTGGTCTTAAAATTAACAATCACTTAGGCATTACCTTCTAGTTAAATTTGGGGGTATAAAATTCAGGCAGAAAACCTTAGAGATAAATAATCCTGTTTAATTCTGTTTCGAATACTGTTTGAATACTTTATGAAAAGTAAGAATATAAACTTCAGATTTTGAGGGATTTTCTTCACAAAATCACTTCTGCAGTATCTGGCACATCATAAATTTTGTGAAATTGTTATATCACTTTATTATTCTGAAAGATTGTCTGCTTTGTACTACACACTAAGGTGATAAGAGCCTGAGTTAATACTGGGAGACTTAAAAAACAATTCATAGGATGTTGTTTGCAATTTTTTTCATACATTGCATTATTCATACATGAGCAGCTTTTTAAAATCTAGCTTTGTAATGCAACCCTAAAACAATTAAATGTCTTTTCTGACAATTAGTTGTTTTTGATGTGATTTCCAATTTAAAAATCAGATATTCTATTTTTCTAGAAGAACCTAACAAGACATGTGACAGCAGTAACACTAGTGCTACCACTACCTCCACCCAGCCTAATCTGGAAAACAGTAACAGCAGCAGTGAACTAAATTCTTCCCAGAGTGAATCTGCTAAGGCAGCTGATGATCCTGAAAATGGAGAAAGAGAATCTCATACACCTGTCTCTATTCAAGAAGAGATAGGTAAGAATACACTTCATACATTGAAAGGAGCTTTTTTATTTTTTTAATTTTTATTTTTTTAAATAAAAGTTTGATGGGGGTGGGAAGATTTGGATTTTGTTTTCCTTTTTTTTTTTTTTTTTTTAAACACAAGTGACACTTGCACTCAGTGTTTTTGTTTTAAAAAAATAAAAAAGCACTTGGGAAAAAATACATCTTTTTCACACCCCCTCCCCAAAGGTAACCACCATTATTTGGTGTGTAACATTTTATATCTTTCTCCGTGCAGTTACATTAATGTATGTATGTTTACAAAAAGTTTTTTTTTTTTTTTAATATAAACGGGATCATTCTGCATGTGTTGTTCTGCATCTTGCTTTTTTCACTCAGTAATACATGTAGGGGTTCTTTTCATGTAATGAATTGAATTCATTCTTTTTTAACTGCTGCATGGTACTCCACAGTACAGATGAACCATAATTCATTTACTATTTCTCTATTAATGGACATTTAGGCTAACAGTTTTTTCATTATTACAACTAGTGGTGCTTTTTAACATCCTCACCATGTATCTCCGTGTACTTGTATTTCTGGCAGTATAGATACAGTAAATGGAATTGCTGGATCATATGGTAGGTACATTTAAAAAATAGTGATGGCTACTGCTTAATTGTACGTTAAAAGGAATTTATACTAATCATTTACATGTATGTGTATTTCTTCATATTCTCACTAAATTTGACATCATCTATCTGTTACATTTTTGCCAATGGTGAAAAGTATTTCATTTTAAAATTTGCATATCCCTGCTTACTAATGTGGTTGACTTTCTTTTCATGTGTTTGCTGAACTTTCTGTGAATTGCTTATTCATATTTTTTGCTGATCTGTTCCTACTGAATTTTGATATTTTTCCCAAATGAGTTTTAGGAATGCTTTATGTATTGTGGGTATTAATTTTTGATTTTACCTATATATTTATATAGTCATTGCTTGTTTTTAACCCTTTCTGTTGTTTTATAAAGAAATTTTTTATGCAGTTAAATTTATCAGTCTTTTTCTTTAGGATTTCTCTGGATTTTGTGTCTTACTAAGGAAGACCATCCCTATCCCAAGAACATACATATATTTTACAGTAATTTCACATAATACTTCTATAACTTTGTTTTTAATCCTTCTGGTGTATAATTTTGTGTATGATATGAGATGGAGATCTGTCTTAATTAGAACCTTTTCAATTGCAAGTGACCAAACCAGCTTAAACTAGCTTAAGCGAAAAGGGAATTTAATTAGCTCATATAATTGGGAAGTCCAAGCCATCACCAGGCATAACTGGACCTCCAGGTATCAAAACTCTTTCCATTTTCCTCTTTCTGTCTCACCTTTTGGATCTGCATATGTTTGTGTGTTAACCTCATTCTCTCCTAATACAGACAGGCTTTCCCCAAGTGGCAGGGAAGATGGCATCAGCGGTTTGTATTCATATCTTTCCAAGGTCTGTGACCCAAAGGCAAGGCCCCTACTCCTGCTCCAAATCAAAAGTCCTTGAGGAAGGAATTTGAGTGGCCTATCTTGGACATATTGTTCCTACTCCTGTGGCCAGGGCAGGCAAGGTATTATGATTGATGGCTCCAGCAAAAGTATATAATTGGAGTGGGGTAGGAATGGTTTTCCAAAGAAGGAGAGATGCTGTGAAGATAGGAAACAGCAAATATCCACAGTTCCACCCTAGCTCAGTACAAACGTGTGTATTCAAATTAAAAAAAGCCTCTGCCTAACATAATGGAAAGATCTCACCCACAACTGAAAATTTTTTCAAAAACTTCTCTCCCAAAATGAACATCTGGTAATTTTAACTGTATCTAGGATTTCTGTGTATTGTGTGTATTATTTTGATTATGTGTGGTTGTGGCTTATCTTGATCTTACAATCCATGAGCCAAATTATGAACTTAGCTACCTGTAACACTCATTAACCTGATGGTGGATGGTGTTCTCTGATAAACCTGGCTGCCCTTTTCTGGGAGGTTTTCTGGGAGAATGGATATGGATGAGAAGTGAGAAGCATACGGGAAGGTCCCTCTTCTGGAGGCCATTCTTCTTTAACAGGCTAGATCCAGCTGACTTCTGTCAGGGATGGCCTGCTGGAAATTGCTGTAGGTTTGAATAATTATACATCCCAGTGTGACAGGTTTGGGGTTTTTTCTGGCAGTAACACCCCCTTATAGATTGCCTGAATACCCAGCTAGTATCTAATGCCCAGAAACTTGGCTCAGAGTCTCCGAGGGTAAACCCCCTCTACTTGCCCAGTTTGTCTGCCCCAGCCCCCAGGTGAGCGAAGTCTGTCTAGGCTCCTGCCTCTTGACTCATTAAACAGTGAGTTAGGGAGGCTAGGGCCAGGCAGCTCTGTACTCAGCCTCCAGGCTGCATCACAGTGATCCACTCCTTTAAACAGGAATGTGGCCTTCGGGCAGGGTGTGCTAGACAACGACCTCCACTCTTAGCCTTGTTCCCTCTCTCTGCTCCTTCAAGTCGTACCCCCAGGGATGAATTTTCTGCCTCCTTTCCCTTATTTGCACTAAACTTAGCAAGTGGCAAAGGATTGACTCTCACCTGTTGGATTGTTGGCTCTAAATTGAGGCGCTTAATTTAAAAAGTGCTGTGCCATTCCCTTTCTGCTTTTAGGAAGTCTGGCCTTGACTAAATGATGTCTAAAAAGTCTTTATTGTAGAACTTCAAAGACAGTCCCAAGAAGTAGCACTGTAGGGAATTCTCCGGCAGTTCAGTGGTTGGGACTCCACACTCTCACTGCTGAGGGCCCGGGTTCAGTTGCTGGTTGGGAAGTTAAAATCCCTCAAGCCGTGTGATGTGGCCAAAAAAAAAAAAAGTTGCTGCTATAGTTCATCATGTTGGCACAGAACTCTAGCATGGGTAGAATCATGGTCTGAGAGCCGAGAGAAAATTGTGGATAGTCTAACTAACCAACTGCTTTGCTACCACACATTGAAGGTTACTAGCTTTCCAGCCTGAGATGGCAAGATACCCAGTACCCCTACCCCATCCTGATTTAGTCAGTGCCATATTTTCTGCTTGGTTTTTCATTCGCCAGTGCCACACTGTCTTAGTTTTTAAAAGCTTTAAATTAAGAAAGAAACATGAGATCTTGTTCAACTGTCTGGCCAGTGGAAATTGGATAGTGATGCAGTCATTTTAGAACGTATAGAAATTTTCAGCTGAAGTGAGATTTTTGGAAAAGCAGAAATTGCTCCTTGGCAGTTACATCTGTCACTTAAAAAAATTAAGATATTATGAAAATGTGAGAGGCCTTTATTGTATCTAAAAAAGCTAATGTAGTTGATTTTCACATGTACAGTTATCTGCATACACAGATAATTGTCTAGATTCTTTAGGAAAGAATTCACTTGACATTTATGTTTATAAGCTTTAAATTATTACGTATTTAAACAGAATTTCAGTGGAAATCTTTCTAAAATTAATTATATCCTTTACTTTTAATACAGAAATCCATGTCGAATATATAAGGCAATATTTTATTAGTGTGCATTTTGAGTTATGTTTGTTAAATCTGTAGCAGCCCTTCCTCTTTTCTAGTAGCTGAGCTTTAAAACAGATAACCTGGCATGTTTGAATTTTCTGTAAAATAATAAATGACTCACAGTAAAGTTCTGACATACTTTCTTTGGAGTAAAACTTTAAGAATTAATGCATTTGCTTTGGCTGTTCAAGGACTTTTTATTTTCTGGATCTTAGTTGTCTACCAGATAGAAGTTTTGGATAAGTAAGGTGTTATTACTATATGTAATTTACTTACTGTTAGCAATTACTTTTGGCTTTTTATTTGATAACAGGTGATTTCAAATCAGAGAAGTCTAATGGGGAAATAAGTGAGTCTCCTGGAGGTGGAAGAGGAGCGTCTGGTTCAACTCGGATTATCACCAGGTTACGGAATCCAGACAGCAAACTGAGTCAGCTGAAGAGCCAACAGGTGGCAGCCGCAGCCCACGAAGCAAATAAATTATTTAAGGAGGGGAAAGAGGTGTGTTTTTCCTGTTTAAAACAAAAATCTCTGGAATGTAAAATAATTTTTAAAATAGGGGCAGGAAGTTTGTAGAGGTACTTTTGAACTTTATTTTCCTCACTTCCAAGAGTGTAACGAGATTAAAAGTGTTAGGTTTGTATTATGATAAGTATAGCTGTACACCCAAATTTCAATCCATGCATAGAAATGCTGTAAATGGGTAGTATTCTTTCTTACTATATGGTTAGTTTTATTGTATATAATTCTAAAGAGATAGAGGCTGCTTCTTCACATGTGGGAACAGGTAGGCTGTTTGTGGGCTTTATTAAAGATTTAATACTCAATTCTGGCTGTAGTCATTTTAGATGAACCTGCAGCTAAAAGATAAGACTTACCCCTTGATAGCAGAGCACAGTGTATAGAACAGCACAGCATCTCAACTCTGACTGTGAACAAAAAGATTGAAGCTAGGACTCAGTATTTCTGTCTCCCAGCAAGCCGTGATGATAGAATAAGGGCCACAGCTGTGTCTCTCAGATTTGAGAATTATTTGCAGGGTAGATATGCAAGATTATGCAGTGTTTTGTTTTGTTTCGTTTTTTAATGCAGTGTTTTTAACATCAAAGAAATGGCTTTAAGGCAGTGGCTTTCAGGCTTCTTTTTGCTCTGACCCTCACTAAGACATTTTTCATAGCAACCCAGTACGTTCAAAAGTTTCCTGAAGTAGGGCTTCCCTGGTGGCACAGTGGTTGAGAGTCTGCCTGCCGATGCAGGGGACGCGGGTTCGTGCCCCGGTCCGGGAAGATCCCACATGCCGCGGAGCGGCTGGGCTCATGAGCCATGGCCGCTGAGCCTGCACGTCCGGAGCCTATGCTCTGCAACGGGAGAGGCCACAACAGTGAGAGGCCTGTGTACTGCAAAAAAAAAAAAAAAGTTTCCTGAAGTAGTATTTTACCATGTGGGAAGCATTCTGGTATTTTCTTTTCTAGTCTATTGTATTATATTTCATTTTTTTTAAAGCTGAATAAGCCCCACTATTGATTTCACAGTCCACTAAAGGATTGGAATCAACTATTTGAAACACTATTTTAACGTATCCATGGGCTCTTACCTAAAGCTGGAATGATAAAAGGAGCAGAAGAAAGGTATTTTTAGGAATATATGTTTGCGGGAATAGTATATGTAATGCCCTCATGCCCTCTTTTGTCTCTAACCCCTGTATATTGTAAGCTTGAGAAAATGATTGGTGAATGATTTATATATTTAGAAACTATAACATTTAGTTTCATGTGTATATTTGAGATACATGAAAGTACTTAATAATGTCCAACATATAATAGGCACTTTAATAGAGCTTAGCTTTCTTTCTTTTTGCAGGCATATCTTGGTTGTTTAATTATAAACAATTAGCTTTAGCTTTTAACTCAACTTTTAAACTTCAGAAGTTTAGGGACTTCCCTGGCTGTCCAGTGGTTAAGACTTCGCCTTCCAATGCAGGGGGTGCGGGTTCGATCCCTGATCGGAGAGCTAAGATCCCACATGCCTCTCGGCCAAAAAACCAAAGCAGAGAAAAACAGAAGCAGTATTGTAACAAATTCAATAAAAGACTTTAAAAAATGGTCCACATCAAAAAAATCTTTAAACTTCAAAAGTTCAGTCATAAGATGTATCTTAACTTATTTTGAATGATAAATTACAAATTATTGAAAGACAATTGATCAAATTTACATATTTGACATAAATAATGGAATCTTCTTATTTTCTTGGTCAGGTACTGGTAGTTAATTCTCAAGGAGAAATTTCACGGTTGAGCACCAAAAAGGAAGTGGTCATGAAGGGAAATATCAACAATTATTTTAAGTTGGGTCAAGAGGGAAAGTATCGCGTCTACCACAATCAGTACTCCACCAATTCATTTGCTTTGAATAAGCACCAGCACAGAGAAGACCATGATAAGAGAAGGCATCTTGCACATAAATTCTGTCTGACTCCAGCTGGAGAGTTCAAATGGAATGGTTCTGTCCATGGATCCAAAGTTCTTACCATATCTACTCTGAGACTGACTATCACCCAGTTGGAAAACAATATCCCTTCCTCCTTTCTTCATCCCAACTGGGCTTCACACAGGTAAAGGAAACTAAGGTTTATTTATTGCTGTAAATATAGTAAATATTTACAAAATGATTATTGCAGTTGCATACTTTAAACTGTCATTATTAATGAATTGAATGAAGTCATTTTAGTCAGCAGAACACTGAGGATGTTAGGAATATGAGTAACTTTACTTCTAAAGTTACCGATCCAACACTAACATTGGAAAGATTTCTGGAAAGCAGAGTCTTTATTCCTGGAACCAAGTGGAGTCCAGACAGAGTTCCAGAACATCATAGAAGGTTTAAAGATTTGGAGGACGAATTGACCTCTGAGATTCCTCCAGTGTTTAAAACCTATGATTCTGTGAGGTAGAAACTTCCAGTAGCAGTGTATTTTATACCTGCTTAGCCTAGAAGCATATGCCCTATAAGATGAAGTCTTCATAAATTACAGCTCTTGTGCTTTTAATTTAAGATCAACAAGATGAAATTTTGTTTTTTCCTTTTTTTTTTCCCTTCTGAAATTTAGGGCAAATTGGATCAAGGCCGTTCAGATGTGTAGCAAACCCAGAGAATTTGCGTTGGCTTTAGCTATTTTGGAGTGTGCAGTTAAACCAGTTGTGATGCTCCCAATCTGGCGGGAATCTTTAGGACATACCAGGTAAGTGAATTCTGAGCCTTGTGAATGGTGTGTTAGTCTCCCTTTTGGAATATTAGTCTATTAATAATGAAAGTTAATGTGTTGAAAAAGCCATAATAAAGACTCAACTTTTCTTGACCTCATTTTCCTCCTATAAGATGGAGGAAAACATGTAAGATGTAAACCTGAATAAACATTAGTTCTTATTTAGGATATAGGATTATAATGAAGATGAGAAGAGATCAGGTATATGAAAATGAAAAATATGTTCTAAAGTGAAAAGTGTTTTTATTGAATAGAAGGAATGCTTATATTTTTTGAATATTTATTCTGGAGTGTGCTAGACATCTTGATTTATTTAGAGTCGAGTATCTGGCCAAAGATCATGTAGCTCCTAAGTAGACCCAGAGTTGTGTGACTTTAGCAGACGGTTAACAAAAAAGATAAATTTTGTGACTTGAATCTACTTTTTAGCCCTAATGGATTTATTTTTTAACTTTAAGTTTTAAAAAGTTCTTATTATAAACCTAATATAAGCTTATGGTAAAAAATGTAAATTATTATTCAATGTAAAAAGAAAGCCTCCTTCTACCTTCCCTGCCCCTCTACAGGGCCCACTCCAAAGGTACAATGCTGTATTTTTTTAAAATTTAAATATATTTTGTGTTGCTTTCTACACCTGTGTTTTATCTTTTTTTTAAAAATAAATTTATTTATTTATTTATTTATTTATTTATTGGCTGCGTTGGGTCTTTGTTGCTGCGCGCGGGCTTTCTTTAGTTGCAGCGAGTGGGGGCTACTCTTTGTTGCGGTGCGTGGGCTTTTCATTGTGGTGGCTTCTCTTGTTGCAGAGCCCGGGCTCTAGGTGTTCGGGCTCCAGTAGCTGTGGCACGCAGGCTCAGTAGTTGTGGCTCGCGGGCTCTAGAGCTCAGGCTCAGTAGTTGTGGCACATGGGCTTAGTTGCTCTGTGGCATGTGGGATCTTCGTGGACCAGGACTGAAACCCATGTCCCCTGCATTGGCAGATGGATTCTTAACCACTGCACCACCAGGGAAGCCCCCTGTGTTTTATCGTATAATGAAAAATTTTAAGAAAAATAAATATGCCTACTAAATATTTTTCATCTGCTAAGGGTTGCTGTCAGTTTTCTGTAGTGTTTCCCCCCCATAAATCTTATGGATACTCTTTCCTCTCTCCCTCCTATTTTGATTGTAATTGCTGCTACTGGTAGAAGCTTCCACAAATGGAATGGACTTAATTCTTCCTAGGATTAAAAAAAAAAAAAAAAAAAGGGTTAAGTTAAGGTGCTACGAACGGTGCAGCCCAGGAGAGGAGAGCTAAATGGGTGGTGTGCCTGTATTTTTCTCACTGCCGCCTTTTCTCAGGGCAGGGAGAGCAAGGGGAAAGTCAGAGGCAATTGTGAGGCCTATATTTCTGTTTTTCCTTCTTGCATTTACTTCCAGGCTTTCCCCAAACTCTTCTGTCCCAACAGTCTCCTATTCAGTGCTCATCCTGAAACTTGTGTTGGTGGTCTCTGGTGGCAGAGATCAATATTTTGAGAACTAAAGCTAAGCTAAATGTTGCTAAAGAAAACTTCAGTACTCAAATGTAACTTAAAATGACTAAATCAGGGCTTCCCTGGTGGCTCAGTTGTTGAGAGTCCGCCTGCCGATGCAGGGGACATGGGTTCATGCCCCGGTCCGGGAATACCCACGTGCCGTGGAGCGGCTGGGCCCGTGAGCCATGGCTGCTGAGCCTGCACGTCCGGAGCCTGTGCTCCGCAATGGGAGAGACCACAACAGTGAAAGGCCTGCGTACCGAAGGAAAAAAAAAAAGACTAAGTCAAAGCTTTTATAAATTCGTTTCTAAATATTAAACGTTCTAATGAAAATGCAATTCATTTTTTTTTTAGTTAGGGTTTTTTCCCCTCCTGGTATGTCATTATGACTAGTCTTTTATCCTGTTTTATTTTATTTAAAAAATTTTTTTTGGTACACTGCGTGGCATGTGGGATCTTCTTTCCCTGACCAGGGATTGAACCCGGGCCCTCGGCAGTGAGATCGTGGAGTCCTAAACTTTGGACAGCCAGGGAGTTCCCATGACTAGTCTTTTAAACCTGTAACTAGAGTTATAAAATTGTATCATGAATTGTATTAGTATGACACATCTGGTAATATATATGAAAGAACTTTTTTTTTAATTTTGATGAGGTGATATAAAATAGCATACTCTGAATTTTTAAAAAATTAGAGACCATGATTCATGAAAATTAGAAATTAATAATAGGACTTACACTTTGGCAGTAGTATGGTCACAGATGTTTAGGTGACAGACTTCTAAGACTTGATCCTAAGGCAGTATCTAGAAATTCAACCAAATATTTTATTATAAAATGTTTGTTTATTATGATATTCAATAGTAAAGTTTTGGAGGCAGGATCTTTTTTGAAAAAGTTTATGAAGTCTTGGTTGAAAAACATTAAAGAACACCTAAATAAATGAAAATATATCTCCTGTTCACATATAGGAAGACTCAGTGTCTTGACAATGTCAATTTTTCTCACCTTAATATACAGATTAAGTTCAAACACATTAATAATTATAGTTGGGCTTTCTGTAGAATTTCACAAGATGGTTAAAAAGTTTTTATGGAAAGGGGCAACAATAGAAAAGGTAAATTTGAGGGACGAGGTAGAAGGACTTGCCCTCCCATGTAACAAAACTTACTTGGTAGCTATAATACTGTGGTATAAACAAATAGACCAGTGGTACAGAATAAACAGTCCAGAAAGAGACCAACCCATATATGGAAATACAGTATGTGTTGGAAGTAGCATTGGAAAGGATGAACTGTCTAATAGAAGATGAGGAGGAAATTCGTTGTCCGTACAGTGGTAAATTGAACTTCATTCTTTATATTATACACAGTAGTCAGTTCCAGGTAGAGTAAATTCTAAATGAGAAAAGCAGACGTTAAAACTCTAAGAAGAGAATATAAGAGATTATCTTTGTGACTCTGGAGCAAAAAAAGTTCTCTTCTTCCTCCCTCCCTCTCTCCTTCTCCATTTCCTTCCCTTTTTCCTCCCTTCTTTGCCTCTCTTTGCTTTCACTCGTTCCTTCTTCCTGCTTTTCTTCCTGCCATACTTCCTTCCTTTTCTCTTCTGATTGTTTTCCTTCTTGATTCATTCAGTATCTCCCCTAACATAGCTAAGGCAGGCTTTATTTATTTCATTTGTAAGACTGCTGTCTGTCAGATTTGAATGAGTGTGCATGTGTATGCCTGTGTGTGTGCATGTACTAAAAGTGACTTTCCTTCTTCACATTTATTATGTGATATGTACATAAGATTGTGTGAAATACATAAGCTATAATGGGTAATAATAAAATGAACACCTGTGAATTCACCAATTTAAAAATAAGAACATTATTATTGCATTTACTTTGCATTCATATTACCTTGCCTTTCCTGAGAGATAACCATCATTTTTACATTTGTGTTTTGTTACACCCTTCCTTTTACTGTGTAGTTTTATCACATATGTATATAGCAGTAAACAATGGTTTTCTGTGGTTTGAGTTTTATAGTAATGTGTCATCCTAAAAGACTGAATCCTAGACTGGTTGAAGGTGTTTTTATTGTTTTATTATACTATAATCAAAAAAGGGTTAGTATACACAGTATATTCAAGAACTTCTACAGTTCAGTAAGAAAAAAAATCAAACTATTTAGTAGAAAAAAAGGCCAGAGGTACAAACATAATTTAGGGAAGAGGAGACACAAATAGCCAAGAAACGTGAAAAGATGCTTAACCTCCCTAGTAAGTTGGGGAAAAAGCACATTAAAACTAGGGGTTGGGCCAACATCGTTTTCAATGATGAAAAACTGAAACCATTTCTGCTAAGATCAGGAACAAGATAAGGTTGCCCACTCTCACCACTATTATTCAACATAGTTTTGGAAGCTTTAGCCACAGCAATCAGAGAAGAAAAAGAATTAAAAGTAATCCAAATTGGAAAAGAAGAAGTAAAACTGTCACTGTTTGCAGATGACATGATACTATACATAGAGAATCCTGAAGATATTACCAGAAAACTACTAGAGCCAATCAATGAATTGGGTAAAGTAGCAGGATACAAAATTAATGCACAGAAATCTCTTGCGTTCCTATACACTAATGATGAAAAATCTGAAAGAGAAATTAAGGAAACACTCCCATTTACCATTGCAACAAGAAGAATAAAACACCTAAGAATAAACCTACCTAAGGAGACAAAACACCTGTATGCAGAAAACTATAAGACAGAAAGAAATTAAAGATGATACAAACAGATGGAGAGATATACCATGTTCTTGGATTGGAAGAATCAACAGTGTGAAAATGACTCTACTACCCAAAACAATCTACAGATTCAGTGCAATCTCTATCAAACTGCCAATGGCATTTTTCACAGAACTAGAACAAAAAATTTCACAACTTGTATGGAAACACAAAAGACCCCGAATAGTCAAAGCAGTCTTGAGAAAGAAAAACGGAGCTGGAGGAGTCAGGCTCCCTGTCTTCAGACTATACTACAAAGCTACAGTAATCAAGACAGTATGGTACTAGCACAGAAACAGAAATATAGATCAATGGAACAGGATAGAAAGCCCAGAGATAAACCCATGCACCTATGGTCACCTTATCTTTGCTAAAGGAGACAAGAATGTACAGTGGAGAAAAGAAAACCTTTTCAATAAGTGGTGCTGGGAAAGCTGGACAGCTACATGTAAAAGAATGAAATTAGAACACTCCCTAACACCATACACAAAAATAAACTCAAAATGGATTAAAGACCTAAATGTAAGGCCAGACACTATAAAACTCTTAGAGGAAAACATGGGCAAAACACTCTATGACATAAATCACAGCAAGATCCTTTTTGACCCACCTCCTAGAGAAATGGAAGTAAAAACAAAAGTAAGCAAATGGGACCTAATGAAACTAAAAAGCTTTGGCACAGCAAAGGAAACCATAAACAAGATGAAAAGACAACCCTCAGAATGGGAGAAAATAGTTGCAAACGAAGCAACTGACAAAGGATTAATCTCCAAAATATACAAGCAGCTCATGCAGCTCAATATCAAAAAATTAAACAACCCAATACAAAAATGGGCAGAAGACCTAAATAGACATTTCTCCAAAGAAGATATACAGATGGCCAACAAACACATGAAAGGATGCTCAACATCACTAATCATTAGAGAAATGCAAATCAAAACTACAATGAGGTATCACCTCATACCGGTCAGAATGGCCATCATCAAAAAATCTAGAAACAATTAAATGCTGGAGAGGGTGTGGAGAAAAGGGAACACTCTTGCACTGCTGGTGGGAATGTGAATTGGTACAGCCACTATGGAGAACAGTATGGAGGGTCCTTAAAAAACTACAAATAGAACTACCATATGACCCAGGAATCCCACTACTGGGCATATACCCTGAGAAAACCATAATTCAAAAAGAGTCATGTACCAAAATGTTCATTGCAGCTCTATTTACAATAGCCCGGAGATGGAAACAACCTAAGTGCCCATCATCGGATGAATGGATGAAGAAGATGTGGCACATATCTACAATGGAATATTACTCAGCCATAAAAAGAAACGAAATTGAGCTATTTGTAATGAGGTGGATAGACCTAGAGTCTGTCATACAGAGTGAAGTAAGTCAGAAAGAAAAAGACAAATACCGTATGCTAACACATATATATGGAATTTAAGAAAAAAAAAATGTCATGAAGAACCTAGGGGTAAGACAGGAATAAAGACACAGACCTACTAGAGAATGGACTTGAGGATATGGGGAGGTGGAAGGGTAAGCTGTGACAAAGTGAGAGAGAGGCATGGACATATATACACTACCAAACGTAAAATAGATAGCTAGTGGGAAGCAGCCGCATAGCACAGGGAGATCAGCTCAGTGCTTTTGTGCCCGCCTGGAGGGGTGGGATAGGGAGGTTGGGAGAGAGGGAGACGCAAGAGGGAAGAGATATGGGAATATATGTATATATATAACTGATTCACTTTGTTATAAAGCAGAAACTAACACACCATTGGAAAGCAATTATACTCCAATAAAGATGTAAAAAGAAAAATCTACAACCAATAAATGCTGGAGAGCGTGTGGAGAAAAGGGAACCCTTTTGCACTGTTGGTGGGAATGTAAATTGATACAGCCACTGTGGAGAACAGTATGGAGGTTCCTTAAAAAACTAAAAATAGGGGCTTCCCTGGTGGCACAGTGGTTGAGAGTCCGCCTGCCGGTGCATGGGACATGGGTTCGTGCCCCGGTCCGGGAAGGTCCCACATGCCGCGGAGTGGCTAGGCCTGTGAGCCATGGCCACTGAGCCTGTGCGCCCAGAGCCTGTGCTCTGCAACGGGAGAGGCCACAGCAGTGAGAGGCCCGTGTACAGCAAAAAAAAAAAAAAAGTACAGCAGAGTGAAACAATTCTTCGCCTGAAAATATATGTAGTGTGATTCTATTTATGTAAAGGTTAAAAGAATGTATGCTAATATAATGCTGTATTGTTTAGGGATGTAAACATTTGTGGTAAAAGTTTAAAGAAGTGTAAGGCCTATATGCTTGACACTTAAGAAATATGCTTCTAAATAAATAACAAATGGTAAAAAAATCATAATGGAAACTAGAAAACATTATGAATTGAATGTTCATGAGAATACAACATAAATTGAAATTTGTGGGAAACAGCTAAAGAGTACCTAGGGGAAATGGGTAGCCTTCAGTGCTTACACTAAACAAGAAAAACTGCAAATTAACTAGCTAGGCATGCGTCTCAATGAGTCAAACCAAAGATGGGAAATATGTCAATATTTGATGAAATAGGAAGCAGATGTGTACCTTAGATACTATTATATTTACAAACCTCTGATGAGATGATCAGGAACGGGGCGGCGGGGGGGCGGATAAAGAACAAATAACCAATATAAAGAATGAAAAAGGGGTCGTAACAAACAATATTTCTGAATCTCTCTCACTGATACTTTGGATTTCAGACCTTCACAGAGTCCATTAACATAGCATTCAGGCTTCCTACATCCATAGAGAAAGTGCCCCACTGGACTCCTCCTTTTGGGTGGGGGAAGGGTTGGGGAGGAAGAGTCCCACTGATCTGAATCATTGGATAGTAGGGCAGAGGCCACACTCTTGGGCAAGAAAAGGATTTCTGGTTCAGTTTGAAGGATATCACTGCACCTATCAGTAAGGAGATGGGCAGGGCCAGATGATTTCATAAGGAAGTTCTTCAAATTTTAGGAAACGGGTAATTCTGTTTAAACTGTTCCATAAAATAGAAAAGAAGGAAATCCGGTTCAGTATTATTTCTGTTAGTACAAAACTGTTCTAAAACTTGTTAAATAGATAAATAGAAAATCATGGCCCTGTCTCATTTATTAATATTTACCATTGATTAATAATTAATAGCAAATAGAAGTGTATGCAAGAAATCTTAGAGCATTAGCAAATATAGTCAAGAGTAAATTAAAAGAATAATAAATCATGACTAATTTGACTTCCTCTAGGTATGGAAGATTTGTCTGTTCTTAGGAGATTATTAATACCTTGCTATTTTAAGAAGTCAAAGAAAGAAAACTTTGATTTTCTCATTAGATGTCAAGAAGGTATTTGTTTATTAAGAAGATATAAGTTCATTATTAATTCTTGGTTTATAAAAAAACGTGGGTAAGTAGAAATAGATGAATGCCCCCTCCCCTTTTTCGTAAAAATGTATTTCAGACCAAACCGTCATGTTTTTTGATGAAACCCTTGAAGTATTCCCATTAACATTTAGGTGGAACAAAACAGAGATCCCCACTGTTGCTGTTATCTTTTAACTTTTCTTTAAAGTATTAATGCAATTTACTGAGAGAAATAAAACATAAATAGGTAAATGTAGGGACAATTATATATAGTTGATCTCATTATATACTTAATTGACTGAAAAACTATAAAACAATATGAAAATTAATTAAGGTGACCCCCATACTGAACAGTCGGTTTTATATATGCAGATAGTAACCATGAAGAAATGCGGGAGTTCTGAGTTAAAATAACAAATTGAATGAGCACATCTAATTTTGCTCCCCACTGAACTCCACCAAAACTATGGCAAAGGGATTTTTTCAAAGCATAAACCCACAAGGGACAAGGGGAACAACGGAGAAGACAGCACCAGTAAAACTGCAAGCAGTATTGCCAGAGGATGAGTGGTACCCTACCCAGGAAAGCCAAATCCCAAGTCAGTGGGGGAGAACTGAGAATTTTCACCAGTCACGCCATAGAATCCTCAAAAGGCACAAAAGCAGGAAGAGCAGAGCAATGCATGATTCTGTCTCTGCAGTGCACCTGTTTACACATGGTCCTGCCAGGTACCCTGAGTGTGGTGAGCGGACTGTCTTCTAGGCGTTGCTTATGACTGTGCCCTCTGATTGCACCACAAGAGGCTCTTAACTTGTGAAAGGTGACCTGGAGACAAATTCATTTTTTCCTGGGAACCTTCTTTTAATAGTGACAATATTGTTCTTGCTCATGCAGCTAGTTTTCTTCTTGCTGAGTTTTCAAAAGCCAAACTTTATATTGTTTGGGATACACACATAGGTGGTGGTAAAACTATAAAGAAAAGCAAGGGAAATGATAACACAAAAGTCAGGATAGTGGCTGCCTGGGGGTGGGACACACTAGTTTTGGATGTAGTGGTTATTGATAAGGTTCTGTTTCTTAACTTGGTTACAGTTTACATATTTCTACAAATTACAATGAAGAAAACATCCAGCAACGACAAAACACCTCAAACCAGGAATATATATATATATATTTTTTTTTTTTGCGGTACGCAAGCATGTGGGATCTTCCTGGACCGGGGCACGAACCCGTGTCCCCTGCATCGGCAGGCAGACTCAATCACTGCGCCACCTGGGAAGCCCCAGGAATATATTTAATAAATATTTAGGAGCATGTAAAGAAATTGTTAAAACTTTACTAAGGATATAAAGGATACTTTGGGACTTCCTTGGCAGTCCAGTAGTTAGGACTTTGCACTTCCACTGCGGGTTCAATCCCTGGTTGAGGAACTAGGATCCACTTGCCGTGCAGTGGCCAAAAAAAAAAAAAAAAAAAGATACAAAGGATACTTTGAGTAAATGAAAAGATACATCATATGCTTACATATGTATGTTGCATTTTTCTAAAGATGCCATGCAGTATATTAATTATATTGACTTAATCTATCAAATTTAATATTCATTTGCATTGTGAATAGGAGTTTTCTTCCTGGAGGGAGAGGGAGGCATGACCAAAATGATACAGATATTTCCTCTAGAAAATGTGTAAGAAAAGGGAAGTAGGTATTTCAAAAAAAGAGAATAGATATTTAGAATGTATCTTGAAGCTATGATAATCAGAATAATTTGTACTACAGAAGAAGTAGAGCAGTGGAATCAAACAGAGAATCCAGAAATAGACCTAAACACATGTGGGAATCCACTGTGATAGCTTTGCCTGTCAGAGAAGGAGAAGAGGGCGTGTTTGGGGAAAATATCACCCAGATTCCTGCCTCAGCAAAAACATTCAGACAAATGAGGATTGAAAAATACCCAATATATTGTTAAAAACTATAACAAAAAACTTAAGAGCGCGTGGATTAATTTATGTTTCTGTTGTGGTACTTTCTTTTCAAACAGCTATAAAACCCAGATGCCATAGATGAAAAAGTGGATATATGTATTTAAAGTTCTGAGTGGAAAAATATTATAATCAAATCCAAAAGACAGATGACACACTGAGGAAAAATATGTGCACCACAAATGGAAACTTTCCTTTTATAAATGAAAAAGACCTTTTATAAATGAAAAGCCCATTACAGATAAGACACAGGATTTGAACAGGCATTTGGCAGAAAAATAAATATAAAAGGCCAGTAGACATAAAAAAGTGGTTACTTCTCTCATAAAAAAGTGGTTACTTCTCTCATAATTAAAGAAATGTAAATAAAAACAGTGGGATAGTATTTCTTCTCTCTCAATTGGGCTAGTAATTGAGAAGTTTGGTACCAACTTGAGTGAAGGTGCGGGAAAGCAGGGTTGCTTTATAATTGATGGCAGTGTGGAGCGTACAAATCTGAAGAGCAATTGGGCACCATCTGTCAGCACTTTAAATATAATACTCTTTGGACTCAGCCATTCTACCAGTGGGAAACATAAAGGGATATTCCTCAAGTTTGCTAAGAAACACGTAAAACATGGTTTCCTGTAGCTTTGTTTGTAATAGGAAGAGAAACACAACAAAACCCTGTGGAGGTGGGGAACGGAGTTGAGGCTCAGTCCACACTCCTGGCCCGGCTCTCTGAACCGAGGATGTGTGGAGGGAGCCCCTGCCCCCAGTGCACCCACCAGTAAAGAGTGGTGTCTGGAGGCTCGTAGTACCAGCGTCAGGCTGCCAGCAGTAGCCAAGATTTCTGCCCAACTAAATGGAATTGAACCCCTGCAGAGCTCACCTTTCCTGCTGCCTTTTCCCATAAGGATTGTGTTGGAGATAGTGAGAACTGTAGAATCTATTCTGGGGGAGCGGACATCACAGTTTAGCTACAATACTACCTCACTGGCCTGGCGTCAGCAAGATGAAGCCTGTCTTTGATGATGAAGATGGACCTGTTCCCCATGTGAACACCAAGAGCACAAGCTGAGTGCCCAGCTTAACCGTGCGTTCCCAGAGTGTCACTGTACTGGTGTTCTCCCCAGACAGTGCTCCATTCCTGGCCACCATCTGCGAAGATGGCTCAGTTGCTGTGCCAGACCTGGCCTTTTATAGGTGTTTAAAGCTGAACCCACAAAAACCCTGTTGAGAAATACTACTTGGTCGTAGCTCAGTCACTACTTCTTCACTCTGGAGAGCTGAGGCTGGCAGGTTATCCACTATGTTGTGCCTCCAGAGTTTTGCCCACTCCCTGGTTGCAAACTATGGTATCTGAGACTAAATTAGTCCCCAGTGAGAATCCACTCCCTTTCCTCTCCCATCAGTAGTGAGAGATGAATCTCTGCTATACTAGTTGTGTGCAGTTAACAGGCATGAGCTCTTGGCCTGGGGGACACTAGATTCTAGGGTGCTGTAATCACAAGGACACAAAACTTTATTCAAAGTGGAGATAGATAAATAGGAAGTTTTTGGTGAAGGGACAGAGGTGAAAAGAATTAAATCCCCTCTCACATCTTTCTTCTGCTCCCCCAGGTTAACAAAAGATCTCTTTATTCTTTTCACATAGCTGTGCATTTGAAATTGGCTACATCTGGGTAGGGTATGATAAAAGCAATTCTTCTACCACTAGGGCTCTTAGAGACCGGAGCTCCTTTCTTTGTAGATTTTGGTTAATGTTCTTCATTATGGGAAATATTCCCATTCATGAAAATCTGATCACCTTAAAGTAGAACCTCACCACAGACCTGCCCATCTCCTTACTGGTAGGTGCAGTGATATCTATTTTCTTACCTGGAAAAAGAGTGTGGGCTGTGCCCTAGGCCTAATGATTAATGCCCAGTCCATGTGGTCCTTCCTGCCCAACCCTTCCTGTCATCCAGAAGCAGGAGCCCTGTGGGTCCCTTTCTCTGTGGTTGTAGGAAACCTGAGTTCTATGTTAGTGGACCCTCTGAAGATTTAAAAATCCCAAGTACTAGTAGAAATAGGAATATTGGTTGATAAAATAAGAGTTTTGGGATTTGTTGGTCTTTTGGGGGGAAGGAAAGAAGATATGTATCTTCTGGTATGGAAAGATCTAGTGTAGTTTTTCATTGATTAAAGACTGTGTAATTGTATTTATAATTACACAAAAAGGATATTATATTACAGTGTTGATTTATGCATAAATAAGTCATAAGTGAGTATATTTCTTATGGAGAGGCATATGAGAAGGATAGCATGTTCTGTTTTTTTCCTTTTTGTACTATTTGATTTTTTTCCTATTAGAGAATTGTACATCTACTTATTTTTATGAGTCTGGGTTTTCTGGGCTGTGGGATTATAGCTAACCATTCTTTGTTTTTGTCTTCCTAATTTTCAGTACTATATTTTTATCTTTTTTGTTTATATTTTATAGTTGAGTGTAATTCTGTCTTTCTATCCATATATTCTTAGGTTACATAGAATGACATCAATTGAAAGAGAAGAAAAGGAGAAAGTCAAAAAAAAAGAGAAAAAACAAGAAGAGGAAGAAACAATGCAACAAGCTACATGGGTAAAATATACGTTTCCAGTTAAACATCAGGTAATTTTGGTATGATCTTTTAAATTGTGTTAGCCATTTCTGAGACTTTGATTCTGCAGTTTTGCATACTTAGTAATTTATTTTTACTTTTGACACACTTTTAATTAACGTAGTTGGAATGAAGTAATTCTTTCTGGCAATTTTATAAGCATAGGTTTGTGTTAGTAGACTATAGGTGAGTCATTAGACCAATTTGTAGAAATTGTTATAAATGTAAAATTGTTCTATATTTTTCATATTAGAAAGGAATATTAAGTTTCTTCATAAATCTTTGATTCTCAGTGAAAATAAAATGGACTGGTAGATTAATTTGCCTGACCATTGATTTTATTTAGTAAAAATGTGTAAAACCACATGTGCTTTATAAAACATTCTCATCCTTGTTTAATCAGCATGTTTTCACTTACACCAGGTTTGGAAACAAAAAGGAGAGGAATACAGAGTAACAGGATATGGTGGTTGGAGCTGGATTAGTAAAACTCATGTTTATAGGTTTGTTCCTAAATTGCCAGGCAATACTAATGTGAATTACAGAAAGTCATTAGAAGAAAGTAAGTAACTTAAGCTGTTTTTCCTGCATAATTGTTTCTGATTTGTAGTCTTAAAAATTTGTAGTATATTGACTATATTTTGGATGAAAGTGTTTTTCTGCAATTCTTACTAGAATGTGAAAAATTACTAATGTAGTTTAATAATTATAAACTCTAAAGTTTTTAAAATTACCTTTATTCATGGGATCTTGGTATCTAGGATTTTAGCTTAAAAAGATGATAGAATAAAACTTGTTAAAAGAAAGAAGGCCTCAGCTACCTAACTGTTTTTCTAAAATCTTAAATTCAGTACTGCCTGACTTCTTGAGGAAACACAGTCTGGTGACCTCAGCATTGTAACGTTTAACAAAACCAGAAAGAAAGCGATAGAGGCTTCCATAACACTATCACATAAAGGAGATAGTAACTCAGTTTATGCTACTGGCTAATGACTTTATTTATTTATTTTTTGGCTGCGTTTGGTCTTCGTTGCTGCGCGTGAGCTTTCTCTAGTTGTGGCGAGTGGGGGCTACTCTTTGTTGCGGTGCGTGGGCTTCTCATTGTGGTGGCTTCTCTTGTTGTGGAGCACGGGCTCTAGGTGCGCAGGCTTCAGTAGTTGCAGCTCGCAGGCTCAGTAGTTGTGGCTTGTGGGCTCTAGAGGACAACCTCAGTAGTTGTGGTGCATGGGCGTAGTTGCTCCGTGGCATGTGGGATCTTCCCGGACCAGGGCTCGAACCTGTGTCCCCTGCATTGGCGGGCGGATTCTTAACCACTGCGCCACCTGGGAAGTCCCAACTTTAGTGTTTAGAATCACAGAACTCTAGAGGTGAACTGCCCTTTTAGGAGGTAAATATTTTGAAACTCATGTTAAATAAACAAATTATTTCATGAAGGTGTTAAGTGCCATACTGAAGGTCACACAGATGGCGCTTCCGTTGCCCTTTTTGCACTCTACCACATTGTCTCTCCTTTGTTATCTAAGCAATTTTCAAAAGCAGTTCTGTTCACTTTGCAGCATATTTGCTAATTTATGGTGTGATATGGTCTTTCCTGTGAAGCCCATGCTGTAGTGCCAAATAAGTGCTATGTACACACCTAGCTAACTGATTTGGCTTCCTTGTGAATGGTTCTCATGAAACCTGAACCAGTAGATTTTTGAAACTGTTAATGTGGGAAAGTTGTCACTGAATTACCTTTTAACAGAAAAAAAACATGTATTTTATAGAGCTCACTGGAATTTATATTTTAGGGACTAGGAGTGTCTTGCATATAGCAGATGTTCAATAACTTTCTATTTGCTAAATAGAAATATTCAGTATTCATTTACATTATCTGATTATATTCAAGCTAAATGTCCATTATAATAAATTCTAAAAGATTGTTATAATTTTTATTACTATTTCATTGTTCCAGTTACCTGTGTAGCACTTAGAAAGAATTATAGAGAGCTTTTCTTTAATTGTGTTTGACCTATGTAATAAAATCCAGATTATCAATATGCAAAATATTTAGGCTTTTGCAAATTTATTTTGTGTCCACTTTCCTTAGCATGGGGTTTTCTATTGTCCAAATGCTGGGCCTTTATCTAGCAGGTACCAAGTTGGTCTTGGAGCATCTTTTGAGTCTTTTCCTCCCAGTTGGCAGCAGGGAAGAAACCAGTAGTAAATCAGGCCCAAACAAGGCTACACATTGCATTTGGTTATTTCTCTTTTCTGTGATACAGACTTAAGTATTCTTAACTTGGAATCTATAGATAAACTTCAACTGTATTCAAATTTCAAATGCCATTGAAATTTATTACAAAAGTTTGTGTATGTACTTTTTTTCTGGGTAGGGGATCATAGCATTTATCCAATTCTAATATGGTTCTGTAATACAAAGTATGTTAGAAACCACTGATGCAGACTTTCTGAAGTCAGTGAACAGGTTGAAATAGTCTCATATGTGAAGGCTTCTGAAGTACATCTAAACTGTAGTCATTACTTCTATGCTTTAGGTCAGCTGAGCATATAAGAAAGAATGTAATAGCTTCAACTTTTGTATTTTGGGTTTTTTGAATTAAAAAAAGTATAAATTGCTGGAATATACTTGATAATTTCCACTAAACTAGGTGTATTAAAGTAAATTGCTAATATTTGACATACTTGTAATTACTATATACTTGGGGGTTTTTTTAGCTAAAAATAATATGGATGAAAATATGGATGAATCAGATAGAAGAAAAAGTCCACGAAGTCCAAAAAAAATAAAAACAGAGTCTGATTCTGAGAAAGGCGAGGTAAAAGATTCAGATGCTACAAAAGGAGCAGACCAAAGTGAAATGGACATTTCAAAGGTTACTGAGAAGAAGGACCAAGGTAAGGAGAGAAAAGTGTGGAGGGCAGCCTGGGGGTGATAAGAAAGCACTGGATCTAGTTCGCACAGCAGGAAAGGTACTGCAATGTCTCTTTGATAATAGCATTATTGAAACATGATTCATATGCCATATAACTCACCCACTTATAGTGTACAATTCAGTAGTTTTTACTATATTCACAGAGTTGTTCATCTATCACCATACTCAATTTTAGAACATTTTTCATCACCCGAAAAGAAACCTCATACCCACTAGCAGTCAGTCCTCCCTAAATCCCAATCTACTTTCTGTCTCTATGGATTTGCCTGTTTTGGACATTCCATGTAAATGGAATCAGGTAGTATGTGGTCCTTTGTGTCTGGCTTCTTTCACTTAGCATGTTTTCAGATTTCATCCATGTTGTAGCATGTATCAATACTTCATTCCCTTTTATTTACAAATGATATTCTATTGTATTGTATTGTAACCATAAAATACTCTGTACAAAATCTCATGTGAAGGTACTGGTATATGCAATAGCTATCACATACTAAGTTATTTTTCCTTGTGGCATTCCATCATTTTTAGATACTAGGAATCAGAATATTTAAATATTTGGAATGTATGTGTTTTTTAACCTTTTATAAAGTTTAGCCCTGTCCATTGACCTATTTTAATCATATCAGGAACTTTTAAATATATAGCTATTTATAGTTAAGGTTTTGAGTAAAAATCATAAAAACTGGTATTTTTTAAAGTGAAAATATTATCATGAATTCCACATTTCAGACTAAAAATTACATTTATATAAATGTCTTTGTTTCACAGATGTAAAAGAAGTTTTAGACTCTGACAATGATAAATCCTTTAAGGAAGAACCAATGGAAATAGATGATGATGTGAAAACAGAGTCACATATAAATTGTCAGGAAAGTTCTCAAGTAGATGTGGTCAATGTCAGTGAGGGTTTTCATCTAAGGACTAGTTATAAAAAGAAAATCAAATCATCCAAACTAGATGGACTTCTTGAAAGGAGAATTAAACAGTTTACACTGGAAGAAAAACAACGCCACGAGAAAATGAAGTTGGAGGGTGGAATTAAGGGTATAGGAAAGACCTGCACAAGTTCTTCGAAAAGTCTGTCTGAATCACCAGTAATAACAAAAGTAAAAGAAGGGTGTCAAAGTGACTTGCTTACACAAGAACAGAGCTCTAATGCAAGTAACGATAAATCTGAAGACTTGATTCGGGGATGTTCACAAAATGATTCCTCAATTCTTGGAATCAGTGATCCTGATCATACAACAAACAAACTTTATTCAAAAGATCAAATGCTAGATGATGCCTCCATTCAGAGCGCAGAGACAAACTGTCAGAAACAAAATTCTGTTCGAAATGACGTAAATGAGAGTCTCTCTGACCCTGCCAGTAAAGGCCAGGAGCCCAGTAAGATTAAAACAAAAGGAAGTGATTTTCTCATTGATGACGCTAAACTAGCCAGTGCAGGTGAAATTGGTACTTTGATCTATAAGAACAAAAAACCACTCATACAGGAAGATAATGACACCATTGTGTCTCCTTCCCAGAGCCCTTTACTTCCATCAGTACCTAAAAGTACTGATGATAGAGATATCCCATCTCTGTCAAAAGCAATAGACTTTGAAGGAAAATTGGGATGTGATTCTGAATATAATAGCACTTTGGAAAATAGTTCTGATACTATGTCTATTCAAGACAGCAGTGAAGAAGATATGATTGTTCAGAATAGCAATGAAAGTATTTCTGAACAGTTAATAACTCAAGAACAAGGTAGTGAAGGCTTAGAACCATTGAAACATGAGTTTGTTTCAGATAAGACCACTGGAAACTGTGGCGACAGGCTGCAGGCTAAGGTAAATGAAGCAAATGGTAAAAAAACAAGTCAAGATCAGAAATTAGAGGAGAGACCACTTAATAAATGTATCGATCAAATCAATCTGAAAAGTGTCACTGACAAAAAGAATAATGAAAACCGAGAGTCTGAAAAGAAAGGACAGAAAGCAAGTACCTTTCAAATAAATGGAAAAGATAATAAACCTAAAGTATATTTGAAAGGTGAATGCTTGAAAGACATTTCTGAGAGTAAAGTAGGAAGTTGTGACATTGAACCAAAGGTTAATAATATAAATAAAATAATTCCTGAAAATGATATTAAGTCTTTGACTGTTAAAGAATCTGCTGTAAAGCCATTCATGAATGGTGATGTCATCATGGAAGATTTTAATGAAAAAAACAACTTGGAAACAAAATCATGTTTACTGAGGTCTTCGGATACTGAAGGCGACGACCAAGATCGCCTAGAGACCCTGCCATCAACCAAACAGTCTGAGGGTACCCAAGCTACCACGCCTCTACCACCTTGTCCAGAAAGCAGCAGTTCAGCCAATCAGGAAGAAGACATGGAAATTGAAACCTGCGAAGTTAAGAAAGTTACTTCGTCTCCTGTTACTTCTGGAGAGGACTCTAACTTCAGTAATGATTTTATTGATGAAAATGGCCCGCCCACCAACAAAGATGAAAATGTCAATGGAGAATCTAAAAGAAAAACAGTCATCACAGAAGTCACCACCATGACGTCCACAGTAGCCACAGAATCAAAAACCGTAATTAAGGTAGCAAAAGTTGATAAGCAGACTGTGGTCTCTTCCACAGAAAATTGTGCCAAGTCCACTGTCACAACCACCACTACAACGGTAACAAAGCTTTCCACGCCCTCCACAGGCAGCAGTGTGGACATAATCTCTGTGAAGGAGCAGAGCAAAACTGTGGTCACCACGACAGTGACAGACTCACTGACCACCGCAGGAGGCACTCTGGTAACATCTATGACCGTGAGCAAAGAATATTCCACAAGAGACAAAGTGAAACTCATGAAGTTTTCAAGACCCAAGAAGACTCGTTCAGGTACAGCTCTGCCATCGTACAGAAAGTTCATCACCAAGAGCAGCAAGAAGAGCATATTTGTTTTGCCCAATGATGACCTAAAAAAATTGGCCAGAAAAGGAGGAATCCGAGAAGTCCCTTATTTTAATTATAATGCAAAACCTGCCTTGGATATATGGCCATATCCTTCTCCTAGACCAACCTTTGGTATCACTTGGAGGTATGTACTTTAAAATGCATTTGGGGGAGGGAGAAAGTTTTTAAAGAATTATCTAATAAAAATATCTCATTTATGAGATAACAGAAATAAGACAGGGAAATATATATTTAATGGGCAAAGTTAGTAACAGAAATAAGATACAGAGAGGTTTTAACTCGGCCAGCTGGTGGGTACTAAAGTTTACTTAGGGAAAAATGTTTAAAGACTGAAAATGTAAGGGAATCCTTTAAAATGAAATTCAGCTTCACTTTTCACAAGACAAAAGAAATGTGTCAAACATAGTTGTTGGTCTAACCTCCCAAGTTATTGCCATGTGTTTGCTTTGGGAGTGAGATAATCACAGAATTGGATAATCACCAACTTTCTGGAATGTTTGTATTTTATTTCTATTAGGTAATTCATAAAAACATAAGACATAGGAAACATGCCTGTAAATCACACAAGGTTCATCATAATGTAGGAAATCTTCTTGATGTAATTTGTTTGCATGATAGGCATTTGTTTTGGAGTTCTCTGTTATTTATGTGAGAAAAGGTAGTCTGAGATGTCTTAGGGAGTTTCTTTAAACCCAGAAATAGTCTTAATTTAAAAGTTTCTGGGCATTAAGCTTTGGGGATAAATTATAAGTACGTAGAGTTGGCAGTTGTAAGATCATGTAGTTTTAAATTGGGAAAGGATCTTAGAAATTCGTATCTTTTTTAGATGCATAATAATTTGCCTCTGGTCCCAGAGGGACTGAGTTAGGAATAGTGCCTGGTTTTCCTAAATCCCAGTCCAGTACTTTATCTTCTATATCACATTTCACGTATTTGTCCTTGCTTTGTGCTTTTCCATGTCCTTGTCTTTTTATCTTTTCACCCTTAAAATTGAAAAGGATGGAACATGAACATTGAAAACATAAGAGTTCTGTGGGACATGCTCAGAAACTAGGAACGGTCTTGTTTGCAGTGAGATTTCACTAGGATCCTCAAGTTCATGATGTCAGCAGGTTCCTGAGCAGACTCCATTTCACTTCAGGCTTCATTTCTGTGTGTCTTTAGTATGGTTCCTTTAAGTTGAAATCATACTTTTCTTGTTTTCTTTATATTACAATTAGCTAGTATTAAAAAAAAAAAGACTGTAAATGAGTACTCTCTATAAAGGAATTAATTAATATGACCAGTCATAGTTGGTTTGACCAAGTTTTTAATAACTCATCTTTTGATTTGAATTAAAATATCATCACTCCATGACACATTCAATAGAGACAGCTGAAAAGTACAATTTCTCTGCAGGGCCTGCAATGAAGGATTTGCAGAATCCTGCAGGGAATCAAGGAACTCTTCATTACAGTTCATGGATTTGTAGGATTACTCTGCACTTTTCTGCTTTCTTCATTGAGAGCGGTCCCAAAATGTATCCTTGACTGTCCTGCAGGTAACTTCTTTCCCACTGGAAAAGTTACTATGTACAAATACTTTAATTAAAGTGACCTGGCAGTTGTGGAGGCCGACCTTTCTGCTCTTTTCTATTCTGTAAATGGAAGGTAGGCTTGACTGCGAAGCACTTTTCTCTGAACCAGTTCTGTTCACGTGTTGCCCAGGGCCCTTTTCTGCACGGCTGGGTTTCAGAAACCTTGTATTGTTATGTTTTAATATGCACTGGGGGCACAGTTTTTATCTGTTTAGTTAATTTCTCATTTTTTAATGGAAGGAAGTACCTTCCTGTATGTTTTAAACAGATACTGCCTTCAGATATATGCTAACGTCTTAATTTGCTGAGGTTGAGAGAAACATAATCCCTTCTATCTAACGGAGGCATGGGTAAAAATGTAAATTATTCTTGACTTTAGAATGCATTTTTAAAAAAGGTATCGCTATAAAAACCATGCATGTGAAATGCATTTTTCTACTCACACTTGAATAAAATATGTCTGATGCTTAGAGTAGGTGCTAAGAATGCCAAAGGCGCATGTTTGGTCTTTATTAAATTTAACATTAAGGCTGAGCAGTACTGAAAAAGTGAAACTTGTCTCATTGACTCATTAGGGCCTCTTTTTCCCTCCACACTGTCCATTCCCTTACTCCCTTTTCCCCAGGCCCTGATTCTGTGTTTCATGATCACTTTGAACCAGTAGTTTTCTCCATGGTGCTGTCAGAAGGATCCTCCTAAAATGCAGATCTATCCTGTGAATGTTCTGACTGAGCTGAGCAGGCATTTCAAGCGGATGTGTTAACCACCACAGGGCTGGGAAGGGGAAAGCGTTTGTCACCTGTCCACCACGTCTATGAGAAGTACTCCCCTTTATAACCCATGCAGAACTGGCTGCATTGCAGAGATCTCCGTATAGACGGCCGCTGACACTCTTTAATCCTTCCATTCGGTGCAGCACATTTTGGCTTCTGCCTTCTTCTCTCGTGCCAGCTTCATCTCTCGCTGCACCTTCACACCCCTTCCCTCCAGCCAGAGTACACCGGATGTGGTTTTCAGGAAGAAGTGTGTGCTTTTGTACACCTTCCTCCTCAGCGCATGTGTGCCCCCTTGCCTTTGGTCAGCCGCCCCCTCACCCTTGTCCTCTGAGGCTCCAGCAAAGCTCTCATCCCCATCCCTGGGCCCAATCAGGTACCACTCCCTTGTGCTTTCCTCTGTTACAGCTCCTGAGGATGCAGGAAGACATTATAATTCACTTCTGTGTCCCCAGCTCCTTTCACTTAGTTTAACACATAGAAGAAACTCAAGTATTTTTTGAATGAATAAATGAATGGACACGCTCTAATGCATGAGATGTGTTCCCCACCTGGTGGTGTTTCCATTGTAAAATGGAGAAGCTTTCAAGTTGTTGTTTGTTGAGAGTGATTGGAGGAAGAAGAGAGAAAATGAGAAACAACTCTCTTTCCAAATAAATATTCATTTGTTTTCTCCCATGAGTCCAAAGTTCCCTAGGCATTTCTTTAGGGTGTGATCTGAAAGTGACAGACACTTTCCCCCTCTAAGGACATCCTTGCACTGATTAACATTTGCCCTCTAATTTAAGAACCCTTTGTCCAGGTCAGAGGATTCACAGGGTGATAGCACAACAAAGAAAATAATGGTGTCACAGCTGGAGAGGGGAAATTAAGAAGTTGCAGCAACTTTTTGGCTAGAGCTTTCTCTTTCTCACGTTGTTTGCTTTTCTAACTTAACGTTAAGAATAGAAAGCATTGCTTTTCAAATATAAATTGTCTAAGACTTACCTTGTATACCTCTATTAGAGGAGGAAATTATTTCGTTTCATAGGCTTTCCCTATAGTACAATCAATCAGTATATTCATTTAAGTATGTGGAAACGTCAATAAAATATTTAATTATACAAAACCACTAATAGAGAATTGACAGCCTAGGGCTGCTTTAAAATGTTCTATGGTTAACTCCATTTTAAGACATGATGTTCATTGCAGTTGTAAATTCATTCTGAAATGTGTTTTTAATATTATTTTTAAAAGAATATCTAATACGTTCAATAACTTTGTATACAGTGTTTAGAAAAAACCTGAACACAGAGATTCCTTTGTCTCCTGACTAGTATTATTCATTGTATCATAGGATTCTAAAACTACACCAATGTTGTTAAAGTAACGTTAGTATTAGCAGCATTCATCATCCAGTACTTTGTGTTTTGCAGAACCACCATTTCAGTACAAAATTTCTGTCCATCTGGAAAGGTCTTATTGGATTTGTGAGGTCTTTTTGTTTTGCTTTTTGAGAAAATTGAAACATTTTCAGTTTGTTTCAGCAAAAATCAGTTAAGATTTTATTCTTCTTCAGATCACTTATCACATTGTCACACAATTATTTATTTCTCCATATATGCTCTCATTCATAATTTTTCTAACACATATTTTAGAATTAGGCTAAATTTATAAAATCTTTGTAAATTGTTGCCATATCAGTCTTACAATGAAATATGCTTTGTTTTACATACTTATATGGCATTTGAGGTAACTACAGCCCCTTTGTGAATTGTTAGATGCATGTCATGCCTGGGAACAAAAAAGTTCTTTTATTAAGGGACATATAATAACCAAAGTGCTTATAAAGCCATATGATAAATATTGAAGTCACAATGAGGACAAAAAACAATCCTGCAGTTTAGTAGAGAGAGAGAGAGAGAGAGAGAGAGAGAGAGAGAGAGAGAGAGAGTGTGTGTGTGTGTGTGTGTGTGTGTGTGTGTGTGTGTATACATACATCGTTTTTCTTGGGTTTTTCTTTCAGGTATAGACTTCAGACTGTGAAGTCCTTAGCTGGAGTGAGTCTTATGTTGAGGTTACTGTGGGCAAGTCTGAGATGGGATGACATGGCAGCCAAGGCTCCTCCAGGAGGAGGGACTACACGGACAGGTAGCGGTTTTTTATTTTCGAATTTAAGTTTAAAAGAGAAAAATCTCTTGACAGTTCACTTCATTTTAAGCATGTCTGTTATTTATTAAAATATAGTGCTAGTATTTTAAAAACAAGGCTTTGGTCAAGTTTAGCAACACATGCTATAAAATCCTGGGGGCCGGGCAGGGGCGTTTCACATTATAAGGGTAGTCACTAATGTGTGAACCAGTGTGAATTTTTAAAAGATATTTCTTACCGCACAGTATAAATCATTTAAATTGGGACATCTGGAACCCTGTGCTTGCTGCTGCTCTCCTAGGGTTTTTATTATTTTGACCGAATTTTGCCACCAGGAACTAAGCTGTGCCCAAACAGCATTTTGCTCAGTTGAGAAATTTTCAGTGACGAAGAAACTCAGTATTGTTGCAATCTAGTGATGGTCCTGCAACTGTTCATTAAGCAAATGTTTCCAAAGGTTTAGTCTTTTTTTTTTTTTTTTTGTGGTACGCGGGCCTCTCCTGTTGCGGAGCACAGGCTCCGGACGCACAGGCTCAGCGGCCATGGCTCACGGGCCCAGCCGCTCTGCAGCATGTGGGATCCTCCCGGACCGGGGCACGAACCCGCATCCCCTGCATCGGCAGGCGGACTCTCAACCACTGCACCACCAGGGAAGCCCCTAGTCTCTTTTTTAAAGTACCAGATGTTGTACCTTTTTATTCTCTGAATATTTGGGGTGGTTATTAATACTATGTGAATTAAATCACCATAGAAACATCTGAAACTGAAATCACAACAACAGAAATAATTAAGAGGCGAGATGTTGGTCCTTATGGCATTCGATCTGAATATTGTATCAGGAAAATCATCTGCCCCATTGGAGTTCCAGAAGCACCAAAAGGTAAGGAGTAGAAAGAATTCTTTTCTTTTATTATTTACCTGTTAGCCATATCTTTTATGAATTGAAGTTTGATTATAATTGTTTCTTTAACTCTTTATTCAACTTTTGAAAACAATACTTTTTCATCACAAACTATTCTGTTTTTAAAATGATATTTAATCAGTAAACATAGCAAAATTCCACTAGACACACAGTGATGCCTACAGTCATGGTACCAGGCAGAGGAAGGGTACAAATACCTCTTTTATCAGTAATTAAAGATATGGAGCAGTGGTTGACACCAGACCGTCAGCTCCAAGACTCAAGCCTTTGAGTCTGTCTGGTTGTAGTCCTGGAACCTGCTGTAGAATCTGACACATAAGTGGTCAGTGAAGATTTGTTGACTCAAGGGTTCAAGCTATTGTGTAATACTTCAGTGCTCAGGGTAGAAGTAACCTAAGAGGCATAAAGAGTTACTCAGGAAACATTTATAGACACCTACATGATAGGCCTTAGGTGGCAAATACATAGAACAATGGAATCCAGACCCTATTCTAAAGGAAGCAAAGAAAAGGTATAATAATTCTATACTTGAGAATCAAAATTATTAACACTAAGAAGAGTCCAGTAAGGTGTCCAGATTCAAGATGTATAATGAGACAAAAATAAATAATTTTATTTTACCTGTGTAGTAAAAATACTTAGGGGAACAACTATGAAGAAACGTGTAAAAAGAAGATGCTGTCTATAAATAGAAGCTTACTATTTTATAGAAGTTAATTGTCCCCAAATGGATAAATTTAATTTTTTGAATCTTGATTGAATCAACTCAAAAGCTCATCTTGGAGAATAAATGAGAATGGCTTTTTTGAAAAGAGTAACAATAAGGGGGTAGCTGCCCTAATAGATGATGAAATATTAGTATAACTAAAACAATGTCCTGGAACAGGAATAGACAGCTCAGTTGATAGGCAAAGACACACAGATGGAAGAAGGCGTTCCTGACCAGTCGTCAGTCTTGACTCCACAGCCGTTGATGCAAACCACTGCTGTCTCCTTGAATCACTTTTCTTTTCTTGTATCACTTCATACAATCCAGGTCCTGCTGCTGTTTCAGTTTCCTTCTGTTGCTTGCCTGTGATTCTACTGCTTCCCTCTTCCCTGAACATACGGGAAGGTTCAATGCTTGTCTGTCCCTACTTTTTATTTTTAGAATCTTATCACTGGAGATTATATCTATTCTTAATAGTTTCCGATCCCTCCTTTACATTAGTAAGTCTCCAGTCCCTCTTCTCGGTGCCCTGATAGGGAAATACAGATCGCCAGAGTTGTACATTTCAAGGACACCCAGCCCAGCTGGGAGGAACACGCTACGCTTCTTGAAGGAGGTTGTATCCACATTGCGGTCTGAAGGATGAATTAGGCACCAGTCAAATGAGGGGGAAGGAGGCTAGGAGTAGTGTTCCAGGCAGAGGGAACAGGCTGTGGAAAGGCTAATAGGGCTTTTATATCAGGGGCCAGCAAACCATGAGCTTTGACCCACCATCTGCTTTTGTTAATAAAGTTTGATTGGAACACAGCCACACTTTCTGACTTATGTATTGTCTTTGGCTCCTTTTATGATACAGAGTTGAGGAGTTGTAGTAGAGACCATCTGGCCTGCATAGTCTAAAGTATTTACCATCTGGCCCTTTAAGAAAATGTTTGCCAGTCCCTGCTTTTCATGATATAAGAGAAGATGCCAGAAGTACTATAATTTAGAAGCTATATTGCTTAAAATACTCCGATTTCTTTTCCAAAGAAACACCTACGCCTCAGAGGAAAGGCCTTCGATCGAGTGCATTGCGGCCAAAGAGACCAGAAACGCCCAAGCAAACTGGCCCTGTTATTATTGAAACCTGGGTAGCGGAGGAAGAGTTGGAATTATGGGAGATCAGGGCGTTTGCTGAGAGGTAAGGAAATGGTTTATATGTGATCAGATGCTGAAGATTTTTATCACTTCAGAATTAAAGAATTACCCCTTTAATAGTTTATTCGATATGTCCTAATTTTGCTCCACCTTTTGATTCTCTACCTGTGTATCGTTTATTAACGTCCTCTTTCTAATTTTTATGAGTTATCTACTTGTCAATTTTGAATTACCTTAATTTAAATATTTTATTTTTAAATTGAAATAATTTTATACTTTTTGTATGATGTGGAACTTAACCAGATTTCACTTAATATTAGATGCCAGATGCCTAGTAGGATACAGGCATACTCATTTTATCGCGCTTCGCAAATACTGCGGTTTTTACAAGCTGAAGACTTGTGGCAACTCTGCATTGAGAAAGTCTGTAGGCACCATTTCCCCAACAGCATTTGCTTACTTTGTGTCTGTGTGTCACGTTTTGGTAATTCTCACAGTATTTCAAAACTTTTCATTATTATTATATTTGTTATGATGATCTATGATCAGTGATCTTTGATGTTACTACTACGACTCACTGAAAGCTCAGATGATTATTAGCATTTTTTAGCAATAAAGTATTTTTTAAATTAAGGTGTGTACTTTTTTTTTTAGACATGATGTTATTGCACACTTAGTAGACTACAGTATAGTGTAAGCATCACTTTTATATGCACTGGGAAACCAGAAAAATCATGTGACTCACTTTATTGCGACATTTGCTTTATTGCAGTGATCTGGAACCAAACCCACAATATCTATGAGGTATGCCTGTAGTTTCTGATAAATTCCTCCTTTCTTTCCCTGCAGAGTGGAGAAAGAAAAGGCACAAGCAGTTGAGCAACAGGCTAAGGTTAGTGAACAGAAGAAGGCAGAGGACTTCAAGGCCCAAATGGAGGCTCATCTCAAACAGCAGCGATTGGCTGCCCAGCAGGTGGGGGAGTTGGTACCAGTCCCACCTGGCAGCGAATTGACATTTTTAGCCAAATTTGTGCACACTAAAAGCACAGTAATTTTATATTCATGTGGTTTTATTTTTACATGTATCTCATATATATCTTAATTTCAGTACTTGAAAATAGCTCTGTGGATATACCAAGCTTTGGTTTTGCAAAAAGTGTACACATTTCAAGAACAATGTTTGAAGTATAATTTCTCTTATTTATTATATTTATAATTCAAAGGGTAGTTTCTAAAGATAATTTTTTCCTGTAAAATTCCAATCCGTAAAATCTCTGTAGTCTATGAAAAAGTGAGTTCTACTAAAAGTATAAGTTTGTTGTAATTGGTGGTCATCAGGCTACTGTGGTCTCTTTAGTATTTCCATACTGTGATGTATCATATGTGCCTGACTATTTAGGGACCCAAATAAAAGATAATTACCCCTTCCTTCTAATAAGAAGATACTATGAAAGTTTTTAGCCAAACTTGAATATATAAACTTTCAGGATATTGATAAAATAGAAATAGATAAAATAGGTATCATTAACTTAGTTACACATAACTTACTTAAAAATTACATATTACATAAATAAATCAGACTCATTTCCTCATGTTTTACCTTTTTCCTCATATTTTATAAAATATTTTTTCAAGTTCTTGTATATTTTACAGTGGTTTACTATAGGTCATCTTCACTTAGATCAAAGTTTGAGATAACAGCACTTCTGGATTTTGTCATGTCTATCTCTCCACTCATAGAAAGACTGTCTAGTTGTTTTGTTTTTCATTTTATGGATGTGTTTTGTCATCTCTACAATGTAATCCAAGGTATTACTTTTTGGGGGGGCCAGGGGGTCAATTTCTTTAATTTGATAATGAGCTTTTCTCTGGCATTTGAAAGTCAGAACCTGAACTTGGTGATGTATTACCTCTCTGAGTCCCCCAAGAACATTGTATTCTTTGCTTTTCCTATGTGTGTCAGTTTCTGAGGTGATGGACATGCACCTGTATATAGCTTAATTGAACAGAGCAGTATATACTTAATCTATATATTACTTCAGAATTTTTATTTAGGGGCTTCCCTGGTGGTGCAGTGGTTGAGAGTCCGCCTGCCGATGCAGGCAACATGGGTTTGTGCCCCGGTCCGGGAAGATCCAGCATGTCGCGGAGTGGCTGGGCGCGTGAGCCATGGCCGCTGAGCCTGCACGTCCGGAGCCTGTGCTCCGCAATGGGAGAGGCCACAACAGTGAGAGGCCCGCGTACAAAAACAAAAAACAAACAAACAAAAAAATTTATTTAAAATATCTTTCTCAAAACAAGTCAATCTTCATTTTAATGTTTTCCAAATTTAGCAATGAAGATGATCGAAACTTTTTTTTCCATGCAAAAATTGAGAAATAATGACAGCTAGAGTTTAATGACAAACTTGCTGTTTTGAACATGTGTACAAACCCAGCAGATTTTGTGGACATGTCAAACCTGTGATTTTTTCCCCCTGTAATTTTTAAAAAATTTTTATACAATTTTTAAAGGTTGTACTCCATTTACAGTTACTACAAAATATTGGCTATATTTCCCATAGTCAACATTTCCAATTTTTGAAGGCATAGCCCCAGAAAATAACTATGGGTTTAGCTGTTTTGTTTTTCTTGCCTCCTTTATTTTTATTTATTTTTATTTTTTTTCATTTTTTTTTTTGCGGTACGTGGGCCTCTCACTGTTGTGGCCTCTCCCGTTGCGGAGCACAGGCTCCGGACGCGTAGGCTTAGCGGCCATGGCTCACGGGCCCAGCCGCTCCGCGGCATGTGGGATCTTCCCGGACCGAGGCATGAACCCGCGTCCCCTGCATCGGCAGGCAGACTCTCAACCACTGCGCCACCAGGGAAGCCCACCTCCTTTATTTTTTAACTGATCCAATTGGATGACATTTCCAAGAATCCAAAACTAAGCTCCTTTTCTTCTTTTTTTTTTAAATATAAATTTATTTATTTATTTATTTTTGACTACGTTGGGTCTTTGTTGCTGCGTGCAGGTTTTCTCTACTTGCAGCTAGTGGGGGCTACTCTTCGTTGCGGTGCGCGAGCTTCTCATTGCGGTGGCTTCTCTTGTTGCGAAGCACGGGCTCTAGGTGCACGGGCTTCAGTAGTTGTGGCTTGTGGGCTCTAGAGTGCAGGCTCAGTAGTTGTGGCACATGGGCTTAGTTGCTCCACAGCATGTGGGATCTTCCCAGACCAGGGCTCGAACCCGTGTCCCCTGCATTGGCAGGCAGATTCTCAACCACTGCGCCACCAGGGAAGCCCTCATTTTCTTCTGAGGAATGAGAAATTATGTAAAATACCTCACATTATTTTAAGGCATAGAGGACATATACAAAAGTAACAGTAAAAAGACTAGGTATGCTGTCTTTGGTGAGCAGTGTTTGATGGCAAGAAATTGTTCAGCATTGGAATTTGATCTTCGTACACAACTCAGCTCCAGCATTTACTAGCTCTGTGACCTTGGGCTAGTTTTACAACCTCTCTAAGTCTCAGTTTCTTCATCTTTAAATCACAGTACCAGCAACTTTATTGGGTTGGTCCAAGAATTAAATAAGATAATGAAGGGGTAAAGGGTTTGCCACCAGGTTTGTAGTCAGTGCCAGCTGTCGGTTTTTTTTTGTTTGTTTGTTTGTTTTAACATCTTTATTGGAGTATAATTGCTTTACAATGGTGTGTTAGTTTCTGCTTTATAACAAAGTGAACCAGCTATACATGTACATATATCCCATATTTCCTCCCTCTTGCATCTCCCTCCCACCCTCCCTATCACACCCCTCTAGGTGGTCACAAAGCACTTAGCTGATCTCCCTGTGCTGTGTGGCTGCTTCCCACTAGCTGTCTATTTTACATTTGGTAGTATATATATATATATGTGCATGCCACTCTCTCACTTCGTCCCAGCTTACCCTTCCCCCTCCCCGTGTCCTCAAGTCCATTCTCTATGTCTGCATCTTAATTCCTGTCCTTCCTCTAGGTTCTTCAGAACCAGGAAAACTGGACAGCTACATGTAAAAGAATGAAATTAGAACACTCCATAACACCATACACAAAAATAAACTCAAAATGGATTAAAGACCTAAATGTAACGCCAGACACTATAAAACTCTTAGAGGAAAACATAGGCAGAACACCCTGTGACATAAATCACAGCAAGATCCTTTTTGACCCACCTCCTAGAGAAATGGAAATAAAAACAAAAGTAAACAAATGGGACCTAATGAAACTTAAAAGCTTTTGCACAGCAAAGGAAACCATAAACAAGGCGAAAAGACAACCCTCAGAATGGGAGAAAATATTTGCAAACGAAGCAACTGACAAAGGATTAATCTCCAAAATTTACAAGCAGCTCATGCAGCTCAATATCAAAAATATAAACAACCCAATTCAAAAATGGGCAGAAGACCTAAATAGACATTTCTCCAAAGAAGATATACAGATTGCCAACAAACACATGAAAGGATGCTCAACATCACTAATCATTAGAGAAATGCAAACCAAAACGACAATGAGGTATCACTTCACACCAGTTAGAATGGCCATCATCAAAAAATCTAGAAACAATAAATGCTGGAGAGGGTGTGGAGAAAAGGGAACACTCTTGCACTGCTGGTGGGAATGTGAATTGGTACAGTCACTATGGAGAACAGCATGGAGGTTCCTTAAAAAAGTAAAAATAGAACTACCATATGACCCAGCAATCCCACTACTGGGCATATACACTGAGGAAACCATAATTCAAAAAGGTCAAGTTGTAGTTTTTACATTGTAAACTTAAACTGTCATGTCGATAAGCTGTCAGGAAAAGGCAGCAATCTCTGGGTAAAGAAACGCAAATCGTCTTTAATAACACTATAGTCTGAAAGATCCGATTATACCGTTCTGTATAAAATAGTCTAAAGGATTTTTCTGTAAAAATACTTGAACTGAAAAATATAAATCTAGTAAAATTATTTATTATTTTCAGCTTGTTTGATTGCAGGTTTGCCAACTTGAATAGTGATACTTAAATATTGACATGTTCTTTATGATTGGGTAAATTAACATGACAGGTCCCATCATTTGCTGTCTGTCTGTTCTAAACCCCACAGCTGAATCGCAAGGTATCCCTATCTCCAGTAAGATCACCCACGTCTCTTGCACTTTCAGTCTGAAAGCTTGGACCTTTGCACAGACTGGAAAAACTTGATCATTTCAAATTTATGTTACCAAAAACTTACTGCTTTTAATAAAGTATATGTGATTTAGAGTCATAAAAATGTTGCCTCCCTCGAGAAATTAAATTCAAGTGTAAATTTGTACGGGCATATTTTCAGAAGTTAAATATTTTAGAAATTTGGTGCACTTTCTTAGATTGAGAGGAAATGTGGCTGGACTTCATGCAGAATGGTGTTTTTATTTGGAACGATTTTGGTTCATGATTTCTCTCCCTGACTTTTCTAGAAACGATTGGAACAGCAGAAGCCTACAGTAATTGCAGCTTCCACTACTTCCCCAACAAACAGTACAACTAGTACCATCTCTCCAGCACAGAAAGTTATGGTGGCCCCCATAAGTGGCTCAGTTACAACTGGCACTAAAATGGTACTAACTACTAAAGTTGGATCTCCAGCTACAGTAACATTCCAGCAGAACAAGAACTTTCATCAGACCTTTGCTACCTGGGTTAAGCAAGGCCAGTCAAATTCAGGTACACAACTGTGATTAAATAAAAGATTGCTTTCATTCAAGAAAAAGAAATTTCAGTCCTTTACCTACTGAAATGAAATGTTTCTTTAGAAAAGTATTTTTCTTCTGCAGCTGATTGAGCAAACAAACTGTAACAGTAGGTTTGTTACAGATAATATTCATAATATTACATTAGCAAAACTCCTCTCTTACATTATTTCACTTTCAGCATTTACATGGTTCACTTACTTTGAGTGGAGAGGAATGTTTTCTTAAAAATACAAAATGAGCCACATTTCATGCATTGGTGCCTTCCTAGAAGTCACTACGTTGCTGGTTATTTTAAATCTGAAGCTTATTAAATGTCTTATACCCCATTAGCCACCAGCACAGCTGCCACATCTGCTACAACCATTGCCAGCACAGGTCAGACGTTCCAAATTACAGGCAATCCAGTCACTATGGCAGGAAAAGTAATTACCAAACTGCCACTTCCTGCAAACAGCAAGATTGTCGCTGTAAATGTGCCAGCAACGCAAGGAGGTAAGGGAAATGTGAAGAGTTTTAATTCACATTTGCCAGATCATACTGTTGCCATTATTTTTCATTTCCTTTTCACTGATTTCAGTCTTCGGATCTCACATTTTATGTAGCCCACAATAAACCCCCGCCACACCTGGTTTCTCCTCAGGAACCAAGCAATACCTAATGTTTTATGAAAGGGGCAGTTATCAATTACTTCTTCATCTTTTTTTCAAGGCGTTGTTCAAGTACAGCAGAAAGTCCTGGGTATCATTCCATCCAGTACAGGTACAAGTCAGCAAACCTTTACTTCATTCCAGCCCAGGACAGCAACAGTCACGATTAGGCCCAATACCTCAAGCTCTGGAGGAACTACAAGCACTTCCCAAGTAAGAGTTCTTTACAGGTTTATTTGGTGTTAACCACATTGGTTGAAGTTTTTAGAATGACCTCTTCCAGGATTAATCCAGCTTCTAATTTTTCTTTACCTTTTACTTAATCTGTGACAAAGTACTGATTTTTAAAAAAATCTGTTACTTACATTTCAAGTGAACTGTTAATTTTTAACATTTAGTTAATAGCACATTAGTATAGTTTATGAATCATAAGAATTGCTTTCCAGGATTTTACAAAGAAAATGTCTTTATTGAAAACAATGGGCAATACTGGATCACCCAGGAAAACGACGTGCTGTGCAGCTAAGAAGTAGAGTGAAAACATAATCCACAGCATTAACTAGTCTATCAGCTGATATGCACACATATTAGATACATCATTTCCTTGGCACTAGTGTTATGGAAAAAGTTTAATGTTTTGCAGACTTGAGAATGTTCTAAACCTAACACTGAAAATAATATGCTGTGTAGTCTCTCCTTTAAATTAGGAAAGAACTTCTGGTCTCTGATCTTGCCCCTGTGTTCTCCAGGTTACAGATAAGGATTGGAGCTCAGGGAAAATAGGACTCATCATTTTCCTGTGAGCAACTGTGGTGGTTATAGAGCAGAGCTTTCTTGGGTCTTGTATCCTTCCTTATAGTCTGTAGGCTATTCTTGGTATCAGTGACAAGGAATTTCTTGTGATCTCATTTAAATTACTTTTTTTCCCCTCAAAGTTCTATCTTTATTCTGATGCTTAATATAATTTAATATGTAATGTCCAAGAGCTTCTGTAATTTCTGTAGACATGTTTATCAATATGGAATGTTTAAAGATATCTGTTCTAAGTCCATCATGCTTTAGTCTTTTAAAAACATTTTAATTCATTGTCCTTTGTGTTATTTGTAGGTAATCACAGGGCCTCAGATCCGCCCTGGTATGACGGTGATTAGAACACCACTCCAACAGTCAACACTAGGAAAGGCAATTATTCGAACACCTGTGATGGTACAGCCAGGTATTCATCCATCCAGTATTATCATTTTACATCTAAAGAGTCAGTCTAGGAAATCTATAATATTCTGTATTTGGCACTCTACATACTGGAAAATACCAATATGAATTAAGATTTCGAAGCATACTAAATTTCTGATTCATCATGGGATACACCCATAAGATTTTGTTTCATTTCTGGCATTGTCAATAAGAGAAAAGCAGGTCCAAGTATGCTTGTTAAAAATGTTCTTAAAACCTCTAGTAAATGAGATAGATACATTCAGATCATTGGAGTAAAGAGAATGAGCAAAGAAAACAGTCTGTGTGGCAAAAGATAAAATCAAGGAAATGGCTAAGAAGCATTTAAATGGAAAGCATAAAACAAGATTACAGAGGCAGTGCCTGCCCTTTTTAATGTAAATAAGTTAAAGCTCCCATATTAAAAGTTGAAGCCTGTAAAGATTGAGTGAAAAAAGAAATCGAACTGTGCATTTATGAGAAACATTCCTAAAAGCAAATCACCAGAGAATGTAAAACATAAAAAGATGGTCAAAGACACATGAAATAAAGGACAAAAAAAGAAAGAAAGAAGGGATAGGCAGAGGGAAGACATGCATAATCCTACTAATACTGAACAGAGTCGAATTCAGTATTTTAAAGAAACAATAACTAGGACAAAGAAAGTCACTTTATATTTGGCTTAAAGATATAGATTGCAGTGAAGGTGCAATCTTGGATCTTTAAATAAGATGTCATTGAAGTGTATAAAGCAAAAACTATTTGAGATCAAGGAGGGATTAACAGAAGCATAGTAGACCAGAAACAGACTGTATCAACTTCTGTACCTTTAGGAATACACATTAGTTTTAAATATTTATGAACTATTTGTATGAAAATGGTCTTATAATGAGCCACAGGTAAAACCTTGATGAATTCCGAAAAGTAGAATGTGTATAGGCTACATTTTTTGTAGTAAAGCTAGAAATTAACATTAAGGTAGTATACTAAGAATGCTTACTTGCTTGGAATTTAAAAACGTATGTTCTCAAAAGTAACTTTTATGTTAAAGAAACATCAGATGTGTCATCACAAACAGATTATCAAGTAGCAGCTAAGCCAGGCTGCAAAGCTGAACTGAGAGGCAAATTCATTCATTCAACAAATATTTTTGAGCACCTACTCTAGGCAGTTGAAACACATTGGTGAACAAAACAGACAAAAAAAAAAACCCATATTAAATCTTAACCAGAAGTTAGAAAAATATATAAAACAAGTCTTAAATGAAAACAGGAAGAAGGAAGTAAAGTATAAGTAATGATTATAAGACAGAAAAGGCAAATATTAAACCATTTTCTTTTTGCAAGTCTAGAGAAAGGGGAACAAAATGCTAGTTTACAAAAAGTAGGAATGAGAAAGTGCAATAAAAATAGAAGGAACTAAATCTGTTTGAATAACAAGGCATAATTATATACTATGCTTATAAATTTCAAGTCTTAATGACTCACATCAAGGAAAGAAATTTGGAAAGTTGCCATAGTGTTACCTACAAAAAAGAATTCCAGACCTCATGGTTTTATGGATAAAATTCTTTGAAATGGTTAGGAAACAATTTCCTTCTTATAAAAAATAGTTGCAGGCCATAAGGGGAAAGGGGTAGATAAATTCTTTCCCATTCATTTTACAAATTTAGCATAATTCTAATATGAAACATAGCATAGTATTTTTTTAAAGGAAATATCCTAATACCTAAGCAAAATTTACCCCAGAGAAGAAAGTATGATTCCTTATTTCAGTTAATGCTACAGAGACAATTGGTAAAATTCAGTATCTATTCATGTTTAAAAATAGCTGTCAGTTAGGCAGCCAACTAAAAGGAAAGATAAAACTAATGTAAAGAAGAAAAGTTTATGGATGATAAATGGTAATATACTTAGACTTGCATATGTGAATATATAGCTTCACATATGAGTGTGTCTGGTGTGTCGTATGAAAAGCAAGGTGGCCAGTGAGGCTGGTGGGGCCCAGTGAAGACAGTAAGAGTCTTAGGAGTTGTGGTCAGAGAGGTCGAGGGTGGATGGATGTGTGTAGTGTGTGTCTGAGTGTGTGCAGGTCAACTTATCCCTATTCCTACCACCACGCTAGCCTTTCCCAAAGTTGAACACTCCCAGGTTGTAATAAAAAGTGTTTTAATTTTTGAATTTTGATGATAATCTAAACATAATTGAACATGTACATATTGGGAATCATCTGAATGACCATCATATAATCAGTCAATACCAGCCCTTTTATCCATCTGTGTTTATGATGACACCGTATCAATACAAGGTGATATAAGGATGTATGTATACATATAGCTGATTCACTTTGTTGTACAGCAGAAACTAACACATTGAAAAGCAATTATAGTCCAATAAAGATAGAAAAAAGAAAATACAAGGTGATAAACGAAAGTAACTTTTCATTAACTGTTCCTCAAACTGCAGTACAAGGACAGAGTGTTGGGGTCCAGAAGTTCTCAACTTCAAGCACTTGTCTATATGTACTGCACTGTTTTTTGATTCATCTTGAAGAATAAGTGGACAATAACCAAGTAAAGTTGAGAAGAAAGAGTAATGATGAAAAACTTACACTGCCAGTATCTATAGCATATTTACAAGCCATCAGAATTTAGGAGCATGATACCAAAGGAAAGTAGACCAACTGAAGTCATGCAGACACTGTGACGCTATCATACTATTTCTGATTGCTGGAATGTGATACTTTAGTGATAGGGTTGGAAAGGGTTCAGTGAAATGGGCACCCAGTGGTGATGGGAGTATGAATGGGTATAACCTTTCTAAATTCAATTTAATACTATGTTCCTGCTATGAATCCAGTAATTTTGGGAGGAGTATATTCTAAGGAAATAATTAGAAGCACATAAAAATTTATAAGCAAGGATTTCACCAGGGTATTATTTAAAAAAAGAAAAAGGGAAAGTGTTCTAAATGTCAAAATAGGTTTAATTTTATACATAATGCAATAATATTAAGCACCGGTCATTTTAAAGAATATACACAGAAATATATATGTAGACATATGAGGAAAAACAGGAAGTGAATACAAAATTTCAGAAATATAATATTTACGAATTAATAATGAATTCAGATTTTATAAGTGTAAAATTAGCTGCCAAATAATTACCACCTGCTTTTTCTTCTAGTTTCATCAGGTTAAATGAGAAACAAGTTTTTAGAAGACTATGGAGCCATTTCAGTTAAACTTCATTCATTCTATAGATGTTTATTCAGCAGTAACTATGGAAGCACTTGAGCACCTTGCTCTAGTATTGAGGATACAGGGGTTCTTGCCCTCTTGGTTCCTCCCAACTAAGTAGCAGATAGCTGTAACAAAAACTCATTTATAAATATAATTGTCCCAGAATATTCCAGATTCTATATGTTTTGTTTAAAAATCACATAAATTAATTATTATCTTTTCATTTATATTCCTAAGGAAAGGCAGCCTAATGGCACATTTTACATAGGCTCTTCCATCTTCCCTATTGTCATTTTGGCTTTAGATTCATAGGAAGAGCATTATTATTATTTTTTATTTTATTTTATTTTTTGACTACTGCAGAGAGCAGGAATGGGAGAGTGGTTGTTAGTGAGCTGAGTGGAAACAGGCTCACTGACAACCAGGTGGGTCCTTTGGGTGTGGGTATATGGCTGAATGCATCAGTATGTCAGCATCCCGTAAGTCTTTTTGAAAATTGAGAAGAATACATTCATCTGAAGCGTTAAACGACATTTCAACTCAGAGTATTGCTTAGGGCATAGAAGCATTCTAATGTTTTGCTCTTTGCATAGGTACTCCTCAACAGGTTGTGACGCAGATCATCAGAGGGCAGCCTGTTTCCACTGCGATCTCTGCCCCTAGTACAGTTTCCTCAACACCTGCACAGAAAGGACTAACTTCAGGAGCACCCACTGCAAGTCTACAGCCTTCAACCTCACAGCCCCCTCGCCCCCAGCAAGGACAGGTGAAGCTTACCATGGCTCAACTCACCCAGTTAACACAGGGCCACGTAAGTAATGTGACTTCCATTTTAACTTTACAAGTGATCTTACTTACTCTTGCTGTAAGCTTTAAAACACGTACTTAATCTTTGGACGTTTAAAAATCTACTTACTTTTTTAAATGTCTGGTTCCTAGAGTCAAACAAAAATACTTTTTTTAAAAAATATTTATTTATTTATTTTTGGCTGCGTTGGGTCTTCGTTGCTGTGCGTGGGCTTTCTCTAGTTGTGGCGAGCGGGACCACTCTTTGTTGTGGTGCCTGGGCTTCTCATTGTGGTGGCTTCTCTTGTTGTGGAGCATGGACTCTAGGCATGCGGGCTTCAGTAGTTGTGGCTCACAGGCTCAGTAGTTGTGGCACACAGGCTTAGTTGCTCCGTGGCATGTGAGATCTTCCCAGACCAGGGCTCGAACCCATGCCCCCTGCATTGGCAGGCGGATTCTTAACCACTGCACCACCAGGGAAGCCCAGGAAAGGCTTTCTTAAAGACAGAAAATACTAGCCATAAAGGAAAAGATTTATAAATTCAACAACCTTAGAAATAAGAACTTCAGTTCATCAAACATTATAAAAGAGTGAAAAGAACGAGGGAAGGTATAACTACAACCAGCCAAGGACTATTCTGCAGAATACATGAAGAATTACTACTACAAATTAAGAAGGAAAAAAATCCAGATAGTTCGGTAGGAAAAAAAGAGCAAACAAACTTGTCGAGAAAAGAGGAAATCTAAACGTCCATAAATCCAAAAAACTGCTGAATTTTGTTAGTAATGAGGGAAATGCATATTAAAACCATATATCTAAGAGATTGGTATAAACTAAAATGTCAGACAAAATCAAGAGACAGCAAAGACATGGAGCAGAATGAACTCTCATACACACCTGGTAGTATTATAAATTGCTTTAGCCACCTTGAAAAACTGTAGACACTATGTAGCAAAGCTGAAGACACATGCCCCACGTCATAGTAGTTCTCCTTCTAGGTATGTTTCCTGGAGAAGTTCTTGTTCGTCTGAGCACCAGGGCGATGGACATGAATATATACAGCAGCATTGTTCATAAGAGTCAAAAACTGGGAACAACCCAAATGTCAATCTGCAGTCAATTAGATAAATAAGTTGCCTTCCTCTAGCAATGGAAGTGAACAAACAACAGCCACATAGAACTACATTGCTGAGCTAAATAAAAAAGCAAGTAACAAACAGAATTACAGTATGATCTATTTGCATAAGATTCAGAAACAGGCAAAACTAGCTACATGTGTAGGGTTATGGGCCTGCTGCATTGCCTACCTGGAGGGGACACCATTTGAATTCTTCCTGAATGGTGCTCCTGAAGTTGTGAGTCTGTGGCCCTTAGAGAGCTATACCTAAGTGGTCGCACTATGAAGAACTGCAGTTATTGTAACAGTGAGAGTAGTGCTTACCTCTAGGGCAAAGGAGGGGAATTAAGACCAGAGCAGGTCACATAGGGGCCTTCTTGGATACTGGCAGTGATGACCTGAATGCTGGTTTTATAGACGTTCACTTTATAATTATTCATTAAACTATACTTGGTATTGTATGTAGTTTTGACTGTGCACAAAAATGTTTTAGAAAAGCAATAGTGAATAAGGCAGGGGTCCTTAACCGGTTTGTGGCCTGTTAGGAACCAGGCCACATGGCAGGAGGTGAGGGGTGGGCGAGCGAGCGAAGCTTCATCTGCCGCTCCCCGTCCCTCCCCGTCCCGCGTGTCACCGCCTGCACCGTCACCCACCCACCCACCCCGTCCGTGGAAAAATTGTCTTCCACGAAACCAGTCCCTGGTGCACAAAAGGCTGGGGACTGCTGTAGTAAGGGACTCCTGAGTAAAGTGCATGGAGCTTAGCATCACTGTAGGAACTTTGTAGCATCCGTTTTGGCTGTTGGGAACTTAGGGTGGCTTGTTTTTACGTTTGCTTTCTAATTCTCCACCATGTTCCTGATGGTTGAGGATTAAGAAGTCCTGGACAGAAGAGGCAGTGCAGATGGAGTTTTTAGTTCCTAGTCCCCATTTGGATGATTACTCAGACATTAGTGACCTTCCTCACATGGTGTTTGCATTCCACATCTAGAACCCTAAGCTTTCTATACGTTGGCACACACCAACACACTCCATAGGTCATTTGGTACATAGTGAAAAAACTGAAACTAGGAGACCTGGGCTTCTCATTATATCTCACCTTGAACTTGCCGTCTCACTCTGGGTAGGAGACTTGAACTTTCTAACTTGAGTTTCCTAATTGGTAGAAAGATTGTAGTAATATTTTCTCTCCCTAATCCACAAAGTCACAAGTCTATTGTGAGAATCAAATGAGGCATGTCTAAAGTATGTCTAAAGATGCTTTGAAAGTTATAAAATAAGATGATTTAAAATCAGAATTTTGTGCAGACCTTAGTTATTCACTTCACACCCTTATTTTATAGATTGGGAAATTTAGATCCAGAGCAGCGATGTTACTTACAGACAGATAACCTGGCTGTCCGTTTGGAGAACTCAGACTGGAACTCTGGATTGTTAGTTCATGCTTTTTCCACTAAACACCATCAATCTTTTAAAATAAATATTCTTATTTTAGCTTATCTGAATTTTTCTTGGTACCATTCCATAGACATTCAAACACATATGTTCATTATTTTAAAGGATCTGTTCAACATAAAAATGGTATACTTGCAGATCGATCCTTTGAACACGGTTTACATGTTGTGTGTTTTTTCCGTAGGGTGGCAATCAAGGTTTGACAGTAGTGATTCAAGGACAAGGCCAAACTACTGGACAGTTGCAGTTGATACCTCAAGGGGTGACTATACTTCCTGGTCCAGGACAGCAGCTGATGCAAGCCGCAATGCCAAATGGTACCGTCCAGCGGTTCCTCTTCACCCCACTGGCAACAACGGCCACGGCAACCAGCAGCACCACCACCACTGTTTCCACTACAGCAGCAGGTAGAACCTGGGCTTGTCGGAAATGCTGCTTGTTAGTGTCACGGGTTGCTAGGTGACAGAGGGGGCCAGAGGGCTGGTCTTTATCTTTGGGAGGATGTGCCTCAAGCTGGTGAGTGTCACAGCTGACTGGTCAGCCTCACAAGAGCTTGACCAGATCTCTTGCTCTGACAGCCTCCCTGTCACCACCATCCCCTGTTAAAAACTATAGAAAGCGGGGGGTTGGCACAAAATAGTAAAGTATTGTGGTGACTGTGCCCACTCCTAACTCCTCACCAAGCCTGTAGGAACTGATTGAGTCATGACGTGCTCTCAGGGCAGGTGGGTATTTCCAGCTCATAACCTATGATTGGGAGCTTCAGGACCAGAGCACTTGGTGAGCCTCCTGCTGCAAGCGGCCGTCACTCACTGGCGTCACGCCATAGGAGAGGAATGTGGGCTGGCCTTAGCCTGGGCCAGAAGACCTGGCTGATTTCCAGAGACTGTGCCTTGCTTTGGAAGCCAGCCCTCTGGAGACTTAGCAAAATGTGCGGAGGGCAGCCATGAACAGGGCCCGTGTTCCCCAATTTAGGAGAGTCCTGACCTAGGTGTTTCTAGATGGAGCATTTCTAGGGCATCAATCTTCTGTACTGTACTGAAATGCAGAATTCTCACCTTTAGAAAATCCCCTTCAAATTCTTCTTAAACCACAGTCTCATGTTCTAGAGTAAGAAATATTTGGTCTTTCCTTTTCACAGGTACAAGTGAACAAAGACAGAGTAAATTATCGCCCCTGACACAGGTGCAGCCAGCCAAGAGCCTGCCTCCAGCTCAGCCGTCGAGCATGAGTCCTGCAGAAGCCCAGCCTCAGACTGCTCAGCCCGCACAGCCCCAGCCCCCAACCCAACCCCCGTCCCCAGCTCAGCCTGAAGCCCAGACCCAAGCAACTTCTGCCTCCCACGTCCCTCCTGAAGCACAGCCCACCCAAGCACAGTCCTCCAAACCCCAAGGTGCAGGACAGTGTCAGCCTCAGAGTAATGTCCAAGGACAGTCTCCTGCTCGTGTCCAGAGTCCACCACAGACTCGAATGCGTCCATCAACTCCATCCCAAGTGTCTCCTGGACAGCAGTCCCAGGGTCAGACTACAGCCTCACAGCCGATTCCAATTCAGCCACACACATCTCTTCAGCCACCTTCCCAGGGCCAGCCACAGTCACAACCCCAGGTACAGTCTTCAACTCAAACTCTTTCATCAGGACAAACGTTAAGCCAAGTTACTGTTTCGTCCCCATCCCGTCCTCTGCTCCAAGTACGGCAGCCTCAGCCCCAAGTCCTTGCTGTGCCGCAGCTGCAACAAGTCCAGGTTCTCTCCCAGATCCAGTCACAGGTTGTGGCTCAGATACAGGCTCAGCAAGGTGGTGTGCCCCAGCAGATCAAACTCCAGGTCCCCATTCAGATGCAGCAAAGCAGCCCTGTGCAGACTCATCAGATTCAGAATGTGGTTACAGTGCAGGCAGCCAGTGTGCAAGAGCAGTTGCAAAGGGTTCAGCAACTCAGGGATCAGCAGCAAAAGAAGAAGCAGCAACAGATAGAAATTAAGCGGGAACACACCCTCCAAGCTTCTAATCAAAGTGAAATCATTCAGAAACAGGTAAAGTTATTAAGTAAAAGCAGCATGTTCAGTAGCTTGAATTATTGTGCTGTGCATTAGACTTAGTGTTTGGTTGTGTTAGCTTTCCTTAAATAAGACACAAAAGTCATTGATGCTTCAAGTTAGCAGCAGCACTGGATTGACCAAAACGTACTGAATGACTGTTATGGTTTGGAACTCTGTTGGATATAAACAGTCAGTGCTTACTGGAAAAACGACGTGTATTTTGGGAGAACTAAGTTGGAAAGAGTGGACTTAGGAAGTTTAAGTATCATTGATATGAAACCTGAAGGTTTAACTAAGTTTGGAAGCCACTTCAGGCATCATAGCAATTTCTTTGCAGTTGTCATTCCTTAGTTTGCACGTAGACTAAGCAAATTTTATAGACAGATTAAACTCATTTGTGTTTCCAGCCACACCTTCGTAAAAAAAAGATTTAAATAGTATTACTCCATAGCATAAATAAAAAGTGGCATTGTGCAGTAGCTTTGTAGTGAAGTAAGGCAATTTAGATGAGTTAGAATTATTCTGCTTGAAACAAAGCCACATGTATAGTGACATCCTCTATAGCATTGCGGGAGAATGTGCAGCGTTCCGCACTAGTCAGGAGTTTGTGTGGGTTTCAAGTGTTCCCAAGTCAGGAGAACCCAGTTCCTGGGTCTCCCGTTTACAGTCTGTGAAACCCACTGATCTCCCCTGAGCTATATCCTCATTAAAACTCTCTCCCTTTCAGCCACACAGGGTTACTGTAATGATTAAATGAGGTCATGTATGTAGAAGCACTTTTTATTTTATTTTTTATTGAAATATATTTGACATATAACATTGTATAAATTTAATTTAAGGTATATGTCTTATTGATTTTATACATTCACATCTTGTAATATGACTGCCATTGTAGCAATAATTAACTCCCCTATCATGTCACATAATTTTCATTTCCTTTTAGTGGTTGGAATAATTAAGATCTAGTCTCTTAGCAACTTTGATGATTGTAATGTTGTTAGAAGTGTTTTTTTTTTTCTCATTTTAACATCTTTATTGGAGTATAATTGCTTTACAATGGTATGTTAGTTTCAGCTTCACAACAAAATGAATCAGTTATATATATACATATGTTCCCATATCTCTTCCCGCTTGCGTCTCCCTCCCTCCCACCCTCCCTATCCCACCCCTCCAGGCGGTCACAAAGCACCAAGCTGATCTCCCTGTGCTATGCGGCTGCTTTCCACTAGCTATCTACCTTACGTTTGGTAGTGTATATATGTCCATGCCTCTCTCTCGCTTTGTCACCGTTTACCCTTCCCCCTCCCCATAGCCTCAAGTCCATTCTCTAGTAAGTCTGTGTCTTTATTCCTGTTTCACCCCTAGGTTTTTCATGACATTTTTTTTTCTTAAATTCCATATATATGTGTTAGCATACGGTATTTGTCTCTCTCTTTCTGACTTACTTCACTCTGTATGACAGACTCTAGGTCTATCCACCTCATTACAAATAGCTCAATTTCGTTTCTTTTTATGGCTGAGTAATATTTCATTGTATATATGTGCCACATCTTCTTTATCCATTCATCCGATGATGGACACTTAGGTTGTTTCCATCTCTGGGCTATTGTAAATAGAGCTGCAATGAACATTTTGGTACATGACTCTTTTTGAATTATGGTTTTCTCAGCGTATATGCCCAGTAGTGGGATTGCTGGGTCATATGGTAGTTCTATTTGTAGTTTTTTAAGGAACCTCCATACTGTTCTCCACAGTGGCTGTATCAATTTACATTCCCACCAACAGTGTAAGAGGGTTCCCTTTTCTCCACACCCTCTCCAGCATTTATTATTTCTAGATTTTTTTGATGATGGCCATTCTGACTGGTGTGAGATGATATCTCATTGTCGTTTTGATTTGCATTTCTCTAATGATTAATGATGTTGAGCATTCTTTCATGTGTTTGTTGGCAATCTGTATATCTTCTTTGGAGAAATGTCTATTTAGGTCTTCTGCCCATTTTTGGATTGGGTTGTTTGTTTTTTTGTTATTAAGCTGCATGAGCCGCTTATAAATTTTGGAGATTAATCCTTTGTCAGTTGCTTCATTTGCAAATATTTTCTCCCATTCTGAGGGTTGTCTTTTGGTCTTCTTTATGGTTTCCTTTGCTGCGCAAAAGCTTTTAAGTTTCATTAGGTCCCATTTGTTTACTTTTGTTTTTATTTCCATTTCTCTAGGAGGTGGGTCAAAAAGGACCTTGCTGCGATTTATGTCATAGAGTGTCCTGCCTATGTTTTCCTCTAAGAGTTTGATAGTTTCTGGCCTTACATTTAGGTCTTTAATCCATTTTGAGCTTATTTTTGTGTATGGTGTTAGGGAGTGATCTAATCTCATACTTTTACATGTAGCTGTCCAGTTTTCCCAGCACCACTTATTGAAGAGGCTGTCCTTTCTCCACTGTACATTCCTGCCTCCTTTGTCAAAGATAAGGTGACCATATGTGCGTGGGTTTATCTCTGGGCTTTCTATCCTGTTCCATTGATCTATATTTCTGTTTTTGTGCTAGTACCATACTGTCTTGATTACTGTAGCTTTGTAGTATAGTCTGAAGTCAGGAAGCCTGATTCCTCCAGCTCCGTTTTTCGTTCTCAAGATTACTTTGGCTATTCTGGGTCTTTTGTGTTTCCATACAAATTGTGAAATTTTTTGTTCTAGTTCTGTGAAACATGCCATTGGCAGTTTGATAGAGATTGCACTGAATCTGTAGATTGCTTTGGGTAGTAGAGTCATTTTCACAATGTTGATTCTTCCAATCCAAGAATATGGTATATCTCTCCATCTATTTGTATCATCTTTAATTTCTTTCATCAGTGTCTTATAATTTTCTGCATACAGGTCTTTTGTCTCCTTAGGTAGGTTTATTCCTAGATATTTTATTCTTTTTGTTGCAATGGTAAATGGGAGTGTTTTCTTGATTTCACTTTCAGATTTTTCATCCTTAGTGTATAGGAATGCCAGAGATTTCTGTGCGTTAATTTTGTATCCTGCTACTTTACCAAATTCATTGATTAGCTCTAGTAGTTTTCTGGTAGCATCTTTAGGATTCTCTATGTATAGTATCATGTCATCTGCAAAGAGTGACAGCTTTACTTCTTTTCCGATTTGGATTCCTTTTATTTCCTTTTCTTCTCTGATTGCTGTGGCTAAAACTTCCAAAACTATGTTGAATAAGAGTGGTGAGAGTGGGCAACCTTGTCTTGTTCCTGATCTTAGTGGAAATGCTTTCAGTTTTTCACCATTGAGGGCGATGTTGGCTGTGGGTTTGTCATATATGGCCTTTATTATGTTGAGGAAAGTTCCCTCTATGCCTACTTTCTGCAGGGTTTTTATCATAAATGGGTGTTGAATTTTGTCAAAAGCTTTCTCTGCATCTATTGAGATGATCATATGGTTTTTCTCCTTCAATTTGTTAATATGATTTATCACATTGATTGATTTGCATATATTGAAGAATCCTTGCATCCCTGGAATAAACCCCACTTGATCATGGTGTATGATCCGTTTAATGTGCTGTTGGATTCTGTTTGCTAGTATTTTGTTGAGGATTTTTGCATCTATGTTCATCAGTGATATTGGCCTGTAGTTTTCTTTCTTTGTGACATCCTTCTCTGGTTTTGGTATCAGGGTGATGGTGGCCTCGAATGAGTTGGGGAGTGTTCCTCCCTCTGCTATATGTTGGAAGAGTTTGAGAAGGATAGGTGATAGCTCTTCTCTAAATGTTTGATAGAATTCGCCTATGAAGCCATCTGGTCCTGGGCTTTTGCTTGTTGGAAGATTTTTAATCACAGTTTCAATTTCAGTGCTTGTGATTGGTCTGTTCATATTTTCTATTTCTTCCTGATTCAGTCTTGGCAGGTTGTGCCTTTCTAAGAATTTGTCCATTTCTTCCAGGTTGTCCATTTTATTGGCATAGAGCTGCTTGTAGTAATCTCTCATGATCTTTTGTATTTCTGCAGTGTCAGTTGTTACTTCTCCTTCTTCATTTCTAATTCTATTGATTTGAGTCTTCTCCCTTTTTTTCTTGATGAGTCTGGCTAATGGTTTATCAATTTTGTTTATCCTTTCAAAGAACCAGCTTTTAGTTTTATTGATCTTTGCTATCGTTTCCTTCATTTCTTTTTCATTTATTTCTGATCTGATTTTTATGATTTCTTTCCTTCTGCTAACTTTGGGGTTTTTTTGTTCTTCTTTCTCTAATTGCTTTAGGTGCAAGGTTAGGTGGTTTATTCGAGATGTTTCCTGCTTCTTAAGGTAGGATTGTATTGCTATAAACTTCCCTCTTAGAACTGCTTTTGCTGCATCCCATAGATTTTGAGTCGTCGTGTCTCCATTGTCATTTGTTTCTAGGTATTTTTTGATTTCCTCTTTGATTTCTTCAGTGATCACTTCGTTATTAAGTAGTGTATTGTTTAGCCTCCATGTGTTTGTATTTTTTACAGATCTTTTCCTGTAATTGATATCGAGTCTCATAGAGTTGTGGTCGGAAAAGATACTTGATACAATTTCAATTTTCTTAAATTTACTAAGGCTTGATTTGTGACCCAAGATATGATCTATCCTGGAGAATGTTCCATGAGCACTTGAGCAAAATGTGTATTCTGTTGTTTTTGGATGGAATGTCCTATAAATATCAATTAAGTCCATCTCGTTTAATGTATCATTTAAAGCTTGTGTTTCCTTATTTATTTTCATTTTGGATGATCTGTCCATTGGTGAAAGTGGGGTGTTAAAGTCCCCTACTATGAATGTGTTACTGTCGATTTCCCCTTTTATGGCTGTCAGTATTTGCCTTATGTATTGAGGTGCTCCTATGTTGGGTGCATAAATATTTACAATTGTTATATCTTCTTCTTGGATCGATCCCTTGATCATTATGTAGTGTCCTTCTTTGTCTCTTCTAATAGTCTTTGTTTTAAAGTCTATTTTGTCTGATATGAGAATTGCTACTCCACCTTTCTTTTGGTTTCCATTTGTGTGAAATACCTTTTTCCATCCCCTTACTTTCAGTCTGTATGTGTCTCTAGGTCTGAAGTGGGTCTCTTGTAGACAGCAAATATATGCGTCTTGTTTTTGTATCCATTCAGTCAATCTGTGTCTTTTGGTGGGAGCATTTAGTCCATTTATATTTAAGGTAATTATCGATATGTGTGTTCCCATTCCCATTTTCTTAATTGTTTTGGGTTCGTTATTGTAGGTCTTCTCCGTCTTTTGTGTTTCTTTCCTAGAGAAGTTCCTTTAGCAGTTGTTGTAAAGCTGGTTTGGTGGTGCTGAACTCTCTCAGCTTTTGCTTGTCTGTAAAGGTTTTAATTTCTCCATCAAATCTGAATGAGATCCTTCCTGGGTAGAGTAATCTTGGTTGCAGGTTTTTCTCCTTCAACACTTTCAATATGTCCTGCCACTCCCTTCTGGCTTGCAGAGTTTCTGCTGAAAGATCAGCTGTTAACCTTATGGGGATTCCCTTGTGTGTTATTTGTTGTTTTTCCCTTGCTGCTTTTAATATGCTTTCTTTGTATTTAATTTTTGACAGTTTGATTAATATGTGTCTTGGCGTATTTCTCCTTGGATTTATCCTGTATGGGACTCTCTGTGCTTCCTGGACTTGATTAACTATTTCCTTTCCCATATTAGGGAAGTTTTCAACTATAATCTCTTCAAATATTTTCTCAGTCCCTTTCTTTTTCTCTTCTTCTTCTGGAACCCCTATAATTCGAATGTTGGTGCGTTTAATATTGTCCCAGAGGTCTCTGAGACTGTCCTCAGTTCTTTTCATTCTTTTTTCTTTATTCTGCTCTGCAGTAGTTATTTCCACTATTTTATCTTCCAGGTCACTTATCCGTTCTTCTGCCTCAGTTATTCTGCTACTGATCCCATCTAGAGTATTTTTCATTTCATTTATTGTGTTGTTCATCATTGTTTGTTTCATCTTTAGTTCTTCTAGGTCCTTGTTAACCGATTCTTTCATTTTGTCTATTCTATTTCCAAGATTTTGGATCATCTTTACTATCATTATTCTGAATTCTTTTTCAGGTAGACTGCCTATTTCCTCTTCATTTGTTAGGTCTGGTGGGTTTTTATCTTGCTCCTTCATCTGCTGTGTGTTTTTCTGTCTTTTCATTTTGCTTATCTTACTGTGTTTGGGGTCTCCTTTTTGCAGGCTGAAGGTTCGTAGTTCCTGTTGTTTTTTGTGTCTGTCCCCAATGGCTAAGGTTGGTTCAGTGGGTTGTGTAGGCTTCCTGGTGGAGGGTACTAGTGCCTGTGTTCTGGTGGATGAGGCTGGATCTTGTCTTTCTGGTGGGCAGGTCCACATCTGGTGGTGTGTTTTGGGGTGTCTGTAGACTTATTATGATTTTGGGCAGCCTCTCTGCTAATGGGTGGGGTTGTGTTCCTGTCTTGCTAATTGTTTGGCATAGGATGTCCAGCACTGTAGCTTGCTGGTCGTTGAGTGAAGCTGGGTGCTGGCGTTGAGATGGAGATCTCTGGGAGATTTTCGCCGTTTGATATTATGTGCAGCTGGGAGGCCTCTTGTGGACCAGTGTCCTGAAGTTGGCTCTCCCACCTCAGAGGCACAGCACTAACTCCTGGCTGCAGCACCAAGAGCCTTTCATCCACACCGCTCCTTAATTTGGGATGATTCGTTGTCTATTCATGTATTCCACAGATGCAGGGTACATCAAGTTGATTGTGGAGCTTTCATCTGCTGCTTCTGAGGCTGCTGGGAGAGATTTCCCTTTCTCTTCTTTGTTCTCACAGCTCCCAGGGGCTCAGCTTTGGATTTGGCCCCGCCTGTGCGTGTAGGTTGCCGGAGGGCGTCTGTTCTTTGCTCAGACAGGACGGGGTTAAAGGAGCCGCTGATTCGGAGGCTCTGGCTCACTCAGGGCGGGGGGGGGGGGGGGGGGGGGGGGTGGTAGGGAGGGTCGCGGAGTGTGGGGCGGGCCCGCGGCGGCAGAGGCCGGCGTGTCGTTGCTAGCCTGAGGCGCGCCGTGCACTCTCCTGGGGGAGCTGTCCCTGGATCCCGGGACCCCAGCAGTGGCGGGGCTCCCCGGAAGGGGGTGTGGACAGTGACCTGTGTTCGCACACAGGCTTCCTGGTGGCGGCAGCAGCAGCCTTAGCGTCTCATGTCCGTCTCTGGGCTCCGCACTTTCAGCCGCGGCTCGCGCCCGTTGCGCGCCCGTCCCGCGCCCGTCCCCGGAGCTCTCCCAAGCAGCGTTCTTAATCCCCTCTACTCGCGCACCAGGAAACAAAGAGGGAAGAAAAAGTCTCCTGCCTCTTCGGCAGGTCCAGACCTTTCCCCGGACTCCCTCCCGGCTAGCCGCGGTGCACCAACGCCCCGCAGGCTGTGTTCACGCCGCCAACCCCAGTCCTCTCCCAGCGCTCCGACAGAAGCCGGAGCCTCAGCTCCCAGCCCCGCCCGCCCCATCGGGCGAGCAGACAAGCCCCTCGGCTGGCGAGTGCCGGTCGGCCCCGATCCTCTGCACTGGAATCTCTCCGCCTTGCCCCCCGCACCCCCGTTGCCGTGCTCTCCTCCGCGGCGCTGAAGCTCCCCCACTCCGCCACCCGTAGTCTCCGCCTCCGAAGCTCCCCCACTCCGCCACCCGCAGTCTCCGCCCGCGAAGGGGCCTCCCAGCGTGTGGACACCTCTCCTCCTTCACAGCTCCCTCCCGCTGGTGCAGGACCCATCCCTATCCTTTTGTCTCTGTTTATTTTTTTCTTTTGCCCTAACCAGGTACGTGGGGGGTTCCTTGCCCCCTGGGAGGTCCGAGGTCTTCTGCCAGCGTTCAGTAGGTGCTCCGCAGGAGCCGCTCCACGCGTAGATGTATTTCTGGTGTATCTGTGGGGAGGAAGGCGATCTCCGAGTCTTACTCTTCCGCCATCTTCCCGGAAGTCCCAAGGTGTTCCTGTTAGAAGTGTTTTAAGAAGCAGAGAATTTTTTTTTTTTTTTTTTTTTTTTGCGGTACGCGGGCCTCTCACTGTTGTGGCCTCTCCTGTTGCGGAGCACAGGCTCCGGACGCACAGGCTCAGCGGCCATGGCTCACGGACCCAGCCGCTCCGCGGCATGTGGGATCTTCCCGGACCGGGGCACGAACCTGCGTCCCCTGCATCGGCAGGACTCTCAACCACTGTACCACCAGGGAAGCCCCAGCAGAGGGAATTTGAAGATGTATAGTAATATTCTTAAAAAATTAACGTCATATATAATGTGTTAAAATGCATTATTATCCAGCTTTTAGCACTGTATGGTCCATGAACTGAGAATTATTACAATGTCTGTCTTTACCCTAATATCTGCACAAGGTGGCAATGGGGCGGGGGTGGGGTGATCTTTAAAATGAATGCCTGGGACGGAGAGCATAATGTTAAAAACATGGTTATTGAAGGATGATAGCTGGGTTAAAATTAGAGCTGTATTAATTCTTTAATCTCAAACAAGTTAGTAAGTTCTTTGTGTCTCACTATCTCATTTATAAAAGTTTCCCTACCTTTCAGCGTCGTTACGGTGAATAAACAAGGTAATGTCAGCTGCTTCCCTGGGCACAGTGCCGGGTATGTGATAAGCACCCGGGCCAGACAGTAGCTCTCATTTTATTTGTATTACGATATAAAATTCTTAGTTTCTTTGGGAAACACATACATGTGCTCAGATTTCTACTGTTGTTACCTGTGTACCAACTTGTAGTCATTATAAAATATGCATTTTTGGATTTTGTTCTGTCCTGAAGGTGGTGATGAAGCATAATGCTGTAATAGAACATTTAAAACAGAAAAAGACCATGACTCCAGCTGAAAGAGAAGAGAATCAAAGGTAGGGAGAAATGTTTATAACCCATTACACTGGGTCTCACTGTATATCAGTCTCTTCTCTTTAACACACACACACACACACACACACACACACACACAGGAGTTCTGAGTTTATATTGTTTTTACCTTGATTGAAGTTTATTAAATGAGAACACTCAGTACTAACAGATGCTCATAACTGGTTCCAATCGCTCTGAAGCTTTCCAGTCACAGAAAGTTTGTACCAACTGTAAAGACGTAGAAAAATTTTGTCTTAAGTCTTTCAGAAGGAGATGCCCAGTATTACATAGATTGTGTATTTCTCTCTAGAATGATTGTCTGTAACCAGGTGATGAAGTATATTTTGGATAAGATAGATAAAGAAGAAAAACAGGCAGCAAAAAAACGGAAGCGAGAGGAGAGCGTGGAACAGAAACGTAGCAAACAGAATGCCAGCAAGCTCTCTGCACTGCTCTTCAAGCACAAAGAGCAACTCAAAGCCGAAATACTGAAGAAGAGAGCACTGCTAGACAAAGACCTACAAATTGAAGTGCAGGTAAGAAGGTATTTTCTATCCTCCTGTGTTCAGTGTTTAGCATCAAATTTTATTCTTCTTTTCCCCTTGAAATTTCCATTAAGCTTAAAATTTGAGCTTGTTTTCTAGATTTTACATTTTTGTCCCTAGAATGAGAAGCAGTGGGACATATGTCTTTTAAAGCATGACAGAGATTTTGGTATCTACATGTATATTGTAATCTCTAAACTAGCCACTCGGGGAGGTTAGTCTTTTGATTAAAACATTTGAGGACCCTCTTGGCAACAGCCCTTATTGTCTGCGACGCAGTCTTTGCCAAAAGTTATCAGGAGCTACGTTTCTGGAGAAAGGTAGACAGAGAAACTGCAAAATAATGTTGAAAGAAAATAAAGTGTGCTTATTAAATAAGACCAGATTTCTTTCTTGACTTGGAAATGATCTGCAGGCATGGCTAATCCTCTGCTTACTTAGGGAATTTGTTGAAAATTGAAAGAAGACATCTATTCATACATATTTAAACAGTTTTTTAAAAGAGAAGTGGGCTATATAAAGCATCCCTAGAAGTGCCTTGTACATTTTAAGAAGGTGAGAGATGTTAAGACAACACTGATCATCCTACTAACAAACACTGTACATAACTGTGAGACATTAGACATCTTCCCACTGAAGTCAGAAACCAGATGGTAGTGCCCAGAATCAACATTATTGCTTAGCATCTCTAGAAATTCTAGCTAAGGTTAAGCCAAAGAAAGAAAGGAGATAAAATTTGTTATTGTGTATATATGATTATTATATCAAAACCCCAAAGAAAAATTATTAAGATCTAAGAGAGAGTTCAGTAAGGTAGTCACTGCTAGATAAATACTGAGATCGCGACCATTGTCCAAGTAAACAAAAATAAGGTTCGGTAATCTTTGATCATCCCCCCTCCAAAGATGACCATTTTAAAATAATTTTAGGATATAGCTTACATATATTACTTTTAATAAATGTATTCACATATAAACACATTTTAAACAAAATCAGAATCACGCTGGAGACAACATATACTGAACATTTTTCTTTTTCTGCACTGTACATACTATGCAGCCATTTAAAAATGTTAACAACTACTGCAAATATTCTAGTATACAGTCGTGGTGTTGCTTCTGACAGTGTATCGCTTATCCAATGAGGAAGAAAAATTATACTTAAAGGAAACGTTCAGCATTATTTTAACTAAAGAATTTATTGCTAAGATGATTTAGTTTGAGGAACAACATTCAAACGTATATGTACTAGCATATTTTAAAATTTATTTTTAATTATAAGGATTTTTTTATTTTCAGCATATGTGATTGGTCCTTTATATCTACCTGTTCTTATATCATTTATGCTTGCCTTTTTAGAAAATAGACTTCATTTTTAAGAGCAGTTTTAAATTTACATAAAAATTATGCAGAAAGCAGAGAGTTCTTGTATACTACCCCCAACCCCAGTTTCTCCTATAATTAACATCTTGCATTAGGGTGGCATATTTGTACAATTCATAAGCCAGTATTGATACATTATTATTAACTAAAGTCCATAGTTTACATTAAGTTTCACTCTTTGTGTTGTATAGTTCTGTGCATTTGACAAATGAGTGATGTCATATAATCATGTTACATAACAGAATACAGAATCATATTACACTATCATACAGAATAGTTTCACTGTCCTAAAAATGTGTTGTCTTCTACCTTTTCCTCCCTCCTCCATCCCCCTCTGCTTGTCTTTTCAATATTTCTTACTCATTTTTAATAGAACTTATGCCTTCATTTAACTCTTTGAATGTCTCATACATATTATAAAGTTTTTTGTCAGATTGTTCTATAAAACATAAAAATTCACTTGGAGTGAATTCAGATTCGGTTATTGATTTTTGTTGGTTGCTTTTTCTTTTTTTTTCTTTTTTTTTCTTTTTTTTTTTTTACATTACATGTTTTTATTGTTTTTCATTTGATTTTGCATTTGGAATTTTAAGTGAGAGGAGTTTTGTTTTTGTTTCCTTCCTCCAGAAGCCTAGTGTAGCACAGCCAGCCTTTAACATCCAGCAGGGAGCCTGCACTTCCCAGTTCTGAATCTGGAGCCCAGGAGGCCTGCAGTTTTAGCCCTGGTCATGGTTTTGTGTTTCCGTTCCATAGAGACATTTATATCTTATTCAAGCATGGCTGTCTTTTCAGTTTTCTCTTTTTTATATCTTACTACCATGGGAATGTTCTTGAAGAGGTATGTCAAAGTATGTACCTACTACACTGTCTTGACGATCTTGATTTTCCTAAAATCCATCTCTTTAGGCTATAAACACATCATACTATTAGGAATATGAAACTCAAGATTTACTTTCTTCCCTAGGAAAAAGTTCAGACTTTGTTTTTAAATAGAGAAGGACTGTAGAATTGTCACACAGCATATATTCTCAGTTATAAGACTATTTAGACTCCAGATAGAGGAAAAAGGTTCATTAAACCAGGATCATTCTGGTTTATTTGTTAGAATTTTTTTGATGTTTAAAAACTTGGTCATAGCTCTGGTTTAATTACACCAAGCGTGTTCATGAATGCCAATCACAGTGATTTTTCTCTAAGGAAATAAAAGTTCTTTTTTCTTTTTTTTTTTTTTATTATTTACTTTTGGCTGTGTTGGGTCATTGTCGCTGCACGTGGGCTTTCTCTAGTTGCAGCGAGCAGGGGCTACTCTTCGTTGCAGTGCGCAGGCTTCTCGTTGCGGTGGCTTCTCTTGTTGCAGAGCTCGGGCTCTAGGCACATGGGCTTCAGTAGTTGTGGCTCGCGGGCTCTAGAGCGCAGGCTCAGTAGTTGTGGCGCACGGGCTTAGTTGCTCCGTGGCATGTGGGATCTTCCTGGGTCAGGGCTCAAACCCATGTGCCCTGCATTGACAGGCAGATTCTTAGCCACTGCACCACCAGGGAAGTCCAAGGGAAATAAAAGTTCTTTCATCATCATTTCTCAGAATAAGTTGTAGCACTAGGTAGCAGAGGTGTGTCTGTAAAATACCTCACATGGGAAAAAGTATTTTAATTTATGCAAAATTTGTATTGAGAAAATAGCTCTCCTTGCAGTCTTAAATTCTAGCCACAGGAGCACAGTAAATAAGGCACATCTGTCTTACTTTGCTCTGGGCTGGTCAGGCCACATCTGGAGTATCACGTCCAGTTCATGTCGAGACTCACTCTAAGGAGACACGAGGAGATTTGCCGGAAGAAAGCAGCCAGCGAGCGAGGACACTTGAAATCATGTCCTGAGTGATGACTGCAATGACCAGGGCAGGACCCTGGCATGCGGGAGGGGCCGTTCTTTCTACACACTTGCTCATCTTTCTGTCAGACCTCCTTTGAAGAGAGCTAGCAGTTTTCTAGTTGTTGTGTAATCTTCATCTTCTATTTCTAGTTGTTTTAATTGGGTTTAAGGTGTAGTAAGAACCCTCTTGTTTGGAGTTAACAAGACTCCCTCACTTTAGAGTGAACTGTGGAGCTACTCAGACAAGGGAGGTGATGTAACGTCCTCTGGCCAGAACGTTACATAAGTCAGTTGATGGTCTTATATTCTTTGATTGACAACAGGAAGAGCTCAAGAGGGACCTGAAAATTAAGAAGGAAAAAGACATGATGCAGGCCACAGCTGTCGCTGCCACCTCCCCCGCTGCAGCACCGGCACCTCCAGCCCCTCCACCTTCCCCGCCACCTCCACCCCCGCCACAGCACTCGGGCCCCCTAGCCACGGCCACGGCCACGGCCACGGCCACGCTGCCTGTGGCTTCCCAGAAGAGGAAGCGAGAAGAGGAAAGAGACTCAAGCTCCAAGTCGAAGAAGAAGAAAATGATCTCTACTACCTCAAAGGAAACGAAGAAGGACACAAAGCTTTACTGTATTTGTAAAACGCCTTACGATGAATCTAAGTGAGTAGATCTTTTTGAGCTCTAGTTTATTTTCTTAAAAGTTTAGCTCAGTTTCCAGTTTTGAAGAAAATGAGTATATCAGTAGCAATGTAAATAAAAACAGTTAAAAATAAGGGTAATAATATTTCATCTGTGGTTTTGCAGCTGATATTTTTAACGTTGACACTAGAATAAAAGTTTGGTTCTTTTTCCACGTGTTCATGATTCGTGTTTGTCCTTCATCATATTTTCTGTCAGATAAGCTTTCTGTTGCTCCTTTGCTGTCTCCTCTTCTCTCTGGATCAACTCCAGATCAATTAGTAATGCTGTCTGGAGAAAGGTGTATTACTGTCACCGCCCAAAGTTGAGATCATCTGTTCTGGAATCTTCCCAACCCCACGATTACATCCAATCCTAAAGACGACCTACACACGAATGGTGCCAAGGGGCTTTTGAGTTTGAGTGGTTTTGGATTTTTATCATGTAATTTTAAGTAATTCTATGGATTTTGTATTAGAATACTGTAACCTAATATTATTTTTGTCAAAGTTCCCACTTTCTTATTGGGGACAAAAGTCAGAAAAATACAAAAAGTGATTCTTTCACTCATTCCTCAAGTACTACACTCAAAAATTTGATAAGCATGGCAGCTGGAAGCTGCTTTTGACAGTTGTAACTTGTATTTGGTGATATATACAAGATTTTAGAGACAGTAATCCATAAACATGGTTACACTTTTTTTTTTCCTATCATTATTATCACTTAGCTAGGTATTTAGCTTCCATTTTCAACATTCAAATGCAGGCCGAGTTTATAAAGCCAAAATTAACCACAGTGTTAATTTTACAGTACCCAAAAGTTTATTTGATTGTGATAAAAAAGTATGATCATTTAGAATTAGGAATGCTTAATGTCTACTGTAAGTGGATGCCTAATCAATTTATAAAATAAAATTGTTTAATGATGTTTAAGCTGTAACATTGAAGCTGCTTTAGTGGTGCTATTTAAATTACAGTCTGTTTGCAAGTGCTAAATCAAAACTTTTTGTTGGTAGATTTAGCTATGTGTTGAATCAAACACAGATCAGTGTAGGCATCTGCACTTTTCATTGTCTTACTTTATGAGAAATTAGACATGATATTAAAAGTAGAACCCTATTGATTGATTTTCCCCTTAGTCCAGTACAAGTCCAATGCAATTTTTGTAAATTTACTTTCTTTACAAAAGATTTTCTTTCTTTACAGAAAGATCTGCTTATGGAATTTCCTTAAATAACAAGACATTTTGGCCTATTTAAAATATTCAGATCATAGAAATTCATTTCACACACAACTTTTTTTAACACCTAAATTGCATAAAATGCAGCACACGTGTACGTATGCTCATTCTATTGAGTTTGCCTCATTATTTTGGGGATATTTCATATTTTTTAGTTTTTCATTATTCACATTTCAGTATACCGGCTTCATTCATTCCCTATTCTAGTTGGGAAGAGTTAGTGGTTTTTAAGGAGTATTTAGTGATCTCTTGTTCCAAAGTAGGCTCCTTTGGGAATCTAGTGAGAGTGACTAAAACCTGAAATTCAAGTCCTGAACTCACTTCCAGAACACACAGCCCACCACCTGGTGAAGGCAACATACCAAAACGCCCTGAAGGCCTCCACGTGCGGCAGTGAAAATCATGCGGGAGTCATAATTCAAAAGAAAAAAGTTAGTGGCAATAGGATACACCACACAACCATTATTCCTTTACGTTCAAAAGCAGGTTAGGTGGAAGCTTGAGGACTATTTCGATTCCTGTAGGCGAATCTGCCAAGAAACACCTTGGTAGAACCAATGGTATCAGCAAGGCCAGTCTGGTTCCCTGCAATTCACGCTTATTCTTGCCATGACTTTGACAAGGCGTTCCTCCGGAGCATTCGTCAACACTTTGAAACACTGTGTGTTTGTCATAGAGATGCTTTTCACTTTACCGTTTGGGATCTTACATTACAAAAGACTTGAGGATTAATTAACTGATAACCCACGGTTATACACTCATACAGCCCCATCTTGTGGTTTTAGATTAACTATCCTTACATCACTCTCCACTCCGTGTGTCCCTGTTTTTGAATTGAAGTAGTTCTTCACCAGCTAATTAAACTGGCCACTCCACATTGTCACACACATTCTACTAACTGAAAAACTGGCCCATGTCATAGTCTGTTAAAATTAGATTAAATTCCAATATTTACTTAGAAAACTTGGTAGAAACTGAATTACTACATGTACCTTTTTTAGTTTTCTTCTTCATACCATGTTTTGACCATTTTTCTTCTACAACTGGCTGACCTCCTGCATGTTCCTTGTAGTGTAACTTCTACTTGGTGTTTGCGCTTTGCTTTGTTTTCAAATTTAAATCGTGAGATACATTTTCAAACCTATCTAAGAAATAGCCCTGATTTTGAAATGGCTTCTGTGGCATAGGTTTGACAGATGTAAGTCTTTGATTCTTTGGCTTTGGTTTTTGTGCCTGTTACAGTTTTACACACATTCATTAAGAGGGAGACATTACCATCAGCGTGTTGTTTATTTTTTCAAATTCCAGTGTGTTTTTAAAGACCCACATTTCACTAAACAGTGTATTTGTTGAAATAGATGTGAGCGACTCTATGTCCCCACACTTGATATAGCATCAGATGCTGTAGTTTGTCAGGGTTAGAATGGTTGGATTCAGAATGTTTAGCTGACTCATTGCAGAAAGTTATCCTGTAAGAACGTGAATCAGGACAGGGAAGACAGACTTACGTACCATGCAGCTCAAAATGACAATTACATTGTCATTTTCATTGTGAATGCTTTTAGGTTCTATATTGGCTGTGATCTTTGTACTAACTGGTATCATGGAGAATGTGTTGGCATCACAGAAAAGGAGGCTAAGAAAATGGATGTGTACATCTGTAATGATTGTAAACGGGCACAAGAGGGCAACAGTGAGGAATTGTACTGTATCTGCAGAACACCTTATGATGAGTCACAGTGAGTTCTGATAAGAGCATCATATTTAATAATTTAGGAAGCCAAATTGCTCTGACTGGTTACTTATTTGTTTTAAAATAAAAAGCAAGGTATTTTTCTGCATATATTATACACTTACATTACAAATTCTTTTCCAATTTTTTTTTCTCTTCTTCCCTCTTTACCTCCCCTTCAAAATTTATGTTGCTTCACAGTGAATGTTTGAGATGCATTGGGGAAAATGTGGTTTAATGGTAGACTTGATTCTTCAATATGTAACATAGAAATTAATGAGATTAAAATGGCCTGACTTGTTTGGACTTTATCAGTGTTTTGAAATGGTGCTTTATTGCAGGTTAGAAAAACACTAATTTGGGTACAAGCTCCGAGACTCTGTTAAACAGCTTTTAGGATTTTGAACTCCCAGTTGGGTGGCCAATATCAGCTTCCCATTTGATATGGTATTAGTTGAAAGATTTTTGTCTTTATTTTGTTTTGAGCTTTGAAGTCAATTAAATGTCTTACATTTTTCTTCATATTGGTTCTCCAATTTTGACAGTGTTCTTAAACCTTTAATGCTTGTTCGTAACATCAGAAATACTAAAGTAACTCATTGGAATGTCAATCTTCAAAAGTATTAAAACAATTATAATACTAAAACTTTTTTATATCCCAGGGTTAGAATATATTCAATGCATGTTTTATTACTTTTTAAAGTAAATTATAAGTAATGTGATCCCATCTGTTTTGAATTCACATTTCCATTTCGGATCTTGCAGATTTTATATTGGCTGTGATCGGTGTCAGAATTGGTACCATGGGCGCTGCGTTGGCATCTTGCAAAGTGAGGCAGAACTCATTGACGAGTATGTCTGTCCACAGTGCCAGTCAACAGAGGATGCCATGACAGTGCTCACGCCGCTAACAGAGAAAGATTATGAGGGTTTGAAGAGGGTGCTGCGTTCTTTACAGGTGAGAAACCACGCTCTGTGCAGCATTTAAAGATGAAATCAATCAGCGTGACCTTGGAAACACGCCTGGGGTTTGACCTTTACAATCTTAGAGCACCTGACTATTTAGTGACTCCCAGCTGAAGTGCTCCACAGACTTCAGTCCGTCCTGTGCCGACTGTTGTTGTTTAGCTAATGCTCATGTTTAAAATGACTCATTATTTTTAACCTAAATTTTATTTTTAAAGAAAACTATCTTACCACCATTGATTGAAAAGCAATTTGATTAAATTCTAGTGAGATACAAATGCTTATCTAAGGCTCTGAGCCAAAGCCTTCCCTCCCTTATTAAAAACAAGAAGGAAGGTGGGGGTGGCTTCTAAGATTAGCAAGCATTAGAGATGTATTCCAGGCATAGGAGTGCTAGATTGACACTTCCTCCTGTTGTAATCATAATTAGAAGCGTTGAAAGAACTGAAACGAGAACAATAGTCTCAATATGTGGTTAAATGTTATTTAACATCACCGTCACACCTCTGCCACATCATTAGCCTGCAGAGGTGACCATTCCACACTTGGAACCCATCCCACTCCAGTTTAATTGGTGTGATTGCAGTGCCAACATCGCTCAGTTGGCAGGTCATCGTGAAGGGACCAGAGTACAGATTCCTTGACCCCTAAGCTAGTGCTCCACCATCCCCGCTCCAGGCCGAGGTTCCAGACCTCTCTTTGAGAACCGTTATTACAGAGCATGCTCGTCTGAGATAATCTGTGACTACAGCAAAAATCATCTAAGTATAAATAATTTCATGTCTCAAGTTTAAAACTGACTCTTCCAGTTTAAAGGTCGATGGATGCAAGAACTCAAATGGGAAACTTAAGTGAAATTGTCATTTCCACCTGACAATAACCTGACAGTATGATGCCTTTTTTTTTTTTTCATTATAGGCCCATAAGATGGCCTGGCCTTTCCTTGAACCAGTGGATCCTAATGATGCGCCAGATTATTACGGTGTGATTAAGGAACCTATGGGTAAGTGCTTGAGTTGAACATGGAGTTTTTTCAGAAGTCTCAGCAGCTACTTCATTTATCATCCAAAAAATTGATATATCATGAACATATGCTGAGCAAGACTGGTGAGAGTCCAAACTGGTATACGGTCATTTGTAGGATAAACTGGGAGCACGTATTAAAGTTCAAGTGTGTGTACCTTTGGACCCAGCAGTTGCATCTCTTAGGATTTACATGTGCACAGGTATGTTGTTCATCACAGCAGTGTTCATAATTGCAGAAATACTGAAAATGAAATAAATAGCCATCAGTAGAGGAGTAGCTAAATCAAAGGATGAGCAGAGTATTCTCTACTGTATAATGAGTGAAATCGGTGAACGGATTGGGGTCCTTGTGAGCCTCTCCTCTTTCCTGTCACCTCTTCTTCATCTTTTCCTGAAGGAGAGCAAAGGTAGAAATTCAAGAGAATATAGCCTCATTGCCCAGAAAATAAAAGTGGTACTAAATAACAGCTACAAGTAACTGTACAGTAAGTCCCCTACATAACAAACCTTCAAGTTGCGAACTTTCGAAAATGCGAACGTGCATTCGCATGTCCAGTCATGTAAGTTAGTTCACGTGTCTGGTGTACATTGTCACATGTGTGCATCCTCTACAAGTGGTTGTGCTTTTGTGTACTTTACTGTACAGTACTGTATAGAGTACAGTAGTACAGTATCTTTATTTCAAGCCCAGGATGTCTGGAAGCAAGTGTAAAAGCATCGGTGATGTGGCTGGTACTACTGTATACTTTTCAAGTATACAGTACTATACTGTACTGTAAGATTAAAAATGTTTTCTGTGTAGTATTTGTTTGAAAAGTATTACAAACGTATTATAGTACAGTACTATATAGCTGATTGTGTTAGTTGGGTACCTGGGCTAACTTTGTCAGACTTACGAACGTGCTCTCGGAACGGAACTCATTCATATGTAGGGGATTTACTGTATTAAGATGAACAGCTACCGGTGATTATATTAAAAATACTTTATCTACGAAAGAAGTTATAGAAATTAAAACATAGCTAAAAGCTTCCAAAACTGCCCCAAAATTAGCTCTAGCTGATGAAAATATTCCAAACGGCCAGCTAAGCATTTTTTAAATGGGTATGGTTTTATTGTATATTTGAAAGTTGCCAGGAGAGTGGATCTTAAAAGTTCTCATCACCAAAAAAAAAAAAGTTTGTAACTATATGCGGTGACGGATGTTAAATAAAAGTATTGTGGTGATCATTTCTCAATATATACAAACATCAAATCATCCCATTGGGACTTCCCTGGTGACGCAGTGGTTAAGAATCCGCCTGCCAATGCAGGGGACATGGGTTCGATCCCTGGTCCGGGAAGATCCCACATGCCGCGGAGCAACTAAGCCCGTGTGCCACAACTATTGAGCCTGCATGCTGCAACTACTGAAACCCGTGTGCCTAGAGCCCGTGCTCCGCAACAAGAGGAGCCACCGCAATGAGAAGCCCGTGTACCGCAACGAAGAGTAGCCCCCACTCACTGCAACTAGAGAAAGCCCCCACAACAACGAAGACCCAACACAGCCAAAAATATATAAATTAAAAAAAAAAATCATCGCATTGTATACATAAAGGTACCACAGTGTTCAATGTCAATTATACCTCAGTTTAAAAATAAAAGGAAAAAATTAAAGGAATTAAAGTTCAAACAGGTTTTTAAGAAAAAAAAAAGACAGGGGTTGTATTGACGGCAACTTCAAAGATGCAGAAACATGAAGAAGAGATAAATGAGGGCTTATCTTCGGGAAGAAAAACCATAAATACGTTAAGTAGCCGTTACCTCTATCCTCCTCATGTCTAAGATAGAAGGAATTAATCATTGTACACATTTCAGATTTGAATAATCTCCTTTGAGAAAGTACCTGGGGTGTTTATTTAAATAAATAGATGTCTTTTGCTTCTAAAAATAACTTGATTATAGAAAATTTAAGAAATAAAAAAAGTAAGAAAAGATAAATGCACTTTTGATCTTTTTCTCACTGAATGCTATCACATTTTGGTGTGTTTGTGTGTGTGTGTCTGTGTGTGTGTGTAAAAATTGAAAACTTTTTTTTTTTTTTTTAATATTGAGATCATATAGTAAATGTTTGTGTCTGGCAGTCATTTTCCTGTGTCATTAATCTTCAATAACATGATATTAATGGCTTTGTATAGTCTGTAAATTGAATATGCCTTAACTTATTTAGCCAAAATTCTTTTCTTGAAGAGCTAGAATGTTTTCCTGTCTTTTTCTTTTCTTTTTTTAATACCACCAAGATAAACAGCATTTTATGTGGGTATGTACATACAGATAATACAGGTCTCCCAAGCATACTGTTGAAAGAAATAGGAAAGTTACAGAGCAATCCCTGGGTTTTAAGCAGTAAACAGTTGTATGTTTTCTAAGGGTATGTACATGTGTTTAGAGATGCATAGCAAATGTCTGGAAAGTTACTAACGTGATTGATTATAAATTTATTTTACTTTTGGCTGCGTTGGGTCTTCATTGCTGTGCGTGGGCTTTCTCTAGTTGCGGTGAGCAGGGCTACTCTTTGTTGCGGTGTGCAGGCTTCTCATTGCGGTGGCATCTCGTTGCGGAGCACGGGCTTTAGGCGCGTGGGCTTCAGTAGTTGTGGCATGGGGGTCAGTAGTTGTGGCTCATGGGCTCTAGAGCACAGGCTCAGTAGTTGTGGCACACGGGCGTAGGTGCTCAGTGGCATGTGGGGTCTTCCGGACCAGGGCTTGAACCCCTGTCCCCTGCATTGGCAGGCAGATTCTTAACCACTGCACCACCAGGGACGTCCCCCCTACATCGTTTTTAATTGTATGACGTTAAGGTAATTTATTTAATCACCCCTCCATAATGGATTTTTTGGCTGTCTGCAGTTTTTGCTGCTATAAATGACACTTCTGTGAACATCCTTGTGCATCTGCCCTGTTCTTGTTTGTTTTCTTAGGAAAAATTTCTAGAAATAGAATTTCTGTGCCAAAGGGTGTGTATACTTTTTAGGCTTTTGGTAAGTATTTTCAAATTGCACTTCAGCAGATTGAACCAGTTTCCACTGATAGCATATATCTGTACCCTTTTCTCTGCACACTTGAAAACCCTGAGCATTATCATTCTTTCGAGGAGAAAAAGTTTTCTTTGTAAATACTTATTTCGAAAGAATATGTTTGATGTATAAATGCAGATGTTACAGAGATATAGGGAGTAAAATGTAAAATTTACCACCACTTTCATCCACCTTTAGAGGTAGCCCCTGTTAATAGGCTGATGTTATTTAATTTTTAATTTCTGCTAATTTGGGCAAAGGAAGTGACTCTTTGGCTTTGCCTGTCTTCAGTAACTAGTGATGTGCTTATTACTGTTTGTACTTCTGCATGAGTTCCCTATTTATGTATTTTGCCATTTTGCTCTTGATATATTCATACTGTTGTCAGTGTTACTTAAGGGTTATTTATAAACTAAGGATATTTTAATGTTTTATGGCAATTTTTTGGTCATGTGATAGTTTTTAACATTTTTTTAATTCAGATCTATTAATCATTATGAATTCTACCTTTAGAGTTGTATTTTTAGCCTTTTTCCCTACCCCAGATATATAAATACTTACGTGTATGTTCTCCTAGTACTTTTTTTTTTTTAAGGGATACTAATTAAGTTGAAATCATTAAATGTCCAAACACTACTCACATACTTTATTACAGTTAGTCAGGAAGTGCCCAGAACTTAAGTCTGAATATGGTGATATTCGGGCGGGCTGTGTTAAGCTTTCTGCCTACCTGTACAGCTTATGTGACCTACACAGAATGGATGCGCCCAAGTCTTGTTCGGAATTTAATCAGGCTGGGTACATTTTTGCAGTTGTTCTTGTTTACACGTTTTTCCCCTACCTGCGTAAACTGGAACTATCAAAGATGTGTTTGTGTGTTAAAATATTATATGTATAACATAAAATTGCCATTTTTAACTACTTTTATACGCACAATTCAGTGATTAACTACATTCATTTTTGTCCTTAAATTTTAATTCACCTCGGATTACTTTGGCATATAGTGTGAGGTAGAATTTTTCTTCAGATATAGGTAGGCAGTTGCCTCAACCCAATTTATTAATGAATTCTTCCTGTCTCTGCTTATTTGAAATGACATCCTCAACATAGGTGAAATTCTTACGCTGAATACAGTTATGTCTGTTCCTGTTTTGAATTCAGTTCCATTAATGTTTGTATCATGTTGTGCAATGCCACACGTTTTGTTATCACAGCTTTATAAATTTTTTTATATAAATTTATTTTATTTATTTATTTTTGGTTGCATTGGGTCTTCATTGCGGTGCGCGGGCTTCTCATTGCGGTGGCTTCTCTTGTTGCAGACCTGTGGGCTTTAGGCACGCAGGCTCAGTAGTTGTGGCACATGGGCTTCGTTGCTCCACAGGCTGTGGGATCTTCCCGGACCAGGGCTCGAACCCATGTCCCCTGCATTGGCAGGCGGATTCTTAACCACTACGCCACCAGGGAAGTCCCTGTAATTTTTTTTAATGTCTCATAGATTAAATTTTCTCCCTTTTATTTTTCAAATGTTTCTTAGATATTCCTACACTTTTATTTTTTGAATGTACTTTAAAATTATTTTCTCAAATTCTAAAATAATTATTGAGATTTAGTTAGGAATTGTGTTATCTATGAATCCTAGATTGATTTGAGATCACTGACCTTTTACTCTCCCAGGTTTTTATGTCATGTTGTATATGGAATTTTCCTTCAAGCACAACTGTCTCCTGGGAGACAGTTGTGTTACTTTGGGTGTTACTGTTACTGTTACTTTGGGTGGATTTAGCTCAGTATTCCACAGCAGTTACCTGTGTACCACCCTAGTAATTTTTTCCAATTCTGCACACTACCTCTACTATTACATACTGCTATTTTTATTCATATCAGCTAATATTTTTCCCTTAAGTTTATTTTAAGTAGACACTTTATATCATTACCAACATAATCGGTAAGTCAGGATCACTTGTCACCAATAAAAGGTAACAATAAAAATTTAAAAGGAAACAAAATTATATTATTAAAGTCTAATAGAAGGATCACAAAACCACAGAGATTTTATTCTTAATTCTGGACTCCTTCTCTTTGTACATGTAAGGTATTTAATCAATTGTTTGCATGTGAAAATGTGTTATACTTAGCTACGTATTCATGTTGGTGTAGTGTTTGCTTTGTTTCAAACCAGTTGAATAAAGAGCTATTCTCTGTAGTTTATTGAAAGTAAAAGACCCTTCTTAACGGTAGCCAAGATTTATCTTTTAGACCCCGAATCAAAAACAAAATTGGAAAAGTGCTGCTGTTTTCTTCAAGAATTGCTATGTAGTCTTCACTGGTAAACCAGCCTGGTTCCAGGACTGCTTGGGCAAGATGTTATGTATTCTTATTTGTCAGAACTGCAGGCAGTATCCACACTGGAACAACCTTAAAGCTTTGAAAATCTTTTACATTTTGTTTTTAAGACCTCGCCACCATGGAAGAAAGAGTACAAAGAAGATATTATGAAAAGCTGACAGAATTTGTAGCAGATATGACCAAAATTTTTGATAATTGTCGTTACTACAATCCAAGTGATTCTCCTTTTTACCAGTGTGCAGAAGTTCTTGAATCATTCTTTGTACAGAAATTGAAAGGATTCAAGGCCAGCAGGTAAGCAGATGTGTTCAGCGCTCTGAACTAATTCAGCTCCTAACGAGAAATTGCTGGGTTTGTTTATGATCTGCTTAAAATTATAGTCACTTTTTAAAATTCAAAAAGCATTTATCAGATGCTTACAGAATGTAAGATGCTGTCTTAAATGCCATGGGGCACATACAAAGATAGTAGTAGTAAGAGTTCTTGCTCTCACTGAGTTTACAGAAGTATAAAAATGACTGTCCTGGGACTTCCCTGGCGGTCCAGCGGTTAGGACTCCACGCTTTCACTGTAGGGGGCCGCGGTTCGATCCCTGGTCAGGCAACTAAGATCCCGCAAGCCGCGCAGCCAAAAAAATAGTTTTTTAAAACTATGAGACTAATACTCAACACAGCATATAGTAGGTGAAATGCTCAAAGACTGGTAGAATTCAACAAAATAATGTTTAAAAAAAAAGACTGTTCTGTAGGGTAGAGTAAGGGGAAGACCACCAAGTGGGGATTTAAGCGCTTTCTCTTTCATTTGCGTTTGCTGTATCTTTGAAATCATAAATTGTTTTATTCTAATGGATTTTATCTGTGGACAAAACTAAACTTTAATCCAAGTCCACAGACCTTTTCTTTGAACCTCTCGTAGCATAAAAACATTGAGCAGCTTTGCATGCTATTCAGGTACTGTGACCTTCGCGCCTTCTGTTTCTGACCTTCCGCACCTGCTCCTCCCCAAGCCCATGACTTTCTTCCTTTCAACGGAAGCCTGTTTCCCTTTTCTTTGAGAGCTGCCACCGCTCTGTAGCCCTGAGATTCATTGTTCACCATCCCCCATCCTCCAGCCCGCAAGCTTGATCCTCCCTAGTCAGATTGGGTAGATCTTGGCTGGGCTGGGGTCTGGGCATCTGTATTACCTAATGAACTCCCACGGGACTCTGCATACCAAAGCATAAGACTCAGTGCTCTACCTAGTCGTTTTTCTCGGAGGAAAATCTTCAGGGTATTTTCTCTCCCTCTCCTGTAACAAGGTAGATCAAGAACTGTACTTCAGAGTCAGTTTGCGTAAACTAAAAGTGAAGGACAAGCACAACTGAAGTATCCAATCACCTTCTCAGCGAAGGAGTCAAAAACTATAGGCAAGGAGGGAAGGAAAGCTGGTGGGCAGGCAGGCTGTGTAGACCACCAACCGAGAGACTTCACAGAATCTCTAAAACTTTCCCATTTTTATCGTTGCCTATCTGTTAACCCGTTAGCTGTAAAACTTAAAATGGAAGAGGACTTACTTAATATGACAGAGTCCCCAGGAAAATAATAATAAAGGAATAAAGAGGGGTAAACTCAGAGTGGTGAAAGGAATATGGTAGAAGTTAGTTAGCTGATGAGATTTCAGCAGATTGTGAGGGACAGCAGATGGAAGGCGGCTCACCGGTGAAGGCGGGCACGTGCAGCCAGATGACTCCTCGCGGGCTCCCGCCGACCAGTAGGACCCCAGACAGCCTCCAACACGGAGACTCTGAAATAGAATCGAAGGCTCTAGAGAGTAGGAGGAGAGAGCGGTTAACTGAAGATCTAAATCTGGGCTGGTCACACCCTCCTTTAACCCCAGTGTGCAGCCTGCGTAGGATGCCCAAAGAACTGGAAGAACACAGGGTTCTTCTCCAAAGAAGGAGAATAAACCGTCTGCAGAGAACTAGAGTAGACAGAAGAGAATGGACCCAGAGGAAAATCCCCTGATCTCTGAAGGATCAGCTCCCTCATTCTAACGCTGGGGCTCTCAACAGGATAATTTACTCACCCCCACCCCGTAAGGGATATTTAGCGATGCCTAGAGACATTGCTGTTTGTCACACTTGGAGGTGGTTAGTGGTACTGGCATCTAATCAGTAGAGGCCAGAGATGGTGCTAAACGTCCCACAGTGCGTAGGATAGCCTTAAAGCAAAGAATTATCCAACTCCAAAATGTCAGTTGTGTTGAGACTGAAAACTCTGATCTAAAGCAAAGCCTGCCAGTCAGTAAGCCACACACACACACACACAGTGTTCTCCAGGCACCCATCTCTAGGCTGTTAACTTACTTTTCATAAGTGGGAACAGACAGGGACGGACGGATAGGTAAGGAAAGCCTGCAGTGTAAAGGAGAAAAAGGTCAAGGTGTAACCGAAAAATAGATTCCAGAGAGAACAAGAGAGAGCTTTAAAAAAACAAAACAAGCCTCTAAGTCATGTCCTGAGAGAAATTTTAGAAGATACTGCATCTGCAAAATAGTGAACAGGATATTAGAAATAAAGAACAATCTGAGAAAAAGAGTAACTGGAAATTTTTTTAAACTTATTGCACACATTGAAAGTTAAAATCAAGGAACTCTCAGTGGAAAGAGCAAAACGACAAGGGGATGAAAAATAGGAAAGAAAAAAATGTTATAAAGTATCCAGTATTCATTTCATGGAAATTCCAGAAAGAAAGAACAGAGAAGACAGAGGAGAGGAAATTATCAAAAGACTACTTTAATATAAGAAATATTTCCAAACCAGTGAGAGGCACACAACTTCAAATCCAAGCAAAACTATTCATTCAAAAAATGGTTATTGAGCCCCGGCTGTGTGTCAGAATTGACTATAGCAGCAGATCAAACCAAGTTCCCGCTCTCCACGGAGCTCTTGTTCCTGTGGGATAGGGAGATGGACTGGGGCCGGGGCCGGGGTCGTGGAGTGGAGTGGATAAACAAACGTCTAAGCCAGTCTGGACAAGTGGGAAAAGGTCCACCGCACATATGCATCACTGTAAAACCTCCAGAGAGGCTAAGGATGGAAGAAGCTCTTCTGAAAGCTTGTAAAGAGGATAAAACAACTTATAAATTAACAGGAATTAGACTGGTATCAGACTTTTCTGTAGCAACATGGAATGCTAGAGGATTATGGAAGAATAAATCCAAAAGTTTGAGGAAACATGAAGTCTGTGTCTAGCCAGTCAAACATAGAGGCAGCATAAGTACATTTTCAAGTCATATAAGGATCAGAAAGGGCTTCTTTTCCTTGCATACTTTCTTAGCAAGTTATTTTAAGATGTGCACTAGCAAAATAAAGAAGCAAGTCAAGAAAACAAAAGACCTTGAATTTCAAGAAAGCAAAGAGAACGACTCTGACCCAGAGTGACATTTGTACAGCAGGCCCATGCAGCAGGCAGTTCAAATTGGAGCAGGAGAATGGAGCACTCCCAAGAGGGATGCGTCTGGAGGGGAAAAATTGATTCATACATTAGATAACTTAAGAATGTAAGGGGGGAATGAAAGTCAATTAGAAACTCCATGAAAGGCAAAAAGTTGTATAGGTTACTAAGAATGCCCTCCTAGCAAAAGATTAGGTGCTACAGAGAAAAATATTTACATAGTCATGTAAACAGTACATTGATTTTCAACTTTTGGAATGTCTGCAGACAAAGCATGGAAAGATTTAATTTTAAATTACGGAGAAATAGAACTTGTACTCAAGAAGGGAGGAGGGAAAATGGTTCCACGAGTTCAGTTCTCGTTTGCCATAGCAGGATTTAAACAATATAAAGTTGATAAAATAAGAAATAGCAGTGTAAGAAATCTACCTACCTAAGAACTGAAAGTTCCAGGTAACTCATCCTGGAGAGCCTGGTTTTCAGGGTGAGTGAAGATAGGACCGAGGACCACAGCTTCGTACAAGCCCTCCGTGCTCTTTTGCTTCCTGCTTCGTGCCTCGTGTAGTCATTACTCCAGTTAAATTTCTAGAACTGCTTCTTTCAGCTGAAAAGGCTTTAGCCTTTGGTGGAAGTGGAAGCTGGGGGATTTGAATCCCACCCTGCTGCCAGGCTTGCAGGCAGGACGCAGAGGGGGATGGTGGCGGCAGCTGCTGAGGTGGGCCTGCTGCAAAACCAAGGGACTGGGGGAAGGAGAGGAGGCCCAGAGGCGGGGTCTGCATGGTGAAGGGGCCGCTCGGGAGAGCTTGCCATTTGGTGGTTTCATGTAGCTTTTTATTATATCCTGGCTTATGTAATTTTTATTAAAGAACATGGGAGCCAACTGAGAAGTTTGCTGAAGTCTGCTGATGTAAATAATATGATATGTGAAGAGATATTAGGGGATTTTTGTTGATTTCCAGATTTAGGGCAGAATGAAACATATATGTAGCCAGTCACTGAAATACTATTTTTTATGGATTTCCAGGGTTTCCTTTGCCGTACTTTCCCCATTTTTAATTTGTGATCTCCAGCATTATTTTCATAACTGTTCTTTGTTATAATTCATCATTTATATCATCCATGTTCTTTCTTTTCTTACAGATTGTGATATCTTTAGTCTGAATTTTTAACTGGAATCAGAACTGGATGTTGGGGTCACTCTTTTATTGTACCACTTGATTACCTAATTCAAAATTGCCCCCCAGAGTTCAGATGAGTTAATATAATTTTTTAATGTTTAAAAAAAGATGTATAGTAGTAAACAATTTATTCTAGCAGCCATGTTGAACAATGTATTTAAGAATTGTAAACTCCGAGAAGACTGTATTTATATACACTATTGCAATAGAACATACTTGATAACTGTACAGTAACTTGGTTTACTAACAAAAGTTGTTAATAAAACTGTGAAACTAGAAAGGACACTTTCTGAAATTTAATAGAAAAATGTGATTTTAATACTGTTATTTTTCTCCTTTTAATATTTTTTTCCTTCATATTCCCCAACTCAATGTAAATAAATGTGTGCGTACGTACACACACACACACACACACACACACACACACACACCTTCTACCACAATGGTAATGCTTCTGTAAATGTCTCTATTTGTTCCTTTGGCTAAAAATGTTGTATTGGATATATATATATATATATGTATATATATTTATATTTCTTTCTTTTAATATTGGCTTTTTCCAATGAATTACCACGTTTAGTGTACAATGAAAATTTTTAATTTTATAGGGTAAAAATTTCTTACTTGTTCTCATATATTTGCTTGCCAAGGGTGAATGAAAGAACATGGCTGCTTTCCCCAGACAGACTGACCTTGGCATCCGCATAAAGCATCACTGTTTTCAAAAATGAAGGGTGCTTAATTGTTCCCTTTTTTCTGTATTCTGTAGGTCTCATAACAACAAACTGCAGTCTACAGCTTCTTAAAGTTCAGCGTGTTAACCTAACATAAAACACAGCAAGAATCTGGTTGAACTGTTTTAAATTAAGGAGCCAGATGTTTTTAGTCAGGTTATCCTGACAAGACTTGACCTAAACTTCGTTTTTATTGGTCATAACAGTCCAATTATATTCTTGGCCAATTTTGTCCAACGGACAAGGGAAAAGCAAAGTCAACGACACCATTATCTTGTCAAGATCAAATGGTTTTACTATTGTGGCAGAAGCGGGAAAACTTTGTTTATTGAAGAAAAAAAAAAAGAAAGAAAGAAAGAAAAAAAGATAATATGGGGTCAAGTGTAACTCCATGGAAATGCCACGTCTGCTCTTCAGTGAAGAAGCTGGTTTAGAGTCTCACAGAAAACTTTCAACTGTATTTATTTATTGTTGCAAAAAAGACGCTTTTTTATTGCTGCCCTCATTTGTCAGCTAATTATTTTTTCTTATAAAATCCAGCCCGGTTACATGTAATCCATTCTGTATCTTATCATGATTCCTGTAGGTAAAAGTACAAGACGACCTCTAGATGTCTTTTCTTTCTATGAAAGGAGCTGCTATGTACACATGTGCACACACACACAACTGGGAATCAACAATGAGTTTATTGTTCATAGTAGATAAAAATTAAGCTTGCATAAAGGTTGGGCTAGTGGTCCTGGACTACAGACTCTGTTGCCTTGAATATAACAGTACAATTTGTCATTTACTCTGCACCAGGTTAAAATGAGTAAAATCTATTTGAAGGTATCTTGTTTGTAAACATTTGTCAGATTCTAATTTTTTTTCTTTTTGTATTAAAATTCAATTATGGATGTATATGAAACAAAATAAATGGAGATAATTTTTCTCCCACAGACGGTGTCTTTGAATATGCGCTAATGATTCTCTGTAAGCCATTGAGGGGAAAGGGAGGGCTGCAAGGTAAATAAATAAAAGGCAGAAGGATCTGATTGTACCTGGATTTCTCCAGGGTAGTAGTGGTCCTTCATTTTATAATTCCCAGCCCACTGTCATCACATCGAAGAAAAATATTCAGGGGTGCTAATCCTGTTGCATCAATTGATCGGACTAATAAAAAGGTAATGTGACAAAATACACATCGCCTTCATCTGTATGTTATATGATACCAGGCAAATTATCAGTTACAGGCCACTGCTTGTATTTTATGAAGGGTATTTTTTAAAATGACTTCATCCTTTTTGTATTTGTTTGTTGGTTGAGTTTTTTTGGGTTTTTTTTCCCACATAAGAAGAAGTAGTGTAAGCGGTAGGGGAAAAAAATGGAAGCAGCAGAGGAAGGCGTATTTTGCATGTTTTTCCTTTCAGTGTTCTAATCTTACATGTTGTATTTCTTCATTGTAATAATAGCTTCTGTGAGATCTGCCATAGTTGGTTTATGCAGCTTTGCAAAAATGTTACTAGATTTTGCACTAATTCGTATTAGCTTTGTCCTACCAAGTTCTGGAATTTATCCCATTATTGTTTTTTAAAAGTTTCTTTCTGTTTAATATCACCCTGCTATGCAAAACCTTTCCCGGACCGTAGTTTCTTAAAAGAAAGACGTTGCTAACAGTTCCCAGTTCTTTCTTCTTACAGGCTCAGGTGTACAAGTTATTCTGGGTTAATTTTATCTAATGAAGCCCATTCCTTTTTGTACATAAAAATATCACTTAAACTTATGCTTACAAACTAAAGAGACTAATTGCTCAATATTGAAAACATGGAAACAGTTTTTGCTTAAAATACTAACATGGAAGTAGTCAAATATAGGTTATTTTGTCCTTTAACTTTTAAAAAATGTTACATATTGTATGCACTGTGCTGATGAAAGAATCCTACATTTTAATGAATTATAAAATTATTCTGCATCTCATCATGTCACAGTATTTCTGTACTATTTATTCATATATATATATATAGATATAGATGGGCTTAATCATTTAAAACTTGTTGCAGCAAGAACTTTCCTACCTGTAGGCAATAGATTGCTATGTTTTTAAGAGATTGTGGCAAATTTAAACAGCAGTTCTTTTTGTACGTAATAGGACATTTCATCCTAGAAAAATAAAGTAATGTTTTTGACATTGGATTTGGTGCGGTTTCTAATGAAACAGTGGTTGGTTGGTTAACATATTTTCTGTAGATGTTGGCATTGCCAGATTGTACAAAAAAGGTAAATTTTGTGGGAATCCTCAGGCCAGGAATATGTTAATTTCATATATGTATTTAATAGTATAAAGCCTTTTGCAGTTTCTATCACCATATAAATACATAGACATTTTATGGTTTTATCAACTACAGAGCTTTAGTGTTTCAAAAGTAATTTTTGGAAAAACATGCATTCTTATACTGAGTTTCAAAAGCTGCTTTTCTACGAGTATTTGACAAGCTTCTGCTACTCAGTAAAATATACATATTACAGCTATTTTGCTTTCAATAATCCAAGTAGTAGAATGCACATTTGTTATACTGTTTTGATTTTTCTACACAGTCTTTGGGCTTGTATATATGTTTAATTTGCATCAGCAGATTTCCTTTGCTAAAAGTATTTTCAATGCTTGTTATATTTCATCTGCCAGGTTCACAATCCTTGAAACCATTTCATAAAACGTATTTTCATAATATTGGTAAGGCTTTTTTCTCCTACCCAAATTCTGCAGGATTTGCACTTTAGTTAATGTCCTGCAGTAGTTTTTAAAAATTGTGAACTTTCAGAGATATTTTCTAAAGTAAAACAATTACCTTTTTATATTTCAAGTGGCCTGGAGTGTTATTAAGAGACTCTGAGATTTGCTGCTGTTTGTAATCTACCTTCCTGGAATCTGCAAATAAAAGTTCTTTCCCTATTTCTGTTCATTTGTTAGGCAAACTCCCTGCATCTTTGTGTGTTTCTGATACTAAAGAGCCAGTGTGGTGACCTTTTAAATCTACACACTTAGCCTCACGACTGAGGCCATTACCCACAAGTGTCAGATTTCTTGTCCGTAAAATGAGAATGGTGATCTCTCATGAGCAAAGTAATGTCTTGGGGGAAGGATTTTTAATAAACTGAAATATTCTGAAGTACTTCTGGATACTTGGAACAAGATACCGAAAAAGACATTTCCTAGATAACACCCTGCTTGATCTAGTTTGGACCAAATTCAACTAAAGGAAATAAGTGCTGTATTTTTTAAATGATAAAGTCCTGTACCCAAAATTGAAGTTACTCATTTGTAGGTAGTGGGTCAGTTTTTAGGTGTTTGCATATACCTGTGTTTGATCAACCTTAAAAATGATTTTAAGAGAAACATAAACAGTGCTAAGTGATACCTCTCAAAGACAGTTAAAAGCTAGTACAAAAAAAAATGTATGTTTTATAGACCTTTCCCTACCAAAAGAAAAACACTTTTTTCTGCTTGAGTTCCAACAGCTTGATGGAAGGAGGGATGTGTTGAGCTCCTCTTGAAGGCAACAGGGTATTTTATTGTGCCCGTGATCCTTTAGTCTTTGGAACACAAACCATGTGCTAAGGAAAGTATATCAACAGGAGAAAAGGATTCAGAACTACAGTGAATTTGGGAATTAAATTTTTCCATAAAATTAAAAGATTGTACCGAAGGTACTGACTGAATATTGAGAAGATTCTCCTTAAACTTTTTTGCCTAACCTGGAATTCCCAGTCTGTTGTGCACCGCCTCCCGTGCATATATCCCCATATGCACCACTGTTCTACCTCATTTGAGCATCAATCACTATCTTTCTTTTTTTTTTTTTTTTTGGCGGTGCCTCCTGGAATGCAGGATCTTAGTTCCCCGACCAGGGATTGAACCGGAACCCCCTCCAGTGGGAGTTCACGGAGTCTTAACCACTGGACCGCCAGGGAAGTCCCCGAGCCTCGCTCATCTTTCATTGCAAAGCTGGTCTTGAATCATGGCCTGAAGTTTAACAACGTTTCTAAGAAACTGGCCTGCTTGTGTTTGCCAAAGTGTACATACTAACCGTGTGACCTCCAAGTATCACACAGATCACAGTTTTGGCACTTTTTGTGTGATTCCAAAACATCTCAGAAACTGAGTATTATCAAAGCAATCTAATCAAACCCTAACCCTCAGGCTTATATCAAAGTGATTTTTTTTCTATCTTTTAAACCAGAGCTATTTATAACACTTCTCTTTATGCTCTAACATCTGACCATCCAACTAATAATTTATCTATTTGGCCGTTTTGTAATTTTCCCCACCATGTTACTCAGGATCACCACTTAGCCATTTGACTTTTAAAAATTCGGCTTTGGTTTTTGTGACCGGTGCTACTTCTGTCTTCGTTAATTTTTATCCTAAAGAAAACTAACACAGAAGCTCTTCATTCACTGCATACTCTAATCTACTACCAATGGTTTGTGTAGTAATGCAGTGGATTCCCAAGAAGCAATTCTAAGATAATTTTTAATAAGCTTGGGCACAACTCATTCTTGGCAAATACTCTAAAAAATCCCTCAGTTAGTGCTTTACCACGGCATAGTCAGAACCTCTCAACTTTTATTTTACCTCTTTGCCCCCTGTTTGGGACAAATAAGGTAACAGTATCTCCCGTCACAATCAGTTGTTACGTCTTACAGTCTCTCTGTGCTGTCCTGACATCCTGTGTGTATACAGTGCTTCTGTGAGGCCTTTAAAGACTGTGCCATTACAGACTAATGACACATCCTGAGCTCCAGAGTGAATCTCATCTGAGACCAAATGGACTGTTTTTGTCTCTTCAGTGGAGTTCTGCGCAGTAATCTTCAACCATGGATTATCAGTGTCTCTATTCACAGCGTTTCAAATTAAAGCACAGCTTGGTCTTCTGAAAAAAAATTGTTAATGTCTTTGTGGGCTGAGGTATAAAATCAATAATAAATTCAGTTCGTGTTTAATCTTTTTCAAGCCAACTGGGAAACGTTTAAAATTCACGTGCTTGCAAACCGTCATTAAATATTGGTTCCAGGGTTTTTGGCGTAAGTTTGAGAAATGCTTTTTCCCAAACCTTTTGGGGGCTCAGTGAGGCTGAAAAAACCAGGTGCATCCAAGATCTGATTTCACAGAAAGATTTACTGCTTTACAAACACAAACATGATACTTGGTCTTAATAGAAAAATGACATCAGATACACCCAGAATATGTTTGGTATTGGGATAGCTGCCAGTATGGCACAAAACATAGGATTTTAGAAGCAGGGAGGCATGAAAATAAACTGTATCTTATATTTTGGTACATCAGGAACACTTGTTTGAACAAACATTTGTTTGCTTGAATAAGCCCTTCAGTACTCTAAATGTAAAACTTTAATACTTGTCTCGGGCTCTGACTTTAGTGTTTGATCTACATGTGATCTAAATGGCATTTCATACGTCTGACTAGTGCACTTACTGTTATGTACAGAATTTAAAATGTGATGGTTTTAGTATAAAATTTGGTTTGATACATGATATAAACTATTCAAAATTGTATATTTAAAATCAAGGAAATGTTTTTGTGAACTATTTCTACTGAAGAATGTATTTAAATTAAAATAATTAAAAATAATCAACATGAAGCAGTGATCTGTTATCTGGACAGGTCAGTTATCTGAGCTTGTGTGAGTAACTGGCACACCAGTTGAATAACTTCACCACAGAGCTCAGAAGCATAACCATTTAAGAAGCATTTTGTAAAAAAAGTGACAACTTGAAGATGAGAGTTGGCACTTTGCAACTAGTTCCTAAAGGAGCTGTGTGCCCTGTTCTAAAGGCAAATCCGATTGCTTAATGATAGGCCTTTCCCGTCTTGCTGCTGAATTCCAAGTCTCTTATGATCCAGAAACGCCAGGCTGGTATGTTTCAAATGCACTGGGTGTGAATTGCCCCTTGCACTTGCCCATCCCTTTTCCGGTTAAATCTTTTCACATAGCTGCTGCTGCTCCTGAGAAGTCCATCTCCTGGTCGGAGGCGCCCTCTCAGGACCTGAAGCAGAGCTGTAGGTAGCTGCCTTCTCTTATGGTAGATGTGGCCCATCACAATATACCTGCTGCCTGAAAAAAAAAAAAAAAAAAAGCCAAAATATAAATTCATAGTTATCTTTCAAATACCACGTAACAATAAGAAAATGTAAGGCTTTTAAGAAATGCCTAAGCTTGAATCTCTTATCTTGCTGCACATGCTGAATCTCAGACATTTAAACCTCAGACAGCAGGTGGAAATAGCCTAGTGACCTTTATAAGATAATCAGATTACTCAGCCTGTAAACAGCCAGCACTAGAAACAAAGGTCCTAATCACAACAGTGCCAGCAGGATTTTACAGAGCACATCTCTAGAAAGACGTGGGAGTGGGCATTACCCGCCCGCCCCAAACACACACGCCCAGCAAAAGACGTCTCTAAACTCAGTTTAAAAAGCCCCTTAGGCATCCTGTCTGGCAACGGTGTTTCGTCATTCACTCCACTTGTCAACAAATATTGAGTGTTTGCTTTGTGCCAATCCACTCAGTTCCCATCTTTAACCGGAGGCGCTGATGGAATTTAAATCACAGAGTGGCCGAAATAATACCTGTCTTCTAAATTCTATTCATTTTAGAATAGCGCCCCCCAAAAAAAGGTACTGGGGTAACCGATAGAGACCGGGCTGTGGCATGTCAAAGTTACAATGGTGACATAAAGAACATATATAAAATGATCACTTAGATCAGTTTTAATACCAGGTTTAAATTCTGGGCATGGCTTATTGCAACTAGAGGAGTCTAGGGCTAATATGTGGACTCGGAAGAAAAACCCGTCCGGAGTGATGTACAGGCGGTTCATCTTGTACAGCCCGTCCCGGTCCACCAGCAGAGTCACCAGCCGGATCCCTGTACCGAGGACGTCCACATCATGCACGATTCCGTTGACTGCTGCTTTCAAAAAACAAAGAGTTTGGAGAAATGCATAGCACTCACATCCTCTTTCTCTCCCCAGTGCGTTTCTAACAAATCACGAAATAGCCCACACGGCTCTGGGGCCTGCAGGACCGAGTGGGTGGGTTTCTCTAGGGTTTGGTTTAACGGACCCGATGCACAGCCCGGCGCTCTCGGCTCGGAAAGGCTCGCCCCGCGGCCTGGGCTCGGCCGCCCGGGCCCGGGAGGAGCTGCGGGCGGGGCTCACCGAACTCGCTGGCGCAGTAGGACTCGCGCTCGTCCAAGTCCGCCCTGCAGGCGCGCGCGCAGGGCTCGGCGCCGAGCTCCGCATCCTCCCTCTGCTGGGGGCTGAGGCGCGGCGGCGGCGCGGGCGCGGGTCCCGGGGGCGGCGCGGCGGCGCGCGGCCGGTTGGGGTGGGCGGGACCGGCGGGGGCCTCGGCGGCGCGCGTGGGAGGCCGCGCGGCCGGGAGGCGCAGGGCCCGGGCGCGCGCGCGCCGCGGGGAGTCCTCCAGCGCGGGCACGCGGCGCGGCGACGCACGGTTCTCGGCCTGCGAGAGGCGCGGGCTCGGCGGGCCGGCGGGCGCGCGCGCGGCCTCCCGGAAGCCGGCCCGGTTCTCGGCGGCCGGCTGGGGCTTCCGGCGCCGCAGGTCGGACCAAGCGCGGGGAGCGGCCTCGGCTGCGCGCGGCCGCCGCGGAGTCTCGGGGACCGGCTGCGGTCGCGGCCCAGGCGTCTCCACACTCGGGCCGCCGCCGGGGTCGGGCTTCCGGTTGTGGGGCGGCGAGGCTGTAGGGAGAGAAGAGGAGAGGCCGGGGAGGCCGTCAGGGTAGGAGAGGCCGGGGAGGCTGAGAGGAGAGGGGAGGGGTGGGGAAAGGGGAGATAGAGGGGAGGGAAGGGGACGGGGGTGGGGGGAATGGGAGAGGCAGAGAAGAGAGGGGAGGGAGGCCGAGAGGCGGGGAGGGGAGGGGAGGCCGGGGAGGCTGAGAGAGGAGGGAAGGCGGGTAGAGATGAGGCTGTGGAGGGGAGGAGAGGCCGACAGGGGGGAAGAAGAAATGGCTCTGGGAGGGGAGAGGAGATGGGGGACAATGTAAACGTAGCGTACACCTGCGAGAGGCGACGTGGAGAGGGCAGCAGACATGGAAGTGAAGGAAAGAGAACGGGAGGGGGAAGAGGAAGGCGCCCCGGCTTGTGGTGAGCACAGGTTTCCTAGGCCCCAAGAAGACGGAGATGAGGGTCTTGCCCTCTAAGAATGAGGGCAACTAAGAATATTTTTCTCACCACATGGGAACATTTCATTTTGTTAAGGAAGCTTTGCAAATCAATAGCTTTTCAAATTACAACCACCTATTTGTTCTAGGACTAAAGATAACTGACAACTTTGGTTAAATAACAAACTCTTTTGCCCTTTCTTTAATATATATGTAAACATCCGCCTTTTTGCTATGTACAGTTTGTTGAGAAAGTACCAAGAGCAAACCCCAGGGGGAAAGGTCTCCTATTACAGGTTCTCCTAATTGTTTAAGCGCCCCTGACAACAGAACTATTTGGTTTTCCCATCCGTGTTTACACTGTCATCTTGGTCTGTGCAGAGTCGAGCATCTGTGAGTGGATTTTTATCTGGCTTCTTGGACACCACTTAGTAGTAAACCACAGCTTAGAAGGAGGTTTAAAGCGTGGCTGGGCGCAGAGGCCCCTGGTTAAGTGTCAAAGCACCCGCATCGCTTACCCTGCCCGACCCCCACCGCTTCCCATGGTGGAGGAAAAGCTCCTAAATGGCAAACGGCAGGAAAACAAATTTTTGAAATTGTTAGTGATTTTCCCCAGCTCTGCAGGCAGGTTGGTGAGCAAACTTCAGCAAGCTTAGAAGCTGGGCCAGTTTCCATGCCCAGTTACACAATATCACCTCCCCGTTTGCCTGGGTCCCAGTGCCCTCCAGACGGGCACAAGAGCCCATCTTTTTTTTTTTTTTTTTTTCCTATTATTTTAACGGCTGGTTTTCAGCATTTCTCTCTGGCATCGAAGAGCTTGGTCTGACCATTTGCAGTTCTTGCAACACTTCTTTTAAAGTGATTGATCTTGCCAAATTGACAGTCTCCTTTAAAATCAGCTTTCACCCAGCAATAATAGCTGGTTATAGTTCATGTTTTTGCAGAGAGGTTGATTCTGGCTCATTATGTTCAAGGTTGCCCATACACAGCTGAATAAAGTTCTGGTGGATATCCAATTCCTGACTGTCAACTGTTGACCTCACAACTGCTTCCCCATTGATATCACCATCTGTTGTCATGGGAAAGATTGTCTGATATTTGGGTTAAATGCCACTGAAGTCATTCCATTTCCATGTGGAAAAATAACCCAAAGTAAATTACCCTGTAAGGTGCGGAAGCTATTTTTCCCAGAGATAGTGAATCAAACAGAACATCCAAATAAAAGCCAGACAAAAACACCTCCCCGCAGAGAACCTCTTATTTCTTCATTCCCTCAGTAATTTTCATCTCAGGCATGAAATTGTGTGTGTGTGTGTGTGTGTGTGTGTGTGTGTGTGTGTGTGTGTGTGTTTTAAAGACTCAGGTGTCCCAAGGCCATTGGTTGCGGCTGCAGGGAGAGGGGAGAAAGGTACGATTTCGGCTCCCTCCGCTCCCAGCCCCTGCGGGGCGCACCCAGCTCCTCGGATCGCCGGCGGGACGGGGACCCGGGCGCTGGGCGGACCCCGCGCTCCTCCGGGCGCCCGCCGCCCGCCGCGTCCCGCGAGCCCGGCCCGCACGGCTCCCGAAAGGCGCGCCACGACCCCTTTTGACACTTTCCCTCCTCTGTGATGGAGCAACTACTTAACATGCAAAGTTTCTCCAGCCTGCCCGGCTCGCTCGAGATCATTTCAGTAGCTGAACAACTGGCTTCATTCCGATAAAGGCTGCCAAGACACACACAATCTTGGGGACACATTTTGCTCCTTTCGAACAGGAACACGGACCTGGAATCTCCTCTCTGGCAAGCCCTGACCCCTTTCTCGTCCCGCCCTTCATCGCGCCCTCTCCCCAGCTCGCCCCCGGATCCCAGCCCCTCTCCCAGGGCTCAGCGTTTCATCGATCTTACCTTTTCTCTCCGCCACTGGGGCTTCGGGAGATGATCCAACGATCAAACAGAGGAGCCAGAAAGCTCTAGCTGTCATGTTTGTAGACACGGTTCCCAGGCTCTAAAACTGAGCCTGGGCTTTTGCTCTTTCTCTCCCCCCACCCCTTCTCCACCCCCCCACCCCCGTTCATGCTAATGAGGGGCAGCCTTTGGGGAAACGGGAATCACTCACTGAACAGACCATTGGAACAAAACCGAGCTGCAGGGATTTCTCCCACCTCCTTAGGGGGATGAGCACGTGGCCTCTCAAAGTTGTCCCTGGGAACGTCTGTCCTGCGATCTGTGGGCAATGAAAGCATCAAAACCTACACTTTAAACCCGTATGGGTTTGCGGGCCGGGGTTGGGTGGAGGAGAGGGTGGGGTGGCCAGTGGAGAGAAGAAGGATGTTGAGGGGCTGAGGGACAGGGTGGGGGAGTGTGAGTGATAGGGAGATTTGTCTAGATTAAGTCAACAACAAATAGGCAAATTAGAGCTTAAGACAGTTTGGACTTGTGGAAAGGAGGAGATTCCAGATGACAGAAAATTCATCCCAGATTGTCTTAGGGATTCTGAGAGGAACCAAGTCACTACATCCTAGGTCTGGTTACACTGTTTTACTATATATACAATATTTATATTCTAGAATCAGAAAGGAAAAAAGCCTCAGTAAAAGAGCTTTTCTTTTCCCTCCCCCTGTCCCCAGTTGAAATTGGTAGCAGGTTGGCTAGATTCATTAAGCCCAGGCAAGTGCCTTTCACCCACCAGGAGCTAGAGAATAAAAAAGTAAAAAATCCTTCCCAGCTCTCTAATGATGGCTCATTTCCTCAAGAAAGGTGGATTTTTTTTCTTTCTAAGAAAAACTCATTCACTACTTAGGTCTGAATTCTTGAAATGGCTCTGTATATTTGTCCTGAGCTAAGGACACTGTCCCTCAGACTGAACAGAAACAGCATTCACCAAAGGGGGAAGTAAGCTCACCATAGTAAACCCACAACCTTACCGACATGTATCTCATTTCAACAGCTTCAAATCCAGAAGGAAGGGGAAATGCATTGAGATGAAGGCATTTTTATCTGAAGCACATGAGCCAACAGTGAGATGCAACTGCTAAAAGAAAGAACAAACTTTTGCTGCACTAATATCTTATGTCTCAAAGATAATAGTGCTAGTGGACCGATCAGTTTTGGGCCGGGGGGGGGGATCATGTTTTCAAGAAAGATACTGGAAAGCTAGAAGGAAAACGACTGGGTGGTGAGAGGGCTGGAATCCATCATGGTCAAGTTCTTTTGGAGGAACTGAGAATAGGCAGCCTAGGCACAGAAAAACATTTGTTATATTTTGGGAAAGAACCAGTAAGTAGAAGTTATGAAGTGACAGATTTAATTTCAGTTTAAGAAACAATATTCTAACAACTGAGATCTCCAAGAAAGCAGGCTGCTTTGAGGTGTTGTGACAATGAGGTCCTGGCCATTGGGGGTATCCAAAGAGAACGTGACTCGGGGATACCGTAGAACAGGTTCCTGAATTCAGTGTGTGTTGGTTTGAGGGATGTGGTGAGATAAGTGTGTTCTAGGGAGGAGTTGGCTGTCTAGTCACAGGCTGACAATATGTTGGAGGGGGTCACTATGTCTGTAGTCTGGTTCTCAACTTTCCTCAGCTTGAAACTCAGTTTTGTCAATGGATTAGATTGTGGGACCAACTCACGTTAACCAAACTCATAAAAAGAAGATGTGTAAACCAGAATGTCACTTATTAATTTGTAATAGGATATAGCAAAGGTGGTTCAGAGGTCTAATTATTAATCAGGAGATTGCCTGTTGAGCACTAAATCAAATTGCTGTTGAAGGTGGGCTAATTTTCCCTCATTTGAGTTTTAAAGGAGCGAATTCTCTGTTTCCTCCAAAAGAGTATATCTCTTCAGTCACTGCAAGGCTTGGGTACACCAGAATCAGTGTCTCCAGATTCTGGCCAAGACCAAAAAACACTGTGAAATTCGTGCTTTGGGGTTTATAATTTATAGATGTCCTTAGATCCCCTTCTTTCACATACTCTTTAAGTCAAGTGGAATAAAATTAACTAGGCTTAAGCTTTCTCAGTTACAACCGGATCTCAGACATAGCTGCCTGAGATAATATTCAAGTCACCCAGATCCAGTTTGGGGTGTTCCCAAAACTCTTCTGTTGCAGGAATGTTGTGAATGCCCTGAAGCCCACACCCTGAAATGTAGAGGCAGAGAGCTGACTGGAAGGCTCCTAGAGGCTCCCAGGGTGGCACCAGCCTGGAAGAACTTGCCAGGGTCCAAGGCTGCATCTTGGGCAGCACATGGCTTGCAGGAGCAGAAGCCATATTCATGGTGGAAAGCACAGAGAGCTCGAAGAGACTGAACTATGTAAGTCAGAATGCCACTTTATTAATTTACAACAAGAAATCGACTCAGGCACACCTGCAGGCTCCTGTCAGCCTGGCTAGCGTTCTCTTTCTAAAAACAAGTCACCTGGGAAGCCAAATTACCATCAGAGTGCTTGGTAATATAAGCCAGAGCACAGGGAGTTCGTCCTACAATTGGAATGTTTAAAGGTATTTGTTTCTCATAACCTAATATGTCCACCTTTACATGCCTATCTTCCACATGTCAGGTGGAAGAACCTAAGAGCCTAATTGCCTTCCTCTCTCCTGCCAATTTCTGGCATTTTGAGTGTATCTTTCTGCTTTACAAATAATTGTTGAGCATCTACTGTGTGTTGTATAGTAAAGGATTTGTGCCAGGTTCCTGGCATGGAGTTTCTAACTCTTGGAATCTCCCAAGTGATGGAAGCATCTTAATGATTCACGAGCTTCCTGGATCACACCTGAGTTTATGCTAATGCAGTGACTCTTGGAGGGCCCCTTGATAGCTTAGGGCTGGGAGCTGGTCATCAGAAAGACCAACCATGTAATTAGAGGGTTGGGACTTTGAGCCTGTCTGACCTCCAGGGGGCGGAGAGAGGCTGGAGATTGGGTTTAATCAGATGGTCAATGATTTAATCCATCATGCCTGCTTAATGAAACCCATTGACAGCTTCCTGGTCAGTGGAGCTTCCTGGTCAGTGACCACACTGATGTGCTAGAAGGGTGATGTGCTGTGATCCATGGAGAGAAAACCCTGAAGCATCTGGGACCCTCGCAGATCTTGCCCCATGTGTCTCTTCATTTGGCTGGGTCTGATTTGTATCCGTTATAATAAAACTTTGATCGTAAGTAGAGCACTTTCCTGAGTTTTGTGAGTTGTTGTAGAGAATTATCAAGCCTGAGAGGAATCTTGAGAACCCCCTAGATTTATACCCAGCTGTCTGAAATGAGGGCAGTCTTGTTCTGGGTCATCTGCCCTTTAACTAGTGAGGCCTGCGCTAACTCTGGATGGTTACTGTCAGAATTGAATTGCAGCCCACCACTTGGTATCAAAACACTATGTGCCCTGGGAATTCCCTGGCGGTCCAGTGGTTAGGACTTGGTGCTTTCACTGCCAGAGCCCAGGTTCAATCCCTAGCTGGGGAACTAAGATCCCACAAGCTGCGCAGCACGGCCAAGGAAAAACAAAAACAAAGAAACACCATGTGCCAGGCGTTTTAGAAGCTGGAAATACCCGTCGTCATCATCTTTCTTCAAAAAGAGTACAATACTGTTGCTCTGGTTCCCATTAGGTAAATTAGGGTCATGTTCTAGTTCGAGTTCAGGACCATCCTGATTGGGGCCGAGGTCTCCCCAGATTCTTCAGGCTTTCACAGATAGCTGCTAGGTTTACTCCTACAGGCACCAGGCTAGGTCCTGGAATACTGGGACATAAATCCTCCCCTCAAGTGGCTGACAGACTGCTGTGGGGAATAACGTTCCGTTATAGTGTTAAGTGCAATATTAAAAGGCTACAGGAGACATCACATAAACTCTGGTTTGAAGAATGACTGGGACGCACCAGATAGACCAAGGAGGGCAGGCATTGCAGGCTGAGACAACAGCACATGCAATGGCACCAGGGTACAAGAGAGCATGTGAATCTACCCAGGCCCGGGAAGCATGACGGCACACCAGGGAATGAGCCCCAATGGGGGAAGATGCTGAGAGCCTCGATGCCCTATAGATGGACCATGGTAAGTAGCTGCTTTTTATTTTTTAATTTTATTTATTTAACTTTTAAAATTTATTGGCCATGCCACTCGTCTTGTGGGATCTTGGTTCCCCGACCAGGGGTCGAACCCAGGCCCTTGGCAGTGAAAGCACCGAGTTCTAACCACCGGACCTCGAGGGAATTCCCTAAGTAGCTGCTTTTTAATTCTTGATTTTGTTTTCCTATCACTCTATGTTACTGTAATGAAAAATTTGGAAAATAAAAATAAAGTAGACACAAGAACTATCTCCATCAATCACTTCCATGGTGGCACAGTGGTTAAGAATCTGCCTGCCAATGCAGGGGACACGGGTTCGATCCCTGGTCTGGGAAGATCCCACATGCGCGGAGCAACTAAGCCCATGCGCCACAACTACTGAGCCTGCACTCTAGAGCCCGCGGGCCTCAACTACTGAGCCCACGTGCCACAACTACTAAAGCCCGCGTTCCTAGAAGCCCGTGCACTGCAACGAAGAGTAGCCCCCGCTCACCGCAACTAGAGAAAGCCCTCCTGCAGCAACCAAGACCCAACACAGCCTTAATTAATTAAGTAAAGGAAAAGAAAAAAAACAACAATCACTGCAATGTTCCCATGTTTTTCCTTCCAGGCTCTTTCTTAGATACCATTTCACACAGATGCCATCAGAGGACCAACACTATTTTGGATCCTGTGTTGTTCACATGACACCATGACAAGGGCACTTCCCCATTTCACCTGTCATGTATACAATTTTGTATTCAATGAAAATTAAAATAACAAACTCTTTGTAGATACGGAATCTCATAAGTCCATAATATGTTCTCATTTAGACAAACCATCATTTGTGAACATTTTAGGCTGTTTTCAATTTTTGCTGTTGTAAAACGTTCCATGTCGCCGTTAACAAAGGAATGAACGTATTGAGACATACTGAAATACTCTAGAGCAGGGTTTCTCCACCTCGGCACTATTGACATTTTGGGCAAGATAATTCTTTGTCATGCGTTGTTAACCGATATCTCTGGCTTTATCTACTGGATACCAGTAGCGCCCCCCACCTCCAGTTGTGACGATCTAAACTGTCTCCAGACATTGCGATGTCTCCTGGGGACAAAATCGTGACCCATAATCATTGCTAGACAGCAATGAAATTAAATGAGCTACAATTACAAAAGCAAAGTAAACATGAATCTCATAAACATGATATCAAGTAAAAGAAGTCCGACACAAAAGACTATATACTATGTAATTTCATTTCTATAAATTCACAAATAGACAAAATTAATCTATGGAGTTAAAAGTCAGGTTATGGTTATCCTGGGGATGGGTAGTGACTGGAAAGAATACAGAGGGGGAGGTGTTCTGTGATGTTGAAGTGTTGTATAGTTTGATCTACTAAATTTTTTAAAAACTTTATTTTTGGCTGCGTTGGGTCTTCATTGATGCTCATGGGTTTCTCTAGTTGCCTCGAGCAGGGGCTACTCTTCCTTGTGGTGCACGGACTTCTTATTGCAGAGTGCACAGGCTCTAGGCTCTCAGGCTTCAGTAGTTGTGGCATGCAGGCTCAGTAGTTGTGGCTCATGGGTTCAGTTGCTCTGAGGCCTGTGGAATCTCCCCAGACCAGGGATCAAACCCGTGTCCGCTGCATTGGCAGGTGGATTTTTAACCACTGTGCCAACGGGGAAGTCCCTGATCTATTAATTTTTGGTATCTTAAATAAGAAATGTTACTGTTGGGACTTCCCTGGTGGTCCACTGGTTAGGGCTCCCCGCTTCCATTGCAAAGGGCAAGGGTTCAATCCCTGGTCGGAGAATTAAGATCCCACATGTCATAAATAAATTTAAAAATGTTTAAACATTTAAAAAAAGAACAAATTGTTCTTAAAAAAAAAAGAAATGTTACTGTTTATATGGTTGAATCTATTGGTTATTTTTTTGTGATGTCTTCCATCCATTTGTAAAAGCTTTTAAAATGTATATGAGTAATGCATATTCATAGCAGAATAATTAGATATTACAGTTAAGAAAAAAATCAACTATAATCCTATTGTCTAAAAAAAACTACTACAAATATTTTGATGGATCAATTTCCAGACTTTTGGGAATTCCGTGGCAGTCCAGTGGTTAGGACTCCTCACTTTCACTACTGAGGTCCTGGTTCAATCCCTGATCGGGAAAAAAAATCCGGCAAGCAGTGCGTTGCGGCCAAAAAAATAATAAAGCTCAGAAACTTTCCAGACTTTTCTCCTATACATATATGTACATGTAAATGTGTTATATAACTTCTTTATATAAAAAAGGGAACATGGTATATACATATTTTATGACATGGTTTTAAATTTTTTAATGATATGGTAACGTCTTTTCATTTCAATAAATATAGGCTTCCATGATGATTTTTAATGACTGAATTCCTAGACTATTACATTGCTGAGTCAAAAGATATGATAATTTCAATCTTTTTACTATGTATTGCTGAATTGTTCCCCAGATATGTATCAGTTTACACTGACCATCAATCAGTGTAGGTGTGTAATAATGAGTATTACTCCACATTGGAATATCAAAGCATCATTATTTGATATTCTTTCTGTTCTGAAGGGTTGTTGTTGTTTTTTTTTAAGATTTCTCTTTTCTAAAAATTTACATTTCTTTGATTGCTGGTGACATTGTACATTTTTTCATAGATTTGTTAGCCATTTGGATTTCTTTTGTTAATAGCCTCTTCATATTCTTTGTCTATTTATTATGAATGATCAGATTTTCCTTTATGATTTTAAGAGCTATTTATAGCTTCAGAATTTTAACCCTTTGTCCATTATATATATTGGAAATATTTCTTCACAGAATTTCATTTGATTTTAAGCTTTTTAGTGATTTTTTGGCCATATAAATTTTAAATTTTGTATAGTAAAATCCATCAATCTTTTTTTTTTTTTTTTTTTTTTTTTTTTTTTGCAGTACGCGGGCCTCTCACTGTTGTGGCCTCTCCCGTTGCGGAGAACAGGCTCCGGACGCGCAGGCCCAGCAGCCATGGCTCACGGGCCCAGCCGCTCCGCAGCACGTGGGATCTTCCCCGGGCCGGGGCACGAACCCATGTCCCCTGCATCGGCAGGTGGACTCTCAACCACTGCGCCACCAGGGAAGCCCTATCTTTTTTTCCTTTATATTTTCTAACTGGTTTTGGAAGGTGTATAGAATAGGTACTGATTTGTGTATACCCATATTTATTGCTTATATCCCAATATGTGTATATACAATAATATTTCAAATATTGTCCATAGATTCCCTTGGGTTTTCCCAGTAGAAAACTGTATAATTTATAAATAATGATATTTTACCTCTTCCTCTCAAATATTTATAAAGCTTTTGTATTGCATTGATGAGAACTTTACAAACTGTTGAATAATATCAATCATAGTCATCATCTTTGCTTTATAGGTATTTCTCATTTACAGGGAACACCTCAAATGTTTCACTTTCAAATGAATAAGACTTCATTTTGCTTCAGATACATCCACATTTCATCCTGGGAATCTGACAAATATTACTATTCTTTTGTTACTTTCTTAATACTGATTTTTTTTTTTTTTTTTTTTGCGGAACGCGGGCCTTTCACTGTTGTGCCCTCTCCCGTTGCGGAGCACAGGCTCTGGACGCGCAGGCCCAGCGGCCATGGCTCACGGGCCCAGTCGCTCGCAGCATGTGGGATCTTCCTGGACCGGGGCATGAACCCGTGTCCCCTGCATCGGCAGGCGGACTCTCAGCCACTGCCCCACCAGGGAAGCCCAATACTGATCTTTTGATTGTGTCTTCCACGTATTTTATCTTCTCACTCATCATTTTTATCAATTTATCTTTTTCCTTTTCATCCTGATTTCATTTTCAGTAGCATCAACTATGCATTTGGCTCCTTCCAATAAGGAATTTAATCCTAAGAAATTATTATTAGTTAGTTCTTTTTTGTTGTTCATCCTATTGTTCTTTCATCTGAGTCTACTCCCTGCTTATAATTTCCTGATTCACAAGGACCATTTCTTATGCTTTTGTGAAAATGTCTGTTTCTTGAAATTGTCTTCGGGAATCTTTGTCATCATTAATTGAGCTTTGTCTTCCTCTGAGCATTTTTAAGGGGAAAATAACATTCAGAAAGCTATTGAGGGACTTCCCTGGTGGTCCAGTGGTTAGGACGCAGCACTTTCACTGCTGTGGGCCCGGGTTCAACCCCTGGTCGAGGAACTAAGATCCCACAAGCCGCAAAGGGTGGCCAAAAAATAATAAAGAAAAAAGAGAAAGCTATTGAAAATAGTATAATGAATACCTGCATAAGCATGACCCAGTTTCCCAGTTTTATCAACTCTTAATAATTTTTTCCATATTTGCTTCATTTTTTTTAATGTTAAAATATTACAGGGCTTCCCTGGTGGCGCAGTGGTTGAGAGTCCGCCTGCCGATGCAGGGGACACGGGTTTGTGCCCCGGTCCGGGAAGATCCCACATGCCGCGGAGCGGCTGCGCCTGTGAGCCATGGCCGGTGAGCTGCGCGCCCGGAGCGTGTGGTCCGCAACAGGAGAGGCCACAGCAGTGAGAGGCCCGCGTACCGCAAAAAAAAAAAAAAAAAAAAAAATATTACAGATATAGTTAGTGGTAGCCAGTCTCCAGGATGACTGGTCCCCGGTGATCCCTACTTCCTGGTATTCACACCTCGTGTAGTTCCTTCCTACTACAAGTCCCCTGTAGTTGCAGCAGGACTCGTCAGAGTGACCAATAGCATATGGAAAAAGTGATAATATACACTTCCAAGACTAGGTTACAAAAAGACTGAACTCTCACCTCTTTCTTTTAGATCGTTTCCTCTGGGGGAAGCCAGCTGCCGTGTTGGGAGAACACTCAGGCAGTCTGTGAGAGGCCCACAGCAAGGAAGCAACTGAAGTCTTCATCCAACAGTCAGTGAGAAGCTGAGGTCTACCAACAGCTAGTAAGTGAGCCTGAAGGCAGATCCTCTCCCAGTTGAGCCTCCAGATAAGACTGCAGCCCCAGTGCAGAGCTTGACTGAAACCTCCCACTGAGACACCTGAACCACCCGGTAAACCTCTCCCAGATTCCTGGCCCAGAGAAAGTGTGAGTAATAATGTTCATTGTTTTAAGCTGCTAAATTTTGGGGTAATTCGTTTTGTGGCAATAAATAACTAACACACAGTTGAAGGCCCCTTAGGCTCCTCCCTCATCCAATTTCTTTTCCTTCCCAGAGGTAATCATTATGCTGAACTTGGGGTCTCTACCATTCTCCTGGATGTTTTTCCTACTATGATTTTGTCAACTATGGTAAAAAGATATCTTATAAATTAATGTTGAGGGGTTTAAAAATTATAATTACAAATTTTGGAACGTTCCATATAAATATGCAATTGTAGTTCAATAAATCATCTCTGAAATGAATAATAAAATCGGGAAATCTCTCCCTTCTTAATTTGGGAACTGCCTTGTCTAATATTACAATGAAATGTAAAGGAAAATCTATTGTTAATAAAAATAATAATAGCTGCCATCTACTGAGCACGTTCCAAGTATTAAATCTTTGTATAAACATATGAGCTTATACTTTTATTATCCCAGTTTAGGGATAAGAGAAAGGTTAAGTAACTTGCCCAAGGTTATACAGCTAGTAATTAATGGATTCCAAAGCTATTAGCTACTACCAGTGCTATTTATATAAGGTAGAAATTAAAGAGAAGGGAAAAGATCCAATTCACATAAATGTAGCTGTTAGAAGGTTCCTCTGCAAATGGCCATGAGGTCTAAGTTGATCATCTTAACTGCCTTCTTCCATCATTTATTCCCTGTTCCTCCTACCCTCAGCTGGGCAGGGGTCTATGCCTGGTAAGGAGACTCAAAACTTTTCTCCTGTAGGACCTGAGTTCTTGGTGGTCCTGTCTTTACTGGATTGCTGTACTCTCCCATTAACTGGGTCTTTGGGACAAGGGCACACTAAGATGTGCCCCCCAGTGAATCCTTGGATTCCAGACATTTCCTCTTTCCTCCACTAAGTAGCAGACCGTTTTCCCGTTGGTAATCACATCGTTCACCAAGGCTTAGTTCAGGGACTGTCATACCTGGGGCTGCTATAACAAAGTACCACAGCCTGCATGGCTTAAACCACAAACATTCATTTCTCATAGTTCTGGGGCTGGAAGGCTGAGATCAGGGTATCAGTATGGTTGGGCTCTGGTGAGAGCTCTCTTCCTGGCTCCCAGATGGCTGCCTTCTTGCTGTCTCCTCACACGTCAGAGAGAGAGAGACAGACAGACAGAGTGCAACAGAGAGACAGAGAGAGACAGAGACATAGAAAGGGCTCTGGACCCTTCTTCGTTTTATAAGGACACTAATCCCATCCTGGGGCTCCACCCTCCTGACCTCATCTAAAAGCCTCACCTCCTGATACCATAACACTGTGGCTTCTACCCATCGATTTGGGGGTAACATAAACATTCAGCTCATAACAGTGACTGCCCCCCTTCTCTGCCTATTGATTCAGCAGCCTGAGGAGTCCCAGATGGCCAAGGGGCAGCCTCAGATCCAATTGAATGGGGCCATGATAGTATTTCCTGGCCTAAAGATCTCTCCACCGGGCACTAGAACCTCTAGACCCACTGAGTCTCAGATCACTGTCAAGGAAAGCAAAAAGATTCTTCCAGGGAATTATTAGGGGTCATAGTGGGAGAAGCCACCCCTACCTCCTCTCCTTGGTTCCTGGACCTGCGCATTCTGGCAGTGTCTAAGTCCAGGAATGGTCGTGCTAGCAGAAGCCTTGCAGGCAAAGAAGACAAATCCATACCCAGGACACGTGTCTGTCCCTGTGAGGACGGGACGCTGTCCGCACATCCCAGTCTTACTGCAAACAAGGGATTATTGTTTTGCCTGTCAGGGTGCGACCCTCCCCTTGGAGAAGCGCCCTCTGCTGGCATTTCCTAAGATCTGCGTCCATGAGCATCCTCTTCTAATTGGTATCTATCCGTGTTGGTTCCTCACTGCTTTTGGTAGCCCTTTCTTCTCCTTTTATTTGAGGAGTTGCAGATATCTCCTAGTTTCATTGATGGTGTTGTTTGTGGTTCTGCTTCTCATTCCCCTTGTGCTTTTGTAGGACTTTTCGAGGGGAGTGGAGAAAAATGGCAACTTTACTGTAGTTTTTAATACTGAAATCTGGTAAAATTTAAACGTATGATCACTCTGAATGTTAATATCATTGGCTTGTATTTTAATATTAATTCTGGTGTACTTTCTGACATTCTTAAATGAGTTTTGAAAAATTGGACTAATACAATACTAATATTGTACCCTTTGACCCACTCCTCACGTTGCCCCTGAGATTGCTTGGGGACAAAGGAAAAATGATAAAAAAGGGGACAATTAGTAAGGCCCTAAAATGTTTTTCATGAGGTCCATCAATAATATAGTCATACCATCCCTGTTTGTCAAGCTTCTAAGGCAGTTCCTAGACAAGGGGCCAGATGATTCTTTGTTATGGGGCTAACCTGTGCATTGTAGGATGGCAAGGTTACCAGGTCTGCCCAGAAGTGCAGAAGGCTAAACGAGTGTTATCCCCAATACCTGCCACCCCAGTCTTAATCAGTGGTGGAAGAACGGTCTCAGAACTGTCTCAGTGGGCCATTTAAGTTTAATAGTATGAGCCTGGTTGATGATAACAATGCATCGTAAAACTTTCAGACGGAAGGGAGAACGTTTTGTGGACTGTGTGTGTGTGTGTGTGTGTGTGTGTGTGTGTCTGTGGCAATTTAAAGTTATTAGTTCTTAAAATCAGAACTTTTTAATGGAAGCAACTGGACCAAAAATGTGTCAGAGGATTTTGAGACTCATTAAAACAAAGTTGAATGAGAAAAAAAAAACAACCAGTCTACATCACCTAAAATCAACAGTCATGGTGGAACAATTAATATGGAATACTCAAAATAAAACGTACAACGTTTGTGCTGAGGATAGGTGCCGGTGTTTTGCATGGCTAGTTAGCATTCATGCCTCTTTTTCTTTTTACGGAATTACCTCTTCCCCTTTTAGGGAAGAATTGGTGGGAGGGTGATTCCTTTGTGGCCCCATGAATCAACGGGAGAAAGTTGGGCCAATTGTAAGCTTTTCCTGGGAAACTTGACTCTGGAGCAAGTGACCCTAGGATGAAGAAAACTATCAGAGGCACTTACTGCAGGTCTAGCTGCGTGACAAGGGGCAATGATGGCAGCAGTGGTGGCCTCCTGACAATTGTCCCTGGCTCTGAGAGTCACTGTGCTTCCAGCTTCTTGCTTTTGGGGGTCCATTGGTGTGTCCTTATTCTGGCTGGTTCCCACGACTGGTCCTCCGGTTTTGCCCCCCTGTTTAGTAAGCACTTCCCTTCCCCATGTCTTTCCAATGAATTCTCATTTGCTTTGCTTGGGTTGGGCTGGTTTGTTTCCATTGTTGGAAACAAGACGGAACTAGCAAAAGAGATTGAGAAATTGACTGGAGAACTGAGAAAAAACACATTTTTCTGGAAGCCTGGGAAAAGGGTGTGTTTCAAGAAGAAAGGGCCGGAGGCTTCCCTGGTGGCGCATTGGTTAAGAAGCCGCCCGCCAATGCAGGGCACATGGGTTCAAGCCCTGATCCAGGAAGATCCCATGTGCTGTGGAGCAACTAAGCCCGTGCGCCACAACTGCTGAGCCTGTGCTCTAGAGCCTGTGAGCCACAACTACTGAGCCCACATGCCGCAACTACTGAAGCCCGCGTGCCTAGAGCCCGTGCTCTGCCACAGTAGAAGCCACCACAATGAGAAGACCGCAAACCATGATGAAGAGTAGCCCCTGCTTGCGGCAACTAGAGGAAGCCTGTGCACAGCAACGAAGACCCAACGCAGCCAAAAATAAACAATAAATAAATAAAAAATAAAATGAATTTCAAACTTCAGGTCAAAGTCAAGCAAGAAAATGACTGAAAGGTATTTCTTAAATTTGCCAATTAAGAGGTCCCTCTCCAGGAGGAGTGTGGCCGGCGACAGAGGAATGAAGAGAACATGGCAGGTGGAGGGAAGGAGACCCTGGGGACTCAGGAGCCGCCCTTGAGGCAACCTGAATGCATGGAGGGAGGTGCCCAGGACTCATGCCAGGTGCCCAGGACCAAGGGTGAGCTTTTAAGGACTGGAGAATCTGTAGAATGTTTGAGGCTCAAAGGAAACAGCCAGTAGAGGCAAACGAAAGACATAGTCAAGGGGGGGAATTAACGGGCTTCCACCTTCTGAGTGTTTACTAAGTGTCAGACAAGTTTCCTGAGGAGAGAGGGGTTCAAAGCAAAATCAGAGGGAGGGACTGGCCTGGGACTGGAGGAGAGACATCTCTTCATGTGAGACAGAAGAGGGAAAACACGGAGGAGATGATGGAGGTGAGGGAAGAGGAAAATGTGGAATTTGCATGGAATGACTTGAATGTGGGGTGTTCAGTAGGCATTGACTTCAGCCAAATGAACTATGGTGAATGAGTCACAAAACATCTGCCAGAGAGAAGGAGCTGGGCTGAGAGGAGAGGCTGTAGGAGAGAAATGAGGTGGGAGAGTGAGCTTGCTGGAGGCTGAGCAGGCCAGTCAGAAGCCCAGAGAGGGGAGGACGTGTGAGGAGTTTGTCCTGCCCAGTCCTCAGGCTGAGTATTGTGTACGAGAGCAATCTTGCCTTTGGACCACAGAGACATTGTCACTCTCCGTTGTCCCCAGATGCTGCCTACAGGTAGGAGGCAGGAGACAATGCAGCTCCGATTTTTTGAGCACCTACTGTAGCAAGGACCTAATGTGGCCGTCAGCGCTGAGGTACCAAGAATGCAGCTGGAAATTATGTCCTGGGCTTATTTATTTGTTAATGTGTTCCGGTTTTTAAATTCAGCCCTACATTCCTAATCTTAAAAAAGGTGGGGGGCGCTTCCCTGGCGATCCAGTAGTTAAGACTCTGCGCTCCCAATGCAGGGGGCACGGGTTTGATGGGTGGTCTGGGGAACTAAGATCCTGCACGGTGTGGCCAAAAAAGAAAAAAGAAGGGTTGGGGGTAAAGGTATCAGCTAAATTTCCCCATTGATTGTTTAGGGGTTCTTTCTCTAATAAATTTTAATTTTGGAATAATTTCAGATTTACATGGCAGTTGCAAAGATAGAACAGAGGGCTCCCATATACCCTTCACTCAGTTTCCCCTGATGCTAACATCTTATATTACCATGTACACTTGTTACAACTAAGAAATCAACATTGGCATACTCTTCTCTTGGTAACTAAGCTCCAGAATGTATTCAGATTCCACTGGTTTTTCCACTAACGTCCTTTATCTTTTTCAGACTCAAATCCAGGATACCACATCGCACTTAGTATTTAAGTTGTTTTTCAGAAGTAGGACTTATTCCTCGATATTCCTCTTGTACAAGTTTTAGAAGAAGAGTTTAAACTTTTCAAGCTAGTCAACTGAACCAGTCTGACAAACTTAAACTCTGATTGTATTTCTTTTATTACAGTAATTTGCAAATTAAATACACACACACACACATACAAACCTTATGTTCCAACTACAATTTGTTGTTCATTATACTTTAGGGGCAGAAACCATAAATTATATTTATTGTATTTGTATGTTTTAGCACAGATAAAAACACAGTTGCTTATATATTCTCCTTAGTACTGGAAATAAATGTTTGGACCCAGCACAGTTGAATCTGCTCACACACCCCTTGGGATAAGAATGGGGAGGAAGTTTTGCATGTGTGGCTGCCCATGATGAAACCCATTTTTAAAAGATAGAAAAAGAAATGATGCCATCTGTCCAGTTGGCAGTTGCTGTTTCCTAAGGCTTTTCTCTTTTAAAGATCAGTATAAACTAAGCAAGAGTAAATGCTCCCCTTTTGGGTCAGATTTTAGCTTTCACTTGCAAGGTCTCAATTCCAGCGCTGTTAGAACTCGGAGATGCATTTCCTAATTTGTAAATAGGATAGCCCTCGAGATCGCTGTAGAGAAAGCGAAATTACGACATTTCAAAATCTACTTTTGAGCTCATCAGGGCGTTTCTCTCCATCAAAATTAATCTCCATGCGACCCAGATGGGACTCGAACCCACAATCCCCAGCTCCGGAGGCTGATGCCTTATCCATTAGGCCACTGGGTCACCACGGGATCCGGGTTCTCACACCGTCCCCTTACGCAATGCCATCATCGCGCACCGCCCTCGCGCTCTGCGGCCTCCCTTCCGGCGGTGTGTGATTTGGGAGCCGCCCCCAGTGCCTGCAGCACGCGCCTGCGCACTCCTGCGCCCTCGACCCGTCCCGCCGCCAGAGCCTCCGCGCGCATGCGCAGGATCTGCCCCACCCCATTGCCCTGGTACTGCGTGGCCCGCACGCGGGCGGCTTTGGGTGTCTCTGGGGGAGCTGTTTCCTCTTGGGTTTTCGGAAGGGTCTCAGTCCTGGCAGTATACTAGGCGCACTTGGTGGGCGGGGGAACTCTAAACAAAATTCCAATGCTTGGACTCTCCCCGTTCTAATTCTATTTACCAGGGCGGTCCCGGGCCTCTGCATTTTGCAGAGTTCCTGCGACCTTCTTCTGGGGTGAGGTCCTACCGCATCCCCCCAACCTTCCCGTCCCTAACAGCTCCCTCCTTCCCTTTTTTCCCCTGCATTTATTCAAAGTACGTTAATTGGATAACATTATGTGCTGGAAGCTGTTGGGAGTTTGCAGGGTGAACAGGCTTTTCTTCAAATCTGCCCTTCTCCCCCACTCACCTACAAACATTTTTCTCCCCATCTCTTCTTTCCCTCCGAATTGAAGGGAAAATAAATATAACGAGGTCCCTAAATACAAAATAATACGAATTTTGTTTTGTTTTTATCCTAAAGCTAGGTCTTCGATAAAGATTTAGAGATTTTCTGGTTCCATGCATAGTATCTGTATGCTTGTTGCATATAAAGGTGCTGCATTTGTTATTTTTAAAAATACACGATTTCGTTTTCTTCTTAGACACATAATACCTGTTCATTTAAAAAATTGTATAAAATGGGGGTAAGCCAAACAAAAATTGAAATTGATTATAATTTTACCATTCAGAGTTAACCACTATTAACATTTTGGTGTGCATCTTTCAAACCTTATGTGTCAGTGTGTTATGTGTCAGTTTTATTACCTGTGGATCCTGAGTCATCCAGGAAATGCTTTTCACAAAAACTAGGACATTATTAGTGAATAATAAATAATCATATAGCAACGATGGTACAGAAGCAATGGTGGGTAAAACTGACACAGCGAATCAAGGCAGTGACACTAAGCAATAATCGTTATTCTTCACCTTTGTGCAGTGGAGGGAGGGGAGGGAATTTGGGCCAGCTTCACTTAAGAACATCCTTGATGACACTATAAGAATTATTAATTTAAATCTCGACCCTTGAGTACACATCTTTTTAATATTTTGTGTGACAAAATGGGAATTATGCATAAATCACTTTTACCACAGAATTCAATGGTTGTCTCTTGAGGAAAACATTTGTTCAGTGTTTGAGTTGCAGGCTAAACTGGCTGCTTTTTCAGTGGAACATAGTTCTTGAAAGAATGACTGACAGGTAAAACTATAATTATTCAGACTTGGGCACACTTGGGTTTGCTTCTCTGGAGCAGCTTCACTCTCAGGCTCACATCATCAGAGCACGCAGTCCACTGGAAGAGAGGGGATATCTCACAAAAGTCTCAGTAAATATTTTACTGCATTGTGTTACATCTTTATCACCAAATTCCTGTGTCTGGCAGATGGAATGTACTGATTGGCTTAGGCCAGACAGACCCTCTCCTGAATCTCCATCCAAACTACAATAGGAACAGTTGGGGGTGTATGCTTTCCCAGGACAAGGTTGTATCTTTCAAAGGCAACTTTCACTTTTGACATTTTACTTCTGTTTCAGGTTATTTTCAGGTGCAAGCACAGAATAGTGGTCAGAGAGCACGGATCCTGGAATGAGATGGCCGGGGTTTGAATCCTGTCTGCCATTTACTCCTGTGCGAACCTGTACAAGTTACTTAACCATCCACTCTTCTGTGAAATGGAACAAGTAATAATACTACCTCACAGAGTTGTGAAGATTAAATGTATTCATAAAGGTAAAACACTTATAACAATTCTGGGCACATAGTACCCAATACTTGCAAGCAAAAGAAAACCCAAATTGGGGATTCCCTGGTGGCGCAGTGTTAAGAATCCAACCGCTAAGAATCCACGTGCCAACGCAGGGGACATGGGTTCGAACCCTCCTCCGGGAAGATCCCACATGCTGCAGAACAACTAAGCCCGTGCGCCACAACTACTAAGCCCGCGCGCCTACAGCCCGTGCTCTGCAACAAGAGAAGCCTGCGCACCGCAACAAAGAGTAGCCCCCCTAGCCGCAACTAGAGAAAGCCCACGCACAGCAACAAAGACCCAACGCAGCCAAAAACTAAATTAAAAAAAAAAAAGAAAACCCAATTTAACGAGCTTAAACAACAAAGGAAATGTATTGGATGATGTAATTTCAAAGTCATATAAGCAGCTTTCTGAGGTAAGGCAGGCTGTTGATCCTGGTTTCTCTACAACTGTCTAATTCAGATTTCTAGGACTCACATCTCTCCGTTCAGAAGAACAGAGCCTGCTTTCCAACCTCTAATCATTAAACAAAAGGCACAGGCTTCCCAACTGGATGAATTTAGGTCACATGACTTCCCCAGAACCATTCACAATAGCCAAGAGAATGCCTTGTAGTGACTGGTTTGGAGGTGAAATCCTTCCACATTTTTGCATTTAGGGAGATAGGATTGTGCTGATTGGTTAGGTGGGAGTAGAATCAACCTCCTATGACTCTCATAGCTGCTACACAATGAGTGAGGCTGGCAAAAGTGCCTGCGAGAAGGGATGAAGATAATTGTTTGAATTTATCTATAGTAAAAAATAAGCCAATACAGCTTTTCTTAAAAATACCCTTTTCAGAATACAGAAAAGTTGCAAAAAGACAACAAAGTGGCCCATAATCCTGAGGTTCTGATAACCATCATTGATGCTTTTTTAAAAAGTACAAGAAAATACAAACATTTTATTCAGAAATGTATAAAATATAGCATAGATCATTACTATAACAATTGACAAAATTTGAACACAGGCTATAAATAAGTAATCGCATCAAAGTTCAGTTGTCTTGAATTTGATGATTGTGGTGTGGTTATATAATAGAATTCTTACAAGATATAAGCCGAAATATTTAGGGGTAAAGGGACATGATTTCTCAGACTTGCTCTCAAATGGTTCAAAAAGTAATATGTAAAAGCCGTGTGTATATATATTTACATAGAGAAAGAAATAGTAAATGTGGCAGATGTTAACATTTGGCAAATATGGATAAAGATTTGCAGCTCTACTGTATTTGAAATTATTAAAAATAAGACTGGAGAAACAGGCATAATAAATCTTTTGTTACCATATTTATGCCTTCTATGCAGTCTTTTGCATGACGCAAGTTAAACAACAACATCAACACCACCTAAAAAATGCAGCACATATCTGCCTTACCCCTCCCCTCCTTGATGGCCAGAAACCCCGGCCAAGTTCCTTCTGAGTCCTATCAGGGGAAAAATGCATAGCAATATATTTCTATATCAAGATTTTGAAAGAGAATTATTTTGGGAATCATTTGTGGTACTTGTTTAAGGCAAACATCCAGGGAAACTACCATCCACCATACAGGCATAAACCCACTGCTAAAAGCCAACGCTCCAGCCATGGCTGACTGGGAACTGGCCCTTCGCGCTGCATGCCGGGATCTGGAGTCTTTCTCCTCCGAACTGCAAGGCGCTCTGGGATAGCCCGGCCTCTCCCTTATCTCGCGATGCTATCCTCTCTTCTTCGGGGCCCTCTGACCCCCGCCCCAACGTGTTTTTCAAATCCACCAATGGGCGCATAGCGTAAGCTCGAACCAGCCAATCGGAATGCGGGGCCACCGGGAAATTTAAATCGCGCCGGCCGGCTGCTCGAGCCACACCGTCCTCTGGCTGACCGTGGTGGACGTCTTGAGCGCGGTCGATCCGCAGCCTGTGCGCCCCGCACCGCCTTCTGTGGAAGCTTGAGCCGGCTGTGTAGGTACGAACTGAGGCCGCAGCCCGGCCCGAGCGGCAACGGCTGGCCCGCAAGGCCGCGCTCGGATTGCAGGCGGCGGGAGGGGAGGCCCGGGGTAGGTGCCGGGCCTGGCTTTGGCCTCTCTGGTTAACGAGGCCTCGGGGGCGTAGTTCGTTGGCGAGACGGGCGTTGCACGATGCTTGGCTGTAGGTCTCGAGGCCCTCCGAACAGCCGCGATTGTCTTTGAGAGAGAATCAGAGTGAGGCCCGAGGAGGAAAGCCTCGGTAGGGGGCCCAGCGCCTCTGGCTCCTCCTCCGCCCGTTCCCGCTGCTGCTTCCCCGAAATGGGGTCGGGGCTGGGGGCGTGGGGCAGGGGAAGGGACTGGAGATGGAGGTGGCAGTTGCAAGTTCTGTCTCTTAACACGTAGGCCCAGGTTTGGTTGTGTCACAATTTCGTAAAAGAACAGAATGGAATTAAAGATAGCCACTTGTAAGGAAGACTTACTTTTGTGCTCTCTTGGAGAATGCTCTTAAGTAGCTGAGTTTGAGTGAAGCACAGCTGATAATCAGCCTAGTTTAGTGGATTCGCTCAGAATTTCTGGAAATGAAAATGTATGCGAGATGCTGAAGATGCAGAACTGCGTCGCAGGTGTTCAGGGTGGGTGGGCAGGAAATTTTATGAAAGACTCCACAATGTAATGATGAATCCGATTTTAAAAAAATTTTCAGACGTGGAGAATGTACCTGTTTGGGCCTTTTAAAGACAGTAGAGGCTCCAGAGGATCGGAATTTATGGCCCCTAAGACATAGATTTTAACTGTAACCTCATTTCCCCTACTTTGTCTTCAATTAACTATTTATAGATCCCATATAGAGTTTAGAGGCACACTGTCCGGTGTGGTAGTCCCCAAACGCATGTGGCTAGTCTGAATTGAGTTATGCTGTAAGCTTAAAGTCCCTGCAAGATCTCGAAGAAAAAAGAATGTAAAATATCTCAGTAATTTTTTGATGTAACGTGTTGAAATGAGAAAATATATGTTGGGTTAAGTAAAATATGTTATTGAAGTTAATTTCATTTTGTTCCTTTTTGCTTTTTTAAAAATGTGGCTACTAGGAAACTTAAATTTATGCAGCCTGCATTATATTTCTGGTGGACAGTACTGCTCCAGGAAGTTATCAGCCCTTCAGAGGGGAGGGGCCGAAGATCATTTGGCCAAAGCTGTTTAATAGTGCTGAAAAAGGAAGTTCTTCCTCTCATATGGAAATGTAGACTCAATATGTGTTTGATAATTCCATTAATGCTCATCTTATTGCACAACAAAATGATAAAAGGGAAATTTTTTTCTCTCCCTCATCTTACAGCTTTCTCCCTTTGTCTCATAACCATGTCCACCAATGAGAATGCTAATTCACCAGCTGCCCGCCTTAACAGATTCAAGAACAAGGGGAAAGACAGTACAGTGAGTACCTTCTGTTGCTTTCCTATGATGTTTTTTAAACGGGAATATATTTGGAAAGGGGGTCAAAATTTTGAGCGAATTTGAAAAAGTACCCTCACTTGGCAACAAAAACTGATTGTAATAGGTGAGATAATATGTTGTCTTTTCTCAAGGAAATGAGGCGGCGCCGAATAGAAGTTAATGTGGAGCTCAGGAAAGCTAAGAAGGATGACCAGATGCTGAAAAGGAGAAATGTCAGCTCTTTTCCAGATGATGCTGCTTCTCCACTGCAGGAAAACCGCAACAACCAGGTAAGGATATTTTAGCTTATGAATTACGGTAAACCCAGAAAAATCAATATGGGGCTTTTCTTAGAAATTTAAATTAACATTCCTAGCTTTGTGGTTTTAACTATCAAATGTGAAGATCTGTTTTTGTGTGCTCCCCGGCAGTAATTCTGATGGGTTGTCTTTTTCCTGCCCACCCTTCGAAATCTACTGAAGCTGATCCTAAGGTTGTCTGTAGCTCTGATCTCCCTTCAAGTTTCCCTGCATTTTCAGTTGCCAGCTCATACCTTGACCTGGCCATTTAACTGTTAATTGAAAGTTAATCATGTCCAGAACCATCTTATTTCTACCTCTTTCTTTCTCTTTCTCTTTCCCTTCCTTCCTTCCTTCCTTCCTTCTCTATTTTTTATACTTGTCACCAGCTTTATTCAGGTCTTTTTCCTCAGTACTGAAATACTTTCAGTAGTCTCCTAATTTTATCTTTCCCTTCATTCTGTGCCACATACTACTTACCTAAAAATTTTCTTAAAATTCTGCTTTAAACATCTTAGAAACTTTATGGTTTTAAATCCTTATTTTTTGAAGGTTTTTTGTAAATTAGACCCATCTTAGATTTTCAAATTTATGTATTTCATCTTTCAAAGATATTGGGCACTTTCCTACTTTTTTTCATGTTATGCTTTACTTTAGCGCTCCGTATTTTATCAGTTTTTTTTTTAATTGAATTCCACCTATGCGCTATTTCTCGAGTTTTATACTCAAATCTCATCTTCTCCTTATAGCACTCTTTGGTTAGCCTAACAGGAAAAATGCTCCCTTCTCAGAATTCCTGTAGCACCCCATTCTGCACCAAAAAAGGAGAGTAAATTCTGTATAACCCTATATACATATAACACCATATATATATATATATATATAGTGTTATACATATAGCCATTTATTATATGGTTGGTTGCTTGTCACATTTTCCTTGTTAAGTTGTAAGCCTATAGGGAGAAAGGGACACTGTCTTTTTGAGCTAACTGTAGCATTGGTTCTCAAAGCAATGCTACAGTTAACTCAAACCTATGATCACAACCTATACATTTATATTTGTAACACTACTATGGAAATGAATAGATAACAAACTTAGATATGAAAAATCCCAGCATATCTAAATACAAGTGATTTAGACTAAGGTAGGAATAACCTTCACAGTGCTCTAATTCATTTTTTTAAAGTTGTTCACAGCTACTTTATCTAGTGACTAAATGCTGGGATACTCCATTACTTGAGACTTTGTTTAATCATGACACCAAGTTTGAGAATTGTTCTACATATTAAAAATGAATATTTCATTAACAGGCAAATTTTAATGTAGGGCTAAACTCTTAGTAACTGATTATAAACTTAGGGTTGGGATTTTATTGTTTGTATTTAATCCTTTTTTTTAAATAAATTTATTTTATTTTATTTACTTTATTTTTGGCTGCGTTGGGTCTTCGTTGCTACACATGGGCTTTTCTGTGGTTGCAGTGAACAGGGGCTACCCTTCATTAGCGGTGCTCGGACTTTTCACTGCAATGGCTTCTCTTGTTGTGGAGCACGGGCTCTAGGCGCGTGGACTTCAGTAGTTGTGGCACACAGGCTCAGTAGTTGTGGCTCACGGGCTCTAGAGCACAGGCTCAGTAGTTGTGGTGCACAGGCTTAGTTGCTTCGCGGCATGTGGGATCTTCCCGAACCAGGGCTTGAACCCGTGTCCCCTGCATTGGCAGGTGGATTCTTAACTGCTACGCCACCAGGGAAGTCCTATATTTAATCTTGAAAATGATAATTTGCAAAATTAATTCCATTTTCTTGTAGGGCACTGTAAATTGGTCTGTTGATGACATTGTCAAAGGCATAAATAGCAACAATTTGGAAAGCCAGCTCCAAGCTACTCAAGCTGCTAGGTAAGCCTTGTCTGCTATAGCATGGGTAACCTAAGAAATCAGCCTTTTTACATTTTTTGGTGGGAAAGTGATGAGCAGGTGGTGTGGGTAAAGTAAAGTTTAAGCCAGGCCTAGGCCTATTTTCATTAGAATCTTCCCTTAGGAGGATGTAAAATTTTCTGTAATTGCCTAAATTCCATCTACCTCTAGTGATAATCACTGTTAACCTTTTGATGTACTTTTTAACAAAATTACAAAGTTTTTGTCGGAGTGGCATTTCAAGTCTGTCAGGGAAAGGAGGAATTATTCAGGAAGTGGGATTAGCTATCCCTAATAGCTAATGGGAAGGAGGTGCTATCCCATTTATTTAGAATGGTCCATCCATTTAGGAAATAAATATATGTAGACTCTTATCTTCCACCATACACAAATATTTGTGATATCCATAATAGAAAGGATTAATAATTTCTGTAGCTTGACAGTGTGGGGAAAAGCAAATCCAGTTGACAAATGATCATGGAAAAGATGTTTAGCTTCATTAGTGGTCAGAGAAATGCAAATTAACAATGAGAGTGCAATGCTATCAGATTGTCAAAGTTTTTAAAAAGTGATAAGATCTAAAGTAGATTTCTGCAGAGATGCAGAGAGAAGGTTCTACATTATTGGTAATATCTCAGTTTTGGAAAAAAGTAGTTTACGACGCAACTTATGGTAGCGCCATGCAGCCAGTCTGCTCAGCTCCTCTTAAATTCCAGAATGTCTCAGCATTTAGTGCTTTACTGTAAAAGGTTGTTTAAAGTTCTAAACTCTTGAGTTGCATTTTAAATTGTTTTTTTATATGAATGTGTTTTGATAATCACCTTCAATTTTTGTTTCTCTTTTTGCTTACCCTTAGGAAGCTGCTTTCCAGGGAAAAACAGCCCCCTATAGACAGCATAATCCGGGCTGGTTTGATTCCAAAATTTGTGTCCTTCTTGGGCAGAACTGATTGTAGTCCCATTCAGTTTGAATCTGCTTGGGCCCTCACTAACATTGCTTCCGGGACATCAGAACAGACAAAGGCTGTGGTAGATGGAGGTGCTATCCCAGCATTCATTTCTCTGTTGGCATCTCCCCACACTCACATCAGTGAACAAGCTGTATGGGCTCTAGGAAACATTGCAGGTACTTGGATTTAAGATTCTTTTGACTGAGTGTCTTCAGTCATACTGAGGTTAGTAGAAGTGCCTTGTCATAAGTAATAGTGACGTCTGTGTTGGGTTTTGAACTTACTTGCTTCCAGTGCATATAAGGGGTGGAAGTGGCATCTAATTTAAGGAATTTCTGAGAGTGTTTTCTTTGCTTCAAGACACTGGTGCACTCAGTCACTGAAATTGATGGTGCTAAACAAGCAGTTACGGTTAACTTTTGCCTTTTTTTTTTTTTTTTTAAAGGTGATGGCTCAGTTTTCCGAGACTTGGTTATCAAGTATGGTGCAGTTGACCCGCTGTTGGCACTTTTGGCGGTTCCTGATTTGTCATCTTTAGCGGTAAGTTACTTAACATACATCAAGTTATTCATTGATTCTAATTTTCCCACCTTCTCAAAAAACAGAGCACTTCATTGCATTTTTCTTTTCCCCTAGTGTGGTTACTTACGTAATCTTACCTGGACACTTTCAAATCTTTGTCGCAACAAGAATCCTGCACCCCCCTTAGATGCTGTTGAGCAAATTCTTCCTACTTTAGTTCGTCTCCTGCATCACGATGATCCAGAAGTTTTAGCTGATACCTGCTGGGCTATTTCCTACCTTACCGATGGTCCAAATGAACGGATTGAAATGGTTGTGAAAACTGGGGTTGTACCCCAACTTGTGAAGCTTTTAGGAGCTACTGAATTGCCAATTGTGGTAAGTTAACTTTCAGGTGAGAATATAAACTCTAAGGAGCATAATCAATTGGTACTAATATTGACATATTGTCTATTTTAGGCCATATAATGAGCTTCTTACTTGTCAAAACTTTTAGGGTATAGAGATTTTGAGCAGTGCTGGAAAAGATAAAGGATAACCGCCAGCGTCAACATTTTTTTCCTTTTCAGACTCCCGCGCTAAGAGCCATAGGGAATATTGTCACTGGGACAGATGAACAGACTCAGGTTGTAATAGATGCAGGAGCACTTGCCATCTTTCCCAGCCTGCTTACGAACTCCAAAACTAATATTCAGAAGGAAGCTACGTGGACAATGTCAAACATCACGGCTGGCCGCCAGGACCAGATACAGCAAGTTGTAAATCATGGATTAGTTCCATTCCTTGTTGGCGTTCTCTCTAAGGTAATGAAGTCTTAGGACTTAATAAGGGATTGTTAGTGTTTATGGACAGGCACTTGGTAGATTCTTAATGTACTAATGTAAAGTTGTACTTAACTGCTTTTGCTAAATAATAGTCATTTCTTTTACTTAAGCTTGGATAGAACCAGTTGGTAGTTTTAGTCACCGTTTTTCTAAAACAGTACTTTTGGAATCTTATTTTTATGACCATTCTGAAATAAACCTGTTTCCTTATGTTAATTAGGCCGACTTTAAGACACAAAAGGAAGCTGTATGGGCTGTGACCAACTACACAAGCGGCGGAACAGTTGAGCAGATTGTATACCTTGTTCATTGTGGCATAATAGAACCGTTGATGAACCTCCTAACTGCGAAAGACACTAAAATTATTCTGGTTATTCTGGATGCCATCTCAAATATCTTTCAGGTAAGTCTTAAGAAGGTGGCATGTGTTTGAATTTGGACTTGATAATTGGTTTGCTATGAAGGTGACTGGGGTGGGGGCAGCTGAGCTTACTCAGGGGGCCACAGAATCAGAGAGACATTTATGGGGGCCACACTCTTGATAAAAGGTGTGACAACGGATTGTAAGAGAGATAAAGGAGATGACAGGTGAATGATGTCACCTGAATTGAGGTCAGGTACATATGTGGACACTATTCATACCTATTTATTTTGTCAAGAGTTCTTAATTCCCCAGTTTCATACTGAATTTTGGTGAAATTAAATTTGAATGACCTAGTTAATTATATTTTTCTTCTGGTTCCGTTCCTAATTGATCCAAGCATGCTAGCACAGGGCACTTGTCATAGTGCTTGGTGGTAGGTAGGTCTTACTCAACAACTTTAAACTTCAGATTATGGAAATTTGTACATATCAAAGTTGAGTTTAGAATAATGATCCCTAGTGTATCCATCACCTAGCATAAATAATTGTCAACATTTGGCCTCTTTTTCTACTCACCTTACCTAAAATTTTATTTTTTTAAAATTAATTAATTTATTTTTGGCTGCATTGGGTCTTCGTTGCTGCGTGCGGGCTTTCTCTAGTTGCGGCGAGTGGGGGCTACTCTTCGTTGCGGTGCGCGCGGGCATCTCATTGCGGTGGCTTCTCGTTGTGGGGCACAGGCTCTAGGCACATGGGCTTCAGTAGTTGTGGCATGTGGGCTCAGTAGTTGTTGCTCACGGGCTCTAGAGCGTAGGCTCAGCAGTTGTGCACGGGCTTAGCTGCTGCACGGCATGTGGGATCTTCCCAGACCAGGGCTTAAACCCATGTCCCCTGCGTTGGCAGGCAGATTCTTAACCGCTGCGCCACCAGGGAAGCCCTAAAATTTTATTTTGAAGCAAGTAAGTAATTTCATTTTTAAAAATTTATGTTTCTTCTAAAAGTTGAGAACTTTAAAACATATTTAGCCACAATGTCATTCTTACACCTAATAGGTTCTTGATATCATCAAATAATCTAGTCCAGGGAATTTGTTTTTACATACCGTAGGCCCTCTTTACTCTTGGACAATGGTTCTCTTCCTTGACTACATACATTTTGGGATTATCTGGGGTGCTTTTACACTAGTAGTTTCCAATTCCCATCACAGACCAATTGAACCTGGATATACCGTCATTTTTAAAGTTGCCGAGGTGATTTTGATGCACAGAAAAGATTGAGAACTATACTATGATCGTTGTGGCTGAAGGCTACAGAAGTAGTTGCTAAGAGCAAGTACAGGTCTGATTCCCTTGAATTTTTAAAAAATGTAAAATGTAGATAAAAATGGAGATAGTTTTATCTCATAGGATTATGGAAGGAACTGTTGTGTTTATTTCTGTCTGATATATATTGATAGTCAAACATAGACATTGTTTTCTTCATTAAAACAGAACATTCAAAGTTTAAGCTACTAAACTTGGAAATTTTTTTTTAGGCTGCTGAGAAACTAGGTGAAACTGAGAAACTTAGTATAATGATTGAAGAATGTGGAGGTTTGGACAAAATTGAAGCTCTACAAAACCATGAAAATGAGTCTGTGTACAAAGCTTCATTAAGCTTGATTGAGAAGTATTTCTCTGTGGAGGTGAGTAAGCTGGTAATGTTAATAAGCACTGGGAAAATACACACTTAGGATTAAGCCCGTAAGATTTTTTTTTCCTCATACTTCTTTAATGAGCCCTGATAAATACAGTAAAATATTAGTGTAAGTAGGAGATGACATACATATTTGCACCTTTAATGTTTGGCTTGATGATAATACCATCTTTGTAACTTGAGATATTAAAAAGTCACCAATTTACTTTCGAATGAAAAGCCTCACGAATCTTAGAATATCTTTTTTGTTGTTGTTGTTTAATTTATTTATTTGGTTGTGCTGGGTCTTAGTTGCGGCATGCTTGTGGGCTCCAGTTCCCTGACCAGGGATCGAACCTGGGCCCCCTGCACTGGGATCGCGGAGTCTTAACCACTGTGCTACCAGGGAAGTCCCATGAATCTTGGAATCTTGAGACTAAGTTTGTGTAGGAGTTGGAGAAGTAGGCCGACCCCACAGCCATTCTCTGGCCTAATCCGTTTTGCTCTTGCCTACTGCAAAGTGACAGGTTAAAAAAATCTCTATTTTTCTGTTAATTGTAGAAACTTTCTTTAAAAATTTTTTTCTTTTAGTATTATAATTTTTTATTGAAGTATTGTTGATTTACAATGTTGTGTTAATTATTGCTGTACAGCAAAGTGATTCAGTTATACATACATATATATTCTTTTTTGTATATATTATTTTCCACTATGGTTTATCATAGGATATTGACTATAGTTCTCTGTGCTGTACAGTAAGAACTTGTTTATCCATTCTATGTATAATAGCTTACATTTAACGCCAGCCTCTCACTCCATCCTTCCCCTATCCCCCTCCCTCTTGGCAACCGCCAGTCTGTTCTTGATGTCTGTGATTCTGTTTCACAGATAGGTTCATTTGTGTTGTAGTTTAGATTCCACATGTAAGTAATATACAGTATTTGTCTTTCTGACTTATTTCACTTAGTATGATAATCTCTAGTTGTATCCATGTTGTAGTAGCATTTCTTAACCCATTCAGAATCTTCCCCTCTCAGGCAAGTTCAGTATCCCTCCCTCTGCTATTTGAGATATTGAAGTGTGTTTCAGGATTAAAGGTGAAATACACAAATGAAGACTTTAAGAGTGAATACCTTATAGGCATTATGCTAAGTGAAATGAGTCAGACAGAGGAAGACAAATACCATAAGATCTCTCTTATATGTGGAATGTTAAAAAACACACACACAAGCTCATAGATATGGAGAACAGATTGGTGGTTGCCAGAGGTGGGAGAAATGTGTAAACTTTTTTTTGTTTTTGTTTTTAGCCTAAATAAATTGAGATAAAAGAAGAAAAAAGTAAATATAGACTTCTAGGCAGCTACCTCTTAGAAATGTGCCATATTTATGGGATTATATTGTTTGTTTTTAAATACTTCCAGGAAGAGGAAGATCAAAATGTTGTGCCAGAAACTACCTCTGAAGGGTATACATTCCAAGTTCAGGATGGCACTGCTGGGACCTTCAACTTTTAGATTGTACATCTGAGGCATAAAGTTGTTTGTTGTGTACTATGTTTGGTAGAAGTTTGTCTTACTGTTTCTCTACTAAGAACTCTTTACACGTGGTTTGTCATTGTAGCACTTTTTACAAAGAAACTATACTTGAACAGTTCCAAACTGTACATACTGTATGAAGCTTCTCCTCTCAATGGGTTTCTTATTTCTTTGTGGAATTTCATATCTTGCAGTGTCCTGTAAATAAAGATTAAATTCCACCCTTTTCTTTACTTCACCATGCCGATGTGTTACTTTCTAATTTAGAGCTCTTAAAGGCTGCAAATGAAGGGGAGCTGAATTGAACGGATGTGACTCTAACCAGGGGTGTAGTTTTGGTTGCAGACATCATTTAATGTAAGGTTTGTTTTGTCATCAAGGATACAAGATTGATAACTTCCTGCCCACTTCTGAATTCTGGCTTTGCTCCAGGCTGCTTCCCCTCTTGGTTGGTGAAAATGGCCATTGGCACTTCCAGTCTTCACATCCATTTCACACCAGTCAGAAAAATTTTTTTCACAAGTTTTCACCAAAGAACAAATAAAATTTCACAGAAGCCCTGAGCCAATGTCTTCTCAAGGCTTACTGGCCAGGGAGATGGGATAAAAATCTTAAATTTAATCATAAATTTCTCCTGGAGCTACAAGTGGAATTCATTCCTCTGAAATTTCAAGGCTGAAAGTGGTTTCAAGGCTGCACCTTGGCATCAACAACTGGGAAAGTTTAATTGGTAAGGGGTGGGGTTGAAATAGTGTACTTAAGTTTTTAATTTAATCCCCAGGTGCTCCATCTGTGCAGCCTGGGTTGTGAAAGCCACTACTTGAAAGAGTTGCTATGCTGTTAGCAGAAAAGGAAGGGGTTGGGGGGTGGAGTGTTAGCTACAGTATCCGAGAAGTCTCAGGAAAATGCATCTTTAAAGTACAACTGTTAGTTTCTGCCTTTTTTTTTTTTTAATTTATTTTTGGCTGCTTTTTTGACTGGTGGAAAAGTGATGAGCAAAGCCTCCACTGCCTTTTTCCACCACCGAAGATAAAAGCTGGGACTTCCCTGGTGGCACAGTGGTTAAGAATCTGCCTGCCAATGCAGGGGACATGGCTTCGATCCCTGGTTGGGGAAGATCCCACATGCCGCGGAGCAACTAAGCCTGTGCACCACAACTACTGAGCTTGCGCTCTAGAGCCCGCGAAGCCCATGTGCCTAGAGTCCGTGCTCTGCAACAAGAGAAGCCACCGCAGTGAGCAGCCCATGCACCACAACGAAGGGTAGCCCCTGCTCTCTGCAACTAGAGAAAGCCTGCGTGCAGCAATGAAGACCCAACGCAGCCAAAAATAAATATTTTATAAAAGCGGGGGGGGGGGGTGGGAGGGGGAGGAGGAGAGAAGTAACCAGACTGCGGCTCTGCAGCCTGTCCTCCCTTCCCTGCCTACCTCGTGCTCCACTCCCCTTTTTCCCTCCCCTTTCCCCAGCATAAGTCCCTTCTTGGTTGCTGCATCCAGAAGTCTTTCACTTGAGAAAATGTGGAAGTAAACCTGGACATCCTAGGCTTTTGCTTTAAGGTAGGTGGAGCTTTATGGCTTTAAAGGGACTAGTGTAATACACACTTTGATAAGAGTACAAGGCCTGGATTTGTTAGCGTAAAGGCATGACTCAGTGAAGTAATGGACGGGAGGCAGCTGATTTCTAAAAATACATTTTCATATTTTAGATAAAATTCTTAACATACTAGTTTCCTTGGAGTTAAAATCCAGAGAGCCATTTGTATGTTCTTATTGAACTTAACTGGATAAAATCTTAGGTATTTTTTGAGGTTTTATATTCAGCTTGATTTTAAAAAGTGATAAAACACTGTACAGCCACCAATTTTTCCCTCTTTCATAAAATGTCTAAATTGCTTTTATTAATGCACTACATTTTTAAGCTAGCAGTTTTAAATGTCTAAGATTTTAATGATCTTTGCCTATAACTGATTTTTTTTTAAGACTAGACCTTTGTTTTATTTTTTTATTTTTGTTGTGTTGGGTCTTCGTTTCTGTGCGAGAGCTTTCTCTAGTTGTGGCGAGCGGAGGCCACTCTTTATCGCGGTGCGCGGGCCTCTCACTATCGTGGCCTCTCTTGTTGCGGAGCACAGGCTCCAGACGCGCAGGCTCAGTAGTTGTGGCTCATGGGCCTAGTTGCTCCGCGGCATGTGGGAGCTTCCCAGACCAGGGCTCGAACCCGTGTCCCCTGCATTAGCAGGCAGATTCTCAACCACTGCACCACTAGGGAAGCCCTGTTTGATTTTTGTATTAGTTGTAAGTAAGGGTGGGAAGGTAACACAGAATTTTAGTGAAATATAAAAGTAAAAACTGCAGACACTTATTTTGCTTGTTGCAAAAATCTTTAAAAAGTTAACGTTATTGGGACTTCCCTGGTGGTCCAGTGGTTAACACTATGTGCTTCCAATGCAGGGGGCTGTGGGTTTGATCCCTGGTTGGGGAGTTAAGATCCCACATGCCACGCAGCCAAAAAAAAAGTTAACATTATCATTAGAAGATTGAACGTCAGTGTTAAATATTTCCCGGAGTATTGATTCTTTTTTTTTTTTCTTGGCTGTGTTGGGTCTTCTTTGCTGTGCGTGGGCTTTCTTTAGTTGTGGCGAGCGGGGGCTACTCTTCGTTGCAGTGCACGGGCTTCTCATCGCAGTGGCTTCTCTTGTTGTGGAGCACGGGCTCTAGGTGCGCGGGCTTCAGTAATTGTGGCACGCAGGCTCAGTATTTGTGGCTCACGGGCTGTAGAAAGCAGGCCCAGTAGTTGTGGCTCACGGGCTTCGTTGCTCCGCGGCATGTGGGATCTTCCCAGACCAGGGCTCGAACCCATGTGTCCTTCACTGGCAGGCGGATTCTTAACCACTGTGCCACCAGGGAAGTCCCTGATTCTTTAAATTGCTACATTGTATCTTGGCTTTAAATCGTATCAAGCAACTTAACTATTTTTAGAATTAAGGTAGGAAATAAACATTCCTTTTCTTACTGATGTTTGATTTTTTTTCCGTCCCTCTCTTCAACCTTTCTGTGGCTGCATCACTGAAAAGAAATTCTGGATAATTTCTTGTTACAGTAAATCCTCATTGTTGAATAGGATTTTTGCTTCAGCATTAGGCCTCTTAAATTGCTCTTGTTTATTCATTTATTTATTTTTTTGAGCTTCTCAGAACCAAGAATTAAAACCAAAATTGTGGTCACCAAAGTGGCAGGTTCCTTTCCATTAGCAGTGGAAGCAAAGTCTTCAGTTTTGTTTGTATGGGCAGTTGGAAACCTTGTGAGCTACAGAACCCCAAGTTCAGAAGGCCATTAAGGAAAGTGTAGCTGGCCACTCCTTCCCTCCCTCCACCCTTGCTGAAGCTTGCCAAGACCCAGCTGGCTGATTTTGCAAAGCCCTTGAAATATGTCATTAATGGTTCTTTCTTTTGAGGTTGGGCTGTTGACCTAATTTGTGATTAACAAAACCTGGCCAAATCATGCGGTGCTCCCCGCCCCCAAGGGAAAGTGTTTGTGAAAAGTGTTTTAGTTACATCGCTGATTCAACTTTCCTAACCCCAGCTAATAAAGATGATAAAAAACACTCAAGCTATCAAGTAGGGCTTTTTGAGGGCAGAAGAGCAATTTAATTTTGAACACTTGTATGTTAAATGGCATGTTTTGGGCATAGTTTGAAAGCATAATTCTGGTGTCCACAAATGCCCAGTTCCTCCTAAATATTTGGGACAGTTTCATAACACTGTGTAGGTGTTGTAGTCACCAAACCCTCTTAAACTGATCAGTTTGTTCATTCCCCCCACGCTTTTCACAATCAAAAATGTCTTTCCCTGTCCTAGTTTGGAGAGGTAGTGCTATGGAATGGACTAGTAATTAGGAGCCAGATCAGCCTGAGTTCAAAATCTGTCTCTACTGTATTTTAGTGAGTGAGTGACCTTTGGGCTATTAAAGTAGTACAGGTACTAATTACTATATAGTATTAATATCCTAGCTAAGTATCATAGTCATAGAACAGCTATTCCCAACCTTTTAACAGCAAAGTTTTCCTTCAGTTCTTCCACAGGCCTCTATTTTGGCACATTTTATCTCCTAGACTAAGTTTGTTATTACTCTCCCTTTTTTTCCCCCTTTAATCAGTCACAGATATACATCAACATGAGACTTTACATGGCTTGTTTCTGTACTCAATGGTAGGAGTCTATCCCAACGTTGGATGTTCTGTCAGCCTTTAGTTTTGTTACAGGCTTGCCAGAGCTTTCCAAACTGGAACTGGCCCAAGGCTCACCAGCTTTTTCTGGGATGGCCTTTGCAGCTAAACCCTGCAAGAGCTCTGAGTTCTCTTCCTGTGCCCCGCCCCCATTCCCCTTTCTCTGAATTCTGTTGAGCAGTTTATTTGGGGCACCAGCCATGAGAACAGCCCCATCTGAGCCACCCAAGCCAGCTTGGTAATGGTTTGCTTAGAAACTTGTCACTATAGACAACAAATTGGCCTTTACTTAAGAGTGATATAAACTTCCTTAAGTGAGCAAACATTTCACAGTGAGACAGCCAAACAAAGCTGTATTTTCTGCTCTGAAAAAGGTTGGATGTTTAGAAAACAGGTTCAGGTAGAGATATTGGAAGCTTAGCCACAAAAACAAGGGAACTTGAGAAAGGATTGGATGAATCAGAAACTTTGAATTCATTCAAAATGAATGAAAAGTTGAAGGATAATATAGATATCTAAGGATCAGAAGGCTGTTCTGATTGTAGCTACGAAAGACACATATGATTTTTTTAGCAAAACTGTTGGACAACAGGAGAAATGTGGGAAAACACGTAGAAATGAGAAGACCTTTTCAAACTCTTTGGCTTGGACCAAACTTTTAGGTGACCAGTGAGTATCCCCCCACTACATTTTTGACCATCTTCTCAGCCAATGTCTGTCATTCCAAGGAAACATTAACTTAGTGAATATGAAACTTCTTTCTTTTCTTTCTTTTTGGTAACTTTGTAAAATAACTTGTCCTAGTTACAAAACTAATGCTAATTTTGGAAAATTTAAAAAATACAACACCACAAAGATTAAAATAGCCTAAAGTCCCACCATTGGATTGTATATTTTTTCATAGATAGGAATTCTTTTTTTTAAGTTATTTTAAACTTTATTAAAAAAGAAAACAAGGAAAAAATATAACCACAAGGCATTTACTTAAACACGTGAACAGTATTGGATTTTTTAAATTGAGGTACAGTTGATTTACAATATTAGTTTCAGGTGTACAACTAATTGTACAATAGTGATTCAAAATTTTTATAGATTATACTCCATTTATAGTTATTATAAAATATTGGCTATATTCCCTGTGCTCTACAATATAGCCTTGTAGCTTATTTGTTTTATACATAGTAGATTGTAGAGAGAGAAATTTTTAATGTGAATAACCTGAGATCCAGGATACACCTTAAGGGGCCCATGAACCCCTGAAATCGTATGCAAAGTTTACTGTTAGATACATGAGTATGAGCTTTTCTGAGAAAGGGGCTCATAGGCTGATGAAAATTAGGTTCTTAAAGGTGTAGCCACCTTCAAAATATTAGAAACTTCAGGTGTAGATCTTTCCAATTTATTTTCTACACATTTGAGGCGTGCTTTATTTTCTTGAACGTCACCATCTGAGCCCGCTTCACGCAGTCCTTTAAGACCTCAGGCCAAGAATTTAGCTGTAATTTGACTGAAGAGCTCAGGTTGAACGGGAGTTTTAACTGCTGTCCCTAAAAGATGGCATTTGGTGGACATTCATTCCAAAAGCATGATGAAGCACACGAAGAATGTGGTGCCTTTGTCCCCGGCAAGAGAAGATGGCAGGGGTTTGTATTTCTCTCTTTGGCCTCAAGTTTGGCTTCCCTGGAGGCCCCAGAGGGCGGGCGGCAACAAAAATACTGTTTGGCTCCCCATCCTGCTGCCAGGTCTCCGAGAGGCAAATCACACACTTCCCAGGGTTGGATCCTGAGCACGGCTGCCGCAGGGGGAGTGGTTCCTAACTGTTCTTAAGGAAGCAGGGAACTTGCCTGGCCTTCACCAGCATAATCAGATCTGTCATTCTCTTCAGAAATTGGCTTTCTTTCTAGGCCTTGTGCTTTGCTCTGGATGTAACGACTGCCATTTCCCCCTGGTATTTCTGCTGGGGTAATCATGCTTGCCCTTCTCCTAGGAGGCTGGGGGAATTTGCTAGCCAAAGTCACAGCTGGCTCCCAGATGGCTCTCCGTCCCGTGACCTCACCAACATCCCAACATCGATTTGCTTGGGAGGCTTAAACTTGGCTTGGGGGGCAGGATGCCTGTGGACCCCCACCCTGAGAGATTTATGGGCTCAAGCCTTGGAGAGAGCAAATCTCTAGAGGTGGGATGGGACTAATCAGTTTCCTTTTGTTGCACATTCTAGAATTCTGCCTAAAACAGAAGAGGTTGACCTCATTCTTACCCCACCCTGGAGATTAAGTGGGGGTAACTAGATAACTAGCAAGCTATTACTGATGATGCTAAATTACCTGGCAAAGAAAGTTTCTCTCTGTCTCCACACACACGTACGCACACGCGCGCGCGCGCACACACACACACACACACACACACACACGCTAAGAGAGTTCTCTTTCAGGGAATGTTCTTTCGGACACTGAGTATGACATCAAAATGATCTAACAAGATTGCTATCTCCAGTTCCCAGAATGAGAGTATCCATCCCATTCAGGTGGAAATGAGCAACAGAGCCCAAATAGTTTCTTGTTGCAAAGAAATTCTTCGGGGTCTATTTCCTGGAGATAATGTAGAGAATGCTAGCAGGTTTCTAACATACTTCAGCTGTTCAGGAAATACTTTAAATAATTTCCTGCTCTAGAGAATAGGAGGAGGGCCAGAAAGTTGGAAAGTATTACTCTCTTTCTTTATGGTCTCAAATGCACTTCCCAAGGACGCCTTCACTATTCACACACACGCTCCTATGAGCTCTTTTCTGGCTTACCCCAGCCTTTTTATGTGGGAATGTTCTTTTAAAGAGTGTGGCGAGAATCCCAGTAACTTGGACTTCCCATAGCATCCTGGCCTGAGCTTCCTAAGGAACTTGACAAATATGAACTAATTAAGCTTGGAAAGCCCCATGAGAGTCCTCCCAGCCGTTGCTGAAATGCGGCCAGCTCTGAGGTGGAGCTGAAGCTGTTTTTGCTCTGCACAGCAACAATTCAAACAGTGGAGAGGAAGGAAAGCCAACAGCCAAATGCAACTGGAGCTACAAGGAAGCAGCAAGTTAGGCAGTATGTAATTAATTGCCTCCTTGATTTGCTTTCTGTTGCATTCAGTGGGGTTCAAATACTGGTGTTGAAATTGGGTCATTTAGACTTTTGAGGTAGATTTCAGGTAATTGCAAAAAAATTTAACAAGTCTAAGGTGAATTTTTATCTAAAGCAGTGTTTCTCAATCAAAGGTGATTTTGCAACCCCCAAGGGGATGTTTGACAATCTGGAAACATTCGGGGTTGTTGCATCTTGGGGAAAGGGACGCTACTGGCATCTGAGTGGGTAGACGTCAGGAATCCTGCTGAATGTACTATAATGCACAGAACAGACCCCCCGCAATAAAGAATCTTGTCCAAATGTCAATAAAGATCTTGTCCAAAATGTCGATAGTGCTGAGGTTGAAAAGCCCGGATCTGAAGGTTCAAAGTGACTCAGTGTTGGCTTGTGTCTTCCCTCTTAGCCATATATCTTACATTGGTGACCTTTCAGCCCATTCAGATCTAGGTCTAAGCTCCTGGAAGCACCCTGGGTTCCTGGGCTCAGCCCTGCGGGTGATGACAATCTCCCAAACCATGGGGTGTTGAAGACACACCTCTCACCGCACCAGGTGCCCTGGGAATCGGGTGCATTGTGCATCTTGTGAGCGATCTTTGTGGAAAAGGAACCACTTTTTGCATGGTTCACGGTCAGGCCCCAGAGCTTTGAGGTCCTGTTTTTCCTGCAGTGAATGAGCTGCTCTGTTTCTCTGACAGGGCCTATTCAGCAAGCAGCTATTTCTTTTCTCCTTCCTCAAGGCCCAGCTGCCAGGGAGACCGCAGGCTGTCACCGTTTGTCCCACCTTCAGCAAGAGGCAGCCACAGGGAAATTCAGCCAATAGACAAAGACCAGGAATTTTACTTCAGTCTTTCTTTTTTGCAAACTTAAAAACTGGGGAATTCCCTGGTGGTCCAGTGGTTAGGACTCTGCGTTTTCACTGCCGAGGGTGTGGGTTTGATCCCTGGTCAGGGAACTAAGATCCCATCAGCTGCACAGCACAGCCAAAAAAACCCCCAAAACCCCAAAGCAAACAAAAAAACTCTTAAAACCTGTCCTTCATGGAGAAAACCTGAGAAACCTTCATCTCCCCCAGGGAGCCCCCTGGACATCCCCATGTGGCCCCTCCCTTCTCTCTGCTGCCCCCTTTGGCCTCCTCCTCCTGCCGCCCTCACCAAGCTGTGTCTACCTTGTTCCTTGGGGGAAGGGTGTCCCCTCCATCCTGCTGCCCATGGGCAGCCTGAGGGCAGCGTCCAAGTCTTGGTGCCCCCTGGGTTCCCCCAGGGCCCAGCCCTGGGCACTGGCCCACCCAACACCCCAGGTGGACATTTAAAGGCAGAAAGTCCAGTCAGATCTCACCAGATGGGTGCTGTGGATGCCCGAAAACTTGCTCCAAATGCCGGGCAGCCTACGGCCTCGGGGCTCGTATGGTGGATCATCTGCTCCTTTTCCAGTCGAGTCAGAAGGGCTATTAAAGTGACCTGACAACTGTCTTAGCCTCCTAGAGCTGCAGTAACAAAATACCACAAACTGGAGGGCTTAAAGTACAGAAATGTATTGTCTCAAGTTCTAGAGGCCACAAGTCTGAGGTCAAGGTGTGAGCAGGGTTGGTTCCTTCGGAGGAATGTGAGGGAAGGGTCTGTAACAAACCTCTGCCCTTGACTTGTAGATGGATGGCGTCTTCCCCCTGCCTTTCTTCACGTCATTGTCCCTCGATGCGTGTCTGTCTCTACGTCCAAACTTCCCTTTTTAAAAGGACTCCGTTCGGGAATTCCCTGGTGGTCCAGTGGTTAGGATTCTGTGCTTTCACTGCCAAGGGCCCGGGTTCAATCCCTGCTTGGGGAACTAGGATCCCACAAGCTGTGCAGAGTGGCCAAAAAAAAAAGTAAATAAAATTAAAAAAAAGAATAAAATAAAAGAACTCCATTCATATTGGATTAGTGCTCACTCTAATAACCTCAGTTTAACCTGATTACCTCTGTAAAGACTGTATTTCCAAATAAAGTCACATTCTGAGGTCCTGGCGGTTAGAACTTCAACATATCTTTTTTTTTTTTTTTTGTGGGGAAACTATTCAATCCATAACAACAACTAAATGCAGTCCCCGATCTGGGACTGGATCCTTGACTGGGGGAAAAATTACATTAAAGGGATTATTGAGGCCATTGGCAACATTTGAATATGGCCTCCCGGTTGGATGATGCTGCACTGCAGGATGGAAACAGCACAGAGGCAGGGCAGCGCGTGGCATTGGAGGGCAGAGATGGGCCAGGATGTGGACAGTAGAGGCAGAGACTCTGTCTCTTGAGATAGAACAGGGAAAAAGAAGAACATGAAACCAATTTGCCTTTAAAAGGTAAAACTCAAGCCGGTGGCAATGAGAAGGACATGCTCCCTTTCTTCTCCCTGTCTCCCTAACAGAGAGTAAAACCGGAACAGCAAGTACCCCTCCGGTTCATGCAGCAGCCCGAGGGACTTGTTTTCTGTTTGTTTTTTGGCTGAGTCGTCGGGCTTGTGGGATCTTAGTTCCCCGACCAGGGATCAAACCAGGGCCCTCGGCAGTGAAAGCCCGCAACCTAATCACTGGACCACCAGGGAGTCCCCGGGACTTGTTTTTTGGTAAAACTTGCTCACTCTTAACGACATCTTCCCCTGGATTTCTCCTTTTCATTTGTCTTTCTTTAATATACTTTTTTTTGTGGGGGGGGGAGGGGGGTGCTGTGACACACGGCTTGAGGGATCTTAATTCCCCAAGCAGGGACCGAACCCAGGCCCTCAGCAGTGAGAGCTCAGAGTCCTAACCACTGGACTAACCTGGGAATTCCCGTGACTTTTTTAAAATTTACTTTTTATTTTATACTGGAGTACAGTTGATTTACAATGTTGTGTTAGTTTCAGGTGTACAGCAAAGTGATTCAGTTATACATATACATATATCCATTCTTTTTCAGATTCTTTTCCCATATAGGTTATTACAGAGTATTGGGGAGAGTTCCCTGTGCTATACAGTAGGTCCTTGTTGGTTATCTATTTAATTTAATTAATTAATTTATTTTTGGCTGTGTTGGGTCTTCGTTGCTGTGCGCGGGCTTTCTCTAGTTGTGGTGAGCGGGGGCTACTCTTAATTGCGGTGTGCGGGCTTCTCATTGCAGTGGCTTCTCTTGTTGCAGAGCACAGGCTCTAGAGCGCGGGCTTCAGTAGTTGTGGTGCATGGGCTTAGTTGCTCCGCGGCATGTGGGATCTTCCCAGACCAGGGCTTGAACCCGTGTCCCCTGCATTGGCAGGTGGATTCTTTTTTTTTAAGCGTAAACTGTTATTTATTTATTTATTTTATTTACTTTTGGCTGTGCTGGGTCTTTGTTTCTGTGCGAGGGCTTTCTCTAGTTGTAGCAAGTGGGGGCCACTCTTCATCGCGGTGCACGGGCCTCTCACTGTCACGGCCTCTCTTGTTGTGGAGCACAGGCTCCAGACGCGCAGGCTCAGTAGTTGTGGCTCACGGGCCTAGTTGCTCCGCGGCATGTGGGATCTTCCCAGACCAGGGATCGAACCCGTGTCCCCTGCATTGGCAGGCAGACTCTCAACCACTGCACCACCAGGGAAGCCCGGCAGGTGGATTCTTAACCACTGTGCCACCAGGGAAGTCCTATCTATTTTATATATAATAGTGTGTATATGTTAATCCCAACCTTCTAATTTATCTGCCCCCCCCCCACCTTTCCCCTTTGGTAACCATAAGTTTGTTTTTAAAGTCTGTGAGTCTGTTTCTATTTTGTAGATAAATTCACTTGTATCATTTTTTTTTTTTAGATTCTACATATAGGTGATGTCATATGATATTTGTCTGTCTCTGTCTGACTTACTTCACTTAGTATGATAATCTCTAGGTCCATCCATGTTGCTGCAAATGGCATTTTTTCATTTTTTAAGGCTGAGTAATATTCCATTGTATATATGTACTACATCTTCTTCTTCTTTTTTTTTTTTTGGCTGCACTGTGCAGCCTGTGGGATCTTAGTTCCCCAACCAGGGATCGAACCCTCACCCCCTTCAGTGGAAGTGCAGAGTCTTAACCACTGAACCGCCAGGGGAGTCCCTGTACCACATCTTCTTTATCCATTCATCTGTCAATGGACATTAGGTTGCTTCATTTGTCTTTATTTGATTTTATTGAGGTAAATATACACACAGTAATGTGTGTAAAATGCTCTAATCTTAAGCGTATAGCTCAATGCATTTTTACCTATGGACACACCCAGGTAACCACCATCTGGATCAAGATATGGGACATTTCTGGGACCCCAGAAGGTTCCTTCAGGCCCCTCTCCAGTCAATCACCTACTAATCTTTCCCTCAACCCTCCCCTCCATAACCTTAACCCCTAGTCCCCACTCCCCAGCTGCCAGAAGTAACCACCAATCTGACTTCAGCCACAGAGGGGTCTTTAAAAACACAAATCATATCCTATCACTCCTCCATTTCATACTTTCCAATGGCTTCACATCACACTTAGAATAAAACCCACTGCAGCCTGCAAGGCCTTCTGTGAACTAGCTGCCATCGGGCACCCACCCCTCTGACCTCATCTCTCACGCTTTGCCAAGCTCACTGTGCTCCAGCGACACTGGCCTTTCCTCTATTCCTCAAACTGTAACCTTGCTGCTGCCACAGGGCCTTTGCTTGTGCTGTTCCCTCTTCCTGAGGTAGTCTCCCCACACATCTCCATGTGACTCATTCTTCTCATCCTTAGGTCTTGCCTCAAATGTTACTTCTTCATGACATCACCCCTTTCCCTAATCACTATCCCTTTACTTTGTTTGCAGTGCTTTTATTTCCCGAAAAAGCATTGCTTATAGGCCCAAGAACCCTAAAATCTCAGTGGCTTAACACAAAGAGGTTAGTTCTTGCTCACATCAAGGTTCTGATGCAGGTTCGTGTGTCTGTGTGTGTGGTGGGGGGGTGGGGGGCGCTCTGCTCCACATGCCCATTCAGGGACTCAGGTTTCTTCCATCCACAAATGGCTCTGTCATTTTCTAGGGGTTTAGTATCTGACCAACCAAACAGGGAAGACAGAGCATGGACGACCACAGCTGTGTTCTTAGGGACCAGGCCAGGAAATCACATATATCACTTCTGCCCACATTTCACCAGCCAGAACTGTTCCGTGATTCTGCCTAACTTCACAGGAGGCCAGGAAGTGTAGTTCAGTGGTGTGTCCAGGGAGAGGAGGACTTGGATATTTGTGTGTACAGGGTTTTACCTTGTCTGCTGCACTCATCACAGTACCCAGAACAGTGGCAGGCATATGATATGCATAAAACAGGCATTCACACTGAATGCACACACACACACACACACACACACACTTACTTTCCCAATAGATGGGCACAAAGTGCCTTCATCATGATACCAGTGAAAACTCAGAAAACTGGGACAACAATTTGGGAGAAATGAAGAGAAGGCACATATCAGTCATGGAATTAGATCCGCAAGGGAGAGAAGAGACTAATTCCACCTCCTCTTTCTCAAATGGGTAAACCGAGGCGCAGAGAAGGGGAATGACACATCCCAGGTGGCATCACCTCCCCCACTCTCTTCTTTGCCCTTTTCTTGGGCTGCTTTTTTGTCACCTTCCACATTACTTGGTAAATAGTAAGGAACCAAATAGCTAATCAAACCTTAATTCAATCCATCTCCCACAGACCCCATCGGCTCTGTTCTAATCTTCTACACATTTGCTCCTAATCCCACCAGATACATCAAACCAGCCCCACCCACCAGGACCCTCCCCCCCTGCCACCCCAAGCCTCACCCACCGTAGCACGAAACCAGCCTCCGAGGCCAAAAACTTTTGCTTTAAACTTCAAAAGTTTTAATAGGGGGCTTCCCTGGTGGCGCAGTGGTTGAGAGTCCGCCTGCCGAGGCAGGGGCACACCGGTTCGTGCCCCGGTCCGGGAAGATCCCACATGCCGTGGAGCGGCTGGGCCTGTGAGCCATGGCCGCTGAGCCTGCGCGTCCGGAGCCTGTGCTCTGCAACGGGAGAGGCCACAACAGTGAGAGGCCCGCGTACCGCAAAAAAAAAAAAAAAAAAAAGTTTTAACAGGAAGAAAATAAACCTGCCTTCCTGCCATCTGGAGGTATCTGAAGCACCGATGTGAAGAACAAGATGTTTCTAAAACTTCGGAGATGTAACCTACCCCAGATCCAGAGTTGACAGTGAGTGAATTCTTTTGGTTTCACATAGGAGGGTGAGAAAAAAATGCTTTCCTTACGATGGCCTAGAGTCAGAGAAAGTGGAAGTTATTGGTTTAAAAAAACTCAAACCAATGTACTTTTTTCTCCTGGTGGATTAATATTTTATGCGTGTTGAAAATGTAAACACAAGGTGTGGGGCTTGTTATGAGAAGCAACAGGGGGGCACTGAGTTCTGTGTGTTATCAGGTAGGGAGGGATTTGTGAAAGCTGGTGGCTTCCTCCTGACTGGAAAACCCACCACAGGGAGGCAGTAGAGCCTAGTGGTTAAGAATGTGGGCTCTGGAATCAGACAGATTTGAGTTTGAATTCTGACTCTGGCACTGCATAGCTGTGTGACCTCCAGAAAGTTACTTAACTGCTCTGTGCCTCACTTTCCAAGTCAGCCAATTACGGATGAAACTAGTATCAAACTCCTAGGGATGTTTTAAGGGTGAATAGATAAACAGCTCAACAAGTAAGCTCTTAATTAGTCTTAATTTAAAAAAGCAGGAGTTTAAGGATGGAGGGAGACAAATTTCAGACAGATAGATAAGTGAATAGATTTTTTTGAGAGCACAATATATTTAAGGCTGTGCAAAATGATCTAAACAGTTACTCAAAGAACCTGTCCCCAGTCCTCACCTACAATCACATCCCACTGTAATCATGAAGCAAATTTCAACAGCTGCTTCAGAGAAAACTTGGCGGCCCTCCACAAAGTTATTCCTCTAGCTCTTTCTTGTCATGCAAAGGCTGTGTAATTTGTTCCATTTTGCTTTTGAGTGTGACAGCCTTTCTCTTAGCCTTTGGTTGAGTGTATACACACACATGGAAATGATGTATATTCTAGAATTATTTTGTTAATATATAATAATTATATTATGGAATAGAGTATGCAGTTATATTTTAAAATTATGTATAAAATTTATCTTTGGTTTTTTATTTTGAGGTTTTTTTAATTTAGGATTTCACAGAGATGGCGAAGGCTGCTGCTTCTGCTCTTTTTCTTGTTTCAAGGTTTCAAATAAGAGCTTAAAGCAGAAGCTTTCAATTTTGTGTGCTGATTACCCTGAGCAGTGTCCGAGTTTCAGGGGGGTAGTTAGATTGTGGCTGGTAGTTAGGTGGGTGATTGTTTGAGGGATTGACTTAATTTTTGGAGGAGGAGAGGGGTTAATTGGGTGTATTAGAATCTGGGTGATCAGATGATTCACTTTTTTTTTTTTTTTTTTTGGCTGCACGGTGTGGCTTGTGGGATCTTAGTTCCCCAGCCAGGGATCGAACCCGTGCCCCCTGCAGTGGAAGCTGAGAGTCCTAACCCCTGGACCACCAGGGAAGTCCCTGGATTCCTCACTTGTGAAAGGAAGAGAGAGAAACCAAATGAGAGAATAACTCTCCCGCAGTTCCCCTGGTAAAGCAGAGTTGAGCTTGAACCCTGGCAACTTCTAAGCTACTCAGGAGGAATTATTTAGGGCTGGAGAGATTCCAAATGAGAACTAACGTTCATAATAGTGATCACTGAGTGAGCACTTATTATGTGCCAGGTACTGTACTAAGTATGCCCCTTACATACTCGAACCTCTAAGGAAGCCTTATTGTACTCTGTAAGGTGGGTAGTATCTATAAGCCCTTTTAACAGATAAGAAAACTGAGGCACAAGGAGGCCAAATGGTTTGCTAAGGTGTAACCAGCCTCTCTGGTTTCACCTTCTTCTCCAAAGGACCAAGGAAGGTGGTACCCTAGAACCCAGACCCTTTTGCTCTGCAGACCTGATTTCTGGCCGGGGCTCTTAGCCACAGATAAGAGTCCCACTGAAGCCGCGTGGCTCCCAGGGAACACCCAGGAGGGCACCGGAGAAGAGAAGCTGGTTGCATCTGGCAAAGAGGCCATGTCCTTTCTATATATTTGAGGACAGCAACAGGCGAGACCAAGGTAGGAAGCTGAGACCTCCACTGGCTGGGATGTGAGACTCAGAGCTCTCCTCAGACTGAATCAGCTCTTTTCTGGCAGCTGCCAATTTTTGAAGAGGAAAGAACTAATGCCAGGAAGAGAAAGGGCCAAAGCTGGATGGTTTTAAGAGATGTTTTCCTGATGTGCGTTCCTTCAACTCAACAGCTATTCTTTGAGCCTTTAATATGAGTCTGGGAAGAAAAATAGCACATATACCCTGACATGCATTGCCTCTCTCAATTCTCACAAACACGTGGGTCACAGGGGCAAGGATTCCACCTTTACAGAGAAAGAAACTGAGGCTCAGAGAGGTTAAGGAAGCTTCCTTTTGGAGTCACACAACCACCAAATAGTAAAACCAGAAAATGAAATGTCATCTGTCTGTCTCCTGCCTCATACTGTCAGAGATGGTACTAATTGCTGGGGTACAAAGCCTGGAAGAAAAAGTCCTTTTTTCCCCCCCTAAGATTTTTACTACCCAATAGAAGAGAGAATACTGGTATCCAAATGACCAATAGGAATGGCAGACACAGATGGAGAGCTTTCTGGGTTTGAATGGGCCTTTTGTCCCCGTGACTCTAATAGGCTTACTGTGGCCCGTGAGGAAGGAATTTTTGTTCCCATTTTCCAGATGGAAAAACTGGGGCTCAGAGAAGTTAAGAAATTTCTCCAGATTCCACAGCAAGCAGTTGTGCCTTCCCAGCCAAGGGAGGTACCACGGGAGGCACAGACAAGCCCTGTAGGTGGAGGCGATTGCATTTGGTGTGTGCACAGATCCAGCTTCATTCTAGTCCTGAAATGAATCATCAGCAAGTCATAGAACCTGCCCCTCTGTACACATGATGATGCTGTTTTGTACATTAGGCAGAACTGGGCCCAGATAATGGGGTTCTAAGCAGATGGCCTCATTCCAACCACGGCCCCTTTTCAGGCCCTGGGGAGCTGGCCAGGCCTGGTGACCCACAGAAGAGGTGATGCTGTGCCCTCGTGTCTAAGCAGCAGGCTTGGCCAAGTCTTCTGGGCTTCTTCCAGCTCAGAAACCCGTTCGCTTTTATCCTTCGATGTGAACCAGAGGTGGAGCAGCTCACTCTGCAGGGCAGAGACCACTGCAGGGGGCCATCAGAAGCAGCAGCTGGTAGCCCAGCCCCATCCCCTCTTTCCCGCTCCCCTCCCACATCCCATGCCTCACTGGCACCTCCTGCACCTTCCCTCCCCACCAACAGGAAATGACACTGGACAGATCTCAGAAGTCCATATGTCCCGGACTGTCTCTCTAGGAATTTTATGGGCCTCCAGTTTGCTCTATGTGTCATATCCTTCCCACTCAAAGCGTTTTTTTTTTAAATAGGAAAAAATGAAAGAGGAAAAAGTGAGTGTCCACCTTACCCCCTCATGATCTTGGGCAAGTACTTTATTTATGTCTGCATGGGCTTGTGGATTCAGTGGGTTACCGTCCATTACTCTCATTACTTAGTTTGATAATTAAATTATTCCCGGTGTGGCTGGTGGGAGCCCACTCAAGCTAGTTGCTGTGTCCTTTGGCCATGATCTGTCATTCTTTGAGCTTTCTAGCACTAGATGTTCTAGACTCATCTTGTATTTTCCTGTTTCAACCCTGGAATCAGCCATTTCTCCAAGGAACATGGTTGGTTTTAGTGAAAATGATATTTCGAAGTCAAGATCTGAATACTGACTGTGCTCATTGCTACCAGGGCAAGGCCTCCCAGTCCCTTTCAGTGGACAGAGGGAGGGAATGTAGGTGTGTACACACACACACACACAATATGACACACACATACAACATGACATACACACAATCATTTACATCTACATTTATCATTTTAAAAAACTGTGGTAAAATACACATAATGTAAAATTTGCCATCTTAACCTTTTTATTTTTTTAAAATTTATTTTTGGCTGCATCAGGTCTTAGTTGCGGCACGGGATATCTTCGTTGAGGCATGCGGGATCTTTCGTTGTGGTGCGCAGGCTTCTCTCTAGTCGTGGCGTGCGAGCTCCAGAGCATGTGGGCTCTGTAGTTTGCGGCATGCGGGCTCTCTAATTAAGGTGCATGAGCTCAGTAGTTGTGGTGCACGGGCTTAGTTGCCCCGTGGCATGTGGGATCTTAGTTCCCTGACCAGGGATTGAACGCGAGCCCCTTTCATTGTAAGGTGGAGTCTTTACCACTGGACCACCAGGGAAGTCCCCCATCTTAACCATTTTTAAGTGTACAGTTTAGCGGCCTTAAGTACATTCACATTGTTGTATAACCTTCACCACCATCCATCCACATCTTGCAAAACTGAAACTCGACCTATTAAACACTCATCTCTGTAATGATTCATGTATCTCTGTATATCCTGCAAGCCATGAGTTCACACTGTGTCCGATTTCCATCCAACACCACAGGGTTCGTTCCAGCCTTCTCCCTTCCATACTTGTCACTCTCTTCTTGAACAGCCATGCTTTCCTCTCACTGTTGGCCTCTGACCCCTCATTCCAGGCCACTCCTGGATGGACACTCTTCCCACCCTGCTCGGGCTCTGACTCCTTATGTCAGGTTCCCCGCTACGTGGGCACCCACTCTGGGTCACCACATCTCCCCACCTCCTTCGACGGTGGGCGCCCACCTTGCTCTGTCCCAACTAAGTTTGAGGACTGAATTGTTTGAGAAAGGAAGAGAAAGGGGAAAGGGATTTGAAAAGGAAGAGCTACTAGTCCCATGATTTAAAAACTAAACTACAGACTTTATTCAGGTCTCACCAGTTCTACTCACGACCTTTTCCGATCCCAGCATCCAGTCCCAGGTACCACGTTGCACTGAGTTGTCCTGTCTTCTTAGTCTCCTCCAATTTATGATGGTTTCTGTCGATCCTTGTTTTTCTTTATCTTGACACTTTCAAAGAGTCCACTCAGACATTCTGTATAACCTTCCTCAATTTGGGCTCGTCAGATGTTTTCTCATGGTAAGACTGGGGATGTAGATTTTGGGAACAGGTACCGAAGAGATGAAGTGCCTTCTGATTATAGCTTATCAAGGGGTGTGTCATATCACACGTGTTAGTTACATTTTAAAGATGGAGAAAACTGAGATTCCAAAGGTTTCACCTGCCTAAACTCACAGCCAGCAAATGGTGGAGGGAGGATTTGAAACTGTGCCTTTCTGAGCTTTGTGCCACTTGCCTTGTTTGAGAAGAAGAACTGGCCAGTGTGGGAGATGAAAAAGGTCCCTGGTATTGAAGTGAAGGGTGGGATGTGGGGAGACGTTACATCCATATTAGTTCTGTCAGCCAGGGTGATTCACCACCCATGGTCTCTTCCCCAGAGCCCTGTCCAGTGTTGTCTTAAATTCCGTGTCTGGTGCAAGAGGCAATGAGGGCTCCTCTTTAAATAGAGCTGGCAAGCCCATCTTTTGTCCATTAGATGAGGTTGTCTGGTCTTTGTGCCTCTAGTGCCAGGATGAAGATAATCTGATAATTCAAAAATGATGCATTTTCCATGAGTTATATAAGAATCCTATAACCAAACCAGGTAGCAGTCACAAGGTGGCTGTTCCCCCCACCCTCCTTCCCAGCCTTCAGTTTCTCCTGCTCTTTGGACCTCTCCCAGTGGGATACCTGCAGAGGAGGCCATCCAGATGGAATTGGCTTGTGGATGATGGTGACATTGGCTTTCCTGTGCCTGCTCTTGACCTCTTTGCCTATCAGTTATCAGCAAAATCACTGTCACTGCATCAGAAACGACAGAACATCCTAAGTTTCAGAGTAGAAGTTCTAAACATGTCTTCTGGGCAGTGGTCAACCAGCATATGTGTTTTGTTTGGCCCTCACTTAATTTAAAAAGTGTAAAATTAGCTCACAACATGAAAAAAGTCAGGAGCTCATCATAAAAGTCTGGATTTTGGCTTCTCTTGGAAAATCAAATGAGGCAATAGATGGTCCACATTCTCCCATGGCAGCAAGTGGCTGGAGCTGAGTAGTGGCTGCCTCTTTAGCCATGGTGCATGTGCTCCATTTCACTCTAGTTCTCACCACCCTCAGCCTCAATCACTTGGAATGTCTGCCTGGCTTCTTTTTTTTTTTTTTTTTTTTTTTTTTTTTGCAGTACGCAGGCCTCTCACTGTTGTGGCCTCTCCTGTTGCGGAGCACAGGCTCCGGACACGCAGGCTCAGCGGCCATGGCTCACGGGCCCAGCCGCTCCACGGCATGTGGGATCCTCCCGGACTGGGGCACGAACCCGTGTCCCCTGCATCGGCAGGCAGACTCTCAACCACTGCGCCACCAGGAAAGCCCATGGTTTCTTTTTTTAAATTGATTTTTATTGGAGTATAGTTGATTTACAATGGTGTGTTAGTTTCTGCTGTACAGCAAAGTGAATCAGTTATACATATACATATATACACATTTTTTTTAGATTCTATTCCCATACAGGTCATTACAGAGTATTGAGTAGAGTTCCCTGTGCTATACAGTACGTTCTTATTAGTTATGTATTTTATATATAGTAGTGTGTGTATGTCAATCCCAATCTCCCAATTTATCCCCCCCCCCACTTTTCCCCTCTGCAGCCATATGTTTGTCTTCTACATCTGTGACTCTATTTCTGTTTTGTAAATAGGTTCATTTGTACCATTTTTTAAGATTCCACATATAAGTGATATCATCAGATACTTGTCTTTCTCTGTCTGACTTCACTCAGTATGATGATGTCTTGGTCCATCCTGCCTGGCTTCTGAAGGCATTTTCGTCCACAACCCCTGTGTTAGATTCTTACAGTTTATTTATTCACTCAACAAACACTCACTGAGCCCCTACTCAGACCAAGTTCTGTGCTAGGCTCCTAGATCATCAGCATACACACTAGTGATTCTAGAATCATATGGTAAGTCCCTGATAAATCCTGTTGATGAGAGCATTGAAGCGGGGGCTCCTAGCTCAGGCTGGAGGGGGTCAGGGGAGACATCCTGAAGGAGACACACACAACCTTAAAAAACCAGTCACCATCTAAATAAGGTTTATGGAGGAAAGCTGCTCCCTTTACTCCGGGACCCCTGACCCTGGGCAGAGCCATCTGCCTATCTGGACTCGTCGTGTAGTTTACTCTTCAGTGGCCTCAACTTTCTGCTAATTCTTACCACCTCTTCCTAGAGTAGGATTTTCTGCATTTATCTCAAGACCCAGCTGCAGCTGTGAGGGGTTCAGGGCGTGTGAGAAGGACAAGTAGGATGCTCAGCTGTGGCTTGAGATGACATCAGGGCTGGAATGATCTACTGTGTGAGCAATGGAGGCTCCATTCTTTGGAGTTTATTTATGGATTAGGAGGTTACTTGAGGCAGGCAGGGGAAGAGCAAAAGGCTTGGAGTCACACAGATTCGGTTTAAGTCCTGGTTTTGCCGCTTTCCTGCTGTGTGATTGTATGTGGGTACTTGCACTCTCTGAGCATGTTTCTTCCTCTTTAAAATGGGTCCGTAGGGTTCCCTGGTTGCGCAGTGGTTAAGAATCTGCCTGCCAGTGCAGGGGAAATGGGTTCGAGCCCTGGTCCGGGAAGATCCCACATGCCGCAGAGCAACTAAGCCCATGAGCGACAACTACTGAGCCTGCACTCTAGAGCCCACAAGCCACAATTACTGAGCCTGCGTGCCACAACTACTGAGGCCTGCGCACCTAGAGCCCGTGCTCAGCAACAAGACACCACAATGAGAAGCCTGTGCACCATAATGAAGAGCAGCCCCTGCTCGCTGCAACTAGAGAAAGCCCATGTGCAGCAAAGAAGACCCAACACAGCCAAAAATAAATAAATAAAATAAAATTTAAAAAAAAGTTTAAAGAAAATAAAATGAGTCAGTAGTATTTATTCACATGGTTACTTTCAATTTCATGTGTTATGTATGTAAAGTTGCAAGAGTAGTGCTGAGAACATGAACTCACTACAGACACTCATCATCATTTAAAAAAAAAAAACCCATGGGGCTTCCCTGGTGGTGCAGTGGTTGAGAGTCCGCCTGCTGATTCAGGGGACATGGGTTCGTGCCCCGGTCCGGGAGGATCCCACATGCTGCGGAGCGGCTGGGCCCATGAGCCATGGCCGCTGAGCCTGCACGTCCGGAGCCTGTGCTCCGCAACTGTAGAGGCCACAACAGTGAGAGGCCCGCGTACCGCAAAAAAAAAACCAAAAATAAACAAACAAAAAAACCCATGCATTCTTTTATGGGTGTGTGTGTAATTCTATGAAATTTTATGTGCCCATTTTCCTCCAAATAAGGGGGAATCCTCCTGCCTGATGTGCCTTGAGCTGGGATGTCGATTTTTCCTGCCTTTAGACTCAAACTGAAACATCAGCTCTTTCTGGGTTTCAGGCCTTTGGACTCAGACTGGAACTACACCATTGTCTCTCTTCCGTTTCCAGCTCGCCAACTGCGAAACTTGGAACTCGTCAGCCTCTGTGATCATGTGAGCCAATTCTTTATGATAAATCTCTCTCTCTCTCAAACTCTCTCCCTATTTGTTCTGTTTCTCTGAAGAACCCTGACTAATACAGGACTATTACAAACAAAGCTGCTATAAACATTGGTACACAGGAAAACACATGTTTTCATTTCTCTGGGATAAATTCCCAGGAGTGCCACTGCTGCATCTTATGGTAAGTGTATATTTAACTTTATAAGAAACTGACAAACTGTTTTCTAGAATGGCTGTATCATCTTTACATTCCCACTGTTCGTCATTTTTATTATTTTACTATACTAGTTAAATTCATTAAATTTGAAATGGGCTGACACTTTCCGAATTTAATGAAGGCTGGTCATGGAGGGATTTTTGCCCACTTGTATTATAAATCGCAGCTATCACGTGCATCCTTGTTTTAACTTTCTATTTACCAGCCAAGCACAGAGGTCTGCAGGGTTAGAGATTTGAAATAACAAACCTGGCTGCCTCAGATTTTCTTGGCTGGCACCAGGTCTTGCCAGGTCTTTGAATCAGCTGGGTGCAGGAAAGGGTCACCAGGAAACTCAGGCTGCTGGACCCGACAGGAAGTGTGGGACGAAGCTTACTCTGGGTCTGGCTCGTGGTCAGCCTGGCTGGGGCCTGAGGCTTCCAGGCCGGCTCAGCATACACTGTCAGGAAACAGCCCCGGCTCTTTAAATCACCCCACCCCTGAAAAATAAATTCATAAGCAAGAAAGCTCTGAGCTCCTTCCTTTGAGAAATAGCATCTTAGAGGCTGGAAGAAAATCCACTTGCAGAGCAATTATGACCATGTGCTTCTCAGGCTCCACACACTCACAAGTCAGTGACTGTGGCTTTGGGACTTCTCTTCCTGGAGGACACTAGTCTGGAGTTGTCTACGGATGCTTACTGCCGTGACCTTCTCCTTCTACCCTCCCTGCATGCCTCCCCCCAAGTTCACTTGTCCAGAAGTATTTTTTTTAATTTAATTTTTATTTTTGTTGGCCACGCCACGTAGCACACGGGATCCTAGTTCCCTGACCAGGGATCGAACCCATGCCTCTGCAGTGGAAGCATGGAGACCTAACCACTAGACTGTCAGGGAATTCCTGTCCAGAAGTATTTATCTTGCCTATGGTTATGATTATCTAAGACTATAATTTTTTTTGGCTGCGTTGGGTCTTCGCTGCTGCGTGCAGGCTTTCTCTCGTTGCGGCGAGTGGGGGCTACTCTTCGTTGCGGTGGCTTCTCTTGTGGTGGAACACGGGCTCTAGGTGCTTGGGCTTCAGTAGTTGCAGCATGCGGGCTCAGTAGTTGTGGCACGTGAGCTCAGTAGTTGTGGCACACGGGCTTAGTTGCTCCACGGCGTTTAGGATCTTCCCAGACCAGGGATCAAACCCATGTCCCCTGCATTGGCAGGTGGATTCTTAACCCCAGGGAAGTCCCGATTATAATTTTAATATATTGCATTTTGGTAATGATAAATAGATTCAATCAGACATCACAACTGTATGAACCTTTATAGTTGTATATTGTCTCGCTGGAGTCTTCCAACAACCCTATGGTCTAGGCAGGTGAACTCTTAACTCCATTTTATTAGGAATTTCTCAGGACTAGGACTGAGATTCTCAGCTATTAAGGCACTTTGCATAGGTCCCATGGTTGTTAGTGGTGGAGCTGAGCAGGAAGCCAGGGGACTGAGTGCTCGTTCAGAATCTTGCCCCTCAAACTAGCCTGGAGCTTCCCAGTATGGAAGCCAGGGGCCACATATGGCCCTTGAGCATTGGAATGTGGCTGGTTAGAACTGAGATGGGTGGCAAGAGCAAAATACACATCGGCACATCGGTTAAGAAACTTAGTATGAAAAAAGTAATGAATGTACTATATCTCCTTACTGATTTTTTATATTATTTAAAGCTGAGATGATATTTTGTATATGCTGGGTTAAACAAGTATTTTGGAAAAATAAATCCTCCTCCCAGTTGGTTTTTTTTTTTTCAATGTGACTACTAGAAATGTAAAATTACACACATCTCACATTGTATTTCTACTGGACAGTGCTGCTGTAGACCACATCACAGGCATTTTTTCTTAATAGAGGAGAGTTTTAGACGTATGATGTCATTCTCTTGTAAAAGCGTATTCATCCCAAGTGCTCGCTACACAGCATTTACACAGATTTCTCCCCACCGTCTTTAAATGTCACCCTTCTTTGATAAATGTGGGGAAAGGGGGTTTGTCTCCTAACTGTTCCTGAATGGTTATCGACTTTCTTTTTGCTCAGATTTTTTAAATTGCAGTAGAATACGCATAACATAAAATTGACCATCTTGGGCCTTCCCTGGTGGCACAGTGGTTGAGAGTCCGCCTGCCGATGCAGGGGACACGGGTTCGTACCCCGGTCCGGGAGGATCCCACATGCCGCGGAGCGGCTGGGCCCGTGAGCCATGGCCGCTGAGCCTGCGCGTCCGGAGCCTGTGCTCCGCAACGGGAGAGGCCACAGCAGTGAGAGGCCCGCGTATCGCAAAAAAAAAAAAAAAAAAAAAAAAAAAAAAATTGACCATCTTAACCATTTTAAAGTGTGCAATTCACTGGCTTTAAGTGTGTTCACAACATTGTACAAACATCACCACTACCCATTTCCAGAACTTTTTTTATCATCCCAAAGAGAAACTCTGTACCTATTAAACAGAACTTCCCATTCCCTGCCCCTAGCCCCTATTAATCTCTGTTATATTTTCTGTCTCTATGAATTTGCCTATTCTTAGTACCTCATATAAGTGGAATCATATATTTGTCCTTTTGTATCTGGCTTATCTCACTTAGCATAATGCTTTCGAGTTTCATCCATGTTGCAGCATGTATCAGAACTTCATTTCTTTTTAAGGTTGTAATATTCGATTGCATATATACACCACATTTTGTTTATCCATTCATGTGTTGATAAACATTTAGGTTGTTTCTACTTTTGGACTATTGTGAATAATGCTGCTGTGATCATTAACTTACAAGTATCTGAGTCCCTGCTTTCAGTTCTCTGGGGTATATACCTAGCAACGGAATTGCTAGATCATACAGTAATTCTATACTTAACTGGTTTTTTTTGTTTTGTTTTTTTTTTTTGGCCATGCGGCATGTGCGGTCTTAGTTCCCTGACTAGGGATCGAACCTGTGCCCCATGTATTGGAAGCACAGAGTCCTGACCACTGGACCTCCGGGGAAGTCCCTATGCTTAACATTTTGCAGAACCACCATACTGTTTTCCACAGGGGCTGCATCATTTAATATCCCCACCAGCAGTGCACGAGGGTTCCAGATGAGAGGTTACCTTTTAAAACATCTGTATTCTAACATCCAAATTAATGCATACCCATTATAACAAATCCAAACTATATCAAAGAATAGGAAGTTAAATGTGACTTGGAGGTTAACTGCACTGAGAGTTGACTATGTATCCATCTGACCTTTATCTCTGCTTGTACATGGAAAGCTGTGCTTCTCTGCCTCCATTCCTGCCCCCCTACACTCCATCCTCTGCACAGAGTCACAGTGGGCCAGCCTCTTAATACAAAGCAGAACATATGGCTTCCCTGCCTGCAACCCTCCCTGGACCTCCCATGTCACCTTGTATTTATGCCAAGTCTGGATGGTGACATCTAGGCCTAGGTGGAACCTAGCATCTTCCCCAGCGGCATCTTCTACCACCTCTCTCCCTTGTTCACTCCGTTCCAGCCATTCTAGCCTCCTTTCTGTGATTCAGACTCACCAAGCTTGCTTCCACGTCGGGACATGTGTGCTTTTTGGTGTATGCAAAGTTTGTCATTGCTCCCCCTGCCTCTCATCCAGATCTCTGCTCAGCATCACCCTGTCAGAGAAGCCAACCATGAACGTCCTATCTGCTGTCCAGATACTTGATCCCCTCAACCTGCTCTCGCTGACAGTATAGTATTTATCACCACCTGCTTTATATGATCTGTGTTCATTTTCGGTCTCCCCAGCTAGAACGTAATCTCCATTAGAGCCGGAGCATTTTCTCCTCTGTTCATCTCGTCTCCCCAGTGCCTAGAACAGTGCCTGGCAAGTAATAGGTGCTCCTTTTTAGGTACGTCTATTTGTTAGATGGATGGATAAGTGAATGAATACACACGCATATGAAATATGCATATTTTTATTTACAAATAGTTTATTTGAAATGCAACTGTATTCAGATCTGCTCATGAAACGAGTGAAAGTGATTGCGCATTGAGAGACCACAACCAATTATCATGATGTGACTAGAGCAGTCTCGCATGTACATTCAAGGCAATGATGCCGTCTTAAATATGGAGCAACTTTTTAAGCCATCACATGCACTCCAGAGCTCATTTGTTTCCAGCAATCGAGTGTGTGTTTTGCTTGTCTATAGGATAAATTGGCAAACACTCTTGAAGCCACAGAGCAGCCTGTAAGACTGGACTTCTGACACAGGGCTCCAGCTTCATTTCCTCATGGTCTCCCAGGGAGGACAGGCTTCTGAGCAACCTCTAAGTCATATACCTGTATGCTGTCCTGAGCCTTCTCCGGGGGAGAAGCGGGGGAGGGAAAGAGTGGTTTACAAACTCCAACGTAGGATCTGCAATGCATTTTTTTTTAATCAAAGTATAATTCATTTACCATAAAATTGACCCTTTTGAAGTGTATGATTCAGTACTTTTAGTCTATTCACAGAGTTATACAACCATCACCACTATCTAATTTCAGGATATTTCTTCACTCCCCAAAGAAACCCCGTACCTATTAGCAGTCACTCCCCGTTTACCCCTCCTCCCAGCTATAAGCAACCACTCATCTGCTTTCTGTGTCTCTGGATTTGCCTCTTCTGCACATTTCATACAAATGGGATCATACAATATGTGGACTTTTATGTCTGGCTTCTTTCACTGAGCATAATGCTTTCCAGGTTCATCCATGTTGTAGCGTGTATCGGTTCCTCATTTATTTATTTATTTCTTGAGCTTTAACATTTAAAAAAATTTTCAACAGCTTTGTTGAGATATAAGTTCCTCATTTATTTTTATTGCCAAATAATATTCCTGTTGTATGGACATATCACATTTTGTTTATCCATTCATCAGTCGGTGGACATTTGGGTTATTTCCATTTTGGGGCTATTATGAATAATGCTGCTATGAACATTGTGTACAAGTTTTTATGCAGACATATGTTTTCAGTTCTCTTGGGTATATAGCTAGAAGTGGAATTGCTGGGTTATAGGGCAACTCTACGTTTAATATTTTGAGGAACTGTCAAAGGTTTTCCATTCTCACTAGCAATGTATGAGGGTTCCAGTTTTTCCACATCCTCACCAACACTTCTTATTATCCATCTATTTGACTATAACAATCTAGTGGATGTGAAATGGTATCTCATTGTGGTTTTGATTTGCATTTCCCTAATGACTATTGATGTTGTGTGTATTTTCATGTGCTTATTGGCCACTGGTATATCTTCTTTGGAGAAATGTCTATTCAGATCCTTCACCCACTTTCTAATTGGATTATTTATCATTTTATTGTTGAGTTGTAAGTGTTCTTAGTATATTTTGCACACTAGGCCTTTATCAGATATATGATTTGCAAATATTTTCTCTCATTCTGTAGGTTGTCTTTTCACTTTCTTGATAGTGTCCTTTGAAACACAAAAGTTTGAAATTATAATGAAGTACCATTTATCTATTTTTAATTTTATGGCTGTGCTTTTGGTGTCATATCTCAGAAATCATTATCTAATCAAAAGTCACAAAGATTTATGTCTATGTTTTCTCCTAAGAGTTTTACTGCCTTAGCTCTTACAATTAGGTCTTCGATCCATTTTGAGTTAAATTTTATATGTGGTGTGAGGTAGGGGGTCCAACTTCATTCTTTTGCATGTGGATATCCAGTTGTCCCAACACCATTTATAGAAAAGATTAATCTTTCCCCACTGAATTGTCTGGGGACCCTTGTTGAAAGTCAATGGACCGTAAATGTAAGGGTTTATTTCTGGACTCTCAATTCTGTTCCTTTGATCTGTATGTCTATCTTTATGCCAGTAGGGCACTGCCTTGATTACTGTAGATTTGTAGTAAGTTTTGGAATTGGAAGGTGTGAGTCCTCCAACTTTGTTCTTTTTTATTTTTTGAGATTATTTTGGTTATTCTGTGTCCCTTCCATTTCTATATGAATCTTAGGGTCAGCTTGTCAATTTCTGCAAAAAAGGGCTCCATGTAAAAAAACTGTTAAACACTTTAAGCAAAAGTTCAGAGTTTAATATAGTATCCTCTGCACCTACTATCTATTTGAGTAACTTTTAACATTTTGCTATATTTGCTTCCAATTTTTAATTTTATTTTTAAGGAAATGAGTTTGCTACCATTAGTCCTGAAGTGTAACTCTAACCAATCTTGTTTCCTTTCCTCCCTTCTCCAGAGGTAACTACTCTCCTGAATTTCTATGATGTCTTCATAATTCTACAACATATATAGCAACCACAAATAATATATAGAATTGTTGTTTGGGCTATTTATTAACTCTATTTAAATTATATCATGTATATATTATACTTCTGCATGTTTCAATTTACTTATTTATTCATTTATATTTTGGCTGCATTGGGTCTTCGCTGCTGCACACGGGCTTTCTCTAGTTGTGATGAGCGGGGGCTAGTCTTCGTTGCAGTGCACAGGCTTCTCATTGCGGTGGCTTCTCTTGTTGTGGAGCGTGGGCTTTAGGCGTGTGGGCTTCACACAGTAGTTGTGGCATGTGGGCTTAGTAGTTGTGGCTCACGGGCTCTAGAACGCAGGCTCAGTAGGTGTGAAGCACAGGCTTAGCTGCTCCACAGCATGTGGGATCTTCCTGGACCAGGGTTCGAACCTGTGTCCCCTGCGTTGGCAGGCAGATTCCTAACCACTGCGCTACCAGGGAAGTCCCCATTTCAGCATGCTTTCAAATTTATGCTTCTGGAATTTATCCACGATGATATATGTAGCTCTAGTTTTTTTTTAAGCTTCTGCGTGGTATTTGTGCATGTACAATCCTACTGCAATTTACTTATCCAGTATTTTTTTGATGGATACTTGAGTTGTTTGCAGTGTTTTTGCTATTACAGAGTTGCAGTGGACATTCTTGTTTCTCCTTCTTTGGGTAAGTGAGTGAGAGCTTGCTTATGGTGTAAACCCAGAAGAAAATTGATAGATTGAAGGATTTGTTCACCATTGATTTTCACTAGCTGTGGCCAACATTTTATTCAAAGTGGTTGTACCAATTTACACTTCTGCCAGCTGTGCGTGTGAGTTCCTATTTGTGCACATCTTGGCTAACGCTTGACATTGTCAGTCTTTTAAATTCTTGCCCATCTGAAGGATGTAAAGTGGTCTCTCAGGGTGATTTTAATTTCCATTTTCCTGTTAATGAGTTTAGGAACTCTTCCCTCACACTCTTGACCATTTCTGAGTTTCCTTTAAAATACTTTGTCCATTTTTCCACTTGGCTTTTTGTCATTTTCTTCTTGCTTTGATAGGAGTTCTTTATTTCTTCTGAAAATGAATCCTAAAGTCTGTGGCTTTATTTTCACTGTGATTATGGCCTTTTATTTTCCTTTCTTTCTTATTTTCTTTTTTTTGGTACAGAAGTGTTTATTTTTCCCAATTTTATAGTTTATCCTGTTTGTGTCTTATTTAAGAAATCTTCTTCTACCCAATGCTATAAAGACTATTCTCTATATTTTTTTCTGAAAGTTTTAAAGTTTTGCTTCAGCATTTAGGTCTCCAATCCATCCAGAATTTATTTTTGTGTATTCTGTGAAGTAAGGATCTAACTATTTTCTCCCATTCGTATAACTAATTCTTCCAGCACCACTTTTAAATGATATAGTCATCTTATTTTCACTGATTTGTAATGTCCCCTCTGCCATATATTGTTTTTATATGATATAGGTTAGTTTCTGGCCTCTCTATTCTGTTCCATTGGTCTCTTTGTTTTTCCCTGCATGAACACCACTCTGTCTTTATTATACTATTATTACAGCATTTGGAAGGGCAAGTCTCACTACATTGTTCTTCTTCAGCTATTTCTTAGCCTTTTAAAAATTTTTATCAATTCAATAAGAAAAAACCATTTAGATTTTTACTGAAGTTTCATTATAGATTATAAAGTATAGATTAATTTTGGGGGAAAATGACATCTTTACAATATTGAGCCATCTGTGAACAGGTTATATTTCTCTGTTTGTGGATATAGGTCTTATTCTTATGCCCTTCAATAATGGTAGGTGATTTCTCCATAGAGGTTTTGAACATATTTTGATAGATTTATTCTTAAGCATCCTAGAGCTTATGTTGTTATTGTACAAGGGATTTTTTTTCTAATTGATTATTCCATTGTCTAAGAACGCTGTCAGGTTTTTGTATTCTGATATTATATCCAGACACCATTCCCAACTCTTTTAAGTCTAGTATTTTGTCCAAAGATTCTCTTGGAGTTTCCTGTGTAGTTATTATATCTTCTGCAAATAAATGCTGTTTGTATCTTCCTTCTTAATTCTGATACCTCTTAATTTCTTTTTCTTATCTTTGTTGCATTGCCTAGTCCTTCCAATACAATGTTAAAGAGAATTACTGACAATGGGCTTTCATTTTCTTTTTCTGGTCTCAGAGAGAAGGCTTTCTGCATTTTCATTATTTTTCCTAAACACATTGATAGAAAACTTCATCAGGTTAAGGAAGTTGGCAGCTAGTCTGGCTTCCTATGAGTTTATTATTATTTACAAATGTTGAATGCTATTGAATGCTTTTTCTGCTTTTATTGAGATGATCATTTTCTTCCTTAATCTATTAATATAGTAGATTACATTCATTTTCTTTATTATGAAATACATCAAACAGAGAGAAATAGAGAACAAACAAGAGCACCAATCAGAGTTCCTGGTTGTAGGATGCAAGAATCAACTCTAGCTGATTTAGGCAGAAAAACAATTTTTTTTTTTTTTGCGGTATGCTGGCCTCTCACTGTTGTGGCCTCTCCCGTTGCGGAGCACAGGCTCCGGACGCGCAGGCTCAGCGGCCATGGCTCACGGGCCCAGCCGCTCTGCGGCATGTGGGATCCTCCTGGACCGGGGCACGAACCTGCGTCCCCTGCATCAGCAGGTGGACTCTCAACCACTGCGCCACCAGGGAAGCCTGAAAAACAGTTCTTGAGGAGGAGAGTGGCCTCTCAGAATTTTAGGACCAGTCCTTTGAGTTCTAGATACATTGCTGACACCTCAAGCACTAAATGGTGGTGAATCCACCAGCAGGACTGCCACAGTTAAGCCAAGAACTCTATCCTGTGTCACTAGAGATGGAGTTACTCATGGCCCATGCAACTCTGGGCTGGATGTGTTTGAATGGCTGAGCCTTGGTCATATGCTCGTACCCTAGATACATGGGAAGAGGGTTCAGATGCTGGGTGGCCAAAAAGAATGAGAAATGCCCACTATAATTATCAACACTCAAGTCCCCACTAGCTAGCTTGGTCATTAAGGGACACAGATTATTGCAGTTGTTACGAGCATAGATTCTGGAACCAACTTGCATTAGGTCAGTAGCTGTGTGACCTTGAATAAGTTACTTCACTTTTCTGTCCTTTAGTTTCCCATCTGTAAATTATGGATAACAACAGTAGCTACTTCATGGGGTTCTAGGGAGGATTAAATGAGTTGATGTATGTAAAGATCTTATTACCAATACTTGGCATATAAAATGCTATTTAAGCTATATAAGCTATTATATTGGTTAGGATCCCACTTGAAATTAGAGGCGAGTTTAATAAAGGGATTATTTACATAGGTGTGTGTATCAGTCAGGGTTCTCCAGAGAAACAGAACCAATAGGAGATATAGATATAGATATAGATATATAGAAAGGGATTTATTATGAGGGATTGGCTCATGCATTATGGAGACTGAGAAGTTCCGCAATCTGCCATCCGCAAGCTGGAAGCCCAGAAAAGCTAGTGGAATAAGTTCCAGTTGAGACCCCAAAGCCTGAGAACCAGGGGAGCCAATGGTGTAAGTTCCAGTCCAAGTCCAAAGGCCTGAGAACCAGGAATGCCAATGTCTGAGGGTGGGAGAAGATGGATGTTCCAGCTCAACAGAGAGAGCAAATTGGCCTTTCCTCTGCCTTTTTGTTCTATTTGAGCTTTCAGTGGATTGGATGGTGGTCATCCACATTGGTGAAGACAACCTTCTTTACTCAGTTTACTGATTCAAATGCTAACCTCTTCCAGAAACACCCTCACCGGTGCACCCAGAAATAATGTTTTAGCAGCTGTCCGGGCATCTCTAAGTCCAGTCAAGTTGATGCATAAAATTAACCATTACGGTGTGGGGCAGTTGTAGAGGTCGCCAGGATTAGGAACATTGGGCAGCCTTTACCACCTTTAGACCCGGAGGGGTAAGAAGAAGGGCAGTTACTGGGCTATAGATGTAGAGAAGGCTGTGTGGATTGGGCCCCTTGACTGCTCATTTGGCAGGGTGTTTGGTCAAGGGATGTAGCCAATCTACAGTGACCCTTCAGGGAGGGAGAAAAGGGAATGGGTCTTCTAAACCCACTCTCCTATCTCTTGTGAGCACTCCCTTTGGTCAAACATGAGTGGTTACCAGAGGTGAGGGGCCCCATCATTGTAGTTCACACAGGGCATCCTCCTATGGCACAGAGCAGGGCACAGAGGAGGATGGAAAGTGAATCTGGAGGAGAGGGCAAACAGAAGCTACCATCCCAGTCTGCAATTTTGCCTCTCAGCAGACACTCTTCCTTCATCCATTGAGAAATGAGTGGCTTTGGTAAAGGGGGCCCATTGAGTCTCATTAATATTATGTCATTGCGTAGTGATGTCAATTTGGCCCTACTACCACTCTCAGCTGAAACTTCAGCTTTTCTTCATATAAGCTAAAGGATAGAAAAACGAGGTGACAACCCCAGCCTCTGTAACAGATCATGAGGCCCAAGTTGCTCCCAGAGCCACCAGCTTCTACCACTAAGTCTACTGTCCCCTTGCCTTCTACCAGCTCCACTTTGCTTGATGAGACCTTGGTGGTTTGGTCTTTATTGGGCACCAGAGTATTTCATTGATCAGTATCCCCGAGGAAGGAAGAACTAGGAGACACCTCAGGGAATCTCTTGGGTTCCAGACATGATCCTTCTTTTCCTCCATTTTGCAGCAGAAATCAAAATTTCCCTTGAAACCAGAATCAATCACCCCACCCAGTAGAGGGATCTCCTTCTCCGCCTGCTGGCTTAGTAGCATGAAGATCCCCAAATGGCCAGGGAGAAGTTTAAGCTTCCAATTCCTTAGAACCATGAGTGTGGCGGAACAATTATCTAGTGGAAACAGTCCCCACCTCAGGCACTAGAACCTTCAAACCCCCAAATCCAAGGCCAAAGGGAGGTAAAGCAAGACTTCTTCAAGTGCATTATTAGGTATAAGAGTAAGAGTGGCCATTCCTGTGCGACTCCTGTTTCCTAGACCTATGCTTTCTAGTTTTGAAGAAGACAACTCCAAGTATTGGCAGCTTTTTAAAACATAAAGTCACACCTAGTAGGCCAACACACCTACCTCACAGGGTGTCATCTCCTAGTTGATCCTGTAACTGAGGCTTCAGTAGTCCATTCTTCTCTTTTCCAAACCAGCTGCTTCTGGGTGGTGGGACATGTGTTAAGACCAGTGAATTCTGTGGATGTGAGCCCATTGCTGTACTTCTTTTGCATTAAAAGTGTTTAGAGATGACATCTTGTGGAGTATACAGTGATGGACAAGCTATTCTGTAAATCCTCAGATTATGATATTGGCAGAAGCACTGCAAGCAGGGAAGATAATCTGAACCTGGAATATACATCCGTTCCTGTGAGGATAAGACACAGCCCTGCCCATGATGGAAGGAGTCCACATGTTATGAGGTGGCTGGCTGGTCTCTCCACCCTGGGAAGGATGCCATATTGAGAGATTAGTGTTGACCTCTGTTTGCAGAAAGGGCCCTTAGCAGTAGCAGTAGTCCAATTAGCTTGGGTAAGGGGAAGTCTTTGTTGCTGAGTCCAGGCATAGATTCCATTCTGGCTGCCATGGCCACTTTGGCCATGGGCATTGAGGAAGCACTGGGGTGAAAGGAAAAAGAGCCCAAATGACATCCACAGGGTGGATCCTCCTATCCACCTCATTTATGGGCATATATGTGGCTCTTATTAAGCATATATGTGGGCATAAATATTTTCACATCCTGGGCCCATTCCAAAGGGTCCATCCTCATAGGTCTCCCACAGAAACTTAAAAAAATTTTTTTTCTTTTGATGTGGACAATTTTTTCTTTTGATGTGGACAATTTTTAAAGTCTTTATTGAATTTGTCACAATATTCTGTTTTATGTTTTGGTTTTTTGGCCTCGAGCCATGTGGGGTCTTAGCTCCCCAACTGGGGATCGAACCCACGGCCCCTGTCGTGGAGGCACAGAGTTTTAACCACTGGACCACCAGGGAAGTCCCTATTTTTTGTGTGTGTGTGTGGTACGCGGGCCTCTCACTGTTGTGGCCTCTCCCGTTGTGGAGCACAGACTCCGGATGCACAGGCTCAGCGGCCATGGCTCACGGGCCCAGCCGCTCCACAGCATGTGGGATCTTCCCGGACCGGGGCACGAACCCGCGTCCCCTGCATTGGCAGGTGGACTCTCAACCACTGCGCCACCAGGGAAGCCCTATTTTTGGTTTTTTAAGGAACCTCCATACTGTTTTCCATAGTGGCTGCACCAATTTACATTTCTACCAACAGTGTAGGAGGGTTCCCTTTTTTTAAAAAAGTTATTTATTTGTCTGCATTGGGTCTTAGTTGCAGCACATGGGATCTTCATTGCGGCACGCAGACTTCTCTCTAGTTGTGGCACATGGACTTAGTTGCACCGCGGCACTTGAGATCTTAGTTCCCCCACCTGGGGTTGAACCCGCATCCCCTGCATTGGAAGGCAGATTCTTAACCACTGGACCACCAGGGAAGTCCCTAGGAGGGTTCCCTTTCTCCACACCCTCTTCAGCATTTGTTATTTTTAGGCTTTTTTAATGATGGCCATTCTGACTGGTGTGAGGTGATATCTCATTGTGGTTTGCATTTCTCTAATAGTTAGTGATGTTGAGCATCTTTTCATGTGCTTATTGGCCATCTGTATGTCTTCTTTGGAGAAATGTCTATTTTGGTCTTCTGCCCATTTTTTTGATTGGGTTGTTTGGTTTTTTTTTTTTGCTTTTTTTTGTCTTTTAACTTTTTTTTTTATTGAAATAGAGTTGATTTACAATGCTGTGCCAATCTCTGCTGTACAGTGAAGTGACTCAGTTATACACATAGAGACATTCTTTCTTTTCCATTATGGTTTATCCCAGGAGATTGGATATAGTTCTCTTGTTTTGTTATTGAGTTGTATGAGCTGTTTGTATATTTTAGAAATTAAGCCCTGGTCAGTTGCATCGTTTGCAAATATTTTCTCCCATTCTATAGGTTGTCTTTTCATTTTGTTTATGGTTTCCTTTGCTGTGCAAAAGCTTATACATTTGATTAGGTCCAGTTTGTTTAGTTTTGCTTTTATTTCTATTGCCTTGGGAGATTTAGAAAAACATTGGTACGATTTATGTCAGAGAATGTTTTGCCTATGTGAGGGAGTATTCTAACTTCACTGATTTCCATGTGGCTGTCCAACTTTCCCAACACCACTTGCTGGAGAGACTGTCTTTTCTCCATTGTATATTCTTGCCTTCTTTGTCAAAGATTAATTGACTGTAGGTATGTGGGTTTATTCTCTAGAAACTTCTTGTCACCAACTTTCCAGTCTTGTACTTTCTAAGCCCCTGACCAGTCAGCCAACCCATTAGCCACTGGCAGTCTGTCAGTGTGGATCCATATCACAGGCCACCTTTCATTCCATACAAAGGGGACAAACCAGTTGTTTGGTCTGAAGTTCTGCCCAGTGGGAAGATTTTCCTTCACCACTGCTGTTCAGGGCTATGCCTGAGTGGGATGTAGTTGTCATCTACTTCAGCTGATGCCAGTGGACAGTATGAACTCAGCCAGAAACCAGGCCTACTGGTTCTTCTTCCTCCTCTTTTAACTGGTCATCAGGAAACTGCCTTGAGTCCCTAGGTATAGGATTGAGGGAAAGATGACAAAGCAGCTGGAACACCTTGTCACCCGCTCATTTGAACACTTGTGCTTTCTGGATTCTCTCAGGCCTGGATCCAGGTATACCAACTGCATTTTATAGTGGAATGCTGCCGTGCATGTGACTTGGTGGCCTGTGATCCGGTGTTGACGCTCTACCTGGGCCCAGAAGCAAACCAGGAGCTGCTTTTCAAATGGAGAATAGTTACTGGTAGAAGAAGACACGACCTTTCTCCAATCTCTCACTCTCCTGTTGGGGCTTGTCAGTGCGCCAGAGAGTATCTCTGTTGGCCAGACACTCTTCCAGTTTCATTAGGTGTGCTGAGTCATAAGGCCCAAAGGCAGGGCAGTCTGCACTGTAGCCTGGATTGCTAGAGAGCTCTTTCTCACTCTACGCCCCACCAACACTGGCAGACTTCAGGTCACCCAGAGTGGCATGTCCAAATGTGATATATGCCATCTCTGAAATTCAGAGGTCTACCAGGGTTGCACCTTTTCCCTCATGGTGAACAATGCAAAGTGCAAAAACTTATCTTTTATTTTAGAAGGGATGTTCTCACATGCCGCAGACCGCTGGACCCTAAAAACTTCACAATACGGTAGGCTTTGAAAGGCTATGCGGTTTATCTTCTACCCTCTGGAATGTGTTGGTTTACTAAGATATCTAAGGTGATTACTGCTTGCAGCTCATCATTGTAATGAACCAACGTGATGTCTGTGGGCTAGCAAGATTATCGACGCTTTCTGGACTAGAATATGAGGGAGAAAGGAGAGCTAAGGGAGCCCTGAGGCAAAACAGTAAAGATCATCTGTATTGGTACCTCCTTGGGATTTTCTTTCCTGCTGGGCATAGGGAAAAAGTGTTTTTCTGGTGAGTAGCTATGTATTAAGTGCCTAGAGTTGTAGCTGTAATTGGCACAGCTGGCACCTGATTACATTGGGTAAATCTCCTGACATTCTCCATAACCACTTGGGACTTACATATTCAGACAGGGGTGTTATAGGGCCTGTCCTTGCATATTTCAGGTCTTTGATGGAGGCACTAATTACTGCAGTTTCCCTAGGGGTTTGGCCTTGGTTTGGTTTTTGGTTTTTTGTTTGTTTGTTTTTTGTTTGGCCGTACCACACAGCTTGCGGGATCTTAGTTCCCTGACCAGGGATTGAACCTGGGCCCATGGCAGTGAAAGCGCCGAGTCCTAACCACTGGCCCGCCAGGAACTCCCTGTTTTGTTTTTTCTGTTTATTTATTTATTTATTTTTGACTGCATTGGGTCTTCATTGCTGCGCGTGGGCTTTCTCTAGTTGCGTTGAGCGGGGGCTACTCTTCATTGCAGTGTGCGGGCTTCTCACTGCGGTGGCTTCTCTTGTTGTGGAGCACGGGCTCTAGGCACGCAGACTTCAGTAGTTGTGGCACGTGGGCTCAGTAGTTGTGGCTTGCTGGCTCTAGAGCGCAGGCTCACTAGTTGTGGCTCACGGGCTTAGTTGCTCCGTGGCATGTGGGATCTTCCCGGACCAGGGCTCGAACCCGTGTCCCCTGTATTGGCAGGTGGATTCTTAACCACTGTGCCACCAGGGAAGTCCTGTTTTGTTTTTAATTGAAGTATAGTTGATTTACAATGTCATGTTAGTTTCAAGTGTATAGCACAGCAGTTCAGTTATACATACATACATATATGTATTCAGGTATGGCTCCCTGTGCTATACAGTAGGTTATATTTTTTCTGTATAGTAGTATGTATGTGTTAATCCTGACCTCCTAATTTAGCCCTCCCCCCACCTCCCTTTCCCCTTTAGTAACCATAAGTTTGTTTCCTATGTCTGTGAGTCTCTTTCGCTTTGGAAATAAGTTCATTTGTATTTTTTTTTAAAGATTCCACATACAAGTGATATCATATGATATTTGTCTTTCTCTGTCTGACTTACTTCACTAAGTATGATAATCTCTAGGTCCATCCATGTTGCTTCAAATGGCATAAGTTCATTCTTTTTTATGGCTGAGTAATATTCCATTATATATATACACCACATCGTTATCCATTCATCTGTCTATGGACATTTAGGTTGCTTCCATGGCTTAGCTATCGTAAATAGTGCTGCAGTGAATATTGGGGTGTGGTCCTGTGTTTTTTTTGCAGTACGCAGGCCTCTCACTGCTGTGGCCTCTCCCGTTGCAGAGCACAGGCTCCAGACGCGCAGGCTCAGCGGCCATGGCTCACGGGCCCAGCCGCTCCGCGGCGTGTGGGATCCTCCCAGACCAGGGCACGAACCCACGTCTCCTGCATTGGCAGGCGGACTCTCTACCACTGTGCCACCAGGGAAGCCTGTGGTCCTGTTTTTGATTTGCCATCCTGGTGGGGCATTGGGTAAGAGGGAAGTTCCATAGCTTCTATCTGGACATTCCTACCATAATATCCTCACTGCACAGGTCAGAGCACCAATGTGGGAATTCTGCCCTTTATTGAGTGTATGGCACTGTAACAGATCGCCACAAATTTTGTGGCTTTAAACAACGCATAGTGATTATCTCACAGTTTGGGAGGTCAGAAGTCTGAAATGGGTCTCAATGAGTTCAAATCAATGTGTCCACAGGGCTCCATTCCTTTCTGAAGGGTCTAGGGAAGGATCCATTTTCTTGCCTTTTTTAGCTCCTGGAGGCTGTGTGCATTCCTTGGCTTGTGGCCTCTTCATTTTTAAAGCCGGAGATGGCTGGTCAAATCTTTCTGCATCACTCTGACCCTGACTCTTCTGCCTCTCTCCTCCACATTTAAGGATACTTGTGATTACATTGGGACCACATTCTCCAGGATAATCTCCCTATTTCAAGGAAATCTGATTAGCGAACTTAATTCCATCCGCTCCCTTAATTCTCCTTTGCCCTGTAAAGTAACATATTCACAGGTTCTGGAGATAAGGATGTACACATCTTTGCGGGGGAGGACCATTATTCTGCCTACCACACGAAGTATGTGTCTTCCTTGTATACATTCAGGGACTAGGAAAAGAACCACAGGGCCCTGGACCTGGGCCAGGATTCTGTTTACATCTGGTCTCCATAAATTCTTATTCTGACTAGTAGACTGCAGTGGTCTTTGGGGTCCCCAGAGACATCCATTCAGAGCCAATATCTAAGAACCCCGAGAAAGTCTCAGTGTATCTTTTCCCCTAGTGCACAGCCACCATGGTAACTGGCCCTGGGGCCCTCTATGGGGGGTTTGGGGAAATATTCACAGTATATACCTGTGACTGCATTACAGACCTTGTCTCAAAAGGTCTTGGCCTCTGTCTCAGTCAGTGGGACCTGGATCTGGAAAATGGTAGCTCTGGGAACTGCACAGGACGCCACGGCAACTATCAGGGAAACTTGAGTTAGATTTCTACCCACCAGACCTGGAATTTTTCCTCCTTATGTGTCAAGTAGCATCTTCTGAGGCCACTCACCTACTTAATTCCCAGGAACCCTGTGATCAAATGGCCATCAATATAGATCCCCACATGTCAGTGTAGTCTGATTACTATTCCTCTCTGTTGTTTATTAAGTAGTAATTGTGCCATGTGGTGTCTGACAAACACCCACCTGACCTCTACCCTTCTGGCATTTGGCTATTCTCATTGAGATCAAAGACTCCTATTCCTCTGTGGCACCCTTGACCTCACCTCCAGTCCACAGTGACAGTCACCACAGAGCTCCTGAAGGAGACTGGTGCCCCCTCACATTTCTGTAAATGTCTTGGTAAAGGGAGTAGCCTCCAGGCCTTGAGGTAGAGGAAGGGAGATATGGTTGGCTGAGAGGTCACATATAATTGACTCATTTAAACATCCCTATTTCTTTGAGTTTTCAGACTCCTTCTACAGTCAGCATGCCAGGGAATTTTCGGCACCTCAACCTCATTAACTTTAGGTCACAATTAAATTCAGTCTGAGTTAGCCATTGTAGGAGATTATTCATGCTAAACTCCAATGCCCGAACCTGGCTACATCCACGTCCGTGAATTCAACCCAATCAAACCTTTATTTACCCTCCTTAGGTTACTGTGCTTAGAATCCATCCCCAGGCATATATGCTCCCAGGACTCTTCCTGTGAATTGGCAAGGTCCTGCAGCTCTTTCCGTGCGTAGGCCATCTCCTTCTGGGGCAGGCCAGCTGGGCTAAGTTGGGAATCTAACACTCCTTTTGGTCCTGGAGGAATGAGGAGATTGGACATCCGTTTTGTGAAGCAACCATGCTAAACGCAGTCACTGAAGGCAGGGGTGAGTTGGTCCCCCAGACAGGAGAAGGGTTACCTGAGATGAAAAGGGAAGTTCAAGGGGGTTTGAGAGTTCAGACTTCTCACCCTTCTCTGTAGCTACTCAGATGTCCCCATTCTAAGCCTCAGGGTCCCACCACTTCCCCACTGTGCCCTTCTCTGAACATTTAATTGGAGCTGCATTTCTGCTTTATGTAGAGTGAGGTCCTGGGTTCAGTCTTCAGCCATATACAGTCTGCAAGGACAGGAAATGAGGGCTCCTTCAAAGCTGCCACCAAGCCTTTCTCACTGTCCATTGGATTCTCAGTTCGACGTTCACAGCTTTCAGTTTTTCCTTTTCCCCACATATTTTCTCTGGTGATGTCACTAGAAGCCAAGTGACTCCACAATCTTTATAATGACCATTATTGCCATAGTATAAAAGTGCCCAAGTCCTTCCAGATCCTAGTGCCTTATCCTCTACCTGCCCTTCATCCCATGCCACCCCCAATAAGCTGAGTGATGATAATGCCACCGAACGCCATTGATGACACATGACCCATCTGTGCCCACCGCTCCTACAAGGAGGTTATTGCCGCTCTCCTCAATTATATAAGCAATCCATCACAGGATTCTATTTTGAGGGGCTGCCCTGGGTACCGGGCCACCCCTGGTACCAATTAGTAGCAGGAAACAGGTAGCCCATTCAAATTGGGTAATATGAGGAGAGCTTAATGAAAGGAAGGTGAGGAAAACAAGGAAGAGTGGAATGCTTTGCCGTGCCTGGTCCTGAAAGGGCAAGGGCAGGAGTGGTGACTGAAATCCAGAGGTGGAGAGGGCTGCCTGACAGGAGCTGTGACCTTCGGTCGAGGGATGTAGCAGCCCGGTGGCAAGCTCTCAGACAGGCAGCTAGAGGAATGAGCACCCCGACCGTGGTCCCTTCTTCTGGTGTTCTCTTGGTGCCCCCATTGGCTGAGCGTATCAGAAACCAGGGTGAGGAAGCCCACTGATGTGGCCCTTAGTTACCAGGGACATAAAACAGGATGGGGAAGGGTGAAGAGTGGATTTGAAGGGTCAAAATGTCCAGCAAGACTGTTATTATTATCATATGTATAATTCTGATGTTTAGCAATTCTTGAATTCCTGAGATCAATCTTACTTGATCATTTTAATTTATTTTCTATTCCCTAATGACTCCACTCGGCAATTATATTGTTTGGGATTTTTAATTCTCTGTTTTTATTTTCTAGCCAACAAAAGGATCGTTTCCCCAGTTGCAATTAGTTTTGAGGGAAATGTCCTTGTACTGGTGATTCTTCTTTTTGTGAGAGTCTTGTCCTTAATATCCATCCCCCACCATACAATACCAGGAGAATATTTTCCTATTCTTTTTTTTTAAAAAATGTTTTCCTGTTCTTTTCCAGATCTCTATGCCACCTAGTTATAGCCTTACAAGTCTGGAACCCAACATTTGCACATCATGATACACACAGAAAGTTGGACTTTTGCCTGGTGTGCTGGGGTAATCCACCAGGCTGCTTGTGGCTGGAGATACCCACCATGCCGGCCTCCCCTAATTGCCTGAAGGGCCGAGGGGACCACCCTCTCAGGCTCACCTCTACTCTGTTTGCCCCTAGATGTGGTTATTATGACCATGTTCTAGTCTGTAAAATGTGAGGAGAAATAATGTGTTCAACTTCCAGGCTGTGCCCTTAAAGGAAAGTTGTACCTTCCCCTTCCTTTCACCCTCTTCTTCTGGCTAGAGTGTGAATGTCATGGGTTGAGCCGTCTTGAACCATGCTCTTGGGATGGAGGAGCAACAAGACAGAAAGAGGCTGGCCCCGACAGCTAAGGACAGCTAACAGAGAGAGAAACTTAACTTCTTTTTTTTTTTTAATAGATTTTTATTGGAGTATAACTGTTTCACAATACCGTGTTAGTTTCTGTTGCACAACAAAGCGAATCAGCCATATGCATACACATGTCCCCATATCCCCTCCCCCTTGAGCCTCCCTTACATCCTCCCTATCCCACCCCTCTAGGTCATCGCAAAGCACCGAGCCGATCTCCCTGTGCTATGCTGCTGCTTCCCATTAGCCAACTATTTTACATCCGGTAGTGTATATATGTCGATGCTACTCTCATTTCTCCCCAGCTTCACCCTCCCACCCCATGTCATCAAGTCCATTCTCTATGCCTACCTCTTTATTCCTGCCCTGCAACTAGGCTCATCAGTACCACTTTTTTTTTTTTTTTTTAGATTCCATGTATATGCATTAGAATACGGTATTTGTTTTTCTCTTTCTGACTTACTTTACTCTGTATGACAGACTCTAGGTCCATCCACCTCACTACAAATAACTCAATTTTGTTTCTTTGTATGGCTGAGTAATATTCCATTGTATATATGTGCCACATCTTCTTTATCCATTCATATGTCGATGGACATTTCAGCTGGTTCCATGTCCTGGCTATTGTAAATAGTGCTGCAGTGAACATTGTGGTGCATGTCTCTTTTTGAATTATGGTTTTCTCAGGGTATATGAGCAGTAGTGGGATTGCTGGGTCATATGGTAGTTCTATTTTTAGTTTTTTAAGGAACCTCCATACTGTTTTGCATAGTGGTTGTATCAATTTACATTCCCACCAACAGTGTAGGAGGGTTCCCTTTTCACCACACCCTTTCCAGCATTTACTGTTTCTAGCTTTTGTGATAATGGCCATTCTGACCTGCGTGAGGTGATATCTCATTGTAGTTTTGATTTGCATTTCTCTAATAATTAGTGATGTTGAGTATCTTTTCATGTGCCTCTTCGCCATCTGTATGTCTTCCTTGGTGAAATGTCTATTTAGGTCTTCCACCCATTTTTTAACTGGATTGTTTGTTTTTTTCGTATTGAGCTCCATGAACTGTTTGTATATTTTGGAGATTAATCTTTTGTCTGTTGTTTCATTTGCAAATATTTTCTCCCATTCTGAGGGTTGTCTTTTTGTCTTGTTTATAGTTTCCTTTGCTGTGCCAAAGCTTTTAAGTTTAATTAAGTCCCATTTGTTTATTTTTGTTTTTATTTCTGTTACTCTAGGAGGTGGGCCAAAAAAGATCTTGCTGTGGTTTATGTCAAAGAGGGTTTTTCCTATGTTTTCCTCTAAAAGTTTTATGGTGTCTGGTCTTACATTTAAGTCTTTAAGCCATTTGGAGTTTATTTTTGTGTATGCTGTTAGGTAGTGAAACTTAACTTCTTTAAACCACTGTTATTTTGATTCTCTGTCACAGCAGCCAAATCTATTTCCTATTTAATATACCATTCAGTATATATTGACTTAACCTTATGATTTAAAATTTTCTTTTACATGATGATTATTTTAAAAATTATAAGCAATGAGAAGCAGCCATGGACCAAGTGTGGACCCAGAGCAGGCAGCTCTGAGGCAATTACTGATAAAGTGTAGAGTTGTATTAAAAGCCTGCACCTTGGAGTCAGACAGCCCTGGGTTCAAATTCTGATTCAGCTAATACCTGCCTGTGGTCCTAGGGTGAAGAATTTAACTTCATGGGTCTCAGTTGTTGTTTTTCTTTTTTCTTTTTTTTTTGCCTGTGCTGCATGGCTTGTGGGATCTCAGTTACCCCACAAGGGATTGAACCTGGGTCCTGGCAGTGAAAGCGCTGAGCCCTAAACAGTGGACGGCCAGGGAATTCGCTTGGTTTTCTTATGTGTAAGATGCTGTGATAACTAAATCTTCCAGCAGCATTCAGTGGCCTAGACAGGGCTTTAGCCAATAGGAGCTGCACGCCACTGCCCTCTCTCCCTAGGGATTTGTCTCCCTCTCTGCCTCTTTTCCTCCCATCCTGTTCTTGATCTCCTGTGCTTTCTTTACTTTCACTTTCTGGGTTGCTTCTGCCTTAAGCAGGACTCCTATGACCAGTTGGTGTGTTTTACCTTTAGATGCCTTCGGGAGGCCAGGAGGTCTTCCTGGCTGACCTGTTATTTATTCTCCCTTCTTCTGCAAAGATGCTGCTTCAGCTCACTAGGAGATTATCTCTCTTTCTTTCTCTCTTCCCGGGACCGGACCATGAGCTGCAGAGAAATCCCCCCGGAGCCATGGTGACCAAGCCCAACTTTGTGACCCGCCAGGCCATCCCGTCGGTGCAAGCCATCCCCTTTCCTTTCCTTTACCTTCCCTCTTAACCCTGAGGAAGTCCAGGACAGGGAGCTGGCGCCCTGGGCCACCAAGTCAGTGGTGAGGCACGGCTGGCAGTGGAGAGTGTTGGGCCAGGACTGTCCCGGGCCTTTGATACATCAGATCTTGAAGGAAGGCCACCCACTCTTCTCCATATTTCTCTGGGGGCTTGTTCCTGGGAGTTGCAGTACATGTTTGATACTTCCTTGGAGAATGTATGCAGGAAAAAAAAAAAGAAGAAAAACAGAGAGGGAAGGAAACAGGAACCAAAATGTCACTTATCCCATGAGGGAGCTGAGGCCCAGTTCTGAGTCCCTCTATCGGCAGAGGGGAGCCCGCTTCCTGTGGTGGCCTCGTTTCTCAGGCATGGGTTCCACCCTGGCCCCGAAGGTCCCAGATTACCTCACCCTTCCCTGAGAACTCGACTTCTTGTACAGACACAGAAAGGTGACCAGTGTCTGGTGGCTTGATGGGACAGACTTGTAGGGACTTCCTGCCTTTTGATGCATGCCATTCCTGTGAGCTGGGCTGGGCCTCTGAAGACGAGAGGACCCTTTAGACTTCCTGAGTGTTTCAACATTTGGACTCTTGGGGTTTGTGGTCGGAGACACTGGCATGAACATTGTGTTCTATAATGTGTGCCTTCTGGGCCCAATAAAGTTAACAAGCAAAGCTTTGTGCAAACCGCCCCCTAACCAAACTGACCCAGAGGGTCTGAATGGCCCTTGACCTTGCTGCCTTTCGTGGAGGATGAGTGAATGGCTGGCTGGCTCTGGGAGGACAAGGGGAACTGCCCGGCTGAGTGGGAGGTGACAGCATGACCTTCTACTGAACCATCCCCTGACCTCCACTCCAGCACCTTGGAGCTCCCTCCACATGTCACTAGAGATTTCTCGATATTGCTAAGGGCCACACGTATGTTACTGCATTCTAATCCTCTTCTCACTTTCAGATGAGGAAACAGAGGCTCAGTGAGATTAAGCCATTTCACGTGAGGCCAAGTGGGAGAGTCTGGGGAGAGGTTGTGGCTGGTTTCAGCCCGGTGAAGCCTCTGCTGAGTGGAAGGGGTCAGCGTCCCCAGCGGGTCCCCTTCCTGGTGGCTAGTTCTCCTCTGCCTCCCAAGCGTCCATCCCCTGTCCTGGCGACTGTTTCCAGGGTGGACATGGGACCTAAGCAGGCCCAGTCGAATCTCAGAGAGCGTGCCTTTCAGAAACTTCCAACCTGACCTGGGTAGAACTGTGAAAAGGGGATCTCTAGCAACTTAGTCAAACTTGACCATGTCTCCCCTCACCCCCCATGATTCTGGGAATAGGGTGACTAACCCTCCTGGTTTTCCTGGGACTCTCCTGGTTTTAAAACTCAAAGTCCCATGTCCCGGGAAAAACCCTCATTCTCAGGCAAACTGGAAGGGTTGTTCACGCTACCGGAAAGATCGGTTGCTTAGCCTTCCATCTCCAGCTCTAGAAAGGAAAAAAATGAGATGGGAGTAAGGTGAGGGGAAATTACAGGCGAGGAGAACTCAAGACAGCCTAGAGGTGTCCCCACCTTTCTGGCTGTCACACAGAAGAGGGGGCTCAGAAAAAAGATGGACCAGTTTCTGCTAAACGTGACCAAGGGCTGGGGTGGGGAGCTCCTCCTGTGGGAGCATTTAAAAGAGAATTTAGCAGAATGGATGCCTGCTTTGGGGCCCACCTCCAGGCCATTCCCAAGATGATTCCATGTCTTCCATCAAGAAAGATCCCTTTGTTTCTCAGTCTACAGGAAGCACATAGAAGAATGCAGATTTTTACATATTGATGTAAAAAGATGCTCATGACAAATTGCTTAAGCAAAAAAAGTAGGTTGCAGATGCTTTGCACCATATGAGCTCTTTTCTGTAAATAAATGTATTAGAAGAAGCCTGCCAGGATGAGACCTCCTGCTACCTTTAACGTCTTATCAAAGACAAGCTTAAAGATTCTTGCTTTGGTTTTCAGAGAGGAAGAAGACAAAATACCTCAGCTTTTCTTATAATACTCATAATGTTCATAACAACTTTCCAAGCTTTGAGCTGCTCACTGCATTTCATCATAAACACAAGGCCCAGAGCTTGTCTGGAGATTGCTGTGGTCACGCCAAGTGTTGAGAGAGTTTTCTTGCTTTTTCTGTTCTTCTGGGAACTTGAATTAATGCATCTGCCCATTTCTATGCCGGGCACTGTGTTTGTGGTTCTTTTCTTTTTTTTTTTTTAATTTATTTATTTATTATTTATTTTTGGCTGTGTTGGGTCTTCGTTTCTGTACGAGGGCTTTCTCTAGTTGCGGTGAGCGGGGGCCACTCTTCATCGCGGTGCGCGGGCCTCTCACTGTCACGTCCTCTCTTGTTGCGGAGCACAGGCTTCAGACGCACAGGCTCAGTAGTTGTGGCTCACGGGCCTAGTTGCTCCGCGGCATGTGGGATCTTCCCAGACCAGGGCTCGAACCTGTGTCCCCTGCATTGGCAGGCAGATTCTCAACCACTGCGCCACCAGGGAAGCCCTGTGGTTCTTTTCTTAAACAGCCAAGTTAATTTTCATCAAAAGTTTCCTGGTACAGGTTTTATGACATTAATGCCCTTTAGCCAAAATGCAGAGTCCAAATTTTTGAGCCCACCAGGGCAGAGCTACTGTGGAGAATCTGCAGGAACTGTTTTTCTCTCTTCTGGCTGCCAAATAAGACTTCAGGCCACAGCCTCCATGGTCTTGAGGCTAGACCACCTCAGCAATGCTGGGAGATTCCTCTGCTCGGGCACCTGAGCGTGGGCCCTGGGCTCGTTCAGGCCAAGCTTGCTTCCTTGCCCACTCGGGAAAGGCACAGAAAGCAGGTTTCCTAGAGATCCGTGGGCAATGGGCTTTTAGACCGTCTAACCTCTGACCTCAAATCAAGATTAGTAAAATGACTTGCTAGAAAGGTACTCCCTTTGACATTTGCTACAGAGCCTTAACACAGCCACTCTCGATCCTCTCTCTGCCCCTGAGTTATTCCTCCCCCAGATGGCAGACACGGCACCAAGACGTGCTGCCTCGCCAAGTGTTCATTTCCTCACTCATATCATCCCCAGGAAGACGCTGGCACAGAAGCAGGTTAATCTCACAGCCCACCAGAGCCGGCTGTGGGCTTGGAATCAGCGTTCTCTCCCCTTCAGCAATCAGTCACCCAAGCTGGGAACCTCAAAGAAGGAAACACCTGTTCGCCCTGTCTTAGGGTTGGGCTGCACATTCCCCAAGATACAGTGAGTCACCATGAGACCATGGAGCAGAATTTACTCATCCCCCAGGAATGGACCCTTGGAAGGCTCCAGAATGACTAGCCTCAAGTGTTCTGTCTCAGGCACAGGGCATTTCTCCCCCAACCATGTCTGCAGTCACTTCCTCTCTGGACACATCCTGTTTCTGAGAGCAGGCAACTTGCCAGGCAGATCGCAGCCTCTGTTGCTGGAAGCAGACGGGCGGAGACATCCTTCCTCTAATTTCTAGTACCTAATCCCATCTTCCTTCCCAGTCAGAGATATTGATCAGCATCTCCGCTTTTCCCAGGTCCCTGCATGCCAGGAAGGGAGAGTATAGAAGGAAAATGCTTCTATAGGCAACTCCAACTTACTGGAGATGCTTAGAAACCACCTCTGATTTGTCATCAGCTTCTCAGGCACAGGTAATCAAGAAAGGATCTGGGGCAAGGATCCTTTCCATCCATTCATTCACTCAGACAATAAATATTTATTTAGTACCTACTATGTGCCAAGCCTATTCTAGATGCTGGGCTACGGAGGTAAACAAAACATAAAAATCAATGTCCTCATGGCAATTAGGTATGATCCACTGGCAGGGACAGCTGATAAACAAGATAAAACATATAAAAATTATGGCATGTAAGAGTGATAAATGCTAAGTGGAGAAAACAAAGCTGGGAAAGCAAATATGAAATGCTGAGCACAGAGGGAAGTATGAAATGTTCAACAAGGGGGCTGGAGAAGTCTTTCCTGGAAGAAGAAGTTTTGAGTAAAGACTGGAAGGAGGCAAGGGAGTGAGCAGTGAGGGGCAAGAGCATTCTAGGCAGAGGCAGTAGCACGTGCAAAGGCCCTGAGGTGGAAGTGTGCCTGGGCTGTTTGGTGAACAGGGGAACAGGGGAAAGGCCAGTGTGGCTACAATGGAGTGAGGAGGGGAAAGGCACAGGAGTCAAAGTCAGAGAGGTAAAGGGAGCCACACCATGCTGTAACCTGTGAGTAGTAGTATGGACTTTGGTTGTCACTCTGTGATATGGGATGCCACGGGAGAATTTTAATAGCAGAGTGACAGGGAGCCAGGAGACCACTTAGATGGGCACTGCAATAGTCTAGGGGAGAGATAATGATGGTCTAGAGAGGTAGGGCAGGGGGTATGGTGACCAGTGGTTCCAGAATATTCTGAAGATAGAGCTCACAGGATCTGATAGGATACGGGGTATGAAAAAATACAAGGAGAAAAAGATAACACCAATGTTTTTAGCTCAAGTAAATTGAAGAATGGAGCTGCTATTAATTAAGACGGGGACCCCTGTAGGAGGAGCTGGTCCAGGGCAGAATATCAAGAATTTGGTTTTGGCCATAGAAAGTTTGAGATGCCTATTAGACATCCACGTGGAGTTGTCGAGTAGGCTATGCAGACATGGGTCTGTGGTTCAGAGTAGAGGTCCTGGCTAGAGATATAACTTTGGAGTCATGCTTTTAGTGCTGGCTCCAGCTAGCTTGGGTTTTATTTCATGTGCTGAACTTTTGAAAAATATAATCTTTAAAGACTTCTAGTAAGCGATCCTTTAAAGATGTAGGTCAGATTATGCAATTTCTCTACTTTGAACCTTCAAATGATTTCCCTTTTCACTCAGATTAAAAAGCAAAATCTGAGGACAGTTTGGTAGTGTCTACCAAAGAAAAACCCATGCCCCCAGATCCCATCCCTGATAGGTACTCAACTGAAATGCATACTCACGTGTTCCAAAAGACACAAACGAGAATGAATGCTCATAGCAGTATTATTCGAAATAGTCCTCAAATTGGAAACAATCCAAATGTTGATCAGTGGTAGAATAGAGAGAGAAATGGTAGTTTATTCACACAGTGCAATACCACACAGTAACGAAAAAAACAAACCATGACTATACATAACAACATGGACAAATCTCATGAACATAACATTAAATGAACAAAGTCAGACACCAAAGGGTAATACTGTATGATTCCATTTGCATGTAGTTCAAAAATAGGCAAAATTAATCTACGGTAATAGAAGTTGAAGTCGTGGTTATCCTTGGGGTGATAATGACAAAGGAGGCATGAGAGAGGCTTCAGGGCTGCTGGCAGTGTTCTGAAGTTCAGTTGGGAAGGTGGTTTAAATGGGTGAGTCCAGTTGGTGAAAATTCATTGAGTTGTACATTTACAATTTGTGTACTCTTCTCTACCTGTGTTGTATTTCTATACAAAGCTTACACAAAGTCCTTATCTAAAAGGCCCTGCATGGCAATGCCACGCCTTCTCCCCAACCCCCTTTTCCGACTGCACCCAAACTTTGCTCACTCCACTCAATATGTTGTTCTCCAACATACACTGTTGGTCGTTCCTCCCTTGAGGGTTTTGTACTTCCAGCTCCCTCTGCTTCCAGATCTCCACACAGCCTGCTTCCTAGCCTAATCAAGTCTCTGCTTGAACTTCTCCCCATCAGAGAACTCTCCCCTGACAAACCTCTGCGAAATAACATCTTCCACCACTTTTGTCTCCTTACCCTTCTTAATCTTTCCTAAGCATTTACCACTGCTTTACATATTATGGGTTTCTTTCTTCATTAATTTATTGTCTATCTCTCTTACTAGAATCTAGATTGAGAATAGATACTTTGTTTTCATTCATTGTTGTATTTGCAGTGCCTGAATCGGGGCCTGGCACATGGTAGGTGTTCAGTAAATATTTACTGGATGAATTAATGCAATATACAGCACAAATAAGCCAGACATGGTTCCCGCCCTCATTGAGAAAAGAACGCTTAGATCTTTAAAAGGAGTGTAAATAGTCTAGCTAGCTCTGAGGTAGGAGTTGTATTTCTCTGTGTTTTCATAGGGTCTAGGACAGGGACTGACCTATAGAGCGGATTTTCAATGAATGATTATTGTGGTCTTCAAAGCTACATTTCTGGGCTTAGAAATTCATTCCCTCAAAGAAAGAATGAAGACAATTGACTGAATAAATACATGAATATTTTTAGTCCCATCTGGTTTCCAAGCCGTAGAAAGGAGACTGGATCCTAGCCCACCGGCAAGTTCTTGAAATCAAGTTTGTGTGTGTGTGTCTGGTGTGCTAACACCATCAATTTATTGGAGATCACCAAATTGTACCACATTTGGACATCTTGACAAGAGCACTACATTCTGAGTAGCAATTCTAGGCTATCGGGGCTCCCAGCGTGCGGAGACTGGACTTGTCTTGATAAGTAGGATTAAGGCAGGGCAGCAAGGAGCTCTAAGTAAGAACTTAAGACAGGGCTCCAGAAAGGGAACCCTCCTACACTGTTGGTGGGAATGTAAACTGGTGCAGCCACTATGGAGAACAGTATGGAGGTTCCTTAAAAAACTAAAAATAGAGTTGCCATATGATCCAGCAATCCCACTCCTGGGCATATATCTGGACAAAAACTCTAATTCAAAAAGACACAGGCACCCCTATGTTCATAGCAGCACTATTCGCAATAGCCAAGACATGGGAACAACCTAAATGTCCATTGACAGATGAATGGATAAAGAAGATGTGGTACTTATGTACAATGGAACACTACTCAGCCATAAAAAAGAATGAAATAGGGGGGTGGGAGGGAGGTCCAAGAGGGAGGGAATATATGTATACATACAGCTGATTCACTTCAGAAACTAATACAACATTGTAAAACAATTATACTTCAATTAAAAAAAACTTAAAAAAATGAAATAATGCCATTTGTAGCAACATGGATGGACCTAGAGATTATCTTACTAAGTGAAGTTAAGTCAGGAAGAAAAAGACAAATAGCATATGATATCACTTATATGTGCAATCTAAAATATGACACAGGGACTTCCCTGGTGGCGCAGTGGATAAGACACTGCACTCCCAGTACAGGGGGCCCGGGTTTGATCCCTGGTCAGGGAACTAGATCCCACGTGCATGCTGCAACTAAGAGTTCACATGCCACAAGTAAGGAGCCCGCCTGCTGTAACTAAGGAGCACGTGAGCCGCAACTTAAGACCCGGCGCAACCAAATAAATAAAATAAAATATGACACAAAAGAACTTATTTACGAAACAGACTCACAGATATAGAGGACGAACTTGTGGTTGCCAAGGGGAAGGGGGAGTGGGGGAGGGATGGATTGGGAGTTTGGGATTAGCAGATGTAAACTATTATATGTAGAATGGATGAACAACAAGGTCCTACTGTGTAGCACAGGGAACTATATTCAATATCCTGTGATAAACCATAATGGAAAAGAATATGAAAAAGAATGTATGTATATGTATAGCTGAATCACTTTGCTATACAGCAGAAATTAATATAGCATTGTAAATCAACTAGATATTCAATAAAATAGATTTTAAAAAGACAGGACTCCAGATTTGGGGAGGAACAGGGGCATTGGGTAGGGGACCAAGGAGGACAGGTCACTAGTTCAAGGATGTGCCTGGGCTGGTATCTTGGCTGGGAGTCTCACGTCCATTCATATCTTCAAGTTGGCCATCCCTGCCCTGTTCTGATAGTGATGTGAGCATTTGGCCACAGCGTGCAATAGGCTTCACCTGCACTGCCCAACTCTAAACCCAGAGTGCTGGCCTCCTGGGTGCCTGAGAGGATCATGGGATTTAAAGGGTTACATGACTGGTAATAACCCTCCTCCTGCCTGTTGGGTCTTTTATCCCACCAGCTCACATACCTTCTCAAATAGTAATTAACCTCCCCACAGCCCCAAGTGGAAGCTAGAGACTTTAAACACAGTGTTCCTTGTTCAGCTGGGAGAAAAGAGGCAGGAGCACTTCTAAGTGTCTTGGCTGGAGGGCACGCACAGTGAGTCAGCGACATCTCCCAGGAGGGGAGTCTGGAGTCCTGTCCACAAGTGACATGTTTTACTTTAATCACTACCCCACCCAGCGCCTTCTTGTCGCTTCCTTCACAGCTCTGTGGTGTCTGTTACCACTCCTCCACCAGCTTGCCCTCTCCCAAAAATGTGTTGGAATTTTTCAACCATGAGATATTTTGCTTCCTTTGTTTTTCTTCTTTCCTCATAGGTTTGTAATCTTTTTATTTCTTTACTATCATTGTAATGAGGCCTCCCGAGACAGAGGAGAAAAACCCATGTGGACAGTCTGCCATTATTAAAAATTAAATTTGAAAATTATACTGATACCACCGCTTTCAAAAAATTCAGGGAATAAAAGGTAGGGGGAATCTCTTGTCTCTCCTCCCAACAAAACCACTATTATCCTCTGGTGTTTTGCTCATATGATTCTTTGCTATGCATGTTTTCAGAATGTGGTCATATTCTTGGTTTGCATAAAGTTTATATCCTTCCTTTTTCACTTGACATTTGTATCAGAAGCATTTCCCCTACATTTTGACATACTCTTTTTAATCATCGCTTTAAAGGAATTTCATCAGGGAGATTTACAAGAATACACTTTAACCAGAATCCTATTGTTGGTCTCTGTTATCAGATATTTAAGGTGTCCCTGGTATTCATAAGGGATGTCTATACTCGGTTTTTTTTATAAACTAGAAGAAGGTATCACTTGAATGTTTTCAGTGAAATTTGATATATTATAAGGGTATATAAATTAATGGGGGATATAGATAACTAAAAAAAAAACAGTGTTGGAGACAACTGAGTAGCCAACTGGAAGAAAAAAACCCTCAAATCCGTATCTTGAACTAGGACATATTTCAAGATCACCAAATATTTAGATGTCCAAAAAAAAAAAAAAAACCCTAAGAAGCTATAAAAATACTTGAAAAATCCACTGGAGAATTTTTTTATTATTTCATAAATGAAAATCTTGTCCAAGTATGAAACGAAGTCCAGCATCCATAAAATTTAAAAATGAATAAATATGATCATATAAAATCTAACTTCTTCACGGCAGAAACCTCTATACAAACTGTCAGAAGAAAAATGACAAACTGTGAAATACATTTTCGATTTTGAATACAGAAAGGGCTAATTTCTCTAATATATTAAGAGTTTCTACAATTGGTAAGGGAACAAGCCAGTAACCTAGTGGAAAATGGTCAAAGACTATATAGAGATATTTCACAGAAAAGGAAACAAAATATTCTTAAACGTATGAAAAAATGTTCACTTTAAGAGCAATTCATTGGAAAATTACCTGGACAGTAACACTATTTCTTCAGATTGAGAGAGACCAAAAATGCAGTTTAGCTTCATGGTTAAGATCCTAAACCCTAGCTTAGAGAACCTTGGTTTGAATCCCCATCCCACCATCTATGAGTTAGGTGGGTACGTTTACCATTTAACTCATTGATTTATCATGAGCAACGATGCCCTTTTGTGATATTGTGATTTATACATTTGGTCTTGGTCGTGTGGCTGGCACAGGGCTCCTAAAACCCTTGGAATTTCCGAAGTGAGGAGAGTGGTAAAGGTGTCTTTTGTTATGTTAATATGATCTATGCTTAGGGGCTGGTTGCCAGGAGACCCAACCCTGTAATTAGAGAGTTAGCACTTTCAGTCCCACCTCCCGACCTCCTGGGAGTGGGAGGGGCTGGAGATTGAGTTCAATTACCAATGGCCAGTGATTTAATCAATCATGCCTGTGTGCTGAAACCTCCATAAAAACCCAAAAAGGAGAGGGTTCTGAGAGCTTCGGGGTCGGTGAACATGTGGAGATTGGTGAGGGTACCGCTTTGGGAGAGAGCATGGAAGCTCCTTACCCTTTCCATGTACCTTGTTCCATGCATCTCTTCCATCTGTCTGTTCCTGAATTAAATCCTCTTGTAATAAACCGGTAATCTAGTAAGTAAAATGTTTCTCTGAGTTCTGTGAGCTGCTCTAGCAAATTAATCGAAACTAAGGAGTGGGTTGCTGGAACCTCTGATCTGTAGCCGGTCAGTCAGAAGTACAGGCAATAACCTAGGCTTGTGATCAGCCTCTGAAGGGGGATGTGGGCAGTCTTGTAGGACTGAGCCTTTAACCTGTGCAATCTGACGCTATCAGATAGTGCAGAACTGAATTGAACTGTAGGATACCCAGCTGGTGTCAGAACATTGCTTGGTGGTGTGTGGGGGAAACCCCTACCTACACATTGGAATTTGGGTGCAGAACCCTTTTGACTTTATAAGGGTATTTGTTGTACTGTTGACTAATTAGCAAAAGATTGGAAACAACCTAATAAAGGATGGGTTAAATAAGTTAAGATATAACCAAGTTATGCACTGAGAGGGATGAGAATTAAAGAAAACAAGGTGTGAAAAAGATTATGTATTATCAGTTTCCAAACTGTAATATTGTCTAGTCCCTAAGCGGGGGGACTGGGACAAGATTACACTGTGTATCCCTTTGTATTTTTTGAGTTTTGAGTGAAATTTATTGCCCATTCACAGAAAACTAACGTTTCCATTTTAAAAATAGAAGCTGCCAGCAGTAGGACTGATCTTTTTTTTTTTTTTTTTAGAGATCAAAATATCAGCTTTATTATCAATGAAATAAAGAGCTAGTTGACTTGTTCTCCAGTCATACTCCCTGTGAGATCTCCCTGGTTAGAGAGAACTGCCGACCTTGCCTCGGAGGGACAGAGCCCATCTTTGCATTAGGAGACCATTAGCTTTCTAGGTGAGAGAACCAACCCCTCAGGGGTGGGGCCATACATGCTCAGTTCCTTTTCCCAAAATCACTCATCAGATGAGACACCTCTCTGTTGAGATGGAATGAAGACTGATCTTTTTAAAAAATTTATTATTTTTGGCGACGTTGGGTCTTCGTTGCTGTGCGTGGGCTTTCTCTAGTTGTGGTGGGGGCTACTCTTCTTTGCGGTGCGCAGACTTCTCATTGCAGTGGCTTCGCCTGTTGCGGAGCATGAGCTCTAGGCGCGCGGGCTTCAGTAGTTGTGGCTCGCAGTCTCTAGGCGTGCAGGCTCAGTAGTTGTGGCACACAGGCTTAGTTGCTCCACAGCATGTGGGATCTTCCTGGACTAGGGATCGAACCCGTGTCCCCTGCATTGGCAGGCGGATTCTTAACCACTGCGCCACCAGGGGAGCATAGGACTGATCTTTAGGAAGACCCCCTTGGGTGGCTCCTTGTGGTCAGGTACATGTAAAGCAAAGAGCACCCCAGACTCTGAGGGCTTCCAAGAGTTCAGAGCGTGAGACCATTCCATCCAAACTCTTTGGACGGCAGAGCTCAAAAGTTGTGGGGAAGTGGTGGGAAAATCTTCGCTTAATGAGGCTTCATAGTATTAGTCTCACTAATGGGCTGAGATGATCCTCATTGTCATCCAAAAGACAGCGGAGGGTGGGGGCGTGGGGTGGGGGGAGGGGCTGGAGGAGGAACTCACCAGGGTGGGCCAGGGAGGGGCTGGGGCCGGAAGCCTGCCCTCCTGGGGGAATGAGCAGGGGTAGCCAACCTGTGCCCAAGTGCCCAGCAGCCTCCTTCCATCCCTCTGGGAGAGCCACCCAGCAACTGTGGCAGAGATGGGCCCCTTTGGTGACTGACCCATTTTCTCAGTCAAAAAGCAGCACAGAAGTTTTTGGGGAAAGCTTCTTGGGATAAAAGAAAGACAGCAACTTGTCTCCAGTCATGTAAATTATAAAGAAGATGGGTCCTTATTTTTGTCCCTTTGCTGGAGAAACAGGGCACATGCTTAAATAATATCATGATGAGCAGCTTTCTACTTAGTGCTTTCCCACACCCTATATTATTGGTTTTTTGAATCAGATTCTGAGAAGTGAGATTATGGTAAAGCTATGGACATTTTATATATGACTTTGTCAAAGAGTTACATCCAAGTTATATATTTCCAGCTGTGTAAAAGACAGAGTCCTTCCACATGAAGACTTGAGCATGAAAGTTCATAATCACCAAAGAGTAGAAACATCACAAATGCCCATGATGAATAGATAGACAAAAATGAGGTCTATTCATACAATAGAATATTATTCATTAATGAAAAGGATTGTAATACTGACACATGCTATGACATGGATGAACTTTGAAAACATCATAGTGAGTAAAAGAAGCCAGTCACAAAAGACCACTTACCGTAAATCCATTTATTTGAAATGTCCACAATAAGCAAATCTAAAAAGGCAGAAAGTAGATTTGCGGTTGTCTACTGCTGAAGGAGAGAGGGGTGGGAAGTGACTTTTAGTGGGTTCAGTGTTTCTTTCTGGGGTGATGAAAATGTTCTAAAATTAGATAGTGATATGGTTGTACAACTCTGTGAATACACTAAAACCCACTGGATTGTACACTTTAAAAGGATGAATTGCATGGCAAGTGAATTATACCTCAATAAGGCTATTATAAAAAAAAGGCAGTGAGTTCTATGAAACTCTAACATGAGGTTATTCTTTATTGTTGTATTTTCCTGATTCAACTAATTATACATATTTTAACTTTTGAATAATTTAAAAAATTTTTATAGGGAAACCTTTATTTTTAAAAATTTTTATTTTTTTAACATCTTTTTTTTTTTTAACATCTTTATTGGAGTATAATTGCTCCACAATGGTGTGTCAGTTTCTGCTTTACAACAAAGTGAATCAGCTATACATATACATATATCCCCATTAAATATTTTTGAATATTAAAAATTTTTCTTTGAACTACATGTGCAAGTACTTCGTCCATTAATCGTTTGGGTTCTTGGGGTTTTTTTCTTGTAAATTTGTCTACATAATAAAAATATTAAAACTTTCCTAATCACATTTGGGAATAGAGTGCAGTCTGTTTCTTTTACTTTTGTGTTAATTTTTCTTGGGTCTGCATAAGTTTTAAAAATAATTTTATAGAGTTAAATTCATAATTTTTTCCTTTGTAGTCACTTTTATTGTTTTTAAGCTTGGGGAGTTATTCTCTGAAGGAAATAATAAAGAAAAGTAAATGAATCAGAAATAAGTTTGAATTGATAAACAAATTGAAGGGCTGATTCTTTGAAATATTAAAACAATCTGATGATCTAAGTAGACAAAAAAAAGGGGGAACCCTCACAATAACTACAATTAGAAATGAGGAAGAGAATATAATATCAGATGGGAAGAAACCCCTTAAAAATTAAAACATATGATGTTCAACTCAATTCTAGTAAATCTGCAATTCTTGATGAAGTGGAAAATTTTTCAGGAGAACTATAAATGACCGTAATTGATCCATGAAAAAGTAGTGTATCAGAATAAGCAAACAGGTACGGAAGAAACTGAATATGTGTGTCATTAAAGAAAACAAATAAATTCCAAGAAAGTCTCTGAGTTCAGAGAATTTGCCAGTCCACACTGTCAGCTTTTAGGAAAAGAAAGGCTGGTGGGCATGTAGTGAGACTGTGTCTCATTTTTCTGAAAAAAGGCTGTATCTAGAAAGAGTTCATGCCGTTTGACCTCAAGGTAATCCCAGTTCTAGGACTCAGTCTAATAAAATGACCAGGGAGTCATGAGCAAGTGTATCTTTTTTTAATATATAAAATTATTTATTTATTTATTTTTGGCTGCATTGGGTCCTTTTTGCTGCGCACGGCCTTTCTGTAGTTGCGGCGAGCGGGGGCTACTCTTCGTTGTGGTGCATGGGCTTCTCATTGCAGTGGCTTCTCTTGTTGAGGAGCACGGGCTCTAGGCGTGTGAGCTTCAGTAGTTATGGCACGCAGGCTCTGTAGTTGTGGCACGCAGGCTCAGTAGTTGTGGCATGCAGGCCTAGTTGCTCTGCGGCATGTGGGATCTTCCCGGACCAGGGCTCGAACCCATGTCCCCTGCATTGGCAGGTGGATTCTTAACCACTGTGCCACCAGGGAAGCCCAGCAAGTGTATTCTTTACAGATGTAAACTAGTGGAAAATTGGAAACAACCTAAATATTCATCACTATTGGAATGGGCAATAAATCAAGTATATTTACAGGATAAAATACTGTATAGCCGGGCTTCCCTGGTGGTGCAGTGGTTGGGAGTCCACCTGCTGATGCAGGGGGACATGGGTTCGTGCCCCGGTCTGGGAAGATCCCACATGCCGCGGAGCGGCTGGGCCCGTGAGCCATGGCCGCTGAGCCTGCGCGTCCAGAGCCTGTGCTCCGCAACAGGAGAGGCCACAACAGTGAGAGGCCCGCGTACCAAAAAAAAAAAACCCAACTATATAGCCACTTATAATAATAATATTTAATGATATGGAAACAGTCTCATGATAGGTGAAAAATCTGGATGTAAAATTGTTTTTACAGTATGATTACAACTTGGTTTAAATTTTTTTTATGTTTATGCATAAAAACACAAGCTGGATTGAAATATTAATAGTGATTTTATCTAAATATTAAAAATTTTCTCCTTTGTACTTCTCTGATTTTCCAAATCTTCTACATTGAACATGTATTACTTTTATAATCAGAAAAATATTATTTAAAATACATAAATTTGCATAGAATCAGCAGTCAAAGGAAATATACAATGGTTATCTTTGAGTGATAGATAAGTCATTTTTAGTTTCTCCTTTATAGTGTTTACCATTTTCCAAATTTTATAATGAGCAATTTTTCCTTTTTCTATAATAAACATTTAAAAAAACAATCAGTCTCCATAGGCTAGATAACCTTTTAAGTATATTTTTAAGATTCTCATAATTACTTTTAAGAGAATGTTAAATACACATGGTAAATATCACATTGTACATATTATTTTGTAATTTATTTTCCCTTAAAGTATTATGACCATTTTTAATGAATATTTTAATGCTTTTAAATATTCATCTAAGATATAATTTTTAATGGCTTTGTATTTTCTCATTATAGTTTTTACCAGATTTTGATTTTCTAATTCAAACTCTGCTTCAATGAACATTCTTATTCATAAATCTTTCTCAGATACTCCTCCAGTTTAAGTTCTCCTCAGTTTCCTGAATGACGGTAGCTCAGCCTCTGATTTCTCTCCAGTGCAACAGGACACTTATCCCCTCCCCAGGTGGGCAGTCCAGATCAGTGCCCCCACAACTTGAATGTGCATTTGAGTCACCTGGGCATCTTTTTTTTGAACTGCAGGTTCTGATTCAGTATGTCTTGAGTGAGACCCAGCACTTATTTCTTTTCTTTTTTTTTTAAAATAAATTTATTTTTTTATTCATACTCTTTATTTTTTTTTCTGCATTGGGTCTTCGCTGCTGTGCACAGGCTCTCTCCAGTTGCGGTGAGCGGGGACCACTCTTCGTTGCAGTGCGCAGGCTTCTCACTGTCGTGGCTTCTCTTGTTGCTGAGCATGGGCCCTAGGCACACGGGCTTCAGTAGTTGTGGCACGTGGGCTCAGTAGTTGTGGCTCATGGGCTCTAGAGTGCAGGTTCAGTAGTTGTGACACACGGGCTTAGTTGCTCCACAGCATGTGGGATCTTCCCGGACCAGGGCTCGAACCCGTGTCCCCTACATTGGCAGGTGGACTCTCAACCACTGTGCCAGCAGGCAAGTCCCCTAGCAGTTTTTTCTGGTGGGCTTCCCTTGAGGTCCATGCTGTGGTTCTGCAGACCACATTCTGAGCAGCAGGTTCAAAGCCAGTGTATCTTCTGCCAATTCAAATGACTCAGAAAGTCTTCTTCCTGTCTCAAGGTCTGTCTCAATAGAATTCTAATCCCAACTCCACCACACTGGTCATGGCTCCTCCCTGCAAAACCATGTGGAAAAATTTTAATTCACCTGAATACGATCTCTTACCAGTTATTTTAAGGCAGCTGATGTGTTCCTCTGAATTTTCTTTCTCAGCTTTTCATTCTGCATGGGGCATGGCTTGCAGTGCCTCAGCATCTTGATTTCTTTCTCCTTTGTCCTTTTTACAGTATAGCACCCAGAACTGAAAGTATTGCTTACGGCGCAGGCTGATGGGCTGTGGGTAGAGGGCGACTATCATGACCCTCATCCCCAATAGAATCCTGCTGTGAATTCAGCTAACAGCCCATGACACTGGAATGACTCATGGTGAACCCACTGTCAGCTAAGAGCCTGAAATTTCCACAGGGGGTGTTGTTGGTTCACATCTCCCTCAGCTTCTACTTGAGCAATTGAATCTGAATCTAAGTGACCCAAGAGATCCCTGTTAAGCTCCAGTTTTCTCACTTGAATTTGGCATAGGGCTGTCCTTGTCTCAGAGAAAAATGCTATGACCACAGGAAGGGGGCGATGTTGACTCAGGGATCCCACCACCATTTGGACCAATACAAAGGTGTTGCTGGTATTTGCAAATTACTGTAAACCTTTATTGGCTTCATTTAGGAATCTTGCCATTGACAATCACATTTCTGAAGAAGGAATCTACAGCAATTGATGATAATGCAGAAGTTTTTATTTTTAGTTTATTGAAGTAACCTTTGTCCTAACTAACCATTTCCTTTCCCCTGCCCATTTATCCAATATGGGGTGAAATAATTTCTATTAGTAATATGTAATGTTACTAACATATGAAATATGATTTTATACTCTTCGTGGAAAATTCAGAAAACATCGAAGTTAAAGAGGAAAATAAAAATCCCATATGATGCCATCATCTAGTTGATGATGTCATGTAGTTGATACACCCTTGTTGGTGTATGTCATTGGTTGGAGTATGTCATCCTTTCATTCTTTTTTATTTGCATTTTTTTTTTTTTGGCTGCGCCACACAGCATGTGGGATCTTAGTTCCCCAAGCAGGGAATGAACCCGTGCACCTGTATCAGGAGCATGGAGTCCTAACCACTAGACCGCCAGGGAAGTCCCTGCATGTTTTTAATCTTACTAAAAAGGCAATATTTTAAACTTTTATTACATGAGTAACAGATGTTCATTATAGAAAAAAGTGGAAGTATAAATATGCAAAAGAAGAAGAAATAGAAATCCTATTATCTAGAAATGACTTCTTGTTACATTTGGGTGTGTTTTTTTTAAGATGTTTAAATCTGCATATATATTTTATTTTTGTTAATATATTTATACAGTAGTACTATATTATAAAGGTTTTTTTCACTTGACAGCATATTGGAAGCATTTTCCCACATAAAGAAATATACATATTAATAATATTTAGGGACTTCCCCAGTGGCGCAGTGATTAAGACTCTGCCTGCCAATGTAGGGGACACAGGTTCGAGCCCTGGTCTGGGAAGATCCCACATGCTGCGGAGCAGCTAAGCCCGTGAGCCACAACTACTGAGCCTGTGCTCTAGAGCCCGTGAGCCACAACTACTGAGCCTGTGTGCCACAAGCACTGAAGCACTCGTCCCTAGAGCCCGTGCTCCGCAACAAGAGAAGCCACCGTCCGCACACAGCAACAAAGACCCAACGCAGCCAAAAATAAATTTAAAAAATTTTTATATAAAAAATAATGTTTAATATTTATGCATTATAGGTATGCTATATATCTAATATTTTAAAAATATGTTTCTACAATACTATTATTATTATTATTTTTTTTTGCGGTACGCGGGCCTCTCACTGCTGTGGCCTCTCCCGTTGCGGAGCACAGGCTCCGGACGCGCAGGCTCAGCAGCCATGGCTCACGGGCCCAGCCGCTCCACAGCATGTGGGATCCTTCCAGACCGGGGCACGAACCCGTGTCCCCTGCATCAGCAGGCAGACTCTCAACCACTGTGCCACCAGGGAAGCCCTACAATATTATTTTAATGGCTGAATGTATTCCATAATATCAATGTACCATAATTTATTTAAGTGTCCCTCTATGGTTCAATATTAAGACAGTTTGTTATTTCTTGCTGGGATATAAAGTTTTTATTCGAAACAGAATTACTCACTAGGTCATGTGTTCTCAACTTCTTTCTTAATATGTACTACTTGGTGATGCTTAACTCAATGTTCTTAAATATTTTTAATTTATTTATTTTTTAATATTTATGTATTTATCTGGCTGCACTGGGTCTTAGTTGCGGCATGCGGGATCTTTGTTGCGATGTGTGGGCTCCTTAGTTGCAGCACGTGGGATCTTTTTAGTTGTGGCATGCGAACTCTTAGTTGCTGCATGTGGGATCTAGTTCCCTGACCAGGGATCGAACCCAGGCCCCCCTGAACTGGGAGGCTGGAGTTTTAGCCACTGGATCACCAGGGAAGTCCCCTCTTAGCTTTTAAACTTAACTTTATTACAATTATACATTTCAGTGTGCTAATATAGTTTACCTACTTGGCATTTTTAATGGCCAATATGGCATTCTATTAGTTGCGTATATGATAGATTACTTAGCTATAACGTAATCACAAATGGCAATTTGAAATTGCTATTTCCAACAAGAAAATTCACAATGAACGTTGAACAATACAGTAGATAGCGTTTGTTTTTATTTTCCATGTATCTTTCTATTCATATTCATGAACATTTTCTAACATTTTCTATATCCATGCCTCTACTCCAGGCTGTAAAAGCTAAGTCAACAGAACCTCTCCTTTCAGGCTACTCTACCATGAGGGTAGGCAGGTTTCACTTTGATTTACCCAGAGTTCTTTCTTGTGACTCCTGCATGATGATGCAGGAGAGGAGTTCCCTCCATGGCCTTGACTGGCTGAATCACTTTTCATGGTTTCGGTTCTGTGGAAAACTATTCTAGAGAACATTTAGTGAACTGACTCTGAATGGTTTCACAGTGTGAGGTTTACTCTGTAAGAATATTATTTCACCTGTAGTTGAAGCAAGTTGCTAGTTTTGGCAATCCCTCTTTTGTTATGAGAACTCACATGAGCCAAATTCCACTTTCAGAAACGATGCGGGCCAAGCTTCATGCTGTGTAAGTTCATACCTAAAGATGGCAAATTTCTGAATGGGTTCATAAGATGAAAAACAACTTACTTGTGCTCACTGCCTTTCCTTAGAAATTAATTCCAGAATGTTTTAAATGCCTACATACAGTCATAGATTTAAACTGCTAATGACAGTAGTGAATGAATTCAGAAACAAGGCATATCAACATTTTCAGATGGATTACACCACATGCTTTAATAATTTTGCAAATAGGGAAATTCTGATATTGAAGGGAAACCCTCTTAGTTCCTATAAAGATAATATGTCATCCTGAAGAATATTTTTAAAGACAGCAACTTGAAAATTAAGAATTCCATTCAAGTTTGACAGGGTTTGGTACAATAAATATTTGATGAATGAATGTATAGTTTATATTTATTCTACCAGGATAGTAAAAAATATGGCTCTAGTCTCTCTCTCTCTCTCTCTTTTTTTTTTTTGGCCGTGCCTCGAGGCATGTGGGATCTTAGTTCCCCGACCAGGGATTGAATCCGTGCCCCCTGCATTGGGACCGTGGATGGAGTCTTAACCACTGGACTGCCAAGGAAGTCCTTCTAGTCTCTTGATTGCCATATGGAATATCTTTTGGTGGGAGCACAAGACTGGATGTCATTTTGTCTTTGTTTTTTGTTTTTTTTTTAATTTGCGATGCGCGGGCCTCTCACCGCTGCGGCCCCTCACTCAGCGGAGCACAGGCTCCGGACGCGCAGGCTCAGCGGTCACGGCCCACGGGCCCAGCCGCCCCGCCGCACGTGGGATCTCCCGGACCCGGGCACGAACCCGCGCCGCCCGCATCGTCAGGCGGACTCCCAACCACTGCGCCACCAGGGAAGCCCTGTCTTTGGGTTTTAACATTTGGTTTTCAGATGCTCTCCTCATGTTGTCTTATTCCAGCCTCAGTCTATTGACCACGGTGCTACTTTTCTAATTCTCTTTACTGAATCCATGTTCCACTTCTTGGCATCATCTGCCAGCTCTGGTTAAGAGTCCTTGCGCTCTGGAAGCCTAGGTGATGTTGGCCATGAAACAGGCCAACCTATTGATCACTCCCTAAGCTACAACTATGGGAATGGGGCATAATGTTGCACAAAAGTGTTTATTGCATTAATCTTTCTGTGGAATGAGAAAAGAAAATCCTTTTTCAGCTCAGTCCCTAATAAAGTAGTAACTTTTCCTAGAGCCGAGTTAGGATTCCATAGGCCTTACATGGTTCCATTCTCCCTCTTGGCACTCTGCCCAGACTCCCTGTGAACAAGCCCAAGCTAGCCTGCTGGAGGATGAGAGACCACGTGGAACAAAGACAAGCCATCCCACCTGAGGCCACCTTAGATCAACCAGTCCCCAGTTGATCTGCTAGCTAACCAGCAGCTGACCAAAGATGCATGAGTGAATCCAGCTGAGCTCAGAAGCCCAGTCTAAATTGCTGACTCATATAATTGTGAGCTAAATAAATGATTGTGGTTTTACACACTGAATTATGAGGTGGTTTGTTACAGAGCAAAAGTGAAGTGGTTCACCCTGCTAGGGAGGTCTGGTTACATCACAGGTTTAATAAACTGGCTCAATTTTACTTGATTTTGAGATAATCTTTGGAGTTATCCTATTCTTCCCTAACGTCCTCAGTTCTACCATAGCACATTAGTGTGGTGATGGAGGTCGTGGGCACTGTAGTTGCAGACCTGGATCTGAATCCCTCTTAGGAGGGGCATGCATTGGCAGGCGATCTCTTAACCACTGTGCCACCAGGGAAGTCCCTGAACCTTATTTTCTTATCTGTAAAACATGGAAAAGAATATCACTTAATAATATCACTTGTGGTTGCTTATCCAATATCTATTCCTGGCCCCCCTATTTCCTTTCTAACAGAACTCTGATTCCGTTCAGGTATTCATACATCCTCTGCATTGTTCTCTGAATTCTCTACATAGCCTAGATCAGGAGTGATTCCTGATTAGTCTCAACTAAATCTTGGAAACTCCATTCTGCTCGCCAATGATTAGTTTAAGAGTGGGCTAGGATCAAATTCTGACCGATGAGAGCCGAGAGGGAAAGATGCTAGTGTGAAGGGGCTTCTGGGAAGGATTTCCTCACTCCTAAGAAGCAGATGAGGAAGGGATGATCTGTCTCTTCTGAAGACTGTTTGGTCTGGACACAAGGCCTGGGACTGTCGTAGCCATCTTGTGGTCATGGTTACTTGAAGGCAAAACCAAAGCCCTGAGGAAGGCAGAGGCATGAGATGGAAAGAACCTGGGTCCTTGACTGTATCACTAAACCACTGAAACTCCAATTACGGAATCAACCGTATCTCAGAGCTACTTGTTATGTGAAATAATAAATCTCTATTATTTAAGTTTGTCTGGGTCAGGTTTTCTGTTTCTTGTTAATCCAAGCATCCTGAGTGATATATCCTTCAGGACAGCATCTGGCACGTAGTGAGCCCTCAATAAGCATTAGCTCTTTTTTTTTTTTTTGACCACCCCACTTGGCATGCAGGATATTAGTTCCCCCACAAGGGATCGAACCTGTGCCCCCTGCAGTACAAGTGCAGAGTCCTAACCACTGGACCGCCCGGGAATTCCCAATAACCATTAGCTGTTGTTAGAATTGTATTGGCAGCTTTCCCTCAACCAATAACTAGTTTCAGATTTCACAGATCTTGGAAAAACACTTTACTGAATTCTACTGACCCTCCCAGTTATGATGCTGTGCTCTTTACCTATGGCCTTAGATCTAGAGCAGGGGTTAGCGCTATGCACGGTAGGCCAGATCTAGCCCACCGCTTGCTTTTGTAAACAAAGATTTATTAGGACAAAGCTACACCCATTCATCCATTGCTGCTCTTGCATTACAACACCAGAGTTGAGTAGTTGCAGAGGGGGCTCTATGGTTGGCAAAGCCTGAAGTATTTACTCTCTGGCCCCTTACAGAAAAAGTTTGCTGGCCTGTGTTTTGGAGCCAATTCTTTACCTCCTCAATGATTATTCACTCAGAGACCTTATTAACCAGGCAGATTACAGCTTCCACCCCAGAGATTCTGCTTCCCTGAATGTATCTGCTAGGACTCTCGTGGGCAAGTGACTGAAGACCTGACCCAAACTATGTGATGGCTATAGGAACGGCTGGATCCAGGGGCTTAATGGGATAATCAAGATCATATTCCACTCTCTTCATTCCTTGGCCCCTCTTCCTCTGTGTTGATTCTAATCTCAGACAGTGTCTGCCATTGAGGGTCACAATATGGCCCCGCAGTGTCTGTCCTTCCTGGTTTATGTTTAGTGGGAAAGAGGTAAAATCTTTCTCAACATGTTTGGTAAAACTTTGGAGAATCACTGTGATTGATTTGACCTAAACATTGAAAGTGCATTCTAGAGAGCAACAGATAATTCTCTTCTTACCCTTTGTATTTTATGTATTGTTTCCTCATTGGTTGTCTCCCTCCACTAGATTACAAGCTTTAAGAACAGTGCTCAATGCTATCATATGCTTAGTAAATATCATTTTGAATGAATGAATGTATATGTATATTTATTTTGGAATTGGGATCACTCACGTATATTTTTGTTTTCTGCTTTTAAAAAATTTATATATTTATATCATGAGCATTCCTTTTATGCCACTAAAGCTGTTTGGATTGCATTCCAAAGGCAACAAGCAGCCACTGAAGGTTTTTAAGCAATGGTTGACATTGACCCATTGGCTTATGAGCCATGTTGATCTCATTCTGGCCCATATTCTCTGCATTACCCATAAAGACTGCATCATACAAATATTTCCACATCTCCTCCCATCCCACCCTTAGAGAATTATGTTGTAGCTACTACAGTTTTTATTTTGAAGATGATTGGATATGACTGTTTTTTAGAGCCTGCTCGTGTTGCTCAGTTGTCCAAAGTAGTTGCAGTTGAGCGATGCGCCCGCTCCCTTTCCCCCGGGGCTGGGGCTGCTACCTCATCCTGAAAAGATGTGTTGCTTCATGATATCAGCTTACAGCAAACCATGCACAGATAACTTTTCAAACATTTCATTGTAATACTTCCACGCTTAAATCACCAAATTGGCTTTGGAAACTATGCAATCCCTTCAAATTACATTCTCTTTTAACTCAGAATTCACAATATCATAGGGCAGTGTGTATACTTAAGACATTTGAAAATGGGTACATAAAAGCTGCCTAGATTTACAGGATTTTTAATTTTTTTAAAAAGCACACTATTATAAATGTAACAAATGATGAAAATCAGTTATACAATGTGCCTTTTTACCTGTATTGTATATAATATAATTGGGTATGGAAGGGATTGAGAGGTTGTTTTAGTTTCCTAGGGCTCTTGTGAGAAAGTATCACAAACTGGGTGGCGGAAAACAACAGAAATTTCTTTTGCCCCCGTTCTGAAGGCTAGAAGTCCAGAATTAAGGTGTTGGCAAGGCCATGCTCTCTCTGACAGTATGGATAGAACCCTTCCTTGCCTCCGCCCAGCTTCTGGTGGTGGCCAACAATCGCTGGCTTTCCTTGGCTTGCAGCTTCACTCTCCGATCTCTGCCTCTGTCATCACATGGCATTCTTCCTGTGTGTCTCTGACTTCAAACAGCATTTTCCTCTTCTTTAAAGATACCAGTCGTATTGAATTAGGACCCACCCTAATGGCCTCATCTTAATTAAAGACCCTATTTCCAAATAAGATTACATTCACAGGTTCAGGGGGTGGAGTTTAGGACTGCAACATATCTTTTGTGGGGGACAAAAATCCAACCTGTAACTGAGGTCATCTAGCCCATCTCTCTACTGGACGTATGATCTGCTGTGTAAGATCTGTCCAGTCGTAAGACTTAGGCACAAAGTATGATAGTCAATTTAGGTCAAACCCAGGTAGGTGGAGTAGGGGCAGAAAGAGGGTCCTGGCACAAGATCGTCCCACACTCACTAGGGTGAGATAGTTGCTGTTGTATTGACCTAGTTATAGAAATTGGTTGCAGAGCTGGGTGGGTAGGATAAGGTCTAAAGAGTGATGCAGGGAAAGTCCGGTGCTGGGCAGAGCACAGAGAACACTGGTGGGGAATCCAGCTGGCTGGTAGCAAACATTCTGGGTAGATGTTTAGATGGGTGGGATGGTCATTATCCTCTAGATCACCACTGTTCAATAGGAATATAAAGTGAGTCACACTTGTAGTTTCAAATTTTCCAGTAACCATATTAGAAAAAGTAAAAAGAAATGGGGAAATTAAGACTTTATTTTACTTAATCCAAGATATCCAAAATATTATCATTTCAATATGTCATTAATATAAAAAAGATTAACATATTTTGCCTTCTTTTTTTTTTTTGCCCCGTACTAAGTCTTTAAAATCCAACGTGCATTTTATACTTGCAGGGAATCACAAGTCATATTTCAAGAGCACGATAGGCATATGTATTAGACTGCACTAGATCCTAGAAGTGCTGCCCCTGGGTGGTAGGATCCAAGCCACAGGCTGGGTTGTAGGTGAGACTCAGTTCTGGGGAGAACACAGGCAGGAACAAGGCAGAATCTAAGGGTGTTTAGGGAAGAGTTTAGGACAGCCTGAAGAGGAAAATGTGTTCCAAGGAGAGACAAAGTGAATGAAAGGGGGAGGGATCCGCTTAAACTTGCTTAAGTAAGGGATGGGGTGATTATTCTGCACTGTGAGATCCCTTGGAAATGAATTGTAAGAAGTCACACCTGGGCTGGGAGTACTGGCAGGAAATTGGTCACTCTCTTTGTTTCCCTCTCTAGAGTTATGAAGCCTCTTATCTCCATTTCTCTCTGCTTGTCTGTTTTGTTAGTCTCCTTCTACACACTCACTTCCTCTTTTATTTACCTAATTGAACCTTAAAATGGCTTCCTCAGCTGCTAACTCTAGGACATCTCTGCTCAGCTCCCCACCACTAACTCAGTGGCTTAGTGTTCCATTTCATGTTCCAAGGAGAGAAAATCTGATCTGCCACTTGGTCACTCATCCACCTTTGGCTCAGTTAGCTGAGGCCAAGCTCACCTAAGTACAAACGGAGCCACCCAGGCTCATCCCTAGTCTAAGGCAGTGGTTCTCAAAGTGGGTTCTCTCCACCAGCAGCATTAGAAACATAAATTCAGGGCCCTCACCCCAACCTATTGAACCAGTGTCTCTGGGGGTGGAGCCTAGGATACTATGTTAGAGCCATGGGTGAGGGCAGATTCCCTCAGAAGAGGATGTGGGTAAGGACTACCATCTTAGTACACCAAGGTAGAGGCGGAGAAGGCCAGAGCTGAGGTGAGTAGCATGGGGGAGCCCACACTTGGAGAGAGAGGTCCCAGATGTGACTGCAACTTCCATCACTGGGGACCAGGTGTGCTGGGAGGGTGTGAGGGAAGGGGTCACAGAGAACAGCTCAGAATGTGACCTAATCCTAAATCATGTCAGAACAGGACTACATGTGAGGGTTTTAAGTGAACCAAACTTTGAGGACCTGGGACAGGCAGAGGCAGAGAGGAAATGAGTGGAGGTTGGAGAGGGAGAGTCAGGTTGATAACAGCAAGTATATGGGGGCTGTGCTTGGCTGCTTCATCAGTTACAAGCTGATTTGGAGGAAGCTAGAACTAAATATTAAATCAAATTAATAACAGTTAAACATTAAAGAAAGTTGAATTTTTAAGCAGTGGTAGAAACTGCTGAGTGCCTGATGTTTGCTTTTTCCATGGCACATAAACTGTATTAAATTTGAAATTTACACTACAAAAATAGCTTCACAGGAGTACCATTATTAACATAAACTTACCTCTGACAGATTTTTTATTACTGGAGACAACTCTTCTATGTACAAAATGTATTAACGGCTGGAGCAGAAGAAAAATACCAACTACAGATGGTAAGCATTTTCTTGCAAAGTCACATCAAATTTAACATTAGCCTTGGAAAATAGAAACATATTTAAACAAAAGATTTTAGATATTCTTAGAACTCTGTGTAGATTTTCACCTCTGGTCTAGGATACCATCATAAAGAGTGCAACTTTAAGTGATTAAAATAAGTTAATGAAAAAGTTTACCACTTCTGCTCAAAAATGCTATTTAACGTGTTGTTACAGCATTTTCATTGGCAGGTTCTATTAAGTGGCATTTATGGAAAAAGACATATTTTATTGGTATAAAATAGGTGGAGTCAGTATACTTGAGAAAGATGCCTAAAACAATGATTCGATAAAAGGTGCACAATTCCACTGAAAGCAAATTAGAAGTCATAAGGGAATAAAAAGGCTTTGAAAAGATTTTCTGCAATTCCCATACTCATTAGAGACCTGTGCAAGTACAATTTACATTAGAAGTAGATTTCTATTTTAGGCAGAAAGAAAAGAGTGAATTCCTAAGAATTGTTATTACTCCCTTTCTTTCTCAAAAATATGTCTAAAAGTGTTGCCATGATGAAGCAATGCTGTGCATCTAATGCTGAAATGTAATCCAGTGAAAGTTTAGCTCTCCTGAACAGTATAAATGGTTTTATTATTTTTTTTAAAATTTATTTATTTATTTGTTGGTTATTTTTGGCTGCGTTGGGTCTTCGATGCTGCGTGCAGGCTTTCACTAGCTGTGGCGAGCAGGGGCTTCTCATTGTGGTGGTTTCTCTTGTTGCCGAGCACAGGCTGTAGGCGCGCAGGCTTCAGTAGTTGTGGCACACGTGCTCAGTAGTTGTGGCTCGCGGGCTCTAGAGCGCAGTCTCAGTAGTTGTGGCGCACGGGCTTAGTTGCTCCGCGGCATGTGGGATCTTCCCGGACCAGGGCTTGAACCCGTGTCCCCTGCATTGGCAGGCGGATTCTTAACCACTGCTGCGCCACCAGAGAAGTCCCTAAACTATTCTTATATGAATCGTTTTTTTAAACAATGAGATTTAAACTTACATGCAGGCAAGAGTAAACAAATCCTCCTCTGCATATTAAGCATGTATACATTTTTCTGAATTGTCACTTACATATTTGAATGTACTGCTTTAAACTTCACAACAGGCAATCTCCACAGCTCCTCCATTGTGTTCTGAAATCCTAACTTTTGTTACCTAATACAAAGCTACAAATTGTGTTAGTGGGTGGTTGGGAACAGTGGGTGCCATTAGAATGGGGCAAATGCGTATGTATACATCAGTTTGCTAAGTTTTATTGCCATTATACATCTAGTCGTTTAAATTGTGATCACAACTATTGTTGAAATTGATTAGGGTATCTTCAGAGCTTCTGTAGCACAAAGAAGCATTTCTAAAGGAACTTGTTCACTGCTTTGCGCATAGTAGGCACTCAGTATTTGTTGAATGAATTTCTAGCACCGTCCCCTGAATTTCTAGTCTAACTTCCAGAACTTTATATAATTTTTGGATCACTTTAATTGTAGGGCTGTATCCAGACTGATGAGATGTTCTTGGAGGTAACTTGATCTGGAGAATAAAATGACATCACTGATGAATTAAAAGAAATGACTGACACTGACTTAGGATTAAAATATATCAGACTTTATTAAACATTTAAAATTGCAATGGTAGTAGTCTTAAGCAAAACTAATAAGGCACACAAAAAATCCCCCATGCATACGTTTGCATGCATACATACAACTTTTTATTCTGCTTTTAAACTTGATTATTTGTAAACTCTTCTATATTATATGGTCTTCATAATTGCCATTTAAATGGCATTAAAACCCATGCTGTTGATGTAATTCGCCATTAGGCTGTTAGCGCATCCCCCTTTTGTTATTAACCGAAGTTTGCAAAGAACATCTGTACTATCATATCAAGAATAAATTCCTAACAGTGCGATTACAGGGTCAAAGGGTAAGGTACACTTATTTTTATTTCATTTTCTATTTTTTCCCTCCTGAGATAACGAAATACAGTACTGTACGAAGAGCTTTTCATACATTGCTCTCGAAGGCTTATCTTGTTAATTATCCTTGCAGGCATTATTATCCTCCTATCCTTGAGCTACAGCTGAAAGAGGAGCCCAAGCAGGCCGGTAACCTGATCTCGTTCACCAGGTGAGTCCTGGATGGTGGTGGCAACTACGATACCAGGAGCAAAACACCCCGGGGGATTTGCTGGAACCCTCGGTAAGGGAATAGTGTCTCTTCCCTCACCCCAGCGACGCTCAATCCGGAGCGCAGCGGATTCGGTTATCACTTTGCTCGCCCCAGCCTCTCAGAGCCCTGCACACAGTGGGCGTCTAATAAAAGCGGTCTGCATTGCACTGACAAAAGCTCTCCGTTAAGCGGGATGAACACTAGGCCCTGCTGGCACCACAGACCTCGGCGCCGCCACTCTGCTTCTTTGCCCGCTCCTTCCTCAAGTTCCTGCATGGGACAGCAGGACACACCAACACAGACCGACGCGCCCAGGCCGAACCCGGGCCTGGCGCCCCGGCGCCCCGGCGCCCCAGCGCCCCAGCGCCCCAGGCACCCTGCGCGCGCCTGCCCAGGCCCCGCCCCCCGGCCCCGCCCCGGCCCGGCCCCGCCCCCGTCGGTCCCGCCCCCCCACCCCACCCCCCGTCTCCTCCCCGCCCCCGGAGCCGACGAGTGGCGGCGGCGGCCCCAAGACCCGGTTCCCTCAGACAAGAGGGCGGGTGGAGGAGGAAGCGGCCGAGCCCCGAGTCCTGCTCCGGCGCCGCCGAGCACCGCCCGCCTCAAGCGACCGGCCCCGTCGGCTCCTGGGCCTTGCCGAGCCGAGAGGAGGGAAAGGCGGAGGCGGCTGCGTGGAGGCAGCCGGGGCGCGGGAGCGGGCGGAGGCGGCGCGGCCGGCCGCGGCTGCCGCTTTGTTGTGCGTCCCGGGCCGAGGAAGGAGAAGTGGGAGGAGGGGGGAGCTCTGCGTCCCGCTCCCTCCGCGGCTCATGGCGACGACGCTCGGCACATCCGGGACCCTCCGGCCGTGGCGGCCGCGGCGCCGGCTGCTCGGGCCCCAGCCCCGGCCGCTGTGGTGACTGCGCCGCGCCTCGCCGTCGCCCCCGCCCCGCCCGCCGCCCGCCGGCCCCGGGCCCAGCGCCGCGGCCGCAGCCCCGTCGCCGCCCCCGCCGCCGGGGACATGTCTAACCCCGGGGGCCGGAGGAACGGGCCCGTCAAGCTGCGCCTGACAGGTGAGGGGGTTGGGCGGGCGGCAGGAGCCTGGCCGGGGCGGCCGCGGGGTGGCCGAGCCGGCGGGGGGGTGCCTGTGGCCTTGAGAAGGGCCAGGGTCGCGATCAATGGTGAGTGGAGAGTCGGGAACGTGGGAAGGCCTAGTTCAGGGAGAGTAATTGCAAACCACTCTGCCTTGTTTGGAAATTCTTACAAAAGCCAAGGGTGACTCGGGTGTCTTTTGTTGGGGGGGGGGTCCCCCGGTTGGAATTCCTGGCGGATTTGAGGTCGAAAAGCCTGGTCCGAGAAGCACGGTTCTCTCCCGGGGCGTCGGGGAGCAGCCCTTGGGCTACTGCCCAGGTGGGGTCGTGGAGGGGATGAGGAGCTCCTGTGGAGGGGATTATTGAATCCGGCTGCTGACTGCGCGCAGTAAACACTCCTTAAAGATGGAGCGCTTAACGGGAGAGAGTGTGTGTGTGTGTGTGTTCGTGTGTGTGTTCGTGTGTGTGTGTGTGTGTTCCCTGGTTGTTAACTTGTTCGCTCACTTATGCCCGCGTGCAAGACCTTCCCTCTCTGCTGCCAGCCACAGCAGCCGGTGCCACACACCTGAAACGCACGGCTTTGAGAGGGAAGGAGACTGAGGTTGACTTTTCCGGTGTGTCTGCCTGATCCGACGACTCGGGCTCATTGTACCCTCTGTGTTTTGGAAGTGTTTGATTGTAGGGTAGCGTGTTTGGGGTTTTTCCTTGTAGGCCGCAGAGCTTGTGTCTCACTGCTAACTCTAGACCTGCTTTAAAAACACCTTTTTTTGGGTCCATTTCTAAGTATGTACTCAGACAGACTTTAAGCGAAGTTTTCTCTCTCTCCCCACTCTCCTCCCCTTCCCTTTTCTAAATGGAAAAGAATGTCTGGAGGGGTTGCTAGATAGCAGGCTTTTCTTACAAAGTGTTTATGATTCCAAGTGCATGAAATCTTTAACGTTACAGGTACGTTATGCTTACAGCGCCGTTTTTGATATTCTTACATGGTCGTGTTACCCCAGTATAAGGAAAAATTATTTGGGGTTTGAAAAGTGTAATGGAAACCAGTGTACTTATCCTAGTTTCAGTATTCATTCTTAATTATCCACGTTGATATTCAGATATGTGGTGAGAAAGGTGGCTTTCCTTAGAGAATCTGTGTGTGTATGTGTGTGTGGGTGCGCGTGTAAGAATAAACTGTAATTATGTTTGCCTCCACTAGACTTTGAGATTTATATGGACTAATTTTGTAATTGAATGCTTGTGTGTCACATCCCAGTCCACTGGCTGAACTTTCGAGATAAAAACTTGCAGTGAATTAGGTATTTGAGAATTTAGCCTGACTGTATATGTTGGCTGCAGTTTTTAAAATATATTACTTTCATGACAGTTTTACCTTCCTTAGGGAAGATTGCAAAGAATCATTAACTGAGTGGTTCTTAATGGAAAACCTGGATTGGGAGATGCCTGTCTCCCCTACTTCCCCCCATTCAGTTTCCTTATTTTCTTAGGAAGCAATGGAAACCTTTATAAGGGATCTTTGTTGCTTTAGAGTTTATCTACTCTATCTGTTCCTCTCTGGAGTCAGTCCTGTGTCAGTGATGGTGGAAAGAACCTGTGATTCCAGGTGTGCAAAAAGTATTAGAAATTGGCTGGTGGCCACTTAATTCCTTCTAGGCTGTATACACAATAAGAAAATGAGGGAGAAAACAGGGATTTTGATTTTCTGCAGAATGAGTTTGAGGTTTTTAGTGTGACTCAACAGATCTTAAAGTGTTTATCTGTGGTTTCCTTACTGAATATGATACATTATAAAAATTCACGAGTAAAGTTAGGAGAAAAGATTACACTTATTCCCTATCCCTCCAAAAAAATACTGGGCTAAATTTGTAGAGTGATTTTGTATTTTTACATTTTTCTGAGGAATTTTAAATACACTGTGTCCCCTTAATTGTAAAAACAGTTTGAGATACTCTCAATTTCTTAAAACCATTGGGAATTTGTCTCTGTCATATTTTAAGAGAAAACTATTCAAATATTAAAAACATCGCCCTCTCCATTTTGGTTACGTATGGTGGATTTTCTTGTTTTGCCAGGAAAGTTAACATGTATTTTTTCATTTTTGTTCGTTTACAGATTAGATGGTATAGATTTTAACAAATAAGGTTTCAAGAGCTGGATTCAATTAGCAGCTTTTTAGGACATAAACATTAAAGAGTTAGATGGAAAAGATTGTTTTGACTGACTGGATAAATGACAGGGCTGTGTTTGATGTGCGTCCAGGAATTGGTCTGGAGCTGGTGCCCAACTTTTCAGTCCATCTTGAGAAGCCAAATAAAATATTTAACCTAGGCCTCGTTTTGTTTAAAAAAAAAAAGTTGATTCTTTGTTAAGACCTTAAGAAATGTTTGGCATACCTTTAGACTAAGTGTTTAATAGTTCATTTAGATTCAGGTTCCATAAGAGAGGAAAATTAAAAGAAAAAAAAAACAGATCCCGTAGTGATTTTTTATTTGGTTTACAATACACTTGGGCTGTAAGATGATTTAAAGTAATTGTTCTTTGCTTTAAGTTAATACCATACTAGTATTTTAAATTTATAGACTGTCTTTGATTCCCAGGTACCTTATGAATTGTAGTTACTCAATTATATCCTTAATGTAGAGTTGCCCCTTTACTGAAAGATGTAAACAACTCTTGCATGGTGTCTGTCTGTCACACACATACATACACACACACACTCTCATACACACACTCTCACACATACATACAAACTGAAGGAGAAATATTTGAACCATGAGATCTCTGCCCACAACAGATATTAAACTTTTCCACATGTTATTCCTGAGACCACAGTCAACTAGCAAACTGTTTAGTATTTGTTGATGCAAAGAAGGAAGGGCTAATTTAATCCCAAATTTGAGATTCCTCAGGTCATTGGTGGTTAAAATCTGATTTGGTCCATCAAGCTACTTCTATTTTTTATGACACTTTAACACTTGATCATTAAAATGGGCTGTATGGTAAAGCTATCAATTTCAACTAGTATTTGTAGAGCAAATTGATTATAAAATGTAAAATTTGTATACATTATACTTACGAATAGGCTTTTCTTATGATGGTTTGGATAGAAGATATTCTTTGATGGTAAAAAAATTGGGGGTAATTTTTTATATTACTGTTTTTTAAAAATTAATTAATTTATGGCTGTGTTGGGTCTTCGTTTCTGTGCGAGGGCTTTCTCTAGTTGCGGCGAGCGGGGGCCCCTGTTCATTGCGGTGCACGGGCCTCTCACTATCGCAGCCTCTCTTGTTGCGGAGCACAGGCTCCAGACGCGCAGGCTCAGTAATTGTGGCTCACGGGCCCAGTTGCTCTGTGGCATGTGGGATCTTCCTACACCAGGGCTCGAACCCGTGTCCCCTGCATTGGCAGGCAGATTCTCAACCACTGCGCCACCAGGGAAGCCCTATGTTACTGTTTTTTAAAACCAAAGGCTGGAAAAAGCAGTTAGTATAATTTCTAATATTTAAAATTCTTAGATATGGAGAAATAACAGATTACTTCTCCAGAACATTTATTGCAGACCTTTTTGTAATTTAAATGTTTTCGTACAGTGCATCTCATGTTCTTAATTTATAAAACCCTAAGCAGTAATGAGGTTAACCTTGTCTATAGCTAAAGGAAAATTACCTTTAAAAGTCTCACTTTAGATATGCTGGTATCTTAGTATTGTTTTACTACATATTTTATTGATTCAAGGCTTTAAAAATTACAACTTGATTATACCTCGCAGTTTTCTAAGTGGGAATGTGCCTGTACACCATAATGACTTGTTCTAGGGGCGTTAGTGATTTGAATGTCCCCAGTTCATTTTTTTTTTCTTGGTTTCTGAGGAGGAAGCCAATGTGGCTTAGCTCCTTCCTTTTCTCTTAAGTTTCTCTCTTCTAGTCAAACCTTCAGGCCGGGGGGCTGAACCTGCCTAGGTGCTTCATGTAGTTTGGTTTTCATTGGTGAGTAAAAGAGAGAGAGAGAGAGAGAGTGTGTGTGTGTGTTTAATCATGGATTCTACTTTTTTCCTGTTGGTTGAACTATAACTATCACAACATACTAACATGTCATTTATTTAGCATGTAATTTAGCATATTTAGTATATAACTCAAGTTTTCAAGGTAAATGAAGATCCATGCTTTAACCATGCAAGGTTTTAATTTTAGCTATTTTTGATGTCTTTTAAAGATTTTGAAGGCTTTTAAAGATGTAATATGCCCTACTCCTTTCAAATAGACCATACTTAACAGAACTTAATGTTTTATTTATGATTCAGTATCATTATGAATATAAGTTATTGTGCTGTTGTAATGTGTAGTACAAGGATATCATCATGGTATGTAGAGAGAACCGTTTGACTCTGGCTGTATGGTGACATGTTTAACCCTGTTCTTACTGCTTTTTCTCTCTTTGCCTTTGTTTTTGTTTACTGTTACTTTCTTTGCTCTAAGAAAGCTGAACCCTTGAAATGTACTGTTGTAATCAACATTGTTATGTGTTTCTGTATGAGGGACATGTACTGAATGCTTATTAAGTGCCAGACACTGTATTAAGTTTACATCTGTTATTACTTTTAATTCTCATAATAGCTTCAAGAGGTAGGAGAAATTTGGAGAGGTTAAGTACATGTCAGAACCCAAGCTGTCTGTCTAGAAAGCCTGTTACAAACTTACAGGATTTTGTGTGGAAAATAAAATAATTTCATTTATTTGGAATTACTCTTGTCCCTTGAGATACTTGCTTATCTTTTAAGGCTCAACTCAAGGTACCCTTATCCACAGATCTTTCCTTGACCTGTGTTGACCTTTCCTCTCTGATTAAGAGGCTCTTCCTCTAGCATCAGACCTAACTCAATGAAGGGCATTTGTTGTCTGTGCTGTAAGCTCCATGAAGGCAGAATCCTGTTTCAGCATGCATTAAGAGCCTTTTGGCATTTTATTTTGAATGAATGCTGGAGACATAGAAGTAATTCTCTGTAGTTTTATACATGTTTTTTATGGCTGATGCACTGGGTGTGAGTGGCAAGAGGTGAGGCTTGTAGACAGGGACCAACCCATTTTAGGACCTTGTTATATTTTGTCAAGAAGTTTGATTTTTTTTTTTTTTAATATAGTGGGAACCATTGAAGGATTTTAAGCTTCAATATATTTGATGTTTAGAAATGTTAATCTTTGGGCAATAGGAAGGATGGACTGGAATGGGAACCACGAAGACTGATTTTAGGATAACCAGTTAAGAGAATCTATACAACAACCATTGTTCATATTTTTTTCTTGTTTTAACTTTTATTTCCAAATTCTGTTATTATAGATAATTTGTAAACATCTTGGTATGGATAATTTTTTTTTTTTTAAGGATTGTTAGGATATTTCCATAGAGAGAGTGCTGTTGCATTAAAGGGTGTGGATCTTTTTAGGTTCTTGATTAATTTTTCGTCAGACTGTTTCCTAAAAGAATTGTGCCTGTTTAGAGCAGCATTGAATAAATGTGTCCCTCTTAATATTCTATTACAAGAATTGGCTCTTGTTTTTTAAAATGTTCGCTAACTTCATGGCATATAGTATTTAACATTTTCTTGTGAAGTTGAATATTTTCCTGTCTGTTTACTAATTATATTTCTCTTTGTTGCCTTGTTTGGTCTTGTCCTAGTTACCACTTAGACCATTTGTGTTTTTCTTAGTGATCTTCCTGAGAATTAAAAAAGATACTAATCTTTTGTCATATTTGTTACAGACGTTTTCCCCAGTCTGTTATTTGACTTTTAATTTTGATCATTTCTGAAAGAAAAATGATTTTGAATAAATTTGTTACTTTAGGAGTCAAATTTGTCCAACTTTTCCTTTGTTTTTCCTATCATTTCTATACTTAGGAAAACCCTTTTCTTCAAGAGGCTTAGTAAATATTTACATTTTATTTTAGTATTTTTAAAAATGGTTTAGGAAGATGTTTCCCCCCAAATTGCTACTCAGTCATCTCATCATTATTTATTAATCAATTTTTCCTTTCCATAGTGGTGTGATATCTTTTTAGTTATGTTAACAAATTAGTTATAATAGTCAGATTATCTCTTGTTCAGTGCCATACTCTTCATTATTGTAGCTTTATAATTTAGTTTAATCTCATTGTGCTAGAAATTTTTTTTGACTCTTTTTACTTATTTGCTCTTACACGTGAATATTAAAATTGTTAAATTTAAAAAGAAATTTCATTGGGATTGTAATTAGAATGCATTAATTTGGGAAAAGGAGGCATTTAAGTGTTTTTAGTTTTCCCACCTAGGAATATGCTATGTTTTTACGTTTATTTAAGCTTTTGTTCATATTGCTTAGGATAGTTTAATAGTTTTCTTCCTATGTTTTAATGTAATTCCAGCTAATCTAATTTATATTTGTGGCATATCCATTGTATTTTCTAACCTTAGTTATTGGCTTGTATTTAGGATTGCAGTCATATCTATTTTTGCTTGATTAGAGCAACTTTGCTGAACACTAAGCCTACTATTTCACTAATGCTAGTTTTCCAGGTATCAGTATTTGGCATTTTTTACAGTTGAATGCTAACATTAAAATTTTTTTTTCTTTTGTATTTTTCCACTAATACATAATTAATTGAACAAAGTGAAGAATTTTGTGTTTGTTTTAGAATCGTTTCTAAAGGCATTGACTTTTTAAAAACCGCATTTGATATGAATTAAGAAATATCAACATGTGTCTTAAGTTTGGCATTTGGTTTCTTACTAAAAATTGACAGCAGACATAAAACTTAGTTTAAAATAAATCCTGATTTTAAGTAGGAATTCCTATATAGATGATTGCACAAATGGCATTTCTTTCTTTCCCAAAAGTTTCCTCCTGCCTCTTCACAGCCAGTCTCCTCATATCCCCAGTCCTTGACAACCACTGATTTACTTTCTGTTGCAATAGTTTTACCTTTTCTAGAATTTTATGTAAATGGAATCATACAGTATGTAGTCTTCTGATTCAGGCTTCTTCTCACTTAGAATAGTGCTTTTGAGGTCCACCCATGTTGTGTGTCAGTTGTTTGTTCCTTTTAATCCTGAGGAATATTGCATTATGCACACATACCCCATTTTGTTTATCCATTCACAAATATCCACAGACATTAGTTTCCAGTTTTTTGCCATTATGTATAAAGCTGCTATGAACATTTGGGTACACCTCTCTTTGTGAACATGTTTTTATTTCTTTTGGGTAAATGTTTAGGATTGTTGGATCATATGGTAAGTATGTGTTTAACTTAAAAAAAAAAAACTGCTAAACTGTTTTTCAGAGTTGTACCATTTTGTATTTCTACCAGTGTTGTCTGAGAGTTCCAGTTGCTCCCAATCCTAGCCAACAACTTCAGCACTTGCTGTTGTCAGTCTTTGATTTTAGCCATTCTAATTGGTGTGTAGAGATTACTTCAGTGTAGCTTTAATTTTAATTCCCTTTGACCTACGGTGTTAAGCATCTTTTAATGGACTTATTTATCATCTGTGTTATCTTTGGTGAATATCTGTTCAAATCTTTTGCTCATAGTTTTAAAATCGGGTTGTTTTCTTATTATTGAGTTTTGAGAATTCTTTTTGTATTCTGGATACAAGTCCTTTATCAGATATGTGTTTTGCAAATATTTTCTCCTAATCTGTGGCAATTTTTCCCCCCTCAATAGTGTCTCAAAGAGCAGAAGTTTTGAATTTTGATTAAGCCCTGTTTATCAGTTTTTTTCTTTATGGTTCATGCTTTTTATTTCCTATATAAGAAATCTTTTCCTAATCCACAGTTCTAAAAATTCTCTATGTTTTCTTCTGCAGTATTTATAATATTAGCACTTACATTTTGGTGTAGGACCCTCCTAAATTTAACTTTTTAAAAATTTGCTGTGAGAAGTAAGGGTCAGGTTCTTTTTTTTTTTTCATATGGATATCCAATTTTCCTAGCACCATTTGTTAAGATGCTTTTGTTTCCTCCGTTGAGTTGTCTTGGCACCTTGGCTAAAAATCAGTTGACAACATACATGTTCTATTTTTGGACTCTATTCTGTTCCTTTCATCTATAATTCTTTTCTTTGTAAGTTTATTATTTATAATTCACACTTTCCTATTACCGTAGTTTTAACTTAAGTCTTCTGATTTCAAACATTGATTGAACTTTTCATAAACATTTTGATAGTTTAATAAGCATAATTGAGTCTTTAATTTAGGACCCCATAATACTTTAGGATCTTGTAATGCTTTAGAGCAGTGGTCCCCAACCTTCTTGCCACCAGGGACTGGTTTCGTGGAAGACAGTTTTTCCATGGACGGGCAGGGGATGGTTCAGGCGGTAATGTGAGTGATGGGGAGTGGCAGATGAAGCTTTGCTCGCTAGCCTGCCGCTCACCTCCTGCTGTGCCGCCCGGTTCCTAACAGGCAACAGACAGTTAGCAGTCCGTGGCCTGGGGGTTGGGGACCCCTGCTTTAGAGCCTGTTTCATTTATTTAGTCAACAAATATTTATCAATTTCTTGACATGTGTCAGACATGGATTTTTAAAAAAATTCTATAGTACCATGAATGGAGATATAAGAAATCAGAATAAACCTAGGTTGGGCTCAATATTTTTCTTTTCAACATTTCTATTATGAATCTTTGAAAAGTTTATTACTATTTTTGTCTCTTACTGATGAAAGTGGATTACAATAAGCATGACTTAACAAAGTTTGCTGTTTACCAGCTATCAGCCCTCTCAACTCATTTTTGGAAAAAGGTGGGATAAAAAAAAATAAACATATCTAAAATGTGGCAATAGAAAAGAAAGGATATAATTGTTTTGTCAAATGTGGGTTGGATTATGGTTTTTTAATTTTATTTATTTTATTTTTTATTTTTTAATTTAAATTTTTTAACAATTAATCACTTAACTTGGTTGTGCCGGGTCTTAGTTGTGGCAGGTGGGCTCCTTAGTTGCGGCTTGCTGTCTCCTTAGTTGCAGCATGTGGGCTCCTTAGTTGTGGCATGCATGAACTCTTAGTTGCGGCATGCATGTGGGATCTAATTCCCTGACCAGGTATCAGACCCAGGCCCCCTGCATTGGAATGGCAGAGGCTTACCCACTGGGCCACCAGCGAAGTCCCGATGGTTTTCTTAAACTTATATTTTATATTATGAGCATATTTTCCTATAAGACAAAAGAAAGGAAGAAACTTAATTTTTGAGGTATAGTTGATTTACAATGTTGTATTAATTTCTGCTGTACAGCAGAGTGATTCAGTTATACATATATATGCATTCTTTTTTAAAATATTCTTTTCCCTTATGGTTTGTCATAGGATGCAGAATATAGTTCTCTGTGCTGTACAGTAGGACCTTGTTGTTTATTCATTCCGTATATAATAGTTTACATCTGCTAACGCCAACTTCCCACTCCACCCCTCCCTCAGCCCCCTCCCCCTTGGTAACCACAAGTCTGTTCTCTATGTCCCTGAGTCTGTTTCTGTTTGGTAGATACGTTCATTTGTGTCGCATTTTTAAAAAAATTAATTAATTTATTTTTGGCTGTGTTGGGTTTTCGTTGCTGTGCGTGGGCTTTCTCTAGTTGCAGCGAGTGAGGCTACTCTTCGTTGCAGTGCATGGGCTTCTCATTGTGGTGGCTTCTCTTGTTGTGAAGCACGGGCTCTAGGCGCGTGGGCTTCAGTAGTTCTGGCACTCGGGCTCAGCAGTTGTGGCTCTCGGGCTCTAGAGCGCAGGGTCAGTAGTTGTGGCACGCGGGCTTAGTTGCTCTGCGGCACGTGGGATCTTCCTGGACCAGGGCTCAAACCCGTGTCCCCTGCCGTGGCAGGCGGATTCTTAACCACTGGGCCACCAGGGAAGTCCTGTGTCACATTTTATATTCTATATATAAGTGATATTATATGGTATTTGTCTTTCTGACTTACTGATAATCTCTAGGTCCATCCATGTTGCTGCAAATGGCATTATTTCATTATTTTTTAATGGCTGAGTAGCATTCCATGGTATATATGTACCACATCTTTGTCCATTCATCTGTTGATAGACATTTAGGTTGTCTCCATGTCTTGGCTATTGTGAATAGTGCTGCTGTGAACCCTGGGGTGCATGTATCTTTTTTGGATTAGAGTTTTGTCTGGGTATATGCCCAGGAGTGGAATTGCTGGATCATATGGCAACTCTATTTTTAGTTTTTTGAGGAACCTCCATACTGTTTTCCATAGTGGCTGCACCAATTTACATTTCCACTAACAGCGTAGGAGGGTTCTCTTTTCCTCCACATCCTTTCCAGCATTTGTTATTTGTAGAGTTTTTAACGATGACCATTCTGACTGATGTGAGGTGGTACCTCATTGTAGTTTTGATATGCATTTCTCTAATAATCAGCGATGTTGAGCATCTTTTCATGTGCCTGTTGGCCATCTGTATGTGGAAAAAGCTTAATTTTATTAAAATCTAAGATGACTTTTTTATTTGACCACAGTGCATTCCTGGGAACTTTCACAAAGCAGACATCTGTAATGTAGACCTATTTACTGTTATTGTTGGAGGCAGTTGGGATGTTGTAGAAAGAGTATAGAACTTGGAGGCAGAAAATTTGGATTGATATCCTAGTTATGCCACTGATAAGCTTTGTGCCTTTAAGCAAGTCACTTATTTTCTTGGTGCCTATGCTTTTAGTTATAAATGCATATTTAAAATGAGTGTTGTTGGGGCTTCCCTGGTGGCACAGTGGTTGGGAGTCCGCCTGCCGATGCAGGGGACACGGGTTCGTGCCCCGCTCCGGGAAGATCCCACATGCCGCGGATCGGCTAGGCCCGTGAGCCATGGCCGCTGAGCCTGCGCATCCGGAGCCTGTGCTCCGCAACGGGAGAGGCCACAACAGTGAGAGGCCCGCGTACCGCAAAAAAAAAAAAAAAAAAAAGAGTGTTATTTATTTTAGGATCCTGCTAGATAAGAAATAATGTATGTGAAAAATACTGTTCAAGCTGTAAAGTATTCTGTTAATGTATTTTGACATTTTTGATCAAAGATTATGTTTTATTTTTTAATTAATTTTTATTGGAGTATAGTTGATTTACAATGTTGTGTTAGTTTCTGCTGTACAGCAAAGTGAATCAGTTATACATACATCTGTTCTTTTTTAGATTCTTTTCCCATATATAGGTCATTACAGAGTATTGAATAGAGTTCCCTGAGCTATACAGTAGGTTCTTATAAGTTATCTGTTTTACATATAGTAGTGTACAAAGATTGTGTTTTTTTAACATCTTTATTGGAGTATAAATGCTTTACAATGGTGTGTTAGTTTCTGCTGTATAACAAAGTGAATCAACTATACATATACATATACCCCCATATCCCCTCCCTTTTGCTTCTCCCTCCCACCCTCCCTATCCCACCCCTCTAGGTGGTCACAAAGCACGGAGCTGATCTCCCTGTGCTATGAGGCTGCTTCCCACTAGCTACCTTACATGTAGTAGTGTATATATGTCAATATTACTCTCTCACTTTGTCCCAGCTTACCCTTCCCCCTCCCCGTGTCCTCAAGTCCATTCTCTACATCTGCGTCTTTATTCCTGTCCTGGCCCTAGGTTCATCAGAACCATTTTTTTTTTTTTTTTTTTTTTTAGATTCTGTATATATGTGTTAGCATACGGTATTTATTTTTCTCTTTCTGACTTCACTCTATGACAGACTCTACGTCCATCCACCTCACTACAAATAACTCAATTTCGTTAAAGATTGTGTTTTAAATAAAGTAGTCATAACCGATTATATGCTGTTTTATAGGAGCAAGTGCAACATTAATAATGGTTAATATAGGTATTGATTTAAATGAAATCATGTCTTATAAAATAGGCATAAATGTTTTGTACACCTTGGGGTACCAGTGTGTTGTAAGGAATTCATATAGTTAAATTAGCTATTGTTATAATTTAAAAAAATATTTAATTTATTTGGCTGTGCCAGGTCTTAGTTGCAGCACGTGGGATCTTTAGTTGTGGCATGTGGGCTCTTTAGTTGTGGCACATAAACTCTTAGTTGTGGTGTGCACGTGAGATCTAGTTCCCTGACCAGGGATTGAACCTGGGTCCCCTGCATTGGGAACGTGGAGTCTTTTTCACTAGACCACCAGGGAAGTCCCTAAATTAGCTGTTGTTATAATTTTTATCTTTAAATGATATAGCAAACATTTAGACAGTTAATTGTATTCTCCCTCAACCCCTCCATCCAGTTTTGGTAAGAAGTGGAAGAGCTTTGGAGAGTAATTTGAATGGCTCAGGATTTTGGAGATGGGAGAACTGTTTGGATCCAAGTCTTCAATGACTTTCTGCTGGTACTTTCAAAAATAGCCTGTAGTTTCATCTATTGCCAGTAGATGGAGATATTTCTGCACAGGTAGATGTCAACAGTGAGTAAAGACCTGTAAAACAGAAACCCAGAGTGTAAATAAGAGTTCTTGAAATAGAGTTGGAGAATTAGAAACTATCAAAGGTGATGCTGGCTTCTAATGCATATCCATACTTTAGGATAAACTTTCTCATATAAACTCTATGTTACATGTACAGGAGCAATACAAAAATTATTTTTGTTATATTAGAATTGCAAACATTGGTAGTTTATTCAACTTTTTTTTTTTGTTTGATCTTATGTCATCAGGCTTTAAATATAACTTTCTCTAGTGAAGTAGAAAACTTATTGCTTGGTCACATTATTCAGAATCATATAAATTTAGTACTATAAATAAGGTTGAAAGAGCTTTCTTTTTTTTAAATTTATCATCTTAATCTTTTTTTAAAATTATTTATTTATTTATTTATTTATTTTTGGCTGTGTTGGGTCTTCATTGCTGTGCGCAGGCTTTCTCTAGTTGAGAGAGAACGGGGCTACTCTTTCCTTGCAGTGTGCAGGCTTCTCATTGAGGCGACTTCTCTTGTTGCGGAGCACGGGCTCTAGGCGCGCGGGCTTCAGTAGTTGTGGCACACAGGCTCAGTAGTTGTGGCTCGCAGGCTCTAGAGTGCAGGCTCAGTAGTTGTGGCACACCGGCTTAGTTGCTCCGTGGCATGTGGGATCTTCCCAGACCAGGGCTCGAACCTGTGTCCCCTGCATTGGCAGGCGGATTCTTAACCACTGCGCCACCAGGGAAGCCCTGAAAGAGCTTTCTTAAAAAAATTGAATTTTGTAAAGGAAGAAGAATGAAGAAAAAATATTTTTAAAGATTCTTCTATCTTTTTAAAGTAAAATAGTATTTGACACATTCAAAATACCATGTCTAACACAGTACTTGGTACATAGTATATCTTCAGTAAACTTTTGTGAATTAAAGAATGATTCATGAAATTGAAAAAAGCTTACATGGTTTAAGAGGACCTCATTTGAAACAGATAATAGAATCTCTCTTTGTGACATTATTACTGAATTAACTGATGTTTGTACCTTAGTAATTTTGACAATGTTAAGTTATAGAGGACCAAAGTATTCATTCAAGTTCGTATTTGACTTGATGGCTAGAACTCCTTTACCATACTCTGCAAAATTTACTTCTCAACAAAGTGAAGATCAGTCTGATAGTCACTGCAAAAAGATCTACTTTTGCATGTCACCTAAGAAATTCACATATATAACTAGTCTGTCAGTGTTAGGAAGAAAATTAATATTTTTTCAGAGCTCTGTAGTTTTAACTTGTTCTCATTTGTTATCTAATTTAATTACTGTTGAGATCCTGACTTTACAAGTATTCTAAACCAGTGAAGGCGGAATATAATCTTTTATCTGATGAAATTTTTTTCTTGAATCTTTTTTTTTTTTTTTTTTTTTTGCGGTAACTGGGCCTCTCACTGTTGTGGCCTCTCCCGTTGCGGAGCACAGGCTCCGGGCGCACAGGCTCAGCGGCCATGGCTCGCGGGCCTAGCCGATCCGCGGCATGTGGGATCCTCCCGGACCGGGGCACGAACCCGTGTCCCCTGCATCGGCAGGCAGACTCCCAACCACTGCGCCACCATGGAAGCCCTTTCTTGAATCTTTTGAAGAGAATAGCAACTGATTTTTTTGAGGGAACAATTGGTACAATTATTCAAATTCCATAGAAATTAGGCTAGTTGTACCAGAAATCTTGTGTAATAAAACATGAATCCTTGTACATTTTAGTTTTCTATTTCCTAGTTGTTTTGAGTTTTTCTTATTTTAGATAGGTAGGAAAGCTTAGATAGTAAACCAGTCTTTTTCTTACTTTAAAATAGGGTTGGTGATGATATTTCAAGTTTCTTCTGATTTCCAGTTTGGTTATCTCAAGTCTTTTTTCTCTAACTAGAAAGAGGACTTGGAATGGTGGTGAGATATTTACATATTCATTCAGTGATCATTTGTTGAGAGTCTTAACATGCACCTTACGCTGAGGTGTAGGTTCTGCGATTTCAAGAAGAGATTTGGATCCCGATCTTGCTTTCAGGGAACCTACAGTGTAAACAAGTAGAGACAAGACTTGATGGATGAAATAATTGAACAGTCAGTGCTAGAGTTAGTGATACATACAATGAGGGTGAAATAAAAGAATGAAAGCCCATGGATATTTTTAAGGGAGCTCAATTTCCAGATTCTAAAGTTGATCAGTTTTTCATATTTTCTTCCTTTCACTTTACAAAAGAAAGGCACATCTCTAGGCCATCCCAAATAGTACATTGTCCTGGGGTAAGAGGCCTTCCAGGGCACCTAAGAGACAAATTAGAATATTGATAAGGTTATTGAGAAGGCAGTGACTCCAATGACTTAACATCTTTTCACAAGTCACGTGGTTTCAGCCCTTCAATTTCAACAAAATTAGGGACCCGATCAAGTTGTTAGTTGATCATTAAAAATAATTTTCATAAAAATAAGTTTTCTTAGCACTTACATTTATAAAAATGAGAAATAGGAATAAAATATTTTCAATAAACATTCATTGATAGACACATGAACGAATTGAAAATAAGATAACCTCATCCATGTCATGAAGAGATACATTTCCAATTCTTCTTTTCCTCGTCCCGTTCCCCCTTTTTGAATAATTGGTTTGTTCTAATCCGTATGCAGGAAGGGTCTACACGTTGTATTTTGTTGGTATGTCTGAAGTCTTTTTTAAAGTATAGGCCCATTGCCCCCCCCTGCCCACCTTTGTTCTTTGAATTTTCTTTGAATTTACTTATTATAGAAACCAGATCTGTTAAATACCTTCATCTAAAAACTCTGTGATTTGGTTCTAGTATTGTTTCCCATCATGCCTGTGTCCCATCATGTGCCTATGTTACACCACTCTGAATTCCTCACTCTTTCCTATTCTTTTCACATTTTCTTATATCTCCCAAGTTTTTGATGGTGCTCTTTACTTAGACTTTGTTACAGTACTTTCTTCCTTACCTAGTCACCCTGCCCAATCTCCTCGGCTATTAAGACAGCTGAAGCATTTTCTCCTCTGAGAAATCTTCCCAGACTTCCCCAGGCTGAGTTAGGTGCCCCTGTCTTAACAGTTAGGGTCCTGATAGAAACAGATAACATTCTCACAAAAGGTGAAAGAGAATGTTGTTAGGGGACTACTTAGAATAAATGGGCAGGGTTAAGGGAATCCAGTTAGGTATGGTGTAGCACCTAGGGACTAGCAGTGATAGGAAGTTGCATCATCTTTGGGCAAGAAAGGGAAAGGGAGCGAGTAGTCATGGGAACGCAGAGAGACCCTTGCTGTTGCTTCTCATTTACTGAACCCAATTTCAGGCTGGAGGGTAAGGGAGCCCAGTTCCTGTAGTCTATTACGTCAGCCTCCTAGGACACTAAGTGCTGGTTAAAGGATGGAGAATGATCTGAAGGAGCAAATAGAAATATCCAAAACACCCTCATTTATATTCCTACAATACGTTAGCATACTTCGTTGTATCATGAATTATACTGACTTAAAATTCATTGGTTGTATTGATGTTTTCCCAAAGCACTGTGAACTCCTCTGTAGCTATGAACTAGCTCTTACTCATATTTGCCTACCCACAGTGCTCATTAGATATTTAATTAAATGAATAAAAGTTTAAAAAAGAGATGAATGAGATACATAATTTAAAAGGTCTGTTCTACTTAGTGGTAATGTGTGGTGATTCTTAGTTCAAAAGAGTAAATCTAATACTTTTTGCTTTGTTTGGCAGTTTTGATGCTTCTGCAATAATTGACTCACTCTTTTCGGTTGAAGAAAGGCCAGGGATTAATTTAGGCCATAATAGATAACTTCTGTATTTAGAAGGATTATAATGCAAGACTGATTTGGCTGAGCTCAGTGGCATGGTAAATATATTTATGCACTTCCTTTTGCTATGGGTGAATCATGATGCAGGGAAAGAATCTGTAGAGGCTATAAGGCCATAAAATTAAATTGATTTCAGGAAGAGTATGCCTTACTTAACTATTATTAGACTTTCTCTGGATTATTACATAGCTTTTTCAAATCTCTTAAGTAAATGAAAGCTGGTCTTGGGACTTCCCTGGTGGTCCAGTGGCTAGAACTCCACACTCCCAATGCAGGGGGCCTGGGTTCGATCCCTGGTCAGGGAACTGGACCCCACATGTTGCAACTAAGAGTTCGCATGCCGCAACTAAGAGTTCGCATGCCGCAACTTCATTGTGCATGCCACAATGAAGATCCTGCGTGCTGCAAAGACTCAGTGCAGCCAAATAAATAAATAAATAAGTAAATATTAAAAAATAAAAAAATAAATAAATGAAAGCTGGTCTCTATATGGAAAAAGGCACCCTTATTGCTAGCCAAATTCTTCCCCTCCCCCCAATAAGTTGAACTAATGATCATATATTTGCTATAAAGGCTTGTTAGAATTGCTGCATAAAAAATTACTCCAAAACTTAAAGGTCTAAAACACAAACAATAATTTTATTATCTCTCGTGATTTCTGTGGATTAGGAGTTTGGAAAGGGCTCTGCCGGCTTTTAAAAAAAATTTTTTTTAATTAATTAATTTTATTTTTGGCTGCATCGGGTCTTAGTTGCGGCACACGGGATCATCCTTGCGGCACGTGGGTTCTTCATTGTGGTGCACAGGCTTCTCTCTAGTGTGGCGCCCGGGCTCCAGAGTGCGTGGGCTTTGTAGTTGTGGCACGTGGGCTCAGTAGTTGCGATGTGTGGGCTTAGTTGCCCCACGGCATGTGGGATCTTAGTTCCCGGACCAGGGATCAAACCTGCGCCCCCTGCATTGGAAGGTGGATTCTTAACGAGTGGACCACCAGGAAAGTCCCTGCTGGCTGGTTTTGGCTCAGGGTCTGTCATGTGTTTTATTCAGATGATGGCTGGAATTGGAATAGCTCGGGGCTGGCTGGGGATTTATCTCTCTTCAGGTCATCTGCGAGCCTCTCCATGTGATTTCACTGCACAAGCTAGTTTATGACAGCTCCAGGGCAGTTACACTGCTAACATGACTGGCTCAGGGTACCAGCAGGAATTGTCAGGAAACAAGGCGAAAGCTGAATCTCCTTTTCTGACTCAGCCTAGGAAGTCCTTGTTGCATTTTATTGGTTACAAGCAGGTTACTTACAAGTTCTTCTAGATTCAAGGGGAAAGAACATAGATTGCATCTCTTGATGAAAAAAGTGGCAAAGAATTTGCAGCCATTTAAAAAACTGTCATAGGTGACAGTGGTGGCAGCTACCACTGCTACTTCTTTTGTTCTTTTGGTTGGACTCCATGCTCTTTGGTATCCTAATCTAATACATACTATTTTCCAGCTTTTGTAATTGAGTTATTTTATGTTCTGCCTTTGAAGTTTCTAGGAATTTTATTACAGAGAACTTAACAAAAGAAATTTTCAACAGTTTCTAGAAGAGTTATGATAATTTGTTATTAAAATCCATAAGTTATTTTGGTAAATGATAAGAAAGATACTCAATAGAAACAGAAGCAGACTGGTAAAAAGAAATAAGGCAGATAAATACTATTTGAATAAAATAATTTCTGCAAGTATGTGAATTAAATTCTTTAATTCTCTGGAATGAGTTTTATATTGAAAAAATATTATAATTCAGAGCTAATAATCAGAGTTTTAGTGCTCCCCCATCAGGTCTGCATTGTTTTTCTTTAACCCTTTTATAATCTATTCCCCATGGAGCAGTTTCATAAATTAAAAAAGAAAATGTAAATTGGATAATTTTACTGCTTGCTTCAAACCCTCCAGTGGCTTTCCATTATACGTTGAATGAAATAGACATTATTTGAACAAGATCCTGTACAATCTGGCCCTGTCTTTCCTTGGCTCATTTTGCTTTAGTAACATTAGTTGTGTTTTGATGTCTTGAAAAGGCCAATCTTTTTCCCACCTGAAGGCACCCCCACCCCGCTTTTGTTGCCGGGGTCTTCTTTCTCTACTTATTATTTTTTCTGTGTCAGTTTATGATTTCAAAGAGTTCCTAAATACTCTGTCTAAAGTGGCTTCTACCGTCATTATTCTCCATCATAGTATATTGTTAACTTCAGAGGACTTATTATAATTTATTTTTATTTATTTATTTATTTTTTTGCGGTACGTGGGCCTGTCTCTGTTGTGGCCTCTCCCGTTGCGGAGCACAGGCTCGGGATGCGCAGGCTCAGCGGCCATGGCTCACGGGCCCAGCCGCTCCGCGGCATGTGGGATCTTCCCGGACCAGGGCACGAACCCGTGTCCCCTGCATCGGCAGGCGGACTCTCAACCACTGCGCCACCAGGGAAGCCCTATAATTTATTTTTATATTCACTTCTTTACCTGTTTGTCTTTTTAAAAATTTTAAATTTTAGATTTACAGAGAAATTGTGCAGGGCAGAGACTGTGTGTTTCATTTACCTAGAGTAATACTAAACACTTAGGAGATACTCTGTAAATATTTCTTAGAAGAACAACTACTAGAAAGATGTCTTAAGAGTTTATAGTCTAACCTCTTCCGCACTTTATGTGAATAACATGCTCACGGAGGTCATGTGTGTCTTCTTTTAAGTCCATGGCTAGTTGGCAAGTCCCAAGTCTCCAGGGTAGTACTAGAAACCACATCTTGTGATAATCCAATTTGTTGTATTTATAGGTGAGTTTACTGTGAAACTAATGAAGCTTAACTTTCAGGATCCTATCTGAGAGCCTGGGAGGGACCCTGGCAATGAGTTCATGGTCACTTTAAGAGGGGGGGAATAAGGAGGGTGAGAGGGAGATGCAAGAGGGAGGGGATATGGGGATATACATATGAATATAGCTGATTCACTTTGTTATACAGCGGAAACTAACATAACACTGTAAAGCAGTTATACTTGAATAAAGATGTTAAAAAATTGTTTTATTAGTATATATTATATTTATATACAGAAAGAGTGCCAAGCTTATAAGTGTGCAGCTTAAGACTTTTCACAAACTTAACACGCCTATATAACCAGTGTCCAGATCAAGAAACAATATTTCCTGTACGTTGTCACATAGTTATGAAGGATTTGCAAATGTACTATATCTTAACCACAATCAGTTAAGATTGCTGTCTCTTTTTACACTGATTTCCCTTCTGTCATACTTCTCCTCGTGTTGGTGGCACTGGAATAGCTGTAGGCATTTTGGGCATCTGGCTATGGGGAAACTGACTTGGGGATACATTTAGTTGGGTATTAGCAGGATATGTTGATGTGGTTCACAGTCTCTTCGTGTATAGTCAAGGTATTGCTAGCCGTCTGAGTACAAGGATAGTGTGTATGAATACTACACATTGTGTTAACTCATTTGGCGTTGTGACATAAACATGCAGTCCTAGAGATGGTATAGTGATATGAATATGTCCCATGGCATCTGGCACCTGAAGTATGTAGTTAGTGGAGCAAAAACCAAGGTTTGATGCCAAAAGGCCAGTTTGTGAAAAATTTTTCCGAATCTTAAAGCTTCATATGAAAGAGACTTGTTAGTAGTTTTCCCAAGTTTGGCCACAATCTTAAAAGTTTACATAACATTACCAATAATGGCTCTGTGCTAAAAGAAACTTTTCTAAGTTTTACAACAACAACAAAAATATGTTCAACTATGCTAGAGAAAAGACTGAATTATTTTTCTGTTATCTCTATAGAAAATGATATTATAAAACTCATGGGAAAGTATGATACTAGCATAAGGGTTGACATATGGGTCAATGGAGTAGAATCGAGAGTCCAGAAATAAACTCATACATCTGTGGTCAATTGATTTTTCCACAAGGGTGCCAAGGCCACTCAATGGGGAAAGGTTAGTCTTTTTAGCAAATGATGTTGGAACAATTGGATATCCACATGCTAAAGAATGAAGTTGTACCGCCACCTCACACCATATACAAAAATTAACTCAAAATGGATTAAAGACCTAAATATAACAGCTAAAACCATAAAAACTTTAGATGGAAACACAAGACCTTGGAGTGGCAGTGATTTCTTAAATATGACACCAAAGCACAGGCAACCAAAGAAAAAACCAAATTGGACTTCATCACAATTAAAAACCTGTACCCCAAAGGACACTATCAAGAAAGTGAAAAGAGGGAATTCCCTGGCGGTCCAGTGGTTAAGACTCTGTGCTCCCGATGCAGGGGGCGTGGGTTTGATCCCTGGTTGGGGAACTTAGATCCCACATGCTGTGTGGTGCAGCCAAAAAAAAAAAAAAAAAAGGTAAAAAGATAACTCATAGAATGGGAGAAAATATTTGTAAATCATAATATCTGATAAGGGTCTAGTATCCAGAATATATAAAGAACTCTTACAACTTAATGACAAAAGGACAACCCAATTAAAAAATGGGCAAAGACTATGGAAAACAGTATGGAAGTTCCTCAGAAAACTTAAAATACAATTACCAAATGATCCAACAATCCCAGTGCTGGGCATATACCCGGACAAAACTATAATTCACAAAGATACATGCACCCATGTGTTCATAGCACTGTTCACAATAGCCAAAACATGGGAGCAGCCTGAATGTCCATCAACAGATGAATGAATAATGAAGATGTGGGGAACTTCCCTTGTGGTCCAGTGGCTAAGACTCCACGCTTCCAATGCAGGGGGCCCAGGTTCGATCCCTGATCAGGGAGCTAGATCCCACATGCTGCAACTAAGAGTTCCCATGTTGCAACTAAAGATCCTGCACATGCAGCAACTAAAACCCGACACAGCCAAATAAATTAAAAAATAAAATATTAAAAATAATAAAGATGTATATATATACAATGGAATACTACTCAGCCATGAAAAAGAGCAACATAATGTCATTTGCAGCAACATGGATGGATCTAGAGATTATCATACTAAGTGAATTAAGTCAGAAAGAAAGAAATACCATATGACATTACTTCTGTGGAATTTAAAATGTGGCACAAATTAACCTATCTACTAAACAGAAACAGACTCACAGACATAGAGATCAGACTTGTGGTTGCTAAGGGGGAGGCAGGGAGGGAGAGTGATGGACTGGGAGTTTGGGGTTGGTAGATGTAAACTATTACATTTAGAATGGATGAATGGCAAGGTCCTACTGTGTAGCACAGGGAACTGTATCCAGTCTCCTGGGATAAGCCATAATGGAAAAGAATATTTAAAAAGAATGTATATATGTGTAAAACTGAGTCACTTTGCTGTATGGCAGAGATTGGCGCAACAATGTAAATCAACTGTACTTAAATTAAGAAAAACACAAAAAAACCCAAAAAACGGGCAAAGGATTTGAGTAGACTTTTCTCCAAAGAAGATAGACCATTGGCCAATAAGCTTAATGAAGAGCTGCTCAATATCATAAGTCATTAGGGAAATGCACATCACAATGAGATACCATTTCATACCCACTAGGAGGGCTATAATAAAAAATGGGAAAATGACAAGTGTTGGCAAGGATTTTCATACATTTTTGGTGGGAATGTAAAATGGTTCAGCTACTGTGGCAAAAGTTTGGCAGTTCCTCAAAAAGTTAAACATGGGAATTACCATATGACTCAGCAATTCTGTTCCTAGCTATATAACGAAGAGAATTGAAAACATATGTTCACACAAAAACTTGTACACAAATGTTCATAGTAGCATTATTCATAATAGCCAAAATAGTTGGGTGGAAACAACCCAAATGTTCATTAACTGATGAATAGGTAAATAAAATGTGGTATATCTATACAATGGAATATTATTCAGCTATAAAAGGGAATGAAATACTAATATTGATACATGCTACAACATGGATGAACCTCAGAAACATTACACTGAGTGAAAGAAGCTAGACACAAAGGGTCACATATTGTATGATTCTAGTTGGAAAATCTATAAAGACATAAAGTAGATTGATGGTTGCCAGGGGACACGGGAAGGGAAGAGTTGAGAGTGACTTCCCAGGTATGGAGTTTCTTTCTGGATGATGGAAATGTTCTGGAATTAGATAGTGGTGATGGTTGTACAGCATTGGGAATATACTAAAAACCATTGAATTGCACAGTTTAAAATGGTGAGTTTTATGTTATGTGACTTCTATCTCAATAAAACAAATTGCAAAAAACCCCTGTCACAGGGGAAGAGGTACTCAAAGAGTATGCAGCCAAGAAACTAGGAAAAATGGCTTTATAGGGGGTGTGTCAATTAACGAAAGTATTATTTTCTGGTTTTTATAATGTTTATGATATTTGTCAGCTTGTTAAAATTTATGATTTCTCATTCTAAATTGAATATTTGCTTTCATACCTAATTTTGTATTATTCTAAAGTGGGGCCCCCAAACTATAAACTCCAGGCTCTACAAAACCTGGATGCACCCTAAGATGTATATTAGCATCAGATAAAAATGATTCAAGAGCTGTGCCTTCTTTTTAAGCATGAGGGATTGAACAAATGTTTATTTCTGTTCTCTCCCAAACCCCATTCAATGATAGTAAAGGGATAAAAACAGCATACACCTACAAGAGCAAAAAGAACAGAGGAGGAGACAGCAAATAAATGATGTCAGAAAGTTTCAGGAAGATGGAAGGTAGTTGGAGCATATAATTTAGCTGAGAAAGTAGAATATAAAGTATTTGCAGAGGGCGTACCAAATCCTTGCTGTATTCCAGCTAGTTCATATCACAGATCTCTAGAAAAGACTCAGGAATTGGAGGCACCAAGTATCTCTGGGGGTACAGATGAGATGTGAGGCTGAAAACGAGAAATGTTTTAAAGTCTGTGGAAGGTTCTATTTGTATATATATATTATCCCAGGAAGCCTGATGAGTGTTCTTCCTCAACCCTCACAGAAAGTTAAAGACATTTTGGGAAGAAAGTTAACCAGATTGGCTCCAGGGGCAGGGATACCTGGCACTGTGGAAGGTAGGGGAGAAATGCTCACCTGAAAATGAGGGGACTGGCAACATTTTAAATAGTGAAACTCCCAGCCCGCCTCTGCTGTTCAGCTGCATGAACACTAGCACCCAATTAAATCTTTTCTCCTTTATGAAAAAGTCTTCTCTGGAAAATATTGGACAGCTCAAAGAAAGCACTAATAAATACTTATATTTAGAGTGTCCTAATGAAACAGCTAGGTCACCCTGCTAGACACCCTACAGTGAAAGTTATCAGTTGCTAGGTGGGAGAGAGAAGGCCTCACCACTCCTTAAACTTTCACTTGCACATGAAGAATTAGAAATGGCACTGACCTCTCAACAGCAATATCAGAACTGAGAAGACAGTTGAGCAATGCCTTTGGAATTCTGAGGGAACATGACTTCCAGTCTAGAATCTAACCATTTGCTCATCAAGTATGAAGGCAGAATAAAGGCATTTTGGGGCATGCCAGATCTGAAAAAATTATTTCTACTTATTCCTTTTTAGGAAGCTACTGAAGGATATATCCATCACAATTAGGGAACATACTATAAAAAAGTAATACATGGGTGATTGTATCCTTATACACAAAGGGAAAGGCAGAGTCAAAGGGAAGTCAGTAAACCTAAAGCCTGGGGAAAAATACTCTCAAAGTCTGTGCAACGTCTTGTGTATTTTTTCTTGGGAGAGGGTCTGTGTTGAGATTCTTGTTTATAAACAAACAAAAGCCAAACTTGTAAAACAAACAAACAAACAAAAAACATTGCCAATCATGAACATTATCAATTTTTTAGTGTTTGACAGTCTTGTAGGTAAGAGAAGAAATGACATGTTTAAAGAATTTTGAGGGACTTCCCTGGTGGCACAGTGGTTAAGAATCTGCCTGCCAATGCAGGGGAGATGGGTTCGAGCCCTGGTCTGGGAAGATCCCACATGCCGTGGAGCAACTAAGCCCGTGCGACACAACTACTGAGCCTGTGCTCTAGCACCCGTGCGCCTGGAGCCCCTGCTCCGCAACGAGAAGCCGTGGCCATGAGAAGCCTGCGCACCACAACAAAGAGTAGCCCCTACTCGCTACAACTAGAGAAAGCCTGCGCGCAGCAACGAAGACCCAACTCAGCCAAAAATAAATAAATAAAATATAAATAAATTTTTAAAAAATAAAGAATTTTGAGCTTGATAGTCTTTTTTTAAAAAAAAACTTTATTGGAGTATAATTGCTTTACAATGTTGTGTTAGTTTCTGCTGTATAACAAAGTGCATCAGCTGTACGTATACATATATCTCCATATCCCCTCCCTCTTGCGTTTCCCTCCCAACCTCCCTATCCCACCCCTCTAGGTTGTCACAAGCACGGAGCTGATCTCCCTGTGCTATGCAGCTGCTTCCCACTAGCTAGCTATTTTACATTTAGTAGTATATATATGTCAATGCCACTCTCTCACTTCATCCCAGCTTACCCTTCCCCCTCCCCGTGTCCTCAAGTCCATTCTCCACGTCTGTGTCTTTATTCCTGTCCTGCCCCTTGGTTCATCAGAACCTTTTTTTTTTTTAGATTCCATATATATGTGTTAGCATACGGTATTTGTTTTTCTCTTTCTGACTTCACTCTGTATGACAGACTAGGTCCAATCACCTCACTGCGCTTGGTAGTCTTTTATTAGTCCTATTGATAACTTTTATTGTCAGAATTTTTTCTTTTTCTTTGCTTTGTCAAGTACTTTATGGCTTTATTGCTAAAATACTTGCTGTTAGAAAACACTCAAGTTTTAGAGCTGGCTGAGAACCAAGCTCTAAAATTACCTTAACCTGGGATATGTAGACCTTTAAGGAGTTTGTGCATTGGCTCCAGGTGGGTACTGTGAATCCCCTGGGTTGTATATGTGGACAATACTCCCCCCCCACCCGCCCCCACCCAGCCTAGGGTCCAATTTCATATCGCAGAAAAAGAAGCTCAGAGAGGTTAAGTGACTTACTCAACAGTGGTCTTCTGATTCCTATTTTGGTGTGCATTCTCCTGTTAAATCATGCGGTCTTCAAAGTCCTGAATTAGTTTCATTTTTGTTACATGATCAACTTTTAAATTTCTTGAACACTGTGTGTAATGATTAAGATGAATCTAGGAACTGATATGAATTTCTCTTGAGTGATAAACTATGTTAAAACACCGAGTTTTATTTATTTATTTTTTATTTTGGCCGTGCCGCGTGGCTTGCAGGATTGCAGTTCCCCAACACAGATTGAACCTGGGCCATGGCAGTGAAAGCACTGAATCCTAACCATTAGACCACCAGGGAACTCCCCAAAACACAAAGTTTTAAGATGTGACTAACCTCAGGGGGACAGGCAACATAGGGATAGGGGATTAAGAGGTACAAACTATTATGTATAAAATAGGCTTCAAGGATATATTGAAGGGGAGTATAGCCCTTTTTTTTTTTTTTTTTTTTTGCGGTACACGGGCCTCGCACTGTTGTGGCCTCTCCCGTTGCGAGCACAGGCTGTGGACGTGCAGGCTCAGCGGCCATGGCTCACGGGCCATGGCCCAGCTGCTCCGCGGCATGTGGGATCCTCCTGGACCGGGGCACAAACCCGTGTCCCCTGCATCGGCAGGCGGACTCTCAACCACTGCGCCAACAGGGAAGCCCTAGCCCATGTTTTATAATAGCTATAAATGGAGTTTAACCTTTAAAAATTGTGAATCACTGTATTGTACACCTGTAACATATTATACAACAACTGTACATCAATAAAAAATGTGACTAACCTAAACTAATGAGACATTTCAAATAGTCATCATTATGAAGAATAAAATTTTTGTACTTTTCTGTTTGTGAAGGAAAAAACTGAAAAAAATAAAAATTCTAGAAACATTCTTAAAGTGTTAAAGTGTGCATCTCACACACATGTTTTTTAGTTTTGGTTGGGGGGGAATTGTTGAAGAATGAATATTTAGGGAGACAAGTTGGGTTGCTTTATCTACTGTGTTGAAATTTTTTCTAGAATGTAAATCTCCTTTTCTGCCCTAGTTAGTAATATCTTAATGGCTGTTTCGGGGTCTTGTACTCTTGTAGTTTGGAAGTCAGTTTGAATGCATTTTAGCATTGAAACCTTAAGTAATGTAGGAAATTGGATAGAACACACATTCCTAAGCTTTTAGTTAATTTTGGAAATAAAGCTTAAGGACTAGTGTACCTTTCTGTGACTTGTCTCTTGAGCAATTGCTGAGCTTAATGCTATATCTTGTCTCTTACTAGGCTGAAACCTCCTTGGGGGCAGGGCAGGGACTTATTTTGTGTAATTTGTATCAAGCATATAAGGAGAAATCAAAGGTTATTTATTAAATAATCAGTCCTCAGTTTAAGTCCATTAGGGTGTATTGTAAAGATTGAAATTATTGTCAGTTTGTAACATTGTTTAAGCAAAACTGATTACAAGATAATACATTTTAGAAATGTAGAAAATTACTAAGTTTTAAAAAATTACTAATTATTTAGAAAAGTAAGTCATTACTCAGAGATTACCTTACATTTTGGAATTACACTGAAACATTTTCTTTTGTTAATAGTATACGGCCCAGAAATATGTTTTAATAGGGATATCACTTTCTTTTTCTAAGTGTAAAAATAAATTTATATTGATATGCAGTCAAGGACTTTCTTTGCCTTTTTTCTCTATTAAAACTTTTAGTTTTAAACTTCGCTACACAGTGATGGGAGAAAGATCAGAGTTGCCTTGGGGTAGTTATTTGGCTTGAACCATGAAGAACAAGACTTAGGACTTGGGAGTTTTCTGGTCGTCTAGTGGTTAGGACTCGGCGCTTTCACTGCCAGGCCTGGGTTCAATCCTTGGTCAGGCAACTGAGATCCCTCAAGCTGTGTAGTCGCAGCCAAAATTAAAAAAAAAAAAAGTTAGGACTTGTTCTGATATTGTGATTGATTTTGAGGTGAATTGAAACAGGTTGTTACCCAGTTTTTATATCTTTTTTTTTTTTTTTTTTTTGGCGATATGCGGGCCTCTCACTGTTGTGGCCTCTCCCGTCGCGGAGCACAGGCTCCGGACGCGCAGGCCCAGCGGCCATGGCTCACGGGCCCAGCCGCTCCGCGGCATGTGGGATCCTCCCGGACCGGGGCACGAACCCGCGTTCCCCTCATCGGCAGGCGGACTCCCAACCACTGCGCCACCAGGGAAGCCCCAGTTTTTATATCTTTTATGCATCATTTTAAAAAGTTAAAAACATTGAATAAGCTAAATGTGTATGTGTGGCAAATTGTACAGAAGATTGTACAGTGAAATGATTAATTTCTATCTGCTCCCTAAACAGTTTCTCTTTTTAAATTGAACTGTAGTTGATTTACAGTGTTGTGTTAGTTTCAGGGTACAGCAAAGTGATTGTTATACATTCTTTATATATTATTCTTTTTCAGATTCTTTTCCAATATAGGTTATTACAAGATATTGAGTATATATAGTTCCCTGTGTTCTACAGTAGGTTCTTGTTGGTTATCTATTTTATATGTAGTAGTGTGTATCTGATAATCCCAAACTCCTAATTTATCCCTCTCTCCCCTTCCCCTTTGTTAACCATAAGTTTGTTTTCTATGTCTGTGAGTCTGTTTCTGTTTTGTTTTTGGCCGTGTCATGGGGCTTGTGGGAATCTTAGTTCCCTGACCAGGGATCAAACCCAAGCCTGGCAATGAAAGCGCTGAGTCCTAACCACTGGACCGCCAGGGAATTGCCTGTTTCTGTTTTGTAAATAAGTTCATTTGTATCATTTTTTAAGATTCCATGTGTAAGTGATATCATATGATATTTGTCTTTCTCTGACTTCATTTAGTATGATCGTCTCTAGGTCGATCCATGTTGCTGCAAATGGCATTATTTCATTCTTTTTTATGGCTGAGAAGTATCCCACTGTATATATATACCACATCTTCTTTATCCATTCATCTATCAGTGGACATTTAGGTGCTTCTGTGTCTTGGCTATTGTAAATAGTGCTGCTATGAACATTAGGGTACATGTATCTTTTCTAATTAGTTTTCTTCTTTTCCGGATATATGCCCAGGAGTGGGATTGCTGGGTCATATGGTAGCTCTATTTTTAGTTTTTTAAGAAACCTCCATACTGGTCTCCAAACAGTTTCTTAATGTGGCTCCCCCAGATATAATTAGTTGCCAGTTTCACCTACTTTGTAAATTGCCAGCTGCTGAAGTAGAGGAGTCTTACAGTTTTGCCCCATTCTCTTTGGGAACCTCTTCTGTCCCACTCTCAGTCCAAGTAATTCCAGTGGTCTAAACTGATCTCCAGGTGGAGAGAAGCATGAGCAAAAGCAAAAGATATAGGGACTTCCCTGGGGGTCCAGTGGTTAAGACTCCACGCTTCCACTGCAGGGGGCGCGGGTTCAATCCCTGGTCCAGGAACTAAGATCCCTCATGCTGCGCGGTTCGGCCAAAAAAAAAAAGGAGAAAAAGCCAAAGATATAAAATGTCAGGTGTACAGTAGGGTAGGGAGGGGAAGAAAGGAAAACCTGAGGTCAGATTGTACAGTGACTTAAATGATAGACTAAGTCTGGATTTTATCCAATAGGTAGTCAGGAGTTAATAAACATTTCCAAACAAGGGAGGAATTTTAGATTTATAATTAATTCCCTATTCCTTCCAACCCTAATTCTCAAACCTACTTTTTCTTCTTTGAAATCTCTTAACCTATCCTTCCTTTTCCATTCTTACTCATTCCACTACCATAATCCAGTCCTTATTACATCAGACTGAGATGGTTGCCATAGTTGACAAACAAATGGTTTCTCTACTTTGAGTCCTTTGTCCTGCAGCCCATTCTGGACATCACTATCAGATTAATGTTACTTAGAGCTTCACTTTGATCAGGTCTTTCTCCTGCTCATAAACTTTTAATGTCTCCTTATTTTTGACAGAGTAGGATCCAGACTTCTTAGCCTGTCATTCAAGCCATTCCAATAATTAACCCAGTCTACCTTTTAAGCCTTATTCTTTCCCTTGATTCTAGAGAACTTGGAATGTTTCGTTTTATTCTCTCATATATCTTGCCCCTTTCATTTTAAAATTTTGTCTTTATTTCTTCCTCCTGGGTTATCCTTTCTCTAGTCACTGGTTAAAAACCGTACCATCCTTAGAGTTCAGTTAAAGTTATACCTCCCTTGTACAGCTTCTTCAAATTATTTAGAAGCTAGTTTTAGTTCTTTCCTCTGAAATCTCAGAACTCCTTGTACTTAAGGCACTTAATGCTTTCTGCTATGCTTGTTTGTCTTAACTGCCTTGCTAGATGATGTAACTTAGTTATGGTGTTTATTTTCTACACACAGTACCTTCATATACTTGTGTGCTTGACAAATATTTGTTCTGTTAATTGCACTTTCCTATTTTGGACTGTCTTTTGTGCTGGCTATAAATGTTTTGGTAGTTCATTTTAGCACTAATTGTTTAGCACTAATTTGATAGTAGTTGTTTTATGTTTCTTAGTCATGGCTTCTCAACTAGACTATAAGATTCTTAAGGGCAGGAAATATGTCTAATCTGTACTTCCAGAATTCTTCCATACTGTATACATAATGTTTTTCATTTTTCAAAATAGTGCTGAGATGCTCCTGTCTGGCATGAAATACTGGACAACTGATTATTGGACTTAGAGCTTTTTTAGTAACTGAAAAGAACTTAAAACATGTTTCTCAGAACCCTAAAAACACATACATTTGTATGAAAAAGAAATAAACACAAATATGGAATTTCTATAGCTTTAGATTTAGGTTCTATTGTAAGGAAACAGAGGTTCAAGTAGCCCCTCCCTTTTTGGGGTGCAAACACAATATGATACCCTTTTCTATAATTTAAATTTTCCTCTGTTCAAATAATCAAAAGCTTATCTACTTGAAATAGTTTTATAGAAATTATTCTGAGATGAGTGCCTTTTTCTGTGTTTGAAATCTGAATTTGATGAGATAATTGGTTTTATGACAACTCTGTGTGTGTATTTACAATTTGTCATAATGTGTCCTTTACAGTTGCCACCTAGTGTAGTTGATTTTTTTTTTTTGAGGGGAAGTGTGTATTATTTTGAGAATTATGTTTATATACTAATGGCAATTGTGTTTAATAATAGTGTGTATTCTTGTGTCTTAGTAATTTTTTCCTTAAAATCACAGAAAAATCAGTACCTTCCATTTTTCAGTATTATGCTAATCATCTTGGAGTATTTGAACATTAAATACATAAATAAAATAAATGAAAACATAAACACATAAGGACCTGTGGCAAAAATATGCTTGTGTGCCTGTCCGGTTTTATAACAGATGTTAATATGGAATCAAATTGCAAGTATTGTCTGCTTTTGAAGTGGAATTTGGAGACTCAAATTCTCCAAATTTGAGAATTCAGAGACTTTCAAACAAGGCAGAAAACAAAAGGAGAAACAATTTGTTACTTATAATAATTTAGATTAAAAATAAGTAACTCTTGGCTCTTTTATTGTTTTTAAAAACTGCAGATATAGTCTCTACTTTATAATGCAGATTTTTGAAGTGTAAATTATTTAAAAATCCAGAAAGTACAATAGTATATGTTAAACATTTTAATTTTCATTGTTTTTCAGTTACACAAGTATTATAAGTCTACATGCTCACTGTAAAAATTTCAAACAGTATAGAAGTATATAGAGTAAGAAGTGTAGGTTCCTCCTCGTACCTTGTCTTATTCTCTTCCCAGAAGTAACTACTGTTCATAGTTTAGTGTATGTATAAGTTTTCTAGATTTGCCCTATGCATTTGGCTTATACACACTCACATAGTATTTTTTTCCTTAATAAAACATGGATATAGAATCATACTGTACCAAGTGTTCTATCACTTTCTTTTTTCACTTAATTTATCTTGAAGTTATTCTTTTTTAACCATAGAATAGATAATATAAAATAGTAGGCAAAAATACTGGCAGTAATTAAAAGTAGAGGGTACTTGTCTTCTATTGCTGAATACTTAGGTTGTTTCTTTTTAGCTGTTATAGTTACCCAGTGAACATTCTTGTGTGTGCATCTTTTTTTTTTTTTTTTTTTTTTTTTGCGAGCATTGCGCAGCTTGTGGGATCTCAATTCCCCCACCAGGGATCGAACCCGGGCCCTCGGCAGTGAAAGCCTGGAGTCCTAACCACTGGACCGTCAGGGAATTCCCTTGTGTGTGCATCTTTTGGTTCATATTTTAGTATGTCAACAGAATATATTCCTAGGATTGCTGAGTTAGGATAATTGTATTTTAAAAAAATATCTATTTGGCTGCGCCAGGTCTTAGTTGCGGCACTCAGGATCTTCGTTGTGGCGCTCAGGATCTTCATTGCGGCATGCCGGTTCTTTAGTTGCAGCATGTGGGATCTTTAGTTGCAGTATGCGGGATCTTTTTTTAGTTGTGGCATGCAAGCTCTTAGTTGAGGCATGTGGGATATAGTTCCCTGACCAGGGATCGAACCTGGGTCCCTTGCATTGGAAGCTTGGAGTCTTAGCCACTGGACCACCAGGGAAGTCCCAGGATAATTGTATTTTTTTTTTTTTTTTTTTTGTGGTACGCGGGCCTCTCACTGTTGTGGCCTCTCCCGTTGCAGAGCACAGGCTCCGGACACGCAGGCTCAGCGGCCATGGCTCACGGGCCCAGCCGCTCCGTGGCATGTGGGATCTTCCCGGACCGGGGCACGAACCTGTGTCCCCTGCATTGGCAGGCAGACTCTCAACCGCTGCGCCACCAGGGAAGCCCGATAATTGTATTTTGATTGCTGTCAGATACTGCAAAATTGCTTTACAAAAAGGAGGAATTAATTTACATTCATAGCCATGCACAGTAAAAAAAAAAAAAAAAAAAAGTCTGTTTCTTTATAATCCTGAAAATACTGAGTTTTAACAGATCTTTAAAATTTTTGCCAGTTCAGTGGGTTAAAAATGTTACCATAATGTTTGTTTCAAGTTTAATCTCTTTGGTTCTTAGTGTGGTAATCATATTTTCATATTCTTATTTGCCATTTCTACTTCTGTGAATTCCATGTTTATACTGTTTTAACCATTTTTCTGTTTTGTCTGACAGTTTTCTAAGTGATTTGTAGAAGCTCTTTATATGTTCTGGATATTAGTCCTCTGTTAAATTCTATATTTATTTTTTTCTGTCATTTCTCTTTTAACTTTGTTTTATGGTAACTTTTGCCATTACAGAAGTTTTAAAATGGTTACTTTTTGTGATGAGATTCAAATTTAATATTGCATAAAGATCAGATCTGGCATTATATGGAACTGACATTATTATACTAGGTTTTAACTTTTTAAGAAAAGTTTGATAAACCTTAACTGATCATAGTTTCATTTCATTTTCTTGCTGTTACTATAACATGGACATTTCTTGATTGATTGCCACGCTGCGCGGCTTGTGGGATATTAGTTCCCCGACCAGGGATTGAACGCGGGCCCCCTGCAGTGGAAGCAAGGAGTCCTAACCACTGGACCCTGGCATGGACTTTTAAAAATCATCCTTCTAGGGCTTCCCTGGTGGCGCAGTGGTTGAGAGTCCGCCTGCCGATGCAGGGGACACGGGTTCGTGCCCCGGTCCGGGAAGATCCCACATGCCACGGAGTGGCTGGGCCCGTGAGCCATGGCCGCTGAGCCTGCGCATCTGGAGCCTGTGCTCCGCAACAGGAGAGGCCACAATGGTGAGAGGCCCGTGTACCGCAAAAAAAAAAAAAAAAAATTATCCTTCTAGGTATAAAGTTGCATACAGGCTTCTTTTGTTCCTAATTTTAAATAATAAGGACAGTAATTTAAATAGTTGGATTATGTCAGATGATATTGAAATGATTCAAGTCTTAGAGGGCAGTAATTTCTATCTGTATAGCTTTTTTTTTAAAGTTTTTTTCCACAGAGTTGATTTCATTGAGAATTTATGCTTTTTTCTGAGAAAAGAAAGCCTAGAAGACGTGTTTGTTTTTTGTGAAAAAAAAACAGGAAAAAGAAAGTGAAATCTCGTATCACTTTGGTCTGAAAGCTCTTTCTCTTTTATTTTTTAAATTTATTTTTTATTGAAGTATAGTTAATTTACATTGTTTCTGGTGTACATCTTTTCTGTTTTAATATGCATATCATTATGTACTTGAACAAGAGATTCTACACATACACAAATAGAACTTGTGACTCTTCAACAATTTTGAGCATATTTTCTGTGAAGGTACTCTGGGGGAGATTCTGTCCTTAAATGATTAGCAACTAATTCTAGTCATGTTTAACCCCTCTCAAAATATGAAATAATTGAAACTAAAAAAATAACAAAATTCATCTTGACCAAGTAGATTTTTCCCAAGATTGTAAGGGTGATTTAACTATAGAAAACATGTTAAGTGATCACCACATTAACAGAATAGAGAAAGCATATGTTCATCTTAATTGATGTAGGAACAAATTTTAGTACCCATTTATGTTAAAAATTGCTTGTTAGCACATTTAGAAGAAACTTACTTAACTTGGTAATGGATTATCTACTAAACTCTTTTTTTCTTTTTTTCTTTTTTTTTTTTTTTGCGGTACACGGGCCTCTCACTGCTGTGGCCTCTCCCGTTGCAGAGCACAGGCTCCAGACGTGCAGGCTTAGCGGCCATGGCTCACGGGACCAGCCGCTCCGCGGCATGTGGGATCCTCCCGGACTGGGGCACGAACCCGCGTCCCCTGCATCAGCAGGCGGACTCTCAACCACTGCACCACCAGGGAAGCCCATTATCTACTAAACTCTTAAAGGAAAAATCACATTGAATGATTAATGATAGAATTATTTGCTTTAAGATAAGGAATCGGAGCAGAAAGTCCAATATTACCGTTTTTTATTCATCATTGAACTGGCAGTCACAGGCAGTACTTTATAAGACAAGAACAAATATAAGAATTAAGAAGGAAGACATAAAATCACATATGACATAAAAATCTAGTGTTAAGGATACTACCCTGGGATTAATGATCACCACATTTGAGGGTAGACCTAAAGGAGCCGATAAGAGTTAATCTAATCTCTAGATTAGCGCTAATCTAATTTTTAATGTAAAAGTGGTAAACGTATTTCTGCTAACTGTATTTGACAGTTTGAAGTTTTTCTTCTACTTTTAATAAACCATCAAAGTTGTTGGCCTCATTTTGGGAATAAAGTACCAGTGAGTCTTTGTGTCTAGGAGGATGGTCATTTTTTTTAATATAAATATTTTTTTTAATTTATTTTTATTTTTGGCTGCATTGGGTCTTTGTTGCCGCGTGTGGGCTTTTCTCTATTTGCGGCGAGCGGGGGCTACTCTTCGATGCGGTGCGTGGGCTTCTCATTGCGGTGGATTCTCTTGTTGCAGAGCACAGGCTCTAGGCGCGCGGGCTTCAGTACTTGTGGCACAAGGGCTCAGTAGTTGTGGCTCGTGGGCTCTAGAGCTCAGGCTCAGTTGTTGTGGCGCATGGGCTTAGTTGCTCCACGGCATGTGGGATCTTCCTGGACCAGGGTTTGAACCCGTGTCCCCTGCATTGGCAGGCAGATTCGTAGCCACTGCGCCACCAGGGAAGCCTGAGGATGGTCATTTTTATTGTTAACAGAGCAAGCTGCAAATAATCTCTGAGAGTTACTTTAGAGTTCACTTTGAGAGTTAGAGTTATGCTTCCTTGACAAAAAAGATTTTACATGATGATATTCACCAGTAATTGGTGAATTTGCAGTTATTTATCATTCGATTCTGAGATAAATTATCCTCATTGCCTGTGGATATTCGTTAATTCATTCTACCACTGTTAACTATTCAGAGTCAAAAATAAGGTTCTGAATTTGGTATTGTGGCTATATGGATGGGTGGAAGGATGAATGAGACAGTCTCTCTTCTTACGGGGAGATCAGTTGATAGCTGCAGCGATAAAAATTATGTAAAACAGATGTTTCATTCGTGTATGTTCTGTAAAGGGATGTGTGTCAGATATATTATGGGGAAAATAGTGAAGTAATTGGGGCTATTTTTGGATTTTCTATTCTATTCCATCAGTCTGTTAATGCACCAATACCCATGTCTATTTATGTGTTAGTGGTTTTAATTATAGAAGTTTTGTAGTTTGTTTCAGTATCTGGTAGGTCTAGGTCTCTCCTTTCCCCCATAGCTTTTCCTCTCAATATTCTTTCGTGATATTTTCATGTATACTTAGCTACCAATTTTCCCAGAAAATGATTGTTAGTATTTTTATTGGATTTTCATTAAATTCATAAGTTAACAGAGTCGATACTTTGATGATATTGAGTAAAATGTTCTAATCAAGAGCAAGGGATTTAATTGTATTTCATTGATTACACTTAATTGTGACCAGAGAGTGTACTATTTCTATTTTATGGAACTTTTTGATTTTTTTTTTTTTTGGTGGGGGCGCTCCTAATATACATCAAGAATTTAAAAATTCTTTACCTAAATCATCTCATTTAATTTTCAAAGTAATTCTGTGAAGTAGGTGGGTACAAATATTGCTGTCATATCATCATCAGAAAACACTGACCTCAGAGAGGTTAATTAATTTGTCCAAGGGTACAAAGCTAGTAAGTATAGGGGAATTTGAATTCGAACACAGAGGTGTTTTACTCTCCGCTCTGTGTTATACTGTCTTCTTAAATTGTTCAGATCTCTTGACAGAGAGCTCTGGAGGCCTTTGAACAGGCTTTTGTTTGTTTGTTTGTTTGTTTTTCCCCTAAGCAGTTCCTTTTTGTCCCACTTTTCCCTTCAGCTTTAAAAAAAAAAAAAGGGAGACACAAGCATTTGTAACTTCCTTGAGAACCAAGTTTTCGGTCAAGTAGGCTGAGTGTTTTGAATTAAGAGAAGTTTGGTTTTTTCCTGCCCATCTCTCTTTTCAACAGCTGACTGACTGTAAGTCAACTGGAGATTCATTTCATTTATTTGGCAGACGTTCCCTGGGAGGGTTGATATTAGGAGAGTGTGGGGGCCTGGTGGATTATTAACCATGTGCTGTGGATTACACAGCATACTTTGGCCATTCTGCCTTCAGACGTCTGAGCTAATGGAGAAATTGGTGATTAATGTGCCAAAACTTAAGTCAAAATTTAGGGAAATTGAAAGTGTTGCCTTTTTTCCCTTTTTAAACAGAGAGGCTTAGGGTGGTTAATAGATGATGAGAGGCATATGATAGTAAAGTACAGCTTCACTGGTGATCTTCTCTAAACCTTCATTGTCTTCTGTAGAATGAGAATAATATTATTAATCCAGAGAATTTAATGAACTAATACATATAAAGTGCTTATAAATAGTAAGTGCCTGAGAAATAGTAAGCACTCAATGAGTATTATTATTGTGTGAGTACTTTTTACACCCAATAAACATGGTGTAAAAATGAGAAATGAGTTCAAAAGTAGAATTTAGGATCTTGTCACATTTCTTTGGTGTTTTTTTTGTTTGTTTTTGGAGCGTATTGGTTAAATGCTTTTTGTGAAAGAGTAGATCATAGGGGCTTGGGCTCCTCATCAGTCAAGGCCAGTTAATTTTCCTTTTGGGATGTGGAACTCTGCCCTCTCAAGTACCCTTTTCCACTTCTTTCAGAATTTAAATATCCACATGTGCCTCTCATACTAAAAAGTCCTTCTTCAACCCATCTCTTTTACCTCCTGTATTTCTTCTTTTCAAGTCTGACTTTAAGAGGCATCCACTCTCACTTTTATCCATGTTTCTCACCTTTCATTTATGTGCTAATCCAGTTTTTGCCCAGTGCTCTTCCAAAGCGGTTATTGGTGAAGATAATGGTGCCCTAATTGATAAAATGAATGGAGACTTTTCTGTCTTACTTTTCTTGACTTCACTACTTCATTTAACTAGTAGTTGCTTTTTAAAGATACCATAGAGTTAGTTGAGTGCTGGCCTCAGGGGATGTTTTAAGTTCTCCCCAAAAGAAACTTGTTCTTTGTCAGTTTAGCTGATGAGAGGCAAACTCCGGGTAATTCTTATAGTTTTCTAAGGACAGTTTAAAAAACTGATTTGTGCTAAATTTATTTCAACTCTGGATGGACTATCACCTATTTTCTTTCCTCTGATGGTTGTCCTAGAGCCTTTTTTTTTTGTAATATATGTTAGCATTCAACTTCAAAGCTATATATTTTATTTATTTTAAAAAATAAAATTTATTTTTAAAAATAAATTTATTTCATTTATTTTTGGCTGCATTGGGCCTTCGTTGTGGTGCGCGGGCTTCTCATTGCAGTGGCTTCTCTTGTTGTGGAGCACAGGCTCTAGGCGTGCGGGCTTCAGTAGTTGTGGCTTGCAGGCTCAGCAGTTGTGGCTCACAGGCTCTAGAGCGCAGGCTCAGTTGTGGCGCACAGGCTTCGTAGCTCCACAGCATGTGGGATCTTCCCGGACCAGGGCTCGAACCCGTCTCCCCTGCGTTGGCAGGTGGATTCTTAACCACTGCGACACTAGGGCAGCCCTGTCCTAGAGCCTTTAAATAGAAACTTTTAGCTCTGACAGTATTAACAGGCACTTCTCCTGCCTTACTGCTTACACCAACCTGTTACACCTGTTTGCATGCGGTGACAAGAACTAATTTCTTGTGTCTTGGTAGATTAGTTTTCTGCACGTTTGCAGAGTAAGAGGCTTCCTTTCTTTTGTGGCATTTAATTTGAATGATATTATATATTTTTAGAAATTCCCAGTTGACTGATAATCTCTCAAATAAAGTGGTGTTCTACTTGATGCAGACATGAACACTCCTAAAACAAAACAAAACAAAAAACTCTTTTAGGATCTTTGCTAATCACTTAATCTGTATTAACTTTATATTCACCACCTAGGGGCAAAAGCAGGTGATTATTCCCTCCAGTCACCACAGGTGACTAGTCTTCCCTGTCATTAATTGTCTCCTTTTTTAAAACCACCTTGTTCACTGAGGTCAGATTTACAGCTAATCTTCATATTTTGAGAGCATTTCTGGATTCAAACTGTATATAGTCGAAAGACAAGTAGTTTCACGTCTCTCAGCTTGACACATGTTTAAAGTATAAAATAGCTCCTTCAAAGTTTGTTTTGTGATTTCTCAGGTCATTCTTCTAAACCGAACTAACACTTAGGGTTAATGTCCTTTTTTTTTTTAAAGTAGCCCTTGAGTTGACTATTTTAATTAATTAATGGCTGCGTTGGGTCTTCGTTGCTGCATGCTGGCTTTCTCTAGTTGTGGGGAGCGGGGGCTACTCTTGGTTGCAGTGCATGGGCTTCTCATTGCGGTGGCTTCTCTTGTTGTGGAGCATAGGCTCTAGGCGCATGGGCTTCAGTAGTTGTGGCACACGGGCTCAGTAGTTGTGGATCGCAGGCTCTAGAGCACAGGCTCAGTAGCGCACGGGCTTAGTTGCTCCGTGGCATGTAGGATCTTCCCAGACCAGGGCTTGAAGCCGTGTCCCCTGCATTGGCAGGCGGATTCTTAACCACTGCGCCACTAGGGAAGCCCGGGGGTTAATGTCTTTAAGTTTTCTCTACATCTTCTCTTAGGCCTAAGCCTTTACTTTCTCTACTAGTAGCCTAGGTTTCTGGATATGTATTTTTCTTGCAGTCAGGTCACCAAATTCATTTCCTTTAGACTTTAGGTCAAAACTCGTATCTCAAGACAGCCTTCTGTGGTGGGTGTTCTTCTAGGCTCTTCCTTGTAGGTTTCTGAGTAGGCTTTCTTTGGTTAGTTTACCTATTTATTATTGTGATTGTTTTTCCTGGCCTCTGTTCTCTTAGTTCTTTTTTCTTTGTTTTCTGTCTCTTTTTCCTATCTTGTTCTTAAAATTTTAGCAACCTGCTGTTCATCTCAGCCTCTTTTTTTTGGCCGTGCCACGTGGCTTGCGGGATGTTAGTTCCCTGACCAGTGATCAAGCCTGGCCCAGTGAAGTGCTGAGTCTTAACCACAGGACGGCCAAGGAATTCCCTCAACCTCTTTTCTTAAAACTAACTTATCTGTCATTTTTTCTAGCCTTTCTTTCTACTGCACTGTTACTGAAAAAAGTCTTCTTCAAGATACTGACCCAGAACATCAGTCCCAGTCTCCAAGGTTATTTCCCAGGACATCTCTGGAAATTTCATCTCTTTAGGAACTTGGCTTACCCTGGTCTGGTTGCCCCTTTAATTCCAGTGCAATGATAATTGCTCTTACTTGCCTTAAGGAGTCTTAAATACTCTTTACAATTTATAATCATGTTTTGGGGAGGGATGAAGTTGCCACAGTAGATGAGGAGCTATTTTCTCTCTAGATTTTATCCATAAACAACAAAATGTAGTGGAGAGAGTATAGTTTTTGTAGTGAGAAAAAATTGAATTTTAAATCTTCCTTTCCCACTTTGTAGTTTTGAGGCTCTGAGTCTCAATTTCCTCATCAGTAAAATTATATCCACCTCATGCAATTGTTGTGGGACGAAAAGGACAGTTTATGTAAAAGATGATATCTAGAAGATAGTGAGCATGTACATACATAGCGAAGGGTTTTTTTTTTCCCCTTTAAGAAATGGGCCCCAGTTAACTAACCTCACTGGGGTAATTATTCTGCAATATATATGAGTATCAAATCATCGCATTGGACATCTTAAACTCACACAATGTTATATGTCAGTTATATTCAGTATTTCAATAAAGCTGGAAGAAAACCCAGATCTCTCAGACTGTTAAAATAGTGACAGTCCAACACTGAGAGCATCATTCATTCAGTACAGAAATATTTATTGAGTATTTGGTATATGTCAGGCACTGTAGTAGGAGAATAGGTGTTAAGAAGACATTATCTTTATTTCTAAGGTAGCTACAGTGTGGTATTTCAATATGTTTTGGTAAGTGCAGTGGTAGAAATAAACACAGTACTGTAAGAAGACTAAGAAAGGAAAACCGAACTTGGCCAGGTCAGTAGAGGCCTGAGTTAGGTGCTGAGGATCACTTTCTGCTGGGAAATGATGATTGTGTTCAGTTTTTAAGGCTTAGTAAGATTTCAGACTTCCCTGGCGGTCTGGTGGTTAAGACTTCACCTTCCAATGCAGGGTGTGCCAGTTCAGTCCCTGGTTGGGGAACTGAGATCCCACATGCCTCGTGGCCAAAAAACCAAAACATAAAACAGAAGCAGTATTGTACCAAATTAAATAAAGACTTAAAAAAGTAATAAAAGGATTAGTAGGATTTAGCCAGATGTGTAAGTTGGGGTAGAGAAGGAGGCATTCTGTATTGAAGGAGTATAGTGGCTGAAGGGTATGTTTGAGTGTATGAGATTAGGCTGGAGAAGATGGTGTTCAGGCCCCAAATTATAAAGTACCATGTGTGCTAGGGTGTTTTGGCAAGCCATTGAAGAATTTTAAGCAAGTAAGTGATAGAGTCTGAGTTCCGTTTTAGAACGTTTACTGTAGAATGTGTATAGATGATGGATAAAGATTAATTTCTCAACTGCCTCTAAACTGTGTGGTTTGGTAATGCTGTTAAAATTGAGGGGGAAATGGAAAGATGAATCAGAATTTAATAGTAGGGAGAACCCTAGAAACAGTTACTAAAGAGAACAGTGAAGACTATTCGAGACCAAAAAAGTGAGCACTGAATGAAGAAATTTTACTGCCAAGCAGGGAACCTGATCTAGCACAGAGTCTAGGTAGGCTCTGGAGGACATTGTTAGGGGGAGGAGAAATGGAGTTGGTCTTTCAAGGCCAAAAGACCACAAGATACCCCGTTCTGTATTAGGAAAGCAAAGTCTCTGAGTGTTGTTGATAGGCTGGTGATATAGGTATTTGTTGGTCAGATAAGCAGTGGCCTGGCCAGAAGTGGTCTGTGTATGTGTCTTGAGTATATATGTATGTGCCTGTCTTGAGATTATGGTGTGTAGCTAGCTGCCAGTGCACAGGCTAACCTGTAAACGTGTGTTTTAACTGTACCAGGAACTAAACATAGTTAAGGTCAGTTTCACTATACTAAGAGAAAACAACAATCACTTGGTATTTGAATTAAACCACCAGAAGAATACTGTAACAATTATTTTTTAAAAAGAACATATTATTCTGTGTTTTGTTCCAGTATCTTGTGCAGAAACTTCTATATATGTAGTTAATAGCTTGATCTCTGGTGCTGGGGCAAATTGTAAGTTTCTTGGAGTCATCTGCTTCTGGAGTCCTCTTAATTAGACTCGGTTTAATTAGACTCGGTTTAAGGTCACTCAGGGGCATGGAAATCCACTGGTCTGGATTAGTAGCTTGATTTCACTGTGACACACAAACCCATGCATCAGAACGTGGAAGTTGACTGTTGTAGCTGTTGACAGGAGGTCCTGAAATGGTCCCTTTAGGTAAGGTTCTTTCCAGAGAGGAAAGGTAACTTAGTACTTGTTGGGTGAAAGACGGGGTAAATCAGGTATTTAGTGAGATTTGCATGTAAGAGAGATTTGCATAAGCTTTTAGTGGAGTTGTATCCCGGTTTTGTTGGGCATATTGTTATGATTTCATAAAGAGAGAAAGTCTTTGTCAGCTATGAGGGAACAATTGCATGGCCATTATTGATAGTGGCAAAACTTTAGGTTAGGAAAAATGAAAGTTTTCTGAAACTTTGGGGATAATTTAACAGTGGAGTTTCTGTGTTAAGAGAAGGATATTACAAAGTTTCTGTTTAACTCCTCCAGTGAAATGAATTCCTTGATTATTTGATAGGAAGGTAGGGCCCCATGTTTCATTAAGCAGTGAACTTGCTTCAGTGCCTACATGTTCGATGGTAACACCGTACCCTGCACAGGGAATACCTTTGTCATTTTTAAGATAAGTCCTTCCACAAACAATATGAAATCAGATTTGACAAAAGGGGTTATCTGTAGGATCGGACCTGGGCATAATTATTTTTGAATTACTGTTAAACAGTCATGAAGTTCCCCATCATCTGAAGAGGCGGTAGGGTTGCATGATTAGGTTTTGAACAAAGTTGAAGAGTGATAACACAAATTAAAAAAAAATCAACTTCATGAGAGGTAAGATGGTTGACAGAGTGCTGGACGTTGCTTAGAAGTAACAAGAATTGCGTAACATGTGGGACCCATCAAGTGAGTGGAGAGGGTGCCACCAGATGCAGAGAGGGTATATCTCAATAAGCAATAGGCTTCTGGTGTGGACAGTGCTGTTAAATTACTTATGGATGGACCTAGAGATTTTCATGCTAAGTGAAGTAAGTCAGACAGAGAAAGACAAATATTGTATGATATCGCTTATACATGGAATCTAAAAAAATACAAATGAACTTATTTACAAAACAGAAATAGACTCACAGACATAGAAAACAAACTTATGGTTACCAAAGCATGGGGGGGATAAATTAGGAATTTGGGATTAACATATCCACACTACTATATATAAAATAGATAACCAACAAGAACCTACTGTATAGCACAGGGAACTGTACTCAGTATCTTGTAATAACCTGTATTGGAAAAGAATCTGAAAAAAAATGTATATGTATATTATGTATAACTGAATCACTTTGCTGTACATCTGAAACTAACACAATATTGTAAATCAACTATATTTCAGTAAAAATTTACTTATGGAAGGAATGGAGCATAGGGAAATGTTTGCTTAAGAGCCACTGGGAGTCTGAGAATCACAATTCTATTGATTGTCCTGAGATCTTGAATAAATCTGCAGTCTTTTCCATTAGATTTCTGAAGGAGCAATAGGGGAGTATGACAAAAGACACTAAGTCTTTGTTCTAGTTAATACTCAATATGAGATTTATTCCTGATAATCACTTCAGATTTAAATGGATATTGGAGTAACCTGAAGCATGGCTTTGTAAAGATCAATTTGAACTCTTTAAGAGTCAGCACCATATATTCTGCCTGTGCCAGTAAAGTCTTTAGCTCAAAGGGTACAGGCTGGTTTAGGAGAGGCCAATATGTGCAAGAAAACAAGGGTGTCTAGGGCTGCTACAATTTGGCTTTGTGTACACTTTTCATTTGGGATCTCTAAAATATATATGCCTTCTGTAGAGCATTTAATTTGACGATGCTACCTACATAATAATCCTCAACCAGTAAATTATCCAGAGCAAAGATTACACTGTAGGAAGGTATCTTCCTTTTCTAATAGACTAATTGAAATTGGTAAACTTTGGGAGACTGGGAAGATAATAGGGTTATTGGTGATACCCACCACTGTTATTCTCTTAGTACTATGAGGAAGAGTAGAAAGGAATTTAAGGTAGAAACAGAAAGCCCTGTACCCAGGAATTTGCAGGCCTGTTCCTCAACAGAAAATTCATTTTGTCTAGTAACAGCAGAGAGTATAATAGGGTATTGTTGAGATGCTCAGAGATATGTCATTACCATGCATCTCTAACTTGGCTTGTTGAACTCCTTTCTCAGTTTTTAAGGGATAGTCACTTTTCTAGCACTTGAACTCCTTATGGATTCAACAAACCCCCTCGGACAGTTCTTTCCCTTATCTGTCCTAGGAGGGAATGTTAGACTTCGAGTAAGTTGTTTAATTTGAAGGGGACTTGTGTTTTTTTTTTTTTTTTCTTTTCATTCTTTTAGAGTTCTTTGACAATTTTCTGTTGTAATCCATCTAAATAATCTCTTTGCTAATCCACTGACATTCTTCTCACTAATCTGGTTATTTCTGGTTTTAATCCGTTAAAAGGCTCAGGAGATCCTGTAGTGGTCTCCCTCTTGGTCTATATTAAAGTATTTCCTAAAGGTTTCTAAAATTTCTGATTATGAATAATTTTGCTTGTAATTTTGGATTTTGGTCCAATCTACTTTGGTAAAAAAGGCTTTTGCACTGGCCAGAAGCAAACACTTTCCTGTGTCTTTAGCTTTCTTTAAAGTTTGTTCTGATTTGTGGTACTCTGATCTGCATTAAGGACTCCAACCAGTTTTTTCGAACCACCTTTGACCTTCTGTTGAGGAAACTAATAGTCTGTATAAACTTGTGAAGTTCTGGAAAGTCAGAGGGGTATAGGTGTCTAAAAGTAGACTCCTCAGAAATCCTTTGGTTTTCAGTGAGCATGGGGATTCTGTCTGACCAAAGTTTGAAAGCAACAGTATGACCTTCTTTTGAAGAGTGGGATGGGTAACTCCATGATGGAAATTGTGATGGTCTGTCCCTTACTGTGTGGGTGCTCAGCAAGAGGGGAGGAGGTAGGACCATGACACCTAAGGAAGGAAGATATTAGGGGAAACCCATGATAATAAAGAAGTTGTGAGAGAAGCATGAGGTCTTCATCTGAAGAGTCAGTACATTAGGATTCTGGAAGATGGGATAAAGGCTAAACTTCGGAGGCAGGAAGTCAGGAACAGAGAAGAAGCTGCCTTTTCTTTAGTGTTTGCCAGGGACTCCTTCAAGGAAGTTAATTTTGAGTTTCTGAGGCATTTAGATGTCTTGGTGTATCAGTTTAAGAAGGCAAACTATTGCCTTGGGGGCAAGCCCTTGCTGAAATCATAAGTTCCCCAAAGTGGCTGCTGCAGTTATAAACTATCCTTGGTGTAATTATGCCGTATTATTAGACATGTATATGAACTTGGACTTTAATGAATGTACATATACTTGATTCTTTGGATTGACAGTCCTACAACAAATACCAAGAAGGAGATTGTTTTACCATTTGGTAGACAAATGTATACAGAGTAACTAGGCAGTCGAGAGAGACCCAGTAGTCTAGTACATGCAGTCCTTGAATCTGGTCTAAACCATGAGTTTTCTGAGGAATCACTTTGACAGGACATAGGTGGACTAACAACAGAATATATATAGAATAGATCCCCTCTGTTTGTGTCACTCAAGAAAGAGACCAAACTTCTTCTACTCATGAGAAACCAGATGGCTCTGAGCCAGAATAAACAGAACCTTTGAGACAGGACCGAACAAACTCAGAGCTGAAATCAGCTGAGTCACCATCAGAAGGTGCCAAAAACGTGCTAAATTCAGGGCTCTGTAGGTTCTTAAGTGTCAGTGGTCTGTCAGCTTCACTGGGTGTTTCAATCATATGATCTCCGTGGGACCTCCAAACTGTTAAAGAAAGCACAACAACTATAAGAGACCAAAGATTGTGCACTAAGTGAAATAGCTTTATTGCCAAGCATGGAACCTGAGTCTATAAGTAGGTCCTGAGGGATGGCTTCAGGGCAGGAGAAATGGGGTAGGTCCTTTAAAGCCAAAAACCATGAATTATCTTTGTTTCACAGTAGAAGAGCCAGATCTTTGAGTGTTGTTGATTGGCTGGTGATATCTGGGTTTGTTGGTTGGTAAGCACTGGACTGGCTGGAGGTAGTCTGTAGCATACATATGGTATGGAATTATGATGTCTAACTGCCTCTATTTTCTATGTAGTATGTCCAAGTTAAGATTATATCACTCAGCTGCTACATTGGCACCAGTAGGGGAGGTGGCCAGGTTAAGGTTTACCATATTTAGTAGTTGTCTGGATATGAGGGTGTGGGTGTTAGGAGAGAGATCTGGGTATGGTATAGGCTTTGAAAGGTGGTCTAGTAGAGAAAAATGTCTGCTTTCATGGGTCTTAATCTGTTCTTAACTCATCTAATGGTGTTCTAATTATCTGTTGATGTTCAATAAACCACCCCAAAACTTAGTGGCTTGAAACAACAACATTTAGTTTGCTTGAGAATTTGTAATTTGTTCAGGACTTGGCAGGGTCAGCTTGTCTGTTCCACTCAGCATCAGCTGGGGTGTTTCAAGGGCTGGGACCTGCATTATCTGAAGGTTTATTCACTGATATTTCTGGCAGTTCAGCTCTCTGTCAGCTGGGATCTTAGCTGGGACTCTCAACTGAAATTCCCACCAGTGGCCTCTCTATGTGGCCTGGGTCAGTTCCAAGGTGAGTACCCAGAGAGAGCCAGATCACCTCCCAAGGCCCCACCTCCAGATACCATCGCATTGGAGATTAGGTTTCAACATACAAATTTTGGAGGGACACAAGCATTCAGTCTATAACATACCCATTTTTCAACTATATCAAAGTTTCATACCTAAAATAACATCTTAATTTCCATAAAAGAACACCTTACTAAAAATAAAACATCATTATCTAGGATTTTCCAAATGTGGAAGTAAAGGTTTATGAACCATAAATAATGAAACAGTATGGCTTTTCATTTTTTACAGATTTTATTATGGTGCCTGTCACATTTTAGTCACTGTAATAGATACTCTTGAGGATAATAGACCTAATAACCCTTTGAAACAAAAATCCTAAATATTCTGACCTTGCAGGATAAATGATCTGAATATTACACTATATGTAAAAGTGCTTATGCACCTGGATTTTTCCAGTGGCCCAGAGAGCTTTCAGAGAATGAGTTTCTCCAGCTTTGTCCAGGTATGGTAGATTATATGTGTAGGTTTCAGTGGAGAACGTGCTTTTTGGAATGACTTTTCATAGAAAAGAATTTGTACCTTAGCTGTAATCTAGAGGCTGTTTGTTTGTTTTTTGGTTGTTTGTTATTGAAGGGAATACAGGTATGTCTTTCATGTATAATTTAGTTATTCCTAAATGTTTTTCTTTTGTGTTTAAGTAAATCTAGATACAGATTTTGTCTATTTTGTAGGTATAATTTTTTTAAGTTTTTTTTTTTTATGTGGACCATTTTTAAAGTCTTTATTGAATCTGTTACAGTATTGCTTCTATTTTATATTTTGGGTTTTTGGCCGCGAGACATGTGGGATCTTAGCTCCCCAACCAGGGATCGAACCGCTCCCCGTGCGTTGGAAGGTGGAGTCTTAACTACTGGACCGCCAGGGAAGTTCCTGTAGATACGATTTTGTCTTTTTTTTTTTTTTTTTTCATGGCAAGATGAAATTGTTTTTAGGTAGGTTTCTAAAACAGATTCTTCTTTATTTAATTAGTAATTTGAATGAAAAAGCCTGTGTTCTCTAAAAAATCAAGGTGAATGTGTGAAATAAACTTTAGGTAAAAGTTCCGAAGTGTACTTGAAAAACATGGATATGTAAGGACCCTATGTTACTATTTTAATGTGTTTCTTAACCTAGAATCCTTTGGAAGAGGATGTGGATGAGCTTCTGAGTTTCCATAAACCCTTTAATGTATGTGTGTGTGTGTGTATGTGTGTGTGTGTGTGTGTGTGTGTGTGTGTGTGTGTGTGTGTGTAAGTACACGTTTTCATCAGATTTTCGAAGTGGCCCTTTACCACCACCATCGCATCCCCCTAAAAGTTAAGAACACTACTCTACAGCTGTGGTTTTCAAAGTGTGGTACGGAGACCAGCAGCAGCAACGTCACCTGGAAATTTAGTCCTGGGACCCCCAGGACTAAAGTCTAAAGACTCGCCAGAGAGGGGAGTCTATATATGTTGGCCCTAATCTATACTAAGCTACATGATCTACACTGATGTTAATTTGCTGACAGAATTGTAGAACAGAATACAAAATTCTGTTGAATACAAAATTCTGTAAGTATGTTCATATGTTCTTGTCTGCATGGCAGTTTTATTTAACACAAATACTGTTTTGTTGATATTTAAGATTGGAACTAATATTTGAAAACATTTTGATTTATAAAATGTTAATGAATTTTGGGTTTAACATATTTTTACTTTTGGTTAAGTGCCTTTTGCTTTGAGAGTGTTTTGGTTAGCGTTGTAGATTACCTTTATTCTAATGAAGCCAGTTTTGGTTGCAAGTAACAGGAAAACAACCCACTCAGACTAACTTAACCCAAAAGAGACATTACTGGGAGGATACAGTTTTCGCACCTGAGGGGAATGTGCAGCCTGGCTTTAAGTGAGACAGGATCCAGGAAATGGAAAGCCTCAGGAACTTAGACAGCTGTTCCCAGTGGCCCCCTCAGGCCATTTAGAACTCTTCTGTTTCTAAGTGGTATGCTTCCTTCTTTGTAGTGGCTCTGACTCCCAATGCTAGTTCCACAGGAGAGAGGATCCGACTGGGTGGATCGTTGCGAATATGGTGGCTGCTCATCATCCAGTTAGCTGTGATCAGGATCACACTTTTCTTCTATGGCTCATGCTGTAGCTATAGATTACATTTTATTGAGGTAATATAATTTAATAGCATTTTGATATCCTGTTAAGGTTAAAGTAGAACTACATGACTTGTATTTTGGTTAGTAGTGAGTAGTTTTCTTTTTCTCTCCAGTAACTTTTTCTAAAAAATAAGTCATCAAAAACTATTTAGTGAATATTGTAATTATATTGTAGATATAAGGTTGTTTAGTGGGACCATTCCATTATAATCTTGACTTATTTTTGCATGTGTTTGGATAGGCTGTGGAAACATGCCTTCAAATTATAATCAGACTGTGTACACATAAGACAGTATATGTTTAGCTTATGCTTTTTCCTTTTACATATTACAGATTTATAAAAATATATTGGTAGGTTTCAGATGCTTTATTTTACATACATACCTACTTGGTGTTTGAGGGGGCGTTTTGTGTAAACAGGTATCAGTTGATTTTTGGCACTTTCATTGTCAATTTTTCTTCTGCCAGTGTTGATAAGGATTTGGCATTATGCCTTTCATTTAAACTCTACATAGGAAGTTAAAATGATCATTTGAATAGAACTTGGACAGGATGATGTAAATGGCAGTATGCCATTACAGAAAGAATCTAGGAAATGCATTAGTCCTTTGCATTGGAAATTTTACTGGGGAATACTTAACAATCTTTGGGCTTGCTGTGGAATAAGAGGGAGGAGCAGTGGAAAAAGGAAGCCTTTTGTTTACTGTAAGACAATGCAGTGAATTAGAGAGAGTGGTGTTAGAACAGGAGTCTAAACATGACAAATCTAGGCAGATTCCATTGGAATGGCGAGTTATATTGTGGCTCAATCCTGAGCCCTCTTTTGGAGCTTCAGAATTTCTAAGATTTCAGTATTTTTAGTAGTTATTGAATGTGTATTCTGTGCATGGTTTTCTAAGCTGCAGGGATGCAATGGAGATCAAAAACAAGTTCTTAGCCTCATGGAGTTTAATGTTATGGTAGGGGAAGACCTTAGGAACTGAAGGGTTAGTTAGCTTAACTAACTTAATTTTTTATATTTGAAAAATGTGGGTCTTTATTGATGTTTAAATGTGATAATCCCAGGGCTCCTTGGAGAAATGACCAATTCTAGGGCTGGGGCAGGGAACATACAAGATGAGCCTAGAGCATTTTCTAGTGTCAGGAAGTACAGAAGTGTGCCCCTTCTCACCTCAGTGATGTGGGTATGTCAAAGGATCACAGGAACCAACTGAAAGAGCTCCTAATGGCTAAAGCTGGCACAATTTGAACAAGAAAATAAAGTAGTATTGTATTATAACCCAGCATATAAAATAAATATTTATGAGTCCATACTCATATATGATACATAAATGAATGGAGGAGGATAGATACATTTCCTATGCAGAATTACAAATAATTTATGTAGATATTCCACTGTTAAGGAGGGGGAGAATAACTCCCTGGTCCTTAAGTGTGGGCTGCACATAGTGATTTCCTCCAAAGAGTACAGTATGGAAAGGAGGATAAAAGAGTACCTTTACAGTGGAGAAACCTTACAAACATTACTTCAGCCAGGTCAAGGTTAATATCAACAGTGATAACTCATGCTGATAATATACACCCTTGATATGATGTTATGAGAATGAGACCTTTACCTTTGTGGTCTTCCTCCCAACAACCCTTAAACCCAGAATAATATGAGAAATCAGACAAATTCAGTAGAGGGGCATTCTACAAAATACCTGACCAGTATTCCTCAAAACTGTCAAGGTCATGAATAACAGTAACAAAGTCTGAGAAGCTATCACATCCAAGAGGAGCCTAAGGAGACATGATGACTAAATGAAATATGGTACCCTCAGTGGGATCTTGGAACAGATAAAAGACGTTATGTGAAAACTAAGGAAATCTGAATAAAATGTGAACTTACTTAATAATGTATCAATATTGGTTCATTAAATTGTGAGAAATATACTAATGTAAAATGTTAATAATAGGATAAATGGGTGTGGAATGTATAAGAATACTGGACTATCTTTATAATTTTTCTGTAAATCAGATTATTCTAAAATAAAAGTTTATTAAATTTAGTAATTCCCAGTCAACCTTGGAAATATTTCAAAAACATGAAGTTATAAAGAATTATTTTCTTATAATTAACAGTGCTTTTTATAGTTGCAGTCTTCTTTCTTATTTATGCTGGTGGCCTGTGTTTACAAACGGAGCCTATTTGGGAAACTAAATATCTTTGGCACTTTACTCTGTTAGAGTAGGTCATCAGGTACTTGAGTGACTACAGTTTTTAGAGCCTGGAACAATGCAGAAGACCTGGGAGCTTATCCTTATTTGCACTGTTCTAAAAATAGGTTAATAAATTTGGATAATACCATGTGACAGTATACCTTTTTATTGTGTATGAGAGACAAAGCTCAATGAGATCTGTTATTAGGAAAGGGCTCCAGTAGGTAGTTGGGCCCTCTGGTAAAACAGAGTGCTTACAAATAGTTGAGGAAGCCATCCTGACTTAAAAAGATTTTTTGAACAAAAGTTAGGCTAAAGGAATCAAGGAGTGAGTTTTGTTTTATTATTTACCTTTTAGTTTGCTCATCCTTATACCTTGTCAGTGGTTTTTGGAGGATTTTCATTGATTCAGCAAGTATTTGAGTGCATATGATATAATAAACTGTAGGAGAGAGAAAAATAAGCCAAACTTTGTCTTCAAGAAATTTACAGCTTAATGGGACATAAAGGGAAGGGTTAAACATCGTGTGGTATGTTTAATACAAGCAGAATGAGAAGGAACATACAAAACAACTAGAGCCAGTATTGGAAGTGCATAGGAAGGGAGAGATCAAAATCAGATTGTGAGAAAGAAGGAGAAATCAGAAAAGTTTTCACATGGAGTTGAAATTTGATGAATGGATAAGATTTTGAGGGTCAGTAGTTAGAATAAGGACTTCCCTGGCGTTCCAGTGGTTAAGACTCTGTGCTTCCAATGCAGGGGGCACGGGTTTGATCCCTGGTTGGGGAACTAAGATCCTACATGTCGCATGGTACACACACACACACACACACACACAAAAATTCCCAGTAGTTAGAATAATAGCACTTGGGATGGGGAGAGCATTTTGAATAAAGGCAAAGACAGAAAAGTCCTGGGCTTATTTCAGGGGACAAAGAGGATGATATTTTCAATGTAGGGGTTAATGAGAGAAAAAAGGGATCATGGCAGCCTCTGAGTGAGGAATCTATAGAAAAAGAAGATGGAACCTGGATTCAAAATAACCTAAGCTCATTTACTAGGTGACAGGTTAGAACGGGCCACAACTTTTGAGTTGTAGTTTCCCTTTCTGTGGATTTTATTTTATTATTGTTATTATTATTTTTTTGCTGTACGCGGGCCTCTCACTGTTGTGGCCTCTCCTGTTGCGGAGCATAGGCTCCGGACATGCAGGCTCAGCGGCCATGGCTCATGGGCCTAGCCGCTCCGCGGCATGTGGGATCCTCCTGGACCGGGGCACAAACCTGTGTCCCCTGCATTGACAGGCGGACCCTCAACCACTGCGCCACCAGGGAAGCCCCTTTCTGTGGATTTTAGAACATAACTTCCTAACTTGTAAGGGCCGAGCAAAAGACTCTGTGCACAAATTTTGGGGGCACATTATAAAATGCTTTAGATATATTATTTAAATGTGAATATTGTAAATGGAAATAGGCAGAGAGATATATGATACCTGATAGAATCTGGCAACTACTTTAGGTGTTCAGGGAGAGGGAGAGAGATAAGAAAGACATTTGCTTTCTGAATGATTGCAAGCATGTGGTGCAGTTCACAGAACTAGGGAGGTCAAAAGGAAAAAGAGCTGGTTCAGTAGGGAAGCTTATTAATTTAATTTTGAATAAAGATAATTTCAAGTGCTGGTAAGGTATCCAATTGGGTATGTGTGGTAGGCAGTTGAAATGTGGGCTTGGATTTTGAGAGAGGAGTGAGGCTAGACATACAGATTGAGACTCATCTATTTACCAAAAGCTTACTAGGTACATAAACTTTCTTATTGACTGAATATTTGTGTCTGTGTCCCCCCATATTTCATATGTTGAAACTCTGATCTGGGAATTCCCTGGTGGTGCAGTGGTTAGGACTCTGTGCTTCCACTGCTGGGGGGCACGGGTTTGATCCCTGGTTGGGGAACTAAGATCCTGCAAACCAAAAAAAAAAAAAAAAAAAAAAAAAAAAAGAAACCCTAATCCCCAGTGTGATGGTATAAGAAGGTGGGGCCTTTGGGAGGTAATTGTGTCATGAAGGTGGAGCCCTCATGATTGGGATTAGTGCCCTTCAAGAGAGATGATACTTCTTTTGGCAATGTGAGGATACAGCAAGAAGGTGGCTGCAAAACAAGAAGGGGATCCTCACCAGACATTGAATTTGCCTGTACCTTGATCTTGGACTTGCCAGCCTCAGAACTGTGAAAAATAAATGTTGTTTAAGCCACCCAGTCTATGGTATTTATTACAGCAGCCTGAACTAAGACAGGCTTCTCACCAGCTTGTGAGAAGATCCCTTTCTTGCTGTTTAAGGTGCTTGCAACCTGATGGATTAATTTTATTTGAAGTTTTAGAGTAGAAAGAATAATAGCTAATATTTATTGAGCACTTGCTGTATACCAGGTACTGTTCCAGGTGTTTTATGTGTTTCAATTTATTTAATCTTTAAAACAACACTATGAGGTGGCTCCTAGTATTCCTCATTGTAACAGATGAGATCTGAGGTAAAGAGGCATTAAGTAGTTGTTCAGGGTCACAAGTTAATAAGTGACAGCACCTGGTTCAAACACAGGCATTCTGACTCTAAGTGTTTAACTTTATATAGTGCTTATAGCTTAACACTATTGTATGCTGTTTCTGTGAATGTCTCTAGAAAAAGAGGGTAAAGGAGAGAAACCTGGGAGTGGCCAGAAAGTGATATAACTTTTCCCCTAGGTGTAGAATAGTGTTAAGGCTTCATTGCAACTATATTCTTGAATTTTATACTAAGGTTTCCTTCTCTTGGTGTTTTGATGAAGAAAGTAAATTATTGTATGATTTAGATATACTAAATAAATCTCTTGAGCAGCCACCAGTTAGGAAATGGGTCTGTTTGAATGAAGGTGTCCAGTGAGGAAGGGGCAGTGGCTGTCTCCAGTAGCACTAGCCTGATAATGTTCAGTCTGCAAACTGCATTGGAGGTCCTTAAGTCATAGTGAATTTACCATCCTTATGAATGAAGGGTAGTACTTTTATGTATTTTCATCCCCAAATTGGAGAAATGAATTCAAGGAAATTTTGATTTAAGATAGCAGAAATGCTTTTAGATAGTTTCTTAAAATAACAGCTTCTATAGTTTGCCTGCTACTTGCCAAGTACCTAGACTACATGCTTTACATTTATTTCATGCTGAATATGTTGCTTGGCTTTAGCAGAACCTTTTTTTTTTTTTAAAAAAACGTGTGAACTTATGCCAGAACTTGATTATTATGTTTATAAGAGAAGCTTTATTTTAAAATTACCTCTGATCACTATAAGGTAAATATTTACAGTTGTGGCTAGAAGAAATAATATCTGCCCTTATTATGTCAAAGTAGATCATTGTTTTTGTGTTGAAAAAGTTTGCACTTAATTTTTTTAAAACTTATTTGTACACCCTAATCCTGTTTCAGTTTTATTCAGTTAAAAAGTATACTTGTTTGGGAAAATGTTTTGAGTAAAATCTTCATATGTTTGAAAATATTTTTAAAAAGTAGTTACACGCATATATATGGAATCTAAAAAAAAAAAATGGTTCTGATGAACCTAGGGGCAGGACAGGAATAAAGATGCAGACGTAGAGAATGGACCTGAGGACATGGGGAGGGGGAAGGGTAAGCTGGGACAAAGTAAGAGAGTGGCATGGACATGTATACACTACCAAATGTAAAATAGCTAGTGGGAAGCAGCTGCATCGCATAGGGAGATCAGCTCGGTGCTTTGTGACCACCTAGAGAGGTGGGATAGGGAGGGTGGGAGGGAGACGCAAGAGGGAGGGGATATGGGGATATATATACACATATAGCTGATTCACTTTGTTATACAGCAGAAACTAACACAACATTGTAAAGCAATTATACTCCAATAAAGATGTTAAAAAAAGTAGTTACATTTCATGAAATGTAAATTTTCATGAAGTATTTGGTTAGAATCAAAGTTTGTCTGGGTTTGCCCTTTTTTTGAAAGTGGATATATATGAATATGTATATATTTTTTATGGATATTACATGAGTTGGCTGCATGCTCACCTGCCATAATAAATAAAAACTTGCAAGGTGAAAAAAAAAGTAGTTACTTAAAAGTTGTTTGATATGAGTGAACTGGGTCATTTTCAATTGGTTAACTTGAGAAACGGTTTTGCCTTTGATGAAATATTTAAATGGTGACTTTTTTTTTGGTAAGAGTATTTACCTCATTTTGGTAGAACCTGTATCTTTTAATACATCATCTGTATACTAATTATTAATAAATTAACTACCTACCAGATACTAAATACATGAAGCTAAACTTAGAGGCCAATTTGTTTTGTAACGTGCATGAAACGGATTGCCTAAAATTCCTTGATTAAATGGCACTGTAACAAGATATTTAGTTAAAAGCAGGTTTAATATGATTGTAGAGGTAAACTATAATCTATTGAAAGAGAGAAATTGCTCATCTTTTGGAGGAGGTCCTTGTGCACCCTGGGTTTCTATTAGCTGTTTTTGTGAACCTGTTTCACCAGTAATTGCTTTAGCGTGTTAAGTTCCTTTAAAAAGGAGAAGCTAACCTGACAGACTATGTTCAATTCTATATATGGTGGTTAAGAGTTTGGATTCTGTGATTAGACTATTTGAATTGGTATCTCCACTTTAGCACTTACAGCGTAATCTTTGGCAAGTCTTTTATGCCTGAACCTCAATTACTTTATCTCTAAAATGTAGGTAGGGACTTCCCTGGTGGTTCAGTGGTAAAGACTCCTCACTTCCACTGCAGGGGGCACGGGTTCAATCCCTGGTTGGGGAACTAAGATCCCACATGCTGCGTGGCCAAAAAAAAAAAATATAAAATGTAGGTAATGCTACTACTTAACTTCACAGAGTGGTTGGTATACACTTGCACATAGTAAATATTCAATAAATGTTATCCAGTCTTTTTATATTCCTTACTAAAATTCCTTTTTATTTAATGTACTATTTAATAAATGGACTTTTACTCTTAACAGCATATTAAGAAATATTTTCTTACCAATAAATATTTACATAATTTTAATGGCTGTGTAATATTTGTGCATGCTATTTGTCATCCTTAACTATTTCGTTATGGTATAAATAAGGTTGTATCTGATATTTCTGCTAAGTACAGCATTTTGTAGTAATGCTTTTTTGGGATAATAACGCTCTTGAATATGAATCTTTGTGTAGCGCTCCTGTTTCAAGCAACAATAACTGAAACATATATAAGAACTATATTGTGTACACATTGTCAATAGAACTTAAATTTTGTGTTTAGGAGTTGAGGTAGAGGTTGTTTCTTGGAACAGAAAGATCTAAATTGTTGTCATGTGCCCGTGATCAGGAAGGGTGTATATTGTAGACATTTTTAAAGCACTAGGCCATCCTGTTGGAATTTGTTTAGGAATGCTGTCCTCAACTTCAGTTTTATTTTACAATGGTAATATAAGTTCAGAGAAAATACAGAGTAATCTACTCTGTTGAAAAAGAGTCTGTACAACTTGCAGGAACAGTACTATATTATAAAATCTGTTTTTGTGGGGTGAAGGAAAATGGGATATCTGAGTGGTTTTTTTCTTTCTCTCAAGCAGCCTCATTCCGATCAGCAGTGTAATTAGAATGCAACTCCAATCTGGAGGAGGAAAGGAAATTTTTGGCAAGAAGATACTGAGCAGTTGGGAGTTTTATTCAGATTTAGCATAGGCAGCCATTCATTATGAGTACAACTCAGTAAGAGCAGCAATAGCATTCTATTTTTGCAGCTGGGATTTATACTCTGATATTATTAGATGGTGTGTTGCATATAGATAGCTCTTTTCCAACCAGAAAAAGAAATTATCAGCTTAAAAGAAATGATAATATTTATTGCATCTGCACTTCTGCAAATAGTTTCTTCCAATCACTGCCTCAAATAAAATAGACTAAAGGAGATTTTTATGAAATTTAAAAATATTTCTTGAGAAAACAACAAAAATGGCATGATATTATACCTGACCTGCAAGCTCTGAGGGCAAAGGACTGTGTCTTATTTATCTTTGTATCTGCAGAATCTATCATTGCACTTGGCACAAAGTGGGTGTTCAGGAAATGTTAATGAAAGAGTGAATGAAGGAGTGCTCCCTTCTCATTAAGCATCTCAAGGTGGTCACATCTGGGGACTTCCCTGGTGGGTGCAGTGGTTAAGAATCTGTCTGCCAGTGCAGAGGTCACAGGTTTGAGCCCTGGTGTGGGAGGATCCCACATGCAGCGGAGCAGCTAAGCCCGTGCACCACAACTACTGAGCCTACGCTTTAGAGCCCATGAGCCACAACTGCTGAAGCCTGCGAGCCACAACTACTGAAGCCTGCGCACCTAGAGCCCGTGCCGTGCAACAAGAGAAGCCACCGCAATGAGAAGCCCACGCACCGCAATGAAGAGTGGTCCCTGCTCGCCGCAACTAGAGAAAGCCTGTGTGCAGGATTGAAGACCCAGCACAGCCAAGAATGAATGAATGAATGAATGAATAAATAAATTTATTTTAAAAAAGATGGTCACATAAATAAGTAAACAAATTTAATTATTAAAAAAAAAAAAAAAGATGGTCACATCTCCTTGTGTGTGAAATAGAGAGGAAGTTACCAGTATTCCAGCAAGGCTGATCTTGCCTTATTTTGATTATCTCCTCTATCTATTTCAAACCCATCTATCTGCTGAAGAGTAGAATAGCTAGAACAGGTTTTAGGTTTTGGGAGTGTACACATAAGAATGAGAAATGCTTTGAAGGAATTTGAGAAGGGTAGTAACATGATCAAATTAGTCTAGTAAAATTAATCCAGTGCGGATCTACAGGCTGTGTGAGACATGGTCCCTAATGGAATTTGAAGTAATGGTACTGTGCTGGTATAATGCCACATTTGTAGTTATCAGTGATGATAAATATCTGGAGTCCAGTATAATGTTTTGTTTTAGTACAGAAATTAGTGGAAGTTGATTGAATTATATTCTTAAGAATTCTGCACCTTTCTTTATAAATTATTTCAATAGAAAACTTACTAAACATTCAAAACTTTGAAATATTGATAGCTGTCTAGGAGAAAGTCTACACTCCGTAGCCTTTGTTCTGGCCCCACCCCCCTTACAGGGTTTCTCTCCTGCTAGTCCCTTCCAGTAATTTAGTGTTTCTCAACATTATTTTTTACCTCTCTCCTGTAATAATCATTTAGAAAACAAAAATGAAAGTTCTTCTGCACCGCTACCCTTCCCAAGTGCCACGATTCCCAATCTTCGCTCCACTTTCTATAGTTTCTGTTACAAAAAATGATTTACAAATATAAATTTGTGCAAATATAAATGTAAAATTATACTACAAATATAAAAATCACATTATAATATTATACATACATTCCTCAGGAGATTCTCATATATACCTCCTTAGCTGAGAATTTTGTTATGGTAACAAATAGGAGTTTGTCCTAGTGAAATTCATTAATTCATTGAGCATTTACTGAGCTCTTATAATTGGTACCAAGGACAGAAAGAGCAGTGGGCTGTGGTTCTAGTACCCAGAGTACATTCCCAAGAAAAAGAACAGTAAAGGCTCCAAGGGGTAAAAATTTATTTATATAAACAAATTACCAAAATCTGAAATGGTGCTTGACAATTTCCTTTTAAAATTTACAAGTGCAAGTTTTTGCTTCTATGGTATAAATAATTAAAAGACTGTCTGGAGCTTTTGAGATATAGTGTTAAAGTTAGCAGTCTGACCAATCTTGATATTTCTTTGTTTTAAATTAGTCTTGTTTCTCTGTGTTATCTTCCTTAGTCTCAGGGTTGCTAAAATTTCTCTTTATAAACTTTGAACCCAACTTTAAAGTTCATTCTTCTCTCGATTTTTTCAATTACCCTTTAAAACTTAGTCATATATTAGCAACAGCTTATTTGTGATTAAAAGAAAATTTGTCAAACATGACCTGATGAGTATGTTTTAAATAGAGGGAAATGATAACAATGAGATTTCATTAAGTAAAAATTATGATTACTTGCAGATTGGTAATCTGTCACATAGTATAAAAAAATCGCCCTTTCAATGAAATTATTTTAGATTATTTTGGAGTTTGTTTTATTTATTTAGCATTTTACCATCAAACGCCTGGCACAGTGTTTGCTTGGTGCGGGAGATATAAAGAAATGATGCAGACATGATTTATGCTGGATAGAGTTTACCACGTTTGTAGTTATAAGCAACATTCTAAACTTAAACACTTATAATAAAGTGTAACTAGTGCCGGTGATAAGTATGGGCTTCTGTGAAAATACAAGTGGGCAGAAGGTTCAGAGAAACACGTTCTAAAAAGCTTCCTTCCCTTTTGAGACCTAAAAGATGAGTAGGTGAAGAAGCCTGGGAAAAATATTTCAGGCGGAGGGAATGGCACGTGAAGGCTGTGGGTGAGAAATGGAATGTATTTGAGAAAGTGAAGGTTTAGTGTGGCTGGATCTTGGACTTGGATTCTTGGAGGGGAGGGGTGGTGATGGAAGATGAGGTCAGAGAGGTAAACAGGAGCCAGGGCCTGATGGGTTTGTAAACCAAATAGGTTTTGGGCAAGACCTTGGCAATGTTCTGAGAATGGAGGTCAGTAGAGGAGACGAGAGACAAGTTTACTGAGAAAGTGGTAGGTTGGGTATGTGATCCAGAGCACAGGTGGAAAGATTGTTTTGAGGAATGTTTTAAGCATGTTTTGGAATGTTATTAGGAGGTGAAATGGATGGAAGGAATTAAATTATATTTTTAGAAAGATCACTTTAGGGGCTTCCCTGGTGGCACAGTGGTTGAGAGTCCGCCTGCCAATGCAGGGGATGTGGGTTCGTGCCCCACATGCCGCGGAGCGGCTGGGCCCGTGAGCCATGGCCACTGAGGTTGTGTGTCCGGAGCCTGTGCTCCGCAACGGGAGAGGCCACAGCAGTGAGAGGCCCGCGTACCACAAAAAAAGAAAGATCACTTTAGGTCCAGTGTGGAGAGCTGATTGGAGGCAGTTGAGCCTTAAGGCAGGGGACTGATGGGGAGGCTGTTGTAATGATCTAAACAGTAGTTGATGGTGGCCTGGACTAGGGTGATGGCACTGGTAATAGGTAGAAGTGGACAGACAAGAATATTTCAGAGGCAGAGTTGATTAGAATTGGTAATTGCCAGGAGGTGGGGAGGGGGAGGAGTAGTGAAGGTTGCTATGGAAGTTTCTGACTAGGGCAATGGAGTGGAAGGCAAGGATATTTATTGAAAGTAAACTGGAGAAGGAGTTTGAGGGAAGTGGCTGGTGGGGGGGGATGGTGATTTTAATTTGAGGGCATATTTAGTGTGCCTGTGTGGACCTGGAGTTCAACAAAGAGCTAATAGTTGGGTTTATAGATTGAGGTTTCATCAAAATGGTAAAGACCAGGGAGAATATATGGAAAAGAGGCTCTTCAAATTTATTTTTCAAGACGGGAGGAAGAGCTTTGTCAAACTGTTAAACTATGAACTTTCTCCCCAGAAAAGTACACGTGCATATAACAGTTTTTGTTTTTATTTTGTTTTTCTTTCCCACTATGGTTTATTATAGGATATTGAATATAGTCCCCTGTGCTATACAGTAGGACCTTGTTTATCTGTTTTATATATAGTAGTTTGTATCTGCTAATCCCAAACTCCTAATTTATCCCTCCCCACCGCCTTTCCCTTTTGGTAACCATAAGTTTGTTTTCTATGTCTGTGAGTCTGTTTCTATTTTATAAGTAAGTTCATTTGTATTATATTTTATTTTTTAAAAAATATTTCTTTATTTGGTTATGCTAGGTCTTAGTTGCAGCAGGCTCCTTAGTTGCGGCTCTCTGGCTCCTTAGTTGTGGCTTGCGAACTCTTAATTGCGGCATGCATGTGGGATCTAGTTCCTTGACCAGGGATCGAAACCAGGCCCCCTGCGTTGGCAGTGCAGAGTCTTAACCACTGCGCCACCAACGAGGTCCCTGTATCATATTTTAGATTCCACATATAAGTGATAGCATATGGTATTTGTCTTTCTGCTTTACTTCACTTAGTATGATAATCTCTAGGTCCATCCATGTAGTTGCAAATGGCCTTGTTTCATTCTTTTTTATGGCCGAGTAGTATTCCAGAGTGTGTGTGTGAGTGTGTGTATCACATCTTTTTTCTTTCTTTTTTAAATTAATTTATTTTTTATTAAAAGAATTTATTTTTTAAATTTCTTATTTATTTTTATACAGCAGGTTCTTATTAGTTATCCATTTTGTACATATTAGTGTATATATGTCAATCCCGATCTCCCAATTCATCCCATCACCACCCCACCCCCACCCCCCTGCCACTTTCCTCCCTTGGTGTCCATATGTTTGTTCTCTACATCTGTGTCTCTATTTCTGCCCTGAAAACTGGTTCATCTGTACCATTTTTCTAGCTTCCACATATATGCATTAATATACGATATTTGTTTTTCTCTTTCTGACTTACTTCACTCTGTATAACAGTCTCTAGATCCATCCACGTCTCTACAAATGACCCAATTTCGTTCCTTTTTATGGCTGAGTAATATTCCATTATATATATGTACCACATCTTCTTTATCCTCATCTGTCAATGGGCATTTAGGTTGCTTCCATGACCTGGCTATTGTAAATAGTGCTGCAGTGAACATTGGGGTGCATGTGTCTTTTTGAATTATGGTTTTCTCTGGGTATATGCCCAGTAGTGGGATTGCTGGGTCATATGGTAATTGTATTTTTAGTTTTTTAAAGGAACATCCATACTGTTCTCCATAGTGGCTGTATCAATTTACATTCCCAGCAAGAGTGCAAGAGGGTTTCCTTTTCTCCACACCCTCTCCAGCATTTGTTGTTTGTAGATTTTCTGATGATGCCCATTCTAACTGGTGTGTGATACCTCATTGTAGTTTGTTTTTTTTTTTTTTTTGCGGTACGCGGGCCTCTCACTGTTGTGGCCTCTCCCATTGCGGAGCATAGGCTCCGGACGCGCAGGCTCAGCAGCCATGGCTTGCAGGCCCAGCCACTCCGCGGCATGTGGGATCTTCCCGGACCGGGGCACGAACCCGTGTCCCCTGCATCGGCAGGCGAACTCTCAACCACTGCGCCACCAGGGAAGCCCTCTGCCCATTTTTCGATTGGGTTGTTTAATTTTTTGTTATTGAGTTGTATGAGCTCTTTGTATATTTTGAAAATTAAGCCCTTGTCAATTGCATTGTTAGCAAATATTTTCTCCTATTCCGTAGATTGTCTTTTTGTTTTGTTTATGATTTCCTTTGCTGTGTAAAAGCTTATAAACTTGATTAGGTCCCATTTGTTTATTTTTGCTTTTATTTCTGTTGTCTTGGAGACTGACCTAAGAAAACATTGGTATGATTTATGTCAGAGAATGCTTTGCCTGTGTTCTCTTCTAGGAGTTTTATGGTGTTGTGTCTTATATTTAAATCTTTAAACCATTTTAAGTTTATTTTTGTGTATGGTGTGAGGGAGTGTTCTAACTTCATTGATTTATATTTGGCTGTCCAGTTTTCCTAACACTGCTTGCTGGTGTTTTCTCCATTGTATATTCTTGCCTTCTTTGTTGACGAGTAATTGAACATAGGTTTGTGGGTTTATTTCTGGGCTCTCTATTCTGTTCCATTGATCCATATGTCTGTTTTTGGGGCAATACTGCACTGTTTTGATTACTATAGCTTTGTAGTATTGTCTGAAGTCTGGGAGCGTTATGCCTTAGGATTGCTTTGGCAATTCTGGGTCTTTTACGGTTCTATATAAATTTTAGGATTATTTGTTCTAGTTCTGTGAAAAATGTTATGGGTAATTTGATAAGGATCACATTAAATCGTAGATTGCCTTGAGTAGTATGGCCATTTTAACAGTGTTAGTTCTTCCAATCTAAGACCATGGGATATCTTTCCATTTCTTTGAATCATCTTCAATTTCCTTTTGTCAATGTTTTGTAGTTCTCAGCATGTAAGTCTTTCACCTCCTTGGTCAGGTTTATTACTAAGGTGTTTTTTTTTTTGATGCAATTTTAAAGGGAATTTTTTTTTTTACTTGCCTTTTCCGATATTTCTTTGTTAGTATAAAGAAATGCAACAGATTTCTGTATGTTAATCTTGCATCCTGCTACCTTGCTGAGTTAGTTTATCAGTTCTAGTGGTTTTTGTGTGAGTCTTTAGAGTTTTCTGTATCTAGTATCATGTCATCTGTACCAATGCTCTGTTGAATAGAAGTGGTGAGAGTGGGCATCCTTGTCTTGTTCCAGATTTTAGCAGGAAGTCTTTCAGCTTTTCACCATTGAGTATTATGTTGGCTGTGGTTTTGTCATAAATAGCTTTTATGATGTTGAGATATGTTCCCTCAGTAGTTTTTATCATGAATGGATGTTGAATTTTATCAAATGTTTTTTCTGCACCTATTGAGATGATCATGTGGTTTTTTTTGTCTTTTGCTGATGTAGTGTATCACATTGATTGATTTTCATATGTTGAACCATCCTTGTGATCCTGGGATGAATCCAACTTGATCATGTGGTTTCAGTTTGCTAATATTTTGTTGAGCATATTAACAGTTTACATATAATTCTGAGGTTTACAGGATGGATATCTGTGCTCCTCGGTTTATAGAGTAAAAGAGGACCTAAAGTAAAGCCCTGAAGAACCTCAAGTTTCATGGGTGGAACAAAGGAAAAAGATCTGGCATAAAAGACTTTGAATGAATTTTATGCTTGGTGTAAAACCAGGTGAATGTGGTGTTAAACAGAAACCAAAAGAAGAGAGGGGTTTTAGAAGAGGGAGTAGTCAGTAGTGGCAAATACCCCTCAGGGGTCAAGTGCGATAAAGAATGAAAAGTGTCCATTGGGTGGATTTATTAATTAGGTCCCCAGGGCTTTGGAGAAGCAGTATAGGGGCAATGGTGAGAGTGGAAGCCAAATTGCAGTGGATTGAGGCATTAGTGGATATAAAGAAGTGAAGTCACAAAGTGTAGACAGTGTTTTAAAGTAGTTTAGTTATGAAGGAAAAGAGGTAGGATGGTGGCTGGAGTGGGGAGGCATGGGCAAGACTTGAATATGTTTAAATACTGATGAGGCAATCGGTAGAGGAAGTGGAGGGAAAGTTCTTGAGAAAGTGATGGGTTGGGTATGAGATCCAGAGTACAGGCAGAAGGATGGTGTTAGGAGAGTAGACATTGTAAGTGGAAGGAAGAAAAAAAGAATGAGTGTTGAAACAGTACGTTTGTAGGTTTAGTGACAAGAAGTTGGAGGACTTCCCATATATTTTCTATTTCTCTTAAGTAGGGTGTGCATTTATTTTACATCTTGAATCTTAGGATGGTGGTTAAAAATTATGAATGCCTCGTCAATACTGGAGATTATAATTTGGATTTATGTATGTGTTGTATATGTATTGATCCTGAGTATTCTGTTCAGTTTATATGATGATAATAAAAATTTATAGAGGAGTTATTCTTTTTTTTTTTTCTTAAAACGTTTAATCAGATCCAATTCCAGGTTCTATATGACAACAACACCCACCCTCTTGGTTTTCTCTCGCTCTTTTTTTTTTGGGCCACACTGCGCGGCATGCAGGATCTTAGTTCCCCAACCAGGGATTGACCCTGTGTCCCCTGCAGTGGAAGCACAAAGTCTTAACTACTGGACCGCCAGGGAAGCCCCTAGGGAAGAGTTCTTCTAAATCAAGTTTCTGATTTGGTACTCCGAGTTATGGCCTTAGCTTTCATGATTGAGTTCTTATGTTTTTAAACTATGACAGGGCCTAAGAGACTCTGACTAGTAAATCAGTATCTTGTGCTTACTTAATAATTTTATTCATTTACTGATGGCATCTGTGTTCAAAATTATTTTTATTTGAACTTTTCAAGTGATTAATTATATTTAGACTTGTTCCCAAGGTTTATGTTAAATGAATTTTTATACACTAAACTTGCAATAAGTGTGACTAATTGAACAGACCATTTAAACTGTGAGTAGAAGTGGGTAGAAGTTAACCCAACATTACTTTCATAGATATTTTATAAATTAAAATATGAATATATGGAAATTGGTGGTTTCCCTTCACTTGTAACAAGTTTGGATTAAAGAAGTTAATGACTGTATAAACAGTGATTTTTAAATTGACATGCAATTCACATACTGTAAAATTCATCCCTCTAAAGCATGCAATTCAATGGTTTTAATATATTCACAAGGTTGGGCAGCCATCACTGTGTAAGTGATAATTTAATGCAAGGTAATCCAGAGAATGTGGATTTGGGATAGCTATCTCAATATATTAACTTAATTTTTGGAAGGTATAGTAGATCTCTCTTGTCATTGAGCCGATGTTTCTGTGGAGTTTAGATGGAGAGTAACAGAATGTCATTTTTTAAAAAAAAGTCACCAGTATCAATTAAGCTTTGTTTTCTTGTGATCCTCTTCAGTATAAAATTATTTTACCCTTAAAATATATATATATATATATATATATATATATATATATATATATATATAAAACCCCCAATTTACATATTTCCTCCTTAGAACTATATTTTTCCCTTGCCACTAAGCCACTCTGAGACTAGATCTTGATGGAAGACAGGAAGTGGTTCTTTATTAGAATACCAGATTTAAAAACTTTCTTGCCCTCAGCTGTTACTGGTGATCATTGCTGAAGTTGCCACCACTGGTTCAACTGTCTTTTGCTAGTCTTTAATCAAAGATTGTGATCATATTTCATACCTTGCTATAGTTAGTGTTTAATTATTATTCACTGGTATTTTCAGTGTTTCGAAATGAAACTTTGACAATGCAGTCTCACCATTTTAATTCTTCCCATGTATTTTTTGTTTCCTTTACAGTACTCTGTGCAAAAAACTTGGTGAAAAAGGATTTTTTCCGTAAGTAAATTAACTTTAAATCTTGTATGTTGTGTGTAGATTCTTTGGAAAGCATTTTCAGAATTCTCTGGTTTAGGGATTTCTCTATTCAGAAATATACTCAGTGTTGTTTTATGAATTCTTTGATTCAGAGGCTTTTGGCATCACATGTTTTAAAGACGATTTTGTGCTCCTTAGCCCCTTTCCCTTTATCCACCCCCCCCATATTTGTGTGAAACGTGTGTGTATATGCAGATGAATGTAATGTATATTGAAGGTGTGCATACTACTAGATTTCTAGAAAAGGTTTGAGATTATTTCGTAAGCACTTTTTCCCCTAACATTTTATAGGAAATTTTACCCATGCATTCAGGAGTCATTAGAAGGAAGAGAAGTCATTTAGCCTGCTTGGAATTTCCAGAGTATAGGAAAGAAATCTCTGCCACATTTGATCGTAGAATCTCTTATGTCTCAGACTCCAAAACAGACATTTAGTTCACATATTTGCAGTCTCTTTGCCAATCTGTTGTGAAAATTTTTGTGGCTTTATTTAGGATTAAGTTTTGCGAGGGAAGATTGGGAAGTACCACTCACGTGTGTGTGTTTACCCTATAATATTATACTTCACATTCGCTTTAAATTATTATGTAAAAATGATATAATTTTTGGACTTCCCTGGTGGCTCAGTGGTTAAGAATCTGCTTGCCAATGTGGGGGTCTTGGGTTTGATCCCTGGCCTGGGAAGATCCCACATGCAGTGGAGCAACTAAGCCCATGTGCCACAACTACTGAGCCTGTGCTCTAGAGCCCCTACAAGCCACAACTACTGAGCCAGCGCGCCACAGCTACTGAAGCCCATGCACCTAGAGTCCATGCTCCGCAACAAGAGAAGCCATCACAATGAGAAGCTGGTGCACCGCAACAAAGAGTAGACCCTGGGCTTCCCTGGTGGTGCAGTGGTTGAGAGTCCGCCTGCCGATGCAGGGGGTGCGGGTTCATGCCCCGGTCCGGGAAGATCCCACATGCCGCAGAGTGGCTGGGCCCGTGAGCCATGGCCGCTGAGCCTGCGTGTCTGGAGCCTGTGCTCCGCAACGGGAGAGGCCACAACAGTGAGAGGCCCGCGTACCGCAAAAAAAAAAAAAAAAAAAAAAAGACAAAGAGTAGACCCTGCTCGCCACAACTAGAGAAAGCCCGCGTGCAGCAACGAAGACCCAAAACAGCCATAAATAAATAAATAAATATATTAAAAAAGATATGATTTTCAGTAAAACAAAAAAGTCCAAGCCAGCAAAATTTTTTTTGAATTTTATTTTTTTATTCAGCAGGTTCTTATTAGTTATCTGTTTTATACATATTAGTGTATATATGTCAATCCCAGTCTCCCAGTTCATCACACCACCACCACCCCGCCCCGCCAGTTTCCCCCCTTGGTGTCCATACGTTTTAAGCCAGCAAAATTTGATAAGTAAAAATATTTGAAGTTAGAAATAGAGAAGTTCATTAGATTTTTAGATTCAGGTCCTATCAGCCAGCAAAAACTGGCTATGTATGCTGTCTAATTTAATATCTGACTTAGTTAATTTTCAAGTGTTTGATTAAAAGAATAATAAGCTCTTGATATATTTTTAAATCATACTTAATTCATTCCACTTGAAATTTTATTACTTAGTCTTCCTAGAGTAGAACCTGAATTAAAGTTTATAAAATAGCATAAACTATGTAATTGAAAAATTATGCTTATATGGGAAAGCAATTAAATAGGATAATCTGGGACATAATTAAGCAGTTTTCAGTTTATGTACCATGTGCCTTCTACCCCAAAGCATGTCGCAGGAGGAGAGGCCAGTGTGACCTCTCTCCTTGCTGCCACCAATTAATGTTATCTTCACAGGCTGCTGCTGAACTACCCACCTCATCCCTGTTGCTAATAACCTAATAGCCAATGTGTACTCCTTTTACCCTCCTTAAGGTTGATCCAAGGTAGGATTTATCCTAGTGGGACTGCAAAGTGGCCAATGGGATTGGATAGGCAGGTGACAAGAAGAGGGAGGGAAGTGAGTAGTGCACACTCTTAGAGCTTCTATACTCCCCAAGACAACTGGTCTGGTTTGAAAGACAAACTCTTCAGTTTTGTCTCCTAGCCTTCCTTCCCAAATTCTTTTCCTTCCCCTAGAGTCCCAAGACACACCTTCTCCAATAAAATATCAGATATCCTTGTCTCAGTTTTCCTAGGAAATCTAGAGGAATCTTACTCTAATTCTCTGTAAGCCCCTGAGAGCCGATTATTATCAGTTATATGATCTTTATCTGTCCTTAAGTTGTACGTGAAAGAAAGAAGGAAATCTTCCCCTTTTTTATTGTTGTAAGCAGTAAAAATTGATAAAAATTCTTGAGTTGTGAGCTTGCTTCAGGGATAAGAAAACTAGGGGAAATTGTGTGATTATCTTTAAAACTCAGAATGGAAAAAGCACTTGATGACCCTGGAAAGGAAAACAGGAAAGCCAATCCTGAGGCTTTCAGAAGGGACTCAGCCAAGGATGGAATATCCCGCAGGTTCACAGTGGCGGAGGTCCTCCTGCTGTGATAGATTTATATTTATTTTTGATCTGTTTATAAGTTGAGGGTTGCCCACATTAATTTCAGAGAAAGAGTTAAATAATAGTTCCTAAATCTCTTAATCAAATTTGAGTGAGAGTGTGCCTTTATTGATCAGAATGCAGTTATTGATACTGTAATATAGTTGTTTTTGCTTGTAAATCAGTTTAAATCATGTTGAATGGGAAATGTAAATTTTAATATGAAGCATGACTATAGGCTGAGTATATATATGTGTATATATAAATATATTTAACTATAGAAAAAAATGCAGTGCCATGTGTTGTCTTTTGGAATTTGTATACTTTGAGATAATACTATTTATTCCAGGGTATCTACCTTTGCTGAGAAAAGTTTTGCTAACGCATTTTTTGGAACTATTTTCAAACTTACTGGCTTTTAAAAATAAAAGTACAGTACATCCCCCTTCCCCCAAAATTTTGGCAGGAAGAATTTCAGACACATAGCAACATATAAGGAATTTTACAGTGAATACCCATCATCTAGATTCTGCCATTAACTTTATCACCTATCTATCCATTTATCCATTATCTGTGTTTTTAAAAGAATGTTTTTATTAGTATCAAATTCTTTCCATTTTTTATGCAACGTTTAAGTAAAAACTTTGTGTGTAAGGTACTTTGTTAAGGTTTGTATAGGGGCCAAATTGAAGTCAGTGAGCTGCAACATGGTTGGTTGAATGTATTTTTTCTTCCCCAATCAAAAATAAAGCTTTATTTTCTCTGGTAAGTAACTCTTAAGTTGAAATTTTTGTTTCATTATTTGCAGCTCATTAAGTGCGTTAGTGTAGTGAGGAAGTTCCTGAGCTTTAGCTATTTTATATGACTCAGAAATGATGGGGAGAAATTTTAAAAAATACTTTAGCCACTTCATATTTACCGCTAGAGGTCTCACTAACTTCTGAAAACTTGATATCTTTGACTACACTGGAAGAACTTGGCTCTCAAGTTAAATTCTTGCAGAATAATATAATCAGGTAAGTTGAAACCTAGGTATTTTTTTGTTAGGGAATAGAGCTTGTATTTTGTATTATTTAACAGAAGGGAAACATAGGAGGATGGGACTTAGACTTTCATACTTAAATAAGGATCTGGAAGCCACACCTAGTGACTTCTGTGTGGAAAATGTTGTTTTTCTCAGTCCTAATTCTTTAACTAGTTAAGCACCATCTAAAGGGAATGCTAGAAATGTGATTTTTGTTTGTTTTTGCTTGCAGACATACATTTATCTGTTTATTTGTTTAGATGGTAGAATCAAAAGAACAAGATAAAATGGATTCCTCCCAGGAGAAAAATACTTAATGTTATTGAAGGTAGAGGGGAAAGTATTCTTCCATTAGACACATCTACAAATGGTTAGGTATTATTGAAATACTAATATGAATAGTGCTAAACTTAGTTAAACAATATAGTTAAATAGATTGCTATGCTAACTTGCCAGGTTTTTTCTTAAATACTTAATACTCTTAAATATTAGTCTTTTCTTACTTATTTGAAGTTGACAGATCACAGAATCATAGAAGTGGGAAACTGGCTAGGTGATTTTTGTCTGGCCTTAAATCTTGGCAGATTAGTATCTTGACTTAAAAAAAATTAGCATAGATATATCAAGGTACAAAATTTCTGCGATTATCAACACTTACCAACATTTCATTTTAGTGTCTTCAGCTGTCCCTAGGAAATTTACAGTATCTCAGTATCTCTCACATCTAAACTGTTGTTGTGGTCTCCAATATTTTATTTAGTTCCACCTTCATCCCCTGACTTTTAAAATTCTACTCATCCTACCGTTCTTCATCCTACTGTATGAAGCTTAACAACAGCTTCTCTGTACCTTTAATCTTTCCTTCTCTGAATACCACTAGTAGACAAATATGACAGTGTATTTACAGCCATGCTCAAGCGTCTAAAGTGGCTCTCTGTTCTCTACCTCAGTCATTCCAAGCCTTTATTTTCTGACTTTTAAGCCTCTCTTACTGGATCCGTCTTATCTCTCCAACAGTATTTACTTTTACACCTTAGCACAAATGCTTTGATTAAACCCCTCAAAGTCCTTCAAATATTGTTATACCCTCCTTGGAACGCCTCCTGTTTGTCCTTTAAAGCCCAGATGAGTCCCATCCCCTCAGAAAGGCGGGGGGGGGGGGGGGAGCGGGGGAGAAGAAAGCCTTTTTCTATTGTTCACACTCAACTTGTTCTGCTTTTCTGAGCTCTTGTACTCACTGTTGAACTACATAGTAAATGAGAGGTGTGATACAGCATAGTGGTTAAGTGCATGAAATCAAGAACCAGATTGTGTGTGCATGGGTTTAGAATCTAAACTTTAGACCCTGCCTCTGCCACTTACTACTGGGTGACCTCAGGCTAGTTAATTAACCCCTTTCTGCCTTCAGTTTCCTCATCACTAAAATGGAATAGTAGTATTTACCCCATGGGGTAATTTTGAAGATTAAGAGATCTAACATATGTAAAGCATTTAGAATAGTGCCTGACATAGTATTATAAGTGCTTTCTTTATAATCAGTATGGTCAAAAACTTGTTTATTCTCAGGAGTTTTTTTTGGTTTTTTGTTTTTAGTGTATGGTGTTTTAATTTTCCCAATTAGATAGTATTCTCTTTTAAGGCAGGATATTAAATTTTTTGTTTCAGTTTCTCATCACTCATGATAGTTAATCATTAAAACTTTTTGGCTAATTTGATATCTCTGTAGCCTGTGTTACTGTGTGAAAACTTTAATAAGCTCTTTCCTTTAAATGAGCTACTAAGGGAGACCGTGGGAAATCTCTAAGAGAGCCAGGGATGTTTTAAGCATTCACCTTTCTGGGGTTAAAGGGCTGGTAAAGATCTATGATAACTTACACATTATAAAGTAATCTCTAGACTTTGGTAGTTTAAGCTGAGCGTGTTTTGAGATAGGAGCAAGAAAAAATGTAGTTTTTGATATTTAATGTAGAGTTAACTTTAATCTTAGTTTTAAAATTGACCACTTTTCATTTATAGCTTATCGTTAAACTTTTTATGAAGACTGGAATAATCTTTTGTAGCAAATATTAATCTTTATTTAATTAATCTTCCATGTCAAAATATTCTTTAATTAAAAAGAACCCTCCCTTTTTTCCCCACAGGGCTTCCTGATCCATTTGCTAAGGTGGTGGTTGATGGATCTGGGCAGTGCCATTCTACAGATACTGTGAAGAATACACTTGATCCAAAATGGAATCAGCATTATGACCTGTAGGTTTAAACGATTTATTTGAAATGAAACATGGAATCACTGTTATTTGATATAGTCTTTGAAAAGAATCACTGAATATGATCTGAGTTTGATCTGTGGTGTAATTTGGTCCTCACAGAGGGATGCAAAACCTAGTGTGAAAGTACTTTGGCTTATTGATAGCTGGTTTTGGAAGGTGAGCTATGCTTAATAAGCCCATGAAGAACAAAATGGATACACGGTATAGAGCAACCCCCCCACACACCTTTTTTTCAATCAAATAAAGGTATTAATTCACTTTAGGTCAGTTATAAGTATAAATCAGAAATCATAATTGGAGTACACTCATAGGCATTCTTTTTGTTTCTTATATGGATGGTTTCTTCTAAATTTTATTTTAATCATAGTAGCATATGTACTGTTTTTAAAAAAGCAGATGATACTGTAGGTCTTTTAATGGGAAAATGCAGTTAACTGTCCCATTCTTATTCCTGATTCCAATTCTCAGGGTAACTGTTTTCAATACCTTCGGCTGTTTGTTCTAGAATTTTCTTCTGCTTCTAGATATCGTGCTTATTTATAGCATTTAATATAAATATATATTTATTTCGTGTTAGGTATTATTTTTACATTTTCTACCATAGAAAATGATTTAGCTTTTACAGCTGCTATCTCTCATCCCATTCCTACAACATCCACATGACCCTTTCCTTCTCCCAGTCCTCCTGTATAGTTATTTGAACCTTTTCGGCTACATCATTGTTCTGTGTTTATGCTATTATGATCATGTAAATATTCATAACTGAGTCACGTGGTGTGCAGTGATTACATTTTCTTTCTTGACAACTTCTGTTTTTATGAAGTTAATAACTGTCTAACTTTGCCATTTGTTTAGTTTTCCATCTCATTAAGAAATTCACAAACTCTCTTACAGTACTGAACGTCTCCTCTGCTTATTTATGTTCACCACATGAAATAGTCTGTTGGCTTTGTTTTCTTCTTGGAGATAGCCCTCCTAGAGCTTCTATGCTTTACTTCAGTCTGGACTGGTAGTTCTCTAAGACCTTCTGCACAGTTGTCCTGGAACTTGCCTTTATCATTATGTTGGGAATTTCGTTTCTCTCTTCTAAGTCCAATGACTTCTTTTTTTTCTGTTTACTTCCCTGTTTTTTTTTTTTTAGATGTTGGGGGCAGGAGTTTATTAATTAATTAATTTATTTTTGCTGTGTTGGGTCTTCATTTCTGTGCGAGGGCTTTCTCTAGTTGTGGCAAGCGGGGGCCACTCTTCATCACGGTACGCGGGCCTCTCACTATTGCGGCCTCTCTTGTTGTGGAGCACAGGCTCCAGACCTGCAGGCTCAGTAGTTGTGGCTCACGGGCCTAGTTGCTCCACGGCATGTGGGATCTTCCCAGACCAGGGCTCGAACCCGTGTCCCCTGCAATAGCAGGCAGATTCTCAACCACTGCACCACCAGAGAAGCCCCTACTTCCCTGTTTTGGTGAAGTATGTCTTCCATTGTTATCTTGAGGAAGAGTACAAAGATGGGGAAAATTTCTTTGAGTTTATGTCTGAAGATATATTTTGTCTTCTTACTTGGTTGATAGTTTGTCTGAGTATAGACTTCTAGGTGAGACATCACTTTCCCTTCAAATTTTGAATACATTACTCCAGTGTCTTCTAGGTCTAGATCAGCACTGCTGAATAGAAATACAATGTGAGCCACAAATGGGAGCTTATCTGTAATTTTAAATTTTCTAGTAGCCACATTAAAAAAAGTAAAAAGAAACAGATGAAATTAAACTTAATATATGTTTTATTTATCTAAAATATCTTCATTTCAACATGATATCAAAATAAAATAATCGAGTTGTTTGGTTTTTGTTTATTTTATACAAAGTCTTTGAGGGACTTCCCTGGAGGTTCAGTGGTTAAGGCTCCGCGCTTCCACTTCAGGGGCACAGGTTCAATCCCTTGTTGGGGAACTATCTCGCATGCTGCGTGGTGCGGCCTTTAAAAAAAAAAACCCCAAAAACAACGAAGTCTTTGAACTCAGGAGTTTGTTTTGCATTAACAGAGTGCCTCAGTTTGGGCTAGTTATATTTCAGGTACTCAGTAGCCACATGTGCCTTGTGACTACCATTTTGGACATCGCAAGTTTAGAGTATTGCTGATGGCATCCTGATTTTGGTCCTTCATGATTGTTGTTTTCCACTGGAAGATTTCAGGGTATGCTGTTTTTGCCTGATGTTAAATTTTTTGTTTTGTTTTGTTTTTTTGTTTTTTGCGGTACGCGGGCCTCTCACTGTTGTGGCCTCTCCCGTTGCGGAGCACAGGCTCCGGATGCGCAGGCTCAGCGGCCATGGCTCACGGGCCCAGCCACTCCGCAGCATGTGGGATCTTCCCGGACCGGGGCACGAACCCGTGTCCCCTGCATCGGCAGGCGGATTCTCAACCACTGCGCCACCAGGGAAGCCCGATGTTAAATTTTTTAATGATGGACTTGGTATATCTGAAATATAGTACTAGATACTGTGACTTTAATCTGGATACTTAAACTCCTGAGTTATGAGAAACTTTTCTATTTATTTAATCATCTATAGATGATTTCCTCTTCTCCATTGTATTTCTTTCTCTCTTTTACTTTTTCGAGAACTCCTGTTATTTGGATGTTATCCCTCCTGAATTGATCATCATTTAGTTGTCCTATCTTTTTCTCTCATATTTTATCTTAGTTAAAAAAAAAAAGTTATAATAAAAAATTTTTGTTCTAGTAAAAAATTAAAAACTACCATGAAATATTTGGGCTGTTTTCCCAACTTTGTTTTCTAGCATTCCTATTTATTGTAATTTCTGCTCTCAAATTTTAAATTTCCAATATCATTTTGCTTTCTGACTGTTCCTTTTTCATAACTTACTCTTATTCCTAGACGCAATATCTTCTCTGATGAGAGAAGTATTATAATTGTAGTGTTTTTCTGTTGTATTGCCTCTCTTTTATCAGATTTCCTTTTTTTTCTTAGTTTGGTTTGGATTTCTGTCTTTATATTTAAGGGGAGGCACTTAAATGTTGATTGGAAACTCTCTACCCATGGGTAGAGCTGATCAGCTTGGTAGGGTAATCAGGAGTAACTGTGACATTTTCTGCACAGAATTTTCTCTCTCCTTCCTGGGGGCTGTATTCCTGGATGCTTGTGTTCATGGATCTGAACGGCATAGGGATGCTAGGAGGTCTCTCCATTCACTAGATTAACCTCTTCTTAATACTCTGTTTTTATTACAGAATTTCACCTCCTCCCTCAGCTGTGCCTAGTTTCCCTGAGTGCTGCCACGTTTTGAGGATGAATTAGGTTGGGGAAAGGATTCAGGAGGTCTTTCCATTCCATTTATTTATTTTATTTTTTTATTTTTTAAATTGAGGTGTAGTTGATTTACACTTTCCATTCCTTTTAAATACTTTGACTTATCATTCTGTTTCAGCCTCATCATCACCATCGGAGTATATTGGGCTTACAGTTTGGGAATATTTCGGGGCTTGGTGGCAGTAATAATCTTGTTTCAGGGAGTCTATTGCTCCTTGCAGGCTTAGGTTTCAGTTTTCTACAGGTTGCTAATTCAGTTATCATATGCTCTTTAAACTTCTCCTGTTTTGTGAACATCTCCCAGGTTATAAACATGTTAAATGTCCTGATATCCTGACTTTCCAAGTGTATAGCCTTTTAAGCTTCACAGTCATTCTATTTCATGCTTCATCAACATCAGCTTTTCTTCCAAATGTTCCACTTGTCTTTACCTACTATCTATGTAGCTAAGCTTTTGAGTTCTTAATCAGATTCTTTCTTTTCTTTTCTTATTTTGGCCGTGCTGCGCAGCTTGTGGGATGTTAGTTCCCTGACCAGGGATCGAACCCGTGCCCCCTGCAGTGGCAGCACAGAGTCCTAACCACTGGACCACCAGGGAATTCCCTTGATCAGATTATTTAAAGCCATTTCTTTTAGCTTCAATCAGATCTAAATTCAGCCAGGGACCCAGATACAACAGTGAACAAGACATAGTCCTCCAAGCTTACAGCCACGTGGTATATAAAGACAAGAAATAGGAAAGTATAAACAGTGTGATGAGAATCTGTATAGGGTGCTGTGGAAATACATAGAACTTCTTGACACAGATTTAGGAGCTGGGGAGAGCTTCCTAGAAAAAGTGGCATTTAGGCTTATACCCTAAATAGGAGTTAACTTGAGGATGGAGAAGGTGGGAAGGTTCTAAGCAAAAGCTGTCTGTGTGAAGACCCAGAGGTGAAAGACAACGTGATTCTGAAAACAGTTCAGAGAGGCAGCATTGGTAAGTTCACATGTAAGGTAAGGGGAGTGTGGTAAAAGACAAGCAGTGAGAGGCAAGCAGGAGCCAGCTCATGAAGGTCCTTGAAAGCCTATTAATAAGTTTGAATACTCTCTTAAAAGCAGTAGGGAGCAATGAAAGTGTTTTAAGTGGGGAAATGCTATTATCAGATTTATATCCAAGAGTGGACACTTTGGCTGTAATGTGAAGAATGGCTTAGAGGGAGCCAAGAATGGCAAAGAAACTAGTTCAAAGATTATGAAGGAAGCTGTCAAATAGAAAATAACTTTATGTTAGAAAAGCGATAAAGTGAATGGAGAGATACAGGCATTGTAAGTATTTTTAATATGGCCTTCAAACTTAAAAAATTTTTTTCCTTGGGGAAAAAAAGTGAAATTGTACTAAAAACCCTGTGCTTTGCTGGATTTGGCTCACAGGCTGTGGTTTTTCTATGGACCCCCTCCTTAGAGTCCTTGCTTTTCTAGCTTTGCTGCTGCTACAGTCTTTCTCAACACAGCAGCTAGAATGATCCTGTCAAAACGTATATCAAATCTGGTTACTCTCCTGTTCCACATCCTCCATTGGCTTCCTGTCTTACTTAGAGTAAAAGTCAGAGTTCATACTATGGCTGACAAGGCCCTTTATGATTTGTCCCTTGTGTTGGTTAGATGTAATAGACTGATATAATAGACAACACCACATTTTCAGTGGTTTAGTACAACAGAAGTATATTTTGTATATAAGGTCCATTTGGCAGGGAAGCAAGACACTGTCACACAGTCATCCAAGGATACAGGCTGACAGAAGCTCCCTTGTCTTCAGTGTATGTTCCCAAGGTGTCTCTGGGCTTTGACATCCAGCCTCCCAAAAGGACGCTTAAGCCATTGGTGGGTGGGCTGCTCTAAGCCCTCAGGGAACCAATATTTTAGCATACCTGTATATCAGGCTTATCAGTTGGGAAACTGATTTAGTGTGATTTTTTTTTTTTTAATGTTTGGTTTGGGGCAATTTAGCTGGTTAATACTTGATTCTGATTCTAGGATTTTTACATATCATGCAGGTACATATTTGCCAAGTTAAATCTGTTTAGGTCTATTTGAAAAGTGATACATGCATACTGAATGTTATTTTAGTCCAGATTTTTTCATTTGCAAGCAACAGAAATGAAATTCAAATTGGCTTAATTTTTGAAAAGTATTAACTTGCATAATTAAACATATACACACTACTATATATAAAATAATCAACAAGGACCTACTGTGTAGCATAGGGAACTCTACTCAATATTCTGTAATAACCTATATGGGAAAAGAATCTGAAAAAGAATAGATATATGTATATGTATAACTGAATCACTTTGTGTACACCTGAAACTAACACAACATTGTAAATCAACTATACTCCAATATAAAATAAACATTAAATTTTAAAAAAAGTATTAGCTTGCATAATTAAAAGTCTAGAAGGGTAGGCATGCTTTAACACAGCTGGATCCAGGGCCTCAAGTGTGCCTTTCACATTACTCATTTAAAAGTTTTAGGGCTTCCCTGGTGGCGCAGTGGTTAAGAATCCGCCTGCCAATGCAGGGGACACGGGTTTGAGCCCTGGTCTGGGAAGATCCCACATGCCGTGGAGCAACTAAGCCCGTGCACCACAATTACTGAGCCTGCGCTCTAGAGCCCGCGAGCCACAACTTCTGAAGCCCGCGCGCCTAGAGCCCGTGCTCCACAACAAGAGAAGCCACCACAATGGGAAGCCTGTGCCCCGCAACAAAGAGTAGCCCCCACTCACTGCAACTAGAGAAAGCCCGTGTGCAGAAGCGAAGACCCAATGTAGCCAAAAATTAAATAAATGAATAAATAAATAAATTTATTTTAAAAAAGTTTTAGTCCTTACTTAAGTGGTCTAGGCTTTTTTATATACCAGGTGAATTTTTCTGATATTACTGCTTTATTGAATGACAGTTTAAGGTCAAGGTTGCTGGACCAAAAATTTGACCTCTTAGAGTCATTGAAATTTAGGGTTCTACTGATATAATTATGTTATTTTATTATATTTTCGCATGGGATGACACCATGTTAACAATTGGCTGTGGTAGAGCTTCTCCATACTTACAGGTATATGCACAGACAAGTAATAGTAACGCTTTCCCCTGCTCTGCTTGTCTGCAGGCAGTGAAGTGAAATCTGCAAGAGTCCTGCTCGCTCAAGGCCTGCATACAGGAGAGAAGCAGGGGAAAAGCGTTACAATCAGCTTTTGTTCTACAGCATTTTAAAACATAACAGGTATGTCAGATTTTTGGTCTGTCAGCCTTGACAATGCCTCTTGAAAATGAACTGAGTATTCGCTGAGGTACTAGGTCATGTCATTGAAGTGTATTTAAAATGTGACTGTGATAAAAGTTTTTCTAAGATTTTTGTTTTTGGAAAGAAATAATCATAAACTTCCATAGGATTATTTGACACTAGCTACTAAAATAGTTTTTTTTTTTTTTTTTTACTAACAAAAATTGTTACTCAGTCTGAGAGTGGCAGGTATGATAAAGAATATATTAAAAATTCTTTTTAGATTTTACTTTAGAATTAAAAAAAATTAAATTCAGTCCTGTGGATAGACTGAATTCAAACATATTTTGCGTTATCTAGCCATACTCAAACATTTGTGACTTTAGACTACAAAAACAAAAGAAAAATTTTATACTAACTACTCATAATTGCCAAGTTACTCATGCAGTCATTTTGTTTTATATAGGTATATTGGAAAGTCTGATTCAGTTACGATCAGTGTATGGAATCACAAGAAGATCCATAAAAAACAAGGTGCTGGATTTCTTGGTTGTGTTCGTCTTCTTTCCAATGCCATCAACCGCCTCAAAGACACTGGTTGTGAGTAGATACTAGTGCTTTTAAAAATTTAAATATACATATTTAAATATATATACGTATGTGTATTTTTTGATGGGGAGGCAGGGGTCTAAAAACTTAATTTCCTGTGTGTGTTTGAAACATTGGTAAAAATTTCTGGTCTAAATTTACTTTGTTGACTTTTTAAAAAGAATGAAACATTTTAAATATGTGAAACCTAGAAATGAATCAGAGCTGATACTTAGTATCCAGTGAATTTATAAGTGCTAAGAAATGACTGATATCCAGAAGAATAAAAAGAGGGAATTCCCTGGCGGTCCAGTGGTTTAGGAGTCTGTGCTCTCACTGCCTCGGGCCCGGGTTCAATTCCTGGTCAGGGAACTAAGATTCCACAAGCCGTGCAGTGTGATGCAGCCAAAAAAAAAAAAAAAGTAAAAAGGTGTCAAAGTATTAAATGTCTTTTTTATTACTTAGCACTCATCTCTGGTTTAGGTGGATTTGTGAGATAAAGGGAGTTTTATTTAGATCATTGGAGTGTTTAATGTAACAGTTAAAGGGGAATTATTAGTGAATAAAAATGACATATAAAACTGCTCTGAAAAATTAAAAGTTATAAAAGTAAGACATTATTTTGAGTGTAAGACAGCTGTATTAACTGCTTAACTGTAGCTTAATTTTTCACCAAACTGGTCATTTACAAGATTAGACCAAGATCAAGACATTAGAAGCAATTTCTATATTGGGTTGACAAGTTGACTTGTTAGTGTATGTGTAATTCATGTAACCAGATGACAGAGCATCTTTTTGGGGGTATTTCCATTGGGACATAGATGGAAATATCTTTTTCAACAGAAAAATTTTTTCTTTTTCTACAGAATTCTTTTTTATATAATATAAAAAATATTGCTAGCTGTTGTCATGGGATTGTAGTCCAGATGCCTATTCTAAGCAAAAATTCACATGGACTCCAGCTAAGGAAATTAATAAATAAAAATAGTTTGAATTTAGCTTTGAATGTTAGATATATAATATTAAGAGATGATCCCTTTTAATGTAGTATGATAGCACAACCCAGTTATAAAAATATTACTGTTAAAAAGTAAAAAGGAGAAAATTGAGCTAGAAGTTCTGAGGGGAATTTAAAGGCACCGGAGAATTCCTTATATTTCTGGGTTGACAGGGTGACCAACAGGAGGTAGAAGATGTTGGGATTGGAAAAGGTCTAGCATATAAAAAACGAACAATTTTTGGGACTTCCCCAGTGGTCTAGTGGTTAAGACTCTGCCTTCCAATGCAGAGGGCATGGGTTTGATCCCTGGTTGGGGAACTAAGATCCCACATGCTGTACAGTGCAGCCAAAAAAACCCAAAAAACAAACAAACAAAATGAACCATGTTATTCTAACCCAATGCAGCAGGCAAACTGAAGACTTGTTGTATGTATGATCTTATTTCTGGTTCAATTTAGCCAACATTTATTGAACCTTTTAAGTGTCAGGTACTGTTTGAAACCCCAGTGATAGAAAGGTGAAAAAGGCATGAATCCTGTCCTCTGAGAAGCAAGGGCAAAGGCCTGCTGGCAGAGGGAGCAGGACACGTTAGAAGGAGCGAACAGAAGAGGCATTGCTCCGCACAAGTCCACTGTATAGCTGTCTTATTAGTGTCCATTTATTTTGCAAAGGGAAAAATAAGCTAGGTGGGGCACAGATTTTCTTTCTGCTGCTTGTGAATGTTTCATTGCAGTAATTTATATGACCTTTTTGATGTATAGTAATATTTATTAAGCACCTGGTGTAGTTCCATTCTATCAGGTTGGAGTGGAGAATATAAAAACTTAAGATATGGTCTCCTCCTTTTATCAATTCGTGATTTACTTAAGTAGACAAATGGCATACAGCTATAAAGAGAATTCAGTTATAAGTGCTGTAATCAAAGTAAAACCAACATGCAGTGGGTGACATTGTTCCTTACTGTAACTAACCAGGCCAGTGTTATATCTGTTTTATAGATGATGCATGAGAGAAGAAGTGAGCTGCTTCTAAATGAGTTAGTACCAGAACTCAAACCCTTATGTTAGTTTATACTTGGCTTCTTATTAATACTTACTTTGTGTGTGTGGGAGTTATGTGAAATGGTTAGATAAAAAATAACAATGACAACTAACATTTATTGGACACTTATGTGCTAGGTACTGTGCTAAGAGTTTTACATAACCATCTGATTTAATCCTTAATAGGAGGTAAGTACTACAATTATACACGAGAAAATCAAGACTTGGGGATAAATTGCTTAAGAACAAAACTATTAAGTGGCAAGCTAAGACTTAGACTGAAGTGTTCTGAAATCTTTGGAGAGAAAATACTGCATGTTGGCACCAGTGTCTTATGGTTTTTGAAATCTGAATTTGTCAAAACTTTTGTCAAGACATTTATACTAATATTATGTATGCAGTTAGAGAATTTTAAACATTTGTCTCATCATTAAAACTTGATTAATTCTTTAAATGATTGGTCTGATTTCCAGTGGATTGTAGAAATTTACTATCACTCTGTAGATGTGAGAATCTCTGATACCAACTTATTTTTTGCCTTTTGCTGTTGTTGATTTGAAATAGATCAGAGGTTGGATCTATGCAAACTTGGGCCAAATGACAATGATACAGTTAGAGGACAGATAGTAGGTAAGTGTGGAATTGAAAGTTATGTGAATTTTGGCTTTATTTAAGCTGACCTAAACTCTAAATACCTTTAAAATCAAAGTACAGTAACTGTAGCTTCATTGTATTGGCATGAATTAAATGAGTCATGTAAAATTATTCAAATAGTGGATGCAGAATCTAGGACAACTTAATTTTTTAAAAAAGCAAAAAAATACAAATAATGTAAAAAATAGGCTCCTAATGTGAAGAACTCTTGATCCTTTAGGAAGGAATTCTTTACAAGTATACAAATATAGTAGGACACTGAGATAGACTTTATAGATGATACTAAGGTTTTCTGAAAGTAATTCTCAAACTGGTTTTTCAGTAAGAAAAACCAGTTTAATGCTTTGCAGTTTTAAAGTAATCTTTACTAATTGAAAAAAATAGAATGGTAGTATAGCACTGATTGGAGAAAGGGAAAAATTGTTACCTTACTCATAAGGCATTTAGTGGGCTAGTGGGGTTATCTTGAATTGGCCCCTTTGTATAAAATTTCCTGAGACTTATCTTAAGAATTGATAGATTGAGATTTGATCAAGATACCTAGAATGGTAGGGCACTGAGGTGGGCTCCTTTGAAGATTCTTAAAGAAGTAACAGGCAATTGGAACCTTACCATTGCATTATAGAGCAGAATTTAGAATAACATGATTGCATAATATGAACCTATCAGAGAGGTTTTAGTTACAGGAAGGACTTGAAGGACTTAGCTTTACAAGGCAATGAATTAGGTTCATAGAGAGTTGCCAAAGTAGCATCATAACAAAAGCCCTATTCTGGTTATCGCAGGGAAATATCTACACTACAGCGTTATTCATAATTCCTGTCATTCTTAGATTGAGAAGGAAGTTAAAAACTCAAAAATGTGGAATACACAAATATACCTTTCATGTGTTACGCCTCTTTTTAAGTGCACTAGTGGCCTTGCGTTGCCCCATTAGGATGGGAATAAAGGAGTTAGATTCTCCTCCATGAACATGATAAAGTGTAGAAAACCTTGAAGAGAAAAATCTCATGGACAGAGAAATTGCAGGGGCTTCCCTGGTGGCGCAGTGGTTAAGAATCTGCCTGCCAGTGCGGGGGACACGGGTTTGAGCCCTGGTCTGGGAAGATCACACACGCTGTAGAGCAGCTGTGCCCGTGCGCCACAGCTACTGAGCCTGCGCTCTAGAGCCCGTGAGCCACAACTACTGAAGCCTGTGCGCCTAGAGCCTGTGCTCCGCAACAAGAGAAGCTGCCACAGTGAGAAGTCCGCTCACTGCAATGAAGAGTAGCCACTGCTCGCCGCAACTAGAGAAAGCCTGCGTGCAGCAACAAAGACCCGTCACAGCCAAAAAAAATAAATTAAAAAAAAAATTGCAGAATTTAGTAGAAACTAAAGAGTTCGTTCTTAAGTATTAAAATAAGCGAAGACAGGTGTCTTTCAAAGAGAAATATTTTAAATTGCAGTAACTCTTTCTAGTTCTGTGACTCTTAGTAATGTTTTTGTTGTTTAATAGTAAGTCTTCAGTCCAGAGACCGAATAGGCACAGGAGGACAAGTTGTGGACTGCAGTCGTTTGTTTGATAATGATTTACCAGATGGGTAAGCAAAAATCATTAGGTAATATCCCTAAAATAATGAGAAATAAGTTGGTGTTTATATTTGAGTTTAGAAATTTGCTGATCAATTCCAAAATCTAGGTTTTCCTTGTACTTAGAAAATTAGTGAGGGATCTTATCACAACAAATTCGTAAAATAAGCCATGAATTAGATATGTTACATTTGTTTTTTAAGAGTTTTGACTAGGAGACAAATCAAATTTCTTGACAAATTTAAATCTCCTGTAAATATTATATATTCAAAAGGAAAACTTTTTTGATTGATTTAATTATTCAAAACAAGGCATGCTGAATCTGAGGCATTGCTCTATTTAGAGGGATGAGATACAGAATTTGTGTAATAGTAATTACAATAACATAGTAACATTTATTGAGCCTGCAAGTGTCAAATAGTGTTATAAGCACTTTATATCATTTATCATTACATATATATCATTACATGATATTCATTAGATCATTTAATTCTCATAATGTGATTCTGGAATTAGACCATTTGGGTTCCAATCCTTACTCTTCTGTTTACTAGCTTTATGAGTTTAATCAATTTATTTGACTTTTGTAAGCTTTGGTTTATATTTATCTATCAAAGAGGATAATGATAATAGTATATACGCCATCAATACTTGTGAGGATTAAATGAAATCATTCATGTAAAGCACATAGCACAATGTCTTGCATAGAGTAAGTGCTTAATAAATAATTAGCTATTACTACTACTACTGTTACTACTATTATTACCCTCATGCATTTTACAGACTTACAAAACTGAGGCTCAGAGAGGTTAAGTATTTTGCCAGAGGCCACATAGAAATGGCAGAACTGGAACACAGATTTAAGCCTTGATTCCAAAGCTTATGCTTTTTATCATTGCTCTCTATCTTTGTTTCATACTAGTTCTGAAACCTTACCGATTTTATTTTTAATTCTCAAAGTATTTTTAATTAACTTCAGTGAGGTATACTTTACATACAATAAACTATATCCATTTTAAGTGTATAATTGGTTGAGTTTTAAGTTATTTTTGACATGAAATTTCAAATCTAAGCTATGGTATTTGCTCATTTTGTGTAAGCTGTTAAAAATTGCTATAATTTGTTTATAGATCATTTTAGCTTCTTGATATATCTTAATTTTTATGGATTTGAGGTGGATTATGGTACTTTTGAAGGGGAAGTTTAGGATGAAATAACTAGTCAGTATTGAGAGATTACAACAGTTGTACGGCTTATTCTAAATTTGTTCTACATTATTGTACTATAATTGTAATCACAGGGGAAAAAACCTGTTCAGCATCTTTTTATTTTCTATTGTTTAAGGCCTCCAAACCTCTGCCAGTGGTTTGGTGGAATATTAACATAACATAGTCACTCGCCTAATTTTTTTGTTATATGAATTAATAAGATATTGAAGAAGAAGTGGCACTATTGCTTTTTAAAAAATTAGTTTGAGAAATAGCCTGTGTTGGTGAGGTTGTGGAGAAAAAGGAGCGCTTGTACAGTGTAGGTGGGAATATAATCAGTACAGCCACTGTGGAAAATGGTAGGGAGGTTCTTCAGAAAGTTAAAAACGGAAGTACCATATGATTCAGCTATCCCACTTCTGGGTATGTATCCTAAGAAAATGAACACACTAATTCAAAGAGGTATATGCACCCCTTTGTTCATTGCAGGATTATTTACAATAGATAAGATATGGAAGATAGATAAGATAGGGAAGCAGCCTAAGTGTCCATTAATAGATGAATGGATAAAGAAGATGTATTACACACACACACACACACACTGGAATATTGCTCAGCCATAAAAAAAGAATGAGTTCTTGTCATTTGCAACAACATGGATGGATCTAGAGAGTATTATGCTAAATGAAATAAGTCAGACAAAGACAGATACCATATGATTTTACTTATATGTGGAATCTAAAAAATAAAGCAAACAAACAAAACAGAAACAGACTCATAGATACAAAGAACAAACTGTATTGGTTTGCCAGAGGGGAGGGAGAGGAGGGGAAATTGATGAAATAGGTGAAGGGGATTAAGAGGTACAAACTTTCAGTCATAAAATAAGTCACGGGGATGTGATGTACAGCGTAGGGAATATAGTCCATATTGTAGTAACTTTGTATGGTGACAGATGGTTCCTAGACTTGGTGATCATTTTGTAGTGTATAGATGTCAAACTACTATGTTGTATACCTGAAACTAATATAATATTGTATGTCAACTATACTTAAAAAAAATTCATAACTTTTAGTAGAAAATATGTAAGAGAAAATAAAAATATGAAGATTAAAAAAATTAGTTTGGGTAGGCTAAATGCTTTAAAAAGCTTTTATATACTTTTCTAGTTAAATTTAATTTTTTAAAATTATGTATAATTTTTATTTTTAGTATGGCCTTTTTTCCCCCATTAAATTCTGGAGAAATTAGTATAATTTAATTGAGCATTGTTGACATCGTTGAAAAATTCTCAGTTTGGCTGATGGAAAATATTAGTCACACCTCAGTATAAATATTTTAAAAGCTTCAGAATTCTAGAAGACATATTGTACAGTTCTAAAATAAGTTGAAACAATTCCTATATTCTGTGTATTGCTTTTTCAATTTGTCATTCCTGATTCATAACAGCAAATGTCTTCCTGGCTTGTTCCAAAAACATTCCATGTCCGGCTTCCTATTACTGCTTTATCTCTTAATATTTTTATTTAAGCTGGGAAGAAAGGCGAACTGCCTCTGGAAGAATCCAGTACCTAAACCACATAACAAGAACTACGCAATGGGAACGCCCAACACGGTAAGAACATATAAGTATCTTCCCATGGTCTATGCTGTTTGCCCTCCTGAAGTCCCCTATCTGTTTATCTGTCAGTTTTACCAGATTTCCTTTCTTGGTTTAAACTGCTCTAGATCAGTAGATCTTATAGCAAATGCCATTATTATTATTATTATTATTATTAATTTTGGGGGGGGCGCGGTACGCGGGTCTCTCACTGTTGTGGCCTCTCCCGTTGTGGAGCACAGGCTCCGGACGCGCAGACTCAGTGACCATGGCTAACAGGCCCAGCCGCTGTGCGGCATATGGGATCTTCCCGGACCGGGGCACGAACCCATGTCCCCTGTATCGGCAGGCAGACTCTCAACCACTGCGCCACCAGGGAAGCCCTGCCATTATTATTTTTAATAAAGGTTGCTTAGCAGGTCATCCTGTAGCTCCATGGCCTGTGATGGTGTTCAGTAAATATTTATTAGATGAGTTAAATGAATACATTGAGAAGTCATCTTATTTCTGGGACTCTAAAAATTTTTTTTGAGTCCATTATTGAACGGCTGTAACAAAATATGTATACAGGATCTCCATTTATTCAGTAATGTTGGGGGATGATTATATTGTGTCCAGTAAGGTCTTTGACCAAGATAAGAACCAGATGCTCTGAGACCATATGGAGGGGCACCTGACTTAGAGTTGGGGGCAAGATGGTAGAACTTGCAAAGGAAAACTCTGAAGGAGGAGAGTCTCTGAACTAAATCCTGAAGAATATGAGGATTTAGCCAGGTAAGGGGAAGGTGATAAAAAGTGTTCAGGGTAGTGGTAACAGCTATCATTCAGTTCACCAAATTGTTATATGCCAGGCACTGTGCTCAGCATTTGGGCTATAACCATGAATAAGGCAGAAAGGCCTTCCTGGAGCTTAATGTGTAAAGTCATGGGGATGCAAGATAAGTTTTGAAAGCTTCAAGGAAAGCTCTGTAAGTAACTGAAAATGAATAGGATAAGTGGCTGGATTTGCTTTTTTTTTCAGAATAAGAAAAAAGTTTATTTGCCACCTCTACTCAGTGTTTGTTTTGCTCCTTCTACTTTTTTTTTTTTTTTTCCCTGAGCAGGCCTGGCACCAGACATAGAACATCAAATGCTTCTCATTAGCTATACTTTTATTTATTGGGGATTAATTGCTTAACTCATTGAACCACAAAGTTTTCTCTATTATACTGTGATTCTCAGATGAAAGCTTAGCTTATTTTGCCATTTTAAAAAGTGCTTATTTGAGAGTTGATTTCTAGTATTAAACTGCCAAGGATTATATGGAAGTCAAAGAACCTATTTTTATCATATCTGAGTGTAAATAAATGTGTACTTGTGTCAGTGCTTTAGTGAAGTCTATTTCCTTCTCATTTAACTGATAAAATTGACTTTAATTTCCACATGTATAAAGTCGATTGTGTTGTAAATGTTAGTTTAAAAATTAATGCTTAATTATCCTCTTAGTTTGGATGACCTACAAGAGACTGGAAGCTCTTTGAAGAGACAGACTATCTTTCCTTTATTCACTCAATATTTATTGAACTACTACTCTTAAATATATGCTAAGCACTACTCTAGGTGCAGGGAATACATATGGTGGGGAACAAACTAGGCAGACTTTCTTCTCTCAGTAAATATTCTAGTGGGGGAAGACAGATGAAAACAAGGAAGCAAATGAGAAAAATATCAGAAGTAACTGCCATGCTGAGGAAGTAAGGTGAGGTACTGTCAAATGCCTGGGTGACTACTTTAGATGTGAAGGTCAGGAACGACCTCTTAGAGGCAACATTTAAGCTTAAACTAAGATTTGAATGACAAAAAAGAGTCTGGCCTAGGGAGAATAGGAGAAAAAATCACTCTACGTAGAAGGAAGGGCTACTCTCCAGCACTAAAGGTAGAACGACCATGGCAAACTTGAGGAGGAGGAAGAATGTCAGTGTGGCAGAGGCAGAGTGGGAGAATGGTGGGGACGCAGGTCTGAGGTCACCTGTGGCTAAGCCAAGTAAGGCTTGGTGAGCTCATACTCACATCTACAAATATATGCGGATTTCATATGAAATGTAATTAAAATCAATATAAAGTGATTTGAATACGTAATTGACAATCTGCTTATCACCTGGGTTTCTTTGGTGCTTTGAGGCTTTGGGTTTGCTTTTATTGAGAGTTCTTGAGTCATTATATTTATATTAATCATTCCGTTTTCTTACAAGTGATTGTTACTGCTGTACATACATTGTCTATAAAATTCTGCTTTTGGTATCTGAGTTGAGTAACTTTTTTTCCTTGTTTCTTTTCGATAGACCAGCATCTGAATATTCTAGTCCTGGCAGACCTCTTAGCTGTTTTGTTGATGAGAACACTCCAATTAGTGGAACGAACGGTGCAACATCTGGACAGTCTTCAGATCCCAGACTGGCAGAGAGGAGAGTCAGGTCACAACGACATAGAAATTACATGAGCAGGACACATTTACACACTCCTCCAGACCTACCAGAAGGCTATGGTATGACAACTAGCAGAGGAAAAATAAAGTGTGTTTTACTGATTTCAGCTTGCTAAGAAGCCAGAAAATCAACTTTTAAAGAAGTTATTAATCTGGGTTTAGGAATTCTGCATGAAAATCAAAGTAAATGTAAAACTCCCCAACTTTGAAAAGTCTTTGAAATGGTAGAAGACTAACAACACTTTGACTTTGGGCTAGTCGTTTAACCTTAAGCTTTTTGCCCAATTACAATGAAATGAGATGAATGATACCTCTCCTTTTCGCAAAGGTTGTGAGAAGCATATGAAACAATGTGAGACTGCTTTGTAAACAGGCACTGTAAAAAGTGAGATGGTGTTTTTCTTGATAATGGCAATCTGAAGTCAGACTTGTAATTTTCTAGACGTGCATATTTAGAAATAATTTAAAAAGCATATTTCTGATGGTATTTATATATTGTATTTGTATTGTCTATAATTTTGTGTTATCTGAGTGATTGGGTTATTGTAAATGATTTAGTCACTTCTGTGTTTGTGTAAAAGTACTATAATCTTATATAATTTCCTAAATTTTAGAATTCCATGTGAAAGATGACATGAATCTTCTCATAGTTGAATACAGAACTTCCTAAACTCTTGTAGTATGACCTCAGCTGTTCTCTCCTCTGTTGCTAAAAGCTTAACCAAGTTACTTAACATCCTTGCCCTTTCCACAGCCTCTAGATAAACAGTTCTGGGCTGATGATGACACCTAGTGACCAACATTGGGAGTTGCCTGATCTAACTTGTATTTTATTTTTACTCCAGAATGTTTTTTAAACTTACACAAATGCATCATTCTTACTTTATTTTTTAAGTATTTTAACTATTTAATTTTTTTAAAAACCCAAGTTTTCCATTAATTGAGCTAGGCCACACAGGTTAACTTAAGCACAGTGGTTAGAGCATGGGCTTGGGAAACAGCTGGGTTCATATCCTGGCTTTGCTATATATTAGTTGTGTGACGCTGGGCACATTAACCTGTTTGAGCCTCAGTTTTATCTTCTGTACTATAAAGTGGGGAAAATATTATTACCAACCATGTAGATTTGTTGCAAGAAATAAATGAAATTTCATGAGAAGTTAAAATTTAGCTGTTATTATTAATGTCCAGACCTTAGAATCAAGTATCTCTTGGCATTCTTTTTAATTGAGATTATAAGGCAAGTGGTTTGGAGTGGGGGTGGTTAATACTTTATACTTTTACAATATTTGTGTGATTTGGATTAAAAAAAATTTTTTTGTACAACCAAAAACATAGGAGTAAAGTGGGTATCAAGGCTGAAATTATTGCAGCTGTCATCTAGAACCAGTTTTAAACATTTTTACATTTATAATTTTAAAAGTTTAAATTGATTTTTATTACAGGTTTATAAACAAATTTATACTAATAAATATTAGCAATAGTTTTATTGTTTCATATATTGGAATTTTTCATTAGATTTTGTTTTTTTAAAAAAAAGTTAGTTCTGTTGCTTGAAAACATAAGTAAATAAAGACTACAGACCACCACCGAAGAAACCGTTTCACAGATTCCTTCTCTTTGCCCTGGCCTCCTCACTCTCTCCCCAAGGGCTTTGACTTAATTTTGCCTGCGGCTTTTTTTCCCCAGTAGGCATATGTGCTCTTTAGTCTTCCTGCTCCTAACTTGATTATTTTTCCGTCATTGCTTCTTTTAGTCTATAGGGTGTCTCTTCTATATTCCATCTTTTTTGCTTCTGTTTGAGTCCAAATGCAGTCTTGAGAATACACCTCTCTCAAGGAAAGAAAAAACATAAGTTTTGATATAAAATTAGGCATAATTTAAAAAAGCATTACCAGCCTGCAAACTCTTTGAAAGTTTCTGCAAATCCCTGAGAATCTCCCCAGAGTTGGTTAGCCTCTTCCTCTGAGCCCTTCTGTTTCCCTTAGGCTCCACATTTAAGACAAATAAAAGATAATTTCTTCATGTTTGTTTTATTTAATTATTGGTACTGTGACAATCTTGTTCTCTATTTTCCATTGCAACATGTTTAATATTTGAGCCACATTATAAGTGTAGTTGGCTTTTAAATAGCTGGGCTGTGACCCTCACCACCATTTATAAGACTGTTTCCAGGAGAAAATGTGTTCTGAGTTCAGAACAAGTGATTTGTAAAGCAGTTCTTTTGTAATAAAATTGATTGGTAATTTGGAGAGTTTACCTATTAATATAACATCATCCTAGTGTTTATAGCTGTTTTTGATTTGGACATTCTGAATATGTTTTTATTATTAGTGTTTCTTAATTTTACAGAACAGAGGACAACACAACAAGGTCAGGTGTATTTCTTACATACTCAGACTGGTGTGAGCACATGGCATGATCCAAGAGTGCCTAGGTAAGAACATATTCTAAATACCCTTCATACCACTGAATATCCATTTCACCTAGGATTTATTTGATTATTTAATCTTTAACTTCTTAAAATAGATGATGTAAAAGTTTGGCTCTTTCTGATCAAAAGTTTGACATTTAGTAGAAAGTCCTACTTACTTCTCTGCAACCCTACCCCAGTGCCGTACCACCCATCCAGTCTCCAGTTCCTCTCCCTCTCCCCCTTAAAAAAATTGAGGCAAAAATGTGGGTCTTGTAGGAATTTGAAAATTGACCTGGGGAAAACATACATACCCTTACAAAAACATACATACCCTTTTTTCTTAAGGGTAGTAAATTGATATTTTTATTTCTGGTTAGGGTTTTTTAAAAAAGGTTTGTTTATTTTAACTTTATATAAGTGTATTCAATCTTCAAGTTTCATTTTAATGTAGAAAAGGAATAACCCAGTTAACATAAATTACTTCTAAATGCCAAAATTTGTATGTTTGAATTGCAGGCCTTGTTGAATGCATTTACTAACCAAAATGTCAGCTGTCTTTTAACTTTAAGAAGATGGAATGACACAAAATCAATTTAGTAGTTTAACACAGTTTCTGGTACATTTTAGTATCAAATAATACATTTTAAACCACTAGCTATTTTGAATTATTTTCTACTGAACAGATGGAGAGTGCCAAGTAGTCCAGTTGAAGCTGCAAAAAAAGGTTGAGTTCTAAGTGAAATTCTAAATCAACTTTATAAGCTATACATATACCTTTGTTGGATGAGGATATTTTATATATTAAGTGCAACATTCCTCTCTTCAAAAAAAAAAAAAGTCCTATGGAGGGTCAAGAGATCTTTTTCTGCCTAAAGTTTGTACTCAGAGCTCTACTTGTCTAGAATCATGTTTTTGAATTAAAAACAGTTGTGACTAGCTGATTTTGGATTGCTTTGATACTCTGTTTATTTATAAATAAAGCTATTATAATGAAAATGTTTTCCTTTTTTTCTTTTGGTCGCGCTTTGCGGCTTATGGGATCTTAGTTCCCTGACCAGGGATTGAACCTGGGCCCCGGCAGTGAAAGCACCGAGTCCTAACCACTGGACCGCCAGGGAATTCCCAAAATATTTTACTTTGTGATAGAGCTTAATCAGAATCTTTTGAGGGTGGCAGCCAAGGAAATGTGTTATCATTAATTATTGTATCAAGGTTGCCATTTCTGTGTCTTCATGATATAGCTGTTGATTTAAAAAAAAATAGTGGGGAGGAAATTTTTGTTTTATTAAATAAGCTCACTGAAAACAATCTAAGTGCCTCACTTTTAGAAATAAGAGTTTTGATATGTAAATTATGAAGTGTTTTGGGTTCTGTTTATCAGGTTGAAGGTCAGTAACGAACTTTTCTATAACATAATTTAAAATCATTGGAAGGAAATGTTTAGAAGAAAAATGATTTTTTAAAAAAACTGAATGATTTACAACAGTGTGAAAGCTGATCTTGAGCTGCCTTTTTTTCCCCAGTACGCGGGCCTCTCACTGCCGCAGCCTCTCCTGCTGCAGAGCACAGGCTCCGGACGTGCAGGCTCAGTGGCCATGGCTTATGGGCCCAGCCGCTCCACAGCACGTGGGATCTTCCCGGACTGGGGCATGAACCCGGTCACCTGCATTGGCAGGCAGACTCTCAACCACTGCGCCACCAGGGAAGCCCTTGAGCTGCCTTTTGAAAGAGTGGTGTGTAAGCTGGAGTTGGAAGTTGAAACAGAGATTTTGGCACCACAGTGGGCAGTGTGTTCTTACTCCTAAGGAAACAATGTTGGTTATTCATTAATGAATAAGGGGTTTCTATAAAGATTTAAGAATATTTCATATTGAGTATTGAATAATGACTTTATGAAATAACGCTTTGGATTATATTTCTTTTCTTTAGTCTCTATGCTCCGAATTGTTATCTTAAAATATATTTTGTTTTGGGGGATCCTTTAGTGAATATGTCTTTTGTATGGAGGATCTTTTATCAAAGCAGACTATAAATATTTAGATTCTATTAAGATATCATTACTGTTCAATCAAAGACATTTATAAAATAGTGTCACTCAGACACTTTAAAACTAACTTTATGTAAAGATATCCAGTAAACTTAGATTTATCTGAGAAGCACCATTTTAGAATGTTTTGTATTTCTCTTTAAAATAATGATTAATGCTTTGTTATTCATTGTATTGCATACTGACTATGTAGTCTTAAAATACAGATCTGTATTACTTTTTATGGCTGTATAACATACCATTTTCCTTTAGTCATTTCCCAGTTCCACATAAAGAGTGTTTCCAGTTTTCTGCTTCTCCTCAATTCTTTAGAGCCCTCCCATGTATGACTATAAATTTATAAAATTCTAAATAAAATGATATAAAGTGAAATTCTGCATTACATCAAAAACATTATTCATTCTTTGATTATAAAGAATGATAATTGTTTTTCATTTCTAAAAGTTCCATTTAGAAAAAAATCTATCTGTTCATTCTTAATAATTTCTCAGTGATAGTTTGTAATTGTTCCCTTTTATTATTTGTTTTAAACATTGCATATCATAGCTATTCTTTTTGATCTCTGACAGTACTTGGGGATCTAATTCCGTGGTTTTGTTTCTACTGACTCAGTAATCATGAATTCCTTTCTGAAGTGTTTGGTGATCTTTGATTGTGAGTTTGATTTTAATTGGTTGGAGTTCTGTGGACCTAAAGTGAGAATTTAGGAATTTTTTCTGGAATCACTTCATCTTCCCATTGAGTTCTCCATGGGGAAGTTCCAGATTTCCTTTTCCAACCTTGCTGCTGACCTGAGGCTGAGTTTCCCAATTAACCACTACCCTCTGGCAGCCCCCCACTCTGCCTGTCTGCCACTCAGGTACCAGCTCCAGTTTAATTCACTTAAACAAAATTTGAGGAGGACTCTTGGAACTTTTTCCCTTGCCTCTTTTGAGACTAGCAGTGTCTCAGAATAGTGTGTTCTTTCCAATCTTTAGTTCTGTAGCAGAAGAATCTCTGGGGCACCTATAAGCACAAGTTAAAAATCATTGTTCCAACAAATCTCTGGGTGCCCATCATTACGTTTTCACTATGACCAAGAAGAGGTTATTTCAGGAAAACTTTTTTTCTAGTTTAACTTTGAAAACATAATTTTGATGAGATTTGTCATTGTAATTATTGGTTACAGTTTAAATTTATATTAGACATGCTGCTTTTTTTTCATTCTTTAAGGTTCTATAAATCTTTGTCATATATAATAGTATATATATATATTTTGTGTGGTACGCGGGCCTCTCACTGTTGTGGCTTCTCCCATTGCGGAGCACAGGCTCTGGACGCGCAGGCCCAGCGGCCATGGCCCACGGGCCCAGCCACTCTGCAGCATGTGGGATCCTCCTGGACCGGGGCATGAACCCGTGTCCCCTGCATCCTGCATCGGCAGGTGGACTCTCAACCACTGCGCCACCAGGGGAGCCCTTATAGTAGTATTTTAAGAATGCATGATATAGTAACAGTGGTCTTTGCCCCAAAAAGCAAAAAGTCTTTTTGCTTTTTTTATTGTAGCAGTAAACCTTAGAACATTCTTCCTAAGGTGTCTTAAACAGGTTCTTCATTCACTAGCTTTATATCTTTCAGAATTCAAAATGGAGTAGTTATCCTTTAAAATATATACTGTGGTTATTTTCAGGATCACACTTTCAATAACATTTCCAGTTTTGCTTTGCTGAAGAGCTTAAAATTAATCATGGAATGAACATTTACACAGATTTTATGGTGTAGTAAAGAAAGAAATAATTGAAGGGAAATTTTAGAAAACATTTAATTCCTTATATCACTGACATTTGGAAAACAATATTTTGTCAGACAAGTATTGAAGTACAGTTTATGTTGGCAAATGTTGTGATTGCTTTTATATTAATTTAAAACCTGAATTACATTAAAGCCCAGGAATGAACTCACTAAAAATGTAGGCTGTGTGATAAGTTTCTGAGCCATCTATGGATTGGGTTTTGAATATGCAACTTTGTTAAACCATTGGGAATTAAAGATTCCAGCTGAACGTCTCAAGTTTCTGAAACAATACATTTTCTCAGACTTCATGGAATTGTTCTGTGTCATTTACACTTGCTTGGCTCAGCAGGCCCAGCAGTGAGGTATTTTTTATTTTATATTTGTTTTTGCAGGGATCTTAGCAACATCAATTGTGAAGAGCTTGGTCCATTGCCTCCTGGATGGGAGATCCGGAATACAGCAACAGGCAGAGTTTATTTCGTTGACCATAACAACAGAACAACACAGTTTACAGATCCTCGGCTCTCTGCTAACTTGCATTTAGTTTTAAAGTAAGTTTTTGAAACAATACATGTTCAAATGCGAGTCTGAACAAGAGAAGACTGATAGATGCTTTTTGTAATAAATGTGATAGAATGTCTGCTCTCTTCAATTATAAATCACTTGTTGAACATAATTTTATATAAGAATATGACAAATTTTACTCTCATGTTTGGGTATTTTAATCCCACTGTGCTTAAGTAGGAACCTGTCCTGAAATGTTAGGAAAAGGGTGTGTATCAGAGGTGCACCGTAGCACACCTGCAGAGACAGGCTACTTTATGGAGTGGATGGATTTTTTTCCTTGAGTGCATCAGAAATAGCTCTAGGATAGCTGAATCTATCCCAGAGGATTTTCTGATGTGTCAGTTTTGTGCTTCAGCTTTAAGGCTTCTTTCCCATTTGCAGGACTTAGACAGTCATTCTTACAAGTCTTTGTGAATGGGCTTGATGTACCCTGGGTTTTTTTCTAATTATTAAAATACAGTTGATTTACAATACTGTGTCAGTTTCAGGTATATAGCAAAGTGATTCAGTTTGCTGTATACATATGTAATATGTATATATTTCAGATTATTTTACATTTTAGTTTATTACAAGATATTGAATATAGTTCCCTGTGTTCTATAGTAAATCCTTGTTACTTATCTATTTTATGTATAGTAGTTTGTATCTGTTAATCCCATACTACTAATTTATCCCTCCCCACCCTCCCTTTCCCCTTTGGTAACCATAACTTTGTTTCCTACGTGTGTTTCTGTTTTGTATATAGATTCATTTGTATTATATTTTAGATTCCACATATAAGTGATATCATATAATATTTGTCTTTCTCTCTCTGGCTTACTACACTTAGTATGATAATCTCTAGGTCCATCCATGTTGCTGCAAATGGCAATATTTCATTCTGTTTTTATGGCTGAGTGATAGAGTGTGTGTGTGTGTGTGTGTGTGTGTACTTGGGTTGCTTCCATGTCTTAGCTGTTATAAATAGTGCTGCTATGAACATTGGGGTGCATGTATCTTTTCAAATTAGAGTTTTCATATTTTCCAGATATATGCCCAGGAGTGGGATTGCTAGATCATATGATAGCTCCATTTTTAGTTTTTTCAGGACCCTCCATACTGTTTTCCATAGTGGCTACACCAATTTACATTCCCTCGAACAGTGTAGGAGGGTTCCCTTTTCTTCACACTCTCTCCAGCATTTATTAATGTAGACTTTTTGATGAACTGTGGGTTTTAAAAAAAAGTCAGCTTTATTAAAATTTAATTGACACAATAAATTGTACATATTTACAGTGTACAGTTTAAGTTTTGACATATTATATAACTGTGAAACCATCACCATAATGGAGATAGTGAACATATCCATCACCCCGAAAGTCTCCTCCTGCCTCTTTGTAGCCTGTTGGTAGTCCCTCCTCCCATCCCTTCCCTAGTTTCCTAAGGCTGCCGTAACAAAATATCACACACTAGGTGGTTTTTAACAATAGAAATTTATTCTTTTACAGTTCTGGAGGCTAGAATTCAGAATCAAGTTGTCAGAAGGGTTGGTTCCTTCCGGTGGCTCTGACGGAAAATCTGTTCCATGCCTCTTTCCTAGCTTCTGGTGGTTGCCAGAAACTTTACTGTTCCTTGACTTGTGGACACATTATTCCAGTCTTTACCTTTGTCTTCACGTGGCCTTCTATGATCTATTTTATCCACAAAACTTCTGCCACCAAGTGTGTGGGTTTTTTCCTCAAATATTCCAATTGTCCACGTCTGCAGACGCCATCGAGGTGTACAGCGCCGGAATTCAGTCTAATACCACCTCCAGTTAGTATCAGGCCTCACAGGTTAAGGGCTCAGTCTCACAAGACTGTTCTCACTTCTGATGCCATTTATAAGTCCCAGGCCTCCTGTATTTCTTGCCAACTGGCTATAAATCGAGTTCTCATGACTTTCTCCTTGGGTTCAATAATTTTCTAGAATGGCTTACAGAACTCAGGGAAATTATTTCTTTACTATTACCAGTTTATTATAAAGGATGCAACTCAGGAACAGCCACATGGAAGAGAGGCACAAGGCAAGGTATGAGGCAGGGGCTGCATAGTGCGTCCACGCCCTCTCCAGGCGCTTCATCCTCCGAGCACCCTCAGTGTGCTCACCATCCAGAAGCTTTCTGAACACTTGTTTAGGCATTTTTATGGAGTTGTTATCACACAGGAGTGATCGATTATTAACTCAATCTCCAGTTCCTCTCCCCTTCCCCAGAGGCTGGGGGGATGTGCCTGAAAGTTCTAGGCTTCTAATCAAGCTTTGGTCCTTCTGGCGACCAGCCCCCATCCTGAAATTATATAGGGGCCTAGCAAGTCACCTCACTGAAACAAAAAATGCTCCGATACCCAGGAAATTCAAAGGGATTCAGGAGCTTCTGTATCTTCTACTGGGGACAAAGACCAAATATTAGAACAGAATACACTCCTGTCACCTGTGTCACTCAGGAAATTTCAAGCATTTTAGGAGTTCTGTGTCAAGAACTGGGGACAGAGACCAAAGTATATTTCTTATTATGCCACACTTTCTTTCCTGTATGTCTGGGTCGAAATTTACCTCTTCTTATAAGGATACCAATTTATTGGATTTAGGGCCACCCTAATCCAGTGTGACCTCATTTAACTTGATTACATCTGCAAAGACCCTATTTCCAAATAAGGTCACATCCACAGGTGCCAAGGCTTAGGACTTCAACATATTTTTTTGGACACAGTTCAATCCACACCCCATCTTCAGCCAACCATGATTTGCTTTTTCTGTCACTATACATTTGCAGTTTTTAGAGTTTCAGGTGAGTGGATTCATACAGCATGTACTCTTTGCTTGGTTTCTTTTACCCAGCCTAATTATTTGAGATTCATCTCTGTTGTTGTATGTATAGTTCATTTCTTTTCCTTGCTGGGTGGTATTCCATTGTATGGATAGACCTCAATTTATTTGTTTACCTGTTGATGAACATTTGGATTGTTTCAGTTTGGGCCATGACTAAACTGTTACGAACATTCGAGTGGGTTTTTTTATTTTTGGCCACACTGTGTGGCATGTGGGATCTTAGTTCCCTGACCAGGGATCGAACCCACGCCCCCTGCATTGGAAGTGTGGAGTCTTATCCACTGGATCGCCAGGGAAGTCCCGGAACATTTATGTTTAAGTCTTTGTGTGGACATATGCTCTCACTTCTCTTTGATAAATAAATACCCAGGCTGCACAATATGATAGATTTATGTTTAACTTTTTAAACTGCCAGATTTCTTTTTGAAGTGATTGTACCATTTGACTTTCCCACTAGAAGTGTATGAGAGTTGTAGTTGCTCTTGCTAACACTTGGTATGGTTAATCTTAATTTTGGACATTCTAATAGATGTGTAGTGTTATCTCATTGTTTTTTGGGGTGGGGCGGTCTGTGTTGGGTCTTCGTTGACAGGCTTTCTCTGGTTGCGGCGAGCAGGGGCTACTCTTCGTTGTGGTGCGTGGGCTTCATTGCGGTGGCTTCTCTTGTTGCGGAGCATGGGCTCTAGGCACGTGGGCTTCAGTAGTTGCGGCACGTGGGCCCTAGGGCGTGTGGGCTTCAGTAGTTGATGCACGCGGGCTCAGTAGCTGTGGCTCGCGGGCTCTAGAGTGCAGGCTCAGTAGCTGTGGTGCACGGGCTTAGTTGCTCCGCGGCATGTGGGATCTTCCCAGACCAGGGATCGAACCTGTGTCCCCTGCATTGGCAGGTGGATTCTTAACCACTGCGCCACCAAGGAAGTCCCTCATTATAGTTTCAATTTACATTTCTCTAATGACTAATGATGTTGAGCATCTTTTCATGTGCTTATTTCCATCTGTATATCTTCGGTGAAATTTTTTGCCTCCTTTTTTAAAAAAACTGAGTTTGTTTTTTTTGACTTTCGAGTTTTGAGAATTCTTTAGATATTTGAAATACAAGTTTTATGTCAGCTGTATGCTTTAGGAAGATTTTCTCCTAGACCATGATTTGTCTTTTCATTTTCTTAACAGTGTCTTTTGAAGAGCATAAGGTTTCTTTGAAATTTCAATGAAGTTCATTTTATCCATTTGTTCTTTTATGAATTGTGCTTTGGGAATCATATTTAAGAAATTTTTGCGTAACATGAGTCATAAAACTTTACTAGTGTTTCAGAAGTTTTATGGCTTTAGGTTTTACATTGAAGTCTCTGATCTACTTTGAATTAAAGTTTTGTATCTTTAAGTTGGTATACCCAAGTTTTTTTTTGTTTTTGGATAGGATTAATACAGTTGTTTAGAGACTATTTTTAATACATTCTGTTTTGATTTATATATGTGTGTATTAAAAAACACCTTTATTACAATGTTTTATGAGAGTAGTAAATGGCGATTTGTAATTTTCATCAAAGCTGCATTTTCTCTGGATAGTTACACGTTCTAGGATAAAATTTGGCCTGGTACATAAAAGAGTCACTGTATGTAAAGTAAGTTTGGGTGATTTGTTAGAGAACTGAAAGTTATTTTTGTTTATTTTCTCATAGCTACCATTGCCCTTTATCTTTAGGTTAGGAGATTGTACTCTTGTGTCTGTTGTGTGTAAAATTAAATTCCAGGGACTTCCCTGGTGGCGCACTGGTTGAGGGTCCACCTGCCAATTCAGGGGACACAGGTTCGAGCCCTGGTCCTGGAGGACCCCACATGCCACGGAGTAACTAAGCCCGTGCGCCACAACTACTGAGCCTGCGCGCCTAAAGCCTGTGCTCCGCAACAAGAGAAGCCACCGCAATGAGAAGCCTGCGTGCGGCGGTGAGAAGTCCCTGCTCGCCACAACTAGAGAAAGCCTTGCGCACAGCAACGGAGACCCAAAGCAGCCAAAAAAAAAAAAAATTAAATTCCAACAGAGTCACTCAGTGTTTGCATAGATATCAATAGTGAATTATCTGACTTTTTACTTCCTGACGGTTTATTGGAATTAACTAGTTCATTATATCATAAGATTCTTTTAAAAAATTCTTAGATGCAACTTATATTATTTTTGCCAGGAGAATAAAAATAACTCTAGGCAATGTGCCTTTAAAAATTATTATTATATTTCTGCTGTACTTGGGAGATTATTTTAGTGTATTTGTGGTAAACCATATATGTGCAGTTAGAAGTCACTTTAGCACAACAGACAATGTGATTGTACTGAATGCCACTGACTATAATAAAAATGGTTAAAATGGTAAATTTTATGCTACGTATATTTTACCACAATAAAAAGACAAGTAGGGACTTCCCTGGTGGTCCAGTGGTTAAGAATCCACACTTCCATTGTACGGGGCACGGCTTCGATCCCTGGTTGGGGAACTAAGATCCCGCATGCCGTGCAGCGTGGCCAAAAGAAAAGAAAGAAAAGTAGGCACTTTATAAAGCGTTTAGACTTGTTTGTGAAGTGCTCATTTCTCTGTGCCAGTAACTTGCTGTGACCTCCCACATTCTTGTGGTCTAGACTGTAGCGTGCATAGGAGAAGGGGTCCCTGCCAAGCTGCCAGTTCAAACTGTCTCTTCCAGAGAGACAGACTCTAGATAACAGGCACAGGGTTTGGCCTATGCCTGAATTTTAAAGGGAGAGATGGTAAACTACGCAGAAGAAAATGGAAACGGTATTTGGGAAAGTTGTTCTCAGCAGTTGTATAAAAGTTTTTTGAATAAAACTCTGTTATCCACTTCCGTAAGTTCCAAGAAATAAACTTTGGGGCTAGTTTATTATTGTCAAAAATGTCAAGCTAAGAATATAATAAGGCCTAGAAATGCTATAGGTAGACTTGGTTTAGCGTAGGATGCTATTTTAAATGTGTAATTGCAATCTCTCTTGTTTAAAATACTTCAATAATATTTGTTTACTTTTAGTCGGCAGAACCAATTGAAAGACCAGCAACAGCAGGTGGTATCGTTGTGCCCTGATGACACAGAGTGTCTGACAGTCCCACGGTACAAACGAGACCTGGTTCAGAAACTAAAAATTTTGCGGCAAGAACTTTCCCAGCAACAGCCTCAGGCTGGCCATTGCCGCATTGAGGTTTCCAGGGAAGAGATTTTTGAGGTAAACTTGCAAGTCTTGTTTTAAAGTAGAGAAAAATTAATTCAGTGATGTACTCTGTTTTCCAAGTATATTTTGGGGGACTCATATCTCTTTAGAATGGGAGAATTTTCATTAATGTTTTTTTTACTTGTGGGAATAAAGGCAATAATATTGGAGAGATTTAATACATAAGATAAACATTTAAATGTGATGAAGTGTGAGATGTTCTGATTGGGGGCAGCTTGGTCCTTGGAGTTGCAGATACTTATTTGTTAATGAATTTTAAAAGACCACAGATATTATCCATCCCTTATTTTCTAATTCTTCCAAGAGGTTAGGGACTCTTAAATCAAAAAATCATTACTGTTGGACTACTTCCTTAATTTATTGAAAATCTTCCTTTCTAGTATATCCTTTTATATTTGGATTTATAGCTTTAATAGCAACTTCAAAGTTCTTACATAATAAATGGCAGAGGTCCAGGGCAGGGGTTTCCCTCTTATTAGAGTGTTCTGGGGCAAAAGATGTTTGGGAACTTTATAATCCTTCTCCCAAAGGATGAACTTTTTTCTCCCAGGACCATGCTGACCTTGTTTGTAGTCAGTCATTTGTATTTTTAAAATAATAGAAAGTTGTCTGTTTAGTGAAGATCACATTAATGATGTTTTTATGTTCTTTGAAACTTTCTTTTTCTTACCTTTACTTTCTACTGGTGTCTGTGACAACTAGCTAAAAAAAAAGTGGTAATTCTATCAGATTCTGTTTTTTAATGTGAGTGGAATCATTGCTATCTATGGTTCATAGGACTTAAATATGGAGCTTTGCATTTAGTAGGCTTTTAATATAATATTTATCAAAGGAATTGGTTTCAGTAGTACAGTATTAAGCTATATGCATTTTGTTGTCAGAAGTTCCATGAGGTTTCAAACCCTTGGAGCTTATCCATTGATTTGATTGTTGAACAAATTCTACCTTATTTAAATAAACATGTTTTGTAGGTGGAATGGAGGGAGAGTTTAAGTAACAGGTTAAAAGCACCTAGTAATAATAGTATATTAAACATTTATTTTAGGAATCATATCGACAAGTCATGAAAATGAGACCGAAAGATCTCTGGAAGCGATTAATGATAAAATTTCGTGGAGAAGAAGGGCTTGACTACGGAGGGGTTGCCAGGTAAAGCCTTGATCATCAGTAAATGACATATGGATCCTTATATTTACAAATTTAAGATACTCCCTGTGGTGTGACTTTCTCATTGATATTTATTTTCTAGCATAATATTCCCTCATGTTTGCAATAGAGGGTACCCTAGTAGATATATTCATAATTAGGTTAGGATAGTACTGCTACCAGAAGAGTGTTTGTGAACTCCCGAATGGATCATGTAGTCCAATGAGACTTTCTCTGAAAACTAGCTGCAACCCTATATGGACTGTTGGTAGGATCTGCAAGCCCAGTATTTTCTCCATTTCTCTCCTTCAGTACATGTTATTCCCTCTGCTTTACATTGTCAGTAACAGTCTCGAGATTTTAATGACGTATTCTAAACTGAATACTGTTTCCCTTTGCTTACACTGCCACGCTTTTTAACCTTGTTAAAGGAATGTTTGTGTCTGTAAGTAGGTGTGTATATCATATGTGGTCCTTAGAATGTTTCAATACAGAAGCTATAACGTTTCTCCTACATTCAAACATCAAGTATTTTTTTTTCCAGCTGTGAGAATTCACTTTATGTAAATGTAGCAGAAACGTTATAGCTTCTGTATTAAAACATTTTAAGGACCGTCATGATAATTCTGCTTCCCCTAATCTAAATCCAGCCTAAATTAAATTTGTGTTTCCACCAAGTCCCATAATCGTTATTTGGCATTACTTGTTTTCACCTGTAGACATACTTTCATTCTGTGACCTTTTTACCTGCAAATGAATAGTTTCTTTAGTTTGGATTTTTAGCATTTATCACTTGTACATCATACTTAAGGCTTGATAGTTTCTGTGGAATGCTTACGATTTACTCATAAGTAGATTTTGAATGCTTGTTGGGAAAACTTGTTAATTATCTGCTGATGGAATCTAAATGCTATAATTATATGTATAGCCCAAATAAGTAGTTAGTTTTTTGTTGTTTATTTCTTAACGTCACTACTTTCGGGGTTTGGGCGGACTAAATGGGATGTGGCAGTGAACTGCTTTTTCTGATCTTTATCCCATAGTAGAACCCAAAAGTAGAGTTTTGCTTTTATGCATGTTCTAAATACTTAGTAAAACAAAACAAAAGTTGGACTTCCTTTTAAAAAACACATACATGGGGCTTCCCTGGTGGAGCAGTGGTTGAGACTCTGCCTGCCGATGCAGGGGACACGGATTCGTGCCCCGGTCCGGGAGGATCCCACATGCCGCGGAGCAGCTGGGCCCGTGAGCCATGGCCGCTGAGCCTGCGCGTCGGAGCCTGTGCTTCACAAGGGGAGAGGCCACAACAGTGAGAGGCCCGCTTACCGCAAAAAAAAAAATAATAAAATAAAATAAAAAACACATACATGCATAAAAAACATACAGGACACATTAGGTGGGAAGGTTGCTTATGTGGAGACCTCACTTTTTCTTTTTAATCTCTACAGTTTTCAAGTACGGTGTTGGCCAAAAAGTTCGTTTGAACGAACTTTTTGGCCAACCCAATATTAAACGTAGTGATTTGATTTAGACTCCGTCAAATGATAGGACTTTGAAATATTTTCCTTTAACTACTTTAATAGTGTTTCACTGCATTTCCTAAAAATATATTATTCCATCTGTTTAATCCATAATATCAGAATATATCATTTATGTGCCTTTCCTAGCTGAGGAATGACAGGAGTTGAGACTAGAATGACATCTCCTTAAAGCCTAGACTAGTCATTTTATTTCAGTTTCACCAAGATGAATAACAAGTTGTCTTTCATACTTTGAAAAATATAAATGATTTAATAAGTTTAAGTTGATAGTACTGTTTATTATGAGGTTTTAAAAACACCGTTGTATGCTTGAAAGCAAGAAGTGGTATGGAACATACCCAGAAAATGCAGGTTTGCCCTTGTGTTCCCACCTATACCAAATGCCTTGCAGTTTCTCACCACTTACATTTTTATCATGGGGTATTTTAGGGTTTACACAAAAAAGATAATGAAGATGGATAATGAAATTTTCTTACTAAAACAATATCAACAATAAAACATACCCTTGTCCGAAAGTAAGAGTAAATTAATGTTATATATCTGTATAAACTAGTATAAATCTGCCATGATTGGAGAGGACCAGGGTGTTATAGATGGACCACATGGATGTTTTGAAATACCATATTCTTCCCTTTATTTTATACTTATTATGAATTACACATTTGTTTAGCAATTAAAAGTAACAGACCACTGGGCTGCAGCATCTAATGAGTAGTTGGTACTTCTGGATATTATCCTTAGATTCTCTGATGTTAAAATGTCATAAAATCACTCAAAATTGAGTGAGAAGTGACAAGAATTGAGTGAGAAAAACAAGAATTTTCATTTGCTTTTGGGGAATGGTAGACTTTTCTAATGTGATTTTATATAACTAGTTAGTGCTTTGTTTTATTAAAAACTTCTTGCTAACATGATTAATAGTGTATCTTAGTAAAGATGTATTCATTAACAAAAAATTCCTTTGGCATATCTTGTTTTTTAGGGAGTGGTTATATCTCTTGTCACATGAAATGTTGAATCCTTACTATGGCCTCTTCCAGTATTCAAGAGATGATATCTATACATTGCAGATCAATCCTGATTCTGCAGTTAATCCGGTATGATTGGTGGTTATAATGATGCAAATTAAGTTATGACCTACAATGTTTTTTAATCTTTAAATGTCAGTGTAGTTTATGACATAGGATTACTGTCTTTGTCCAAGTTACATCCTTGGACTCGGCAAGTCCTCTTTTAGAAAATGTTCTCAAGTAAATGATCGTGGATATGTGCAACAGTTTGGGCACAGGGAGGTTTACTACATCACTGTTTATAGTAGCCCCAAGTGGAAACAACATTGCTGTCCATTAAGAGGGGGTTGATTAAATTATGTCATGAAGCAGAATGACATGGTTAAGAGCATAGACTCTGGAATTAGAAAGACATGAGTTCATATCCTTGTCCCATTACTAACTAGCTTTGTGACCTTCATTGACTTAAGCCTCAATTTTATCATTGCTAATAATAATAAATATAGTTTGGACCTGAGAGAGGGGTTGTGACAGTTAAATGAGACCCTGCACATTAAGTATTTAGCACAGTGCTATACATTATTAACCCTATTACATATTATTAAGCACTCAACAAGAGTTAGCAGCTGTTATTAATTTGTTGTTTTTATATTATTTCTGTTATCTTTCCATACAAGGTTATATTATACAGCCACTAAAATGATGTTGTGTGATAATAGTTAATAACATGTAAAGATGGTATTTGTAATATATTAAGTGAAAAGAAGATTACAGAATAATAGTATGAAGCAAATTTTGGTAAACATGTATATGTGTAAACATTGAAAGGCTCTACAATACTGGTAGTGGTTATCTCTGGGTGTTAGACTATGGGCATTTTTATTTTCTTGTCTATATTTTCTAAATATTTTGTAGTGAACAGGTATTGCTTTTTAAAAAGAAAAAACTTTTTAAGATAAAAGGGAGGCTTAAAGATTAGCTTAAAGATTATTAAATAGAGAAGTAAAAGAAGTTGAAAATACAAACATCCAACTAATAAAACAGTATATCCTAAAAGACCAAATCTGTCTAAACATGGTAGGCATGTTAGATTCATTGCAGGGTATTCTTTATAAAGGGAAGATTTTTAGGTGAAGGTTCTGCTTGGAGAGCTCATTACTGCCACTGTAGTAATGATAGCTCACGTTTGTTGAGCATTTACCATATTCCAGGTCCAGTGCCTTGGGCTTCATCACCTCATTTTACTACTCACAGAGCCCCTTTTTAGATACTATTATTACCGTCATTTTTCCAGGTATGGAAAATTAGTTCCACAGGGGCTAAGTAATTTGCCCAAGTATACATAGCTAGTAGCTGGCAGAATCAGGACTCTAGTCCAAGTTAGACATGAAATCTGTCCCCTTGAATCTATGATGTTTTGAAGTTCAGTTTCTGGTTAGGTCAAAGGAAGAGGGAGGTATAGAATTGAAAGCTTTTTTCCCATGACAGAGCCAGGATTATAAGGGGCTTAGCAGGAGATGGGAGGAGAGGAAGAGAACAGGATCTGCAGGTGATTTAATGAAGCTGCAGAGGGACTGTAGTTTGGGCTTAATTTCTGAGGATAAATTTTACAGAATGACTACCCTTTGAGAGGGGCATTGGCTCTGCTGTAATATTTTATAGCAAAGTATAGTATCTATAGAGACTCTCCCTAATGATTGTTGAGCTTTGATAGGATAACCTATTCCATTTAAATAGTTATAAATTGGAGTATAAGTTGATACTTACTGTTTATTTAAAAAACTACCATTGCTTAAATATTTAATTTTTGTTTAAAAATTCCCTGGATAGTATCTACCTTGAGTATTTATATAAACTCTTCTCAATTTCAGGAACATTTATCATACTTCCACTTCGTTGGACGAATAATGGGAATGGCTGTGTTTCATGGACATTATATTGATGGTGGTTTCACATTGCCTTTTTATAAACAGTTGCTTGGGAAGTCCATTACCTTGGATGACATGGAGTTAGTTGATCCTGATCTTCATAACAGTTTAGTGTGGATACTGTATGTATTGAGTCTTGTTCGTTATATTTAGAATCCGAGCTTTTAAAAAAGATATATGTTTCAAAATAGATGTACTTTTTTTGAAATATAAAAAATGATTTTTAAAAGTACTTATACATAATGATTTCCTCAACACGATGCAAGTTGTTTCCATCCTGCATGTTAGAATAAGATATTCCTGCTTAAGTGGTGGCTGTTGAAAACATACTTTAAAAAAGGCATTTGTGGGGCTTCCCTGGTGGCGCAGTGGTTGAGAGTCTGCCTGCCAATGCAGGGGACACGGGTTCGTGCCCCGGTCCGGGAAGATCCCACATGCTGCAGAGTGGCTAGGCCCGTGAGCCATGGCCGCTGAGCCTGCGCGTCCGGAGCCTGTGCTCTGCAACGGGAGAGGCCACAACAGTGAGAGGCCCTCATACCCCAAAAAAACAAACAAAAAAAGGTATTTGTAAGAATCAGTTCTGTTTTTGGGGGTGTCATTCGTTTGTGAAGATACACTGGCCATGGTTATTTTTACCAAGTACACGAGTAGCTTTCTCAGTGGGGATACTCAGGTGTTTAGTCACTTGGGTTACCCAGACTCAAGTAGGGCTTCTTACCTGAAAGCCAAACATTACTGAGTTTTCCCTGTGTAAACCCCAGCTTTCCAGGGCTTTCTCATTACTCAGGAAGGAAAATGTTCCTGGTGTTTATGAAGGTTAAAGCTCTTTGACTTTTCTGCCCCAAAACTAGGAGGTATGGTGGCATAAGAACTAATAAAAGGAATCTAACCCTATGTTTGCATGTCATAAAACTACCTTAGTTTTGTCTCACCAATTAATACATCTACAATATCTGTATTTTAGATTTTCCAATGAAGTGTCTTTCCCTGTCTTCCCTTCCTAGTGAGAATGATATCACAGGTGTTTTGGACCATACCTTCTGCGTCGAACATAATGCCTATGGTGAAATTATTCAGCATGAACTTAAACCAAATGGCAAGAGTATCCCTGTTACTGAAGAAAATAAAAAAGAATATGTCAGGTAAACACTTCTGTGTTCTTAAGCCGGAGACTTGTTTTAATGTTCTAGAATGGCGGTACAGAAAAACATTTATGTGTTTAGGTAGTGTTACTTATTGCTACAAAATAGGCTTCTGCAGAATTTAGTGGCTTAGAAACAACCACCATTTTATTATTTCTCACAATCCCGTGGGTCAGAAATTTAGATCGAGGACAACAGGGACAGCACACTTCTCCTCCATGTGGTGTCAGCTGGGATGGAAATGTTAAGAAGGCCTCTTCACTCACATATCTGATGCCTCACCGAGGGTGGCTCGAATGGCTGTGGGCTAGCTGGAATGGACACTGGGTCTGGGGCTTAGTTCTCACTGTTGGCTGGGCTCTTTGGTTATCCCCGTGTGGTATCAGAGGCCCCTCATTCTCACCATGGCCTCTCTCTCTAGCACAATAGCCAGACTTCTTATGGCGTGGCTCGTTTCCCAGAGCACAAAAGCAGTTGTTGGATCTTTTTAAGGCCTAAGCCTGGAACTGGCCAACATCACCTCTGCTGTATTCTTTTGGTTAAAGCGAGTCACATGCCAGCCCAGGTTTGATGTGGAGGAGAGGCTGTACAAAGGCACACATACCAGGAAACACGGTTCGTGGCGTCACGTGTAGCGTAGCTACCACAGCTAGCTGTACAGAAGCACTTTCGTGCTGTATCACTAGGACTTATCCTATTTATAAATAAGCACATTGTGGATTTATATAAGAAATATATATATATTTCTCATAAAAGAAATACAAGGAAATGTTCTTTAAGTTTTATGAAATTACCTGTTGATTGAGGAATTTAGAAGTGTTGAGTTAGAGCATTTGGTTCATGGTATCTAAAGTTCTTCTAAACATTAAACTATGATAATCAAATTTAGGAGTTTGAACTTCACCATATATACATAGAAACATTCATGCTATACATTTTTGTACAGAATATGTCCCCAGGTCTTATTGGCTAAAATTTTCTAGTTTATAGATGAGGCCTATCAGTCTCATAGATTGTGAATATTGGTACAGCTTTTTTGGAAAACAGTTTGATAACAGCTACCAAAATGAAAACACATATGCAGCTCCATTTTTAGGAATCTATTCTTTGGAAACACATATCTGATTAAAGAAATACGAATAAGGATGTTTAACTAAATACTACTTGTAAAAAAATTGAAAACTGCTAAAATGTTTTTAGAAAGAGAATGGATGATTAAATACATTAAACAATATTATGTGGATATTTAAAGAAAGATAGACTCTGCATAAGCTGTCATTTAAAAGGCAGGTCTTAGAAGGAACAAAGTCTGCATTGTTTTATACTCAGAAGATGTTCAGGAAGGCTGCTTACCAAATAAAATGTTTGCCCAGGGTGAGGGAGTAGAGGTGATGGGCCTGGAAGTAGAGAGGGAAAAGAGGATAAAAGAGTGGACTTTCAGATTTTACTCTGTCTCCACATTTAATGTTTTTTTTTTTTTTAAGGCCGCACTGTGCGGCATGCGGGATCTTAGTTCCCTGACCAGGGATTGAACCCGTGTCCCCTGCAGTGGGAGCGCGGAGTCTTAACCACTGGACCACCAGGGAAGTCCCATTAATATTTGATTTTTTTAAATATAATTTTTTTCTTTTTTTTTTTATAATTTTTCTTTTAATAACAAACATGTATTACATTTCTAATTAAAAAAAGAAGAATGAGGGACTTCCCCGGTGGTCCAGTGGTTGGGACTCTGCAGTTCCACTGCTGGGGGTGCAGGTTTGGGGTTCGATCCCTGGTCGGGGAACTAAGATCCCCCATGTTGTGTGACACAGCTAAAAAAATAAAAAATAAAAAAATAAAGAAGAATGAATGGGAATTTCCTGAATTTCAGTAGTGTCTCACTTCCAGGACCTAGTGTGGGCTGCTCACTTTCTAGGATTCAGTCACGTTTATAGCACACAGTAATTTTCCCTTACCAAATACATTTTTTTTTTTTTTTGCGGTACGCGGGCCCCTCACTGTTGTGGCCTCTCCCGTTGCAGAGCACAGGCTCCGGACGCACCGGCTCAGCGGCCATGGCTCACGGGCCCAGCTGCTCCCGTGTGGGGATCTTCCGTGTGTGGGATCTTCCGTGTGTGGGAAGATCCCCGTGTGTGGGATCTTCCCGGACCGGGGCACGAACCTGTGACCCCTGCATCGGCAGGCGGACTCTCAACCACTGCGCCACCAGGGAAGCCCACCAAATACAGTTTTGAGGGACTTTCCTGGTGGTGCAGTGGTTAAGAATCCGCCTGCCAATGCAGGGGACATGGGTTCGAGCCCTGGTCCGGGAAGATCCCACATGCCACGGAGCAACTAAGCCCACGTGCCACAACTACTGAGCCTGCACTCTAGAACCCATGAGCCGCAACTACTGAGCCCGCATGCTGCAACTACTGAAGCCCATGTGCCTAGAGCCCGTGCTCCGCAGCAAGAGAAGCCACTGCAATGAGAAGCCTGCGCACTGCAATGAAGAGTAGCCCCTGCTCGCCATAGCTAGAGAAAGCCTGCGCACAACAAAGAAGACCCAACACAGCCAAAAATAAATAAATAAAGAGTTTACAAAAATAGTTTTGAAATTTTTAAAATGACAAAGAAAACCTTTTTACAGGTGTGTAGTTTTGCTGTCCCCTTAAACAAACAAACAAAAAATGAGGTCCCCCAAAGGATATCATTAATATTAAGTAACTTATTTCTTAAAGTAGAGAACTATTTCTCCAAGTTTAGAAAAGGAAATACTGGCGAATTGGGAGTATGAGTAGTTCTGAGATTTGTGAGATGGAGAGGTTTTCCTGGGAAGATAGATTAAAATAAAAAACAATTCATGTATAAATTGTAAGTCCAAATCAAAGGCGTAAGTAGAGCTACACAAGAGATGTAGTTTAGTGTACATTTGTTGCTAAAATTACATCTTCCAGGGCTTTTAAAGCTTATAGGGAAAAATGAGTATTTAGTCAAAAAGTGCTTGCTATTGGCTTTTACTGTTTCTTCTCATTTTGGATATGGGGATTCTCTTTACCTCTTCTTCCCCCATATACAACCCACAAAATATAAAGAAAACACCCTACACATTCAGATTATATTTTCAAGTGAAACCAGAAAAATAGTCATTTTTGGTTGAATGGGTTTTTCTGGTTATCAGCGTGCATGCCAGAAAGACATTTCATTCTCATTTTAACTTCAGACTCATCTACTCTCTAGCCAACTTCCAGTTTAATAGGACTTTTTCTGATGTGAAGAGTTGCTGTATTGATGCTGCTTTTGTTGGTGGAAGGTTACCGCTTTTTAATTTATGGTGAACTGCCTCACAGCTCAGGATCCATCTATACCTTCAGTAACCTGAGATTCTTTTAGATTTTAGACTAAATTCTTAATGCTAGATGCTTGTAAAGTGCAACGTTGCTAAAGTACTAGAGATTCATAATAATTACCAAACCTGAATATATTTGATCATATGAAACCCCTGTCCGATGTTTCCAGACTCTATGTGAACTGGAGATTTTTACGAGGAATTGAGGCACAATTCCTGGCCCTGCAGAAAGGATTTAATGAAGTAATTCCACAGCATCTGCTGAAGACATTTGATGAGAAGGAGTTAGAGGTCAGTGTATTAATGTCATGACATCATCTAGTATAACAAAGAAAAGTTTGGGAATTTTCTGTTACTTAGTTTTAGAGGAAAGCTGTATTTCTGGTGCTTTTGAAGTTTTATGATGTGATGCTGTGAGAATTCTAATTCACAGGAAAAGTCTTTCCTGCTTTTGGAAAAGCCTTTCATGTTTTGGAAATTTTACAAGTAACCAGTCTCTCTTATATTGTGACTACTCTTAATTTATTTTTCCATATTTTCCATTCATGCGTTTAATAGATTTTGTGTCTTCTGTGTACGTTCTTCCAGTGTTGTTTTCTATTCCCTAGTTAAGTGGGTATTGATTTAGTTAAATAAAACTTTATTAATTGGTCTCCACCATATTGACATTTATTTGGAATAAAAGCCTAGGCTTAATTGGATTTACATTAAGCTTTGTAAGAAAGCAGTTGAGGGGCTTCCCTGGTGGCGCAGTGGTTGAGAGTCCGCCTGTCGATGCAGGGGGCGTGGGTTCGTGCCCCGGTTGGGGAAGATCCCACATGCCACGGAGCGGCTGGACCCATGAGCCATGGCCGCTGAGCCTGCACGGCCGGAGCCTGTGCTCCGCAACGGGAGAGGCCACAACAGTGAGAGGCCCGCGTACCACAAAAAAAAAAAAAAAAAAAAAAAAGAAAGCAGTTGATAGACAAAAACGTAGAGGAAATAATTGAAACACTTAGGTTAAACTCTGTCTCAACAACCTCAGTCTCCTTGGAAACATTCGTTACTAATAGTAACTATAATAAACAGTTACCATTTTTTATTCTAAAACTAGTCCTTAAAGCACCATAGGGTTGGTGTTATAATTAAGACCTTTAACAAATACATCTCAGTTTCTACTGAACTACTTTGAAAAAACAATGAGGTTTTATTCTACCTGAGGTTCCAAATTTAATTAGTGGCTAGGGATAGCATAAATATTTAAAGTCGATACATAATTTAAAACATGATTTTATTCATTAACTTCAGCATCCTTTCTAACTAAATCTGTTAACAGACCTGTTAGCAAACAAGTCTAAAAAGATTGGCTTGACTTACTACCATCCCCATTCCTTTTTTGATTGGACTATTCTGTAGTGAAATGACCAGAAGGAAGTAGTCAGAAGGAGGGAGAAAACATAGCAGGAATGGCAGTAAAGTTGAAATGCGATGCATTTTTATCTGTTCATACAATGAATAAGGAATTTGGCTTTAAAACTACCACTCCTCTAAAGAAAAGAATTAAGGGAGGTATCGTCTGTGGTCATGGGTGCTTCTGTAACCCTGCTCGGACACCTACTACCTGTTAGTGTGGCAGTGGCCAGTCATTTTTTCAGACGCTACAGAAGCTTTGTTGCAGGTTTTATTCAGTAACGTTAGGGTTTGTTATATACTTTGTACTGCTAATGAAGTTAGGCTTTTTACAAAAGTATATGTATATAATTTATTTTAGTGTTAGACTAGGTTAATTATGAAATATAGGATTTGCAGGTTACATTATGTTTTACACTACACACTATCATAATTGAGTGTTATAAACACATCAGTAGGATGAGTCAGTCTTGGACCCTAGGAAGGTGAGTATTAATAATATCAAAGTGATTTTGATATACCTCGTCTATACTGAGCCTGCATCAGGATGCCAAGCAGAGCTCTATTATCAATGCATTCGTATATTTCATACTTCGGTCCAACTTTAAGCAGATTGTATCACTTATTCAACACAACTTCTTGAGTTCCTGTGCAGTGTTGGTTGCTTTCGCAGGATGTAACGAAACAGATGTTACTGCCATATTATAGCAGAGGAGACTGTGGCCAAGGGAAGTGAACTGAACTGCCCAGAATCCCAAAGCTAATAAGTGTTGAAACCCGAATAATAGATGCAAGTCTTAAGGACGGCACATATAAACTGTATTTACTCTGAGTCTAGTTTCTGTCCATTAAAAATTTTTTTAGAATTCTGTGAAGGTATGGAACTTTTCATCTTATGTCCATCACAGTGGTGGTTCTCAGATCCTGGGTAGGGAACCTGCAGTGACTAGGTACTCATGGAACTTTTTAAAAAATACGGATCCTAATTCACCCAGATTCACAGAATTAAAATCTCTGAGCATAGGACCTAGTGTATATATTTTGAAAAACTTTCCAGATGGTTCTCATGTCTACCCTCAATTAAGAACACCATATGAAAGCCAACTCTGCAAATCTAAAGTTCTATTTTAAGGAATTTTTGGCTTAGGTTGGGTTTCCATTGGCTCATTATTTGTGCAATATTTTAACAGCTCATTATTTGTGGACTTGGAAAGATAGATGTTAATGACTGGAAGGTAAACACCCGGTTAAAACACTGTACACCAGACAGCAATGTTGTCAAGTGGTTTTGGAAGGCTGTGGAGTTTTTTGATGAAGAACGACGAGCACGGTTACTTCAGTTTGTGACAGGCTCATCCCGAGTGCCTCTGCAGGGCTTCAAAGCTTTACAAGGTAAGAAAGCCAGAGGGACAGACGATGTGGCATCTAATAATTGGGGGCAGGGGGTCAATATTTGGTGTACATAGATGGTGTACAAACATGTGCTTACATACAGATTCTCTTTTCACTCTAGTTCTTATCTGTAACTCTGTCTTGATACCTTCTTCTCTTTCCTTTCCTTTGTTCCCTCCCAAGAGCACGTTCTGCTGGGTTCTCTGTGATTGTAGTGAGTGCCGCATGTTAGAGACCATATGTGTCGATGCTCTGCCTTTTCTTTTCTGGTCTCCTTGCTTTTAAATTCTGTTGCACATTCCTGTAGGGGAAGTCTGTCTGCTTCTATGTTCACATCTCAACCTGGCAAACATTTACCCACTTGGGATGCCTCTCCCCCCTACTTTTTTATTCTTTTAACAGAAAGAGGCAGCATGAGTCGTGGAAGTCATTTGTTTGGTCAGAGCACTTTAATTAACGCATGGCATCAGACCATTTTACAGCCATATTCCATTTTTAAGAATTGTTGTCCATGGAATAGCTGTTTAATTTTGGGAGGAGTTGGTGTATTGCTTATGATCGTGGTTGCCTCTCTGGGTGGCAGTTGCTTCCTTTACCTCTGAAGCTCTTTATTTTCACAACTGCTGCTACTGGTGATGACTGAGGGTGTACGAAGCAAGACTGGTACATAATTCAACAGTGTTGCCCACAGTCCATATATCAAAAATCCATTGGGAAAGCATACTTTAGTCATGCTTGCATTCCCTATTTGGAGAACTCATCATTATCAGACTACCCAGATGAATAAAGTGAAGTTGTATCTACAAACTTTTGTATGGGGTGCCTTATGTTACCTGAAATTTATTCTATAGACTGCTAATCTTTTGCTCTCAGTGAAGTTTGAGTTGTGAAACTTAAAGTTGCATTAGGTTGTCATCTTTTTGAATGTGTATATATGTATTGGATCTTGGATTTGCCCATTTACTTCTTTTTTGGGGACACTGATTTTCTGTAGAAGATAGAAGTTGGCAAAGGATTTCAGTCCTGAACTTTTTCTCAAATTGAAATGCTAGCAGATTAAGGAATCCAGCCTTATCCAAGGTCAATTCCGGCTTTTAAAACCCAGACTGTTTTCCTCTGCCCTTTGGCAGCTTATATGGACTCACTAGTACCCTCCTCTCCCTCGACCCTGTGGTTTACATACCAGTTTTATCCTGAGATTCTGGAGACTAATACGTGCACCCACAGTGGTCTGACCCTCATTTGCTTCCTTTGCAGGTGCTGCAGGCCCACGACTCTTTACCATACACCAGATTGATGCCTGCACTAACAACCTGCCAAAAGCCCACACTTGGTAAGTTATTTCTGTAGCTTTTTTCCCTCATTCCATGTATGTAGCTGTTAGTTCCAAACAGATTTGACATTTCGTTTGTTGTTCTTATTACTAAATGGACCCTTAAAAGAGTTGCTTATCATTCCTTTTAAGTGAATTAAGATTATCCAGAAATTGATAGGAAAACCCGAAAGCAATAATCTCTACTTGAGAGAAATATAACCTTTTTCTTGTCATTTTCTATGTGACACAAAGAGTAATGTGGCTGTATTAGGGTAAACGAATTAGTATACACTTGCTAGGTCAGTTCAGTTGACCTGTTTTGAATGAACTGTGTAAAATCTGATTTGCTTAATTACAGCTTCAATCGAATAGACATTCCGCCCTATGAAAGCTATGAAAAGTTATATGAAAAGCTGCTAACAGCCATTGAAGAAACATGTGGATTTGCTGTGGAATGACAACTTCAAGGATTTACCCAGGACTCTATTTATACCCTGACTGACAGCCTCCTTTCAGCAGTTTCAAGGAACGCTGACATACAGGAAAATGCACCCCCCTTTTTAAAAAAAATTTTAGGATACTGTGAGGGGAAAGGACAATTCTGAAATTCCTTTTCAAGGAAAAAAAGGTCTTTATGCTTTGCCATGAGGCCACATTCAGCTGCTATTTAAAATTAATATCTTGAACCTAAAGAATGCTGACTTTTCCTACATTTCCAGAGTTAGGCAGTATTCTACACTTAAAGACTACTACTATTTTTATAAAAGGTAATCTATTCAAATCGCTTCACAGATTTCAACTCTATCAAACATCAAGACAACTTCAGCAGTCGGTACAAGTCACATTTCATTTTGGTTGAATACATGATTTTGAACAGCTCCTGTACTTGCTCTTTGTAAAAAAAAAAAAATAAAATTATTTTGAATTATTCTAACTTTGTAAACAATTGGCTATAAAAGAATCTTAAAAAAGTTAAGCCATTTACATGTTTAATTACATTTTTCTATAGCAAAGCATTATATTTTAAAAGCATTATATGTTTCAACCTAGCCTGAGTCTCTTTTTATATTTTTCAAGCATGAATTCCATGGAATACAGCTGTATAATTTTGGTTGTCAAATTCTTAATGCAACCATTTAGTCTGAACTTAGTAGCTTATTTGCTACAATAAGATGCATTCAGGGGCTCCCTGTTTTTAAGAGACTTTAAAAAAATCTTAATTTTTTATCTTGAATGAATATGATCGGGTATTTTGCATTTACTTTGCATCTTAAATGGAAATACTGCATTTTTATAGCTACTCAGATCATGTGGATGGGATCGGATTTTCATTCTTTTATTGGGTCAGCTTATCTTTGATATATATATATACTATTTCTGTAAACCAAAGTCTCCTGTGACAAGTGCACCTAACTTATATTACGTTTTAATTATGGTAAGTTTCTATCAAGTAAACCATGCTGAATCTCTGTTTAGCTGCTCATATTTTAATCAGATAAAATTACGAAAAGGAAAAATTTTGCTCTAAAGATTATTTAGCAAGCTTAGAAAACCCTGCTTTTACCTAAAATGAAGTGGGGTGGTGGGGCAGGGATGTGATTACTAACAAGCGATTCTGACTCTATCGCAGACAGTACTTTTCGTCTGAAGAGTGATTCTGGAGGTAAGGGAATCCCAGTTCGCTTGGTGTTGAAGATCAGCATTTGATTTTGAAATATCCATATTTAGCTTTCAAGGTGTGTGGCATGTTGCATGACCCAGAAGGCAACCACAGTTCTGGAGTGAGAGATTGGAAAAATCTGAAATCATGGGTGGATTTTTAAATTCAAATATCAGAAATCTGCACTATTTTTTTTTTTTTTACATTGTTGTGAAATCAAGAATAGCAATTTTGATGAGATAGCTTTGTTTAAATTTTGCAGCTTAATTATCAAGTGAATAAGCCCCTTGTGTTCTTTCGTTTGATGGATTGGTTTTCAGTCTGTGTTCTTGGAGCCAAGGGGCTCCTCAGAGGTGCCTCAGAAGTAATGGTTAAGAGAGGAGGGACAAAGAGAGAGGGAGAAGAAACATAGCTGGTACTTGAGCAGGGGCCTCCAACTCCCCACCCCTCTTTACCCAGAGCAGCTCCGGAGTTTTCTCTTTTATATACATTGGAATTCCACGTAAGCTTTTATGGGGGCTAGGAGGGGTGGGGGGATGGGTAGAATAAAAGAGGTGGAAAATTTGCTGCTTAAAAAAAGTTGAGAACTACTCCTGTCGTTTCTAAGTATTTAAATTTATTTCATTCAGCCAAATTTGACAGCCATACAAGCTGGTTACAGTCATAACTGTGTAGTGGCGATGTGCTTATGCTGACCTTTTTCTTCCCACTGTGTTTTCCTACTGCATTCTTAGTAGTACCGAAGAACATCTTAAAACATACTGTTTGATCATCAGTAGTTTTCAGCTTTCACGATAGTACCTTATTGGTTGCAGGTCCATCTCTCTCATATATGAAAGCACTAGCGCAGTGTAACTGTGCCTGTTATAATCTTTCAGTAATAGTAAGTACATGATGAACACTTTAGAGAAATCATAACTGACGGATGCAGTACTAATGAAATGCTACTCTCATACTAATGTACAATACAGAGCAGGCAAATACCATCGCTTTTTGAGTGCCTTCTTAATTTTATAATAATGACTTAATAGAGCTTTAAAAGAAATAAATTACCCTCCCTTACAGTCTGTGGTATCACCAACATAATTTATAAGAACAGGATGATTTAGATTTCATTTTCAAAGTTATGTTACCTGATCACTTCCAAATAGGTGCTAAGCAAACAAAACGTGCCAATGTATCATTGAACCTTGGACTTGCACCTCATGTGTAATGTGAATATTTATTTCCACATGTCCCTCTCAGCTGGGTTTTTTCTAATCCTTCCTCTAGTTTTATTTCAGATTTGTGATATCATGTTTCCATACATTGCCTTTCTATCATGAATACTTATGAACAATGGTTACTTTGTAGAGCTCATATGCAATACAGAGGTGAGTTTTGTTTCTGAGGGTCTTACTTCTTTGGTGTAAAGAGTTTTTAAATAGTGCTGTGTATAGTGTACATTTTGTTTTGCACATAGTTTGTTGCCCTGAATGGGTTTTGTTTTTACCAAGTCTTTTATTTTTTCCTTGTAATTACACTCCAGAGCACAAGTTTCCTTTCTTTTAAATACAAGGTAATTTGCTTTATTTTACAACACTAAGTCTGCTTGAACTTCTGGTGCATCGAGCTGATTGCATTGATGGGAGTTAAGAGATTGTTCCAGACATCTTTACAGTTTGATAGAGCAGCTCCTTCTGCTTCTGTCTTTAGCCTGCAGCACAGTCAATGGGTGCCATTTGTAGTATTTAATGTACTTACATTAGGATGATGATTGTACCAAATGCTGAGTTGTTTTGTTTCTAGATGTAATTAGTTCACTTAATGTAATATTCTTCCTTCTCTCAAACTGACTTTAAAAACAAAGTTTTATCATTTTCATTGTATTTATTACAGAGTGTTTTAGCTTTGATATTCTTTGTATTTTCACTCAGTTGTTACATGAGCTTTATCAATAACATCTGTATAAATGGTTTTTAAGAATTAACTATGTATGTGCCCATGCCGAAGTTGAGCAATAAAATGAATGCTGTTTGCACTGTCACAGCATCAAAGTTTTTAAAGAATATTGAGTTTATAATGAATTGTTTTGAAGAAATTTGGGTCTATGAAGAGTGACAGCATACGAGCCATAAAATGTGAAGTTTAAGATTCATGGGCCTTCCTTAGTTGATGCCTTTGTCACATGGTAGAGCCTCAGAGGGCTCAGGACCCCCTTTCTGTCTCCAGGTTGAGCAGGGAAGGTGCTTGTTTTCTCCTGCCATGGCATATCCTTAGGTTGGCAGTGGCTCTTGGTGGGCAATGGCCTGTAACAACTGTCACAGGCTCTGGAGGGCAGAGCTATGACTGGGGCCTCATTTGCTACCTTGGTGTTGAGCAGTAGAATCCTCAAAATGAAATGCAGAAGTCAGTTATATTTTTCCAAGAAGCCATGACTTCTTGGGTCATGATTCACAATTCTATAAATATAGTGGATTAAAGTCCAGCTAAATATGTGGGTGGAAAAAGAACTGGATACGATGTTTTTTCATCAAGAATAGTCCATGTAAGTCTCTCCACAGCATAGGCCATACAGAAAGGAATGTCTGGGAGATGCAGTGGAAGCAGTGGTGTATTAAAGTTCCAAAAGTAGGCATGGGGTCCATTTTTTACATCCTTTTGCAATGTAGTTTTTTGCTTTGCCTCCCATTGCCAGTTTACAATTGGTTGTGATCTAAAATTTATAAATTTTTAGTACATTAAAGATTTAGTATTATCACCTATAAATTACCCAAAAGTTTGAGCAATATGTGACATTTTTCTGCTCTGTGGTGACCTGAAAGATTTGTCCTTTCATTATAATGAAGGTTAACCTTTGCACCCACTGCATTTATTTGTACTTTATATCCCAAGTGCTTATTGTAGTATATGCATAGCAGAACTGAGGTAATTATAAGGAAAAAGGGTTAAATCTCTATGTTAACATTCTTAGAAAACTAGACAGATCAGATTTTTTAAAGTTATATTTCATTAAAAGGTATGTGCCCTAAATGTGACTTGTTCTTTGTCCACTCAGCAAATATCTGCTGTGCTCCTACTATGTGTCCGGCTCTGTACTAGCTTTAGGGATTAGCTTTGGATGGTTGTTAAAAAACTGAACTTCCAAACTAGTGCTTCTAGCGTATCTCGGTAGACGCTGAAGTGCAAACTGAGGTACTCAGAACTCAGTTTGTGTACAGCAAAGAAGTTGGTCATGACGGGAGCACAGGATTAAATACCTCACCTAAGCAAGGCTTCACATCCCAGACTTGGTTTTTAAAACAGCTGGTTTGTTCCCCCATCCCCCTTTCCCCATGACATCTCAGATCCTAGCATACCTTTTGTGGATATTTGGGCTGGTTTGATCCAGGTTATCAAAATAGTCTGAGCTGTAAACCCCACTTCTCTCTTACAGTGTTTTGTAAGCAAAGGAGGTGGAGAGGCAACTGTAGCAGCCTGTGGGGTGGGTAAGCGATCCATCCAAGATTTTCCTCCTGCTGACTTAAGTGTTTATGAAGTCTTTTGATTTTCAGCCCAGGAAAGTAAAGATGGAGAGCACATCACACTCAACCTTTGAGACCACTCACTCCTCCCAAAGACGATGCTGGCATGGCAAGAAGGTGGAGAACCATCGACACCAGAAGGACAAAGTTTTGCTTTTTAACTGAGGTACGACTGACATACCACATTATATAAATTCCAGGTATACACGATAATGATTTGATATTTGTGAAATGATCACAATTAGTCTAACATCCATCACCACACAGTCATAAAATTGTCTTTTCCTTGTGATGAGAACTTTTAAGATCTGTCTTAGCAACTTTCAAATACGCAATACATTGTTAGCTATACTCACCATGCTGTACATTACATCCCTATGACCTATTTTATAATTGAAAGTTTATACCTTTTGGCCTCCCTTCACCCATTTTGCCCATTCCCCATCTCTGACAACCACCAGTCTGTTCTCTGTATCTATGAGGTTGGTTTTGGGGCGTGGGAGGGTTTGTTTTTGTTGTTTTAAATTCCACATATAAGTGAGATCATATGGTGTTTGTCTTATTTTACTTAGCATAATGACCTCAAGGTCAATTGTGTTGCAAATGACAAGATTTCCTTTTTTTTTTTTCAAAAAAATAGCTGAATATTTCATTGTGTGTACATACACATTTTCTTTATCCATTCATTCATCCGTGGACTTTTAGGTTGTTTCTGTATCTTGGCTATTGTATATAATGCTTCAGTGAACATGGGGGTGCAGACAGCTTTTCCAGTCAGTGTTTCATTTTCTTCAGATAAATACCCAGAAGTGAAATTGCTGAGTCATATGTTAGGTCTGTTTAATTTCTTGAGGAATCTCCACAGTGGCTGCACCAATTTATATGCCCACCAGCAGTGCACCAGGGTTCCCTTTTCTCTACATATTTGTCAACACTTCTTTTTGGTAACAGCCAGCCAAACAGTTATGAGATGATCTCTCATTGGGATTTTGATACGTGGTTTTGTTTTGCATTTCCCTCATGATTAGTGTTGTTGAGCATCTTTTCATGTACCTGTTGACCCTCAGTATATCTTCTTTGGAAAAACATCTATTCGGTTCCTCTGCCCATTTTATAATTAGATTGTTTTGCTGTTCAGTTGTATATGTGCTTTATGTATTTTGGATATGAATCCCTTATCAGATGTCTGATTTGCAAATATTTCCCCCCATTCAGTGGTTGCCTTTTCATTTTGTTGATGGTTTGCTTTGCTGTGCAGAAGCTTTTCGGTTTGATGTAGTCCCACTTGTTGATTTTTGCTTTTGGTGTCGAATCCAAAGAGAATCATTGCCAGGACTGATGTCAGTGAGCTTACCACCTTTTTTCTTCTAGGAGTTTTATGGTTCCAGGTCTTAAAGTCTTAATCCATTCTGAGTTAATTATTTGTGTACGGTTAAGACAGTGGTCCAGCATCATTCTTTTGCATATGGCTGTTCAGTTTTCCCAACAGTATTTATTAAGAGTCTGTCCTTTCCCTGTTGTATATTCTTGGCTCACTTGTCATTAATTGATTATATATTCGTGGGTTTATTTTGGGCTCTCTGTTCTGTCCCATTAATTTGGGTCCTTTTGCCAATACCATGCTGTTTTGAGTACTATAGCTTTGTAATATAGTTTGAAACCAGGGAGCCTCATCCCTCCAGCTTTGTTCTTCAGGGAGCAAAGTTTTAAACGCAGTTCAAATTTAATATTTTTTTTAAGATAAGAAACTGGTCACATCAGTCAAATTCTGGGTAATGGTTCAAATGGCTTGAAATGCCAGATAAAACATGTTTTCAGCATGTCTGGATTTGGGATCTAATAGATTACTCTATAAGATGCAGCTTAAACCCCAATTTTGGATTCCTTCTTTATACCATTTCTCTTAATGACATCATCTTCTGTCTGCCCTGCCTGTCTCTTTCTCCCATTGCAGACTCCCCCTAACCATTTTTCAATGTGATGCCTCTTTCCATTGCGAATAAATTTCCCCTACACCCTTAGTTCCCTCACTAAAGGCTCTATTCTCCTGCCTTACCTCAACACAGGTTCTCTTTTCCTTCTTACATTTTATAGGACAGGCAGGTAATTTCTCCAGTGCCCCACCTGATATAGTAATGCATATATACAACTAGACATACATAGTTTAAAAAAAACACATAGTTCTCATTACAAGTTAAAAAAAAATCTGTGTGAGGTAACAGATGTTAACTAAACTTGAATCATTTCATGTACACTTATCAAATCATTGATATATAAAACTGTAAGTTTATATATTATATCATTAAAACTGGGGGAGGGTGACTCTTCATCACCCTTTCCCCTCATCCCTAGTCTTGCTTTCCAGAAGCTACTATTCCTAAACTTTCTGTCAGCTCTTCTGGTATTTCCGCATTTCTAAATGATATGGTTAATAGCGTACTTCATTAATTTTAGAATCTGTTTTTTTTTGGGGGTGGGGTGGGGGATATTTAAAGATTTAGTTCTCACACCAACCACCTCATTCTGTAACACCTCCACCCCCACTCTATACAGTTATAGTTAAGTTATAGTTCTAAATAACTTTTCAAATGCATGACTATGATGTGCTTTTCCTGGCTTCTTCTGGGCAAACTGGATTCACACACAATCCTCTCTCCACTGGTACTTGGCTAGCAACACCCCTCCACTTGCTGAGTTAGTTACCACTTCATTTGTTTTCTATTTTTCAAAAATGCATTGGCATCTTTTATTTTTGTTTCCTCTCCTATGAAGAATGACCTTTGCTTGGCAGTCCCATCCCTTTCCTGGTAAATTCCCTCACTTTTTCTTCTTTTTGGTTAGTCCCAGTTAATTAGTTTGGTAAAGAGCTAGCAGAAGAGTCCTCCTAAAACATTAAAAAAAAAAATAAGTGTAATGATGCTTTTATAACAAATTCAAATAGTATATTAAGCAGAGTGAAAGTTTATATAATCTACCAAAGTCACAACTACTATTACATTTGGGGACTGTTCTTCCAGACCTTTTCTACATTGTATTGATTATACTGCATTATAACCACACAAGGCCAGCTAGAAGTCCAGTGCGCTATCCATTGTGCCACAGAGCCAGTTATACTGCATTATATATATGATACCCATTCATACCATAGCTTTTTAAAGACTTGCTCATTTTACCCAAGGATATACTGTATTTTTTTTTTAAATTTATTTTTGGCTGCGTTGGGTCTTCGATGCTGCACGTGGGCTTTCTCTAGTTGCGGCGAGCAGGGGCTACTCTTTGTTGCAGTGCACGGGCTTCTCATTGCAGTGGCTTCTCTTGTGGTGGAGCATGGGCTCTAGGTGCACTGGCTTCAATAGTTGTGGTTCGTGGGCTCTAGAGTGCAGGCTCAGTAGTTGCAGCATACGGGCTTAGTTGCTCTGCAGCACGTGGGATCTTCCGGGATCTTCCTGGACCAGGGATCGAACCCGTGTACCCTGCACTGGCAGGCGGATTCTTAACCACTGTGCCACCAGGGAAGTCCCTAGTGTGTATATCTTTCTATCTAGAAGTTCTTTATCATTTTTCTCTAACATTTTTAGAACTTATGTTCTAGCTCTTGTGCATTTCCCCCATCCTGTCCATTCACCTGCACTGATTGACTTGTCACTATATATATATTGCAGCTATCTGCATGTCTTTCCTTCATGATGCTCCAAATTTGGCCATCTTCCAAGTCTTTAACTCAGGAAGCCCCTGCCTGCCTACAGGCCCTACATTGTCAGCTGCCATTCCAAAAGGGCAGCACTTGGGACCACAGCACTGGATACAGCTGCCTACTCTTTTCTGCAGGATAATCAGATCCCACCCCATCATGCCTCCTGGCCTCTATTATTTTTCATATATGTTATTCCTATATGCCCTAATGGGAGCCTCTCTTCTCCATTCCAATCCTTTTCTGGTGCCCTCTGCCATTCTCTGGCTTTGATCAGTAACTCCCCATATGCTCAATTGCTCTGAAGCCTCCCTCCAGCTCCTGGCCTTCACTGAAGCCCTCCTCTCCAGGAAGGACACCACCCTTGAGTGGGTTTTTCTTCTTCCTCATCTGCCCCCATACTAGAAATAGGGTGTACTCTTGCCCACTTCAAGTCCATTATGCCGCCTTCCCACCTGCAATCACTAGTGCTCTTTTGAGCACCAAGGGCCTTTTATACCTGTCACCCCTCCCAACTGATTGATTGATAGAAGCCATAATGCATAAATTCTCATCTTCTAGCCTCCATGTGAAAAAGCTACACACACTTAACCATCCTATCTTTAAGGTTTAACCCTAAGTAAGTCCCACCTCTAATGACAAGCCCACACTTCAGCTCTTTTCTGATTTAGAGATCTTTTTTTGGGGTCCTCAAGTGCTATTTTTTTTTTTTTTACTGTTTTTGTTCACCTACAGCAATAGGCTTCAGAAGCTGGCTGCTCAGTTGCTTTTGTGCACCTCTTTTAAAGTTTTAGGTCATAAATTCAAAGCAATAAACTTTAAGAAAATTTTTATTTTCAAAGTTAGTTATTTCATAAAAAGTATTAGTATATAGATAAGTTATTTAGAAATGATTCTTCTGGGTTAGATTGTTTACCAGGGCAGAGCTAGAATTGAGCCAGTAAAGTCCACACCTAGGAAGTCTGGCCTCATAGGAAGGGATTTTTACTGTACTGAAAGGAAGCCAGATGAAGCCGAGATTTGAAGCGCTCAGCTTCCAATTCCCGGAAGAAAGCATCATCGTCGTTCTGTGTTATCATGTACTGCAGCTGTTGAATTTCCTTCTCCATCTTAGATCTCAGTTCCCTCTTCACCTTATATAACATCTAAAAGAGAATTCATGTCATCCTGCTATTCACAACATTGATCCAGGCCCTCATGTATTTTTATTCCCTCTCCACCTTCCTGCTCATCAAGCTTCTGCAGTAATTTTAATAATTTCTCAGCAGCTCTTACAGAGACCTGAACAGGTAAAGTTAAAATCACAGAATACATGTTTTAAATCGTAGATCGATCTTACTAGTATCCTCTCCATTCCCCTTAAAAAGTGTAGTACAGTTGTTTTCCATTTCTTAAAAATGTAAATAAATGATTTCTATCTTGTTAATGATTACCTGGGCCTGGGATTTCTCTCTGGCTTTGAGCTCTTGACGTTCCTGTGATATGGCTTCTGCCAGGAATGAAAACTGTTTACAGGGAAGAGAAAAAAACCTTATATTTGTCTGTAGTCTAAATGTAACAATTCTTATGTTCATAGGCTTAAAATCTTATTTTAATGGAAATAGGGCAATATTCTGTACTGTGGTCAAGCACTAGCTTATTTTACCTTAAATTTCAGTCAGTCCAACCTGTATAGTGACAAGTTCCAGATTAATATGTGGAGGCTTACTTGTTCAGCAGACTAAGCTGATGTCTGACACCGGGCAGTCAGGATTAAGCACATCAGAATGTAAACTAGTAGCGGTGAACCCACCTGGTCTTTATAGTAGTTCTCCATTGAGTCCAGTTCATTTTGGTGCTGTCTCTTTTGTTCATCTCGCTTTTCTTTGGCATAGTTTCTTAGGTCTCGTAATCTTTGCTTTTGAATCTGTAAACCTTCTTCAAACAGTTTCTTAAATATCTGCCAGTTATTTAGTCAGAAAGATAGTTACGGTGAATTTTCATGGAGGAATAAAATTCTGCCCAACTAGAGGTATGTAAAAAATCTATGTGAACTACAATCAGTATAAAGTAACAGCTTTATTGAGATATAATTCACATACTATAAAATTCACCCTTGTAAGATGTATAAATCAGTAGATTTTACTATATTCAGAGTTGTGCAACCATCACCGCTAACTGCAGAACATTTTCTTCACTCCAAAAAGAAACCCCATAACCATTAGCAGCCACTCCCCCTCCCCCTCTCCCTAGCAATCACTACTCCACTTTCTATGCCTACAGATTTACCTATTCTGGACATTTCACATAAATGGTATCATATAGTATGTGGCCTTTTGTATCTCGCTTCTTTCACTTAGCATAGTTTTTCAAGGTTCATCTATATTATAGCAGGAATCACTATGAAATTCTTTTTTTCATTGCCACATGATACTCTACTGTATGGATATATCACACTTTATCAATTCACCAACTGATAGACGTTGTTTCCTCTTCTTGGCTGTTATAAATAGTGCTGCTGTGAACATCTGTGTATAGTTACCTAGGAGTAGAAGTGCTGAATCATATGTTTAACCTTTTGAAGAACTGCCAGACTGTATTCCAAAGTGGTTGCACCATCTTATAACCCCACCAGCCCTGCATGTGTGTTCCAACTTCTCTACATCCTTGCCAGCACTTTTTTATTTTAGCCATCTTAGTGGGTGAGAGTTTATCTCATTGTGGGTCTGATTTGTATTTCTTAAATGACTAATGGTATTCAGCATCTTTTCCTGTATCCCAAAGATTCTTAACTACTTTCAGAAAAGAACTCTCAAGCAGTCATGTATATAGGAAAAGAACCCTAGAGTAGAAAGAAACACTGCATGTACACAGCTGAGGGCCACGTGGTTATCATCTAACTAGGCCACAGGTACACAAACTGTTCAAAGGATTCGGATATGCTCACTTGTCCTCCACTGACTGATCAAGAATTCTTACTAAAGTACAGTCATGCATTCATCAGCCGGCAGCATTGCCTTAGTGTCAAATTACTTAACCTCTCAAAGCCTTAGTAGTATCCTCTAGAAATGAGGATAATAGTATGACCCACTTCAGAGTACTGAGTCCTGTTAAGTATAATTACCTTAATGTTTTACTCTAGAGATGAAATTTATTGCTAGTTTGGAATCCCAAGCTTGATGAGGATGAGATAGCAAATACCTTGTGGAAAGATCTCACAGCATATCTGTCCTACATTATTTTCCTGGTTTTGAGTGGAATCCGAGGTCATCTAATCACACCTTAAATTCCTGTCTCTTACAACATGCTCCCAAACCCCTAAAGCAGGTGTCCTGCAGAAGTACCGACACTTGGGACATCAGAGGGAATTAAGACCTCACATTAAGATAAGGACAGTAGAGAAATACAGATAAAGAGGCACATGAAAAGATGCTCAACTTCACTAATTATTAGAGAAATGCAAATCAAAACTACAATGAGGTATCACCTCACACCAGTCAGAATGGCCATCATTAAAAAGTCTACAGATAAATGCTGGAGAGGGTGTGGTGAATAAGGGAACCCTCCTACACTGTTGGTGGGAATGTAAGTTGGTGCACCCACTATGGAAAACAGTATGGAGGTTCCTCAGAAAAACTGAAATCAGAATTATCATATCCAGCAATTGTACTCCCAGGCATATATCCGGACAAAGCTAATTTGAAAAGATACATGAACCCCCTGTGTTCACTGCAGCACTATTCACAATAGCCAAGACATGGACACAACCTAAATGTCCATCAACAGATGAATGGATGAAGATGTGGTATTTATGTACAATGGAATATTACTCAGCCATAAAAAGAACAAAATAATGCCATTTGCAGCGACATGGATGCAATTAGTGATTATCATACTAAGTGAAGTCAGAAAGACAAATACCGTAAGATACCACTTATCTGTGGAATCTAAAATATGACACAAATGAACCTATCTACCAAACAGAAACAGACTCACAGACATAGAGAACAGACTGGTGGCTGCCAAGGGAGAGAGGGTTGAGGGGAGGGGGTTGGGGGAAGGATGGAGTGGGACATTGGGGTTAGCAGATGCAAGCTTCTATATATAGGATGGATAAACAACAAGGTCCTACTGTATAGCACAGAGAACTATATTCAGTATCCTACGATAAACCATAATGGAAAAGGATATATAAAAAATGTGTATATATATGTATAATATATATACATGTATATATGTATAATATATATTATATTCATATATATATGAATCACTGCTATATAGCAGTAATTAACACAACATTGTAAACCAACAACAATTAAAAAAAAAAGACGGGCAGTAGAGACAGAGTAGACTGGGATGCACTATGGGGGTAATAAAATGAGGTGTGGGCCAAGTCTGAACTCTAGCCAGCATTTTGGACTTGCATTTGGATTTTGGATTCACACTGGGACAAGAGTCACAAAGAAGGTGGTCCTAAAAGGTAACAGACAAAATTTACCTTCTTAACTGGATTGGACAGAAAAGCAATATTTACCATTTCTTCCCGGGTCCTCATTCTCATCATTTTTGAATGCAACTGAACTCTATAATCATCATAATATTTTCGGGCACGAACAGTCTGCTGCCGATTTTCTTTTATCTTTGATTGGGTCAACTTCTGCCTGTGAATGCGGTCCTTGAAGTCTTGCTAAGAAAGGGAAGGGGAAAAAGAGGTAAGGACATGAGGAAGACAGACTCCAGTGTTCTCATCTGTCCCACTCCCCAACACGATGTCTTCAGGCAGTAAGCCGCGTATGGAGGGCCAGTAGCCTGCTAGCTGGGCATAGAGTGTGAAAGCCTGTCCGTCCCCAGAAATCCTTTAGTCTTTAGTAGGTTCATCACCTTAGTCAGAAGAGCTGCCCCACAGTCCCATGGTTAGGACTCCACGCTCCCACTGCAGGGGGTGCGGGTTCAATCCCTGGTCAGGGAACTAAGATCCCATATGCTGCGCAGCCAAAACAAACAAACAAACAAAAAAACACACAGAAGAGCTGCCCCAATAAGCCCCCAAGGCTGCAGAGAGCAGCAACAATCCTCATGGACTGAGAGTCTCATCTCCCCATTTCACCAGGGAGTCATCTAAGCCATACCCAGATGCCTGCTTAAAAGAAGTAGAAAACTGGCACCCTCAAAGATGTTCAAGCAGAGCTCGAGTTAACAGAAGTATCTATATCAAAACTAAGGAACTTAGGTGATATCTTAGCAAAGTAGTGAGGGTGAAATGAAGTCATGTACACAAAGCCTTCAACTAGGTGTCCAGACACTTGTTTTCTTTTCCCCGCACCAGAGTCTCACATGCAGTTCCTGATGGCTTCCCCTTCTTTCTCTGAAACTGCTTAGAATTATAGTTCTCATTGCTTATCTCTATACTCAAGTTTCTTCCTCTGGCTTATTGTCTTTGATCTCTGTCCTCCCCCTTCATGATACTCAGAGGATAATGTTGTACTGTGTACGATTCTCAGTCCAAATTATAATGGAGGCATAGACAACCTCAGCTTTCTATTTGGGACCTGAGAAAGAAAGGAGAGGACAAAAAACACTAAGTTATAACCACCTGGTACCTCGAAGAGGCTTGGAGGTAGAGACAAACCTGGATTAAAATCTCAACCTTGCCCTTGCTGATTATGGTGGGACCCAGGGCAAGTTAACATCTCAAAGCTTCAGGTTTTCCATTTCATAGAAAACGTTTCTATTATGTTACTATAAAGACTAAATGAAACTGTGTATATAAAGTATCTAGCACCTTACCCTCTCATCAATTTTGGTTAAAGACCTAAATGCTTCCACAGGTAAGTGTAAGAGGTTTGAGTCAGTGGGGATATTGCCCAGCTGGTACAAATAAAAGTAATTAATATAACTTACCAGTCTCTTGTTATGTTCATATTCTTTCTTGATAAGCACAGTAAGGAGATCGTGCCTTCTCAAGGCTTCTTCTATCTTTAAGTGGGATACAAGGAAACGAGGTTAATAATTCTATTCACTAGATTATCAAGGATAAGCTCTGCCCCTTTTTGGTTTATACTCCTATGCTTAATTGACAGTTATCTTACTTCATCCTGGAGTTTCTTCTTTGATCGATTTTCTCTATATGCATCTTTTTTGAGCTGTTCAACCTGTGCAATTTGCTGTTTCCACATTTTGCTTAGTGTTTGACCAGAAACATAGAGAAATGGAAACTGCTCCAGCATCAGGGGCAGGAGACTGTGCTCATTCACTTTCACTGCAAGGTGAAAAAAAAAAGATGCTCTTAATCTGAGAAACTCACTGACAGCTTTTAAGAAGAAATCTCATCCCACCTTCCTGCGAGATCAAAGCTTATCTAAGTGATGTGGTTCTGAGCTTGAAAAGAACAATTCTAAAAGTGTGTTATTACTTTTGCACTCCTTCTCTGATTGGGATAGCCAATTACTAGTAAGGATGAAAATAACGTCAACATTTCTGACTGATGACATGCTGGTTTTGTGAAGTCCATCCTAACTGCTCAGCTGATTCAGTGCCTGGGGTGGACGCTGTGTGTGTGGTCAAACTGCCTCCCAGGAGGGCTGAGGAGTGTTAGTCTCTGTCTGATGGGATGTAGTTAGAAGGCCAGTGGTCTTTGAAACTGTACCCTGGCACCAACTGTCAATGTAACAGGAGCTGGACAGGCCCTCTGCTTGCTTTGGAGCACCCCTTTGGTTCTACCAACTTCCCAGAAACAAAAGACAACCAGCATGAGTGAGCAGAGTGAAGCTAAAGCTGGAACAGCTGGTCATAGCCATCACATTCCTTTGGTGCCAATATATTGGTATATATTTAAGAGTTTTAGAGAGGGCTTCCCTGCTGGCACAGTGGTTGAGAGTCCGCCTGCTGATGCAGGGGACACGGGTTCGTGCCCCGGTCCGGGAGGATCCCACACGCTGCGAAGCGGCTGGGCCCGTGAGTCATGGCCACTGAGCCTGCACGTCCGGAGCCTGTGCTCCACAACGGGAGAGGCCACAGCAGTGAGAGGCCCGCGTACCGCAAAAAAAAAAAAAAAAAAAAAAAAGTGTTCTAGAGAAATGCCTCATTAAGAGTTTTATCTTTCTTTACAGAAATCTAGCATATGGCAGTGAGAGAAGAGGGAACTTTCTCCAGCTGACTGGTAGATGCTGGTTCTCAGTGCTGTGTCCTTGGCATGTAGCACACACTTTCAAAGGATGCCAGTTTTCCATAAAGTACAATTTTGTGGTTCTTACTTGGAACTGCTTTATTTGGCTTTGGCAAGCCACCTCTTGGACCTGGAGTTGTGGTTTTTCTAGAGTAAATCTTCCAGGGCTGACTATGTTTTGGAGTTCCTTTATGAACAGTTTCTCTGTATATTTTTTCCTTAGGAGCAGATATAAAACAGAATAGAAATGAGAAGTCTAATAACTTTCATACATCATCTTAAATATTACATAGGGACAAAAACAGCTAACATAATCCCCAGCCAAACCACCTTACTTCAAATTTCTACAGTCTGGGGATTTCCCTGGTGGCACAGTGGTTAAGAATCTGCCTGCCAACGCAGGGGACATGGGTTCGAGCCCCGGTCCGGGAAGATCCCACATGCCGCAGAGCAACTAAGCCCATGCGCCACAACTACTAAGCCTGTGCTGTAGAGCTGTGAGCCACAACTACTGAGCCCGTGTGCCACAACTACTGAAGCCCATGCACCTACAGCCTGTGCTCCACAACAAGAGAAGTCCCACACCACAATGAAGACCCAACACAGCCAAAAATAAATAAATTAATTAAAAAAAATTTCTACAGTCTGGTTATTTACCTACTCTAAGTTAAATGCCTCTTTAGTTTCTGGCATCCTTTGGAATTTGAAAAAGCACTAAATCTTTTTCAAGTTTCATAGTTGCCATAGCCCCACACCCTAAATACAACTACTAATGATGTTCTGATGTACTTGCTTCTTTTGACAACCTTTTAAACGTAGATTAAAAAAGTTCTTAGACGATGTTTAGTTTTAACCACACTGTATGCTATATTCTGTTTCGTTTATGAACATTTTAGCATAAGCATTTTCTCCATGCTTTCATTTAGCTTCTGTAACTATTCTTTTGAAAGGCAACGAAACTTATGCTTTGGGTGTCTTCCAACCAGGCATGGAGCAACTGGGATTTCCTGTCTTCTTTTACTCTCCCTCTTCAACTTGTCAGCCTAGACTATCTTTTAAAGCCTTGGTGAACTGATAAGCAATAGAAGCCCTTAAAAACTGATGGAAGTTTTAGGCAGGAAGGAAAAATACTAGTTTTGGGTACCATGTCTTGCCACATTTTAGCAACTTGCCTACCTATGAATAAAAGAAAATCCCACATCATGAAATGAAATTCTGCTTTTTTCTAAGGGGCTAATAATGATTAAGGCCCTGTTGATTTTTTTCCTTTTAAGAAGATCATCTCTGTACTTTCCACTGATCTGATCAAATGGCATTTATTACAGTAGAGACTTTTACCCACTGTTTCCTCCTTGTCATTTATTCCTAGAGGTCCAATATTCTCTTGAACTTTATTTCTTCTTAGTTCCTTTTCAAATGCTTCAGTTATTGCCTACAGGGGAAAAGGCCATATGATATTATAGTTATTAAAAACATACAAATGAAAATGAAGGAAAAAAATCAATCTAATATTCTGCCATTCCATTCACTTTTTAAAGTTCCTTTCAGGCTATATATATTATTAAATATACATTATTTAACAGATATGTAATTGGGACATAAAACACAACTTTACATATTTTTTGTGTTCTCACAGTTCCTGTAACTATTTTGATACACACTTGAGTGGAAGTTACATGTTTGAGTTGAAGTTACATGTTATTTTAAGACATCTAAATTAGTTTGTTTTCACCATTATAAAACATACTGTAGCAAACAACTTAAGTGTTCTAAATTTATGCTACATTTCAAAATCCCTATTCCACAGTAGAAAGTCTTCCTTAGTAATCATACATCCTCCTGTTGAACCCTAACAGGAGGGGTCTCATTCCTGTTTGGGCATTTTCATCCTATCTGTAATTCAAATAGCCGGTCACATTTAATCCACCTCAAATTCTCTTCATTTCTAAAGCTCTCTCTGAAAATGCCTGTCTACACGGATATACTTTCTTAACCCACCAGAGTACTGACTAAGCTGTATCTAATAAGGTTAGTTTTTTTAGAGTTTCATGAGTACAAGTTTTATGTTCCCTAATGGGGGACGTAAAAGCTATGTCACATAATTTTGTCATCCACTCAGCTCAAGAATATTAAATGCATTTTAAGCCTTTAGTCAACAGCATGTTCACTGTAGCATCTGGCTAAGGGTAAAAGGTAATGCCTGCTGCCCAATGGCGGTCAAGTGATGGGATATACCTTTGCTTGAAATCGGCGGATATCTGTTACTTTTGGCTTTCGCTGCCTTTTTCTCTCCATATGGAACTGTTTGTTTTTGTTAATTGGAGATGGAGAAAGTGAATGAGATCTGGAGGGTGGCTTTCTATGCATGGCAAGTCCTACAACACAAGAGAGACATGTACCATCAATTTCTGACAGTCAGAAATGTTAAGTGGGCACCAAACAGTTGACTGTTACCAAATCCAAAGAGACTATGGATGTGCTAAATGTACTCTCTCCTATAACTAATTTCTGTTTGTTTATATGTTTAATCACACCAAGCAAACGGACTAATGCACATAATGTGTACTCAAAATGTCTCAAAGAAGTACTAAGGTTCTATATTCAATTTTGGGTTGAAAATGGTGCAACATGTGGAATGCCTGCTGCACACTCATGGTGGTGGAGGAGAAAAAGCCATCTGAGCTGTATGTCTGCTATCCTTTTACCTATCTAGGTCCTGAGGAGGGGGCTGTAAGTACATATACACATCCTTATAAAGCAGAATACTTATACGCAAAGGTTACTGTAGCTTAGCAGTTTTAAGCAGTCCTGTTCTTCCCTACGTAGCCATCTAGCCCTCCTAGTTCCATACTGCCTAAGAGATCTAATGAATTACTTCCCTCCACAAACCTTTTTATGTTCCACCGTTTATAAATATGCTCAGGAATCTGCTAATTGTGAGGAGGGGGACTCCATGCCTTTTTGGAAAAGCAAATAATTCAATATAGCTCTAAGGTCAAGGAAATTTATTTGATACCCTTCTAAATAAATTTTCCCAGAAAATTAAAATGTCTGTGAGCTTTTTTCTCTTCACTCTCTTTTAATTCAAATCTTTCAAATTAATTTAAAACTTAAAGATGTTAAGTTAACCTGACTTGCACAATCTATTTTAAATGATGTTTTAATAACACTTTTATTATGTCCACAATGTATTCTTCTTTAGAAACTGAAGAGCCAATAAAAATAACGTTTTAACTTATGTTTAACTTATGTTAAAATGTGTTTTTAAGATGGGATACAATGTACATGTCAGGAAAACATGTAGGCTACTGGATGATGGTTCCTAGAGATTACCTGAGTCAAATTTAAGGGAAGACAGATGAAATAATCAAGAGAACGAAAAAGTACTCTTGGAGTAAACAAAACAAAACAAAACAAAACTGAAAAGTTAAGGAAATTTTGGATGAGAAATGGATTGCTTCTAGAGAAACAAGGGATGACCAAAGTCGATAGAAGTGAATGGAAAACATGCAAAGTTTTAGTTGGTGGAAGACAGGATAATTATTTGAACAAGCAGTAGGAAACATCTGCAAGGATGTGGCAAACCAGAAACTGTCATGCATTGCTGATATGAGTACAAACTGGTGCAATCACTTTGGAAGGGAATTTGGCAATGGTGGAAAAGTGTAAACTCCTCAGTCTAGCAATTCTAGTAGATATAGATCCTAGAGAAACTTCTGCACATATTTACAGGTTGTTCATTGCAGAACTGTTTGCAGTTATGAAATCTGAAAACAATCTATATGTCCTGCAATGGTGGGGGGGACATATATATAAATAAAAATACATACTCATACAAATGGGGTACACTGTATGAACTCAGTTATGCAGTAGTTAAAATGAAGAACTGGAAGTATCAACATAGATTTTTTAAAACAATGTTAATAGAAAAAAAGTTGCAGAATAATATATATCTGTGTATTAAAAAAACATAAAACAATAGTATATTTAGACAAGTAACAATGCTATTAAAGTATAAAGACAGGGATGAGACGGTCCAGTTCAAGATGGCAAAATAGAGGCTCCTGAACTCACCTCCTCCCACAGACACTGAAACCTACACTAAATATGGAATAATTCCCTCTGAAAGGAATCCAGACACTAGCTGAGTGACATGAGAAAAAACCCACATCAAAAAGGGTTGTGGCACAGCTTAATCTACTAGGAGCCATTAAGAATGAAGAAAATGGTTTGGACAAACACAAAGATTTGAGAGCCAACCAAGAGCTAGGGATGGGCTGAATGATAAGAGTCATCTCCTATGCAAGACTACTCCTTCGAGACTGGGAGAGTGGCTGTTTTATCTAATGCACAGAAACCAACACAGTCAGGAAAACAAAGAAACAGAAGAATATGTTCCAAACAAAAGAACAAGATAAAACTCAACAAACAGATTTTGATGAAATGGATAAAGGATTTACTTGATAAAGAGTTCAAAATAATGGGCATAAAGATGCTCACTGAGGTCAGGAGAACAATGAGAATTTCAACAAAGTGAGAATTTTAACGAAGAGAAAATATAAGAAAGTACCAAACATAAAAAAATATTTTTAAAAAATAAAAAAATATTTTAAGTACCAAACAAATCACAGAGCTAAAGAATACAATAATGGAGGTTGAGAGTCCGCCTGCCAATGCAGGGGACACAGGTTCGAGACCTGGTCCCAGAGGATCCCACATGCCATGGAACAGCTAGGCCTGTGCACCACAGCTGCTGGGCCTGCGCTCTGCAGTGGGAGAAGCCACCGCAGTGAGAAGCCCACGCACCGCAATGAAGCACAGCCCTTGCTCACCACAACTAGAGAAAACCTGCGCGCAGCAACAAAGACCCAACGCAGCCAAAAATAAGTAAATAAATTAAAAAACCAAAAATGAATACAATAATGGAGTTCAACAGCAGACTAGGTGAAGCGAGAGAAAGCATCAGCCAACTTAGGGCAATGGAATTCATCCAAACAGAAGAGCAAAAAGAAAAAACAATGAGAAAAAGTGAAGAAGACTTAAAGGACTCCATCAAGTGGACCAATATTCACATTATAGGGATCCCAGAAGGAGAAGGGAGAAAGTGGCAGAAAGCTTATACAAAGAAATAATGGCTGAAAACTCCCCTAATCTGGGGAAAGAAACAAGACATTCAGATCCAAGAAGCCCAGAAACTTTAAAATAAGATAAATCCAAAGAGACCCACACTGAGACATATTATAATTAAACTTGTCAAATTTAATTTGAGAGACTCTTAAAAGCAGTAAAAGAAAAGCAACTTGTTACGTACAAGGAAACACCTATAAGACTATCAGATTTTTCATCAGAAACTTTGCAGGCCAGAAGAGAACAGCTAAATATATTCAATCTGCTGAAAGAAAAACTGCAACCGAAAATACTCTACCCAGCAAAGCTGTCCTTCAGAATTGAAGGAGAGATAAAGAGCTTTCCAGACAAGCAAAAGCTGAATGAATAAGGAGTTCATCAACATTAGTACAGCCTTACAAAAAATTTTAAAGGGACTTTTTTTTTTTTGGCTGCACTGCACCGTGCGGCTTGTGGGCTCTCAGTTCCCCAAGCAGGGATTGAACCCAGGCCATGGCAGTGAAAGTCTGGAATCCTAAACACTAGGCCACTCTGTTAAAGGGACTTTTTCAAGTTGCAATAAAAGGGTGCTAATTAGTAACAAGAAAACATATAGAAATGTATAAATCTCATTGGTAAAGATAAGTAATTATTTAAATTCGGAATACTCTAATGTTATGATGGTGGTAAGTCATATACCAAATCTGGTATGAAGACTGACAAACAAAAATAGTAAAAATAACTATAACTAAAATAATTTGTTAATGGATACACAAGGAAAAAGAATGTAAAATGTGGCATCAAAAACATAAAATGAAGGGAAAGTAAAAATGTAGAACTTTAATATGTGTTTCAACTTATCATCTTAAAATATGCTGTTATAAATATGTTTTATATAAGCCTTATGGTAACCACAAAGCAGAAACTTAGATACACAAAACAAAGAGAAAAATCTAAGCTACTATTAGGGAAAATCCTCAAGTCACAAAGGAAGACAGCAAGAAAAGAAGAAAGGAACAAAGGAATTACAAAGCAGCCAGAAAACAATTAACAAAATGACATTTAGACCATATCAATCAGTAAATAATTACTTGAAATGTAAATGGACTAAATTCTCCAATCAAAACACACTGAGTAGCTGAATGGATTAAAAATTTAAAAAGACCCAACTATGTTGCCTACAAGAGACTCCATCTTTAAGAACACACACGGACTAACAGTGAAGGGGTGGGAAAAGATATTCCATACAAATGGAAACCTACAGAAAGCTGGTGTAGTAGCTATACTTCTAACAGACAAAATAGACTTTAAGACAAAAACTATAATGAGAGACAAATAAGATCATTATACAATAATAAAAGGGTCAATTCATAAAGAGAATATAATTTTATGTAAGTTTTTTGCACCTAACATAGGAGTATCTAAATATATAAAGCAAATATTAACAGACCCAAAGGGAGAAATAATAATACAGAAATAGTAGGGGACTTAGATTCCCCACTTTCAGCAGTGGATAGATCACCCAGACAGATCAATATGGAAATACTGGACTTAAATTACATATTAGTCCAGATAACTTAACAGACATTTACAGAAAACTCTTATGCCAAAGCAGGAGAATAACCATTCTTCTCCAACGCACATGAAACATTCTCTGGGATAGATCATATGTTAGGCCACAAAACAAGTCTTTGAAAATTCTAAATGACTGAAATCGCATCAAGCATCTTTTCTGACCATGATAGTATGAAACTAGAAATCAATTACAAGAAGAAAATGGGAAATTCACAAATACATGGAGATTAAGCAATATCATACTAGCCAACCAGTGGGTCAAAGAAATCAAAAGAGAAATTTTTAAAATCTTAAGAAAAATGAAAATGGAAATACAATATACCAAAACTTATGGGATGCAGCAAAAACAGTTGTAAGAGGAAGTTCATAACAATAAATGCCTACATTAAAAAACAAAGATATGACACCTAAAGTCAAGCACCAAAATAAACAGGTGGAACTATATCAAAGTAAAATTCTGCACCACAAAAGAAACGATCAAAGAAATGAAAAAAACCACCTACAGAATGGAAAAAAAAATTGCAAATCAGATCTCTGGTAAGGGGTTACTATATAAAATATAAAGAATGCTTACAACTCAACAGCAAAAAACCAAATAATTCAATTTAAAAATGGATAAAAGACCTGAAGAGACATTTTTCCAAAGAAGATATACAAATGGCCAACAGGTACATGACAAGGTGCTCAACAGCACTAATCATTAGGGAAATGTAAATTAAAACTACAATGAGATGTCATCTCACGCCTGTTAGAATGGCTATCATCAAAAAGAAGTAACAAGTGTTGGCAAGGATGTGGAGTAAAGGAAACCACTGTGCACTGCTGGTGGGATTATAAATTGGTACAGCCATTATGGAAAACAGTATGGAAGGTCCTCAAATAATTGAAAATAGAATTACCATATGATCCATCAATTTAATCTCTGGGAATATATACAAGGGAAACAAAAACACTATGTTGAAGAGGTATCTGTTTCCCCATGTTCAAAGCAGCATTATTTACAATAACCTAGACATGGAACAATAGTAAATGTCCACTGACAGATGAATGGATAAAGATGATGTGGTATATACATACAATGAAATGTTATTCAGTCATAAGAAGGAAGGAAATTCCACCATTTGTGACAACATGGATGGACCTTGATTCCATTTTGCTAAGTAAAATAAGTCAGACAGAAAGACAAATACTGTATGAAATCACCTGTATGTGTAACTGAAAGAAAAAAAAAAAAAGAAACCAAACTCACTTAAATGTGGAAATCTTAAATTAAAAAAAAAAAGCCAAACTCATATAAAAAGAGAGCAGATTTGTGGTTACTAGAGGCATGGGGTAAAGGGTGGGGGAACTGGTCAAAAGGTACAAACTTCCAGTTGTAAAATAAGTACTAGGGATGTAATGCACAGCATGATGACTATAGTTAACCCTGCTGTGATGGTGTATTTGAAAGTTAAGAGAGTAGATACTAAGAGTTCTCATCACAAGTGAAATATTTTTTTTTTTGTATCTACATGAGATAACGGATGTTCTCCCACAGGAGTGAAAGTTCTGAACCCCATGACAGGCTCCCGAGCCTGGGGGTTTGGCAACAGGAGGAGGAGCTCTCAGAGAATCTGGCTTTGAAGGCCAGTGGGGTTTGATCACAGGAATCCCACAGGACTGGGGAAAACAGAAACTCCACCCTTGGAGGGTGCACACAAGGTCTTGCGTGCACCAGGACCCAAGAAAAAAAGCAGTGATCTCATAAGAGACTGGGCCAGACCTATCTGCTAGTATTGGAGGGTCTCCTGTGGAGGCAGGGGGTGGCTGTGGTTCACTTCAGGGACAAAGACACAGGTGGCGGTACTTCTGGGAAGTACTCATTGGCATGACCCCTCCTGGAGGCTGCCATTTTCTTACCAGGACCTGGCCCTACCCAACAGCCTGTGAGCTGGCTGTGTGCTGGGATGTCTCAGGCCAAATGGCCCACAGGGCAGGAACACAGCCCCACCCACCAGCAGGCAGGCTGCTTAGAGTCTTTCTGAGCACACAGCTGCCCAGTTAACACACCCCTTGATACAGCCCAGCCCACCAGAGGGACAAGACACAGCTCTACCCACCAGTGGGCAGGAACCAGTCCCTCCCACCAGGAAGCCTGCACAAGCCTCTTAGACAGCCTCATCCACCAGGGGGCAGACAGCAAAAGCAAGAAAAGCCTCTACCCTGCAGCCTGCAGAATGGAAACCTCAATCACAGAAAAGTTAAACAAAATGAGACAGCAGAAGAATATGTCCCAGATGAAGGAACAAGATAAAACCCAAGAACAATTATGTGAAGTGGAGATAGGCAATCTATGCAAAAAAGAATTCAGAGTAATGATAGTAAAGATGATCTAAGATCTCAGAAAAAGAATAGAAACACAGATCGAGAAGATACAAAAAATGTTTAACAAAGACCTAGAACAGGGGCTTCCCTGGTGGCGCAGTGGTTGAGAGTCCGCCTGCCGATGCAGGGGACACGGGTTCGTGCCCTGGTCCGGGAGGATCCCACATGCCGTGGAGCGGCTGGGCCCATGAGCTGTGGCCGCTGAGCCTGCGCGAGCCTGTACTCCGCAACGGGAGAGGCCACAGCAGTGAGCGGCCCGCGTACCGCAAAACAAAACAAAACAAAAAGCAAACAAACAAACAAAAAAGACCTAGAACTAAAGAACAGAGATAAATACAATACAATAACTGAAATGAAAAACACACTAGAAAGAATCAATTGCAGAATAACGAATAACTGAGCTGGAGGACAGAATGGTGGAAATCACTGCCAAGGAACAGAATAAAGAAAAAAGAATGAAAAGAGATGAGGACAGTCTAAGAGACATCTGGGGCATTAAATGCACCAACATTCACATTATACGAGTCCCAGAAGGAGAAGAGAGAGGGAAAGGACCTGAGAAAATACTGTAACAGATAACAGATGAAAACTTCCCTAACACAGGAAAGGAAACAGTCACCCAAGTCCAGGAAGCGCAGAGAGTCCCAGGCAGGATAAACCCAAGGAGGAACACGATGAGACACACAGTAATCAAACTGACAAAAATTAAAGACAAAGAAAAAATACTAAAAGCAACAAGTAACATACAAGGGAACTCCCATAAGGTTATCAGCTGATCTCTCAGCAGAATCTCTGCAGGCCATAAGGGAGTGGCATGATATATTTAAAGTGATGGGGAAAAAGTCAAGATGGTGGTGTGGGAAGACATGGAATTAGCATCTCCCCACAACTAGGGTGCCTGCCGGCTGCTGGTGAGAGACTCTGACCCCCAAGGAGACGGGAGGAACCCCAGAGTGAACCAGTAGGATGTATGGGAACCGAGGGGGGAGGAGAACTGGAGGCCAAGATTGGCACCCCTGAGGCTGGGGAGATCAGGAGAGGCAGGTGGGAGGGACTCTCTGGGAAGAGCGAGAGAGGAGCAGAGGGTGATCGCCTGGCCCACTCGGGCCGGGGAGCTTGCTGAGCTGCCAAGCCAGTTCTCCCTGCTCCAAAGCCCCATCCAGGCTGCATAGGTCCTGGAGGCATAGGAGGGAGGCTGGGGAGATCAGGAGTGGCAGGCGGGAGGGGCTCTCCAGGAGGAGTGGGAAAGGAGCGGAGCGCGATTGCCCTGCCAACTGGGACCCAGGGAGCCTGCTAAGCTCCCAGGCTGGCCCCCTGCGATCCAAAGCCCCCTCCTCCAGGCCATGTGGGTCCTTGGGGACATAGGAAGGAGGCCGGGGAAATCAGGAGAGGCAGGTTGGAGGGGGCCTCCAGGAGGAGCAGGAGAGGAGCAGAGGGCAATTGCCCTGCCCACTAGGGAAGAGGGAGCCTGTTGAGCTCCCAGGCCAGTCCCCTGCCCTCCAAGGCCCCCCCTTACCCCACCTCCAGCCACATTGGTCCTGGGGGCATAGGAGGGAGGCCCAGGAGATCAGGAGAGGAAGGTGGGAGGGGCCCTCCCAGGCCCCAGACCAGAGGAGCAGAAGAAGAGAGGAGGGCATTTGCCCTGCCCACTTGAGCCCAGAAAGCCTGCTGGGCTCCCAGGTGAGGTCCCCTGCCCTCTGAGACCAGGGGTGGGAGGCACACCTGGGCCCCTTCTGTTCCTAGACCCTAAGCCCCACCCCCCACAGCCCCCAGGGCCTTTTCCATGCCTGTGGGTCCTGAGCATTGGCCCTGCCCACCGCACAAATCTCCCTTGCTTAGGCCTCCCTCTCCACAGCCAAGGGCTCCCCCACCCCGCCCTTTTTATTTTTCTTTCCCTCCTCTTTTTTATGATTGTGGTACTGATGTACTTTCTGGTTGTTGATTCATCTACATTTTTATTTTTACACTCTTTTTAACGTATCTGTTAGTTTCCTAGTCTAATTTTATTTTTTTACATTGTTATTGTTCTATTTTTTACTTTTGCTGCCCCACGCGGCTTGCAGGATCTTGATTTGTGAGCTCTGCAGTTGGAGCTCCAAGTCCGAACCACTGGACTAACAGAGAACCTCAGACCCCAGGTAATATTTATTGGAAGTGAGGTCTCACAGAGTTCCTCACCTCATCAGCACCAAGACCCAGCTCTGCCCAACAGCCTACAAACTCCAATGTTGGAAGCCTCATGCCAAACAACCAGTAAAACAGGAACACAATCCCACTCATTAAAAAACAAAAAAAGAAACAGCAAAAAAATGTCACAGATGAAGGAACAAGGTAAAAACCTACAAAGCCAAATAAATGTAGAGGAAATAGACAATCTACCTGAAAAAGAATTCAGAGCAATGACAGTGAAGATGATCCAGAATCTCGGAAACAGAAAGGAAGCACGGATTGAGAAAATACAAGAAATGTTTAACAAAGATCTAGAAGAACTAAAGAACAAACAAACAGAGATGAACAATACAATAACTGAAATGAAAAATACACTAGAAGGAATCAATAACAGAATAACGGAGGAAGAAAAATGAATAAGTGAGCTGGAAGACAAAATGGTGGAAATAACTGCTGAGGAGCAGACTAAAGAAAAAAGAATGAGGGCTTCCCTAGTGGTGCAGTGGTTAAGAATCTGCCTGCCAATGCAAGGGACACAGGTTTGAGCCCTGGCCCGGGAAGATCCCCCATGCCGAGGAGCAACTAAGCCTGTGTGCCACAACTGCTGAGCCTGAGCTCTAGAGACTGCAAGCCACAACTACTGAAGCCTGTGCACCTAGAGCCCATGCTCCACAACAAGAGAAGCTACAACAATGAGAAGCCCTCACACTGCGATGAAGAGTAGCCCCTGCTCACCGCAACTAGAGAAAGCCTGCACACAGCAACGAAGACCCAACACAGCCATAAATAAATAAATGTATTAAAAAAAGAAAAAAAGAATGAAAAAAACTGACAATCTCAGAGACCTCTGGGACAACATTAAACACACCAACATTCGAATTATTGGGGTCCCAGAAGAAGAAGAGAAAAAGAAAGGGTCTGAGAAAATATTTGAAGAGATTATAGTGGAAAACTTCCCTAACATGGGAAAGTAAATAGTCACCCAAGTCCAGGAAGCACAGAGAGTCCCATACAGGATAAACCCTAGGAAAAACACATCAAGACACATATTAATCAAACTAACAAAAATTATATTCAAAGAAAAAATATTAAAAGCAAGGGAAAAACAAAAATAACATACAAAGGAATCCCCATAAGGTTATCAGCTGATTTTTCAGTGGAAACTCTGCAGGCCAAAAGGGAGTGGCAGAATATACTTAAAGTTATGAAAGAGAAGAACCTACAACCAAGATTACTCTACCCAGCAAGGATCTCATTCAGATTCGATGCAGAAGCCAAAGGCTTTTCAGACAAACAAAAGCTAAGAATTCAGCACCACCAAACCAGCTTTAGAACAAATGCTAAAGAAACTTCTCTAAGCAGGAAACACAATAGAAGACCCACAAAAACAAACCAAAAACAATTAAGAAAATGATAATACGAACATACATATTGATAATAACCTTAAATGTAAATGGATTAAATGCCCCAACCAAAAGACACAGACTGGCTAAATGGATACAAAAACATGACCCATATATATGCTGTCTACAAGAGAGCCACTTCAGAGCTAGGGACACATACAGATTGAAAGTGAAGGGATGGAAAAAGATATTCCATGCAAATGGAAATCAAAAGAAAGCTGGAGTAGCAATACTTGTATCAAATAAAATAGCCTTTAAAATAAAGACTGTTACAAGAGATAAAGAGGGACACTACATAATGATCAAATGATCAATCCAAGAAGATATAACAATTATAAATGTTTAGGCACCCAACATAGGAGCACCTCAATACATAAGGCAAAGGCTAACAACCATGAAAGGAGAAATCGACAGTAACACAATAATAGTATGGGACTTTAACACCCCACTTACACCAATGGACAGATCATCCAAACAGAAAATAAGTAAACACAAGCTTTAAATGACACAATAGACCAGACAGATCTGATATTTACAGAACATTCCACCCAAAAGTGGAAGAATATACTTTCTTCTCAAGTGCATATGGAACACTCTCCAGGATAGATCACATCTTGGGTCACAAATCAAGCCTCGGAAAATTTAAGAAAATTGAAATCGTATCAAGCATCTTTTCTGACCACAACGCTATGAAACTGGAAATCAATTACAGGAAAAAAAATTGTAAAACACCCCAAATACATGGAGGCTAAACAGTGCACTTACTAAATAACCAAGAGATCACTGAGGAAATCAAAGAAGAAACTTAAAAATACATAGAAACAAATGACAACGAAAACATGGTGACCCAAAACTTATGGGACGCAGCAAAAGCAGTTCTAAGAGGGAAGTTTACAGCTATTCAATCTCACCTCAAGAAATAAGAAAAACCTCAAATAATCTAACCCTACACTTAAAACAACTAGAGAAAGAAGAACAAAGAAAACCCAAAGCCAGTAGAGGGAAAGAAATCATAAAGATCAGAACAGAAATAAATGAAATAGAAACAAAGAAAACAATAGCAAAGATCAATAAAATGAAAAGCTGGTTCTTTGAGAAGATAAACAAAATTGTTAAAGCCTTAGCCAGACTCATCAAGAAAAAAAGGGAGAGGATGCAAATCAATAAAATTAGAAATGAAAAAGAAGAAATCACAACTGATACTGCAGAAATACAAAGGATTGTAAGAGACTACTACAAACAACTATATGCCAATAAAATGGACAACCATGAAGAAATGGACAAATTCTTGGAAAGGTTCAATTTTCCAGGACTGAACCAGGAAGAATTAGAAAATATAAACAGACCTATCACAAGTAATGAAACTGAAACCTTAATTAAAAATCTTTCAACAAACAGAAGTCCAGGACCAGATGGCTTCACAGGAGAATTCTATCAAACATTTAGAAAGGAGCTTATACCGATCCTTCTCAAACTCTTCCAAAAAATTGCAGAGGGAGGAACACTCCCAAATTCATTCTACAAAGTCTCCATCACCCTGATACCAAAACCAGAAAAAGATACGACAAAAAAAGGTAATTACAGACCAGTATCACTGATGAACATAGACACAAAAATCCTGAACAAAATACTAGCAAACAGAAACCAACAGCACATTAAAAGGATCATACAGGGCTTCCCTGCTGGTGCAGTGGTTGGGAGTCCGCCTGCCGATGCAGGAGACACGGGTTCGTGCCCCGGTCTGGGAGGATCCCACATGCCATGGAGCGGCTGGGCCCGTCAGCCACGGCTGCTGAGCCTGCGTGTCCGGACCCTGTGTTGCGCAATGGGAGAGGCCACAATAGTGAGAGGCCCGCGTACTGCAAAAGAACCAAAAAAAAAAAAAAAAAAAGGATCATACAACATGATCAAATGGGATTTATCCCAGGGATGCAAGGATTCTTCAATATATGCAAATCAATCAATGTGATATATCACATGAACAAATTAAGGAATAAAAACCATATGATCATCTCAGTAGATGCAGAAAAAGCTTTTGACAAAATTCAACACCGATTTACAATAAAATCTCTCCAGAAAATGGGCATAGAGGGAATCTACATAATAAAAGTCATATATGACAAACCCACAGCAAGCATCATACTCAATGGTGAAAAACTGAAAGCATTTCCACTAGGATCAGGAACAAGAAAGACAAGGATGCCCACTCTCACCACTCTTATTCAACATAGTTTTGGAACTCCCAGCCACAGCAATCAGAAAAGAAAAAGAAATAAAAGGAATCCAAATTGGAAAAGAAGTAAAACTGTCACTATTTGCCAATGACATGATACTATACGTAGAAAATCCTAAAGATGCCACCAGAAAACTACTAGAACTAATCAGCGAATTTGGTAAGGTTGCAGGATACAAAATTAATGCACAGAAATCTCTGGCATTACTATACACCAACAGTGAAAAACCAGAAAGAGAAATTAAGGACACAATCTCATTCACCACTGCAACAAAAAGAATAAAATACCTAAGAATAAACCTGCCTAAGGAGGCGAAAGACTTGTACTCAGAAAACTATAAAACACTGATGAAACAAACCAAAGATGACATAAACAGATGGAGAAATATATCATGTTCTTGGATTGGAAGAATCAATATTGTGAAAACGACTATAGTGCCCAAAGCAATCTACAGATTCAATGCAATCCCTATCAAACTATCAATGGCATTCTTCACAGAATTAGAACAAAAAAATCTTACAATTTGTAAGGAAACACAAAAGACCAAGCAATGCTGACAAAGAAAAATGGAGATGGAGGAATTAGGCTCCCCGACTTCAAACTATACCACAAAGCTACAGTAATCAAGACAATATGGTAATGGCACAAAAACAGAAATATAGATCAATGGTACAGGAAAGAATGCCCAGAGATAAACTCACACACATATGGGCACCTAAATTATGACAAAGGAGGCAAGAACGGACAATGGAGAAAAGACAACCTCTTCAATAAGTGGTGCTGAGAAAACTGGACAGCTACATGTAAAAGAATGGAATTAGAACACTACCTAACACCATACACAAAAATTAACTCCAAATGGATTAAAGACTTAAATGTAAGACCAGACACTATAAAACTTTCAGAGGAAAACATAGGAAAAACACTCTTTGACATAAACCACAGCAAAATCTTTTTTGACCCACCTCCTACAGTAATGGAAATAAAAACAAAAATAAAAAATGGGACTTAATTAAACTTAAAAGCTTTTTAACATCAGGGAAACCGTAAACAAGATAAAAAGACAACCCTCAGAATGTGAGAAAATATTTGTAAATGAAACAACAGACAAAGGATTAATCTCCAAAATATACAAAGAGCTCATGGAACTCAATATCAAAAACACAAACAATTGAGTTAAAAAATGGGCATTAGACCTAAATAGACATTTCACCAAGGAAGACATACAGATGGCCAAGAAGCACATGAAAAGATGCTCAACATTACTAATTATTAGAGAAATGCAAATCAAAACTACAATGAGGTATCACCTCATGCTGGTCAGAATGGCCATTATCAAGAAAGTTAGAAACAACAAATGCTGGAAAGTGTGTGGTGAAAAGGGAACCCTCCTACACTGTTGGTGGGAATGTAAATTGATACAACCACTATGGAAAACAGTATGGAGGTTCCTTAAAAAACTAAAACTAGAACTACCATATGACCCAGCAATCCCACTACTGGGCATATACCCTGAGAAAACCATAATTCAAAAAGAGACATGCACCACAATGTTCACTGCAGCACTATTTACAGTAGCCAGGACATGGAACCAACCTAAATATCCATCAACAGATGAATGGAGAAAGAAGATGTGGCACATATATACAATGGAATATTACTCAGCCATAAAAAGAAAGAAAACTGAGTTATTTGTAGTGAGGTGGATGGACCCAGAGTCCGTCATACAAAGTGAAGTAAGTCGGAAGGAGAAAAACAAATACCATATGCTAACACATGTATATGGAATCTTAAAAAAAAGTTACTGATGAACCTAGTTGCAGGGCAGGAATAAAGAGGTAGACATAAAGAATGGACCTGATGACATGGGGTGGGAGGGTGAAGCTGGGACGAAGTGATAGTAGCATTGACGTATATACACTACCGAATGTAAAATAGTTGGCTGGTAGGAAGCAGCAGCATAGCACAGGGAGATCAGCTCGGTGCTTAGCAATGACTTAGAGGGGTGGCATAGGGAGGATGGGAGGGAGGCTCAAGAGGGAGGGGATATGGGGACATGTATATGCATATGGCTGATTCGCTTTGTTGTGCAACAGAAACTAACATGGTATTGTAAAGCAATTATACTCCAATAAAGATGTATTAAAATAAATAAATTAATAAAGTGATCAAAGGGAAGAACCTACAACCAAGAATACTTTATCCAGTAAGGCTCTCATTCAGATTCAAAGGAGAAATCAAAGCTTTACAGACAAGCAAAAGCTAAGAAAATTCAGGATCACCAGACCAGCTTTGCAACAAATGCTAAAGAACTTCTCCAGGCAGAAAAGAAAAGGGCACAATTAGAAACAAGAAGAATACAAATAGAAAAGCTCACCATTAGGCAAACATACAGTAAAGGTAGGAAATCATCTGCATGCAAATATCATATCAAAACCAGCAACTGTGAGAAGAGGAAAGCAAAAATGCAGGATATTGGAATTGCATTTGAAATTAAAAAACCAGCAACTTAAAACAATCTTGTTTATATATAGACTGCTATATCAAAACCTCACGGTAACTACAAACTGAAAATCTACAAAAATACACACACAAAAAAGGAATCCAAAGACAACACTAAAGTTAGGCATCAAATCACAAGAGAAGAGAACAAAAGAGAAAGGGAAGAAAACAGACCTACAAAAGGAAATCCCAAACAATTAACAAAAGGGCAATAAAAAAATACATATCAATAATTACCTTAAACATAAATGGATTAAGTGCTCCAACCAAAAGACACAGACTGGCTGAATGGATACAAAAACAAGACCCATATATATGCTGTCTACAAGAGACCCACTTCAGATCTACGGACACATACTGAATGAAAATGAGTGGATGGAAAAAGGTTTTCCATGCAAATGGAAATCAAAAGAAAGCTGGAGTAGCAATACCCATTTCAGATAAAATAGACTTTAAAATAAAGACTGCTGTAAGAGACAAAGGACACTACACAATGGTCAAAGGATCAATCCAAGAAAAAGATATAACAACTGTAAATATATATGCACCCAACATAGGAGCACCTTAATATATAAGGTAAATAAATACAGCCATAAAAAGAGAAGTCAACAGTAACATGATAATAGTAGGGGACTTTAACACCCCTCTTTCATCAATAGATGGATTAGCCAGATAGAAAATAAATAAGGAAACACAGGCCGTAAATGACACATTAAACCAAATAGACTTGATATTTATAGAGCATTCCATTCAAAATCAACAGAGTATACATTCTTCTCAAGTGCACACAGAACATTCTCCAGGATTGATCGCATGTTGGATCACAATGCAAGCCTTGGTAAATTTAAGAAAACTGAAACCATATCAAGCATCTATTCCAACCACAATGCTGAGATTAGAAATCAACTACAAGAAAAAAACTGTAAAAAACACAAACACGTGGAGGCCAAACAATATGCTACTAAACAACCAATGAATCACTGAAGTCAAAGAGGAAATCAAAAAATACCTAGAGACAAATGAAAATGAAAGCAAAATCTATGGGATGCAGCAAAACAGTTCTAAGAGGGAAGTTTATAGTGATACAATCTTACCTTAGGAAACAAGAAAAATCAGAAATAAACACCTAACCTTACACCTAAAGCAACTAGAGAAAGAAGAACAAACAAAACCGAAATTCAGTAGAAGGAAAGAAATCATAAAGATTAGAGCAGAAATAAATGAAATAGAAACAAAGAAAACAATAGAGAAGATCAATGAAACTAAAATCTGGTTCTTTGAAAAGATAAACAAAATTGATAAAAGCTTTAGCCAGACTCATCAAGAAAAAGAGGAAGGGGGCCCAAATAAGTAAAATTAGAAATGAAAAAGGAGAACTTACAACAGACACCACAGAAATACAACGGATCTTATAAGAGACTGCTACAAACTAGATGCCAATAAAATGGACAACCTGAAAGAAATGGACAAATTCTTAGAAAGGTAAAATCTCCCAAGACTGAACCAGGAAGAAATAGAAAATATGAACAGACCAATCACAAGTACTGAAATTGAAACTGTGATTTAAAAACTCCCAGCAAACAAAAGTCGAGGACCAGATGGCTTCACAGGTAAATTCTATCTAACATTTAGAGAAGAGTTAACACCTATCCTTCTCAAACTATTTCAAAAACATTGCAGAAGAAAGAACACTCCCAAACTCATTCTATGAGGCCACGATCACCCTGATACCAAAACCAGACAAAGATACCACAAAAAAAATAAAATTACAGGCCAATATCACCGATCAACATAGACGCAAAACTCCTCAACAAAATACTAGCAATCTGAATCCAACAATACATTAAAAGGATTATACAACACGATCAAGTGGAATTTTATCTCAGGGATGCAAGGATTTTTCAATAACTGCAAATCAGTCAGTGTGATACACCACATCAACATATTGAAGAATAAAAATCCTATGATCATTTCAATAGATGCAGAAAAAGCTTCTGACAAAATTCAACAGCCATTTATGATAAAAGAACTCTCCAGAAAGTGGGCAGAGAGGGAACATACCTCAACATAATAAAGGCCATATATGACAAATCTACAGCTAACATCATACTCAACAATGAAAAGCTGAAAGCATTTCCTCTAAGATCAGGAACAAGACAAGGATGTCCACTCTCGCCACTTATACTCAACATAGTTTTGGAAGTCCTAGCCACAGCAATCAGAGAAGAAATAAAAGGAATCCAAATTGGAAAAGAAGTAAAACTGTCACTGTTTGCAGATGACATGATACTGTACATAGAAATCCTAAAGATGTTACCAGAAAACTACTAGAGCTCATCAATGAATTTGGTAAAATTGCAGGATACAAAATTAATACACAGAAATCTGTTGCATTTCTGTACACTAAGAAGATCAGAAAGAGAAATTAAGGAAACAATCTCCATTTACCATTGCATCAAAAAGAATAAAATACCTAGGAATAAATCTACCTAAGGAGGCAAAAGACCTGTAACTCGGAAAACCATAAGATGCTGATGAAGGAAAACAAAGATGACACAAACAGATGGAAAAATATACCACGTTCTTGGATTGGAAGAACGAATATTGTCAAAATGACTGTACTAGCCAAGGCAATCTACAGATTCAATGCAATCCCTACCAAATTCACAATGGCATTTTTCACAGAACTAGAACAAAAAAAATCTTAAAATCTGTATGGAGACACAGAAGACCCTGGATAGCCAAAGCAATCTTGAGAAAGAAAAATGGAGCTGGAGGAATCAGGCTTCCTGACTTCAGACTATACTATTGATACAAAGCTACAGTCATCACAACAGTATGGTACTGGCACAAAAACAGACATATAGCTCAATGGAACATGACAGAAAGCCCAGAAACAAACCCATGCACCTATGGTTTATTAATCTACAACAAAGGAGGCAATACTATACAACGGAGGAAAGAAAGTCTCTTCAATAAATGGTGCTGGGAAAACTGGACAGCTACATGTAAAAAAAAAAATGAAATTAGAATATTCTCTAACACCATAAACAAAAATAAACTCAAAATAAAGACCTAAATGGACCAGATACTATCAATATAGAACTCTTATAAGAAAACACAGGCAGAACACTCTGACATAAATCACAGCAATATCTTTTTCAATCCATCTCCTAGAGTAATGGAAATAAAAAATATAAATGAATGGGACCTAACTAAACTCAAAAGCTTTGCACAGCAAAGGAAACCATACACAAAATGAAAGCACAACCCACAGAATGTGAGAAAATATTTGCAAACAATGTGACCGACAAGGGATTAATCTCCAAAATTTACAAGCAGCTCATGCGGCTCACTGTCAAAAAAACAAAAACAAAAAAAGAACAACCCAATCAAAAAATGGGCAGAAGATCTAAACAGACATTTCTCCAAAGAAGACACACAGATGGCCAAGAGACACATGAAAAGATGCTCAACATCGCTAATTATCAGAGAAATGCAAATCAAAACTACAATGCAATATCACCACATACCAGGCCATCATCAAAGTCTACCAACAGTAAGTGCTGGAGAGGGTGTGGAGAAAAGGGAACTCTCCTACACTGTTGGTGGGGAAGTAAATTGGTACAACCACTATGGAGAACAGTATGGAGGTTCCTTAAGAAACTAAAAACCATATGATCCAGCAATCCCACTCCTGGGAATATATCTGGAGAAAAACGAGAGTTTGAAAGGATACATGCACTGCAATGTTCACTGCAGTGCTATTTACAATAGCCAAGACATGGAAGCAACCTAAATGTCCATCAACAGATGAATGGATAAAGATGTGGTATATATACAATGGAGTATCACTCAGCCATTAGAAAGAATGAAATAATGCCATTTGCAGCAACATGGACGGACCTGGAGATTATCATGCTAAGTGAAGTCAGTCAGACAGAGAAAGACAAATAGCATATGATGTCGCTTATATGTGAAATCTAAAAAAAAAAAAAAAAGATGCAAATGAACTTATTTACAAAACAGAAACAGAGTCACAGATTCAGAGAACAAATTTATGGTTACCAGGGGGAAGGGTTGAGAGGAAGGATAGATTGGGAGTTTGGGATTGACATGTACACATTGCTTTATTTAAGATACATAACCGGGCTTCCCTGGTGGTGCAGTGGTTGAGAGTCCACCTGCCGATGCAGGGGACATGGGTTCGTGCCCTGGTCTGGGAGGATCCCACATGCCACAGAGCGGCTGGGCCTGTGAGCCATGACCGCTGGGCCTGTGCGTCCGGAGCCCGTGCTCCGCAAAGGGAGAGGCCGCGGCAGTGAGAGGCCTGTGTACCGGGAAAAAAAAAAAAAAAAGATACATAACCAACAGGGACCTACTGTACAGCACAGGGAACTCTACTCAATATTCTGTAATAACCTATATAGGAAAAGAATCTGAAAAAGAATGGATATACGTATAACTGAATCACTTTGCTGTACACCTGAAACTAATGCAACACTGTTAATCAATTATACTCCAATATAAAATAAAAATTAAAAAAAAAGAAGTCAAGGACCAGATGGCTTCACTGGTGAATTCTACCAAACATTTAAAGAATACCAATCCTTCTCAAACCTTTCCAAAACACAGAAGAAGAAACACTTCCAAACTCATTTTACAAGGCCAACATTACCCTAAAACCAAAACCAGACAGGACGCCACAAAAAATTACAGACCAATATCCCTGATGAACATAGATGCAAAAATCCTCAACAAAATATTAGCAAATGAATTCAACAGTACACTACAAGTATCATGCACCATGATCAAGTGGGATTTATTCCAGAAGTGCAAGGATGGTTCAGCATTCACAAATCCGTCACTGTGTACACCAAACAAAAGATAAAAATCATATTATCATCTCAATAAATAAAGAAAAAACATTTAACAAAATTCAACATCCATTCATTTTAAAAACTTTCAACAAACTGGGTATAGAAGGAGTGTACCTCAACATAATAAATGCCATATATGACAAGCCCATAGCTAACATATTCAACAGTGAAAAGCTGAAAGTAGTTCCTCTAAGATCAGGAACAAGACAAGGATGCCTGCTTTTATTCAACATAGTACTACAACTCCTAGACAGAGCAATTAGGCAAGAAAAAGAAATAAAAGACATCCAGATCAGAAATGAAGAAATATAACTTTACAGATGACATCACATTATATATAAAAAACCCTAAAGAAGCCACCAAAACTGTTAGAATAAACGAAGTTAGTAAAACTGCAGGTTACAAAATCAATATACAGTTGTTCCTTAGGGCACTGATTCCACGCAGCCAAAAATCTAAGTATAACTTTACAGATAGTGCTCCGTATCCACAGTTCTGCATCCATGGATTCAACCGGCACTGATGACAGTATAGTAGTATAGTACGTATTTATTGAAAAAAACCTATGTATAAGTGCCTGCACAGTTCAAATCCACATTGTTCAAGGGTCAACTGTACAAAAATAGTTGCAATTCTATACATTAATAACAAACTATCAGAGAAACTGGAGTTACTCAGTTTTCCTAGGTCTCTCCCATATATATGTGTTACTAAACTTTTGTTTTCTCCTCTTTAAAAAAATAAAAAGAGATAAATTAAGGAAAAATCCCATTTACAACTGCTTCAAAGAGAATAATATACCTAGGAATAAATTTAACCAAGGAGGTGAAAGACCTGTACACCAAAAATTATAAGACGCTGATGAAAGAAATTAAAGAAGACACAAATAAATGGAAAGATGATCTGTGTTCATGGATTGGAAGAATTAATACTGTTAAAATGTGCATACTCCTCAAAGAGATCTACAAACTCAATGCAAACCCTATGAAAATTCCAATGGTATTTTTCACAGAAATAGAACAAACAATCATATAATTTGTTTGGAACCACAAACACCCCAAATAGCCAAAACAATCCTGAGAAAAAAGAACAAAGCTGGAGGCCATCACACTTCCTGATTTCAAACTATATTACAAAGCTACAGTAATCAAAACAATATATTGGCAAAAAACAGACACAGAGCTTAATGGAACACAATAGAGAGCCCAAAAACGAACCCATGAATATATGGTCAATTAATTTATGATAAAGGAGCCAAGAATATACAATGGGGAAAGGATACCCTCTTTAATAAATGGTGTTGGGAAAACTGGACACCACATGCAAAATAATGAAACTGGACTCCTATCTTACACCAAACACAAAGATCAACTCAAAATGAATTAAGAGACTTGAGCATAAGACCTGAAGCCATAAAACTTCTAGAAGAAATAAAGGTAAGTAAAAAGGCACCAACCTGGCTGACATTGGCCTTGGCAATGATTTTTTGCATTTGACACCAAAAGTAAAGGCAACAAAAGCAAAAATAAAGAGGTGGGGCTATTAAAACTAATAAACTTCTGCAAAGCAAAGAAAACCACCAACAAAATGAAAAGACAATCTACCAAATGGGAGAATATATTTGCAAATCAGGTATCTGATAAGGGGTTAATATTCAAAGTATTAATTCAACAGCAGAAAGAAAAAAAAAAAATCCAATTAAAAAATAGGCAGAGGAACTGAACATTTTTCCAAAGATGACATACAAAGGCCAACAGGTACATGAAAAGGTGCTCAACATCACTAATGATTAGGGAAATGCAAATCAAAAACACAATTAGATATCAACTCATACCTATGGGAATGGCTATCCTCAAAAAAAGCAAGAAGTAACAAGTGTTGGAAAGGATGTAGAGAAAAGGTAACCCTTGCGAATCCTTGGTGGGAATGTAAATGGTGCAGCCATTATGGAAAGCAATATGGAGGTTCCTGGAAGAATTAAAAATAAAACTACCATATGATCCAGCAATTCCACTTCTGGGTGTATATCCAGAAGTGAAAAGAAATCACTACCTCAAAGAGATGTTCACTGAAGCATTATTTACAACAGCAAAGACATGCAAACAACGAAGTGTTCAGTCGATGGATAAAGAAAATGTGATATATACACAATGGAATATTATTCTGCCATAAAAAAGGAAATCCTGCCATTTGCACAACATGAATGGTCCTTGAGGGCATTATGCTAAGTGAAATGAGTCAGACAAAGACAAATACTCTATGATATTACTTTTATGTGGAATTTTAAAAAATCAAATGCATAAAATACAGAGAAGAACAGACTGGTGGTTGCCAGAGGTAGGGGGTATGAAGGATGGGTGAAATGGGTGAACTTGTTCAAAAGGTAGAACTTACAGTTATAAGTTCTCAGAATATAATGTACAGTATGGTGACTACAATTAATACTGTATTCTGTATTTGAAAGTTGCTCAGAGATTAGATCTTAAAAGTTATCATCAGGGCTTCCTGGTGGTGCAGTGGTTGAGAGTCTGCCTGCCAATGCAGGGGACACGGGTTTGAGCCCTGGTCTGGGAGGATCCCACATGCCGCGGAGCAACTGGGCCCGTGAGCCACAACTACTGAGCCTGCGCGTCTGGAGCCTGTGCTCCGCAACAAGAGAGGCCGCGACAGTGAGAGGCCCGCGCACCGCGATGAGGAGTGGCCCCCACTCGTTGCAACTAGAGAAAGCCCTTGCACAGAAACGAAGACCCAACACAGCCAAAAATAAATAAAAATAAATTAATTAAAAAAAGTTATCATCACATAAAAAAACTGAATGTGAAATAACAGATGTTAATTAAACTTACTGTAGTAATCATTCTGCAATATACACATATATCAAATCATTATGTTGTACACCTTACATGATACAATGCTGTATGTTAATTATATCTCAATAAACCTGGAAAAAATTAAAAATAAAAAACAGAGATATGAAGAAAAGATACCAACTTTGAGAGAGTAATTTCTTTGAGGGAAAGAAAAAGAATGTGGGGACAAGAGAAGAGATTTTAACTCTATTTCTTAAACACAAAAGGTGTAAAGCAAATATAACTGTTAACATCTGCTACTTCTAGATGGAGATACAGGTATTTGATATTATTTTTGATGCTTTCACATATTTCTGAAATATTTAAAAAAGAAAGCCAGTCATTAGATCAGAGTGGCTAAGTGGTTTCTGGGGACGTCCTTAACCTGGCCTGAGATAGGTACCTGGCCTTTGCTTCTTCGGCCCATACTCCACGATGCTGTCACTATGCTGAGACAGTGTCTCATCATTTCCACTTTCCACCTCTTCATTTCCAATATCCTCCTCTTCAAAGCTGGTCTTCTCTTTAATTCGATCACCCAGGGCACTTTTTAACATCTATCAAGAAAATTCTTTTTAACATCTTTCATTGACTTCAGCAGAATGCAAGTTGGAAAGATTAGACAGATATAACCTTTTAAAAGTTTTCTCAGATAATTAAGCCCAAGTTTAGACACAAATTTTCAGATGCTTATGCATAGTTTCTAAAGGATATATATACATCAATGCCATGGACTATTCAGTTTCAATAAACTTAAGAGTAAGTCACACAGGGATTTAATATATTTATTCAATGATACCCCCAAACTACAGTATTTTGTGAAAATCAGAGATCCATCTAATTTTATACCAAATGTGTCTTTAGTGACAAAGGGAAACAATACAGATATATCTAAAGATATACGGTTTAATATAATCAGTTACATTAAATTATTTAGTTTTCATCAGAATTCGATAAAAATTTGGGACTTCCCGAGTGGTCCAGTGGTTAAGAATCCGCCTCCCAATACAGGGGATGCGGGTTCAATCCCTGGTTGGGGAACTAAGATCCCACGTGCCACAGGACAACTAAGCCTGCACACAGCAACTACTGAGCCCGTGCGCTCTAGAGCCTGCGTACCACAAATACTGAGCCTGTGTGCTCTACAGCCCACGCACCACAACTACTGAGGCCTGTGCACTTTGGAGCCTGCACGCCACAACTAGAGAGCCCACGGGCTGCAACTACTGAGCCCACACACCACAACTAGAGAAGACCGCGTGCCGCAATGAAGAGCCCGGGCACCTCAATAAAACATCCCGCATGCCGCAACTAAGACCTGACACAGCCAAATAAATAAATAAATAGATAGAATTTGATAAAAATTTGGATAAATCTATACCAAATTTGGTTACATAATAAAAGGCTAGGATATAATTTCTCATCCTATGTCCTACCTGCTTGACTTATGGAAGATTTTCAGTAAGTAAGACGCACCTAACTTCCTAGTACCTTAGCTTAGCTCTCACCTTCAATTGTAAAATCACTTAAATGCTCACCTACTATGGCAATCTCAATACAGATTAAAAAACAAGACTTGCCCAATCTAGTTCAGAGAGGCGCTGAGATAGTTTCTCTGATACTGCATGTAATTCTTGTTCTGTTAACCTCTTTCCTGCCCTCTGGGAGAAAGGTGAATCCCAGGATGAGACTGCAGTTCTGTTTTCATACCTGTAATAAAAAGTGACCTTGTGACATATTTAAGTAGACAAGTGTATGTACATTACTTAGTTCAAAACTACTGTAATACATGTTTTACCAAATATTTCATACTGGTCTTCACAGCAAAATTTGGAGAGTATATCCTTAACTCTTCAAATCCCTTTGCAGACAGACTGTAAACATTGAAGCCTACAGTAATGTTACCTTTTTCCTTTGGGAAGCTTCCTTGTCCTAGGGCCTTGGACCTGAACTGGATACATTTCCTGTTTGCCATCTTTAGACAACTTGGAATTTAAGAAAACTCTATTATCTGGTTCCTATTAAAAACAGAGTTGATTTGAAAGAGATATAAGGAAGACACAAAAAGAAGAACATTTTGGGTGTGATGGGAAGGGAGGACCTGTAACACAAAGCTAGATCCCTTCATTCTCCATGTTTTGCTTTTTTAAGACACACATTTGTCAAAACACTCCATTGATTCCCAATGCCAAAGGATGGAGCAATGTCTATAAACTTGTACTCAAAGAAAAAGCATGGCTCAGGATTGCATTCAAATATAAATGCAAGTAAGGTGTTCTCAAATATAAAAATTTAGGGGTTACAGCTACATGTGGACAATGATAAAATGATCAAATCGCAAGTGGAAAGTATTAAAGTCATTATCTTTCATATCAAGAAGTCAATAGAAACTGTCCAAAACTGAAACAAGACAAAACCTCCAAAATATGAATATAAGCTCAACATTTTAAACAATTTATTTCTTAACTTTAGAGGGAATCTTATAGAAAATATTTCTTGTGATAAAGAAACATCTGATGTTTAACAATCTCTTCAATTTCACTTCAGTATCTTTTTCTTCTATTAAAGTAAAATTAAATTTAATACTTTTTAGTAAATAACTATAATATAATCACATTTTTAAAAAACGTTTAAAATTGAAGTTAGTGTCCTGCTCAAGAATTATTTGAAAAAGAATATTCCCACCTAACTGCAACCCAGGTAGAGAAAAAGAATATTACCAGCAACTCAGAAGGCCTTCCACCATCCCTGCAAGCCTTCCCCAAATGTAACCATTATCCTATGATCCCTTTTTTCTCTTTTTATCCATCCACCCTCCTATCTAAATAGATGCACAGAATGTTTAGAATTATGGTCACCTAATGCTAACTACTTTTTCGGCACTGTATGAATTTTTAATTATGAGAGTGTATCATTGTTTATAAATTTACCCTTGGCATATACCTGAGCGTTCTTGTTGCTAAAAAGATAGAAAAAGGATGACTGTGTAAAAAAGGATTTTATTTTCAAAGAAGAAAAGAGTGGAAGCTAATAGGCCAAAATGTTAACGGTAGTTCATGCTGGATAATAGGAATATGGATGAAAGATTAGTTTTGACACTTTTCTATATGTTAAAACATTTCAATTACTCAATTAGAGACATACAATATGGGTACTGAAACTAGAATGCTTGAATTCTAATCCTAATTCTACAAGTGCTGTGTGACCTCAGACAAGATTCTTAAACTCTCTATTTCAGCTTCCCCATGGGAAATATAAATAGTACCTACTCGAGAGCTGTGCTGTAAGAAGAAATTTCTTCGATACCTGCAAATTAGGCAGAACTGTGCCTGGCACAAAATAAACACTCAGTATGTGTTGGCTCTTACTATTTTCCCTTTTACATAGTCATCCTGTCCCTATCTTCCTAGGGTAAGAATATACAGGTATATGCAGAGGTAAATTTTAAGAAGTACAGTGCTCTGATTAGTGCAGTATCCTTGACTACAATTCTAGCAGAAACCTTTTTAAATCTATAGACTTTTCACCAGTTGAAAGCAAGCTTTTCCACTTACCACAGAAAATGCTGTGCCTTCTCCAGTAGAATTCACAGTAGGGGAGCAGTGACTTGAACGCAAGTATTCTTTTCCTATGGGGCAGGGAGCTCGAGGCGCTGAAGGATGGTAAGGTGGATGTAAAGGAATAGCTGATCGGATAGGCTCCCCTAACTTCCTAGCATTTGGGATCATATCCACAGAAGGAATTTCTGCTAGTTGGACAAATCAAAGTGGACATTAAGATGAACTCTAAGAAATAAACCATTTTTTATATATATATATATCCTGTATCATTTTATATATACACATACCCTATACAAACATGTTCACACACACTACTTAGAACTGTATTTTAAACTTGAGAAAAAAAAAACACACCTAAAAAACAATGAAAATAGGGACTCATCCTCAGTAAACAAGTAGGGACCTAATTAAATCAGGAAGAATGCAATTTTAATGTTATTATCATAAAAATGCTTCCTAAAGTCATTTAAAAACAATGAAAAATTACTAAAAACCTAAATGGCTTAAAGAATAGCTATATAAATTATGGTTTATCCACATGTTATAAAAATAGTTAGCCATTAACAATGACTTTATATAATACTAACCATATGAAAACCTCAGAGACAATACAAAATGAGAATATTTTTCAAGTTATTATAATTTGAAGACCACCAACTGACATCTAATCAGTCTAACGTAACAGACTCTTATTGTCCTAAAGTCTCTGTTTGAGAGGAGAGGATTTAAATAAAATAGCAGATGCAAAACATGTGACCAAAGACCATCTTATGAAGAAATCCGAGTTCATAATTAATAGCAAACATTTACAAATGAGGTCACATAAAACCAAAATGAATCGCATTAATTGTAGAGCAACAAAAGTAAAAAGGCTAATAGCAACTGCCACAAGAACGATTGGCTTCAACTCACAGCAATAGTCTCAAGAACTCAATGCATTACTACTCACTGTCTTCAACAAAGGATGTCCCACTCTTGGACAAAAAACTAGATAAGGGAGTGTTCAACACTTCTTCATGTGAGTCAGAACATGGTAGGGTTGAGGCTTTTTTAGACTGCATTTCATTAGGACCTTGGGCACCTAGAAAATATTAAAGTAAAACTTTTTTATTGCTGAATGTTAGACTAAAAGCTATGAGTTTAATACCCTGAGGATAAAAATATCAGAAGTGACATAAGCATAGAACTATGTTGGTCTGATTGCTTGAAATACCAATTACTTTTAATAACTATCAGATAGCAATATGTAGTTCTGTAGCCCAGAATCATTTATATAACTTAAAAACAAAGTTTTACACAATGTTTCATTCCTTTGCTTTAGAAAAATAGGTGCCAGACTTGTAACAGAAATGCTGACTGTTGCACAGGTATATCTCTAAACTAGAGATCTTGGCTGGTACCATAATCAAAGATTTGTAGGTCAAACGAATTGTTTTGTCTAATTTTCAAACGCTTAATATTTTGAATCAGCTCCATAATGTTAGTACACAGAGAGCTACATTAAAAATAGTTCTGAAATTGAGGGAATATCCACTTTGCTCCCTTGGAAATCTACAATACACAAACTTCCCATAAACAAAATGGATTAATGACTTTCCCTCTCTAAATAACTTTCTATTTATCTATCCCTTCTTCAGTTTAATGAAAGACTTCACCGTAAACTTACTCCTCACTTTGAAAGTATGAGAATGCACCCTGAAAACTCGTTGTTTACCGATACGGTCAACTGATAAAATCACTAAAAACAGAAAAATTCACCTTGTACAGATCCCCAAATCCACACAATTTATTCCCGAATACTGTATTTTCAAAATTTTGACACTCAACTGATGTCTTTTAAAAATCTGCAAATACATCTTTTTGGGCTCTCCTTTTCCACAATCCAGTGCAATATGGCCATTTTCATACCAAAATGTTTTAAGTATGTAAACTTCCCTACATAACTTCATATTTCACATGAATATCCTCTAAGACATAATGTTCACAACTTGGTCCTCAATTTCATTATACTGAATTTGTCATCAGTTTGACCACAGACTAATTCATTTTTATCTGGGTCCATTTTTTTCTTTGACTCCTTGAATAACCATTTCATATGCTCTTTCTTTTTGATGGAATTTCTCCTAAAATCTCATGCTTAGTTATCATCTGGAAATTTTAATTGGTCAGACTGAAAGTTACACAAATTTCTCTCAATGATCTTCAGACTGTTGTAGAACATACTGTTTTATTACTGCAGAGATTGTGAACTTCTTTACTGTAAGCATTAATAATATTTCAATTAGGGAGTTCCCCGGTGGCCTAATGGCTGGGATTCGGAGCTTTCAATGCGATGGCCAGGGTTCAGTCCCTGGTCAGGCAACTGAGATCCTGCAAGCTGCACGGTGCAGCCCAAAAAAAAAAAAAAAAATCAATTATTTAAGTGTCTGTATAGTAAATACATCTCATTTACCAAAAAAAAAAAAAAAAAAGGGTCTTCAGTAGAACAAATGAGTGAAGATGGTCAGAAGACAAACTTCCAGTTATAAAATAAGTCATAGGGATGTAATGTACCATATGGTGACTACATTAATACTGTATTGGGGGGGTGCCCTGGTGCCAAAGAACTCTCATCCCAGGCTCCTCCATAAGGAATCTGGCTCACGCCACCTATAAAGCAAACCCCAATTCTTGTAGAGGCCTCATTACCCCCTCCCCCACTCAGTCACAGAGCAGCAGTGCCTTGGCCCCAGGGGCAGGCCAGATTTCCATAATGGTGAGGTCCTGCTGTGTATCCTGTTACAAGGTGCTTAGGAAGGGGTTTCTCCTTACTTATATAAAAGGTTTAAGGAAGGGAGATGGCCAAGATGGCAAAGTAGAAAGACTCTGAGCTCACCTCCTCTCATAGGCACACCAAAATCACAACCATCTGCAGAACAACCATTGATGAAAAAGACAGGACCCTACCAAAAAAGATCTTTTACAACTAAAGACATAAAGAACGAACCACAACGAGATGGCTAGGAGGGGCAGACTTGCAATATAGTCAAGTCCCATACCCCCCAGTGGGTGACCCACAAAGGAGAACAATTACTTTGTAAAGGTTCTGCCAAAGTCTTGAGTCCCACATAGGCTCCCCAGCCTGGGGGGCCTGCACCGGGAACATGAGCTCCCAGAACATTTGGCTTTGAAGACCACTGGCGATTACTTTTGGGAATACCAGAGGGCTGCAGGAAATAGAGATTTCATTCTTAAAGGGCACACACAAAATCTACTGAGACACAGGACAGAAGCTGTAATTTGAGAGGAGCCTAGGCCAGATCTACTTGCTGATCTTAGAGAGCTTCCCGGAGAGGCAAGAGGCAACTGGAGTTCACCATGAGAACACAGACACTGGCAGCAGCCTTTTTTAGGAGCTCCTTCTACCATGTGGACCCTTGGTGCTGGCAAGCGCCACTGTGGAATCCTACCTCTAGCTCATTAGCGCCAAGACATGGCCCCAACCCAACAGCCTGTAGGTGCCAGTGCTGGGACACATCAGGCCAAGCAACTAACTGGGCAGGGACACAGCCCCACCCATCAGCAGACAGGCTGCCTTAAGATCCCCTGAGCCCACAGATGCAGCCTTGGGACATGGACCTGCTCACCAGAGGGCCCAGGACCCAGCTTCACCCACCAGTAGGCATGCACCAGTCCCAGAATCCACTGGGCCCTGGCCCTGCCCTTCAGAGAGCCTGCTCTAGCCTCTGGACCAGCTTCTCCCACCAGGGGACAGACATGAGCCTCAAGAAAACTAGTCCCGGGACTTCCCTGGTGGCGCAGTGGTTAAGACTCTGAGCTCCCAATGCAGGGGGCCCGGGTTCGAACCCTGGTCAAGGAACTAGATCCCACATGCACGCTGCAATTAAGAATTTCCATGCAACAACTAAGGAAGCCTTCCTGCTGCAACTAAGGAGCTGGTGAGCCGCAACTAAGGAAGCCCGCCTGCCACAACTAAGAAGCTGGTGAACCTCAACAAAGGAGCCTGTGAGCCTCAACTAAGACCTGGCACAACCAAATTAATTAATTTAAAAAAATTATTAAAAAAAAAAAAGAAAGAAAACTAGTCCTGCAACTTATGGACCCAGCCTGCCCATTAGCAGGCCAGACCCTGTGCTGGGACCAGCTGGGCCACAGCCTTGCCCACCAGCAGGCCAACACAAGCTTCAGGACACCCCAGACCCCATTCTCAACTGTATCAGGAACTGCGCCCCCCGCCCCCACCCCCCAGCAATCCAACACAAGCTCTGGGACCCTGGGCTCTGCAACCAGGACCTGGCTCTGTCCGCCAGTAGACCAGCACTAACCAAGGACCTGGCTTCACCCACCAGTGGGCAGGCAACAGCCCTGGAGTCTTCTAGACCCTGACTCTCCGCACCACTGAGCCAGTATAAGCCCCGGGGGTCCCTGTGGTTATGCAGTTAGCCACCTTATGCCACCTCGTGACCAGCCAACCAGCAGCTGGCAGCCTCTGCACAAGGCAACCAACTGGCCCAGGGGCCAACCAAGCATACCAGACTGCCCACATAGCCCACCACAATAGAAAGACCCATGCAGTCCTCATAGGGGGAACTGCTAGAGCATATAGCTCAGGTAGGACATACTGCTGGGACACATAGGGCGTTTCCAACAAAAGGCCACTTCTCCAAAGTTGGAAAATATAATCAACATACCAGATACATAAAAATAAAAACAGCAACTTAGGCAAAATGAGGCAACAGAGTAATGCGTTCCAGATAAAGGTACAAGATAAAACCCCAGAAGAAGAACTAAGTGAAGTGGAGATAGGCAATCTACTGGAGAAGGAGTTCAGGGTAGTGATCATAAAGATGATCAAAGAACACGGGAGAAGAATGGATGCACAGAATGAGAAATTAGAAGTTTTTAATGAAGAGTTAGAAAATATAAAGAACAAGAAGATAGAAATAAAGAATACAATAACAAATGAAAAATACACTAGAAGGAATTAAAAGTAGATTAAATGATACAGAGGAATGGATCAGTGAGCTAGAAGACAGGGTAGTGGAAATCACTGATGCTGAACGAATTAAAGAGAAATCAAAAGAAATGAGAACACTTAAGAGATCTCTAGGACAATATGAGATGCACTAATACTCGCATTTATAAGCGTTCCAGAAGGATAAGAGAGAGAGAAAGGAGCTGATAACATTTGAAGACATAATAGCTGAAAACTTCCCTAACCTGGGAAGGGAAACAGACAGCCAAGTCCAGGAAGCACAGAGAAGTCCCATACTACAAGACACACTCTAGTTCTAAGGGCAAAAATTAAAGGTAAAGAGAGAATATTAAAAGCAACAAGGGGGGCTTCCCTGGTGGCACAGTGGTTAAGAAACCACCTGCCAATGCAGGGGACACGGGTTTGAGCTATGGTCTGGGAAGATCCCACATGCTGCAGAGCAACTAAGCCTGTATGCCACGACTACTGAGCCTGCGCTCCAGAGCCCGCGAGCCACAACTCCTGAAGCCTGGGCGCCTAGAACACATGCTCTGCAACAAGAAAAGCCACTGCACTGCAACGAAGAGTAGCCCCTGCTCACCGCAACTAGAGAAAGCCCATGTGCAGCAACAAAGACCCAATGCAGCCAAAAATAAATAAATTAAATAAATAAAATTTTAAAAATACCTTTAAAAGCAACAAGGGAAAAGCAACAAATTACATACAAGAGAACTCCTACAAGGCTATCAGCTGACTTTTAAGCAGAAACTCTGCAGGCCAGAAGGGAGTGGCAGGCTATATTTAAAGTGATGAAAGGGAAAAACCTTCAACCAAGAATACTCTACCCAGCAAGGCTCTCGTTCAGATTTGATGGAGAGATCAAAAAGTTTACAGACAAGCAAAAGCTAAAAGAGTTCAGCATCATCAAACCAGCTTTACAACAAATGTCAAAGGAACTTCTCTAAGTGAAAAAGAAAAGGCCATAACTAGAAAGGTGAAAATTACAAAATGAAACAGTTCATTGCTAAAGGCAACCATACAGTAAAGGTAGGAAATTATCCACACACAAAGTTAGTAAGGTTAAAACAGAAAAGGAGTAAAATCATTTATATCCATGATAAGCAGTTAAGGATACACAAAACAATCAGATATAAGATATGATATCAAAAACAGTAATCATAAAGGAAGGGAAGTACAGGTGCAGGGTTGTTAAAATGCATTTAAAAGTGAGAGATCAGGGCTTCCCTGGTGGCACAGTGGTTGAGAGTCCGCCTGCCAATGCAGGGGACGCGGGTTCGTGCCACGGTCCGGGAAGATCCCACATGCCGTGGAGCAGCTGGGCCCGTGAGCCATGGCCGCTGAGCCTGCGCGTCCAGAGCCTATGCTCCGCAACAGGACAGACCACAACAGTGAGAGGCCTGCATATCGCAAAAAAAAAAAAAAAAAAACGGTGAGAGATCAGCAACTTAAGACAATCACATATATATATGGAAATAGAGAGAGACACTGCAAATGGAAAACAAAAGAAAACTGGGGTAGCAATACTCATATTAGACAAAATAGACATTAAAGACTATTACAAAAGACAAAGGAGAACATTAAATTATGATCAAGGGATCAATCCAAGAAGAAGACATAATAACTGTAAATATAAATGCACCCAATATACAAGCACCTCAATACATAAAGCAAACATTAACAGACATAAAGGAAGAAACTGACAGTAACACAGTAATAATAAGGGACTTTAACACCCCACTTACATCAATGGGCAGATCATCCAGACGGAAAATCAATAGGGAAACACTAGCCTTAAATGACACATTAGACCAGATGGGCTTAATAGATGTACAGAACATTCGATCCAAAGGAAGCAGCACGCACATTCTTTTCAAGTGCACATGGAACATTCTCCAGAATAGATCACATGCTAGGTCACAAAATAAACCTCAGTAAATTTAAGAAAACTGAAATCACATCAAGCATCTTTTCTGACCACAACACTAGGAAGCTAGTAATCAACTACAAGAAAAACTGCAAAAAACACAAACACATAGAGGTTAAGCAATATGCTGTTAAACAATCAATGGATCACTGAAGAAATCAAAGAGGAATTAAAAAAATACCTGGAGACAAATGAAAACAAAAACATAATAATCCAAAATCTACGGGATGCAGCAAATGCAGTTCTAAGAGGGAAGTTAGTGATACAAGCTTACCTCACGAAACAAAAAAACCTCAAATAAACAACCTAACCTTATACCTAAAAGAACTAAAAAAAGCACAGACAAAACCCAAAGTTAGTAGAAGGAAAGAAAGGTCAAAGCAGAAACATAAAATAGAGACTAAAAAAAACAGTAGAAAAAAAATCAATGAAACTAAGAATTGGTTCTTTGAAAAAAACAAACAAAATTGATAAACCTTTAGCCAGACTCATCAAGAAAAAAAGAGAGAAGGTCCAAATCAATAAAATCAGAAGGGAAAAAAGAAAAGTTACAACCAGCACCAAAGAAATACAAAAGATCATAAGAGACTACTACAAACAACTAGATGCCAATAAAATGGACAACCTAGAAGAAAAGGACAAATTCTTTGAAATGTACAATCTCCCAAGACTGAACCAGGAAGAAACAGAAAATACGAACAGACCAATTGCCAGTAACGAAACTGAATCACTAATTTAAAAACTCTCAACAAACAAAAAGTCCAGGACCAGATGGCTTCACAGCTGAATTCTACCAAACACGTAGAGAAGAGTTAACACCTAATCTTCTCAAACTATTCCAAAAAATCGCAGAGGAAGGAACACTTCCGAACTCACTCAATGAGGCCAGCATCACCTTGATACCAAAACCAGACAAAGATATCACAAAAAAAGAAAATTACAGGCCCAAATCACTGGTGAACATAGATGCAAAAATTCTCAATGAAATATTAGCAAACCGAATCCAACAACGCATTGAAAGGATCCTACACCATGATCAAGTGGGATTTATCCCAGGGATGCAAAGATTTTCAGAATCTGTACCACATTAACAAACTGAAAGAATAAAAATCAAAGGATCATCTTAATAGATGCAGAAAAAGCTTTTGACAAAATTCAACACCCATTTATGATAAAAACTCTCCAGAAAGTGGGCATAGAGGGAACATACCTCAACGTAATAAAGGCCATATGTAAGAAACCCACAGTTAACATCATACTCAATGGTGAAAACCAAAAGCATTTTCCTCTAAGATCAGGAACAAGACAAGGATGCCCTCTCTCACCACATTTATGCAACATAGAATTGAAAGTCCTAGCCACAGCAATCAGACAAGAGAAAAAAATAAAAGGAATCTAAATTGGAAAGGAAGAAGTAAAACTATCAGTTTGCAGATGACATGATACTATATATAGAAAATCCTAAAGAAGCCACCAGAAAACTACCAGAGCTCACCAGTGAATTCAGTAAAGTTGCAGGATACAAAATTAATATGAAGAAATCTGTCACAATTTTATACACTAACAACAAACTATCAGAAAGAGAAATTAAGGAAACAATCCCATTTGTCACTGCACCAAAAAGAATAAAACACCCAGGAATAAACCTACCTAAGGAGGTAAAAGACTTGTACCCAGAAAACTATAAGACACTGATGAAAGAAACTGAAGATGACACACAGATGTAAAGATATACCATGTTCAAGAATTAGAAGAATACTGTTAAATTGACTATACTAGTCAAGGCAATTCACATATTCAATGCAATCCCTACCAAATTACCAATGACATTTTTCACAGAACTAGAACAAATAATGTTAAAATTTGTATGGAAACACAAAAGACCCTGAATAGCCAAAACAATCTTGAGCAAGAAAGGAGCTGTAGGGTTCACGCTCTCTGACTTCAGACTATACTACAAAGCTACAGTAATCAAAACAGTATGGAACTAGCACAAAGCCAGATACATAAATCAGTGGAACAGAATAGAGAGCCTAGAAATAAACCCACACACTGAAGGTCAATTAATCTATGACAAGGAGGCAATAATATACAACAGAGAAAAAGACAGTCCTTCAATAAGTGGTGCTAGGAAAACTGGACAGCTACATGTAAAAGAATGAAATTACAACATTTTCTCACACCATGTACAAAAGTAAACTCAAATTGGATTATAGGTCTAAATGTAAGACCAAAAACCATAAAACTCCTAGAAGAAAACATATGCAGAACACTCTTTGACATAAATTGTAGCAGTATCTTTTTGGCTCTGTCTCCTAAAGCAAAGGAAATAAAAGCAAAAATAAACAAATGGGACCTAGTTAGACTTATAAGTTTTTGCACAGCAAAGGAAACCATCAACAAAAAGACAACCTTTAGGGACTTCCCTGATGGTCCAGAGGTTGAGACTCTGTGCTTCCAATGCAGGGGGTGCAGGTTCGATCCCTGGACAGGGAACTAAAATCCCATATGCCACGCCGTGTGGCCAGAAAAACAAACAAAAAAACAAAAAAAGACAACCTTTAAAATTAGAAAATATTTGCTAATGAGATGACTGACAAAGAGATTAATATCCAAAATATATAAAAGGCTCATACAACTCAACATCAAACAAAACAAGCCCAATTAAAAAATGGGCAGAAGGGCTTCCCTGGTGGCGCAGTGGTTGAGAGTCCGCCTGCCGATGCAGGGGACACGGGTTCGTGCCCCGGTCTGGGAAGATCCCACATGCCGCAGAGCGGCTGGCCCGTGAGCCTGCGCGTCCGGAGCCTGTGCTCCGCAGCAGGAGAGGCCACAACAGTGAGAGGCCGGCGTACCGCAAAAAAAAAAAGGGCAGAAGACCCGAATAGACATTTTTCCAAAAAAGACATACAGATGGCTAACAGGCACATGAAGAGATGCTCGATATCGCTAATCATCAGAGAAATGCAAATTAAAACCACAATGAGATATCACCCCACACTTGTCAGAATGTCTATCATCAAAAAGACCACAGATACCAGAGAAAACCGTAATTCAAAAAGATACATGCACTCCAATGTTCACTGCAGCACTATTTACAATAGCCAGGACATGGAAGCAACCTAAATGTCTATCAAGAGAGGGATGGATAAAGAAGATGTGGTACATATATACAATGCAGTACGACTCAGCCATAAAAAAAGAATGAAATAATGCCATTTGCAGAGAAGTGGATAGACCTAGAGAGTGTCATACAGAGTAAAATAAGTCAGAAAGAGAAATATATTGTATAATATCACTTACATGTGGAATCTAGAAAAATGGTACAGATGAACTTATTTGCAAAGCAGAAATAGAGACACAGATATAGTGAACAAACTTATGGATATCAAGGGGGGAAGGGGGCAGGTGGGATGAATTGGGAAATTATGATTGACATATATACACTACTATGTATAAAACAGATAACTAATGAAAACCTACTGTATAGCACAGGGAACTCTACTCAATGCTCTGTGGTGACCTAAATGGGAAGGAAATCTAAAGAAGAGGAAATATATGTATACATATAACTGATTCACTTTGCCATACAAAAGAAATTAACACAGCATTGTAAAGCAACTATACTCCAATAAAAATTAATAAAAAAAATACATTAAAATAAGTGTATGTTGACCCCCCCCCCCCAAAAAAAGACCACAGATAACAAATGCTGGTGAGGATGTGGAAAAAAGGGAACCCTTGTACACTACGGGTGGGAATGCAAATTGGTGCTGCCACTGTGGAGAACAGTATAACAGTTTTTCAAAAAGCTAAAAACATAACTACCATATGACCCAGCAACTCCACTTCTGGTTATATATCCAAAATAAATGGGAACACTAATTTGAAAAGATACATGCACCCCCAACATTCATAGCAGCATTATTTATAATTGCCAAGATATGGAAGCAACCTGTGTCCATCAACAAATGGATGAAAAAAAAAACCAAACAAATGGATGGATAGAGAAAATGTGGTGTATATATATATATATATAATGGACTACTACTCACCCATAAAAATGGAATGAAAATTTTGCCATTTGCAACAACATGGATGGACCTGGAGGGTATTATGCTAAGTGATATAAGTCAGACAGAAAAACAAATACTATATGATATCATTTATATGTGGAAGCTAAAGAATAAAACAAACTAGTGAATATAACAAAAAGGAAACAAACACACAGACATAGAGAACAAACTAGTGGTTACCAGTGGGGAGGGGGCAAGACAGGGAAGGGGTTAAGAGGTACAAACTATTATGTATAAAATAAGATACAAGGATATATTGTACAACACAGGGAATATAGCCAATACTTTATAATAACTATAAATGGAATATAAAAATTTAAAAATTGTGAATCACTATGCTGTACACCTGTAACATATAATATTGTACATCAACTATATCTCAATTTTAAAAAAGGTTTAAGAAAAAAATACTGTGTTGTATATTTGAAAGTTGCTAATAGAGTAGATCTTAAAAGTTCTCATCACAAGAAAAAAGTTTGTAATTTTTTGGTAATGAATGTTAACTAGACATACTGTGGTAATCATTTTGCAATACATACTACTGAAGAATCAAATTGTACATCTGTATAAGTAATATAATGTTATATGTCAATTATATTGCAATAAAAAAGAAAGATTTATAGTCCTGGAATTAAAGCCTAAATTAGATGTCTAAGAATGTATATGATGACATTTATCTGATGAATTAAATCCAAATATAAAAGGAAGCTACCATATGACATCAAACCCAAACACCTTAGCCTGGCTTTTCTCTCAACCTTTTTTTTTTTTTTTTTTTTTCGGTACGCGGGCCTCTCACTGTTGTGGCCTCTCCTGTTGCGGAGCACAGGCTCCGGATGCGCAGGCTCAGCAGCCATGGCTCACGGGCCCAGCCGCTCCGCGGCATGTGGGATCTTCCCGGACCTGGGCACGAACCCGTGTCCCCTGTGTCGGCAGGCAGACTCTCAACCACTGCACCACCAGGGAAGCCCTCTCAACCACTTCTTTTTTTCCTTTTAATTGCATTATAATCTGAAGTTAAAATCTGAAAATAATAATTCACTTTTTATAGATATAACCTTTCTACATGGCACTTGCTATCACAGAACACCATTTCTAAAATCACCATCCCTTTCATCTGACTCTCTACCTTGAAGAAACATTCTTGCATTACCTACACTTGACTCTGGTCATTCTGCTACTTTGCCCATCCCAGTGGCAAGTAAATGTCTTTGGCTTACTGTCTGACCTCCCAGACATAGGTTCTTCGAACGCAATTCCTTGGAATGGTGTGTCTATTCCTTGGAATTAGAGTGTTAATGCTGAAAGGGATTTCAAAGATGGTTTAGTTTAATTCTCTAATTTCACACTTGAAGAAACAGAGGCTCAGAAAAGATAAGGGGCTTGTCCAAAGTCACACAGCCAGTAGCAGAGTCTGGAAGAGAATACAGGCCACTTGATTCCCATAATTTAATGTACTTAATTCTACTCTAGCATTCCTGTTCTTCCATTTAAAAAAAAAAACTTATTGTGGACCTAATGTTTTGCTAATTTTTGGAATACTAAGACGAATATGAATAATTTTATTAGACATTTCACTTATTTGTCTTATTTACTGACTGCCTCCACAAGTAGAATATATGTTCTATAAGGGAAGGGATTTGTGTCTATTCTGTTTACTACTGTATCACCACTGCCTGGCAAAGGGAAGGCATTAAATAAATATTTGCTGAATGAATAGGAGGTCGCTACTGTCCCTGGAACTCACAGTTTACATAATAGTCAAGGTGAGAAGACCACAATGTAGGAATACAGAGCCTCAGAGGCTGGGCTTTGTATAGAGTGAGTTTGCCAGAAAGAGAAAGGAAGAGCATTCCAACAAAAGAAGCTATATGATGTTGGAAGTTCCCTGGTGGCCTAGTGGTTAGGATTCTGGGCTTTCACTGCCGTGGCCCAGGTTCAATCCCTGGTCGGGAAACTGAGATCCTGCAAGCTGCATGGCACAGCCAAAAAAAAAGAAAAAAAAAAGAGAAAAGAAAAAAGAAACTATATGATGCCAAGAGAAAAGCAAGACAACCAAGATGGGCAGAACAGGAAGTGGGATGGCTGGAGGAGGGCAAGGTGAGAGTCTCAAAACATGCCTGAGAGATATTCAGGTTTACTGTGTATAAGCAGGGACTGTTGGAAATATGGCCTGAAGCCTGGGAGAAAAACTGCCACTGGATGTACACACTTGGTTGACACCATGAAAAAACTGAGTCACCCAGCTCAGGAAACTATACTTAGGGGGTATTCTGAGTGTGACCAAACTGTTAAGCTGCATCCAGAATTTTCTTCCTAGGGTATCAAGTCCCACATATTACATGACAAACTTGCATCCACCTATTTGCCCATGCGCCTAGGACTCCCACTTGACTCATTCTGGACAACTGTTCATATACAGTGGGTAATGGCAGTATTCTGGAATTTCAATTTTGATGTCCAGTTAGGGCTCTCTCTATTCTTCTCAACTTTTAAACACTTCTAAGTATAACTATTTACATTTTCACAGTTTTATGTTGAATAACAATAACTGATATGTGAAGTTTAACTACTCACCATTACTTCTTAGAGAAAAGGTGTGTGCTGTGTCTCCAAGTCTAATTATTTCACCAGTGGATTCTGCTTCATCTCCACCCCAAGAGGGGCCCAATGCCTCAGATGATGAGGAGCACCTGAAAGAGTTTCCTCACTTACTGATGGCCTGGCCTGACCACAAAGGGCCCTTTCTGTGAGGACCCCAAGAGCTGCTTCAAGCAGCCTGCCTATGGATGTTCAGATTCGTCATTGTTATGTGCAGAAAACAGGAGACTTTTCCTTCTGCTGCTTAACTGTTTTAACTGATACACGTATGGCGGGAAAAGCTGTGTATGAAGTGTCAAGAATTAAACGTATAGGTGAATATACATAGAGAACAATAAATACTGGTTACTTTAGAGGTGTGGAAGTGAAGGGAATCTAGGTAGGATATTAATTTTGTATTAAACATCCTTTTATTGTTGCACTTTTGTTATTTTTTTTAATCTAATAATGAAAAATAAAGTCAAAAAATTTATTTCCTGATGGTCTCCTTTAAGACACGTTTTCTACAACATACTATATTTAAACAAGAAGGCTTTGCCTGTGCTTTTCAAACCATGACAAATTCCATAAAAAAACTGATAATTGGATACTTAAAGGAAAATCATAGCAGCATGTTCAACCTCTACTTAGCAGAAGTACAATCAAACCTGCAACAACATTACATTTTGCCTATGAAAACAGCAATTCTGTAACTCTGGTATTGGTCGATGATACTGGTTGATGAGGGTGCAGTAACCCAGTACTTTTATACTGCTGGTGGGTATTTAAATAGTCACAGCCTTTTGGGAAAGTAATTTGGCAACTTTTAATAGCCTTATATCATTCATAATCTTCCACTCGGAATGTAGCTTAAATATATGAGTGGAAACAGAGTAGAGAAAGAATAAACAGAAGTATGTATCACATTAAAAAATAATAATATGAAAAACAAAGGAACAACTACCTCCACTTCAGAGGTGTGGTTTAGTAAATTATGATGCACCCATATGCATGATATGTTATACAGTGACTAAAAATGATTGTAAAGAGTTTATCAAGTTAGGAAAAGACTTGATGTGTTAAACTTTAAAATGCAGGAAACAAAATTATACAGACAATATGACTAAATCCCCAAAAGAAAAAAACAGTAAAGAAGGCTAAATTACAACAAAATGTTAACAAGCAGTTACTTAGTTCTGAATGATACAGTTCATCTTTTTTCTTTTTTTGCTTCTTTTTTATTCCTCTGTACTTTCCAAATTTTCAGCAAGGAACATGTACTACTTCGATGATTAAGGGAAATGTTTTAAATTAAGTAGGTGGCTAATGCTGAGAATTAAGTATTATATATAGCTCGAGGTTCTTAAAACTCCCTCAGGGAGGTTTAAAACATGAGAAGTTAGTAAATTTTCACATCAGCTTTGTTTTTTTGCTGCCATTCTGGTATATTGTGTGCAATTTTAATTCTTAGTAGAAGGAAAAGCATAACTTGTTTTGCTTAAATTCACAGACATTGAGTGCTACCTCTCAAAAGAAACTCTTTTCCATGATGATCTGGATTCTTTAGTACTTTCTTGCTCTTCCAAAGGGTCTCCTCGATGGGATTCTTTAGAACGCTGTCCAGTTTCACCTGTTTGGAACAGATAAAAACAATACCAAAAACCCAAGTTAATGCAACTGCTTCTCTACAGGGGATGGGTAGAGGTAAGGACAGTAAAATATCCTCAACCCCTTCCTGGTACACTGGGCTCTTGTGAAAGTGAAGTGAGAACCAAATCATTACTTGCAATGAGCACGCTAGTGTTGCTTTAAAAGCAGGGTCTACAGTTGTATTAGCAATGTTCTATTTTTTAAGCCAGGTGGTAGGTTCATTTAGTATTCTTTACACCTCTCTATCTGTGAGTTAGAGATATCTGAGGCAAGGTGACTAGGATGTGGCTTCAGAAAAACATGACTATGTCAGCCTACCTCAAGCTCCAAGACAATCATGCCCTAGCCTAAGATAAGAGTGAGACCACATCAAGGTGTGGATGAAATTTTCCTTAAGACTATCAACCTTGGGACTTCCCTGGCGGTCTGGTGGTTAAGACTCTGTGCTTCCACTGTAGGGGCACGGGTTCAATCCCCGGTCGGGGAGCTAGGACCCCTCATGCCACACAGCACACCCAAAAAAAAAAAAAAAAAAAAAAAAGACTCTCAACCTATTTTCTACCCCAACATACTTAAGAAATACACTTTCACAGTGGCAGTAACTCACTAGGGAAGTGATTTCAGGAGGTATGTGGGTGAAACCTCCTACTTCAGATATACCCGTCTGGATATTCCCATCCCACTTCTAAAGATTTCCTGTTTCAACAACCACCTTCACTTTTTTCTGTTTCTATATTCACCAAGCAACATTTTAACAACATTAGTCAATATTCATTGTGTATTTACTCTGGGCTAGGCTCAATGCTAAATTACTTATGCATATCTATTAACCTTCACTACAATCATGAAAGAATTTCAGAAGAGAAAACTGAGGCTTAGATAGCTTCAGTCCTACAGTGAGGGATGAAACTTAGTGAGTCATACAGTAAGTGGCAGCATTAAGCCCATAGTCTGCCTTCAAATCCCTTGATCTTCAGTGGTAAATGATAATGCTAACTCAGAAAAAACTGCTCTGTACCTGACCTGACTAGTGATAATACAGATTTAGTTCCCATTATTAATTGGCATGTTGAAAATTCTGATCAGCTCTAGGTAATACTGCTATATAAACTTGGACCTGCAAAGGTGAGAATCAGACTTCAGAAAACATTCTCCAACTACAGTACTATCACATAGGGAGGGCCCATCTGAGCAAACTCCCTTCTAGCAGCACTAAGCTTACCATATCCTACTGACCTCCCCTGGGAAGATCCCCCGCTCAGCATTTCATTATTACCAGCCTCACATGTAAGTATCTCTCATTTCTGTCCTCCTCTCCATTCCCACTGCCTATCATTCCTCCCCTACACGCGATCAAGTACTACATCATAAAGACTGCTGTCGTTAGAACATTTCAAATTAATTACTCTTTTAGGTAGTTTTCTTCCCCTTACTCTTGCTGCTAAAATGACTAAAAAGCCACAGAGCATTGAAATAGCTACTGGTAGCCTTGAATTAGGTGAGTTTTTCCATGTCATTCACTCCCTCCCAATTCTCCTACGATGTTTTTACTGTATGTATTTATGGCAGTCTCCCTGACTTGAGTATAGTTTTCTTTGAGAGCAATAAACATGGCATGCAGCTCTGAATCTTCCCAGAGTACCTAGGCTGATATTTAACATACATTAAACACTCAAAACTCAAGTTTTTTGAAATAAAAAAAAGAAATGTACAGTGTGGCATGCCTTTCAATCTTTCCTTCTAGGCCTTATCTCTATATGCTTTTAAGTCTTTTTCAGCAACAAGGATAAAAGATAGAAAACTATCTCTAACTAAAGAATTTAAGATTAATTTCAGATGTTATATTCACAGCATAGGTCTCACCATCAACAATGTGAGAATTAGGAATGATGAGCCTGTCCCAATTTTTTGTCTTCATTTGTATTATAATTTATACTAATTGCTATTACTGCTAAAAACTTGTTTTGGATAACTTTACAATAGTAAACCCATTCTAATATGGGTCATATATTATTCACTGTGTATTAATACATACAATATTATTTACTGACCAATCTCAAACTGTTAAGACATAAAGTTCTTTGTTTTGTTTTTTTCCCCCAATGATAAATAACATTGCATGAAGACCTTCAAGCACCTTTCTTTTGTATTATTTTCTTAGGACAAATCCCTAGAAATGGGATTTATGGAACCAAAGATTATGAATAGCACTTATACATTAATGATCCAGTTTAAATAACCATGACACCTTTGGAAAATAATATAGCAATAATGATCTTTATCATTAAAAAAAATATCAAAATTTCATACAATAAACTGTTACAATTTGGAGAACTGAGTCACTTGACAAGTGAAATAAAAAATATTCACGCTGTCACAAACTGAAGTGTAGGCTGGAGACAGAAATGTACCAACCCTTCCTGCTGATGCCTCCCCAGTATCCAAATTTATAACAAAAATGGCAGTTCTGACATAGAACATTTTGGAGTAAGGAATTTCATGTAATAATAGGACAGTAAGCAATTTTAGTCAGATTTAGCTTTCTATTGTAGATTAACTTTAAAGTAACTTATAAGCAATAACCAAGTTAATGAAAGACATGATGGTAGCCTAGGATAGAGGTTTCAACCACTTGGAACAATGAGAACTGAAATTTAATTTATAATTAAATTTATCAGATATAGTGTACTAGTGATTCTAATTCCTATGGAGAAAAACAGGCAAAAAGATAAAAGACAAAGAGACATAACACAGAATATAAATCAAACCAAATTTTTTTCTTAAACTTACTTTTCTCGTGAGATGTTTCACTGATGTGTTCTGTAAGATACTCCAGTAACCCATCAAATATTTCTAGGAGATTCTTAATAGATTCTTTATCTCCTTTCACTATATTTTCTCCTGAACACAGAATACAGAGCTATTAAAAAAAATTAACCAAGAAATTGAAAGCCTCATAATTTTGAAATGGATATACCACTGTGAAAATATTGTTCACGATACAAGGATTATAAATTAATCCAGGAGAAAAAATATTATAAATATTAAAAACATTAATTTCCTGATGCTTGATTATATCTGAAGAAAAAGGGGTAGTCTTGAATAATATGGTTGATAATTCATTGGCATAGTCCTTCATTTATCAAGAAGCAAAATAAGTGGACTTCATCCTCTAAGTTTTATACTGAAGTATAAATAAAGCAACTAAGCTGAACTTTATTAGTTTGGTAAAAAAAATTGCAGGAGGGAACACTTTCAGATAGTGGTTTGTTCTGAAAACAATAGCAGTAGAGTAATATAAAACACACAAAATACTTGGGATACTCTCATCAGGAATTCCTAATTTTTAAAATTTGTTAACTCCTATTCACTTTGTATAGATTATGCCATTTTTTGATTAAAAACTGACCATGGGGCTTCCCTGGTGGCGCAGTGGTTGAGAGTTCGCCTGCCGATGCAGGGGACGCAGGTTCGTGCCCCGGTCTGGGAGGATCCCACAGGCTGTGGAGCGGCTGAGCCCGTGAGCCATGGCTGCTGGGCCTGCACGTCCGGAGCCTGTGCTCCGCAACGGGAGAGGCCGCAGCAGTGAGAGGCCCGCGTACCACAAAAAATAAAAAATAAATAAAACTGACCATGGGTCCCTGCATATAAAACCACTTTTAATCTCACCTCACCCCCAACCTCTCCAGCCTTAGCTCCCACTATACCCGCTTTATACTTAAAACTAATCTTTAAACAGTCCCTAGCACAGTATCTGGCCTATAATAGATTTTTAATAAATGTTAAGTTGAAATGTTAACAAAACATGGACTGGCAAAAGCATGGAAACTTGACATGTTTAATGTCACCTAAAATGGACTCCAATCAACATCAGGTATGGATGGAACTTAACTGCTGAGACACCTGGGTTGTCCTTTGGGAGATCAGAGCTGGCATGAATTCAAACAAGTATGGGAGAGGCAGAGTGGAAATTTGATATTTGAGATAATCTAGCCATTCATAACTTCAGTCATGATGCAAAACAAACCTAAACCAGAAATTTGATGTTTTACAACACTCTAGTAAAGATAATCAATGTTTGAGAGTTTTTTTGTTTAAAACAGCTGAACAGAAATCTTGTTTTTAAGCCCTATGTTTTCTGGCTTAACAAGATATACAAGCATACCCCAAGGACATACCCAAGACTTCTGGTTTCTAGGATGGGGAGCATACTCTGCCAACCCAGCAACTAAGACTGCCCGCCAGAATGCAGTGCTTCATGATGTAGGAGAAACTGCTTTACTTTTCTTTTCTTTAATAAATTTACTTATTTTTGGCTGTGTTGGGTCTTCATTGCTGCACGCAGGCTTTCTCTAGTTGCAGCGAGCAGGGGCTACTCTTTGTTGTGGTGCACGGGCTTCTTATTGCGGTGGCTTCTCTTGTTGCAGAGCCCGGGCTCTAGGTGGGTGGGCTTCAGTAGTTGTGGTGCGCAGGCTTCAGTAGTTGTGGCTTGCAGGCTCTAGAGCGCAGGCTCAGTAGTTGTGGCACACGGGCTTAGTTGCTCTGTGGCATGTGGGATCCTCCCGGACCAGGGCTCGAACCTGTGTCCCCTGCATCGGCAGGTGGATTCTTAACCACTGCGCCACCAGGGAAGTCCCGGAGAAACTGCTTTAAACAGCACAGAAGGAGTAAAAAGCTGCCTTGCAGTCTACTGGAGGAGGTAAGCAGTTTTGCAACTTTCCATGGGGATGGGGTGGGTATGAGTTGTCAGGGGCAGCTCTGCATCAAAAAGCTCTATAAGCAGACAAAACCTTGGTGTACAGTATGTTTATTTAGTAAACACAAATAGCAGAAATTACTCTACTCGGGTGATAAAGCCATTCCAAATTTCAAAAGAACAGGGAAATCCCAGGGTTATCCCTCAAAATGAATTTTCTCCAAACTAGTTTACCACACTCATTCACCTAGAACTGCACTAAAAAACTTAAGACAGAGTATTTTTGTAAAAATCTGTTCTTATTGATGTATCAAAATAAGAGATGTAAGTGACCTATCCTTATTAACATATACCTCTTTTAACGACTGTCAAAGAATAAAACAGTAAAAACCTTCGCTTAGTGACTTAAGTATAGTTTCAAGTCCCCAAGATTCCCTCTGTTCATTAGCTTGTAATAATTTACTGAACTAATCCTCATTTTCTATTTACCAAAAATAGGGATTTACAAATGTATTTGGTATGTCTGGCTTTTGAATACAACCATGTACACTTTTTTGGAAAAAGGCTGAAAAACAATTTACGGTTTTATTTATTTTGAACAGGTAATACATTCACATGGTTCAAAATTCAAAAAGTTCAGAAGGTATAAAATGAAAAGTCTCATCCCACCCTTGTCCTGCAGCCCTGTAGTTCCTGTCATTGGAGGTAATCAGTATTACAGGTTTTTTGCATATGCTTCTAGAGAGTCCTTTGGCATTCAATCAACTGCATATATTTTCTCCCCACCTTTGTTTTTACAAACAGTAGCATACTCTGCACATTAGCATTATAACCACAACACATTTTCCTCATACAGTATATATTAGAGATCATTCCACTAATATGGAACGTTGTATACAGAGCATCATCAATCATCTTTCACAGCTGCAGAGTAGTTCCCTATATGGAGCTACAATAATTTATTTAACCTGTCCCTATTAATGGACATTTAGGTGTTTCTAATTCTTAGCAACTACAAACAAGCAGACTGAGAGCTTTAAAGTAACAACAACAAAACACACCTCAAACTACCAGCTAGGATTCTTGTATCTTAGACCTATCCCAAACTCAGTGTATGACTCCTGGAAAAGCTCGTAAGGATGGTTGTCTTAACTATACCAGTGAATTGTCTTGGCTCAGTCTTGCTGTTTGGTCTATTTCACAAGCTTACTCATTTGGTTAAACAATATCTAGAATGCTACAAAACAAATGATTTTAGTAAAACGCAAAATTATCTGATGGTTAAGTATATACCAACCTGTTATGTGAGACAAGCTGACCTGCAGATAATCCAAAGCCAATGAATCAATTACTGCTTGTACATTGTGAGCTTCATCCTCTTGACTCCTGGGAATAGCTATGAGGTCTGTGGGAAAAAAACTACATAATTTTGCATCTATGAGAGTCCAAGTTTTCATCTACCTGTCTCTGACCAGGCCTCTGAGCTCTGCCCAAACAGAGCAAGCTATAACATACAGATAAACAGAGCCTGAATTCCACAAAGCAAAATCTTTAGTGGCTGAATATTTGATTGAATATGGCTGAATATTTATTCAATCAACATATATATAAACATGCTTTATAATAAGCACCGTGTTAAAGAAAGCTAAAAAGGTCCCTGAATTCAAGGAGATGCTAATACTCTAATAAGGGAGAAAATACAAGGGACACTTTAACCTATAGCCATAGGCAGGTGTGAAGGAGGGGTCTGTGTATGTCTTGTTAAAGCAGCCTATTGGGAATTACTGGTATAAAGGTTTGTAAGATCAGCATAATGCAGAAAGATTTTAACAACTTAAATTTGGAGTTTCTCCTCTGGTACTGAGGAAGATGAATGTCTTGGGGAAGGATGAAAAAAGTATTCTAAAAGACTGGTCTAATAACTACCTGCCTCTGAACCCTAAAGAGAGTTGAGACTAGTATCAAAGATACCAGCTGGAGGCCATACCATTATTCCAGAAAGCAATGAGGGCACTGACTCATGGTAATGGAGGGAAGAGAGACTTCACAGAACTTTAGTGCTTAATGGTTATAAACTAGATAAAGATACAGAGGCAGCAGAGCAATCTATGGATAAGAACTCTGAGATATTTAACCAGGAACAAAGTGCAAACAACAATTCTTATCCGTAACATTGGTTAAATACCAGGATTCAACAAGTTTCCAAATTCCACTCGATTTTAGAACTATGAAGGTACATTTACAGAAAAGGTGTGACTTTCACAGGGCATTATGAATGATTAAATAGTTGATGACCAAGGCAGTTATTACAGGTGGGTCTCCTAAGGTATTCATTAAGGCAATGAATGCTATTATTCAGATAGAAATAAGATGTACGCAAAGAGAAAACTCAAGAATTTATATATATACTATAGGATCTAACTAGAAAACCCTAGAAACTTATGGTCTAATATACAGACACTATTACTCCCACTTTTAAGTACTCTTACCTGGTACCTTTTCTCCCAAAATAGACTGATAAAGAGCAATAAAAACATTAGCATCACAGTCTTCTAGTTCTCGAATCCTCAGGTGTATATGACATTGCAAAAGAAGATTATTGGCAATGGTTACCCACTCTGTTGGGAAAGGAAGGGAAAAGATCAGCCTTAACTAGTACTAGAAAAAATCATATACGTTCATTTAAACCCCCCTCGCCACAAAAACAGACACTGAATTCTATAGAAAATAAGGAATTTGTTAGAGAACTTCAAAGACCCTCCTAGTCATGATTTTTGAAAAGATGTATTTAATTTCTTGAGATGACTTCCAATAATTTCAATGTAGTCAAAACTATGATGCAAATCCAATTTTCACTGTTGCAACCTAAAATCTTAAGTTACTTACCATAGTCCCCATTTTACAAGCCATACGTAGGTCTTTTTATTTAAAACACATTTACAAATAAACAGGAATATTATGTTTTATGTAAGACAGATTGTGAATAATAATGAGGTTACTAGAAACTAATTAATGGCTGTTGCTTCAAATTCCCCACAGCATTAGTCATGTTTCTACCCAATTATCTTGTTCAAGGTGGAGCGTCTCTGATGCCAAACAGGTGGGGATTAACTTAGGCTGTTAATAACTGGAGTAATGACACCAACATTACTGCATCTGTTCTATTTTTAATTATATTTGATGTATATGAAAGAAAATTTGAGAAATACATAAAAACGTCTCTAAATCCAGAGCTAGCACATTACCAATACTGTCGAAGTTTCCTGTGTATCACCCCTTTATTGTTGGGATTAGCAAAATTATTTCAAGGGTTTCTCGACCAAAGGTAATTTAGCAAGCTTAAAACACTTATTCCCTCAAATAACTGGCGAGTAAGGGGGAAATTCTTTTCTGTATGCGTCATCTTCAGTATGTCTAGAAATAAATGTGTGTATGTGTAAGAGTGACTTCAAGGCACATTATCTCCCTCTCACCATGCCCATTACTCACAGCTGACCAAAGAATGACAACTGGTTTGAACGCCGTCTTGGAGAAAAGAATGAAAGCGTCCTAGACAACCAAATCAATTCGCTTTACAAAAGCGGCGCTGGTTAAAGCCGGTTAACTCTAGAAAGCACTGAAGAGAAAAGTCCACCACTATTCTACTTTGGAAGGAGCATCAACAGATATTTACAGTGCCAGTCCTCAAAAGTTCAAAACAGATGCAGATATGGACTCAGTCCCCACAATGCAAGAGCAGAGGGCACATTCCCCAGAGAAATAGCTGTCCGGGGATGGCTTTCTGACAGCCCGTTTTGCAGCCAGGATGCGGGCGTGCCGCGGACCTCGCCGCAGGGCCCTTCTCTCCCCCCGCCCCTAAATCAGGCTCGACCGCTTCAAAGGAGCCGGGGAGCGGGGCTGACAGACCCTATCCCGAAAACCCGCCGACTACGACGGGGTGTCTGTCACGAACCCCACCGGCAGCCCAGACCTGCCCGAGGCCTCAAGATAAGATGGGCAGGGGCGTTCGGGGACTTCGACTGTACGGCTTCAGTCCACACACAACCGGGGCTCAAGGCCGAGACTCACCAGCCTCTGAGCCAGCCATGTCGCGGAGGCAGGTCGCCGCCGGACTCCCAGCCGGGCGCGCGCAGGACGGTGTCCTATGAGGGCCTCACGGCGCAAACCCCGTTGTGACAGAAGGGAGAATCTAACGAAAGTGCCGCGAAGGAGGGGTGGAAGAGGGAGGGACGTTAAAACGGCTTCTCGCTGCTGATTGGTCACCAAGGGAGCACTTCCTTTCGCAGCACGTGCCGAGGCGGCGGTTTGCGGGCTCTAGAAACTATTCTCCACCGGCCAGTTCCCGCTAAGAGGTTCTCTGGTGGGTGGGTTTGACAGCCCAGGTCACCCAGCAGTCCAGGCCGATCTCCCGGGGCCATTAGCACAGCACTTCCGGTGAGCTATTCCATCTTGTACTCCTCCGCCAAAGCCAACTGGGGAAGTAGTGCGGCCCGCTCACCCGGTGGGAGGGGGCAGCCACGTGACAAAGTCAGGCTCCGCCTTACCGCCTTGGTTGGTTATGGGCGTGAAGGCTCTCTGGAGACGTAAACATCTCCAAGTGGACAGAGTGGGTTAGCCTGGCCTGGCCATTTTATTGTTTGGGCTGTACCGGGAAAAGGGCGCGGTAGCTTCCTTGAAGTGTGAAAGACGAGAAAAAAGTGAAGTCAAAAGAGTGCAAGCTGAGGCATCCCAGTGGTGGGTGGCCGGGTGGGTCCACCCTTGTAAGGGGCGAAAAACGGGCGACGCTGAGGGAGGGGCCGCGGGGGGAGGGGCGATAACATGGCGGATTCCGGAACGCCGGCTGGCGTTGCGGCCTCTGCGCAGGGGCGGAGTGATTAGGTCATAGAGCGGCTCCCAGCATACTCTGCGGCGGAGGAGGCGGTCCAGGCTATAAAACCGGCTGCCGGGACGCCGCCGGCACCTCATTCATTTCCACCGGTCTTTTGTCGGTAGCGCCGGTTCTTGTCATCGCCGTCCGTCCGCCTCTGCCGCCCCCGCAAGGCTTTGCTGTCGCCACCTCCAGCGACTTGCCGCGCTCGATTCTCTCCGCTTCGCTTCCCGCCAACCGCAACCATTGACGCCATGTCGGGTTATTCGAGTGACCGAGACCGCGGCCGGGATCGAGGGTGAGTGTGGGAACCGACCTGTCAGGCCCGGCGGGTGGGGGATGGGAGGCCGATGAGGGTTGCGGGGGGCGGGGTGGCGGTGGAAACTCGCCTTCTTCAGCCTATCCTTGGGCCTTCTCCATTGAAGAAGGTTTGCGCCATTTTGATATTTGTCCAAAACTGGGAGTTTCCTGTTAACGATTTTCAAGAACGCCTTTTGTGTGGGAGGGGGGCATCGCGGCCTCGATGATTTAGCAGCTGTTGGGAGAATTTCAAGGATCGTATTTTTAGGGAAGGAAAGCGCAGTGCTTCGAGGCAAAGTCGCCGCTCTTAGGTGCAACCTTTCGGGAGGAGTTTTAGGGGCCTCAGGGATTTTGTGGGTGCCGAGGGGGCCGCCTCCGAAGCCGTTAATGCGGCGAGGGCAGGAGGTATCTCGGGAGTCGGCCATGTGGCTGAGCCGTGGGTAGAAAATGCCGGCGGCGGACATGGCGGCGGCGCCTTTGTTACCCCGCCCGGCGGAGGAGCTCAAAATGGCAGCGTCGAGAAAATGTGGCGCAGAGAGAAATGCGAGACAAAGGGGGAAGCGCCGCCCCAGCGGGAACGCCGCCCGGCCGACTCCGCCCGGGTCGGGACTCCTCCCCCGGTAGTCTCCAGCTCCTCCTCCTCTTTTTCTTTGCGTTATATAATTTCGCTTTCTCGGTCGGGAGTCCTTCTGCGGGATCCCCCCGACTCGATTGGCTTGCGTGACTGTTTCCGAGACCACCTTCCTTGTTCTGCTTTCATTGCCTGTGTTGTTCCGTTATCCATTAAAACCGAAGCTCTGTTGCTTGAGGATGGTTGGTAAATAGCGTCATTATTAAGCTGCTTTCTTCTTTCTTTATTGTCGTTCTTAGACATTTAGTTTTTAGTCTTGTGGAAAAGATGAGTAGCCACCAGCTGTTGTCTATCCTTGTAATCGGAACTAGTGTTCGGGCAGCCAGTTTCCGACCTGGTAAATCCCGGGCTGTTGATTTGGCTTCAGTGGTGTGGACTTCGCAAAACGCGAAATGAGGGAGATGCGGTGCTTATTGTGGCTTTTGAAAGAATGACCAATCGCTAAGGACAACTGGGTCTTCCATCTCCAATCTTTTATTGATCTTTAGCATATGCTCACGGATGGTAAGTCAGTCTGTATGTGTTTGAAAATGTAACTTTTTTTTTTTTAATTTTAGGTTTGGTGCCCCTCGATTTGGAGGAAGTAGGGCAGGGCCCTTATCTGGAAAGAAGTTTGGAAACCCTGGGGAGAAACTGGTTAAAAAGAAGTGGAATCTTGATGAGCTGCCCAAATTTGAGAAGAATTTTTATCAGGAACACCCTGATTTGGCTAGGCGTACAGCAGTGAGTAATTTCATGTGGCTTTTTCAGGCTATAACTCATTAACTTTTCAGTGAATCAAAATCTGACTAGAAATTTCTCACAAATTTTGGGAAACTCATGTTTTCCAAGTAAGTAGTTGGGGAAGAGGTGTTACTCACTTTTGGAGATATGGGACGTTGACTTTTACGTGGAAGAGTTGAGTGTAACATAATAGGTGGTTCTTATACTACATGCAGTTTTCTGTATGGATCCAAATTTTTGAAGGTCATCTTAAAGTAGATAATTATAAATCAGGGCCTTATTTTTAGTTAGTGGGAGTTATGAGACTTCACTGGATTATTATGATTTGTTTTGTAGCAAGAGGTAGAGACATACAGAAGAAGCAAGGAAATTACAGTCAGAGGTCACAACTGTCCAAAGCCAGTCCTGAATTTTTATGAAGCAAACTTCCCTGGTAAGTGCTAGTTTTCCTCACTTTGTTTTTCTTTTTAATTGTTTTTTTTCTTGGCATTACTGATTTTTAATTGCTGTCAATAATTACAGCAAACGTCATGGATGTGATTGCAAGGCAGAACTTTACTGAACCCACAGCTATTCAAGCTCAGGGATGGCCAGTTGCTCTAAGTGGATTGGATATGGTTGGGGTAGCACAAACTGGATCTGGGAAGACGTTGTCTGTAAGTTTGGGAGAACTTTTGAGTTATGTGACATGTGCTAGAGAAAATTGGTTGGGAATTAAAAGAAACTAGAAGTATTTGAATATAACTTCTGTTGTTTGCTTTTTCCCTGAACAGTATTTGCTGCCTGCCATTGTCCACATCAATCATCAGCCATTTCTAGAGAGAGGTGATGGGCCTATTGTAAGTTTACGTATATATTCTATCAGTTTTTGGTTAGAAGTGTAGAAATTTGTGGAATGTATAGCAAAAGTCAATTTGTGCTGGTTTTATATAGAGATATTAGTGATCTTATCCAATTAACCTAGAGACAAAGTTGCTTTGGGTATTGACAGAGTAAGTCATCTGCCAGTGTGTAACACTAGTAAGTTGTCACTCTAAAACTAGAATCCAGGACTCTGCTAAAGGTGTTCCACTTTTTCTTTCATAGTGCTTGGTGCTGGCACCAACTCGGGAACTGGCCCAACAGGTACAGCAAGTAGCTGCTGAATACTGTAGAGCATGTCGCTTGAAGTCCACTTGTATTTATGGTGGTGCTCCCAAGGGACCACAGATACGTGATTTGGAGAGAGGTATGTAACAAGGTTTTTATTTGTCACTGGTGGTGCTGAAAGTTTTAAATGTCATGGTTGCATTTGTGTGTTTAATTGAAGGTGTGGAAATCTGTATTGCAACACCTGGAAGACTGATTGACTTTTTAGAATGTGGGAAAACCAATTTAAGAAGAACCACTTACCTTGTCCTTGATGAAGCAGATAGAATGCTTGACATGGGATTCGAACCCCAAATAAGGAAGATTGTGGATCAGATAAGAGTAAGTGCCCTTCAAATGTGTTCTCTTCAAATTTAGCTCTAAATCCATTCTTAGAATACAATGCTTTTTTTAAATCCAAAAATCTTTAGCCTGATAGGCAAACCCTAATGTGGAGTGCTACTTGGCCAAAAGAAGTAAGACAGCTTGCTGAAGATTTCTTGAAAGACTATATTCATATAAACATTGGTGCACTAGAACTGAGTGCAAATCACAACATTCTTCAGATTGTGGATGTGTGTCATGACGTAGAAAAGGATGAAAAGTAAGTTTGACTATATTGTTTCAAATGTTCTCTTAAAAGTGACTTTCAGTTGGGTGGAATCTGAATGTTAACTTGAAATTAGTCTGTCAGTCACTCTGAAAACTGTTTTGCTTCCTTCATTCAGGTACTCGTTGGCTATCACCGTTTTAGTATAGCGCTCTTATAGTAAAAAGACTTGTGTGGTGTATTTAAGGACCTAAGGTAGAACTATTTGAAAGGTTAAGCAGGTGTTTTCTTTTTAATTTGTAGCCATGTAGATTAAAGTTAGTGTTTTGCTCATCATAACTGTGGACTTCTTTTAGAATTCACAATTTTTTGTTTCCTTCAAGGCTTATTCGTTTAATGGAAGAGATCATGAGTGAGAAGGAGAATAAAACCATTGTTTTCGTTGAAACCAAAAGAAGATGTGATGAACTCACTAGAAAAATGAGGAGAGATGGGTATGTGGACTCCTTCCATTGAAGCAGATATTTATTAGAGCTGAGTGTAGGGGAAGGGCAAACTTTAATCAGTGGTAGATTTGCGTTTCAAAAGTAGGAATAATCTGGTAGTATAGGTAAGACTGTATATACATCATTTCAGGCAAAATTAAAAGGGTCTGTGACCAAAAATGGTTTATCACTTGATTAAAATCTATGAGGTTTTAAATGAGACTACTAACGTAACTTTCCTTTAATTTAGGTGGCCTGCCATGGGTATCCATGGCGACAAGAGTCAACAGGAACGTGACTGGGTTCTAAATGGTAAGTATTTCAAGTGAAGTCCCCCCGCCCCAAAAAAAAACCCTACAATTTCCATTCACGTCAGTAATTATATATGTGCCTTTTTTTTGTTTGTTTTTTCCAGAATTCAAACATGGAAAGGCTCCTATTCTGATTGCTACAGATGTGGCCTCCAGAGGGCTAGGTTAGTACAAACTCGAATTCATGGCTTGGTTTCTCAGAAGATCTCCATATAATTTTTTTAAAGAAAGTTTATTGCTTTCTTTAACCTCTGCATTTTTTCTAAGTTTTTTTCATATAAAGGTGCAGTCTTTGTGGCAAGGCCTAGGCATGACAATCGGAGGACTCGAGGGGGATGGAGGACTAGTGATCGGCTGGCTGCTTCCAGTCGATTAGAGAGGTGAAAAGCTGAAAGTGTGCCAGTAATCTTCAAAAGGCAGAACATACCACCTCTGCCCCGTAAACTGTTCTCTCCGGGGGAAAAAAATGGAAGTTATCCTCACAGTTCACTGCCGTGGTATTTATTCTGTCCCATGCTTTGCATGATTGCCATGGTACAGCATTGTTTCAAACTGTTTATTGTGATCTGTGGGTCTTTGAGTTTCAGTGAGTTTGCTGAAATGTCGAAGAAATATTTCCAAACTTCAATGTTCAATGAAATTTTTGTTCAAGTTTGAAATGGAGAGAGCAGCTTTAAAAGGTACTAAGCCTTTTACAAATTGGTGAGTACTGGCACATAAAATCTAGAGCAGGAGCAACTTCTCACACTTAGTCAGTGGGAAAAGAAAGCAGTGCTTTGAAAGTTCCTCCCTCACCTGCACAGTAGTCGTCATGTCGAGACCTGCCAGAGAGAGACACATTCTCAAGTGAATCCTGGCTTCTTGGAAGCGCTTGCCTAGACGAGACACAGTGCATAAAAACAACTTTTGGGGGACAGGTATGTTTTTCTTGCAGCTGCGGTTGTAAGGTCTTGGCAAGACAAGCAGTGTGGCCAGAATTTTGAACTTCTGATAAGTGTGTAATGCAAAGGACCGTGTATATTTTTGTTGAAAGGTCCTCAAAACGAGAGCACATGAGGAGGTTGCTGTGAACCTTTAATAGTGGCCCTACTGCGCAGAAGCATTCAGATGTCACTTGATGATCTGTAAGGGGATTGTTAATTTGGGAATGTGTTAGGGAATACACACGTCCTTTTGACAGGCTCCATCATTGGGTGGGTAATGAGGCATAAGGATGACGTGTGCTTTTTCTTTTTTTCTCCCCCCTCCCCCCCCTCCCACCCAACCTCAATGGTATTCCTACAGGGAATGGATAACCATTTTAACTATTTTTTGCAGCCCATACCTTCTTGGGAATACAATTGTCTAACTTTTTATTTTTGGTCTGGCTGTTGTGGTGTGCAAAACTCCGTACATTGCTATTTTGCCACACTGCAACACCTTACAGATGTGGAAGATGTGAAATTTGTCATCAATTATGACTACCCTAACTCCTCAGAGGATTATATTCATCGAATTGGAAGAACTGCTCGCAGTACCAAAACAGGCACAGCATACACTTTCTTTACACCTAATAACATAAAGCAAGTGAGCGACCTTATCTCTGTGCTTCGTGAAGCTAATCAAGCAATTAATCCCAAATTGCTTCAGTTGGTCGAAGACAGAGGTTCAGGTAAGACCAACCTTTGATAAGAAATGTCGGTGGTTTGGGGTCACCTAATTGTCTACAAATCAGTTTTAAATGGTATTGGCGGGTGAGTAAAATCTTCAGTGAAGAATGGAGTTGAAAAAATACTTAACGGATAGACCTAATTCTTTTGTTAGTAATGATTTATGCCATGGAAATAATCAAGTCTGCAATTTTTTTCTTGACAGGTCGTTCCAGGGGTAGAGGAGGCATGAAGGATGACCGTCGGGACAGATACTCTGCGGGCAAAAGGGGTGGATTTAATACATTTAGAGACAGGGAAAATTATGACCGAGGTTATTCTAGTCTGCTTAAGAGAGATTTTGGGGCAAAAACTCAAAATGGTGTTTACAGTGCTGCAAATTACACCAATGGGAGCTTTGGAAGTAATTTTGTGTCTGCTGGTATACAGACCAGTTTTAGGACTGGTAATCCAACAGGGACTTACCAGAATGGTTATGATAGCACTCAGCAATATGGAAGTAATGTTGCAAATATGCACAATGGTATGAACCAACAGGCATATGCATATCCTGCTACTGCAGCTGCGCCTATGATTGGTTATCCAATGCCAACAGGATATTCTCAATAAGACTTTAGAAGTATATGTAAATGTCTGTTTTTCATAATTGCTCTTTATATCGTGTGTTATCAGACAAGATAGTTATTTAAGAAACATGGGAAATGCAGAAATGACTGCAGTGCAGCAGTAATTATGGTGCACTTTTTCGCTATTTAAGTTGGATATTTCTCTACATTCCTGAAACAATTTTTAGGTTTTTTTTGTACTAGAAAATGCAGGCAGTGTTTTCACAAAAGTAAATGTACAGTGATTTGAAATAAAATAAATGAAGGCAATGCATGGCCTTCCAATAAAAAATATTTGAAGACTGAATTAAGTGGAAATGGTACTTTATTTTACATATATAATGTCATGTAAAACTTGGCTTAGATGGTCTTTTTTTAATCATAAAAACTTAAATTGAGTGCTCCTTTCTATAGTTTCGTTTTGGGAAGTGGGAAGATCAGAAGGCCCTTCTTCCTGTGATCTATTCCTATTTTAAGGATTAAAATGCGATTGATTTAGGTTGATTAACAATTCTAGGTTAGATTGCATAAAAGCTCTCTACTTCTCAACATCAGGTGAGTCATTTAATAGTTTCTTAGCAGAGTGGTGAAATGAGATACTAAAACATACAGGAAATAACTATAGCCCCACCCTCAGACTGCTTAGTGTGAGAACACAGATGACTTTTGTTCCTTTTGCAAAATTTATAATTAGAGAACTCTCCAAATAACTTATTTTTGAAGAGATTATATTTGTGCTCCTGGCCATGTTATGAATTAACTGAAATACTGAACGAAGCTGAAAAGACTACACCCTTAAAAAGATGGTTGGCCAAGAGCTAAGTTTGAATTTGTTTTCAGTGTTAGTGTAGGTAGTATAGAGTGAGGCTCGTTTCACAGGCTTCCTGGGACTCTTAACTGTAGTCACACTGGGAGTCATGAATGTCTAGTAATTCAGGGAACTCAAAATGTAAGGTGTATTTATGTTCAAATGAACATTAGGAAAATCCTCGAAATTAACGGTTAACCTAGAGGAAAGCCATGTTACCAAAAGCACGGAGACGACGATATAGGTCCTTCTGTTAGGGTCAACGTGGGTTTATTGCTAAAAAGATCCAGTGGGTAGCTTTAGGTTTAACTTTGGCTCACCAACCTTAATACTTCCTTTCAGTGATGGCTAGAAGTAAGACCTGAATGTCTTCCCAGCAGCTCTGGTGTGTGTTTTTTGCAAGAAGAGAAAAGGTCTTTATGAGACTGCATTTAAATACTGATTATTAAAGTGAGGCTTTAATTGGTGTTAATGCCTTATGTCTAAAATGTAAGACTGAACTAGAATTTTCCTGGGGCAGGATAACGAGTGGTATTTTTAGGACTAATACATTGAAAACTGGTTCAGGCTCTAGTAATTGAACAGTTTTCAATAGCATGATTAGTCAAATTCATTATGACTTTTAACTTACAAGAAGCTTTTGGGGTAGGTTGGAGTATTTATTACATTTTCTGTTCAGTGTCTAACGTGGGCCTTTTATTTTGTAAACACTTAAATGATTGTGGGGCTGTGGAAAATATTTAACTCTTTACCTTTTGAAGTAAGTTTTAAAAGACAGTCCACTTTTTAGCATGTGTGTTGTGTCCAGCCTGTGGTTGTCTTAACTAATAAATGTGATTTTTCTCCCCGTTCTCTCTTTTATTTATTTGCGTTTAGGCCTCTCGTGTGTTTCCGGGGTGTGGAAAACACACATAAATGTTACCCAGCTTCGCAGTTAATATAATTGCTTTCCAGCAATACCGTTTTACTAGCATCTTTTTTTTAAACAAATTTTCACATGTTCTGTATGGAATGATTTTTTGAATGTGTCCAACACCACCTTAAATGGGATGAATTTTAACTTCCTATATTCTGTTCATTGCTAAGCTGCTACCCTTTACATAAACTGTCTCTTCCAACTGTTAAAATGGAGCTGTAAAGCCAGAAGTCTGCTCCGTAGTCCTGGATCTCCGTTTTAAGCAGGTTTTCTCAAGTTATTTTTGAAGGGCCTTTTAGGAAGGGTACTGTGGTAGAACAACTCTGTACACGGGTGGTTCGTTGTCAGTGTGCTTCCACGTTAACCTGGAGAGTTTAAATATTGCTGGGCCCTTTTCAGCAGCTTGTTTTTTAAGCAACGTTTCCAGGTGATGCAGGTGCTGCTGGCCCAGGGCATCCCTTTTAACACCAATATGTAAAAGGACTATACTCCTTCCCCGTCACAACCTCAACGGGCACTCCCAGGAGAGGGCAGGCAGGACAGCATTTTACTAGAGATGAACGCAAGGCGTGGGTCTCTAAACTACCATTAAGGAGTACAGTTGTAAAGAGGGGAACCAAGATTTATTTTTGTGAACCCTTAAGGCTGAGAAGGTGTACTTAAGTGGTAGTTTGTAGAATACCGAAGTAGTTTTACTTTTTTTTTTGGCGGTACGCGGGCCTCTCACTGTTGTGGCCTCTCCCGTTGCGGAGCACAGGCTCCGGACGCGCAGGCTCAGCGGCCATGGCTCACGGGCCTAGCCGCTTCGCGGCATGTGGGCTCTTCCCGGACCGGGGCACGAACCCGTGTCCCCTGCATCGGCAGGCGGACTCTCAACCACAGCGTCACCAGGGAAGGCCACCGAAATAGTCTGTTTCATTTGCGGAAAAAAAAAAAAAAGGGAAGGTAAAGCTGACTCAATAGTGGCAACAGCGGGATAGTGAAAAGTAGATGGGAATGATCTTTATCGGTGTTGAAGACAAAAAGAACAAGTAGAGCCGGACGTGACGGATGTAAGAGACAGGAAGCCTAATAACTTCGCCTTGGCGAGTGGGATAGGCACGCGGCGGTGGCGGCAGCGGCCGGAACGCAGTGACGTACTTCCGTTGGTGGGATTGGCCGCGCGCACGCTCACTTCCGTCGCGCCTGCGCAGGTGGCCCCCTACTCCCGGTTGTGGCGGGTTTTCGGGGCCCATATTACACATATGTTAGCCTTTCATAGGAGACTGTGCACTTTTATTCCTGAGGGCGATGCGCTGTGGTGCAGCCGTCAGGGCCGGCCAGAAAGTCTGCAGGTGCCTGCTGTCTGGGTTTAGTCGAGTAGATGGGAGGCAGTTGACGGAAGGGAGCGGCTCCTTTGTAGGGCCCTTGAGGTCGCACGGGGAGCTGCCCCCGGTGAGCGAGCTGAGAGAAGGCCCCGAGTCTGGCGGCGAGGAGAGCGAGGTGCTGGTTGAGATCTGTCAGAAAAGGCGTTTCCTCAGTGGCACCAAGCGACAGCTTAGTCGAGATTCTCTTCTGAGCGGGTGCCACCCCGGCCTTGGCCCCTTGGGTATAGAGTTGCGGAAGAACCTGGCGGCGGAATGGTGGTCCGCGGTGGTGGTGTTCAGGGAGCAGGTCTTCCCGGTAGACGCCCTCTACCATGAACCAGGCCCTTCGCTGCCCGGGGACAGTGCCTTCAAGTTAGTTTCTGCAGAAACGCTACGCGAAATCTTGCAAGACAAAGAGCTGAGTAAGGAACAGCTAGGAGCATTTCTTGAGAACTTACTGAAAACTTCTGGGAAACTACGGGAGAACCTTCTTCACGGTATGCTTCACGATTTCATGCTTCAAAATAGGTGTCGGGGTGGAAAGGCAGACTCGCTCGATTTCCCAGATTGCAGCTGGCCCTGTATTCACATGGAAAGGAAATTATCTGGTTCTCAGTCTTCTTGAAGCAGTTGGGTTTGTTGACAGTGTTGCTGCCTTGGAGAAAACTGGTTCATGGGATCGTTATTGTTCCTTAAAGAATCCGGCCCGGGGCTTCCCTGGTGGCGCAGTGGTTGAGAGTCCGCCTGCCGATGCAGGGGACACGGGTTCGTGCCCCGGTCTGGGAGGATCCCACATGCCGCGGAGCGGCTGGGTCCGTGAGCCATGGCCGCTGAGCCTGCGCGTCCGGGGCCTGTGCTCCGCAATGGGAGAGGCCGCAGCGGTGAGAGGCCCGCGTACCGCAAAAAAAAAAAAAAAAAAAAAGAATCCGGCCCAAGGCTCTAATAAAGCTCTCAGTTTCACAAGGCAACCCTAGAATTTTGGAGTTTATTGAGCGGCCCTAGAATTAGGACCTAAATTAAATCGTGTGTTTGAATCATTGGTTCATTGTTACTGAAATATTTATAAGTACTTCCATAGTTTTCTTTTTTTTACACACTATAGGCTAATCGAGAGCTTGTTTTTTTAGAGCAACAAGAAAATGCCCTCCCCCAGTTTTTCTTACCGAAAACTGATCTACACAATCTGTTGTTTGAAGAGCCCTTAAGGTAATTTTTGAATTGGCAGAATAATAGGACTAATCAAGTTTTATAAGCGATTCTTGAGTGAATACACAGAAATTTGTAGGGCACAATATGCCTTCAAAGTCAAATAGATCATGATAGCAGAGATTCTGGAAAAAAAAATTTAGAATTTTTACAGGACAGACTTGCTGCCACAGCATCTCATCTTTGCAAAATGCTATTCTTACCATTTTTTATTAAGTGGTACTAGGAAGTAATTTAAAATAACCAGTGTCCATGGTTCTCTGAAAATTGATACCTATATTGTAAACTTTTAAAGATTTCCTTAATAAAATAAAGCAAACTTAAACTGGTGGGTAAACGTGACAATTTTGATTTGTACTACTTTAATTATTCTATGATGATTTTACTTTGGGGAAGTTAAATCACTGCTCATTACCATGTCCCAAAACAAATAAATCTTTTCTTCCCTATTAGAAAATGAAACATAGCTCTCTTAGATTCATCAAAGCATTTATTGATGTGCCAGACATTTTCTTGCCTTTAGAAACTTAAATCCACTTACTTGCCAAATTTTTGGTTGTCTAGTGTTTTTAGCTTCTGAGTACCAGTTTGCCATTTCTTTCCATGCCCAGTGCCCTTACCCTCTTTATTTCATGTTTGAGCTATTGTGGTAGCCTCTACTTATGAACGGTTTTTAAAATTTCTCAGCCATTTTTTCTCCAAATATTGTTACTGCCCCATTCTTTCTTCTGTCCTTCTGTGATTAATTACACATATGTTAGACTCACCCCCCAGCATCTTGTTATCAGCTTTCTTGAACACATTAATTACACTTAAAAGTCTATATCTGATAACTCAGATATGTCGGTTTCTGTTATCTGTCTTACTCTGGGCTTTTGGTCATTTGGACTTTCGATTTTCTAGGTACTTTGTGTGTTAATTGTAGAGATAAATTGAGGCTCTGGGTGGCATTGTTTTCTTCTACCTGGGAGGGTTTACTTTTGCTTTTGGCAGGCAGCTAGGGCATATCTTCTTAATACAATCCGGGATTAAGTGTATTGAGGCTGGATTTCAGTCTTTTTGCTTCACCTCTGCTCCTAGAGTGTAGCCCTTTGAGTGTACGTAGTGAAAGGCTGGGGTGTTTTCCAGAGCCCCTCCTCCTTAAGAGCCTCGAACTACAATTTTGGGGCTTCCTAGCCCCATACAATGTCAGGAAGCTCTGCTCAGCATTTCAGCTTCTTAGTTCTCCTACTTCAGATTGGAAAAGCAGCACTAAATGTTGGGTTCACCTCTGTTCTTACATTCTCTCCAAATCTTGGACCCTCAAGTCCTTACTGCCTTGACAGCTCTCCTGTGTCTTTAAACAGATTCTTTTTTTCAGTTTCTTGACCAGTTTTTCTTGTTATCAACAAGCTTGTCTACTATTACCAGAAGTGGAAATCTCAAATCAAGTAACTTTTGAACACAGTGTTATCATTTAGTGGGATATAATCTAAGTGCATAAAGAACTACAAAGAAATCTTGAACTTTATTGTATTGATTTATTGTAAGTAGAAATGTTGGGATTATAATTCTGAAGCTGTTTCACATATAGGATAAAGCAAATAGACCAATGGCTAGATTTATTAGGAACCAAGATTTTCACTGAAAGAGAAAAGATGTACAACAAGGCAAGGATAAACTTTATAATGTTACATTTGAATTGACTATCAGTGTGAATTCATGATTTTTTAAAAATACAAATTTCCTAACTTTCTTCATTGAAGGGGCCTAGAAGCGATGACAATAGCAATGAACACACCTAGTACCCAGAATTTGGTTTCTAAAGGAACCAGTGCTTGGAGAAATGGCTCATTCCAGGTATGGGGCAGGGCAGTACAAAGTGTCTTTGGCACAGTTTATGGTGCTAGAAAGCAAAGAATTACTAGAAGACTAGTGGGTTTATGTTAAAAGGACATAGATGCTGGCTTGAAGGAGACTCCCACTGGCTAAGTTTGGGACAAATTGAACATTAAAATAAATATTGATGGTAATGGGATCAGAACACATTAAATAAAATTAAAAATCTAATCCACAGTGTTAAACAAAAAATTAAGTAATTGAGGCTGCTGGTAGAAAGAGTAGTTGGAAAGAGTTTGTCTTTGTAGGAGCTATGCAATAAATGTAGAAGGAAAGGTAGGATAGAAAAATCACCTTTTTATGATTTTGTAATCCTCGGTATAATAATTCAAGCAGGGGTTCATCAACAGATTCTAAAATATCGGGTGTGGGACTTCCCAGGTGGTGCAGCGGTTAAGAATCCGCCTGCCAATGCAGGGGACACGGGTTCGAGCCCTGGTCCGGGAAGATCCCACATGCCACAGAGCGACTAAGCCCATGAGCCACAACTACTGAAGCCCGTGCGCCTAGAGCCCATGCTCTGCAACAAGAGAAGCCACTGCAATGAGAAGCCCGCGCACCGCAACAAGAGCAACCCCCTCTCGCCACGACTAGAGAAAGCCCGCATGCAGCAACGAAGACCCAACGCAGCCAAAAATTAATTAATTAATTAAAAGAAAACGATTGCCCCTTTGTTAAAAAATAAATAAAATAAAATATTGGGTGGAAGATTGTTGGGGAGCAGGATAATGTTGGGGAAAGGATATTCACTACCTTAACTTGGTAATCAAATCTGGTTTCATTAAAAGTGGGATTATTTGATACTGTGTTACTCCTGTTAGGATGCAACAGCACATATACATCAACTATGTAGTATTTATTCCTGCTAAAAATGATTAACCCAAATTAAATAAGGAAAAATTCAGACAAATCTAATGTGAGATAATCTATGACTGGCCTGTTCTCAAATTAAAAATTGATATCATTAAAAGCAAAGTTAGAGAGGGAGAAGTCAGGGGAAATATTCTAGTTTCAGAGTGATTTAAGAGACCTAATAAAATGCAGTGAGTTAACCTTAATTAGGGAGAAAGAGAGCAGCAGTAAATGGCTTTTGGGGTGACAATTCGAGAAAATAGAATATTGACCATAAGTTAGGTGAAATTATGATATTATGATTAATTTAATGGTGTAATAGTGGTATACAGTGAATATTTTTAATTTTAGGAGGTACATGCTAAAATGTTTTGGGGTGAACAAGAAAGAAAATAAATGTGGCAGAATGTTGACAATTGGTGAATCTAGGTTAAGGGTTTACAGATGTTTATTGTACTGTTCTTTCACCTTTCTTGTAGATTTGAAAATCTTCATACTAAAAAGTTGGGGGAAACTACCTAAAATTAAGTGGTAATCAATTAAGATCTGCCTTAGTAGCTCCATGCTACTGTACTTACTGCTGTGTTAGCATTATATTATTAATTTGTCTATAAATTGACCAAAATTATTTGGGTTTATAAAATAGGTTTATATAGTGATTGATTTATCTTTTGACAGGTGCCTTGGAGCATTATGTTAATTACCTGGATCTGCTAAACAAGAGGCTACCTTTTGGCCTTGCTCAGATTGGAGTGTGTTTTCATCCTGTTTCTGATACTAAGCAGACACCTGATGGTGTTAAAAGGTACACAAAAAAATGGAAATAACTTGACCTTGTATTTAAACAGTCACTTTCACTTTGGGATAGATTATATGATTTTCAAATAAGTGATTATCTGATATTTCTGATATCCAAAGAATCGGTGAAAAGACTGAAGCTTCACTGGTATGGTTTACCTCAGCAAGAACTGCAAGCCAGTGGCTTGATTTCTGGTTACGTCATCGACTCCTGTGGTGGAGAAAGGTACTACAATAATTACCCTTAATTTAATAATGATTAGGCAAATTGTCTTAGTGTGTCAGAGGTAATACTTCTCTACAATAAATGAAATTTATTTTGATGTAGCAATGTTATATTTATAAGAGACAGCTATAATAAATTAACAACTACATATAAAAACTCTTTGTAATAATTTTCATTGTTCCATAAAACAAAGTTACTTTAGTAAAGACGTCTGTTGATGTCTTGCTCAGAAACTTTTGTTGGTAAGACTTTACATTCTAGGTAAAGTTCAAATCCCTCACCTGGCATTCCTGATTGGTGTAGAGTTGGACCCTTGCCCACTCTTACAGCTTTAGCTTTTTTTTTTAAAAAAGATCTTTATTGGAGTATAATTGCTTCACAATACTGTGTTAGTTTTGCTTCCAACCTCCATGAACTCTCCATATTAGTCAAATGGTCCTGTAATTTACAGTCAAGTTTCAGTGTAAGCCTAAGAGAAAAGAGTTGAAGTAAGCATTTTTGTCATGCCATTGTCTTATTTCTCTAACTCTCAAAATCTCCAAACACCCATGTAAACTAAATGGAATGATCACAAATAAGGAAGGATGAGAACGGTGAGTATGTGATACTTTCTTCTTTATCCCACTTAGTTCATGGTTCCTTCCCTTCTTATTAATTGACCACAGAAATGCTAGATAGCATCAACAGTTTTTCTCTGTAATTCTTTCAGATTAAAAAACACTATTTGTAACAGTATATTCACTCATATTTAATTAAACTTAACAATTTTTTATTTGGGACTTGACCAGTTTCATTCAGTTGCTGGGGGCAACTTTACTTTTTAATATTTATTTTAATAAGTTAATAAGACAAACTTTCTTTTCCAGTTTGCTGTGAGTCCATCTAACTTCAGCAGCAGTGATTGTCAGGATGAAGCGGGCCGAAAAGGAAACAAACTTTACTACAATTTTCCGTGGGGAAAGGAGCCAATAGAAACCCTGTGGAATCTAGGAGATCATGAACTTTTACGCATGTATCCTGAAAATGTAGCTCAATTACATGTATGTTTTACCTTGCGCGCCTATGTATCCTTTACCCAGATTCTCTAACTGTGATCATTTCTGAACCATTTGAGAATAAGCTGTAGACATGGTGCCCCATGACGTCTTAATACTTCAGTATGCATTTCTCAAATACAGGGACTCACCTGTATAACCACAATGCAATCATTATGATCAGGAAAGTAACAGTAATCTGCTATTATTCTCAAATCCACAGAACCCTTCAGATGTAACCAATTATTCTAATCTGCCCTTTATAGGTCCAGGATCCAATCTAGGATCCTGTATTTCATGTAGTTGTCATGTGTCCTTAGTTTCCTTCAAATAGTTCCTTTTATTTTTCCTTGTCTTTCATGACCTTGACAGTTTTGAAGAGTACAGACCGGTTACTTTGTAGAATGTCCCCTGGTTTGAGTTTCTTTCATGTTTCCTCATGATTTATGTATTTTTGCTAAGAATGCCACAGAAATGGTGCTACCCTCTCTCAGTGCATCATATTGGCTTGTTACTGGTGATGTTAACTTTTATCGCTTGGTTAAGATGATGCTTCCAGGTTTCTCCAGTGTAAAGTTGATAAGTATTTTGTACTTATTAATTGATGAGTAATTAATAAGCCTTTTGTGGGCAGATACTTTGACTATGTAAATAACCTGTTTCTCACCAGATTCTGGCCTACTGGTTGCAACATCCATTGATAATTCTTGCCCAAATTGATTATTACTATGAGGGTTGCCAAATGGTAATTTTAAAAATTTCATCAGTCTATCTAGACTTCCTGATCAATTTGTATTCTGATTCTGTAAGTGAAAAATGTAATTTTAAGAGGTAGTTCTGCTAAATGATGCTTTATTTTTGTTCTCCTTTTCTGTGAAGGGCAGAGATGGACGGAAAAATGTGGTTCCTTCTGTTTTATCCATAAATGGAGATCTAGACCGAGGCATGCTGGCATATCTCTACGATTCTTTCCAGCTAACAGAGAACTCCTTTACAAGAAAGAAAGATCTTCATAGAAAGGTGCTTTGATATTTCAGAGATAGACTTGGGAAATTAAAAATATAAATTTCTCTCCCTTTTTTTATGTTAGTGTACTTGGTTTCTAATATAAACTCTGAATAATAATTTTTTTAGTGCAAGTTATTTATTTTTCAGGTTTTTTTAGAATCTGCCCGCAGGAATAATAAGCAGGTTCTCACAGAATAGAAGAAGGAATCCCTCTTGGGTAATCCCAAAGGCGTTTCTGTTTGAACTTGGGCAGCTGGACAGCTGTCTCTGATTCTTAGCCCCTGAGCCTTTTCACTTATGGCTTCTGCTTGTATCAGAAGCTGAGTGTTAAGTAGGAGTAAGTAAAACAGGCCAGCAAGACTTGTGGTATTAACCTCTCTGCTTCTCGTCTGACCCCAAGTGGCTGATCACTGGATCACAGGAACTAGACATGGGTCTGGGTCAAGGGAAAGGCTTATTTTAGGATGTGCAATTTGAGCATTTTTATGGGCTGAAAATCAAGAGAGAGGAGGGGTTGAAGAAATAGGAGAGAAATGAAGTACCTAATGGAGCAAGATTTTAGAAGAAACAGGAAGGACCAAGACAGAATCAAGAACACAAGTTGGGGGGTTTTGTCTTGAAAAGGGAGTTATTTTTTGAAACAGCAGGGTGGAAAGAAACAATTGTATAGATATAAATAGGCTACTAGAGCTGGTTAGCCCTTGAAGGAAGTTTTGCTCATATCCTCTATTTTCTTGGGGAATTAGTAAGCAAGATTATTAGCTTAAAATGTGGAGGAGTAGGGGTTTAAGTGGCAAGAGTTTAGAATACTCATATTTCCCTTGAATGGGAAAGGGAGCTTCCCCAAAATCAAAAGTTTTCACGTGTTGAGTGCTCAACTGGGATTAGACACCATGAGTTTGTAGCACCACTCTGCCTAGTTAGTGATTTATTATGCAGTGCTTGTTTAGCCTGATGTGGCCATTTATAGAATTGTTTGGGATTTATAGGGTGTGTGTAGCAGACAAACAAGGGGGATCCTTTCTTTTCTTTCTCTTACATACTGCACATCCAAACCATCAGCAAAACCTCTTTGATTCTGTCTTCAAAATATATCCTGAATCTGACGGTTTCTTAGCACCTCCCCTGTTCGCAGTCTGATCTAAGCCACCATCATCCCCACCTCCCTGCACTGAGTGGCCCTTTTAAAAGGTACGCGTTACTTTGTTCCTCTGCTCTAAACACTCCAATAAGCTCCTCCTCTCACTCAGAGGAAAAGCCAAAGCCCCTAAAATGTTTTACAAAGCATTATCCCTTTTGACCTTCAACTCCTCTCCACCTTACTCAGTCTGCTCCAGCAGCACAGACCTATTGTTGTTTCTAGAACATGCCCAGTGTGTGCTCCCAGCTCAAGAGCCTTGTCATTAATGCTCCCCTTTGTCTGAGTGCTCTTCCTCCAAGTCCACGTCTCGTCCCTCCATCCCCTTTCAAGTCTGCTCACATGTCACCTCAGAAAGGAGACTTTCTCTTACCCCCTTATTTATTTATTTATTTTTAATGGTCCCATTGTAGTTTTTTTTTTTTTTTTGGCTGCACCGTGCGGCATGTGGGATCTCAGTTCCCTCACCAGAGACCTCGCCCCCTGCAGTGGAAGCGTGGAGTCCTAACCACTGGACCGCCAGGGAATTCCCTCTTACCACTTTATTTAAAATAGCAAACAACCCTCCACCAGCCCACCCCTTGCCAGCACTTCCTATCTTCTTTTTTTTTCAATGCTTAACCACCTTCAAATATATTATTTACTTATCTATTTTGTTATCTGCTTCTCTGCATTATGAGGGACAGGATTTTTGTCCCCACCACCTAGAATTATTTCTCGTACCAAGTAGCCATTCACATGTTTGTTGAATGGCTGAATGAATACACAGAGTGATGGGTTTTGGCAAGAGAAAGTCCAAGTGATAAGCCACATGGCTCAGGCTGGGTAGGGAAGGCAGTGATGCCAGAAAGGGGCATTTCAACTGAGAGAAAATGGATTTGTCAGAAAATGGGAGAATATCAAGTGAACTTATTTCTGTAGAATGCCTGAATGGAGAAATCTATGAGCAGCTGAATAAAGATGGTTGATACATCATTGTGTGATATTTTTTATGACCTCAGCTAGCTTCCATTTTCACACAGAAAATTTTAACTGCTTAAACAGCTTCATGTTAATTAGTGCTTGTCCTTTAAATTGTTTTAGGTGCTTAAACTTCACCCTTGTTTAGCCCCTATTAAGGTTGCTTTGGATGTGGGAAGAGGCCCAACAGTGGAACTAAGACAGGTGGGTTAAATAAGTTTTAATGTCATGATTTCAATTATAACTGTTATTCCAAGTAAATGAGTAGTTTGCCATCTAAAGTTTTATTTTGATTCATTTTTTAAAAAATTCTAATTAAATAATGAACTGTGAACATATTTTAATTAAATAATGAAATTTTTATTCAATGAAAAAAATCCATTTTTAATGAATTTTTAAATTTTTAATTAAATCATTCATTAATGAATTTTAATTAAATAATAATAAATACTACAGTTAATTACAGATAATTTGAAGTATATTATATTAAAGAAGCTGAATACAGTTCAGTGGGCCTTGCTGTTAATGTCATGCCCAGTCATAGTTGCATTTTTTTAAATGAGTATGCATAATTTTGGCAATCAAAATATTTGTACAGACGTCTAGTGAATTATTTCTTACCCTCTTCCCTTTTTAACTTAACACTTTTGATACTTTTTGGTATAAGCACAAGTTCTAGATCTGTAATCTTATTTTTCTAATCTATCTGGTCAAATTAAATACTGTTAAGAAAAACCAGGACCACTTCAGCAGTCATTTCTGTTTGGGTATCTCAGACCCATCCAGGGACCTGAGTGAGGATACTAGAAAGATTGACCTGGCTTTCCCGGGCTCCTGTGCAGGGGTCTGGGAAGGTGGGGATAATGAGCTCAGGGAAAGGGAAGAGAATGGCTTAATTTCCACATTTCCCCCAGGATTGCAGGAGGCTCCACAACACCCTGGTAGGTACCAAGTTCCTAGGGATTTTTTTGCTTGAAGGACAAAGAACTCTGCTTTGTAGATTTTCATCATTACCATTGCAGGCCTTTTGTTTTGTTTTGTTTTTGTTTGTAAGCATATTAGTAGTATTTTGTGCCTTGGGTGTTTTACCAAAAGAGTAGTGTCTTATTCTCTTTTTAACACTTTTCCCCTCAGCAGTATGACAAAGAGAATCCTTACGTATGTAACTTTCTGGGCTATGAAACAGGTTTTGTGGGTTATTTCCCCATGTCTTCACGTGCGCTTTATCATGCTTAGAACTTTTTCTCTCCTTTTCTACCTTCTGTTAGAGCACATTTTCTGCTGGCAACCAAAACTAAACTTACTAAAACTCATATTTATTTTTCCCTGATAATTTCTTAGGTTTATTAATATCTATATTCTCATCTATCCCCAAAATATCCTGTACCTTAACACCCATTTACTTCGCTGTGGTCTTTCCCTGGGAACTTGTTAGAAATGCAAATTCTTGCCAGACCTGCTGAATCAGAAACTCTGGGGGGCGAGGCTGAGCCATCTGTGTTTTGCAAGCCCTCCAGGTGATTCTGGTGTTTAAGTTTGAGAAACAGTGCTCTAGCTCAGGCACACACCCCTACCCCATCCCACCATCCTCCCCCTCTCCCTCCCCATGGGGACATTTGGTAATATCTGGGGACATTTTGGGGGACATTTTTGGTTGTCAGAAGGTGGGGAAGGGTGGTCCGGACATCTAATGGAGACCAGGGATGCTGCTAAACATCCTATATCAGCAGTGCCAATGAGAGAAATTCTGCTTTAGAATTTTAGTTCTAGATTGTTAAGGGAGTTTTAAATTTTTCTTTTTCTTGCTTCACCATTTTTAAGAAAACAGTAAAGTGTACTATGTCATTTACTCATCATTACTTCTGTATTTCCAATCAGGCTTTTGTCTCCAGCATTCCACTGAAACTAATCAATCATTCTTTTCTTCTTGAAACATTTTCTTTAGTTGGCTTCAGGAACACCACTCTCTGGGTTTTCTTCATACTTTTCTGGCTCCTTCTCCTTAGTTTCCTTTAATGGCTCTCCCTTCTCTTCCTTACATCGTATTATAACCCTTAGGCTCAGTTCTCAAGTCTCAGATAAGTTTAGAGTTAACTTAGCCCTTTGGACTGTTTTTTTCTGATAGAATCTGTTTTGCTTTTGTTTATTTGTGTTATGAATGATGATAATAAAAATTCTTATATTTGGTATAAAAATTTCAGATTTGCATTTAGTATTCAGCTTTGCAGTGTTTAAGTTCTTCAGAAGAAGTATACAATTTATAAGTATACAATATATAAAATTATCAACAATATTATCATGTAATTAAAGGGATTTATGCCCACTTTAAAGAGTGAAAAAGATGATTGGTGGTTTCATAAAAATAGGGTAATAACTCTAGCTACTTTTCTTTCTTTCATATTCAGAGTTTTTGTATTTTTCCCCAGGTTTGTCAAGGGCTATTTAATGAATTATTAGAAAATGGAATATCTGTGTGGCCTGGTTATTTGGAAACTGTGCCATCCTCATTGGAACAACTTTATTCAAAGTAAGAATGTTGTTTTTTCTTGCTTAAAAAATGTATTCAGAGTTTTTGATTATACGATGTTTCTTTATAACAGATTTCTTCTAAATATCTATATATACTATAATTCAAAATTATTCCTAACTTTCCTATTTACAGAACCACATACCCTTAGTTAATTGGTACAGCAGGAAACAATACTCATCAGGTATATATAAGTGCAAACTATGTGAAACTTTAAGACTTAATACCATGAAGTATGTGTACCTGAGTTTATCAGTTTATCAGGGATGGAATTATTTATATTAGACACATTTGTTGAATCAGGACTGGGGGAACATGAGTGGAGTGCCTTTTCCTTGCTGGCCTTGTTCATTCTCAGGCTGAGTGGAAGGTAATTCTATTCCAGAGAACAGAGAACTAGTTTTCTCGGTGATCTGCACCTCTGTTTACCTGATTGCTCAAGACTGAAACCTGGATATTGTCCTTCACTCCTCCCTCTTCCTTACTGTTAGAGTCTAGTCCATCACTAACTCTTGTCTTCCTCCTAAATGTATCTCACATCCACATCTCCCCATTAAGATCACCAGTATCTCTTGACTGGATTATTGAAATAATCTCCTAACTGATCTCCTGTCTCTAGTCTTACCCCCTGCTATTTTCATTAACTTCTGTTTTTTAATAAAATAATTCATTTTTCCCTACTTTGGGTTTATTTTGTTATTTTTTTAGCTTTTTGTGTTGAATACATATCTTTTAGGTGAAAAGTTGTGAAGCTTCGTGTTTTGCTCCTCAGTTCTGTAGTAACTTGTTAAAATATACCTTTCAGATGATGTCAGAAGAAAAATAAGTTTCTATAGATAAAGCAACTGATGGCTTTATCATATATAAAATGAAGGGGTGGTACTTGAACTTTCCAGTGTTCTCAGTTTCTAAAATCTTACCCTTTGAGTCATGTGGACAATATCAAGTTACAATTGTTCTTTACATGGTAAAGGCTTTATGTCCCAGGATAGTTTTTTCCCTTTGTCCCAGAATACTTTTCTCCAGATATTTATTAAGTACCCACTATATTTTTTGTTCTTTGATACAGCAATAAACAACACAGAAAAGTTTCCTGTTCTTAATGACACTTATTCTAGTGGGATAGAATAGACAACAGGCAAGTAGATAAATAAGATAATTTCTGGTGGAGTCCTAAAAGAAAAGAAACAATCAGATAGTATGACTGGGTAAACAGAAGGAAGGCCAGTGTGGAACATATTCAGTTATTGCTAAACTAGAAACTGTAAGTTAGTGTACTAAGGTATATATTTAGCATGGTTTTTGGTATAATTTGTTGTACACTAGATCTTAATATTATAGTAGTATTATAAGAGAGTTTTGTCTAAAATTATTTTCTCGGATTGTATCCAAATACCAAAAGGCTGAGGTTATTCTGAGGTTCATCCAGATCACACCAAATGGTGTGTTGAGGTACCAGTGTTTATTTCTTATATTTTCTTTTCTTTTATGACTTCCTAGCTATTACAATAAGTCAGAAACTTCCTGAAAATTTTACTTTGAAAATGATTCAGAAACTTGAAAAAAGTATTTTTGGGTTCAGTTCTCAAGCCCTGCCTTTGAGTTTTGTGACTCTTTTTTTCCTTTCTTTCTTTCTTAATTTTTTTATAGAAATTTAGTTGTTGTATACAGGAACTTTAGTTGCAGCATGTGGGATCTAGCTCCCTGACCAGAGATCGAACCTGGGCCCCCTGCATTGGGAGCTTGGAGCCTTAGCCACTGGACTACCAGGGAAGTCCCTGAGTTTTGTGACTCTTGAAGGTGGCATTGGCTCCTGAGTAATTAAAGCTGGTAATGTGGTGAATTTACAGTCTATATTTGTGCTCACATGTTTTGGTTAACTACCTTTTTTTCTTAGATATGATGAAATGAGTATCCTCTTCACAGTGTTGATTACTGAAGCTACTTTGGAGAATGGATTAATACATCTGAGAAGTAGAGACACCACAATGAAGGAAACGATGCATATATCCAAAGTAAAAGACTTTTTAACTAAATATATATCATCAGCTAAGAATGTATAGATTCTAATATTTGTGTAATAAATATTCTCCTTTCCTAATTTGGTTGTCTTATTTAACTGAGATTATTATTAGTGGTTTTTTTTGGTGCTTTTTTTGATTCAGTTTTTATTATATTTCTTGATGTATTTCATGGTATCAGGAATATGTTCAGCTATAAGAAACAAAAGGACTGCTATACTGGCTTAAGCAAATTGGAGTTTGTTTCTTTCATAACAAGAAATCGAGGGGGTAGACTGTCCAGAGCTGGTGTAATTGTTTCCTCTATAGTAGTTAGGGAGCAAGGCGCTTGCCTGTCTTTCCACCATCTTTAGTATATTGGCTTTTATCTTTATACTTGTTTCTTCTTGGTCACAAGATGGCGGATGTATTTCTAGCCTTCTCAGCCACATTCGAGTTAGGAAGAAAGTCAAAGAGATAAGAGCTAGCCAGCCAAGGCTCTTCTGTTTTTAATTAGGAAAGTAAAAGCTTTCCCAAACATCCCGGTCAGAAGACTTATTTACATTTTATTCTATTTATCAGAACTGAATCACATGGTCATTACTAGGCCAGTCATTGTCCAAGGGAATGAGAATATCGTGATTAATTTGGATCAAACACAATTTATCCCTTGGGGCAGTACTGTCTTGTCTTCTCTGAAATGGGTTTTGTTATCAGGAAAGAAGGGTCTTTATATACACTATCAAATATCAAAGATTAACCTAAAACTAAAATTTTAATAATGAGAACATTTATTGACTTTTGCAAAGCAAGCTAAAATAAATGTTAAATGGCATAATCTAATATTAGTGTATTTCATGTCTGATTCTAATAGATATGTTTATAAGAAATCTTTAAACTTTTGTGTGCTGATTATGTTTGTGTTAACTATGTTGTCATTACCAACCTGACAAAAATTCTGATACTTTGTGTAAAATGTCTTAAAAGCTTGGCTGGCTTATCTGAGTTGACTTTACTTAGTAGGTCTTTATTTTTTGGTTCTTATTTTTTGCTCTTGGGGAGAATTTCAAACACAAACATACACAGAATAGTATAATTAACCCCATGTACCTATCACCCAGCACCGACAACCATCAACCCTTGACCAGTCTTGCCTCATCCACCCCACATCGCCCTTCTACGTTATTTCGAAGCAGATCGCAGCTATCGGTTCATTTGTAAATATTTTAGTTCAGGATCTTTTGTTAAGTTAACCATTCTCACGCCTGAAAAAAATGAACAGTAGATGATAATAGGAATTATTGAGAATTTCCTTGGATGTGATAATGATATTATGGCTTTATTTTTCTTTTTAAAAAGTCATTGTCTGATAGAGACACATACTTAAATATTTTTGAGTAAAAATATATGATATCTGAGACTTGTTTTAAAATTTAGTTTTAAAAAGTGGTAGGGGCTTCCCTGGTGGCGCAGTGGTTGAGAGTCTGCCTGCCGACGCAGGGGACACGGGTTCGTGCCCCGGTCCGGGAAGATCCCGCATGCCGCGGAGCGGCTGGGCCCGTGAGCCATGGCCGCTGAGCCTGCGCGTCCGGAGCCTGTGCTCCGCAACGGGAGAGGCCACAACAGTGAGAGGCCCGCGTAACGCAAAAAAAAAAAAAAAAAAAAAGTGGTAGAATATGGAGGGAAAATAGGGATAGTGCTGAGTTGTTGAATTTGAGTGATGGGTACATGGGAGTTCATGTACTGCTTCTTTTTGTGTATGTTTGAAGATTTTAATAAGAAAAAGTTTTTAAAAACCAATTCTTTAATATCATATCCACTTAGTTTCCAGTTGTCTCACTGTTGGATCAGGATCCAAATAAGACCCATTTATTAAAGTTGGTTGTAGGTCTTTTAGTCTCTCTTATCCTTATACAATAGATTTGAGTTCTCTCTCACCTGCTCACACTCTTTTTTTTTTTTTTTCCCCCCAAGACATTTGAGTTGTTTGTTATGGTGTTTTCTACTGTTTGGATTTTGCTTATTGAATCCCCTTGGTGTAGTTTAACCTATTCCTCTCTATATATTTCCTATAGATTGGGAATTGAATCCAGAGGCTTGATCAGCTTCAAGTTCAGTTTGGCGGGGGGGGGCAAGATTATTTTATAGGCTGTATTCTCCCATCAGGGAGCAGTGACTGTTTGGCTGTTTCTCTTGGAGGAATGCTAGCAATCATTGGCCAGTGCCTAGATCAGTCAGTTCATTAGAGGTGGCAAAATGGTGATATTCTGATTCCATCTTCCTTCTTTATTTATTAGCTAGAATACTTATATAAAAGAAAATATCTCATCTGCTGTTTGCTTAGAGGTATGGGAAAGGTGGGAGAAATGCTAGATTTGTCCTGTTTAAAGTTACTCTTTTTCATGCACAAATTGTTCTGTCTTTGGCCAGTAGGAGCCTCTTCATGTTGGCCTCAAGTCCTTTTGGCACAACTTTAGTAGTCTTTGATAGCTTCCTTGGTATCTAATATGTAATATAGAGATTGTATAGTTTAGAGTTTCTCCAAGTAGCCCTGGTTCGTTTTACTGGAAAACTGTTTGGAGACTATACTCTGGGTGCCATCACGAACTCACCAATAATTGCAATTCAAATTCAGGACTGGTATATGTGTGTGTGGATTAGCTTTATTGAGATATGATTTACATACAGTAAATTTACCTATTTTAAATGTACAGATTATGAGTTCTGACAAATGTGTAACCACTACCACAATGATAATATAGAACATTTCCATCACCCCCCAAAAGTCCCCTCATGCCCCTTTAGGACTTAAGAGTTTTTACTTTAACCTCTTCTATCACACATCTGTATCTCCTCCCACATCAAGAACCCTGGGGCTTCCCTGGTGGCGCAGTGGTTGAGAGTCCGCCTGCTGATGCAGGGGACGCGGGTTTGTGCCCCAGTCAGGGAAGATCCCACATGCCGCGAAGTGGCTGGGCCTGTGAGCCATGGCCGCTGGGCCTGCGTGTCCAGAGCCTGTGCTCCGCAACGGGAGAGGCCACACCAGTGAGAGACCCGCGTACCGCAAAAAAAAAAAAAAAAAAAAAAAAAAAGAATCCCAATTCTCAAGAATACTGAGGGTGATAAAATTAGAATGCCATGACACACAACTGCTCATTTGCTTTATCTCACCTTAACCACAGAACTCTCAGTACTGCAATGCCTGTATTCCCACCATATGTCTACTTAAAAGTTTAAATTTCATTTTTGCAGTTTGGGGTCCAATATTTTGTTTTAATATAACTGAGAATAAAATGTTTTTAAAAATTATTTTTCTGAAGAAAATCTCAGTCCTGCCCACAGGTACCTTTATTTAGGTACTTTGTCTTCTTAGGGGCCTCAGCCTCACAGGAAGATTGTGTTCCTGGTCTCAGATCAGCTGACTGCACTAACTGGCAACATGGAATGTCTATACTGCAGTTGAGGTAAGTAATATTTATGGAGGATTATCCAGATCAGAAGTGTCTGACTGAAGTTACACATCAGAATCTCCTGTGGAGCTTTTAAAAATAAATACATTTGAGCCCTATCCCAGACAGACTTACTATTTCTCTTAACAGTGGGGCCCTCATAAGTATATTTTAAAATACTTACGGGTGGTTTCTGATGTTCACTCCTGTAGTAACCACTGTTAAATTTATCAGAGAGCTGCATACCTGGATGGTATTATTTTGACAAAACTTCCCTCCAGCCCAATTGCATTTAATAAATTTTGTTTTATCAAATACTCTTCTTAGGTATTACACCACACCAATATGTACTGAAAGATGTTATGAGAAATAGTTCTATAAAACTCATTCTTCATTTAGCCATAAGAATGTTCTTGAGGGCATTTGTTTGCTATGTACACCACGTCTTCCTGTGAGGAAGCATGGGAGAAATTTCTCTCAGATTTAAATGCCAGGGGTAGTTGTGCTTCTCCTAAAGACTGGCCTGTTATTATATGTGTTGTATATCTCTTCATTTTGTTTATTCACAAAGGCTTTTTGAGCATCCAAGTACCAGGAACTCTAGGTGCTGGGGATGTAGTGGTGAACAAAACAGACAAGGCCCTTCTAGGGGTGGGGAGGCGGGGACAGACAATAAGCAAGTAGGTGCATGGGCAATTTCAGGTAATTTCAGGTGTTGTAAAATAGGGCAGGATGGCGTGCTAGATCATGCCTGGGGTAGTGTGCTTTACATAGGCGATCAGGGGAGCCTCTGAGGACTGGCCTTCCAGCTGAGACTGAATGATGTGAAGGAGCCAGCTGTGGGAACATCTGGGGCAGCACATTCTAGGCAGAAGGGAGTAGCAAGTGCTAGGGCCCTTAGGAGGAAAATGGTGTAGAGTGAGCAAGGAACATAAAGCAGGCCAGAACAGAGGGGAGAAGGGGAGAAGGTGAGGTCAGAGAGGTGGTCAGGGCCCATGTTGCTTAGAGCCATGGGGGCCACAGCAAGGAATCTGGAAGCCACTAGGGCAGGAGGGGGCACAGTTTGAGCAGAGAAGGGACATACTGTTATTTTGAAAAGATCACTGGAGAGTGGAATGTTAGAGGAGCTCTGACAATGCCCAGGTGATGGTGGCCAGGACAAGAGAGGTAGCAATGCCCTTCCTGGACCTGGGAAGAGGAGCCCCCGCCCTTTAGAGGGTCCTGCTCTGGCCCTTCTCCAGCTGTGCCTTCCCCTGCATTATGTCTGAGGGGCCAAGGAGATGTGCTTGAAGGTCATTGTAATCCTTAGGTGTCTAATTGTCCTAACCTATAAGTTTATGTACTACCCGAAATCTCAGTTACTGTCTCTGGTTGTGTGTAATAAAGGTCAAAGACAAGGCACTAGCCCATGTCCCTCCAGGGCAGTAAGGGAGAAAGAAGGAGCTTCAGACATCACTGAACCACTGTTGATCACTCCTCTGGTTAAGTCTCCCCTTTACATCCTTCAGGAGAAGCAGCACTGAGAGAAGGCAGTCTCCTTAGGTTGTAATCTCCCAGCTCTGGGAGCAGAAGGGGCAGAAGGGACAAATGCTTGAGGGCAGCTGGTCAGAGCACACCTGTTTGCAGCTCTTCATCCCATCAAGGTTTTTGTGCTGCCCTGGTGTCACCTTGCAGATACTGCCTTTTCCTGGTTTCCTATTGGATTTTTGGCTTTTTTCTTAATTTGTGAGAACTCATTATATATTGTAGAACTTCATACTTTATGAAAGACATGGATTCAAAATACCCCCCCATTCTTTTGACTTAGTTTAAGATTTTTAAATGTAATTTTTAAATGTTTCATCTAACTAAATTTAACAATCATTTATGTCTTCTGGATTGTGAGTCATACCTAGAAAAGCCTTTCCCTCTTAAAGATTATTATAAAATTCCTCCTGTTTTCTTTTAGCACTTCTGTGGCTTCATTTTTAGGTATTTTAATATTTGAGCTAGCTGAATTAATTTTATTGCAAAGAATGAAGTGGAGTTCTAACTTGTTAAATATGTTCTCAAGTTTTTAAAGTGTATTGAATATTGCATCTTTTCCCCATTGACTTAAAATGCCATATTTTTCATATGCTAAACTCCTGTATGTATTTAGATCTATATCTGGACTTTCTGTCCTGTTACATTTACATATTTCTACTTCTCCAGCCATATACCCATACCACACTTTCAAAATCATGGTAACTTTATAATGTTTTCAGACCTCATAGACCTCTCTCTCTCACTCTGTGCCTCCCCCTGACACACACACACACACACACACACACACACACACACACACACACACACACACACATTTACTCATATGCTTCTTGAATCCTAGACCCTTCCTCTGTATTCAGTTTCCTTCTTCATCGAGTACACTGTGTAGTTCTTTCAGTGTGAATGTGATTGGGAAACCTCCTTCTCAGTCTTTGTCTTAAAATGTCTTTATTTCCCCCTCAGTCTTGATTGATATTTTGGCTAGTGTGGTAGCTATTTTGATTGGTTCTCTTAAGCCACATCATAACCCTTCTTCTATTTGGTGGGGTCTGAAACCTGAAAAATTACAGTTCCTTTGCTGCCAGGGCATGGCTGTGAATATCTTCTACCAATTAGATGCATGTACATGGGACCTGGAAAGTAGAAGGGAGGTGATGGTTTCCACTGAAAAGCAACTGTCTCCAGTGGCATAACTCCACACTCCATTGGGCTCCAGTTTCTGGGTGAGGCAGTTGTGGCAGAGGCAACAGCGGTAACAGCAGCAGTAGTTTTCTGATCTCCAGATTGTAAGAAAAACCTACAGATAAATTGTTAAAATCAAAAAGAGAATTTAGCAAGGTTGCTGGATATAAAGTCAACCAAAAAAAGTGATTGTGTTTCTATATATCCACAACATGAAATAAAAATACAATTTACCGGCCTTTCTCACCTTCTGAGATGGCCCACACTGTCTGTGGAGTGTGTCTCCCAAGGCCACTCTCACCTTCTGAGATGGCCCGCACTCTGTCTGTGGAGTGTGTTTCTCTATAAATAAGTCTACTTTTTACCTATCACTTTGTCTCTCACTAAATTCTTTCTGTGATGAGACATCAAGAACCTGAGCTTCATTAAGTCCTGAAACCAGGTGCTGACCCTTTATTCCCAACTTATAGCTAGACCAACTCCCGCTCATCGTCAGCACCACTGGGATGTCTTCTGTGCCATTTCTTTGCGAGAACTTTTTGGGCACTAACACCTGGTTGAGAGAATACCTTGGAATGGATAGCATCTAAAATCATACGGAAACCCCCACCAGGTGGGAGAAGTTAACTCTATGCTGCCCACAAGCACGTAGACCCCAGACTGGTTTGAACCAGAAGGCTGATGATGCTAACTAACTCCCACTTACCTCCCCATCAACCAATTAGAAGCATGTCCACCACCTGATCATGCCCTCCTCTTTGAACCATTACTGTAAAACTCTTCACTTCCCCCTCCAGGTTGGGACACACAGGTTTGAGGGCATGAGCCTGCTGTGGCCCCCTTTGCCTGGCAAAGCAATAAAGCTATTCTTTTCTACTTCACCCAAAAAAACAAAAACAAACAACAACAACAAAAACCAATTTACCATAGCATCAGAATATCAAGTACTTAGGACTAAATCTAACAAAAGATGTGCAAGCTGTTTATGCAGAAAATGATGAAATGCTATTGAGAGAATTGAAGAAGACATAAACAAATGGTGAGATATTTGTAGTTTGGAGAACTCAATACTGTAAAAATGTTAATTCTCCCCAAATTGATCTACAAATTCAATGCAATATCAATCAATCCCTATTATGTGCATTTTTTCTTTAAGAAAATGATAAGCTGAGTCTAAAATTTATACAGAATGCAAAAGGTCAAGAATAGCTAAGACATTCTTAAAAAGAACAAGGTGGGAAAATTGTTCTTGCAGTTATCAAGATGCATTTGAAAGCTGAGTATGACATTGATATGGAGAGATAAGCAGAGCAGTGAAACAGAATCTAGAGTGCAGAAAGAAACCCACATGTATATGGGCATTTGATTTGTGACAAAGGTGACAGTGCAGTTTAGTGGGGAAAGGACAGTCTTTTCAGTTGACAGTGCTGGAACAACGGGGCATGTCCATGCGGGGGAGTGGAAACAAGTATGATGGCAATTTCACATCACAGAAACAATTCCAGGCGGATATAAACTGAAATATGAAAGTAAACTAAAAGAGCCTTTAGTAGATAGTAGTATACGGTAATGGTTGTATGACCTCAAGTTGAAAAAATATTCATCTGGGCACACATCCACAAAAAAACACTAACCATAAAGGACATGGCTGGACTTCCCCGGCGGCACAGTGGTTAAGAATCCACCTGCCGGGCTTCCCTGGTGGCGCAGTGGTTGAGAGTTCGCCTGCCGATGCAGGGGACACGGGTTCGTGCCCCGGTTCGGGAAGATCCCACATGCCGTGGAGCGGCTGGGCCCGTGGGCCATGGCCGCTGAGCCTGTGCGTCTGGAGCCTGTGCTCCGCAACAGGAGAGGCCACAACAGTGAGAGGCCCGCGTACCGCAAAAAAAAAAAAAAAAAAAAAAAGAATCCACCTGCCAATGCAGGGGACACAGGTTCGAGCCCTGGTCCGGGAAGATCCCACATGCTGCGGAGCAACTAAGGCCATGCCCCACAACTACTGAGCCTGCGCTCTAGAGCCTGCAAGCCACAACTACTGAAGCCCAGGGGCCTAGAGCCCGTGCTCTGCAACAAGAGAAGCCACTGCAATGAGAAGCCCACGCACCACAACGAAGAGTAGCCCCCGCTCACCACAACTAGAGAAAGCCCGTGCCCAGCAACAAAGACCCAATGCAGCCAAAAATAAATATATAAATAAATTAAAAAAAAGAACCAAACGGAAACTTCTAGACATGAAAAAAGTGTAACTATTGAAACGAAAACTCAGTAGATCCTCTTCCTCTTCCTTTTCTTCTTCCCCTCCTAAACAATTCATGCAAAAGCCATGGGGGTGGGGCTCAACATCTGCTCAGTGGGTAGATACAGGCGGAAGCCACAGAAATTCAGAGTTGGGTGAGGAGGGAGTTGTGAGGATAAGTACACTTGACACTTAACTGCCCATGGCAGTTATTATTTTTGTCGTTATTATAGTTGTTACAAAGGAAATGTTGAGAGATGGCAGAGCAACCACCAGTCACATCCTCTGGGCCCCACCTCTGATTCCAGCTGCATCTGAGGCCTCACCCACTTTGTGCTGACAGCTTTCTTGCTTTAACTATACAATACATGTGACTCCTTTTCTGCCCTGGGGCTTTCCAGTGCCCTGGGTGAGACGCCAATGGAAGTGCACTTGGAATGCCCACATGCACAGCCTAGAAGTGGGAGATGCATCACCTCCTGGGGCAGCCCTTAGTGGGGGATGGAAGCTGATGGGTAAATGCTTCTCACTATCAGTCCTCAAGTGGACAATTCTGAGAGACATTTTTTCACTCTGCAGATGGTTCCAGTGGGGTCAAGCGCCAGTTGCCCACAGCAATGCCCAGCTCAACCTTATACCTTGTTCTGGCTTTTCCTCCAGTCCCTCACGCCTGTTCCCTAGTGTCCCTTCTGTTCCACACAAGGCCTTTTCTCAGGCTCTGCTTTCCAGGCTAGCTCAGGATAAGACTATCAGAAGGCCCTAGAAAGCAGCCCTGGGAAACGGAATTCCTCCCAGGATGAATGGCAATAAGGACTCTGTTGCCGGTGGTAAGGGGAGTGGAGATAATCCTTACATGCCATAGCTTCACAATTTCTAAGACTTTCCCCTGCAGTGGGGAAGGGAGCAGAGGTAGATAATGAAGCACTAGGTTATGCAATAGTTCTAGCACTTGAAAGGCATGAGGCAATAGTAATTATATGGATTGTGGAGTTGGTTGGCTTCTACTAACTGCTTTAGAAGCTTTGCAAGAGAAAATGAGAGGCTGTCAATTCAGGGCATGCTGTGAAACCCAGGGGCATTCTGGACTTCAAGACCTCAAAAGGTCTTCATAGGGGACTTCCCTGGTGGTCCAGTGGGTAAGACTCCACACTCCCAATGCAGGGGGCCTGGGTTCGATCCCTGGTTGGGGAACTAGATCCTGCATGCATGCCACAATGAAGAAGCAACTAAGACCCAGTGCAGCCTGCATACATACATACATAAAAAAATAAGGTCTTAATAGGATCAAATCCAGTTACTGGTATGCTCATTAATTTGCTAGCCCCTCCCCACCCCTTTCCTTCTCTATTTCACTCTCCCTGGGCCCTCATATAAACAACCTGCACCAAGTCCTTGCCTCAGGCTCTGCTTCATGATTGAGACATGAAGAAGCAACGGTGGGCAAGTCACTAAGTTTATAACCTGAAAGACTTAATGATTTCTAAGGGGAACAGCCGATTAGTATGACTCAAGCTAAGCATGATCAATCATACTATGAATAGCTAGTCATTGTTTTAGTTCTTACTTTGTGCCAAGCCCTGTTCCAAACCTTTTACATCCATTACCTGAGTTAATTCTCACAGCAGCTCCATGATGTAGGTATTATTTCTCTCTCTCCCCCTCCTCTCCCCCACCCTCTCAAATGAGGAAACTGAAGCCCAGGGAGTTTATGTAACTTACCCAGAGTCACACAGTTAGCACAGGACTGAACCTGGATTCAGCTCACTCTGACTCCACAGCCCCCACACTCTTAGCCTCTGTGATATACCAATTTCTTCCAAATAACAATATCAACAGAGAAAGGGGGGAAATTATGTTCATGAATGCTGCTTTAGGCAACAAAATCCTCAAATTCATCTGGACCTGTGTGTACAATATCCCTTCCCACCCTGAAGATGCATTCCCACAGCCAGTGCTGCTGCTGTTCTTTGCTGGGATTTAAGTCCCAGTTCAACCACGTACCAAGCTAGGGATGACCCTGAGAAATTATCCCATTTAAGCCTAAATTTCCTTACCTGTAAAAGCAAGTTAATAATACTGGCCTTGTAGGTGTTCCACAGATTTAGTGTCTAATAGCTATGATTTTGCTAGTCAAAGGTCCATTGTTGGGAACAGAGAAAAAGAGCAGAGCAGAACAATTTTGGTCAAGTTATTTTGTTTGTCTGGAACCCAAGAAATGCCTCTTGGCTTTACTGGACTTAACTTATAACTCCTAGGATAAGAGATTCAAACCAGAAATAATTTTGTCCCCTGAAGTGGGCTGAATGTTGGCTCCCCAAAAAGACAAGTCCTAACTCCTGGAACCTGTGAATATCACCTTATTTGGAAAAAGTGTCTTTGCAGATGTAATTAATAAGTTAAGGATCTCAAGATGAGGTCAACCTGGATTGACCTAAATCTGCTGACCAGTGTCTTTATAAGAGAAAGGCAGAGGGAGAGAAGGCCACGTGAAGATGAGGCAGAGATTGGAGAGGTGCTGCCACAAGCCACGAAACACCAGGAGCCACCAGAAACTGGAAGCAGCAAGTGAGACTTCTGCCCCAGAGCCTTTGGAGGGAGCGCAGCCCTGCTGGCACCTTGACTTTGGATTTCTGACCTCTGGAACCGTAAGAAAATACATTTCTGTTGTTTTAAGCCACCAGTTTGTGGTAATTTGTTACAGCAGTCCTGGGAAACTAATCTACTTCTCTCTTCTCCCCCAAGTCAACTCTGCGCTGTTCTCTTGACAGAGAGCTGATGGGAAATGCAGCATATAAAGGCATGCCTTTGACATGACCTAAATCTTGATGACTGAGAAAGTCCATGGAAATCAATATAAATAATTTTGCAGGCTTCCAGAAGCTGAGAGCAAATTTTAATGGCAATGGATAATAAATGTGTACTTGTTGAGTAATCTTGCCTTCCTCCAATGGTGACTGCAGGTGCCATTTTCTTTAGACACCTTTTCAAGGTCACCAGTTTTTGTTTTAGAATTTAGACATGGCTTTTGCTCTGTGTGTCTGCTTCTGAACCTTTAATGGGCATAGGGATGGGTAGATGATCGTTGTAGCGCTTCCAGGATGCACTTATGAAGAGCATAGTGGTTGAACAATTATTCTTTATTAAATGGTGTGGTCATGGGGGAAATGGTCCATGCCTAAAAATAGCAAAAGCATTTAAAAACTGTCACTAGTCAGGATCCTATCTGACAAACCTGTTGTCTGATGACAGGATTGGATGTACCTGAAAGGGCCAAAGGATAGTGTTTAAACATGAAAAACAGTGATTCACTTTAGGTAACCAGGTGAAACCTTTTTAAGTGTCAATCAGGTTTGCTTTTTCGTTATGGAAATCAGCTTTATAAAAAGCATCTTACCCTGAGATGTAGTTTCTATCTTTAAATCTCAGAAGATGAGTTCAGAATAGACATATCCAGTTTTACAATCATTACAGGTTTCTATAATATAAAAGAGAAAATAATTCAGTAAACTTAGGATATATATCCATAGAAGCTCTTAAAAAATTCTATTTTAATAGCTGGGTGGCCTGACAGAACCAAGTATTAACTGTATTTTTTTTTCCTGGACTATATTAAATGATGTATTCTTGAAAAGTTTTTAGAAGTGCACCTGCATCCTTCTCTCTGGATTTTTTATATGATATTCTCCCCTCCACATCCTTCTCTCCTCCCCATCTACCCATCTCCTGATGAAATTTGTTAGGAGCCATGGTACTGATTGCTATTGGTTTCCTGGGGTATGCATGTTGCCCCCATTCATCCCATCCTTGGGTTCCTAAAGCCTAGGAGTATGGTGACCTCACAGAGACTACTCTCCCATTTCGATAGCATCCCTTATCCCAAACTGTGGCTCACCCTGATCTCTCGGTGCCACCTCCTGGAACATGGGGGTGGCATAATGTATCTCCTGAGAGTATTCAGTCCCTGGGTAAAAGACAAGAAACAGAGTTATTGGGCCTATAATCCAAATCTCTGATCACTTGAGGGCAGTGGCTTGCCAGCTACCCTCACAATGTCATGTCACCTCTGGACTTTGCAGAGAGTACTTACCATCTCAGGCTTTGGAAACACATTGCCTTGGTTCTAAGCCTGGCACAGATTTCTCATCTGTACAGTGGGAATGATATAAATTGGGAGTTAGTGGCGTTTGTACCAGACAGGGCAGGTAAATTGCTTAGCACTGTGCCTGGCACATGACCGGCCCTCAGTCAGCGTTGGCTGGGATTGTTCTCATTGTTGGCCAAGGTCCTGGGTCTGTTTACTATAAAGCAGCAAATGATGCCAGCCTTAAGAGGTGATCATCAAAGAGATTGGAACACAGTGTGGATCATTCTGAACTGATAGGAAAAAATCTCCAAGATACGTTGTTAAGTGAAAAAATCAAGGTGTAGAATGACATATCTATGACATGCTACCATTGCTACCATTTATTTAGATGCTAACATACACATAAAATATCTGTGGAAGGATTTTAAAATTGGTTAATGCCTCTGGAAAGTGGGATAGGGTGTCGGGATGGGAGGGAGACACTATACTCTGCTTCTGCAATTTTTTACACGTGTCTGTACGACCTTAAAAATTTTTTAAAGACAAAAACCCCAAACCAACCAGAATCACCAACAAAGTTCTCTTACCTGCTTGATTTTTACAGATATTTGTATATATTCCATCTTCCACGGGTGTATTTCCATAGACTCTGGGTGCATTATCTTTCATAGCTTTTCCTATATAAATTGGTGCAGAATCATTAAATTAAACTACTTTAGCCACAGGAGGGGAATTCCCCAGAGTTCTGAAATAATGACCTGCTCCAATGGCCTAAACTGTTGTCTATTAAAGGAAAACCATAGACTCAGCAAGGAGTCCATAGCATCTGCTTCTCTAAGGCAGGAACCCTTCTGATTTATTTTCTTGGGTCTGCAAATAACATCCTTTGCCTATCAGATTATGCTTGAGATGGCCAGAGACACCTTTTCTTTCCTTCGCTGAAAAGAATAGGCTGTAAAAAGCTTTGTAATATCTGTGATAGTAAATTACCCAGCTGACTTCCATTTAGTCCTGGCCAGTACTCAAGAATATTAATTCCACTTTTGTAAGACCCTGCGCATTTTGTAGGAAGAGGAGACATGTTTTTTAAAAGTATGAGATGCAATAAATTTAAGAGGATTGAAATCATATCAAGCATCCTTTCTGATCACAACAGTATGAAACTAGAAATCACCTACAATAAAAACACTGCAAAAAACACAAACACATGGAGGATAAACAATATGCTCCTAACCAACCAATGAGTCACTGAAGACATTAAAGAGGAAATTAAAAACATACCTGGAGACAAATGAAAATGGAAGCACAACCATCCAAAATCTAAGGGACCCAGCAAAAGCAGTTCTAAGAGAGAAGTTTATTGCAATACAATCCTAGCTCAGGAAAAAAGAAAAATCATAAATAAACAACCTAACTTTACACCTAAAGGAAATAGAAAAAGAAGAAAAGTTAGTAGAAGGAAAGAAATAATAAAGATCAGAGTAGGAATAAGTGAAATAGAGACTAAAAGAAAACAATAGAAAAGATTGATGAAACTAAGAACTGGTTCTATGAAAAGCCAAACAAAATTGATACACCTTTAGCTAGGTTCATCAAGAAAATAGAGAGCTCAAATAAATAAAATCAGAAATGAAAGAAGTTAAAACTGACACCACAGAAATACAAAGGGCTGTAAGAGATTACTACAAACAATTATACACCAATAAAATAGAAAACCTAGAAGAAATGGATAAATTCCTAAAATGTACAATCTCCTAAGACTCAATCAGGAAGAAATAGAAAATATGAAGAGACCAATTACCATTCAATATGAAATTGAATCAGTAATCAAAAAACTCCCAACAAACAAAAGTCCCAGATCAGATGGCTTCGCAGGTGAATTCTACAAAATGTTGAAGAGGAAGGAACACTTTCAAACTCATTCTATGAGGCCAGTATCACCCTGATATCAAAACCAGACAAAGACACCAGAGAAAAAGAAAATTACAGGCCAGGGCTTCCCTGGTGGCGCAGTGGTTGAGAGTCTGCCTACCGATGCAGGGGACGCGGGTTCGTGCCCCGGTCCGGGAAGATCCCACATGCCGTGGAGTGGCTAGGCCCGTGAGCCATGGTCGCTGAGCCTGCGCGTCTGGAGGCTGTGCTCCACAACGGGAGAGGCCACAACAGTGAGAGGCCCACGTACCACACACACACAAAAAAATTACAGGCCAATATAACTGATGAACATAGATGCAAAAAGCTTCAACAAAATATTAGCAAACCAAATTCAACAATATATTGAAAGGATCATACACCATGATCAAGTGAGATTTATCCCAGAGATAGAAGGATGTTTCCATATCTGCAAATCAATGTGATACACCACATTAACAAATTGCATAACAATTATATGATCATCTCAATAGATGCAGAAAAAGATTTGGACAAAATTCAACATCAATTTACGGTAAAAACTGTCAACGTGGGTATAGAGGGAACATACCTCAACATAATAAAGACCATATATAACAAGCCCATGGCTAACATTATACTCAGTAATGAAAAGCTGAAAGCACTTCCTCTAAGATCAGGAACAAGACAAGGATGCTCACTCTTGCCACTTTTATTGAAAATAGTATTGGTAGTCCTAGCCATAGCAATCAGACAAGAAGAAGAAAAAAAGGAATCCAAATTGGAAAGAAAAAAGTAAAACTGTCACTGTTTGCAGATGACATACTATATATAGAAAATCCTAAAGATGCCACCAAAGAATTAGAACTATTAGAACAAATAAATGAATTCAGTAAAGTTGCAGGATACAAAATTAATATACAGAAATCAGTTGCATTTCTATACACCAAAAATGAACTATCTGAAAGAGAAATTAAGAAAACAATCCTATTTGTAATTGCACCAAAAAGAATAAAATACCTAGGAATAAATCTAACCAAGGAGGTAAAAGACCTGTACTTGGAAAACTATAAGACACTGATGAAAGAAATTGAACACAACACAAACAAATGGAAAGATATACCATGCTCACAGATTGGAAGAATTAATATTGTAAATGACTGTACTCCCCAAGGCAATCTACAGGTTCAGTGCAATCCTTGTCAAATTAGCAATGGGATTTTTCACAGAATTAGGACAAATAATTCTAACATTTGCATGGAAACACAAAAGACCTCAAATAGCCAAAACAACCCTGAGAAAGAACAAAGCTGGAGGTATCATGCTCTCTAATTTCAAACTGTACTACAGAGGTACAATAATCAAAGCAGTATGGGACTGGCACAGAAAACAGACACATAGATCAATGAAACAGACTAGAGTGCCCAGAAATGAACCCATGCTCATATGGTCAATTAATTTACAACAAAGGAGGTAAGAATATACAATTGGGAACAACAACACAGTAAATGGCATCGGGAAAACTGGACAGCCACATGCAAAAGAATCAACTGGCCTACTTTCTCACACCATCTACAAAAATAAACTCAAAATGGATTAAAGGCCTAAATGTAAGATCCGAAACCATAAAACACCCAGAAGAAAACATAGGTAGTATGCTCTTTGACATTGCTCTTAGCAATATTTTTTTGGTTCTGTCTCCTCAGGCAAGGGAAGCAAAAGCAAAAATAAACAAATGGGACTACATCAAACTTGCACAGTGAAGGAGATTATCAACAAAACAGAAAAGCAGCCTACTGAATGGGAGAAGATATTTGCAAATGATATGTCTGATAAGGGGTTAATATCCAAAATGTACAAAGAATTCATGCAACTCAACATCAAAAAACCAAACCCAATTTAAAAACAGTCAGGGAGTTCCCTGGTGGTCCAGTGGGTAAGACTGTGCTCCCAATGCAGGGGGCCTGGGTTCGATCCCTGACGGGGAACTAGATCCTGCATGCATGGCGCAACTAAGAGTTCGCATGCCACAACTAAGAGCCCGCATGCTGCAACTAAAAGATCCCACATGCCGCAACTAAGACCTGGTGTGGCCAAAAACAAACAAGTAAATAAATATTTTTTTTAATTACCCCATTAAAAAAAGTAAAAAGTAAAAACAGGCAGAGGAACTGTATAGACATTTTCCAAAGAGGACATACAGATGGCCAACAGGCACATGAAAAGATGCTCAACATCACTAAATCATCAGGGAAATGCAAATGAAAACCACGATGAGATATCACCTCACACCGGTCAGAATAGCTACCATCAAAAAGATAACTAACAAGTGTTGGCAAGGATGCGGAGTAAAGGAAACCCTCATGCACTGTTGGTGGGAATGTAAATTGCTGCAGCCAATATGGAAAACAGTATGGAGGTTTCTCAAAAAATTAAAAATATGATCCAGCAATTCCACTTCTGGATATTTTTCTGAAGAAAACAAAACACTAATTTTAAAAGATACATGCACCCCTGTGTTCACTACAGCCTTATTTACAACAAACAGCCAAGCTATGGAAGCAATCTAAGTGTCTGTTGATAGATGAATGGATAAAGAAGATGTGGTATGTGGTACACACACAATGGAATATTACTCAGCCATAATGAAGAATGAAATCTTGCCACTTGTGACAACATAAATGCACCTAGAGGGTATTATGCTAAGTGAAATGAGTCAGACAGAGAAAGACAAATACTGTATGATTTCACTTATATGTGGAATCTGGAAAACAAAACAAATGAACAAACATAACAAAAAACAGACACATAGATACAGAGAACAAACAGGTGGTTGCCACAGGGGTGGGGGGTGAATGAAATAAGTGAGAGAGATTAAGAAGTATAAACTTCAAGTTACAAAATAAATGTCAGGGACTTCCCTGGTGGTGCAGTGGTTAAGACTCTGTGCTCCCAATTCAGGGGGCCCGGGTTTGATCCCTGGTCAGGGAACTAGATCCCACATGCATGCCGCAACTACAAGTTTGCATGCCACAACTAACGAGCCCACGTGCCACAACTAACGAGCCCAGGTACCAGAACTAAGGAGTCCGCCTGCTGCAACTAAGACCCAGTGCAACCAAAATAAATAACTAAATAAATATATACAAAATAAATGAGTCACAGGGATGAAATGTACAGCATGGGAAATATAGTCAATAATATTGTAATAGCTTTGTAACGAGACTTATCATGGTGGTCATTTTGTAATGTATAGAAATTCGAAGCACTCTGTTGTGCACCTGAAACTAACATAGTGTTGTAGGTTAATTATACTTCAATTTTAAAATGCTTTACATTACAAAAAAAAATTTTTTTTAATGTATGAGATGTATACATTTTGACATCTGTTTTCAAGTTTCCTGTCAACTGGGTCCTGGATTTCCGTGAATTAGGACTTTAGAGATGGAAGAAGGCCAAGAGCCTAACATGTATCACTTAGTTCTCTCCCCAGGTCTGACAGTAGTATCTCCCACGGCCCCATTTTACAGGTCAGAACGCTGAGGCTCAGGCAGGTGAAGGAGCCCACTCAATGCCCCGAAGCTCACTGGCAGGTGTCGGTCCTGAGACACAAACTGTCTTTTGTGTAAATCTCAATATTTCTCCGTAGTAGCGTGCCAAATGAAAAGGCCACTTTGAAATCTTAACTAGAGGTCATAAGGCGTGAATTATGAAACGTAGTAAATGAGGTTTAATGCAGCACTTAAGGTGGGGCAGAGAGAATGAGGCTCTTTTTGTCTTCATGTACTGAGCTTCCTCCGAGTGGCAGACCCAGTGAGGACACTGAAAACTACAAAGCAAAGCTCTGGCAGTCTGAACCCACTACGTCATTTGCAGGCTTTGTGCAAAATGAAAATGCAGGGCCTCTTGTTTAAAAATTATTGAGATTTGTACACCCAAGTTCAAAACAGCACTACTCACAATAGCCAAAAGGTGGAAGAAATCCAAGAGTTCATTGATGGGTGAACGGGTAAACAAAGTGTGTGTGTGTGTGTGTGTGTGTGTGTGTGTATGTACACATATGTGCATGTGTGTGTGTATATATATGTGTGTGTATATATATATGTGTGTGTGTGTGTGTGTATATATATAATGGAATATTATTCAGCTTTTAAAATGAAGGAAAAAAATTTTGGGGGCCCCACCACATGGCTTGTGGGATCTTAGTTCCCTGACCACAGACCAAACCCGTGCTCCCTGAAGTGGAAGCGTGGAGTTTTAACCCCTGAACCTCCAGGGAAGTCCTGAAATGAAGGAAATTCTGACACGTATACAACAGCGATGAACCTTGAGGACATTGTGTTAAATGAAATAAGCCAGTTACAAAAGGACAAATACTGTATGATTCCACCTATATGCGATTTCTAAAGTAGTCAAATTCATAGACAGAAAGTAGAATGGTGTTTGCCAGGGGCTGGGAGGAGAGAGAAATAACCCATACTGTTGAATGGGTACAGAGCTTCAGTTTTTGCAAGATGAAAAAGTGGCTGGTGTTGGTTGCACAGGAATGTGAATGTACTTAATGCCACTGATATATACTTAACAGTGGCCAACAGGGTAAATTTTATTGTTATGCATATTTTACCACAATTAAAAAATAATATTAAAAATTTTTTTTATTGTATTACGAATTTCAAGACAGTGACAGCGGAGCATTAAACTGTCTCCTTAGCACGGGGCCCTGTGTGACTGCACAGGTCACACACCCACAAGCAGTCTAAATAGGGAAGTCTTTACCAGAGAAAAGAGAACTGTGCTATGTGTGAACCGTTCAGGAAGTCGTTCATTACCTTCTCCTTTTGCATCTTTTCCTTCTCTTCTCATTTTCTTTACATCCCATTTCTGATTCCCCTTTCCCTTCCTCCTTGCCCTCACCCTGCTGTCTGTATCCAAAACCCAGGGAAAACAATGGCAAAGCTCCTAAGGAACTTACTTGCTTTGTACTTTGGTAGCGTCCAAAATGCCAGAATTAGGATTATTACTATTAGCACCAGAAGCAGAAACCCCAGAAGCAGTAGCTGCAGGCAGAAAGGACAGCTCTCTCCTCCTGGAAGAAGACAGCATTCACTGGTCACTGCACAGCCTTCTTTTCCAATGATATTGAATTGTGAAATGTTCTGGAAAGGGTGATCACGACTGTCTCCCAGGTTAACCAATGTACCCTGAACCCTGAATCCCTGCCCTGCAACTTGAGAGTTAACTTGTTAGTGAGGTTCTTAAGGTTCATACCAAGTCCATCTTCCACAAGGGGTCATACACAAGGAAGAAAAAGCAGCACAGCATTTAACAGACAGATGTTGGCTACGTTGTTAGGGTTATAAGCCTGAGAACAGCCTGGCCATTTATTGGGCAAAGGCTTTAGTCATGTCGGCATGATTTATGTCACCCAAATACCTGCCACTTATTGAGTGTTAATTATATGCAGTCATTGTGTTAAGCACTTTACATGCATTACCTTATTTTTCTCATTGGTATTACTCCCATTTTACAATCAAGTAGAGTAAGACTCAGAGAGGTTAAGTGACTTTCCTAAAGTCACACAGCTAGTGAATTGAAGGCTGTGATTTGTAGGCGAAAGCCTGACTCTGGAGCCTGACTCCAACAGGTTGCCTCACTTGTTAGAACTTACTGAACACCCAGGTGTGGGCTCTGATCTTCTGAGGATGAGGCCACATGAGGTGTTCAATGCCCAATTGTGCCTGCTACCTTTGCTAACCTAATTTTTGTTCTATCCTCCTACCTCGACCAATGTCCCTTCATAAGGCCAGATTTAAATCTAAAATTCTCAGACTCCTCAGAGTTCTGCACTGGAACATGACAGTATGGGGAGAGCCAGCCCCAGCCCTAGCCTGGCCCCCTTTGCACCCAGGCTCTGACATGCACCCTAAGGAGCCTGACATGCTTGTGGACGCCCCCAGCCTGCATGGCCAAATGCCATCCCCCCACTCCCCAAAAACAACTCCCTTGGTGTGGGCCCTGGAATGTTCACATCCTTACCATGGTCCACCCTTGGGAGGATGAGCTGGGAAGGAGACTTGTGCAGGCCCTGGAAGGTGGGTTCTGATCTGATTGGATAGGGAATTCAGGTCTAGGAACCTAGAGTAAGGTATAGAAAAGTGGGGGTATAGGGTCCAGGCAGACAAATCCCCATGGCTTATAGGAAGCTTATGGGAAGACACATGGCTAAGAAGCACCAGAGCAGTGCCTTCCAAAACACAAGGTTGGGACAGGAGCCATTCTTGCCTCAAGGAAAGGGTGGCACTGGAAGTCTAGACTCACCAAGCATTAAACAGCCAAGCAGGTGAGTACAGGTGTTGGAAGTGAATTTTAAAAATGATTTTAAAAAAGCAAAAGAAAATCAAGAGACCCAGCAGCTTCAAGAAAAATGCAAATTCTAATGTGACTACTTAGAACCTGAGCAGTGAAAAGTCAAGACAGGAAGCAGGGTCAAGTCAGGAAGTCTTACTCTTTTTTTTTTTTTTTTTTTTTTAGGAAGTCTTACTATTGATACAAGGTCCCTTCCTGCACCACTTTCCAGGCTTTTCTTTGGTTCCTTTATGGCAGAAAGCAAACCCATCAGAACGTGTGGACCCTACAGAAGGAAAAGCATTTGGAAGCAGGTGGGCAAAGTGGGAAATGGGCAGGCAGAGGAGTAGCTGGTTTCTGGAAGTAAATCCAGATCCTGTTGAAAGAGTTTAGGTCGCCTTTACCTGTTGAGGGTATGGTGATGAGTTGACTGTATTTTGCATGGTCAGGCAATCTGTTTTTAGCTTCACACCTATACTCTTTCCCTTCTCCAGTGTTATTCTTGGTTAAGTTAAATTCAGCAGGCTCCCTTACATTCTTGGAGATAACTGGTGATATGGCCATGTTTTTTTCAAAGAAAGTATAATTGATGGGCAGAGAGCCGTTGAATGAGATGCAGCGTAGCATTACGTATCTGTCTGTTTTTGTTTGAACAACACTGATGTTCAGCACTGGTGCAGTCACTGGATCTAGAAAAATAAAGTGCATGTTAAACAGATAAGCAGATTGGGTTCACTCAGTCCACAAACATGGATGGGAGCCCTACTCTATTCCCAGCTGTTAACCCAAAGATGGATGACACCCCTCTTGAGAAGTCAAGTTGCTCACAAGGAGCTCCATCAGGAAGGATCAGTGGGTATGTGGTTAACCCCATGCCTTGTGGCATGAACCAGGTTCCGAGAAAGCCAGAGGGTGGAGGACGTCTCTGCTTTGAGGAATCAGAGCGCAAACTTGCCTTTCATCAGAATTCACAATTTGTTTGTGGCTGATAGTATAATTTTGTCAAAGATCCAGCTCCAAGTATGTAGTTGAGAGGTGCTTTTATTCCCAATCATTGTAAGATTGCAGTGGGTTTTTTTTTAAATCAAAGAAATCTAAAAATAGCATCTTTTCTAACTGTATTGTCATTTATAGAATCCGGCTGTACAATTGTCTTTCACTTCCTCCCGAAAGAAGGAAGTAATCCTGATAAATAGAGTCAAGGGAAATTCTTGACCAGAAATGAGTGGGTCTGGTAAGCTCTGTAAGATCATACCCTATATAATAAATTATATAGCTGGATAGTGGGAGAATCCAGCTATACAATTTATTATATAATTCATTAATAAAACAGTATTATAGGGAAAGGAAAGATAATTGTTGAGTATCCATCATGTGTCGGGGTCACTACCCACATTATCTTGTTTCACTTCACAACAGTACTACAAGGTGGACAGCATCATGCCCATTGCACAGTTGAGCCAACTGTGATTCAGAGGCCACAGAGCTAGTAAATGGCAGAGCCAGGGCCAACTCCCAAGCATATGCGTTCGTTTTTAATAACACTGTGCCAATTTAACAATCTGGCGCAGAAACAATGAAATATGTTTCATTGTTTAAGTCAAATCAAAGAAAATAATTTAGAGTCTTGTTGCTCCATCCCTCCCCTGAGCAGGAATCCCTGTGGCAGCATCCTTGACAGAATGGCACCCAGTGACGGTGGCCTCAAAGAGCAACTTTGTTTGGGAATAGCATCAATAGGATGTTTTTCCTATGGAACTGAAATCTACCTCCTGTAATTTTCAGGAAGGAGGAATTGAAACATTCATGAAGAAGCAGAGAGCATGGATTTCTCTCTGAGATAAGATGATTCAAACTAGAAGTACACTTCCCTGAGAGTTTGTAAAAGGACTGGTAAAGTGTATCACAGCATCACAGTGATCAAGGGAAGGGAGTGGTGACTCTTCAATAAATTAGTTATATGTTTTAAATTAAAGGAGTATTTTAATGGGACTTCCCTGGTGGCGCATTGGTTAAGAATCTGCCTGCCAATGCAGGGGACAAGGGTTCAAGCCCTGGTCCAGGAAGATCCCACATTACGTGGAGCAACTAAGCCCGTGCGCCACAACTACTGAGCCTGCGCTCTAGAGCCTGCAAGCCACAACTACTGAAGCCCGCACGCCACAATTACTGAAGCCTGTGCACTCTAGGGCCAGCGTGCTGCAACTACTGAAGCCCACATGCCTAGAGCCCGTGCTCTGCAACAAGAGAAGCCACAGCAATGAGAAGCCTGCACGCTGCAGCAAAGGCCCAGTGCAGCCGAAAATCAATCAATCAGTCAATCAATCAAGGGGTCCTTTAAGGCTCATTCAGTTGCCACCTTCCCCAGAAAACTTTTCCTTAGTCCTCCAGGCGGAACTTCTCCCTCTTCCTCTGCTTCCTGTAGCACTTGGTCCCATCCTCTTAATACTTTTCTACTTCTTATTACATGATCCACTTGGATGTCTCCTGGTCACCTCAAACATAACCTGTTTGAAACTGAACTCTAGTTAATCTGCTAGTTAGTGAGTCAATTGGTAGGTAGATAAACATATGTTAAAATCCTGTTCTTTTTTAAAATGTTTTTTATTCATTCAATCATTCATTTATTTTCATTGTGCTAAGAACAGTTAACATGAGATCTACCTTCTTAACAAATGTTTAAGTGCACGGTACAGCACTGTTAACTATAGTCACAGTGTTGTACAGCAGGATCTCTAGAACGTACTCGTCTTGCATAACCAAAACTTCATACCCATTGAACAACAACTTCCATTTTTGCCCATCTCAGTAAATGACACCACTCATCAGCTGATCACACTTGACATCTGGAAGTCATTCTTGATTCCTTCCTCACCTATACTACCTGTGATTCCAAATCTAATCAATCAGCAAGTCCTGTTGTTTCCTTCTCCAAAATATATTTTGAATCCATCCACTTCTCTCCATCTCCATCATTGTTTGTCTCCTGGATGACGGCAGAAGCCTCCCAACCGATCCCCAACCTCTACCCTTGCCCTGCCCCGCCCAGGATGAATTAACATTGAAGGTGATAAATTGGGCCTGATAAATAGGCCTGACTTGGCTCCCCCTCCCTTTCCAGTCTCACCTGGGGTCACACTCCCCTCATCAGACCTCCAGCCATACCAGTGTCCTATTAGGTCCTTCCCAACAGCCAAGTTCTTTCTTAAGTTGGAGCCACCGGCACAGGTTATTGTCCCTTGACTAGAGCCTTTTTTCCCTGTCTCTTCACATAGCTAACCCCTTCTCATCCTTCAGGGCTCTTCTTAAATGCCATCCCTATAGAAAGGCCTTCCCTAACTACCCTATCTAAGGAGGTCACTCCCCCATCCCCGACCTTTCTCCATCACCGTGCCAGTTTCTTTTTCTTTATAACAATCCACACAGTTTGTGATTATGAATTTATTTGGGTACTTGGGTTTTATGCTTCCCCAAATAGACTGTAAGCTCCACCAAGGCAGGAACTAATATATATCCAGGGCTCGGCACATCGGGGATATCATTAAATATTTGATGAGTGAATCAGTGATTCATGAATTCGTGTTCACGGCTCACATCCCTTACTGGGTTGGGGATAAGATCATGGCCTAGGCATCATCGAAACCCTGGCAGCATCCAACACAATTACTTGCATGGGGTCGGCATTCAGTAGGTATTTATTAATCTGACGTAAATGAAGATGATGCAGGTTTTTATAATCTATTTAAAAAGTTCTACAGGATGGTATAATTACTGTAACGCATTGCAAGAAACTTGTGCATTTGCTCTGAAGGCAGGATGTGGGAAGATTGTATACATATCTGTGGGATGGAAGCTCAGGAAATGAAGACTTGGGGCTTTTTAAATCAATTGATTTAAGGCTTCAGCCTTGCACATGAAGCTAGTGGTACACAGGTTCCCTGATGCCTATTCTGTTGCTCTTTCTGCAAAACCAGGCTGCCCAGTCCAGCAGGAGTCTGACCACCAGAGAATATTATCAGCCAGGGTACTGCCCTCACATCAGCCACTACATCCCAGACCATGTTTGCATGGTCTTCTTCTTTTTACATTTCATTTACAATTATGGCTTCCATTGAGTTTGTGTTCAAATTTGTCCTAAGATGGTTGGCTCTAATCCAGAGCCCACGGTATCCCTTCAAGTCTTACGCAGAAATTTGCATCTGTCACATGTCTCAGGGAAAGTATCCACTGCTATCATTAGATTGTTAAAATGGTTATAACCTAAAAAGCTGAGCACCGTTGATCTAGAGCAGAGGCGTCCAGCGGAACTTCCTGTGGTGATGGAAATGTTCTGTGTCTGTGTTGTCCAATACAGCAGCCACCCCACCTCTGTGGCTCTTGAGCACTTGAAATGTGACTAATGAGACTGAGGAAATGAATTTTTTAATTTCAAGTAATTTGAATTAACTTGAATTTAAACAAATAAAACATGTGGCTAGTGGCTACCATACTGGAGAGCACAGACCCAGAGAATCACTCAAAGATTCAATCAGTAAGTCAGGGCTCCTCTGTTTGGAAGACTCCAGGTACATATATTACCTGGAAACACTCTCTCCTTCTCCCAGGAGTCCACTATCAAGGTCACCTTCATGGATGAGGCCATTAATGCTAGGTTGTGAAAGGCTTGGGGTGGGAAGTTGGGAGTTCCCTGGTGGCCTAGTGGTTGGGATCCCGGGCTGTCACTGCCGTGGCCCAGGTTCAGTCCCTGGTCGGGGAACTGAGATCCTGCAGTATATCCTGCGTGTCGTGGCCAAAAGAATGTAGTTGGGCAGGAAGAGTGCAGGCTGATGGCCATTGCAAAGGGAAGAAGGTGGGAAAAGCCTGGGACGCTGGAGACCCTTGCCACAGGGTCCAATGTTGATTCTAAGACTTCTTATTTGAATCTTAAAAGAAAAAGTCTTTTTTTACCTACACAATGAGAATCCTAGAGTAAAGCATCTAGAAAAGATCTCAACTTTTCAAATTGTTGATGTAAGACTTTTTGCCTTGGGCCATCAGCATATTATTATCTGAAACAGCCAAAAGTATTTGGAGAGAAAGTGAAATGGAACTATTAAGAAAAAAGATCTCAGTGACATACTTGCCAGGCTCTTGAGGGAGTGTTAACAAGCAGAACAGAGAGCCCATCCTAGAACAGGAAAGAATCCCTCCAAATCACAGGGCCGCCGAGTAACAAGCACTCTACTTACCGACAAATGTGAAGTTGAACTCACGACTGTATTTTGAACAATCAGAAACTTGGGCTTTGCATTTGTAGGGGCCCAAGTCACGGGCTTCTGAGATTGTTAGGTTAAAAGTCATGGGTCCATTCTGGGTGCTCAGGCATTTCTCACCCCGAAACAAGAAATAGGTGATCCGCAGTGATTTGTTCTGGTTGAAACAAGATAGAGATACATTCTGACCCCTCATGACTGCATCCGTTTGTGAGTTCAAATTTGGAGAAGGGAATTCTGGAAAGCAAAATAACGCAAGAGAAAGTCCTTGTTACCATCCATCAGTAATAACTCAGTGGTTGTCTACCCACATTTCGTGGGTCAAGGTGGTGGAGACCCTGTGTTCCTGGTGAACTTCCCAAAGGTAGGGGACATTTCTTCCCTGCACAGCCAGGCTGGACAGTGTGTGAGGAAACCTCAGTGCCTACAGAGGCCTCTCCCAGTGAGAGATGGGTAGCCTTACCAAGCTGTTTTGTGCTGGTTAGGAACTGACTGGTCACCAGTACCAGACAAGGCCACTCTGTGACCATATTAGAGCAAGACAAAGACAAGATGACTTCATAATCATGTCTGAACACAGATGAAGACGCGAACATGGTCCAAAACACAAAAATGGCCAAAATGATTGACTGCTGCTTCTTTATCAGTCAGAGCTTTTGCCTTGCACTGCTCTTATCTTTTAGATAAGAATTATTAAGATTCCCAACCATATCATTATTTCCACTTCCTAAAAGAATCCAATTCAGAGTAAAGCCTGCTGCCTTGAATCTTCCTCCAAGTTACCTAATGCAAATCTTACTGTAAGATGCCCTCTTGCTTACTCCATGGTATGCATTGTCTCTTAAAACTCAACTTGGTTCAACTACACATGTGTCCCTGGTGTTCTTTGGCTGGAGGACGTTAATAGTTTGTACCTCTAAAAGATAAGGACTCTGGTAAAAATAACAATACCATTATCACACCTAAAAATTAACAATATTTTTAAAATATCATCAGATATCTAGTTAGTGTTCTAATTCCCCCAATTGTCTGATTTTTCTTTTAGAATCCATAATGGTCTATTGTAGTTAGTTGCTATGTTTCTTATGACTTTCTTCATCTGTAGACCTTTCTGTCTCTTTTCTTTCCCCCTGCACTTTGTTTTTGTTTTTTTTTAATAAATTTATTTATTTTATTTTTGGCTGCATTGGGTCTTTGTTGCTGCGTGCGGGCTTTCTCTAGTTGCCGCGAGCAGGGCTACTCTTCGTTGTGGTACACGGGCTTCTCATTGTGGTGGCTTCTCGTTGTGGAGCATGGGCTCTAGGCACACGGGCTTTAGTAGTTGTGCGTGGGCTCAGTAGTGGCTTGCGGGCTCTAGAGCACAGGCTCAGTAGTTGTGGTGCACGGGCCTAGCTGCTCCGTGGCATGTGGGATCTTCCCGGACCAGGGCTCGAACCCGTGTCCCCTGCATTGGCAGGCAGATTCTTAACCACTGCACCACCAGGGAAGCCCTTTATTTGTTGAAGATAGCAAGTTGTTTGCTCTGAAGTGTTTTCCATGGTCTGGATTTCATTAATTACATCCCCATGCTGTCCTTTCCATATTCTTCTGTCTCCTGTCAGAGGCTTGATGAAATTCAGATTAGCTTTTATTTAGCAAGAATGCAGCATAGGGGGTAGGGTGTACTTCTATTAGGAGACACAGAATGTCTGGCTATCTTTTTGTTAGCAGACTTTGATGATAATTACCCAGAAAGCATTATTTCATTAGAGGTTGCAAAATGGTGATATACCAATTCTATTTTTCCTTCTTCATTTGTCATCCGTAATTATCTGAAGAGAAACACCCTTGTCAACTCTTTGGTTACACTGAGGTACAGTTTGCATAGCAAAAGGAGGATAGGGGACCCTGGTGGTCCAGTGGTTAAGACTCTGTGCTTCCAATGCAGGGGGTGCAGGTTCAATCCCTGGTCAGGGAACTAAGATCCCACATCCCGCGGCCAAAAAGAAGAAAAAAGAAAAGGGAGGATAAATACTTGGTTCTCTTCTGTTACTGGCCAATTTTGAAAATAATGAGTTGGTTTCCTAGCATCTTGTAACAGTGAGATATTTCCCTTTATTGTTATTATTTTTTGTTTAAGAATCATTATGAACTCATAGATTTAAATGTATTTGATGTGTCTCAACCCACAACCCATTACGATTATTTTATTCTTATTGTCTCTTTTTTTTTTTTGGCTATAGGGAGCATCTGCAAACTGCCTTCTGCCTTCACAGCTGTGAACTGCTCCATGCCTCATTGTACCAATTTCTCAGCCCTGAGAATAGGTCAGTTTTGTTAAGCAGCTGTGTCTCATTTTAGGAGGCGGTGTTGGGGGTGGGGTCCCGCCAAAGTGAGGCCTTTGTAAGGGCAAAGCTATCAGCGTTTAATGGGGGGTACTTCTGTAGAAACAAAGGAAAAGCCAACTGTACAGCCTGGTCTGAGTCCAGAGGGTGGTCAGCTGGGGGGAATTCCAGGAGGGTGGTCTCCGTGCCTCCCTGTATGGGGGAGGGGCAAGGGCAGGTGGTGGCAGTTCTGCTGCTTTTCCTGGACCGCAGTTGGAATGTGGCCGTGGTGTTGGGTGAACTCTGAGCAGCCCCCACCCCGGCATTACCGAGGTTGTCCACATGTAATCTGTGTGATTTCTCTTAAGTTTATACTAAGTTGTCAAGCTTCAGCTTGTAGGGAAGTTTTCATTTTTCGTGATTACAAGTCAGAAGGGTAGGAGAGAAATTGGAAATGTTAACTGCTGACAACGAGACGTGGCCGTTCGACACCCCACAGGGTGTGCTGTACTTTTACTGAAGCAGAGCTCTCTCCCTACAATCACCCCCATTTTTTTGTTTGTTTGTTTTTTTTTGCCGTACGTGGGCCTCTTACTGTTGTGGCCTCTCCCGTTGCGGAGCACAGGCTCCAGACTCGCAGGCTCAGCGGCCATGGCTCACGGGCCCAGTCGCTCCGTGGCATGTGGGATCTTCCCGGACCGGGGCACAAACCCGTGTCCCCTGCATCGGCAGGCGGACTCTCAACCACTGCGCCACCAGGGAAGCCCCCCACCCCCATTCTTAATAGAGATAATTGAAGATTAATTAGTTTGCAAAATCAGTCTGGTCTCATTAAACTTGGCCTGATTATTGATATCAGTGCAGCAAGAGTAGATTGAACATGTAGGTCTTTTAAGTCTGCTTTGCTGGAACTTTTATAAGGAATTCCAGATTAGACTTTTAATAGCCTCTTGAGGCTAAGAAGCCAAGTCAGCAACTTGTCACAAGACTGTACCTTCAGTACCCATGAATTTGGGTGAATTCCTCTCTTCTCGATGTCCCCAAGACATCCTGAGACCCCTGGACCTGCTAAGAAGTGACCTTTACTCACTTGTGAGTAAAAAAAAAAAAAACAAAAAACAGAGGAATATAGGGAAATGTTTTTTATATCACCTGCTTGGTCTTCCAAGTAAGACACACAAAATAGCCATAAAGAAAAGACTGAGAAAAAATAACAATCCTAAAACTTTAAACTCCTCTGTGGCAAAATTAAGAGGTGTAAAAGGCTAGAAGAAAATACTTAAAACATAAACGAAAGCATAGTATTCTTTTTATATACATAAACCAACAGCAAATTAATAAGAAAAAAGATAATCAAATAAATGGGCAAATAATCTGAATATGTAATTCCCAAAAGAAGAAATAGTGCTGGGGCTGAGGGATGGCTTGGGTGGAGGAGCGGTTTAGACCCCTCAAAAATGCCAAAACCTCCCTCCTTCTCTTTGATCTGGACAATTAGTATTTTCTCAGCCTTATGTAAGCTCAGCTTCAAGATGAGACCTTGCCTCTCTTTCCAACCAGATAGCCATCCCTAAATGTCCTTTATATGGGTGTACTAGAGCTTTCACAGTCAACAGACATGAAAAAGAAGGTCAACTTTATGAGTGATGAGGCAACCACGAATTAAAACAACATGGAGGGCTTCCCTGGTAGCGCAGTGGTTAAGAATCTGCCTGCCAGTGCAAAGGACACAGGTTCGGGCCCTGGCCCAGGAATATCCCACATGCTGTGGAGCAACTAAGCCCGTGCACCACAACTACTGAGCCTGCGCTCTAGAGCCTGCAAGCCGCAACTACTGAGCCCATGTGCCACAACTACTGAAGCCCACACCCCTAGAGCCCGTGCTCCACAAGAGAAGCCATGACAATGAGAAGCCCACACACCTCAAGGAAGAGTAGCCCCCGCTCACCGCAACTAGAGAAAGCTCGCGCACAGCAACGAAGACCCAACACAGCCAAAAATAAATTAATTAATTTTTAAAAAAACAACATGGAGATATTATTTTGTACTCGTCAGAGTGACACATTAAAAAACTGACTGTATCCACTGTTTGAGAGGGTGGGAAACTCACACTTACCCATGTGCGTGGTCAGTGTTGGTGACCATGCACCAGTTCAGCGTGTGGGGAGGGCAACTGAGCAGTATCTGTAACAATTCAAATGGACATGCCCTTGGACCCAGCCATTTCACTTCTAGGATTTTATCCTACATGAGCTCTCACACACTCATGTGTCCACAGAGCATGTTGTATACAGTGATGTTTACTGCAGTATTGTTTCTATTACAAAGAAAAAAAATGGAACAACCAGTAAGGGGGTGATGGTTCAATGAATTAGGCCGTGGGACTTCCTTGATGGCGCAGTGGCTAAGACTCCGCACTCCCAGTGCAGGGCGTCTGGGTTCGATCCCTGCTTAAGGAACTAGATCACATGCATGCCGCAACTAACAGTTCGTGTGCCACAACTGAGGAGCCTGCAAGCTGCAACTAAGACCTGGCACAACTTTAAAAGATATTAAAAATTGTTTTTAAAAAATGAATTATGGCTGAGTCCTATTATGAATTGCCATGCAGCTGTTGAAAAGAAAGGAACTAAATCTAAATGTTCCTCTTAGAAAGATGTCTGGGATATATTGTTAATTTTAAAAAGGACAGGTCACAGAAGAGTTTGTTTACTATGATATTGAAACAAAAAGGACTGTTAATAGTGGTTGCTTCTGGAAGTGGAGAGGGGAGAGGGATTGAGAGGATATAACAGAACTTTCACATTTTATAGTGTAGTAACAACAACGACCTGAGCTAGCATTTGTTGATGGTTCCTCATACACTCGGCTCTGTGCTGAGGCACATGGCTTGTCTCAGTCCCCACAACAACCCTCCCAGGGAAGTACTTTTATTTTCCCCACTTCACAGAGGATAGAAATTAAGCTTTAAGTGGTTTCCTCGTGCGCGCGGGCTGCCAGCTGGAAAACGGTAGAACCAGGGTTAGGACCACAACAGCCTAGCTCTATGGTGATAAACTGCCTCCCAGGATATATTTTTAGTGTTGCTTGACTTATTTTACAACAATTATGTGTTGATTTTTCTAATTAAAAAACAACAACAGAGAAAGAAGGAACCATTACCTTGTAAAAAAAAAAATCTCAATATTTTGTCTCTGAGTCTCGGGAAAGATTCTCCAACTCCCTTGCTAAAATCACTTCATTTTAAACAGTAGGTCATAGAAACGATTCTCCCTTTGGTTGTTCATCAGAAAGCACCGAAAAACCTGTTCATGAACGCGCATGATTTAAAGCTGACAGTCTCACCATTTCGGTGAAAACAGCTTTAGTACAAGAGAGAAATAAATGAACTTACCATTTGTTTTTCTCATTCTTTCACAATCCAGTGCAGCCTTCTGAACTGAAAGAGAGAAAAGCAACATGAGAAAACTCTTTTTCCACATGTTGTTTTGGTTTGGAGATTCAAGCTTCAAAATGGTAAGTGAGCCTTATTCTTGACAGCAGGAAAAATGCCCCCAAAGAACAGTCTGTTCAAATGGCCCCCACGTTCTCCTAAATGAAATCGGGGAGGAGGGCAAAGGAGGCTTGGTGGGCTCCGGGGTTGGTGAGTCACATAGAGAACTTCCTCTTTTTTTTTTTTTTTTTTTTTTTGGAACGCGAGCCTCTCACTGCTGTGGCCTCCCCCGTTGCGGAGCACAGGCTCCGGACGCGCAGGCTCAGTGGCCATGGCTCACGGGCCCAGCCGCTCCGCGGCATGTGGGATCTTCCCGGACCGGGGCACGAACCCGCGTCCCCTGCATCAGCAGGGGGACTCTCAACCACTGCGCCACCAGGGAAGCCCAAGAACTTCCTCCTTTTTGACCAAGTTAAAGAAATGGGAGTTGCATGGACAAGCCTGACATAAGATGACTGGTTGATGTGACCCTGTGCTCCTCTGTGAGCTCTTGTAGGCAGAGACAGATGTGACAGGTTGCCTCTAATTCAGGCTGGCAGGGAAGCTGGACAGTGGGAAAAAGAAAAAGTATTGTCTTTATGCAAACCCACCCAATCGTCTCTTTCTAGATATGGCCTGTGTCCAAAGGAATTTAGTGGAAGTTTGGTTTAGTCTTGGGAAGCAATACTGACTGTGTAGAGAGACACAGGGAAACATGGCAGCACAAATGGCTGATTGTGTTAAATGCTGGCTTCTAGGCCCCACTCCAGGCTTACTGGGGATGAAACCTGGGACTCTGAATTTTCACAAGGGCCCAAGCGGTCTCAGAGTCTCTAAATTACAACCCTGAAGTAACTAGTGATTCACTTCTCTGCAGTCCAGAATTCTCCTGACTCTGCGAAGTGGATGCAGAAGTGGTTGCATGTTTTTGCTGTCGCCAGCCTGAAGTGGGGAGTGGGAAGGGGTGAGGGGTTCCCGAGTGGTGGGAGCTGTGATCAGGCTGGGCCACTTGGGTTACTGGTTCTTTTCTTTTTTTTTAATTATTATTTTTAAATTTTTTGACCTCTCTGCACGGCTTGTGGGATCTTTGTTCCCCTGACCAGGGATTGAACCCGGCCCTCCGCAGTGAAAGTGAGGAGTCCTAACCACTAGACCACCAGGGAATCCCGGGTTACTGGTTCTTGTTGCCACTGAGGGTTGGCCCTGTAGGTCTGCTGCATTCCTGTGGACAGGTGCCCTCTCTGTGGGGGACACAGAGGTGCAGGTTCTTTCAGATCATCCAACCTCCAGTATTAACTCACTCCCCGTGCTCCTTTCTCGGGCTCCCCAGGTCCAGCTCGTGGTGGTCAGTCATTCCCAACCTCACACCTGGCCACTACTGGGGGTCTGAGCAGAGCCAGGACCTGCTGCCGTCACCCCCACTTCCTCCCTGTCTGGCTGCCACTGTCTGGAAGCAAATCATCTTATTTAGCCTTCAGTTCATAAAAGGCCTTTATTTCCTTCTGACAGTAAAAGTTACTTCTCAGGCACCCACTCTTCTAACAAAGATGGCACTCAGTGCTTGACGGTGACTTCATACGGTGATATTGGTGGCAATTTCTTTCACTAAAGAACCCCACAAGTTTAATCTCTGGTGGGATGACCCTTAACGCCAGAATTTCTGCTAAAGGGAATCAGAGGTTTTGTTTTTGACATTTCCCAGGAGTATCTCATCCATCCTGGCCTGAGCAGAGGGTGGAGCTGGGTTCCCGAGAACTGTCATGCCCAGAAGATGGGGGGTCTTTAGAAAAGCTGACGTGTCTGGGGCATTTCTGTGTGTGGAACTTTCAGCTGGGGCAGGAAGCCTGCAGACCACAGCTTGGATACAAAGACAGCAAAGGAAACCAGAAGAAGTGCTACTTAGAGCTGTTAGTAAACGTTGCTAGGAGTACCTTAGCAAGGCCCCGGAAAAGGATCATAGTCTGTCAAAGATTACACAACAAATCAGCTATGAAGTCTCAAGTGGAAAAAGAAAAAGTTCGTCCATGGACCTGGCACATTCCTTAGGGCCCAAATCATGGCAAATCCACATTGTTATGGTCCACAATAATTCACCATATCGATAAGCTTGATAACAAGAAATATAGTCAAACAAACGGTAAGGTTATGCTTTCTGTTGTCTAAGAGCTTTACACTGATAATTTCATTTAATCCTTATGAAACCTCTATGAAGTGTGCAGAGATATTATTAAATATGTCACAACCAGTAGAGTAATATATATGTCAATGCATGGATCAGATATTTAAAAATATATTCCACCACCCCTAGTTTATCTCTAAATAAACTAAGTTATGTTATAAAACTACTCAACAAGTGATATAAATTTTTGAGCAAATCTTTAATAAATTATTCTCATAATTTCCAAAATTTTGTTGATTTTTAGAAATAGTTGGTATGGTGTTTTGAAACAGGGCTCACGTTCCAGGATGATTGGACATGGGGAACTGCCTTGAATTTTTCCAGTGAATTCCTTGAAACTGGTGGCCATTGGATAATGTGTAATCTCGATAAATTGAGAATTTCTCTTCACACCAGTTGTTCCTGGTGTTAAATCCTCAACTCCTGATGAACAAAAACAATGATAAAATTTTTAAATATTCCAACCCTTATAATGTTGTTTGAAATTTTTCTATATCCAAAATTTCTATTATCTTATATTTCTAAATCACAAAAAATCATTTAATCCATTGGTTTAATTTCACTTATCCTTCCACAGAACTTTACAAATACCATTTAGTAGTGTCAGGATTCTATAAATTTAAATGACTTTAGAATTCATTTATTTTCACTTTTGCCCTCAAATAACAAATGTATTTTTATATAATAATTTATTTTAAAGTATTATATTTTCTCTTGGAATTGATACTTTGTTTTGTTACAAGAAGTCATGCCATATTTCTTCATTGTTATAGCATCTTCCACTTCTCTTTCACTTACCAAACTAACCTTGTAAATCTGAAAGTATTAAAATCTCCACATGATAATAAAACTATAGATTTATAATTTTAAAAATTCCACATGAAAAGATGTTCAACGTCACTAATCATCAGGGAAATGAAAATCAAAACCACAATAAGATATCTCCTCACACCTGTCAGAATGGCCATCATCAAAAGGACAACAAATAACAAGTGTTGGCAAGGATGTGGAGAAAAGGGAACCCTCATGTGCTGTTGGTGAGAATGTAAACTGCTGCAGCCACTATGGGAAACAGTATGGAGGGTCCTCAAAAAACTAAAAATAGAACTGTCATACAATTCAGCAATTCCACTTCTGGGTATTTTTCTGAAGAAAACAAAACAATAATTCAAAAAGATATAGGCACCCTTATATTCATTGCAGCATTATTACAACAACCAAGCTACAGAAACAACCTAACCCATCCATAGACAGTTGAATGGGTAAAGAAGATGTGATGTATATACACAATGGAATATTACTTGGCCATAAAAAAGAATGAAATCCTGCTGTTTGCGACAAACTGGATGGACCTAGAGGGTATTATGCTAAGTGAAATAAGTCAGACAGAGAAAGACAAATACCGTATGATCTCACTTATAGAATATAATATTACAAGCCAATTGTACTTTAATTTAAAAATATAAATAAATAAAAGTATTAAATTTTCTGTTAGAATATCCCTAATTAAGCATAAAACTCCCTAAAATGTTTCCTTTTCCAAAGATTTTACCATTTCCGTTAAAATGAACAGGCTTCATAGTTTCCAGACTGTGCGGCTGTAGCACCGCAAGTTCTCCATAAGGTCCAATGGCCTTCCAGTTTTCATTGTCTCAGTTCCCAAGTCTTGAGATATATTACTTAATTCTCTCTGATGTTTATTTGATGAAAGAAGGTAAATTAAAAGTTTGTCAGGCTTCTTCCTCTTCCAGGGATGGTATCTAGAGGCATTCAGGATGATCCAGCATTTGACATGCCGTCATAGGCTGTTCCATGATACAGCCTCTAACAAAACCAGGCTGTCCCGAACCCCTGGTAACAGAATTGTTTACCTTTATACCAAGAAGGTTGAGAAAGCACCAAAATTCGCATGTGGTGTGCCCAGACTGACTTCGAGGAGTTCGTGCCATGAGACCTAGAGTTCTTATGAGGTTGTCTAAAACAAAACAACATGTCAGCCGGGCCTGTGGTGGTTCCATGTGTGCTAAATGTGTCCGTGACAGGATCAAGCGCGCTTTCCTCATTGAGGAGCGGAAAATCGTTGTGAAAGTGTTGAAAGCACAAGCATGGAGTCAGAAAGCTAAATTTAAAAAATGAAGCTTTGGGACTTCCCTGGTGGCTCAGTGATTAAGAATCCACCTGCCAATGCAGGGGACACGGGTTCGATCCCTGGTCCGGAAGATCCCAGATGCCGCGGAGCAACTAAGCCCGTGCGCCACAACTACTGAGCCCACGTGCCTACAGCTTCATGCTCCACAACAAGAGAAGCCACCGCAATGAGAAGCCTGCGCACCGCAACGAAGAGTAGTCCCCTCTGGCCGCAACTAGAGAAAGCCTGTGTGCAGCAACGAAGACCCAAAGCAGCCAAAAATAAATTAAAATTACAAAAAAAGAAGCTTTTTGAGTATTAAAAAAATTTTTTAAGTTTGTCAGGAAAATACTTTAAGATTGACATGATTCACATCTTTAATTACATCACTCAGAGGTGACTATAGAGGGTTCGACACCACCTGTCTGAGGACGGGTTCCTGAGCAACAGAGCCTGAGATGGAATTCTTGAGCATGTGATTTACCAAGGGAGTGATTGAAGGAGAAGGGAAGGGCACTGTCATGTAGAACAGGACACGGGAAGCAACTAAGCAAAGATGAGGGTTCAGCTGAACTTGACGCACTGTCTGCTCCCATGGGGTGATGTGGGGTGTGAGTTGTGCCATGGGGTTTGGTCCATCTTGTGGCCAGGGAGCTGGGTTTTTACACCTCCCCTCCGTTGTTCAGTCATTATCACGGGCCTGGGCGGGGGATGTGCCTAGGACCACTCAGGCATCTCTGGACAAGCTGTCCTCCAGGGAGGATGAGCCACTCCACCCAGTCAGGAGGAGGGGAGTGGGACCTGCCCGACAGCATTTGTCTAGAAACAGCTTCTAAAATCTTGGCTGAAACTCCAAATTTCCCAGACTTCCTCTCTACCCTGCTCTAGTATTCCTACTCTGTACAAAACCCGGTAAGATTCTCATGAAACATCATGGAAACCATGTTTCTCAAGCACGGACAGTAACATTTGGATATAGTATTTCACATGTTCCTTCCCCTTTAAGAGATAAACAAAAACAAGTGACTATTTTTGAAGACTTGAATTTTACATTTTAATTTAAAAATATATGTTAGGGAAATAGTTTCAAAATTTTTTTCTTATTTCAATAGTTACATTTTACACCAAGTAGGACCATTAATTTAGGTCACAGTGATACGCCCATGCTTTTTTATTCTTTTTTGAAATTCATTAACTTCATGTCTAAAAATACTTAACTGTTTAAAACTATACACTAGATTGTGTTAAAAATTCTGATAGCAGTTTCTGAATATTCTCACTTGCTTTATAGATATAATTTTGATGTTTACATTTCCAGAATTTTTATTATTTCAAAAACCTACATGAAACAGATTTAAGGTATTCTTTTCATTATTTTGCTCACTGGGTTTGTAGAATTTATCAGAGCAATGAGCTTTGCCAGAACAAGATTACCATCCTGATGAAATATATTTAGTATTTTCAGTTTTTTACATCATAACATCTGAGCCCCATTTGTTCACAGCACAACTTTTAAAAAAAAATTATTTTATTTATTTATTTTTGGCTGCATTGGGTCTTCGTTGCTGCACGCGGGCTTTCTCCAGTTGCGGCGAGCGGGGGCTGCTCTTCGTTGCAGTGCGCAGGCTTCTCACTGTGGTGGCTTCTCTTGCTGCGGAGCATGGGCTCTAGGCGCGCCGGCTTCAGTAGCTGTGGCACGCAGGCTCAGTAGCTGTGGCACATGGGTTTAGTTGCTCTGCAGCATGTGGGATCTTCCCGGACCAGGGCTCGAACCCGTGTCCCCTGCATTCGCAGGCGCATTCTTAACCACTGCGCCACCAGGGAAGCCCCCGCAGCACAACTTCTGAGTCCTGTTCATATTTTTTGTTAGAATAATTAAATTGGTTTTCATTCCAGAAATAGAAATCATTTGCTTTATTTTGTACTGCTTCTTGTACAGTGTAAAAAGACATTCTGGGCTGTTCTGATTTGAGCAGAAGATGTTCTGGGCTGCAGTTCACTATTCATTTCACTTCTGATTTGTTCCCGCAGATTCTGTACTTGGTTGAAGAGTGACCCCTAGACTTCATACCCACCCAGAACCTTAGAATGTGAGCTTATTTGAAAATGAGGTCTTTGCAGACGTAATTAGTTAAGTTGAAGTCATTCTGGTATCCTTATAAGAAGGCAGCTTTGTGATTCATCGTAGGGGTTAGGGCTGGCAGAGACTCCACTTGTTCTCCAGTTCTCCTGCATCAAGATGGCTGGGCTGCTGCTGAGGAGGGGTCTCCATCCCTAGGCTCTGGAGTGATGTCAACTGACCCCCTACCCCCTCTCAGGGAAAGGGGGTGCTGAGGATTCTAGGAAGATCCAGTCAGTTCACAGGCCAGTTGCCAGCCTCACCCTCCTTGTCCTGATTCTTCTTGGGACTTGCTCTACCTGCCCACAGCTGTGAATAGTGAGTTTTGGTGCCCAATTGTGGGGGTCACCACTCAGGAACAACACCATATGCATGGATTCACCAGGGCCTTTTCTACCTCTTGGAGCTTGCTGTGCTCTCATCTAGAGTGTTTCAAGGACCAACGGGAAGGATCTAGGACTTGCTGAACATCTCCTGGCCAGGGGTCAGCCCATCAGATGGGCCAACTCACTCCATCTTCATAATAACCCTATGGGTTGTTCTGTTTCACAGATGGAAAAGCCGTTCAGGAACAGAGCTAGGTCTCCAGCATAGAGGCAGATCTGGAATATTAACCAAGATGCCTAGCCACACTGAGCTATGGCAGATTGTCATTAGAAGACTAACCACGTCGCCCTCCTCCCCTACATGATCAGTGAGGGGATCACAGGCCCACCCTCAACAGAAAATTCACTTTAGCGTGTGTTTGACCCCTTATATACTTGGGAGAAATTTGCAGCGGCTTTTACAACACCAGCTAACATCAGAATTCCTGCGTTCGCAACCAGAGCTGTGATGTGTAGACCTAGAATCTTCCGTCTAGAGCTACAAGTGTGCAAAGGTAGGCGCCCAGGGGCATCCATGCAGTTTTGCCTGTAATCATGAAAAATTACAAACACCTAAATGCCTATCCATTGGGAACAGGTTGTTTAAATTGTAGGATGTTTTTGACATTCTGTTCATTTGTGAAACAGCTTTTTTGTGTGATGTAATTCACATACCATAAAATTTAAAGTATAGAGTTCAGTGGTTTTTAGTATATTCACGAAGAGGTGCAACCATAGCCACAATCTAATTTTAGAACATTTTTGTTACCCTGTAAAGAAATCCCATACAAGATATTTTGGAGCCATTTTTTAAAAAAAGAGGTAGTTCTCTGTGTATTTAAATGAAAATATATGCATGATGCGCAAAAGGTTAAAAAAAAATCACGTTGCAGAAAATATATAAGATATCCCATCTATTTATAATATATATCTAAACATGTTTTTTTAAAATATTTATTTATTTGGGGGGGGCTGCATTGGGTCTTCGTTGCTGTGCGCGGGCTTCTCTAGTTGCAGCAAGCGGGGTCTACTGTTCCTTGCAGTGCACGGGCTTCTCATTGCAGTGGCTTCTCTTGTTGCGGAGCACGGGCTCTAGGTGCATGGGCTTCAGTAGTTGTGGTGCGTGGGCTCAGTAGCTGTGGCTCGCGGGCTCTAGAGCACAGGCTCGGTAGTTGTGGCACATGGGCTTAGTTGCTCCGCGGCATGTGGGATCTTCCTGGACCAGGGCTTGAACCTGTGTCCCCTACATTGGCAGGTGGATTCTTAACCACTGCGCCACCAGGGAAGTCCTAAACATGTTTATATGTTTGTTCATGCATTCATTCATTCATTCACTTATTTGTATATGCATAGAGCACTCTGTCTGGAGAAAGGAATGAGGAAGTTTTATTTTAAATACCTTTTATATAGCATTTAAAAAAATTTTTTTTATTTTGGTTGTACTGGGTCTTAGTTGTGGCATGCAAACTCTTAGTTGTAGCACGCATGTGGGATCTAGTTCCCTGACCAGTGATGGAACGCGCATCCCATTCATTAGAAGGCGGATTCTTTTTTATTTATTTATTTATGGCTGTGTTGGGTCTTCGTTTCGAGGGCTTTCTCTAGTTGTGGCAAGCGGGGGCCACTCTTCATCGCGGTGCGTGGGCCTCTCCCTGTCGCGGCCTCTCTTGTTGCGGAGCACAGGCTCCAGACGCGCAGGCTCAGTAATTGTGGCTCACGGGCCCAGTTGCTCCGCAGCATGTGGGATCTTCCCAGACCAGGGATCGAACCCATGTCAGCTGCATTGGCAGGCAGATTCTCAACCACTGCGCCACCAGGGACGCCCCTTATATAGCATTTTTATGCTATATATTTTATACAGTATTTTTACATCAGTGCTGTGTTTCTACTAGAAATAATAACCAAGGGTGAAATAAGCAATGAGGGTGTCCAAAGCTGATAAAGAGGTGTTAGAAGTGATTGGTACAAATTTAAAGGTAAAAAAAAAAATGATTTTTCTGTGTGTCTAACCTAATATTCCATTAGATGGTGCCATTGTAAAATTTCTGTAATTTCAAATGGGCCATGGAAGGACTGGCCACACCCATTAACTGTTTCTGCCCGTAAAGACTTATTATTGTTGTTGCTTGCTTTTCTTTTAAGTCACTTGAAAAAGAAAAAAGTTAAAGCCCCCTTCAGTAATACCCTATTAGTTCAAGCCAATGGGGGTAAATGAAATGAGGTACTTATCAAAGGAATTTAATCATTAGATGAAAAATACTGTCAAATGCATGTAAAACGGGCACTTGGGGACAAGTTATTTTCTCTCAGTCCTATAAAAATTCGCCACTGATACTCTGATTATCAGAAGTGCAAAATGTTGTCTGCTACTTTGGAATTTTCCATATTCCTGAGCAGGCTGGGATTCCTACCTTTTCTCCAACGACAACTCCTCCATTACTTCTCTGTCCTAAATCTCATTACTGGGAAGATTTTACCCATATAGTAATAGCATTTACTAAGTAGTTAAAGGTTTTTCTGTTTTGTATTTATGTATATATGTATTTGATCAATTGAAGTTCTTAATAGACAAAGGGACAGCCTTGCTGGGTTGATATAACTCCAGTCAAAAGCTGGAGGAACTTGAACTGGGTGGTAGAAGCAAGGGCCCTGGGGCCAGCCTGGCACTGTGGGCAATGACTGTAGCTGTACCAAACTCACGGGACTGAGCCACAGTGCATGTAAATCACATGTCGCACTACAACAAACACCAGTTACTATCATCGGCATTTTATTCAGCATGTGCCGCTGTATCTTCAGACAGCCACTTGGATTCTCTTTCACTGACCTACCCGTCGCTCACCCCGGAACGCACAAGTTGAGCACTCCTGGCCTGGGTTTACCTCTGGGCTGACAGTTACGATGCTCACAAGTGCTCCTCTTCCCTGCTTGAAATGCCCCAAATCACCTTGTTTATATTGTTGGTGAGCTAAGTAAGGGGACTTTTAGTTTTACAGGTTTACAAATCATTATGGAAGCATCCACTTTTGGGGGCCAGTTTTCGTGAAATCCTCGGTACTGAAACGGTACCACAGAAGTAAAGAGCACAGAGTGGAATGTTGATGAGTCCTTTTAATTCAGAAAAGAGTCAGTTTGCAGATCTCAGATGGGGTGAATCTGAAGAACAAATTACCGTAATTTTGACAGTTGGTCAGAATTTGGTACCCGGATTGCTTACAGCCAGACCTACCAGCAGGTGGCTTCGTCTGTACTAGGGACAGGTGCAAATGAGCCAGTTCTAAAAAGGGAACAGGCTCTTACCGGATCGCAAAATGCAATTCTGTAGACAAACCCCATAGATATAGGAAAATTAATTTTATTGGAGGAGGTGAAAAAAATTCTGTCCCGTAAGAGGGAGAGAAGAGGAATTGTTCTCTTTGCTTTTAATGGTATTAGTGTGTGTTGTGTGTGTGTGTTGGCAGGTAGGTGCATACTAGGCTTACGTTCTTTAGATGGTGACCTCCTTGAGAGCAGGGAAGTGTCGTACTCATTGCCCCCCACCTCACCCACCCAGCCCGTGCAGGGCATTCAGTGCCCACCCACCTGATGAGAGTTGAATTGCTGGGTAGTAATTAGCAAGGAATGACTTTAGGTGGGGGTGACTTTAGTGTTTGGAGCTCCCAGCAAGTGGAGGCCTGCTCCAAACTCCAAACTCCCTGGTTTGCCCTACGGTGTTTCTCGCCCTGAGGTCTTGTCCTCTTTCAGGCCCCAAGCCCCAGGAGAACAAAGCTGTAGTGACTGTTTAGATTTCCTGTACTGGCGATTTCTATGGGTTCCTGGGCTGGTGGGTTTTTTGGGGTTTTGTATGTGTGTGTTTGGTTTTTTTTTGCCAGGGGTGAGAGTGGGGAGGGAATGGAGAGGGTGTCCAGAAGGAAAAACTGTACTTTTCTTTAAGCGCCAACATTATTCTAGGCACTGTGTTAAATTTAGTAGCTAAGCGTAACTTACATGCCATAAAATTCATGCATTATAACTGTATACTTCAAAGACTTTTAGTTAGGATCCGGCGATCCTAACTGCTAGGATGCCCAGTTAAATTTGAATTTCAGGTAGACAACAAACATTTTTTTAGTGTAAGTATGCCCCCATAGGAATATTTGGGATACACTTATACTAAAAAGATTATTTGTTGCTTTTTTGAAATTCAAATTTAACTGAACAGCCTATATTTTTATTTGCTAAATTTCAAAACTCTTCGTAAATATAGAGAGTTGTGCAACCATCACCACAATCTGGTTCTAGAGCATTTCCATCACCCAGAAGTTCCCTCTTGCCCATTTGCCATCAATCCCTAATCCCTCCCCAAGTCCCAGGTAGCTACTGGTTTGCATTTTGCTTTTATAGATTTGAGGAAGACTGGGGTGGGGGTGGGGGGGGGTTGTTTGGTTTTTTGGTTTGTTTGTTTTTGTTGCTGTTTTGTTTTGCTGCAAAAAGCTTTGTTGTTTCTATTTGGTCCAGGGCTTGGAAGAGGGCTCCAGGGTGATTAAAAAACTGCCTAGTAGCTGCAGAGAGAGGCTTCAGCTGTCACACAATTTAGTTTAAACTCTAAGTATTTGCATGAAGAGTTTGGTTTCATTTTTCCTGAATGTGAAACCACAGAGAAGACTGGCCACCCCATATGGGGTTTGGTTTGTCTTTTGTCACACACCTCACAGTATGGTGTGGTAAGTTCTGTGAGACCCAGAAAACAGGTCTCTGGGGTGCAGTTATGTGGATTATTTGAATCTCTCCGTGTTTACAGACCACTTGGGTAAACCGCCCGTGGTGAAGGCTGAGAGCCGCCGGCCCTCAGAGGGGGGCCTTTCCAGGCCCAGCCAGGGCAGGGCAGGAGGATGCCCAGTTAAATTTGAATGTCAGGTAGACAACAAACATTTTTTTAGTGTAAGTATGCCCCCATGCAGTATTTGGGCTACACTTATACTAAAAAGATTATTTGTTGCTTATTTGAAATTCAAATTTAACTGAACATCTATAAGTTCAGGTGATCTGAGGAGCCATTCAAGGACACTGCACGCTACACTGGTCGAATGCTGGTCCTTGGCTACCTGGGCCCAGTCTTGGAGTGACTTAACTAAATGAAATATTACGTGTCAAGGAGCCTTACACTGTGCCTGGTGTGTGTAGCTGAAAACAGCCTTCCGTGAATTCAGAGTTCATCTGACACATACTGCTGAAGACCCAGTGAAGCCTACAGCATCTCCAACTGAAAGTGTGCACGAAAGATGCCCTCTGCTTTAAGACGGGTAATCCTTTAACAGCCTGTGTTTACTGAGCACTAGCTGTGTGCCAGCATTTGCTAAGTGCTCCGTGTGTGTTAACATCTAATCCTCACAAACGCTCTAAGGCAGATACTGTCATTCTCCCTATCCTGCCTGTGAGGAAGTGGAGGCTCAGAGAGGTTAAGTCCCCCAAGGTCACACAGCTCGTCTGGACCTAGAAGAGCCTTTTCTTACTACTACTCTGTGCTGCCTCACGTAATGACGTGGTAAATTCTGTGCGAGCCCAGAAAGCGAGGTGTTTGAACCATGGGGAAGCCTTCCCAGGCATCTCCCCTGAGGGGTTAGCTGGCCAAAGAACCGGGGAACAGCACTCCAAGCAGAGGGAATGGCATATGCAAAGGTAAGAGGCAAGAGAATGAGGCACAATGAAGAGTAACCAATGAGGCTTGGGACAAATATTTCAGAGCATTTCCCCCAAAACTGGAATTTTCCTTGGGAAAAATAAAAAAGTCTAATTTTAGCAAGGGAAAGAGTCTCAGGTGAGAGCCCTGAAGACCTTCAGGAGCAACTTGCAGCAAGTACCTTAGATTGGTGAGCTGTCTCCGGCCCATCTCTCTCCCTCACCAGGCCTGCTTTTCTGCTGTAAAAAGGCTAATAATACCCATATGTGTGTGGCTCACATACCAGAACCCAGAATCCTATAGGGCTTAATGTAAGATAATGAAATGGAATAATGTGGGTGACATACACGGAGGAGTTTTATAGTCGGCATGTGGCCACACAGGTGTGACGTAGTGCTGGGCCCGCCAGGTCGCCCAGGCACCTGTGCCCGATGTACACCTTTAAGAGGAGCCTAAACCCCTTCCCTTCTACTCTCAGCAGCAGAGGGTTTTCAGTGTTGATTTCCAGCTAGCAGGGACCTCCTCTTTCTTCCTCTACCTGTGGTTCTGGAGGCTCAGCCTGGAGAGGCGCCAGGCACCTAACTGACTCTGGAGCTGGGATTTTTTTGCAGGGAGCCAGAGGAAAGGAAAAATCCTCTTGCTGACTCTCCCTCTCTGGCTTCCCGGTGATTTATCACTATGGAAACGGAGCTCTTTTCCTCTTTGCTGCGGGCTGGCTGGGGGCGCACATTGTTGGTGCCCTTGCTGCACAGATCAGAAGTTCCTTCCTCTTTCCTGTTGCAGAAATGCCACAGTCACCACCGTTGTCCAAGAACTGCAGCTCACACCTGAAGAGCTCAGCCTTGGGAAAAACAATCTCATTTGATTCCCCAGGGGTCCTGGGGGCCTTCTGGGTAATCGGTGGGGGCCTGAAAACAATGCCAGTGTGAGAACAATGCAGCCTCCAGGGCTGAACTGGGGCCCTGCTTTTCCCCTTCCTTCAGCTTTCCTAGCTGCATTTTAAAAATGGATTTACAGGCAGACGCAGGTAGTCTGTATTGTGTTAGGTTGCAGTAAACTCAAAGTGCCTTTGTGTGGGCAGAACCTTCTTTGAGGGCAGGGCAGATGTGACTACAGGCAGGCCTGTGCCCACCCACTTGTGGAGACCCCAGGAGAAATCTGTTCTTGGAGGGTAAGACTTGCAGATGGAGGGCAGATGTGGATACCGGGGAAGGGAGATGCAGATGCAGGGGAGAGGGGTATTCAGAGGAGACTGCATACCTGTGTCATCATCAGTCACTTGCGCATTCACATGAGGTTTCAGGTGCTGTCAGCTGGAGGCCTAGCTGAGAGCTGGCTCTGCTGCGGTTGGTTCAGCACTCAGGCCGCTCATTAAAGGCTGGTGCCTGGGGCTCTTACCTGGCTGTCCAGTGGTTAAGACTCCGCGCTTCACTGCAGCGGGCACGGGTTCAATCCCTGGTCAGGGAACTAAGATCCCGCATGCTGCCGTGGGCACGGCCCAAAAAAAGGCTCGTGCCTGGGCTGGAGCACCCTAGGCCTAACATCACACGTACTGGGCTAGGTCCTGGGTACAAGGACACAGAGCATGTGGTAAGCAGGGATCCCAGAGACAACGAAGGAAGCTTTCTGGCCAGGAAGTCCTGAGACAGCACCAGATCCACTTTGGCTGCACAGGCAGGTCATGGCCAACCTCAGGAACCTTCTCTGTAAGTTGACCTAAGGAATATCTCTCCCAGCCTCGTCCTATGGGAGGAGGAGGGAGCTAAGGGCACCTCACATTTATCCATTTCACTGTTCAAGAGGGCCATCAAGAATAACTGTCTAGGGACTTCCCTGGTGGTCCAGTGGGTAAGTCTCCACGCTCCCAGTGCAGGGGACCCTGCTTCAATCCCTGGTCAGGGAACTAGATCCTGCATGCTGCAACTAAGACCCAGTGCAGCCAAAATAGGTAAGTAAGTAAATAAATAAATAAGAATAACCGTCTGCATGAAACTGGTCTTGAACTTATCTGGGAGGGAAACACTTCATTTAGGAGGAGCTGGTGCATTTCAGTGCATCTCTAGGATAGTATTTAAAAACCCCTTTACCGCCTCAAACATCCAGATCTTTCCTAGGTCTCAAAATATTCCTATTCTCTTTGCATCTAGAAGGTTCTTTTATTTGGGAGAAGATTTCCAAGTTTCTACCAGATTCATATTCTAAGCAGCAGTGTGAAAATTCGTGTTTTATTTTTGTCAGCAGAGCTGCCTGAACCCCTGGACCCCAAGGGGAGCCCTGGCCTTTAGGGAAAAGGTGACAGAGGTAGCCCTGCAAAATACCTTCAGAGCAGCTCAGCTCACCTCTTCCTCTTGGTACAAGAGAATGAGCCTCTGTGAGGAGGACCTTCTAGTTCTCTCTGATTCTCTGTGTGTACTCCTGGGACCAGCAGAAATGGAGGACTTTTGTGCAATGCTCAGCTTCCTCCTCACTGCCCTGAAGGTCTCACTCCCTATAAAACCTCAGGAGAAGTGGAGGGGCCACCCTCCAGTAATTCCAACAACACCTGAGTCAGGGAGCATCTGACCAGCGCTTGCATCCTCCAGGAACAGGGAACCAGTCCATTTTTTTTTAACAGCGCTTTTTTTTTTTTTTTGGCCATACCACACGGCATGCAGAATCTTAGTTCCCCCGACCAGGGATCAAACCTGTTCCCCCTGCACTGGAAGCACAGAGCCTTAATCACTGGACCACCAGGGAAGTCCCTAAATAATGATTTTTATTGAGATAATAGTAGATTCGCATGCCTTTGTAATAAATAATAGAGAAAGCCCTTGTACGTTACCCAGGTTTCCGCAGTAGTAACATTTTAGTGTTACATTATAATGTCACAGTACATTGACATTGATACAACCCACCCATAGTATTTAATCTCCCCAGTTTTACTGGTACTCACTTGTGTCTCTGTGTGTAAAGTTCTAAACAGCTTTATCACCTCTGTAGAGTTATGTATCCCTCACCACAGTCAGCACACTGTTCCCAAGACACAAGGATCCCATCCCTTTTATAGCCACGCCCACTTCCTTCCCTGTCCCCATCCCCAACCTCTGGAAACTGCTAATCTGTCCTTCATTTCTAAACTTTTGTTATTTCAAAAATGTTATGTAAATAGGATCACATTTGAGGGATTGGGTTTGTTCGCTCAGCCTCTTGCCCTGGAGATTCATCCAAGTTGCTGCATGTATCAATAGTTTGCTCCTTTTCATTGCTGAGGAATATTCCATGGTGTACATGTACCATCGTTTATTTAATCATTCATTGAAGGACATCTGGACTGATTCCAGTTTTTCAGGAAAGCTGAAATGACAAAGCTGCTGTGAACATTCATGTACAGATTTTTTGTGTGAATATACTTTTAAAATTTCTCCGGGCAGCTGTTCCAGTTTTAGACAGCTCTAATTAAAGAAGATCCTTGAGGGACTTCCCTGGTGGCACAGTGGTTGACTCTGCGCTCCCAGTGCAGGGGGCCCGGGTTCAGTCCCTGGTCAGGGAACTAGATCTCACATGCGTGCTGTAACTAAGAGTTCGCATGCCACAACTAAGGAGCCCAAGAGCCACAACTGAGACCCGGCGCAACCAAATAACTAAATAAATTTTTTAAAAAAGAAGATCCTTGAGCTCTGTGAGGGATCCATCTGAGACCCACATGTGTTCTCACATTCTCAAGAGTTAGAAATGTTTATACAGGCTCCTGGCTTGGTCCTAAATCACATGAATCTCATGTCTGTCCAGAAGCACCGTTTCCTGTGCATATTCTCCTACTCCAACTTGGCTGCCTTTTTTATTTGGATGTATCTATTTTAATTTTGTTTAATCAGGTAATGAAGCTGTAAAGAAACAGGAAACATTAAGACAGTTGTATAGAACAAATTGAAGGATTACATCCTAAAATAACCTGGGTGAATAAATATTTCATATTCAGTGTGTTTCAACTTTTTTAGAGTTTGACCCCTTCAGTCTTTGTTCTAAGCCAAAGATTTTCCTGTTGTGGGGCATTTCAAGAAGCCCTGAAATGTTTTTCTTCCAGAGGCACCATGCAAGGGATTCAGGGCTCAGGCCTGGAGTCAGGCAGCAGGCGTTACAACGGACTTAAATCAGCTGTGGGATTGTGAGCAAGTGTACTAACCTTTCCGAGATTCTCTTTTCTCTCCTGTACAATGAGGATAATTCTAGCATCTAATCCACAGGATTAAATGAGACAATCCATGAGAAGTCGTAAGTCCTCAGTAAATTTTAGCAGAAACCCCTCTCCAAATCTCTTGAGAACAATGCTTCAAAACCCTTCACTGAAGGTTGTCTCAAGGGGGTTGTGGGGGAGAATTATATCTCATTGCCCAGAGAAAAACTCGCTGCAATTCTTCTGTACCTAGTTTCTCCCTCAAAGTCAAGTCCCCACCACCCCTCCCAAATCAGCCAGTCAGCCTCCCACTGTGGTCTTTGCTCCCAGATGGGCCCCTTTCTTCCTCAGGTAGCTGTTTAGAATTCTCTGTGTTTCGCCAGGGACTCTGGTCATTCTGCCACCCCCAGCTGGCACCCCATCCCCCTGAGATGAAGACTGAGCACTTGGGCTGCATTTTGCTTTCCTTCTTGTTTTCTCGGTTCCTGTTCAGTTGGTCAGACAGATCCACTCAGGTTTCCACAACAGGGACACAGATGCCTTTTCGCACCGTCTGACAGGTGATGCACAAGCTTCATGAACAACTTCATGGCTCTTCTTAGCATCGAGTCGGAATGGTGATCCCAGCCCAGCCCACAAGCAACAGAGGCCACTTAATGACCTTTGTGATGAGGACAACTGTCTTCTTTCCATTTCCTTTGTCTTCAACCCCAGCAATCAGCAGGAACACTGCTCAGACTCATGGCATTGGCTTTTTTCTTTTTTTATAGATTTTATTTATTTATTTATTGGCTGCTTTGGGTCTTCATTGCTGTGTGCGGGCTTTCTCTAGTTGCGGCGAGCAGGGGCTACTCTTCATTGCGGTGCAAGGGCTTCTCATTGCAGTTGCTTCTCTTGTTGCGCAGCACAGGCTCTAGGCACACGGGCTTCAGTAGTTGTGGCTCGCAGGCTCTAGAGCGCAGGCTCTGTAGTTGTGGCTCGCAGGCTTAGTTGCTCCGCGGCACGTGGGATCTTCCTGGACCAGGGCTTGAACCTGTGTCCCCTGCATTGGCATGCGGATTCTTAACCCCTGTGCCACCAGGGAAGCCCCATGGCATTGGCTTTGACAAATATTTGCCTCCTAGAAGCTTTATCAGTAAGATGAAGAGACGTGCAGTAGCCAGTCTTCCACTGGACAGAGGAGGAGTGGCCTCCGTGGCTGCCAGGGTTCGTCCCAGAGGAGACTCCGCAGCCCTCAGGAAACATCTCCCCCTCTCTCAACTGTCTTTAAAAACTTTCGCAAAACTTTCCCTCATCCGCTGTGTTGCAAAGATCTAACTAAAATAGACCTCCCTATAGGTTCTACGCAAAGGTTAAAAAAAAAAGTCCCATTCCTTTTTCACATAAAAACAGTGCAATTGAGAAATGCAAGTCAAAGCTACAATGAGGTATCAACTCACTCCGGTCAGAATGGCCACCATCAAAAAATCTACAAACAGTAACTGCTAGAGAAGGTGTGGAGAAAAGGGAACCCTCCTGCACTGTTGGTGGGAATGTAAATTGGTACAACCACTATGGAGAACAGTATGGAGGTTCCTTAAGAAGCTAAAAATAGAGCTACCATATGATCCAGCAATCCCACTCTTGGGCATATATCTAGAGAAAAACATGGTTCAAAAAGATACATGCACCCCAGTGTTCACTGCAGTGCTGTTTATAATAGCCAGGAGACGGAAGCAACCTAAATGTCCATTGACAGATGAATGGATAAAGAAGATGTGGTACATATCTCAATGGGCTATTACTCAGCCATTAAAAAGAATGAAATAATGCCATTTGCAGCAACATGGATGAAACTGGAGATCATCATACTAAATGAAGTCAGAGAAAGACAAATATCATATGATATGACTCATATGCAGAATCTAAAAAAAAATGATACAAATGAACTTGTTTACAAAACAGAAACAGACTCACAGACTTGGAGAATGAACTTATGGTTACCGGGGTGGTAGGGGAAAAGTGAGGGGGAGGGATAGATTGGGAGGTTGGGATTGACATGTACACACTGCTATATTTAAAATAGATAACCTACTCTAAGGTTATCTATTTTAACCTTAGAGTAGGTTATAAGGACCTACTATAAAATAAATAAATAAATAAATAAATAAATTTTAAAAATAAATAAAAGCAATGCAATTATTTAAAGATAATTATCAGATACTCTCCCAAATCTTCCTTCTTAGTCTTAACATTTCCACTCCCTTCAAATGTTCCTCTTATGATGTGGTTCGAAGGCCCCTTGCCTTGGTATTTTCATCACCCCTCCATATGCTTTTGGGTGTCACCCCCTGAACTGAGCATGTGTGACAAAATACAGTGGGGCAGTCTTCTCCCCACTTCTGAACTCTTTCATTGATGTTGCCAATGGGTACGATAGCCACGCCCCTTTCAAACTCATCAGTCTTTCCCCACGCATCCTCCTGTTAAGCAACATGTCTGTCATCTGTCATCCTGTATTTGCAAGGTCAGCTTTGAGGAACTAAGACCAGGAATTTTAACTTTCTATTGTGTGTCATCATTTGGCCCATTGCACCCTCCTAGTGACATCCTTTTGACTACTGATCCTGTCCTTTGGCCTCTTACCTATCTACCCTCCCAGTGTTGTGTCATTCAGGGATCGAGTCAGCACACTTTCCATCCCACCTGTGAGCCAGGAGAGGGAAGAAGACAACCACATGGCATTCCACTACAGATGTCTTTTGCTTTTTGGGTTTTTTTGTTTGTTTTTTAATATTTTTAAAATATTTATTTATTATTATTATTATTTTTTTTTTTGGCTATGCTGGGTCTTAGTTTCTTAGTTGCAGCACGCGGGATCTTCGTTGCAACATGCAGGACCTTTTTTTTTTTTTTTTAGTTGCGGCATGTGGGCTTCTTAGTTGCAGCATGCGAACTCTTAGTTGGGGCATGCATGTGGGATCTAGTTCCCTAACTAGGGATTGAACCTGGGACCCCTGCATTGGGAGCACAGAGTCTTACCCACTGGACCACCAGGGAAGACCCTACAGATGTCTTTTGAATTGACCTTGAATAAAACTCTTTGGATCTAATTGTCCCACAAATGACAGGTGCCACACACTTCTCCAGGAGGACCCCAGGACACACCTGGTCAGACGTCTTGCTGAAATCAGAAACCCTGTACCTGCAGTGTTTTACTCATTCAACAATCTAGTAACTGACAACAAAAAAAACCAGGTTAACTTGTCTGACTTACTTTTGGAAGATCTTTGCTGGTTTCTGGTCATTTCTGCTTCCTGCCTGGTAGCTACAAGTGCCCCCTGCTAACACCTGTAAGAGTTCTGCTCTGATCTGTACTGACTGTTGGGTGCTAGGATCCCATTTTAGTCCCTTCACTGAGCACCCTTCCTCCTGTCCCCCCTCCTTCATGACCCAGGCTTCATCTAGGCCTTCATACATGGCCTAACTCCTCCTGGGCATGACCCTCACTGGCAGCCCTGTCAGGTCTGGCCTAGACTCCCCATTCTCTACCCTTCCCTGAATTCTAGCCACAGAGGTCTGGGCCCCCCCCGTATATATACATATGCGTGCATGCGTGCGTGTGTGCGTGCATGTGTGTGTGTGTTTTTGATGAAGACTTTATTGAAGTTCCGTACACAATGAGAGCCATAACTCACTAGGAAAAGATTTTAGGGCATGCTTAGACACAGCATAGAGTTTTTACATACCTAATAAGTAATCTGCTAGAATTTTGTAGAGGATGGATATCAAGGCCCCTGTGATCTATGGTTTTAGGAGTCCCTATCCCCACCCCCACCCCCTTTTTTAAAACTCAGTACATTTCCTGGGGTTCAGGCTAGATATGAGAAGGGAACAAGTCTGCCCCCCACAACTTCATCACCTGGACGTCCAGCTCAGGAATAACACCAACCTGCTTAGCCCAGAAGGCTGGGGAGGTGAAGCCTCTTCAGCAGGAACCATTGCTTCCTTTCAAAGCAGGGGATGGAGGGATCCCCTGAGAACCGAGAAGAGAGAGGGCCCTCACAAGCCCTGGCCTCTGCTTCCTCTGTGGCTGCCCCAGCCAGATTTCCTGTTAAAACCGAGGTGACGAATAGATGATCACATTAAGAAATGGACACGCACTTCTGCCGACCTCATGAAAGCCAGTTGGGCACGGACAAAGCTACACACACACACTGGGCTGAGAATCACGCCGGTAGGTAATGTTTTAAATACTTTAAAGCAATTTTCTTTCTTAAATTCCTAGAATCTATGTGCAGAAGTGGGCAAGTCATAGAGAGGTGGACTTCCCTGGTGGCACAGTGGTTAAGAATCTACCCGATTAAAAAAAAAAAAGAATCCACCTGCCAATGCAGGGGACACGGGTTCGAGCGCTGGTCCAGAAAGATCCCACATGCTTCACATGCAGAGCAACTAAGTCCATGCGCCACAACTACTGAGCCTGCGCTCTAGAGCCCGCAAACCACAACTACTGAAGCCCGCGTGCCCTAGAGCCTGTGCTCCGCAACAGGAGAAGCCACCGCAATGAGAAGCCCGCATGCTGCAACGAAGCGTAGCCCCCTCTTGCCACAACTACAGAAAGCCCGCACGCAGCAACGAAGACCCAATGCAGTCCAAAAAAATAAATAATTTATTTTTTAAAACAAAAAAGAAAGAAAAGAAAAGACAAGGGGCTCAGGCTGCTCACAGTGTAGTTTCAACTCATTGCAGACAAATGGTTTTGAAGAGGGCTTCTGGGAGCTTCCAGAGAACCTAATCAGTGTTTGTCAGATTGTTTTTGAGTACATTTCACATTTGCTCAACAGCCAACTTAAAACAAAATTCTGAATCAAAACCTGATGATAAGCTGAAACTGCCTGTTCTTTAAACCTAAGTCACTTTTTGTATCTAAAATTCATTTTGCTGATCCTCAGATAAACCATGACCATTTCCCACATCCTCCTCCAAGAGTTGTTCCTGGCAGGGTAATTTCTTCATGAACTTAGGATAAATCAATTTGGATTTCCTCTTATTTTAGCAAAGTTTACCTCAGTCTTGGATAGAAGGGACAGAAAGGGGAGGGTAAGGACAAAAATTACTCCATTTTTTATTATTATTATTATCATCATTACTGCTGCTAAGGTAGTATCGAGAGCAGCCACCATCTAATGGATATATCATTACTTTTGGAATTTATCAAGACATCTAAGACATCCTCATGGAGAAGGCTGGAGTAAATGGTAGTAGAACGAGGGAATTTATAGCTTGCAGAACATTTATATCAAAAGAATTTTGATTAAGATCAGCCTGGGGCAAGTCTCTGGTAGAGTGCCGCAGGGCTCTATCTTCATTCTTCTCCTATTGAATATTTTTATTAATGAATTGGATTAGGACTCTGGTGACCTTCTGATAAAATCTGTGGATGACACAAAACTGGGAGGGAGAAGTCAGAGGATAGAATCAGTTGTCAAAAAGATGGATAAAGGCACTGCCCTGGTGGTAGATATCATTACCCACCTTAGACTGATGAAGTAAACTAAAGAGCAACACCCAGTGCAGGCCACCTCTCAGTCCCAGGAGGTGCTTATCTCCCAGGAGGAGCTTCTCTCAGCAGCCAGACTGACTGTTGAACGGTCAGTTGATAGGGCAGCCTCCCCTCCAAACCCCTGGAGGGCAGGACCAGGCCTACCTGGTGCTTAGCCTGCTTCCTGCAAGGGTTGAGAGACGCCATCCCCTCTGCCAGGGCATCCTCGCTGTTTCATCCCTATGGGGCCTGGCCTGGAGCAGAAGGTTCCTGACACTCCCTCCCATCTGCAGCCCGACTTAGTGCCTTGTTTCTCCTCATGTCCCTTGGATAACCTGAAAAAGCAAAAATCAGGAAAGGGACGGCTTCAGCCCCTGAAAGTTCTGGCTTTTCTACACATGACTCCAGTTTAGCTGAAGCATTCCTGGCACAGCCTGCTCCCCAGAAGGAGTCCTGAACAAGGGTTGTCAGTTAAAATACAGGATGCCCAGTTACATTTGAGTTTCTGATAAACAACAAATAATTTTTTTGGTATGTCCCATGTAAGATGTGAGACATACCAAAAAATGACTTGTTGCTTCTGTGAAAATGTAACTGGATATCAGGTATTATTGAAACAGGAGGGAAGGGGGCAGGGCACAACCCTTGAAAGAATGACACAGCCCGAGGACCTGACATAAACTGATTAGAACCAAATGGGTCCAAGATGGCGGACAAGTCGACTTCCACTAGACCTTGAGTCTCGCTCATTGTAACACAGCAGCAGGCTAAATGACACACCCACAGGGGCCGTGACAGTTCCAAGACGGAACAGAAGGATCAAAAAGTGGGTGGTGACCCAATTACTGGAAATCCCCTCTCCTTCCCCAAATAGCTGGAATACTCCTCCACTCATTAGCCTATGAAATTACCCACCCCTATGAAAACTGACAACCCCATACCCTGGTGCCTTTCTCACCTTCTGAGGTGGCCCACACTCTGTCTGTGGAGTGTGTTTCTCTAAATAAATCCACTTCTTACCTATCACTTTGTCTCTCACTGAATTCTTTCTGTGATGAGACATCAAGAACCTGAGCTTCATTAAGTCCTGAAACCAGCTGTGATCTCAGTTGGAAGACTATGGGTTTTGGCCAGGTATAAGTCCTGGCCGCGTGGGTTCAAGTCCCAATCTGAGTTGCACGGTTTCATTATTATTTCCTGTCTCTGGTGGCCCTACCCTGAGCTCACCCAAGCCTGTCAGAAGTGATTACCATGGGCCTCTTGGAAGGCCTGGCCTGGCCCACTTCCAGTCCAAACCACCTCTCACCTAAAGGGAGCACATATGTTTGGGCTGAGGCTACTGCCCACTCAGGCCCCTCAGGGGATCAGGCCTCCCAAACCACCACACACACTTCCTTCTTCACTCCTGTGGGCTCCTCAAGCCCTAGTCATCTGCGCTGGTGTCTGGCCTGCCCTCCCTTCAGGGCTGAATCTTGCCTCCCGGTGCTAGGGACTGACACTGGCCCTATCTGGCCCTAAGGAGCCTAGCTCAGCGCTAAGGACAGCCATCTGGAGCTAATTTGACGCCATGGCCTGTGCATGGCTACCGCACATGATGACTGTTTACATCCGGCTGTGCTTCCAGTTCATTCACTCATTTAGCAGAAATTTATGCGGGGCCCACTGTATCAGACATTGTGTTGACTGCATGGGCACTGGGGTAAGCCCAAGAGACCCATTCCAGGGGAGATGCTTCTTGGGGATCATGTAGATAAATATGGGGTTACCAACAGTGATAGGAGCTATGAAGGAGCATATGGGGAGCTTTGAGAACATGCAACCAGAGGCCTGCTCTGGTCCAGGAGTCTCCTTTGAGCTGGGCCTGGAGGGGAAGAGTTACCTAGATGGGGATAGGGGGTCAGGGAGAGCTTTCCAAGCAGAAGAGGAGCCTGGATGCAGGTTGATGGGGCAGGGACAGGGCGACTGGTACTTTCCAGGGCTGATGGGAGGTCGTGTGCAGGAACATTTCCACCCACCTCATCTCATCTGTTCCTTTTCTCATTCAAAATCACATGCAGGACCCATTACATAATGTATGGATCCATTGCAAAATGAAAATATTACTAAGAATTTCAAGATGCCTCCACAGCGTATTAAACCAAATATGGACCCTTCTGAGCTCAGGGCCCTGTGCAACTGCCCAGGTCACATGCCTGGGAAATGGATCCTGATCTCATGACTCGTGTGTGTGTCAGGTCAGGAGCTGGATCTGAGTCTTCTGCTTATGAAGGTGCTATACAAGGTCAGTTACTGGAGGCCCTGGAGCAGCCAGACAGGCATTGGCAGGCAGACGTGACTCTGAGAACTGGTTGATACTTCACCTTCTGGCCCTGCTTCTCCATCTGTAACAGGGATCATGATACCCTCTGTAAAGGGCTGAGAGTGGCCCCCAAAGATATCAGGTCCTCTAGAGCCTGTAACTCTTACATTATATGGAAAAAGGGTCTTTAGAGATGTAATTAAGTTAGGGATGAGATGGGGAGACCATACAGGACATCTGAGTGGGCCCTAAATGCAATCACAAGTGTCCTTAAAAGAGAAAGGCAGGGGAGTCCGTGGCAGCCCAGTGGTTAGGACTCCGTGCTTTCACTGCCGAGGGCCCGGGTTCAATCCCTGGTCGAGGAACTAAGATCCCACAAGCCTCGTGGCATGGCCCCCCCAAAAAAAATAAAAGAGAAAGGCACAGGGAGATTTGACACACAGAGGAGAAGACAGAACAGAAGATGATGGCCTAATGTTAGAGTGATACGGCCACAAGCCAAGGAATGCCAGCAGCTGCCACAAGCTGGAGAAGGCAAGAACAAGTGATCTCCTAGAGCCCCTGGAGGGACTGTGGCTCTGCTGACACCTTGATTTCAGTCCAGTGGTACTGATTTTGTAATTCTGCCCTCCAGAACTGTGAAAAAATAAGTCTATATGTTGTAAGCCTAAATCTACTAATCTTTCTGTTTCTATAGATTTCACTATTCTGAACATTTCATATAAATAGAATCGTATAATATTTGGCCTTTCATGTTTGGCTTCTTTCACTTAGCATGATGTTTTCAAGCTTCATCCATATTGTAAGCATGTATCAGGACTTCATTCTTTTTGTTGCCAAATAACAATCTATTGTATGAATATACCACATTTTGTTTATCAGTTGGTGGACGTTTGAATTGTTTCTACTTTTTGGATATTATTAATAATGCTGCTATAAACATTTGTGTTTCTGTAGACACATTTTCATTTCTTTTGGATAAATACCTAAGAGTGGAATCACTGCTGGGTCATATTATAACTATATTTTTTAAACTTTTGAGGAACTGCCAGACTCTTTTCCAAAGTGGCTGCATCATTTTATAATCCTACCAGTTGTGTGAAGAAGGTTCTAGCTTTTCTGCATCCTCGTCAACATTTATTATTGTCTGTCTTTTCAATTTTAGCTATCGTAGTAGGTGTGAAGTGATATTTCATTATGGTTTTGATTTGCACTTCCCTAATGACTAATAATGTTATGTATCTTTTCATGTGCTTATTGGCCTTTGTATATCTTCTTTGGAGAAATGTTTATTCAAGTCCTTTGCCCATTTTAACAAATGGTTGTCTTTTTTTGTTACTGAGTCATAAGAGTCCTTTAAATATTCTGGATCCTTATCAGATATATGATTTCCAAATATTTCCTCCCATTCTGTGGATTGCCTTTCAGTTTCTTGATAGTGTCCTTTGCAACACCAAAGTTTTTAACTTCAATGAAGTCCAATTTATCTATTTTTTCTTTTGTTGCTTATGTTTCTGAGAACGGAAAGCACAAATACCTATCGAGTATTTTTTAAAAATTAATTATTTATTTTTGGCTGCACTGGGTCTTCGTTGCTGCATGCGGGCTTTCTCTAGTTGTGGCGAGTGGGGGCTACTCTTCGTTGCAGTGCCCAAGCTTCTCAATGTGGCGGTTTTTCTTGTTGTGGAGCACAGGCTCTAGGTGTGCGGGCTTCAGTAGTTGTAGCCTGCGGGTTCAGTAGTTGTGGCTCACGGGCTTAGTTGCTCCACGGCATGTGGGATCTTCCCAGACCAGGGCTCGAACTCATGTCCCCTGCATTGGCAGGCGGATTCTTAACCACTGTGCCACCAGGGAAGTCCCATGGTGAAGCTCTTGCCCCTCTTTCCAGGCCAGTGCCTGGGCTACTCAGGGCAGAAGAGAGCAGACCCCTTGGTCCTTTGGGCCGTTGTGCAGTTGATTTGCTGTCGGGGCCAACTCAGCCATTAGGCCCAGGAGGCACAGTGCCAGGGCCTACAACAATACTTTTAGGGGCCCATGAAAAATAATAATAATTTTTTTTTTGGCTGTGCCATGGCCAAAATAAATTTTTTTTTTTTTCAGGATCTTGATTCCCTGACCAGGGATTGAACCTGCACCCACGGCATTGAAAGTGTAGAGTCCTAACCACCGGACCACCAGGGAATTCCCCCCAAATAATTTTTTTTTTAATGGACGAAGGGGCTCGCAAAAATGCCCACAGCCATGAATCATGATATAGCCCTGTGTCCTGTCAGTGGAATGGAGGGGGTGCTCCAGCTGGGGAAGGAACAGCACTGACCCCTCCACAATGTCCCAACCTACTTCCCTTTTTCCCAGCTGCCCACCTTTGCAAGGGGCCAGACTGGGGCTATGAGGACAACACCTGGGTGGGCATTGAATTAGGGGCTCTGAGTCCCTCCCCTTGAGCTCATTAAGACGGCTGATTTGCCAGACCAGCAATTCAGGTGGGGCAACCTGGGGCCCAAAGCAGACCTACAACTATTGTTATTACTACTGTTGTTTATATTGTTACCACATTCCGTTCTTATTGTGCCCCGCTGGTTAAATGTGCTTTCAAATACTAGCTGTCATTTTCTCTTCATGACAAGCCTGTGAAATGGGTAGAGTGGGCATATTATTCCCATTTTATAGGGTGGAAAGTGAACCTCAAAACACTGACACCGTTAAGCTGCAGAGAAGGGACTGGAAACCCAGGCTTCTGATCTGTGTGTTAGTACGTGTACATTCTCCCGTTAGGTGACTTTTGAATCTGGCAATGGGGGATTAGTCCCACTCGTAAACTTGCCAAGGTTAATTAATCAGACCTCCCATCCCGGGCTGGTCACAGGTCACGGCTGGGGGAAATGGCCGATATCTTGTTTCCTATCAGTGTAGTCATGAAATAGATGGGAGGTCAGTTCTGCCCAGTGCCTGTAGCCCTCTGCCATGATTGCCGCCTGCCTCCCTCGCCCTTCCTCCTCCACCCACCCCAGCTTCTCAGAAAAACCACTTCCTGAGGTTTATTTCACCAGGCAGCTTTTTCAGGCGGTTAATGGATTGCTGTGATTTAGATTTGTGACATTCCTGTTTTGTGTTGTTTTTTCTCATAGCTTTTTTTTTTTTTTTTTTTTGCGGTACGTGGGCCTCTCACTGCTGTGGCCTCTCCCGTTGCGGAGCACAGGCTCCGGACGCGCAGGCTCAGCGGCCATGGCTCACGGGCCCAGCCGCTCCGCGGCGTGTGGGATCTTCCCAGACCGGGGCACGAACCCGTGTCCCCTGCATCGGCAGGCGGACTCTCAACCACTACGCCACCAGGGAAGCCCCTGTGTTGTTTTTTCTAATGCAAGCATATTTATTTATGTTACCTTTTATAAAAAGGGGAGAATGGTGGGATATAAGAGAACAGTATATCTATATATCATTAGGAGCAAAGGCGTAATATGGATCATGCCAGAGTTAGTTCCATAACCATATTAAAAACAGAATGTAACACTCTCCACCAAAAACCGGGATTCTGAAGCTCAGATATGTCATTTGTTAAATGAAAGGTGACGTCCCCGGTTTTTGAAGGCAGAAGCACCGCATGTAGAAAACACCCTGTCCTCCTTCCCTTCGGCTGAGAAGAGGGAGAAGAGAGCAGTACTGTGGTAGAAATAGGGCCCTGGGTGAGCTTGTTCTGCCTGGTGGGCATTCCTGGGGTCTTCATCCCTGGCAATGTAGGAGTCAGTTCCTTGTTTAGTTACCAAGAAGCTAAAATAGCTATGCGGAACCTTTTTTTCATTTTTGTTTTCCCCCAATCAAGGAATCCACTAAGAACCAGAGGAAGGGAGGGGAATATATGTGGGGGCCACACACATAAAAAGCCACTTGATTTCCTATTTTTAAAAAGGTGAAATAGGAAAAAAAAAATCCTTTTATACTTTTTTAACTTTTAATAAGACATTCTTATTTACAAATAAAGAATAAGGAGCATGATGATCTTTTCAAGGAATAAAATAAATGATGGACAATATATGCTTCAGTTCTTATCTCACAGCCAAGTCATAAGAGGGAAGGAAGAGATTTCCTTGAGAACTAGAAGGAGTGGTTCCCCTGGAAAGAGAGTGAGAGACAGACAGACAGACAAACCTGAGGAGAATAGCAAGGGAGGCTCTCCCATGAGGATCCACAAGTCCTGTGAAGGACCAGCCCCATGTTGACGTGACTCTGGGGCCTCAGCACAGGTGACCCTGCTGTACTGGCTGGGCTGGGCTGGGGTGGATACAGCAGCCATTTTAAGTGATTTCCAACACCCTGATACATTCACATGATTTAAAAACTAAAAAGGACACAAAGGTTTATAATGAAAAATATACTGAACACTATAAAACATTGGGGCTTCCCTGGTGGCTCAGTGGTTAAGAATCCGCCTGCCAATGCAGGGGACATGGGTTCGAGCACTGGTGGGGGAAGATTCCCACATTCCATGGAGCAACTAAGCCCGTGCGCCACAACTACTGAGCCTGTGCTCTAGAGCCCGCGAGCCACAACTACTGAAGCCCACAGGTCTAGAGCCCATGCTCTGCAACAAGAGAAGCCACCACAATGAGAATCCTGCACACTGCAATGAAGAGCAGCCCCTGCTCACTGCATCTAGAGGAAGCCCGTGTGCAGCAACGAAGACCCAACACAGCCAAAATTAAATAAATAAAATAAATAAATTTATTTTAAAAAAACTATAAAACATTGCTGAGAGAAGGTAAAGAAGACTTAAATAAATGGAGAGATATGCCATGTTCATGGGTCAGGTACTCAGTATTGTTAAGTCATCAGTTCTCCCCGAATTGATTTATAGATTCAATGAAATTCCAATCAAAATCTCAGAAGGCTTTTTTTGGTTGAAATTGAAAAGTTGATTTTTAAAATGATATAGAAGGGCAAAGGGTTTAGAGTAGTCCAAATAACTCTGAAAAGGAAGAAAAATGTTTGAGGACTACTAACACTATCTGACTTCAGGATATATTTTAAAGCTACAGAAATCAAAACTGTGTGGTATTGCATAAGGGTAAACAAATAGATCAATGGAACAGAATAGCAACTCCAGAATATATATATGTCCACATATATGGACAACTCATTTTCAACAAAAGTGCAAAGAGAATTCACTGGAGAAAAAAGATAGTCTTTTCAACAAATGATGCTAGAACAATTGGACATACACATGCAAAAAAAAAAAAAAAAAAAGAGAAGAACTTTGATCCACACCTTGCATCATGTGCAAAAGTTAACTCAAAATAGATAATAGGGAGTTCCCTGGTGGCACAGTGGTTAAGAATCCGCCTGCCAATGCAGGGGACACAGGTTCGAGCCCTGGTCCAGGAGGATCCCACATGCCACAGAGCAACTAAGCTCGTGCACCACAACTACTGAGCCTGTGCTCTAGAGCCTGCAAACCACAACTACTGAACCTGCATGCCATAACTACTGAAGCTCACATGCCTACAGCCCGTGCTCCACAACAAGAAGCCACTGCAATGAGAAGCCCGTGCACCTCAACAGAGTAGCCCCCACTCGCCACAACTAGAGAAAGCCCACACGCAGCAATGAAGATCCAACACAGCCAAAAATAAATAGATTAAATAAATAATTTTTTTTAATTAAAAAAATAGATAATAGATCGAAATGTCAAAACATTGGAGAAAATTTCTGAGACTTTGATAGGCAAAGATTTTTTAGATGTGACACCAAAAGAACGATGTATAAAAGGAAAAATTGATAAATTGGATTTGATTCTCTAAAATTTAAAGCTTCTGCTTATCAAAAGACACCATTAAGGAGATAAAAAGACATGCCACAAACTAGGAGAAATCTTTGCAAATTACATAATTGATAAAGGACTTATATTCAGAGTATATAAAGAATTCTAAAAGCACAACACTAAGAAAACAAGCAACCTAGCTAATAACTGAGCAGAAGATTTTAATAGACCCATTAAATGGCAAATAAGTACATAAAAATATGCTCAATGTCATTAGTCATTAGGTAAATGCAAATTAAAACCATAATAAGAAAGCACTATGCTCCCCACTAGAATGACTAAAATTGAGAAGATTGACCTGCCAAGTGTTGATGAGGATGTGGAGCAACTAGAACTCTCATACATTGCTGGTGGGATTGTAACATGGTGTAATCAGTTTGGTAAACAGTTTGGTAGATTCTTAAAATGCTAAACATGTACCTACCTTATGGCCCATGCATTCCACTCCTAGGTATTTATGCAAGAGAAATGAAAGTATGTGTCCAGACAAAGGCTTGTTCATAGCAGCTCTATCTGTATTAGTTCAAAACTGAAAACAACCCAAATGTCCATTAATAGGTGAATAAGCAAACCCGTATTTTCATGCAATGAAATGTTACTCAGTAGTAAAAAGGATGAAGTACTTATTATGCTGATTGAAAGAAGATAGACCAAAAAAACCAACAAAAAGTGCATACCGTATGAGTCCATTTAAATAGAATTCTAGAAATGCAAACTAACCCATAGTGACAGAAAGCAGATCATGTTTGCATAGGGGGTGGTGGGTGTGGGGAGAGGGATTCAGGGAAGAAAGGATTGCAAAGGTGAAACAATGTAACTCAGATTGGGATTTGAACCCACGGTCTGTTAACTGAGATTACACACCTGGTCTCAGGACTTAATGAAGCTCAGGTTCTTGATGTCTCATTGCAGAAAGAATTCAGCAAGAGACAAAATGATAAGCAAGAAGTGGATTTATTCAGAGAGAAACACAAAAGGTGAGAAAGGCACCAGGGTATGGGGTTTGTCGGTTTTTATAGGGGTGCGTAATTTCATAGGCTAATGAGTGGGAGGAGTATTCCAGCCATTTTGGGGAAGGAGAGGGGATTTCCAGGAATTGGGCTACCACCCACTTTTTGACCCTTATGGTCAGCCTTGGGACTGTCATGGGGCCTGTGGGTGTGTCATTTAGCTTGCTGATGTGTTACAGTGAGGTATACTGAAGCTCAAGGTCTAGTGGAAGTCGACTTGTCTGCTGTCTTGGACCTATTTGGTTCTGATCAGTTTACGTTGTGTCCTCAGGCTATGTCATTCTTTTAAAGGTTGTGCCCTGCCCACTTCCCTCCTGTTTCAGCGGGGCACAAGGAAACTATTGTGGGTGATGTATATATTCACTTTCTTAATTGTGGTGGTCATGTCACAGGATACACACATGTCAAAACTCTTCTAATTGTAACTGTTATTTATTTAGGCCACACCCAGCGGCTTGTGGGATCTTAGTTCCCCAACGGCCGTGAAAGTGCAGAGTTCTAACCACTAGACCGCCAGGGAATTCCCAAATTGTAAATTTTAAATATGTGCAGTTGTTGTATGTCAGTTATACCTCGATAAAGCTGTTAAATTTTCCAATTTCTTAAAAATGTAAAAGGTAATACAAAAATAAAAGATAAAAAGTCACATAACTTAAGAACTAAAAAGTACAGAAAGGTTTACAATGAAAAATTCCTAGTTGCCCAGTTTCCACCACCCACTACAGGTAACAAAATCTTTTGCATTACTATCAACTTTACGTAAGTGAATGTTTACCTTTACTGACAATAGTCAATAGTAAGTAGCAATTCAAACAAAGATTTATCTACCCTTAGAGAGTCAGGTAATCCCTAGGAGAGCCTGCTGGTCAATGCCCAGTACTGTATTGAAAGAATACACTGTAATCCTTTTTGCCTATTTCTAAATTTCAGGTAACTTTTCTGAGAATTCCCTGGTGGTCCAGTGGTTAGGACTCTGAGCAGTCACTGCCGAGGGCGCGGGTTCAATCCCTGGCCAGGGAACTAAGATCCCACAAGCTGCACAGTATGGCCAAAAAAAATTAAAATTAAAAAATAAATTTCAGGTAACTTTTCTTATGTTATCTATGTGTTCATTTCCTTTGTCCATTTTCCTTTTGTATTGTTGATCTTTTTCTTCTTGATTTCTGAGAGCTTTTTACATATCAGAGAGGTTAGCTCTTTGTCTATGATGTGAGTTGCAAATATTTTTTCCAGTTTATAGTTTTTCTCTTTTTTTTTTTTTTATAGTTTTTCTCTTGATTGAACTTTTTTTGGGGGTGGGGGGGCAAAGCAGAACATTTATTCATGGAGTATACTTTATCAGTCTTTCATATTATGACTTCTGGATTTTAAGTCATAGTTAAACCAGCCTTTGCTCAAGATCATGAGGAATTCTTCTGTGTTTTCTTCTAGAACTTTTCTGTTTCATTTGTACCTTCAGATGGTTGAATCTGGAATTTATTCTGGTGCACAGTGTAAGTTGTGGGATATAATTTTTCCACTTTTCTTTTGAAACATTCACACATTTTTGAAATAAAGCTTTATTTTCTCCTGGTGTTCTAAAAGTACTAGCATTGTGGATGAAACAATGACTAATTTTTAGAAGTTTACTTTGGAACTTAGGGCCATGCAGTGGGACATTTATCAGTATGGCTTGAATGTCACTTTGAGAAGCAAAAGTTGCTTACTCTACAGTTTGTAAAAGTTACCTTTGAAACCAACATTTATTTTATTACTCAGGGCGTTTCCTTTTTTTTCCTGCCAAATCAAAATTTGGTAGCTGGTGGGGATAATTTCCAGTAGGTTGCCAAAGGAGATAGTTTACAGTGGGGAATGGAAAATACAAAACAACAAAAGTAAAAAAAACACAATAGAGGGCTTCCCTGGTGGTGCAGTGGTTGAGAGTCCACCTGCCGATGCAGGGGACACGGGTCCGGGAAGATCCCACATGCCGCGGAGCGGCTCGGCCCGTGAGCCATGGCCGCTGAGCCTGCGCGTCCGGAGCCTGTGCTCTGCAATGGGAGAGGCCACAACGGTGAGAGGCCCGCGTACCGCAAAAAAAACAAACAAACAAACAAACAAAAAAAAAACACAATAGAAAAAAATTCCTTTATGCATGCATTGCTCTCTAACAGCTCTTATCAAAACTTCCACTGAACTGTAGATCACAGAGAGGTATTGTTCTCTAGCTGGAAGCCACCACTTCTAGGTACTTGCCCTGAGGCAGAGAAGTCTTTGGTTTCTCTGGTCCCCGTTCAAATCTGACTTAGCTTTACCATGTGATGGTATTCAAGGGTAGCATTTCAGAAAGCAGCACCGTGACCCCAAGGCAATGATCATCTAATTCAGACAATACAGTTAACTTGTCCTCTTTCAGTCAGTCATCCATGTTGCTAATGTTTTTGGTCATCTACTAGGTACCAGGCACTGTCCCGCCGTCATGGAGCCAGCAGTCCACTTGGGGGAGGAGCAGCTATTATGGCACACGGTAGAAAGTGTCCGACAAAGGAAGACTAGGGAGGTGAGGGGGCCCAGAGGAAGGGCAGCTCAGTGTGGGGAAGACAGGGGACGATGCTAGAGGATTGATGCCTAAACTGAGTTATGATGAATGGGTAGGAATTCGCCAGAAAAGGAGAGGGGAAAGGGTACTCCAGACAGGGGAAGAGCATTGGCAAAGTCACAGACATGTGATGTGTTCTGGGAACTATAAATTCTAGCAACCAGAATGTAGGGGCAAGGAAGGAAGAGGTGAGAGACCAGGCTGGAGAGGTAAGTAAGGGCTGGATCGTGCAGGATTGGAAACTGACTTTCTCTGCAGGGCAATGGGGGGAGCCATTACAGGGTCTCCCTGACAAACCTGCAATTTTCTGAAAAAGTCAGCCCTCTCCATGCCTTTGTCAGGAAAGGCAGGAGGTCCAGGTTTAGGCTGTATGGAAAGAGCCCCCTTGGAGGGGCCAGAGGAAAAACAGAGATTTGCTGAGGCCAGGGAGAGAAGCCCTTTGCGGGGAGGTCAGAGAGAGGGAGGAACCCTCTCTCTGGCTGCCATGAGAAGGGGCCCCCAAATCCAGGCCAGACGCAAGGAGGGTCAGGAACGCTGAGGCAAATGTCACTTGTGGCTTTTTTTCCCTCTAAACAAACTAAACAAAGCAGCTGCGCCCGGTGGCCCCTCAGGAAGGCCAGTCATTTCCTGAGGAGATATGAGGCCGCCCAAGCATTGTTCCCGGTTTCCAGCATGGCCGCCATTACCTGACCAGCGCCACGGCCGGTCTGTCCGCGGTGCCTGGAGAAGCTCCCACATGGGTCTCTGCTTTTCACGGGGCAGGTTTCTCACCTCCGTCGCGTGGGAAGTGGCTTCTGCCTCCGGAGCATGGCGCAAAAGCAGAACTAACTGCCCGAAACCTTCGCTCACTCTCAGGATGCAGCTGGGGTGGACCCAGGGGGGCACGATGTGGCTCCGCGTCCTGCTGACACTTCTGCTCTGTGAGTTTTCCCTCTCTTCCCACATCACTTAAACTTCACGAGAACTGAAGCTCGTGAAGTCAACATATTTCTCCTGTCTTTTCCAGGTTCAAGCCTTGAGGGTCAAGAAAACTGTAAGTTGTAAAATTCCTACCTGTGACTCTTAAAACTCATGTCAGATTGCTCGGGTTTAATGTTTGTAACAATTCAGAAACAGATTCAAATTGTCGGCTAAAGTTGATTCTGCATTTAAAGAAGGTTTTGGAACAAAACGCTTATTCTAAGCCAAGTTTTAATCAGCATGTTCTAGATGTAGCATACATTTCTAGATCCTGGTGAACTGCTGTTTGTTAGGATTGGGGGGGGGTGATAAGAAAGTGATTCCATAATTTGTTTTTTGTTGTTCTACCATAAATTTCTTTTTTTCATATCCTACCCTACCCCTGATTGTTTATTCACAAACGAGATATAATCAGTTTGTTAAATCCATGAAGTCAGAACATAGTTTATTTAGTTATTTTTTTAAAATATTTGATTCATTTATTTTTGGCTGCGTTGGGTCTTAGTTGCGGCATGCAGGATCTTTCCTTGCGGTGCTGGGGCTTCTTTCTAGTTGTGGCGTGCGGGCTTAGTTGAGGATCTTAGTTCCCCAACCAGGGATCAAACCCGTGTCCCTTGCACTGGAAGGCGGATTCTTAACCATTGGACCACCAGGGAAGTCCCGAAGTCAGAACATAGTTTAAATTGTTGTTGTGACTTTTTTTTCTCCTAAATGATCTAAAACAGATTAGATATCATTTCCCATCTACCCATGAGGCTACGATGGTATCTGCAATATTTTGTGCTTGGGCATGGGAAGTGGGGCTTCTGCCTGTCTTTGAAATCTGGTCTGTCATCCACTTTAGAGCTAATTTTGAATCATTAAGATGAGCAGGTTTGGAGACTTCCCTGGTGGTCCAGTGGTTAGGACTCCATGCTTCCACTGTAGCGGGCACAGGTTCGATCCCTGGTCGGGGAACTAAGATCCCACGTGCTGCACGGCAGTGCAACACACACACAGAAACACATGCCCACACACACAAATAGATAAGCAGGTTTTGTTTTGCTTCATCTGGACCGTGTGAAGGAGGGGACTGGGCTGGGTCTGGGGGCTGAATAGAGGGAGAGCCCACAGAACAGGATCCCCTTGTCAGAGGTCACTTCATTCCACGCAGAGTCGGGGTGACTGGGTTGCAGACAGTTGTACAGCTATTTGGAGATGAGGTGTGTGGGTGACACTGGTTTATTGAGCCAAGGCTTGGAGCGGTAGCTCTGCGCAGAGAGGGCTCGTGCTGGCTACTTAGCAAAGCCGGTCTGGCGGGTCTCCTGTGCGTGTGTCCATGTGCTTCGATGGGTGTTTGATTCCCATGGCAACCCATGGAGGCAGGATGTCCATTATCTTCATAATCAACCTAATTGACTGATGATATCTCTGCACCTCAGAGAAACAACCGACTTGTCCAAAAAGAGCAGGACATCAGCACCAGAACCTCCCCTTCCCAAAACCTGATTGTCCGGAGCCTGGAGCCATAGGCCTGACTCAAATCTTTAAAGCCACTGTTACTCTGTCTCTCTGAGCCTTTTTCCCAATCTGTAAAATGAGGGTGATGCATCAGTATGAGATGAGATTAGATAAAAAGAGGTGACGTGCCAGCCCAGCGTGCGGTGATTAGTAAATAATGGTTTCCTATGGTCCTAGCTCACCCACCATCATGGCTCCTGCACCTCCCTCGCTCTGTCCACTCCAGCCCTTGTGCCCTTGCTCTAGCCCAGACCACACCCTGCCAACACGTGTGCCTCTGGGCTTCTGCTTCTCTTGCTCCAATCTCTCTCCCATCTTTGTCCTCACCTCAGGGGGAAGTAAATCGCTCCCTGCCCAGGTTTCCTAGAGAAAGGTCTTCGTACCTTCGGGGGAGACCTCAGAGCCGCAGGACCCAGAGCCGGGAGGCTCTCCTACTCCCTCCTCAGGCTTCTGCCCTGTTTTATACAAGGTGCCTGTGCAAGGTCACCACTGGGTGCTGGCAGAGTTGGGGCTGGGACCCAGGTCTCACATTCCTCAGGCCACCCGGGACCACGTTGCACGTGCACGACCTGCCAGCCTGCTCCATGTGGCCTACTCCATGGTTGAGGTGCGTGGTCCGCCCTGGCCCTTCCTCTCCTTTTACTTCGGGCCTCCGCCCAGCCCCAGCCGGCCAGTCTCAGGAGATGACCTCAGCTCCCTCTTCACCTAGAACACAGTGCTGTCTGGAGGGACCTCCCTCCACTTCCCGCCCTGCCCCGGCTTCAGGCTTATCTTCCTCCCCACCCGTCCTCCTGACTTCCCTCCTGGCTTCAGAAGCTGTGTCTATCCCGTGGTGGGGCAGGGCCTCCCTGTCCACCTGGGCTCCGAGCCCATCCCTGGCATCACCCTCCTCCCCCAGGCTCTCACGCTGTCTTTATTCAGCCTCCACCCCACTTTTAGTATCTATTCTTTCCTTTCAGTCTACAAACATGATTGGTAGCTCTTGGTTTTTTAGGAAAACGAAAAATCACAAACAATCCCCCCGCCCCCCCAGACACCCCCCGTTTATCTTGTGCCCCACTATCTATCCACTCCCTTCCTCAGTCAAACTTCTCCAACGCCTGGTTTCTAATCACCGTCTCTGCTTCCTCACCTCTCAGGCGCCCCTACCTAGCAGGTCTGGCCTTGGCCCCCACGCCTCCCTGCCACTAGAACCCTCTCATAGATGCCATTATCATGTCCAGCCCTTAGCCTTTGGGACCCCGGTGTTAGCACAGAGCCTCTTTCTTTGGCCTCGTAGACCTTCTTCCCTGGTGTTCTCCCACCTTTCTGACAAACCCTTCTTTTTTCCCCGGGAGACTTGGACTTTCCCAGGGTCTCATCCTCTCTGAAGCTCAACCCCCCAACTCTGTACACCTCCACATGCCCACCCTCTAGTCCACTCCAGCTCTGGCCACTCCCCCCACCATCAAGCTTCCCACGGGGCCAGTGGTTGACATCTCCTCCTAGTGGTCCCCCGGGCCCCTCAAACCAGCTGCGCCACCGAGACTTTGGCTCCGCCCTTACCTTTCTCTGGCTTTGTCTCCGTCAGCCCACGGCACCCATATCCCCCTGGGTACCTAATCCAGGAACCTTATCTCCCACTCTTTGCCTCAACCCCCATAGCCAATCAAACAAGTAAAACACATATTACAAATGTTATTATTAATGACATTTAGTACGTTCATCACGTTGTGCAAACATCACCTCTGTCTAGTTCCAGAACATTTTCTTCGTCCCAAAAAACAAGTCCGTTTGCACACGCTAAACATGTCTCAAGTCCACCCCTGCCCCTCAGCACCACTGCATCTGCCTGAGCAGAGGCTCCACCAGCTTTCACCTGAACCATCGTCCAGGTTGGTACAGGCCTCCAGTCTCTCCTCCAGCCCACAGTGATCTTTCTAAAGCTCCAGTGTCATCCTGTTACCGCCTCCCCGGCAAAACCCTCAGGACAGGGCGCAGCTTGTCAGCATAGTGGGCAAGGCTCTCTGTTCTGCCCCCTCCTACCTGGCCCCCTGGACCCTCCAGCCTCACACTCTGTCTCCTGTAACCACCAGTGCCCAGAATGCATTGATTTCTCATGCCTCTGTGCCCTGGTACATGCTGTTCTGCCCCGAGCACCCCACCACTCTTTCCTGTCCTGGTCCAAGGCTCAGTTCAGGGGTCACTTCCTTCAGGCTTCCCTTGGCCTCTCCTGGGCAACCCTTCCTCCTGGTGCTTACATGATTGTACTCCAGCTATCTGGGTCCCCACCAGCCTGCACAGTCTAGGACAGCGGGGATGCTTTCTTATTCACCTTGTAATCCCAGCACCTGACACAGGTGCTCAAGAAATGTCTCACTGAAAGGGACTCGAACTGAACTTGGAGGTGCTTGAGATTCAGATGAGCTGGGTCAGCACACTCCATCCTGAGCACCGCAGTTCATCAGAGCCTCCATGCCTCATGGCTCTCTGGATTTTCCTGGCAATGATGGGGGGCCCCTTCTTCTCCACCCACTGCCCCCTTTCTTTCTGAGTCATTTCCAGGTTGAGGGCTGAGTGGCTGGCTGAGTCATGATGCCTCATCTTCCCTGGAGCATCAGCATCTGCTGACCCACAGCCTGAGGTAGAGGGAAGCAGGTCCCTTTGTTTTAGGATCTGGGGACTTGGCGCTGTGGTGCCTTATCTGTGCTGTGGTGACTTTGTTACTTGGATCGTCTCCATCAGCCCCTCGTCTCTCCAGGTTGAAAAGATCTGGCCTTTTCAGGCTATTCTACAACCCCGTCCTTCCATTACAGTTCTGAACGTTTTGCGTCCTGTCTCCAAAGAAACGCATCAGAGGTGGTTCATGGGCCCCCGACACCCATCTGTGAACCTGCGGGAGGCCCGGGTTGTAGCAATCACTCTATCGTGTAAATAATGAGACCTACACACAGGTCTCATTACTGGCTGTTCCTGGAAAGTTTATTCACAAAGAGGATAATATCTTCCATATTATCTTAATAATCAGGTAGAGATTTTTTTTTAATTTTTGAATATTTTATTTATTTTTTTATACAGCAGGTTCTTATTAGTTATCCATTTTATACATATTAGTGTATACGTGTCAATCCCAATCTCCCAGTTTATCACACCACCACCAGCCCCCCGCCATTTTCCCCCCCTGGTGTTCATACGTTTGTTCTCTACATCAGTCAGGTAGAGATATTTGAAGGTTGGGTGGTGTGTTTGTTATCTATTGCTCCTTAACAAATTATCCCCAAACTTAGTGGCTTAAGATAACAGTTTATTATCTCACAGTTTCTGAGGGTCAGGAATCTGGGAATGGCTTGGTTGGGTGGTTCTGACTCAGGGTTTGTCAGGAGATTGCAGATAAAATGTTGGTCAGGGTTACAGTTATCTGAGGGCTTGTCTGACGCTGGGGAATCTGCTTTTAAGCCCACTCACGAGGCCGTTCCTCACCTTGTGGGCCTCTCCATAGGGGCGCTCATGACACGGCAGCTGGCTTTGCCCAGAGTGAATGATCCCAGAAAAGGAAAGAGTGACCAAGATGAAAGTTGCAATGTTTTTTATAAACTAATCTCAAAAGTCACCTACTAGCACTTCTGCTGTATTGTCGGTCATAAGACCAACCCTGGTCTGATGTGGGAAGGGACCATATGTGGGTGTGATAACCAAAGGCAAGGCTCACAGGGGCCCGTCTTGAAGGCTTGATACCAGAAGGGTGGTGGTCGTGGTGATAAAATCTAGGCTGCTGTTCTGTTGCATCAAGTCAATGAGCTGGGATCCGTATCTTTTTTTTTTTTTTAATATTTATTTATTTTTGGCTGTGTTGGGTCTTCGTTTCTGTGCGAGGGTTTTCCTCTAGTTGCGGCAAGCGGGGGCCACTCTTTATCGCGGTGCGCAGGCCTCTCACTATCGCAGCCTCTCTTGTTACGGAGCACAGGCTCCAGACGCGCGTAGGCTCAGTAGTTGTGGCTCACGGGCCTAGTTGCTCCGCAGCATGTGGGATCTTCCCAGACCAGGGCTCAAACCTGTGTCCCCTGCATCGGCAGGCAGATTCTCAACCACTGCGCCACCAGGGAAGCCCTGGGATCCGTATCTTGGATAATTTTTTTAATATAAATTTATTTAGTTTTGGCTACATTGGGTCTTCGTTGCTGCGTGCGGGCTTTCTCTAGTTTCGGCGAGCAGGGGCTACTCTTCATTGCGGTGCCCTCGGGCTTCTCACTGCGGTGGCTTCTCTTGGTGTGGAGCACGGGCTCTAGGTGCATGAGCTTCAATAGTTGTGGCACATGGGCTCAGTAGTTGTGGCTCACGGGCTCTAGAGCGCAGGCTCAGTAGTTGTGGCGCGTGGGCTTAGTTGCTCCACTGCACGTGGGATCTTCCCGGACCAGGGCTTGAACCCACATCCCCTGCATTGGCAGGGGGATCCTTAACCACTGCACCACCAAGGAAGCCCTGTGTCTTGAATAATTTTAAAAAATGCTTTTCCTTCTCCTGTCCTGCCTTCTTTTTTTTTTTTTTTTTTATAATTCTTTTGGCCGCACCGCACAGCATGTGGGATCTTAGTTCCCCGACCAGGGATCGAACCCGTACCCCCTGCAGTGGGAGTGCGGAGTCCTAACCACTGGACCGTCAGGGAAATCCCATGTCCTGCCTTCCTTTCTTCTTCCTTGTTTGCTCCCGCTGGCCATGGAAGTGTGTGGTTCCTACCAGTGAATCAGCTGCGTTAATTTATTAAGCAGATGTATATTAGATTTGCTTAGAAAAGCAAGGTAAGCAGAAGCATCTTGTGTTAGTGCACATCATCCTCTCTAAAAAACTGCTACCCGATGCTTTAGCCAAGTTTGCTTTAAAATTGTTAAACGGTGGTAGAACTCCCTAGGGATGGTCGGTAGGAGACCCAGGCAGGGCTGGCGCTGAGGCTGGAAGGCCTGGAATAGGGAAGAACTGTGAAATGCAGACTGTGAGCTCTAGGTGGGCAGAAACTGTGACAATCTTACCCTTCTCTGAACCCCCAGTACTGGGTGCAGTGCCTGGCACAGAGACGCCCCCTTCAATGTCTGCTGAATGAATGGTACTGAGGAAGCAGGAAGGAGGTGTCAATCAGGGGCCAGGTATCGGGCAATACAAACCTGCCCCTTCAGTGCTCTCAGCCACCTTGGTTCCGTCATTGTTCAAGATTAAAATACAGGGAAGGCAAGTATTAGTGTTCCTACTTTATAGGAGGAGAGGTGGTAGTCTGGAGAGGTTAAGTACCTCCCAATGACGCCCAGCTAATGACTGTGGGATCGGGTTTGGACCGGGTGTGCCTGACTTGCTTTCTTCCTGTACCCAGTTCTGTGTTCCAGTCTGGGGTGTACCAGCCATGGGTATGCATTTCATTCAGGATGATGACACTAAAGTAGCCCAACACAGTGGGATGACTAACACCGGGAGTCTGGAGAAGTTGCTGCAATTCACCTGGGAAATTAAAAAATTGTTGGGTTTTTATTTTTTTTCTGAAAAAATTGTCTAGAAATATGATTTCAAGAAAGACCTTTAGAGACCTCAAGACTCAAGAGTTGGTATTATATCTGTGACTGACAGAATCTAGCTAACATTTTGCAAGCAATTCATCTGTGCCAGGAACTGTGCTCCAAGAACTTAAACTAAGGTTCTCATTTACACTTACTGTTATTATGTCCATTCTATGGATAAACAAACTGAGGCTCAGAGAAGCTCAGTAACTTACTAAAAGCCACACAGTTTGTGAGCAGAGATGGGATTTGGCCCAGGAAGTCTGACTCTGCACTCATCTTCTGCTCTTTACCATCTCCTGATAGAATCACTGTACTAAACAGCATGGCTTAAAATGAAGAAGGAGGTACTGAAGGAGTAGGGAGACTTGCCTGTCCCTACCTGGGAAGGGAACGTTTTAATCTATGGGAAACTAAACATGGTTCAAAGAAACTTCTGTTCCGAGAGCTCACCCAGCAAGCTCCTCAGACCAGGAGCTAATAAGGAACACAGAAAGACAGAAAAGGGAATTCTAAAGATTACTGCTGTAAGAAATAAAGTTAAAAAATCATCTTGTTTCATCTCATGACTAATCAGATGCCATTTTTTGTTAAATTAATTGCTCAGAAAAAAAGGCACAAGAATGGACTGTTGTATTCAGTTTAAAACCTGAGACATATTATAGACAAGTTAAATTCTAAGGTGTTCAAAAACAGTTTGACGTTATTAAAAGAGAGAGAGAAAGACGATTTTTTGCCAGTATCTCTGGCCAGCTACCTTGCTATACCTTTTTTTGTTTGTAAAATTATTTGGGAACACTTATAAAAAATATGTATTATTGTTCAATAGGATAAAATAAATAAGGACATCAGAATGAGAGGAAAATATGGCAGGCAAATAAAACTGTGACTCTTTTAGCACAGAAAAATGCATCCCAAACGTTGCTAGAGGTAAAATTTGGGGCGTATACTATTTAGCAGCCAAAGCAAAAACAGGAAGCAAGATGCATGAGAAAAAGTGGTTTCAAGTTCTCACCCATCTGGTGAGGCTTCTGACTTCATCAGCTAGAAAACACCAGTTGAGACTGTGCTAATTTTTTCAGGCGGGGGTGGGTGGGTGGAGTGGGGCTGGGGGAGCGGTTCCTGGACGTGAGCATGTGATTTCGGAGTGGTGGTAGCCATCATTTATCAAGCAATTACCGTGTACCAGGCACTGGTACACCCAGGAGATCACTAGGTAATTTCCTGCTCGTCTTCTGTAAGTCTTACAACAACTTACTACGTAGGTATTATAACCCCATTTTATAGATGAGAAAGTTGAGCTCAGAGAGGTTAATCACCCAAGGTCACACAGTAAGTGATGAGCCAGGACTTGAACGTTTGTCTGCTTGAATCCTATGCTCTCTCCAGGGACCACCATGTGGCAGCTCACAGGCTGCATACATCTTATGGACATGTTTTATTTGTCACACTCCGAAGACTGCCACCTTGTCATGGTGGGAATATGAGCAGCTTAGTATCAGCTGCCTCGTGCTTGACCCGCCACACACAGTCACTACTCACCTGGGACCCCTGGACACTATACTGCATGGATGTGATGATACCAATCTGATGTGGTGACGTTGTTTCTGAGATAACAGGTGTGTCTGCTCTCCTCCCCTTGGCCTTTAGCTTTCACCATCAACAGCATCCACATGCAGATCCTGCCGAAGCAGGAGGTGCAAAACGGGGAGAACCTGACCCTGCAGTGCGTCGTGGATGTCAGCACCACCTCGAGTGTCAAGCCTCGGCACCAGGTGCTGTTCTACAAGGATGACGTGCTGTTTCACAACATCTCCTCCATGGAGAACACAGAGAGTTATTTTATTCCCCAAGCCCGGGTCTATGACGCGGGGACATATAAATGCACTGTGATCCTGAACAACAAGGAGAAAACGACTGAGGAGTACCCGGTGTTGGTGAGAGGTGAGTCTCTGGAATGGAACACAGCTCAGGCAGGTGAAGCGTGAGCACATGCAGGAGCCAGCATGGTGATTGAACGAGCCGTAACACCGGACCTACCTGCCCGTCCGTCATCCTTCTCACTCATCTGCCCGACACTTTCCTAACCTGGAAATGCAGGCATTAGACACGCTCCCAGTACACCAGGCTTTTCCTCACCTCCATGCCTTTGCACATGCTATTTTCTCTCCCTGGAATACCCTCTTCATCTCGTCTCCTCGGGAACTATTTCTCCTTCAACACTCAACTCAGTGATCTCTTCTCTGACACTTTCCCGAACAAAACTGATCTCCCCCATGGTCCCAGTCCTTACAGCTCTTATGCTCTCTCTGCGATCAATGGTATTGGTATCAAGGTCATGCGGCTGAGTGTTGACTCTGGATTCTGCAGTCACTCTGCCTAGATTCCAATCTGGACAAGTCCCTTAACCTCCCTACACTTTAAAATTCTCATCAGTAAAATGGAGATAATAATACTGCCAAGCTCAGGAAGTTATTAAGAGGATTAAAAGATATCCTGTTAATAAAGAGCTTAGTGCAATTTCCAGCACATAATGAGTTTCCAATAAGCGGCAATTACTATTTGACTCGATATTGCAACTTTCTCACATATCTGTCTGCTCTTCTGGATTTTGAGATCCTGAGAGAAGAGATGGTGTTTGGTCTAATTTTGTATCTCAAACAAACAAACAAAAATCTGGCTCATAGTAGGCACTCAATAAATGACTGTGGAATAAATTAAACAGTTGAAAACAGCAAGTAGTAATAGAGATGGAAAAACAAGAGAAATATCATTGTGGGAAATTTGGGTCATAGAGTTCCATCCGTCCATTCATTCATTGATTTACTCCTTCAAGAAGCACGTCTCAAGGCTGCAAGTCAGGGAAAAAAAATAGGTGCTAGACATGAAAATGCATCAGACAGGTCCTAGCTCTGGACGCAGTTACAGTCCTGTGGGGAAGAGAGACATGTAAACACATCATTGCGGTCCAACAGTCATCTGCTCTGAGAGCCTTGGGAGCACAGCGGTGGGAGGAAACAATTCTGCCTAGTGAAGTTAGGGACGGCTTCCTGGAAGAAGGGACACTGGGTCCAGATATAGAAGATCGTGTGGGAATTTGCTTGATGGTGAAGTGGGGCAAAGGACAGAGAAAAGGGATGTAGCATAAAAGTGAAAGCGCAGAGCTGAGAAAGAGGTTGCCAACCCAGCAGAGTGCCCCTCGGTCAAATTCTCCACCTCCTGAAGACAGGTCTTCATGTCCTGTCTCTAAAATAGAGATCACTGGGAATCTGTGTGTACCCTTGAAGGTTGCTTTGTTTTTTTTGGTTTTTTCATAAATTTATTTATTTATTTTTGGCTGCGTTGAGTCTTCGTTGCTGTGCATGGGCTTTCTCAAGTTGCGGTGAGCGGGGGGCTACTCTTCGTTGCTGTGCGGTGGCTTCTCTTGTTGCGGAGCATGGGCTCTAGGCGCATGGGCTTCAGTAGTTGTGGCTCATGGGCTCAGTAGTTGTGGCTTGCGGGCTCTAGGCGTGCAGGCTCAGTAGTTGTGGCGCACGGGCTTAGTTGCTCCACAGCATGTGGGATCTTCCGGGACCAGGGCTCGAACCCATGTCCCCTGCATTGGCAGGCGGATTCTTAACCACTGAGCCACCAGGGAAATCCCAGTTGTTTTGTTTTGAGGATTAAATGGGTAGCAGATGAAGCCTTCTTAGTGATGGAGTGTTGGATGAATGAATGGCCCGTCATGTGCGAGGTGCTTGCCCAGACCATCCTTAGATAGAAGTAACCCTTTCATCAAACAAGAAGCAGGAAGAACCAGTGGGCAAGTGTTTGGGGGCGTTTTCCTTTCAAAAGTATACAACCTCTGGCCACCTTCCCGTCAGGCTCTGAGGCTCACAGGGGAGAACGTGACTACATCACCCCCCAGGCCAGTTCCTCCCTGGGTGTCCTCTGGTCTGTCGGGGCACGGCTGGCCAGATATCCCTTTGTGTCACCAGGGGCAACAGCCACAGGGATGCAGACCAGCCCTCCTCCATCTCCACTGCGGACAGGGGAGGAGCCAACAGGTCCAGGTATTCACGTTAGTGATGAGGAAAGATTGGCAGGCCAAGAGTTTGGGAAATGTACGTTGAAAAGAAATGCGCTGGCAAACTTGGATGATTTAATGGATACAGTTTGTGAATTCAGCCCTGTGCCTCCTTGACAGCTGCTGGCATAACTGTCATTTCTGCACTTTTGAGCTCACTTCTGTGATCAGAATAGTCATTCATACTATTGTTACCTCCAGTAATAAGAAATACCACTTATCAGGCCCTCATGAGATAAACAATTCTAAGTGCTTTACACATGTTGCATTTTCCTCCTGCAGTTGCACTGGCAGATAAGCCTGGTCCCTCCCATGTACAGGTGTGGCTGCTGGCACTCGGAGAGGTTGGGTGGACGGGTCCCGTAGAAGGCAGAGCCAGAGTGAGAACCAAGATCTATCTGACTCCACAGTTGGCCTGTCCAACTCTTGATTATTATGATAGGTTTTTGAAGTAGACAAAAGGCAATTCGTTCATTCATCAACCATTTATCGAGTGCCCACTCTGAGCCAGGCTGAGGACCCAACCATGAATAAGACATGACCCCGTCCCTTGCGGAGCTCGTGTGGGGCAGGGCAACACCTTTTCAAACAGCTGCCACCAGAAGTGACAGCAGTGGTGAGAACACAGTACAGATCTCCTTCCCAAGAGGACGGCCCTCCATCACTGACCTGGGTGGGTCAAGAAAAGAGGTTCATGAGTCTTGGGTGACTGGGGGAGGTGGCACATCCAGGAAGAGGCAGTTTTAGGATACAAGCAGGTCTGTCTGACTCCAAGGTGGAATTCATGATCCCCAGACCACGGGGGCTGGATGGGACATCTAGTCTCAGCCAGGCTCTCCTAGCTCCCCCGAATCTGACCTTGGCTTACTACCCATTGTATTTTCCCCTCCAGCTCGTCCTCGGCTCCGGACGGCCCTCCTGAAAAGCCACTCCTATCACTTGGCACAAGCAGATCCCCATGCACATGTGCGCCCTGAAATGCCTGTCCTTAGCCCTCATCCCACCTCATGTGTCCAAATAACCCCCTCCCCTCAAGATTCCTCTCAGGCCCTATTCCTTTCTAGGATCTTCTCTGATCCCCCCAGGCAAAGAGGGCGTCCTCCTTTCCCTACTGCTCCGTCACTCACTGTCTCTATGACACACTCTGATGCTTGGTTATTTTCAGCTTTGCTTTTTGAACTGAGAGGCCACGCCTCCCTCCTCTCCCCCGACCCTCCCAACCTCTAGCTCTGGAGTCACACAGACCTGGAGTCGAGTCTCAGCTCTGGGGCTTGACGGCTGTGAGTTTTTGGATGAGTCTTGAATCTCTCTGAGTATTACCTTCTTCATCTGTAAAATGGGCATAATTTTCTCTTTCCTGCCCACCCAAGAGTTTTATTATGAGAATTAGAAAATTGGGTCATGGATATAAAGTCAATCCTAGCTTGTGGTAGGCATTCAATAAATTATAACAACAATCACAATAATATCCATAAATACTGGCTGTTTTGTTTTGTTTTTAACTCTATCAGTTGGGATGATTGCCTTCCTAATGGAGTTATAAACACTGAAAGCACCAACCACATCTTAAACAAATTTTATATTTTTCAAAGTACCTGGTACGGTGCTGGAAACATACTCGCTCAGTAATTACCTGGTAGGTAGCACTGAGGTTCTGGGAACAAAACAAAAGAACCCTCAGATGGGTCAGCCACAGTGACTCAGCTGAGGGACGCTTGTGCCACTGGAGCAAACATACTAACGGACTTTCTCTTCCCCCAAAGGAGTGTCCGATCCCAGGGTGACGCTGGACAAGAAGGAGGTCATAGAAGGCGGGGTCGTGATGGTCAACTGCTCTGTCCCAGAGGAAAAGGCTCCAATACATTTCACAATTGAAAAATTCGAACTAAATGTAAAAGGCGTCAAGCAAAAAAGAGAAAAAACTTCCCAGAACCAGAATTTTGTGACGCTGAAATTCACAGTTGAGGAGCAAGACCACGCTATATGGTTCCAATGTCAAGCGAGGATCGTTTCGGGGACCCACGTGGAGCCCTCTAGATCCATCAGGAGTGAACTGGTCACCGTGAGGGGTCAGAGTCCTACTCTCCTTTTTATCATTCTTTCTGGTTTGCTGGTTTGGTCTGGGGAGGAAGAGCCCAGAATTGGAAAGGGGCTGGGGCCTTCTGGCTGGACTGCTGTCTCAAGACTGTTCTTAATCACTTTATGTTTTTCAAACTTTCTGACTGTGACACAGTTAAAAATATATATATACATATATATTTCCCAACAACACTTAACCTTAATATACGACGCATTTTGCTATTTTTCTTTCTATTCTCTTTCAGTTTTTTAAAGCACTGGCCTCGACTCCCTGAAATGATGCCTTGTGTGACCTGCAGTTTGGAAACCATGGCTTTAAGCCAGTGAGGATCAGACACCAGGAAGTAGGATCTGGAGGGGATCCAGAGGGAAGGGGGGCCAGGTCCTCAGCATTTGCCGCCCAGGTTTTTTGTTTTTTTTTTTTAATTTATTTATTTTGGCTGCGCTGGGTCTTAGTTGCAGCACGCGGGATCTTTTTTAGTTGCGGCATGCGGACTTTCAGTTGCAGCATGTGTGCAGGATCTAGTTCCCTGACCAGGGATCGGACCCGGGCCCCCTGCATTGGGAGCGTGGAGTCTCACCCACTGGACCCCCAGGGAAGTCCCTCTGCCTCCCACATTTGATGAGGGACTCCACTCTTCTACCCACCCTTCCATCCCCAAGACATTGGACTAATAGGAAACAAATGAGGTGACCTGAGAAATGCTCTCAGGAGAGAAAGGCAACAGCAGAGGGGAGCCTGGGTGTCAGTGTCCAGGACAGAGAGAGCTCAGAGCTCCAGGTTAGGCAACCAGCAGCTCCCGGTGACCTGAGAGGGAAGCAGTTGTGAAGCAGGGAGGAATCAGGAGAAGGCACAGTCTACTGCAGAGAGCCGCAAATGTATTCGGGATAGGAGCCCTAAAGCTTATCATAAACGACCCTCTGCTTTTGGTACCTTACTTCACCCCTGCCCAACGTGTATGCATAATACTTTATTTATGTGTATATATTTACTATATAGTATTATGTATATATAATATATAGTATTTTGTATATACGATATGTTTCTTATTATAATACATGGCGTGGGTTAAATTTTCAGAAAACATGGTACTATATAAAGTATGAAATGACAGTCTTCATAGTAAGTACCACTACTCAGAGAAAACCCTTGTGTGGTCTTCTAGACTTGTTCTGCTCATTCATCATGTACACACACAATTTTTGCTTGTTTTTCTTTGTTTTTACAAAAAAATAGGACCAGTCAAACATTCTACCTTATAACTTCTTTTTAACAACCGTAACATATATGGACTTTTGTCCATATGAGGAAATACAGATCTTTATCATTTTAGTGGCAACTCGGAATCCTGTGCCCTAATATATTTGCCTCGTTTTCTATTGATGGACATTTAGGTATTTTCCCACTTTTTTCCTATTAAGACAATCTTGCTTATACTTATAACTTACACATACTTATACCTTCTGTACTTTCGTGAGTATTTTATTATTATTTATTGGTCAAATTGTTGATTCAAATGTTTTGTGCATTTTCAGTATTGAAAGATATCGCCAAAGTGCTCCTCCAAATGGACAAACATTTCCATCAAAAGTGTTCCATTTTCCCACATCCTCACCAACACAGAATATTATCAATGTTTTGTTATTTTTGGCAATCTGATTGAGGTGCAGTGATATATCATTGCTGTGATTTGTATTTCTTTGGTCTTCCATGAGGTTGAGTATGCTTTTTATGTTTATTGGTCTGTTACATTTCTGTCCCCATAAACTGCCGGTTCATACACACTTTGCCCATATTTACCACTTCTGGTTGATTTGTTTGAGCCCTTTATAAATTAAAGGAATGTGCTCTTTCTCAGGTACTATGCAAATATTTTACTCAGTTTGTCATGTGTCCTATTTTTTATTTCCATGAAGAAGCTTTTAATCTTTAGTTAATCAAATTTATTCATCTTTTGGGAATTCCCTGGCTGTCTAGTGGTTAGGACTCAGCACTTTCACTGCCATAGGCCCAGGTTCGATCCCTGGTCTGGGAATTAAGATCCTACAAGCTGCACGGCACAGCCAAAAAAAAAAAAAAATCTATGCATCTTTTTTCCTTACGGTATCCAGTTCTATGATTCACACCTAAAGTTCCTCCACACTCCAAGATTATTAAAGAAAAAATGCACCTGTGTTTTCTTTTACTGTTTCTGTGCTTTAACTTTTTTTTTTCTTCTGCATTTAGATCTCTGGTGCATCTGGAGTTAGATGCTCTCTCTTTTTGACTTTTACTCAGGAAAAGACTTTTTTTTAATTATACCTTTTTATTGTGAATTTAAATGACTTTACAGTAAAAAAAAAAAAAGAATATTAAAGTATTATATTACTCTGAATTCACTTTTGGCATTTTTTAATGTTCTTATCTACATTTTACATAGTTGTAATCTGTGTACATACTCCCTTACGCACTGCTGTTTTTTTGGTGGGAGCAAAGGCCTGGCCCTATTTCTCTCACCATCTCCTGAAGATCCGACGCCCTGATATCTGACCCATGTCCATATTTTATTAAAGCAGTGTTTTTCAAACTGCACGAGTCATGAAATCAATTTAGTCTGTCACAACCAGTATTTTTACAAAAGAGGTAGAATAGATTAGAAATCACTTTTGGAGGGGCATACGGTTATTTAAATATGCATTTCCACGAAGCTGCACTTTGGACAGTGATGGAATATCTAGGCTGAAATGCCAGAGGTCCATGAAATGGTGCGATAATTACCTAGGAAATCCTTGGTGGGCAGGGGGAGAGTCTGTTTGTCACTGCTGTGATGATTTCTGAGGTCATTTGAAGAAAGTTCTGTAGATGAGATCTAGGGAAGATGGTTTGGCCTTTGGGAAGCTCAAGGAAGTTAGAGAACTGAAGTTAAGAAGAAGGCTGAAGATGCAAGAATGAGCTAGAAGGGAGGGAGCATCAAAGCAGCCTTGGCTACGGTTTTTGAGAGGAAAGGTTGAATTTTTTTAATTAATAAGGAAAAACTGTGGTTGGTATGAAAAAGAACAGAAAAGGGGAGGAAGTGCCTTTCCCCCTCACCCAGGTTTGAACCTGAATCCAACCAGCTTGTCCTCTTCTTGTAGAATCCTTCTCTAATCCCAAGTTCCACATCAGCCCCAAGGGAACGATCATAGAAGGGGATGATCTCCACATCAAGTGCACCATTCAAGTGACGCACCTGGCCCAGTCGTTTCCGGAAATCATAATCCAGAAGGACAAGGCGATTGTAGCACACAGCAGGCATGGCAACGAGGCCGTGTACTCAGTGATGGCCATGGTGGAGCACAACGGCAACTACACGTGCAAAGTGGAAGCCAGCCGCATATCCAAGGTCAGCAGCATCGTGGTCAACATAACAGGTAGGGCTGCTGCTGGAGGGTGTCGGCATATGGCGGGCTCAAGAAGCTGCTGTGCTGAAATCCAGGATGGACAGTGAGAGCTGACCCTTCTGCTCCTGCTGGTCTGAATGAATGTGCTCAGGCAGGGCCATGGTGCTGGTGGGGAAAAGTCAGTACAGAGCAAGTAAGCCGCTCACTGTGGTGGTTGAGGGTGCAGGTTGTGGCATCAGATCCCAACCCGGCCACTCAGTACCTCTGTGACCTTGGGTGCGTTATTGACCTTCTCCTTGCCACAACTCTGAGATGGGGATAATGACAGCCCTCTAGGACTCTTACAAGGACCAAAGGACATCACCCTGCCATAAAGGGCCGCATATAGAGTAAGCACTCAGTGAAGTGTCAGCTGGCGTTTCTGTTATTACATCACGTTTTTCTTTCCTCTGTGCCAAATACTATGCTAGATCCCTGTATCCATGTGCAGGTCCTATGACAGGGTCAGGAATGAGAAAGCATGACTAAACTCAAAAATAATAGTCCCAATTCCTCTTTGTTGAATACTGTATGCCTGGTTTACATACATTTTCATTTCGAGCTCACAACTGTAGTATAAGGTAAGAATTATGATCCTGGCTTTATGGAGGTGGAAGCTGAAGCTGAGAGGTTAGGTCACTCACCCAACAATTAGAGCAAGGGTCACCCCCAGGCCTGTTAGAGTTCCAAACCCATGTACCTAAAAGTTCCGTTGGACTCCTTCCTCCTTTTCCTGGCTTTTCTTTTCAAAAAGTACTCTACTTTGGGAATCCCCTGACGGTCCAGTGGTTAGGACTTGGCCCCTTTCACTGCTGGGGCCCAGGTTTGATCCCTGGTTGGGGAGCAAAGATCACGTAAGCCATGCGGCCAAAAAAAAAAAAAAAAAAGTACTCTGCCTCTTCCCGTGTAGTGTATGTATTCAGGCACTAGAGTGTAAGCTGATGAGGGCAGGGACATTATCTGTTTCGTCCAGTGCTATATCCTTAACACCTAGAACAGTGCCTGGCACATACTAGGCATTCATATCTATTTGTTGACTGAACAGATGAGCATTGGATAACAGTGTTCCAGAGGCAGAGAGAGTCGGCACTGCTTGGTTCCCAAGTGAAAGTGTTCATTCATTCATCATTTGTTCACTCATTTGCTGAAAGCCTGCTCTGTGTCAAGCATAGAGTGTATAGTCACAGTGACAGTCACCAGGATCATAGGTGGGCTGCCAACTACCCAACCAGGTGATTGGCCTGTGTGGGGCCCTGCAATCTAGTTTACTACTGAGAATGACAAGTGTTTTGGTGGCACATACCGTTCACTGATAAAGTATAATGATCTCATTAGAGAACAGTATTCAGTTCAGCATATACTGAGCACCTTCTGCATGCTGGGCAACTTCTGGGGGATAGGGAGCTGCCTAAGGCCAAGCTTTGCCTTCGAAGAATTCACAGGCATAAATAGATCATGAGAATGCAATGCAATGAACAACTACATTAAAGGGATGGGGGGACTGCTGTGGGAGCTGCAGGGACCACGTGACAAACACATGGGCCGTTTCACCAGTTAGAGCAGCACCCCGACTCCTCAGGCCAGCCTACCTGAGGGAAACGTAAAGCATCTTTGGACCATAAGATACTATTGTTGTAGCTGATCCCCCACATCCAGAAGTCCAAGTCATGCGGGGTACACAAGTCAACCAGGAGATGAGTTGCCCTGGCCCAAGAAAGCACAGCGTTAGACTCGGCCTGCCTCTCCCACCCCCTCAGCCTGGTGCTCTGTGGTCCTGTTCCACGTAGAGCTACCGGAGCCAGGCCAGGGCTGGCAGGCAACACCCCCGCGTTCAAGTGCTGCAAGCCCTTGGACATGGCTCCAGGCCCACTTACGCATCTGGTTTTCCACTCCTCTGTTGCTATCAAGCCTCACTGTAAGTGGCTCTATGTAGTGATGTTGGAGAATCACAATAATTTTGTGAACATAAAAATCACTGAATTAGTAATTTGTCTTTGGATTGAAAGTGGGTTTCCTTCACCCCTCACTGTCCACCTTTTCAGACTCAATCTGCCACCAAGTGCTGCCAGGACTCTCAACTCTGCCCTTTCATCTGGTCTCTACAATCACACCCTAACTCTGGCCCTCACACCAGGATGGTTGCAGGGGTTCCCCAAGCATCTCTGCTCCAATTCATCCTTCAGCCAACCTGTAGGAGAAGCACCTATTCGACATCATTATTCAGGGGCCTAGCCGCCTTCACCTTGACTCCACCCCCTTCCAAACATCCCATCCCACTCTGCCTGGAACATCCTTTCCCCTTGGCCACTGGAAAACCTCTGTTGTCCTTAAACACCAAGCCGCAAATCTCCCTCTAGGCTCCCCCAGGCAGAGTCCCATGGTCACACCTCAGTCCCCATCACACTCTTCTCCTGTCTTCATGTCAACTGTCACTATAAAGATTTAGCATCCTTCTCCACCGCCCTGGGTGAGCTCTTGAAGGACCAGGTCTGTGGCTCAATTCATCTGACAACATTGATACTTAGCACAGAGCCTGGCACATTGTAGGAACTCAGTAAATATTTGTTCAGTGAGTGAACAAAAGACCCATCCTTGTTAACCCCCATGATGGTCCAGCTGGTCTGTTTAAGTTACCTCCTTTACGAACAGAGATTCCCTGACAATATCGTATTCCTAATTCTAAACCACTGTGCACCCACCCTAGCAAGCTGTTTTATATTTTTTGCATTTTTGTTTACATGTTTTTATTTTTTAATAAATTTATTTATTTATTGTTTATTTTTGGCTGCATTGGGTCTTCGTTGCTGTGCACGGGCTTTTCTCTAGTTGCGGAGAGCAGGGGCTACTCTTCATTGCGGTGCGCAAGCTTCTCATTGTGGTGGCTTCTCTTGTTGCAGAGCATGGGCTCTAGGTGCGTGGGTTTCAGTAGTTGTGGCACATGGGCTCAGTAGTTGTGGCGCACGGGCTTCATTGCTCCGTGGCATGTGGGATCTTCCCGGACCAGGCCTCGAAGCCGTGTCCCCTGCATTGGCAGGCGGATTCCTAACCACTGCACCACCAGGGACGTCCCTGTTTACGTGTTTTTAAATGTAGAGTTGTTGCTGTGGGATTCTTCCTGTCATTTTTTTCACATTTTTTGGTGTTTGTCCAATGAGATCGTAAGGCACTTAAGGAGGTCAGTTTCTTTGGTTCCTTTTCCCCACTCCTAACCTAGAGCTTTTGATGGTGATCTGAAAAGAGGTAAGTCGATGTTTATTATATGGAAGGACAGAGAGATGGAACATGCCTTAATGAATTAATTATTGGGATATCACCTTACTTGCAGTTTTATTTTATTCCCTGTCAAGGAAACTAGGAAGACACTGTGGACTGATTATGATGGAAATGAGTTCTATTTCCATCTGTGGAATATCAGTGAAGACGATGACAGTGTTGGTTTTTACTTCCAAACCTCTATGGCAGATAAATTTAGAGCCAAAGGTAGAATTTGGTCCCTGACTCCTAGTTGCATTCTCAAACCTCTAAGAAGGTTTCCTAAGAGAAACTTTGAGTCTCAGTCTCTTTCTTAATATGAAGATAGTGTCAAGCATTACTGGCTCCTTCTTCTTTCTGCATCAAGGGTCATAACCATGAAGTCACTGTACATTTGCTTACATGAAGGATCCAAGTCTCCACAATGGTTAAGTAGTTAATTAGTAATTTCCCTGCTGCTGAAAATAAAGACATTCACCATAATTATAAAATATTGATATAGTTCAGGGGATACTTAAATTAGGAGATGGCAAGACTTCTTGAAATACAGCCTCAGTCTTTACTACTGTTGACATCCAACCTACATTATGGTACTAATAACTCCTTACAGTAGCATGGCATGTTATAGTTTACAAAGTGTTTGACCTTGGGAGGCTTCAGGTGGCATCTTCATTCTTCTCCATGGGGAGTGCTGGAGGGATGGTGGCCAAGCTGCCACTTGTCCCCAACCCCATGCCATGACCCTGCTTCAAGCTTGGACTACATCGCCCCCTGCTTCCAGTCTGGGCCCCTCCAACCCCATCCATTCTCCTCCCAAAGATCTCCCTGCAACACACATCCGATGCCATTCCCCTGACCCAGACCCTCCATGGTTCCCACTGCCCTGAGGACATAACCCACGCTTTTTTATGTGGTTCCCAAGTTCCTTGAAGATCTACAAGCCTTCTTCTTCTACTCCCACTATGTCCCAGGCTGCCTGAACTTTGAGGTGCTTGAACCTCCTGCCAGGCCTTCCATATGCTATTCTCTCTGCCTGTGATACTTTCCATCTTTGCCTGGATAACTTCCTCCAGGAGCTCTTTCCTGATTCTTCAAGCCTAGGTTCTGTGTCCCCTCTGTGGGCTCTACTGCGAACACTATCTGAATCACCCGCTAGACTTAAGAACTTTGGAGTCAAGGACTGTTTCTTTTTCATTGCTGTCTCTCCTATGCCAAGCACAGAGATGGCCTGAAATAAATACTTGGGGAATGAAATGAGTGAGTGGATGAATAAATGGGTGAATGTCTGAGTCATTACTTGCTGCATTACAAGTTGCAAAATTTTTCTAATCCATGTCTGTGAAATAAATTGGATTAATGAGGGAGGCAAACCTGCCATTGGAATCCCAGGTGAAGAATGAACCCTGGCTCTTCAATTGTGTGATCGTCAGGTACATGAGAAGCAAAGGAAAACTTTGTGCAGGAAGTTGGGAAATGGTTCTGTCAAAAGCAGCTGGGCCGAAGGCCTCTCCATAAATGGGCTTTTGGGCCGGTACCCAGAAACATCTCACCCCATTCCCACTCACTGTTTTTTTTTTCAGAGCTGTTTTCCAAGCCAAAGCTGGAATCTTCCGCCACACGTCTGGATCAGGGGGAAGGCCTGAACCTGTGGTGCTCCATCCCAGGGGCACCTCCAGCCAACTTCACCATCCAGAAGGGAGGCGTGGTTGTGTCGCAGGCTCAAAATTTCACTAAGATAGCCTCAGAGTGGGACAGTGGAACATACACCTGCGTTGCGGGCATTGGCAAGGTGGTCAAGAGTAGCAATGCGGTCCAGATAGCTGTGTGTGGTGAGTACGTCCTCGCTGACTCTGAGGGTCTTGGGACTGAATGGGAGAAAGGGAATTTTTTGCCAGGCGCCATCCTCTGTGTTCTGAAGGCGGCTCAGACCGAGGCGGGGTAAGAACTCGGGGGAAAGAGAGAGGAGTGGAAAGGAGAGACCAAACAGCAGCAAGTGGGTATTTCTGCTCAGAGTACAGGAGAGAGGCATCAAGGAAAATGTCGTTGTCAAGAGTCATGTTCATGGCTTTTGTGGCTTTATGCTGATGGTGTGGCCTCTGAATCGGCAAGATTCTGCTGCTTGAACAAGCAGCCACCCAAAGGGTCAGGGAGGAAACACTGCTTAGTCGACACTAAACTTTAAGATCTAAGTTCCAGCTTTTGATCCCTATCCTGGCTCACCCGAAGGGCTTGGACTCCCAGTGGGCAGAAGTAGGTACTCGGACCACCCAGAGCCGGGCTTCTTAGACTTGAATGTGCATGCAAAACCGGGCACAGCGCAGGTCAGGATGGGGCCAGGTTTTGCATCTCTCACCAGTGCCCTGGGGATGCTCGTGCTGCTGGGCCCTGGACCACGCTTTGAGTAGCGGGGTTCTAAATGGATGTGGAACACCAGGCAAGCTGTCACCGTCACTGTCCTTACTCATCATGATCCTTCAGTTTAGCCTTCCGTTTAAATCCAGCCAAGATTTCAGTCTCAACCGAAGCAGGGTTTTAGCAGTCATCTACCTCACAAGGAAATAACGGAAGAGACGAATGTGGGTCGTTCCATTGTAATTCTTTTTGTTGTTGTAGCTCTTGGGAGGAGGTCATTTCATTTTATTAGCTTTATAAATAAGCTAAGTTCTAAATAATAACCTAGTATAATTCTTGTTTCTGAGGCATGAAATTTACTATCAGGAGAGGCTGAGAATTTGTTTTAAAATATATTCTGTTTGGGTACTTGTACTTTTTAATATTCTTCTTGTGTCTTTTCTCAATACAAAAAAAAGGTATGAATGTGTGTGTATGTGCACGTAAGATATGTGAAAATATAAGCATATATTTAGGGGGATGTAATGTTCTTCCCGAATTTGTGCCGTCCTTTTTTGTTTATATTACTCTCTTTCCCTCTCCCTCCCCAAGAATCTTAAAGCAGTCCTCCAAAGGTAGATAAGGCAGGCAGGCATTTTAAATTCGAGTAATGACAGAGAAAGCCAAGCCCAGAGTTTGGAGACGGAATCCCTTAGGCTGGATGTTTTGCTTCAGATTGTTTCTCTCTCTCTGTCGTTCTAGAAATGCTTTCCAAGCCCAGTATTTTTCATGACTCCAGGTCTGAGGTGATAAAAGGACAGACCATAGAAGTCAGCTGTCAATCCGTAAACGGAACCTCACCCATTTTTTATCAGCTTTCAAAAGCAAGTAAGACTTTGGCGAGTCAGAGCATGGGCTCCAATGAGCCCGCAATATTCAAAGATAACCCAACGAAAGATGTAGAATACCATTGCATCGCGGATAATTGCCATTCCCATACCAAACTGGTCAGCGAACTTCTGCAGGTCAAGGTGATAGGTAAGTCATGTGGGAAGAAGAATCCATGTGGGACTGGGGCTTTAGTTCACGTTTTCAAAGGTTTGGGGTGGACAAGAGAAGTGGGTGGTACTTGTGCAAAGTCCATGAACGTGACGTGTGGCAAAGCAGACCAAGGCCCAAGTAAATGGAGCCGGAAAATATCTGGGGGTTATCAGTGTGGCCAGTTCGTCCTTTTTCAGAACCTTTCAAGTGAACTGCTGAAATCATAAGCGTAAAGTGTCCCAAGTTGAGGAAGCACAGAAGTTGTGCTTTGGGGCTCCCTTAGCATTTGCTCATGTTTAGATGAACGGACAGTCTTCTCTGAGAATTGTAGACCAGAGCTCTTCTCTACCATGGACCCTCGGCGGGGCAAATTCTGTTGTGTGTGGAGCCCACAGCAGTCAGAGCTTCAGGCTAACAGTCACTAGGACTCTCATACTCAAGAGAAATATACCATTGTCCTGAGATGGATCGTTTTCCTCAAGCCTCTGTCTTGTACCTTTCCGGAGGCCTTAGGAGTGCCCATTACTTGCATCTCTGAGACGTTCTGCATCTTTTTGTAAAAAGCTTAAAAAGGCTTCCTCTTCATCCTCCTCCTTTTTGTTTAATAACTGCTTGTCTACACGTGCCATGTGGACATCTTGAGTTGGACAGTAGTTTCTCCTACTATTTTTTGGGGGGTGGGGGTGGGGCATGCCGTGCAGCTTGTGGGATCTCAATTCCCCGACCAGGGATTGAACCCATGCCCTCTGCAGTGAAAGCCCGGAACCCTAACCACTAGGCCACCAGGGAACTCCCTGATTCCTCCTACTATTAATGTATAGCCTAAGAGAAACAATACTTTTCAAATTAACATCAATATATATTAAGTCTCTCATGCCGTAGGGCATACAGAAAAAGAAGACATATTCTTTGTTTTCAATGATATAATGACAGGATATAAACAATGATATAAACACAGGATCTCCTGATTAAATAGTGAAGAAACAATTTAACACATTTGAATAACAGTGCAAACAAATATAGAAAAAAATGTTACCAGGCAACACATGTTTAATGGTCACACGAACTCTCCTTACAATGATGGTGATAGGAATTTAAGGCATGAAAGATATCATCTAGCTTGAGTGGGAAGAGCTGGGTCAGGAGCCAGGGTTCAACAGTGGGTGGGCAGAGAGGGCCAGAGATGGTCCCCAGCCTAGTCAAATAGGTGATCAGAAGGCTCCAGGGAGCAGCTCTAAAGGCTGTGGGTAAGTCAGATGCCTGGAAAGAAACATTGGGAATGGAGAGTCATTGGATATAAACTGGTAGAGTAACTGAGCCCAACTGTACAGAGCATCAGCTGCCAGTCTTAGGAGTTGGGGGTTTGTCCTGTGTGCAGAGAAGGGCCAGAAGAGAGAAGGAGGGCATGCTGAGAATGGGGTCTCGGGAAGATTAACCTGCTGGTCCTATCAGTCAGAAGGAGTGGAGACTTCAGACCTTACAGTACCTTAAGAAGCTAACGTAGAAGCCCATGTGAAACTCTTGGTTTGAAGTGAGTCAGTATTAGTGGCTAATATTTACTGAGCTCTGACCACATGTCCAACCCCGTGTGAAGTTTGTTAGTAAATTATTCCCATTCATACTTACAATAGCCATGTAAGCTCCATGTTAATATCATCCTTACTTTACGATGAGGCAACCAGGAATTAAGATAAACAGCTGGTGGGCAGTAGGGTCGGGAACTGAGGCCAGGCAGTCTGGCTCCTGAGCCTGGCCTGCCACCACCCGCTTGTGCTTCACAAGAAGACAGGCTGTCAGGTCAGGCTGCACCCTCCAGGAGTCTGTCCTTGTGCTTGACCCCCACCATCCCATCCCAGGCCTGGTGCCCCCTTTCGTTGGATCGGCAGCTCCATGGTCTTGGCCACGCCCTGCACTCACAAGAGGGTGATTCATAAATCAGATATTGGTCTGCTGATCGGTTCATTCTGACACTAACAGGAACATACTTGGGAAGACAGTTTAGGATCAGAATTTTAATGGTTGAACATGGAGTGAAAGGGTCTGTCTATAGGAGCAAGATGAGTTCTTCTTGGATCTGCTGGGAATGAGAGGCTGGCAGGGCTTCTCAGTGGAAATAAATTTACCTCAGTGCAGGTAAAAGTCAAGACTTGGAATTCAGGGAAGTAACCTGGACTAGAGCTATATATCTAGGCATTAAATGCCATAAGTTTATGTGTTAAATTCGCAAATAGAAGCTATAATGTAGATGAAATCACCAAAGACGAGAATGGAGACGGCAAACTGAGGACTGAATTTTGCAGAAAGTCCACATTTAAGGGGCAAACGGAAGAAAAAATGGTAAATAAAGAGGGAGTTGCAGGTGAGGAGGTAAGAGAATCAGAGTGTGAGGCTTCACAGAAGCCCAGGGAAAGCTGAGTTCCAAAGGAAGGGCAGGATGACAGGCAAGAGCTGTAGGGAGGCCAAGGATGGGAAGACGGAAAGAACATCTACCATGGATTGGACCTGCAGGGAACTCAGGGATGAGTTAGTCAGGGGTCAGGTCATCTTTGAGTTTCTTCAAAACCAGAGATACAGAGCAGTTTCAGAAGCAGAGGGATAGAAGTCAGGTTTCCAGGCTAACAAGAAAGTGGGAAATGAGGACATGCAGGCAATTGGTTTAGATCATTCAAAGGAGGAGAGAAACAGGACAAGAGCTCGAGAAGGCAGTGCGTCAAGGTTATTTGCTCGTAAGATCTGGAGGTGCCATGCATCTTTGTAAGCAGAGGGAGAGAAATCACTTACACGCACTCTCACTTACACACTTACACACAGTCTCACACACAGACTCACCCAGAACAGACCCTAGTAGAACACATAAGTTAATCGTATAGTTGAGCTAAGTGGTCAGTAATACTTGAGGTGGTAAGTGAAGGGAGGTGTCCCTAGCATCCTGTGTCTAATCAATATGTGAGGGCAGGAGGTGTCCATTGCTGCCCTTCTGGGCTAATCGGGGGAGAACTGTGAAGAACGTGGGATAACACAAGTGACTTGAATAAAAGGCAAAGTCCAAGTCTGAGTCACAGTCACAGATAGCTGGTCTTGACCAGTGGCCGTGTCAGGTTCTTCCTCTTCCCCACTTCTCTTCTCAGTGCTAATCCCTTTCCTGCTTTCCAGCCCCGGTGGATGAAGTCAAGCTCTCTATCCTGTTGAATGAGGAGGTGGAGTCTGGGAAGCCCATTGTGCTTCGATGCTCTGTGAATGAAGGATCTAGTCCCATCACATACAAGTTTTACAAAGAAAAGGAGGGCAAACCCTTCTACCAAGTCACCTTGAATGACACCCATGCCATTTGGCACAAGCCAAAGGCTAGCAAGGAGCAGGAGGGACAGTATTACTGCACGGCCTCCAACAGAGCCAGTCTCTCCAAAAATGTCCTCCAAAGCAACACCCTGACAGTCAGAGGTGAGTCGAGGTCTCAACGGCAAAATGTCGTGTGAGCTCCAAGGGCAAGGCTAGAAAAGCACTTGTCAGAGGAAGTGGGTGGGAGTTTGGTGCATTTTACTGAGGGGTAAGGGACCAGCACATTTGCCAGGCTCTTTGGTTTCAGGTAATAAAAATCCACTCAAATTAAGTATAAAAGAGGAATTGATTATTATAAGGAATTAGAAGTATTTCACACAGTCCTAATTACAAATTCTCGGTGGAGAGACACCAGCTTGGGTCAAATGTGCGCCCATGGACCACCTGTGGTCAAGAGGGGTGGGTCATACAGAACAGACATGGTTTTAGAGAAGCCCACCTATGTGGGCAGAGGGTGATTTATGGAGAACGAGGAAGGGTGAACAGACACCCTATGAAGAGTCTCCTTCAGTCCTATGGTCCTTTCAGACCATCACTGACTCGTTTTATAGCAGAAACAACTATTTCTGCCCCTCCTATGAACACAGAGTCCCTCAGAGGTAGATGCTCAGTGAAAGACATCAGTTACAAGGATATAAAAATCAGTCTTATTTGCTGCTTAGAGCTGATGTTATTTCTTGCTGGCAGAGGAAAAACTGATCGATTTAAAATTTTTTTGCACTTCCAGTCTATCTCGCCCCCTGGAAGAAAGGACTTATCGCAGTGGTTGTCATCGGAGTGATCATTGCCACCTTGATACTTGGGGCCAGATGCTATTTTCTGAAGAAAGCCAAGGGTGAGCACAGTCCTTTCATTCCATTCTGACAGGCTGCCCTGCCAGGGAACCTGTCACGGATGTGAGGGGTTTCAGCCTCACAGGAGGCGAGTGCTCTGCTCCAGTGAGGGTCGAGGACATGTGCCTGATGACAGCCGTTTTCCTCCTGGGGGGTCACCTTGATAACCAAAGATTTTGGCTTTGGTGGGTGTGGAGGTTTTACTGCCCCTGGATTTAGCTAGGCAGAAGTGAAAGCAATTGGTTTCTTAGTTGGGCTCCCCAGAAAAGATGAATTTGGGGGGAAGTTGCATCTACATGTGGTCAGAAGCAGCCCTTCGTGTGGATTTGGCAACATCTAGTCCTACAGTTGGTAGAGTTGGCCATGAGTGGAGACACCCACACACGCTGAATGCCTCCCAGTTAATCTTCTGGTTGTGCCACGATTTCTACCCTGTGCTTGGGGTTAGCCATGTGTGGAGGGAAGCCAGGATTACTCATGGACACTCAGGAATCAGAGTCAATTAAGCAAGATGCAAGCAAAAGGGCACAGCACCGGTAAAGTCTGCAAAAATTTTGGGGGGATAAGACGGGTTGCTTATCCCTGTTGGTGCTGCTGCCTGGGATGGGATGAGACAGATGGGATGAGGAGGGTTTTTTCCTAAAGCAGGAAAGGGGCAGCCCCCCTGGGAAAACAGTCCTAAGGCTGAGTCTGGCCTTGGCCTCAGGCCAGTTTGGAATTAAAAGCTCGGGGATTGATTAAGGCTTTACTTTTGGAGATGGTCTTGAAGCAAAGAGACAGTTGCCCGTTTATCTGGCTCATCTGGTTCCTGTGCTGTTGTCTTCCTCTCCGTCACATTCCATGATGGGAAGTTGCTTCTGGCTAAAACAGTCGAAATGTCAAATTTCAGGGAACATGATGTGAAATCTCTTGGTATAAGACCAAGAGAAGACCTGCTTCGTTTATTTTCCTTTTTAAAAAAGTGCGAATATATTTGGCTTTCTGTTCTCTCTTTTTATGGGTATTCAATCTTCAAACAAGTCAAATATGGTTGAAATGAGTGTTCCTGTCTGATATGGTTGTGGGTTCTTTATACTGACTTTGGTTCTTTTCTTTGTCTTTCAAAGCCAAGCAGATGCCGGTGGAGATGTCCAGGTCAGTGTGCTTGGAAGAGGGGTGGCTGTCCTATGGGTGTGGATAGACTTGTCTGGAGGGATTCCTGTCATTAGGAAGTTTTCAGTGGTTCTTGGCAAACTCAGAAAAATTAGGACCTTGGGTGTGAGCGGTGTAGGGGTGTGTGTGTGTGTGTATGCGTGTGTGTCTGTGTCTCAGTGGAAGATTGCCAACTGTCCTTCATGGGAAGGAATGGCTTTATTCTGAGGTCATGTCCTGTCTACACTTTTCCTTATGAAATTATAATGGTAGGTGGAATTTAAAATGTTTTTACTTACTTGGCAAAATAGAGTTGCCTTAAAAATGGTTGTACTATTTTTACTGTTCTTGAGATCTAAAATCCCAAAGCATGGAAACTATCGTTCTGTTCCTGAAAGAAACAATAGCACAGGATGAGGAATCCCCTCCCGACATGGGATTCACCTCATAAAGGACTCCTCATGTTTGTGCGCCCTTTGGCCCGGACACTTATTTCAACAGCAAAAGGGTTTTTGTCAAATAATCATAGAGCTGAAGAAAGCATTAGTTCCAAATGAGAGAGTAAAACTTTCCTCACTTCAGAAAACTCTTCCTGATTTTCTCATGCTCTTTCCTTGATTATTTTGTTGGTTTGGAGTTAGAGCCAAAAAAATGTTATTTCTTTTTCCTTTTTAAATTTCAATTTAAGGCCAGCAGCACCACTTCTGAACTCCAGCAATGAGAAGACGTTGTCAGATCCCAACGCTGAAGCCAACAGACATTATGGTACCGTCATGGTTTTGTGCAGTTGTTAAGAGTTTTTCCCAACTTGCTCTACACTCTCCTGTCCCTCTGAGAAGCAGAATCTATGGGCGGTGGGGTGAGGTTGGAAGGGAAACTCTGGCTTCAAGCTGGGACACTTAATCTAATCAGTCATTGGGTGGTGAGCTAACAAGCAAAACAAAAGTGTAAGAAGAAAGGCAGAACATTGTGCTCTAATTTCACCACCTTCTAAATATCCCAAGGAATGAAAGGTGGAGAATAATTATAATGCTGTGGACACCCGCGTGGGTTCTCTTCACACACTGGACGCTGTGCAAGTGAAATCATTCTTCATTTGTAAGAGAGAGACCAGCTATCAAATGAAGGCATTGGGGGCTTCCCTGGTGGCGCAGTGGTTGAGAGTCCGCCTGCCGATGCAGGGGACACAGGTTCGTGCCCCGGTCCGGGAAGATCCCACATGCCGCGGAGCAGCTAGGCCCGTGAGCCATGGCCGCTGAGCCTGCGCGTCCGGAGCCTGTGCTCCGCAACGGGAGAGGCCACAACAGTGAGAGGCCCGCGTACTGCAAAAAAAAAAAAAAAAGAAGGCATTGGTAAAACATCTTCTCAGGTGGAATTATTTATTGCAAACACAAGGCAGTCTCATTTCAAACTTGCCCCAGTGGGAAACCAATTTAAAGATCCCACTGTTGATAGAGGCATTTAAAAAAAGAAAAAAAGAGTGGTACAATAATGGAATACCTGGTTGTGAGGTTTATCACAGCTTGAGAGTCAGATCTATAGGGTGGGGAGCCAATCCCAGGTGTTCTTAATCCCATTATGTCTGTGAGAAAATTGTTCACACCTTTTAGCAGGGGTGTTGTCTGTTTCCCAGAGGGGGCCATGATTAAATCACACAAACAGTTCTGTCCCAGACAGTTTTGGGAATTAAACACTGATGTTCTTTTCTTTTTTTTTAATTTATTTATTTTTGTCTGCATTGGGTCTTTGTTACTGTGCACGGGCTTTCTCTAGTTGTGGCGAGTGGGGGGCTACTCTTCGTTGCGGTGCGCGGGCTTCTCACTGCGGTGGCTTCTCTTGTTGCGGAGCATGGGCTCTAGGCACGCGGGCTTCAGTAGTTGTGGCATGCAGGCTCAGTAGTTGTGACTTGCAGCCTCTTGAACACAGTCTCAGTAGTTGCGGCGCACAGGCTTAGTTGCTCCACAACATGTGGGATCTTCCTGGACCAGGGCTCGAACCTGTGTCCTCTGCATTGGCAGGCGGATTCTTGACCACTGCACCACCAGGGAAGTCCCCTGATGTTCTTTTCTAATTCTGTAACATCGTCGCACAAAATAAAAACTTTTTAGAATACACCTTTTACAGGGCATTCCTGAGAAATCTTTTGAGAAATGAGCAATTCCTATAGTACTGAATCATAAACTTTTTAAAAAGTAAAATAAAACGTATGTCGTAATAAGAGTAATGTGCCAATAAAGAGAAAAGAGCAAATATGTCATTGAAGAAACTACATTTGGAAAAGTTTGGTGAATATTTAGCAAAAAGTAATCCAGTGCTATAGAGAAAATACCTCTTTGTGGTATAAAGTGGGTTCTGTTGGTAATTTGTATTTATACTTAAGAACAAAAATATGATATTCTAAATTAAATGCTGATAAAGACTTATATTAAAATAGAATTTCCTCCAAATTTCCAAAGTGCAGGAAATACTCCAATTCTTATTATATTTTCTCTGCATGGATTATTTCAGTTTATAAATGTATGTTAGTAATCACAATAGTAATTTGTAAATACATAATGGAATGGAATGGAAAACCATGTGTTCTTCAGCAGTAATATTTGTAACACTTGAAAGAGTTCTTTTTAATAAAGAACAACTTGATAAAAAAGATCAAAAAGATTTTGCTCCTGCCCAGGTGGCAGCCTGGAGATATTGCAATATCTTTAAACCATGTTCTCATGGATCCATTTCTCCAGCTGAATGATACTGGTCCACTAGTATCCTTCATGTTTGTGGTCACTGGCTCACCCCTTCTAGAATTAAGCTTAATTTCTTCTGAGCTTGCTTCTAGTGAACAATTCTGAATTTTGAACAACTCATAAGTAGCCATGTCCCTCCCATGCGATGGTGGGCGTCATACCGGTTTTAGAAAGAGACCAGGCAGTGGGTTGGATGGGGCCCAGGGCCACCAGGAGGGTATTTGGACCCCAGCTACACTGCTGGTTGCCAACTACACTGAAGAATTTGGGCTTGACTCCTTTTGTTAGTGGCACTGAGTTTTCTAAAATTTATATAGAAAACTAGGAATTCCACTGTCACTCATCCTGTTATTTTTCAACTAGGTTACAATGAAGATGTTGGAAACCATGCAATGAAGCCACTAAATGAAAATAAAGGTAATCATCTATCTAACTTTTTAAAAATTAGAAACCTTTGCTTTTATATAAAAGACCCCTAGGAAAAGAACAAAAGCTGTTAAGGCCTGTGGCTATTTCCTCATGTCTCTTAAATGGAGATGCCTATTGCTTTCTCCAAAGATGCTGTCGTGTCTCTTGTTACTTGTCTTAAAGATAAGCAGCAGTGCTATTTTATTTTATTTTTTATAGTGTATTTTTCATTTTTTTGTTTTTTCTCATGTATTTTTCATTTTTATTAAACATGTAGATACAAAGTAATATTTATAAGTTATGTATAAAACATAAACAATAGCAATTCAATAAATAACTGCATACCCATCATCCTTTAAAAAAAAAGAACATTTCCACTACCTTTAAAGTACCCTGAGTACTTCTTCCCACCCCAGCCTCTTAACACTTTCTTTGCCAGCTTTATTGAGATATACTTGACACATAACATTGTGTAAGTTTAAAGTGTACAACATGATGATTTGCAGTAATGCTATATTAAAAAACACCTGTGACTCTACTATCCAAGAGAAGGGAGATCCTCCTGACTTATTTCGTAGCCCATTCTGAATCAGGAAGTTCCATTCTGGGTGTAACTTGATTTCCTATGTGTATGCCTCATACTCTCAAAGCAGTTTGGGGCTGGGGACCCCGTTCCCCATTTCCTGAGATCCTTTCCATCTTGGAGAAAGCGTTCTGTGCCTGTGGCCTTGGAGAAGTCTTTTATAGTTAACTGCTGTGGCCGATGCCGGCTGTTTTCTGTATCTAATGAGCTTTACAAGTCCTCACACTGTGGTAACAACGGGACCTGAGCCGGAGGGTCCTTCCACATCCCGGGAGTGCAGGCCTCCTCATTACCTCTCCCAGCCTGAGTTTTCTCGCCCACTTAGAATGGAGTTAAGCCTGCATCCAGCTTCCCTGTTAAAATACAGACTTCTTCGATCACTTGAATAGAAATCTCTACTGTGGTCCGAGACCCCCCAAGGAGACTCTGTCTAACCGCAGGCTGCTGTGGTTCTTTCGAGCAGAGCCTCTGACCTTGGACGTGGAGTACACTGAAGTGGAAGTGACCGCCCCTGAGCCTCACAGAGGTAACACCATCACTCAAGGGATTCCCCATGTTTTACTGTCTGCTTGGGTGTAGATGCCAGGGTGGGCTGTGCCGTGGCCCCCGGACAAGAATCTAGTCACCCTCATCACTCAGAAGGGAGGTGGTCTGCAGACAGATGGGCTGGACATACCCAAGGCAGGAGCAGTGACACCCACCCAGGTTTGGAGGTGTAAAATTTCATTAATTATTATTTATCATACTAGTAATGATGGCTGCGTTTTATTGAGCAATTACTAAGTGCTAAGAAATGGGTCTGTTGAGAGACTTTTAGCAGGCAGCCTCACTCCTGGGTGTTTGGGCATCCTTCCAGAGGTAGCCCCCTTGCCCCAATCTAGCACCTTCCTTAAAAAGTTGCTTGCAGACTGAGCTTGTATAAATGAAATGTGCAAAGGGATGAAGGGGCTTGGCTATTTAAAGGGACAATTGGGTAAAGGCTTTTGAAAGCACAGACTCCCTCTGCATGTAAACAGTGGCACCATCATTATGCTTCAGGCTTTGTTTTTATTGTGTGGTTCTCTTGGGCACACTGCCCTGGAGAAAGCCCCTAGCTCTGGTCCTGCACTGGGGAGACTGACTCAGGGTGGGTCAGTCCACAGCAAGCACTAGAACGTCAATCTCAGCTGCTTCGGGCACCACAAAAAAAAACAGGCACATCCTCCTAAACCTCCTTAGTTCCCGCAGAGGCTGCCACACAAAGGAAGCAGCCACCCGAGCCTTCCTGCCCTGCTGGGAAGCTCGTTAGGGCTGTTGCTGTGCATCCCCCTTCCTGCTGAGGCTGAGGCCAAGCTGCGTCCACTCAGCCTTGCAGGCCCGGGGCTGCTTTGCAGACCATGCCTGTGTAGCCTCAGCCAGAGCCACGTGGTGATGGCGTTCTCTTGTCACCTCTTGCTCCATGATCTGGAAGGAGTTTGGGGTTCCTTCCTTCTTCCCTTGCTTAGCACGGTTCTAGGTACCATGTCTGCAGATGTGTCCGTGGGACCTTCCAGGCAGGGCCGTCCCCTGTAGCCCCTGGGGCTGGGTGCTGCACAACAGGGCCACCATGCCCATAGTCTACAGTCAGCATGGCCCCTGCAGTTGGTACTGCCTGATCTGCACCACTACACAGGGCATCCCAGTTCCAAGTCTAGACTGGACGGGGCAGGGGTGGGGGCCACGGCCAGCCTGAAGTTCTCTTTCTCTTTACTTCATGGTAAAGTGATTTGCTTGTTGGGTTAGCAAATTATGGGCGCATGATGGACCAGCCCCAGAGCAAGCAGCAAAGGTACATATGTGGTCCCCTTCTCGTGGAGGTGTAGCCCCTGAGGGGGTCAGGAAAACAAGGAACCGATGAGCAGATAGTATCAGGTTAGAGTCAGAGTTTGCAGGAAGAGTGGGGTGTGGTGGAAGGCCTGAAAGGTGATGCCTTTTCTGGCTGGGTGGTCCCAGAAGGCCTGTGTGAGGGGTGGCAGGACAGTGGGTGGTGGCCTAGAGCTTGGCCCATTTAAAGACCTGAAAGGAGACCTTAAAGGATCCTTAAATGACTCTTTCTGGTCCTTAAATGTCTGCAGAGAGGGCGAGAGGGAGTGGAGGCAGATGAAGCTGGGAGGACCAGGCGGGGCCCAGGGACTGCAGGGCCGCTGGCGTTCTCTTTTTGTTCTAGTCTCAGTGGACTGGGGGCCTTTGGAAGCCTTTAAGCAGCGAAGTGACAAGTTCCAACTTCCTTCTTTTAAAAACGATCCTTGTGGCTGGTGTGGAGGACGGATTAAAGGGAACAAAAGTGGAAACCGGGCAAGAGGGGATGAGGATGGAGCCAAAGTGCTGGCAGTGGATAGATTCTGGATAGATGTTACAGACAGACCGCAGTACTGGATGAAAAATTCGTGGCCAGGATGGGAGAGACAGAATGACTACATGTTTCTTGACCAAACAACCACATGGATGGTCGTGATGCCTGCGATTGGGAGGCACAGGCTCATGGGGAGCCTGGTTCGGTTGGGTTAAATTTGAGAGCCCAGGAGGAGACAGCGCAGGGGTCTTGGTGCTCAGAACCAAGTGTGGGCGGGCTCTGGCCGATGGGACTTTAGGGTGCTCCTCGCCGGCCTTCCCTGGTCCAGCCTGAGCCCCTCCATCACCATGCATCGTGGGTGCCGTCCCACAGGTAACAGCTTACTTCCTCCTAAGGGGGCTTCAGACTTGGAAGGAAAGGGGAACCACAGCAAGAGGGCAGGGCTGAATGTGTGTGGGAAACCCCACTGCCCTCCATGCCCCACTGTGCTCAAGCAGAGAGCGATTGCCCTGGGTTCTGGCCTCTCGGTTCTGATACCTGTCCCAGAGGGCCGGGCCCCACCCTTACCCTGCTGCCGGCTGGGCCCGGGCAAGGTGGAGTTATGAGGGCTGTATGTGAGGCCTGGAAGGCTTTGGATTGAAGGAAACTGAAGCAGGAAGAAGGAAGCAAGGTTTTGTCCTTGGAAAAGCATCCGTTTTCCATTCCTTTGGGGATGTTTCCACGTTAGCAGCGTCTGGTTTTCTTTTTCTTGCTTGAAGGTGGGGAGCGGTTGAAGGGAAAAGAGAACCCCTGGGACCGGGCGAAGCAGGGGTGCTTCCCTTTGCCAAGCTCTGTACCTGCAGGGTTGTAACCAGCCGGGTCACCTTTCCCCAGTCTGTACAAAGGTGCTGAGTGGGCCGCAGGGGCCTCAGCAGAGCTGGACTGAAAGTCACTCGGGTGGAAATGGAGAGTTTCTAGGGGATTCAAGTTGTTTTCTGGACCCAGCCTCCTTGGCAGCTGAGGGACAGTGGGGGAGAGCGGCCTGGCCCAGGATGCCGTCCCCCTGTTTTCTCATGGGTGGGGAGTGGGGCATTACTAGATGAGGGCCAGACTTTGTGGGTTCAAGGCCAGTGGTGAGTCCACTTGACCTGGTCTTGGCCAACCCAGTTCCCTGTCCTCAAGGCCTCCCTCCTCTACAGATGGGATGGAGGAAGGAGTGGGGACCATGTCCAGCTCTAACCGTGGCTGGCAGCTGACCAAGTGGTCACTTGGAGGTGGAGGAGGGGTGGGAAGGAACTCGTTAAATCCTGGTCTGCTGCATGTTTGCTCTGAGACTAATTGCTGGGAAAACCCCATGACGTTGAAGCCATCTCTTTCTCTGTTAACAGAGAAAAACAGAAGCCAAAACAAAGCCCATCCGGAAACATCCCTGGCAGCAGAGACAAACAGCCTGCTGGCCTGGTTTAGTCGTTAGCAAGCAGCTGCTGCCTCGGAGCAGCGGGAGGAGGGGCACTCTCAGTGAGCTGCAAACCCCGTCCCCTGGCCAGGCGGAGCCAGGAGGGCAGTGGGGGAAACTGCTGGGCCAGCTGCAAATCTGGCAACTCAACCAAGAAGTGAAACCATCCTGCTGCCCTGGCTGATACACAGAGTTATGAGGTGAAAGGGAGTTGAGTGCAGCTCCTTGGGTCCAGAGGGTGTCAGAGCGTCCCCAAGGTGACCAGAGGTCTACCCGCCACCCCTTATGTGCCTGGGGGTGGTGGAGCTCCCAAGGGTGTCCAGGGCCCCAGGCTTGGCCGCGCAGTCCCTCCCCTCCATTCCCTCCCCTCCATTCCCTCCCAACGCCCCCAGCTCCCACTGTGAAGGAGGATGAGTTGGCAGGGCCCCCAGTGCTCCTGGTATGCAGTGTCCTAGAGCGTTTGTCACAGCATTGTTTGCATACCATCCGCCCCACGGCCCGGAGCTTCCGAAAGCTGGAACCAAGTCCCCGGTCACCTTTTCCTCTTCCACAGTGCCCAGCACACAATAGGTGTTAGGACCATGTTGAACGAGTGACTTGCCCATGCCTGACATTGAGCAAAGAGTCCCTTAGTGATGCGGTAGAACCCCCAGTAGATAGGGGAGTTGCTGGAGCTTCCCTCTGCACCTTCAGATCTGCTGCCGTGGAGAGTGGAGAGTGGTGAGGGCATCTCTGCTGTGCTCTTAGAGAAAGGCAGGTGTCCCAGCAGGGGGTGCCTGGTATCTCAGCCACTCTGCTGAGTACCAACTGCTATTCGGTGCCCTGGGGGGAGTCGCTACGATGCCTTCTGCAAGGTCCTGGCACCCCAAGTGCCCCAAGTACAGCTGTCTATCTGAACTGCCACCCAAGCTTTCTCCTGCCATTTAGATCATGACATAAGAACCACGACCACGTAGTGTGTGACGAATGACCGTGATTTTAATCCTAAGACCTAAAACTTCAGGGATCAGGCTGATCATGCCAAGAGCCTCCTGAAGGTTGGAGTCTGAGACAGAGACACCCGCAGGGACGTTGACTGTTGTCTTCACTGTCCCATCAACCTTTACAGGCGCCCCAGGCAGCTGTGCAAAATCTGGGATCGGGAGGAGCACAAGACCCGGGCGCTGCCCTAGAGGGCGTGGGGCCCGCCAGGGGAGATGCTTGTGGGGGCGAGTCGTGTCAGTGTGCCGTGGGCGCCCACGTAACTGCCCAGGGCACAGGGAAGGGGGGAGTGTGTCAGGGAGTGTGTAGGTGTGTGAGGGTATGTGCACCCAAGTGCAGGAGCGAAGCTTGTCCTGGGGCTTGGAGGATGAGGAGGAACGGGGCAAAGCAAAAGGGCCGTGCAGACAGCGAAGGAGTGTGTGCAGGACCAGGGCATGAGAGAGGGGAGCCTGGTGAGTCGAGGGTATCTTGGTGTAGTTAGAATCCGTGTACGTGCCCTGGCCATCTGCCACTGAGGAAAACGACATCCACGTGGCACTGACCGTGGCGGCAGGAAGCATCACCCAGTCTGGGGTTCCGTTTCCCGATTTATAGAGAGAGAATGCTGGCCACACGGCATCAGGCAGCTTTCTACAATAAGGCTTCCTGGTCCTTTGTGCAGGTGAGAGCGAAGTGGCGGGCTGCATCCCCTGAGGGTCTGTGTGTGTAAGTGCATGTAGATGCACCATGAGCGTGTGTACGTGTGTGTGTACATAACCTGTGTGTGTACGTCAGCTTAAACAGATGGCTGTACAGGGGCTCTTTGTCTCTCAAACCACTGAGGCTCCTGTGGGTGTAATCCACACCCTAAGTGGGTCATCTTGTCTGTTGTTCAGAAAGGGTCCAGACCAGAGGATCTGAACCCTGTCTGCATATTAAAATCCCCTGGGAAGCTCTTAAAAACACCAACACCAGGGCCCACCCTGGACTAATTCAATCGATCTGCAGTGAGGCCCGGCTTGCTGACATTTGAAATCAACCAGCCCAGTTGTCTAGAGTTGTAACTGGGCCCCAGCTTATCCTTAGAGTCACAGATGATACCCAGGCTCTAACCCTGACCTTGGGTAATTGGGAGACCCTAACCCAGCCTCCTGAGAGGGGCTGGCAGAGCAGCTGGACAGAGGGACGCAGTGGCAGAGGAAGAGGGATGGGGCCACCGAGCTGGAGGCTACAGGTCTGTGCTGGGGGTACCTCTACCTGCGCCCCCTAGGTCCAGGGGTCCCACAGTGGCCTGTTGGCCTCATACTTCTAGGCTGAGAGTGATGCTGGAGGGACCATGATCTTCTAAAGCCGGGAAATGGCCCGGGCTCAGTAGTGACAGGGATTCCAGGGGCTCCTGGAGATGGGCACTCGTGGGGTGGGTAGTGGGGTACAGCCTTGCCTGGGAGCCTCCGACATTTTCCTGCTTCAGCAGTGAGCTGACCTGGTGCCCAGAGGCAGTTGTTGACCTGTGCTTGGTCCCTTTCCAGGTCTGGGAACAAAGGGCACGGAGACAGTGTACAGTGAAATCCGGAAAGCTGACCCCGGTGAGTGAGGGCCCCTTAGCTCCCCCAACCGGGGGTTGGGGGGAGGGCGCTTCCCGCAAACTCATCCATGGGGTCCTGGGAGTGGGCAGGGGAAAGAAGGAGCCAAGGCAGCCAGAAAGGGTGCCAGAGTTGTTAACCCTCTCTTCCCCACCACCCTTAAAATGTGGCCACAGGTGACGTGTACTATTTATTTAGTCGATGAACACTTATTGAGTGCTGGCTGCATGCCAGGCAAACAGAACCTTATACCTTCACACCCAACTAACGGCCAGGTGGACCAAAGCGTGTCCTGGCACCCCTGTGTGCTCATGAGATGCCCAGCAGCCTCCCGGGCACTCCTGACCCCAAGAGAAGCAGCGTGGCCCTGCCTGTTCTCAGGTGCCAGCCAGGGGCCCCACCTGCTCCTCACCCGGGCCCTGGTGCACTGGGGCTCCCGAAGGTCTTAGGCAAAGTCGGTGCTTTGCTTTGAAGACGTTCAGTAGCTTCAGCCTTTCTGGGAGCACGCCGACTTTGGGGAAGGGTGTATGGATCTACTTCCGCTTCCTTTGATTTCAGCCCGGACCCCACTTCATTTCCCATTTCCACTGCTTCCTCATGGAGAGATTCCCTGGGACTGAACAGACACGGAACTGGGGATGCTCCCAGCAATCTCATTTTTTGTGTAATTATTCTATTCTATTCTCGTGAAATGAAATCCACAAAGACCACTTTTATTTTTTTATCTTTTTTTTTTATTGAAATCAAGTCGTGTACAATATTATGTAAGCTTCAAGTGTTCTACCTAGTGGTTTGGCGTTTGCGTACATTGTGAAATGATCACCACGATAAGTCTAGTAACCATCTGTCCCCATACAGAGTTATTACAATATTATTAGCCATATACCTTATGTGATATATTATATCCCCATGACTTATCTTTTTATATAACTGTAGGTTTGTTACCTCCTAATTCCCTACACCTATTTCGCCCATCCCCCATCCTCCTCCCTTCTGGCACCAACAGTTTGTTCCCTGTATCTGAGTCTGTTGTTTTTTTTTTTTTGCGGTACGTGGGCCTCTCACTGTTGTGGCCTCTCCCGTTGCGGAGCACAGGCTCCGGACGCGCAGGCTCAGCGGCCATGGCTCACGGGCCCAGCCGCTCCGCGGCATGTGGGATCCTCCCGGACCGGGGCACGAACCCGCGTCCCCTGCATCGGCAGGCGGACTCTCAACCACTGCGCCACCAGGGAAGCCCTCTGAGTCTGTTTTCACACAAAGACTACTTTTAAATTCTGAAAATAAGTCACAACCCAAAGGGCATAAACATTCCAGGGGAGAATAGTCACTATGCAGATATCTTGCTTTGTACAACAAACCTCTACTTCAGTGGATTCTTTGAAAGGGAATTATTAAAACAGGCTGGAAAACTTTGATAAAGCCTGGCTACCCCAAGGATGGTCCACAGACAGGTAGCAACGATCTCAGGCCCAAACCAGACTCACAGGGTCAGAATCTCCAGAATCTGAACTCCCAACAAGGTCCCACATATTTCTTTTTTTTTCTTTAATATTTATTTATTTATTTTGGTTGTGCCAGGTCTTAGTTGTGGCCTGTGGGCTCCTTAGTTGCAGCACGCAGGCTCCTTAGTTGTGGCATCCGAACTCTTAGTTGCGGCACGCATGTGGGATCTCGTTCCCTGACCGGGGATCGAACCCGGGCCCCCTGCATTGGGAGCATGGAGTCTTATCCATTGAGCCACCAGGGAAGTCCTGATCCCACGTATTTCTGATGCTGCCAATATTAGAGAAGCACTGTCTTACCTGAAGAGCCTACTTGTTATCTGAACTAGGAATCACCCCTTAATTAATCTTTTTAAAAGTGGTATTTTCATGGGTAGAGCAGAAACTCAGCCCCATGGAGAACTTGACTGAATGATAATTTGAAAACCATTTCCTGGGGAATTCTTGGCTTCAGTATCTCATTTTGCATTCTCAGTCTATTCAGAGCTAGCAAAACGCAAATTTAGAAACAGGCTTCCTCTGTTCTTCCAGTGTAACAGAAAGCTGAAGCTCAGATCAGGTTCAAGGTTGGTCCTGATGGGTAATTGTGTAAAAATGCCCCCTTTGCTTTCCTCGTGGTGGTCCCTGAGATGGTTCGCTTTCAGTCGCTTTGGTTATGCAAAAACTCACGTTTATTAAGCACTTGCTGTTTGTGCTAAGTGGTCTATATTACATTATCTCTTTCAATCCTCCACAGTAAATCCCATTTTTCAGATGAGGATCCTGAAGCATAGAGGGCTTAAAACAGTTCCCCACGGTTAGCGTTAGTACACCAGAACTGGCCCACCCCAGAGCTGGATTCCATGCTCCTGATCATTGAGCTGCCTTTGGTTTGGGGAAGGGAAGCTGGTGAAGTGTGGAGGCCACAGGGAACCTCGGCTACAGGAGGCCGGGGAGGGGCGGGGGGCGGGCTGTGGCCACCTGAGGCCACCCCTGGAGGCCCCATACAGTTGGTGAAGGCCACGCCCAGTGTGGATTCCAAAGGGCTTGTGTTAGGGACCCTGCAAATTAGCCTGAAAAAAGACAGATTAACAAGAAAAAAGCAGTGAGAGTAACTCGGTGGAGTGGGGTGAGGGAAGCTCCCGGAAGCCTTCCTTCTGCATCCGTTGATGCTCATTTGCCTCTAGCTCAAAATAACCCTTATGCCAAAGTGGCATGTTTGGGGGTGGCATATTCTGGTTTTCTACTCTGCTTCAGGGTAGCTGTTCAAGTGGGTTCTCTCAGTGTCCCCAGGCTGGTTCTAGATGCCTGAGTCCCCAGTCCCCGGCTGTTGGAACCTGACTGCTCCGGCTGGCCTCAGGCTGGAACAGACCGCAGGCACCATAGAACCCAACCCGGTAGGGATTTGAGGTGCTAAAGAGCCCTGTTTTGCTGGGGGATATCTGAGCCCCTGTCCTGGTGCTGCCACTTAACAACTGTGCGGCTTTGACCAAGAGGCCTGACCTCTCTGTGATGACTTAGTTTCTTCAACTGTTAAATGGAGATGCGATTAAATGAGAAAAGGGGATGAGACGGCGCCGTTTACTCCAAGCATGCAGTCAGTGTATCACCCCTACCATACAGTGAGCATTCAATCCATTTTAGCTGAAAAATGCATGAGGAACTTGAGCCCTAGTGCCTGGCCCAGGGCAAGAATAGAGCCAGCTCCGGACTCCCAGGCCAGGGCATTCCCACTGTCCTATCTGGGCCATTAGGTGTCAGTTGGGGCTTGGGTCTCTCTATAACCTGGTCTTTCATCTGGCAGCCAGCTCCTGCCAGGTAGGTAGAGGGAGCCCTGGGTCTTATAGCCAAAACCACATCGCTGCTGCAAAAGCCAGCGTCCTGGAAGCCAAGGGAGTTCCTGTTTTTGAGCGTTTCCCACTGAGCTGCTGCCCAAGGGGAGGAGGCTGCAGGCCTTGGTTGATTCCTCTTCCCTTTTCTTTTTTTCCTCTGTCAGCCACTCAAAACCATCATAGGGTTGATGGAGGCTCTATTATTATTCCTGCTCTACAGATGGGGAAATGGGCAGAGGTGAAATAGCTTGTGCTGGTCCCAAGGCCAGTGGTGGCAGAGCAGGGACGGAGTGTGGGGAGCCTGGCTGCAGAGTGGCGCACTTCCCCACCCTCATGTTTCCCCTGTGTTGCCAAATCAACTGGTTTCCACTTTCATCAGCCTAATTAGAGGATGCAACTCTGTCTACTTTAGAAATTAAGAGTAACAGCCTGGTGTGGTCTGGGTGAGCCTGGGTGAGTCATGGAGCCTCTCGGGACCTCTGTCACCTTCTCTGTGGAATGAGGGGCATGGGCTCGAATCTGGATCAGGGGTTCTCCAGGTTGGTTACAATACAGGTAGACTGGCACCACCTCTGATTCAGTAGGTCTAAGTGAGCTGAGAATTTGCGTTTCTGACAGATTCCCACATGCTGCTGCTACTGGTCTGGGGACACACTTTTAGAACCATTTTCTAGATGCTCTGAGTTCCCTTCTGACTGTACCACTCTGAGTTCTGCTGTGCTTCTCGTTTGAAGCGGTAGAGTCTTTCTTACTCCCCAGCAATCCTGGAGGAATTGCTCTAGATTGGCCGGCAGAGATAACCCAGAAACACTGTATGTGTGTGTGTGTCTGTCTGTGTGTGTGTCTGTGTCTGTGTGTGTGTGTGTGTGTGTGTGTGTGTGTTGAGGGGAGGGTGTGACTCACAATAAAAACAAAGGCCCCGTGAGGGTCTCTGGGCTGGTCTGGGAGCAGGCTGAGCGCAGAGCTGAGTCTTATCTGACTTTTCCTTCTTAGGTTTTTGTTCTTCCCCAACTGAGAAACTTCCCCAGTTTCTCAGTTCCCCATCATCTTCCAACGAGCAGCACTTCAGGGCTGGCTATTTTGGGAAATGGCTCACAGGGCGTAGTTCTGGCTCTTAGACCCCCTTTTTCCCCTGAGTGATGCAAAGGAAAACTGCTCCTCTAGATAAGCAAAAGGGCAACAGGCAGGCCTGCCTCCAAGGAGCAACCCCAGGCGGGGCTGGAGAGGGTGTCAGGGGATCTGGTAGGCCGTGGGAGGCACCAGGTCTTTGCAATCTTGGCTGTAGGCTCTGAGCTCAGCACTTTTTTTTTTTTAAACCTGTGGTAAAATATATTGGGTTGGCCAAAAAGTTCATTCGGGTTTTCGTAACATGGAAAAACCCAAACGAACTTCTTGGCCAACCCAACACATAACACTTGCCATTTTAACCATTTTTACATGTACATTTCAGTAACACTAAGTACAATCACATCGTTGTATGGTCATCACCACCATCCATCTCCAGAACTTTTTCGTCTTTCCAAACTGATACTCCTTACCCATTAAATGATAATTCCCCAGACCCAGACCCTGGCAACGATGACTGTTCTACTTTGTGTCCCTGTGAACTTGACTACCTTCAGCTGTTTTAATCTGTCAGATCAGGTGGTTGAATGAATGATCTTAAGTTGCTTTCCAATCATAACATTCAGAGCCTCAGCATCCTGGCGTTTGGAAGGGATGGTCATTTGTCTATGCCTTGGTCGCTCCAGACCCAGGCTCTGGAACATGTCTGTGGTGGGTGGGGACTCAGTCCCTTCTAAGAGTCACTCCCCAGGTCCCTTGGCGCCAATCCTAATCCTCTGCCCACCTTTGACTCCACGTTTGCCCTTCAAATCTGAGTTAAGTCCTGGATCTCAGGGGCCATTTTACCGTGTTTCTGCTGCATTGTGTCAGCCAGAGGCCAGCCTGGGTGGTTCTCTGTACCGCAAACCTCATGGAAAACACCCTTAATAGGAGACCTGGGGGGTTGGTCTTGGCTCCGCCCTCATCAGGTTATAAGACTTGGCCCCACCCCCACTGCTATCCCATCAGATGTCAGTTTCCTCACAAGTCCCCACTAAAATTCCCTTGGCCTCAGTGGAGCTGCTGCGGGGTGGATGTGTCAGTGTTCCTCAGGAACGTACGTGGCCCTTGAGTGGATAAGGGCTGTTGTGGACAGGTGGGTTCTATAAAATGAGGAGGGAGGGAGGCATCTCTTCCAACTCATTACCTCCCACTGGGTCTTGACCACAGTCACACACATCTGCTCTTCTGTATTTTTTCATAGTTGAAAATTTATTGGAAAAAAATTTTTTTCTATAAATTTATTTAATTTATTTTTGGCTGCACGCGGGCTTTCTCTAGTTGGGGCAAAGGGGGGCCACTCCTCGTTGCGGCATGCGGGCTTTTCATTGCGGTGGCTTCTCTCGTTGCGGAGCACGGGCTCTAGGTGCGCGGGCTTCAGTAGTTGTGGCTTGCGGGCTCTAGAGCACAGGCTCAGCAGTTGTGGTGCACGGTTTTAGTTTCTCCGTGGCATGTGGGATCTTCCCGGACCAGGGCTCAAACCTGCGTCCCCTGCGTTGGCGGGCAGATTCTTTTTTTTTTTATTTTTTATAAATTTATTTATTTTTTTTTTGCTGTGTTGGGTCTTCATTGCTGCTCCCGGGCTTCCTCTAGTTGCAGCGAGTGGGGGCTAGTCTTCATTACGGTATGCGGGCTTCTCACTGCGGTGGCTTCTCTGGTTGCAGAGCATGGGCTCTAGGCGTGTAGGCTTCAGTATTTGTGGCACGTGGGCTCAGCAGTTGTGGCACGCAGGCTCAGTAGTTGTGGCTCACGGGCTTAGTTGGTCTGCAGCATGTGGGATCTTCCCGGGCCAAGGATCGAACCCGTGTCTCCTGCATTGGCAGGCGGATTCTTTTTTTTTTTCCTCTCACTGTTTTGGCCTTTCCCGTTGCGGAGCACAGGCTCTGGACGCACAGGCTCAGCAGCCATGACTCACGGGCCCAGCCGCTCCACGGCATGTGGGATCTTCCCGGACCGGGGCACGAACCCGTGTCCCCTGCATCGGCAGGTGGACTCTCAACCATTGTGCCACCAGGGAAGCTCCTGTTGGAAAATTTAAATTCATTATTAATATGTTGTTACAGTGACTCAAGCACAAATGGCATTATGTTTCCTACTCTTAACTATTCCAACACCTGAAATATTCATTTTTAGGAAAATATAAGTACTAATACAGTAGCATACTAGAAAATTTTGATATTAAAGCTTATTTTCCCATTGGAGTTACTTTGCCTTTTTTTTTTTTTTACATATACATGTATCTATTATTTTTCAAATTCTTTTCCCATTTAGGTTGTTACATAATATTGAGCAGAGTTCCCTGTGCTGCTATTCTATTTTGTTGACATACTGCTGAGCTAACATCTTCCTGTCCCAGCAATTAAGTCAGTCTGAGGCGAGGAAACCTCTCGATCTTTGAGCTTTTTCACTTTCCAGCCATTCGATGATTCTTTGCTACATGTTCCCTGCCTGTTAGGGAGGGAGGAGAGGGATGCTCAGAACTTGGAAGACTTTTATCAGAAAGAGACCAAATTGAAGTCAGCCTCAGGAGAAGACAGAGCAAGCCCCAGGGACACTGCCAGAAAGGGTGGAGAAAGAGATTCTGCCCCTCACTGAGCTTCAGCTTTCTCAGGGGAATGGAGAAAATGCTGATAATTTCCTCATCATTTAGATCTGCAAGCTTAGCATTTGGGGTTTTTTAAAGTTCTTGTTTCCTTTTCCCTCATTTGCCTGAGGTTAGGGTTTGTCAGCAGTAGCAGCTGTAGTTATGGTTAACGATACGGCTTTTACCAGAAACGGGAAAACTCGTCTGTTTTCGTGCTCCTCAGAAGCAGCCATGTGGATGATCCCCGGAAGTGAGCACTGCAGGAAAGTGATCCAGGTGCCAGTGTGGTACCTCTCTCTCCCAGCCCTTAACGAGAGCCCGTTTACTCCCACCCACGTGGTTTTGGACTTCACGCAGGATAGTCTGTTACTCAGCTGAGCCCTCTTGGTTGAGATGGGGGAGGCGTCTTCGCAGGGTTTTTTCATAGCTTGGTGCTCTGGGCTGTGAGCTGACCTGGAGTCAAAGGCGCCCCCCACCCCACCTCTTCCTCCTCTGCCTGGTGCCAACTAATTCAAGGAAAGGTTTGATTCTTTTCCTCCCCCTTGTACTCTAGTGCTCTCCTAGTGACAGGAGCTAAAAGAGCTAAACCGTAGCTGGGTAGAGAGCCTCTCCATGAGTCGGCTCACCAGTTATCCGTGGCAACGCTCCTCAGCTTCCCTCAGCCTGCTGGAGCCTGGTGTGAACTGGAATTCCCGGCTAGCCAGGGAAGTGTGTATCTTCACTCTGATTCAGCGATGGATGGCTTTACAGTGCCCCAGCTCATCCTGAAAGTACTTTATAAAATGGTTTGCAGTTCATCCAAAGCATAACTTATTAACATATATTTACCCCAGTTTTTAAGGCAGGAGAATAAAGCGGTTTATTGTAATTAATTAGCAATGCAGTCAAGTTCTCCCTATGAAAGAACTAAGGTCTAGGATAAGATTTCCACAGTTTAGGGCAGAGGTTCTCAATGCAAGAGACATTTGGCAATGTCTGGAGACATTTTTGGTTGTCATAATTTGGGGCAGGAGGAGGGGTGCTACTGCATCTAATGGTTGGAGGCCAGGGATGCTGCTAAACATCTTAGAATGCACAGGACAAGCCCCATAACAAAGAACTATCCAGCCCAGAATGTCAGTAGTGCCAGTGTTAAGGAACTCTGGTTTGGAGGAATTCGTTTCCTGTCATTCCTCCAAGATGAGAGCTGGTTTTCCTCCCTAGATGCCCTGTGCCCACCTTGGAGGTATCCTGGGCACATCCCACCTGACAACTAGCGGTTCTGGGGAGAGATGCCAAGTCCTGCTCCAGACACTAACCTATGTCTTTTGGATCAGGCAGGGCCCACCTCCCTCACTCAGCCTCCTTCTTCTGCTTTCTCCTTGCCTGGAATTCAGACTTCTGGGATACTTCTTAAGGGAGCAGAAATCCAGTATACCAAGAGTGGCTGGTCATGGAGACGGGACCAAAGAACAGAGGGGCCCTATGCCATGTCCCCTCTGGAAGGGAGAGAAGAGCACTTGAGGACCCGTCCCCACCCATCCTGCGAGACCCAGAGCAAACTAGCCTAGTGGGCACTGCCAGCCTTCCCCCAGGGTGGCATCTCCTACCTCAGAGTGCAAGGCGGTAAAACTTGCTCCATTAAAAAAATATATGGGGGCTTCCTTGGTGGCGCAGTGGTTAAGAATCTGCCTGCCAATGCAGGGGACACGGGTTCGAGCCCTGGTCCGGGAAGATCCCACATGCCACAGAGCAACAAAGCCCGTGAGCCACAACTACTGAGCCCAGGTGCCACAACTACTGAAGCCTGTGCACCTAGAGTCCGTGCTCTGAAACAAGAGAAGCCACTGCGGTGAGAAGCCCACGCACTGCAACAAAGAGTAGCCCCTGCTCGCTGCAACTAGAGAAAAACCCACACGCAGCAAGGAAGAACCAATACAGCCAATAAATAAATAAATAAATTTATTAAAAAAAAACATGGATACTACCCACCAGTTTCTGGTACCAAAAAGAAACAAAACAAGTGTGCGTAACTTGGAGCTCCATCCGCATCATCAGCGTACTTGAATTTTAGTATTCTGTGTCCCTGTTGCTTTAGGAAACACAGCCTGAGGCTCTTGCCCTCTTGCTCTGTCTGATTCCAGAGCCCTTGGGGCTTTGGAGGAACGGGAAGCATGGGATCCTTTGGGTCCTCCCAGGTCAGGTTTGGGCTGGGGGTGGGGTGCTGCCCACAGCCTTACTCAATGTGTGGAAGTTTACACAATGGCTCAACTTCTTGGTCGGGCTGATTCATCCATTTGGCCTTTGACGCCTACCTCTGACCCAGCCAGGACAGAAGGGGGCCCCTTAGGAACTCCTGGCCCTGTTCCCTCTAGAGGAGACGCACAATGGAGCTGTGATAAGACAGGGTTTGAGGAGGAAGTAGACTGGTGGAAACAGGATATTTTTAAATTAGAGAAAGAAACAGAAGATTGTGACTCCCGTTGTGACAGTTGGGTCCTGAGACAGCCCAGGATTCAAAGGGACTGGGCTTGAGCTTGGGCGGCACCAAGGCCCCTTGAATTGCCTCTCAAGTGAGACTGAGGATTTGGGAGTGGGGACAGAGTATGACTCTCCACCACCTTTAAGAATGGCAACCAACCCCCAAACCCTCATCTCCTCTTGGGCCTTCCCCAGGCTTCTGTGTCTTCGGAACCGTGTCCATGGTGGGCTATTTGGGGAATCAGCCCCAACATGTAGGCCACTCCCCATTCAGAAACTCTGCTGTTAGTGGGGCCTGGTCCTGTCCAAGAGGCAAATCGTAGCCCTCTCTTGCCTCTTGCCGTGAAAATCATCCCTAACTAATGCAGGCGGGGGTCACGCACCTTCGACGCAATGTCTCCTGTTCTCTTCTGGACATTTTCAGAATGTCCAGCCAGTCCCGGCATGCACCCTGGCAGGAAGACTGTGTGGTCTCCGGATGACTGAGATGAGGCTCCCTGGGCCCTACCCTTCAGACAGCACTTGAACCATATATGCCAAGGGCGTTGGCCTTGTTTGTACTTTCTGCTCCATTTGATCCCACTCCTGGGAATAGACAAACTAGTATGAAATATGGAAATTGCTTTATTCCCAAAGAGGACGTTGGCAGCATTATTTAAAATAGCCCAAACTTGGAAAGCACCTCAACTTAAATGTTGACATTTAAGTCAACAGTGGAACCAGAGATAATTGTTACCTGCTTTCTACTTTTCTGTAGTTTTCAGTTTTTTCCCCTAACTAACAGGTGCTATTAATTCTTAAACAACTGTTTAAAATGTTAAACTAGCTGCCCGGGACTTTATATGCTTGTCACATGGAGCTACAGGGCCCAGGGGAAGCTATCTGTGGGCAAAGGAGCCATAAACCTGGGCACCCGGTGAGCTTGAGGGTCTGGCGTCTCCTGCACTGCGCCCCCTCCCTCCCTCTTTATTTGCGCAGCTCCTGAGATGTTGGGCGTGGGGGGTGGGGGGAGCCTAACTCATGCTCTGTGTAGCTCACCTCCATGTTACCCTTTGTTTTGCAGATTCCGTGGAAAACAGATATTCTGTAAGTATACATTTCATATGCACTATTTTTTTTAAAACAGTCCATCGAACAGTGAAATATTTCCAGACTCACCCAGGTTCTGCAGCCCCAGCAATGACACCCGTAGACTAGCCTCGTCTGTTTTAGACCAGGAGCCTGGGCTCCTCTGACTAGCCTGGTCATCAGGCTAGCCAGGTTTTCTAGGCCAGCTGTGATTTTGAAATTCTCTCCTACTGTTTCCATCATTATGACTCAGCCCACTTGTGAAGGGAGAGCCTGGAAGTCCCCCGCAGGGTTGGGAATCTAGGGCTCTCAGCTCCAGATGAGCAAAGTCCACATTTCCTCTGAGTCTAGGTCCTTGGAGGTGAGGCAGATTCGGGGGGTGTACTTGGAGAAGAGAAGCGTCCAACAGTCACCCTCACACACCAGGCCCTCTGCTGCAGGGGACACACAAGGTCTTTGATCCAGTGAGGGAATCAGATGAGTTTTCTTGGCTGAGAAAACAAAGGGATAACAGCTACTCCAGAAGCCATGGAAACAGAGAACAGAGGTGCTTTGTTCTGCCTGGTTAGTGGTCTCTTCCCCAAGGAGGGGTCATTTGGATGGGCCATGAGGAGTGAGCGGGTTCCAGCAGCGTCCAGGTAGAAAGATCATCAGGGGCAGAGGCGTGAGGGTTGGAGCAGTCTCTAGCAGCTCAGAATGGGAGCAGACAGGGGTGCCGGTGACAAGGGATAGGGGAAAGGTAAGTTAGGGCTTGCTTGGGAAAGACTCCAACACCTCATTATGAGGTTTCATTCTGTAGGAAATAGAGGGTTTAGGAAGCTGCCACTTGGCAGATGGGAATGTTTAAAAGAAGTGCAGAGGCCCAAGTTCAAGTTTTGTGAAGACCCATTTTCCCCTATCTTCCTACTCCCAACCTTTTTATGAGCTACCCAGCAGCACAAGAGTTAACTAACTGGGCAGCTAACGTCTTAAGAAATGAGGGATTTGTCTCGCAAACTGCTTCTTTAAGGTCTGGGAAGAACTTTCAGCAAGACTGCCTGTAGCCCTTCCAATGGGCCCCCAGCTTCCTTTGTTTTGCCCGAGTCTGAATTCTTGTAAAACAGAGAACTCATTATGCCTTTGACAGACAGGAAGCCGCTGACATTCTTTTTATGGAGGAAGGCTATCAATTTAAGGAAAAGAGGAATGAAATGAATGTCTTTTTCTAGCCTAAGCCACCCAGACTCCTGAAATCAGAGACTGTTGCATTGGAAGGAAAAGGGGCCCAATTTATAGATGAGAAAACCGAGTCCTGAATTGGCAGGACAGCTCGACCAGGGTCACCCAGCGTGTTAATAGCAGAGCCAGGACTAGAACCCTAGGTCTCCAGACTCCCCGGCCAGTCCACAACACAAGACTTCCTCCAAGAAATGATGTCACTGTCCCAGCCATCATGGCATTGCGAGAGTGGAAAGTGAGAACTTTGCCCCATGGGCCTTGTGGGACTCGGATAAAGAGATGTTCTCCCGTTGCAATAATCGTGGCTGTGTCCACCCAAGGCAGGTCTGCTGGACCTGCAGGACTGACTTATTTACTTTTTCTTCAATCCAAATGATCTCTCTGGACAAAGGCTCTGAGCTCTAGGATAGACAGAACTTCCCCTTTCCCCAGAAGCCGGCCCATGGGCCCAGGAGTCTGCTTCCAGAATGCTCCTGAGTGTTCACCCATGGCTGGTCCTGTGCCCCAAAATAATAAGGCCTTTTGGCGGGAGCACAGGGATTCCCAGCCGTTGGGAAAGGCATTTTGAATCTTTAAGGGAATGCGTCTTGTTTATAAAAGAAGCAGGTATAGTTTCCCTAATAATCAGCTGGTGAGGGTCAGGAGAAAATTAATTGAATTGCTCAGCAGGGAAATGGGAGGGGATTTCCTTCCTGAAATCAAACCTGGCGATCATTCCCCGTTGTTTAATGGCCGTTGCTTCTGAAAACATATTGGAGGAAATATCTTAACAATGAGGTAGCCACTTAGCCAAATACTAATTTAGTATTGTTCGACTTGCTTCAATGGCACATTCTGACTTCATTTTTCCTCTGCCATTTTTGCCTTGTTTATAAATCGTGTTGTGGCCCAGGCAGACAGATAACGTGAAAAGAGAACACCCTGTACTTAAAGGGATGAATCTGGACCTGCCTGGGTCTCAGGATCTTGGAAGGGACTTGCCTTCTTACTGACAAAAGGCAATTTCTAGTTACAACTCATCTCCTTCCCTCCCGGGAGCCAGCGGGCAGCTGGACTGCAATGGGAACAGCCCTGGAGTTGGGATCAAGGGACTGGGGCATGAGTTCCAGCTCTCCAGCCACGCCTGAGCTTCCCCATCTGTAGAATGGAGATGGTGATGGCAACAACAAAAACAGTAATGTCTGCCTATTTAAAGACCATCTTAAGGGTTAAGTGAGAAACATGTGTGCAGAGTACTTTGCAGATTGCAAACTATCATATAAAAGCTAATTGATTATCTATTTTAAAGTTCTTTTCATCAAACACTCTGGCGGCATAAGGCACGGGTGGAGAATTTACTTCACTTGGCCCTGAAATGCCCCTGTCACCTGAGGGGAAGGTAGCAGTTGCTTACCCAAAGCACAGGATTCAACCCAAGCCAAGCTTTGCCAGGAAGCAGAGACCCACATTAAAACTTGACTTTTCCCTGATACCTATTTATTAGACATGTCACTTCAGGCAGATTTCCTAACCTCTCGGGGCCTTAGTTTCCTCATTTGTAAATTGGAGGAAATAGAACCCTCTCGCTTAGTTGTTGCAAGGATTAAGCCAGCACCTAGCACAGATCTGGTTCACTGGAAGTGCTGGTGGGGGCTGGGGGGGGAGACATTCTAGAAGCAGGAAGTAGAGATCCCAGGAGCGTTAGAAGCAAAATGACCTTTGAGAGTGTCCACACCATGTTCTGGCCAGAAGTGGGGCAATTTCTTGGCTGTACTTGGTGCCTGACAGCTGGCCTCTGATTTACACACAGGCAAGCACAGCCTTAGATGTGAGCACATTAACCTTCACTTCCAAATCCCCAAGGCCTGGATGACTGTGGCCCAGCCTTTCCCATCTCTGGAGCTGGTCCTGCAGCAGCTCCCCGAGCGCTCACTTCCCCTGGAGAGGGGAGCGGAGGTGTCTGGGGAAGGACTTGGTCTGGGGCCTGCAGAAGGCTGGACACCAGGGTCACACACACACACACACACCCCCCACCACCCCCAGCTGAGCGGAGGAAGTGGAGCGAGGGTAGCTGCCAGGGCTGGCGGGCCTCCAGCCCCCGGGGGCCAACACAGCTCTCTTGGCCTGCTTGCCTGGGTCTCTCCTGGCAAAGGAGGAGGCAGAGCCTTGGCCTTCCGGCTGGGGCCCCACAGACCTGCATCCTGTTCCGAGAGGCTCCTCAGCCCTGGCAGGACCAGAATAAAACAGGGACTCCATCTCAGCCAACCCTCAGGGAGACAGACAGCCCGGCCATGGCGTTCCCAAGACGTTGGCCAATCCCCACAACTTCTGCTCCGGCCTCCCCCTGAGATCCACCTGCAGCAGGGGGCCCTGTGCTCGCAGAGGGCCCAGAGTCAGGCACTCAGGCAGGTGTTGCCTGCTCTTCCGGACTCACTGCTGCCCAGGGCCCAGTATCTCCCAGCATTGCTCCACTCTTGCCCCCTTGCTCCATCCATTCATCAAAATCCACCCCACCTCGCTGCCCAGCTAGGGTCCTCTCACCACCTCTCAACTCCTTCTGCAGTTTGTTAGGACCTCTTCCACCTTCTAACTTCATGCTAACATTGTTTGTCAATAATTGATAGGATATAAAATTCTCGGGGGCAGGTTCTTGCATCCTCAGCAGAAAGAACAGTGCCTGGGTCAGACGGGGGTCCAGTCACTGATGGGTGTGTAGGGGACACAAATACCCTGTGGAGCAGTTAGAGAACACTGCAGGGCGGCATTTGGAATTTAAGAAAAAAATTTTTTTTTCACTTTTATTGTGGCAAAATGGACACAACATGAAGTTTACCATCTTAACAACTTTTCAGTGTACAATTCAGGGGCATTAATGCATTCTCATCGTTGTGCAACAATTGCCAAATCCATCCACAGAACTTTTCATTATCCCAGACGCAAACTCTGTATCCATGAAGCCCTAACTTCCTGTTTCCCCTTCCACCCAGAATGGCAGCCACCATTCTACTTCCTGTCGCTATGAACTTGGCTCTTCCGGGTACCCCATTTAAGTGGAATCACTTGTTCCTTTTGTGTCTAGCTTATTTCAGTTAGCATAATGTTTTCAGGGTTTATCCATGTTGACATGAATCAGAATTTCATTCCTTTTTAAGGCAGAATCATATAATTTAAAAACATTTAGGTTTGATCATTTGAGTTCAGTCTTTCATTTTTGAAATATAAAAACAAACCTAGAGAAGGTTCACCTCATGTTAGAGGCAGAGCTGGAGCAAGACACCAGGTGTCCCTTAACTTTCCTAGTCTTCCTCTTTTCTAGTCTTCCCCATGTAGCACCCATGGGACCTAGTGCTGGGTTCACAGTGGGTGCTTGATGACGTTGGTTGCTAGCCTGATGTGCAACGTGTCTGTGGGGGGAGTAGAGGCTGCAGGCCCTACCGAGCAGGTGTGGAGAGAAGGGAAAACCGAGTGTGGGCGGGAGCTGCCCCACAGGGCGGGGCGTGTCCTCGGATGACAGCACTGCTTTGCAGTTCCTTTGAGACGTGCTTTGTGCAGTGTTTTTTATATCTTTCCACCAGGCCAGTCTTCAATCCTGAAGGGTGTGACCATAGTGTGTGTTGTCTCTTGTCACTGCAGAGAACGGAAGGCTCCCTTGATGGAACTTAGGACTCCGAGAGCACATGCTCCTCCCTGGGAGGACACCCACATTCTGAGAAGAGCAGATGATTCCTGTATTCCAAGAGTTTTGTGCACTTATTTATGAACCTACCCTGCTCCCACCGAACCACGTGGCAATTCCTCAGGCCAAGTCACCAGTTCTCAAATCCATCTTAACTACATTTATGTTGGGTATAAAGGGCTAACAGAGGGGCTGGTTAATTTCCCACACGGCCCGCCTCCCACCAAGCCAGGGCATCCTCGGGAGTGGAGAGAAGCAGCAGGAGGTTCAGAGTAAACTGGCCACTGAGATATTTTGAAACTTGAATATTTTGTCTTGTACAGAGATCAAGAACTTTTCCAAGTCCCCTCATACACAGAAACCAGTTTCTGTTTTGTAGTCAATCTCTCCTAGCGAATGGCCTGACTTGGGGGCTAGTTTTTCTCTTTGCCTTTGGTCCTTCAAGGGTCTGTGGTTCTGGGCAGTCCTTGTTCCTTGGAAGTACACAGCATGGACCAGACAGCTGCACCCTGTCCCCTCTACCACCTCACCTGCCACAGATGGGAAAACAGAGCTGCTTGGGAGCAACCCCTTTGAGATGCCAGCTTGAAGATGAGGTTCATTCTGTGCAATGCACCAAACAGAAAGTGAAGTTGGACAAAGCACAGATGTTCTTAAGCTGGTTTTCTGTTCCCTTTCTTTCTTTTCCTCTACCATGCTGAAGACCGAAGGACAGGAAGATGGTTGCCTCCAGCAAATATTTTTTTTTACTAGAAAAATGAAATGCCTATTTTTCTTACTAATTTTTTGTTATTTATTCCTTGCTAAAGGAATGGTCTCCCGAGGTCTTCAAATGTTTCTGATGGTGCCCTGAGTGGGTGGATGAGGGGCTGCGGCCATTCTGTGGTGGGTCGCACTAGTGAGCACACCCAAGCGAGACCACCTCCCTTGTCCTCCTCATTGACACAGCTGCAGGGACCCTGAGGGGTGTTGTATTAAATAAATTTGATCTTTACTCTTCACAGACCTGTGAGATGTCATCTTCTGAGAGGCCACACACGTACAGAGTATCTGTTGTGCCTGGGGACTCCTCAGGGCATCCAAGGCCACAGAGAACCAAGCAGGTCCCGTCAGCAGGCCAGGACCTCGGTGGCCTTCACTGAAGTCAGAGGTAGTCTGAGTCTCGAACCCTGAGTTATTAATATCCGTCAGCAGGTGCTTCACTGTTTGCTTCCTAGCTGAAACCTGCTAGGCTGCTGTTGTCAGATTGCGTGAACAATAACAACTGCCCACCCCACCCCCAAACCAGGATGTCCGGTTAAATTTGAATTCCAGATAAACAACAAATAATTTTTGAGTATAAGTATGTCCCATGTAACATTTGGGACATACTTATACTATAAAAGTATTCATTTATCTGAAATTCAAATTTAACTAGGCATCTTATGTTTTATCTGGTAACCCTACTGGCAAAGCCTCCTCCCACCCCTCTAGGCCTCAGGATCCACCCTCCCCCGTGGCCTCAGACCAGACCTCCCTGCCCCACAGGCCAGCACCACCCACTGGACCTGAAGGCAGAGGAGAGCTGCATGTGTCCTGGGTCTGCGGCGGCAGAAACTTGAAGGAGCCTCTTTGTCTCTTCATCTCTAAGATGAGTTAGACTAACGGTTCTTAACATTTGGAGGGTTTAGATTCCTTTCAAAATATGATGGCAGCTGTAGACACACACACACACACACACACACACACACACACACACAATGTTGTATCACAAAGATGCTATACAATTTCCCGGTTTTCAGGGCCATTGACTCAGTGCAGAGACAAAGGATTGGATAATCGCTAACAGCCTTCAAGCCTGTTAGTTGTTGTGTCGGTGATTTGGGGTGCACCCCGAGCCCCTGTGTCAACTCCTCAGTCCCTTGCTGCCACCAGAGCAGAGCATTTCTGGGGAAGCTGGGAAGACCCTGTTCATACTGCTTATCACTTATAAATGGAGCATAATTGGGTCTTTATTTTTCCCCTCAGTCTATATGTCTGAGGAGCAGGCCACACACGCAGGGGTCTTTCTTTCAGTATATATATTTTTTAATTAAAAAAATTTTTTAATTAATTAATTTATTTATTTTTGGCTGCGTTGGGTCTTTGTTGCTGCGCGCGGGCTTCCTCTAGTTGCGGTGAGCGGGGCCTACTCTTCGTTGCGGTGCGCAGGCTTCTCATTGCGGTGGCTTCTCTTGTTGGGGAGCACGGGCTCTAGGCACATGGGCTTCAGTAGTTGTGGCACATGGGATCAGTAGTTGTGGCACGCGGGCTCTAAGCACAGGCTCAGTAGTTGTGGCGCATGGGCTTAGTTGCTCTGCAGCATGTGGGATCTTCCCGGACCAGGGCTCGAACCCGTGTCCCCTGCATTGGCAGGTGGATTCTTAACCACTGTTCCACCAGGGAAGTCCCTCTTTCACTATATTTAATGGCTGAAACCTCCCAACTCAGGATCCTGGTTCCGTTGTCCTAACCTGAAGCCATAACCAAACGTCTGAGCCTGAGCTCATCACGTAACAAGGAGGGTCCAGTCACCATTTCCAGGAGAGGAAGGACGTTTTCTTAGCTGTGGAACTTGTTAGTTAGAGCTCCCTCTTGTGTCTTCATGTTGTAATAGCTTATTAGAGAAGAGACCACTTAGAAAAGGCAGAGTGGAAGTTTTTCCCTCTTCTGAGGAGCCACACGAGGTCAGCCACCCATTTCATGAGCACGTACCGAGCGCTCCACCAGCAGAAACTGACTGACTGAACTCTCACTCCGTGACATAGACTCAAGATGGGCAAAGTGATCCCAAGGTCAACATTAATTCATTTATGCAGTGGTTTTCTACCAGGGCGATTTTAACTCCCAGGGGTCACTGGACAGCGTCTGGAGACATTTTTATTTGTCACAGTTGGGTGGGGCACGTGGTGGGTAGAAGCCAGGGAGGCCATGAAATATCCTACAATGCACAGGACAAACCCCTATGGCAAAGAAGTATCAAGTCCAAAATGCCAACAGTGCCAAGGTTGAGAAGCCCTGCATTGACCCAGCCAGTTTATTCATGTATTTACTCAGCAAGCTTGCATCCATCCACCATGCTCTGTTTTCCCGACACTTGGGAGTAGGAAGATTATAAGAATCACACGGCCCCTGATTTCCTGTACAATCCAGTAGCGATACAGGTGAGTAGAGAGCCAGTTACAACAGTGGGACAAAGGTGGTGATGGAAAAATTCAAAGCCAGTGGGGGCATAGGGAAAGGGCTCCTAACACAGACTTTGGGGGATCAGAGAGAGTGTCCAAGAGGAAGGTGGGTCTAACCAAAGATCTGAGGGCAGGTAGTGGGTAGCAGGTCAAAAAGGTGGGGTGAGGAGCAAGGAGCATGACCAACAATGGGGGGACGTGTGCTAAAGCCCTGAGGCAAGGGAGAGGATGGTGTCCCCAATGAATATAAGGAAGACTGCCTGTCAGCCCTATGACCCAATCAGTCCTCTTCAAAAAGCCAGCACTGTCCCCTGGGAATTTCTGCCGGGGATCCCATTGGCCCGACCCAATCTTTGAGAGTCTTAAGAAGAAGGTTCCCAAAAGTTGCTCGGCCAGAACTCAACTCCTGAGCACAGCTGTTTTTGAGACTCTGCACCAGTGTCCTTAGCATGTTGGAGAGAAAACCTCTGCCATAGGTCAGATTCTGCCCTTGCTCACTCACCACTCTGAGGCTCAAGTAAGAAGGCGAACTGGAGGGAGGTGGATGCCCAGCGGGACAGTCTCCACGACTGGGGTCCACGGGAGGGTGCGGGTAGGGCATGGTGTCTGTGAACACCCTGAGAGTGGGTGCAAAAAGTTGTGAGAGTACATGATATTCTAGGAGAGAGTCCATAGCTTTTATCAATTCCTCAGAGTCATAATCCAAAAGAGGGTTAAGAACTATGAAATAATTAAAAACTCATGTGTTCTCCATATGATTTGATGTCAGTTGAAAACCCAGATAGAGGTCAACCCATTTCTAATCAAAGGGTCTACTTCATGGACAGTTTTAAGTCCAATGTCCCAAGAGGGACTTGGCTTGCCTTGAAAAAAATTGCTCAGAATAAAGAAATAAATGGTGATTTCAGTGTTCAAAACAGACAGCCGTCATCTTTCAAAAGTAATAAACTATTAGACTGTTTTGGAATGCCAAAGGAATGGGCAGTAAATATTTTGAAAAGCTTCAGAGTCCAAAGTATTTCTAAAGCCTGAAGTGTCCCTTCATACGCATTTCCTAATTCAATGGGAAATGAATCTTTATTTCAACATAAACTTTGACAATAGACAAACTATTTCCATGTTCAGAGAGGATGAAAGATGCTGGAAATAAATAAATTCTTAAGGAAAAGTAAAAGGCAGGTTGGAATGGGTGACTGGCTACCAGTTGACTCCGTGATCTTGGAGACGTCACACATCCTGGAGCTCTTCTCCTGCAAAAGGAAGCGTATTAGTGTCCTAGGGTTGCCATAGCAGAGCACCACAAACTGTGACTCAAAGCAACAGAAATTTATCCTCCCACAGTTCTGGAGGCCAGAAGTCTGAAATCAAAGTGTCAGCCATGCCAGGATCCCTCCAGAGTCTCAAGGGAACGTTCCTTCCTTGCTTCCTCTAGCTTCTGGTGGTCGCTGGCGATCCTTGGTGTCTCGTGGCTTGCGCTGCACCACTCTCATCCCTGCCTCTGTCGTCACGTGGGCTTCTTCCAGATGCGTGTGTATCTGTGTCTTCCCGTGGCCTTCTCATAAAGAGACCAGTCATTGGATTTAGGGCCCACCCTAATCCAGTATAGCCTCATCTTAACTAATTACATCTGCGAAGGCCCTGTTTCCAAAGAAGCTCATGCTCTGATGTTCCAGGTAGACATGAATTTTGGTGGGGGTGAGGGGACACCAATGCACTCCAGAAGGAATTGGACAAGATGACCTCATGTTCTCGCAGTTCTACTTGCCATGTGTATAAGATGTTCCTGTAAATAAAGTATGACAGGACTTCCCCGGTGGCGCAGTGGTTAAGAATCCGCCTGCCAATTCAGGGGACACGGGGAACGAGCCCTGGTCTGGGAAGATCCCACATGCTGCGGAGCAACTAAGCCCGTGTGCCACAGCTACTGAAGCCCGTGTGCCTAGAGCCCGTGCTCTGCAACAAGAGAAGCCACCGTAATGAAAAGCCCACGCACCACAACGAAGAGTAGCCCCTGCTTGCCGTGGCTAGCAAAAGCCCACGTGCAGCGACGAAGGCCCAACGAACCAAAAATAAATAAATATTTTTTTTAAAAAGTATAACAACAATGATTTACCATTAAATAACCATTTTAAAAATTAAGGTAACATTGTTTTACAGTATTATATGTTTCATGCACACACATTTTATTTCAACTTCTGTATATACTACAACGTGCTCACTACCAAAAATTTATTTATTTATTATAAATGTATTTATTATTTATTTTTGGCTGCGTTGGGTCTTCATTGCTGCGCACGGGCTTTCTCTAGTTGCAGCGAATGGGGGCTACTCTTCCTTGAGGTGCACAGGCTTCTCATTGCAGTGGCTTGTCTTGTTGCGGAGCATGGGCTCTAGGCATGCGGGCTCAGTAGTTGTGGCACACGGGCTTAGTTGCTCCACGGCGTGTGGGATCCTCCTGGACCAGGGCTCAAACCCATGTCCCCTGCATTAGCAGGCGGATTCTTAACCACTGCAGCACCAGGGAAGTCCCCACAACCAAAAATTTAGTTTCCAGCCATCACCATATAGTTGACCCCTTTTAACCATTTCACCCTCCCCCCACACCCCTTCCCCTCTGGGAACCACTACTCTGTTCTTTGTATCTACAGCATATCTTTTGAGCTTTCTCAATCTGGTGTTCTTTCACTATGCTCTGTTCTCGTGTATTTTGTGTCTCTGCCTCTGAAAATATTTAGTTTCTTTCTCTAACCTTCTTTCAAGTTCTCTGTGCCTCTGTCATCTCTCATCCTTTCTCTGCTTCCTCTCTCTACTTCTTTTTCTCCTCCAATTCATCTTTTCCTTTTCTCCCCCATCCCCAATCAACTGGCCATAATACAGAACTGAAGTTCATATTTCTCTTATATGGATAGATGAGTTTTCTATTCCCAGTTGTTTATTTTGAGAGCCAATGCATGGAATCTTTTCTCTCTCTTCAGGAAAAAAACAAAACACCTCCAAAAGCCTGCAAAGTTTTTTTCTGTCTATATCTGACCTTTGGTGGATTATTTTTCCAAGGATTTATTGGATTCACTAGGAAAAGTCCCCAGTCGCTGCCTTACTTCCTCCCAGTCCTGGGATGTGCTGGTTTTCCTGGAACCTCTTGGCACAGGAGGGTCTGGTTTTGTGCCAGAAATTATTCCATTAGTTTCTTGTACAACCAATGCTCTCCTCCTCAGGGCTTGGGTTGTTTGGGCCAGAATTTGCCAAGCAAGGAAACCTCCTGCTGTTGGGAATTTGAAGGAGCCCAGGACTGGGTCCTAGAAAAAGGAAAAAGAGTGGATTTTGGTGCCTTCCAAAGCGAGGGCAAACCTCAAGCCGGGATCTGACACCATCTCGAGAAGCTCTGTCACACCACCAGCCATTCAATAAAAGTACGTATCTCTGAGCCAAGGTGAGTTTGGATTCCAGGTGGCTTCTCCGGCAGGTCAGTTTCAGAAGAACAAGGTGGCAGAAGAAGCTCTTTGAGGTCCTGATTATTTAGAAACAACATGGAAGAGTTAGACACACGGCAGGCAGGTGGTTATTCCACTGGGTTCCCGTGGCAGAGCCAGTCACTGAGGTGCAGTTTGTTATTAGTTTCCTCCGGGGTCCTTCAGCCCCTGCCACCAGGCACAACTCTAGGAGGTCCAGCTGAGGCCCCGTGTGACCCCAACCCCAAGGAAAGTTGTACTTGAAAGGAGCAGAGGTGGAGCAGCAGGCAAAGGAGAGTCCCCCAAACTGGGGAGAGTGAGCTGCCCCTATGATAGAGACAGCTCCCTCAGGGAAATGTCTCCCGGGCATCCAGGGACGCCAGACACTAGGCTTGGGACTTGCAGCCTCTGCCGAGATCACCTTACACCTCATGTGACACAGAGCCTGGGAAGCCACCTGTCCTCTAGGGACCCTGGGAGCCTGAATCACAAGGAGCTTGAGCAGTGACCACAACCAGACTCTCTTCCCTTCCCCCGTTTTCAAGGAGCCACATGATCCTTCCAGATTCTTATGCAACCCTAGGGAGAGAAGGGATTTGCCAATTGAGGCCAACATTAAATTTCCCAACAGGCTGGCAGAATGGCGGCCCAGGAACAGATTCTATTTCATTTAATGATAATAAAGTAATGTGATGTTTGTTTCACAGCCAAGTTTGACGTTGATCAGTCAGGCCTTCTACGCAGTGCTTTGCGTTGTGCTCTTTGAGGCTGGTGTGCAGGACTTGAGAGCATAGCTGGTGAGTGAGCCTAGCCAGCCACTCTGTGGCCTCATCTTACTGGATACTTTTGCAAGAAGTACTTTTTCTGTACCTAAGGTGCAGATCCTGTGCTAGGTTCAGAGGATGCATCAGAGATGCAGACAAACGTGGTCTCTGGGGCTTGTGATACTTTGCTCATGTTTTTGGTCCTGCTTGTTTAGAGGGAAAGTTGCTAGAATGTCAGATGTTCACAGGAGTGAGCATCTGACACTCCTTCCAGTGTTAAAGGTCTATTCAGGGAGTGGATCCCCAGATCTGGAGAGCTTGGGAATTGTTGCAAAAGGTCTTCAAATGCATGGGGACATATTTTTATCAACCTGAAAATGCAGAAAAGACAAATAATGTCTTTCTTGTTCGTGTGGGAGTCTTTGCAATTTTTTTATGTTAAAGAAGAGTCTTTATACTTGAACAGGTTGAGACCCATTGGTTTACTGACAAATTCATCTCTGCATTTGTCAGAGTTCCAGTTGGTGTCTTGAGGTTATGTGACTGTCCAGCCCTTGGTCCAACGAGCAAACGTAAGTAGACAAGTGCATGAACACACACGCGTGCCTGTGATCACCCATACGCACACGTACACGTGCACAGTGCACAGAGAACAAGGATGGCCCAGCCCTGCCCTTGAACAGATCCTGTGCCAAAACCAACACAGGTGCTTCTCTTTGTTTCATGGGAGGTGTTGGCATATGGGGATGTGATATTTAAACCAAAAAGTGAAAATCAAGGCAGCATGGCTCCAAACGTATCACCTTTGCTTATCAGAGTTTATTCAACAAACGAGTGCCTGGTTTGTGCAAGGCTCTGCACGTTCCATGGCTGCGTGGAAGAAGCCAAGATAAGCAGATACCTCAAAGAAGCAGGACCCCACAAATAACCAACACAGACTACAAGCCAGTTATAAGCCGACCCAGCCCTCAAAGATGGTGGCCCTCCCCACAAGGGTCTGCACACAGCTGCCTCGTTGGCAAACCCAATCCGATCTCTTCTTTCAAGATGGAAGCAACTCATCCAGGTAGTTGCAACAGAGGAATCCAGGCCATTCAGGCAAAAGTCCAGGGTGTGATTAGAGTAAAATCCAGCCCCCAGAGGCTAACACCACTTGACACATTTCAGGTTCAAGCCCTGGGCCCTCTTATGGCCCAGGGTTGTCAGTGTGGCAGAACAAATGTCAGGTGGAGAAAGAATAGTCCATGCGTGTGACACATCTGTGATGGGCAGAGGCAGAGATGGTGGGATTCAGCTGAAGACACGGTCACAATATGATTTCAATTTAAAAGTTTTCCAGACAGAAAAAAATGCCTTGAGAAATATCTTAAAGTATTTGATAAGAGATTAATATCCAGAATATATAGAGAACTCCAAAACTCAACAACAAAAAACCAGACAACCCAGTACTAAAATGGGCAAAGGATGTGAATAGATATTTCCAAAAAGGATATACAAATGACCGAGAAGCACATGAAATGATACTCAACATCACTAATCATTGGAGAAATTTGAATCAAAATCACAATGAGAGGGCTTCCCTGATGGCGCAGTGTTTGAGAGTCTGCCTGCCAATGCAGGGGACGTGGGTTTGTGCCCCGGTCCGGGAAGATCCCTCATGCCGCGGAGCGGCTGGGCCCGTGAGCCATGGCCGCTGAGCCTGCACGTCCGGAGCCTGTGCTCCGCAACGGGAGAGGCCACAGCAGTGAGAGGCCCGTGTACTGCAAAAAAAAAAAAAAAAAAGTCACAATGAGATACCACTTCACACCCATTAGGATAACTACTATTCAAAAAACAGAAAAGAACAAAAGTTGGTGAGGATGTGGAGAAACTGGAACTGTTGTGCACTGTTGATGGGAAACGTAAAATGGTACAGCTGCTGTGGAAAACAGTATTGTGGTTTCTCAAAAAATTGAGATTAGAATTACCATACAACCCAGCAATTTCACTTCTAGGTAGAGACCCAAACGAATTGAAAGCAGAATTCAAAGAGATATTTGTACACCTTTATTCACAGCAGCATTGTTCACAATAACTAAAACATGGAAGCAACGACAGATGAATGGATAACAGAATGTAGTGTAGCCATACAGTGGAATATTTTTCAACCTTAAAAAGGAAGGAAGTGCTGACACCTGCTACCTTATGGATGATCCTTGAGGACATTATGCCAAGTGAAATAAGCCAGTCACAAAAGGACAAATATGATAGAATCCTACTTATACGAGGTGCTTATAGTAGTCAAAACCCTAGAGACAGAAAGTAGAAGGGTGGTTGCTGGGAGCTGGATGGCAAGGATTGGGGGTTATTGTTTAATGAATATAGAGTTTCAGTTTTGCAGGCTAAAAAGAGTTATGGAGATGGATGGTGGTGATGACTGATTGCACAACATTATGAATGTATTTAATACCACTGAACTATACACTTAAAATGCTTAAGATGGTAAATGTTATGTTATGTGTATTTTACCATGGGGAAAATTTTTTTTTTTTTAATGTTTATTTATTTGGCTGTGTTGGGTCTTAGTTGCGGCATGCGGGACCTTTCGTTGCAGCGCCAGCTTCTCTCTAGTTGTGGCTTGAGGGCTTTAGAGCACGCAGGCTTAGTTGCCCCAAGGTATGTGGGATCTTAGTTCCCCGACCAGGGATCAAACCCGCATCCCCTGCATTGGAAGGCGGATTCTTAACCACTGGACCACCAGGGAAGTCCCCCCAACCAAATTTTTTTTTAATTGCACCAGGCAGAAAAAAAAATGCCTTGGGAAATCTTTTTTTTTTTCCTAATGAAATATTTATAAATTGGTTGTGTAACATAAAACTCTCCCAGTAAATACCTCTTGAGAAATTCGTCAATTTTTATACAGATATCACACTAGCAACTGAATGAATACAGATATCACACAGTATCTCAGTTTTTTTGTCTTTAAACTCTCATAGTTGGAGACAGTTGAACGTATACATTTCATTTTGATAGGAAAATTACTACATCCTTACTTCACAGTCATCAAGGAACATATAAATACACAATGACCTTTGAAAAAGTATTTGCACAAAGACCAAGACATGCTCGTTTGATCAATCCGATCTCAGTGGAACAATCCACAGTATATAATGCAATGATGTACAAATATCAAAAGAGGAAGTATATCGCTGGAAAAGGAAAGATTCCAGCCACTCTTATCCACATACAGTATGACACTCATCACATTTCTTGTAGTTGTTTGTTTAGGTGCTTATCTCTGTCATTAGACTGTGAATTATTTTAAAGGGGAAATCTTTAAATAATTTTTAAAGGGGTCTATAAGAAAAAATGTATTATCATTTATTAAAATACATTGGCTAGTATTCACTCACAGGATATTCAGAGGTTTTGTAAAAGAACTGTGTTTTGAAAAATCATCAGCAGAAAACAGAGCAATTGTCCCTACTTCATGGTGGAGGACAGCTTCCTGGTGGCCAGAGAGGTGAATTTGCTGGATGCCTTTTTTGGATACGGAATACACCCTAGCAAATACTTCATGCAACTTAAAGAAACAGAAGTGGCTTCCCCTCCTGTCCTCTCTGCCCTTGAGCTAGCTGGGCCTTGGGGGTGCCCTCTGGGGAAAAAGGATCCCATTTATAGTAGAAACTCAATAAATGTCACCCCCCCTCCCCCATTGAACATATGAGAGTCTAATCCATGAATTGCCTGTGGTTCAATGTTTATCTAAGATCTGAGACAGCAGATATTTGTAAAAGATATTCCTAGACATGTTTACCTATGCTTTCTCCTAGATTCTCTGGTTTTCATCCTTATTTTCTGGTAGAGCCATCAGAAAAGAACTCACTTGAACTTAAGAGCTATCACGTGATTTTATGTTACGCTCTTAGAATTCCCAGATAAAAGGAGCGCATTCTTCAGTGAGAACTTTGGGGGTTTTGGGGGAACGTTAGCCAATTGGGGGCCCACTGGATGTCACACAGAGTTCTCCTGTGCTTATACTCAATGCGTCCTGGAAGTGCGTTCCTGCTGAGTGCTCAGACTTTCTTAGTACAGACAACAAACACTACGCAGCCCCATGTGCTTCCCGTTTAACTCAGCTGCCAAAGAATTCAGAGCCAAGTTCTGTACCCCATTAGCATAATTAACTACTGTCAAGGGCCTGTTAAAATCAACTCCCTCTTCCTTTAGATGATATCGCTTCCATCTTGATTCCTGACTGTTCCATTTTATATGAGTTTATATCATCTCGTTAGCTCTCCAGATCCTTTTTGGAAAAGGCCTAACACAAATAATAAGAATTAACACAGTAGCTTGAAATTTAACTGATAGTAAACAACAAAAACAAATGAAAAGAAAAAAAATTTAACTGATACAAACAAGTCCTGCTTTTAAATTATATTCATTTAGACGGACAGCACAATCTCCCTACAGTCTCACAGGGAGCACACGTAGGGAGTGTATGACCCTGGGCACTTCTTTATCTTGCCCAAAGACCTGAAGCTCATTTCTTCATCAACCAAATGAGGGGATTGGGCACTGTCATCTTGAAGGTCCCATTAAGGTGAACAAATATTTTCTTGTGAACCTACTATGTGCCAGACACAGTTCTACGTGCTTGGGGTATATCGGTGAAGAAAATAGACGAAGATACCCACCCTCGTGGAACTTGGATTCTAGCAGGGAGAGACAGAAATAAGCAATTAATATAGTAAGTATATTATATGGTATGTGAGAAGGTGGTGAGGGCTATAGAGAAAGAATCGAGTAGGTTGAAGGGGAAAGGAAATCAGGGTGGGGACAGGGGGCAGTATTCAATAGGGTAGTCTGGGCAAATCTCATTAAGAAGTGAGGTTTGGGGAAAGACAAGGGAGCAGAGGGAGTTAACCAAGTAGAGGATATCTGGGGGAAGAGAGTGCAGGAAGAGAGAACAGCTAGTGCAAAGGCCCTGTGGTACAGAAGCACGGAGGCCAAAGGGCTGGGTGGGGGGAGGGGATTAGCAGGAGGTGAGATCAGCTTCATTGCTGGTTCTGACAGAAAAAGAAAAGTTGCCTAATTGTAAATAGATATGTTTCTTCATATGCTTGTTCTAATCCTGCTCTTCCAAGTGTGTTCTCCAGACCAGCAGCATCACAATCAACCCACAGCTTATTAGAAAAGCAGAATCTTAGGACCTACCTCAGTCCCACCAAACCAGAATCCTGATGAACAATATCCCCGGGTGATTATGAATCATATATGGGAAGACATGCTTGAAAGGATACCACCTTTATAATATACAGGTATTTTATTTTATTTTTTATTGAAATATAATTGATTTACAATGTTGTATTAGTTTCAGGTGTACAGCAAAGTGATTCAGTTACATACATACATATATATGTACATATATATACACATACATATTCTTTTTTAGATTCTTTTCCATTGTAGGTTATTACAAGATATTGAGTACAGTTCCCCGTGCTCTACAATAGGTCCTTGTTGGTTATATATTATATATATAACAGTGTGTATATTTTAATCCCAAACTCCTAATTTATCCCTCTCCCCACTATACAGGCTTTTTTTTTTTTTGCGGTACGCGGGCCTCTCACTGTTGTGGCCTCTCCCGTTGCGGAACACAGGCTCCGGACGCGCAGGCTCAGTGGCCATGGCTCACGGGCCCAGCCGCTCCGCGGCATGCGGGATCTTCCCGCACCGGGGTCCCCTGCATCGGCAGGCAGACTCTCAAACACTGCGCCACCAGGGAAGCCCCTATACAGGCATTTTAAACAGCATATGCTTTACCAAAGAAGAGCCTTCTTTGACTGAGACAATCCTTAAATTGCCCTTTCACAAGGGCTGTTGAAGGACAAGGGCTACCGAGAGTGCCACCTAGTGGTGGCATAAGAAAATTGACATCTCTAAGACAAGGATCACGCAGAGATTGTGTAGTTTTTTGGTTTTCTTGGCCGCACCCCGAGATTTGTGGGATCTTAGTTCCCTGGCCAGGGATTGAACCCGCGCCCCCGGCAGTGGAAGTACAGAGTCCTAACCACTGGCCCGTCAGGGAATTCCTGGAGATTGGGTAGTTTTAACACAATTAGTTGGACTTTTCAAGTATCCCCATGTCAGATAAAAGTAAAACAGGCTGAGGAACTGCTCTAGATTAAAGGATACTAAAGAGCCTGGACAACTGACTGCAACACGTGATCCTGGATTGGATCCCAGACCCTTTGAAAAAGAGCTGTTCAAGGACAATGCTGGGCCGCTTGGGAACATTTGAATGTGGAATGTATATAAGATACTAGGATAGTGTTAATGTTCAATTTTCCAAGTGTGATAATACACCATGGTTACGCAGGATGTTTTCTTAGTAAGGAATAAAGTGTCATGATGTCTGTACCTAAATTTCAAACAATTCAGCAAAAATTAAAATTAATACATAGAAAGAGAGAGAAAGAGAGAACAAGTGTGCAAAATGTTAACAACTAGTGAATCTAGGTGAAGAATATACAAGTGTTCATTGTACTACTTCTTGTCACCTTTCTGAAGGTTTGAAATTTTTCAGAATTAAAAAAAGAGGGGAGCGCAATCATCTGTGAATACATTTTAAGGCACAAGGAACTACTCCAGGAGACCTGGAACCAGTGGACCAAGTGGTAACAGCTGGGGTAACCTTGAACCTTCCCCACCACAGTGGTTATCTCTGTTTCTCTGGCTGATTTCCCTAGAGAGATTAAAGACCAAAGCTTTGAGCAGATGGAGAGCTGAAGTGATGGGGTCCCAAGGAGCAAAGGTGGGAAATCATCTCAGGCCTGGGTCTCCAGGCCTGGCTGTATCATGGGCTCCATTTCCCCGCTATTTCATTCTTTCATTCCATATTATTTTAAATTACAAATATGGTGCATATTTATTGTGGAAAAAATCCAAACAATATAGAAGGATAGAGAGTGAAATATGAAAACTCTTTTTTTTAAAATAAATTTATTTTTTTCTGCGTCAGGTCTTTGTTGCAGCACGTGGGGTTTCTCTAGTTGCTGCGAGCGGGGGCTACTCTTCGTTGCAGTGCGCGGGCTTCTCATTGCAGTGGACTCTCTTGTTGCAGAGCACAGGCTCTAGGCACGTGGGCTTCAGTAGTTGTGGCACATAGGCTCAGCAGTTGTGGCGCAGGGGCTTAGTTGCTCCGCAACATGTGGGATCTTTCCGGACCAGGGATCGAACCCGTGTCCCCTGCACTGGCAGGCGGATTCTTAACCACTGCGCCGACACGGAAGTCCCTGAAAACTCTTCTTAAAACCATTTCCCTGCTCCCATGCACCCTGCCTAGAAATAACCAGGGTGAACAGTTCCTTCCAGGCTCCTTTCTGTTTAGTGATAATCCCTGTTTATGCACGTTCCATGAGGGACAAGGTTTGTTTGGTTTTGCCTATTTATCCATGGTGCCTGGCATATAATATTAAATGTTGGTTGACTAAATTGTTGTCTTTCACAGAAACGGGATCATTCTGAACATATTTTTCTTCTGCCTGCTATTCTCATTTAACGGTAGATATTTTCCCTCCGTCTATACAGGTTTGTCTTTTTCGCCTCATTATTTTTAATTGTTAAATGTTGCCTGGTGCACCAGCCTGGTATCCCATGATATGCAGGGGTCTTCACTTATTTAATCAGTTGCCCTTTAGTGGGCTTTTTTTCTCCATTGTAAACAGCTGGGAAAGCCCTTGCAAATAGCATCATGCACATGTGGGAGCATTCTCTAAGTAAGATTTCTAGCCTGAGAACTGCAGGTCAGAGGATATTTAATGTCTGAATGGCTATTGTCCTCCTTTGGCCTTGGTCATGGGCAGTTCCCTCCTCCTGGAAGCTTCTCGTTGCCTACTACACTGTAGATGGCGGAGACCCTCCTTGAGCATGGCCAAGGGAGCTGTGGCCTTTTCCATTCTCAGGCAGGAAGGAGCTGGCCCAGCAGGCATCTTCCTCTGGTGCAGGTGGGTCCAGACACTGAGAAACTCTGCCCTCACTTGTCAGAGTTGGATGGAGGCAGATAGGGAGAAAATGTGAGTGCCATTCTAGGGGGTGGGCAGCTAGCCAGGGGCACGGCTACCTGCACAGTGGGTATGAGCATCTCAGGTGCTGCTCCTTAGCGGAGGGGACCTGCTCCTTAGCTGAGACTCTGGGGAGGAAGAAACTAAACTCAAAGTCTACGTGCCTCAGCAAAAGAAAGAGACAGAGGCAGAGACACACACAGAGCGAGAGATTGAAGCTCCTCTAGGAAAACAAGCCGCATAAGCCCACAAAAACAAATGAAGTGATGGGTGTTCACAGCATTCGTTGGCAAAATTACCAAGCGTGCACAAAAAGAAAATAATGACTGTGCATTCCCAGGCTTGATTAAACAGTAATTATACTTCAAAAGCTCGTTAAATGTCCCTCTTAAAAAAACATCGAGCTAGGCGATTTTTCTTTCACATTTAATAGCAACTATTCTTGTATTCTTTCTTGTCCAAAGTGGCCATAATAATGGGGGCGTGGTGAGACAAGCACCCTCACAAGCTGCTGGTGGGAGAAGGGAGCAGCAAAATCTTTCTGAAGAATAACTCCTCCGAGAGCCTGAAACACCTTCCTGCCCCTTGGCTCAATCATTCTGCTTCTAGGAATTTCTCCTAAGGCAATCAATAGACCCATAGACAAAGATTTACATACAAAGATGTTCATTACAGCCTTGTTCATAGTACAAAATATTGGAATTCACCTAAGCAGTGACCCTTAATGAGGGATGCATTTTATTTTTTTTAATTTATTTTTTTGTTTGGCCACACCGTACGGCTTCAGGGATCATAGTTCCCCGACCAGGGATTGAACCCAGGTTCTCAGCAGGGAAAGCGTGTAGTCCTAACCACTGAACCACCAGGGAGTGTCTGAGGGATGCGTTTTAGAATCAACTGGAAGTTTTTTAAACGTGTGTGCATGCACACACACACTGGGGCAGAATCTGGGTGGCCCAGCTGTGGTTTGAGTGCCTCTGTTTTTAACTAGCTCACACAGGTCATTCTTATGCTAATGCAAATTTGAGATTCATTCACCCTGATCCCTCTAGGATTATGGGTATTTCTTCTTTAAATATATACCATATATACATGTGTCTTTTTTCAAATCTCACAGTGGGCATGAATTACTTTTATAACTAGAAAAATATATTAAGAAAATAGACTAGAGGACAGCTAAGGAAGTTCAACTGACAAACACCTATTGTGTACCAGGCCTTGTGCATGGTGTTAATTCTGAAATAAAGCAAGCGCAGTCTGCCCTTCGAGAAACTCACAGCCCTCCGCAGGGGATGAGCCATGGGAAGACAAATATTATCTGGAAAGACGTGTTGTAGTAGAGGTAAGTGCTAGGGCTGGTGCAACCCAGGGAGTAATTAGCTCTGGTTAGAAGCCTTAGGAAACCACTTCCGGAGAAGGAGACATCTTGGCCAGTCCTTGAGGCACATGGAGGGAGGGAAGGAGGGAAACAGCATTGCAGGCTCAGGGAGGGAACAGCTCGTGCAAAGGCACAGAGGCACGAACACCCTGGCTCGTCTGAGGAAGTGTGAGCATCGAGGTGTGGCTGGAGCAGAAGGTTGACACAAGGCGAAGAGGAGAAACTGGAGAGGCAGGTGGGCCCAGCCCAGGAGCTTGTGGGACCTGGGCTGGAAGGCCAGTGTTTCCCAGACGGTGTGCCGAGGAACACCAGTCCTCCTTCTGACTGGTGGATGCTCAGTGCAAAGGTGTTCCAGGGCAAAATGACTTTGGAAAACTCTAGGTTAAAGTGGGGTTTTTTTTGTTTTTGTTTTTCCTTTTTTTTTTAAATTGCAGGACACACCAAAACCTTTACTAATATAAAAGATGCCAGGGATTCTCCAAGACTGGTCAGCATAGATAGCGTGTCCCAAATTTATTTAACACAGACCGGCCACCTCTCCCCTCCACACACACTTTATTGCTGTTGTTGTTTTAAAGAAAACTTATTCTATCTTATACAGTGACATCCCCAGGGCGTAGTTTGGGGAACTCAGCTGTAGTCAGTAGGAAGCCCAGGAGAGAAAGCAGTGACATGGGAAGAGCTCAAACTTAGGAGTCCCCAGACCTGGGCTCAAATCCCAGTTCCACTGTATACCAGCTCAGTGATCTCGACCAAGTTACAGAAGCAAATTACCTCATTAGTAAGGTGGGACTAATAACAACTACCTTGTAGGCTTTGGGAGTTGAATGAAAGAATACCGGCCATGTGGTAGATGCCCGATAGGTTCTGAGTAATTGACAGTCATCATGAAAATCTTTTCATCTGTGTTTCAGAAAGATCCCTTAGCGGCTGGCTTGGAGGGTGCTTAGCCAAGTTCAGGCCTGGAGGCAGGGGACTAATAAACATGCCCTGTGGCTGCGACAGGCAGGAAGTCACAGGACTGGGTGACTAGATGCAGCAAGAAGGGGACTATTGAGGGAATCCCTGGGTCTGGGGGTGCATGGGGCATTTAACCAGAACAGAAAGTCCAGGCAGAGCAGCATTTTGGGGAGGAAAATAATAAATTGTTTCTAACCCAGACTCTTCTGCGTGATTTAAAACTGGCTCTAAAAGCTACTCCTTGATGTATTTTTTTTTTAGAATTGTAGACACAGTGATTACTCCTGGTTTCAAATTGCGTTTCACGTTGTTTCTTCTTTGCCAGACTCAGAGGGTTTCTGTTGTGTCTTTTCCCCAGCTTATAATAACAAAAGAAGGAAGAATAAATTTTAAGTGGGAAAATTAGTTGCTCAGCTCTCGCCTGAAAATTACCACGTATGCGTGTGTCTCGGTGCTGTGTCTCGGTGCTGTCACAGAAGAAAGATTCTGTAGTTCCACAGGCGTGGGGTGGGAGTGGGAGAGGAAACGCTGCCTTTTGAATGGATACCAGTGGCGCTTAGATGTTTCTGCACTGGGAGACAGCAGCACATCCCCTTATGAAACTATGTGTTCACCACGAATCCGCCACTGATTATAAAGAGCAAATGGTAATAAGAGGACCATGCCAGACCTCTTGCTTAGGGTAAATCTGACCCTTGTGACCTTTCAGGAAGACAGGTCAAGGCGGCACCGTTTTGTAGGTGAGGATACTGATGCTTAGGGAGGTTAAGTCCCTTGCCTGAGGTCACGCAGCTTAATTAGGGCACTTCTGAGATTCCAGCTCAGGTCCTTCTGCTTCCAAAGTGCAAACTCCACGATCCCATTTCCATATGTCTCTGGAGGATGCACATAAAATGCTTCGCACAGCACCTGGCACATAGCAGGCACGCAGTCAACGTTAGCTGCTCTTCCTAAAACTCAGAGCAGGGTGGCTGCCAGTGGTAAAATCTGAGAGCTGCTGTGAGGACCCCAGTCCCAAAGGTGATAGTAGCGTATGTTTGTGCTGAATGTTCTCATCGGCATTTCCCGTAAGCTTCACAGCATTGGCAGCAGGAGGGAAACTTCCTCCTCTATGTCAGTTTGGGAGTTTTACAGGAAAGGAAACCAAAGACTGGGACTTGCCTGGGATCACACAGTAAGGAGGGTAGAATGGGACGTGGACTCAGATCTCCTGACTCTAGCATTCCCTCGCTTGTGGCCCCATCACTCCAGGGTTGGTGACTTTAAGTCTCTGTCTATTCTGTCTTCATAACACCTTCTCGTCTGCATATCAAATCTCCCTCTGCTTCTATCTTATAAAGACACTTCTGATGGCCTTTACGGCCCACCCAGATAAAACAGGATAACCTCCCCATCTCAAGATCCTTAACTTCTTCACATCGGCAAGGGTATTTTTTTGCATATAAGGAACATCCACAGGTCCATGGATTCAACTGTATATATCTTCTGGGGTCATTTCTCAGCACTCCCCAATAGCTAAATAAATTCATTTATTTGCTAACTATCCTCCAAGGCCGTGGGGATTAAGAGCTTGGAGAAGAGTGTCCTGACAGAGAGAAAAAGAGGAAGAAAGAGGGAGATGGGGCTGAGGTCTGGGTTGGGCTCAGGCAGCCCCTCTGAGTTTTGGGAGTGCTGAATGAGCAGTAGGACTCTCACTGGATGCCCTCGGGGAGGGGTCAGCAAACCATAAACCACCAGCTGGCTGCTGTTTTTATAAATAAAGTTTTATTGGAACACAGACATGCCCATGTGTTACATACCGTCTGTGATTGCTTTCGAGCGCTGTTGAATAGGCAGAGTTGAGTAGCTGCAACAGAAACCATATGGCTGGGGTGGGAGGATTGGGAGACTGAAATTAACACATATTCATTATTGATACTATGAATAAAATAGACAACTGATGGGAACATACTGTATGGCACAGGAAACTCTACCTAATGCACTGGGGTAACCTAAATGGGAGGGAAATCCAAAAGGGAGGGGATGTCTGTATACATATGGCTGATTTATTTTGTTGTGCAGTGCAGTGGAGGCTAACACAACATTTTAAAGCAACCATACTCCAATAAAAATTAAAAAAATATAAACCATATGGCTCACAAGCCTAAAATGTGTACTGTCTGTCCTTTAATGAAAAAGTTTCCCAATCCCTGCACTAGGGAAGTAGGAGAAGCAAGGTGATGAACCTGGAATTAATACCATCCAGTGTATTTCCACCCCCTGCCCCCTACCCCCACCCCCCAGCCCAGGCATTGTAATATTTTTCATCTCTATGTCAGTTTGGATCTTTTATCGTGTTTTCCATATCTCTACTAAACATGCTCAATCTTTCCTCTGCCTTCTTGAATATAGGTATATAATAGCTGTTATAATAGCTGTTTTAATGTTCTTGTCTACAATAGCTGTTATAGTAGCTGTTTTAATGTTCTTGTCTACAAATGTATCATCTGTGTCATTTTGGGGTCTATTTCTATTGATTGATTTTTCTCCTCATTATGGGTCATATGTTTTTCATCTTTGCATGGCTGAAAATCTTTGATTGGATGTCAGACTGTGACTTTACCAGTTACCAATTTGTTCCTTCTCAGCTTTAAATCTATTTTTCATCACCTGCCCAGAGATAGTTTAGCTGGACCCGGTAAGCATTTCTCTTTTGCAGCTGGAGCAGTGTTAAGCTTTGTCAGTAGGGGACACTGGAGGGACACTGGCAGTCAAGGGGCTTCTCTTCCTCATTCCAATGTATTACTTCCTCTGGCTTCTTGCTCTTATCCCAGGGCTGCCAGGGGCGCGTGGGGGACATCCAGGGGCACTCACCCCCATCAGATTTTAGCAGCCTCCCGTTGACAGCTTCCCATCAGGAGCTCCCTCAAAGGCGAATTCTCAGTGAATCTCACAGGTCCCCACAGAGATTTTCCATCTTCACCTGCACCCCAGCGGGAGGATTCCTGTTTGTCAATCCCAACCCCAATCCCACGGTTCTCTGCCCACCACACTGACTCACCTGCACCCCAGAAGGTAGTTTCCTTCTTGCGCAGCAACCACGGACCAGCTCTGGCCCCGGCAACCCAGTGAACTTCACTGTGGACTGGGCTGCAACCATATCTCCTCCAATGAAGTTTGAATTCCAGTTTTAGTAGATCATCCCCTCAGTTCTAGGGTATTCTTTGGAGTTCTCTTTACCTATTTATAGTTAGTCCCCTGTTATCGTTAACAGTTCTTTACATTAAACGTCCCCTGCTCCAGTTACTATGTGATTTCTCGCCTCTGATTGGACCCTGAATGTTAGACAGACATTGTGACTTTTCCCTTGCTGGGGGCTGGATACATCTCTGTTCCTACAGGTATTTTTGAGCTTTGCTCTGGGGTACAGTTAAGTTGCTTGGGAACAGTTGGATCCTTTCAAGCCTAGCTATTAAGCTTTGTCAGGCAGGACCGCAACAGTGTTTAATCTTCCCCGCTGTTGAGGGGGAATAAACAAAAACACCAGGAATCGCAAGGTTCTCCACTCTCAATATAGGGCTCACTTCCTTTGGGTCTCATTTCTCAAGGACCACTGTCCTCTGCTGCCTGATGTCCAACGTCTTGACAACCATCGTTTCGTATACTTTGTCCAGTTTTTAAGTTGTTTCAGGCTGGTCCCTGTTATTCTGTCTTGGTCAGACATGGAGTCAAATCCCCCAATTTAAAAAATATTCACTTATTCAACACGTGCACCAGCCATCTGGGTGCATTGACGAACAAAACAAATGGAAACTTCTGCCCTCCTAGAGCTTACATTCTACGGCAACTGACTAAGAGCATTTCTAATGCTGTGTGAGCCCGGCAGAATGAGTTCTCGCCGTGGACCACTAGACCATGAATCCTCCTGAGTTCTCCCTGCCCCCAAGTTGTCTTGAACTGCAGCTCTGTCCTCTTTCCTCCCTGCCTTCTCCACTCCCAGTGCCCCCTATTCCACAGGTGATCTCTCTTTTTCTTTTCCAAGATGCTTCATAGAACTCTTCAGACCACCTTACCTGGGCATGCCTGTGGAAAGCGGCTGGATGGTGCCTCCAAAGCCTGGAAAGTGTAATTTATGTTCTTAATTACATCTTTCTGGCATCACGGGAGGAGTTTTCTCCCTTCCTCTCTCCACAGCATCGCACTTGCTCTTTAGTAAATAGATTGAGATCAAACCTGGCCCCTTGCAAGGTCACAGCTAACCAGCATTTGCAGCTAAAGGTCAAGGTCTTATTTACAGGCCCTGTTACATACTTACCAGCCCCCCCACTTCCCTGCCAAGTTTATCTTTTATTATTCTACTTTAAATTGGGAAGATAGCCAACACCACATCCATCTTTGTCTGCCTTATTGCCCAGCGGCATGGACTGGGTAATGACCATAGATATATATTTAATAACAGCTTGATTGAGGTATAATTCACATATGATAAAATTGCATCCTTTTAAAGTACACCACTCAGTGGTGTACTTTTTTATCCTTTCCCCACCCCCCAAAGAAACCCTCATACCCGTTGGCAGTCACTCCCTCTTTCCCCTAACTCCCCTGGCCCTAGGAAAATACTAACCTACCTTCTCTCTCTATGCATTTGTCTATTCTGGACAATTCATGTAAATGAGATAAGACAATATGTAGTCCTCTGTGCCTGGCTTCTTTCACTTAGCATCATGTTTCCAAGGATCACCCTCTTGGAACGTGGATCAGTACTTCGTTCTTTTTTATTGCCAAATAATATTCCATTGTAATGACATACTACCCTTGTTTTATCCACTCATCAGTGGATGGACATTTGGGCTGTTGCCTCTTTTTGGCTGTTACGAGTAATGTTGCTATAAACATTCATATGCATGTTTTTGGCTGGTGGACATAAATATTTATCATCAATTTCTCCCAGCCTTTTGGATGAGGGTGTGCCTGAGACAAAGTCAGTGAAGGTGGCCACAAAGCCTGTCCATTTGCTGATGTCACACTGGTGGATCCTTCAAGGAGAGGAAGACAGGAGAGCTGGCTGCTTCGGAGGACATTCAGCCTGATAAACGAGCTGCGGACTTTGTGCCTGGCACTGAGGTGTGTGCTGGGGTTGTAACCTCCCCCCTCCTTCTCAACACTCCTTTATTAGCACCTACTGTCTGCCAGACTGTGAGGTCCCCTGAGGGTCTTAGCCTAGTTGGAGAGGCAGAGCCTGAATTCACAACAGTAAGCGCCCTGGTGACTAACAGTTCCTGTTCTGGAACAACTGTAGCCCAGGAGAGGGGCGCCCAGCCCAGTGCCGCGCCATCAGGGAAAATCTCTTGGAGGAGGTGACTTTTGTTCTTCCCACATTATACTATATACATTTCTAAACATACAGAAGCCTTCCATGCTCGTCACCCGGGTTTAACGACTGTTGACATCTTGCCAGGATTTTTTCCAATTTTTTTCTGAGTGCTTTTAAAGTAAATTTCAGACATTGTGGCAGTTCACCTCTATATACTTCAATGCACATTTAAAAACGAGGACACTTTCCTGTGCACAATACCCTTATCACATCAAACATGACATAATAGGGACTTCCCTGGTGGCGCAGTGGTTATGAATCCACCTACCAATGCAGGGGACACGGGTTCGAGCCCTGGTCTGGGAAGATCCCCCACACGCTGTGGAGCAACTAAGCCCGTGCGCCACAACTACTGAGCCTGCGCTCTGGAGCCCGTGTGCCACAACTACTGAAGCTTATGCACCTAGAGCCGGTGCTCCGCCACAAGAGAAGCCACTGCAATGAGAAGCCCGTGCACCGCAACGAAGAGTAGCCCCCGCTCGCTGCAACTAGAAAAAGCCCGCGCACAGAAACGAAGGCCCAACGCAGCCAAAAAAAAAAAAAAAGACATGATATTTCTTTAGTATTATTAATACCCAGTTCATATTCAAATTTTCCTCATTATTTTGAAAACAGGGAATTCCCTGGCGGTCCGGTGGTTAGGACTTGGCGCTCCCACTGCAGGGGGCCTGGGTTCAATCCCTGGTCAGGGAACTAAGATCCCACAAGCTGCGCGGTGCGGCAAAAAGAACCCAAAACATTATTTACAGTTGCTTTGTTTAAAAGAGGATCTAATTAGGGTGGGGATCCCCCTTAATCTGTGACATGAAGGGAGGGTGAGAAGGCTCTGTGGGCAGAGGCAGATCCCAGGCAAAGCCTAGGGGGAGTCTGACATGTGTAGAGTGTAGGGCAGAGAAGAAAGGGACTGCTGGTTCTTGGGGTGGGTGATCCCCCAAAGCTGACGTCCTGATGTGCCCTCAGGGCAGGAAGGCCTTGAGAGCTTCCTTCAGCCAGGTGATAAGTCAGTCCATCCATCTGCTGTTTGGAAACTTCCCCCTGATGACTGATTCCTCTCCTGTCACTTCTTCCCAAGACGGGAGACCATCCTTCCTCAGGCACCTGAGATGGTGGTACTTCCTGGCTGAGTGACAGCCTGGGAGGCTGCTCTCACTGCCCCAGGGCCCCATAGTCCAACCCTCTCAAGCCCAGGATGGGCGGCTGTGGCACCGCTGGGTGACTCTACCTGGTTCTGATTGCCGGGTTGATCATCAGAGAAGGAAATAGTTGTCGTCTCTGTTCTGAGCCCTGTCCTTTGAGAACAGCTCCTGATGTGAGCTGGGAAGTGACCTTTTGAAGTCAGACCCCATTCCTCTGTCTGAGATGTTGCTTCCTTCTCTGTGGTGGAGTTTCCAACGGAAGCCACTCTTCAGCCTGAGCCTTGCTGGCCTTGAGTTCACATGACAAAACCTATGACCCCTCTTGCTTGTGCCAGAAGAGCATTTAAACTCAGACAGCAGAGATGGACGGGGTGGAGGCAGGGGGTGGCTGGCTGTCCAGGACCAGCCCCAGCACAGCACTGTGAAGCCGAGGTGTTGGGGTGCGGAGTGGGCAGGGGTCTTCCTAACTCATCAGTAGAGCATCTTTTCAGGCAGTGATTAGTTCAGGCCTTACCTTTCCAGAAACGTCTTTAGCCACTTACTTCACCAAGCTCACTGATCAAGCCCTCAAGAGTCAGATAAACAATTAAGGAGGCCAGTTATATTCATCACCTACTTATTCATTCATTCAATTCATGTTTATTAACACATTCTCTTTGCCAGGCATTGTTCTGGGGGATGGGCATCCAGTGGTGAAAGACACAAAGTTCCCACCCTTGCAGCGTTGATGTCCAGCAAATTCACTTGCAGTTTTTTTGGTGGGGGGGGGTGGTGTGTGGGCCTCTCACTGTTGTGGCCTCTCCTGTTGCGGTGCACAGGCTCTGGACGCGCAGGCTCAGCGGCCGTGGCTCACGGGCCCAGCCGCTCCGCAGCATGTGGGATCTTCCCGGACCGGGGCACGAACCCGTGTCCCCTGCATCGGCAGGCGGACTCTCAACCACTGCGCCACCAGGGAAGCCCTCACTTGCAGTTTAATTGGCTTCAATCAAGAAATAGAACAGCCAGAGCACTGAGCACCCATGTCAGCTGACCATCGTGGATAGGGTCAAAACAATGATGTGGTCCATGGACCTTAATGACCGATTTTGGTCCCTGGACCGCCAGAAACTTCTTGAGGTTCTGCAGCAGTGCCCACTTCAGAAAACCCTGTTCTGTATCATCACATACTGGCCACAAGGCTTTGAGACATAACCACTGTCACCACAATTGGCCTGGTTTGTTACTAAAACCCCTCAACCCCCACTATGCATCCTTCCCCAGGGAGCATCACTTCTATAGATGACGCAGCTAATCCCACTTCCGGGTGTTCCACCTGGATTCACTCTGGGAGGGTACGTAGGGGATTGGTTTGAACCTGGTATTTTAACTACACCTCATAGGTTCTTTTTCAAGATTTAAAGATTGTATCTTTTTAAAAGTATTCTTATTTATTTATTTATACATTTATTTATTTATTTATTTTTGGCTGCGTTGGGTCTTTGTTGTTGCGCGCGGGCTTTCTCTAGTTGCGGCGAGCGGGGCTACTCTGTTGCAGTGTGTGGCCTCCTCATAGTGGTGGCTTGTCTTTGTTGCAGAACACAGGCTCTAGGCATGCAGTCTTCAATAGCTGTGGCACACGGGGGCTCATTAGTTGTGGCTCATTAGCTCTAGAGCACAGGCTCAGTAGTTGTGGTGCACGTGCTTAGTTGCTCTGCAGCATGTGGGATCTTCCCGGACCAGGGCTTGAACCCGTGTCCCCTGCATTAGCAGGCGGATTCTTAACCACTGCGCCACAAGGAAAGCCCTATTTTATTTTATCTTATTTTATTTTATCTTACTTTCAGCTGCCCCGCAAGGCATGCGGGGTCTTAGTTCCCCGACCAGGGATTGAACCATCCCTGCACCCCCTGCAGTGGAAGAGCAGAGTCTTAACCACTGGACCACCAGGAAAGTCCCTCACCCATCATTTTAAATCTAAAAAGCAAAATGTTCTGTGTTATGGACACGGGTGTTTTTGGAGACTGTCCCCTGGGGGGGGTCATGTTATCAAAAGGAAATAGTTATACCTCTTCTCACTTTGCACTCACACCCCTCTGTGGTTTTACTCAAATCCCTTCTGCCCTCCTGCCCTCCCTGCTCTCACTCCTGTGGGGTGGCACCTTCTATCCACCCTCCTACGTTCCTTCTCCAGGACAGACAGGACTCACCCGGCCAATGCTCCCAGCAGCCAGGTTTGGGCTTGTCACACGGCACTCGGTTTGGGCAGCTGGTCCTCATGCAGGTAAACTCAAATGAGGAGATTGAGGAAAGACTGGGAACAGCACGGTGCCCCAGCCATAGGTCTTGTTTTCTCAGTCTTCAAGAGTCCTTAACATATGGAATCAAAAAAAATAAAAAAACAAAAGCCAAACTCAGAGATACAGAGAACAGATTGGTGGTTGCCAGAGGTAAAGGTAGGGGTGGGTGAAATGGGTGAAGGGGTCAGAGGCACAAACTTCTAGTTGTAAAATACCTAAGTCCCAGGGATGTAATGCACAACACGGTGACTGTAGTTCATAATACTGTATTGTACATTTGAAAGTTACTAAGAGAATAGATTTTTTTTTTTTTTTGCGGTACGCGGGCCTCTCACTGTTGTGGCCTCTCCCGTCGCGGAGCACAGGCTCCAGACGCGCAGGCTCAGCGGCCATGGCTCACGGGCCCAGCCGCTCCGCGGCACGTGGGATCTTCCCAGACCGGGGCACGAACCCGTGTCCCCTGCATCGGCAGGCGGACAAGAGAATAGATCTTAAAAGTTCTCATCACAGGAAGAAAAAATTTTCTAATAACGTGTGGTGATGGATGTTAACTAGACTTATTGTGGTGATCGTTTTGCGATATATACAAATATAGAATCGTTATGTTGTACACCTGAAACTAATACGTTATATGTCAATTATATCTAGATTTTAAATAAAGCAAGATGGGAATTCCCTGGCAGTCCAGTGGTTAGGACTCTGCACTCCCACTGCTGAGGGCCCAGGTTCAATCCCTGGTTGGGAAACTAAGATCCCACAAGCTGCGAGGCGCAGCCAAAAGAAAAAAAAGGCAAGAAAAAAAATAATGAAATAGGTGCTTAGTAAATGTCAGATGTCTTCAGCTTTCACTATATGAGTAATTAGAAATATAAATTTTATTAAAAACCCTGGATATTCTTTTTTTTTAAGTCTTTAAGAAAAAGCAAAATTTAGCACTCCCTCTCCCCTTTTTCCCCCACTGACTTGGCCATAGAAACAGGAACTTCTAGCTATCCTTATATATTGCAAGTGATTTAGGAAATAAAATCTTTTAAGGCAGGCGGAGCGCACTCCGTTAAACAAATAGCAAGACTGCAGAATTTTATTAAGTTCAGTAGACGTTAGATGTAGTCTTTGCAGCCACCACCCTGCCCCCCACCATATATAGGAAGGATTTTTGTACTTTTCTCCAGGCTTTGGAAACTCCATCCTAAGTATCCAGACTAGAGGGTTTCCACCTCTTTTTTTTTTTTTTTTTTTCCTGGTGCTGCTCTGTTCTTGCGATGGGACTTGTTACTTCGAAACTTCTGAGGCAGAGAAGGAAATGAGGTCGCCACACCACCGTGGAGCGAGACAAGAACTCCAGCTCATCCTGGCGGCTTCTAGTCTAAAAATATCCCAACTTGGCAGGCAGGAACTTTCTTCCTTCTTTCCTTCTGGTAGCAAGGCTGGAGGCAGAATTCTTTCTGAATTCTGCTGAATAGAGCACGTGTCTGTAAGAGCCAAGTGCAGAGAAGAGCTGAGAGGTGTTTCCCCGGGTCCAACAGGTCCAGGGAGGACCCTTCACTGTCTCTTACTGGACGTCACTCCTTCAGCAACGAGTGTTTACCGAGGGCCTGTGATGGGCCTGGTCTTGCAGAAGGAGGGAGAGACAAGATCCCAATCCAGCCCTCCTAGAGCTCACCGTCCAGGGGCAGAGGAGATGCTAATAATTACTTGAATCCCCCTTTGGATAAGTGTCGCAAAGGAGTTACTCAGGCAGAGGGATCTAGGCCACTCTGATTTACAACCCAAGGCCAAAGGAAATGGGTTTCCAAGGTGACAGGACTCGATTTCATCTTTAGAGAAGGAAGAGTCTGGGGAATTCCGTGGCAGACCAGTGGTTAGGACTTCAAGCTTTCACTGCCGAGGGTGCGGGTTTGATCCCTGGTCAGAGAACTAAGATCTTGCAAGCTATGTGGTACAGCCAAATAAAATAAAATTAAAAAAAAAAGAAAGAAAGAAAAGGAAGAGTCTGGTAAAAGTGAAGAGGTTTGAGAAGAAGGAGGTGGATGTTGATGAAAAAAGTTGGGATTTATCTTCAAAAAGGGAGAAAAGGCAAGGAGGTTCCATGTTGTTCCCTGGGCACTCTGTCAGCATAAATGTTAACCAGAATTATAGCAGATACATGAATGCTATAGTCAAGCTCTTGAAAAGGTCACTGAGATATCATCACAGCTTCAGGGGAGCCTTGAGTGATACCAGCTAGACCCGGCTGTCACATTCACGGATTGCTGCCACCGTTGACACCACCCCCTGGAACTCCATCCACACGTGAGGGCCAAATCTTCTTATCAGGCATTTTATTTTGGGTTAATCAACTTTCCTCCATTGCCCAAACAACATTGTAACAGCAGTAATGGAAACTGAGATAGGGGTTGGGAGGGGGTGAACACAGCAATCCTATCACTCTCCCGTATCAACATGTTAAGTTCGGGACATCCCTGGTGGTGCACTGGTTAAGAATCTGCCTGCCAATGCAGGGGACCTGGGTTCAAGCCCTGGTCCAGGAAGATCCCACATGCTGTGGAGCAACTAAGCCCATGCGCCACAACTGCTGAGCCTGCATGCCGCAACTACTGAAGCCCACACACCTAGAGCCCGTGCTCCACAAGAGAAGCCACCACAATGAGAAGCCCATGCACCGCAACGAAGAGTAGCCCCTGCTCGCCGCAACTAGATAAAGCCCGCGCACAGCAATGAAGACCCAACACAGCCAAAAATAAGTAAATTAATTAAAAAAGAAAAAAAAATGTTAGGTTTTCCATTTCCAGCTCTGTGTAAAAGATGAAGAGAACAGGCTTATGGAGACATTGTTTGGTGATATCCCACGGCCTGCCCTGGCCAGCTCCCCACTATGACATTTCCCGGCACCCATGGACACATCGAGGTCCTGCCTGAAGTCTGATCTGTTGGACAAGAAACAGGCCATCAGAAATGCGTGCAGTAAGGAAGACCCACCACAGCCAAAAATAAAATAGATAAATTAATTAATTATAAAAAAAAGAGTGGATATATGTATAGGTATAACTGATTCACTTTGTGAGTAACACTGTGTTACTTTCTGCATGTTATAAATCAACTATACTCCAATAAAAATAATAATAAAAAAAAACAATGAATTATCTGGGATTTCATTCTTTCCAGCTCACATCCAATCCAACTTCTCAAGAGTTCTCCTCTTCCTCTCCCAGCATCCTCTTTAAGCTGCTCCCCCAGTGTCTTCCACCTCCACTGCTCCCCTGAAACTGCTCTTGTCAAATCATTGATGACCTCCACTCTGCCAAGCCCAGGAGTCATTCCTCTGACCTACTTGACCCTTACTTAACCCTTTTCAAAGCATCTATTGACCACTTCCCTACTCATCCAATCCTCGTTCCCTTAGTCCGGTCTCTCATATTCCCTTGAAGCCATGGTGGGATGGAGACAGCAAGCTTTGCCAACCAGGTCACATGTTTCTTTATTTTTCAATTAATTAATTAATTAATTTATTTATTTTTCGCTGCATTGGGTCTTCATTGTTGGGTCTTCGTTGCTGCGCCTGGGCTTTCTCTAGTTGCGGTGTGCGGGGGCTTCTCTTCATTGTGGTGCGCGGGCTTCTCATTGCGGTGGCTTCTCTTGTTGCAGAGCTTGAGCTCTAGGCACGTGGGCTTCAGTAGTTGTGGCACGCAGGCTCAGTAGTTGTGGCTCATGGGCTTAGTTGCTCCACAGTATGTGGGATCTTCCCAGACCAGGGCTCGAACCCATGTCCCCTGCATTGGCAGGCGATTCTTAACCACTGCGCCACCAGGGAAGCCCCCTCCACTCTTTTTTAGATTCTTTTTCTATATAGGTCAGTACAGAGTATTGCTTTCCCCGTACTATACAGTAGGTCCTTATTAGTTATCTATTTTATATATAGTCGTGTGTATATGTTAATCCCAATCTCCCAGTTTATCCCTCCCCCTGCCCCAACTCATTGTTCTGGATGTTCTTGACTCCAGCAAGTGACTGGGTGGGCCATGGTGCCATTGACTATGATGGGGGTGGGCGGAGACCAAGAGCTCCTTTTGAGGACTTTTTTTTTTTTTTTACATCTTTATTGGAGTATAATTGCTTTACAATGGTGTGTTAGTTTCTGCTGTATAACAAAGTGAATCAGTTATACATATACATAGGTTCCCATATCTCCCCCTTCTTGCATCTCCCTCCCTCCCACCCTCCCTATCCCACCCCTCTAGGTGGTCACAAAGCACCGAGATGATCTCCCTGTGCTACGCGGCTGCTCCCCACTAGCTATGTGTTTTACGTTTGGTAGTGGATATATGTCCCTGCCTTTTGAGGACTTTTAACGTGGGATGATGATCGGGCATTCACGAGAGACCAAGCAGGCAGTTGGGTAAGGCTGGAGAAGAGCGAGAGCCCTGCGTTTTCTCCTCTTCTCTGAAATGTACGAAGACTATAGCATGAGCTGGGCCTGGGGATGTGACGTTCACCGTAACTTGCACAAAGCAGAGGAACGCGTTCGGCCCTGGACAGCAAGCTCCTGAGTTTTGTGCACCTTTCCGAGCTCCAGGAGACAGTAGATGTTCAATCAGTGTTTTCCATCTGGATGGATGAATAACATCATGGTCCCTCCCAGTCTCCAGAAACTGGGTGACTTTCTAAAGCCCGGGACAGATGCCTTCACAGCTTAATGAGAGGCCTGACTAATTATAACGATGATGCCAATGATAGAGGGATGACTTATAGTCAGGAAGGGGCAATTGCTCTTCTGAATAATTATTTAAATTGGTCACACTGTGATTGCTCAGAGGGCCGTGAGAGTCAAGGTAGGAGTAGGAGGGTGGGATAGGTGATTGGAAAAATGGGAGGGAGGCAATGCCAATTCCACCAGTAAGCAGGGTTTGTTTTGGACCTCAGGCTAACTTCTTGATTTCTCCAGCCCTTTTAATTTTTTATTTTTTTTATGGCAGTGATAGAGATCTACCACCCCAAATAGCTGTAAGCCCTGCTAATGAAATCACGGAGGCTCTGTGGCAAACCAGGGAACCTAGTAAACCAGAAGTTGAGTGCTAGTTCTCAGAAGCAGAGACTTGGTGTCTATTTGAGGAGACTTAGTGGGGCCCTGGATACCGTGAAAGAGGTCAGTCATTTTCTAGCCTAAGGCAATGGTAGAACTTGGCCTTTGAGGAAGGGTCAATGGAAAGTGATGTCCGTGTTTGCTCCATTCTTTGCCAGTGTGCTCCAGGGACCTGATAGGAGAGTTTCCAGTTTCCTCTGGCTGAATTGAGCCGGTGCTGCCTGTAAGGTGAAGGGCCTGTGCTAATCTCTTCTTGGCAAGTTATACAGCCCCATGATTCAAATCACCAGGAGAGCATCGTGAGTGCCCGGGGTATGTGTGCCACAGAAAGAAAGAAGGAGGAGCCAGCGTGGGGGTGACGGACAGCGATGCCACTGACACTGGAGTCTTCCTACGAGAGTAAAGTGAGGCTGTGCGGCAGGCAGCCAGGTGAGCAGCCACAGAACAACAGAGAGATAGCGACTCGCAATGGGTAAGGTGTGGAATGGCCTGACCTCTGTGATTTTATAGAAGAGGCAATGGAAGCCCAACAAGGGTTGTCCGTGTCTTCCCCAGACATTTCTCAAGAGCCGGTTACGTGCCTGAGGCTGGGCCAGTGTTTTGGTTACATATTGCTGCACAGGACATCACCCCAAAACCCAGAGGCTTAGAACAACAGTCATTTTATTCTCCCATTTCTGTGGGTTGACTGGGCACAGCTGTGTGGTTCTTTGCCCTGTAGGGTGATGGCTGAGGCTGTGGTCATCTGGGGTGAGACTCAGCTGGACCTTCTGAGAGGCTTATTCACAGTGATAGCAGTTGGTGCTTGGAAGTAGCTGGGCATTTCATCCGGCGTCCCTCAGTTCTTTTCTTCTCCTTCTCCTCCTCTTCCCTCTCCCCCCCCCCCACCCCGCTTCTTCTTCTTTTTTTCTGTTCTCTTCTTTCTGGCTTCTCCAAGTGGCTTGGTCTTCTCAAAGCAGGTGACTGAGTTCCAAGAGCCAGGAAGTGGAAGCTGTCAGTCCTCTCAGTCTTCTTAAGGCCTGAGCTCAGAAGTCTCAGAATCCCAATTCTGCTGCATTCCGTGGGTCAAATTCAGTCCTAGAGTGTATTGGTTATCTACGCTGCATAACAAATAATCCCGAAACTTAGTGGTTTAAAATGATGATAAATATTCCTCTCTCACAGCTTCTGGATTAGTCAGGAATCATGCAGAAGCTTTGTGGGATGTTCTGGCTGGGGTCATCACATGAGATTGCAGTCAAAATGTCATCCAGAGCTGGACTCTTCTGAAGGCTTGATTGGGACTGGAGGGCTCAGCTCCAAGGTGGCTCAGTCATATAGTTGGAAAACTGGGGCTTTCTGTTAGCAGGAGGACTCAGTTCTTCTGTACACAGGCCTCTCCACAGGCTGCTTGAGTATCCTCATTATACTGATGATGATCTGAGTATCCTCAGATGTCAGACCTCATCACTTCTGCCATACTCTTTTTATCACACAAACAAGCCCTGGTTCACAGTGGGAGGAGACTATGAAAGGACCTGAACGACCAGGAAGTGAGGATCACTGGGACCATCTTGGAGGCTGGCTATCATACGAGGGCAGTCCAAGATTCCAGGAAGTGGAGGAATAAACTCTACCTCTGGATGGCGGGAATGACCAAGAAGAGTTTGTAGCCATCTTTAGTCCACCAAATCCAGGCTCTAGGGGTTTAGTCAGAAGGGCTTTGTGCTCATAGAACTTACAATCTAGACCATGGTTTAGGTCCTATAGTCTAGGACCACACAGAAAACTAGTGGCAGAGAGTGGATGTGTCTGTCATCTTCATTATACAGATGACAAACCTGAGGCTCAGAAAAGACCAATCATAGCCCAAAGTCATAGAGTGAATAAGTGGCAGAGCTGAGAGTAATACTCAGACTCTTCTGACCCCAAGCCAAGCCCTTCTTTCCCTTATCCTGTACTGCTACTCGTGATGTTACCATGTTAACTTTTAAATAAAGGATACAAAATTGTATCTAGTGTAAAATGACAGCTATGTAAAACAAACTATGCTTTAAAAAAGAACAGGAGGAAATACAAACAAAATGTTGACAATTGTTAATAGGTGTTAAGAAAATACGTGGTTTTTTTTTTCTTCCTTCTTCTAGGTTTCTGTGTTTTTTTCATACTCTACACTGAGCTTCTATCACTTTCATCATGGAAAAACCCAAACCATTTCCTGCTGTGGTGGATCACACAGGCGCAGTGGGAGAGAGGGGTGCTGGGGGGTTGGCGGGTGGGGAAGGAGCCCTCCACCTGTGGATTTTGGTTCCTCCTCTGCTGTGTGGCAGTCATTGTGCTTCTGGTTCTTCTGAAAGGCAGCGGCTGTTAATTAGCTCACCTGTGCAAACAGAGCTGGGGCCCCTCAGCTGAGCTGTGGGAAGAAGAACCTTCTTGGAAAGAAGAGCTGTGTTGCTTGCACTCCAGGAGCGTGGGGAGCAAAGGAAACTAGAGGGCTGATGTTCCCCCTTCCTGATGGGATATGTCTATAATGCTGTTTTCTGGTCCAAGCTCAAGGTGACTGCCTCTCAAATAGGAGTTTTTGTACTGGGACAACATGAGAGAACATTTGATATTGATGCTTTCCTGGAAACTGCAAGATATGTAGTCACTGTAGATAAAAGCTGTTCAGTTGTTTTAAAGTATTAGACATTTTTGGTTGCCTGCAGCCATGTGATAGCTTCTTTCACTTCTATTTTTGAAGCTTAAGCATATCACCCGATTGTCTTCCTGTATGCATTACACTCCATGGCCAGGAATTTTCCCTAGAGTAAAAAAACAACAGCTTCCGTTAATTGGGCACCTATTATATAAAGATGCTATACTATGCATTTATGCATACACTTAATCTTTACAGAAACATATGATGTGGATATCTCCAATTTACAGATGAGGAAACAGGAGTCCAGGGAAGTTCAGTATCTTATCCAAAGTCACATGGCTCAGAAATGACAGAGGCAAAACCTGAACCCATGTCCAAATGACCCCAAAGTCACTAGACTAATGCTGCTTCCCTAAAGAGAACATTATAACAATATTAAAAGACATTTGAAATCTTATATCCCTAAAGCCAAACTTAAGATGGCAGGTGTTTTTGGACAGTGCAACGTTCCTCTTTTTGAAAATGGACTTTGTATCAGAAACCTCTGGGTCCCACTGGAGATCTTCAGCCACTGCTGGAGTGGTCAGTTCTGTGACTGCTCCTACCAGCTTCCAGCAGGTACAGTCTGACAGTGTCTTGCCTCTGGCTCACAGCCGGTACCTCACACCCCACCCAGGGCATCTCGGTTGATGCCCACTCAGTGCTGGGCCAGTGCATCCTGGAAGCAGGGTGCAGGCCCCTGTGCAGAGCTTTTCACCAATGGGGGCAGAAACCATTGGATAAAAGTCTCCCTCTCTCTCCCCCATCCTAGAAGGTGGGTCCTGAGATGTTTTTCTTAGGGCTTCTCAGTCTCTCCAAATCGAGCAGCCTGGAACATGGTCACCCCAATAACGCATTATCAAACGCCTCTGCCTCTATCCTTGCTGTGGTTCCTGAGCCTCAGGTATGCTCCCTGGGCTCACATTCCCCAGCAATGTATTCACGTGTGAGCTTTGTCTCAAGTTCTGCGTTTGGGGAACCCTGGCCAAAACAGATTCAAACGTTTTCTTTGCCTAAGCTCTCACCCAAATATAGACCATCTTTGTCTTCTGAATCGCATAGGTGCTGAGGACTGTAACCACGTGGACATGGCTAAGGCTAGCAATTTCATGCTTTTCATCTCTAATTCTGTTTAACCACCTGATTGGGAGTGGACATTTCCCACGGACTTCTAGCTACTCTATATCAGGGTATGTAAATCATGTTTTCAAGATTAAAACAAACAAACAACCTTCCCGTATGTTTAGGTGGATGTATACGTCATTAAAAGGTCAGCTGAGGGGGTTTCCTGGTGGTCTAGTGGTTAGGATTCCAGGCTTTCACTGCTGTGGCCTGGGTTCAAGCCCTGGTTGGGGAGCTGAGATTCCACAAGCCGAGTGGCCAAAAAAAAGGCCAGCTGAGCCCTCCCACTTCTGCTACTTAAGGAGACATGGTGCAGGGCTGGGGCCAGGACCTGTTGGCTACACTGCTGACCCTCCATCCCTGGAGTTAAAATTGTGCTCCAGGGTGATTCTGGGCAAGCCAGAGATTGAATCTCCTGTGCCGAAGTGGAGTAGAGGGCCTGGTGGCTGGAAGGCAGCGAGGATGGTTAGAGGGAAAGTGAGGGAGTGACTGCTGTACAGTGGATTCATTCTCTGCGTGGAGAGCACCGGGAGCGCCCTGAGAGGCAAGGCCCAGAGTCAGCAGGGAAAGGGAGGCAAATGTCAGTCTTTCTTCCTAGAAGTTCACTCTGGCTCTGCTCCACATCAGTTAGAAGCCACCATCCTGCCAGTGGCCCTCCCTCGGAGTGACAGAGCTTTGAGACATTTATATTTAATAACCTCGGGTCTCACATGCTAATTAGCAAAGTAAATAACCAACATCAGCTGGCTGTTGGCTGCTCCTTGATGGCCGGGAATTATTCACAATAATTATCAACCCACTGGCTGAGGCATTTCTTTTTTTTTTTTTTTATAAATTTATTTATTTTTGGCTGTGTTGGGTCTTTGTTTCTGCGCAAGGGCTTTCTCTAGTTGTGGCGAGCGGGGGCCACTCTTCATCGCGGTGCGCGGGCCTCTCACTGTCGCGGCCTCTCTTGTTGCGGAGCACAGGCTCCAGACGCGCAGGCTCAGTAGTTGTGGCTCACGGGCCTAGTTGCTCCGCGGCATGTGGGATCTTCCCAGACCAGGGCTCGAACCCGTGTCCCCTGCATTGGCAGGCAGATTCTCAACCACTGCGCCACCAGGGAAGCCCCGGGTGAGGCATTTCTAAAGCCCTGGAAGACTTCCCTCCAGTATCCCTTCCCACAAATGCTCATGTCTCCAGGACGATGGTGGGAGTCCCTCTGTTCATTAACAGGTTTTTTTTTTTGGCCATGCTGTGTGGCTTGTGGGATCTTAGTTCCCTGACCAGGGATTAAACCCAGGCCCTGGCAGTGAAAGCGCTGAGTCCTAACCACTGGACCGCCAGGGAATTCCCAGGTTTTTATTTTAGAAGGAAAGCCAAACGAGAGAAGGATGCTCTTCCCAGCTCCGTCATCTCAGAGAGTCAGCCCAGTGGTGGTGCAGAGTGAACAGAAAGCACTGGAGGCCACACGGCCTCAGATCATTCTCCATAAGGAACCAGAGGAGGGAAAATCCAGGAGTCGAGTGTCTTTAGAAACTCCAGCTGTATGGCCGCACCTGACCTTGTCATCACTCAGAATAGTTCGTCTGTGAAAACCTCGCCTAACCCATCCCACTCCAAATCGACACAAAGTCTGGTTCTTCCCATCTCTCCTGCCCCACAGATTTCCTCTGGGGCAGCTTCCTACCCCCTTGGATTTCCTTCTATCTCCATCCAGCTTAGAACACGTGATCCATCACTTCAACCCCCCTGTTGTCAGTAACCTGCACTGTTCTGTATTTCTCCTGTTCCTGACCCTGTAAATGCTTGACTCTAGATTCTCCACACCTGGGCCCGGCTGCTGAGCCCCACATAACCATCCGTCCAACTCCGATCCTGGGAATGCCTCAAATGCCTGGGCCCTCAGGGCTGCCCAGAATTCTCCCTCTCCATCTGGCAGCTCCTTCCTTCATTCCTCTCAGTGGCTTTTCCAGTTCTTCACTGTTTCCCTCAAAGCCCCTGTTACTACCTCCCACCTACTCTCAAGAGATGACTTCGCCTCTCACTTTAGAGCTAAAATAATAGAAGCCAGCAAGCAGGAATTTCCTTAACTTCCTGCCCTCCATCTATGAATGAATCTGCACCCACACCCATTCTTGTCTGCAACCAGCTTAAGTGGAAGAGCAAACCCTCTTCCTCCCCAAGGGCAGCTCCCCTGTCCCCGTGGGCTTCCTGGTGACCCTGTCCTCTCCTGCCCGGCCTCTTCATTCTGGTGTCTTAGCTCTTCTCCTCAGCCCAACTCTAGGGAGACTCTGCATCTCCAGCCCCACCTCCACTGTTTTTGTCAATGGCCTCAGTAACCTTCTAATTTCCAAATCCCAAGGTGCACTGTTCAGATCTCTCCCAACTTGACCCTTCTAAGGCATATGTTGCTCCCTCCATCTCCAATCTCTTCTCCTTGGTGACAACATACTTACTTGTTATTTTTTGTTTGTTTGTTTTTGTTTTTTTTAAATCACCTCTCTGGTTTCTCCTCTTTTTTTTAAGTAGATGTATTTTATTTTATTTATTTATTTACTTATTGGCTGTGTTGGGTCTTTGTTGCAGTGCGTGGGCTTCTCATTGCGGTGGTTTCTCTTGTTGCAAAGCACAGGCTCTAGGCGTGTGGGTTTCAGTCATTGTGGCACGCTGGCCCAGTAGTTGTGGCTCACAGGCTCTAGAGCGCAAGCTCAGTAGTTGTGGTGCATGGGCTTAGTTGCTCTACAGCATGTGGGACCTTCTGGGACCAGGGCTCAAACCCATGTCCCCTGCATTGGCAGGTGGATTCTTAACCACTGTGCCACAAGGGAAGCCCTGCTTTCTCTTCTTAGTAGCCTTCATCTGGTCACCCCTAAAACACTATGGGGTTCCCCAGCAATTATAAATGCCTATTCTGTGTGCCATAGCTCCTGTGCTTAACTTTGCAGAAGCCTATAATGGTCTATCAATTTGTCAGTCTTTCTCTGCTAGATCTAGTGCTAAAAGGCCATCTTTATGCACTTTTTTTTTTCAAATACTGTCTTCATTTCCATCCCCAGTACTCAGCACAACACCTGGTACTTACTGAGCTCTCAGTGATTGCTCGTTAAAGGAGCAGCTTGTGGCACAATGGACCCCTAACCCTTTTTTTTTAGACGTATGAGTGGATCAACTTTTTGTTTTTGTGTACTTCATAACCATTTCTCCTGCCAAGAGTGCAATGCAATGTCAAAAAATTGAAGCAGGGACTTCCCTGGTGGTACAGTGGTAAAGACTGCATGTTCCCAGCGCAGGGGGCACAAGTTTGATCCCCGGTCGGGGAACTAAGATCCCACATGCTGGGTGGTGTGGCCGAAAAAAAAAAATGGAAGTAAAAAATCGTACAGCCTTTTTTTTTTTTTTTTCCAGTTTAAGTTTCATGAGAAAATAAGAATTAACTTGAAATGCCATAATTGGGAATAATCAAGTATACTGGAACCTGTAGGCTTAAGCTGGAGCCTGGGTTGAGAGAGAGACTTGGGTGATGGTTGCGGGGGAGGGAGGCAGATGCCAGAGTAATAACTTGGGTTTGAATTTCTATGACTTCTATAGGTAGAAAAGATTTAGTTCACTTTGTACATATTGTACCTATAGATCAGCTATTTGGGGGAGAAAGTAAGGAATCTTGTTTGATATCTAAATTTAGCATCACAATCCCCGGCCTTTGTCATTGGTCACTATACTGAGTCACAGACTCCAAGCTCTAAAATCACTCTTTTCATTTGTAAGTTCAAAGTACATATGTATTTATGTATATTTATTTGATTTGGTTTTCATGCCAGCCCCAGGAGGCAGAATTTGTTATTATCCCATTTTATAGACAAGCACTCAGAGGCTCAAAGGGATTTAATGATATGTCTTGTTCAAGATCAAGCAGGTGGTAAGTTAGAGCAATGGAACTTAAACTCCAAGGCAGTGCTGCTATATTGAGCTGTCTTTTGGTGAAGATCAGTGATATTTGCTTCTTTTGCCTTTTGAAGTTAGCCATCCTGTTTCCGGCAGCAAGGACGGGCATTTAGGCAGGCAGTGGAGCAGGCAGGTAGGAGGTCATGAATGCGGCTCTCTCTTGAGCTAGTCTTGTGATCTTGGACACATTACCAATCCTCCATGAGCTTCAGCTTCTGCATCCGTAAAATGGAGAAAATAATAACCATACCTACCACACAGGGTTCTTGAAAGGTTTCAATGAATTAATATGTGCAAAGATCTTGACGAAGTGTCTTGCCCAGAGAAACCTCTTAAAGGTAGGACGTGTTAATACTATTATGTTATTGTATGTTTATTTTTCAAAGCATCCAAATTCCTCACTTTTCAGAAAGAAAGTCTTCTGCTAAGGGTTCGTGCTAGATCTTATTGGCCTCCAGGTAAGGTTGACACTGTATTAATTAATCTAATATTTATGTAGGGCTTGGCCCAGGCAAGGAGGGTTGGGGGCACTCTGAGATGCACACTGCCAGCTTCCGGGGACCCTTGCGGTGGTGCAGCTCCAGGCACCCCACTTCACTCCCCATCCCACCCCCAGCCCAGGTGGAGGTTTTAAGAGGTGGCCGAGACAAGCTTTGGGCTGTTTCTCTAGTGCTAACTGCCTTTGTTGTACATTTCCAGATATCCACGACCGGAACCCTCTCCACTTAAGACAAGAATTCTTCTTCCTTTGGGAAGGCCAAGTGAAGCAAATGGTGATCCCAGGCAGTGATATCTGCAACTCAGAGACTTAATCCTGATGAGGCTGATGAATGTGTGTGTCGAGCTGTTCCTGGCAAACACAGCACCTATCAGATATCACAGCAAAACAACAACAACGACAAAAACGGCTGTTCTTTGGAGTCTGTTTGCTCCTCGTAGGAGGGGTCTAGGTGGAAGGGGCTGACTTTCAAGTCGAGGCAGTGACTTCTGGGTCAGATGTGTGTCTGGGACACAGGGATGGGGACAGGAATGTATCTGGGAGGGTGGGCAGGGCTTGATGTCTTTGGAACCAAGCTCCAGAAGGGCAAGGCACCCTCCTGGGGTTATGACTGGGCCTGGTGATGGCAACGAGGAAGGGTGTGTTTGCCGTTGAAGTATTTAAGCATCGTCTCACCAGTCAGAAAACAAGACTGGCTTGTTGCTTCATCCCAGCCCAGGGCCCTTCAAACTCAGATCTCAGCATGACCCACTCAGGCAACTGTTCTGAGTTTCTCAGTAGGCGACGTCCAGCCCAACTAGCAAGTCTCCCAACCGTATTATTGATTTTGAGGATTAAAAAAAAAAAAGTTTCTCTTTATTTTTGGCAGTTGAATTTGGATTTCATTACAATGATCGACTTGAAATACGTGCCTGAGTGTGGCTCTTGTACCACCCACAGCAGAATCGCCTCAGGGGAGGGGAGTTGAAAAATGCATACTTTCCCCAGTCCCATTCCAGACACACGGAATGTCTATTAAATATGTTTAAAAAGATCCTCCAGGGTGAGGTTGAGAATGTGTCTCTGTAAGCCAATTTCTGGGATTGGAGGGGAACAGATTTGCCTGACTGCCCTCCAAACCCAAACCTGAGTTAATTTGTCAAGCGGGAGACCCTTGGTTCTCGGAGACTCAGTTTCTCCTTCTGACAGAGGTAGGTTCTGTCTCCACTTGTTGCTAGGCTGCAGGAAGAGGAAATTAATATGCAAAGCGCTGGGGAGAGCGCTGCTGCCAGGCTGGGAGAGAAGAGAAGCTCCTACCTCTCCCACACCAGGCTCTCCCTGGTAACCCCGCCGCCGCCCCTCTCCCCAGCCCCATGGGCGGCGGCCCCTTTAACAGACCTGACCAATCGCCCGGCCATTTCCGCGGCCGCTCCTCGGCGCACTTGTAGAGGGCTGGATTGGCCGGGCCTGGCGCGCGGCCTGTTCCGCCCCCGCCGCCCTCTGGTTGGCGGCGGCGGCCGCGGGTGCGGGGTGGGTCCGCCGGCGGGGCGGGGCGGCCGGTGGCCCGGGGGCGGGCTGGCGGCAGGACTGTGGCCCGATCCCGAGCCGTAGCGGGAGCTGCGGCGGCCGTGGAGCACGGGCGCCGGCGCAGTACAATGAGGCAGCCAGTGGATCCGGGGTGAGCGCTCCCGGGGCCGGGTGGGGCGGTGGGGGGAACGCCCGCCGAGAAGGCTCAGGCTCCTCAGGTTCCGGGGTACGATCGGGGGCCGGCGGCCGTTGGTGCGGCGGGGCGCGGGGGTCCGGCCCCCACAGGGCCCCGCCCCGCTGTCACGGTCTAGGTTAAGTTGACAGGGACGCCTACCCGCGACGCCCCCGGGCGCACCCTTCTTTCCTTTGGGGCGGTGTGGGGCGGTCTGGGCTTGACCCCGCCGGAGGTGCCCTCCGGCCGGTCCCCGCAGCCTGCGGTCCACGGGCTCCGGGTTCGGCCCCGTCCACAAGCAAACTAAGGGAAAACAGCTTGTAATTTTGTGAATGGGGCCCCGGGTTCCTGCCGCCCCCAGCGCTCACGTTGCGAAATGCCTGGAAGTCGAGAACCGCAGTTACTTTTACGCGGATCCTTTAGAGGCTCTCTGCGTCTCGGGTTGTTTTTCTCTAGCTCCTGGAAATCGTGGGTGGCAGTGGGTGGTTTGCGTGCCTTAGACCTGAGGCGGCGGCGTCCCGAAAGCCGGGGGTTTGGAAGGTTAACAAGTGACATTGGGCTGAGGCCTAATGCCAGGTGCCGTGCCCCAGAGCTCGGGTGTGACGGCGGAGGTTGTGCTGCCGGGGAGCACACGAATGAAGCGGTGGGACCGGGGATGGACTGAACCGTCGGCTTCAGCTCCGCCTCGCACGCTGCCCAGAATGCACGGCTGACGCGGGAGTCGGTGCAGGGGAGTTTTCCCCTTTTGAAAATGGTTTTTGGAAAACTTAGCCCCTAGGTGGGTTGATGGTTACTTAAACCATCTGTTGTTATGGTTACACGGCAGCCAATGTAAGGGCAAAGTCTGTTTCCACCCTCGCTCTTCCTCCAAAGCTATGAAGTACTTTGTCACTACGTCTTAACCGACGCTTCCCAGGGAGGGCATACTTTTTCAGAGTTGGAGGAAAAGCGTGGGCTCCATGAAGACAGGGGTGGTGCCATATTCATGTTTGAAGTTCTAGCTCTTGACACCGGGGCTGCTCTGCACAGGAATTGAAAAGAACCAGCCTTTCGCATGTTTTGATGGTTTTCATCAAAGGATTTAAAGGAATCCTTTCAGGAGCCTGATGTAAGCTGGAAGGGAAACAATGAGTGACTTTTATATGGAAACCAACAAGGAAAAACAGAGGGGCAAATGATCCTTGAACTCTGGGATAGGGAGTGTTTGCAGAATCTAGGTTTTTGTGGGTTTTTCTTTTTCGATCCACAGCTTGTGAGATCTTAGTTCCCAGACCAGGGATGGAACCAGGGCCCTGGGCAGTGAATGCACAGAGTCCTAACCACTAGACTGCCAGGGAATTCCCAGGAGTCCAGGTTTGTGGGTTTAGAGCTCAGTGACACAGTGAAGCTTATCTCCTAGGAGGTATTGAAAGAGCAAAAGTGCCATTTCTATCAGCTCTTACCCAACCCTTAAATCATTTCAGGATTCTTTGAAATTCTTCTAAAAGTTGGTGATTGGTCCAAACTTATGGAAAACAAGCAGCCTCCTGAGGTGATGGGGGTAGGGTGGGATTTTTGCCTTTTTTTTTTTTTTTCCCACTGGGCCTCTCTGGGAGTGTCAGGGAAGGCTGGGATGGGGATGGGTAGGGGGTGTATGGAGGACTGTGGGTGAACTTGACCTGCCTGCACATTAATCTCCAGGAAAGGTGCTGTGCCTGAGAGGAAGGAGATTAACAAACTGATTCAGTTCAGATGATGGTGGTAATTGAGACAACTGACAAGGCACCCGAGGGCTGGACAGAGGAGGGGGAAGAGAAAGTGCAGGGGTTTGGTGGGGCTGAGGGGGCTGGACCTTGTTGGAGGTTTGAAGAGCGGGTAGAATGTCATCGTGTGAGAGGACTCGAGAAATAGCTTTCGCCAAGTGTATTGTTTGTGTATTAGAGATTATGGTTTTAGAATGCTTCTGGAAAAGAAGTAGGAAAGATTATTAGGCTTTTAGGTAGAATAAATATATAGGATGTTTTGCAGTTTTGGTCAAAGTGAAATGACATGTAGTCAAAAAATATTCACTCAACTAATTTTTGTTGAGCGTTGGCTGTGTGCCAGAAACTTTGAGGCATTATGGGTACGATGGAGAAAGAAACAGGTCAAGAACTTGTTTCTACATCTATATGATTCACCTTCCCTCCAAGTCAAAGCTCTTCTGAGGATTTTCTGAAGCTCTTGAAGAAAGAAAGGGGAGAAATGCACAGAATATTAAGTAAGAACAAAACAGAACAATGGGGAAATTCTTCCTGCTGTAGATCACTTTTGGTATCAAACTGAATCTTCCAAGACTGGTTTTCTGTGTCAGGTTTGGTATCTCTTCATCCTCATATCTATTGACCAGTGTCTTTTGATAGTGTTAAGTTCTCTCTTTTTTTCCCATTCCCCTGTCAGTTAGTTTATTGAGAAGTTTGGAAGTTCATCCCTGTCCTCCAGGTGCTTCCAGTTCATTTTCTTTGCCTGAGTGTCCCTCAGGGTCTGCTTTCTCCTGTCTGATCCTTATTCTCTCCTGAGTGTCCCACTTGGGAATTGCTGAGGTCACAGGGAATCGTTTGTTCCTTGATTCTGTCCCAAAGCAGAAGGTGGCTAGTATAGAAAAGAGCATTTGTTGAATTCCAGCTCTGCCATGTGCTGCTTTCTCTGTTTGTATATATATCCTTTCCCGTCCTTGAGCAGCCCTCTGAGTGAGCTAGATGCTGGTAGCCTCAATTTACAGGAGAGGAAACAGAGGCTCAGAGCAGTTCAGTAAATTTCCCAGGGCAATAAGCTGGTTAGATAGTGGAACGAGATTTTTTTTTTTGGCCGTACCACACGGCTTGCGGGATCTTAGTTCCCCCACCAGGGATTAAACCCAGGCCCTCGGCAGTGAAAGCACAGAGTCCTAACCAGTGGACCGCCAGGGAATTCTCTGGAACAAGAATTTCAGTCTACGACTTTCTGATTCCAAGTGTGCGTTTCCCATCGCACCGCATTGCTTTTCCCAGAAGGAGGTGGCGGTTTAGTATAGTCTAGCACAGTGCCTTCTTGGACACAGGAAAGGTCAGGTTCAGAGATGTTCAGAGAATTGCCGCAGTTAATGTGCTCATGGTGGGACAAGAGTTAGCACCATTGTGTCCTGCCTCTCTGCCAGGTGTGTTTTTGGGTAATTCATGTGGCTCTCAAGAAATCTGAGTTTACTGCCATGAAAAGTTGACCAGACTTACCAGGTATGTATCCCAATGCTTCCACTTATCAGCTCCGTGACCTTGGGCAATTATTTTCTCTCTCTGTGTACCTCAGTTTCTTTATCTGTAAGTGGGACAATATTCACATTTCAACAACGCTAAGACAGTACAGTTTGTCTCATCTTAACATTTCTGAAAAGTATCTTATAATCTATGAGGTCTTAAGTTGTAGTTGGCAGTAACTCCCTTTTTCGTACGTAAAATAATGGTGTCATAGTCAGTGGGGTTCTAGGTCATATGAACCACAGTAGTACATTCTTTATCGGTAGTTGTGAGGATTACGTGAAGTCACTCGTGTGCCTGGCACAGCGTGAGCACCCAGTAACAGTTGCTCCTGTCGGATGACAGAACGTATGGTTAACTGGTAGGTGGTTCTGGGGAAAAGCTAGGGAGCATCTCGTAAGATTTGCCACTTGGAGCCCAGGCAGTAATCCATGGTCTGTGGGCTGGAGGAACGTTTTTCAGTTTGCGTGAAGCTCTGTCCTTTGGCTGACTCTTGTCCGCGTGAGAAGCATTGACTTCAGGAGCTAACCAGCCATGGACAGACAGCTCCCTTTGTCCTGCCTGTTCATTGAGTTCTTTGTCAACTTTAAATCCCAAGTTAAAAATAACTACTGTGGGCTTCCCTGCTGGCGCAGTGGTTGAGAGTCCGCCTGCCGATGCAGGGGATGCAGGTTCGTGCCCCGGTCCGGGAGGATCCCATATGCCGCAGAGCAGCTGGGCCCGTGAGCCATGGACGCTAGGCCTGCGCGTCCAGAGCCTGTGCTCCGCAACGGGAGAGGCCGCAGCAGTGAGAGGCCCGCGTACCACAAAAAAAATAAAAATAAAAAAATAACTATCGTTATAAGAAGTTTAGAAACGTAGGCTGGTGTGAATACTCTTATACGTGAATTTTAAAGCACCTCAAGGTTCTATGCAAGATTCCATGTTGCCTCTTGCCAAACTCCTTGTAATGCTTAATTGCGTTGTGTGAGGTGTCTGTGAGGTACCATTCATCAGAGGGATGCTAGGAGGTCATGAAATCACAGAAACCCTGGGTTTCTGAGTGAGGTAGAGAGAGCACTGCAGTTGGTATTAAGAGACCTGTTTCCAGTCCTGGGGGTTTATCCTGTTATTATGTGTGTCTTGGGCACATCATTTCCCTACTCTGGATCTTGAGGGTCTCTTCCAAAATGAGGACTTGATTTCTTAGTCTCCTCCCCCACACTCGCTCCAATACAGTGTCATAGATTATGTGAGTTTATGAATCTAAGGATCTGAGAAATTAAATGGTTGAAAGGAAATGAGTCTGAAGTCTCAGGTCGATGTTTGTGCTAGCGCTTTTGTAAAGAGAAAAGAACGGGTAGGTGATAACCATATGAGTAACCATCATTTATGGAGAATTACTGTGTGCACTGTTCCTACTTTTAAACCTCACATCATCCTATGAGCAGTAGAGACTAGTGTCAATCTTATTTTAAGATGAGGTAACTGAGGTTCAGAGAAGTTAAGTAACTTGTCCAAGATCACACAGCAAGGACAAGGGCTTATAGCTGGGACTAGAACTCAAGCTTATGTTGCTCCCCAATATGAGTTCTGTGGTTGTTTCAGATGCACCCTGCCTCATTTTGGAATCTTCTCAAGCCATGTGCCCTGGAAGTTTTACCAGTTTAAAAAGTGAGATTTCCCTCTGCTTTGGGGTCATGCATTCCTAGTCTTTTATTGTGTACTGACCCCTGTTTAAATTCTGAGTTCTCATTCAGAACATCTGCTGCGTATTGGGAGAACTTTGTTAAACCTAAGGACGAACTCTATGGGAGTTGCAGAAGACTTAAGTCCTCTTTGGTTTTTCTTTGGTGAACAAAACCAGAGGCCAGGCCACTGTGAGCATAGGTGGGACTGTTGAGAGAAGAATCTGACCTTTCTGTGAGGAAGCTGGTGGGGTGGGGAGCAGGGTGGGCTTTGAAACAACGAGGTAACCTTTGTCTGTTGGGTTTGCTTGGAAGATTGGTTCTAAGGGCTTTACCCCCAAGACGATGATTGGAACTAACACACTGAGCCCCTCCCGGCTTATCCTAACAGTTGAGAATGGAACTGGGCAAGAGGAGCCCTCTTCAGTCACCACCTTATTTAGGATTTGAGATTTAAACCCACCGCTTGGATTGCTCCCGCAAATAACCTTTCAGAATCACAATATGCATTTCCTAAGAGTTTCATTTCACGTTTGTTACTTAAAGCTGACATAAGCTGGCCAGTTCTCTTACTCAATTTTAAGTCCTTTCTTACACCTAATGTTGTTTTTTAAGCAGTGTTCCTCAAGATGGTTCTGTATATCATTTGGGGCTTGAAATATAAAATTTAAAAATCTTTCCACTGAAAGGACTGACTGAACAGTGATTATCACTCATTAAACAAGTATCTGTGCGTCTGCTGGAGCCAAGCATTGTGCTTGGCATTGGAAATCCAGTGGGGAGCAAAACAGATGTATTCCCTGCCGACACATAGCACATTACGTAGTCTAGACAGTAAACAAGTCAGCAGATGTGTGCATTGTATATATTAAATTGTGATAAGCGCGAAGTCTCCTTCCTCTGAGGAAAAAGAACAGGCCCTGAGAAAGAATAAAGGGAGGGAGGCCAGCAACTGGGAGTGTTGGGAAGAGCACCTCAAGGGAGGGAGCAGTGTGTGGCAAGTCTGGCTTCAGGGGAGGAGGGCCTGAGAGGAGGGCATGAAGATGGGAGAGGCAGGTGCATCACAGAGCAGAGGGGAGGGGCTGGGGCTCAGAGCCGGACACTGCTTGAGGCACCTTGGGAATTTCTTACAAGGGTTTGCTGACTCACAGGCAGTGGGGAACTTGGCCTGGAGGGGTTGAGCTTCTGTTCTGGGTCCACATTTCCCATCATTCTGTGTGCAAAGTAACCACAGGGCAGTAGGTAGGACTGAAATGGCTCCTGTGCACATCCACTGGAGTCCACTGGAGGCATCCTGCTGTGGCTCAGTGTGGGACAGCCTGTAACGTGCTAACCATCAGCCGGCACCTGGGCAGTGCTTGCCCTGGAGCCTCGGCAGTGGGTGCAGGGCTCACCTTGAAGTCAGGGTGGACCGGAAGCATTGTTCCTCTGTCTGCAGGTGTCTGCTTTAGTGTTGGGCTGTGGGAAGTGGATTTTTAGTCTTTTTTTTCTGATAAGAGGAGGCAGAGGCCAGTGGCCTTATTATCAGGTGATCAAGCATGATGACTCCGAGTTGCTGAAAGAAGAACCCACCTGAAGGGACATGGTGTGGTGCTTTCTCATAACCACCCCACCTCCGGTCACACAGGAGGAGAATTTCATAAAACAAGTCACTGGCTTTGTTAGTTCTTGACCTGGCTTGGGAGGTTTGGTAAAATACTATGAACCCAGCCATATCAAAGTTTATAATTACCCTACAGAATATTTGTTAGAACCGATTGAATTTGTATATAATTGCATTAGTCCTTTTTTTTTAAAAAAGATCTATTATTCAGGAAAAGACATTTTGAATACACGAAAGGAAAGAATAACATAACAAGCTTCGTGTTTCTGTCACTCAGTTTCAGTAACATTTTGCTAATCTTGTTCCGAGATAGTTTCACATATGAAGCATTGTTGGCGGATTTTCTGTCACAATATAAATGTATCTTTGGGATATAAAATCACATGGTAGATATGGTTCGAGAGAAAAAATTCCTGCATGTTGCATCATTACAGGACTGGTGTTAGTAGTTGAAATTCCAAATCTGAAATGAACATTTCTTGCAAGCCCCTTATAGACTTGATTATGAAAAGTAGGCACAAAATTAGATTACCAATTAATCTATGTATTTACTGAGAATATCAACTATATTGGACAATGTGTAGGGTATATGTAAAAAGAGTAAAACAGTCTCTGTCCACATTGGCTTGTAAAATCATGGTCCCTTTCTTCCTCACAAGGAATCACAAGGTTTTATCTTCAACATTCCTGGCAAATAAAATATACACAAAGCCCGAACTATGAAACTAACTAAAAAGCACTATTTTTGTGGTGCATGTTAATTTAAATTCAGATTATAGCATTCACTTATAAAATCGAGGGGAACACAGTTAATATGTTGAAAGTCTCCATATGTTAAATTTTTGTGTATTTTTTTTTAAGGGGAAATTCAAATCAAACAGCAAAGAACCCTGTAGCAGCACCTCTACATCTGTGCCGTCAATATGGTGGCCACTAGCCGCATGTGACTATCAAATACTTGAAAGGTGGCTAGTGCAACTGAGAAACTGAAGTTTTAATTTTAGTTAATTTTCAGTTAAATAGCTCTGTGTGGCCACATTGATGGTTTTGTAAACCCTGGAGCTACACTGTTCAATCTCTATGGTAGGATAAAATCCAGCACAAACTAATTTGGGCAACAAATGGAACAGCACAGTTCACATGTAGGTCCCAAACTCAGTACGTTTTAGAGAAAAGGAGTTTGATTATGTAGAAGGAAGAACTGCTTCTTGGGGTTCATTGTCTTCCTGTAAGAGCAAGGTTTTGGCAGCTCAGACACCTGGAGAAGTTAGATTTGATGCGGGATGTCTCCCGGGGCTCAGATCTTATGAAATAAGGAGTGAATCTCCCTGCTTGTGCTGCTGTTGCATTGTGGAAGGTCTCTGAGAGGTAGACGGGAGTCTGTTGAGTGACTCATGTGAAGGTTTCTGGAGGTAGGGTGACCTCAGCCTTGGGAGTTGCATTCATTGCCAGGGGGGTTTAGAGGCTCAGAGGAGACATGCCAAGGGCCTGGCTATCTTGATCACCTTTCTATCCCCAGCACATAGTAGATGCTCAATAAATGTGTTTCAAAAATGGATGACGGTTTTTAAGAATAGGTTTAAGAGCAAATAAGAAGAGCTTTAAATTTGTCTAGAAATTTGAAAAATAGTTGCCAAAGGAAGTATGTGAGCTGCAGAGTATATACAGCCAGTATTTTCTCCTGGAGGTAACTGACATTTCTCTTCACTGCAAATGCAAGCTGGCTTTTATCTCATCCGTTACCAAGTGCTGTTATTTTCATCTTTTAAACGTCTCTTGAATGGTTCTCTTTCTTGCCAACTTCACTGCCACCACTCTAGTCCAAACTACCATCTTTTGGCTTCGAAGACTGCAGCAGCTGCCTCCCTCCTCTCCCCACAGCTGCTTCCTCTCCTTTCTAATCTCTTCACCCCTCTGCAGCCAGAGTGGTGTCTTAAAAATTCCCGGGCTTCCCTGGTGGTGCAGTGGTTGAGAATCTGCCTGCTAATGCAGGGGACACGGGTTTGAGCCCTGGTCTGGGAGGATCCCACATGCCGTGGAGCAACTAGGCCTGTGAGACACAACTACTGAGCCTGCGCGTCTGGAGCCTGTGCTCCGCAACAAGAGAGGCCACGATAGTGAGAGGCCCGTGCACCGCGATGAAGAGTGGCCCCCACTTGCCACAACTAGAGATAGCCCTTGCACAGAAACGAAGACCCAACACAGCAAAAATAAATTAATTAATTAATAAACTCCTACCCCCAACATCTTCTTAAAAAAAAAAAATTTTCCCAATATAATCATGCCATGTCCTTGCTCAAAACCCTAGGAAGGCTTCCAGTTGCTCCCAGGATAAGAGCCACATTCTGAACCTGGTCTGAAAAGTGCTGCGTGATCCAGCCACTCCTGCCTCCTGCTTCAGCCTGGGCCCGTGCCTCTCTCCTCCTGGTTTATTATAGTCTAGGCACCCTTCCACTCCCAGCTGGAAGGGAGCTCTGCCTTTCAGGAACTGAGCCACCTTGCTGCTCCCTCTTCAAAAAACAGCTCTGACCCCTCACCTCGCTCCCCTTTTCTCTTTTGTCCTTTACAGCACTTCTCACTGTTGTTGTGACATATTCTTTAAGAGACATCTGCTTTTCCCCTTCCTCCGGGAGGGCAGGGACCTTGTCGATTTTGCTCATTCTTATATACCCAGTGCCTAGCTCAGTATCTGACCCATTGCACAAGCTTCTTAAATGTTTGCTGGGTGAATGAATGAATGAATGAGTGAATACAAGCACATTGGGAACAAGGAGGAACTTGAAGAATGCTCTTTAAAACTTGGATTTATTGGAAGGATTGAATAGTTTTTAGAGTAGAATAACCTGGGAAGGGAACTGGCCGGGGTGGGGGTCGGGGGAGAGTCTTTGGGAATCTATTGTTGGAAAGTGTCCAGTGGGTTTAGCACTGTCTTACAAGAGAAGTATGTCTGTGCCCTTGTCACAGACTTGAAAGGCATTTGCCTGCGGAGTTGCAAGGGTGGCCCTCCTGTCTGGCTTCCTATCCCAGCCCTCAGGAGGCATCACTCTCACTGAGTGTGTGTCCTTAGTAGCACGGGTCTCCAATTTGAGACCTCAGGGTTGGAGTCTTCCATATGCAGCCCACAGTCAGGGATGTAGTAGTCTTTTTTAAAAAATTTTGTTTATGTTTGGCTGCATTGGGTCTTTGCTACCCTGCGTGGGCTTTCTCTAGTTGTGGCGAGCGGGGGCTACTCTTCACGGTGCGCAGGCTTCTTATTGTGGTGGCTTCTCTTGTGGAGCACGGGCCCTAGAGCGCGTGGGCTCAGTAGTTGCAGCCCACGGGCCCAGTAGTTGTGGCTCGCAGGCTCTAGAGTGTAGGCTCGGTAGTTGTGGTGCACGGGCTTAGTTGCTCCTCAGCATGTGGGATCTTCCCGGACCAGGGATCGAACCTGTGTCCCCTGCATTGGCAGAGCGGATTCTTAACCACTGCGCCACCAGGGAAGTCTCAGGGATGTAGTAGCCTTCCTCTCTTTCTAGAGAGTCAGGATTCTGCCCTGTTCGTATTTGCAGTGGGAGGGAATTCTAGTTGTGCCTTGTCGGGGAAGAGACTTGCAGCTATTGGGAAGAATGGAGGCAGCTGTGTTTAGACCTGGCCCTGCAGCAGGTGAGACTTGCCCTCTTCCTGAGCTGACTTCTAGCTGAGGGGAGGACCCTGCTGGTGCTCATCAGATCCTCCTGTCATGTGGGAGGGACTCGTAGGAGAAACCTGGGTCTTCACCAGAAACTTTGAATTTCTGAATAGGAAATGGAAGGACTTGGCAGAGACAGTGGTTAAATTTCTTCTACAACTTGTGATTCTGAAAGAGAAAACTGATATGGGATGTCTCTAGCTGGTTTCCTAGGCAACGTGTTTTTTTGTTTTTGTTTTTATTTTTGGAAGGAAGGGGCTGGTTCCCTAGACCAGAGCCTCTGATAACCAGAGGGGAGGTATTTCATGAAGGCCAGAGTGATGTTTTCTGGGAGACTTGCAAAGCTGGTTAAGAAGGCTTTAAGCTGAATATTAAGGGGACAGGAAAATTGCAGAACCAGAGACCTCAGAGACCTGGGTGACTTAGCAGCAGTGTCGACACCGAAGTGGAGCCTAGGAACTCCAAGTGGGAGCTAGCAGCAGAGCTGGTTGAGAATGCCCCTGTCGGAGGGTGTGCAGGTGATGGCTCCGTGCCCTGGAAACCTTAACAGCACAGCCAGGTAAATGTGACCTGGCGGAGGGAGTGTTAGAGTAGAGCAAAGTAGTGTGGGTATACCTGGCTCCAAAAGAAAACCCTATGAGAGATTCACTGTGTGTGCCCTGATCATGGAAGGCTGACGGGAAGTGTTTCAATTATGATGGAAGGAGCAGAGGGCAGGTTATTTCACCTTAGGACTCTGCCTGCCAGATTGAGGGGCAATGATTTTTCTTCATAGACAGATTTTAAAACAGGAGACCCTCACCCCTGGCAGGTGTAGTAGACCAAGCAGATGTTTGTTAAGGTGAATTCCATGCAAAGTGGACCATGTGGTAGATTCTAACCCTACCTTGCTGATAATTTTACCTCTGAGAGCAGGTAGAGGGAAGTGAGTGTGTGGGGGTGGGGGTGGGGGTGGGGGCGTGGTCCTGCTTGGACCTAATGATGACAAATAAGGAAGAGCCGGTTGACGTTGAGGATGGGGTAAAGCCATGCAGAGTACAAGGGGGCCTGTGGCTGCAGCCAGCAACAGGCAGAGAGCTTGGTTCAGGGGAGGCAGGCTCCACAGCGCCTGCTCTTCACCCTGCGGTCACTGGGGTGAGCATCTCCTACCTTATTTTGTTGCTTCCTTTGATAAAAATGACGGACCTCCTTCTCACCTGAGCTGGAACTGGAGACATCGTTGTGTCCTTAATATCCAGATGCCTGTTACAAATGACCTCTGGAGCATTAGCCCATGGCAGTGACTACTTTGATGTGGCCTCTGCTTGGTTTCCCATCCTACTGTCCAGCCCCACCCCACAGAGTTAGGAGCAGAAACTCCAGTGCCTGTGCTAGGAAGTCTGAAGGGAGCTGTCCTAGGGGAAGGCGGAGCTGCCGGCTCTGGCTAAGCTCACAGGCAAGATCGAAGCGGAAAATAAGTCAAGAGTAGTAGAAAACCCAGGGGAAAGGAGTTGCTTTTGTTTTAATTTCCCAAGGTAGGCTAATGTCTGTGGGGAGATGATGAGTGATATTCGATCCTGATAGTAAAGCAGGAACATTAATTTTTTTTTTTAAGGCTAAAACTCCCAGTAGAAATGACTGTTGATCATGCTCCAAGCCAGAGACCAAACTCATTTGGTCAGCCGAGCTTTTGTCTTCAGGCTTGACTGACCAACAGGGGTGTAGGCAGAGGCTTAATAGCCTGCGGTGAATGTTATTTCATGAGGTCTGATCTGTGGTACGAAAATCTCATGGAAGGAAAAAACACAAGTTGAGTTTCTGGATTAGGTGATGAGTTGTTTTGACAGCACAGGTAACAAGTACAGGGCCCAGGGTTTTCTGGGGCAGATGGTCAAGAGGTTCTTCCAGCTATTTGAATTTATAATGCCAGAGTGTTAATCTCAAAAATTAAAATGTAATACATGTTTAAAGTATATACATTTTGACCCGCAGCTTAGAAGAAATCTTCCAGAAATTGCAGACTTAACTGTTTTCTGAAACCTTGCTCTACTGGGCCTGACAAGAATTTTTGACATTTTGTGTTATCTGTCAGAGTTGGCCTGGTAACTTCCATTTCCCTTCCCAGAAATGCTGTCCTGCTCCTCCTGGGCTCCTTCCAAGCACTGCAGTGGGGTCCCCTGGCCTCTTACCCACCTCCATGCTGAGTAAGCACAGAGCAGGTGGGCACTGCTGATTGGTTAGTGTTGAGTGAGATGGGTGCTCAAGCCAAGGAAGAAAGGAATATTTTTTGGCCACATTTTTTCCGTTTTAGGAGTTCTTTTATACAGGTGACCAAATTGGTATTTAAAATGGGAACGAGAGGTTTTGGTTTCTTGTTTTTGCAGTGATGAGGCAGGGGCAGGTACGTGGTTCAGCCTTGTCGGTTCCTTTTCCTGCCTGTGGTTGTAGGGCTTACATCAGTATCTCTCAGTGGTGTGATGCTGTTGCTAAGGGACTGAGTGGCCCTGCCAGACGAGCGGGAAGCCTGGAAACTGGCTTTGGAACCCCTCATCCAACCACCGTGATGATTTCAAACCAGATTCTTTGAGGCTTGAGAAAGGTCTCGTCAAATAGGTTATCCCCATAGTGAGTTAATATGGGCTGGCTCTCCAGTGATCCCTTGAGCATTCAGCAGATGACCCTGCTCAGAAGACAGTGGCTGTGCCTGGGGACTGTCAGTGAGCAGGTCTAGACTCTTGAAGTGAGAGTCAGTCTTCTGTGAATCTCTTAAAGGAAGTCCTTACCCACTTTGCCATTCCTTTTAAGGAAGGCCTTTGAAGAATCTTAAAGCAGGTATTTGAATAACATTAAACATGATAAATTCTTAATTATAAAGTGGTTAGTTAGATTCCTTTCTCCTGGGTTAATAGTTTATAAGTCAACATGCCAGTTTTTCTTTCTTTTTTAACTTACGTAAGCACTTTTATGTTTTGGAATTTTCGTTTGTTTTTCGATTTTTTGGTTATTTGTGGAGTGTCTAGAAAGTAACCAGCTATTTTCTCATTAACGTCTTGGGTCCAGGAGTAAAAATCCTGGTGAAGCTTCGGGAGGCCCTAGATGACTGTCATCTTCCTAGAGCAGGACCTGACCCTACTCTCTGTCTCCTGCCCTATCCGGACTGCCTACAGCCCACACACACACCATCCAAAGGGGTGTGGATCAAAACACCACCCTCTTACTCAAAACAATGCAGTGAATTCTTTGAGTCAGGGTTTTTAACTTTGGGCAGGCGAAGGGAGAAGTCTCTGTCTTCCTGCAAGTTGAACGTGAAATCTTGTGGGTATTTGTGTATGTGCATTTGGCTGCAGTGGCAGTGACAGTGGGGTGGGGTCTTTGATGTTCATCAGGCTAAGTTACAGAAGAACTCCAGCTCTAAAGTTTCTTTATGTCTCGTCTAAAAAGCTCTGAAGCCAGCTTTTTAGAATGGAGGGACCGATTCACAGTAGGGGGAGAACCTAGAACAAGGGCTGCAGGGTCCTAGCTGGTGGGAGTCCATGTGTGCAAGCCTGGCTTCTCCTCACCAGTCATCATGCCAGGCTCTCTATCCCTGGACCCCTGAGATTCTCTTTCCTCACTACTGGCCTCTTGCCCCTCCTCAAATCCTTAAGATATCCTTTGTGGGAGAGCACTGGATAAACTTGTCCTCTGAGCCAGGTGTCTTGCACCATGATATTTTCTCCTTGGTTTCCTTAGTCAGTTTCTTTTGATCAATGACCCAGTCGCCCCCTGCGCCCCCCCCCCCCCCCCGCCAAGTTCTCACAGGGCTTCTCTTTTCATTTTTCTTGGGTTTATCTCTTTTATACCATCTGCTCCTCCTCCTCCATTTTTTTTCCTTAATGCATTCTAAGTTAATCTGTACCCTCTCATGGGCTTTTCTGTTAAGTCTGGTAATTATTTTATTTTATTTTTTTTTGCGGTACGCGGGCCTCTCACTGTTGTGGCCTCTCCCGCTGCGGAGCACAGGCTCCGGACGCGCAGGCTCAGCGGCCATGGCTCACGGGCCCAGCCGCTCCGCGGCACGTGGGATCCTCCCGGACCGGGCCACGAACCTGCATCCCCTACATCGGCAGGCGGACTCCCAACCACTGTGCCACCAGGGAAGCCCAAGTCTGGTAATTCTTGTCTGCCACCAGAAAGGGGACCCTGAAGTAGAAAGAGGACTGGGAGTCTGGTCCTTGCAACCCTGTGACTCTGCCCCTGCGGGGAGTGCCTTGGGGTCTCAGCTCACCGTTTCTAGCCTGGAAGTCCAGCGATCTGCTCTTGCAGCCTCTGACTGGTCAGGAACCCACATCTGGCATCACCGTCACTGGCTCCCTTCTTTCCTTGTGGACCTCATGTGTATCCTGTGTTGTGAGCTCTGCTCATGAAAGTAAGATTCTGTTTTATATTCCTTATTCCAATTTTGCCAGAGGCAGAAAAGACAGAAGGTGTTGCTTTCAGAAAGACCATTCTTCTAGAGGCAGGCCAATATATAAGACGACACTGGTGACAGGTGTGCATTATTATAACAGAACCCTGTCAAATTTAAATTACAGTCAAAGATGGTCATCTTCTACCTTTGGTAGTTTGTTTCTTCCTCTCTCGGAATTTCTCCCACAGTGTTCTGGGGGCTCAGGGATCTGGCCCTGAACAGGATTTTGGAGGAGGGGCTTCTGCTACTTCTGAGGATTCATGAGCCCCTTGGCAGCACAACACCTTCACGTGAAGGTGGGCATGTGATCCGGAGGCTCTGCCCAGGAAACCAGATCTCTTAATTGATAGAGCCACCTCATGAGCTAGTAATGCAAGCTGTTGGGAATTACAAAAAACCTACTGTGAAATTCATCTAAAATTAATGAAGAGTCAGCACTCTGGATTTTAAATACAGAGGAAGTTATGGCCTTGGCTTTCAGTTTCCCGAGGGTGGATTATTTCTTGCCAGTCTCTAAGCCTTCAGCTGGCTTTCCTTCTCCCCATTGTGCCTGTGACTCTAGTCGGTTTACATCCCTCCTCCTCTGACACAGACCCATGTTAATGGAGAGCTACCAGAAAATGCAGTGCATTCCCAAATCAATTGTTTGGGATTATCCATTCCACTTTTCTTTTCCATGAACACAGAGAAGTGAAAGGTCTAGTGTATTTAAAGAAAACAATAAAACGTGTGGAAAACAAAAACTTGGGAGTGAAAACCAGCTAGATGAATAGAACACGTCTGCTTTTCCTGATTTCGATTTTTTAAAAAGGAGCACTGTTCAATATTTCGTTTGTATGTCAGCATGTGAAGCTCTCTAGACCAGCGCTTACATATACCATGATAAATGGCTGAGGTATTTTGAGGCTAAAATATTTACTACTTTGGTGACATGTACTTTACAGGCATCCCACCCCCCCTTGATTTAATAGGAAGGGTCTCTGGTCTGTATGTGCTTTTATGTGGCTTGAAAAGGAACTGAGTGTTCCATTTATATAGATTTCAATTAGGATAATGCCTTTGACACATCTCACAATGGTATCTTTTCTAGACTCTTCAGATAGAATTGTCAAATTATAGCAAACAGAATTAGAAATTATTTTGAAGTTTTCTCAGCAGATTGTAATTTCTCCTTCTGTGCATGTAGTCATTCTGGAAATAAGAGCGTACAGGTACCTTTTTCTAAAATTTATTATTTTCCAAATACAATGGTACCTTTTGGTTTAGAAAAAATTTATTATTTTCCAAATACAATGGTACCTTTTGGTTTAGAGGGAGATTGTAGTCCAGGAGAGCAAGCAGAAAATAGGCATTTTCAGCCTTTTATTGTACCTTTGGCCACATTTTGGAAGAAAGACCAAAAATTGCCATATATGTGAAAGAACAGTGGTAACCGGGTGGACTTGAAATGAGAGTGATATTTGAGAGTAACAAGGTCACTTTCTTCCCTGGCTTGTAGGAACAAAGAATGTGTGATCACAGCGGGTCCAGCAGCCAGGGTTGGTGGGAGTGGAGAGTTCATGTAATCTGTAGGATATTTAAATTTATATGATATTTAAGTTTCCATGTTAGAAAAAGCTCATAGAGAGCAAGTTTGTTAAAACAAAAATAAAAAATAATTTTTATAAATAGAAGGGGGAATGTACAAGTATTAATTCTTACAGGATGTTGAAAAATTTTAAATGTCTAGGACACAGTATGTTGAGGGAGCCAGAGATCAGTGGGACAGTGACTTCAGGGTTACTTTTTTTTTTTTTTTTTTTTTTGCGGTATGTGGGCCCCTCACCGCTGCGGCCTCTCCCGCTGCGGAGCACAGGCTCCGGACGCTCAGACCCAGCGGCCATGGCCCGTGGGCCCAGCCGCTCCGCGACACGCGGGATCCTCCCGGACCGGGGCAGGATCCCGCGTCCCCCACATCAGCAGGCGGACCCTCAACCACTGCGCCACCAGGGAAGCCCCAGGGTTAGTTTTTGATGTAGAAACGCTCAGTTGAAGAAAAAACTTGCCCAGGAGGAAAGTTTCTATGGAGATGTGCCCTGCATCTTGAGTGATGTCCTGAAGCATTGAAGACTCAACATTAATTTTGATCTTTCTTAGGAAGCTGGATAAAATAATGTGTTTCTGAGAAAAAACAGTTATTATGAAGTGTCACAGCCTTGCAGTGAAAAATGCCAACATCCAAGAGTCCAAAGCAAATTCAAGAATCAGCATCCTAAGTAGAGACCTCGCTGACTTGCTGTCTTGATCTCAGAGGCTGCATGAACAGTGAGGTCCTGCAGGCTGTCGTTGGGTACCCCGGGAATGTGAGGGATCTGCACCCACAAAAGGAGTGTGGCAGCTGGTCCTCCGGATTCCTCGTATTCCTCCTGGGAAAAAGTGTTTGACGCCAGACAGTTCCCAGCTTGATAGAAACCAGAGGCGGCTCTGAGAAACTTTGGTTTCCCAAAATAATCCAAAGGAAAAAGTTTCACCACCCTTTAAAAGAGTGGTGTTTTAACTTCTTTTGACATACACCCCTTTTGAGCCTCTGAACACTATGAGGTCTCTCTAGAAAACCACACATGTACACACAGATCAATATTGCATGTAGACATAAGAATCCTTGGTTTACAATAAGATGCAAGTTTTTGGAGAGAATTTTAGAAAGGAGTTTGCCGCTGTTACACAATTTTTCATTGGAGGGTTCAGGCTCTTGCTTGAAAATGTACCTTGTGGGTTGTTGGACAGTAAGTTTGAGCAGGGCTGGAACCTGCAGCCAGGCCTCATTCTGAGAAAGTCATACGATCTGAGAGTAGTGCTTCTGGAAGGTGCAGCTCCCTACTCCCCTCCAGAGCTGGGGCCCAGTATTTTCCGTTAGGGGATTTGGGGAGAAGGTTCTTTTTGTCTAAGGGCAGTTTTGTTATGTGGAAAAGCAGCCAAATCTGCATTTATTTCCCTGGTTATTTATATGTGTTTTCCCTTAGAGTGAAAAGACTGATATAGCCTTTGACCCAGTGGGTTTGTAGAACTTGAAGTTAATTTGTTAAGTAAATCACTTGTTAGATTAGTTTTAAAGGAGGCATTGCCTGATTCATTATGGCATAACATGATTTCAGAATTCTCCCATTTGAGAATATGTTTTTAAGAAAGTACCTTGAGAAAACTGCATGTATTGGATTTGTGTCCTGCTTTCAAATCCTTTGCTGCACTTCCCAACAGCTCTCCCGTATGAGACAAGCTGGGAGTGGGGTGATTCTGACACAAGGGCAGGCCCTGAAGCCACAGGTCTGCAGTCCTGCTGGTGGCAACAGCTCTTTGATTTCCACTTCTGAACCCCTGGTGGATGGCGACTTGCAGACGAGCCTTTATTTATGCCATCAAGGTCTAAGAACTCACCACCACTCAGTATTCCCCCTTTTCCTGAAGGATCCTTACCTTTGACACAGCATCCAGATTAGAATTTCAGTTTCCTAAAAGAAATGCGTTTTCCGAGCAGAAACAACATTGTACAGAGTGGTCCTGTGACAGGAGAGGGACCATGCCTGCAGTCCTCAGCTAGGAAGGCCTGTATTCCTGGGAAGGGTATTACTCAGTAGAGATGATCTGGGTTTTAAGTTAGATCTCACTTGCTCATGGCAACAGTGTTGTAATATGTTACATTCAGGAGCTAAAACCTGATGCCCAATTTCTAAAAAGATACTCAATTGTAAATGATATAATTGATTTATCTTCTGTACTATATGGAATTTTCTGAAAAGGAAATAAACAGGTTACTTAAGGTGTTATATGCAGTGTTTACTCATTCATTCAACCAGTAAATGTTTTAAGTGCTGACTCTGTACAAAACTGGGGACACAGCAGCGAATAAACTATGTTTCTGCCCACCTAGAGATATATTCTGTGGGGCAAACAAGTAAGTAGCCATATAACACAGTCTTCTGAAAAATAAAGAGAATAAGGGGATGGGGAGACTGTTCTTTTAGGAGAAGGTGGCCAAGAAGGTCTTTCTGAGGAGGAAGCGTTTGAGCTGAGTCCTGCCATTATTTTTACTGCAACAAATTTGGGGGAATAACAGTTGTCTTTGAGCCCATGGAATTCAGTGAGACTTCTTTGCAGAGATTTTGACTGATTAATTTGAAGGACCTTTTGAAGAGTCAGGACTTCGGTGTCAGTGACCTTTGGAGAGAATGATCTGGCCTTATCTGGTTTAGTGCCCTCTTTTTCTTACTGTCAGTTTTCCTGTGACAAGAACAGGAGGAGAGATGAAGTTGCCTCTTGGCTGAGGTTCAAAGCAGACTGAGCATCTCCCTGCTTGCTCTCCAGTTGGCTTCAAGCTCTGCCACTGAATCTAGCTTTCTGATGTTATGTGTGCCCAGTGGTCTTTAAAATGCATGAGCCCATTTGTTTATTTTTGTTTTTGTTGCCCTCACCTAGGGAGACAGATCTAAAAGACTGATGTCAAAGAGTGTGTTGCCTATGTTTTCTTCTAGGAGTTTTATGGTTTCAGGTCTTACATTTAAGTCTTTAATCCATTTTGAGCTTATTTTTGTAGATGGTGTAAGAAAATGGCCCAGTTTCAGTCTTCTGCATGTAGTTGTCCAGATTTCCCAACACCATTTATCGAAGAGGCTATCTTTTCCCCATTGTATACTCTTGCCTTCTCTGTCGTAGAGTAATTGACCATATAAGTGTGAGTTTATTTCTGAGCTTTCTGTTCTGTTCCATTGATCTATATGTCTGTTTTTGTGCCCGTACCATACTGTTTTGATTATTATAGTTTTGTAGTTTAGTTTGACATCAGGGAATGTGATACCTCCAGCTTTGTTCTTCTTTCTCAAGATTGCTTTGGCTATTCGGGGTCTTTTGTGGTTCCATACAAATTTTAGGACTTTTTGTTCTAGTTCAGTGAAAAATGCCATTGGTATTTTGAGAGTGATTGCATGGAATCTATAGATTTTGCACAGTGAGGGAAACCATCAACAAAGTGAAGAGGCAGCCTACTGAATGGGAGAAGATGTTTGCAAGTGATATATTTGATAAGGGGTTAATATCCAAATTATAATTAACTTAATATTAAAAAACAATCTGATTAAAAAATGGGCAGAGGACGTAAATAGACATTTCTCCCATGAAGACATATAAATGGCCAACAGACACATGAAAAGATGTCAATATCACTAATCAGGGAAATGCAAATCAAAACCACAATGAACTATCACCTCACACCTGTCAGAATGACTTATCATCAAAAAGACAAAAAATAACAAGTGTTGGCAAGGATGTAGAGAAAAGGAAACCCTTGTGCCCTGTTGTTGGGAATGTAAATTGGTGCAGCCACTGTGGAAAACAGTATGGGAGGTTCCTCAAAAAATTACAAATAGAACTACATATGATACAGCAATTTCACTTCTGGGTATTTACCTTAAGAAAACCAAAAACACTAATTCAGAAAGATAATTCAAAAAGATAACGTGCATCCCTATGTTCACTGCAGCATTATTACAATGGCCAAGGTATGGAAACAACCTAAGTGTCCGTAGATAGATGAATGGATAAAGATGTGTTATGTTATACAATGGAATATTATTCAGCCATAAAAGAGAATGAAATTTTGCCATTTGCAACAGCACAGCTGTACCTAGAGAGTATTACGCTGAGTGAAATAAGTCAGAGAAAGACAAACACCGTATGATCTCACTTTTATGTGGAATCTAAAAAAATCAAACAAAACAAAACAGAAATAGATACAGAGGACAAACTAATGGTTGCCAGAGGGGAAGAGGGTTGTGGGTTGGGCAAAATAGGTGAAGAGGATTAAGTGGTACAAACTTCAGTTATAAAATAAATAAGTCATGGGAATGTAATATACAGCATAAGGAATATAGTCAATAATACTGGAATAATTTTTTATGGTGACAGGTTACTGGTCTTATCATGCTGCTGCCTCCATTCAAAACATTTTTTCACACGTGACATGTCAATGAACCCTACAGTTATTCCTGTTACCCCATAGTCCCAGGATACATTGATAACCGGTGTTTGTATAGGGCTGCAATTGACAGATCCATTGCCATAGACCTTCCTTTAGTCCTCAGATATCCTGTTGTTACTGTCGCCACTTGGCGGACGAGGAAACTGACTCTAAACTGGTCAAGAAAGGGAGGGTTCATATATGTATAACTGATTCACTTTGTTTTAAAGCAGAAACTAACACAGCATTGTAAAGCAATTATACCCCAATAAAGATGTTAAAAAAAAAAAAGAAAGAAAGAAAGGAAGGGTTCTAGCCATGTGAGGAGAAGCCTGTACAGGAGCTAGTGTAGAATCCCTTTGACCCTCACACAGATGCGATGGGAAAAATAGACTTTATTTTTCCCATTTTGTAGAAGAAAAACTGAAGCTCAGAAAGATCATGTAACTTGCTTGAGGTCACACAGTTGGTGAGGGGCCGAGCTAGGGTTTGCACCCAGTCTTTCTGAGTTGGAAACTCATGCTCTTTCCGCCCTACCCGGTGCCTGCCTCACCTGCCTGAGGCCACCTGCCCCTTGCTCCCTTCTTCCTTTTGTAACTCCAGCTCCACCCTCAGTGTTGCCTTAGTCACTTTGCCCAGCATCTGAGCCAGTGGCCTACCTGAGTCTGTGCCAGGCAGGGTGTCGTGAGCTGGGCTGTGGGCGGGCAGTGCCAAGTTGAGAAGAGCTGCTATCTCAGGTGCCTGGAGGGTTAATAGACTTTAAAACATTTGGTGACGAAGAGCTTTATACACACAGATACATACACACGTATATGTACATACCTATACTTCCATATGCACACATACATACAAAATGTGTGTGTATATGTGTGTGTGTGTGTATGTGGATGTGTGTGTATCTATGTGTGTGTGTGTGTGTGTGTGTGTATCTACATCTTCATAAAAGAAAATTAAACTGTGTCCCACTCTAGCATATCATTTACATTTTTAAACATTGTGTAATCTGTGTACTTACTAGTTTTTATTTTTCCCCTCATTTATCATGATTCTATTTGCGTATTGCCATTTCTATATAGTTTACATACTTGTCATTTGTAAGGACTATGTAATATTTCCTGTTAGCATGCATAGAATCCTTGGTTGACCATTTGAGTTGTTAAGCTTTTGTGGCCTGGCAAGGAACTTACCTCATAGCATTATTTCTTTAGGGAGATAAGTTCTGAGTTTGGCTTAAGAATAAGTGGTTTTTGTAAAATTGTTTTATAAGTTAGGGGTGGCTTATTCACCATAGTTTCAATGGATTTTGGCTGGAAACATACAGTAGACATTTGATGGAAAACAAACATTTGGTTTTTTGAGATTTGAGTTTACATTTTGATCCGAATTTTATAAGCAGTTATAACTAAACCTTACAAAGCCTTTTCGGGTGAGATTTATATGTCTTACCAAGTAAAACTCTTTTTAAGAAGCTGAAGCAGAGAGGATTGAATTGACAAAGACAACTCTTTAAAAATTAAGGTTATCGGGCTTCCCTGGTGGCGCAGTGGTTAAGAATCTGCCTGCCAATGCAGGGGACATGGGTTCAAGCCCTGGTCCGAGAAGATCCCACATGCTGCGGAGCAACTAAGCCCGTGTGCCACAACTACTGAGCCCGTGGGCCACAACTACTGAAGCCCTCGCGCCTAAGCCCGTGCTCCCCAACAAGAGAAGCCACCGCAATAAGAAGCCTGCGCACCGCAATGAAGAGTAGCCCCTGCTCGCCGCAACCAGAGAAAAGCCCACACGCAGCAATGAAGACCCAACGCAGCCAAAAATAAAATAAATAGATTTATTTTTAAAAATTAAAGTTATCTTAAGGCTAAGAATGTAGTTACTGAATTGCAGGTGATGATTTAAAAAAAAAAAAGCCAACTTTTCAAACTAAACATCCCAACATTTGACCTCCACGGCAGAGGATTGGCATCAAGGAAATAGCTGCTTCTTCCCTTTCCTGGTCTTGGACCTTGGTAAAGGGACTTGACTAGACTTGTTTGATTGGCATTTCTGCCCTTACTAGTTACGATGCCTTAGGTAAGTTTCTCAACTTCTCCATCTCAGTTTACTCATTTGGAAAATGGGAACACAATTCCTGCCTCATAGGGCCATGAAGATTAAATGAAGAGTATCTTGAAGTGTCTGAGATATAAATCTTCAGTAAAAGTTAATTCTCTTTTCTTACTCTTAACTCAAAACTTTGGGTGAATTAGTGCACACTAAATGAGCTGTTTGGGTAATGCAAAGACCCCTCATTGTTCATTTTAGGAAATAGTTACTTTTCCTTCTCCATTTTGAAGTTTCTTGTTTGTTGCCTAGTTTAAATTAGGATGCCAAAATTGGAAGAATTTTTTGTGTAGAATAGTAAATGGAATTAAATTTCTCTTGAAAGGCATATTCCCAAAAGCAGAACTTATGCTGACATTTCTGAGATGGTTTTGTTTCATATGTTGCTTGCACAGTATTGTTAGAAGTTCATGACTTTAAGAAAATACTTCATTATCCAAGCTCTCTTTCTACTGGTTTTAGGTTATTTATAAGAGACCGTTAGTCTCCCATCTGGGTAGATACGTAATAGTATCAGTTACTGAACCAGAACTTTCAACACCTTTCTGACATCAACCCTTGGAGGTCAGCAAGTGTCTGACTTTAAGATGTCCCAAATTGAACCTACTACATTCCTCCTAAACCCAATCCTCCTCTTATTCCCATACTTGGTGAATAGGACCACTGACCACTATCCTTCTTGTGAGCCTAAGGTCTTGTAAGCCCAAAGCCTAAGGCTCGTCCTTAAGAGCATCTTCTTCCTCACTGTTTCCCACCCGCTGAGTCCCATGCATTTCATCTTCTAACTCTCTCAAGTCCCTCCTTGCATTTTCAAAGCCACCTCTCTTGTCTGGGCTAGCGTTGTCTCTCACCTAAAATGTTGTAAGAGTCTAAATGACCTCCCTGAACCTCTTCTTGCCTCTTTTAAGTCTGCTTTCACACTTTAGCCAGAGTGAGCTTTTCAAAATATACATCTGATGACCTCCATACCTGCCTCCAGACCACATACAATAACCGTTCAGTTGTTCCTCACCACTCTTGGGATAAAGACCAGTTCCTCAGTGTGGCCTTCAAAGCCCTGCATAACCTGGTCTGCCCACCTCTGCAGTCTCATGCTGTATACGCTATACCCACATCCAAGGGGCTTCCTAGGGCTCCTCCATTAGGCTGTGCTTCTGCCTCGGGTTCATGCTCATGCCATTCTCTCCTCCGGATTGCCCCACGCTACCACCCCTTAGCCAACTCTGACTCATCCTTGAGATGTCAGCGTGATCCCACTTGCTCTAGGGACCCTTCCATGACTGATGCTCAGACTGAGCAGATCTCCCTGCTGGCTGTGATCTGTTCTTTCATAGCTCTTTCATTCTTGCATTGATTATTTGATTGTCTCTCCCTGCCACCTCTGTAAGCTCCCTGAGGTCTGCTCGAGTACTGTGCTGCTTTGTGAATTGTAAGGCAGGTTACAGAGGACGAGTACTGAATGCTAAATCATGGTCTCTGCTCTCAGGGCTTAAATTCCATGTGTCCAACTAGAAAAGTTTGGCTTAAATTAAAATGCTTGTGCAAACAAAGCTGTAACAGTACATAAATTGTGAAATTAAGAGATCTACAATCAACTCCAAATGCTTGTTTTATATACCTAATAAATTGAGAGGAAAATAAGAGTTTGTTTTTAACTAGGTGTTATTTTTGAAGTTAATTTCTGTATGGTAGTACCTTGAGACACTTAAGATGAACATTTCGTGGAGTAGTTTACATTGGGAAAATCTGTGGTTAGCAACTGCCTGAGACAGCCAGTATAAAAGGGAAGACAGAGACATCAGTAAAGTCACCAGCTGATCAGTGGTGTGGATTGAACATTTGCTACAGATGGAGCCTCGTAGGGAGCCTGCACCTGCTGTAGCCTCTCCTAGTGTCTCAGTGAAGTCCCAGCTAATTGTAACCAACTTCCCTAAAGGTGGAAATATGTTCCCATAGCACACAAAAATGCGTATGCAGTATTTGGGGGTTTTATGATCTATTGCATGTATGTAATAGAACATTTACTTATACAGAGAAATGAATAAGAGGGGTGGGATAGGGTAGGTAGGGCTGGGGGCTGATGTAGGCCTGCTGGATTGCTTTCTGCTGTAAACTGTAGTTTATTATACCACAGGAAAGTCTTCCCACCATGGAGCATACGTCCTTAATGAATTGATTGTTATCCCAAGCAGGTTTTGAGGAACCTATAACAATAGAATAAAGTATTTTATAGCCCATTCTGTGCATTACTACAGTGTTTTTTTTTAAGCACTTTTCAATGCTTTTCTGAGTTGTCTTTAGACACAAGGTCCACCCTGGAATTGATGCACCCCTGGACAGATAGGGTGAAGGTCTTTGGCTTGGCCTGTAGCCAGTGCTCAGTAAATGTCAAAAGGATGGAACACTTTCTCGAAGCACAGAGCGTCTGTAGAAAGCTTCTGTTGACTCGAGATTGATTTGTCTGTGGAAATAGCTGAACAAGGCAGTGTAGTGCAGTGGTGAAGAGCATGGCCTTGGAGTCCTAGCTCTGCTAGTGAGTAGCTTTGTTACCTTGGTAAGTTGCCTAAACCACTTTCAGTCTTTTTCTTCACCTGTAAAGTGAGGAAATAATAATAGTATCTATCTCAGAGGGTTGTCAGCCTTAAATGAGATATTGTTGGTACAGCACTTAGAGCCACGTAAAATTTAACTGTTGTTATTGATTCAGGTCCGTGTCTCTCTTGGATCTCCATGACCCTTGGCCCTCCTCCCTCCCAGAAATAACTCCTGCTGCTTTTTAGTTGACTGGGGGGCACATACTGTTCAGTACATAAATGATGTTCTTTGCCATGGAAATTTAAATGGCTATCATAAAATTTTTGGAGGAAAAAAAACCCTATATTTTCTCAAGAAAAGAATAACCATGATACATCTTTATTTACATAGAATATCGGCCAAACAGATAGGTTCTTTTGAGAACACGTAGTGATAGTACCTTGGTATACTTTACTCCATTGTATCCAGGGGGAGAGAGCAATGTGGTTAATTATAACAACACTGCTATGCTGTCAGGTGCCCAAACTTTACAGTTTATGAAGTGCTATGCTATTTATTCTTCCTCCCAACAATCTGAGGGCTGTTGTTTCACCATCATGACCCTCATTTGACAGATCAGAAAATCCAGACCCGGCGAGGCTTCTCCTGGACTGGCGCTCCTTCCGGTGAGCCTCAGCTGGCCCAGGCAGTGCACTTTTAGGTGTTGAGTTATCTGAGTGGGATTTTTATGGGATCCTAATTGCACGCGGATGGCCAGAAAGTTCTGCTCCTGTTTTGGCATTTTGCTTTAGCAGAGAGTACTCTCTGAGGACCCACATAAGCTGGAAGAAGAAAACCCAACAACAAACTCAGCACTAATCATCTGGGAAAGGGCAGGACACTGCTGTTAGGCAGTTACTGGACCTGTGAATAGAAAAGTATCAAGATCACAACTTTACAACCTTTGATTCTTTGAAACGTCAAATGGAGCCCCCGTACGGCCATCAAGTTTATAGTGCCTCCAGAATTAGATTAGACAGTTTGGAGATTAGACAGTTTGGTTTCGTGCTGTGCACTCGTACGTATTTCTGGTTATGAAATGCTACTTGTGCTTATTTTCCTTGATTGTCCGAGAAACAGCTTTTTCTCTTGTTACTTTGTGCATCCAAGTTTCTTTTTTATTCTACTTGCCTTTCATTTCTGCCTTCTGTTCTGTTTTGGGCCTTGAGACAGCAATGAAACAGACTTTCGGGAATGGGCAGCTCTGGAGGCCCTGGCTGCAGGGTCTGGGCTGGCAGAGCAGTGGGGGTGGGGGTGGTTAGGACCAGCCGCAGGAGATGAGGCCGCAGCTCAAGGGGCAAACAGTGAAGGCAGGCGTATCAAAGATCAGGAGCAGAACTCAGTCCGATTGTGTCCTGTGCTTGTGGAAGCAGTGGCCCACCTCTGATTCCTCATTTAAAATATCTGAAGTCGTTGATTGATTAGCCTTGATGGAGATGGGCCTTTTTTTCCCTGTAGGTACAGAGCAGTAGCCTCTTACAAAGCAATTTGCCTCTCAGGTGATGCCTTCTAATTAATAACTAGTTACTGGTGCCCGGGAATAGCTGGTACTGTGTCTCCTACTGAGCTCCTGGTGAATCCATCACCTTTTTCTGTGTGTGTGTGTGTGTGTGTGCGTGCGTGCGTGTATTTAAGTAAGTGTAATGCATTCCTGATATTGCAAGTTGATTTAGACCCGTGAGTCTCAATTCTGTGGTAGGCATTGGGGGGTGTGTGTGGGGGTGTGCGTGCACATACATAGGGCAGTGTTTTCAAATTATCAATATATGTCTTCCAGTCCCTCCTCCTCAGTCGTGATAAGCCCCGAGATGGGGAGGGGTGGCTGAGTCATCTGTGTGCAGAGGTTTCTTAGGGTTTTCTGGCATAGCTCCCCTCTGCCCAATCCCAAGATGCATCTGCCCTTTGAGAGCTAGGATTAAGCAGGCGCTTAGGGCTGGCCGATCAGTTGTCCCACCACAGTCTGCTGCCTGAAGCTGACTGAGCCTGATGGTTCCAACCGCATCTGCAAAGGAACCCAGGGGAGCCAGGGGACTGTTTCCGGCATTTCAAAAGGCTTAACAGAAACTATACCTTAACCCAGAATAAGGACACCAAAGCTACCCAAAACATCAAGTTTCCTTGCTTTTGTTGGGAATTGCAAGTCTGTATGTTTTCCTGCGGATTCCAAGTTCTGATTGGCTGTGGATGACATAATAGGAATTTCTGAGACTGGATTGGTCTAACTCTAGACATTGTTACTAGAGCTGGTATCAGGTCTCACTCCCCAAGCTGAGCATGCTTAATTCCTTTAGAATGAGATTGACCTTGAATATGAGTGCCTCATATTTTTGATAAATTGAGCAACTAATTGTTTCTTGTTTACTTAGCTGTGCTTATCATTATCACACCTGTGGCAGTGATTTGTTTTCATAATGTTATTATGAACCCTTTGTAAATGTGGATTGTTGGCTAAAATTTGGATCAGCATTGAAATGGAAAAATAGTACACAGAGTCAATCAACTACTGTTAAACATCGTTTGTTAGACTCTTGCCAGCCTGGGGAAGAGACAGAAACAAAGGTTAGTAAAACTGCAGATCTCATTCAGTGCCCTCATTTTAAAAATGATCCTTTTAAAAGCTTTGCACTAAAAGCAAAGATAATTTATAGTGAAGCACCAACTATTAGTCTCTGTAGCCTCCTGGGATCCTGTTGACTGTATGTACTTTTTGCGTAGTTGTGTTTGACGTATGCACATAATCCCAAAGTCTGCTTTTTCATTTTGTATTATAACGTATAGGCCTTCCCATTTTTCTACTTTGCCCCTATGTTTGTCATTCTTAATGGTCACAGCTGCCTGAACTAAACCTGAGATCAGACGGGACAGTCTAGTTCAAGCGATTCGAGAAGGTAGAGACAAGCTATCTGTTTGATCCTTGGTAACATGGCTGGTGGGGTCAACTCTGGCCAAGTCTGCATGGGTACAAAAGATATGCTCATGCCTGCTGTGGATGCTGGGAATAATAGCTTACATATACTGAACGTTCTTTCTTAACCTTCCCAGCAGCCCCTGTGAGGTAGGCACTATTATCTACATTTTACTTATATATGAGGAAAAAAGAGGCTTTTTGCAGTGACTTGTCCACAGTTACACGCCAGTAAGCAGTGGACCTGTGATCTGAAGCTGGGTCTCTTCAGTGCCAGAGTTCTCAACCAGGTTTTTCTGTGCACCGTGGGGTCCGTCCAGTTCTCAGCTCACTTCAGAAAACTAACCACCTTCCACCTTAATCCTCACAACAAATACATTTGTTAATGTATACTAGAGTCACAGAGGCTTAATATTAAAACAAGATAAAGCAAAGGCTGCAAGCAAGCAGGAGCCCCGGAGAAGGTCCGATCCACATTAGGGATTTGCTAGTCTTCGTGGGGGCAGAGTGATGCGAAAGGCCAGCCCACGTTCAGCCTTTCCTTTAGTTCCATCCTTTAGTCAGCCTTGAAGTTTCTGAAACTTGAATGGGTACAACAATGACTACATGAGGTCGCCTGAAGCATGTGTACAGTACTTTGTGGGAGACTCAGGAGATTCTCAAGGGTCATTTTGGCTATAGATAGCTTTTTTCCCTGACCCTAGAACCTAGTCCCCACTGGAGAGTGGGCACCAAATCCTGTGTGTGCTAAAATTAGACCCGTGTGCCCTGCTCCATTCTCTGGGCACAGTAAAGAATTTCCCATGTTCTCCCTGATGCCTTTCTCTGTGGCAATGCTTGGAAGTCTCTGCAGCCTGGAGCTGTCCCGAGAAGGCGTGTTTCCTGTGACTGCTGCCTGGGCTGCTGTGAGTCTGGGAGCAGGCGGACCCAATTCCTCCGCACTTTTCCAGGGGCTTGCTTCTGTTGAATGAGAAGATTTTACACGTGAATTAAAGCAGACTCACGTCCATGGGCTGGATTGGAAACTGGAGTTCAGACTCTAGAAGTCTGATTGGGGCAGATGGGTGAAAAGTGTCTGGATTTACCCCCTGGGCCTTTGGCTTCCTAGTCTCTAGAATTGTCTTTTTCTAGAGTGTGGCCCTCATTCTAGGGTCCTGACATTAACTGAAATCAGAATGTGTTTTTCTTTTGAGTGTGTTATAACGAGTGGTTCTGTGTAGTTGGAAAAGTACACTTGTACCATAGCTGTTACATTGTGGATTGCATAAGTTTTGTGAGCCTAGGAACCTATTTCCCATTTATTTTCCTTCAGGATAAATGGAGTTTGAATTTCAGACAGTTGACTTACTGATGAACTTTGGGAACTCAGTCTACTCCTGGTTGAGGATTTACTTCCTTTGGTTATTTGTGTGGTGTAAATATTGTAGGTCACCCGAGGGGCTGGAGTTGTCTAGAAGGAAGGCCTGGAGTTCAGTTCAAGCGTCACTGCCTTCATGGAGGATGCTAGGATTTGACAAGGCAGAGGAGAGCAGGGAAGGCATTTTCAGTACAGGGAGGTGGGAAGGAGGATGGTTTTCACATGAGCCAGTAGCTCATCACACCCAACCAGAATATTGGGAACACTGTAGCGTAACTGAAAATGAGGGTGAGTAGATAGAGGGGCTGGGTTGTATTGGGCCCTGAAGGCCAAGGAGATTAGATGAGACACAAGAACATGGTAGGTTTTTGAGCAAAATGGTGACATGATGAGAGTAGTATTTAAAGAAGGCTAGTCTGGCAGCGGAATGCCATGTGGGCTGGAGACGAGGGCAAGGGGTAAAGTCAGAAAGAAATGCTGAGGTGTGAGGTGTGAGTCAACAGGGCTTGGAGAACTAAAGAGGTTTGGAGGATCAAGAAGAGAGTGTCAGAAGACTCTTTTGGTTGGGGCCTTGGTGGTTGGGAGAGCAGAGGTCCCTTGATGGATGAGAGGGAGTGAGTGGGGTCAGGATGGGGTGGGCAGGAATGAGATGGGTCTCTTGGGTTTAGAAGTAGACCTGTTTGGACCTGGATAGAGTCTGTGTGTGGGTGGAGAATAGAGAGGAATGGGTAGAAGAATTTCTAGCCAAAGAATGGGCATAGTGATTGGTGTATATAGATGGATATGGGAGACAAGATAGCAACTCATACCACCTTCCTGGTGAATAGAGGCAAGGCCATGTGCTTAGAGGGAGAAAGGAGGGAGACAAAATTGGAGGCCTAGATGAGAGACAAGGCCTAGAATCACACCAGTGGGGAATCTGACTAGGAAGTCAGTATGCTAATTCAGGAATTTCCTGGAAACAGCAAGGACATGGACCAGGTCCGCATGCTACAGCCACCTCCTGGCTGGGGTCTACAGCAACCTGTACCCAACCCTCTCCCCCCATACCCTCCCTGGCTGGGATGAAGATCCCTGGCAGTGGGAGTGGCTCATGCCCATGTACGGATGTCTCGCAGGCAGTAGATAGCAGTGCTAATGACTTAGAGAGGGTGGTACAGATGATGGTTTGGTCTTGAAAACAGGCCACCCCTTCTCTTACCATGATCTCCTCTCCATTAAAAAAAAAAAAAAAAAGCCAGGCAGAGTAGGAGGCAGATGGTTTTTTGTGAGAGGGCAGGGAGTTGTGTCCCTGGGGGGCTCTGCAGGGCGCTGTAGAAGTGAGGGCGGTGGGAATGTGGAGCAGGTGTGGTGTGAATCCACAAGAGGGTGAAGCCAAGAGGTTGTGCTTGGAGGGATGTTTGTGCAGAGTAAGAACGAAGGAAGCGTTGGGGTAGAGAGCCTGTCCTTATCACAGCCAGGGCAGAGGCAGCCCTCTTGTAGAGTCTGGCGGAAGTCGGATGGACAAATGTCATCTGTTGCCATGGCACTTGCAAGTGCTGATAATTTGCATCTCATTCTTAGCTGACTCAGCCCACTCTCCACCTTTAACTAGAGGTAAAGGATGTTTCTACAGCTGGGCTAAGCAAGACAAGTCCAGAAGGTCTAGAAGTGTTTGTTAATGTGGGATGAACTGTTACAATATTATTAGAAAAATATTTTGACTTAATTGCCTTAGGCACATTAGTTCAAGTGTACTCTGTTTCCTTTGCTTGACTTGAGCACTTGCCAAGAATATCTCTGGTGCAGAATGGAAAAGTAGGACTCTAAGTAGGATTCACAGAATTATAGAATTTAGAGCTTTCTGGAAAATTCCTTGAAGACAATGGAGGACCCCCTCCCCCTTTACAATGAAAGAACCCAAGGTTAGGAGAGGTGAAGGGGGTGAGCCCTGTCACTGTCACTTGAGGGTCTTGGTCCTCCTTGGAGCTCCTGCCCCTGCTGCCTCATGGCTTCCCTTGGTTTGTGTTTTTAGTGACTGATTCCACTACCAACTGAACAGTTGTCAAAATCTCACACTTGGGTGGGACTTTGGGGCTGGGTCATATCACGGGGCTGCTCTCCAGGTCCTTCCCTGTCACAATCCTCAGTGGTGGTGGAGTGGGATGGGGGAAATCTCACCCATGGGACCTGTGGGCAAGTGGTTCTCTTCAGAGGAAACCACAGTGTGGACAGATGGCCATCTGAGACCTCTGCCAGGAACCTGGTATCTCTAGGCCTTCTTGCAGGTATTGAACGTGGCTTTGGGTTTCTTGCCTCCTTCCCTTTACTCATGCTCTGTCCTTCACTTGGAATGTACTCTCCACCCTGGGTCTCTGCAGTCAGCTTGTCAAATCTCCAAGGGCCAGCGCACACACCGCCTCTGGGAAGCCCTCCTTCATGCCCCTTCTCTCACCTCTTCCCCATCACTTCCTTTCACTCACTCCCACTGTTCTGCCCTACACACACTTACACACATAGACTTCTCCAACTTGATTTTTTAAAAATTGTCTTCTTTGGGCCTCAGATTCCTTACCTGTAAATAAAATTCTGACATTAAGTATACATTTAATCAGATTTTACTGCCCTATATCAAGGTTAAGTCTACTGATGCATGTATGAAAAGTATTGTTTCTCACTGAAAAAGAAAGCCTACTTTTTTAAGTTCTCAGAGAATTTTTTCAATTTATGAAGAATTAATCCAAAATACTTTTTGCACATGGAGAAGCTGAATGGTTAATAGATAAGAGTGGATTCAGATATGTAAACTAGGTTTTCTAGTTTACTCGTATGATTTGGAGGGGGAAAAGTTCAAATACTTTACTATTTATTATAGCTAGAAAATATGATTGTCCATATCAAGTCAGTTTTTCCAAAGTTAAATGTTTGATTCTTGTATAGGGAACAGAGAACATTATGTGTGTTACATATGTTACTGTCAGTGTTTTCTAAAATGATTTCAGAGAGTAATGCTTTTAGGCTGATAGAATGAGGAAGGCTTCCTCAGGAAGTAGAAACCCAGCAACTATAAAGAAAAAGATTGAGAGATTCAACACCTAAAAATATAAAACTTTGTATGTTTAAAAAAAAAAAACCCATAATGGTAAAAAGTCAGAGATGGGGAAAAATATTTTCAGCACATTCAGTAGACAAAGTGTTCATGATACATAAAGTGAATAAGAAAAACCCTTGGGCAAGAAACATGAATGGCCAGTGAATAGAAGAGAAACAGATGGTGGAAAAAACATGAAATGATATCAAAGCATTGAGATGCCTTTTCCCCACCCATCAGATGGACAATAATTAAAAATAATGTTTATTCTTGACAAGGGTTCAAGGTGGGCACTTTATAAAAGACTTGCTGTGTACACAAGATCTATATAGAAAGCTTTTCAAGGCAGCATTTTTTCTAGTGTGAAAACTGGAAAAAACTCAAGTTTCTATCAATAAAAGAATGATTAAGTGGATGATGGTATATCTGTACTAGGTAGAAGAAGTGTGTATGCCTGTAGATTTGTATGTATTGGCATAGGAAGGGGTCCAGGAAATAATAAGTGAAAAACAAACAGCAAAGCAATATGCATAGTATGGTTACATTTAAGACTAAAAACAAAAACAGCTTTGTGTGTTTGTGTGTATTTATAAATGCATACAGAAGGACAGAGGATACATCCTAAACAGTTGATTTTGGGCATAGCAGGAGAAATTTTCACTTTTCCTCTCCATACATCTGTTTTTGAAGTTTTTTACAATGAGCTTGAAATTGTGTTTTTTTTTTAAATTGAAGTGAAAATTTATATATGCTTATTCAACCCTGTAATTCCACTTCTAAAAATAATTATTAAGGAAATAATAAGAGAGACAGTCAAAGGTTATGTGTAGCATCATAATGTATTACAGCATTGTTTGTAATAGCAAAAAATTCCTAGTATCCTGTGTTGAAATGGTTACATTATAGAATATTCATTTTATAAAGCTATTTAAATTCATGTGTGAAAGAATCTTGGCTGACTTGAGGAAGTACTTACAAGTACAGTTAACATTTAGTAAATGCTTGCTCTGTACCAGGGACCATGCTCAGTGCTTTACCTAAATTGTTTTATTTAATCTTCTGAACCGTCTTTTGCCATTCCCATTTTACAGATGGAGAAAGGGAGGCTTGGTTAGGGTAAATAATTTGCCTGAGGGTCAGACTCCCACCAAGTTGGTAGAACTGAAGCCAAAGGCCTTGCTGATACCCAGATGCTGGATTACTTCACTGTGTTATCTTGAGTATAAAAGCAGATTACAACATACATACGGTATGACTCATTTTATAAAAATGAATCTTTCTGTGTCTTAGTTTTCTCATGGGTAAGGTGTGGGTACAATTTGATATTCTGAAGATAATTATTTTATTTTTAAAATTGACATGCACTTACATGTAATTATTTTCCCCAGATTACAGAAGTATTTGGAAATACCTAATTCGTAGAATTTGGAAAAACCTAAAAAGTAGAAAATAAAAATGACTGATAAGCCTGTTATATGGAGAAAACTAGCATTAATGCCCCCCAGCCCTTTTTGCCTGGTGTGTGTATAGGTATGAACATTATTGAGGTACTTAATAGTTACTGCAGAATTGGTTTCAGAAAAGTTTTCGCTAATTATGTGCCAACATAATAGAGGGTTTGTCTGCAATAGAGGGTTTGTCTCCACATGCCCTTGACAGCATCACATGTTATATTTTAATGATGGAATTTGATGACCAATATTGTCTCATTGATGTGTTTCATAATTCTTTGTTGTATTTAGTCAGTTGAGCTCTTTCGTTTGTTATTGGCCATTTGAACTTTTGGGTGAATTGCCTGTTCATGTACTTGGGAAGTATCTATGGAAGATGTCTTCCTAAAGTTGACCATTGAAGACCTTAAGCAAGACTATTAGAAAGTCCTTATAAGTGGAAGTTTCACTCTGCCTATTGGAATACGTTTTTCTTAAAGGGATGAATTGGTGGTCTGTGGTTAAAACTTGACTTCCTAACCATTTGGAATTTGACTTTAAAGTTTGGCTTTAAGGGACTTCCCTGGCAGTCCAGTGGTTAAGACTCTGCATTTCCACTGCAGGGGGCTTGGGTTTGATGCCTAGTCGGGGTACTAACATCCTGAATGCCTCATGGCATGGCCAAAAAAACATTAAAAAAAAAAAGGAAGTTTGACTTTAAAATTTAAGGAGTGATTGGTGAAATGTCACAGGACCTCTCTTATGCAACTTCCTGAGAGTCTATAATTATTTCAAAATAAAGTTTAATTCAAGTAGTGGTAAAACTTTGGCTTCCTCCCATAACTGAGTTTGACAACTCTGACTGGAAGGGTAGGTGGGAGGTGGGAGGGGGCAATATATGACAACAGACCCAAAGCCAAACAGTGGTTAGGAAACTGCTTTGTTGTTGATGGTGTTTTTAATTTGGAAATAATCTCAAAGTTTAAAATGGTTATGGGAATTCCCTGGCAGTCCAGTGGTTAGGACTCCACGCTTTCACTAGGGCCTCAGTTCAATGCCTGGTTAGGGAAGTAAAATCCCGCAAGCCGAGCAGCATGGCAATCAGTCAATCAATCAGTCAATCAATGGTTGCAAAAATGAAAACTGAATAAGGAACAGCATTTACTCTTTCTCAGATTCACCCCTTGTTAACCTTTGACCCCACGAGCTTTTGAAATGTGCTATTTTGTGACCCCAGCCACTACCCTCTGCTCATCCTCCTTCTGGATTTTCAGCATGACAGTCTGCCAGGTTCCAGGTACTCACTCACCTGAACAAAACTGTTTACACCCAGGTTTCAAACTTCTCAAGAACCTACAGTGGTTCTGTTTCCTAAGATTTAAATATAAATCCAGACACTTAGCCTTCAGAGTCTTTGAACAATTGATTCCCTGCCTCTAAACTCCAATATTAATCTTCCTCCCGTGTCCCCCCAGTACAGCCCTTCAGCTGTAGCTAACCTAATCTTTAGCGACTCTTGTTCTGTCTTGATTGACTCGTTTCCATCTCAGTGCCTTTCCTTGTGCTGATATTTCATGTCCGCCATCTTATTTTGTTCACGTTTCTTCCTCGTTAAGTCACATACTTGGCTTTTCTGCTTAAAAAAATTTCCCAGACTTCTTTACTGTATTAGCACCACCTGATTTGGGCATACCTATCCTGAGTTTTCATTACTTTAGGGTTGTTTTGTTTTGTTTTGAACTTTCGTATAGATGTCATCATACGCCATCCATCTGCTGTCTCCTTGAGACCCCCCACCCTGGCCCCCCGTGGATGGCATCAGCGTTATCTTTTATAAACCTCCATAGGCCTCGTGTGGTTGTGCTGAAGGTATGACCTGATTTTGAATGAGTTACTGTGAACTGTATTTGGATTTCATTACTGGAACCATCGATTATTATAGCAATCTATAAAGCAAAATTCTAATCATATTGATGCTTTTGAACACTTTTTCCTTCAGGGATGTGGCCCTCTTCCCAGGTAGGCCTTCCTCATGGCAGGTAAAAGTCCATGCAGTGGCTGCAGAGGGTGAAGCTCTTGTGTACTAGTAGTATAAACCTTGTGTTGTTTTGCTGGGCTGGAAGAGACTCTGAATGGGGGTCTGGGAACCTAATAACTAATGGGAAAGGAGTTCTGAGTTTCTACCAGTCAAGGTCTAAGTGCCTTGGGAGGCTTGCCTGTGCTGGTAGTAGAGTACTTTCTTTTTCTTTTCTCTTTTTAAATGAAACTAAGCCTAGCACTAGCTCATTATCTACAATGTCAATATTGATTTTTATTTGTGAGGTGGAGTATTAACAGATTAGAATGGCTGCTGGCAATTCTCATATGCTTCATTGACTTTAAATGAATCAAGGGATGGCTATTAAGATGTACTTGAGATTCTTAGGCTAAATCAGAACTTCCTACTATGGTTGTTTCCGACCAGATTCACCGTTTCCTCTGCAGCATCAAGGTGGAAAAAAATGAGCCTTGAGGCCCTTCTCTACTTTTCATGAAACCAAATGCTATTAAAAACTGCACAGATAAGAGATGTTAAGACATCCTCTGCAATACAATGCAGCTTGACTCTTTTCCGCTGCCAAGAGATGTTTTTGAATTAAGACTATTGACCGACACAGCCCATGCTAGCAGATGGTGCCCATACATCAGATGTCCAAGTGCAAGCTTGTTCAGAGACAGCAAATATCTAACGGGCCAAATTTTACAAAGATGAAGAATTTTCACAGTGATTTTGAAGGAGTAGGGGTGCTCTTGAGAAATGAGACATGTTCCTTCCAAACCAGGCTTGCCTCTTAAGATGCAGTATTACCGTGCTTTCTACATCTGGAGACACGTTTAATTTTCAGTCGAAGTTGCTTGCTTCCCTCCTCTTTTTCCTTCCTTCAGCACTTCCTCTAATCTAGTATGTGAGTTAGAAATTAATAATAATAATGTTGATAATAATAATGATAAGGGCCACATTACTATTTGTTCTAATGTAGAAGGACCAAGAGGAGGAGTTGCTGATAAATGAGTGGCCTGAAAGGAACTCTTTTCTCTTTTTATGTCTCTGTAGGACCCTGAGATTGAATTATTTCAAATACAGCTAGAGGTAGGAAGGGCAGTTATTATTAGAAAATTAGTCCAAAAAACTCACAAAAAACAAACCTATCAGATTCAGAGAGGTTATTATATCTGAGCTAATAAATGCCAACATTGAGTCTTGAAATAGCTCTTAATTTTTTTTTCCCTCCCTACGTGAATCTTTAGTAAAAGGCAAAATATTCATTCGATTATGAAGAAAAGCACGAGTATGGATAGCTCTTCATTTTTCATTGTACAGTCTGATTTATTGTTGATTGGTTTTTCATGGACTAATTAATGATGATAACCTTTTTGAGTGACTAGAAATAAAATAAATTTCATGGATGTTTGGTATTCTAACCCTGACTCCACTGAGGTTGATAGGTTCCTGGAGTTCATGATAGGGAGGGAAGCTGGCTACTGGCTTCCTGTTGAGGCTTTTTGTTTTTTATGAGTTCAGATTAGATGGGAGCCATTGATTTGTTCCATATTTTCAGACTGGATAGAATAGAATCCTGCATCAATGCTGGGGAGAGAAACCCTTATTGGAGGCTTTCTCTCTTTTTTCTTTCCACTTTCAAATTATTTGATTTATTCACTTAGGACTAGGCAATGTCTGAGCTTCCCTTTCTATTGGAATATTCTGTGATTGAGTTTTGTTTATTTATTTATTTTCTTAAAAAAATTTTTTTTAATTGGAGTATAATTGCTTTACAATGTTGTGTTAGTTTCTGCTGTACAATGAAGTGAATCAGCTATATGTATACATATATCCCCTCCCTCTTGGACCCCCCCCCCCATCCCACCCATCTAGGTCATCACAGAGCACCGAGCTGAGCTCCCTGTGCTATACAGCAAGTTCCCACTAGCTGTCTATTTTACACATGGAGGGTATTTATCTCAAACCTAATCTCCCAGTTCCTCCCACCTTCCCCTCCTGTGTCCACATGTCCGTTCTCTACGTCTGTGTCTCTATTCCTGCCCTGCAAATAGGTTCTTCTGTACCATTTTTCTAGATTACACACATATGCATTAATATACAATAGTTGTTTTTCTCTTTCTGACTTACTTCACTCTGTATGACAGACCCTAGGTCCATCCACTTCACTACAAATAACTCAGTTTCATTTCCTTTTATGGCTGAGTAATATTCCATCGTATATATGTGCCACATCTTCTTTATCCATTCATCTGTCGATGGATACTTAGTCCACATCCTGGCTGTTATAAATAGTGCTGCAATGAACATTGTGTTACATGACTCTTTTTGAATTATGGTTTTCTCAGAATATATGCCCAGTAGTGGGACTGCTGTGTTGTATGGTAGCTCTATTTTTAGTTCTTTAAGGAACCTCCGTACTGTTCTCCATAGTGGCTGTATCAGTTTACATTCCCACCAACAGTGCAAAAGGGTTCCCTTTTCTCCACACCCTCTCCAGCATTTATTATTATTGATGATGGCCATTCTGACTGGTGTGAGGTGATACCTCACTGTAGTTTTGATTTGTATTTCTCTAATAGTGATGTTGAGCATCTTTTCATGTGCCTCTTGGCCATCTGTATGTCTTTGTTGGTGAAATGTCTGTTTAGGTCTTCTGCCTGTTTTTTAATTGGGTTGTTTGTTTTTTTGATGTTGAGCTCCATGAGCTGTTCATATATTTTGGAGATTAATCCTTTGTTGCTTCATTTACAAATATTTTCTCCCATTCTGAGGGTTGTCTTTTCGTCTTTATGGTTTCCTTTGCTGTGCAAAAGCTTTTAAGTTTAATTAGGTCCCAGTTGTTTGTTTTTATTTTCATTACTCTGAAGAGGTGGGTCAAAAAAGATCTTGCTGTGGTTTATGTCAAAGAGTGTTTTTCCTATGTTTTCCTCTAAGAGTTTTATAGTGTCCAGTCTTACATTTAGGTCTTTAATCCATTTGGAGTTTATTTTTGCGTATGGTGTTAGATAGTGTTCTAATTTCATTCTTTTACATGTAGCTGTCCAGTTTTCCCAGCAGGCAACTTATTGAAGAGGCTGTCTTTCTCCATTGTATATCCTTGCCTCCTTTGTCATAAATTAGGTGACCATATGTGCGTGGGTTTATCTCTGGGCTTTCTGTCCTGTACCATTGATCTATATTTCTGTTATTGTGCCAGTACCATACTGTCCTGATTACTGTAGCTTTGTAGTATAGTTTGAAGTCAGGGAGCCTGATTCCTCCAGCTCCATTTTTCTTTCTCAAGATTTCTTTGGCTATTCGGGGTCTTTTGTGTTTCCATACAAATTGTAAAATTTTTTGTTCTAATTCTGTGAAGAACGCCATTGGTAGTTTGATAGAGATTGCATTGAATCTGTTGATTGCTTTGGGTAGTATAGTCATTTTCACAATATTGATTCTTCCAATCCAAGAACATGGTATATTTCTCCATCTGTTTATGTCATCTTTGATTTCTTTCATCGGTGTTTTATAGTTTTCTGAGTACAAGCCTTTTGCCTCCTTAGGTAGGGTTATTCCTAGATATTTTATTCTTTTTGTTGTGACAGTAAATCTGATTGTTTCCTTAATTTCTCTTTCTGATTTTCATTGTTAGTGTATAGGAATGCCAGAGATTTCTGTGCATTAATTTTGTATCCTGCAACCTTACCAAATTCATTGATTAGTTCTAGTAGTTTTCAGGTGGCATCTTTAGGTTTTTCTGCAAACAGTGACAGTTTTACTTCTTCTTTTCCAATTTGTATTCCTTTTATTTCTTTTTCTTCTCTGATTGCCATGGCTAGGACTTCCAAAACTATGTTGAACAGTAGTGGTGAGAGTGGACATCTGTGTCTTGTTCCTGATCTTAGTGGAAGTACTTTCAGTTGTTCACCATTGAGAGCGATGTTTGGTGTGGGTTTGTCATATATGGCCTTTATTATGTTGAGGTAGGTTCACTCCGTGCCCATTTACTGGGGAGTTTTTTTATCATAAATGGGTGTTGAGTTTTGTCAAAAGCTTTTTCTGCATCTACTGAGATGATCATATGGTTTTCATTCCTTAATTTGTTAATATGGTGTATTATGTTGATTGATTTGTGTATATTGAAGAATCCTTGCATTCCTGGGATAAATCCCACTTGTTCATCATGTATGATCTTTTTAATGTGTTGTTGGATTCTGTTTGCTAGTATTTTGTTGAGGATTTTTGCATCTATGTTCATCAGTGATGTTGGTCTGTAATTTTCTTTTTTTGTGATATCTTTGTCTGGTTTTGGTATCAGAGTGATGATGGCCTCATAGAACGAATTTGGGAATGTTCCTCCCTCTGCAATTTTTTTGGAATAGTTTGAGAAGGATAGGTATTAGCTCTTCTCTAAATGTTTGATAGAATTCACCTGTGAAGCCATCTGGTCTTGGACTTCTGTTTGCTGGAAAATTTTTAATTACAGTTTCAATTTCATTACTTGTGATAGGTCTGTTTATATTTTCTAATTCTTCCTGGTTGAGTCTTGGAAAATTGTACCTTTCCAAGAATTTGTCCATTTCTTCGTGGTTGTCCATTTTATTGGCATATTGTTATTTGTAGTAGTCTCTTATAATCCTTTATATTTCTGCGGTGTCAGTTGTGATTTCTTCTTTTTCATTTCTCCCTTTTTTTCTTGATGAGTCTGGCTAAAGGTTTATCAATTTTGTTTATCTTCTCAAAGAACCAACTTTTAATTTTATCGATCTTTGCTACTGTTTTCTTCGTTTCTATTTCATTTATTTCTGCTCTGATCTTTTTGATTTTTTTCCCTTCTATTGACTTTGGGTTTTATTTGTTGTTCTTTCTCTGGTTGCTTTAGGTGTAAGGTTAGATTGTTTATTTGAGATTTTTCGTTTCTTGAGGTGAGATTGAATTGCTATAAACTTCCCCCTTAGAGCTGCTTTTGCTGTGTCCCATAGGTTTTGGGTTGTTGTGTTTTCATTGTCATTTGTTCTAGCTATTTTTTGGTTTCTTCTTCCTTATTAGAGGCTTTCTCAATCTTAATGAGAGCTGTGAACATCTTTACAAGGCATAGTAACTTTAATGGAGAGTTATAGTGAAGACTTTCATCAAGACCCATCTCCAGAACTGTTTGAGATAGGCTGCTTCCTTGAAACATACCTGACTAAGGCTAAGGTTTGTAGAGCGTTTGGCTCTAAATAGCTTACCCCCACCCCCCAAAAGTATGGGAGTGTAAATGAATACATTTGCATTTACAGTATTGTCTTAGAACATAACCACATGGTGCTATAAACACTAAAGAACAGTATGAGCTTTTTGAATAGAATTGTTTTAGTCAGCATGATAAGTAGTTCAAAATATTACGTTATTTCATTCTAAAGTTTTGAATGGTGAAATTTTTTTTAATTTTATTTTTAATTAAGGTAAAGTATACATAACATAAAATTTACCAATCTGTTTTTAAGTGTGCAACTCAGTAGTGTTACGTATATTCACATTGTTCTGCAACCGATCTACAGACCGTTTTCATCATACAAAACTCTAACTCTATCTCCATTAAAAAACAACTCCCTATTTCCTACTACCCCCAGCCCCTGGTAACTGCCATCCTACTTTCTGTTTATTTGAATTTGACTACTTTAGCTAGCTCACATAAGTGGAATCATACAGTATTCATTTTTTTTTGTAACTGGCTTACTTCACTTAGCTTAATGTCCTCGAAGCTCTCAGATCTAAGTGAGGGCTGTTTTGCTTCTGGTTCATCTACTACCAGGTAGATAGATGTAGCCGTTTGGCATTCCAGCTCTTTGTGGAACAGTCTCCAGTTATGGCTCCACCTCAGCCAGCCCTGAACTTTGATTTCTGCTCAGGAGATCGATAAAATGAAGGTTCCAATTTGCCAGAATCATCCAATGTTTTGAGGGCAAGAGCGGCTTCTGTAGGGCTCATCCCTCTGGGGTTCTTAATTCCTTTTGGCCTGGTGGTTCCTTACTCAGTTGTTGAAGCTTCAGTGCTTTTCAGATTTTTAAAAAAATATGGATTTCATTGTTAGTTGTTTTCAGTAGAGTGGTGGACCTGATGATGGAGCCTGTTTTCCCAGACACCAGACCTCTGGCTTCAGTTTGTCAATGTTGCCTCTGCCACCCCCATCCATTCTGGGGCTGGACGAGGTTAATCTTTAGCACCACTTTGCTCATGACCAAATCAGACTTTTGTTTAAACATATCTCTGGCAGAAAATCATCCTATATGACAATGTGAGCTATAGGCCCTCCCCTCACAAGACTCAAAATCAGTGTTAAAACCCACGGTCTTGTGCTGCTGGCTTTGGAAGAAGGAGACCTGCTGGGTGAGAAATGACCTTTTTTGACATTTCAATTCCTGAGGGCTTGAGATAAGGTTGTCCCTTTTTTTTTGTTTGTTTTTTTGAGCCTGGTTATAATTGAATTGAGATAGCAGAGGGCAGGAGGCTACTTTTTTATGATGCTAGCTTGACAGATGGATAACGAATTCTTATTTCCCAATCCTGTTAATCACATGCTAGCTGTTGAGAACTCAGCTTTTAGTTCCTGGTAGAGCTGTTCATGCCAGAGCACGGAAGGCAGGTACCAAGGCCAGGACAAGCAATCATAATGAGTGTCCATGACATGCTTGAGGAGGTAGATTGCTGTGGTGGCAAAGGCATCAGGACATGAGTGTCAAAAGCCTGTGTCTAGGGCTTCCCTGGTGGCGCAGTGGTTGAGAGTCCGCCTGCCGATGCAGGGGACGCGGGTTCGTGCCCCGGTCCGGGAAGGTCCCACATGCTGCGGAGCGGCTGGGCCCATGAGCCATGGCCGCTGAGCCTGCGCGTCCGGAGCCTGTGCCCCGCAACGGGAGAGGCCACAACAGTGAGAGGCCTGCGTACCGCAAAAAAAAAAAAAAAAAGCCCGTGTCTAACCATCTCCCCGTCCCCTCCTCATTCAGTGCTGTGTCCTTGGACCAACCACGTAAAGTTCCTGGACGACAGTCAGGTACTTTTCCTCTTGATCTTGGCTGTCCTGCAGTGCTGTGACTTTGGGAGGGTCGGTTTTACTGGCCCCAGCCGCCAGCCATTGAAGGATGGAGAGGAGGAGGCTTGGAGGACTCCCCAGGAGGAGGAAGGAGGTTTGTCTAGAACCCAAACCAGGGACTCGAGTTCCAGGACACACAGTTATCCAGCAGTTTGAGTCCTAGAAGCAGTCTTTGTTTATCCCCTCATTTGCAGATAAGCAAACAGGGCCCTAAGATTTTCTTATATTTAAAAAGTAGTAGTGCTGCTCTAGCCTCACGTGGCATGTTTTAGTACAAAACTAGTGAGGTGGAGCTAGACTTCGGTCAGCATGGGTTTGAGGGAGGTTACTCTAAACCTCTGAAGCCACTGCCTGAGCCCTGGAGAAAGACATTAGCCATGGTGAGCCAGACTACCTACTCTGGCTGGCTGCCTGGCACCTAGCTCTCTATGGGGCCCAGCTCAGGAGGCCCAGTTGGCTGACACAGACCTCTGTGGTCAGGCCACTCAAGATGGCTGTTCTCTTGCTCTCTACGTCCCCAGCCCGACCTGCGCCTGCTTCACCCACACTCTGCTCACATGACTGACCTTCCTGCATGCTTGCCCCAGGCCCCAGTTAGTGACTTTTCTTATGAAAAGGGCGGCGAGGGGCACGCCCCACTGCTAGTTTCCCTGGTAACCAATGAGCAAACCTGACGTAAGTTCCCCCTATAACTGGCCGTCTCCCGTTCCCCCTGTGAGTGAAGGCTGCTGCCATGTCCTGCCCACCGTCCACCACCCAGGTGGGGTGTTGTTTCAGAACCTTGCTTCAGATATATAAGCTTCCCCATCCGTTAAACCGTTGATGTCTCTGTAGCTGCCTCCAGGGTCTTTCTTCTGTCTTGAAGCGGGGCAAGCACAGGGCTGTAGGCCTGCAGGGTGCAGCCCAACAAGACCTTAAGACAGTCTAGTCAGAGATCAGCAGAGGTCCCTTTAACCGGCAAGCCAAGGGGGCCCGACTATGTGTTGGAGGTTTGGGCAGATCGGCCCCTGATGGCCCTTCCTGGGCAGGTGCTGAGACCACAGGCTCCTGGACACACTGCTGTTTGGCCCTGTGGCCCTGGACTGGGCCTGACTTTGCCTGTGGACTCCCAGGCCATCCCACCCTCAACTATAAAAGAGCCTCTGCACTCTTGCCTTGCTCCTCAGAGGACGACTCACACTGTTCAGCCCCCCAGTCATGCTCTCTGTATGTGCACCTGTGCCTACAGTCACTTTTACTACCAGTGAAGCAGCCTCAGAGCAGCAGAGCCTTTCAGATCATCCTTTATGTTATTAAAGCAATTTAAATAAAGCTGATTTTTCAGCCTATTGAGAATTATCAAGTACCAAACTTTTAAAATTACCTCTGTAATTTTCTTTTAAAATTACCCTTATAAAAGTAGGTGACAGTTAAATGAAAAATGTGTGTTGCGCTTGGTATTTTTCTTCTCACTAAGCCAACAAACCTGTTGGCTTTGAGATAACAGGGAAGGATTGTCCTGGACCCGAGGCTGTGTCTTTCTAGCTTGCTGCCAGCTCCTGGATTTAAATTGCTTTGTCTGATTGATAGAGATCACTCCCTTTTCTTGGATCCAATGGGGATAGGAGAGCCTGAGGGTCATGAATGAGCTTGGGCAAAACTCTGTTGAAAAATTTTTATGAAAGTAATTTCTCTCAAGTATTGATACTGAAATGTGTTGTTTCAGATGTGTCCTTGTTGTGACTGGGCCCTTGAACTGTAATTCTTGTCATCGCTGGGTTATTTCCTGTTTCTAGTAAATAGTTTTTCTTGCCCACCTGCCCCAGGTTCCGCTCCCCCCCAATCCCCTCAACACACACACAGGTTTACCTTTTCTCTTGTTGGTAGTATCAGTTGCTAGCATTTTGAACATGAGTATTTGGTGGAAGACTTAACTATAGGAGTTTTTCAAATTAAAGAAACAAGCAAGGGACTTCGCTGGTGGTCCAGTGGCTAAGACTCTGCACTCCCAATGCAGGGGGCCCGGGTTCGAGCCCTGGTCAGGGAACTAGGTCCCACATGCTGCAACTAAAGATCCTGCATGCCGCTACGAAGATCCTGCGTGCCGCAACTAAGACCCGGCACAGCCAAATAAATAAATAAGTATTTTTAAAAAGAAAAGAAAAAAGAAACAAGCAAGCGACATAGTGTTGATTGTCTATGGCAGATTACTTGTGTGAGTATATCAGATTGGGTTGTGTACTATCACCTGTAAACATAAACGTAGGGTTTTAGATTTGGGAAGGACTCTTGGTGCCTCATTTAACAGATGAAGATTCTGAGACCCGTAGAGGTCTTGGCTTGTTCAAGGTCCCACAGAATCAGCTGGAAAAGGAGCAAGTGTCAGAAGCCCTATTTCCTGGTCCCAAGGCTGCTCTTTCCTCTCTCGCATGATGCCTCTCTCGTACTGGTGGTCTCCCCCGGCTCCCCAATACCCACCCTCCATCCTGGACATGGAGAATAGACCCATGTGTCAGGATACACCATGCCTGTGCTCATCTTCATGCCTTTGTCCCTTCTTTCTAATCACAGCCATTTAGCCACAACCTACCCCTCAGTTTAAAAGAGCGAGCGGGTGTCCTACCATCCACGCTGCTCTCACCCTCCTCAGAACGCCTGAAGGTCACTCCTCAAGTGTGTTTTAGCTCCTTTGACGGGGTTTCTTTCCAGATTGTGTTCATTTCCCTCTTGTAGGACCTGTCATGATGCCTTGTTCCCAATAAATGGGCCGTAAGTGAATAGGGGAAGATGTAATGCACTGGGTGTCACAGGGTGCGCTTGGCTTCTTTTGTTTTTCTGCCCAGCTTTTCAGGTGTCTGTTTTCGCTCCAGCAACTAAGCTCCTGAAGGGCAGAAAGCATAGCCTCCATGTCTCTTGCCCTAGCTCTTAGCAGAGTTCTCAGTTGGTGGTGGGTTGCAGCATTGAGACTTCATTTTCCTGCCCTTTGATTCTTGGATTCAGTTTAAAATACGAGTTTGCTTTATCTTGAAGCCTCAGAAAATGGCCATGTCTTCATGGCTGCCTGTATACTCTGGCCTTAGGGTACCTACCATTTGGGGAATAAAGAAGCTGACAGATCACAGCAGTTAGTTTACAGATTTCGCTTACCACCCTTGGATACTTTGCTCCTTATATGCAGTGGCAAGATATATGAGCAGTGGTGGGAGACGCAAAAGAATTGTTAGGATTGCTGTGAAAATTGCAACGAAAGCAGTAACCCTCCAGGATTAGCTTTTTATAGCTGGAAAACCACTGGTGAAATTTTTATTCCAAGATCCTCAAAATCGCCAGGATGCTGCATTTTAGCCTGTTGGACTTCTGGAGTAAAACTGGTAGCAACTTGTGCAGGTCTTTCAAGCCTTGCAATATAGAATTACTGATAGAAATGAGCCAGTTAAGAGGGAGGAAACGATGAGTTAGATGTTGTGAAGGAAAACAGATTGTACGGGGTTTATAACACTGGTTTGTAGTTTGCTCATAAAAGAGAATGCCTAACTGGAATTTATCTGATGAAAATTAAACCATTAAACCTGCTCAAGTAAAAACAGTGGCCATCTGCCAAGTAAAACCATAATCACCATTTAGAAGTGAGCTTCACCTGCATTCCTGTCCACACACGACAGCATGTCCCGTGGAGAAACCGCTTTCTGACTTCTGGTTTTCTCGCTGTTTTCACAGAGCCTGAGCCCTTGTGAAGCCGGCGATGACAAGTCTGAATGGTCGCCATGCCGAAAAAACCATTGACATGCCAAAACCGTCAGCCCCCAGAGTGCACGTGCAGAGGTCCGTGTCCCGAGACACTATCGCCATCCACTTCTCGGCATCCGGGGAGGAGGAGGAGGAAGAGGAGGAGGAGTTCAGGGAGTACCTGGAGGAGGGGCTGGACGACCAAAGCATTGTAACGGGGCTCGAAGCCAAGGAAGACCTCTATCTTGAAGCCCAGGGTGGCCATGACCCCACTGGCCCTGACGCCCAGCTCATCCTGGCAGACGGACTGTCCGTGTCCCCTGCCATCTTGCCCGTCTCCGAGAACACTGCAAAGCTGCTGGAGCCCCCTCCTGCAGCAGCACAAGTATTAAGCACGGTGCCATTGGCTCTGTCCCCGGGCTTGTCTTCGTCGGGGCCCTTAGCTAGCTCTCCCAGCGTGTCGTCCCTTTCTGAGCAGAAAACCAGTTCTTCCTCCCCGCTGTCCTCGCCTTCCAGGTCTCCCATCCTCCCTTCCAGTGCCTCGTCCTCCACCCTTTCCAGCGCAAAGCCCTTCATGAGCCTCGTGAAGTCCCTGTCGACCGAGGTGGAGCCAAAAGAATCCCCCCACCCGCCACGGCACCGGCACTTGATGAAGACATTAGTCAAGTCTCTGTCCACCGACACCTCCAGGCAAGAGTCAGATAACGTGTCGTACAAGCCACCCGACTCCAAGCTGAATTTACACCTGTTCAAGCAGTTCACGCAGCCGCGAAACACAGGTGGAGATTCCAAAACTGCACCCTCTTCCCCTCTGACGTCGCCTTCCGATACACGCTCCTTTTTTAAAGTGCCCGAAATGGAGGCGAAAATCGAAGACACTAAGCGACGCCTTTCCGAAGTCATATATGACCCTTTTCAGCTTTTTAGTAAAATTATAGGGGAAGAAAGTGGCAGCCATAGGCCCAAAGCCTTATCTTCAAGTGCTTCAGAGCTCTCCAATCTGTCCAGCCTGAACGGTCACTTGGAAGGCAATAACAACTACAGCATCAAGGAGGAGGAGTGTGACTCCGAGGGGGAGGGCTTGGGGAGCGACCCTGGCGTCCCCAGGAGTGACCACCCCCAGTCGTCCGAGGACCCTGCGAGAGAGGCAGAACCGAAGAGTTCTCAGGGGAGCAGTCTGAAGGAGGTAGGCCTGAAGACCGGCTCTCTGGTTCTTGAGAGGTGCTCTCTGTCTGCCTTGGTGAGCAAAGAGGATGAAGAGTTTTGCGAACTGTACACTGAGGACTTTGATTTGGAAACGGAGGGAGAGAGTAAAGCTGAGAGGCTCTCAGAAGTCCCTCTCAAGCCAGAGGTGCTGGCGGACGATGGCACGGCTCTGGACAGTGACCACGAGGTGGACTTGGCCATGCAGCACCCCGAATTGCCCGTGAAGACTCTGGGCTTCTTTGTCATGTGTGTCTATGCGTACCTCATCCTCCCCCTCCCCCAGTACGTGAGTGGACTCTTTCTGGGCATTGGCCTTGGATTCATGACTGCAGTTTGCATGATTTGGTTTTTTACACCACCAAGTGCTCATAAATATCACAGATTACATAAAAATCTACAACACTGGAACCCAAGGTCTCTGGATATCAAAGAACCCGAGATACTGAAGGTAAGCCTCTCCGCAGTAGCTGGCTGGCATCCAGCCTCATTTTAGATCTGACTTTATTCTTTTAGTTCATTGTCACAGGTTTTTGCCCAAGCAGTGTTTTTAAGACTTTGGGATCTGTTCATTCTCCAGGCACCCAAGAGACTTGTTTGGTAAACCTCATTCTAGTTCAGGTTTTGCCAGTTCACCATGTGGTTTTTCAAGGCTCTCCATGGCTCTGGAGAGTAGCATTTCCATCCAGTTTCCATTCCGGTCTCTCTCTAAATTTGCCAGGGATTTGCTACTTGCTCAGGATTCGTTATAGCTGAGTCTGTTAGGATTAAATATTGTTGAGACCTCGGAGCAGGGTTAAATACTCTTGGAATGCAAGAGAAGGGACGGAGGAAGAGAAGGCAGACTAACGTCAGGGGTGGGCCACTGCTGGCACTAGTCTTTGCTCTGCGCACAGTGGGGTCTGGGCTCGAGAAGGAGGCATTACCTTCCCGTGCACGTCAGATCTCAGGATTTGAGCCTCCTGAGGGGCGGCCGAGGCAAACCACTAGGGTGCAGAAAGAAACTACTAGAACTTCCAGTTGTGTTTATTTCTGCATATTTAAAAAGTTTCTGGTTGTTGTGTGTTTCACAGTATACACCATATAGAAGTACAGCTGTAGCTTGTATAGGTCATAAGTCATAGGCACATACACACTTCTTTGTATATATATTTTTTAATTTTGGTAAAATACACCTAACAGAATTTACCATCTTAACCATTTTTAAGTGTACAGTTCAGCAGTATTATATTCAATATTCATTCACATTGTTGTACAGCCATCACTACCATCCAGCTTGTAAAACTGAAACTCTAAACCCATTAAACAATAAGTCCCTATTTTCCGCTCTGCCTAGCTCCTGGTAACCACCATTTTACTTTCTTTTTTTTTTAATTTTGAATACTCTAAGTATGTCATATTAGCGGAATAACACAGTATTTGTCTTTTTGTGACGGGCTTGTTTCACTTGGAATAATGTCCACAAGGTTCTTACCTGTTGTAGCATATTGCAGAATTTTGTTCCTTTTTTAAGGCTGAATAATATTCCATTGTATGTCTATACTTACTACATTTTGCTTATCCATTCATCTGTTGGTGGACACTGGGTTGTTTCCACATTTTTGCTATTGTGAGTAATGCTGCTATGAACGTGGGTGTATAAACAGGTTTTCAAGACCCTGCTTTCAATTCTTTGGGGTATGTACCCAGAAGTGAAATTGCTGGATCATATGGTAATTCTAATTTTGATATTTTGAGGAACTGCCATACTGTTTTCCACAGTGGCTGTACCATTTTACATTCCCACCAATAGTGTACAAGGATTCCAGTTTCTACACATCCTTGCCAACACTTGTTATTTTGATAATTTTTTTATAATTCAAAGCTTGTTTGGTTTCTCTGTTAATACGTTTTGTCCTCCTCTCTGTTTAAATGAGTGCTCAAAAAATGGCACCATGATCTCTATTACAACACAAAAATGAAAACAAAAACCCCACAACAAAACAAGGGGAAGAACTCTCAGGGTCCGAAATACTGTTTGTCTTGTTTTGTTTTTTAATTTCATAACGTTTTTTCCTTATTTAAAAAAAAATGCACTATCAATGTTTAAAAAACCACAGAAAACCCAAAGGAAAAAGATATTCTTTATCACACTAGTGGGAAGGAATTATAGTTAATATATAATATATACATATATGTACATATATATTTGGTACATATCCTTGTTTTTTCCTACATTTCTGCACGTATGAGTACATATATCACACACATTCACACTCATGCACTCTTTTTGTTTTGATTTAATGGGATCATATGCAGGCGTATCTCAGAGATATTGCAGGTTTGGTTCCAGAGCACCACAATAAAGCAAAATATTGCAGTAAGGGAGTCACACGAATTTTTGGTTTCCCAGTGCATATAAAAGTTATGTTTACACTATACTGTCCTCTGTTAAGTGTGCAATAGCATTCTGTCTAAAACAAACAGTGTATATATCTTAATTTAAAACTACTTCATTGCTACACAATATTGTAAATAAACTATACTTCAATAAAATAAATTTTTTAAAAAAGTTATTGCTAAAAAATGTTAACCATCACCTGACAATTCCGGGTTGCCGCAAACCTTCAATTTGCAAGAAATACAACATAAATGAAGCTTAGTAAAGGGAAACACAATAAAATGAGGTATGCCTGTGTTTTGCAGTCAGTCTTTTTTTTTTTTCCCTTTCACATGGCAATATGTTATGAGACTGTTTCTTTTTTAAGAGAAGCTGGTGCTGAATCTTGAGGCTATGGCACACTTAAGCTTAGCATTAATATAAGAAGTGGAGCAAAAGTGACTCATTATGCATGGTTGCTAAACTTTTTTGATAGGGTGGTGCCGTGACTACCTGAATTACACGCCCTCTAAGGAAGTTAGCGCCAACTTTAGCAAAGAAAAATGGTACTTACATTAACTCCAGTGCCTAACGACTGACTGCAGTATTCAGTTTAAACTGATTTGAGCTCATAATTGTCTTGGGAAGATTTTACTTTTAATCCAGTCAATCTTTAATGCTGAGTCCAATTTACTAAGTAGTCTGCTGATTAATCAGGAACTTACTACCTACACAGAGGATGACAAAGCTATAGCACAGTGTGGTTGTTTTGATTTGATCATTGAAACAGTAAAGGCAGCACTATGATGCTGAGCACCGACAGAGGGCTGGGTGTTGGGTATATTATCTCATTTAATCCTCATCACAACCCTTTTCAGTTAAGTTGTGTGCTCATGAGGACATGAAGGCACAGAGAGGGAAGTTACTTGCCCAAGGTCACGTAGCTAGTGAGTAGGGGAGCCATGCAGGACTGATTCTTTCCTTTCTTTCTTTCTTTCTTTTTTTTTTAAGGAAGGTGTCTCGCCCTTGATGCCTGGGATAAATGTGGTTTTTTGTTTCTTTTTTTAATAAATTTATTTATCTTTGGCTGCATTGGGTCTTCGTTGCTGCACGTGGGCTTTTCTCTAGTCATGGCAAGCGGGGGGCTGCTCTTCATTGTGGTACGCAGGCTTCTCATTGCAGTGGCTTCTCTTGTTGTGGAGCATGGGGTCTAGGTGCATGGGCTTCAGTAGTTGTGGCATGCGGGCTCAGTAGTTGTGGCTCACGGGCTCTAGAGCACAGGTTCAGTAGTTGTGGCGCACAGACTTTGTTGCTCCACGGCATGTGGGATCTTCCCAGACCAGGGCTCGAACCTATGTCTCCTGCATTGGCAGGCGGATTCTTAACCACTGCACCACCAGGGAAGTCCCAGGCCTTGGTTTCTTTATAAAACGGTTCTGTGAACCTGTTTCTGGGGGGAGTTGAAAGAGTCACTTTTTGAATATGGCTTGATTCCAGGGATTCGTCAGCTGGTTTGAGTTATTTTCTGTGCATCTGATGCTATTTAGTTGGTTTTTTATAAAGGATATGATGCAATTCTTGAGGGCAGGTATGGAAAAAATTTTTAAACATTCACTGATATAGGAGGCTATAAAACCTCACTCTGTGATAAAATTCTCTAGTACAGAGGCCTAGCCCCTTGATCCTGCATACTTCCTGCCCTAAGTAGACTACATCTGGAAGCCCATGAACCAGTCAGGCGGGGAGCTTGGTGCTCGGGACTGTTTTAGGAGACCATGTGATTTTTAAACCTCTGAACCATATAAGTTCTCATCGGTGGGCCCAGGCAGTCCTTGCAGCCTGGACTGAGAGTCTGGTTCCTTTATTGGCTTCATAAACAATTCAAGGAGCGTTGCAGTTTTGTTTGTTTTGTTTATGTGCCTTCACATGACAAGGAAATGGGGGGAGAAAAGTAAAGCTTTTCTGTACTTTTTCCAGGTGATTTTATTATTCCATCCATACTGCAGACATTTGTGTTTACAAATGACACTGCAGCAGTGATGAGTGTGTGGGCTGGTGAGCCAAAAAGACTACTTTGCAGCCAAGTAGTAACTCTTCTCAAAGACTGCTGTGGGGTTGGTTAGGCCTCATGGTACCCTACCACCTCCCCAGTAACCCCACCAATCAGCAGCTCTACTGTCTGGAATAGAAGCTGTCGAAGCCTCTGTGAGGCCAAAGAGCTGTCACAAAGTCCACAGAATAACTCTCAGAACCTTCTCCAAAGCCTGCTTCTTCTTAATGATGGGAATTCATAGCTAATACGAAGCAGCAATTAGGAGAAGGATGTTGCCACCTGCATTCATAATAAAGTGACATGTGAATGCATGAAAGCCGGGGGAAGACCAAAATGTTAGGAGAAGCTAATGGGACTTACAGCATGGGGGCCTGGGTAAGTTAGCTCCTGGCGGGGCCTTGTTTGTGCCACTGAGTCCAGGGGCGGCATTGTGAGCAACACCCCTAGCTGGTAACCTTCCGGGGGTTTTACTTTGGGTGACTAGCTAGATACCCTGAACCAGGAGCCCTGGGAAAGAATGTGGGAGAATGAGGCATTTAGAGTCAGCATATTGCACTTGGGGTGTTTGCCTTGCTGAGTGTTCTTAAGCAAGTTGGATGCTCTTTCTTTTCCAAGAATGTACTTGTCACATGACCAGGAGTATACAGTCAGTCTCCATATCCTCAGGTTCCCTGTCCCCATACTCAACCAACTGCGGATCAAAAATATTTGGAAAAAAATTCCAGAAAGTTTCAAAAAGCAAAACTTGAATTTGCTGCATGCTGGCAACTATTTGCATAGCGTTTACATTGTATTTACAACCATTTACATAGCATTTACCCTGTCTTAGGTGTTATAAGTAATCTAGAGATGATTTAAAGTATATGGGGTGGGGGCACTTCGCTGGTCCAGTGGGTAGACTGCATGCTGTCAATGCAGGGGGCCCGGGTTTGCTCCCTAGTTGGGGAACTAGATCCCGCACGCATGCTGAAAGTAAGAGCCCGCATGCTGCAACGAAGATCCCACGTGCTGCAACTAAGGCCTGGCGCAGCCTAAATAAATAAATATTTAAAAAATAATAAAGTATATGGGGGCGGGCTGTGCATAGTTTTTATGCAAATACTACACCATTTTATATGAGGGACTTGAGCATCTGTGGGTTTTGGTATCTGCGGGGTCTTGGAACCAGGCCCCCTTGGATGCTGAGGCACGATTGTATTTAATTCACTGCCGTTCTTGCACACTAAGTTTCCACATGTCTATAATGAGAAGCTTCCTGAAGATTTCAAAAGGTTCTTGGGTTTATGTTTGAGTGTATGACATGTAGTTGTGAATTACATTCATGAGTAAATTCTTTATCTCAGACTTATAAACCACCTGCAGAACACAGCAGTAGGGTGTTGGTTTCAGGAGTGATGATGTGTCTCTTTTTGAAAGATATGGCCTAGAAGGTTGACTAATATTACATTTACACCATTGCAAAACTAACAAATGAATTTTGGAGAACCTTCTTTCCTTAGGTCATGTCATGTTTAGATATTTAATAAGAGGGATAGGTTTTTATAATAATCGCATTCCCTAAATACAGGCTGTGGTTTTGACATATAAAAGAATAGTTTTTAGGGAGAACATTATCAATTTTGAGAATAAATTCTAACTTGTAAGTTTAATCTCAATTTCATGCAATTCTTTCTTTTCAGAAATTAGAGTGAGCAAACTTTAAGGCAAAAACAGCCTCATTACATACAGCCAAAAGAGACTCACTGCATACAGCCAAAAAAGGTTGCTCTTTTTTGGTGTTTTATAATCCTTAATACAATGAGTACAAGAAATTAAAAAAAGTATTTCTTTCCATGTTGTACTTAACTGAAAATATCCTGCCCTTCTAATGGGTCACTTAAGTTTCTGTGTTTGGCATTTATAATCATGGCTATTTCCCAGTGCCCCTTGTTGCTTAGGGGAGTTTTCGGGTGAGGTGTTTCACTGCAGACACTCTCACTTGCAAGCAGGTACCCCATGTTTTGAGTTGGTTGGAGAAGCAACTGTGGGGAAAATGCTTCCAGAATTACACAGGAGCAATGGTAAGGATGTCAGGTGGCCCCAGCATGATTTTTTTTCATCTTTTATTTTTTAATGTTTTATTGTAGGGGATTTCAAGTATACACAAAAGTAGAGAGAAGAGTATAATGAATCCCCATGTATCCAATACTCAGCTTCAACAATTATCAACATTTTGCCAGTTTTCCTCTTAACCTATTAACTTATGGCATGGCTGAACCATAATTCTGGTCCACCTATAGGTAACTGCAGTTTGTAGCATCATTTCCTTGGGAAGATGCATCCTGAATTCCAGCTAGCTATTGGAGGACCATCCTTTCTGGTTTTGTTCCAGGTGTCATCTATGGAGTGAAGAGAGAGGCTGTGAGCATTGTGGGTCTGAGATTTCTCAAATCATGTTTTTTTTGAAAAGTAAAGTATTAACCATGAAAAAATATCAATGGTATATACCTTTTCACTTCTAAATTTTATATGTAATGTGTAAAGAAGATACAAAATCCATCGAAGATTGTTCTTATTGTGCAATAATTAGCCTTTCGTTTGCCATCCCCCCAAAGACAAGGAGATTGTAAGCAAGATGGCCCCGGGGCATGAGCATGTTGTCATGTTGATGCCCCAGCGGCTCTTGTGAACTCTCTGATTCATTCTGTTTCTCCTTTCAGTGGTCTCCAAGATGGATTGCTGAAGGCACGATCCAAGAAGAAAATATTAAAGTTTCTTTTTGTATATATTTTTACTCTTTTTATCTATAAGAACATAAAAAAGTCTTGCTAATATTTAACATACAGATGACCATATGTTGACCTTTGGTCAAAATCCTTGGAAATTATCAAGAAGACTGGTTGAAATACGGATTTACATCCATTATCATTAACAGTGAGCCTCACCCTAAGTATATATATTGAGCCTTGAGGTGTCAGCTGAAGATAGTACAAAGCTGTCAGAAAGCCATAACTAAAAGTTAGTGAAAAGGCTAATTATTTCATTTTTTGCTCTTTATTTCTATTTTTTAATTTTTATAAAAGCTGTATTATATTAGAACATGTATATAATTTATAAATAAATGTCTACATTCTGAGTATATACTCAAAGAAATTTAACTGACAGGATATGTGATCTAAAGCTGATCTACTAATTTATTTGCTTGCTGATCTATTTTATAATTTCAACACTTGTTAATGTGATTTAATATTTATCATGTATTCACATAACTCAGACCTTGCTTATTTTATTGGTTCATCTGATATGATGTTGTTTTTCTGTCTAATTTACATGCTTGTTATCTCCTACCTCCACCACTGTCTGCCAAGTCACATACCTGAATTTACAAGGTGCTGCCCTAAAGGATAGGAAAAACTAGGATAAAGGCCATTTTCCCAGGCAGAGACTGTGGCTTAAGGCCTGACTCCAGTGTGTCTGGTGACACTACCGTGAAGGTGACCTTGAAGCAGGCAGTTGGAGGATGTGGATAGTATTGATGCTGGCGCTTCCCTCCTTTAATGGACTTTTTTTTTTTAAGATACTGTCTTCAATCAGCATTTATTTTGAATGTTGACTATTTGCTTGAGGCTATCATTCATAGTGTGAGTTCTGTCTGTAGGTCTGTCTTTCATGGGTAAAGTCAAATTAGCATCTAAAGTTCTGTAAAGTTTAGTAGACTGTTCCTGCCGTATTCTCTAAGTCCATGATCTGTGATATTATGTTTTGACTGATGACTCCGGTTCTAAACCATTAACACATCAAAAAGGGTTTGAGCCTGGCAAAGAGAAAGCCCTGCTTATGTTTTAGTTTGGGAGACAAAAGAAAAATAATCACACTTTTGTGTGATTTTTCAGAGATGTTTTTCAGCGGCAAGGGAACTTGGGTCCTGGCTCTGTCCTTATGTTTAGGATTTGCTCCTTCCCTGATAGAGTAGATGAAGGAATGATGCAGGGGACCTGAGTGGCAGGGGCCTTGAGGCCAGCACAACCACGTGACAGGAGGGTGTCAGCCCAGGCACCCCATGCACTGAAGATAGAGAAATCCCCATTGCGTCCTCAGGCCAGAGGGATGGCGCATTTCTCTGGTCACCTCAGCATCAAGCTGACAAAGAAAGCATTGGCCTTCACCTCCTGATTGGCACTGTAACTGAAAGTGAGCACAATAATAGTTCTTCCAGACTTTATTATTTTGCAAAAGGTTAATTGTAGCTTTTAATCTTTCCAAGTATTAAACGAGTCCCTTTATAGATTGTGGTTTGTTCTTTCAGCCAGACATGGCTTCTAAATCCAGCGGAGAATTGAAGAGAAACCCCTGACCTTTTACAACTGGGATCACAGGACCAGTCTGTGGGCCAGACAGCTGCAGCCCAGCTGACTGCGGTCATTGTCCCCCAGCGGCGGGCACTGTCTCTGTTTTGACAGTTCCAGCGTCAGAAAGAAACAAGGCTTGTCTGAGACGCTCTAGTGTGGGTAGAGAGCATCTCTGAGTTCTTTAGTTGAGTTGTTGAAATGGAATGAGTTGCTAACTGTATCTGTACCTCTTTAGACCCACCCACATAATGAAACAAAGTTGGAGAAAGATCTTACTTGGTAAGGAATTCAGGGTGAAGACTTTTAGAACAGCTGCGCAGTGGACAGTTGGTCACTATTTGGGGAACACGATGAAGACCTTGGAGTTGCTGCACTGCTCACAAGATTGGATATTTGGTCGCTTAGGTGTGGAAATTCCATGTGCAGCTTAACCCAGGGAGTAGGTCAAGCCCCAGGTAAAATTTAGCTGATTGGTAGTATCCAAAGGCAGTCAGGGGACTTCCCTGGTGGTCCAGTGGTTAAGATTCCATGCTTCTGCTGCAGGGGCTGCAGGTTGGATCCCTGGTCGGGGGACTATGATCCCACATGCTGCATGGGCCACAAAAAAAAAAAAAAAAAGCAATCAGGGTTTGCACTAGGTAATTGCTTCCTGCAAGGGCAACCTGGATTTGAGTCAGTAGGGGTGCATTAGGGGGCAGAACAGGGAACTCGGAGAGCAGTCGTGCCTGGCCACCTGTTGGCCTGAGCCTCCCAGTGGCCAGTCTGCATCCTGGATGCCTGACAGTGTGGGTTAAGCAGAAGCTCTTGTGATTCTCTCCGGGTTTCCTATCAAAGCTTGTAATGTTCCAGAAAGAACCCTACGTGGGAGTCAGGACACCTGGGCTCTAGTCACAACACTGCCCTCTCCTCTATAGATAAGAAGCTAATTCAGTTTCTGTCCTGAAAAGCTTTAACAATTTTTACTCTTCGTTGTCTTTCTGAGGTTACTTCTTTTCTTGTTCTGTGCTCCTTTTTTTTTTTTTTAAATTTTATTTATTTTTGGCTGCGTTAGGGCTTTCTCTAGTTGCGGCGAGCGGGGGCTACTCTTCGTTGCGGTGCGCGGGCTTCTCATTGCAGTGGCTTCTCTTTGTTGCAGAGCACGGGCTCTAGGCGTGCAGGCTTCAGTAGTTGTGGTGTGCAGGCTCAGTAGCTGTAGCATGCAGGCACAGTAGTTGTGGCTTGGGGGCTCTAGAGCACAGTCTCAGTCATTGTGGCTCACGAGCTCTAGAGTGCAGGCTCAGTAGTTGTGGAACATGGGCTTAGTTGCTCCGCGGCATGTGGGATCTTCCGGGACCAGGGCTCGAACCTGTGTTCCCTGTGTTGGCAGGCAGATTCTTAACCACTGCACCACCAGGGCAGTCCCTGTTCTGTGCTCTTTGGTGCAATAATAATTTGGTGTTTCTCTTCAGGAACAGGGACCAAGTCTTCTATTTCAAATAAGCCCTACAGTTCCCTGTGCTTAGTAGGATCTCAGCTCATTCCTTTGCTTCTCTCCACCTGTGCAGCCACAACTATACCTACAGGCTGTGATGAGCACACCAGTCTGTCCTACTTACTTGTGCTTTACAGATTTTATTTACTCCTCACAGCCACCCTCTGAATTAGGCTACATTTATGTATTCAGTTGACAAACATTTGTTACAACTGTGATTGTCTTCTGGAGTTTGTAGTTAAGTAAACCAGGCAGTTAATGAATACAGTGATAGGAGGAAGGTAACAGAGAACTGAGCCTAGGTAATCAGGGAAGCTTCCGAGGAGAAGCGTCATCTTTGCCATGACCTGAGGGATGACCGGGAGTTAGCCAGACTAAAGGTGGGGCTGTGCTGTGGAAGTGGGGTAGGAGCCTGGACCTCGTAGTCAGGCAGACTTGGTTTAAGTCCCAGATTTGCCACTCCACAGACCACTTTTTTTTTTTTTTTTAACCCCTGTCTAAGCAAATCTCTTAACCTCGCTCACCACTTTCCTCACCTGCAAATTCTTAGGGAATTGGCAGAAGTAAAGGAGATAATGCATATGAGAGCCAGGATCATAATGTGAGCTTAAATGCCAACTATTATAATGAATATTAATATCAGTATTTTAAAAATCATATGCATAAGATTTGTTCCTTTTCTATATGCAGACTGTACCTCAACAAGGTACTGTTATCGTGGAGAAAGTCATTATGGCTTGAGCAGAGTGGGAGGTGGGGACCAGGGAGGCATGAAGCTGGGAAGTAAGGTGTGCAGGACCCTTTTACAGGTGAGAAAACCAAGGGTCTCAGGCTAAGCATCATCCAACTAGGCGGTAAGTGGTCAAGCCAGGATTGGAACCCAATTGTTTCAGACTCTGCAGTTCTGCTAATGGATGTGGGTTGGCTTCAGTGCCTGTGTTTGGACCAGCAGCCTTTCATGTAATCAAGTAAGATCAAGGATCCAGTCTCACTGAAGCTAACAAATGATTGTTCACAATAGATGTGCAGTTCAAATCCTGATTTGTGAGTTGTATTTATTTGGTTTTGGCAGCTGTGGACTTTAGCGTCCGATAGATTTTTAACACAGTACCGCAGGAAGGAGGAAATGTGAAGATAAAAGGGAAGGAGAACCCACAGGTGCCTTTGTGTTTGGAGCTCAGCCACAGGTGATTGTGAAAGGATGGGGGTTGGGAGGAGGAGGGTCAAGCCAGCTCCAATCCCAACTGGAAGAAGGGAGTTTGCCGCCCATCGGGCTTTCCCAAGGAAAAGCAGCTCCTGGATTCTCTTCCTAGGCCTACCCTGCCTCTCACCACTGTCTCCTCCAGTGGGGCAGGCAGGGTCCTGTGGTTTTGAGCTGTGGAGGACTTGAAACTCTTCTCCATATTCCTGGGAATCAGGCTAGTGTTCTAGTGTTCTTGCAGCTTGGCCTGTGGTAGAGGGTGACCTGTCCCTGTCAGAGCTGTCAGCAAAGAAGGACAGCCACATCTCATCTCAGAACTGTGGCCACGCGGGCGGACACAGGCTGTGGCCCAGTGAGAACTCTGTAGAGGGCTCAGGTGGTAGCTCAGGCTGCTGGGTCAAGAACCTGGCTTTGTGGCTAAAAACCAATCCCTGAAGCACTTGGAAACAGTTGCTCTTGTTAACCAGATGTAAGAATTTGATGAGGAACAAAAACTGATCAGCTGTTTGTTAGACTAGTGCAGAGTGATGGCTCTTCACCTGAGCAAGCCTGTAAACGGATGAGCTGATGCAGGGCTTGTGTCCCAACACGTGTGCCTGTGTCTTGTCTTTTTTCTACTAAAAATCAAAGGAATAAGCTAAAAGTGTTATGTAAGTTTGTTCACAAGTTGAGTATCTTTTAATGATCTTATAGAACTATAAGAGTTTTAAAAACTTTAGCCTTTTACCTAGATTACTTTTGTTCTTATTCCTGAGTTTTTAATATTTGATGTTAGCTTTTTAAAGGGGTTTTGAATTTCTAAAATAGAATGTTTCACCTGGAAACAGGTTTAGATTATCTTCTCATTCAATTAGGTAAAGCACCTACTAACACTGCATAAACCTGCATGTATGGAAGAGGAAAGAGGAGGGTTTTGACCATTCTGGTTGAGCCCAGTGTCTAGGTCTGAAAAGCTGGAACCCAAGAATTGGGCATGGGCTGTCTAGTAGAGTAGACACCAGCCACATTTGGCCACTGAGCAGTGAAGTGTAGCTAGTTTGAACTGAGATGTGCTCTGAGTGTAAAATACATAATGGATTTTGAAGACAGTACAAAACAAAGAATGTAAAATCTTATTAATAATTTTTAATATTTATTACATGTTGAAATGATAGTTTGGATATATTGGGTTAAATAAAATACATTGTTAAAATTAATTTCACCTGCTTTTTTCTTTTTTAGTGTGGCTGCTAGACAATTTAAAACTACATATTTTCATGATGCACATTTATGGCTCATGTTGTATTTCCATTGGATAGTGAGTGCTTCCCTGAATAATTCTGCATTTCTGACTTAGGAAAGAAAAAATGAAAGCAGTTGGATAGAAACAATCTTTTATTCCTAAATTTCTCTTAATTCATAAATCAAATAATTAATCTGTCCAGTCGCAGGAGTTTCGAAAAGGGGAAATTCTCTAAAAATTACTCTGTTTCTCAGAGGCTGTCTTATTATTTAAGAGTAACTTAATAGTATAATGCTTGTCTTTTTTTCCCTTCAGCCTTTCTAGTCTGGTGGTGACTGGATGATAACTGTAATGTTGGGAATTTTGTCGAAAATTCCAGAACCATGTTAGTTCTATTGCCTTTTTTATACGTCTCCTATAATCTAACATAGCTGGGAACTAATGAAAAATATTTTATATGGAGATATTATTGCAGAAATGTTTGTCATATCAAATTATGATTGTCATAATTCAAAAGTCATTAAATAAAGGGTGAGCATCTCAGCTAAGATGTTGTGATGGACCCACAAATGTATCACACATATTCTGTATCCTCAAGTAGCCTCTGCTCTAGCCAGGAGGTATACATTCAGAGTGAAATGACTCAAAAGAGCAATCCCAGGTGGGGACCATATGGCCAAATGGCTTATAAAGGACACTGATAGCAAGTTGCTATTTTAATTTCATAGTCGTTCCTTGACCGTTAGAACTTCTTAAACACCAGTCCCTCCTTCCCTCCCTCCATGGATTCTTCTTGGTTTTAGTAGCACTGCATGTAAACTCAACCTGGCCTTGAGCATGGCTCTGAAGCAGCCTAGAAAAATCAGATCTGCTGCAAGTTCTCTATTAATCTAGTTGCCTTTAGAACTTTAAGCCTAGTAAACCTGTTATATGTAAGAAAGTATTTTCTGCAACCAAATTGGATAAAAAGAGAACTGTGGATTATATGTCAGGAGATGTTTAGTGAAAAATGTTTGTGTTTAAAAAGACAAATAAATACATTTATAGAAAACTCTACCCAACAACAGCAGAATGCATATTTTTTTTAGTGTACGTGGAACATTCCCCAGATAGACGATATTCTGGGCCATAAAACAAGTTGAAAAGAACTGAAATTATACAAAGCAAGTTCTCTGACTATAATGGAAGTAAACTAGAAAACAATAACCGAAAGATGTCTGGAAAATTCGCAAATATTTGGAAATTAAACATACTTCTGATTAGCCATGGGTCCAAAGATAGTCACAAGGGAAAGTAGAAAATATTTTCAATTAAATAAAATTGAAAATACAGCAAATCAAAAATTGCAGCTGATGCAGTGCTTAGAGATAAATTAATAGCAATAAATGATTATATTAGAAAAGAAGAAATGTTACCAATATCAGGACTGAAAGAGAGGACATCACTACAGACTCTACAGACATTAAAAGAATAATAGGGAAATATTACAAACAACATTATGCCCAGAAGCTGGATAACTTAGATGAAACAGACAAATTTCCTAATAAGATAAACTATCAAAGCCCACTCAAGAAGAAATAGATAACCTGAATAGTCCAATAGTAACTAAAGAAATTGAATTCATAGTTTAAAACCTTTCTACAAAGAAAACTCCGGACCCACATGGCTTCCATGGCAAATTTACCAAACCTTTAAGGAAGAAATATTAATTCTACACAAACTCCTCCAGAAAATAGAAGGAACACTTCCCAGCTCATTTTATGAGGCTAGATAATAATACCAAAAGATACTGCAAAAGACTATAGACCAACTTCCTTCATGCACTTGGACAAATGAACAAAGCACTAGCAAACCAAATTCAGCAGTGTATGTAGAGGATAATAATAGTGTTGTGCTGGTAAACTGGCTCTCCGGTTGGTGGGGGGAGCCCTCTTTGTACTGATTTCCATGGTGTAAATCTCCCACCATGGCCAGTTGCAAGTTACCAACGTAAGGTCACTGAATGTGGAGTTGGGAAAAGATGTGTAGAATCAGCTCTCATGAGCTGGTATAGTCCAGCTTCAGCACGTCATGACCCATGCATAATCTTCCCAAGAATGCGAACTGTTCAACATTCAAAAATCAGTGAACGTACTTCACCATAATAACAGACTAAAGAAAAAGACAGAAAACTGTGAACCAAAAATCATGCTTAGTTCTATACTTAGCAAAATAAGCCCACCCAAACTGATGCTCCAGCAGCTCAGTCCACTTCAGGCCTCACTGTGCTCTGTATCGCTTGTCCCCTGTTTTGCTTCATTGCTTTGATCATTGCTGTTTCTTTACAAACACCTAGATTACACTCTCTTCCCATGGCCACTGCTTACTCATCCAGCATTTTTTAATAGATGCAATGACTCATTGGGAGGAGGGTGAGATATTCCTAGCTCATGCAAAAGATCTACTGAGGTGTATAAATCCATATAATTGGCTCATAAATTTCACACACACACACACACACACATACCCCCAATGATAAAGAAGCATGTTTGTCCGTTTTTATTTCCAATAACACACTCAGGATATTCTTTGTGAGGACTTTTTTTAAATAGTTACTCTAGTAGGGTCATAGGATGGTGAAATGAAGACCAGTTCTTCTCTACTGTTTTGGGAGTACCCTTGGGTCAAGAATGTTGTTGTTGTTTTTAAACGTCTTTATTGGAGTATAATTGCTTTACAATGTTGCATTAGTTTCTGCTATATAACAAAGTGTATCAGCTATATGTATACATATTCCCTCCCTCTTGCATCTCCCTCCCACCCTCCCTATCCCATCCCTCTAGGTGGCCGCAGAGCACCGAGCTGATCTCCCTGGGCTATGCAGCTGCTTCCCACTAGCTACCTGTTTTACATTTGATAGTGTATATATGTCCATGCCACTCTCTCACTTCATCCCAGCTTATCCTTCCCCCTCCCCATGACCTCAGGTCCATCCTCTACGTCTGCGTCTTTATTCCTGTCCTGCCCCTAGGTTCATCAGAACCTTTTTTTTTTTTTTTTAGATTCCATATATGTGTGTTAGCATACGGTATTTGTTTTTCTCTTTCTGACTTACTTCACTCTGTATGACAGACTCAAGGTCCATCCACCACACTACAGATAACTCAATTTCGTTTCTTTTTATGGTTGAGTAATATTCCATTGTATATATGTGCCACATCTTTATCCATTCATCTGTTGATGGACACTTAGGTTACTTCCATGTCCTGGCTATTGTTAATAGTGCTGCAGTGAACTTTGTGGTACATGTCTCTTTTTGAATTATGGTTTTCTCAGGATATATGCCCAGTAGTGGGATTGCTGGGTCATATGGTAGTTCTATTTTTAGTTTTTTAAGGAACCTCCATGTTCAACATCAGTAATCATTAGAGAAACGCAAATCAAAACTACAGTGAGGTATCACCTCACACCGGTCTGAATGGCTGTCATCAAAAAAATCTACAAACAATGAATGCTGGAGAGGGTGTGGAGAAAATGCTGTTCTTTTTTAAATCTTTGTATCAACTCCTGACACACTGCTTGGCACATAGAAAGATTCACTGCATGTTTGGATGAATGGATGAATGAATAAAAGAGAATTTTGAGCATCCCTCACTTGCCGAGGCTGTTAATTCAAGATTTTAGTGTGAGACTCAAATACTCACCGTGGAAATGGCTATTCCTTGAGAAGAATGACAATCCCAACTCTACTGTAGTGATCTTCAGCATTTCTCTACTCATTTCAAAGACATAAAGTGAGGGGTGTGGGAACACAGTAATTAAAATTCCCTAGAGAACTTCTTTTAAAGAGATCTGGACCACCCATATCATTTGAAAAAGTACTGTGGGGCTGGCAGAGTGTTAAATGATGAATACTGATTACAGCTATGAGACTAGCTTTAGCACTGTTTTGTTGTGTGTAAGGGTTTTGTGTGTTGTTCATACCTTCAGCATGTTTGCTCTCTGTACTCATACGTTGATTCTTAAACATATTAATGGGTGGGGGGGAACCTGGAACACGACTTTATTCATTTAAGTTACTACATATCTTTGAATTTTGACATACCATTGATCATATCTGTGATTTATTTAATGCCTAAGTCTCGATCATCTGCTTCACTATGTGATTTCACTGAGATAGAAATGGGGAGTGGTATGGTAACATGAGTTAATATGGTCTGTGAAATTTTAAAGATTGTTTGCAGGTGGGCTGTGTCTGCTTAATTAAGAAGGCCAGACTGGGTGGGATTACTTGTCCCCAGAGGAGGTCAGGCCGAGACAACTTCTTCTGTTTACATGAACTAAACTTTTGAGTTTCCTGATTTGCCTTTCAGCTTTAAAGAAAAGAAAGAAAAGCTTTAATTATTTAGGAAAATGGACATTGTCATTCTCCCCCTAAATCCAGGTTTTTAGTTAACAAAAACATACCAAATCACTCCTCAGCACAATTATCCTTCAAGCTCAGAGACTTGTCTCAGCAACCTCTTGTCATCAGTAAGTTAATACTTGCATCGTAGTCAAGTTTGGTTTCAGTGCCCTGAATACCAGAGTGGTCATCATTTTCATACTGAATCAGGTGTCTGTTTATTCTGATTTTACTAAAGGAAGTTTTTCTCCATCAGGGATGGATGAATGAGATTTACAACTATGATCCAGAAACGTACCATGCGACTTTGACGCATTCAGTTTTTGTTCGACTTGAGGGTGGGACCGTAAGGCTTTCAAAGCCCAATAAAAATATATCCAGGAGGGCAAGCTACAATGAAACAAAGCCAGAGGTGACCTACGTCAGCCAGAAAATCTACGACCTGTCCGACAGCAAGGTGAGCCCAACTAATTTGGAAGCTTAGATGAATGAAAAGCATTTGGAATCTTGGACGCTTTACTGTAATTTTTCCCCTTAAAAGGTTGTGTGTTTAAAGTATGAGTGTAATTTAGAGCAGTGCCTCTCAAACATTAATGTGCATATGAATCACCTGAGCATCTTTCAAAGTACAGAATCTGATTCAGCAACTATGAGTAGGGCCTGAGAGTCTGCATTTTTATGAGCTCCCAGGTGATATCCATGCTGCTGGTCCACAGACCACACTCTGAGAAGCAAAGGCTTCATACACTCTTCTGACTTTGAGAGTTAACTTTTTTGGTCAAACAAAAGCCACGTGTGGTGGTGCTAGGCTAATAACTAACGCAAGCTCTGTAAATGTGAAAATTATGGAAAATTACGCAAAATAACCACATTTTGATAAAGTATACTTCTGCTTTTGAGAAATGTAAATTATTTGTTATTCCAAAAAGCTATAGGTTCTCTTTTCTTATAAATCTTGTGAGTGATCTTTGAGTTTCTCCAAAATGGCAGAATTATTTAAAATAGTTTTTTGACGAATTTATTCTTAACTTGTGGTTGATAAACTTGAGCTTCCCATCAGGATCTAATTTGATAAATTCTTCTTTTTCCCCCCAGCTTAGGTTTGGCCCAGGGTCATTAAACTCAGTTGATATCCAAACTTAGTTGATGATAATCCATTAACTGATTATTCTGCTACTGTTACCTGAAAATCGTAGATATTTGTAACTCGTGCGAAATTCTTGAATATCTACTTTCTGGAATTATTTTGAAAGATAAGTCATTTCTAAAAATTCTAGTTTCTAAAGTCACGTTATGGACAGGTGGTAATTCTTTCACGTTCATCATTTTAGTCAAAAATACTATGAAGTTTGCATTTGTGCTCTGCACAGTAGTAATGCACAACGTAGCCAATTCTTAATTTAGAGTGTAAATCCTTTCCCTTTCTCTGTAGATTTATCTTGTGCCTAAAAGTTTGGCTCGAAAGCGAATCTGGAATAAAAAGTACCCCATTTGTATCGAGCTTGGTCGACAAGATGACTTTATGTCTAAGGCCCAGACTGATAAAGAGACTTCTGAAGAAAAGCCACCAGCTGAGAGGGAGTTGGGAGGCGAGGACCCTAAGAAGCCAACCCACCCTCAGGAGGGAACACGATCTGGCCAGCGAGATCAGATACTCTATCTCTTTGGGAGAACTGGCCGAGAAAAAGAGGAGTGGTTTAGGAGATTTATTCTGGCATCTAAGCTGAAGTCGGAAACCAGGAAGCCACCTGGTGTCTCTGGAAGTAAACCAGGTAATGACATGTGTGTTAAATGCTTATGTATTTTTAAAGGGCCCGTGGGAGAATCAAGAGAGAGTCCCGGGTAGGAAGAGAGGAAGACCACCCTGAACTGATGACTGTCTGCCACCTAAGGTGTATTCATGGGTTATTTGCCTTCTAGGCTGCTCACTGCAGTACTTTGTACTGAATCATTTAACCAGTGATGGAACCATCTGCAGATGTATTTTTTTCGCCTTTGCTGGTTCCTTAAAGATTATATCAATATTTATGTTTATGTACTGTGGCTCCTCTGAGAGAAGCAGCAGAAGGAAAACCCTAGTTATAATAAGAAGGCCAGTGAGAAGGCAGCTTATGCTCTCAAGCTCCTGGCCTTCAACATGGCCTCCACGCCTGAGATTGCCATCGAAGCACAGAATCCTTGGCCTCCTGACTCACTGCATTTGCCATCGATTACCCCGCCCCTCTGCTCATTTCCTATCCCTCTGTCCCATGTACTTTGCTTGGAACAGCACTGAATCTCTCACCGTCCTCCAGACATGCTGTGCCCTGTCATTGCTTTTTGCATATGCTGTTCCCTCTACCTGGAATGCTCTTCCCCCACCTAGGCCGGGAAAATGCCAATTGTTTCTTCAAGGGGCAGTCCAGAGGTCACTACCTGTGAAGGTCACTGCTGGAGGAAGCGCCTCTCGGCTCTTGGGCAGAGGGACTCACCCTGTCCCTTCTGCCCTGAAAGTCCTTTAGTCATGCTTCAGTACAGTGCTTATTACAGAAAATTGTGATTTATTTGCCTAGGTGCCCGAGTTCAAGGGCAGGGACTGTGTATGTCTTATTATTCTTTTTAATGTGGAGTTGGCCCAGAGAAAGTGCTCGATGAAAACTGTGTTGAATGAATGAATGAAAGATGTTTGTCCATCCACAGCTTATGGCAATTCCAGTTAGCTTTCTGCCCACTTTCTGTGTGCCCCTTGGGCTGTGTCAGTCCTTCATCTGACCCCAAGAGAGCACCAGAAGAAAAGAAAAAGGTGCCTACCAGATATGTATCATGGCTCCCATTCCTCTGAATTGTCTTGAAGAAGAATAAGAACTGTTCTAAAAAGTTATCTATCATTACAATGGAAGGTGTCTTTCAGGGTGGGAAATAACCTTATAAATATGTATATTTTAGATAGTCATTTATAGCATTTTAGCTGCTTTTCAGCTGTACCCAGTGGAGTTTGCTCTGTGTTCCATTTCCTTTGCCGTCGTTTTCCTCATCTGCATTAACAGCCATCACTTCTTTGCTCCAGGGGTTTTGCCCTCACACAGCAGACACAACAGTCCCTCGGGCCACCTGACCCACAGCCGCAGCAGCAGCAAAGGCAGCGTGGAGGAGATCATGCCCCAGCCGAAGCAGAAGGAGCTAGCGGGCAGTGTACGGCAGAAGATGCTTCTGGACTACGGTGTGTACATGGCCAGGTGTGTCCCCCAGGAAAACCGAAGCCCCCAAAGGAGCCCAGTGCAGAGTGCGGAGAGCAGCCCCACAGCTGGGAAGAAGGTAAAGCTGGCTGCCTGGGGGTAGCTTTTTTGCTCTTAGATTCGTTTCCTCATACATAAGCCCTTTGAGCGCCTCTTTTGTACCAGGCCCTGTTCTAGGCATTGGGGACACAGTGCTGAACCAGACAGATGAGAGCTGTGCTCTTAGGGAGCTTGGACTCTAGTCAGGGAGATAGCAAGCAGCAAACAGCAAACATCAGGTGCCAATACGCATGAAAATAAAGACAAATAAGGGAGGGTGGAAAGTGGCCAGAACTGCTGTTTTAGATTGGGGTCGAGGACAGCCTCTTTGAGGACGTGACATTTGGGCAGAGACCTGACCAAAGTGAGAAAGTGAGCCCTGGCGATCTGTGTGAGAGGAGCATTCCAGGTGCAGGGACCAGAAAGTACAAAGGCCCTGAAGCAGGCCTGTGGTTGGAGTATTCAAGGAACTGTGGTGAGGTCAGCGTAGGTGACAGTGAGCAAGGGACAGAGGCAGGGCCTCGTCAGATCAATTCCTCGTCCGATCAGGTCATGGGAGGCCCTGGGAGGGTTTTGAGCAGGGGCTAATGTTGATCTGACTTGAGTTTAAAAAGTCATGTGGCTCTCCATGGAGACTGGAGAAGGGGCAGTAGGAGGAAGGGGCGGTGGGAGGTGATCGTGGCAGCAGAGCATGGGGCTAGGCTGAGGTGGTCATAGCAGGTGGTGAGAAGTGGCGGCCTTGGGGATACTGTTGGAGGGGAGCTGGCTGGATTTGCAGATGAGTTCCATGTGGGATGGGGAGAACCAAAGGAGGCAGAGATTACCCCTAGCTTTTGACCTGAGCAACTGGGCCATCAGTAGGGAAATTCACAGAATCATTAGCAATAGAGGTCTAATTCCTTAATAACCGTTGTATACTCAAATTCTCAGACTCCTCAGCTCTGTCCAGGGCTTTTGAAGGTTTACCATATGCATTATTTGCAAAATGTAACAAGCTGGACATTGACTCAAGATCATTTGTGATAAGATGACTCATATAAGCTGCCATATGTCAGACTCTGTCAGACACTGTAATAGAATTACTCTGATCCCTTGAACGGTCTTGCAAACCAGGTGGTATTCTCTCCATATTATAGATGGAGAAACCAAACTTCACAGAAGTTAAGTAGCTTAATGTCACAGTTGCTAAGTGATGGAGTGCACAAAACCTGATCTGAGACTCCGAGGCCCTTTGGCTGCCAGGACTGCCGTCTTGGTGGGTCATTCTCAGACTGTGCTTGCCCTGAGGCCTCCAGCCACTACGCCCCCTCAGGTTCTGAGGCACAGCCTCCCGCCGGTGGAGCACGAAGCCTGTTTCTTCCATGTTCAGTTACTAAAGTGTTTAACCTCTTATAGTGACTGTATTTCTGTTAACGGGAAGCATTTGGTACCATCCTCTTTGTGCTTTCAGGCTTTAGTCATTCTGTTGACCCTCTTCAGTGTGGAAGAGGCCCCAGAACCTTCACCCAGCCTACTTTGTCAGGGCCAAAAAAGACCATATGCCTTTGCTGGCCTCTGACCCACCGCCTCCCCCTCTGACCTAAGTTACCAGCTAGAGTGGGAAGCAGACTTCCCTCTAAGCTAGAGCTGGGTAATAGAAAACTGCTCTGGAAATGTCCTGTTTACCAACAGTGAGTCCCACTCGCCCTAATTCCCTTTCTGACTGGGCTGTCAGCTGTCTGGATTCTCATTAGACTCAGGAAAATCAGGAGGAGAATTGTGTGATGTAAGAAAAGGATCTAATAAATAAATGCTTGCTTTTTAAAAAAGAGTTCTGTAAATTAAAAAAACAAAAGTTTTAGAACATCGCTTCCTCAGTATGTGTTACATGTGCCTGTTGTATCGTGTAATCACTGGGGTCTGTGGAAGCCGCAGGAGGGCCTGGGAGGTCCTGCTGGCACAGAGCCTGACCCCTCAACCTTGCGCTGCTGTCGCTGGGGTGGGGTGGGGGTGTCTCTGGTACAAACCTTTTTTCCAGGTACTTAGCACTTAACCCCTTTAAACACCAGAACCTTCTTTTCATCTTCTAAGTTAAGTCTGATTAAAGTCTTTAAAAACCACATTGCACTTCCTGTCCCCCTTAGGCAGAGCAGGCAGGGATGATTTAATCTTTTTCGTGGTGATTTAAAGACTCAATACCACACATGGAAATTCAGGCCTGTTGTCCTGCAGGGCTATCGAGGTCAGGCCTTTCACCCCCGTCTGAACCATCCCAGACCACAGACTCTGCAGCATTTTCTGTCACTTGTCTGTTGGCTGGTGTTAGTGTGTGTCCTTCTAGTTGCCTTTCCTTGAGTGCTTATCCTCATCTCCCACCCCTACCCCTAATCTAATGGTTCTAATCTGCATGGGCTAGGCAACCAGAGAGCCAGAATTGTGTGAACACAGGCAACTGTCTTTGAAAGGGGGCTTTTGGAGCAAGTGCGTGAGCTTTAGCGCTGGGCTGCCACGTCCACTTGGCCTGCCTGAAGCATGTGTGGGCCGCGTCCTGGCTCTCAGGAGTGGTCTGGTAGTAGAGACAGTCGTGAATAAGGTATAGGTGTATGTTTTAGTTATCTATTGCTGTGTAACAAATAGCCCCAAATGGGGTGGCTTAAAACAATAACAGTGATTTATTTTGGTCACAGATTTGTAATTTGACTGGGCCTAGCAGTGAAACCTTCTCTCTGCTCCATGCAGTGTCAGCTGGGGAGGCTGGACGGGGGGCTGGAGGACCTGCTTCCGAGATGGCACTTGCATGGCTGGCAAGTAGTTGCTGGGTGGTGGCTGGGAGCTCGGCTAGGGCTGGGGGTTGTGGGCCTCGGTTCTTCCCCATGTGGCCTGGGCTTCCTTCAGTGTGGTGACTGGGTTTCAAGCACAAGCGTCCCTAGAGAAAAGAGCCAGGTGGGCTTTTTATGACCTAATCTCAGAAGTAAAGTAATGTCACTTCCTTCCTGCTCCATTAGTCAAAGTAGTCAAAAAGCCCTCCCAGCTTCAAGGAGAGGGGCATAGATTCCACCTCTGCTGAGCTGAGGGAGTAGCAAATTCTTAGAAGAGCATCTGGGATGGGAAGTATCATTGCACCATTTTTGAGAAATAAGGTCTGCTACAGTATTTATTCCTATGCTCTTTTTATTACTTTTCATGCTTTCCTTTTCAGTGGAGATAGTTCTTTACTAGTTTTATTTCTCTTTAATTCTGTAATTCGAGCAAATGAGGACCTTCCCCCACCCCCTCTTTAATTTTCTTTTCTTTTCTGTGCCTGTGAAGCATTAACATGGTTCCAAAAACCGAAACTGTACAAAGACATATTCAGAAAAGTGCCGTCTCCCCCGCCCTTTTCCTTCTATTCATCCATGCCATCCCCCCACCCCCACCCCAGTAGTGAACCGGTCTCATTAGTCTCTGGCTCATCCTCTCTGGGTTCATTTCCCCTCCTGTCTTACTCAAAGGATGGCACGCCATGGATACTCTTTTGCACGCTTTTTTCACTTACCAGCACATTCTGGAAATCACTCCACATCGGTTCTTAGATATCTCCCCTTCCTCTTGTTTTTCAGCAACTGCAAAGACTGACTCCATTGTGTGAATGTTCCATAGTATATTCATTCTCTTATATGGGCGTATGGGTGGTTTGTAATATTTTGCAATTACAAACAGTGCTGCAATGAACAACCTTGTATATGTGTATTTTTGTGTTGTTGGGGGTATAGCTTCAAGGTGATACCTTACGAGAATGTCAGAATGTAAACTCACGTGTAGTTTTGTTAGATATTGCCAAATGCCTCTGCGTAAGGGTTGCACCAGTGTTCATTCCCACTGGTAATAAGAATGCCTGTTTCCCCACAATTTTGCCAAATGTGAACCTTTTGGACGTGGTCATTAGTGCTCATCCTTCCTGCCAAAGACGGCCAGGTTGTTTCTTTGGGTTCATATTGCCTCTGCTGTCATGAGTCCAAGAGGAACTGAAAGGGCTCAGAGACACAAAGGAACCTTTGACACCTCTTCAAGTTACACTGTCACTTCATCAGTGTCGGCACCACCCAGACGCTTACCCAGGGTAGCATGCCCCCTCCTCTTCTATGCAAGGAGCTTGGAACACAGCACCAGCCTTTGCCCCACCCTGCTGCTGCTTCTTACAGGCCATGTTCAAAGCATCTCTCACCCTGAGGGCTCCAGGTCTATCGGCGCCTTCCACACACTCAGCCTCCTTTCTCACACATGGCCCAGTGCTAAGCTGGGTCAGGAGGTGAGTAGGGCCACTGGTGGTCAGGAGCCAAACCAATGCTGAAAACAGCCAGTGATAATTAGTAGATGTAGACTAGGTTTGTATTAAACAATGCTAGAACACTTTTGGTAGTTATTCTTACCCATAATAATTAAAAACAAGTTCGGGGGATTCTGAAATCACTTTGGAGCTCAACATTTGAATTATAAAATACTGCTCTTTTGGAGGAAGGGCCTGGTTCTCCAGATGTTTAGTGATTAGTGATCAGTCGCTGAGCCCTGACTTGCCCTTGTGACTCCGCTTTATCTCACAAACACAGACCGTACCAGCCTCTGAAGTCTCCAAACCCCTGTGATCTTGGCGCCATTTTCTCTCTTCTCAGGCAGCTTCACCTCTAGAATAGTGAGACCATGAGGCTGGCTGAGGAGACCCAGACCTTGATCATCTTGTTGGTTTGAGGAGAAGATATAAACAGCAATTAAGAAAATGAAGAAACTCTTTTAAGAAATGTCTAAAGGTGGGATAGTATTACCCCTAGTGTTGGTACCTCAGGAAGGGAGACCCCACGGGCAGCCTGTGGATTTACTCAAAGGTGTGAGGCCAGGGAGGCTACTAGTTCTTTATGCCCTGAAGCGGCCTGCCTGGGAGGGAGGGCCATTGGTGAGGCAGCACTGTGCTTGTTCACCAAGTGTGAGGCTCTGGTGTTCAGATCACATCAGGCACTGCCACGCTCCTTTTCAATGGAAGGTTTTCAGAAATACTTAAAGGTCATGTAGGCTGCCCCAGGTTTGGAGAGTCCTGCCTTCATTATTGCTAGTTCCGCTAATTATCTTGTTACCTACAAACTGGATCATAAGATACTACATCCTGTTTGGTGTTATCAGGAGATAAGAACTCAACAAAGCAAACAGGAATCAAACAGAAACCAGGAAATCTTAATTGGCAGAATGGTTTCCCAAGGCTTCCCCTTTCCAAGCTCAGAGTCAGCTTTTTAAACATTTAAAAGTAGAATTGCAAAGTGTTTATCATACAATAAGTAAAAAATATAAAGCCATATATCCAATTTAAAAATAAATTTTAGGAAGGTTACAGACAAGAGTGCCAAGACAGTTCAGTGGGGGAAAGAATAGTCTTTTCAACAAATAGTGCTGGGGCAGCTGGACATCCACATGCAAAAGAATGAGGTCAGACCCCTCCCTCACACCGTATACAAAAATTAACTCAAAATGAATCATGGACCTTAAGGCAAGAGCTAAAACTATGAAACTCTTCAAATAAAATATAGGAGTAAATCTCTGTGAATTGGGGCTAGGTGTAAAGACTTCTAAGATAAGATAGCAAAAATACACACAACCAAAGAAAAAATAGGTAAATTGGACTTCATCAAAATTACAAACTTTTGTGTGCAAACAGTACTATCAAGAATGTGAAAAGACAACCCACAGAGTTTGCAAATCATATGTCTAAGGGTTTTGTACCCAGAATATATAAAGGACTCCTGTAATTCAATAATAAAAGGTAAATAACCCAATTAAGAAATGGGCAAAGGATCTGGATAGATATTTCTGCAAAGAAGATATACAACTGGCCAGTAAGTGTATGAGAAGATATTCAGTCATTAGCCATCAGGGAAATGCAAATCAAAACCATAATGCAATGCCACGTCCAAACCACTAGGATGGCTAGAATAAAAAAGACAGACAATAACAATGATTCATGAGGATGTGGAGAAACCGGAACCCTTGTAACAGTGGGAATGTAAAATGATGCAGCTGCTGTGGAAAGCAGTTGGTGGTTCCTCAGAATGTTAAACATAGAGGTTTATGATCCAGCAGTTCCACTCCTATGTGTATATCCAAGAGAAATGAATGAAAATTTAGGTCCACACAAAAACTTGTACACAACTGTTCATAGCAGTGTTATTCACAATAGCAGGAAGTGGAAAACAACTCAAATATCCCTCAGTTGAAGAATGGACAAAGTGTGGTATATACACATAATAGAATATTATTCCATAATAAAAAGGAATGATGTACTGATACATGCTACAGCATGGATGACCTTGAAAACATTATGCTTTGTGCAAGAAGTCAGCCACAAAGGAACACATATTGTGTGATTCCATTTATGTGAAATGTCCAGAATAGGCAGAGTCACTGCGACAGATATGTGGTTAGTTGCCTTGGGCTGGTGGGGATGGAGCTGGGAGGAATGGGGAATGACCACTCGTGGATACAGGGTTTCTTTGGGGGTGACGAAGATATTCTAAAATTGATTGTGGTGATGCCCTCACACTCTGAACATACCAATACCACTGATGATGCTTTTTAAATGGGTGAATTGTATGGTATGTGAATTATATCTCAATAAATCTGTTTTTTAAAAAGGATACAAAACCATGTTAGTTATGCTTATTTTTTAAAGTTATGTATTCTTAAACAACAAATATATATATATATACACACATTGAAAACAGACTGAAATATAGTTAAAATATTTTAAATAAGTATATCTGGATAATGGGATTATGGGTGTTTTCTCTAGTAAATATGCTTGTTTTTGTAATCGGGGAAACAGCTAACCGGGAGGGTCTTCCACTGTGCCCTCTCCTGGGCCAGGCAGCCCTTTGTGAAGCCCTCATGACATCAGATAGTGTGCGACCAGACCTTAGCAGCAAAGCCACCAAGCTGCCTTTGCCCTTAAAAAGCTGGGCTGATCGCCTGGCTATTTGTAATAGGAAAAGTTACACCACAAAAAGTAAATCTGTACTATTTTCTTTTTACAGGTTGGTTTTTAATAAAATATCTCCCAAGAGCTACTCAGACAGTTACAATAGTCTTGCTTTAGCTTCGGGCCATTGAACTCTCTAAACTTCATTTTGGAAGCCATTTTTAGAAACGTACCCTTGCTAAATGTACATCTTTAATTGAAATGGTAAAGTGAATCTGCTTCTCACATTCCTTCCTGCAGCCAAACAGCAGCATTAGGAAATGTGTACACATTTATTGTTGACGGTCTTAAATTTGTATGACTCCCATTGGAAATGAGTTCTTCCTAGCAGCCTGTTGAATCCAGATTTTGTTCATAAAGCTGCTTTGATGCATTGTCAGTGTTCTGCTGCTCATGGATTTTTCTTTGTTCCCAATGAGTCTGTGGAGAGAAGCCTGCATTAGAAAAAGGAACAGTTGAAAAGAAAAAACAACCTCCTTGTCAGTTATTTCAGAAATTTGTTTCCACATCATATGCCTTTGGCTTGGACAAAAGTTGTGAAATAGCCTTTGTTTCATGCTATTTTGTGTTGTTAAACCTGTTTCCTGTGAATAACTAGGGTTGTAAGGAAAGGTTAGTAAAGAGTCAACTCTCCCACATGAGAAGGGAAAAAGTAACCTCTTCTCTTGTGCAGCCTACAGATCTGAGTGAGACATGCACCGCCCTGCGTGGGCAGCCTCTTGGCACTGCCCGGATCCCTGGGGGAGGAGGGTATTGTCCCTGGGTGAGTGTTTACTCAGAAGTCTGCATAGATAATCTGATGTGACTCAAAGACGGTAACCTCAGAAAAGCTAGACCAGATCCCCTTGGGGTGGGGTGCAGATGTTCAGGCAGAGAGAAAAGCGATTCCAAAAACCGCGTACAGCCTGAGGCATGACTAAGTGCTCGCTGGGCACAGGCTTCCACTCGACCATCCAGAACCTGGTGGTAGAGATGCCTCGGTTAATATCAGAAGCCTTTACAGCACCAGAAGAGCACAGAGAGGGGACCCTACAGCCATTCACACAAGGCAGCTAGAGCCATGTCTTCTGAAATGCAGGGACCAACATGTATTATTTTTTAAAACAGAGTTTAACTTTTTTTTTTAATGAGACTCGCCGACATTTATAAGGGATAACTTTGAAAATACCCCAATTTGAAGGACTCCTAGAACATAGGGTATCCCTACTTATATGCAGTAACATTAGACTGAGAAATGCAGGTGAACCCCCAGGCCCCCAAAGCGAGAGACGGCACAAGCCCTGATGAGAGTGGAGGACAGGTGGGTGCTGGGCAGCCCTCCAGGCCCTGCACAAGCTCAGTGACCAGTTCAACTGAGTCAGACCCTAAGGAGTCCAGGCTTCAGAAAAATCACACATAGGTCCCTGCCATAGACCTTTAGGACACTCACAGGTCATCACATCTCTAAGTGTCAAATCCACAAGCACCAGGCCACCCGTGTACTCTGCCCCCGGCTTAGGACACAGCTGTGCGGGGGCGTGGTCACGGCTGCGCAAGACAGACATCACCCGTGTGAGCCCACGCTGGAGCACAGAGACGTGAGGCGTCTGGTGTAGGTGATGGCTGCAGGCAGCCGTGAGGGCAGGGCAGATGCATTTGTACAAACCGTAGAGGGAAGAGAAAGGGTGAGCAATCCACAGATTCCTGCATTTCTAGTTCTTTTAGTCTTTGCTTTCCAAGGCGAATTGTTTCTATAAGGCTATCACCTAATTAGAGACCTCAGAACAAGGCTATGTCTGTCACGCCCGGGCCTGGTCACGCCCCCTTCCTCCCACCGGACACGGCAGGTGGGAGACAGGGAGGAGGCTGTGAGTCAGGCTGTGCTGATGAATCAGGGGCCTCGGGCAGGGTGCTGAACAGTTCCGAGTCTGTTTGCTCCTGCCTGAAATAGAAGTAAAAGTTCTGTCTTTCCTGGGTATTGTGAGATGTAAATGAGGGAACCTGAGAAGGAATCTTATCATAGGGCCTGGCATGGGGTCAGTGGACACCACCAAGCATTGCCTGCACTACCACACCGTCCGTGGGTGTCACGGCTGCTTCTCCCTTCTGCTTCACCCCGACCCTGGCCCTCTCCAGGCAAGAATCCATGGTCTAATTCTTAGCCTTGGAAATTGGAGGCTAACAGGGTTTTCTCTTTTCCCACCTTGCACGCTGGCCACAACAGATGTTTTAGGTGGATTGTATCAAATGGAGCTGAAGCCCAGGGTGTTTCACGGGGCTGAGATGGATGAGAACAGCTGTAGGAGTTTCACAGAATTCCTCTCTCTAATCCAGGGCTGTGGGTCTCAACCTCACCTGTTCATTACATCAGTAAGAGAGTTTCTAAAAATCCTCATACCCACTTAAATCAGTATCGCTGGATACAAGACCCAGACACCAGTATTTCTAAGCACTTTCTGCCCCTCGCCCAGGAGAATCATGACCTCCCAAGAGTCAGGCTGAATGTGAGAGTCCTGGGCATTGAGAAACTCTGGGGCTGCCTGGTGAGACCAGCTCGACGGTTACATGTCCTGGGAGCCTTAGCTGGAAGAAAGAGAGGCAGACGTTTGATCAGATGTGTCATTGACTTAGAATGTTGGTACCAAGCTAATTTGGGGGGAGGGGAGGGGTAGGGTAATACGGCTGAGCTAATTGTATGAAATATTAGCTGGTTCACAAGAAGACTGGTAGAAGAAGCAAATAGACAAAGAGGAGTTTTTATCTGTGATGGTGGCTTTTGTTTCTCTTTTTCTATTCACTGATACAACGTGGGACTTGATATTTATAGGGAAGAAATACGACTCACGTGGCCGGTCCCCCTTCTCTAGAGGGAGGGACCTTCAGTGACTTTATAAAAATAAGCCACTGGCTTGCTCTCCAGTTGCTTTCTAGTTAATTCTGGTCCTTTTTCTTTTACCAGTTGCCAGAGGTTCCACCCTCTGAGGAGGAAGAACAGGAAGCCTGGGTGAATGCCTTGCTTGGAAGAATGTTTTGGGACTTCTTAGGAGAGAAGTACTGGTCTGATCTGGTGTCTAAGAAAATCCAAATGAAACTCAGCAAAATAAAGGTATTGTTTTCCACCCAAGAGGCTTCCGATTCATCACGTCTTAATTTCTAGAAGTTTTGTACATTATATCCTAAGTGAAAAATCATTTGGTTTAAAACGTATAACAAATGAGAGTAGTAAGTTCTTATCAAATAACACATCTGGGGTGTGACCTTGACCACATGACTAACTGCCTCTGGGGATGTAGTGAATGTTCCTGTTTATTTTTTCCCCTTCTGTTGCCCTCATTGTTATTCACTCTGGGTGAGAATCCAGAATTTGGTTTGGGAAAATGGGAGCTGTTGCAGCTGGTTGGTTATATAGAATCGTGTTATCTTTAAGTTAGTAATGAACTTAAATTGTATGGCCGACAGCCCCCCCAGCCTCACAATCTTGGCCACACAGCATGTGCTCTGAGGAAAATGCCAGACTACTTAAGACCTCTTTCCCAACTCGCTCTCCAAGCTGGGAAAGCTACCATTGCACTCTAAATGTGTCTGCATTTGACCTTTACTTCTGGCCAGATGGTATTTTATTTTGGGCGCTCTCTTTGCTGAAGAAACAGTCCCGGTGCTGATGTAGGCCCACTTGGAAGTGAGTTTAAACTTGCGTAAGTAGTCTTCACAGTTGCCACTAAGTGACTCACTTAGTACCACCTTTGCCAGCTAAGAGACCTTATTTAGGCTACTTAGAAGTAAGTTTTTGATCCATTGAAGACCCAACCAAGGAAGAGTCACTTGGGTCCCCAGATCTTCACGGAGAGCTCACACAGTCAGCAGCTTAAGTCAGTGGATCTTTTGGGTCATAGATACCTTTGAGAAGCAGAAACATATGGACCCTTTCCCTAGAAAAATGCCCTGTGACACAAAATTTTGCCCATGATTTCAGAGAGTTCAAGGACTCCAGGTTAGGAGACGATACAATTATGTTGGAAGAAAATGTGGGCGTGGAGGAGCTTCGATTTGATTCCTGTCGTGCCTTTGGGTCATGAACAGAGCCTTTCCTGGCACAGTCAGGCCGCTGTCACCCCTTCCCCAGGCCCTGATGAAGAGGCGGGGCCTCCTCAGCTGGAGGGGCAGGTGTCGGGAGGGCTCTGTTGACAAGGATCAGCGTGTTTGTGTTCTTCAGGCGAGTGCGGGTCGAGCGCTCTGCAGCGGGAGCAGGAAGCAGTGTTTGGAGAGGAGAGGCCAGCAGCCACCCTGGAGCTCGCTCAACCTCCTTCTCTTTTTGGGAAATGACGGAGGGCTCGAGCTCCCGGGTTGAGGCGCACGGGCAGGGCTGGTGCTGCTGTCTTCCCAGAGCTGTCATGGGTGCTTCCCTGAGCAGGAGGGCTCTGGGTCCTGGCGACAAAACAGGGCGTGCCTGAGCTGCAGAGGGACACCGCTCTCGCTGCTACACACGTTCCAGTACTGACTCTCGGAGCCGGTGTCGGAGGGCTTCTCTCTGGCGCTGGGAGTCCTTGGGGCCAACCTCCACCCCGGATTGAGAACCGTGGGCTCCCTCAACCCAGAGGAGGTTGACGAAGGTCTTTCCTTTTCATCTTCTCCCTTCGCTGACCCTGTGGGCTTCTGCAGGGTACAGAGATAAACTCTCGTCTGTGTTTTGAGGTCAGAAGTGCTAGGGGGTTATGGTGGGGAAAGTGGTCCCCATCCAGCAGCGCCAGCAGTTCAGAGGCGGGGGCTGTACTCCCCCCACTGGCAGCCTCAGCGCCTCCCACCCTCCACCCCGACCTGAGCTGCTGTCCTGGGAGGTGCCCTGAAGACCAGAGGGGACCCTGGTGATGGAATAAACGGGAGGGCAGTGGGAGATTACCCCCATTCTGAACCTGCCATCACCCCTGCCAAGAGAACATGTACTATCACCACATATCCAGGTATCCCTGGGAAGGGCTGTTCCTTAAATACAGTAGAAATATAGTAGTGAGTATTGGTTAATGGCCAGTCAAGAAACAGAATGGCTGGAGGAGGCTGAGCTGCCCCTGTGACAAAGGTCCCCCCCGTCTCCTGGTCTCCTTGAGGGCCTGACATATGAAGGGCACTTTGCTGGCTGCAGTGATTGTCACCGTCACCCGTGATAAATACCTCACACTGTGGAAGAGCAGCCCCGTGTGTGTATCTGGTGCCCGGTGATGGGTTTAAAATAAGCTGAGTTTCTGCCTCCACAGCAAGTACACCCTGGGCCTTGGCCGGCTGCTCCGGCACCACCTTGGAGCCCTCAGTAGTTATGGCCTCTGCCCATGTCAGCAAATGCTGCTCTTATTGCAACGGCTTCTAACTCAACCCCCACCAACCTGGAGAACGCCCAGTCCCCAGCTGGGTTTACCCAGGAGGGTAAAGAACACACAGTGGGTTCCCGTCTCACTGTGGTGCCCTTAGGGTGGGAAGAAGAGAGTCTCTGGTTGAAAAGAGCAGGAGGGGGAGTGACCTTTCCTTGCCTCCCCGCCACCCGACAGGGCAGGAAGGAAGCAGCTCTAGGGCCTGGTCCTGAGTTTTGATTCACATCAGAAATCTGAGCAAGGAGGGAGTGAGGGAGTTGGTTAGAAATGTTGCAGAGTCTTGGAGTTGGGTGCTCAGGTGAATCAGTAGGAAACGCCCTGCTGACCTCCCCTCCCCACCCTGCTTCCTGGTGATTAGTGCCCATCCCACCCCTGCCAAGTGTTTCTCATCCCCGCTTCCTTCAGTTCCCTCCTCCATCTCAGGCCCTGCCTCTGCCCTCTCGGGGACTCCAGGGAGCAAGATGGGGTGGGGAGGGAGGCTGGACGGGGCGCCAGGAGGGGCCCCATGTTCTCTGCATGCACTTCCCTGGCTCAGTGTCCACTCCTGTTCCCATAGAAACCTGGCGTGCCTCAGAAGCACTGGGCATTAGGATGACAACAATAGACAAAAAGGACGGGGGCAAGGGTGCAAGATTTTGGCTACATTTTTGGCCAAGTATCATTCTGTAGGCTGATTGGGAGGCCAACCACCACATAACATTAATGCTTTGGAAAAAGGTTTTCCAAATAAAGCAACCACCAATTCAAAAGGCACATTTGAATACTGTCTCTAGTCACATTTTGTCCATCTCAGACATCATATCCTCTTTAAATTAACACCTCCATTCCCCACAGAAAATCAGAGACGAAATTCCCTGACTGGTGAATCCTAAAAGTGTCTAAGTTTCTCTGCAGAGAGACAGCTGAAGAGGTCCAGCCAAAATAGGCACTAAATTCATGTCTGGCTATAGATGCTTCTCATTTTATGGGAAATGTTCAGCATATGTTCAATTTTTTTTAACTCTTACATTCTAAATTTTACAAAATTATTCTAATGTTCAACTGGAGCAGTCCTTATGAGAATAAGAAAATTCTGGGGGAAAAGAAAAGAGAGGGACTTGCCAGATTTAAAAATGTATTTTAAAGCTACAGTAACAAAACCACTTTGATACCAGTAGGAAACAGTGCTCAGTACAGATTCCAGTGCAATGGGAATCCCATAATGAAAGGTGGCTTTGCAGGTCAGTAGGGAAAGATTTGGTTGTTTAAAAAAAAATAGGTTAAGACACCTGACTAGCCACTGGGAAAAAAAATTAAGGTGGATTCCTAGTTTACATCTTACATTAAAATTAGGACTGGACTAAAGATTGTTTTTAATGTATATACATAAATCCAGGTCAAGGAAACATAGGTCAATTAATTCTCTGCTCTTGAGGTGAAGTAGGAATTTCTAAGCATGATACCAGCACTCTTACGTTAGTTCACTTAGAGTAAATTCCTACTGACAGCTGTGTTAGTTGGGGTCCCAGCGGAAAACATATGGCACATTCAGTGCAGCAAGCTGGGGAAGGATTTCTGAAGGTGTGGGCCGTTGTAGAGAAACCGAAAGGCACAGTGCAGCACCCCAGGGCTGGAGCGGTGGGGAGCGGTTAACCCAGACTCGGGCAGGGTGTCTAGGTGGAGGGGGCAGCCTGTCTGACAGGAGCTGTGGTCTTCATTAGAGGGAGGGGACAAATGCCTGACAGTTCTCCTCTCCGTGTACCCCCCCGCCCCCCGCCCACTGGTGTGTTCCACTTGCCAAGCCCGACCAGAAGCCAGAGGAGAGGGCAAGAGTCCATCGATGCGGTTCCCGCAGACCAGCCTCTTGGGATGTAGTGAGGAACTCGATCCCAGAGGGGCAAAGGGAAAGTATCCAGCACAGGGTCAAGGGATGTGATTTTTTTTTCCCAAGGATTTTAATACATGTTGTGAGTTGGCCTACAGGAAATGTTGTAGTGATTTCCTAACTCCTCACTAGTAGTCTAAAAGAGGCCAATTTTCCCAGCCTTCAGCCAACTCTGGGCATTATTAACCTGACCAGCATGGCTCGTTCCTTCTCCACAGTCTGGTCTCTGGCCACACGCCACCCTCAGGGAAGCCTTCGCTGACCTCCTTATCCAAGACGGTTCAGCCTCCCTCTGCCCCGTTACCCACCTTATCTTCTCTGTAGCACCGGTCACGCTCTGCAGTTATAGGTTATTTGTCTGCTTATCTGTCTGTTCCTGCCTTTTCATCATAAGCCCCACGAGAGCAAGGACCTTGCCTCTCTCGTCCGCGGCTCTGTCTGTAGTACGCTGCCTAGTATATGGTGTATGCTCAATAAATTTTGGTTGAATAAATGTGTCCCCAAAACCTTGACCATTGTTCCCTTTGAGAGTATGTTGACTTCTAGCATTTACCAGGTTCCTAACGAGTCTCCTTGGTTGTTTCCTTCTGTCCTCCAGCTCCCCTACTTCATGAATGAGCTAACTCTGACGGAGCTCGACATGGGAGTAGCTGTGCCAAAAATCCTTCAGGCCTTCAAGCCTTATGTTGATCACCAAGGTAACTCTTAACTGACTCCAGAAAGGAGTGGAGCATTTATATGAGCGTTAGAGTGCTGCCGTCACTGCAGATTGAATACCAAGGCTTTGTGTTTGGAGGGAGTTGGGGGCATTGTAACCATATTTGATGTTGCGTGTCTTCTGTTCTTACCGGTCACAGCCTGAAACCGGTGGGGAGTAGATCAGGACTCCCGCTCCAAGCCCTTCTGGTCTTCTGGATCCTTACAGGTCCTCCTCCACATGCCAGTTAATGGGGGCCCGGCCCCGCATGGTCACAGCCCTTGCCACGGTGAGAGGCAGTGGCTGCATTTCAGGCCCACTTACCCCTCGTGGCTTCTCGTCTGCATGTGCCCCTCCCTGGATTTTTACTGGGAGCTGCCCCTCCTCATAAGTAGTGACATCTTTGCCTTGCCTTAACCTCTAGGATGCAGATTCTTTGAGCTTCATGTTTTATTCTTTCTGTTCCTTTCCACTCCAAGTAGGCACTCAGTAAGTGTTTGAAAAATGAAGACTTATATTGTTGGGCAGTATTTTGAGAGTAAAGGCTCTCTGCTGGAGGGAAGTTCTCTGATTTGGTTTTTAAGACATGTTACAGACACATTATTTATGCCTACCTGTGTATGTGTGCATGTGAGAAGGTGATTAAAATGTGTGGAGAGTTTGAATACAGTTATGATGTAAAGATTTATGTGTATTTTGTGGCACCTTGACAGAAAATTTAGTACCCAGGAGTCTGGTGAAAAGAAGAATGAATTAGGTAGGCAAGAACACTCCATGAGCAGAAAGGGAAAAACCTCCCTGTCATGGAAGTATTCAACTTTTTTTCTAGAATATCCCTCTCCAAGTGAGCCTCTTTCCACTTAAACTGGATTTACATTCTTCCTCAAAGGCTCAGGAACAAAGTAAGGGAGAAAATAATTACAACTTTTCAAGAGAGTGATATTTGTTTTGAAGTAAATATTTTGTAAGATTGATAGACTATAGCATCTACTTTTGTCTCTGTATGGCTGTATCAGGTGGCTCTTGAACATATTTAGTGAAATCAAGTTCTGTGTTGTATACATTTGATGTAAATACAGAGTTTTTTTTGTTTTAACACTACAACTAGCAGCTCTAACAAATCTCTCTAGCACTATTTCAGCTAACAGTGAAGTCCATATTTCCAGGTCTTTAGCATCCCATCGATTTCAGAGAAAGATAGACCAGAGAATTATTTGCAAACCCAGAAGTCCACCTAATAGCACGTCGAAATCACCTGTGACCACTCAATTGTGTCTACACTTTGATGAATCTGAGTGCTCCTAGGTTTAGTGAATTTCTGGTTCACTAAGAGTAAAACTAGAAAAAATTCTTTGCAAATGGTCTAGCTAGAGTTCTTTCAACCACATGTGAAATTTAAACAGCTGCATTATCTATGTGTAAGGTGCAGAGCTAGGATCTTCGCGCCGACGGCATTCCAGGGCTGCCTGGCTCCCTCTGGCTCTGGGGGCTCTAGGTTGCCCTTTGCTCTTTGCCTCTTTAGGAACTGACTTGTAACGAGCTGGTAAATGATCAGGTAACATAAGCCTCCTGAGAGTCAGGCTTAAAGAAGGTAAATAATACGTGTGCATGCTTTATTTTCTAATGCATTAGCAGTCTCTTATCTCAGAACTGTCCTTTGTTGAACTAGCAGAAATTTCCAATGCGAGGGGAGCAGGGCCATAGCTGGGCTTTGCGGCATCTGAGAAGCGTCCCTGTGGCTGTGAACTCTGCAGCCTCCCAGGGCAGCTTTGTAAGGCTTTGAGTGAAATTCACTAAATGCCTAAGTCTCAAGTCTCTTTCCCGTTCCTCTGGAGCCAGAGCTGCATCAAGACGTTTTATTATATAGATCAAAGCTTTTGCCAGTTTTTAATCCATTTGAGGCTTACTTAACTCCTTTCAGGGCAAGTTCTAGAGATCTGCCTGCTTTATGTAACAAGGGAAGAAATGTTACTAAAGAAAGGAATGATAAAGCCTGTGGATTTTAAAAGTTTGATCAAATTAGGTTTTTCCAAGTCTGCCAAGGCTACATGTGATGGTATAACAGAAATGAACATGAAGGGACAATGCATCTTGGATTCCATTGCTCTAAGAGAAACCTTTCCTTTGGGGGGAATGAAAATCAGGAGTGACGTGTTAAAACTGACTCTGGAAAGCAGAGTTCACCTTTCAGGGAACTGCCCCCTAGGGTGAAGGGGGCTTTGACTGCTCTCAGGAGGGGGCGCCTCCCAGGGGATCCCCCTACACACCCCACACCCTTATTTTTGGTAATATTTCCTAACTTGTGCTTGTTTGTTGAAGGCACATGGCTTGGGAGGGGTATTTGGGCCAGAGCTGCTGGATCGCTCCAGCCTCAGGAAGCTCTTCTTGAGGCAGCCCAGAGCGGCAGTTCTGAGCTCCAGCTCTGGGGCCGCACCGCCGGGCTCACAGCTCCTTGTCCTTGGGCAAGTTGTTAACCTCGTCACTAACTCACTCCTCTCTCGGGGGAGAGACTGATGGCACCCACTTGGTGTCTTAAGTGAGTTAATACATGAAAGGCACTCGGAAAGCATCAGGTGCCAAACAAGCTCTAAGTGTTACTGTTGTTATTTTCACCAACATCATCGCTGCCTTCACTGCTGCCACTCTTGGAGAGTTTAGAATGTGAGTGGCTGAGGTGTTCAGTTGGCCCATCCTACAGCTTGAGGCTGGCAGGTCCTCCCAGAACAGATGAAGGGAAAAGGCCATTCCTGCTTCCAGACACACAGCCAGGTTCTAGTGCAGTGGATAAGGGGAAAGGACCACCGTTCCCAGGACCGGAACCGTGGCCGGAAGGTGGAGAGGATCTGAACCTCGGAAACTGGCTGTGCACCTCCTGTCTCTGACCCCTGCCCGCTCCACACACACCTCACCGTGGGGTGGGGGGTGGTCTCCTTCCTTCCCTACAGAGCAGGGCCTCCCCCCCACTCCTCATCCCCACCCCAGGCTGCTGTCCCCGGGGCCTGTCCTCGGGGGGCCTCCAGGCCAAGCCCTTTCCAGTTGTTTTATTAACTCTGTTAGGGTAATGTTTGCTCCTTCGTTCATTCAACAAATACTCATTGTGGGGAAAACCCGAATATTTAGAAAAGGGAAAAGGGAAACATTACCCATCGTTCCACCATTCAGAGATAGCCAGGATGACCATTCTGCTACATTTGGTACATTCTTGGTACATTCTCTCCTAATCTTTTTTCTTATGGATAAAAATTAATTAAAAATGTATAGCTCCTTTTTCAAACCCTTAAAGTATTGGGCAGATTGACTGTTTAGACTTGGGAAGGCAATCAGAGGTTCTCTAGCAGGACCCTGCTGTGTTTAGATGCATAAGCCAAAGCCCAGACAGGGCGTGATGTGCCAGAGATCACTCAGCAGCCTCGCTTTTCCGTGCTGCTCCGCAGCTTCTAGGCCAGAGCCAGAGGCTTGCCGCGCGTACCAGCTCCGGGCCAGGCCACCCGCGTTTGGGCCCTGCTCCTTCATTATCCAGCAGCAAGGCCTTGGGGAGGTTCTAAGCACTCAACACCTTGAGCTTCTCGTCCATAGAGTGAGGACGGCAGTAGCCTCTCCCCTGTTGCTTGTGGAGGAGATTAAACGCTTCATGTCAGCACTCAGAGAGCACACGTGACACGCGGGAAGCCATCGGTCTTCGTTACTGCTGCTGCTGCTGCAAAGCTTGATGAGTAGAGTCTTCCCGAAGGGGTTTGGTGGGGACCCTCGTCTGTCAGCCAGGTTCTTCTCTTCCATGCCTGGGACTAGTGACCTCAGAGCAGTGCCTGCAGGGGTGTCAGCAGTGTCAGAATGAGCCAAGGCTGTGGACTGTGACCCCTCAGGTTCAGATTAATTAATTTAGTCTTCAGGGCTTTTGCTACGCGGAGTTTGTCTGCAAATGGTCATTGAGCGTCCACGTGGACAGAGTGCCGCGTGGCACCGTTTTTGCCCTGTTTCAAGATACCCGATTAACAACCCGAATTTCCACCAAAGGGCTTGGATTCTGTGGAAAGATGACCATGTCCCACAGGAAGAGGAAGCTGGTCTGTCTTCAGAGATGCCTGTAGTTGTGTCTGGCAGGTCCATCATCTACATTTGTCTTCCAGACCTTGATCTGTGGTGCCTGGTGCCTTTGTTCAGTGCTGGACTGAAGCTACTCTGCCAGCGGAGTATTGCAGAAAAGTGGAACCAGGGCAGTCTGTGAGCTGTCTGTTCGTCTGGCTACACCCTCATCAAGAGGGCAGCTGCCTGAGGTCGATCACGGTGACAGGGCCAGACTGTGGGGCTCAGCACTGAGAAGAATGGCACATATACTCTCTGACCAGATCTGTGTTGCACAAGGAAAATATACCTTTTGTGGGAAAGGGAAAAAAAATACTCATTTGTGGAACTTGGATTGGGGCGGGGAGGAGAGACTCTGATTTGGGACTGTGTTGACCTTGAAAGGTGGAGCTGTTTCCAAGAACGGTTACAGGTAGACAAAACCAAAAATGACATCTGTCCTAGGGGACACATCCAATTACAAGGAATAATACTAGTTTTCTGCAGCATCTGAGTGAGCAGTATGGCACCAGTCTGTTTGCCAGGGACGAAACAAACGGTCACTGATGTGGTCGTCTAAGAGCTGAATAACTCAAACATCTGTTCTTGGTAAAATCAGTGTATTATTAAATCTTCCATTTTAAGAGCTTTTGTTTTTTGGATGCCAAATGTTGGCTTTCAGAGTGAAAATCAGCCATCAGTTACGGGTACAGGGATAGTGGAGGAGCAGGTAACATGAGCCAGACCCTGTGAGCAAGGCTTTAGGGCCTCTTACCTCCTCCTGAGCAACCCCTGCCCCATTAAACCTGTTCCAGTGAGACTGAGGCCTTTTAGCTATTTTAATAGTAAATACGACAGTGAACTGCTGAGTGAAAGTACTAGATTTATTCGAGCACAGTAGGACTGCTCCTGAGGCCATGGAGTCTATTAAATCAACTACCAGGGAGAAGGCGGAAGAACCTCTGTTCTACTCGTCTCTGGTGACATGTACCAGGGCATGTGTACTATCTCTGCTGGCATCTAGGTCTGCTCTGTACCAGGTGGCCCAGGCCGTCGTTACTCTTCTTCAGGCATAAACTTCCAGAGGACAGGGATTCACTTCAGTGTCTTGAGCTCTGATAGCTTGCGTTAAGAACTAAATAAACATTTTGAGGTGGAGCGAGCAGTAGCTTTTGCCACAGTCTGAGTAGCAGTGGTGGTAACTGATCCTTCCCTCACGAGGCTGAAGAGAAACAGAAAAACAGCCCTCCGAGCTCCTCAAGTCCTTGTGTGAAGACTGACTGAAGTTTGTCATGTTCATTGTTAGTTGTGTTTCCCTTGTAGCCAGTGAAGGGCCGGTTTTTTAGGGACTTGTTGGTAATCAGGTGCCACCCTTCGCCACTGGACAGCCTCACAATGTGAAGACCCCTCATGTGGTGGAGATTGTTACGGACTGAATGTCTGTGTTCCCCCCAAACTCATATGTTGAGGCACTAACCTGCAATGTGATGGTATTTAGAGATGGGGCCTTTGGGGTGATTAAGTTTAGATGAGGTCATGGTGGGATTAGTGCCCTCATGAGAAGAGAGACCAGAGAGATAGCTCGCTCGCTGTGCCACATGAGGACACGGGAGAAGGCAGTTGTCTGCAGGCCAGGAACAGAGCCCTCACCAAGAATGAATCGCCAGCACCTTGATCTTGGACTTGCAACCTCCAGAACTGTGCCAAATAAATGTCCGTGTTTCAGCCACGCAGTTTGTGGTATTTTGTTACAGCAGCCTAAGAAGACTAAGACCAGACCCTTTGTGTTCATGCCCTTTCCAGAGAACCTCTCAGGACTGGCTGCCTTACGCGTATTTAAAGATTTAAAAAATTGCCTTGCTCCTTAACTTCTGGTTTTTGTCCTTGATCACTACCAAGACCAGATGGTTACAGGAAGCAACATTTTAAATGAAATGCCTCACAAGCAAGTCTTAACCTTTGTCAAGAGCCCAGAAGAAAAAGCTCTGTTCCCGCACTCACCCAGGCGAGGAACATGCAGCTCGTTAGGGTTAGGGTGCCACTCAGAGCACAGTGTCTGTCCCCACTTCACAGTGTTGCTACATTTGTCCTCATTGAGAAGACAGCCTTTCTAGTAACTGCTGATGTCGTCTTTCAGTCCTGCAAGGTGGGAGCTCCTAACTCACCCTTTATGTAACCACGTGGTTTCGGCTCTCGCTACGTGCACTCCAAGGTTTTCAGGGAGCTTTTTGCCACTGAATCATTGTCACAGACGCGTGTTTTTCTTTGCACCTAATGTTAAAATTGTCATCTTACCCTCATCTGAATGCAAGCACGTCGTATTAAGATAACTTGTTTGAATGTTTGCAGTTTATATCTGTATTTAAAGATTCTCAAACCATTCTTGACTCCTTCATATCTACACTGAGAATGGGGGCTGAGCAAGGCCCCTGGGTGGGCCTCATGGAACATCTACAATGATACAAGAAACAGGCTTCATCCCCTACGCAGGAGCTTGGTCGGATGTCCTCGCCTTGCCCGCTCCCCAGCCTGGACAGGGCTCTCTGGCTGCCCAGTGCAGCCTCTTCCCTCTGGCCCCGTGTCCTCCTCTGGTCTGGTCCCCGTCTGCTATGGCAACAGCAGCAAGCTAGGCTGTAGCTCAGAGTGGTTAGAAGAAGGAAGTGGCTGGTGATGGATGAGAAAGGGGAGAGCCCTGCCAGGATGCAGCAAGAGCCAGGCTGTACAAGCCGTGTGGCCTCCCCTGTACAGATGAGGAGGCCGGTGCCTAGACACTGAGAAACTTCCAGGGGAATTCAAGCCCCGGTCCATGTGACTGGACTCCATGTGCTTTTCCCTCTTCCCAGCCTCAGCTCCCGGCAGGGGGGCTGGACCACAGGTAATTGAGTAGAATGTCCCGATGATTGGGCTGTGGGCCAGCTGTTTACCAAACCTGTGTCCATATCCCCTCATTTAAAAAACAGACAAACAGAACCTTCCACTTTATTATAACAAGTAAAATTCTGGTGCCTTTAATATGACAACCTTCGAAGGCAAATACATACTAGTAATATTTATTGGAAACCTGACTGGGATTTTCAAAGGAAATGATTATGTCTGAATACATACCGCAACCAGGTAGTTTGAGTCTATTGATTCTCAAGTTAAATAAAGCTGGCGATATACAAGAAGAAATATCTTCTTTATTGATGTTCCATTTATATTGAGTTTAAAATCTACTAATATCAAGCCTTTTGCCCTAATACCCTGTCTGCTGGAAGTGATTAATGACTAAATGTCTTTATTAAAGCAGATGTGCCCTTTATTTCCAGTAACACTGCCTCTGAAGAGCAAGCTAATTAATGATTTTTAAATGTTTAATGTAAGCAAGAAATAAAGCAGTTTTGTGTGTTGCTGCAAAGAAGACATTCACAACTGATCTGCATATCACTTAATTAAACCAGGTCATTCACAGAAAATAATTATCTTCAATTATGATAAAAAGAATTTGGTGAAAGCAAAATGGAAATTATTCTGCCTTTAGTGAGGAGTTACACCAATAGCGCTTACTGAAGCTAAGAAAGCAATTATCTGAGGTGGTGGCCAAACGGGATAAGTTATTTACTGTAATTGCTTGGAAATGCGGCTGTGTGTGAACAGTGGTTTTAGATTAATTTCCTGCTTCCTTTTAGATATTGTCATTTGTCTTATGAGGATCTATAAAACTTTATTTACATTTAAACACCCACTTGAAGGACCATGTTTTTTTTTTTCACTGTATTATTGATTTATTCTTTTTGCATTTTAAAAAAGTTACACTTGTTGAATATACTGTTAGTACCCACAAGCCAGCTAGCAGATCTGGTTTTTTTTAATTAATTTTTTTTTATATAGCAGGTTCTTATTAGTCATCAATTTTATACACATCAGTCTATACATGTCAATCCCAATCTCCCAATTCATCACACACACACACCCGCCCCCCCGCGCTTTCCCCCCTTGATGTCCATACGTTTGTTCTCTGCATCTGTGTCTCAACTTCTGCCCTGCAAACTGGTTCATCTGTACCATTTTTCTAGGTTCCACATACATGTGTTAATATACGATATTCGTTTTTCTCTTTCTGACTTATTCACTCTATGACAGTCTCTAGATCCATCCACGTCTCAACAAATGACCCAATTTCGTTTCTTTTTATGGCTGAGTAATATTCCATTGTATATATGTACCACATCTTCTTTATCCATTCGTCTGTTGATGGGCATTTAGGTTGCTTCCACGACCTGGCTATTGTAAATAGTGCTGCAGTGAACACTGGGGTGCGTGTGAGGACCATGTTTTGATGGGAAGTCCATGAGGTGTTACAGAGCTTGGACTCGGTTAAGTCACAGCATAGTCTGTCCCACCTGCTGAATCATAGGACCCTGGGGTAGAAAAGGTTGTGAGATGACTGACCCCTATTTGCATTTTAGACTTCTGGTCAGTGGCCACTTCTGCTTGGTGGACCTTCCCAGTGAAATTCCGCAAAGCCAAAAGCCTCTAAGATATGCTCTATGCTCTCATTGACATGAGTGTCTTTTCTAAGGAACAGGTGGTTTTTTGTTTTCTTTTTTAACATCTTTATTGGAGTATAATTGCTTTACAATGGTGTGTTAGTTTCTGCTTTATAACAAAGTGAATCAGCTATACATATACATATATCCCCATATCTCCTCCCTCTTGCATCTCCCTCCCTCCCTCCCTATCCCACCCCTCTAGGGGGTCACAAAACACCGAGCTGATCTCCCTGTGCTATGCGGCTGCTTCCCACTAGCTATCTGTTTTACATTTGGTCATGTGTATATGTCCATGCCACTCTCTCACTTCGCCCCAGCTTACCCTTCCCCCTCCCCGTGTCCTCAAGTCCATTCTCTACATCTGCGTCATTAAGGAACAGGTTTTTCAACTAAGGTACAAAGTGGTTACCCAACTTTATCTAGATAATCCTGGGGCTTGAACACGAATTCTTTTGATTCCATTCCTACGCAATTTCCAGAAAGAAGAGGGTTCTAAAAGGTTTTGTCACCAGCCTTATCATACCAAGCTAAACCTGAACCATTTTCTGTGCCCCTCCCCTCCCCCACCCCCAAACAATAGATAATTTTAAGAAAGACAGTGGTTCTCACTTGTGTCTTTAAAGAGCCCAGCTTGCTGTGAAGTCTCTGCACCTCTCTTCTGCCTCTAACCAGCTGGGACAACGCAGACCTCGTCCTGGCTTTGCCCTGGCACAAGCCATGTCCTCCTGCTGGGAGTGTGTTTCTTACCCAAAGTGAGAAGAACCCAGAGGACAGGACCCTGAGCTCACTGTGACCATTTTAACGGATGTTGAAATACTGGCAATTTGCCAGATGCTTGAACTGTTTCCAGAAACTTTTCTTTTCACGGTCTCTTCTTGCATGCATTGGCAGTACAGGCAATATATATAGACTTTCAATGTGATACCTACTTAGATACTTTAAAATATAAATTTTAATCTGTCACTTATAGTCATGTTTTTCCAGTGGGGGGGAAAAAACCTTCTGTTTTTTCACCATTTCTCCAGGACTCTGGATCGATTTGGAAATGTCCTACAACGGGTCCTTTCTGATGACTCTTGAGACCAAAATGAATTTGACCAAACTAGGTAAAGAGCCTCTTGTTGAAGCCCTGAAGGTTGGAGAAATTGGCAAAGAAGGGTAAGGGGCTATATGAATTTACTAACCCAACCCTGGGGAACCGCCTCCTTCCTCGAGCCCTTGAGAAGCAGCTTGAATGTGTGTAGCCCCGATGTTGAGCGCGAGCTTCATGTAAGTGCTTCCTGGCCCCGGAGGATTTCAGGGAATAGTTTCCTGGTTTCACCCCCTGCAGACTGTGAGTCCCCGCCTCTGCTCAGTGCCGTAGGCCTTGGTGCTGCCAGTGGAGCTGCCAGTGGAGCATACAGTGTCGATTACCTGGAAAGCATCCCTGACTCAGACCAGCCGGGCAGGCTGCACAATAAGATGCTTTGTGAAGAGAAGCATCATCCAGCAGGTTCCTCCTTCAGCTTTGCAGCCACGCACAGCACTGTGTGGGCCAGGCTGAGGTGCTTCAGGGGGCTGCCTGCTGTAATCACAGCGTCAGAGTTATTTATAATTAGACGATTGATCTTGTAGCCAAGAGGGTGCTCCTAAAGTGTTTGGAGACGCCTTTCCCCTAAATAATACAATGTCTATTTTCTTAGTAAACTCCTCTCTTTGTAGAAGATACTGCATCTGTTGCCGAGTTTGTCTAATTTAGTAAATATTTCCAATTTGTGAGATAGTTAATGAAGCTGATTCTTTTTCTTAGATGCCTGGAATGGATAAGCTGGAACTGTCACATTCCCACACACCTTAAAAACGACTGCTTCAGACTACACGTTTAAATTATATTATTGTTTTTACCAAACTAAAAATGCTGATTGGAGTCTGCTTCTCACATCTTCAGCCCCTTTGCATGGAATTAGCAGTACAGTGATCGGAAAATGCCACAAGGAGCCACCTTCTCAGCATCTAAATATAAATATGAGACACAGGCTCTTAGATGTTTGCTATATTATGATGCTGACCTGATGCTTGTATTCATACTTGTGGTGAAAGCACAGTAGATGGGGGAGTTGGATCATACATTTGAGAACGTTCTTTCACTAAGGTGATTCCGAGTTGTCCAGGTGACTTAATGAAAATGTTCGTATTTTAAATTTTGGAGAATTTCACTTGCTGTATGCAGTCTAACCTGTATCTGTGCTATTTTCCTTTCACTTTTCTACTGTTTTGTTAAAATGTGTTTGGATTCGGCAATCTGTGGATTGTGTTTTCCGGTGAGTGGTATTGATCAGCCCTCCATGTAGCATTTCATACCCCATCAGTGCTGAGCCTCATTCGGCCCCATGTGACACCGCGAGGAAGCTTGTCCTTTCATCATGTTCCCCAACATAAAGGCACCGTTTGTAGACCTGAGTGGATTGAGATCAGGAGCATTTAAGAGGCTTTCCTGGGGGGAGAGTCGTACAGACTTCCTTGATTCGTATTTCCGGGGTCCTGATCTAGCCCTCTAGTCAGACTCAGCTTCTGTCCCCAGCTGTCCCGACCCCGACGCCATGCCCAGCTGAGCGCCATCAGGCCAGCCTTGGGACAGCAAAGTTGCAGAACCAGCTGCCAGTAAAACCAAGCACCTTAGGCAGAAGCAGTCTTGAAAATGAGCTCTGACTAACCGGGAGCAGGACAGAGCAGACTTCGGTCAGGAGCATTTGTGCAGGGAGCCGTTTCTGGAAACAGCCCTGTGCTGGCCCAGGGCTGCTGGGACTCCATTGGAAAGAGGGGTCTTGGGAGCAGGTAGGGCCCCACCACAGCCAGGTCCCTGAGATCCTTGCCACTGAGGCATTCCATGTTCACTGTTATTCATGCAGCTCTCTTGGCACAATTTCAAGTTCATAAACTCAGCTGATTGGAGGACAGACACGTTTCTGAGCAAGCAGTGCTTCTCTAGACTGCATGAAAAAAGTCCTCTGCGTTAGGATTATAATGGTATTATATTTAATTTATAATATATATCTAAAGCACCATTTTTTTCCAGTAGAGTCTGGTATAAAATGTTTTGCTTCTTCCTGTGAGGGTGTTAAATTTTATGTTGATGTGTAATTGGCTGTCATTTAATTTTAAAAGCAAGGAAAAATACAATCTCAAAGCACTTGGGAGGAAAACGCCTGGATAAATGAATCCTTAACCCTTTTTTGCATAAAGGACCCCCTTGGGAATCTGAGAGCTCTGGATCCTTCCCCCAGAGAATGCCTACACATGCACCGTTTGGCTCACAATTTCTGGGAGCTTCGAGAGCCTCTCAAAAGCCCATCCATAGCTAAGAGCCTGATCCCAGAAGTGATTCTAGCATCACTTCTCCTCCTCAGTCAGGAGCTATGGAATCGCCCTGAGGCTGGATGCCAGAGGAGAGGCAGAGCCCCTGCACCTGTGGCTGTTACTGAGCGTGTGATCTTTGGTTTCCTTGAGGAAGCCTCTCCTAGAGCAGCACGTGTGAGTGGTGGGTCCGCGGCAGCCCTTTCCTCCAGGCCCTCCCTTTAGCCCGTGGCCGCCTGTCCAGGGCCTCACTTCTGGGCAAGGGCTTGTCCCCTGCCGTCCTGCTCTGGCAGGGCCTCTGCTTTGTCTCGCTGCTTTTGTCTGTCCCCCTTCAAGTGTGCAAATGACTGTGCCGTGGGGAGTACCTGAGGAGGTGCTGCTCAGCCTGTGGGAAGTCCTGCTTACTGTAGAAAGTTTGTAAGGACCCTGAGGCTGGTGGTAAGAAACTGAAGTCTGTGTCGCTTCACTCTAGTGAAGGCCTTTCCCTCTGAAATGTGGGTACCCTTTATATTTGCAGACATTTTTCCTTGAGTCTTTGTATTTCCCGAATAGTCTTCTTGTTACACATTGTAGTTACAGTGACTTTGGGGCGATAGACACTCAAAATGGAATTCAGGTGGTGAGCTGGGCAGCCTGAACTTTAGGAATTGGCCTGAAGGGGACCTAAGCGAGTCAGGAAGGGGAATGTGCTGCTCGTTGGCTGCTCTTTAAATGCACATCGGGGCGGGCGTTTCCTGGAAGGCCCTTGGCCCGTCCGTGCTCTACCACGGCAGCCTGGGCTGGCGTGCAAGTCCCTGCATGGGGCCCCCACCCCGACCCCTGTATTGGGCCGCTAGTCCCCGGTGTACCCGGGTCCACCACCCCGCCCCGAGGCCCTGATATTCTGGGAGCCCAGTGCTTGTCACCCACGCCGTGACTCAGTCTAGCTCTGGGGGTGTACGTGCACGTGTGTGTGGCAGATACATGGGCCCGACTTCTGTTAAAGGAAACGAATGCACTTTCGTGAGCGTGGGCCCCCTCCAAGCAGTCCTCACTGGGCTGTTTAATCTAATTATGCACCCTTCACTTAAAGCATTTTTTGGAGCTGCTTTTTAGAGTTGCCTCCGGAGTCTGTGACATTCCTTTAAGTATTCTGAGTGACAGCAAATCTTCCTACTTTCTAGATGGATTGGATCTTTGAGAAATTGCCAGACGTCGTTCAGAGGTGATGGTGATTATGAGACTAAGAAATTAAATGTTTTGTTCAAGACAGAGAGTATCAGTGATAAAATAACGCACTTTTTCTTATGTGTCCGACTGCAAGCGCATTTCCAAAAAGATTTTTAGCAGAGGCAGCAAAACTGGAATAAGCCCTTTAAGGTGACTCTTGAGAGGATATTACACTTATCTCGAATTCTAAGGTGTGTTTAAAAAAGTAGGCTTACCGTGTTCTAGCACATCTTATATAAGAATGTGCAGGGTGTCTTTCTCTGAAATTCATCATAAGGTTGAGATCACAAAATGCATGTTCGGTGATAAAACTTGAATATCTGCCAAATATTTAATTACACTTTTAATTAGTAAGTATTGGGTGCTGCATAGTACAGCCCCCTATGCCGAGAGGAGAGGTACCATTTGGTCACAGTCAGAATTTCATGTCATCTGATCTGTTTTAACTGACAGAGCATTGTCTAAATGATTAACTTCAAGCCACAAAATTTGTCCTGTTCTCTGTCCTGTGGAGGATTAATTCAGGAACCCGAGAGCTCACTGCAGTGCTCAGCCTTTGGCATCTTCTGCCCCAGGTCTGGAGGCTGCCAGATGACAAATACCAGTGGGGACAGAAGGGGACAGTGGTTCTGCGGGTCTCACTGTGGTCCAGGATGCTGAGGCAGCCTTTTGTGCTCTGTACCTTCCTTACCTGGCAGCACGAGGTCTGAGCCAGGGGGCGCAGTCGTTTTACTGATGGAGAAGTAAGATAGGTTTCTGAGATGGTCGTGTTATCTTTGGGGACTTAGCTCCCTGACTGTCTTCGTCCCAAGACCCAGTGCAGGCTTTCTTGGGAATCATATTTTACCTTTTATGTAAAAGCAGAGCTCTGTGAGGGCTGCCTAACCCTGGAAAGCGCTGAGATGGTTTTGTGACCAGCACACACACGTGAGCATTTCCTGGACTAGCCTGGCTTCTGACGGAAGGAGGAGGAGTCGGGTGCTGTCCCCGCGGCCGGGGACAAGAGGCCTTTGTGTCTGCAGAGGGAGTTTCCCTTTAACGCTGTGCTCCAGCCTGTTGGCTAGAGCGCTGGCTCTAATGTTTCAGGGCCAGGATCAAGGAGGATCCGGGTGTCCTGCCAGGGAGGACATTTGTGCTCGGTCCTCTTACAGCCGGGCTCCTGTTTCAGGGCGGAGATTTCAGTGCCCTCTTCCCAGTGCTGGGGCCTCTGCTGGGCCTTCAAGTCCACACTGGCGGGTGTGCTCTGCCCTTGGGTGCCCTTGGCCCTTGTTGGCCAGGAGATGACTGCCCCCGTGGGCTTCTGGTGGCCCAAGGAAAACCCCAAAGGGTTACGCCCGCAGGAAGATGGGACCTAAGCTGCGCTGCCTTCCCCTGTCCTGGTGATTTTTCTCCTTATCAAAAATACAAGGCCCCCACGTGCCACAACTAAGAAGCCTGTGAGCCGCAACTGAGACCCAATGCAACCAAAAAAAAAAAAAAAAAAAAAAATACGAGGCCCACGCTCTGCCTAGTGACCATTTGGTAGCTTAATTGTGTTCATTCTGTCCCCATTAAGTCTCTGAGCCTCAGAGATGGGCCCTGCTTTCTGCCTCTCTGAAGCAAAGCCACCATCCAGGGAGGGAGCTGCCTTCTTTGGGGCCCAAGCTTGGCCAGGAACCCCCAGGGCCCTCACAGGGGAACCTTGATCACTGGCTGCTGCCAGTGATCCAGTGGAAACTGAGGCTCTACCCTGGAAAGATTAACGAGGGACATTGCTCTTTGGTGAAGTTTTTTATTACTTCATTTTAAAAACGTGGTTTTTTAAATATAAATTTATTTATTTTTGGCTACAGTGGGTCTTTGTTGCTGTGCATGGGCTTTCCCTAGTTGTGGCGAGCAGGGGCTACTCTTCTTTGCGGGGCGCGGGCTTCTCATTGCGGTGGCTTCTCTTGTTGCGGAGCATAGGCTCTAGGCGCGCGGGCTTCAGTAGTTGTGGCTCGCGGGCTCTAGAGCGCAGGCTCAGTAGTTGTGGCGTATGGGCTTAGCTGCTCTGCGGCATGTGGGATCTTCCCGGACCAGGGCTCAAACCTGTGTCCCCTGCATTGGCAGGCAGATTCTTAACCACTGCGTCACCAGGGAAGCCCTAAAAATCGGTTTTAAATTAGTACTTTTCTTGAAAAGTTCCTGGGTTCTCATGTCAGTTGCTTCCTAGAGTCCCTTGAGATTTGTTGGTTGTTGGCTTTTTCTGTGACCTTCAGGAGCTGGGGCAGGTGTGGGCTAGGATACGTAATTTCACTAGGAAGGAGTCTTGAGCCAAAACTAACAGGAGGAAACTAAGCCAAAAAGCATAGTTGTTGAACTCAGCCAGAGTCAGGGGACTTGCCTGAACATCCCCGTCATCTGTGAGGTGGTCATGGCGCCAACATGAGCTGTCCCCTCCCCCGTGCAACCATCGCTCTTTCCACTCACCCTCCCATTGGCTACGCTGCACTGTTGACGAGATCACTGCATTTTGTGTGGACTGCATCACACTCGCATCACCTGTCTTTCTGACGCATGCACAGAATCCAGCCCTTCAGGCCCAAGTCCTCTGCGGTCCTGCCGGGGACTTGGCACTGAAGGGTCTCCGGGAGGACCAGGCCAATCCGAGGACTCTTGGATTGGGCCTCTTCTGTCTGGGCTGGGTGGGGGAGAGTGATGACGCGGTAGCAGTGGTGGCGGTGGAGCCTGGCGCTGGGCCAGCTGCCGTGGTGACTCTGCCCTGATCAGTTGCAGGCCCAGGGCCTTCTGTCTGGCCGACAGCGACGAGGAGTCCTCCAGTGCTGGCTCCTCTGACGAAGACGACGCACCAGAGCCTGGCGCAGGAGACAAACCGCTTCTCCCAGGGGCTGAAGGGTGAGTGGATCCAGCTTCTGGGGTCTTCAGGGGTCGGGGCTGCAAGTTGGGAGTGAGCTTTTATTGTCTTTTCCTCTCTGATCTTCCTTCCTCCTTCACTTTGAGTGAATGATTTTTGCATTAATAACTAAAAGCCAGTGGGATAAAATTTCATGCCCCAAAGCAAAAGACCTGAATAGCTTTCCCTAATTAAGAGGGCCCAGACCAAAATGGTTTTCTTGGGCCGTTGGAATAAATAACAGAATTGAAGGGCGTGTTTATCACAAGGAGCACAGATTACACAACAGCTCCCCCTGGTGTGGATAGGGAGCATTACTTACCTTCTGGCGGGTCACACTTGCTGCTGTTGAGCTTTTAGCTCCTACAATGTTGAAACATTCAGGTGATTTCTTCGGTGAATTTTGAAAACGTGGGTCACTTAGCTGATCTTTTGGATCATGAACTACATTTTGGTGGCTCCCTTTGCCTGTTACTTGGACTGCTGAATGATCAAAGTGTTAAGGCTGCCTCTCTGTAAGGATCTTTTAATTATTTAAAGTGAGTGAAGAAACTAAAATGATAAAGAAACCAGGTGATTCAGAAGTATTTGTAAGAAAATATCAACCTATTCACTTTTGAAATCCTACAGAAGATGAAAAGAGAATCTAGATGTTTGAGGAATTGGGACTAAAGTTTGTGTGCATTATTTAAACTCTCCCCACCTGACCTTCTTAAGAATAATTGCTTTTGCCTACACACATACCCATACTATTCCTGACACTCTGGAACTGTGGAGGGTTTTAAGAGCAAATATCCTCTCTTCATAGGGCAGTCTTAGGTAGATATGACCTGATACAGGAGAGCTTGCTTTCCTGGGCTGCTGGCATATCAGCTGGATGCAGCTTTTTTCTTTAGATGCTCCTGAGCCCTTTGACAAGTCGTTGCTGCTCAGAGTCGCTGTGACACCATCTAAAAGGCAGATGTTTTACTGTGTTTTGTGGCCGTGTTAATGCAGCCTGATTTCTTATTTGCTATGTAGAGATGGTGAGATTTTGCTCAGAGGACACTGGATTTATATTCAGTATTTGAAGGTTATAAAGGAGAGCAGGTGAGATGCCTTCCCTGCTTGCACTGTGAGAACTTGGTCTGACTCGCCATTGTCAAGACTCAGGCTCTATCTGATGTCTGCACCTTGTCTAAAGTTGTAGTTCTCTGGACTTCCCTGGTGGTCCAGTGGTTAAGACTCCGTGCTTCCACTGCAGGGGCACAGGTTCGATCCCTGGTCGGGGAACTAAGATCCTGCATGCCATGCAGCGCAGCCAAAAATAAATAAATTAAATTAAATTTAAAAATAAATAAAGTAGTAGTTCTCACCTGGGGGTTATTTTGTCCCCCCCCCCAGGGACATTTAGCCATGTCCAAAGACATTTTTTATTGTCATATCTGTGGGGGAACGTGCTATTGACATCCAGTAGGCTGAGGCCAGGGATGCTGTTAAACATCTGGCAACATCCACAACAAAGAATCGCCCAGTCCACTGTGTCAGTGGTGCTGCAGTTGAGAAACTCAGGTCTAAAGTCAGGTGAACACAGAGCCACCAACTTGTTTGTGAAGGAACAAAATCTGTACTAACACCCGTCTGTGTCCCTCATTTAAAGGTATGTTGGAGGTCACCGAACAAGTAAGATTATGAGGTTTGTTGATAAAATTACCAAGTCAAAATATTTCCAAAAAGCAACGGAGACAGAGTTCATTAAAAAGAAGATTGAAGAAGTCTCCAATACACCACTGCTGCTAACTGTAGAAGTACAAGAATGTAGAGGAACCTTGGCGGTCAACATTCCACCTCCCCCGACTGACCGAATATGGTGCGTAGAGGGCCCCTCGGGGTCAGCCAGTGATTCCCCTTCTTGCGTGACCATAAAAATCCCATAAAAATTGCTGATCCTTGACATTATGGAAAGTACCTTCTCCTGGGAAGAAGCACTTCCAAACGTTTTTCATGGAACCTTAACATTAGTTGTAAATCTGATTCTGTCTTCTACTGTGAGTGGTTAATTCACATATAAAGACTCATCTTCACACGTTAGGAAGAGTTAAGGTTATTGGTGAATGAGCTGTTATTGGGATGAGCTGTTTCTATTCTTGGTCTTCCTCCTCTCTCAAGCCAACCCTTTCCACCAGTGAGAACAGCTATCATTTGTAGACCTCTTATTCTCTGCCTAGCCTGGGGTGTAACTGCTTCACCTGGCCAGTCCTCACAGCATCCTACGGAGATAGGGCCATCGTTATGCCCACCTTACAGATGGGGATCACACATCCAGCAGAGTCCTGGGTGGTTAGGGAAGACTTCCCCAGGTCAGATCTGGATGTTAAGGAGGCAGGAGCATGTGTGCTTGGTAACTGTGGTAGAAGGTCTACCCAGAGAGTTATCATTGGACTGAACCAGTGGGTCTTAACTCCACCTGCATATCACAGTCACCTGGGTGACTTGTTAAAGCTATGCCCAGCCCAGCCCCCAGGATTCAGCAGTTGGGGGGACTAAGCTAGGATTGAGAATCACTGAAATAAATTTTTCATGGGCCCAGCAGAAGAAAATCACTATCTATAAATCTCAATTTTAAATTGACATTCAAATGTGCATAAGGGTATACAGGGATTGCATAAAAGACCTCTTTGTACCATAAGCTACAGTCGTGTGAAAAAGATAGCTCTGTTCTGTTATAGAGTGAAACTAGCATGCTGGTACACAGCCTTAGTGTTCAGAAGGGCTTGTAGGAATGATCACAAAAGGATTTTTTAATTGACTGATCATTTAATGATGATATTGGTGTTTCCCAGTAAAAACTTTAAAATACCATTTTAGATTTTATTTTTAAAAAGTAATGTTTTCACTGGAAGAACATGAAGAAAACAGAAAAAAAAAGCCTGTAACCTTACCATCCAAAAATAACCAGTTAATAAGTAACTTACTGTACATTTTTCCAAGCCTAATAACAAATCTTTTTTAAATAGCAAGAGTTGATATGTTTCTTCCTCTTCCAAGCTTTGACTTAGGAGTTACAAATGCCACTGCTCAATGGGAGTTAAAATTAGAGACCTCTAGGCTAGTGCCACGCAGCGCATGCTCGAGTGCTGAACTGTTTGTTATTAATCCACAAAGATACGTATAGATATTGAGAGTGTTTAGAAACATTCATAGCAATTTGCCATTTTTATTGTACAGGGACCTCATCTTACTATGCTTTGCTTTCTTGTAGTTGCCGATATTGTGTTTTTTACAAATTGGAGGTTAGTGGCAACCCTGCATTGTCAGATGATGGTTAGCATTTTTTTAGCAATAAAGTGTTTTTCAATTGAGATATGTACATTGTTTTGCACACTTAATTGACTACAGAATAGTGTAAATATAACTTTTATATGCACTGGGAAACCAGAAATTCACGTGACTCACCTTATTGCAGTAATTAGCTTTATTGTGGTAATCTGGAACTGAGCCCACGGTATCTCCGAGGTGTGCCTGGATTCTTTAAAACATTGGTCCATGATGGGTTGAAGTTTTTAGTTTGATAACACACAGTCTCTTGACTGGATACCTTACCAACAATTCTGAGTGCCAGTCTGCTCCACTGAGAAGCCATAATTATGGTGTGGAGTGTGGAATGAAAAAGCAGGTTATAGAACGTTTCTATTTACGTATGCATATTAGGAGTGTGGGGAAAATTGATCCCACTTCTCTCAGTGGTCCTGTCTTGGTTATGAGACTCAGAGAGAGAATGTCTTTTATTTTCTGCTTTATACACTTGTATATTTTGGATTTTGTAACAGACATATCCTACTTTCATAAAAATCGAAACAAAGAAGATCCTTTCCATTTTAGGAAAAACAAAAACAAGAAACAATGCCCAGGTCATGGACTTTTCCGGTGGCATTTCCTGGCTTTCTTAGTTTGTCACAACTGTTCTCAGATCATCACGGCCCTGGGTCCAGGGACACAGGGAGTTCACAATTCATACTTGCTGCACTGAAGTGCTTTTTAGAAGGGATTTTCGGAAGAAGAGAACATTTAAGTAGTGATAAAGCCTTGTGTAAATGAGGAATGTTTGTTCTTGGTACTGTCCACTTCTTTTCTTTGATTCTAAATGTGGTTATTACTCGTCTTTAAAAGGTATGGTTTCCGGAAGCCACCACATATCGAGCTGAAAGCTCGGCCAAAACTTGGAGAGAGAGAAGTGACTTTAGTTCATGTGACAGACTGGATAGAGAAGAAACTGGAGCAAGAGTTTCAGGTACACCTGCAGTGTCATCTAGTGTTTCATGCTGAGGCTCTAAAGGCTCTGGGTAGAACAGAGGTTCTGAACTTCATGTGGGTCAGGATCCTCCTTGGAAAATCTGGTGAAAGCTATGGACCCCAGGAAAGTACACATATGATCAAATAGGCGTAAAGTTTCAGGTTCAGTTTCAAAAACTCTGAAACTCATCCACAGAAGCCTGTGAAGTAGTCTTTAGAGGAAACTCAAAAGGTAGGGGTCAAAGAGCAAAATGACTGTCTTGTACCAGTAGGCCTGGCGAGCCGTCCATCTGCTGGGGCTATCTTTGGACTTTTCCCCGGGTGGGGCCTGGAATTGGCCAGCTAGTAGCACGCGGGCTGTGGTGGTTCCTGCCCTTGTGTGGTACCCATCTTGCTTGGTTTGTTTTCAACAAACGAATTGTTTGTTTGTTGCAACAAACATTCCGCGTGTAGCTACCACCTACCCTGGAAGTCCAAAGATGAATCAGGCCTGTCCCTCCCCTGTGGATCTTCTAGGGTAGTCTAGAGATCTTCTGGAGTTGACTAAGCCAGAGCTCATTCTCTAAGCCTGTCTTCTGCATTCTGCCACCAAGGGAAATAGCAGTGTAGCTGAGGCCCTGGAATGAGCTGTTTCTATCAAATTTTTATCAGGTTTTTGAGGCATAGTTGTCTATTAAGGTTTTACGGATTAACAGACTATTTACTTTGTAGTAAATTTCAGCTTTTGAAGAATACCGGTATTATTTTTGCAGTAGTATATTTTGAGTTATTGCGTTTAAAATTATATATTTTTTTATTATTTAAAAGCTATAGGTTAAATATAACTAAAAACCAGTCTATGGAAAGCTTAATCTTATCTCCAAAAGGAAAAGTACTTTGAACCTAATTAGGGGAAAGACAATCTCATGCCTTCAGTTCTTTTCCTTTTTCTTACCTCCCTAGATCCTGCATTAGGAATTTGGGTGGGTCATCTCTTTTAGGGGTATTGGGATATTAGGGTCATCTCTTTTAGGGGGCAAACTTTGGTGCATGGTATTTTTGAGGCAAGTTGGGAAGTTGAAGGGTAACTGCTTGCATTCTCCCATGGCTGCCTGTTTTTGTTTTTGCTTTGGAAGAAAGCATTGCTGAAGTTGAATACATTGCCAAAATTCACTTATATAAAATAAGTTTATAAACAGATAGGCAAAGCACCATTACTGTCAATCACTCATTATCCTTTGGGTGTTCACTATAGTAGGATTTCTTTCATACGTAGCTTTAACTGGTTCTGGTTTGATAACACAAAAATTTAGCTTACATTTTTGTTGCTAGGATTTAAATGGATAAGTTGGCTTATGTGTGTTGGAATATGTGTTCTGGATATAGTAATTTGGAAATACTATGAGCAGCTTACGCTCTTAATTCTCTTAATGTTATTTATCAATTCATGAGTCATTTTATTATATGTACATGAAATCAAAGGCTGCTTCTTCCTCAGAACTTACTGGGTTCTTGTGTTCGTGCACTGGTGTGATACCTCAATGCTTTCTCAATATCATAGAGGAATTAGTTTGGAATGTGTAGGAAAAGTTGTTTCATATGTATTTTAAAAACTAGTCTAAAGCCTAAAATTATCAGAACACACTAGGGCAACTCTGAGAAAAGAGCATTCTTCCACATGCCTGTTCCTTCTTTCTACAGAAAGTTTTTGTCATGCCAAACATGGACGACGTTTATATCCCTATCATGCACTCAGCCATGGATCCTCGCTCCACTTCCAGCCTCCTGAAAGACCCACTGGTGGAGGCTGCTGATCAACTGTGATGGGTGCAGACCTGGTGTTCCCAGTATTATGAGATGAAGCTCAAGGTGTGGGGTTCTCGGCTGCCATCTGGGCTGTAGCACTGGCCTTTCCTCGTGCCACAGCTTCTGCCCTCTGCCTGCCGGGGCCCATCCCACTGGGAGGTGTCCAGTGAATGGGGTCCAGATTGCCTCCTGCGAAGCTTTGACTCAGCAAAGGAAAACTGGAAGGATCGTCACGGTGGATCCAGAGATTACAGGTGACCCCCACCATGGCTTTTCTAAGTCTACCAGTTTTTGTGGCAGCAAAAGAGCACATTAAGAGCGAAGCTGCACAGCTGGAAGGCTTCCCCTTGCCTCCTCGATGCCTCCAAAGCTTTTTCTCAGGCAGCCAGTGCAGTGGAATGTTTTCTCACTTTTACAGTTTGTGTGACGCAGCCCTCCACACCAAGAGAACGTCAGTGTGGTTACACATGTGGAGGGTGGGGAGTGGAATTTTGTCAACTATTTCTTTGGTGATAAAAAGATATGCATAGCAACTTACTCTTATCAATTGTGCGTTTTGGAAGCAAGTAGCCATAGAACATACACTCTAACACACTATCAGTTGGGGCGGGAACCGTGGGATTTATGTGACCATTAGGCAAAGCCATGAGATCAAACCATCCCACACCTTTTACCAAGGAGGTACAATCACCTGGTTTCTGACTAATCCCAAATGTTTTCCTGAGACTTGAGCATATGTGGAAATATCAAACAAACCTAATGACTGGACTGGGGTGGGGCCAGAAAGCCAGAGCCACCGTCCTTCCACCTGGCACTTGCTGTGAGCTCTGGGAAGCTTTAAAGAGGCATCTTAAATGCTTTGTTAACCTGATTGGTTTGGGATGTTTTGTGGGCAGTTTCCTTTTCTGATGGCCAAAACCGGAGACTGCTCTCTATCATCTCGAGTCAAGACGATGCTGATGTTTGCTCAGCATCAAACACTACAGATCTCAAAATTACCGTGACATTTAACGTTGCCAACTCTATTTTGTGCATTTGTGTCAGAACATTTAGTTTACAGGTTTCGGGGCTCTCTCAAACTGTGTAATTTGCTTTGAGAAGTACACTCAATACAATTTTTTAATTGTTTAAAGCTGCATTCAACATCAAACTTACCTTGGGTTAACTTTTGACAACTTACATCTGTGGACAAAGCTAATAGTGGCTTTTTAAACAGCAACAGCACCTTGCCTGAACGGGACTTTAAAGAAATTAATATATTGAAAAAAACATATTTGAACCCTTATTTGATTACTTTAACTGTACCATTAAAACATTTGACTTAAATTATCGGACCATTCCAGTCAGTGTACTGTTCTGATTTCTCATTGTGTAGGCCAATTTGCCTGTCAGTGCGCATGTCTTGTTCGCTGGTCTTATAATTTTTGTGCAATAATTAAAGGCAAAAGACTAGATGCACTATTGTGTAGAGATTACACATGACTGTACCCTATTGCACTTAATCAAATAGTATGTGGGGATTTACAATCGCTTGCATTGTTTCACAAAATAAATGTCTCATGTCAAATACTAGATAAGCATCTAAGTCATTTCTACTTGATCCTGCTTAGATAATAGGAACAGAATAAACTGTGGTACAGCATAAACCTGGGCCCTCAGCTGCCAGTAGCAGCTTGTTTCTTGGGCCGTCACTGGACCCGTCCTGTTGGAGGATCCAAAGTAGACCACACCCTGATACAAGGAAGGCGCTAATTATCCTCGATTCGTATTTTTTAAAGTCCTGCTTTTGGGGCTTCCCTGGTGGCGCAGTGGTTGAGAGTCCGCCTGCCGATGCAGGGGACACGGGTTCGTGCCCCGGTCCGGGAGGATCCCACACGCCGCGGAGCGGTTAGGCCCGTGAGCCATGGCCGCTGAACCTGCGCTCCACGACGGGAAAGGCCACAACAGTGAGAGGCCCGTGCACCGCAAAAAAAAAAAAAACAAGAAAAAACCCTGCTTCTGAGCTAGAGTTTACACCAACTGCCTACTAATCCTGCTAACTTGGGACCCCCTCCATTTAGTACCAAAGGGGCTAGACATGGCACTTGTGCATACCTGCCCTTCAACACGTGCTGCCTTGTACTCAGAAATGATGCACGTTTCACCTAAATCCAGGAGGCATCGTTATCACCTAGAATGTGGATTACGAAGGAGTGATTGTGCATTTATTCAGGTGCCTATGTTGTGCCCCGCAATGCACAAAACCGTCATTGTGAGCTGTTCAAGCTATCTGGGGCATAAGCAGTTGACCCTAAACGGCGGTTTTTCTAAGTGGTCCGCGAACACACCTCAGCCAGACGAGTTCAGCCCATGCAGCTCAGGACCGGGAACCAGTTCGTGTCAAGTGCACTACAGCCTTCACTCAAGCTGTTTAAGGCCACAGCCGGATTCTCATCTCCCCTCCCTGCAGACGCCCTCCCCGCCGCGGTTAAATGAACCTGCCCGTCTCACTGATTTCCACGGAGAGAACACTCGGACTCACAGCACAGGCACAGGAATAAGCAAAGACTGCAGGACCCCCGACGCCTTCCCCAGCCCCCCACCCCGGCAGCCCAGTGCCGCAGTGTAGCTCGCGGTTAAAAGGGCCGCCGCCGCGGGGGCAAGACGGCCCCAGTTATGCGCAAGCGCGTGCTGCTCTGGCGCTGCAGCCTGACCCCCGGCGCCACGCGCAGGCGCGGCGGGGGCTCAAAGGCAGCGCATCGCGACAAACAAAATGGACACCGTCGCTGAGATCAATCCATTTTATTGAAGGGCTTCGGGGGAAGGTCGAAAAGCTGGGAGGACAATGAGATGCGACGTCCTTCTCCTAGCCGGGACCTGCAAGAACGAGAGCGGTGGGTGAGAAGGTGGTATACCCGCAAACCCGTTTCCCACCCCCACGCCTCAGCGGCCCGGCTCAGACTCCAGTTCGCATCACCCGCGTCAGCAGTCTAACACGTGCTTTAATTCGCATGTCATCACCGCCAGCCGCCCACCCTCCACCCGGTTCCCAGGCCCCGAAAGAGGGGACAGACCTGCCCCAGCCCAGAACACACGCCACCTCACCTTCACCACTTCAGAGTCGCTGAAAGGAAGGGGAACTAACCGGGCTTCTACTTAAAGAAGCAGACCGGAGGTGGTTGGGCGGGCTTTACCGCCATTAACCAATAGCAAGTCAAACTTCCAGCCACGTGCCTATAAAGTGGCCTAATGATTGGCCCTGCTCACTGAGTCCTCCAGAGTATAGAGCGGTTACACGCCAGCCGTAAAGATGGGCGTCAAGGAAAGTCTAAGAGTCGCGCGGTGTCCTAAATTCTTCTGATTTTTTGCGCGGCGTAGGTCGTCGGCCTGTGAGTAGTGTGCGTTTCTCCGTACTACACAAAACGAAACCTTACAAACGGCAGGGCGCAAGTAATGCCTAACCTGTTTAATATTCTGTGCCAGGAGCTAGGCTAGGAGCTGAGGTGACAAACTAGTCTTGTCCCTGAATTTAAAGTAACCTGTTCCGGTAGAAAGACCTTGTGTTTGAAAGTAGACTGATGTGCAACCAAATCCTGACTTTGTGATGAATTAGCCCTGTGGCCTTGATCACTTAGCTTTTCTGAGCCTCAATTTCTGAAAAATAGGAGAAAAAAAAAGTGTTGTACGAGGCTTAAATAAGTCAATGTCAGTCACCTGGCACATTCTGAGTGGTAAACAAATATGTTTTTAAAGGACTGGTGTGATGTGGAAGACTTATGGATTGCAATACTTTAATAAATGCTAAGATAGAGCTATAAACAGCCTACACTGGAAGCCCAAAGGAGAGAAGATCTAACATTGGGAAAGCTGAAAGTACTTCTAAGTATTGAGCTCATACTGTGAGCCAGGCATATTCACAAGTGGTCAATAATATGTCCCTGCCCTCTGGGTTTGATTTACTGGAAGAGGGAACAGAAGACACACGGGCACAATATCTGGTTATCTTTACTTCCTTTATATGTTTTCCTTGGGAATTCTTTTCCTTTTTTCCTCCTAACTTAATAAGGAAAGTTTATTGGTTTTTTGTAATAATGAAAGCATTTCAGCCTGAGTTTGTAGTTGAATAGGACTCTTATTTTCATTATTTGCTACATAGTCTTTAGTTAAATTTTAAAATTCCTCTTTGATCCAAAACAGTAGTTATTTTGGCAAGTGTTTTGTAACGTCTATGTGATGTTGACTTTAAGAAAAACCAAAACACACAATGTAAGAGCTGTGAGTTGAGTTTATTCAGTGTCTTACTGAGGACTGTAGCCCAGGAGACAATAGGAGAGCTATGAGAAAGTGTTCCCAAGAGGTAAGGGAGGAGCCAGGCTATATATGAATTTTTTTGCTGGGGAAAAAACATCTAGTCCAAGAATCTAGGAGATGTGGAAAATTTTCCTTAGATATGTATCTTAACTATCTAGGGGCAGTATCCAAAGCACAGAATGCTTCCTGTTTTTCTCCATCCTGAAATCCCCATAGGCCCACTCTCAGTGGGTGACTTTAGTGACTAATGGCTTGATTTCCTTGTAGAACTGGAGTGGCAGACAACATCTTTTTTCTTTACGATTTTTTACAAAATATTTATTTATTTATTTGGCTGTACCGGGTCTTGGTTGCAGCACATGGTATCTTTCAGTTGTAGCATGCGGGCTCTTTTAGCTGTGGCACGTGGGATCTAGTTCCCTGGCCAGGGATTGAACCCGGGCCCCCTGCATTGGGAGCACAGAGTCTTAACCAGTGGACCACCAGTGAAGTACCTACAATGATTATTTCTATTGCTGCTGAAACATTTTCTTAAAATATTTATTTATTTATTTGGCTGCGTTGGGTCTTAGTTGCAGCATGCCGGATCTTCGTTGCAGCACGAGGGCTTCTCTCTAGTCGTGGCGCACCCGGGTTCAGTTGCCCCACGGCATGTGGGATCTTACTTCCCCGACCAGGGATCGATTCCGTCACCCCTGCATTGGAAGGTGGATTCTTAACCACTGGACCACCAGGGAAGTCCCAAACATTTGTTTTTAAGTCAACATTTATTACACTGTCATACGGTTTCTACATTGGGAAATGAATTAAAGTTTTCTTTGTAGCCTAGAATATGATCTGCTTTTATAAATGTTCCACAGATTCTTGAAGTAGAGATGTTTTCACTATCATGTACAGATAATGACATGAAATATTGATTAATTTGGGGCTTCCCTGGTGGCGCAGTGGTTAAGAATCTGCCTGCCAATGCAGGGAACATGGGTTCGAGCCCTAGTCCAGGAAGATCCCACATGCCGCAGAGCAACTAAGCCCGTGCGCCACAACTACTGAGCCTGCGCTCTAGAATCCGTGAGCCACAACTACTGAGCCCACGTGCCACAACTAATGAAGCCCGCGTGCCTAGAGCCTGTGCTCCGCAACAAGAGAAGCCACCGCAATGAGAGGCCTGCGCACCGCAAGGAGGAGTAGCCCCCGCTCGCCGCAACTAGAAAAAAGAAAGCCCACGCACAGCAACAAAGACCCAATGCAGCCAAAAATAAATAAATAAATTAATTAATTTTTAAAAATTATTAATTCAATCTTAGCTGTAATTATGTTGTCCAAATCTCTCTCTGTATTTTATACTTGATTGGGAGTGTATGTATTCTCATTGATTAATAGTGAAGTGTTAAGATCATGCTTCAAATACCAAATGCAGGCAAGGATGCAAAGCAGCAAGAACTTTTCTTCATTACTGTGTGGGAATGCAAAATAGTACAACCATTTTCATAATCCCCTAAAACTGCAGTCACTCAAAAGCACTTCAGTAGGTAAGTGGTAAGCAACTGAGGTACATCCTTACAACCAAATGCTACTTGGCCATAAAATATTGCCAAAGATAGAATGAACTATCAACACATGTCACACATGGAAGAATCTCAGAGGTGTTATGCGGTGGGAAAGGAGCCAGACTCAAAAGATGCTATAATTCCATTTATATGACATTATAGAAAAGACAAAACTATAAGGATGGAGAACAGATCAAAGAACTCCCAAGAGATTGGGGATGTGTGGAGCATTTGGCTACAAAGGCAGCACAAAGGCATTTTTGAGGGTGATAGATTTTTTCTGTATCTTGATTGTGTTGGTGGTTACAGGACTTTATGCATTTGTCAAAACTCAGAACTGTTCACCCAAAAGATTTAATTTTGTATAAAAATTTTAAACAAAAAATTAAAATAAAAAATATGCTTCCGTCATTTTCCATGATTATTTCTATTGTTATTTGTTTGTACATTTTGAGGCTATGCTATTTATTCTCATTATGGTTTGTGGCTGATAATATTTCCATGGTGGATTACACATATCTGTATAAAATAACTAGGTTATTTATGTCTTTTGCCTTGAGTTCTAATTTATCTCACATTAGCATTATTAGTTGTCTTTTTTTGTTTGTTTTTCTAATATAAGTTTGCCCATCCGTTTATTTCTAACCTTTCCATGTTATTTTATTCTTACTGTGTCCTTTGTGTGAGGCATATGGTTGGATGATAGTGTTTATCCCAATGCGACAATATTTGCCTTTAAAAAACTTATTTAAAGATACATGCACCCCATTGTTCATAGCAGCACAATTTATAATAGCCAAGACATGGAAACAGCCCAAGTGCCCATCAACAGACAAATGGTTTAGGAAGCTGTGGTATATATATATATATATATATATATATATATATATATATATATATATACACATACATACATACATACATACATACACACAGTGGAATATTACTCAGCCATAAAAAAGAATGAAATATTGCCATTTGTGGCAGTGTGGATGGACCTAAAGAATATTATGCTTAGTGAAATAAGTCAGAGAAAGACAAAGACTATATGATATCACTTATATGTGGACTCTAAAAAAATAATACAAATGAATGTATATACAGAAACAGACTCAAAGACACAGAAGATAAATTTATGGTTATCAAAGGGGAGAGAGACAAATTAGGAGTATGGAATTAACAGATACAAACTTAGTATACATAAAATAGAAAAGCAACAAGAATTTACTGCCTAGGGACTTCTCTGGTGGTGCAGTGGCTAAGAATCCGCCTGCCAATGCAGGGGACATGGGTTTGATCCCTAATCCAGGAAGATCCCACACGGTGTGGAGCAACCAAGCCCCTGCGCCACAGCTACTGAGCCCACGTGCTGCAACTACTGAAGCCCGTGCACCTAGAACCTGTGCTTGGGGACAAGGGAAGCCACCACAATGAGAAGCCCGCAAACCACAACAGAGTAGCCTCTGCTCACCACAAGTAGAGAAGAGCCTGTGTGCAGCAATGAAGACCCAACACAGCCAAAAAATAAAATAAATAAATAAATAAATAAAAATAAATGAATGAGGGAAGGGGAGAGGCAGCATGTGGAAAGGAGGGCCTCCGGAGTGTGGAGTTCCGGAGTTTGGAGTGGCTGAGAATCTGCCTGCCAATGCAGGGGATATGAGTTCAAGCCCTGGTCCAGGAAGATCCCACATGCCACGGAGCAACTAAACCTGTACGCCACAACTGCTGAGCCTGTGCTCTAGAGCCAGTGAGCCACAACTACTGAGCCTGCATGCCACAACTACTGAAACCTGCGCACCTACAGCCCGTGCTCTGCAACAAGAGAAGCCAGCACACTGCAATGAAGAGCAGCCCTTGCTCGCCTCAACTAAAGCAAGCCCAGGTGCAGCAATGCATCCAAAAATTAATTAATTAATTTTTTAAAAGCCCATTTTTGAAACAGTGGTTTGAGATGCCACTTTTATCATGTACTAGGGTTCCACATTATTCGGGCTCTACTGTTTGTTTTTTTTTTTCGGTATGCAGGCCTCTCACTGTTGCGGCCTCTCCCGTTGCGGAGCACAGGCTCCGGACGCGCAGGCTCAGCGGCCATGGCTCACGGGCCCAGTCGCTCCGCAGCATGTAGGATCTTCCCGGACCGGGGCAGGAACCCGTGTCCCCTGCATCGGCAGGCGGACCCTCAACCACTGCGCCACCAGGGAAGCCCCGCTTCATATATTTGTATATTATTTAGTTTTGCCTTTGAGCTTTATAGAAATAGAATATACTGTATATATTCTTCTGTGACTTGCTCTTTTTATTGCTTAATATTGGTGACCTTCATGTTGTATGTAATGCAACCAGGAATTGTAGGAATGTGACCCGTTTCACTACTGTGTAGCATCCCAGTACACAATTACACTGCAGTTTATACATCTCTCCTCTTTGGGTTAGATGTTTAAAATATCTTCCAGTTTTTAGTATGACAAACAGAGCTGCTCTGAATATTCTCGTGTGTGTGCAAAAGATCCTTTGGGGTACGCACACAAGCACAACTGCTAGGTAAGCACGTTTCCGACTTTCCAGATAATAGCAACTTATTTTCCAAAGTGGAGGCTCTAATCTGCACTACCACATTGGCCTCCACCCTCACCAGCTCTTGATATTGTCACACTTTTTATACGTTTGCCAATATGGTGAGTGTAAAATGATATCTTTAGTGTAGGTCATGGGCCAGGTGTAGTCATGTATATTGTTGATTTAGTCCTCTTAGAAATGTTGAGCTAGCACTTTAATCAGGGATTATTGGTTGTAAGTGATGGAAACCCAACTCAAACTAGCTGGGATAAATAGGGGAAGGTTTGTTTAAATAGGGGAAGAAGAGCTGTGCAGGCTGATGTCAAGCCAACTAGAATCAGAACTTAAGCTTGTCCAGGGTTCCTTGACTGCATCTGTGCTTCTCTTTACTTGTCAACTTTTTTCTTTTGTGTTGGCTTTCTTTACACGATGGAGGCAGCTCCTGGGCCTCACACCTCCCGGCCTTGCCGGTAAAAAGGAAACGAGTCTCTTTTCTTGCCTCTAGTTGGGGCCAGATTGGATACAAGCCTACCCATGGGTCAAGTAAAGTTGGTCAGATGGGCAGCTGTTTTAGTTAACTACTACTGCACAACAAACCACTACATAACTTAGTGGTTTAAAACAACAGCCATTTTATTATCTCTCACAGATCTGTGAGTTAACTAGCCTTGTTAACTGAAAACAGGGTTTGCCTCTTGGTAGCTGTCAAGCCAAAAGACACAACCAAGCCAAAGACTGGGAGAAGGATTTATTACTTGCAGCAAGTAAGGAGAATGCTGGGGAAATTTCACAAAGCAGTGTCTCCCCAAGCAGCAAAACTGGGGAAATTTTAAGTTAAGGGTATATGCATATTCATGAAGAGGCTGGTGCAGCATATGCATATTCATGAAGAGGCTGGGGCAGTGTGTGCATATTCATGAAGGGCCTTGAGTAGAGGAGAATTCAGCACAGAATTGGGGCAAAGTTTGACAGAGTCCAAGCTTTAGTTGACTGAAGGCACAAAGGTCAGAAAAAGTTAACATCATTCCTTAGGTTCAGACCAGTCTGGGGTCTTAGCCATCCTCCACCCGGGTGGGGGCCTAAATTCCTGTAGAACAACTCAAAAGACCGTACCAGATTGTTATGTATGTCCATTGAGGAGGAACTAGGACTCTGTTTTATCACTGAACTATTTTTTCTTGACGGTGTTTCCTTTGCTCCTGCATTCCCTCACTTGCCTTAAGATCTTTAATTACTGAGACCTGTTCAAGGGCAAGCATTGTGGCCAGGCTTAGAAGATCACAAAATAGCTTAGGCCAGCAATGGCTTCTCTTATGTCAAGAAAGCCATGCCTGGTTCTCTTTCTCTGGAGACCCCCTCCCCTCTCTGCTTACGGTCTCAGCCGAGAGGGACTTCTGTTCCATGTGGTCACCCTGGGGCCTGATTGGGCTGAAACATCCAAAATGGCTCACCTAGATGGCTGGCAGCTGGGAGCTGTTGATTAAAGCAATTCCATTCTCCTCCGTGTGGCCTGAGTGTGGCTTGGGCGTCTCCCAAGATGGCAGCTAGATTCCAAGAGGAAGGAAATGGAAGTTGCCTTGCCTTTTAAACTTGGGCTGGGAGGTCTCAGAATGTCACTTACGGTCAAAACCAGTCACGGGGACAGTCCAGATTCAAAGGGAAGGGAAATAGCTCTTACTTTTGATGGGAAGAGCAGCATGGCTTATAAGGAGGGAAAGTATTGTTTGGGGCCATCTTTGAAAACTTAGCTACCACAGTAGAGTAGAATGATTGGCCTCACCAGGGTAGGTGCCCACTAGGGCAGAGCCAGTACCACCTAGCATATCTGCCCTTTTTCCAAGGCGGGCCCTAATTCCTGTTCACTTGCTCCCTCCATGGTGAGAACAGCTGAAACTGAGCAGGACCTGGGAATTAGGGAAGTGAAGGAATGCAGAAACAAAGGAAAATCAGTTAAACAGGAAAAGTAATGACAACAGTTCAGCAATAAAACAGAGTCCTAGTTCCTCCTCAGGGGAGGTACGTAATGATCTGACACACATATCTTTGAGTTCTGCAGGAAATTAGACCACCCACCCAAGTGGAGGATGGTGACTATAAGCTGAGCAAAAGCAGGTAGACCCCAAACTGGTTGAAACCAGAAGGTTGATGATTAAGATTCCTGAAACGTCACCCTATTACCTCACCACCAACCAATCAGAAGAAAGTCATGCACCCTGAAGCCCTCACCCCAAGTGTTGCCTTAAAAACCCATCCCTGAAAGCCAATAACAGGGAGTTTTGAGCATGAGCCTCTCCCATACTCCTCGTTTGGCGAGCTGCAAATAAACACTATGCTTTCCTTCATCACAACCTGGTGTCAGTGAATTGGCTTTGCTTTGAGGCAGGCAAGTGGACCCAAGTTCAGTTCGGTAATACGGTCGCTTGAACATGGTAAACACTTGATAACTGTTGTTGAATTCCTTCTGAATCTTCTTGTTTGTTTAACTGCACCAGTCAAATATTTTCCATCCTGCTTTGGCAAGGTCTCTTGTATCAGCCCTGGTCCCCCCTTCCTTTTCTTGCTCTAGATTAAGGCCCAAATAACCCTTGTTAACCGGCTCCTGATGTCTCTCAAATGCCTGTCTTTTGCCCGAACTCTCCCCCCAAAGCGTACCTTCAGTCCCATCTCACTCTGCTGCTTGCTAAGAAAGCCCAGCCTGACATTAACGCCCCCACCCACCGGCCCATCCTGCCTGCCCTGCCTCATCTCCCGCTGCTCCTCTGGGTAGAAGTCGAGCATGAGCTCACTTGTTTTTAGTGTATGTGCTGTCGAAGCAAGCACACGAGCTCACTAATGAGGCAGCTGGGGCTTCCATGAAGTCACACAGTCCTTTCCCTTCTCCAGGCTTTTGTTCAGGTCCTCCTGTCCCCCTAGACTGTTCCTTTTCCCTATCAAATCTGACAAAAGGCCTAGCCCAGATACCACTTCTTCCATGAAGCCCTCCCTGCTCTGTCCATCCCACCTCCTTCCTTCCACCAGACCCATCTCTCTCTTGAACACCATAGTTCTGTTTCTGAGTTTATTCTCACATTCTTGCACTTTTCACAGTTGGCCTTGTACGTTGTGCAAGTCCTATCACCTTTACCAACTTGCAAACTGTGATATTCCTTCATGGTACCAATCCTTTGAACTTAGAAGCCCTTGATGGTATTTGTTAAAAGAGTGAATGAATAAATGAATGAATGAGTGGTAACCGTCCGAGGACAAAGATGAGGTCATCTGCAAAATGAAGGTGATAAAATTATAGCTAAAGTTTCTTTCTACTCTAAAATTTGGTTATGGACTTCCCTGGTGGCGCAGTGGTTAAGAATCTGCCTGCCAATGCAGGGGACACGGGTTCGACCCCTGGGAAGATCCCACATGCTGTGGAGCAACTAAGCCCGTGCACTACAACTACTGAGGCTGCAAGCCGCAACTACTGAAGCCCGCACGCCTAGAGCCTGTGCTCCACAACAAGAGAAGCCACCGCAATGAGAAGCCCGCACACCACAACGAAGAGTAGCCCCTGCTCACTGCAACTAGAGAAAGCCGGCGCTCAGCAATGAAGACCCAACACAGCCAAAAAATAAATTAAAAAAAATTTTTTTAAAAGAAAAAATACTCAAAAATATTTTTTAAAAAATTAAAAAAAATAAAATTTGGTTATGTCTGTGAATGAGCTCTTGTAGAAAGGAGAGAGGGAGAACAGGTAAGGTATATATCTTGAACCTTAAGAAACACAGTCTGCAAGGAGGAAAAAGAGCAGAGAGACAGGAGGAAAGCCAGAAAATGGTACCATCCAAGGAGGAAAAGTTCAAGAAAAAAGAACTGTTAACATACCTGAGGGAATTCCCTGGCAGTCCAGTGGTTAGGACTCTGCACTCTCACTGCCGAGGACTCGGGTTCAATTCCTGGTCCGGAAACTAAGATCCCACAAGTCAGACGGCACAGCCAAAATAACCCAAAAACCAAACAAACAAAAACATACGTGAACTGAAGAGAGGCCCAGGGTAAAAAAGATAAAGCAAGCCCACTGGGATTTTGCAGGAGAAAGAATATGAGCTGCTTGAGAGAAGTTTCCAGAGAGTTCTGTTGAAATAAGCTGGATCCCAGGGGATTAGGAGGGACTGACCCGTGAGGAAGAAGAGGTACTCTGAGAGGATGGCCGTTTCCACGTTGGCACTGAGCTGGCCCTTTGAGAATATTAATATATGATACACTGGTACCACTATGGACACTTCACCATGGTGGCATATAGACTCAGCACAAATGGGTGTAAAATACAACAGCTCAGAGGCAAGTGAACAAATAATCAGGATTAGACTGAGCTCCCTCCCAGGGCAGAAACCCCAGGGGAAAGCTCACTCTTCTCTCCCAGGTGGCTGGTCGGTGCCTTTTGTGAGTTGTGCTTTTGCACAATCAACCCCCAGGTGCGATCAGGAGACTTACATGTTATTTGAGGCAATGCCCCTTATCACCAAATATTTGTACAAACTTCTGTTTGTTAATAGTATTCCAGGGACAAGGCAGTCTGGGCTCCTGCCTAACCACATTTACGGGCCACAGAATGGTACCTTGTCACTACACTGGGGGAGGGGCAAGGATAACAACCAGCGATGGTGGAACAGGCTGCAGCATCTGTGGTTGCCTCAGTGAACTCCGAGGTTATGTAGACAGCTGAGTTCTTTTTTTTTTTTTGACAGCTGAGTTCTAATCCAGGTTGTGCGGGAATTCCCTGGTGGTCCAGTGGTTAGGACTCAGCACTTTCACTGCTGTGGACCCAGGTTCAATCCCTGCTCGGGGAACTAAGATCCCATGTGATGTGAGGTACAGCCAAAAAAAAAAAAAAAAATCCATGTTGTGCTGCTTACTAGCTATGTGTTACCCACATGGCTGTTAATCTTTTAAGATTCCAATGTATCATCTGTAAAATGGGGCTAAGAACACTATCTCATAGAACTGCTGTGCAGATAGCATGAGCTGGTCCTATAAAACATGTGTTTGCACATTTCCAAACAATAGCCCACAGCCAACCAATGTTAACTGTGATAAGAATCATCTTTGCGGTAGCAAAAAAGTGTACAGTAGATTGGATTCTGTGGTAAAGAGAAGTTCTCCGGAGTGAGTGGCACAATCTCTTCAAATCCAGTCTCCTGGAACAGGAAGAACCAAGGTTCTATTTACCTAAGAACCAAACTGCTCACAGTGACAGTGGCTTTTAAAGAATTTCCCTTAAAAAATTAGGACATGAAGGAGATAAACATTTAGCTTGCTACCAGAAACTCTTGCTTCATCGTTTTATTTATCCCTTAACTACCCCTCAACATGTGCTGTAAGTTCAGGTCTGTTTGGGAGCAGCGGCAGCGCGGAGATCACTCAAAATAGTCAAAGTGGATTTAGCCTGGTAAAGATACTGTTCCTTTGAGATGGTACTGAAGCTTTCAACCATGACCTCCCTTTCTGGTTTTACCAGCTTTTCCTTTCAAGTCTCCTTCAAAGGAAACTACTCTCTCGCTAAATAGCTATCTGCAAACCAACTTCATAATCATTTTTAAGTGAAATTTTGAAGGGTTTTCAAACAGAATTGAGACAGGCACAAACATTTGAAGGCTGGATCATAACTTCCACTAGAGGGCGACATTTGCTAAAATAAAGAAAAGGGATTAATGGCCCCAGGGATTAACACTGGACATTATGAGTGAGCCGGATTCCAGGACCTTGGCTGCCCCTATCACCTGCGGGAACTGGAAAACACACAGTCTCCACCCCCAGGAGATTCAGAATCAGTAGGGGGAAGAGGGCAGAAAAAGGTGTTGGGAATCTATTTAAAAAAAAAAAAACTCTTCAAGTTTGGGAGCCACTGATTTAGAGAGAAGTGAAAATAAGATTTTAGCTCATTTTCTCCCACCACTCCTTCCCCTCTACTGACATAGTCAGGTCCTGCCTGCTCCAGTCTTTGCTGAACATATATTTTAACCTTGGTGGAAAAAGAGGGCTTATCTTTACACTAAAACCATGGCCTTTGCCTTGTTTAGTGGATGTTATTTAAAACAACTTCCAGAAAGGTCATTTTCAGGCCTTTTCTATGGGCAGGTCCACTTCAAAGGCACCCGGCAAAAATATTTCCATTTCTGTCTGTATTTATCAGCAATGCCAGCTTTTGCTTTATCAAAAGCAAAAAGCTGTCTAAAACAATACTTGACTATGGAACAAGATTGTGGGCAATGCTGCCGTAAATAAAACCAGAACTTATCAGTGTGAGTTGCCAATCAAATGGAGACAGGCACAAGACATGTGCCTGTCTGATTAAGCATAAGAGTAACCTAACTGGTGCATAAGAAATTCTGAGAACCTATAACAGTGCAGTTATGGCCTGGAGATTTGGTCCAGATGAGTACAAGATAAATATACCTACCTGGTCCAGTCCCCTTGGAACGGATTTTTTTTTATTTATTGGATCTTTAAAACTGATTTATGAGTCAGATTGAGGTAAGCATTCCCCTTTGTGTTTTATCTGCTGTGCTTACAGGGTCACAGTGACATTTTGAATTGTAAAAGGGCCGCCAGAGTTCCAGCACAGAAAGTTCCCCTCCTAGAGTCACTCTGTCGGAGAAAAAGCACCAGAGAAGGCATGTGAAAGCATTTTCTGATCAGGCTTCTCTTTTACCTCAACCCTGTGGTCTTACAGATCCTGTTGTCAGCTTGCATGCTGGACAGATAATCATTAAAGAGCTCCTCCCACTTTCTGTGGGCACCTCGCTGGACACCTGGCCACACTGGTCAGGAGTGATGGAGCTTGTGTTTCTGCACATCCCTCGCCAATCTCAAACCTCTCCGTTTGCATTTATACATGCAGATAACACTTTTCAAAATGTGTCTACTGCTTTCACAGTTACCAAGATTTGTCCTACTCTTAAACTGGTGTGTTGGATTCTCCAGCAAGGGTTTAGTCCCTTGACTGTGATTCAGGCATATGAAGTTGGGAATGGGGAACTTTGTTGATGGGATTTGGTTTACCATGAGCATTTCTGTCTGCTCTAGTGGGATAGGATTGACTCACATGCACCCAGGTCAGACATCTGGTCAGTCCCCCACTACTTTTTTTTTTTTATTATATTATTTTTTTATTGAAGTATAGTTGATTTTACAATGTTGTGTTAGTTTCAGGTGTACAGAAAATTATTCATATATATATATATATATATTCTTTTTCAGATTCTTTTCCCTTATAGGTGATTACAAGATATTGAATACAGTCCCTACTTCTTTATTTCTCTAGCATTGCTTACTCCTTTCCCCCAAACCCTGAAAAATCTTAGGCTGTCATACGAGCAAGTCAAGAAAAATTAGAGGGCTTCCCTGGTGGTGCAGTGGTTAAGAATCCGCCTGTCAATGCAGGGCACCCGGGTTGGAGCCCTGGGCCAGGAAGATCCTACATGCCGCGGAGCAACTAAGCCCGTGGGCCACAACCACTGAGCCTGTGCTCTAGAGCCTGCGAGCCACAACTACTGAAGCCCATGCGCCTAGAGTCCGTGCTCCCGCAGCAAGAGAAGCCACTGCAATGAGAAGCCCGCGCACTGCAACGAAGAGTAGCCCCTGCTCGCCACAACTAGAGAAAGCAGGCGGGCAGTGACAAAGACCCAAGGCAGCCAAAAATAAAATTAATTAATTTTAAAAAAATTAGAGAAGCTGCCATCCTTTTTTTCCTTTTCTCCTAGAATATGGAAATGTTGTGCTCTGAACCTTAGTTTATTCTGTCTTGTTACAAATGTCCTCTGGAGAGAGGCTTCCATCAAAGTGGAGGGCAGCATGGGACAGTGACCAAACAGCTGCGGGGCTCTTTACATCAGGTTAATAGCCCACAACCTTCAAAAGGACCTTGTATGAGTCCTCAACAAACCCACTCCCTCCTGTGAGTTGGGACACATGTCAAGCTTCACGAGGTCACATCTACAAATGCCACATAAACACACATGACACCAGCAGCTGAAATGGTTTCCTTCTTTGCTTGTAATTTTTGGCGAATGATTTGGCCGTGGTTATTCCAAAGGGAACTGTTGGCTGTGGACATGATTTGAGGGGAATTCCTGAGGACAAAGAAAGGGACGTTTGGACTAACTGAGGCGCAGCTGGAGGACCCCAGGGCTGCGAACTCGGCAATAGCCGCGCGCAGGGCAGAAGCGCCGGGTTGCAGGAATCCCCTGCCAGCTGCCGACCCTCACTCCGGAGGTCGCTGACGATCCCACTACGGCGGGAAGATGGAGCGGGGACTCTGGACACTCGGCACCGGCTGTCTCCTGGCCTTTCCTGATCAAGTCTGACGCAGCGGATCTCTCAGCGGGATCACTGGGACCGCCTGGGGCAGGGAATGCGCCCGTGTGGCGGGGTTGCCGGTCTCCCCTTGCCCTCAGGCAAGCTCTTTGCCTCGATCACTCAGCGTCCCTAGATGCCCGACGCAGAAGCCTGGTGCTCTTCTCCTGCCGCCGCGGCCGGGGCACTCAAGGCCAGCCGGAGGCCCAAGCTGCCTTTGGCACCGCCTACAACCCCGCCCCTCCAGCGACAGCCCCGCCCAGGCCAACCCCAGCCCGCCCCCAAGCCTGAGCCCCGCCCAATCCCAGACCCGCCCCTAGGCCGGCCCCGCCTCCTGCCCCGCCCCGACCGGAAGAAGCGCCGGCGCCCGGCACTTATAGGGCCGGGAATGGGGGTGCCACCACCGCCTAGATAGCTCTGCGTCTGCGGAGTCCCGGCCGTCGCCGCACTGTTGTCGCGGCGCCCACGCCCCGTCCTCTGCACGCCCGCACCGCCCCCCTGGAGCCGGCCGGACCGGTCAGGAGTCAGGGCCGAGTCCTCGCCATGCCTGCCCGACTGCAGCTGCTGCTGCTGGCGTTGCTGCTGGCCAGCCTCCGGGTGAGTGACCGGGAAGGTTGGAGTGGGGAACGGCGCGGGACGGGCCGGGGTCTGAGCCGGGAGCGCGGCGGCGGCGGCCCCAGGCTCCGTGCGCCCGGGCGGAGACGGCGCCTGGCGGGGAGTGGCGGCTTCCTGACCGGCCGGAGTGGCGGCCACGGCCGGCCCCGCCGAGGCGTCCGCCACCCAGGGGCCTCGCGGGCCAGCGCGGCTGTCACGAGCAGCGCCTACCCGGCCGTGTGCTCTCCGGCGCAACTTTGTGTCGTCCTAGCGGCACCTTGGGGTCTCCAGAAGGCCCCGGGCCCTTGGGAGGCCGCCCCACCTGCCGGACCCTTCCCGCCGGTGGGCGCCAACTCGGCCTGGCGGTGGCCGCTGCGGAAGGGCAGAAAGGGCCCTGTAACCAAGGAGAAGGGAATGTCTTGCGTTTGTAATCTTAGCTTGAACTTTTCAAAATGCGAGAACTTTGGGAAACGAATGCCACTGGAAGTGGGTAAGCGTTCTTACCCTAGAGCTTGATTCCGCTTACCTGCCTTGCAGGTCTCTTGGCATTGGAGACAGCGGGCTTCCTTTTGGGCAGCAAGACATCGTTAAGCAGGTTAAGCGGTGGGAATGGTACTCTTGTTTTCAAGACCCCATATGGGACAGCAGTGAAGCCGCTTCGAAACTTTAAACGAAAGACTGTCTCCTCACGGGAGAGCACCGTGGGGCTGTCCAAAAAGTCTTTTCATCTTTTTCTGGAGAGAAGAGCCTGGTTTACATTTATTTAACTTTCAGGCCTTCACTCAGGCTGTGGATTCGGGCACCGTGGCTGGGAGGACATTTTGTGGACAGACATGGCTTTTTTTCCCCTTCTGGTTGGAAGAACCTAAATTAGTGAGTGTTGTTTTTAAAAAAAAAAAAAGAAAGAAAACGTATTGTTCAGGATGTGGGTATGGTGCATTGGAGCAGGTTCTGTTTAATGACCTCCACTGTGTACTTTTTAATATGGTGTATCAGGTACCAGGTGTCCAGGTGGAGAATTGACTTGTGTATACCTGAGTGCCACAGCATGAACTCTTTGGAGGTTATGCATTTTAGGTAAATAATAGTCCGTGCTCTTGGGGTAACAAGAATTTGGAAACAGCTGAAGTAATACGAGGCCACCTTTTTCAAATTCAGAGTTATTTATTTAAATTAATTTATTAATTTATTTTTGGCTGCTTTGGGTCTTTGCTCCTGCACCCAGGCTCTCTCTAGTTGCAGCGAGCGGGGGCTACTCCTTGTTGCAGTGCACAGGCTTCTCATTGGGGTGGCTTCTCTTTATTGCAGAGCACGGGCTCTAGGCGCCTGGGCTTCAGTAGTTGTGGCACGTGGGCTCAGTAGTTTTGGCTCGTGGGCTCTAGAGTGCAAGCTCAGTAGTTGTGGCGCATGGGCTTAGTTACTCCGCGGCATGTGGGATTTTCCTGGACCAGGGCTCGAACCCGTGTCCCCTTCATTGGCAGGCGGATTCTTAACCACTGTGCCACCAGGGAAATCCTGGGGGTTTTTTTAAAGGAAAATTTGTGCACACTTCACAATAAAACTCATGTCAGTTAAGTTTTCCTTCTGATTGAATTTTTTAAAAATACACTTTCAAAACTGGGGTCAGGTTTTGAACTTGAACATTTCATCTTGGATTGGTTAACTGCTGCCTGGCATCTGTCCACAAATAAGAGTGTAAAGAGAGTGACCAAAATGTATGAAATGGAAATCAGTCATTTCATATCATCAGAGCCTTGTGCATATTGTTTTCTTTGCCACATCTTTTCGTGTGCTATTCTGTCACTGGAGTCTAGTGTTTTAGTTATTGAACAACTTTGGCTAAAGAACCAAAAATAACTATTTAGCCTTAGTTGGGACTATAGTTTCGCTTCATGTAAATATTTCCAAATTGTATTTAGAAATCCAAACTTTTCAGAGTTCATGGTAAAAGAGTCCAACCCTTATCAAAAGGTTATGTTTTAGTGTAACTGCTTTTAAGGGCAAAGGTCAGAATTTCATTCCCAGAATTACCTACCAGTAGAAACTTCGATCCCCAAACATAGTGGGAAGTATTATTTTAAAATTCTAAATGAAATGCATTGCCGAGTTTGCAGTTAAACTAGGCAGCAGTGATGTTGTGCAGAATGTACTGGCTGTAAAATCAGACAAACCTGAGTTCTTTCTGGTCCCTTGGTAGCTGTGTCCTCAGAGTCTTAGAGACTCTGTTTCCTGATCTGTGAAATGGGGACAGCTAACACACTAACAGGTGTGAAGGGATCTGGCTCATCATAGGTAATGTAAATTCTCCTTGCCACCCCCCAAAGGTGTTTTTTACTCTAAGTCATCATTTTTCAATGTTATACTATGCCTGAGCAAGGAATATTTTTTGATGCTGTTTCTTTTTGATTGATGAAGTAACTAGTGCAGAGGAGGCAGTATTGTGATTTTCCTTCAGTGTGTGTCTGAGCCAGACCTTGACTCACCTGCAAGCTGAGACTCCAGCCTACCGGATCCAAAATGCAGTTATATCGGTGTTACTAAGCACTCAGGGCTGTGTCTTTTTTTAATCCAGAAGGTGCTTATTCAGTCAGTGAGTTTTTCGCCTCCTTCCTGGACCTGGATCTTGTGCCTAATGTTGGTTTGTGTTGCATCATTGCTGCCCTGTGGTCCTCATTGTACAGTGTTTGGGTGTCACTTCTCTCAAGTACCAAAGAGATCTGTGGCACGTGAGGCAGGGTACTTTCTTCAGGGAGAGGATATGCAATTTCTTTTATTCAGCCGATGTTTTGGTTTTAGAGGGGGATAAACAACTTCACGGAGAATTGCAGATCACGTGTGCACAAAAACACACGGAGACATGAGTCTTAACTAGCAATGGCCTTGCTTATCATTTATTCTGATAGTTATCACCTGCATGAATTATCCTCATAGGAGGCATCGAGTATTAATACTGCTGCCACGAGGAGAGTGAGGAGGGTGTTTCATGAAGCTCATGTTCTCAGGACTGCTGATCCTGAAATTAGACTGTAGTTGTGCACGTGCGTTTGTTTTGTTTCATTAACTTGCCTGCCCAGGAGGCTCTCCGCAGTCATGTGGCTTCTAAGAGCACAAGAGAAAATGTGTATGAGAGTGATTCTTGAGAACGTTCGACGGTAGACCATATTCCCGAATATAAAACCAGTGAGCTATGTAAAGGTTTCTTCATGTCTGAGCAGAACAGTGCCATCTGCATGGGCCTGGGGGTTATAGTTATTTGCATGCCTCCGATGGCGTCTCCATTCTTCAGGTTGAAGAATCATTGGATAACTATTTCATTTTCATTGGAAACCTCTTTGGTTTGGGGAATCCACAGTAATCCTTAGGCTTAATATTGTGGATGTTTCATAATGATCAGATGTTCTCCCTAAAGAGATGATATAGGGGAGAAAAGCCTAATGTATCATTTTGATGGATTCTGTTTTTATTATGCACGCATAACTCGGGGCCTGTAACCTAGCAATATGATTAGAGTATGAGGCTGGCTTAAAAAATAGGGACAGTGAATCATAGTCTGTGAATAATAAACATGCTGGTTGGCTATATTTCCCAGGGGCTGGGGATTTTTTTTTTCCTATCTTTACCTATATCCCATGTTTGGTTTCAGACTTTGCTGCCTCAGAGCAACACATGCTCAGAGATATTTAAATGAGTGAGTGCACCAGACCACATACGGACTGGGAAAAGTAGAACTTAAAGTGTGCCCCCCCCCCACTAGATACCATACAAAAACAAACAAAAAATCGCAAGGTCCTTGCTTACATGACTTTTAAAACTTTTAAGTTCCTTTTACACAGTCTCTGCATCACTTCTGATTATCTTATGATCTTCATGTACAAAGACACAGCAAGTCGAACAGTGTAAAAATGTGTTCTGTATATATTTTATTTATTTAATTATTTATTTAAAAAAATTTTTTGTCTGTGTTGGGTCTTCGTTGCTGTGTGCGGGCTTTCTCTAGTTGCGGGGAGTGGGGGCTACTCTTTGTTGCTGCACGCAGGCTTCTCACTGCGGTGGCTTCTCTTATTGTGGAGCACAGGCTCTAGGCGCGGTGGGCTTCAGTAGTTGTGGCACGCGGGCTTCAGTAGTTGTGGCACGTGGGCTCAGTAGCTGTGGCTCGCGGGCTCAGTAGCTGTGGCTCACGGGCTCAGTAGCTGTGGCTCACGGGCTCTAGAGCACAGGCTCAGTAGTTGTGGCGCACGGGGGCTTAGTTGCTGCGCGGCACGTGGGATCTTCCCGGACAAGGGCTCGAACCCATGTCCCCTGCATTGGCAGGCGGATTCTTAACCACTGCGCCACTAGGGAAGTCTCTGTGTTCTGTATTTCTGTTCAGTTTTTTTTTTTTTTCACAGAATGTCTCCTGTGACCTGTTAGGAAATGTTCTGAGTGCACCATTGCATTTGTCACTTTCAGTAGCACCTTAGTAAACCGTCATCCACTCAGAAAGCATTTGAGCCTTCTGTGCCCAGAACCAGGTTAGGGACTGGGGTCCTAGCTGAGCAGGGTTGATGTGGTAATAAGCCATGCTTTGCCTGGTGATCACCCTACTGGGGTCATATGGGTTCTTTCCAATTTTTCCACTATTATAAGAAAGGTGATTTCCTTTTCTTCAAATCTTTTGTGTGTTTGGTGTTTTCTGTATGATAACATGGGAAGATTTGAAAATAAATCTCTCAGAGTATTATCATATTTGTCGTAATAAAGAAAAAAGAAAGCATAGATAGTCTAAATTTTTTTAAAACGCACAACATATCTATAATTCTATTACCCAAACATTACCTCTATTAACATTTTAACAGCTTTATTGAGCTATAATTCACATAGCATACAATTCACCCATTTAAAATATACAGTTCAATGACTTTTAGTATATTCACAGAATTGTGCAACCACCACCACTATCAATTTTATGATATTTTCGTCATCCCCAAAAGAAGCTCCATACCCATTAGCTGTCACTCCCCATTTCCCACAAACCTCCCAGCCCCTGGTAACCACTGATCTACATTTGTCTCTGTAGATTTGCCTGTTCTGGACATTACATATAAATGGAATCATGCTACATGTGGTCTTTCGTGTCTGGCTTCTTTCACTTAGCGTAATGTTTTCAAGGTTCATCCATGTTGTAGCCTGTATCGGTGCTTTGTTCCTTTTTATTGATGAATAAATATTCCATCATGTGGATATACCACATTTTGTTCATCCGTTCTTCATCTGATGGACATTAGAGTTTCCCCTTTTTGGCTGTTATGAATAATGCTGCTGTGAACATTTGGGTACAGATTTTTGCATGGCCATGGATTTTCATTTTTCTTGGGTATATACCCAAGAGTGGGATTTCTGGGTCATGCGGTAACCCTCTGTCTAACCTTTTGAGGAACTAGCAAACTGTTTTCCAAAGCAGCTGCACTATTTTACATTCCCACCCGCAGTGTAGGAGGGTTCCAATTTCTCTACATCCTCCCCAACACTTGATATATATATATTTTTAAAGTCAAGTTAGTTTTATTGTCTTGTAACAGTCTAACATATAAATCTTAGCTCTGACATAAAGATGCCCAACACTTGATATTATCTGTCTTTTTTATTATAGTTATCCTAGTGGTGGTGAAGTTGTAACTCCTTAGTTTTGGTTTGCATTTCTCTGATGACTAGTCTACTCATATCTTTTTTTTTTTTTAATTCTTGGCTGCGTTGGGTCTTCGTTGCTGCGCGCGGGCTTTCTCTAGTTGTGGCGAGGGGGGGCTACTCTTCATTGCGGTGAGCGGGCTTCTTATTGCGGTGGCTTCTCTTGTTGCAGAACACGGGCGCTAGAGCACAGGCTCAGTAGTTGTGGCACAAGGGCTTAGTTGCTCCGCAGCATGTGGGATCTTCCTCGACCAGGGCTCGAACCCATGTCCCCTGCATTGGCAGGCGGATTCTTAACCGCTGAGCCACCAGGGAAGCCCTCATATCTTGATATATGTCCTTCTAGACAATTTTTATGTGCACATATTTGCAGAGATAATGTTTTTCTTCCCCAAACTGGAATATAACATGGATCTTTCTGTGTCAGTAAATTTAATTCTACAACATTATTCTCACTGGCTGTGTGATACTTCTGTGAAAGAGTATACTGTAATTTGACCATTCAACCATTTAAATATTGAGGCTGTTTTTAATTTTCATTACTATAAACAATTGTGATAAACCTTACTGCTAAACTCTTGAGCCCTTCTTAACTGCTTAATTATTTCCTTGGGATAAATTCCTAGAACTGGAATTTGCTTGTCATATGTACTCTTTTACAGTCCCCTCCTCCAGCCCCCAAGCAATATTAGATGTTTTAAAAAGCACAGAACTAACCTTAAATTGGTTTCATGATAGCCACTTTAAAGTAAGCTGTTTTCTTTTAGCAGGGTGGATTTTAAGTCTGAAAATGGAATGTTTAGGTTTTATTTTGCTTATATTTTGAAGACCTGAATAACCACAACAGTTTCTTTATGACACCCTATGTACCTAAAAGCTATTGAGAAAATGTTTTATTCTGATTTGTTAATAGCTTGTTTGCATGCAGGGTCCTTTGGTCTGCAGTGGTTTCAGATCAGCTTTCTAGCAGATGTGGCTCCCATGAGCACTCTGAAATACCTTGGGATAATTCTGTGTTTGGTTTTGAGGGTAGCCCACCCCCTGCAGAAAAGATTATTATTATTTTGGCCGTGCCACGCAGGTTGCAGGATCTTAGTTCCCTGACCAGGGGCTGAACCTGGACCACGGCAGTGAAAGCACTGAGTCCTGACCACTGGACTGCCAGGGAATTCCCAAGATTCTTTTGATAGTTGGTTATGAGGCCATTTAAAATTTTGACTCAAGACTGTTCATAAATCAAAAGTTGATGCATTGTTTGTCTCTTTCGGAAGCCATAGTTCTTAAAACATATAGCTTGTCCATACAGCTGATTTTCCTAGCAAAATGAACATACCACTTGACAATAAAGTAAAATATTTGTTGGCGTCTTGTTTTGTTTTTCCCACAAACGTACCTGGACTTACTCATCCAAAAGAATGTTGTCTCTTTCAAAATAATAACCCCTTCAGGGTCAATGTTCATGTCAAACAAATTAGTCTTTTTTTTTTTTTAACTTTTTTTTAAACTTCATTTAATAATTCAACGTTAAAATGAATAAAAGAGCCCTAAAAAGGCAAATATTTATTATTAAGCCTATTATCCTTACACAATTCCTTCTGGTCTCTGCTTGAATATAACTTTGACGTGGTCCACACTGAAGTTTTGACCAACACTGTTATTACCCAGCTTGACTGCACACTTTATCGAGGCCACTTGGATTCTTGGTTGTTTCTAAAAACCAGTGAGAGACTTTCTACCACTTAGCGGATTCAAAAGTATGTTCTTTGAAGGTAATTTCCAAAACATTCCAGATGTATTGTGAGCAGTGGGAACATGTATGGATAAATGTTTAGCTTCCCGTCAGAGTACGTTAGACTCCTAGAAGGGATCTTGCTGGTTTAGACCAATAAGTCTTAATATTTTCCCCACCCCACCCCCACATAAGGAATGGGATGCATGACCACAGTGCGAGCAGGTTAGAACCTTCAAAGGTGGTATTTTGGGGCACGTACCACCCTCACTCAGGCATCACCCTGCCCTCGCAAGTTGAACAGTCACTGCTCTGCTGTGTTCCCAGAGCACAGAGATGAGGAAGCTGAGGCCAGACAGTGCCGGTGACCTGTCCATGGTCATGCACCAGTGGCAGAACTGAGCCCTGAATCTGATCCTTCCGCTTCCCTTTGAAGAGCAGCCCCTGCAGTGCTTATGTCCTGGTACATCTGTTAGAACAAATAAGTCCAGATACCCCAGTCACACCTGAGGAGGTGGCCAAGCCGTGTTACAGGGAGAGATGGGATCTAGGGAAGGACCAGAAGAGAAGAAAGTAGGCGTTCCTGTAAGCTTGGGGAAATGCTCAGACGAGCATTGTTCCTTCCAGGAGAGTCGCAGCCTCTTACCCTTTGTTTCAGTCAGAGAAAGATGCAGATTTGGGATGGAAATACTGCTTTACCCTGAGCATCTCCATCAGGGATATCAACCGAATCCGGCAGTCACGGGGAGAATGCAGGTTAAGAGGCCCTTACACCAAGTTCTCAGTTTAAGCTCTTTTCTTTGCTTGAGGTCTAATAATATCCAAGCAGGTGCATGTTTTTCAGTAAGATCTTGCTCCGAAATATTTCTGGAATAGTAAAACCGAAAGTTCATGTCTTCGAAGCCTTTAACCAAAGTTTCTTTTCCATACTGCAGTCACAGCCTTCGACAAGGGATCCTGAAAAGATAGAACTCTTTAATGATCAGGCCGGGTCTGGGGTGTTCGCCTTTGCAGAGGCCCCACCTCCCACCAAGTGCTGGCACCAGGAAGTGGGTATATGATGACAGGAGAGAGAGTAGCCTTGGCCCTTGGGCCACAATAGAGGGACCTCAGTTAGCTCAGGTGGGTCTCAGGAGAGGGTAGTGAGGGAGAGAGAAGGAGGCCAGGAAAGTGCCCTGCATGGGGATGGTGCACTTCTCTTGCTGGTTTGTCCTAGAGGGCAGGGACTGTGTTTTGCTTACCTTTGCATCCTCTCTGGCATTTAGCACGGTGAGTCGGTCCTCATACCCCCTGTAGTACTCAGCAAGTATTGATTGAATTTCTCTTTGAGGCTCTTGAAGACCAATAAGACAAGGAGCTCTTTTATCATCAGGCGACGTGGGCTGTGGATTTGCCGGGGGATAAGGAAAATGTTGCTTTAGCTGTAATCTGTATTCTTTAGTGAGATCTTATCAACAGCGTTTCTTTCTACACAACGAGAGGGTTTCCAGGATACTTGCTTGGGTGGACATGACCCCCAGTGTGTGGTGCTCTCTTGATAGGCTCCTCATATCAGTCATGAGATTAATTTTCCCACCGCCAGACCCCAGGAGATAAATGGTCTGTGATTATTCCAAGGCAGCTTCATTTTTTACTCAGCATGATGTTTCACTATTAAAAAATGAACCTTGATCCAGGGTTGTCCTCTTCTGTATTAAACATGATTTCCCTAGTTAGTAGGCTAATTTATAATTATCATTCAAAACCACCCCTTCCCTCAGTGGATTATTTTCCCTGTCTATTTCAGATGAGGGAATCATTGTTTGTCCAGGCTGCGGGAATGTTTGTCATGGAAACCGGATTTTTTTTGTACATTATCTGAACAAATAGTGCCGTCAGATCCCTCGAACCTGACATTGTCATTGATCTCCGGTTGGGTCAGAGGACTTTGTTGACCAAACTAAGTCAGATCTCCTTCCTCTTAAAGCAAATGACCCGTGATTCCTGAGGGGCCTCCAGGAGAGAGACAAACACCTGTCTGGGAGGCCACAGCTGCAACCGGGAATGTGTTACTTGAGGCGGTGCTTCTCCACCCCGGCTGACTGAGTCACCTGCGGACCTTTTAAAATACCCTATGCCAAGGTCCCACCTCAGCTGAATGAAATCAGAATCTCTAGGAGTGGAGGTCGGCATCCTTTCTTTAAAAAAGAAAAAAAATTTTTTAAACCCCAGATGATTCTAACATGCAGCCAGGTTGAGGCCATCAAGTAAGTCCTATTCCTTTGTCCTGGACACAGCCATTGTGTCCACCTGTGCCCTGTGATGTCACAGAGCCCTGGACGAAACCAGAGCCAGCCTTTGGCTTTTTTTCCGGAGAAGTTAGGACGGATACATTCTTCTAGTTAGTGGCAGAACTAGAAATAGAGAACCTAGCATTATGTGTCTTCTAGTATACTATGTTGCCCAACTTTTAAAGAACAAGTAATTCCAGACAGATGGATATGTATGTGTTTTTGAGTACTAACTACTGAATTTGCTTTTTTAAAAAATCAGCTTTAACTGATAACTGACCTTAAACTCAAATACGCTTAGTTACTGAATTATAAGATGTTTGGAATTATTTAAAGTTCCACTTATGCTTATTTATTATTTTTGCCTTCTCCATGCATTAGGAGGCCTAAGGAATCCAAACAATACTTTTCCAGGTTCCTTCACATACCCTGGTGGGTCAAATCATCCTTCAAGTTTGAAAAGAGCCTTCTCTAGCCAGAGTGAAGTAGCTAAGGGGAGTGGGTATGGGAGAAATTTGTGGAAAGAGTAAGTTGGACAGTTAAAGTACAAGAACGAAGCATATAAACAAAAAGGGGATTTCTTATCAGGATGAGAATATGTACGTTGGAAGCAGGTCGCCGGAGGGTCCAGCTTGTGATGCTCTCCTTCCCCTTTCTGTGTGAGACCTGGGTATCTGGACGGTCACCGGCATCGCAGCCTGCAGGGTTTTTACTGCAGGTGCACCGTTGGAAGGCCGCACTGCAGAAGGCCCTGCAGGAGACGGCCGGTCCCCGTTTCAGCCGCTGCACCTCGGTTATGACTCAAAGAATCCTAAGAGCTGGTTTAGAAAAAAGAGGAAACTCACTTCTAAAACTCACATGGACTGGGCTGGACCAGATCTAAACTCTGCTGGAACCATGTTGACAAAGGTTCGTAGAACTGGAAGGTCACCCTTTGAAGTCAGCCTCTTTCCTTGGCCGCCCCACACAGCTTGTGGGATCTTAGTTCCCCGACCAGGGATCAAACCCGCATCCCCTGTATTGCAAGGCAGATTCTTAACCACTGGACTACCAGGGAAGTACATATATATATATATATATATATATATATATATATATAAAACTTTTACAAACAAAATTAAATAGTTTTTTTCTATTGTGGAAGTATTTATAAGATCTCCAGATAAATTCAAGTACTGCAAGAAAGGCATAAAGCCAGGTTTAGGGCATCTGCCCTCGAAGGCACTGCCTCCCTCTGAACAATCCAGTGACCTCATCCAGTCATTCTGTTAGAGTTCATTTTCCACTTGCTGTGGTCTGGTTTTGCAAAGAAGAAAACGGTTTTCTTTACACAGAGAGATTAAGAACAAGTTTATCTGTAGTTTTGGTACTCGAACAGGGGACCAAACCACAGCTGCTTCTAAAACCAACCCTATGTCATCCTTATCTGATGGTTCAGTATTTGGAAGTCTCTGGGGCTTTTGGTGAGGGGGGCGGGGTGGGGGGAGTTTAATCACTTACCCGATTTGTGGTTTGGAGAAGAACAGAGATCTCCCTTTTGGTTTAGGAGGTGGTTGGCTTTAGAGTCTATGGCAAGTACATGTACTTGAGAGTCACCCACGTCCTCCTGAATAACATTAGTCGATTTCTATGGTGTTTCTTTTCCCCCACCCTGAACCTTAAAGTGAATCAGATTATGACTAATTTCCAGTGTTGCAATAGTTAAAGATGAGTGGGGACACTGGGATGTTGAAAGACCAGGATCGGGCATGACTGTGTTCAAAGGCATCAAGACTTCTAAACTCTCATTCTCATGTGGGTTTTGAGCACGTTTTGATTGGTTGGAGGCCAGAAGAATCTACAGTAAAGCGTGAGGAGAGGTGAGGGCCTGCTAAGCCATGGATCGTCATGCTTCTGAGCTACAGGGCACATCCAACCCAGTCTTCTTTTTTTTTTTAATAAATTTATTTATTTATTTATTTTTGGCTGCATTGGGTCTTCGTTGCTACGCGCCAGCGTTCTCTAGTTGCGGCGAGCATGGGCTACTCTTCGTTGCGGTGTGCAGGCTTCTCATCGCGGTGGCTTCTCTTGTTGTAGAGCACGGGCTTCTAGGCGCACGGGCTTCAGTAGTTGTGGCACATGGGCTCAGTAGTTGTGGCTCACGGGCTCTAGAGCGCGGGCTCAGTAGTTGTGGCGCACAGGCTTAGTTGCTCTGCGGCATGTGGGATCTTCCCGGACCAGGGCTCAAACCCGTGTCCCCTGCATTGGCAGGCGGATTCTTAACCACTGTGCCACCAGGGAAGTCCCTAACCCAGTCTTCTTACTTTATAGAATCAGAAACTGATGCCCAGAGAAGTTTAATGACTTGCTCAGAGCCCAAACCAGGACACATATTCCTGTGGCCTGTCTCATTGTCTTTCAGCTTCCCTGGTCCAAAAAACATCTGTTGAGCATGTGCCAGGCTCGTGGGGATACCTTGGGGTTTTTTTACTTGGAGTTTAAGTTTTTTTGTTTTTTTTTTTGGCTGTGCCACGCAGCATGTGGGATTTTTAGTTCACCAACCAGGGAACAAACCCGCGCCCTCAACGGTGAAAGTGCAGAGTCCTAACCACTGGACCTCCAGAGAATTCCCTTAACTTGGAGTTTAAAGGATGATTAGCAGGTTTTGGGGTTGCATGAGCATAGGATAGGCCAAGGAGTGAGCAGAAGGCCTGAGCAGGGAAGTGTGGGCTCAGAATCTTAAGGAACTGCTCTGGGCACGGCCCGGGCTTGCTGCCAGGTCAGCTTCTGGAAGGCAGAGTCATGGAACCTGCCGTCTTTCCCCCGGTATTACACTGTTTCTCTGCTAGATGGTAAACTCCTTGAAGGCAGGAGTCTTATAGGCCTTGAGGCTCCAGCACCTCATGCAAAACAGGACCCTTCTTTCTGTGTATCTGTAGGAGAAAAGAGTCCAGTGTGGGGTGGGGTTGAAATAGGTGAACCAGCAAGTTAGTTGGATGTAGAAGAGTCAGTCAACAGGAAGAAGTGTGAACCAGGGAGTGCCTGGAAGAGACTGATAAATACTGCATGTGCTTGCCAACCTGCCTGAGGAACGTGAGCCTGTGATCCGGGACTAAACGTTGATCCCTGAGGTTAGTGCCCACTGGATTTCTGCCGCCTGCAGCAACACTAGCCCTGGAAGTGACTGCAGGTACTGCAGAGAGGGAGCCCCCCGGAAAGGAGAAAGAGAGGAGGGGGCCTGCTTCACTCCTTCCGAGGGGACTTTGTGATCCCGTGCGTGGTGTCTGGACCGAGAAGTCGCTCAGAGGAGGGGTCTCGAAAGCAAGAGACCTTGCGTTGGAGGTTGTTCTATAGGCCACATTTCACCACAAAACCAGCATTGTTGGGCCTCCCTGGTGGCACAGTGGTTGAGATGCAGGGGACACGGGTTCGTGCCCCGGTCCGGGAAGATCCCACATGCCGTGGAGCGGTTAGGCCCGTGAGCCATGGCCGCTGAGCCTGCGCGTCTGGAGCCTGTGCTCCGCAACGGGAGAGGCCACAACAGTGAGAGGCCCGCGTACCGCAAAAAAAAAAAAAAAAAAAAGAAGCCAGCATTGTTAAACTCCCCCACGAAGTTTCAGCGTGTTATGCTCCTGTTCAGCTGTAAACCGGCTAAGCAACACTAGTCTGACGTTAGTATCAATGAAAACACCAGAAAAGACTCACCTGGGGTGTGAACACAGGCTGGTATATCTAACGCTTCGGCTTCGAGGAGCGTTTTTCCCTCCGATCTGCTTTCACACCTGTGTGAACAGCGTGCCCTCCTGCTTTCTGTGAGCTGCATAGGAAACAATAAAACATGGATTTTGTGGCTCACTCCGTACAAGTACACACTCGGCCTTCTTTTATTTTTTGCCACATAGCACGGCTTTCAGTATCTTAGTTCCCTGACCGGGGAGCGAACCTGTGTCCCCTGTAGTGGAAGCGCGAAGTCCTAACCACTGGACCGCCAGGGAATTCCACACACACTCGGCCTTCTGTCTGCTTCCCCAGCCCCTCCTTGTCCCATTCCCCGCTCTGCTTTCTCTCTCCAGCAGCACTGGTCTGATAGGTCCTCGAACACAGCAAATTATTTTTAGTCTCAGGGCTTTCACATAGGCTGTTTCCTCTGCCCAGGAAATTCTTCCCTTCCTTCTCCCGTTCCTGTAGATCTTAACTCAGATGTTACTCCTTCAGAAAAACCATTGACGCTGTGATCCACACCCCCTCACATGAGACCAGATTGGCTTCTCCTTTTATTCTCTTATGGTCTCTTTCATAGCACTTACTGCAATTTGCTATTCTGTTTGTGTGACATTTTTACTGCTGTGATCCCTTATTAGAGTATAAGCTCCATGAGGGCAAGAATCAGATCACTGTTGTGATTAGATCCTAGGGTCTTACACAACTCTTGATTAATCAGCATCACAAGAACTGACACTTATGTGATGCTCACTGTACACTAAGAGCTTTACATATATTAACTCATGACGCATATTAACTCAACACTCCTTTGAAGTCGGTATTATTGTTGTCCCCCATTTTACAGGTGAGAAAACCAAGGCACAGGGAGGTAAGTGACTGCCCTTCTAGCAGCCACATTATATTGCCCAGGCACTAAAAATGAAACTTAACAAATATATGTTGAATTGTTCAGCATCTTCAGAAAATGAGGGCGACTACGTAAGTGAGTTTCCAGGTAATTCAAATACAGTCCTAGAACTTGTAACGTAGTACCATTTGGTGAAAACCTTTTCAGCAGTTATACTCTTCTTCCTTCTTAAACACCACAAGCCAAACCTATTTTAACCTTGTCTTAATTATTCTAGATTGTCAGCACCAGCTCTTACACTATCGCTGTCTGCCCACCAGAGTAAGAGATGGGGAACAATTGAGGTCTGGGGCAGAGTGGATAATCAGGTTTTGAGTTTTGTTTACTTTCTGATGGTATCTTTGGCCAGCACCAATTGTTTTTAATAAAATGATCTTCCCTAATATTTACATGACTCTTGTCTTTGACATTCTTAGTATTTATTTTTCTTTGCAAGCATTCAAAGGGATATTGCTGTTCCTTAGTTTTCAAAAAAAAAAAAAAGATTTGGAAGCTTAGCCACCTTGCCCCACAGTTCAGATACCCACGGAAGCCAGTCTTCTGACCTGGAGAAGTTGGCATTGAGATTGGGTGACCTCCAGATGAGGCAGAAGACTGACAGGGACGGCGACTTTACGAAGAGAGGTCCCTGGGAGAATGGAGCCTGTTGGTGGTAGGGCATGTCCTGTTGAAGCCTGTCCCCTCCCCTCTCCTGGCCCTGGACAGCCGTTTTTCCTTTCTCCAGAGGGAGTTCTGTCCTTCTTGGTGTCTGGAAGGGATTCCTCCTTGAACCCAAAGGCGTGGTATCTCCTTGCTGGTAATTCTTTCCTGCTCCTGTTTCCCTCCTACCCTTGATGAGCTGGAGGAAGCAGCATCCTTCCATCTCAGCCAGTTTCTCAGTCCTCAGTTTTCACACCACAACTCCATAGGTTTGGTTGTGCCAAGTCTTCCAACCAGTTTCTGACGCTTTCCTGTCTCTGTCCAAGTGTGTGAAAGTTGCACTGAGATGTTTACATTTGCCTCTCAGAGGAGCCTGGAAAATAGAAACCTATGCTGAGGGACTTCCCTGGTGGTGCAGTGGTTAAGAATCCGCCTGCCAATGCGGGGGACACGGGTTCGAGCCCTGGTCCAGGAAGATCCCACATGCCGCAGAGCAACTAAGCACGTGCATCACAACTGCTGAAGCCCGCGTGGCTAGAGCCCGTGCTCTGCAACGAGAGAAGCCACCGCAATGAGAAGACCGCGCACCGCAGCAAAGAGTAGACCCCGCTCGCTGCAACTAGAGAAAGCCTGTGCGCATCAGTGAAGACCCAATGCAGCCAAAAATAAATAAATTTATTTAAAAGAATAAGGAAACCTATGCTGAGATTATGGAAATCCTGTGGCATGAGATTTTATTTTTTCTTATTTATTTATTCAAAATTTGTTTTATTGAAGTATAGTTGATTTACGATGTTATGTTAGTTTCTACTGTACAGAAGAGTGATTCAGTTATATATATACTTTTTTCATATTCTTTTCCATTATGGTTTATCACAGGATATTGAATATAGTTCCCTGTGCTATACAGTAGGATCTTGTTGTTTATAAGATTTTCTTTCTCATGAAAAAGTCAATATTCAGACCCATATTTCCTTCTTTTTTTTTGAGCATCTTATTCCTGCTAAGTGAAGCAGTCACAGCTCACTGCGTGAGGCTCATTGGTGTATGTATGTCATTAAAATGGTCCTTGCTGTTCAAAGCTAGACCTTGTTGTCCCATGCTAATCAGTAATGTGCGTTTCCTTGGCACTGGCATGAAAAGAATGACTCGCTTCATCAAAGGAATGGGCAGTGGCCACTGTATCATCATCATCATCAAAGAGCACTTTTTTTAAGCCTTTAGAACTGGGCTGGATAAATGTATTGCAGGAATTTTTTTTTATGGTGGCTAAGTCTGTGACCTTTGACTTTCTGTGATGTTATCCCCGCCCACTTAGATCTACAGCGAGATCTCAGGAATTTTTATCCAGAGCATTTTTTTAAAGACCCCACCCTGTATAATTCGCAGTGCCTTTTGGCATATTGGGTGTCTGTGTAGAATCTACAAATGACCAATTTGGTGTCTCATCCAAAAGATCCTACCCCCATATCAGAGGAGAGTGCAGATCTCCATCTGCCCCAGCAGGACAGCTCAGCAGGGTTGAGCCCCAGGCCTCAAGTAATTGAAGCTTATGTTTCTCAGAGAGCCATGATTTAAAGCAGTGAAATTACAGTGTGGTGTAGTGGGCAGAGGTCCAGAAGGGGAAGCAGAGACCGTGGCTCCAGTCCTGTGTCTACAGTTAAGTGTCCGTGGCGCCTTGGGATAGTCCCTTCACCTCTCTGGACCTTGACTTCCTCCTCTGTGAACTGAGAGGTTTGGGTAAGGTGATCTTCAGTTATTTTCACCTCTGAAGTTACGTATCCCAGAAGCTGTAAACAGCCCTTCCTGTTTGCTCTGGGGCAGGTGGCGTGGTGGACTGGGCCAGCAGGGCAGTGGGTAATCTTCAGATGTACTTCAGACAGTGGGGCTTCTGGCTAGGGCGAGTCAGTCTGGCCAGGTAGCTCACCTTCAGCCATGTTTCATAGTGTTTGACTCCCATTATAAAGCTCGGCAGCATCTGGCAAGCATAGGTGGCAATTATGTCACCAATGCAGTTGTTTGTAGATAATTTTTATTTAACTAGAGCATTTGTCCACTTTCTACTCAACCCCTTCCATTCCCCATCCCCCCAAAAGAAATCTCTCACCAAGTGTAAAGAGCAAAATTGACAGTTTCAGATTAGTTGCTATTATCAGGACTGAAAAATTTGGTATCTAATTGAGTCTTTTCTTCTTCCCCTTGGGGTTTTTGTATGAAGACTTCCTAATAATAGGTTTAACTGCAGTTGAATAAACATGCTCAAATGGATCAAATCTGGCTTTTTGTAAGGCAGGTAGTCCCTTTATGAATTTACGGTCTAAGTTAGACCTTTACTAGTGTAGTTTGCTTACGATGCTACTCCATTAAGGTAAGTGAGCCTAATAGGTTTCTCAGTTTTTACAAGGCCTGAATTGCTGCTGTTTCCCTGCAATGAAGACAACAAAATAACAGTGGCAAGACGCGCATTCTAAATCGCAACCTCAGGGCTTCCCTGGTGGTCCAGTGGTTAAGACTCCATGCCTCCACTGCAGGGGTCACAGGTTCAATCCCTGGTCAGGGAACTAAGATCCCACTTGCTTCATGGTATGGCCAAAAAAAAAAAAAAAAACTCAACCACTAAATGATGGTGAAACCTTGGGTTTTAGTTTTTTTAATTATTATTAATTAATTAATTTATTTATTTTATTTTTGGCTGTGTTGGATCTTCATTGCTGCACACAGGCTTTCTCTAGTTGTGGTGAGCAGGGGCTACCCCTCGTTGCTGTGCACAGGCTTCTTATTGTGGTGGCTTCTCTTGTTGTGGAGCACGGGCTCTAGACCCGTGGGTTCAGTAGTTGTGACATACAGGCTCAGTAGTTGTGGCTCATGGGTTCTAGAGTGCAGGCTCAGTAGTTGTGACTCATGGGCTTAGCTGCTCCGCAGCACGTGGGATCTTCCCGGACCAGGGCTCGAACCCGTGTCCCATGCATTGGCAGGCGGAGTCTTAACCACTGTGCCACCAGGGAAGTCCCTGGGTTTTAGTTTTAATATTATAAAATGCTTGAGGGGGCTTCCCTGGTGGCGCAGTGGTTGAGAGTCTGCCTCCAATGCAGGGGACACGGGTTCGAGCCCTGGTCCGGGAAGATCCCACATGCCACGGAGCAACTAGGCCCGTGAGCCATGATTACTGAGCCTGCGCGTCTGGAGCCTGTGCTCCGCGACAAGAGAGGCCGCGATAGTGAGAGGCCCGCGCACCGCAATGAAGAGTGGCCCCCACTTGCCGCAAATGGAGAAAGCCCTCGCGCAGAAACGAAGACCCAACACAGCCATAAATAAATAAATAAATAATTTTAAAAATTAAAAAAATAATAATAATAAATAAAATAAAATGCTTGAGGACCTTAGGGATGTGATGCCACCCTAAGAACGAGGGCTTGGTTCCTTGTGGTGAAAGGTCTCCTGTAGCGCCTTTCATGCCCAAGTGTATTTCCTCCTCCCTTGGTGTCGATATAAGTTGATGGCAGAGAGACCGTGAAGACAAATGGAACTGCCAGCTGCTTGAACTTAGACTCTTAGCCTGGGGCCCCAGAACCAGTTGGGGAAGTATCTTCACCTGTTGTGAAATTAGCATACCTTTGCTCTCAGGAATAAAGTGGACTGTTTGAGGAACCTTTTATCAGACCCATTAAAGGAGTAGCCTGAACCACTGAAGAATTGTTAGCTGTCTTGGGTGGTGGTGGATTACACCACATGCAAGAATTGCCACAAATACTAGTTTAACTCTCTCAGTTGCTTAGTTTGGAAACCACACAGTGCTGTTCAGTTAGGCCCTGACCTTTACTGCATCCCAACCAGATACCTGACTCCCATCCAAAGCAAATGTCATGGTTACCTTTATTGACCTAGTATCAGGAAACACAGCAGCCGATGGGCTGATTAAAAGGAACTATATGGTTGATAGATTATTGCTGACCTACACACAGGTAAACAAAGTGTAACAGGGTTTGGAATGATTTTGTAATAGATTGAAATCGTTAAGACGTAGACACAATTAAGTCTCTTAGTATCACCAGTGTTTTAATTCCGTTCTTAATCTTTAGTCTACTGAACTAGGATAAACCCAATGAGGTTTCTGTGTCACTCTGTACAGATGACTGTACAGAAGTCTCCACATTTGGAGCGGAGTGCTTTACTCTTGGGTCAGGTGTGTAAATGAGACGGGGAGTGGGGAGCAGGGTTTGATTAGAATAAAAATCTTCGTCGTATCTGTCTAATCAGGCCTTTACCTAAGATACCTTCAAAGGAAGACCTTTGGGAGCTGCTAGTTTAGCCTGCTGTCCTGGTCATTATGAGGCGTACACTCATGTAGGCTGTATTTCTCAACAAGGGACCATTATGTAATGGGTGTGTGCTGGCATTTACTGGGTACGGATTTCAATCTTACGCTGCTTTGGTGAATTCTTGGTAGTTTTTTGGCCATCATTGAGCACAGTCTTCTGCCATGTGGCCAGATGGCATTAGAATGCTTGGTAGTTGTGTGATGCAGCCAGAATTGCAAATGGCCAGGTTTTGCTGGAGTTTATAGGCTGAAGTAGATGATACGGCTGCAAATAGAATTGTAGATACAGATGTCCTTTTTCTGAATGTCGTTTAGTGCCTACCGAGGGACTGTGTTACATAATACTATTTTGAGGAACTTCGTGCTGAATTGCACAGGTTTCCTTTTTTTTATTTTTGGAGAGAAGCCCTTTAGGACTGGCATCCGTTATGGCACGCCAGGAAGTGTCTTACCCATACCTCTCAAAATCAGCTCACCCATCCTGCAGCTTTCAGCTGATTATAGCCAGCAGAAGGATCCAGTCTATTTGCCATTAGCCCTCACCTCTGCTTTCGTATCCATCAGAAACCTCCCTCACCACGTGCACACACGCACACGTGCAGTCTTACTTTCTCTCCCCTTTAAGGTCCTTTGCCATTGGTACGTCCCCCGGCAGAGAATGCCCTTCTCACCTCTGAGCATTATTGCTAAGGTTAATAATTATAAGCTCTGATTCCCTAGCACATTCTAATCCATTTGCAATTTATTACTCTACATTTCGTGACATGCAATTTTAATTGTTTTCAAGATTTTGCGTGTCCTAAGTAGCAAAACAAAATAGCTTGGAAATCTCTCTTATGTAATCCTTCCCTCACTTGCGTACCTGTTTTAAGTCCTACCTGTGATACCATCATGTGTATTCATCAACCAACCAGAAGTCCCCTTACTTTCGCTTTACCTCTGTAGCCCGCTGTCCAGTGGCTTTGAGCTGTGGCAGGGAGCCCCGCACTGTACAAGGCAGCCTGGTTGTTGGTGGCAGGTTGTAGGTTCCAGGGATTTAGGTGCACACTCCGTTGTGTAAGGATATTCTATTGGAAACATGCTAATATCCATGCTAGACTTAACACAAGTATGGTATTTATAGTTTGGAGGAATGGTTTTCTTAACCTTAAGTAAATAAAACTAAAGTGAGGCTTATACAATATAACATTGCATAATCCAATGAACACTGAAGAAAGATTAGTTAAAAAAAATAAAACAAAACACCAACAACCCCCAAAACCCCAGCCTCTCAGCTAATTCTGGAAATCAGTGTGGTACTCCTAAAAGAAAAAATATATATGTCATTTTGTTATTAGCCGGATTATTGTATTCTAATATTATTATAAATGTCTTGGTCTGTTGGAATGGAGGTAAGAAGAGGAGAAGTTTCTCAGGAAAGATTTTTATTCTAATCATTTTTACTGTTTTTACTTCTACTATGCTAATGCTGCCATATAAATTCAGCTTTTGGAGATGGACACTTGGGTTAGACCCGATCAGTTTGCACACCACCTGAGAAGTGCATGGCTCTCTTGTTCACAGTGCGGGTCTTCTCTGTGTGTGCACAACTTTTGTGTGGGGGTAGAACACACTAGTTTGGGAAATAGAAACGATACTGCGGTACTCTTCAAGTGCAGATCACTTTGGAAAGCTGGATATGAGACGTGTGTGCGTGGCCCACTTTTTCCCCTGACTTTGAGATGAAAGGTCTGTGCAAAGTTTATTAATCTTATTTCTGACCCTTGTTATTAGGTAGTCAGTTACCCTGTGGGCTGGTTCTTGAAATACCTATCTGAAATTTAAGAATTCCAATGTTTCTTTGGAAAATGCAGCCTTTTGGGAAACCTTGATGGGGAGCACAGGGCTGCCCTGTGTTCTGCCTCAGAGCAGCATGCAGCCTGCTTCCTGCTGTTCTTCCTCAGGTGCCAGAGGGTGGGTGCAGGGGAGCAGCCACTTCAGTGATAGCCTGGCAGCTGGAACCGAGCCCCGGCCTTGCTGACTCTTCTCCTCCAGCTGCTGGTGGTGAGCCACCTCTGGCCTGACCCACCCCAAGTACTAGTTCAGAAATTGGTGGGTTTGTGTTAGAGGCTTGTTTCATTTGTTTTTGTGCTACCTAAACACATATCTGTCCCTTCTGTCCATAGTGCTCTTTACTGAAGACTTTTTTCTAAACAAAGTTATCTCAGAACTTGTTTTAGAAGACTTTTTTTCTTACCTGAAGTACAAGCAGTTGAGGTCATTAATGCAGGAGCAACTGACAATTAGCTGAGTTTAGAATATTAGAGAATGAAATCGTCGGCGACTACTACCTTTTAATCATCTCTGTATGAGCAGTTGGTAGCTGCTTTCATGTCTTTGTGGGAAATGCAAAGCAAGTGGTGCATTTTATGCAGTGGTGTATCTGCTGGAGTTTGGGAAATCTTGCTTTATAATCAGAACATTGAACATGAGGATCCAGCCCCGGAATTATGTTTTCACGGGAGGGAGTTCTGGCTGAGCAGGGCGGCAGTGAGGACTGTTTTTACCACGGAATCAACACAAGTGAAATAAGCTGGTTTTACAGACACTCACTTCCCTAGCATCATCTGGTCCGAATTGCCAGGCTCCATGGTCCTCAGACGGGGCATTCCCAGAATTGTTATGTCAGGGTCACCTCGTGTGAGAGGACGTATGTGGCCAGACTTCCATGAGGACCAATTGGCTAATGGATGTCTCGTTTTAGGCTGGACTAGATTCCCTGCCACTTACCTCTACAATGTCACTGCAATTACTTTTTTAGAAGTCACTGCCGAAGCCAGGAGTGTATAACCCACTTGTTTGAAAAATGAGTCAGATTCCAGGTAATCAACTTGAAACAGATCTGCAGGATCAGCCTTTTCTCTCTGCTTTCAGGCTCTCTGGAAACTAGTTTGCATAACTCTAGGGCCTGCTGCTAATTCATCCATTGCAGGGAAAAGGGAGCACCGACAGGGTGAAGGTGATATGCAAGGTCATTATTGTGAAGCAGTGTTTTTAGATGTTTGGGTACAAATAGTTCTCAGCTGTGCTCCATATCGCACATTGCATCTAGAAGCTTATTGAAGTCACGTGAGTTATAGCAACTATATCTGAAAGCAAACATTTTCATGCTTTAAAAAACGCTGGGGGAAAAAGGCAGAAATCTTGTAGTATTAATTTGCCTGATGAGAGAATAACGCTGTTCAGAGTGGCTCGTTCTAATTTGAAAATGTCAAGACCTTCAAAGAAGAGAAAAATCTGTCGGGTTGATGGGGTTTGTGACGTGACTGCGGACATTGTGATTCATTCAGCGCTCTCAGTTGCTAAATTCAACTCCTAGCCAAACCTGGTCTTTTTGAGATTTTTTAGAAGACTGTATTAGTTATGTGATTAGTGTTTTATTTCGAGTCGCCAGCCAACCATAGACAATTGCTCTTCCTGTGGTTTCCAAGGTGCTCAAACAAGGCAGGTGGCTTCTGTTTCCACGCTGGTCGTGGAGCAGCACTGATATGTTTTAGTAACTATTGGCCCCTTTTAATAATATCAGTACTGTGATAAGATGTATTGGAGGCATTTAGTTAATTATAGTTGTACTGTAGGCTTTAATAACAGCAAAACTTTTCTATTCTGGACACACACTCTCTGACTGGGAGACCTCTGTGTTTCTAAACTTTTGTCCCTTGTTTGGTGGATATCAGTGATCAAAGGTGATCAGGTTGCCTAATATCCTGAGGTGGAAAGTGCGTCTGGAACTTAGGGGCTCGCTGAAGCTCCTTTAAATCCCAGCTTGTCTTCCACCTGCTAACTTGTCCATCTCCTTTATATTTTATGAAAACTTCATTGCATATTACATGATCATATTATAGAAAATTTAGAAAATAGAGGAGAAAAACTATAGCTTTAATTTTACAATATTTTCTTCATCTTTTTTTTCTATAGATATATTAAAAAATAGCTGTGTGTGTGTGTGGTGGTGGGGGTGGTTAGGACTGTTTCAGTCTCAAGGGACAGAAACCTAGTTCCAATGAGTTTAAGAGGGGAATTGACTGCAAGGATTAGGTGTCCATGGGCCCAAGGACAGGAGCTTGGCCAGGCCTGAGGAGCAGTGGAGGCCAGGGCCCCTCTCCCAGCCTTTCAGCCATGTTTCTTCTCAGGCCTCTTCCTTCCTTCCTCCCTCCCTCCCTCTCTCTCTCTCTTTCTTTCTTCCTTCCTTCCTTTCTTTCTCTCTCTTTCTTCCCTCCCTCCCCCCCTTTCTTTCTTTCCCTTCCTTCCTCCCTTCCTCCCTCTCATCCAGCGTTTTCCACATGGCGGAAAACGTATCCACAGAAATCTCCCAAGTTTAATTGCTTAGTACTTCAGCCACCCAGATTGTTCAACCCAATTCTGGTGTGATTCCCAAGACCTTAAAGATGGTTGTTCCTAGGGTAACTATGTGACAGGTGGAGGGGATTTCCACCTGTTGGCACCCAGATATGCATCCATCTTCCCTTTTCATTTATTCAGTCTTCCACTGCCCCCACCTGACTTCATGCGGCACCCCACATCAAGCTGCAGACCATTCCCCTTTCTCCGTGAGAGGCAGCCTGCCCACCCCTCCAAGTCCCATTTGGCTCCAGTCCTCAGTGATCGTCACAGGGTCACTGTTCTCCAGGCCCGGTGCTCCGGGTGATGTGTGTTCCTCTGGTTCAGGTATGAGCAGGTCCAGATGAGGCTTGTCACCATCAGTACCCTGTGACCTAAAATAATTTTAAACCCCCCGAAATAGTTGGTGTACAAGACCTTTGGATTCTGCCTAGGGCAGATGCTACCCTTGGGGCTTCCGTTTTCCTAGCCAGGCTGTACTGAGACTGATTTCCTCGTTGCAAAGGTGGCGTTCAAAGCAGACTCCTCTTCTTCATCCTTAAGGCTTTACATGGAGAGTAGACTCAGCGGGTAGGGGTAAGGCTTGCTGTTGTTTCCCTCATTCCAGGTGAGGAGCCCTGGTCCTGGGCAAAGTGGAGGGCGGAACTTCTTCCCCTCTAGGCCAGACACATGCAAGAGGTGAGAGGAAGTTCTGGCAGCCGCTTTGCCCCCTTGTCAGGAGGTTTCCACCTTGGAAAAGGAATGCAAGGACTGGAGTGTTTGTCCTGCCACCTCAGGCTGCCCTGGAGAGAGCCACTGAACTTTCCCTTTTGAAGGATTAACTAGTGTCATCCTGGCTTTTACCAAGAGTGACCAGGTATTTTGGGATCAGGCTTCCATGCACAAGTAACCCTCCAGTCTCTATGTTCTGTGCTAAAGGCCAGCCATACTCCTATATTTTAAAAATAGCATTTGTACCAAAATTCAAACTGTCGCAGTGTAAGCAAGTTGCATTGACCTATTATTATTATTATTATTTTTTGCGATATGCGGGCCTCTCACTGTTGTGGCCTCTCCCGTTGCGGAGCACAGGCTCCGGACACGCAGGCTCAGCGGCCATGGCTCACGGGCCCAGCCGCTCCGCGGCATGTGGGATCTTCCTGGACCGGGGCACGAACCCGCGCCCCCTGCATCGGCAGGCGGACTCTCAACCACTGCGCCACCAGGGAAGCCCCACCTTGACCTATTTTTAATTCAAGACCTACAGGAACCAGCTGATTGGTGGGACAGTATAGTGACAAAGAAAGAGAAAATCTCATTACAAGGTGGCATTGCTGAGTGGGCCCAGACCTCAAAAGGGTGTTGTCCTAGGAAACCGTACCAGCTATCACCTGCTCATGTGTGTGTACATGCACACACACACACACACACACACACACAGCTGCTCCCATGGAAACCATGTGGATGAGTGTACTGTTCCTAGCAAAGCTAGAGGACGGGCAGGCCAAAAAAAAAAAAGATCTGTCCAGTATAATTATAACCACAGTGCACATTAAATTTTGGATTCTATATTTTTCACATGATAACATATGCAAGCATTCTTCTATATTGTAGATTCTTTCAAGTGCTATTTTAATAATTACATAATATTCCATTGACTTTGTCATAATTTGTTTCAACCATTTAGAAGTTCAGGTCTTAAAAAAAAAAAAATCGAGGTCTTTCCTGTTTTTTGTGTTTGTAAATGGGCTGTAATGAGTAACGTTGTGCAAAGAGCTTTTTCCATATCCAGAGTTATTTCTTTAGGATGTAGAAGTGGAGCTACAGGATCAGAAATATGAGTACTTTTATGCTTTCCAGAAAGGTTGTGCTAACTTATCATTTTCATTGCCAGTCAACGATGGATGAGAAAGTGAATCTCACTACCTTTGGCTATTTTCTGTAAAATTTTTTTTTTAATTCATTAAGCATAAGAAGTACATTTTGATTTAAATTATATTTTGCTTATAAGTAAAGAATCATTTGGATCATGTTTTTTATACATTTTCTTTCATAACATGTCTCTCTCAAAATCTTGGTGTTTTATTATTATATAAACTCTTTATGAGTTTATGAGAACTGTTTTTCCTATTTTGCTTTAAATATTTCCCCCCAATTCCCTGCCTTTTAAAATTTCGTTAAGTGCGTGTGGGAGTGTGTAGGTGTGCTGGCATTCTTGCAAGATGGAGTCTTGCAAGATAACCAGGTTTTAGAAGGTAAGATATAACCAAGAGAAGGAAGTCAGTTTGAAAGCTGAGCATACTTTCTCTGTTTCAGTGGAGGCTGGCCTTGGATTATTTCAGAATCCCCATCCCTGACGTGTTAGGTCATAAGCCCGTGTGCAGGAAGGATTGCTGCTCAGATAGAATAAGGCAGCCTGGTTCTAGTCCTGACCCAGCTGTTGTCCAAGATGTTGTCCATCTTGTCAGTTCAGCAGCAAACCTTGATGGGAACTTAGGCTCGTCAGCCTCGGTTTCTTCATCTGTAAGGTGGTGGATTTTAGAAGGATAACTTTTGGGGTAAGGGAGGGGCCTGTCTGTGATTGTACATGCCCAAGGTGAGGACTCATATTGACCACGTAGATTCTTCTGCCTCTCATTGCAGATTTTTGGAAGTCCCAGCACTGTGACACTTCCTGAAACCTTGTTGTTTGTATCAACCCTGGACGGAAGTTTGCATGCCGTCAGCAAGAGGACAGGCTCAATCAAATGGACTTTGAAAGAAGGTAATTTAGATTTAGTCCTTGGGTAACATGGACATTTGCTCAGCTGCTTCCAAGGAAACATTCCAGAAAAAGAGAAAAACAGTTATACATTAGTTAATAAAATTAAAAAGGATAATGGAGTCAAGGAGAAGAGAGGGGTTGCACTCAAAGAATATGTTTACAGCTTGAGTTGTGATTATCCGCTAAGTGTATCAGTTGAGACAAGCTATATCTTTCTTCTTATTATTATTATTTTGCTTCTGTCTGGATTTCATGTCTAAATGGCTCTAGGCTTTTCTGTTACTAGTTCTGGCTGGTTGGTCTTTAGGAAGACATGCTGCTTTAAATTTTTTTTTGAGTTCTAATGATTAGAATCTTGTAATCATAATTACAAGAAGGTATCTTCTCTAACCTCAAATTACTGATTTGTTTTTATAGAGGCTGAAATAACTGAGGGCTGTAAGATTTGACATTCATCCAAGTTAGTCACTTTATTGGCTCTTTACATCAAGGGAAGTAGAGGACTAAGCTTGTCTCTCATTTAATCTACTGTGCTTCCATTTTATGATCTTGTCTTCCTGGTGATGGTTGGCAGCCTGGAGTCCCAACAGCTGGGAAATTGTATTCAATTCCCAAACTACTCTTCCCTGATAAAAGCCAGGCAAATCCCAGGATTGGGGGCTTCAGAGTCATCTTTATTATTCAGTCCTGTCATAATTCTCCTTTGTCCCTAAATTCAGGTCTGACCGGTATGTTCTCTTTCGTCACTAATCTGTGACTCATTATTCTCATGAGCACAACAAGTGTTTTCCCTTCATTAATAAAATGTTCCAAAACAGTATTTTACATGGAAAAATATTGGTGTATATCAGAAGGTCACACATCATCTTGTCAATTCAGCAGCAAACGTTACCATCCATAGATGCTGGCAGCTGGGGTACCACAGACTGCCCTCCCTCACCTGCTGGGCCTGCTTGGATCAGCAAGGACTTTAAGTGACGAAAAGGACCAGGTCTCTCAGAAGTGAGGGGCCACAAGAAGATGGGAGAGCCCAGTTTGGGCAGTGCCTTACAGTCTCCCAGAATATTATCTGTGCTCTTTCTCCTCATGTTTATGCAGAGTTCTTTATATTTCAGAATTTCTGATGTTGTCCAGAGATGGAAATCAACAAGTCACAAAAGGATTGAGATAAACATTTTCACTGTTAAATGGTAGGGCTGTTCCCTCAGTTTCAAGTAGTCCCAGGCAGGGCATTTTTGCCCCCAAGCCACTTCATTCTTCTGCTTTGCTTTCCCCTACATGTATTGTTTTGAATTGATCTCCAAGTCTTAATTTCTGCAAGTAGCCTCGGCTCTATCCAACAAAACTGTGTCCTGCCTCGTTTGTTACTTAGCCAAACATAAGAATTAATCTGGGGACTTTCCCTGGTGGCGCAGTGGTTAAGACTCCTCGCTCCCAATGCAGGGAGCCCGGGTTCGATTCCTGGTCTGGGAACTAGATCCCACATGCATGCTGCAACTAAGAGTTCGCCTGCCACAACTAAGGAGCCCTCCTGCCTCAGCTAAGACCTAATGCAACCAAATAAATTAAGAAAATTGTTTTTAAAAATCAATCTGTTCTGTTCTGTAACTTAGAGCTTAAAGAATTTTCCTCCTTTTAAATTTAACACATGTTTAGAGAACTTAGTCTGTGAAAGATACTGTATGGGGCACAAAAAAGAAAAAGACAGCCCCTGCCCTCAGGGAGCCCACAGTCGGGAGGGAGAAATGACAAGTACATAGAACTTCAACTGGGAGCAGCCTTGTAACCGCCAAAGAGAGTGCTAGGAACTGCTGTGAGCCCGTGTCCAGCTGCGGGGGCAGGAAAGCCTCCATGCATTGGAGCTGAGCCTTGGTGGATACACTGACTTTCAGTCGGGAGTGAGGCCTGGCAAGGAGCAAAGGAGGCACCAGGTCTGGGGTGTGGGCACTGGTCCGGTTTGGGAGGAGCTGGGGGATGGAGGTGGAGGGAGGGAGGCAGGGGGGTATTGAGCCCTGTGGTAGCTCTGAGCCATTTGTACTTGAGTGAACAGGAAGTTGGGAGCCATTGACGCGGCTGAGCAGGTGAGTGACTCAGCAGGTGCTCAGCTTCCAGGTTAATCCAGCAGCAGTGCATGGGGTGACTAGAGACATGAGACAGACCTGAGAAAGAGGGGCAGCGGGAAGGGAAGAGGTGGGGAGGATGAGAGGCGTGCCAGCAATAGGATCAGGAGAATCCAGCAACTGGTTAGGTAGGCAGAGCAAGGAGGAGATAAAGGACACTTAAAGGCAGAATTAGAGAAAGCCGATTAAGGCCTAGTAATTTCAAGTAATGAAATTCAATTCAGTGAAATTTCAATATGTTCTAAGTCTCATTGTTTTTCTGAGAATAAATTGGCTTATTTTAGCTAAATTCAGCCCCGGGTAGCCTCTCTGTCTCTATTTCTATACAAAGATTAAAGATGGTAACATATATAGAGACCCTGAGTTTTCAATTTAATTTTAATCTTGCAGTTATCACTGAAGATTTCAAAATTGGTATTTCTAAACCATTAATACGTAAGTAGATTATAAAGGTATCCAGATACTGTTCTAGACCCTGAGGATACAGCAAAATACTTGCCCTCATAGAGCCTTCATTCTATGGGGCGAACAGATACAGAGATAAAGTACATAGTGGTAACTGACAAAGGATTAATCTCCAAAATATACAAGAAGCTCATGCAGCTCAACATAAAGAAAACAAACGACCCAATCCAAAAATGGGCAGAAGGCCTAAATAGACATTTCTCCAAAGAAGATATACAGACTGCCAACAAACACATGAAAGGATGCTCAACATCACTAATCATTAGAGAAATGCAAATCAAAACTACAATGAGGTATATCTCCTCACACCAGTCAGAATGGCCACCATCAAAAAATCTACAAACAATAAATGCTGGAGAGGGTGTGGAAAAAAGGGAACCCTCTTGCACTGTTGGTGGGAATGTAAATTGATGCAGCCACTATGGAGAACAGTATGGAGGTTCCTTACAAAACTAAATATAGAACTACCATATGACCCAGCAATCCCACTACTGGGCATATACCCCGAGAAAATCATAATTCAAAAAGTCATGTACCACAATGTTCACTGCAGCTCTATTTACAATAGCCAGGACATGGAAGCAACCTAAGTGTCCATGGACAGATGAATGGATAAAGAAGATGTGGCCCATATATACAATGGAATATTACTCAGCTGTAAAAAGGAACGAAATTGAGTTATTTGTAGTGTGGTGGATGGACCTAGAGTCTGTCATACAGAGTGAATTAAGTCAGAAAGAGAAAAATAAATACTGTACGCTAACACATATATATGGAATCTTAAAAAAAAGGTTCTGAAGAACCTAGGGGCAGGACAGGAATAAAGACGCAGAGAATGGACTTGAGGACAAGGGGAGGGGGAAGGGTAAGCTGGGACGAAGTGAGAGAGTGGCATGGACATCTATACACTACCAAATGTCAGATAGCTAGTGGGAAGCAGCCGCATAGCATAGGGAGATCAGCTCGGTGCTTTGTGACCACCTAGAGGGGTGGGATAGGGAGGGTGGGAGGGAGACGCAAGAGGGAGGGGATATGGGGATATATGTATATGTATAGCTGATTCACTTTGTTATGCAGCAGAAGCTAACACACCATTGTAAAGCAATTATACTCCAATAAAGATGTTTTAAAACAAAAGTACATAGTGGTGATAAGAGCTGTGGAGGAAAGGAAAACAGGGAAGTGGAACAGGGAGTGCCAGGTAGCTGGGCTGAGGTGGGGTGGGCGGGGATGCAGTTTAAAACTGGGACCCCCCACTGAGAAGGTGCCATTGAGCAAGAACCCTAGGGGGCAGGGGAGTCTTTAGGCAGAAGGCATGGGTTTCGGGGGGCAAAGGTGGGTGCGGTTGGCAGGGAGAAGAAGGGCAAAGAAGTAGGAGTGGCTGGAGTACAGTGAGGAGAGGAAGGAGAGAAGTAAGAGAGGAACTGGGAGGCCAGTCATGTTAGGGGTGCAGTGCTCCCTTAATGTGTGTGTGTGTGTGTGTGTGTGTGTGTGTGTGTGTGTGTGTGTGTATGAAGTACAGTTGACTTACAGTGTTGTGTTAGTTTCAGGTGTACAACATAGTGATTCAGTTTTTTTTGCAGATTATATTCCACTATAGGTTATTATAAGATACTGGGTATAATTCCCTGTGCTATACAGTATATCCTTGTTGCTTATCTATTTTATGTATAGTAGTTTGTATCTGTTAATCCCATACTCCTAATTTGTCCCTCCCCCGGCCTACCTGTCCCCTCAGAATATTTATTGTCCCCACCACTGCCTGGAACACAATTTATAGACAATAACCTACATATGCACACAGTTTTAAAAAGAAATATATTCCCCAACTGGTAATCTGAAATAATAAGAAAGTAGTTTTTAATTACATGTATGTAATTTAACATGTAAAGGCTCAGACACATACTGATACATACCAACACTCCACCTGTGATTGAATGTTGTGCCTGTTAACACCGACTAAGAAAAATGCAGACTAGGATGGTGGCCGGATTTCCAAGATGGTGAACAATTCTCATAATGTTCCAAACAAAAGAAGTACATCCCTACTTGATTTATACAGTAGTCACATTTTGAGAAGATTCATTGTGTAAACTTGTGCAAAAAGTGCTTTTGTGCTCCTATATAAAGCAGTGTAGGTTGTACAACCAGATAATTAAAGGTTTTTGGCCCACGTGAGTGTCTGGCAGGACATAAGAACAGCCTGCAGATATGGGGCAGTTTTCAGCTCTGCAGGGCTACCTAGGATTCCTGGTCCCCACCAGGAGGGCCCAGTCTCTGAGACCACCAAGAAATGCCCTCACAGATTTCCTGAGCACTGCCTGTCGAGCAGTGCCCTCCCCAAGGAGACCACAGGTATAGGGCCTGGTAGCTGGTGTTAAGGATGTTGTTTTTTTCAAAGCCATTGGAGGAATCTGAGCAGAAGAGTGATATACCCTGGTGTTATGTTGTGTCCTCCCCACATTCATATGTTGAAGCCTTAACCCCCCTCAATGTGATGGTATTTGGAGGTGGAGCCTTTGGGAGGTGATTGAGTTTAGATGAGGTCGTGAGGGTGGTGCCCCCATAATGAGATCAGTGCCCTTATAAGAAGAAGAAGAGACCAGAGCTCACTCTCCCTCCACCACATGAGGACACAGTGAGAAGACAGCTGTCTGCAAGCCAGGAAGAGGGCTCTCACCATAACTCAGCCATGCCAACACCCTGATCTTGGACTTGTCGCCTCCAGAGCTGTGAGAAATAAATGTCTGTTGTTGAAGCCACCCAGGCCATGGTATTTTGTTATGGCAGCCTGGGCTAAGACACCTGGCCTCTACTTTACAGGATCAGCAGGTGCTGTGTTGAGGCTGAACTGACAGGGCCAGGTGGAGGCTACTGCACTGGTCCAGGCAAGGGAGGACGTGGGCTTGGCCCTGAGTGGCAGTGGGGAGTCAAACTCAAATGGAAGAAACTTGCCGATGCTAACAGACCCCTTTAAGTCATCAAACTGGGGTTCTGTAGAATATATACCTGTTATTCCACTTCATGGTTTCCTAACTGTTTACTTTTTTCAGGGGCCAACAGACTGGGAGTGTTTTTTTTTCTTTCTACAGAGTGGTTTTGGCAGGTGCTTTTGTTCCTCAACCAAACACGTGTCGCTGTTCCCAGAAATGGAGATGTCTCACACCACAGCAGCAGACTACACTTAGTACAGAAAACGAGTTGTATTTGTTTTCAGAAACTAATTTGAGTCCTGGCATTTTACCTTAGGTGTGACCTTTCTAAGCTGTGATTTTGTAACTGTAGCAGCACCACTGTCTGTCTCTGAAATGTCACCAGTGAACATGGCTGAGTGTGTTTCATTGCTGCACTCCCAGCCCAAATACAAACTGAGAATGTTGCTGTCATGTTTTGTGTTAGATTCGTTTTACAAAGCTTGCCTTGGCTTGGTGGAGTTAAAGGACTTTTTTCGGTATTGCCACGGCCGGTTTAGGGCTTCTTACACGCCCCTTGGAATACTAGTTAATGCTAAGTTTGACTCTCAAATCTTCATCAAATTGCGGCTTATTCTGTAGCAACCCCACTCCCATTTCCTTCAATCTCCTTTCCAGTAATAGTAGGTATGGAGGACTGGGCCTAATTTATTTAGTTAGTTATTTACTTACTTATTTTTTTGGCTGCGTCGCTTGGCATGTGGGATCTTAGTTCCCCGACCAGGGATCAAACCCGCGACCCCTGCATTGGAAATGCGGAATCTTAACCACTGGACGGCCAGGGAAGTCCTGGACTGGATCTAATTTAGAACCATTCTTTACTAACTATAAAAATATGCTGCTCTCCCAGCCAGACAGGTCTAGACTCCTGAGATGTCCCCTGAATGGTTAATATTGGAGATTTCTTATGTGGGAAGGATTAAAACAAAATTAGTTATTTGAAACTTGAAGAAAATCTTCCCACATGACTTTCTAAAACCATGTGCCTCTTTTCACAGTTCCTACTTGTGCTGACAGTCATGGTGCACCCAGGCTAGAAAAGAGTGACGCTCTGCCCCTTGGTCACCACGTCCTGTCCCCTGGACTCGTGAAGGGTCTCCCAGATCTGACTACTTCTCCCTGTCCCCCTTGCCAGTGTCTCAGCCCCGCTCTCGACATCCACCTCCTGGATCCACATAACAGTTTCCTGACCGCCATCCCTGCTGCCTGCCTTATGCTCCCATTCACCCAGCACGCAGCCCTTGGACATACCCTCTAGAAAGATTACCTGGACCGTGCTGCACCCCCTGCTGAAATGCACTTGGTGTTGTCTGGAGCGGTGCTACTCCGTGTGTGGTCTTCCCACCCCTGTTCCTTGTCCACGAGAAGTACAAAAAGGGAGCGTTAGCCTCGTCCATGGTGGGTTGGAATTTTCAACAGCTGGCCCTTCACCACAGTTAGTTTGCGAAGCACTGGACCCCGGGGTGGAGTCTGAGCTCCTTAGCACACGTGCAAGTCGGGCTTCCCAGTCGGGCTCTCACCCCCCTCTCCAGCCTCAGCTGCTTGTTGCCGCCACGATATCCTCTCCAGGTCTCGGAGACATCGGGCCTTTGCTCATGTCCCTTCCCTGCCAGCAGCCTGCCGTGTTGGGCAGGCCCCTGTTTATCCATTAAGACCCCCTTCACATCTTACCTCCTGGACTCCTGCGGGGTGAGAGCCTCCCTCATCGAGCTCCGGGGGCATTTCATTGAAGCCTCTCTTACGACACTTCCTGTTTGCTGTGAATTTTTTTTACATTTGTCTTCCTACTGGACTTCTAATTCCTTGAGGGTGGGGTCTCTGGACAGCGAGGGATGCTCTAGTAAACTTCTGAGACACCCAGCACTGACTCAGGTCCCAGGTAACCCGGAGAAACAGGTGAAGCTGGGCTTTGCCTCCTCAGGATGTACTGTCATGGAAGGTTCCAGTTCCTGATCTTGAGTTGCACATGGCTTGTTGTGACTTTCTGCAGTTGGTTTTCCGTCCTGTCCTTCAGGCGGTGCACACGTTCCCCTGAAGAGTCCAAGATTTGCCCTCAGAGGTGTGAGGGAAGCATGAGAAGGGGAGGTTGTGAAAGGGATGACTTTTCATTAGTAGTTCTAATCTGTTTTCTCTTAAGGAATTTTCTAGGCTTAAGATATGCATCACTACCTTTCTCCCTCATTGCTTAAGCACAAAAAAGGCGTTCATTTGTTCTCCATTGTTTCAGAGGACTGAAAATTAAGTTTTTGAGAGGGGCTGTGAGGGAGGCCTGTTTCTGCGTTTGAGTCTCTTGAAAAAGTATTTTCTCTCTTTCTCTTTTTTGTGTTTCATGTTTTATCACGAACGATTCTAAACATATACAAACATCGAGATAATTATATAACGAAGCCTCTTGTACCCATTACTCAGCTTCAGTAAGCACCAGCTGGTACCCAGTCTCGTTTCTCTGTACCCCCATTCACGTCCCTCCCACACACCTGGGATTTGCTTCAGAATAATACGTCTCACCGTCCGGAGGGCCTTATGAATTTATGAATAGCAGTCATCACACGCAGTAGCATAGGTTTCAGCTCCAGCGGGGGTTCTCTGCAGCATTGCTTGCAATGTATCGGAAGACAGTTGTGAATGTTGAAGCACCCAGTAAAAGGCCAGTTTGGGCTGTGACTTCGTTACTATTCTCTTGCTCATCATCATGGCTCAATTCATGGCTCAAGAATGAATTCTGTGAAGTCAGTGACATCCTGAGAGGCACTGGGGCCTAGTCCCAAGCATTAAATTGTCTTATCCTCCTTCACGCTTGGTTATAGTTTTAATTCCTTCACAGCTGGTTATAGCACGCCGTGTGCTTTTTTAGGTCTGAGTTACTTCTGCTGAGGGGAGGATGAGTAAGACCATAGAGTTCGACAGCCTTTGGTATGGGTGGTTTTTCAGGTGACGTTGGTATTTCTACAGGATCGTCTTTATCACACATGACATTTGGTGACTTACAGAGATTACCCTGCAAGAAAACTCATAGCATCTTCCCCCAGTTCTGATGAGATTTGGAATTTCACTGTGGCTTTTAGGAGCTTCTGATTAGATGTCCATTTTATTTTATTTATTTTTGTTACATAAATTAACCTGTGCATCATAGGCTAGCAACATTTCAAATGGTGGTGCTTCTACTGGTCCTTCAATTCCTTCAGTCTTCTGATGACAGACCTTACTGTGATGGCAGGTGGTATTGTAGGTCCAGGCACCGCCAGCTACCGTTTTCAGGCAGGAACCACAGTGCCAAATGCCCACAGCTCGTCTCTTCATCTTGGTTTTGCCACGGAAGGAACAAGTGTACTTGGCGTGCTGGCTGATTTCAATTTTCTTCACCATTTTCCTGGGGGAGGCATCGTAAGGGGTCCCATACTTACCCACGATTCCGACCTTCTTGGTGCATTTAGCCATGTCGCCGTAACCTAGGTCCAAGCCCAGAGAGCTAGATGTCTATTTTAAAATGCTGTCCTCAAGAAAGCTGAACTTCGAGGAACATTTGAGACTTGCCACCTTACAACTGGGACCTAACAACTTTAAGGGGAGTTCAAGGCGCAGGTAACCAAAGTTCCTTCCCTCTGGAGGGAGGAAATGAGGATTCCCTGATTAGTTCACTTGAGTGCATGAACCATATTGGGGATACTTAGGTTTTGAGTTAAGGGGGTGTGTGTGTGTGTGTGTGTGTGTGTGTGTGTGTGTGTGTGTGTGTGTGTGTGTGTGTGTGTGTGTGAATGGCCTTGTTTCTACCAATAAATTTTATAAGAAAACAGTATTCGACCCTTAAGCATTTTCTTGAGGAAGTGGCAGCTTTTGCCTTCAGACTAACCAATCTAGTTTCACCATCAGCTAGGGTCAAAATCTCCATGTCCTCTTTAACTCATTCCTTTCCTGCACTTCATTTTTCTGATCAGGACAAAGTCCTGTTGACGTTCTTCTTCCCCTCCTGTGTGGTTCCTGCCCACCACCCTCCCCGCCCACCCCCCCCTGCCCCCACTGGCTCAGACCTTCTTACTGGGGTTATGGCATTGCTTTCCTCAGTACCCTTTTGATTGCTGCTTCTCCTCTGTCTCATCTACTGTGTCCCCTGGTGCCTGCCTGTCTCACCTTCCTTCAGAGACTTGTACCACGTTTCTCTTCTTCTCAGAAGCCTCCAGCTGCTCCCTCCTTAGTGCCCACCACACCACCTCCCAAAGTTTCCACCCCTTTCTTCTCCAAGGTCTCACCCCTACCACGCAACCACCTTTCTTGTTTTGCTCGCAGAAGGAACGAGGCTCTGAAATATTTGGCGTACGAGAATGCTTAAAGGGAGCATAAAAGCAGTTGGGACTTCATTTGTGGTCTTTTGGTCCTTAAATACCTTTCAGGAGGGCCAACCCAAAACATTTCTGGTCGCTGCTGGACGTGCACTTAGAAGGGTCTGGTTTGCAGCGTTTCTAGCTGTGTCACGACATCTTACTCGTACCTGGAGAGGCCTCCCAGTCAGAGAGGGAGCTGGTTTTAAATGCCAGGTGTGTCGGGGCCAGCTGGGCGGTTGTGCTTTAGAAAGAAGAGGTTAGGAGGAGCAGGGCAGTAAAGCCAGTGCCCATCTAGATTCCTCCGGAGAAGCAGTGTGTTCCAGAAATATCGATGCTCATCTAGGGAAGGGAAGAGAATGATCTCGTAGGGCTCCTTGAGCTCCAGTCAGATGGGCAGCCTGTTCTGGCAGCTTCTGTAATCAAAGCGATCTTATCCCTTCCTACGTGAAAGTAAGTCTGCCCAGCGTCTCCTCCAGAGAGGGGCTGTCGGTCCCAAACTGCGCTTTGAGACAATTATTTAAATTGTGGTTGACTTCATCAGAGGCATTTTTCTGTGTTTAGGGAAGCCTGAAATAGTGCTGACCGGGTCCATCTTGCTCGTCCCCTGGGTTTCTCTTCTCTCTTCCAGCCCTGTGACATTGTAGGATCAGGCTCTCAAGATTTATACTACAGCTGAGGGTGGGCAGGAAGAACAGGCCTTTCTTTTCAACCCCCTGGAAAGGTATTCCTTAAATAGCTTCTTTTTTTTTTTTAGCTTCTCTTCTTAAAATTTTTTTTTCATTTTAGAAAAATTTCAACACACAAAAGTAAAGAGAATAGTAAGAAAGCCACATGCACCCAGCCACCCAGCTTCAGTGGTGGTCCACACATGACGTCCCCCTCCCCCTCCTCCATCATTTTGAAGCAAATGCCGTATCATTTTTTCCCATAAATTTAAGTAATTTTTAAATGTGAGTGAACAAGCAGAGCTACACCTGGGCAGTTCTTTTTGGCTTTTATCATGTAGGTTTCTGTGTGGAAAAGTCCTTCTCCTTAGGATAAACTTATCAGAATGATTATATCCCACATGCAGTATTGGATATCTTAAGTTATCGACTTCCTTTCATTCTGCAGACAGGATTACCTGCTAAGTATGAGGGGAGCAAAGACCCGGGCAGCACTTACACAGGAGTTCACGCTCTGATTATTCATTGAACCGTCATAAGCCCCAGGCACTTGCCTGTGTGTATTTCACAAGAAACAAAATAGATAGTCCCTGCCCTACACAGTGCTTAAAATTCAATCCAGCCCCCAGATTTTTGAGAACCAGAGAGGCCACATGCAATTAAGTGCCTGTCACCTGAGAAATGTGGTAAGTGCATCATAAGAACTTACCAAGGGAATTAATTCCCTGGCGGTCCAGTAGTTAGGACTCCACACTTCCCCTGCAGGAGGCCCAGGTTTGATCCCTGGTCGGGGAACTGAGATCCCACAAAGCGGCGTGGCAGCCGAAAGAAAAAAAGAACATACCAAGTGCAGTAGGCGTTCAGTTTCTGATTTCCTGGAGAGAGGGGCATTTGAAGGACAAGCAGAGGTGGATGGACGGAGTTGCGGCAGGTCATGGTGAGCGCAGAGACTGACATGACAGCATGGGCTAAGTCTGGGGAGGAGATGTGACGAAGAAGAATTGGGCCCAGGTGTTACAGAGCCTTGAATGCTTAAGGCCTGCGGTTCCTTTGTGTGCGGAGGGGCCCTGGGAGCCCCGGCAAGCTCTCGAGGCACTGCAGGTAGTTTTAAACTTTTAAGAGAAATACAGCAGCGCTGCACAGTGTCAAACACCACGCCTGAGGCAGCCAGTACTTTCCAGCATTAGATCGCGCTGCTTGCCTTTCAAGGACGTGTCTTTGCACAGCTGAGTTTTGGGCTGTGATACAATTCAAATACCACCTGGAAATCAACATGGCATGGTAATGAGAGTGGCTGTGTCTAACAAGAGTATAAGATTTGGAATATGTGCAGCGCCCGACAGGTACACACATCCCACTAGTGAGTAATTATGGTTAAGAATGAAATAAACGTTTCTCTTTCAGTTTACGTGTAGTAGTATTTTTTTCCACATGGCCTCTAAGTTGCGAGGCCCTAAATACTCCAGTCGTTTGGACCTAACCACTGAATAAATGGAACCATTAGGTATTTCTTTTGGCCTCGGGCCTTGTGAAGAAATTACCAAGACACTAAGGGTGCTGTGAACCCAGAAAGTTTGGGAACCTCTGACCTGAGCCATAGAGATGGAAGGTATTCAGTCGGCAGAGGAGAGCCGTTGTAGGATTTTACGTGGAGGAAAGACGAGAACAGATTTGCCTTTGTCGGCCCTCGGGCGGTGGGTGGAGTGCACGTCTGAAGGGCAGAGATCCGAGACAGGGAGCTTGGTTAGGAGGCTGCCTAGAGCCCGTGGGAAGTGGTGACTGCCACATTTTGGTGAAGGAGAGGAAAAGGAGGACATAGATTTTTGAGAAACGTTTAGTAGGTCTAATCTGATAAAACTCAGGATCTAATTGAATGGGAGAGGGTTAGAATTAAGAGAAGGTGGGGGGAGTCAGGAGAACTCGGAGGTTCCAGATTGTGTGACCGGGTGGAAGTGGGGTCAACGAACCGATCTGGGGGATGCAAAAGGAGGAGCAGGTTCAGGATGGATGACGGGTTCTGGGGCTGAGAGACTCCATAAGCAGTTGGAAGTGGGACTGGGTCAGGGGCTCTCCTGGAGAATGTTGCCAGATGTCACGTGGGAGAAGGATTTGTCAGTGTTTATTAGACTCGGCCACTGGAACTTGACACTGGCAGTTGTGACCTTATCCTGAGGGTAGGGGCCAGAGAGCAGCGCCTTGAGAAAGGTATGGAAAGTGAGAGGGTGAAACAGAGGATCCCGAGCGTTGGTTTCCCAGTACGGCTCAGCGTCAGAATCACCTCACATGTGTTACAAATTCAAATTCCCTGGCTCTACCTACAGAATCAACTTCCTGGGGGAAAGACCTAGGAATCAACATTTTAAAAACTATAGGCAAAAAAAAAAAGTGGTTTTGAAGAACCTAGGGGCAGGACGGAAATAAAGACGCAGATGTAGAGAATGGACTTGAGGACACGGGGACTGGGAAGGGTAAGCTGGGATGGACGAAGAGAGTGTCATGGACATATATACACTACCAAATGTAAAACAGATAGGTAGTGGGAAGCAGCCGCATAGCACAGGGAGATCAGCTCGGTGCTTTGTGACCACCTAGAGGGGTGGGTTAGGGAGGGTAAGAGGGAGGAGATATGGGGATATATGTATATGTATAGCTGATTCACTTTGTTATACAGCAGAAACTAATACACCATTGTAAAGCAATCATACTCCAATAAAGATGTTTAAAAAAAAATCTTTCTGGAATTTTGGTAGGAATTGCATTATACTTGTATATCAGTTTGGGAAGAATTGGTATCTTTTCTATGTTGAATCTTCTATACTATGAACATGGTATGTCTCTGCATTTTAGATCTTTTCTTTCTCTTATCAGCATTTTGAAGTTTTCAACATATAAGTCTTGTCTCTCTTTTGTTTGATTTACATCTAAGTATTTTTTTAAGAACTGTATATGATACTGTGTTTTTAATTTTGATATCAACGTGTTTATCAATTGATTTTTGTGTGTTAAAAAATTTTTTTTAAAGATAAAAAACTCTAGACAACGTACACATTGCTGGCGGGAAGGCACGGCCCCTTTGGAGGACTGTGGCAGTTTCTTGTCAAGTCAGACGTAAACAGTATGGCTCAGTCATTCTACTCCCAGGTATTTTCCCAAGAGAGATGAAAATATAGGTCCAAAGACGTGTACGCAAATGTTCCTAGCAGCTTTATTCATGTTTTTCCAGCCCAAAATTGGAAATAACCCAAACATCCATCCACAGATGAACAATTGATGGTATGCCCATACAGTGGAGTACTATTCAGCACCAAAAAAGAACGGATACACTTAACATTATGGGTGAATTTCAGAAACATGATGCAGAGAGAAAGAAGCCAGACAGAAAAGAGAACCTCCTGTATGAATTCCATTTGTGAAATTTTAGAACAAACATAACAGATCTGTCAGTGGTGTCTGGGGTGGGGGTTAGGTTATTGAATCTAAGGGGATATGGGAAGATGTTTCAGGGTGATGGAAATATCCTGTATCTTGATCATGAGGGTAGCTACGTGGATGTGCATGTTTTTCAAGACTCATCGAGGGAATTCCCTGGTGGTCCAGTAGTTAGGACTCTGTGCCCTCACTGCCGAGAGCCCAGGTTCGATTACTGGTCGGGGAACTAAAATCCCACAAGCCATGCAGCATGACTCATCAAACTGTACACTTAAAGTGGATGCATTTAGGAGAGAACGGGGAGCATGTACAAAGGAGGCAAGGGGACCCCAGGGGTTTGGCGTGTTTATAGGCAGAGGGGAAGGAGTTAGCCAGAAGGATTTGAAGATCCCTGGAGACAGGATACCGTCTGGGGGCTTTAGATGTGTGAGTGTGAAATATCTGTGAACATGAAGGTGAAAACGTCCTTTTATAGAGATGTGGAGGGAAGGGTGGGGTTGGGCAAACCTGGAGGGTGAGGGGTAGGAAGTTTCTGAGAACCCGGTCTGCCCCCCTCACTTCCCCTGTGCCACAGAGGGGAGTCATGTGCGGAGAGGAAAGAGCCTTGAGGCAAGGGGTGAAGGTCTGAAACACCAGCTGTGAGGAACGGGGAACAGAGGCCAACCAGTAGGTAGATAAACATATCTCCTATGACATGGGGCCCAGCTGGCCATACACGTATTTTGGTATCACACACGTGATTATAGTGTTTTCTTCGGCAGTGCTCAGAAGCCTGGGCAGAGGAAAGGGGATTGCTAGGTGGATTCTGGGTTGAGGGTTGATAGAGCAGAGCTGCTGGATTGTAGAAGTGATCAGCAATGGATATCCAGGCAGGGCAGGAGTGGAAGTGGGAAGGAAACTAACATTTATCGATTGCCCCCCCATTCAGTAAATATACTGAGCAGCTCCTGTGCGCCAGGCACTGTTTTAGATGTTGGGGGTATAGCAGGCAGCGAAAGATAAATCCCAGCCCCCTTGGATCTTCCAGTGGCCCAAGTCAGACGTTTAAAAACATAAGCAAAATACACAGTACTTTGGAGGTGGTCAGTGTCATGGAGAAAAATTAAGCAGGGAAGAGGGGTAGGGAATCCTGGGGGGCAGGAGATGGTCGTGGAAGACCTCTCTGAGATGGTGACATCTGATCGAAGACCTCGGCACAGGGAACAGTAAGTGCAAAGGCCCCGAGGCAGGGGCAGGCTTGGCAGTACTCGGGAATACCCTGTATTCCAGCGTGGCATTCCAGCGTTCCTCCTCACCAGAATAGAGTGAGGAGGAGATAATCGGAGAGCGCCAGGGTGGGTGTGGGAGGGTGGGGTTGTGTGGGATTTGTAGGCCCAGGGTGGGTGTGGGAGGGTGGGGTTGTGTGGGATTTGTAGGCCGCTGTGTGAACATCGGCCTCTACTGAGTGAGATGGGACCCATCAGAGGATTGTGAGTGGCAGGGAAGCATAATCTGATTTACGTCTTCAGAAGGATCACTCTTCTCTATCAAGGCACTGACTTACAGTCTTAACACATATTTAACCTTTAATCCACACGGAGATGCTGCATGAGTTTGGTGTTATTATCTCTATTTCTTTTTTTCTCTTCACTGATGAGGAAGTTGAGGCTCAGAGAGATTTGGCGGAGTAGGATTTAAGCATAGGTCTTTCTGATCCCAAAGGGCACACGGACTAGGAGAAAAGGGAGCGCTTTTCTCCTAGGGATGCTGTGAGTAGGAAACAGGATGATGCTGTGAGTAGGAAGGGATGCTGTGGGATGGGATGCTGTGAGTAGGAAACAGGATGATGGAATAGACCACGGAGTTTGGCTTCTCATGGCAGGTGCTGGCGGAGAAATGAGCGTCAACAGAACGGTTTGAGGCTTGCCCGCCTTCTAGGAGAATGGCGTTAACAAAATCGGGTAGTCAGACCAGTCTGGAGAGAAAGATGGAGGGTGTGATTTGGACAAGTGGCCGTCAAGGTGCTGGCAGGAGATAGTGGAAATGTCCAGTCAGTCCAGAAAGAAGAGCTCGAGAGATGGGGACCTAGAATTTCCCCACTGTGGTTATGGTTGAAGCTACAGAGGTGGATGTGCTCTCGGAGAGAACTGAGGGGAGAACCTGGAAAAGTTCCTCCCTGTTGGAGTAGGGAGTGGGGAGGAGAGGGGAGAGGAGTGGGTGGGAGAGAGAGAGAGGGAGAGGTGAGTGAAAAATCAGTGCAGTGCAAGGGCCACAGAGGCCAGGAGGTGGAGAGGCTCAAGGAGGGGAGGGATGAAGCCCGTGGGCTGGGGCAGCAGGCACGTGGGATAGCCCGCGGGGTGAAGGGTAGAGCTGTTGTTGCTGATGGACTGAGAGCTCAAGAAGGGAGCAGAGTGAAGAGTGCGGTTGGGGTCCAGCGCAGAGGGAGAAGGTGTGAGGTTTGAGAGAGGATGGGATCGAGGATGAAGGCGAGAAAGGTATTCTTGGAAAGACGAAAACTCACTTCTTTTGTAGATACAGGATGTTTACATTTATTTTAAGTCATTGCTGCCTCAGATTGAAAAGGAGGATTCGATCCGCACGAAACAGGAGCCCTGAGTGTCACCTGACCTCACCCAGGTTTCTCCAAGAGTAAAGGTTGTGCCGTTTCAGGTCTGAGCTGGATGGACCCTGGAGGGGAACCGAGTACAGTGGCTGCTCCCAGGGGAGCAGTGCGCAGATCTGTTTCTGTCTTAATCTTGGAGACCAAACACTGATTTCAGCTTTATTTTCCTCTTCTGATATCTTTACCTTTACCTTGAATAACACCCATTTTTATACTTGTAAAGTAACCCCCCCCCCTTTTTTTTTTTTCCTTCTGAAAGTAAAGCAGCTTTGTGAGATGGCTTTTATCCTTATCAGTCCCCTATAGGTAGAGAGGCTTATTTTGTACCAGTGTTTGTTTATAGCCTTAGGGTTAGGCCACTGTTCCTTTTCACATGGGTGATTTTTTTTTTTTTTTTTTAAGAGCAAGAATCTTGCCTGATACCAGTTCTCATTATTAAATCCAAAACAACTCCTTTTTCGTGTTAGGCTTTCAGTGCACGTTTTCAGATGGTGCCTTTTGCTGGCTTTTCAAATATTTTTATCTTTTAACCTTTTCTGTTATGGAAAATTTCAAGCATATGTAGAGAGAAGAGTAAAATGACAGGCCAGTGTTGTCAATTCTATCTTTGAACATTTGTCAACAGGCTGCCGTTCTTTGTCTTATCTGCCCCCTTCCCATATGATTTTTTTTTTTCCCCTGTAGTATTTTAAAGCAAAGTGCAGGTTCAGATGATTCTTTAAGGGAAAAACATGAGTGGAATAGGTCACGGTTACGCATTTGCTTGCGTGTATCGGAGCTGTGTTAACAGTCATGCTGTGACGTGGCCTGTAGCTCTGCAGATGTTTATTCCAGGGGCCCTATATTATGAATGGATGAGAAGGTACCCCTGCTGGAGTTCATGTCCCCTTAAGCCTAGGAGGAAGCATGGCTCTTCAACACCCATGTAGGTGTCTACCCATCCTTCTCTGGCTTCTGCTGGTGGCCTGTGTCTTAACTGGAACCTTTCTGGTGCAGGGCACACTTTGGGACCTGAGGCCTCCGTGTCAGGTGAGCCGTGAATAAGCTCTAGAAAACCAGGAAAGTCTGCGCCAGAGGACGAGACCCTGAGCGTGAGCAAACACTGTCCAGCAAAGATAAGCTCAGGAACAGGAGTCGAGATCCCGTTGGTCTCCACGGCTTGTTTCTGGCGAATGGCTGGGATTCGGTAGTGTCCTCCTCATCTGGGTTGATCTGCGATACCTTTAAGTGGCTGAAGTGAGCAAAACCGATGCCCTCTTGCCTGCTGTGTTTGCTCTGGAACATGCCTTCTTGCTGTCCCTGGCGTGCACGGCTTCTGGGCTGCGCTGGAGGAGCGGGGTTATAATTGCTCCCTGACTGTTTCAGTAGGGTGAGTGCTGTGTGCCCTCGTTTCCTGTCTCTTGCATCAGTCTGTTTGTGAGAGTATACCGAGAGGCGATTAGTGGGAACAATAAACGTGTGCTTTCTGACTGAAAGTTCCTCCTGTTTCCCGAAATGCTTTTGGTTTTAATGAATTGTTTGTTCGCTGCCCACAGACCACACGTGGTGCCTGCGCTTCTGTTGTGGTGAACACCCATATGCCTTTGTGTCAGAGCCGGACTTGTAAAGCAAAATCAACAGCTGATAAGGCTTGAAAGAGTTTTCCTTCCTCTGAGAATCCAGGCTGACCCAGGGAATTGGACAGCTGCCTGTCACCATCAGCAGAGCCGGTGTCCAAAATCATATCACAGTATTTGCCGTCCTCGCCCCCAGCTTTGAACTTGTGGGCAGCGTGGCCTGTAGCCGGTGGGGTCTTGATGGCTGGAAATGCCTCATCGCCGTGCGGTCCTGTGCCTGGGGATTTAGCTCTGTTACAGCAGTGTCGGTGGCCTCTCTCTCCCACCTCCGTCCACCCCACGGAATTGGGAGCACCCTCTTGATCTGTGCCCAGGAGAATCTAGGGAGGGAGAAATTCTGCCACTTAGACTGTTGCAAATATTAAAACTGACTTGGAGAAAAAACTTTTTTTCTGATTTCAAAAGTAATGCCTACTTGAGTAGAAATTTGGGGCCATATAGAAAAGGTGGGCGAGTCATTTCTATTTCCAACAAAGATAACTTACAGTTCCCACTCTTTTTTTTTGGCCTTTCCATGTAGTTTTTTTTTTTTTTTAATGCATATTGAAGGTTTTTCTCCTCAGCTGCATTAATACTCTAGGTACAATGTTATCTTTTCTCCTGAACATAACAGTATAAAGATTGATACAGTTTTTTAAACTTTATAAGCCCTTTCAGAAGCCTTAATTTCCTACCAAGTGGACAGCCCATAATTTAACCATATCACTAAATAGTAGGTCATTTGTGATGCTGCTGTGAGGATCTTTGTACTGAAGGCATTTTCCACATTTTGTGTTGTTTTAAAACTAGATTTTCTAGAAATGGAATTAATGGATCAAAGGGAATCAAGAAGAATGAACACTCAAGGCTCTAAAATTGCCGTATTCCTGCCCCAAAGGCGTGTACTTACCATCTACCATCCAGTCAAATTCTCATCAACAGCCACATTGCTTCTTAAGTCACAGTTTTGCTTTTCCCAGTGGGAGTATCTCGCAGCAGGACAGGCATCTGACCAAGGGATGATTTAGGTTTTAGAAGTCCTTGACGTGTCAGGTAGTGACATTGTGACCCACTGTCCACTGCGGGTTGTCACCAGTGTTTCCTTCTATGCCCATCCCCCAAGTTAGAGGCACGTTTCCTGACAGCAGTTCCCTTCTGCTCTCAGGCCTCTCTCCAATCTCGGCGACAGCTGTAAGAGCTTACATTTGTGTTTCTGTGTGTGAGTTTTCTAAAGTGCCTTCACGTACGTTATGTAGATAAATTTATCGGTCCATCTTGTGTTCCTGGGAACTCTAGGAATCTTGATATTTTAGCGTCTGTCTGACGATGCCTTTGTTGTTGTTCTTTTGCACAGATCCAGTCCTGCAGGTTCCAACACACGTGGAAGAGTAAGTTTTCTGATTTGCTGCAGCACTTCCCTTTAATTCATTTTCTATTTTATTCAGTCAGTGTTTACGAAGCTAGTTGCTGGGAGTACACGTATGCATAAATTTAAGGTAGAATGAGAGTGACTGAGACATAGGAAGTCTTACAGGTGCTTTGAAAGAAAGAAGCCTGTGTTGGGGAGAGGATGGTCAGTTCCCTGGGAGGCGGGGTGGGAAGGCAATGGTATTAAAAAGGCTTATTTGAGATGTAACTTAAGTCGAGTTTTGATCTTAAGCTTCCCAAGTCCTCAGGAGGGCCCAGGGGTCTTTAGATCTCTCCCTCTTCACTGTGCTTAACCGTGGAGAGGAGACAGGAACGTGACCTGCTACTAGAGTGTGTGTTTTGGAGTAAAAGTTGGATAGCACCTCCAAGAGCCTCAAATGATGCTATAAACGCATTAGAGGAAAGACTCAGCAAGGGGTTTCTGAGTGACTGCGTCGTGCGTCGTAGTTCAGTCGTTAGCAGGTTAACTTTACAAAAGAGCACCTTGAACCTGCTTCCTGGGAAGCTACTGATGAGACCTTGACCCATCCCCTTGGCAGGTTCTTTCTCATGTCAAGCTTTCAGAGTCTGCTTTTACTGCCTCCTAAAAATGAATGTTTGTGGAACACCAAAGGCAGATTTGTTCTCCCTGTTTACGTACCATGCCATGCTATTAAATATTAATTGTTGAAGTTCTATATGCAGCTGACTGGGAAACTGAAAAGCAGACTTGCTGGGTCCTTTTCACTTATTTTACCTTCATCCAGGACGCCTTGACGGAATGATGATTTAGTCTTCTGTGGTTTTGTACTGGTTTTCCTTTGTAGGTTGCTTTTTTTTCACCCTAGTATAGTATAGAGCACCAGAAGGATATTTTATTATCTGTGGGTAAAATGAAAGAGCAGTGGATGGAATTGTTTTACACACACACACACACACACACACACACACACACACACACACCCCACTCCCCCCACCTCACCAATCATGGCTTTGCATGGCTTTGGTATTTTACTCTGTGCCCTGGGCTATAATCTTTCACTGATACTTATTGCTTAACTTCTAGGCCTGCATTCCTCCCAGATCCCAACGATGGCAGCCTGTATACGCTTGGGGGCAAGAATAATGAAGGCCTGACGGTGAGTATATTTAGCTGCTTTCTACTCCGGAGGCTCTAGACCACTGACCTTCAATTTAGCTGTGCGTTGAGATCACCTGAGAGCTTAAAAAAAAATTTCTGGGGATTCTGAATCAGGTGGTCTGGATTGGGGCCTGGGCATCAGTATCTTTTCACAGCTTCCTCAGTGAGCTTTTCAACGTACAGCTCAGAGTTCAGAAACGTTGATCTGAACCAGCAGGTTCTCATGGCTCAGCCAGCACTCAGGAGGCGCTCAGCAGACACCGCCAGGCTCCAGACTGGAAACCTTGCAACGACTTTCTGATCCTCAGAAACATCTGGGGGAAACCCAGTCGTTACTGCCTCTCCGTGGCATTTTTCCTTTGCTAAGGCTTAAACACCGGGATGATGGGGAAATCCACATTGTTGGTTATTTAAAGTTCTGTTTACTAAAGCTCGAGAGAAATCTTTGCTTTCTTGGAGAGAAAGGTGACAGCATCGTAGAAGCAGGTATCTGTGGAACGGTTTCAAGAACACAGAATGTTCCAAAAATAAAGTATTCTGAAACAAACGTTAACCAAAAGGACTTGTCAGATGTCAGCTGTAGACTCAGAAGAATCGGTTTTATGATGAAATGCAGTTGAAACATGTGGATTGCTCTGAGTTTCTTTTCCTGGCACCTACCATAACTTCCTTTTAGTACCAAAAGACCCAATTCTCTTCTGTTTTTCAGTAGAGAATTATTTGCTAGAGAAAACACCAAAACTTCTTTTCCTGCCTCAAACTCCTGTGTTGCCCATGAGTGATGACTTCTCCTTTCCCTCGAGGCTTCAGCTGGGCACCGAGGCTGCTTCTCTTCAGAATAGTCTCATGGCTCACTCCCTCTCTGAGGAGCATTTTCTATTCAGTCAAGCCGGCTCTGGGACAATTTTCCAAGACAGGACAATTCTTCCTGCCCGCCCCCCTTAGAATTTCAAAGATTGTATAACCCTCCATATTTGTATGTCTTTTCGGAGAAGGTTTGTGTCATCCCCAGGAGCGCTCTGGACAAGAGACTTTGAGGGGCTTGTCAAGTAACAGAATTCTTGTTTCTAATGCCCAGAACCTGGGAGCTGAGGGCTTGTCCAAAGTGGATAGGGGAGCCTGGGGTGCCCCTTCTCCCTGGTTTCCAGTTAGGAAAACTCCCATCTACCATCAACAGTGCTCCTCCCTTTTAGCAGAATTGGGTAACAGAAACTGTGCAGTGAAATTGTAATAATTGCACAAGACTTGGTTAACTTTTTTTTTCTCTTTTCCTTTTTTTTTTTTAAAGAAACTTCCCTTTACGATCCCAGAGTTGGTGCAGGCATCCCCGTGCCGAAGTTCAGATGGAATTCTCTACATGGGTAAGGGTTCCTGAAACTTTGATCCCTTTTGGAAATGAACCCCAGAATCTGAGAAAGTGGCGTGTCTGAGAGAGAGGTGTAGAGTCACTCCCCCACTGGCCCTTCTGGGAAAGGTCTTTCTTGCCTTGGTTGTGCTGGTTCACGCCAGGATCAGCTGACCTATTAAGAAAGGGTTCCCCCCACTTGGGAGCAGACTTGACACCATTAGGTTACTCATTTAACAAGCTTTTAGCTGCTGTGTTGACCTACCCTTGCGATTTACAGATTGCAACTTGCAACGTACTCAGAAGCAACTGGATGAAATTTAAAGTGAATACCATCGTCTGAGCCAAGAAAGGGAAGCCAGGCTCTGCCTATTAATTATAGGGCTTTCTTAGTATTTCCTGCTATCAGAATATTGGATTAAAAACAGCACATAACAGCTTGCGTAGATAAGCTGCCTTCGTACCTACAGGGGTCACATCTTCAAAGCATCAGATCAGCTGCTTTTCTTTTACCATGTTGCTGCCAAAATGTCAATAAAAATGCATTTGTAACCCAAATGGGAGCTGTGTTTGTCTTGAAAGCGTAGTAGTAATAATATCCCGTATTTATAAAGCAGCTTGCTTTCTGAGGAACTTAAAGTGCTTATTGCCTATTCATGCCTCGGGAGCTTTATGTGTGTTTGTGGGCCTCGAGCGCAGGCCCAAGCTGGATTTTAAGTTTTTGTCTAAGGAGACCGGGGCTCTTGCTTCCTTGCACACCTTCAGAATGAGGAAGCCCCCAGCCTGGGGATGCAGAGGAAGTGATCGGCACAGGCTTCCTCTGTCTTCTGGGCCATGCCCCGGGCCCCTCTGAACATCTCCTCACCCTCCGTGTCACTGTTTTCTGCCTGGTCTTCCAGCTCTGACCAGCAGTTCATCACTTAGGGTGCATTTAGAGTTGTGGCCGTTGGCCGATCCATCCATTAAAGGGGTAGCTGAGTTATGCAGGCTGTGATGGTCCTGGAAGTAACCCGAAGGGTGCCAAGCCAGATGGAAAGGGGTCCTGGTCACAGCCGTTTGGTGATGTTTTCTCTCTGTCTTCAGATCTTTTTCATATTAAGATTGGTCTTTGAGAACGGGAAGTTGCGACCCACAGACAAGTTTCGGACGGGTGCTACCTCTGTTAGAACTAAGCGTAGCTTTAGCAAATTCTGATGCCCTGTGATCTTCCTGGCATCTTGGTACTGTGCTTCCAAGAGTCCCTTGAAATAGGAAACTTGGCTAATAAGGTAGGAAGACACAAGAGACAAGGCTTGTCTTACAAAGCAAGCCTTACGAGACAGAGACGTGCACATCACGGTGAAGGCGTTGACCTTCAGGTGGGAGCTGTATTTATCTTGAAATCGCAGTGGTAATAATATCCTGTGTTGATAAAGCAGCTTTCTCAGGAACTTACTAGGATGGTCTGGTGTATATAACCATAGGTATTGATACATACGCTTTGAGCTTTCCTCATCGTGTTGTTTGGCTATGCTGTCCACCTGTTTATAACTTTTAATCAGCTGAATGAGGGGAGGAGTATAGCGTGTGGCTGGGGAGTCACTTACTGGCTGGGGTCACGGTCGAGATAACTTTGGCCTCATTAGCACCAGGTTGCCACCAACTCTACTGCCCAGTCACAGGTACCAGCTGATTAGAGTTAGAAACAGTAACCGTAGATCCTCTCTACATGAGGGCTCATTAGTAGGGACGCTGAGATATATGAATGATGGTTACCAGGGAGACAAACCCCTGGGTACATTTCTGGATTTATATAGATCCTAGTCTATGGGAAAAGGATTGCCTTTACAGGCCAGATTTTTCATATTTAAAGCCATTCATCAGAGCAATAAAATCTGTGAGTTATTACATTATTAGGCTTGGAGAAATTTTTATACCATGACTAGGTTATTAAGTTGTTATAAGACCCAGTGGTCCAAGAAGTTTTATTATCTCCACATTACCATTAACCTTGTCACCCTTGGAGCCACAGAGAAATGTGTTTGACATCGTAAGAATTTCAGGCCTGTCTGTCAGTGCAGAGAACATCTTGAGCTGCTAGTTTGGCAGGGATGTTTTTTTTCCATATTGGGCGAGTGTAAACCACAGCGTGTCCTTGTGACCTTGCAGGTAAAAAGCAGGACATCTGGTACGTCATTGACCTCCTGACCGGGGAGAAACAGCAGACTTTGTCATCGGCCTTTGCGGATAGTCTCTGCCCATCAACCTCTCTTCTGTATCTTGGGCGAACAGGTAAGAAGGAAGCTTTTATCATGTACAACCTGCCTGTATGCAAAAAAGGACCTGAAGTAGCCTCCCCGTGGGTCTCTGCCTCCGGGCTTCATTCTCTAGAAGCTGGCCAGAGCTGTCTAGTCCACACACAGATTTACCATGTCATTCCCCTTTATAAGAGCCGCCCCCCAGCCCGGTGGCTCCCCAGTGCCTGAGGGTTCCAGTCTAAACCGCACCGTAGCCCGCAAAGCCCCCTTGATGCCTCCGCTACCTCTTTTGCCTCTTCCCCCGCTGCATTTCCCTCACTTAAACATTTCCAATCAGGTCCCAGAATAAACAGTGCTATTTTTTTAAACTTGGAGTAGTGGGGTCCGTCTCTACCAGGTACACACGTTCTTGCCTGTGCGGCCGGCGTCCATTCTTCCTTCCCAGCGCTGCTCAGAAGCCTCCCTCTCCGTGAAGCCTTTCCCCGCCTCGCAGCTCCCCCACTGCCTGGGGACCACAGCTCTCCGTGCTCGGCACGCACAGCGGTTCACACCGCCCATCGGCGGCCCTTCCCAGGCATCAGCAGCGCCCTCCTCCTCGGCACCATTTCCCACCTCCTCCCTCCAGAGCCCCTTCCTTCTCAACACTCATCACTACATGTTTCTAAATCATATGTGCGTGTTTTCTGCCTCCCCTGCTAGACTGTCGGCTTCCTGAGGGCAGGACTTGGTTTTGTTCGCCTGCCGAGTCTCCACACCTGGCGTGTTGCTGGCACGTAGCAGGTGTTCAGAGGCTGCAGCGAGTGAATGGGTGGGGGCCTTTTCCTCCAGGGATCTGCCTTACTCATTTCACGTGTGCAGCCCCCGACCTATACCACTACTCCATAAAAACTGTGGCATGGACGGCTAAAATAGAGCTAAAAGGGGAAGCGAGCAAGAAAACATTTAGAATGGAAAGATTATACCCAAAACCTAAGATGCAGTCATTACAACTGAGCACTAAACTTAGGTCTAAGCATTCAGGTAGCCAAGGCCTTAAGAAAAAGAGAGACAGAACCTTCCTTCAGGTGCTGTGGAAAACAGTGCTTTTCTAAAAACGAGTGAGGCTGATAATCTTGGGCCCTAGAGGCTGGCTGAGCTCTCCTGTAATCACAGGGGAGGGTCTCTGTGAAACCGCAGGACTCTCCACTCACCCCCATCCCCCATAAATATCAAGTATTCCAACTGTAGTGACCACTTAGGGTTTGTTTGTTGGTTTACTGTGTCCATCAAGTAAAGCCTTACAGTGGTTCCATCTTCACCCAGGAATAAACATTGCTTGGTTATCAGGTAGAATTGCAGTGTCTGAGGGAATCAGGCTATGCTCTGGCGTCCGGTGGCGTGTGTGTGTGGTGTGTGTGTGTGTGTGTGTGTGTGGGCGTGTAATGCTATCTGTTGTTTCCATTATCTGTCTCTGCATAACAGACCACCCTAACTTAGCGGCTTCCAACACCAACATTTTACTGCTCACAAGTCCATGGGCTCAGCAGGGATGGATGGCCTCCACTCCACAGGCTATTGGCTGGGCTCACTCAGATGTCTGGGACCTTGGTTCAGCTCCATGCAGATGGCCTGGACTTCTTTACATGGCAGCTGGGTTCTCCTCTTGAGTAAAAGTGGACGTTGCGGGAATTCCCTGGTGGTCCAGTGGTTAGGACTCTGCGCTTTCACTGCTGAGGGCCTGGGTTCAATCCCTGGTCTGGGAACTAAGATTCCATAAGCGGTGAGGCACGGCCAAAAAAAAAGAAAAGTGGACGTTACAATGCCTCTAAGGTCTGGGCTCAGAAGTCCTGGAATTTCACTTCTGCTGCAGCCTGTTGGTCAAAGCAAGTCACGGGGCCAGCCCGGAACCAAGGGGTAGGGAAATAGACTCAGCCTCATGGTGGGAAGACTGTCACGTGAGGTACAGGGATGGGGGAGCATTGATGGTGGTGATCTTTTCAGACCTTCCACCACAGGCTTCCCTCTGGTTGCAATAATTCACAACCCTCCTACATGCAGAATATACTCACCCCTTCCCAAGACTCCCCAAGTCCAGCCACAGCATGGGGCTCAAAATCCAGCAGCTTTTGATCTGTATCTGGTTTGGAAGTGGGCGAGGCTTCTGATCTGGAGACCTGTGGATCAAAGGAGACACATTATCTCCCCTCCAGCATAGACACAGATAGGAGAGTTGCACTGGATACTCCATTCAGAAAGGGAGGGAAGGGTAGACGCACAGCAGTCACTGGTGCTTCGTGATTCTGGAATCCAGCCAGGCACATGTCTTCAGGTTCCCCTACTCTGAAGATTCCTTGATTAGGGCCCAGTCTTGCCCTCTGGAATTGGTTCCCCAGTGTGTTGTTCTCAGCAGCCTGGTCCTCCCCTCTGAGAAGTCCTTTCTTTTCCTTCAGAAACAGTGAGGGTTTTGTAGCTTTCTCAATCTGTTCCTTGTCCGTTGAAAGTTGGGGATAAAGAGGACTTTTTTTTCCCCCCATTTTTGACTGTCTCTGTTTTTTTTGGTCCATGCTGGTATCACTCCCTTAAAAATCTTCGTGGGCTTCCCATGTGTCAAATTATAGTCTACTCCATTAGATCTAAAGCTATACCCACAGATCTCTCTACTTTGAGGTAGGGGACAGCACTCTTACGGTTCTTAGAACCCTCTTACCTAGCAGAGGGTCTATGTAGGACCACCTTAAATCTTTCTGAGGCCTCAAAGGAGGGCCTTACAGCCTCATCTTTGATTTGAGCTTGACCCCAGAGCCATTTTTTACTGGTAGCACCTGAACCTGATCTTTGCCCTTAAGGCCATTTTTCACATTGAGAATCTTTTCCAGCTGGGGCATCAGTCCTGGACCCTCTGTAGTTCCTCTAGATTCAGCTTGAAAACTGAATGGTTTCTTCTTTCGCTTATCTGCCTTGCGTCGTACCATACGCAGTTAAGAGAAACCACTTGGCGTGTTCTGCATTCCGCCTGGAAATCTCCTTAGACAGATCCACGAGTTTATTAGGTACTTTCTTTCTGTTTTCCAAGTTACTGCAAGAAGTAGTTCTACTAATTGTGTTGCCACTACCTAACCTGGGTCATCGTTTTCAGCTTCCAGCAGCAGTTTCCTTACTGCTCTTCTAGCCTCCATCTGCCACCCGCTCCCAAGGTCAACGCCACACGTTACAGGTTTTTGTTACGGCACCATCCCACATCTGGGTAACGGTTTCTCATCTCAGCTGTCTATTGCTATACTGTATAATAAACCACCCGAAAACTTAAGTGGCTTAAAACAACACCAAGACATCGCTCATGATCCTGTGAGTCTCGAGTTGAAGGGCACAGCGTGGGCGGCCTGTCTGTGCTCCACCTGCTGTCGGCCAGGTTCGCTCCTGCGTCTGGGACTCCAGTCTTCCTCCACGTGGCCCGTCTCTCTCCACATGGATGGCCTGGGTTTTCTTACACACCATTTAGGGAGGATTCGTCTGTTATAATTTAGATGAGGTCAGCACCTCCGCAGGTGCCGTGGCCCCTCCAGGTAACGGGCTGGTGTGTGTTCCCCAGAGTACACCATCACCATGTACGACACCAAAACCCGCGAGCTCCGGTGGAACGCCACCTACTTTGACTACGCAGCTGCGCTGCCCGAGGACGACGTGGAGTATAGTAAGTTCCCCCAGCACCTCGGTGGCTTGGTGAGGTCGGGCGGGTATTTGTGACCTGTGGGGAAACGAGGGCTCCAGAAAGCTGCATTTCCTTTTTAGACACTCTTGGTCACCAGGTTCTGGACTTCCGTGGACTCGTAGTAAATACTTCAGTAGTCAGTGTTGAAGGCAGGGGCCTGGGCGAGAAGTGTGGAGGGAACCCAGGTAAAATGGTGGCGAGTTTAGCCCGAGAGGAGGGAGGGCACACTTTGTTGAGTCCCTCCGTGTCCCAGGAGGAAGTAACTACGAGCCCATGGGAAGCAGAAGCAGAATTAAACATCAGCCTGTGACATAAAGGCCAGTTTTCCCATCTTAGCACTGGTACCCGAAAGTCTGACAGACCTCCTCTGCGGTCACTCGTGGGCAGTGGCAGTGGTCAGCCCGGACTCTCAGCTTGCTCGGTAGTTTGAAATGATTGCTATCAAATACCAGATTCATAGGCCCTCCATTGCTTCCTTTCTTCTCAGCAGTTGAATCCCACTAATTGAATCGAATGCTATTACCAAGTGAAGAAAGAACATTACCACGTGAGAGAGTGACCCTGTCTTATATTTATAAACCCGGCAGCTCTCAGTGTCTTGCTATCGTAGGGCCTGAGAGAGTTCGCTGGAAGCCAGCGGAGTTGTCTGGAGGCGATCTGAGAACACTCCAGAAGGCTTGTTTCCTCTAGCTGAGTGGCTGCAGCTTGCCAGGGGAGTAGAGGATGTGGTCGCAAGCTGGGTGAGACTCAACACGCTATGTTTATCTGATCTGTACAGAAATGTCCCACTTTGTGTCCAATGGCGATGGGCTGGTGGTGACCGTGGACAGTGAATCTGGGGACGTCCTGTGGATCCAAAACTATGCTTCCCCCGTGGTGGCTTTTTACATCTGGCAGCGGGAGGGTCTGCGGAAGGTGATGCACATCAACGTCGCTGTGGAGACCCTGCGCTACCTGACCTTCATGTCGGGGGAGGTGGGGCGCATCACCAAGTGGAAGTACCCGTTCCCCAAGGAGACGGAGGCCAAGAGCAAGCTGATGTGAGTCGGGGACTCAGGGCAGAAGGGGGCGGCTGTGGCCCTGGTGTTCTGGTGCTGTAGCAGCAGTGAGCCGTACCATGACCTGAGGACCAGGGCTCGGGGCCGGCGTCCCTGAAGCCGTGAGGAACATAAAGAGGCAAGAACGGCTTGTTCTGAAACCTCAGAATCTAAGAACTGGACACCCCTGGACGCTTCAGATTCTCCAATAGTAAATACATTAAAATTATGGGTGGGCATAGGAGAGAGACTGCCTTGTCTAACTGTAGTACGATCTGGATCTATCTCAGGTGGTGGGAATATGAGAGACGTATTTATTTTTTAACTTTCTGTTATTCTCTGAAATTTTACTGTAAGTCGTATTTGCTTTAAAAATCAAGACCAAAGTGTTAGGGGGTGTCTAAGACTCGACAGGCTCGTGTTCTCCATCCCCACCTGTGAATAGCCTGTAACTCGGTCACTCAGCCTTGCTGGGCCTCAGCTGCCCATTTTGCCGAGCCGTGGAGGAGATCGGGTGAGTGTGAAATGTTCTCTGAATTTACGACACCGTTCAAATGTCAGGTGGTTTGCAGAGAGAGGTTTAGAGAATTCAGCAGGTGACCCAGCCCAGGCTGGCTACTGATAGTAACCAGCAGGGTCTGGACGTGCAGCCTCGCGTTGTCACGCTGATGACAACCACGGACAAAGCCAGATCCCATCCCCTCCTCGATGCCCCTAACAGGGACCCGCGGGAAGTCTCGCCGGGTTTGGGATTTCCTGTGCATCCCCTGGATAAGAGCAGTTGACTCTCTCAGGGCTTCTGTAAAACCTCTAGAATCTTTACGACCCACAAGACACTGCAGTGGGGATTCTGGTGGCAGCTCAGTTGTCAGAGCACCCTGGTCGGGCCGTCTTGGAGGCTGTGCCATGGTTACAAGCCTCCAGTCTCTCCCGGGTGATCGTCGCTCGTGGTCCTTGCCTCAGGCTGTCGCGGGGGTGAGCTAGCGCAGCCCCGCCATTTGCAGATGAGGAAACCCCGGCTGGCAGGCAGGTGGCCTGTGCACGCTTCGAAGGCATCAGTGACAGCGGGCCCCGCAGTCCCGCTTTCCTGGTTCCCAGGGCAGTACCCTGTCTTGGTACTGAGAGCCTCGGGAGTTAATGTGCTTCCTCCTAGGAGTGGGATTCGGGGCTGTGATTCTTCTCTCCAAAGAGCCCCCTTTTGTGGGGTCCAGAAATTAAATGACAGTGGAATGCATGTATCTGTTTGTCTCCTAGGCCCACCCTGTATGTGGGGAAATACTCTACCAGCCTCTACGCTTCCCCCTCAATGGTACACGAGGGGGTCGCCGTTGTGGTGAGTCCACTGTGCGGGGCGGGGGGGCTCATAAATGCAGCCTCCGAAACACTCGTGTGCCATTTTAGCAACGAACGAATGAATTATATATGAACATCCTGTTAGTTGAGAATGCAGGACACAGATCTTAACATCCTCGGAAACAGTTCCTACGTGTACCACGTCTGTCAGTACCTCATGAGAAGAGATGCACGTGACTAAAGCAGCTTCCTAAGCCTAGGAAGCCCCGGTTGCTCCCCTTGGCTTTCAGGTTCAAGTCTAGACTCCCCAGCTGGGGTTCACGCTCCCCTCAGGCCAGCCCCGCGACACCCGTCCACTGCCACACGGCTGGTGTCTCTGTGGGGCTGCACTGTCCATCCTCTCCCTGAGTTCCAAGAGTTCCCTTGTTCAGGCTGCGCCTCACACCTCAGATGCTCTCCCGTGTTCCTTTTTTCCTCTTCAAATCCTGTCCATCCTTTCGTGACCGGTCCAGCCTCCTGGGACCTCACCAGTTTGCCTCAGGCGCTCAGTCTCTGAGTGTCTGAGGCATCACAGTCCCAGCCGCCGTTTTGGTCCTTATGACGTTTGAACTGTTTGGTTGGCATCTCCTGTCTTCACAGTGAGCCAGTCCTCTGCTCCCGTGTCAGGGCAGCGCCTGCCTGGGTCCAGCGGTGCCCGAGGCAGCACCGGGCTCGTGGCTAGAGGTTTCCCACCCTGGTCACTTGTATCATGTGTAACTCCTTCCCTTATATCTGCTTCTCACAGTAGCCTCTTGGAATTCCACACACACCCTTCCTGTTTCCCAGTTCCCACATTTAAAGAGATGTCCACGTTTAAAAAGACGTCCGAGGGACTTCCCTGGCGGTCCAGTGGTTAGGACTCCACACTTCCACTGCAAGGGGCACAGGTTCAATCCCTGGTCGGGAAACTAAGATCCTGCGTGCTGCGCGGTGTGGCCAAAATAAATAAAAGACATCGGAATTTTATTTTATTTATGTATTTATTTTTAAAATATTTATTTGGCTGTGCCAGGTCTTAGTTGCAGCATGCGAGATCTAGTTCCCTGACCAGGGATCGAACCTAAGCCCCCTGCATTGGGAGCTTGGAGTCTTAACCACTGGACCACCAGGGAAGTACCCCGAATTTTCAGTTCAGCGTTGTCACGTCCTGAGGGAGGGGCTGCTCCTGCCCATTCTTGGGGCCTTGGAGTCCTGCTCTGCCTTCCTGACCAGCCCCACAATAGGACCACGTGCTTAGGACAGTTGCAGGCACACTGCTGTCCACGTGGGCACCCCCAGCCTCACTCCAGTCTGTCTTCCCAGCCCCGAGGCAGCACCCTTCCTTTGCTGGAAGGACCCCAGACCGACGGTGTCACCATCGGGGACAAAGGGGAGTGTGTGATCACACCCAGCACGGACCTGAAGTTCGACCCTGGGCTCAAAGGCAAGAGCAAGCTCAACTACCTGCACAACTACTGGCTGCTCATCGGTAAGAGCTGGCTCCTCGTGGCCGTGGTGACGCCGTGCTGCCTCCTGGTGGCCAAGAGCCGACATTGCTAGTTAACAGTCCTCAGCTCTGTGCTCAGTTCATGTCCAAGTTGGTCTTTCAGACCTTGGAATATTTCACCCCCAAGGAAAATAAACAGGCTAGCTGTGTTACCAAGTCAGTTCTCAAAAATCATTTGTCTAATGTTCCAAAACTCCAGTACTAAATAGTGTAAACTTTGTGCAGTGACCTGACACATGTTGGATGTCTGGGGCGTGCCGGGCACTGGCAGTCAGCATTCTAGGATATTTCCTTATTTCTCACAGTGACCCTGTGCAAGGTCAGCACCCTTGGTATATCCACGTAGAGTTAAGAAAACAGGCAGTTTCTGTGGAAGGAGTCACTTGGGAGTTGGTGTGGGCGTGGGCAGGAGGGGCTGGGGAAGGAAAGGGTGGAAGACCCAGGAGGGATTGAGGGTGGTGAAGGGTCGGAAGCTGGACTTGGATGCAGAAGTCCCAGGTGTGTGGGGTGGTCCCTTTTTTTTTTTTAATATTTATTTATTTATTTGGCTGTGCTGGGTCTTAGTTTCGGCACGTGGGATCTTAGTTGTGGCATGTGAACTCTTAGTTGCGTTATGCATGTGGGATCTGGTTCCCTGACCAGGGATTGAACCTGTGCCCCCTGCGTTGGGTGTGTGGAGTCTTATCCACTGGTGGTCCCTTTTTCCTTCTCTTCCGTTTCTGCCACCATCAGTGATAAGAAGTTGAGACGACACCGGAAGGCAGCGAGTGTGACCGATGCAGGCAGAGGTGACAGGAGCTATGTGTCTGGCAAGTGTCCCAAGTAATTAGAGCAGGACGGAGTTTTCTTGACCGGACTTGCCTTTCCAGTGCGGCAGCCCCCTCCCCAATTCTGCCGTCTCCCAGCGCCAGAGGTGGGGAGAGGTGGGGATGCAGCCCCGAGGAGGTGCTGGAGCACGCAGGCGCTCATGAGCTTTGTCCTCCCCATTCTCTCCCGGTGCGGTGGTGCTCCGTGGTGCTTGGTGGTTGCTCAGTGCTCGTGTCGACTGGGACCAGGGCAGAGAGAGGTCAGGCCTGGGGGTGCCGGAAAAGGGGTGTGGAGCCGCCTGGGACACTGCAGGGCTAGGAGGTAGCCAGCCGGTGGCATCTGGATGGGGGGGTGTAACTGGGCATCACAGGGAGGAAGGAAACTGGATGTCCTGGAGCCCCGATCGGTTGCTTTGTAGTCGTCCTGGCCTTGTTGTCCTTTGTTCATCCTGACTCCTTACAGCTGTTTTTCTTCTGGTTATTATTTTTACCAAATAATGGGCAGAGGAGGTAACAAAATACTTCTACCCTTTTTTGAACAGAATTAGTTCGGAAAGTGTGGGTGAATGGGCCCAAAGTGGAGGAAAAAAAGAACTGATGGGCAGAGGCCATTAAAATCACAGGGCCACTTAGTTTTATGAAGCAGTTAAGGGATACATTGTCTACCAGTGGTTAAGAAGTGAAAAAATTTTGGAAACTAAGGAAATGTGTGAGACCAAAAAAATCCAGAAAAAGTCTTCATGGCTCAGTTGCAAAATGATATCCTTTTATTTTATTTATTTATTTTGGCCGCACCCTGCGGCATGCAGGATCTTTCGTTCCCCAACCAGGAACTGAACCTGTGCCCCCTGCAGTGGAAGCGCAGAGTCTTAACCGCTGGTTCGCCAGGGAAGTCCCGAAATGATATCCTTTTAAAATGGAAAGGTTTTCCAAGTAAGAAAACTGAGAAACCCAACAAGGTATAAGGAAGTAATTAGGGATGTGCCCCACAGTTCGGAAAGTCCTTTTGAGAAACTTCAAAGCTGGTCTTTTCTAAATAAGGTAGTGGGACTGAGTGATAATTTTGTGTAGACTGAGGGCCACGGGTAAAAGGATATGCTCGTTTATGTCCAAATATGTCCTCTGATTTGGTGATTGTGGACGACATTAAGGATATCCTCACATTCACCTTAATCTTGAAAATAAGACGAGTTCTCCAGGCTTGAGTGGTGTGGTCTGTGGGTTACCCCAGAGCAGTGGCCCTAACCTGGGGTGCTCTCGGCTTCACCTGGGACCTACGTCAGATAGACACGCATGACCCCTGGAGCTCCTGATCCAGGAGGTTCAGGGCAGGGCCTGTGCTTTCAGCTCTGGAGCCTGGACATTATTGGATGGTGACAGATACATCACTAAGACCAGGTTCTGTTTGTACAGAAGTGTTTCAGGAGCTCATGATTACATTCATAGCACAGCCGGTTCAGGGTGCGCTCCAAGGTATTGCTAAAGGCCCCACTACAGGGGAGGCCTGCTTACAAAGACTACAGGACGAAGAGGGGATTCGGGCTAACCCCTTCTGGCGCCCTGCCGAGGGGTGGGACTTGGAGCTCTTAGAGCAGCGGGCGCTGCAGTGCAAGGTGGTGTGTGGAGGGGACCCCTCATTGCTCTTAGCGAGACGGTCTCCTGTTAGTGAGCCTCAGAGGTACCTGGAAAGCCTCCTGGTCAGATCCCTGGGCCCCACCAGCAAGTGCGAATCAGAGGTCTGAAGCGGGCAACCAGTTCAGGATATCCCGCCGTCTCAGCATTCCTTGGAAGACAAGGGGAACTTGGTGGTGGCTCAAAACAAGTTTAGGCTTCCGTTAGCGAACAGTGTTATGGTACAGATAGAGAACTGACCCAAAGAGAGAGAGTTCAAGGGGCTTTCTCCAGATGAGAAATGTATGTAGCTCGGACTAGTTCTTGTTTGTTTTTGTCTTGGAAATACATACCATACAATCTTTGATAGGTTTGGGAGAACAGAGGACAGAATATAGAGTGAGACTGGAATTAAGGTGAGATCTGATTGCTGTGAGAGAACAGAGAAGAAAGCAGTCAGGGTGCTGAGAGCCCAGCTTGAGAGAGTGACTGGCTCTTCTGGGCGGTGTGTGGAGTCGTTTAACTTCAGAACTAAAGAGATCGTCCGGCCATATCAAATATCGTTGCTTTTATTTTATTTAGCTCTGTCCCTCGCACACAGTAGATGCTCAATAAACATGTAATGAATGACTGCTAGGCAGCCTTGAAATAGTTGTGTGGGGAACAGTGAAGGAACAAACAGGGACCCGGGATCCCCAATCCATGCAGCAAACGTGCTGTCTTCTGAATAATTCACCACTTCCCAGGAGGGAAGCTCGTGTTTAGGTAGTGGGAATAGAACTCCGCCTGTGCGATTTAAACACCAAGATGGGGACTTGGTACCCTTAGTGGAGTGATGTGACAGGGGTCAGCGTTGAAGGGAGAACTCCTTGAGCTTTTCTTTTTTTTTTTGGACAATATCTTTTTTGATAAATTAATTTTATTTATTTATTTATTTTTGGCTGCGTTGGGTCTTTGTTGCTGCATGCAGGCTTTCTCTAGTTGCAGCGAGTGCGGGCTACTCTTTGTTGCGGTGCACGGGTTTCTCACTGCGGTGGCTTCTCTTGTGGAGCACGGGCTCTAGGCACATGGACTTCAGTAGTTGTGGCATGTGGACTCAGTAGTTGTGGCACACAGGCTTAGTTTCCCCGCGGCGTGTGGGATCTTCCCGGACCAGGGCTTGAACCCGTGTCCCCTGCATTGGCAGGCGGATTCTTAACCACTGTGCCACCAGGGAAGCCCCTCCCTGAGCTTTTGATGAAGCTTCATAGTGCCTCACAGTGTACGGCCTTGATTAGGGATTATCCACATGAGCTTTGCTCTGAACGTGCCCTGGACATCCCGATCCCTCTCGTGACAAGGACACTTCTCTGCTCCTTGTTGTGAGATTCAGAATACTGCACTAACGCCATTGAGGAATAAAAGTTCTGTCTTGATGGAATTTCTCTTGTCACTGCCTCCCGCTTTCTCTCACTTTACAAATGTGAGCGTCTGCATCGTGGGCCCCTCACGGGGGAGTGACGGTTGCTTAAGCTTAGTGGGTCAAGCGCAACCACTGTGTGGAGAAACTGTTCTCATGAGAGGTTGTGCTTCCTCTCACAGGACACCACGAGACCCCACTGTCTGCATCTACCAAGATGCTGGAGCGATTCCCCAACAATCTGCCCAAACACCGGGAAAATGTGATTCCTGCTGACTCAGAGAAAAAGAGCTTTGAGGAGGTGAGTGGGGAAGTGGACAGTCAATTGGTGGCCCCTCGTGTCAGGTGCTGGGGGATAAGGCATTTGTCCTGCCTTTATAAATTTATTTATTTATTTATTTTTGGCTGCGTTGGGTCTTAGTTGCTACGCGCGGGCTTTCTCTAGTTGCGGCGAGTAGGGGCTACTCTTCGTTGCGGTGTGCGGGCTTCTCATTGCGGTGGCTTCTCTTGTTGTGGAGCACGGGCTGTAGGCACGCAGGCTTCAGTAGTTGTGGCTCGCGGGCTCTAGAGCGCAGGCTCAGTAGTTGTGGCGCACGGGCTTCGTTGCTCCGTGGCATGTGGAATCTTCCCGGACCAGGGCTCGAACCTGTGTCCCCTGCATTGGCAAGCGGATTCTTAACCACTGACCACCAGGGAAGCCCTGTCCTGCCTTTAGAGCCTGCAGTCCACTCAGGAGGGGAGAGTGGTACACGGGAATCCACAGCAAACAAAGTGCTGAGGACTGACAGGGAGGAAGGGGGCTTCCGGGAGGCTGTGGGAGAGGCAGTGGGCGCTGGAGGGGAGCATGCAGAGGTAAAGGCCTGGAGGGGGGCTAACCCTGCATGTCCAGCTCTGGGGCTGAGGAGACAGCCTGACTGCATCCAAGGATATCCAGTGGGGAACGGGGGGCAGGGGATGGGATCACACGGCTACAGAGGAACCGTATTCCAAGCCGGGCAGCAAGCGAAGAGCCGACAAAGAGAGCAGGTGGGGAGACTGAGGTTTTCTGAAGCCAGGCATGGCCTGTTGAAAGTGGCCTGCTTGGCAGGGACCCAGGGCACCCACAGAATGGGTATGGAGTAGCGGGGAGGCCCTGGCCCAGGCCGCCCTCCTGAGCCCTGGGAGACAGCCTGCTGTCAGGGTCTCAGCTGGAGGCAGACGGCCAGCCAGGCTAGCATGATTCGAGGGGAGTTTTCGTTCACACTGTGGGCAGTTCTGGGATTCTCTGAGCGTACTTGGGCCTGAAGCATGTGGGGAGGGAGTGGATCGGGCCCCAGACCAGGAGCCTGGAGCTTCAGATGAGACGCTTGGCAGCCCCACAGAACTCCAGCTCTGTCTCATCTGCTGGTGTCCTTGCCGGAAACTGGGGGCAGGGAGCCCATCGCTTTGCCCAGGTGGGCAGCCTTCTGGGGCATGGAGCAGTGGGGAGGCTGGAGGGTGGCTGTGGGAGCCGGGCTGGGGGTCCGACCATTCGGGCTTGGCGGCTCCTGCAGCCCTGCTGTGCGGTCCCGGCCGGAGAAGGGGCCGTGGGCAGGGTCAGAGGAGCAGGGGAGCGGCTGGCTGATGTGAGGGCTGTGATGGCGTCAGATTCACATTAGAGATTTAGATTTTATCCAGAGAGAAAGGAGAAGAAAATCACATGGATGTTTAAGATTCCAGGGTGCGCTGAGTTGTCCCTCATCTCTGGAGGGAGCCAGGTTGGAGATAGCACTGGCGCCCTAAAATCTTGATCTGATTTTGATCTGATTAAAGCCAAGCGTATTTGTTATTGAACACTTAGAAAATAATAAAAGTTTAAAGAAGAAAATTAAACAATACCCGTAACCGAACACTCAGAGATGGCTGTAGTTGAGATTTTCCTGTTTCATCGTTTAATTTTGAACAGAGTCCTTTAAAAGTCCATGAACATACTCTGAGGTGCATTTATCTGGTAATAAGACTAACTTTTTAAAACAAACACACGTGAGCAAATATAACTAAATGAGTGTTGTCTCTGGTCACGTGTTCAGCAAACATTGCTCAGCTGCCACCAGCCACAGGCCCCTGCGCCCTGCGGGAGGGGCTGCAGGAGAGGGAGGCAGGGCGCTGCGTTAGTCTGGGCGGTGAACATTGTGAACGTGTGGGACGCCAAGGAGGCTGCGTGTGCATTTCATCAGCAAGTGATAATGGCACACCTGGAACAGCAGATGTTTGAGAACAAATCAGTGCATTTTTCTTGAAGTCCTAGAGATTCTGAGGTGCTTCGGCAGAAGCTCCACTTTATCTGAGTTAATTCGGGGCTCTAACAGAGGGTTCTGATGCTTTTTAAAAACTTTGAAAAATAGTGGACTGTTTGAATACGTGATTTTGTGTTTGGAGTTGCACTGAAAGTTTACAAGCAACATAAGAAAGCTGCTTTATTACTTTATAGCTGTGTGTGTGTGTGTGCGCGCGCGCGCGTGTGTGTGTGTGTGTGTGTGTGTGCGGTTTTCCTTTTTAATGTGAAATGCTGTTACCAAATTGACTACCAACCTTCCGCCAGACTTGTTACCTATGATTTCAGAGTTCCCCCAAACGTCAGATCTACCATGAAAGGATGTTTTTGCCTTTAATAAGGATTTTCAAAAGAATGTAGTATCTGAAGGCACTTTCAAAAGTATTTCTCTAAAAACCGTTTTTGAGTAATGATGCTATCAATGCAAGAGGGCATAGCCTCCCAAGGCAGTTGCTTTGAAAAAGGCAGCAATTATCTGGTTTGTGGTCTTGGGGTGGGCTTTAAACAATCCAGCATGTTCCACAGCGTAGTCGTTCCTCGTACATAGTCATTGCCTCTCTTCGTTGTTTGGCTCATTTATATCTGACTAGAAATTGTGCAGTGATGTCGCCACTCTCTCCCATGCAAGGTTATCGACCTGGTTGACCAGACTTCAGAAAACGCACCTACCACAGTTTCTCCAGATGTGGAAGAGAAGTTCGCTCATGCCCCGCCCAGGCCCGAGGCCCCCGTGGACTCCATGCTCAAGGACATGGCCACCATCATCCTGAGCACCTTCCTGCTCATTGGCTGGGTGGCCTTCATCATCACCTACCCCCTGGTAAAGCTCCACGCCTTCCCTTTCCCCTCCCACGTGTTTCTGAACCTTTGCCCATCACCCGATGTTAGTGAGGTCCAGACAAAGGTGGCAAAGAAACAAATACATTTCTTTTCCCACTTAAAAGTCAATATTGGCTTATCTTCAAACACATTGTAATTAAAGAGACACTCACTTCTCAGGAAAGGACAATTTTGTACCTACATCTTATAGTTTGACTGTAAAAACTGATTTGGAAACCTTGCTTGCAAATCATTTTAAAAACTGTATTTTCTTTTTCTAAGACTACACATAATACATGAAAATCTGTTATTAAGCTTTCCTCCCTTAAAAACTGTCTGTTTAGGGACTTCCCTGGCGGTCCAGTGGTTAAGACTTCGCCTTCCAGTGCAGGGGGTGAGGGTTTGATCCATGGTCAGGGAGCTAAGATCCCACATGCCTCACAGCCAAAAAACCAAAACATAAGACAAAAGCAATATAGTAACAAATTCAATAAAGACTTTAAAAATGGTCCACATTAAAAATTTTAAAAATCTTAAAAAAAAAAAGAAACCTGCCTGTTAGAGATATCAGATAGAGTGAGAAAGGCGGCACGGTTATTCCTTCGACTTTCTAGTTGGAAATAAGTGGCTAAAATTACATAGTTGAGTAGGTTGTGGGTTGGATAAAATATTCTGGAGGAATATTCTTTCTTTCTTTCTTTTTTTTTTTTTTGCCTCACCACACAGCTAAAGCTAACAGTATCTTAGTTCCCCGACCAGGGATTGAACCTGGGTCCTCGGCAGTGAGAGCACAGAGTCCTAGCCACCGCACCGCCAGGGAATTCCCTGGAGAAATATTCTTTCATCAAGATGCTTGGAGCATTGAAACCTTACCACCTCAGAACACAAGTGCTCCAAAAGCTCACATCCCCGTGGAGGAATGAGGATGACAGGCCCTTCGTGGTACTCAAAATGTGTCCACCTGCATTGTTTTTTTTTTCAGCCTCACCCAGTTCTTATTCTTATCTATCCCCTACCCACAAATAAAGAAACTTGACTCTGGGAAGTTAAATAACTTTCCCGAGGTAACTCAGCTAGTAGATGGAATTTCCAGGATTACAACCCAAGTTGAAAGAAAGAGAGCGAGATCTCTAGAAAACTCCCAGGCGGGTGTGGTGTTGGCTACACACCCATCCCTGCAGCCACCTTCCCACGCATGGGGTAGTAATTAATAATCACAGGTCGCTGCCACTTCAAAGTATGATGGAATGAATTGTACAGACTAAATGAGAAGAGTGTGGGGTGTGGGGAAGGCAGCATGATGAAATGGGAGTGGGACCTTGGCCAGGCTCCCTGTGTTTCAGCCCCGCTCTGCCACATCCTGGCTGTGCAGCTGTGGGCAGATGGCCAGGTGGCCCCGAGCCCCAGTGGCGTCCCCGCCTCCGCACTGCTGGTGATCTGTGCGCCAACCTCTGTCATGTGCACGGCCATGGTAGACAGCAAGCCTGGGTCTTCCCTGTGTCCACCACACTCTCAGCCACCTGGTACCCATTCTTCCTGTTTGGTTTCACTCTTGCAACAATTCCCAGACTTTTGTGGATTTTTTTTTTTTTTTTTTTTTTGGCTGCACCGTGGGGCATGCAGGGTCTTAGCTCCCCGACCAGGGGTTGAACCCGCACCCTCGGCAGTGAAAGTGTGGAGTCCTAACCACTTGACCGCCAGGGAAGTCCCCCAGACTTTCATAAAAGTCCCAGAATTGTAGAGTTGACTGGAACCCCCCTCCATCTGGCCCAGCCCTCCACCTCCAGTGGAATCCTCCTCTGCTGCCCCTGAAGGGCCCCTCCAGTTGGGGGATGGGCTGTACTGGGAAGTCTAACTGGCAGGAAGAGCTCCGATCGCTGACCACGTTCTGCCCCCCGCGGCCTTCTCACTGGTCTCGTCCTGCCCCGTGGGGTCACCTCAAGTGTCCCCTCTTCCTCCGCCGCAGGAGCCTGCCCCGTCCCGCCCGCTTGCGCGCTGGGCGCTGGGCTGCACTGGCCGGGTTGTGGGTTTCTCTTCCCAGAGCCGACGTCAGCAGCGGCAGCTCCAGCACCAGCAGTTTCAGAAGGAACTGGAGAAGATCCAGCTCCTGCAACAGCAGCAACTGCCCTTCCACCCACCTGGAGATGTCGCAGCTCAGGACACCGACCTCCTGGACTCGTGCGGACAGTACTCGGAGAGCTCGGCCACCAGCAGCCCCAGCACGTCCCCCAGAGCCTCCAACCACTCGCTCCACTCCAGCGGCTCCACCTCCAGGGCTGCCACCAGCCCCTTCCCGGAGCAGGATGACGAGGGTAAAGCGAGTTGCCATTTTGGTGCCGCCTTCTCTTTCGCTGGAGCACGACCTGAGGACTGTAAAGCCCCATGCCCTTCCTGGGGGTCTCCACGGGATTATGAAGTGCTGTTCCCAAGGGTTCACCGAGGTCTCCCCCCCTCCCCCCCACTCCGGGGGCGGGGCTTCTGCCCCATCCCGAGGCCTCTGCCCCGCAGAGGGAGCCACTGTGGCCCTCCCTCCATCTTGCTGCACAGAGGGCTGAGAGTCGCTGCTGACCAGAGGTGCACTGGCCCTCTGGTTCGAGAGCGCCCCTGAGGCCGGCCGGTGGCCACGTGCAAAGGTGCAGCTGTTGGTCTGCTTTCGTGCGGGAGGGGGGCTCAGGCCGGCGGTCAGGGCCGATCGTCTGAGGGGATTGGTGTGGAACCAGTGCAGGAGACCTCAGAGTCCTGAGTCTCAGGCTGGACACTCTGCTACTGGTCTCTCCATCTCACGCGTCCCCCGGCACTACCTGCATGTTTCCGGTGCAGACCTTTGGGTGGATCTGTAGAGAAGCCCTGTCTTCAGGCTTCTGACCTCACAGTAGTGAAAGTAAAAGCTGGGACAGAGGGCAGGGGCAGGCGAGGAGGTGGCTTGGGCGTGACTGGGGAGGGGCCCAGCAGCTCCTGCTCTCCAGGACCCCTCAGTCTGAGCTTAGGAAGCTTGTAGCCACTCTAGCCTCAAGGTGGTTAGGTTATGTTTGTCCTTTTTTCTGTTCTGTCCCAGATGAGGAAACCAGCATGGTGATAGTTGGGAAAATCTCATTCTGTCCGAAGGACGTCCTGGGCCACGGAGCCGAGGGCACAATTGTGTACCGGTGAGTGGCCTGGAGAGCCCTGAGCCTTCACCACCTCACGTGCAAGCTCCCATCGGCTCCAGGGGCACAGTGGGGTTATCGCAGTGACCAGATGGAAGAGTTCCCCACAGGGGGAAGTGATGGCCGCGGGGCCGCTGGGCGGTTGGTCAGGGCCCCCCAGGCTGTGAGGCCTTCGAGGCAGACGCTGCATCAGGTGGAAGGAGTCCCGCAGGCCCAGGGTTCTCCTGGCGTTTCCACAGCCAACCCCGCTCCTCGTCCTGCAGTGGCATGTTTGACAACCGCGACGTGGCCGTCAAGAGGATCCTCCCCGAGTGTTTTAGTTTCGCAGACCGTGAGGTCCAGCTGCTGCGAGAGTCGGATGAGCACCCAAACGTGATCCGTTACTTCTGCACCGAGAGGGACCGGCAGTTCCAGTACATCGCCATCGAGCTGTGCGCGGCCACCCTGCAGGAGGTGGGTGGCCCCAGGTCACCGACGGCTCTGCCAGCGCCACCGTCGGCTCCCTTCTCCTGGCAGCTCGGGTGCAGTTTTAGGGACTGCCAGTTTCCTTATTTTTTAAATTTCTTTTTAGTAACTTTATTGAGGTTACAATACAACGTATTCGTTTTCAGTGTACGGTTTGATGCATGCTGACAAGGGTATGTACCCATTTTAACCACCAACAGTGGAAATGTAGAGCACTTCCCTCTCCCCAGATTTCGTTGTGTGGTCCCCTCGGCTGCCCGGGGCAGTCTGTGGTTGCAGTTGGTACCTCTCTCCCTCTTGGCCTCCAGGAAACCTGGTCGATCCTTCCTCCCATCGCCGGTCAGGGCTGGTGTGGGCTAGGGGGATGCTAGTTGATGACTTGAGTCATTAAGATAATCCATTGAACCCCTTTTGCGCAGTTTCCAGGCTGTGCAACTGTGATATTTCAGTATCATTTGGCTTCATTGCAGGCTTACCTGTAGGAGGCAGTGAACTTGGGTTCCTTCCCCTCTCGTCACCTCATTATAAACTAGTAAGCTGGAGCTTTGTTTGTTTGCTTGTTTAAGTCAGTCTTTCAGGGGAAAAGAAAGTCTGCTGGAAAATACAGATTTGAACGGAGAATATTGTCAGTAAAACTTCCCATTTGTTTGTTAAAATATGATCAAAGAAAACGAGCTGACCCGATACCAAATGTTTATTAAAGCAAAAACCTTCAGGCCGAATTTTTCTAAATAAAATTGAATCACTTAAAAAAAGAGAGAGAGGGCTTCCCTGCTGGTGCAGTGTTGAGAGTCCGCCTGCCGATGCAGGGGACACGGGTTCGTGCCCCGGTCCGGGAGGATCCCACATGCCGCGCAGCGGCTGGGCCCGTGGGCCTTCGCCGCTGGGCCTGCGCGTCCGGAGCCTGTGCTCCGCAACGGGAGAGGCCACAACAGTGAGAGGCCCGCGTACCGCAAAAAAAAAAAAAAGAGAGAGAAGGTATGCTGAGGAGCGAAGTCCTGAGGGCCCTGTGCCGTGACCCAGCCTTCGTGTCTCTTGCAGTACGTGGAGCAGAAAGACTTTGCCCACCTCGGCCTGGAGCCCATCACCTTGTTGCAGCAGACCACCTCGGGCCTGGCCCACCTGCACTCCCTCAACATCGGTGAGAAGCCTCCCCTTATCAGGCGGGGGGACAACTTGCTCAGGTGGTCCTTGCCTCTGTCGAAGCTCTTTGCTGCCTCACGGGGTCCCTGTTGTTGAAGAAAGAGAGGACTTAACACATTTGAGAGCCAGGACCTTTACAGGCAGCAGCGGGTCTGTTGAGAATCTGAGGAGGGCCCATCCCCATCGCAGAAGGAGTCCAAGCACGGGACTAACCTGGAGTTTTGTGTTAGTTCACAGAGACCTGAAGCCACACAACATCCTCCTCTCCATGCCCAGCGCACACGGCAGGATCAAGGCCATGATCTCCGACTTCGGCCTCTGTAAGAAGCTGGCAGTGGGCAGACACAGCTTCAGCCGCCGCTCAGGGGTACCCGGCACAGAAGGCTGGATCGCCCCGGAGATGCTGAGCGAAGACTGCAAGGAGAACCCCGTGAGTGTAGGCGTGGCTCTGTGAAAACTGCGGAAGCAGCCTCTTGTTCCCGGGGGATTCAGAGCCTCCAGGCCCAGGGGGGCGGGCTGGAGCGCTCACTGCCAGAGAGGGACGTTTCTGTAGCGGAGAGCTTCTCCCCCAGCAGCACTCTGCCAGCACTCTAACACTGTCTCCTGTCCAGAGGAATGAAAGGGGTGAATGTAGGCAGTTGTCTGTTTTTTTCCCCCGTACTCTTCCAATCCTTTCCCCCCCTATTTTGGGCAACTGGAAAATCAGGACTTGCGTAAGGTGAGCAAGCTTCCAGTTTTCATTCTGTTTTTAATTTGTTTTTGTTTTTCCAGCTTTCTATTTTGAGAATTTTTAGACATACAGAAAATTGAGAGCAGTGAATACCTCTGTACCTCTACCTAGATTCAACATTCGTCCGTATTTTTCACTCTCTGTCTGTTCCTGCAACCATTCGAATATGAGTGGCAGGACTCCCAGCCCTTTACCTTAAACACCTCAGCACACGCCTCCCAAGGACAGGTACCTTCTACCTCCTGACCACCTACCCATGCTCACACCTCAGCCATTAATACTGTTTCCATTGATACCTAGTGTTCAATGCATATTCAAGTTTCCCCAGTTGTTCACCAAATGTCTCTTGTAGAGCTGGTTTCTGTAAAGCAGGACCCAATTAGGTGTGTTTGTTACATGGCGCTTGATTCGGTCTCCTTTCCTCAACACAGTTCTCCCAGCTTTCTTGTCCCACGACGGTGGCTCTTTGCAGAGTCGGGGCACTTCTCTGTAGAATGCCTCGCTTGGGATTCGCTCACTCATTTCCTCTTGGTGGTATTTAACTTGCCTGTTCCTTGTATTCCTGTGAACTAGACATAGGTCTAAGGGCTTGACTAGATTCAAGTTAAGTGTTTTTGGTAAGAACAGTCCCAGTCGGGTTGTACCATTACTGCATCCCTAATGGTGATGCTGAGTTGAAGCAGCTGGTGCAGGCGGTGACACTGGCATCTCGCCTTTGTTAGGACTGTGTGGGGCGATGCTCTGGCAGAGTGTGAATATCCCATCACCAGCAGTCACCCACCTGATGGTTCAGCGTCCATTGGCAATCCTTGCCTGAATCACTGCATTCGTAGAAAGTCTACATTTATTAGCTGACATTTTTCTGTAAAGAAGAACTTTATTTATATTCCTTTTCTCTCTCTCTCTCTGTGGACTCACGGATTTAAAAAAAATAGCAGTATAATCCATTGTAGTCCTTACTCATTTTTGTTTGTTTTTGGTTTTGTTCCTATTCCTTTTGGTACTCAGATTGTTCCAGTTTGGCCAACAGGAGCCCCTTCACGCTGGCTTCTGCATCCTTTTGCTGAGAGCCCAGTCGTGTTTGAGCACCTTGCTTTCTAGCCCAGTAAGACATTGGAGGATTATGTGGCGTTCCCTGATCAGACCTGGATGGGATCAGCCATCCTAAAATAGATTAGATTCAGTGGAGCCTCTTATCCTACTCACGGGGGACCGCAGCTGGTCAGTTAATCAAAAAGGTCAGTTACGATGAAAAATCATAAGGAAATACATACACACCTTAAACATTTTATTTTGACTTAAAGTAAGTCATGTGACTCTTTAAGGAAGTCTTTGATGTAAGACAAGATCTTTTTATTGACTTGGGTCCAACTGAATGGAGTTGTTCGTTTCCTCTCTTGTATGCAGCCCACTCACATGCCTTCTGTGACTTCTAGATCGAGACTCAGACATTTCAGACACCTCCTAAGTGATTTGAAAGCAGAATCCTAGCTTTCAGCTATTTATGTCCTGTCGCTTACAGTTGAGTCTCCCACATCTAATTCCACAGCAGTTTTTGTAGCAACTCCCTCGCATTGAGTCTTTCCAAAGATTCAGCTTACCTCAGGCTTGGCGGCCCGTGTATTCTATCAGCTTATGGAGTATTTAAACTACAAGGACAAGTGGCAGAAATGAGTTTGGGAAAGAACATAACTGAGCCTAGAGATGAGCCCATAGGGTTGGGGGCAGAGGGGCCCAGCATGTGGAACGCAAGCCCCCAGGGGGCAGCATGAGTGGTAAGGATGCTGGGGAGTCAGGCAGCCTGGGCTGCAGGAAACGGAAAACGGAGAGCATTAACGACACAGTCAGTAGGTGAGAAGTGGCCACCAGGTGAGCGCTTCAGTGGTGGTGGACTTGTTCCTCCTGTCCTGAATCTGTCACCCACCTAAGGAACATTCTGATGAAGTAGAACAAAGATGACTGGGCTCAGGAATAAGACCTGCATCTTGTCCTGGTTTATCGCTATCCAGCAGTGACCCTGGGCTTGTCATTGAGCCTTTCTGTCCGTGTCTTCATCTGGGGATGGTGACATTTGCTCTGCTCACCTCACAGGGCTCTTGTGAAGGGTGTGTTTTCTCCAGTGAGGAAGGCGATGAGCTCCTGGCTTTCTCTCGCTAGAGCCTCACGTTGTCTGGTGGAGAATCCGAGTGGCGGGGCCTGACGTGAGGGACCCACGCCGTGCTCGGGAGCCATCCCAGTGTAACACCCCATGTAGACATGCTAGGCATCATACACACACATTTCATCTGTAGGCATGGAATGGTTTCACGGGATAAGTGAGACGTGGTATTAGATAACATCAAAGTGAGCTCACTGGAAATTTGTTAACTAATCTTCTTCTGGGACTGTTTTTGGTTTTTTTTTTGTCTATTTTATTTATTTTTTTAACATCTTTATTGGGGTATAATTGCTTTACAATGGTGTGTTAGTTTCTGCTTTATAACAAAGTGAATCAGTTATACATATACATATGTTCTCTGGGACTGTTTTTGAACCAAAAACTTTTTTTTTTTTTTTTTTGGCCACGCCACGTGGCTTGTGGGATCTTAGTTCCCTGACCAGGGATCAAACCCGTGCCCTCGGCAGTGAAAGTGCAAAGTCCTAACCACTGGACCACCAAGGCATTCCCACCAAAAACTGGTTTTATTTCGTTTATTAACCCAGTGTTAAGACCTGTCATATGTGGGCACCTTGGAAGTCCCTGGGGGGACAACAGGGAAGCAAACGCACAGAAATTCCTGCCCACGAGGAGTTGCATGCTGGTTGGGTGAAGAATAACTAGCAGCAAGGAGAGAGCGTCCTGTGGGCCGAGCACTGGTTTGAGCCACCGTTTTCACACTTAACGTGTGCATCTAATCTTCACAACAGCCCCATGGGGTCATCCTCGTTTCGTGGTCATGGACGCTGAGGCGCAGAGTGACCAGGGGGCTTCCGAGGGCCAGTGGCAGAGCCAGCAGGCATCGCAGGCATTGGGTCCAGAGCCCAGTTCTCCACTGGGACCTCCAGCACTCGGGTGGGACCTGCAGGGCACCCAGCACTGCTCTGAGGCCATCAGAACTTTCAGCCGGCTCTCCTAAGGCACCTTCTAGGTGGAAGAATCAGCAGCAACAACCCCCTCCTCTGCTGCTGAGTTAGCATGAGAATTCTCCCCTGAAGCCCTCTGATGCCCCGAGTTTCTTTTCAGACCTACACGGTGGACATCTTCTCTGCGGGCTGCGTCTTTTACTACGTGATATCTGAGGGCAGCCACCCTTTTGGCAAGTCCCTGCAGCGGCAGGCCAACATCCTCCTGGGCGCCTGCAGCCTGGACTGCCTGCACCCTGAGAAGCACGGTGAGCGGGCAGCAGGGCTCGGGGGCCTCGGGAGCGGCCCCTGCGGGCGGGGGTGGGGCTGGCTCTGACTCCCCAGAGGCCCTTCTTTCCAGCTGCTCGCCCTGTGGTCCTCAGTGAACTGACGACTGGGTCCAGAGCTGGTGGAGGGCTGGGTAGGGTGTCCTCGAAGCGCCACCTTCTAAAGCCAAGCAGTTCCCGGGTTCCTTCAGGTCACACGATGACCTGTGTGACCTGGGTAAGGCCCCCTTGGGGGACCTCTGTTTTCCAGCTTGTGACTCGTGAGGGTTAAATAATCTGAGGTCCCTTCCTGCCCTGATGTTTGGGGAGACGGAAAGGCCATGCTGCATACACTGGGCTCTCGTGTGTGGGCCAGTTGTCAGCGCGTGCGGCCTGGGCTGAGGACAGACGGGCTGGGTCCTCGCTCTCCAGGCACGCAGCTGACAAGTCTTTCTGCCTGACTTCAGGGTTTCCTGCATTATAATTGGCCCGTGACACCCCACTGTTGCCTTTTGAAAAACTTTAAACCATCTTACTGTTTTGCCCATGGATTAATTTTCCTTATTCCCTGGAGACAAAACAGATTAGCATAAAGGCTAGAATCCCATTATACAGTGATGAATGACTGCTCCTAATACCTTTGTATCTATTATTCTGATCATCTATCTAGACATGTATGCATATTTTTATAAAAATGGGGTTAAATAGTGCATAGTATTTTGCAGCACGCCCGTTTTTAAACTTCATCTTGACCCTCTCTGCGTCCGTCCGCATTCAGCCAGCACGTCATCCTGGTGGCCCACAGTCCAGCGTGTGGAGGCACAATGGTGTCACCCGAGCCTCTGATATCGAGTATTTCCAATCACTCTTTTTCACTAACCGCGCAGTGAGGACTCTCCTTGGCTGAAGTCTTGTGCAAGCTCTTATGTTATTGGATTGAGTTCCTGTCCGTAGAACCTTGAGTCACAGGGCATGCAGACTGTCAGGGTTGTGGGTATTTGCTTGTGGCTTTAGACTGGTAGTAACGAGTCGCATGTTTATTTTCCTCCTTTGTAGAAGACGTTATTGCCCGGGAGTTAATAGAGAAGATGATTGCAATGGATCCTCAGAAGCGCCCGTCAGCGAAGCATGTGCTCAAACACCCGTTCTTCTGGAGCCTAGAAAAGCAGCTCCAGTTCTTCCAGGTGGAGACATTTGTTTTCTTTATCAAAAATTTTCATGTAACCTTTCCAGTATTTTTCCAGAAACTACAGCAAAGGACAAAGAATAAAACAAATGACCCCGTAATTCCATAACCGAGAGATAACCACAGTTGACATTTTAATATATTTTCTCCATACAGGCAGACCGGGTTTGGCTCCAGACCACCCTGATAAAGCAGATGTCGCAATAACGGGAGCCACATGAACGTTTCGGTTTCCCGGTGCATATAAGAGTCCATGTTTACACTATACTGTACTCTAAGTGTGCGATAACATTACGTCTGAGGGCAGGTGTCTTCCAGGGACCCTCACACTAGCCAGGTCACTTTGTTGTGTGTGTGTTTTTTTTTTAATATTATTAACATTTTTTGATTAATGTCCTTTTTATTTATTTATTTATTTGGCTGCACCAGGTCTTAGTTTGGCACGCAGGTTCCCTAGTCTTAGCATGTGGGTTCTTTAGTTGCGGCATGTGAACTCTTAGTTCCGGCATGCATGTGGGATCTAGTTCCCCGACCAGGGATCGAACCCGGGCCTCCTGCATTGGGAGCACAGAGTCTTAGCCACTGGACCACCAGGGAAGTCCCTATCCAGGTCACTTTGATGATCACAAGACATAGAGCAGGAATGAAGCTCACACAAAGGGACCTTCACCCCACCAGGATTAGGATGTAAACTCTCAGTATCTCCAAGTCACGTGCCTTGCGAACACCCCCAGCTTCCGTCCGCGTCACTAGCTGTACCGACGTTGCGGCTCAGCACCATGTGCCCCCCGTGTACCCGAGTTGACCATCAATCCCCCCCACCAAGGCTTTCTTCCCGCAACTGCAAGTTAGACGGCCAGCCAGTCTGACTTCATCTTCATCAAAGAAAGAAAAGCCAGGGCTTCCCTGGTGGCGCAGTGGTTGAGAGTCCGCCTGCCGATGCGGGGGATGCGGGTTCGTGCCCTGGTCCGGGAAGATCCCACGTGCTGCAGAGTGGCTGGGCCCGTGAGCCCCATGAGGCTGCTTGGTGGACCTGTCTCACTGGCCGGGGCTCAGAGAGGCCCGTGCTCAGGTGCATACCTCGGACCCCGAGCAGGATTTAGATCCAGGGCCGGGGCCTCCAGAGCCCACACTCTTGTCACCAGCTTTTCTCCTCTGAAAGAAGTCTTGGCTTCATCTGTCTTTCCTAATTGTTTGAATGAGGAGTGACAACCCTGCATCAGTCATGGCTCTGAGCATGTCCTGTTCCAGTGGGTACACAAAAGTCACAGGATGCGAATCAAAATGGACCTTTTTTTTTTTTTTTTGGTTCATCGATGAATACGGTTTGCACACGTGGCCCTGTGTGGCATGTATGTGTGAAACACGGGCGAGGCACTGCAGGTCTGAGGTGGAGATGGTCCGTGTGGGCCTCTCCTCAGCGAGTGGCAGACGGGGCTGCTCCCAGGGAAGAGGTGATGGACAGGGGAGAAGGCAGGACGCTTGCTGCCCGGCTCTGGGCTCAGGCTCAGGCAGGGGTGGCCATCCCGGCACTCAGAGTGTCCGTCCTCTGGCTCTCAGAGCCTCTGCACACTGACTGTTACCTGTTGCCCTGTCTCCCTCCCAGGACGTGAGTGACCGGATAGAGAAGGAGTCCCTAGACGGCCCGATAGTGAAGCAGCTGGAGCGCGGCGGGCGGGCTGTGGTGAAGATGGACTGGAGGGAGAACATCACTGTCCCCCTCCAGACAGGTGACCTCGCGGTGCCCCCGGGGTCAGTGTTGGTGGAAGCGGTGCAAAAGCAGCAGCTGTTTCTGAGAAGCAGACGTGGAAACGGCAACTCCAGGCCGTTTGGGGCTCCGAATATCGCTTCTGGGATTGAGGCTTCCTGTGGTTTGGATACAGGTCACACCATTGCTCTGACGTGTGTCCCAGTTGTCTGAGTGACAGGTCAGTGACAGGTGTCTTGCCCTCGGCGGTCATTTCTGATCGCAGGTGAGAAAGGGAGGTGGAATTCAGACTAACACTGCCGCCCTGGGGTTCAGTCTGGGGAAGTGCGCCTGTCAGTGACAAGAATGGAGTTAGGTCATGATTTGGTCCGATTGCTTGATCCCCAGGAGCCCCAGGAATTGTTTTCTTTCGAAATCTGTGTTGTCTGTTACATTGCCTTCCTTGTTTTTTTCGTAGATCTGCGTAAATTCAGAACCTATAAAGGCGGCTCTGTCCGAGATCTCCTCCGGGCCATGAGAAATAAGGTGAGGGCTATGAGCACACGGCGGTCCGGGCGGGGCCGCAGCGCAGCACCCCCTGCTCATATCCCTTCTCTGGGGGTCCTCCAGCCCCTCTGGATGAGGACCTCACAGAGGCTGGGAGGCCTCGGCTGCACAGGAAACACTAGAGGCTGCTTCTTCCCCTGAATGAACTTTCCCTGCAGGGATGTTGAGGCGGGGATACAGGTCACAGTGCAGCCTCTGCTAGAAGCGGGCTCCCGGGTGCTACATCCTTTGCTGACTTGTTCGGTGCCTGGATGTGCACAGATAAACTCCTTCTGACGGGGTGGGGGTGGGGGGGCCTTCCCGCCCGGGACTGGCCCCGCCCTCCCCGCGCAGGCCTCGCTCGGCTCCGAGGCCTCCCGGGAAGGAGGGGAAGCGGCGCCCGGTGCTGGTGGGTGGTTCCTTCACGCGGCCTAACGGTCGGTGTTTCTTGAGCGAGGGTCTTGCCGGGTCCCGCGGGCTCCTCTCTGCTGACCGTGGGTCTGTGTCGCCCCCCTCCCGTCTACAGAAGCACCACTACCGGGAGCTGCCCGAGGAGGTGCGGGAGACGCTAGGCCCCCTTCCCGACGGCTTCGTGCGCTACTTCACGTCGCGCTTCCCCCACCTCCTCTCCCACACCTACCGTGCCATGGAGCTGTGCCGCCGCGAGAGGCCCTTCCAGCCCTACTACCACGAGCCCCCCGAGCCCCGGCCCCCAGTGACTCCAGACGCCCTCTGAGCCAGGCGGCCTCCGTGCCGGCGGCCCCGCTGGGACCAAGGGCCTGGTCTCTACAAGCCACAGCCTGGCGTCTCCTGCCGAGCAGGGAGACCAGGCTGCAAAGCCAAGTGCCTCGAGCTGCCTGCTCTGCAGCCAGCAGGGGAGGATGCTGACCCCGGAAAGTGGGAGGCGTGACCGCGCCCCCCCTCCCGACCCACGAGGGAGCTGGGCAGACATTGGCCGTGAAAGCTTGACCATCGGGGGACGGCTGCGAAGGAGGGCCATTCCCAGAGGCAGAGGGGAGCACCCTCTGCCTTCTCCTGGATAAACTCGCTTCAGACTTCCGTTTCTTTTAAAACTCCCTGTGAGATGCCACTGTGTGGGCCCTTAAGGAAGAGAGCTGAGGGAGCCCTCAGTGGTGCCTACGTGCTGGGACCGGGAGCGTCTCTCTCTTGGACCAGCCGGGCCGAGGTGCAGTAAGTGCAGCCTCCGCTAGAAGCAGGGCTCCGGAGGAGAGGGTGCCCAGGAGGAGGAGGACCTTCAGAGGGCGTCATCCCCAGGGATCGGAGATGCCTCACTGATCACAGACGCGCCCACAGGTTCCCAGGTCACTGTAACCAGTGTTTCCTCGGGGGTGGCGAGAGCCTTGAGGGTGGGGACGCGGTGTGGGGAGAGGCCAGCCTGGAACTCTGGAAGGTGAGTCTGTGTCTGCGGGTCTCTCAGAAACAAAGAGGATGCTGCGTTCTGAGACAGCTGTGGCCCAGGGCACCGGTGGCCTGAATGGTGGCCTTTGGTGGAGTCGTGCCCTGGGGTGCTTGGGGATGTTGAGGAGCATTTGGGGGCAGGAGGTGATAAGTCCCCTGGCTATGAAGGAAAGCAGCTCCGATCCCGATCCCGGCAGGGACAGGCCTTTGGGACCAGAGGGGAGCAGGCCAAACAGGACACTCGTGGCCCCCCGGGGAGAGCCCTGGCCAGCAGGTGGGCGATGAGGCTGCTCTGTCCCTGGAGCTGGCAGGACGGGCCAGGGGTTAGAGGGCCAAGGCCAGGGTCACCACACACTTTCGGGCAGGCTTTTCTGTTTCTCTTGGCAGATTTTAATAACTTTATAATTTGATCATACTGTAGAATGCTACATTAGCGTGAGCTGAACTTAACTTGAAGCTTGTGAGGAAGTAATGTAAGATATAGAATACATCTTCTATTTTGTAAGATACCCAAAGTCCCATCCCCTCCAGAAAGAGTGTTCGTATGTTGAACATTCTCTAATGCTGAAGAGTAAAACGTTATAGCAACACTATATACATGTATGAAAGTAATATTCTCTAAATTATGTCAATACCATGGGGTTTTTTCCCCCTAAAATTAATATAATTTTTAACTTTAGTTTTAGTCAAAAACTCCTCTGTCTTTTCTCTACCGAGAGCCTTAGAGGTTAAATGCAGTCAGGGTACCACGTAAGGAAGCGTTTTGCGTGTGCTTTCTCCAGCCAGGGGAATGGATCGTTGCAGTTCGGTCCTAGTGAACCCAGAGACTCCTCTCAGGAGGAAGAATGTTACTGTCTGGTTTTACTAACTAACAGAGAAATCGCTGTTTCTTCTCCTTGTAAGACGTTTTCTGGTGGTGGATTTGAATGAGGGCCACTCATCAAAAGCGCTCATTCTGCCTTCAGAGAATTCAGTTCCCTTCCTTTCCTAATGCCTAATGTCACTTTTTTTTCTTTTCTCCTTTTAATGTTATCCTACATCTTTAAACCTCATCAGTTACCTCATTTAGACCTGGGAACCCCGGCATCCTTGGTCAGCATCGTGGTGTCTTGTACCACGCTGTCCGTTTTTCAGGAACACAGCCGGACGGTTTTCTTCTCCCCGCTCTGATGCTCCTGAGCCAGCGCCCTCCCGCGCTGTTCTGTGGCGGCTCTGCAGGTCGCTTTGCCGCCGGGCCTGACCGGTGAGACAGTACGAAGTGGAGAAGGTGCCGTGAGCGATTTAAAGGACCGTCAGCTTCCTGTGCTGGGGGCAGTGGGGGGCGGGGCTGTTGGCGAGGCAGCTGCCTTGCCTCGTGGTCGCTGCTGAATGTTCTCTCTGGGGAGTAGCCAGGTCATTCTCAGCAGCCCAGGGTTTATGTCATCTCTCTGTTTTGGCCCAGCTTGCCTCCAGGACAGCTTTTTTTAAAATTCCTTTTCTGCTTGCAATACTAGTTTTTAACTACCCAACTTTCTCAAATTCATTTATTCAATGTATTTTATTTGAGCACTTACTGTATGAGCTGGGCAGGATATCGCATGCTAGGGACACAGGTGAACAAAATAGGCAAAACCTTGGCTTTCATATGAGCCAGTGATAGACGGCAGTGAGTAAATATCAGTGCTGCAAAGAAGATGCGGGCGTGGGGAAGGGCGTGCGTTTGGGGTTTTCACCCATCAGATCCGGGGTCAGATTGCCTTCTGTCCATCTTCTCTCCGTCACCTTTGGGAACCCAGTCACCCGTCAGTCCTCCAGGCCACTTGAAAAGGTCTCTTGTGGGCACCATCTGGTTTATCCCATCCTGGTCTCTAGAATTCTGGTTTCCTGTTGTGCTCGGCGCAGCGGGAAGGTGTCTTCCTTTCTCGAAAAGAGGGTTCTGCACCTGCCGCGTGTCCTGTCACTGCTGAGCTGTTTGATCTTTAGTACGATTCTTTGAAGGCTGTTTGACTTTTTACAAGTACACCATCTTCATCTTTAAGACAGAATTTATTCGCATCTGTTAGGGATCCCAAGGACACCATAATCTATTTAAATCTTGTGTTGACCCTTGTATCGAATCTGTCTTTGGCACACCTGCCAGAATTCTCATGTTGCTTATTGAGTCCTTTTAACTTTAATTTTTAGAGAGCTCCACCTGTCACTGGGCACCAGAGTGTCTGCACTCTTGGGAATCATTGGTGTTACATGATAAGTCACTAAACCACCTGGTGGCTGATGTATAAAATCCCAGATGCAAAGGTCCCCTCCCATCTCCCCCTCACTCAGTGCAAGAGTCATCATAGGCTCTTCCCAGGGAGACGTTATTCTGACCCATTACACGTATTTCAGTGGAAGAGCCACAGGTTAATGGGTCCAGCAAAGTGCTTCCTTTCCACCAACTGGAGAAGAAGGGTCCTTATCAGAGCTCGCCCTGATGCTCTGGGGGAGGTTTTGTGTGAACGCGATTCATTTATCACCGCAGTGAAAGAGATGAACTGGTGGTTGATCTGACCTCGAAGGTGTGGGGGGCCTTTGGGTTGCAGGGCTTTGTCCTCTTGGCCACTTTCTTCTCTGAAGGTAGACTGTGGCCAGGCTTGGATTTCCCGGGACTGTTCTCATTGTGCATCTCTGGTCATCGGATCCTCAGCCTTGAAGTCCTCCAGGAAGGTGGGCTGGTTCCGTTTTCACAGCCTTCTGTGCTGGAAGACAGAGCACAGCACACCTGTAACGAGCCTCTTTAAATTCTCTTTAGCTTTCTCTCTGCTCATTTAGCTTCTGAAATCCCTCTTCCTCGTATTTTCCAGTGTTTCTTTTCCTTGGCCACCCTTCACCATCCCGGAGTAGTTCTTTCAGTTAACTGTGCTCTGGCGCATTGGCCTTGCCTGGAAGAAAGTTGCCAGGTGTCCTGTACAGATGAGCCAGAATTCCGCCTTCCAGTGTTGGACCCGTTATCCTTTAAACCAAAGTGTCTACTCTTCCTTGTACTTGGTTTTCTTTATGAAACAGTGATTTCCACGAGTAACAGGTCCTGATTTTTTTTATCGGCACTTAAATCCTCTCTGTATTCATTGGAAAACCACAAAGACAGCATCTGCGATGAGCCTCCCCCCAGAGCAGCCTTAACCAACACTTCCAGCCAAAGTCCCCACCCCACCCGCCTCACCCCGTGCTCTTGAGTGTCTGGCGGGTACAGTATTCCTTTTCAGTGTCCCAGAAGCTGTGACGGGGGAGTCCCCGCTTACCTAGAAAGCATTACCGGTCAACTCTGCAGCATTCTCAGATGCAAACCTTAGGTAGCGTTCTTTTTGCAGTGACCTATTTATTTAACCTATTTATATTTATTTAATTTTTACTCTGAAGTGTATCCAGTGACAATTGCACTTGCTTAAAGCACATCAGATTTGCTTTGGACAACACCCCTGACCATTTTAAAACTGGAAACGGAAAAGTTATACTGTATCCTTCCACAGGATGGACGCCTTATAGTAGTTTTGTCATTAAAGGATAAATAATTTGGTTGGGGTAAAAATGTTAATTTTTAAGTGATTTTTTTTTTTTTTTTAAATTCTGTGCCATTGTGTCTTCTCTGTGGACAGTTAATTGTTGGATGGGTCTGTGTTAATTGTGTGATACAATCCTCTGTGGAACCTGAAATCCTCTTTTTAGCTTTGTATTTTATAAACTGCCAGGTTGTACAGTTTTTATGTGTATTTTTAGAGCTTGATGGCGTGAGGGTATCTAAGTTAAACGGCCTATTTTTGTACCTCCTGTACAGTTTTATAATTCTGCTGATTGATAATGGCACCTGACGCTGAACCGACCACAAATAAACGTAGTTTTAGATTTGGAAGCCAGCTCCATCTTCTTAGAGGCTTGACCACCACTGTCAGACCAGGGGTCGTTCTTGGCTGTCTTCCTGGGTGGGAGTCTGGCTGGTGGAGCCGGAGCAGTGGGCTTAGCGGGTGGGAGGACGGACGGGAGAGGTGTGTGTGTTTACTTGCTGGTGTTCATGGCAGGGTCCGGGGGCTGGAGAGTCCTCCTTAGTTTCTGTGGGCAAAGCTTCCTTGAACCACTGCAGGAAGTCCCCCAAAGTATTGATTTGGGCTGAATTCCAGGAAGGTGGCCATGTTGGGACAGACATGCCTCCTGATGAGGCAGGGTTTGCGGCAGGTGTAAATAGGTTATAGGACCAGGAAATCCACAAGGGGAAAAACACCAGGGAGGTAACTCAGCCAGCACAGCTACGGGAAAGCCACGACCTGTGCGTGTCAGAAGCACATAAGACACCTGCCCAGACGCCAAGGAATGAGCTCAGCAGCCGGTCTGTTGGATTTTAGGATCCTGGCAACATGCTCTCACCCTCTCTTACCCCATCCGCTCTGGTGAAATCAGAGGAGGCTCTGCTTTCTCTTGCACCACCAGGAAGGAGCTGCTCACAGGAGGACCCCGAGGGCCCACCGGCCCCAGGACAGCGTAGCAGAGGCTCTGCGTGGAGGCTGGCTCCCTCTGGCCTGCCAACCAGCGTCCCATCCCCCCATTCCCCACCCCCACCCAGTGGGCACCGGGAGTGCACCTGAGAGCCATGGACACACCCTCTGTCCGAAGCATGGTCCTTGGACGCACGCGGGGCTTCAAGACCCCGTTGGCACCTGCTGGCTGCTTCCTGTTGCTTGGGTTCCCCGCAGAGCTGTTAAGCCAGGGCTGGGATGGTGTCCTGGACTGGCTGGTAGCACCCTCAGCTGCTGCTGAGAACAGGGAGAGGTGCGGGCCCTCAGGAGGGAGGCCAGCAGGCGGTCAGGCCGGGGCCACAGTCTCAGGGCACTGAGGTAGGGTGTGTCGCTTTCATGCTGAGTCAGGGTAGGGCTGGGAAGAGGATTTTTTTTCTGAGTGTTTTGGTTATTAAATATATGTGCAGATGTACCCAACTGTATTCCATCAGTGAATGCACCTATCTGACTGTCTTTCTATGTTTGTCCCATCTCTCTCGTGTGTGCTAGACCCATGCCTTAGCTTCACGAGACCGTAACAGCCAACGTCACAGCCCAGCCTGCTTGCCCTTCCCACAGGGCTGGGCACTGCACTGGGGCGTCTGTGCCCCAGTGGCTGGTGGGCCGCATTCCCTTCTCCCTGCAGACCAGTATTTCCCCAAGATCAAGAACATTTAAATGAAATTAGAGCACTCTTTAACACCATACACAAAAAACAAGCTCAAAATGGATTGAAGACCTAAATGTAAGGCCAGATACGGTAAAACTCACAGAGGAAAACATGGGCAGAACACTCCCTGACATAAATCACAGCAAGATCTTTTTCAATCCATTACTCTGGGAGATACTAGATAAAAACAAAAATAAACAGATGGGACCTAATGAAACTGAAAAGCTTTTGCACAGCAAAGGAAACCATAAACAAAACGAAAAGACAACCCACAGATTGGGAGAAAATACTTGCACATGATGTGACCGACAAGGGATTAGTCTCCAAAATTTACAAACAGCTCATGCGGCTTAATATCATCAAAACAAAGAACATTTAACATCCTTCACTTTGGTGAGAGGCTGCCTAGACCCTTCGCCAAGGCCATAAATCAGGTCATGAACCCGTGTCTGGGCCAATGGACTGTGGGCAGAGGAGCAGGGCTGGTGAGACCATGGCAGCCCCTGGGAAACCATGTTGGAAGACAGCAGGGGTTCCCGGGGGAAGTTTCCTGAAACAGGAGGGGCAGGGTGGGCAAGAGAGCAACTGTGTAAATAAACTTGGCCTCTGAGAGGGCTGGCTGGTGAGCCCAATAAGTACTCTTCCCTGCCCCCTCCTCCCTGAGCCTCTCCAAATCCACCTTCCCCTGCCCAGCCAGCCTCAGAGCCACAGAAGTACGCTCAGCAAGTTTGCTAGCAGGCAACGCAAAGCTAGAAAGACGATACATGACCCAATTAGGAGTCCAGAAGATATCGGGAAACCGGAATGCTGAGCCCAAAGAAAGGTGATGGGAAATGCGTCAGACCTTGCCATTGACGATGGGGCTGGGGGTGGAGGGCAGGCGGTGAGGGGCCTGGAAACTGCTGCAGACTTTTTTTTTTTAAAGATTTTTTTTGACGTGGACCAGTTTTCGAGTCTTTATTGAATTTGTTAAGAGTATTGCTTCTGGGTTTTTTTTGTTTTGTTTTGTTTTTTTAATGTTTTCGTTTTTTGGCCCCAAGGCATGTGGGATCTTAGTTCCCCTACCAGGAATTGAACCCGCACCCCCTGCATTGGAAGGCAAAGTCTTAACCTCTGGACCGAGAGGGAAGTCCCTGTCACAGACATTTGAAGACACAGGAGTTTGGCCGAGAGAGACGTGGGGGCAGCTGGTGGGCGCTCGGTTGTCTGTCGTGTGATGAGCAGGCTTTGCTGTCTTGCTCCAGGGAGTCTGAGCTGGAAGAGGGGCAGCAGGGTCCCCAACAGCAGATCCCGGCTCCCGGAGAGAGGGCTGCCTAACAGCTTGAGCCGCCCAGCAGGGCCAAAGGAGGATTGCAAGTGAGCCAGTGGAGGAATCCAACAGAGGGGAAGGGCCTCACCCTGAACAGACGAGGGGAATTCTTTGGGTCAGAGGTTGAACTCGGGTCCCTTCCAAATAAGCATCTGTGCCTGAGGCCCACCCCTCCCTCTTATGAGTTCCTGGAAAAGGGCTGCACAGTGGATGTGAATCACAGGAAGTGGGGAGGGGAGGCGCCCAGAAAGAACTGTTCACGATGGGGTGGGGTGGGGTAGCCATGCTCCAGGATTCTCCAGGGGCGTCCCCTGCTCCAGACGAGGTGCACTGAGAGGTGGCTGGTACCAGGTGAGAGAACCAAGGGCCACAGCTGACGCATCGAGGACAATTTCCCAAAGTTTGTAGCTTAGAATGTTAGTTCCAACGGAGATTAAACTTAGAAAAAAAGGGCTCAATGACCAAATAAGTTCAGGAAATGCTGAATTAAATAGATTCCCTCTTCACTGTAATACCATTCAGAGGCCTTTTACATGCTAACGGGATATTCTCCTAGAGGGAATATACCCTTATCTCCAATTTTTGCCTTTAATTAAAAAAAAAAGAGAGAAAAGAAAAGAAGGAGGGGTGTTTGGAGTGACAGAAATAATGCTATATTTTCATCAGATCTTATTTTCCTCTTTCCGGATACCCAGGAAGACAGCAGTCCCAGACTCCCTTGAAGTTAGCTTAGGACATGTGACTAATTCCGGCCACTGGTCCATTTAAGAGCCAGCACGACATTCCAGTGCTCTCCGTTCGACTCAGTGATGGGCCATCGTGGAGGCACAAAACGGAAGCCACGTGAATCAGAGTCACCTGACTCAGAACAGACTTCTCATCAGCGAAACAAGAAACCCTTGCACTCGGCCACAGAAATGTGTGGGTTCATCACCGCGGCTGAGCTGAGCCCTCCTGACTCAGACAGTAGGTACAGGTCCAGGGAAAAGGCCACTACATATGCCCAGGAAATGTGAGGCCGATGCTGGACTGTCTGCCTTTAGCAGGATCGAAAGCTGGTGCTCTCAGATGACGCGAGGGCGCGGAGAAGAGGGATTCTCTACCTGCTGCTCTGACTTTCCCCACCAACAAATAACATGTTTGGCCCTGATGGTTACCTGGACTGGCTTACCTGGATGGTTACCGTGCTGGGGCAACACCTAATGCGATGTAGGCTGAACGCAACTAGGGGAGGTGGGTGGGGCAGGGAATAGCGCATCCCCCACTGCCCTTCCTTGGCACAAGGCTGCAGGGTTTGTTGTGGTATCTTTTCCCAGGGACTGGGATGGCCAGGTTGGAAGGGAGGGGGTGGAGGGTGAAGATGGAGAGGAGATGCCTTCTCCTCAGCACCCAGAACAATTTTAGGGGGAGCGAAGGGGGGACAAAGGGTCAGAAGGTGGATAACTTACCCTCGGCCCCGCGAAGTGTGGAGTTGAGGTCTGACTTCCGTTCTGGGAGGCTCAGAAACCCACCTTCTTTCTCTCGTGCTGCAGAAGGAAGAAACAGGAAAAGCACAATAAAACCGCAATGCTGAAAAACACAATAAAACCACAGCTGTTGCTTAGCAAAGCTGCTCTTCCCCTTGCAGCCTGTGAGCCGTGGTGTGTCACTCCAGGTGGCTGGTGGCTGTCACAGGGGCTGGGAGGGCAGGCAGAGAGTGGAGAAAGTGTTGGCTGAAAAGGAAGCCCTCTTATGTCGGATTTGCTGTAACCAGATCTTGACAAAGCCCAGTGCCGTTTTTCAATTGTTCAAACGTTTTTAGCGAAGCCGGTGGTTTTCAAACTTTGACGGTATCAGAGCCATGGTCTGAGGGACTTGGTAAACATACACATGCCCAGGCCCTATCCTGCTTCAGCAAGCCAGGGCCTCTGCATTCTTTAACCTCCCGGTGATGCTTATTATAGAAAGAAGTTTCACAAGATGATCATCGTTAATGCTGTGGTGTGACTTTCACCTGTTAAAAATGAATATCTATCAGTTTTAAAATTCCAATTTGAATGATATTGGATATACTTTTTTAAAAAATCCTGGTTTCCACAAGCCAGTGCCGGGGACTGAGAGGTAGCTGGTCATCCAGTTCCACGGCGGGGTGAGTTGTCTTACTGCAGCAGGGGCGGAGTGCCGGCTCATCTGGTTTGAAAGAATGAGGCCGAGGCCTCGGTCAGGGACCCCCCAGGACCCACCCCCCGCCCCCTGCCGTGTCAGCAGAGTGTGATCCATGGAAACCTTTGCGATGGTCTCCTGATGTTTGTTTGCACTGAAGTCTGGGTGCGGGGCACGGGGGGAGCCCTTTTAACCTAAAGGCTTGCGTGCTTCCCCTAAGAAAAACGTGCTTCTGTATTTTTTAAACAGTCATCTCCCCTCCATTTTCTCTTTTTATTTTCTGGAACTTTTAACAGTAGAATGTTGGGACTCTGGGTTTAACCCTCCATGTCACTTATCTTTTATTTCTTATATTCCATTTGTTGTTTTTTGTGCCTCTTGGAAATTTTCCAAGTTTTCTGTGATGCTTTTGTTAGTTTCAACAATCCTTTTTTTTTTTTTTTTAACGATCCCCCCAGATTGCAGGATCTTCGCTCCCCGACCAGGGCTTGAACCCAGGGCCACGGCAGTGACAGCACCGAGTCCTAACCACTGGGCCACCAGGGAAATCCCTCAGCCATCTTTTTTTTTTTAATAAGAGTTTTAATCTATTTATTTATTTATTTATTTATTTTTGGCTGCGTTGGGTCTTTGTTGCTGCATGTGGGCTTTCTCTAGTTGCGGCAAGCGGGGGCTACTCTGTTGCAGTGCAAGGGCTTCTCATTGCGGTGGCTTCTCGTTACAGAGCACGGGATCTAGGCACACGGGCTTCAGTAGTTGTGGCACGCAGGCTCAGTAGTTGTGGCTCGTGGGCTGTAGAGCACGGGCTCAGTAGTTGTGGCATGCGGGCTCAGTAGTTGTGGCGTGCGGGCTTAGGTGCTCTGCGGCATGTGGGATCTTCCCCGACCAGGGCTCGAACCCGTGCCCCCTGCATTGGCAGGTGGATTCTTAACCACCAGGGAAGTCCCTCAGCAATCATTTTTTTAATCTCCAAGGGTTCTTGATCCCTGTCCCTTTCTTACGGGGAAATTAGTATTTGAGTAAAACAAGTAGACTTTTTTTGTGTGTTTTTCAGTTCCCTGTATTATCTCTGTATCCTTTGAGATCATTTTTGTTTATCTTGATCTTTCCCAAGTTGCAGATTTTCTTAAATGTCTGGTGATCCTTGATAGGTTACACACACTTAAAAATGAGGCCATGAAAAAGTGATTGAGGCCCCATGTTGGTGGGTAGACCTTGTCAACTGATGAGCTCTGTTTTTAGGTAACCGTATGGGACCCCTTAAATGCCAGCTTGCAGAGGTCTTTGTTCTGGGGTTCTTAAGTGTCTTTGGAGAAGAATCTTCTGATCGTTGGCCTCGGGATTGGCTACTGCTGTCTGCCCCTCTACATCAGGGGTAGGGAGGAAGGGTCAAATGTTCTATGAACCAACTTCTAGTTAAATCCAGTTCCCACATGTCACTCCCAACCTCCACCCTCCTTCCCTGAGTCTCCAAGTTGAAGCCTCTCTCTTGGTTCCATTGGGTAAATCTGCCCTCCTTAGCTACATCTCACTCATGCATAACTGTAGGTGGAGGCAACCTTGGCTAGAGCTGCAGCCTGCGGAGGAAACCTTGTCTGTTTGGGGATGGGGGATACCATAGGGGCACAGCAGGAGCAAAGAGGGGACACTGGGGGTGTGGATGGGAGAGTGGTTGGCCTTGGGGTCCAGACTGATGGAGGAAGACAGGGATGCGGTCGGAGAAGATTCTGGAGATGAAGAATATGGAGGGAAGCGGTATTGCATGGTGACAAAGTAAGATGTGACTGAAGGGGTGGGTGGTAGGATGGGGGTAAAGACTTGTAGTTGAGGAATGGAGCAGATGTTGGCGCTCAGGTGGGCCTTCTGGTAGACACAGTGGTTGCCCAGGGTGACAGCAGGAGTCAGGGGTGGGGGAGGTAGGGGGAAACAGGAAGAGCCAATGTCCTCCATGAACCCCAGGTAGGAGGAACGGCTATGAACTCCAGGTAGGGGAAATGGCCTTGAGATGCAGAACTGGCACATGAGGGAGGGCTTGCTTCCAGAACGCTGAAGCCATGTGGGGCCAGCCAGTACCCAATGCCCGCCCAGCCCCGAGATACGAGGAATGGGGGAAGAGGCATCCTCACAGGGGGCCCAGCTCCAGTCAGGGCAAGAAAACAAAGGGAGGGTCTGTGCAGGGGTGAGGGATGTGGGCAAATTTCTCTCCAGTAAAACACGTTTCAGGGTGCTAACGGGGAGACTTTGAGGGAAGGGGAGCACTGATCTGAAAATGGGTGAAAGTTCAGGAGCTGGTGGGAACCCAGCAGCTTATACCTGAGGAGGCCCAGGACTCTGCACGTGGGTGGATTAACTCACCCTCCGGTTCTGATTGGATCATTATGGGAAGTGGCTCAGAAGCCCCAGGAGGTTGCTGGGCCCTTGACCTCACCAATGCCTGAAGCCCTTTTATTTACAAGAGGAACTGAGGTGGTTCTCTGTTGTGACAGCACCTGACTCTGGCTGGGTGGCCTCATTACAGCTGCAGAGCTTACCCAGAGCTGGGGGAAAGGGAGGCCAGGTTCAAGCCCCTGAACTAGCCCAACAAGGTCCCATTGCTGCCACTGGGCCCAGACCCCATGGCTGTCACCCCTGACCCTGGACACATACTCTAATGGTTAAAAACCATAAACACCTGGTAATATCTAATTGATTTTTTTAACTAAAAAATTTTTAATTGAAGTATAGTTGAATTACAATATCTTTTTTGTTTCAGGTGTACATCACAGTGATTCAGTTTTATATATATATATATGTATATATTTGTATATATACATATTTATGTATATATACATATATATATTCTTTATCAGATTGTTTTCCCTAATAGGTTATTACAAAATATTGAATATAGTTCCCTGTGCTCTAATTGATTTTTCTTTCTTTTTTTTTTTTTTTTTGCCGGTACACGGGCCTCTCACTGCTGTGGCCTCTCCCGTTGCAGAGCACAGGCTCCGGACGCGCAGGCTCAGCGGCCATGGCTCATGGGCGCAGCCGCTCCGCGGCATGTGGGATCTTCCCGGACCAGGGCACGAACCCGTGTCCCCTGCATGGGCAGGCAGACTCTCAACCACTGCGCCACCAGGGAAGCCCTCTAATTGATTTTTTAAAAGTGATCTTTGACTATACTCAAATATTTCTTAAGCTAATACTCAGTCCCCAAAAGAAAACAGCCTCACAGTAAAAAAACAAGAGTATGTCTCTTGGATTTTTGCCTTTGCTCTCTCTAACAAGCCAAGGAGCTGTCTTTGGCATATTTCCTAAGGAAAGCGTCCAGTTTCCCATCTGAGTTCCTAGTAAAGCATCTCAGTTTATTCTCCCTCTTGTAGTTACGGTTAAAGGAAGAAAAGGGCAGCTGGCTACCCTGACATCCATGCTTTCCAGAGAGAAGGTTCTCTCCCTTCTATGAGAGACCCTCTCAGGCTTGCCCTCCCTCAGCTCTTTGGCTGTTTGATGTTTATGGGTAAACTTGCTGCATCTACATAGATCACCCCCTTTAAAAATATTCTCTCAGGATCCCAGCTCATTTCAGACCTCCCTGTGATTGTAGAGGAATATCACCTACAGCTGACCTAATGGTCAGACATTTTAGACTGGGTGGCAGGACACTTGCTCACTGTGGGCACTAGATGGCGTCATGTGCAGTCACTGTTCCTCCTGGCACCCCAGCATCTTGGTTCAGCAGGTCACCCGCCACGGCTACTGGCTCCTCCTTCCCACTCTGCAGGGTGGCTCCCCATGAGAGGGGGCTGGGCTCCAAAAAGAAGACCAGAGGGCCTGGCTTTATAAACAACTCAAGTCCTTCATGAGCCAGTAGGTTTCTAAGTAATACATATTCACAAACTTTTCTCACTCGAGGACTAAACGTAACCTGTATAACGTAACATCATATGTCGGGCCCCTCCCTGTATGGGGGTGATCTTGGGATCTGACACTCTGTAGACCCATGCAGTAGTCAAGCCACGTACTAGGCTGTCCTTGAGCATAGCCTATAAGGACAGAGAAAAGTACGTGTCCAGGCACCAGCTGTAACCACCACCACAATCTTGGTTGAGTGCTCACTGTGCCAGGCTCTGACCCAATGTTTTGTGAATCATTATAAAAGCCTTTGAAGGGGGCTGTGAGGTGGGCGAGAGGGCCTTAGAGCTTGGTTGTGAGATCCCAAAGGCCTGGACTTGAATCTCTTGCTGCTGAATGCCTACTCAATTACCATGCGTAGTATGCATACATAAGAAGCACGACCCCATTTTACAGGTGAGCAAACTGAAGCTCAGAGAAGTTAAGCAACTTGCCCAAGGTCACACAGCCAGCATGGGCCGAGCAGAGATTCATGCACGGTTCCTTGTAACTCCACTCTGCTAGACTGACCCCGCAATCTCCGTCATTCAGTCTACAGGCCAGTGAGCCTACTGCCTGCTCTAGGAAGCACTGGCCTTCCATGGCCCTGGCCAGCATTTCTCCTCCAAATCTCTAGTTTCTACTTGTAGTTGTGATTACCTTGACTTTATTTAAATTGAGATCACCTTTCCATTCTTACAAAAACAGTGTGGTCCCAGGACCAGAACCAGCAGCATCACCTGGGAACTTGTCAGGACTGCAAATTCTCAAGCCTCACCCCGGAGAAAAGCTCTGGGGTTGGGGCCCTCCAGGGATGCTGATATAAGCTAAAATTTGAGAGCATTTGCTGTGAAACATGTCTCTCATAAAACCGAGCCACTGGCTTAAGTCTAATTAACATTTATTGTACCTGTTCTTGGTGGTTCAAAGGGGAAGGCACCAGAAACTTAGCAGAGAAGGGAAGGATATAAACAGACGTGAAAAGTGATTTGCTCAGAAGCCACAAAATGGGTAGAGGAGGAGAGGGGAGTTGAGGAGGGGGTAGTGGCCCAAATGATGCAACAGAACTGTCTGTAGCCTTTTTTTTTTTTTTGCTATACCACACAGCATGTGGGATCTCAGTTTCCCGACCAGGGATCGAACCCACACCCCCTGCATTGGAAGCGCCGCGTCTTAACCACTGGACCACCAGGGAAGTCCCTGTATAGCTTTTTTTTCCCCCTCTTATTTATTTATTTATTTATTTATTTATTTTAATATCTTTATTGGGGTATAATTGCTTTACAATGGTGTATTAGTTTCTGCTTTATAACAAAGTGAATATACATATGTATATGTATATCAGTATATATATCAGTTATACATATACATATGTTCCCATATCTCTTCCCTCTTGCGTCTCCCTCCCTCCTGTATAGCTTTTAAAGCGGGCACACGGGGTTACAGTTGGACGGTTCTGGGGTGGACCCAGAAGCTGCACTGAGAAAAGCTGCATAGGTGGTTCTGCTCTGCTGTCCAGAATGGGAACCCTGCCCTAGTGGAAAGAGCTTCGGGGGCTTCGCAGCCCGGCTTCAATCAGGCTTCGGCGTCCAGGGGGAGTATAACACTGTTTGTAACATGAAAGACAACATCCTCCCTTCTGAAGATGGACCCCCCACCACCACAGTGTTTCCCTCCCGCACACTGAGTGTCGGGGGTTTGCAGGTATCTACTGCCCCTCGTGTGCCCTCTGTGCCCTCTGCCCTCTAACCCCTGTCATCCCCAACACCAAAGCGGTCCACACCTCCGTGCCGGCCCCCAGGTTCCTGTGAGTTCTCACCCAGCTGTCTGCTCTTCCACCCTAACTGCTGGTTCTCAGCACTGTGCACATTGGAATCACCCGGAGAGCTTAAAAAACCAACATATACACATACATACGTATACATATGTACGTCTATACACACGCAGTATGTAACTCTTGGAATGCACAGTATTTGAGACATACTAAAAATTATTTATCTGACATTTTTAATTTAACTGGGTGCCCTGTATTTTAGGAGAGTCAGAAATAGTGATGGTGACTACTGGGTCTAGAGCCCTCGGACAGGGGACTGGTCAGTGAGATCCACAGGGAGTCCAGGCTCAAGCCCACTTCCTGGGCCCTTTCGCTCTTTGTGCCCCCATCTCCAAAGGCAGGATGTGCTTAGCCAGCAGGGAGGTCTCACAGGCCTCCCCCCCACCCCCCGCTCCAGGTTATTACAGACCCAGCTCTGATTAGTGGTTATGGGACCTGATGCCAAGTGAGCTGCTGGGGGGCTCTGTCGGGGCTCCTGCCACGTGGCCTCAAGCACCCACAATCTCTTTCCGGGCGGTTCTCTCTTTACTCCCCTGGACCGAGGAGTGCCCAAGTGCAGCGAGATGCTATCTCTGACGAAACAAAGTCTGAGATTGGGATTGACATATATAGATACACTAATATGTATAGAATAGATAACTAATTAAAAAATGGAGATACAATTTAAATGATGGCTTAGCATTTCAGCTCTGAGAATAAAAAATATTTATAACAAGTTCTAATAAAATGTATTCATTTCTTTATTTAAAAAAACCGAAGTCTGAATTGTGAAGGAGCAGTGCGTCAGGCGCGGCAATCTGCGGTGAGCCGCGTACACATTTGTATTCATATTTTCCTCATTGCTCTGCAGTTTGGCTTTCAACAACTAAGAATTAAAATGCTGTTGTCGGGGCTTCCCTGGTGGCGCAGTGGTTGAGAGTCCGCCTGCCGATGCAGGGGACGCGGGTTCGTGCCCCAGTCCGGGAAGATCTCACATGCCGCGGAGAGGCTGGGCCCGTGAGCCATGGCCGCTGAGCCTGCGCGTCCGGAGCCTGTGCTCCGCAACGGGAGAGGCCACAACAGTGAGAGGCCCGCGTACCACAAAAAAACAAAACAAAATCAAGGGAAGACCTGAAGGTTGGGTACCATTATGCCAACCTTGGAAATCATTTGACCAGGAAGGTGGGATGAAGTGGGAAGACAGAAGTGCCCCAGAAAACCTGTCAAAAATAGAGAAAGGAGGGCTTCCCCTTAAAAAAAGATAAGTCCAGACATAACTCCTGGGGAAAAGATGAATGAGACACGCACCCTAATTTGTGTCTATGACAGATGCTATCCAAACCGTAAAGTCACAAGGGCCCCTCAAAGCCTTGCCGTGACATCCCCACCCAGCGTTCTACGTTGGCTTTGTCTGACCAGCAGTATGACAGGAATATTCCAAAAGAACTTCTATGAAGAAATCAAGGCACAAACGTACCAAGAGGGGTCGCTTCAAAGCCAGCAGACCTTCAGCTTTCGTGGCCTTGACTGTCCTGTTGGTCCCTGACGTGATCTAATTTGTGTTTTTGCTGAGCCGGGAGTTTCAGTGGTAGTTATGAGGGGTGGAGCTGTGGGAGCAAAACCTCTGCTTGTGGGTGAGCCCAGCACCCACCTCTGCTCCCAGCTTTGATACTTTTTGCCTATTGGTACAAAGCTATTCTGCCAGGGTAGGTTTTTTAAATTGCTAGGCGAGGTGGCCGATGTGAAAAGATCTGAGAACACGATAGTTCTTAGTTGTTAAGAAGATGTTTTTGGTGGCAGGGCACGTCAAATACAAGGAAGACCCAGCTCTGTGATGTTGACAAGCTTCCTGCAGGGGTTCAGAGGGCAACTCATCCTGGAACTGTCTCATTCATCAAAGGCTCCCAGGAGTGCAGAAACCACACATCAGAAGAGAGACTGGAGAGGGACTTCCCTGGTGGTCCAGTGGTTAGGACTTGGCACTTTCACTGCCGTGGCCTAGGTTCAATCCCTGGTCGGGGAACTAAGATCCTGCAAGCCAAAAGAAAAAAAAAAAAAAATTCAACGTAGAACTACCATATGATCCAGCAATTCCAATTCTGGATATTTGCCTCAGAGAGTTTGAGTCGCCTCAAAGCAGGGACTCAAAGGCATGTTTGTACACCCATGATCACAGCAGAATTTTTCACAAGAGCCAAAAGGAGGAAGCATCCCACGTGTCTGTTGACTGATAAATGGATAAACAAAATGGAGTGTATTCGTACAAGGTGGTGTTATTCAGCCTTAAAAAGGAAGGAAATTTTTTTTTCATAAATTTATTTATTTTTGGCTGCGTTGGGTCTTCGTTGCTGCACGCGGGCTTTCTCTAGTTGCGATGAGCAGGGGCTACTGTTCGTTGCAGTGTGCGGGCTTCTCATTGCAGTGGCTTCTCTTGTTGCGGAGCACGGGCTCTAGGCACACAGGCGTCAGTAGTTGTGGCTCGCGGGCTCTAGAGCGCAAGCTCAGTAGTTGTGGCGCATGGGCTTAGCTGCTCCGCGGCATGTGGGATCTTCCCGGACCAGGGCTCGAACCCGTGTCCCCTGCACTGGCAGGCAGATTCTTAACCACTGCGCCATCAGGGAAGGCCCCAGGAAGGAAATTCTAACACATGCTATGACATGGATAAGCCTTGAGGACATCATGCCCAGTGAAATAAGCCAGTCACAAAAAGACAAATACCGTGTGATTCCACTCGTGTGAGGTCCCTAGAGCAGTCCAGCTGAGAAACAGAAAGTAGAACAGTGGCTGCCAGGGGCTGGAGGGAGGGGGAGTCAGTGCTGAAAAGAGAGGGGTTTCAGTTCGGGATGAAGGTGAGGGACGGCGGTTCTGGAGAGGGGTGGTGGTGGTGATAGCTGCACAGCAGTGTGAGTGGACTTAATGCCACAGAGCTGGACACTAAAGATGGTTAAAATGGTCAATTTTACAGGGTGTATATTTTAACAGAGTTTAAAGCAAGAGGTAACGGACTGAAAGTGAGGTTAGTCTGGAGTCACAGCTGGGACAGGAAGCACGTGACTCCTGAGAGGGGAGTTTGGGCCAAAGCCTCATTATACTTGCTGAACGGGTGGCAGCCCTGCCACAAGCGGCATCTGGAAGCTGGACCCCTGGCCACCCTCCTTCCCCATCGCAGCCACGCCCTTTAGCAGATGACAGGTAAGTTCACATTCCTTGCTCCTCCTCGTTTCCCTCGTGGCAGAGTGGAAAGGGCTTGGGATGGACTGTCAATCAAGACTTGAGTTCTTGTCCTTTCCCCTCCCTGGGCCTCCCCACCCCTCCCCGGCCTCCCTCAAGCCCAGGGGCTGGAGACGCACAGAGCTCCCTGCGGCCAGATGGTCCCTGCTGGAGCTCACGGCCAGATGGTCCCTGCTGGAGCTCACGTCTGCGTCTCTCTCAGTCCATTGTCGGCCTATGGTTTTCGCAGTTGTTTCCTGTTTTTGTCCTTTCTCTTCCCTCCCCTGCTCTGTCAACCACACAACCAACTTAGAGGTATGGGGCTGCCTCCCTGCCATGGGCCACATGGGCCCAGGCCATCCAGGAAGTTTCCTTCTAGTTTGCTAAGAGCTTTTATCATGAAAGATGTTGAATATCATCATTTTTTTTTTCTAGATCTACTAAGATGATCATAGTTTTTTTTCTTCTTAAATCTATTAATGTAAGTTTTTAGTTTGGGCTCCTTCAAAAATAGAGCCTGGAACAAGGACTTCAGTTCGGGTAGATTATTTGAGAGGTGATGCCAGGAAGCAGGGAGCGAAGGAGAAAAGGCCAATTAACGATGCATAATTGCTGTTGCAGCTGTAGGCAAAGGAAGTTCAAATCTGTGGGGACCTCTGATAAGTCTACAGGATGCTGCCCAGAATTGCCTTCCCCAAAAGAAGGAGACTGGAGCATGTATCCACCAGCTCCTGTTTCATCTTAGGGATGAAAGGGTTTCATCTTAGAGAACTTAACTCTCCTATGCTTCTGGGAAACACTAGCAGGCAGATAAGTGACTCCTAAAGCCGTTGAAGAAGACCCTGAGGCAAAACGCAAAAAGCAACGTGATATCAGCTTGAGGTGAGACACTGGAGCATAAGGTGAGTCTAAGCTTGCAGGAAATTATGTGCTGTAAATACAGTGGATGTCAGAGGAGGGCAGAAGTAATGTGACATAGAGCACCGAAGTTTACTGTTACCAACAATAATAAATGACATATGCAGATTTCTCTTCTGCTGTTAGACTACCTTTGCATAGCTGAGATAAGCCCAACTTGGACATGATGTCTAGTATTTTTAATATACTGCTAGATTTGGTTTGTTTGTATTTTTCTTACTGTTGCATTTATATTCATGAGTGAGACTGGCTTCTAATTTTCCTTTTTCATCCTATTCTTGTCTCATTTTGGTATTAAGGTTACACTGGCCTCATAGAAAGAGTTAAGAGTGTGTTCCTGCGATTTGCATTCTCAGAAAGAGTTTTTATAAAATTAGAATTATCTCTACTTAAACTTCTGGAACACTATCTAGACTTGGTATTTCCTTTGTGGGAAGATTTCAAATTATGGATTTAATTTTGTTTTTAGTTTGTTTTTAATATTCTACATATGAATTAAATCATATGGTATTTGTCTTTTTCCATCTGACTTATTTCACTTAGCGTAATGCCCCCAAGGTCCATCCGTGTTGTCACAAATGGCAAGATTTCATCTTTTTTTTAAAAATATTTATTTATTTATTTATTTGGCTGCATCGGGGCTTAGTTGCGGCATGCGTTGCGGCACGTGGGATCTTTCGTTGTGGCTCGCGGGCTCTACTTTGTGGTGTGCGGGCTTCCTCTAGCTGTGGCATGGATTTAATTTCTTTAATAGCTGTAGAACCATTCAGGCTTCTTATTTCTTCTTAAATCAAGTTAGGTAAGTTCTGTTTTTTCTAAGATTTGGTCTACTTTGTTTCATATTTCTTGACATAAATGATTTATAGTCTTTTTAATTTTAACTTTATTGAAGTATAGTTGATTTATAATGTTGTATTAATAAAATTTTCAATTATGGTAAAATACACATAACATAAAATTCACCATTTAACTGGTTTTAAATGTACTGTTTTAAAGATGGTTGTGTTACATTTACACTGTTTTGCAACAAATCTCGAAAACTTTTTATCTTGCAAAACTGAAACTCTATACCCATTAAACAAACAACTCACCATTTCCCCCTGCCCCCAGGCCCTGGCAACCACAGTTCTACTTTGTTTCTATGAATTTTTTTTTTTTTTTTTTTTTTTTTTTGTGGTACGGGGGGCCTCTACCGTTGCGGAGCACAGGCTCCGGACGTGCAGGCTCAGCGGCCATGGCTCACGGGCCCAGCCGCTCCACGGCATGTGGGATCTTCCCGGACCAGGGCACGAACCCGTGTCCCCTGCATCGGCAGGCAGACTCTCAACCACTGCGCCACCAGGGAAGCCCTGTTTCTATGAATTTGTATAGGCTTCTTCTTTTTTGAATTATAAGATAACATTATTTTAATTTTTTAAATTGAAGTATAATGTACAATATTATGTGAGCTTCAGGTGTTCTACGTAGTGGTTTGGCATTTGCATACATTATGAAATAATCACGATAAGTCTGTTAATCATCTGTCCCCACATGGAGTTATTACAATATTATTGGCCATATTCCTTACAGTGTGTGTTATATCCCTGTGGCTCATTTTGTAACTGGAGTTTTGTACCTCTTAATCCCATTCGCCTATTTTGTACCCCTCTCCACCCCTTTCTCTCTGGTAACCACCCATTTGTTCTCTGTATCTATGAGCCTGTTTTTTGTTTGGTTTTATTTGTTTTGTTTTTTATTTTATTTTTTAATTTTTAATAGATCTTTATTGGAGTATAATTGCTTCACAATACCGTGTTAATTTCTGTTGCACAACAAAGCGAATCAGCCATATGCATACACATGTCCCCATATCCCCTCCCTCTTGAGCCTCCCTCCCATCCTCCCCATCCCACCCCTCCAGGTGGTCGCAGAGCACCGAGCTGATCTCCTTGTGCTATGCTGCTGCTTCCCACCAGCCAACTATTTTATATTCAGTAGCGTATATATGTCGATGCTACTCTGACTTCACCCCAGCTTCGCCCTCCCACCCCATGTCATCAAGTCCATTCTCTATGTCTACCTCTTTATTCCTGCCCTGCAACTAGGTTCATCAGTACCATTTTTTTAGATTCCATATATATGCACTACCATACGGTATTTGTTTTTCTCCTTCTGACTTACTTCACTCTGTATGACAGACTCTAGGTCCATCCACCTCACTACAAATAACTCAATTTCGTTTCTTTGTATGGCTGAGTAATATTCCATTGTATATATGTGCCACATCTTCTTCATCCATTCATCTGTTGATGGACATCTAGGTTGGTTCCATGTTCTGGCTATTGTAAATAATGCTGCAATGAACATTGTGGTGCATGTCTCTTTCTGAATTATGGTTTTCTCAGGTTATATACCCAGCAGTGGGATTGCTGGGTCATATGATAGTTCTATTTTAAGTTTTTTAAGGAACCTCCATACTGTTTTGCATAGTGGTTGTATCAATTTACATTCCCACCAACAGTGTAGGAGGGTTCCCTTTTCACCCCACCCTTTCCAGTATTTATTGTTTCTAGCTTTTTTGATAATGGCCATTCTGACCGGCGTGAGGTGATACCTCATTGTAGTTTTGATTTGCATTGCTCTAATAATTAGTGATGTAGAGCATCTTTTCCTGTGCCTCTTGGCCATCTGTATGTCTTCCTTAGTGAAATGTCTATTTAGGTCTTCTGCCCATTTTTTAACTGGATTGTTTGTGCTTTTTATATTGAGCTCTATGAGCTGTTTGTATATTTTGGAGATTAATCCTTTGTCTGTTGTTTCATTTGCAAATATTTTCTCCCATTCTGAGGGTTGTCTTTTTGTCTTGTTTACGGTTTCCTTTGCTTTTTGCTTAAAAGCAAAACTTTTTAAGTTTAATTAAGTCCCATTTGTTTATTTTTGTTTTTATTTCTGTTCCTCTAGGAGGTGGGTCAAAAAAGATCTTGTGGTTTATGTCAAAGAGTGTCTTTCCTATGTTTTCCTTTAAAAGTTTTACAGTGTCTGGTCTTACATTTAAGTCTTTAATCCATTTGGAGTTTATTTTTGTGTAGAGTGTTAAGTAGTGTTCTAATTTCATTCTTTTACATGTAGCTGTGCAGTTTTCCCAGCACCACTTACTGAAGAGGCTGTCTTTTCTCCATTGTATGTTTTTGCCTCCTTTGTCGTAAATTAGGTGCCCATAGGTGTGTGGGTTTATCTCTGGGCATTCTATCCTGTACCATTGATCTATATTTCTGTTTTTGTGCCAGTACCATGCTGTCTTGATTACTGTAGCTTTGTGGTATAGTTTTGAGCCAGGGAGTCTGAATCCTCCAACTCCGTTTTTCTTTCTCAAGATTGTTTTGGCTATTCAGGGTCTTTTGTGTTTCCATACAAATTTTAAGATTTTTTGTTCTAATTCTGTGAAGAATGCCATTGGTAGTTTGAAAGGGATTGCATTGAATCTGTAGATTGCTTTGTGTAGTATAGTCATTTTCACAATATTGATTCTTCCAATCCAAGAACATGGTATATTTCTTCATCTGTTTATGTCATCTTTGATTTCTTTCATCAGTGTTTTATAGTTTTCTGAGTATAAGTGTTTCGCCTCCTTAGGCAAGTTTATTCCTAGGTATTTTATTCTTTTTGTTGCAATGGTAAATGGGAGTGTTTCCTTAATTTCTCTTTCTGATATTTCGTTGTTGGTGTATAGGAATGCCAGAGATTTCTGTTCATTAATTTTGTATCCTGCAACCTTACCAAATTCATTGATTAGTTCTAGTAGTTTTCTGGTGGCATCTTTAGGATTTTCTATGTATAATATCATGTCATCAGCAAAGAGTGACAGTTTTACTTCTTCTTTTCCAATTTGTATTCCTTTTATTTCTTTTCTTCTCTAATTGCTGTGGCTAGGACTTCCAAAACTATGTTGAATAAGAGTTGCAAGAGTGGACGTCCTTGTCTTGTTCCTGATCCTAGTGGAAATGCTTTCAGTTTTTCACCATTGAGTATGATGCTTGCTGTGGGTTTGTCATATATGGCCTTTATTATGTTGATGTAATTTTTGTTTTTTATTTGCCATGCCACGCAGCTTCCAGGATCTTAGTTCCCCGACCAGGGACTGAACCCACACCCTCGGCAGTGAAAGCTCAGAACCCTAACCACTGGACTGCCAGGGAATTCCCATTTGGTTTTTTTTCAGATTCCACATATAAGTGAGATCATACAGTATTTGTCTTTCTCTGTCTGACTCACTTCATTTAGCATAATACCCTCTAGATCCATCCATGTTGTCGCTAATGGCAAGATTTCATTTTTTATGGCTGAATAATACTCCATTGTATAGATATACCAACCACATCTTTATCCATGCATCTATCAGTGAGCACCACCAACAGTACACAAGAGTTCCCTTTTCTCCACATCCTTGCCAATGCTTTTTATTTGTTTTCTTTTTGATGACAGCCATTCTGACAGGTGTGAGGTGATATCTCATTGTGTTTTTGATTTGCATTTCCCTGATGATTAGTGATGTTGAGCATCTTTTTGTGTCTGTTGGCCATCTGTATATCTTCTTTGGAAAAATGTCTCTTCAGGTTCTCTGCCCGTTTTTTTTTTTTAATTAATTAATTAATTTGGTTGCACCAGGTCATAGTTGCGGTATGCAGGATCTTTAGTTGTGGCATGTGGGATCTAGTTCCCTGATCAGGGATTGAACCTGGACCCCCTGCATTGGGAGTGTGGAGTCTCAACAACTGGACCACCAGGAAAGTCCCCTCTGCCCATTTTTTAATAGGGTTTTTTTTTTTATGTTGAGTTGTATGATTCTTTGTATATTTTGGCTATTAACCCCTAATTGGATATAACATCTGCAAATATCTTCTCCCATTTAGCAGGCTGCCTTTTTGTTTTGTTGATAGTTTCCTTCATTGTGCAAAAGCTTTTTAGTTTGACGTATTTGTTTATTTTTGCTTCCCTTGCCTGAGGAGACATATCCAAAAATTATTGCTAAGACCGATGCCAAAGAGCATGCCGCCTATGTTTTCTTCTAGGAATTTTATGGTTTTGTTTATTGGGATTTTAAAAATTATTATTACTGGTTCAGTTACATTACTGGTAATAAGTCTGTTCATATTTTCTATTTCTTCCTGATTCAGTCTTGGGAGATTGAACGTTTCTAGGAATTTATCCATTTCTTCTAGGTTGTCCATTGTATTGGTTTATAATTGTTCACAGTAATCTTTTATGACCCTTTTTATGTCTGAGGTGTTTTTGTAACTTCTCTTTTGGTTCTGATGAGTTTGGCTAAAGGTTTATCAATTTTGTTTATCTTTTTGAAGAACCAGCTCTTAGTTTCACTGATCTTTCCTATTGTTTTTTGTTTGTTTGTTTGCTTTTAGTCTCTATTTCATTTATTTCTACTCTGATCTTTATTATTTCTTACCTTCTACTAACTTTGGGTTTTGTTCTTCTTTTTCTAGTTCCTTTAGGTGTAAGGTTAGATTGTTCATTTGTATAGTCTTCTTTTTAATCTTGTAGTTATGTAGTTATTTTTATTCCTAATAATGTTTATTTGTGCTTTCCTTTGTTTATAAGTAAATTCCAGCAGAGATTTGCCTGTTCTACTGGTTTTTTCAAGGAACTAACTTTTGGTTTTATTGATCCTGTCTACCATATCTTTGTTTTCTATTTTATTGATTTCTGTTCTTTATTATTCTCTTCTGAGTTTACTTTTGGGTTTACTTTGTTGTTCTTTTTATAACTTCTTGACTTCTTACTTAAATTGGATACTTATTTCATACACTTTTCTAATACAAGCATTCAAGATTATAAATTTCCCTTTAAGTACCACTTTTGATGCATCCAACTAATTATAATCTATGATATTTTCATTATCACTCAAATCTAAGAATTTTAAAATGTGTCATTTATGATTTTTTCTTTGACCCATGGATGAGTATGTTTTTAAATTACCAAATATATAGGGGTCTTAAAACTTATCTTTTTGATGAATTTGTATTCTCTATAGGTGCAGATCAAGCTTTTACATTGTATGTTTCAGCTCTTCCATTCACTTACTGATTTTTTTGTCCGCTTCATTATTCATAATTGAGAGACATTGTATTAAAATTTCTTGCTGTGATGATGGTTTTATCTCTTTGTAGTTCCTTCAAACTAAGTGCTTACAAGTTTAGAACTATTATAATTTCCTGATGAATTGACCCTTTAATCTAGGTACTTAATCTATCCCTAATAAATATCAATATTTTTGTCTTAAAAGTCCTCTTTGTCTGATATGAGTAGACCTTTTCTGGCTTTCTTTGGGTTAGCTTTTGCCTGGTATATCTTTTTCCATTCTTTGACTTTCAACCATTCCATACTCTTAATCATTACATGTGTCTTGTAAACAATGTGGAACTGGGTTTTCTGTTTAAATATTTTAAAAATCGAATCTGAGATGAGAATTTAGGCATGACTGAGTACATGACTTCCACTAAACCCTGCTAAGAACTGAGTTTAAGAGCCTGCATTTTCAACAGCAATCCATAGTCGGTAAGAACGCTAACCCAGAAGGTTGCCTTCTAGGTAGTGTGTTTGAGCTGCTTTTTTTTTTTTTTGGTAGACTTTTTTTTCCTAAGAGCAGTTTTAGGTTCACAGCAAAACTTAGGGGAAGGTAGAGATTTCCCACAAACCTCCTGTCCCCACGCGCGCACAGCCTCCCCCATTACCAACACCCCCCACCCCCCCCCCACCAGAGTGGGACATTTGTTATGACTGATGAACCTGCATGGACACATCATCATCGCCCACAGTCCATAGTTTACATTAGGGTTCACTCTTGGTGGTGTACATTCTATGGGTTTGGACAAATGTATAATGACACACGTGCACCACTGTAGTATCATACGGAGTAGTTTCCCTGTCCTAAAAATCCTCTGTGCTCTGCCTGTTCATCCCTCCCTCCCTTTAATTCCTGACAACCACTGATCATCCAACCAACTCCTCATCATTCCTAAATTCTCACCTCAGTTCTGTCACCTAATTCACCTGAGCCCCAGGTTCCTCAGATGCACAATCAAAATGTGTAGACTTGGTGTGATAGTTAAATGAGATAATGTAGGAAAACCTTAACTTAGTCCCTAGAAAAGAGTAGGTGTCAGTTAAATGCTAGCTTCCTTTTCCTTCCTCCTTCTCTTAGCAATCTGAAATCACGTTTAGCTGAGAAAAAAAAGAGAAGAAAGTGCCCAGGGACAGTGTGTATCACCAGAAATCTAAGAGCAGGGGAGGGTAGGGGGCAGAGGAAGGAGGTAAACATCCAGCTATTGCCTCCTAAACCCTATTTCCAACTTGGAAAATCCCTACGCAGAGGGGACTCCCACAGTGTGTCCTGTGGGATTTGGGGCTCCCCAGATCTGAGGCTTGTAGGCAGCGCTGTCCTGTGTGTACACACAGCGCACGGGAATCCCGTGTGCACACACATCACTCACACACACGTGTGCCCCCGGCGCTCCCCCCATCTGCCTGGCTTATCAGCTGCTTCCCAGCTTCCTCTGCTTGGCTTCTTAGAGACCTGGGACCCTGGGAGCCGGCCTTCCACGTGGCCTCCCCAAGACCACTCAGATAACGAGAGGAAATGTGGTCATCAGCTCACAGAAGGCTGGGGGTTCCGGCTGCGGCTCCAGGCCACCACTCCCTGACCTGCGCCCTCCATCTCTCTCCAGGCGGTTCTCGGCTGTTCCCTGGGAGCCCGTGGACGCCACTCGAGATGTCCCCTTTTGGTGGCTGGGGACTGCTCTCGGCCTTCCTCGCCCTGCTCTGCTGCACAGGTGAGCCTGGGGTTCCTGACGGGGCGCGTGCCAGCCAGGACCCCCTCCCCTTCAGGCAGGGAAGGGGGTCCCGGTCCTGAAGTCGCTGAGGCTTTGAACACAGAGGCCGTCCGCCATGGGTACAGGATGCTGTGCCAGCCTGGCTTCCCCATGACCCTGGGCAGCGGGTAGGGGTCCTGGCCTTTTGGGAACCAGACCCCATAACTTCATGGTGTGTGGAGGTGGCAGGCTGTGGAGACTAAATGGAGAGGTGAAGGGAGGCTGGGGTTCAAGGGCAGGTGAGGGCACGCCCCAGCTAGTCTTCAGAGGTGGTCCAGGGGTCAGCAGAGGGCAGCAGAGGGCATCACCTTGTGGCGACCACGAAAGCGAAAACGAAGCCCCTTCCAGGAGGTCCAGGGGACCGTGAAGGAAAATGCCGCCGTGGGCTGAGCACTCTGTTTTGGACAACCTGCCAGGTGCTTTCACGACAACCCTGCAGGAAAGGGATTACTAGCCCATTTGACAGATGGAGAAACTGGGGCTCAGAGAGAGAAAGCACTTTGCCCAAGGCCACACAGCTGGTACCTGGCAAACTCAGGTTTCAAACCCAGCTCTCTCGCCCTGCAAAGCCCCTCTTTTGCCCCTTCATTATATGCCACTAGCTGAGGGCTAAGTGGGGGGTCTACGGGTGTGGCAGGAGCACAGGACACAGGACGGGCCCAGCTGGCTGGGATCAAGGACCTTCTGGTCTTCACCGAGTGGGAGGCGAGCGCCGAAGGCCTGAAATGCTTCGTGCCTGAAACATTTCTTGGCTCTGTGCCACACACAGGGTATTGTGCTGAGCACAAAGGGAAATATGCGAAATCTGGGCCTTGCCTTCTAGAAGCTCCAGAATGTCCAAGGGAGAGCCAGCATGAATATGAGTCATTTGCAAGGTGGTCCCATTACCTTCCTGACCTCGCCTCCCCCTCCTTCCTCCTCGCTGAGCTCCAGCCATCTGGTCTCCTCCCCACCCAGGGTCTCTGCGCTGGCGGTTCCCTCCCCCCACAGATACCTGCCTGCTGGGCTCCCCACCACCACCACCCCGACCTCCTTCATTCTTTGCTCAAATGTCGGTGTTTCCGTGAGGCCTGTGCTGACTACACTATTTAACACGGCAACCCCACCCCACTCCCTATTTCCTTTCCTAGGCATTTACCACCAACTGACAAGCTGGCTAGTTCACTTGTTTATTATTGTCTGTCTCCTTCGCTGCAATGTGACCGCCGCAAGGGCAGGGTTTGGTCTGCTTTGGTCCCTGCTGGATCCCCAGAGCCTAGAACAGTGCCTGGCACACAGCCAGTGTTCAAAAAGGATTTGCAAAGAAGAGAGGAAAGGAGGGAGGGAAGAGTCAAACCCATGGCCATGGGGGCTCAGAGGACACAGTCCACCTCCATTTCAGAGAGGCCTTCGTGAAGGAGGGGACATTTGGGCTGGGCCTCGTAGGTCGAATAAGATCCCTCTCCATGGAGATAGAAGACGTGCATGAGAAAGACTAATCTGGAGGCGACGAGCTGGAGGAACATCAACCAGAGGCAGGCAGACAGCTGCAGGGGGGTCACAGTCTCTGTGGTCTAGACCCAAGACGATAAGGTCTGAACAAGGGGAGAGGAGCAGAGGGGACCTCTACCCCTTATCAGACTGACGCTGCGGGCAGCTCCACTGGGCAGGGCAGCAGGGACTTCTCCTGCCTAGTGTTTCTGGTCTTCCAGGGTCTGGCGAGGAGGCGTTCGAGGTACGCACGTGGCCAGAGCAGCTGATGGTGGAGTCCGGGGAGTCTCAGGTGATTAACTGTAGTACCACCTGTACCCAGCCCAACACCGGTGGTCTGGAGACCACCCTACACAAGACTCTCCTGGCGGAACAGGATCAGTGGAAGCTGTATGAGGTCTTCAACATCTCCCAGGACACAGATGTCATTTGCCATTTTACTTGCTCCGGGAAGCAGGAGTCCAAGAGCCTGAACATCAGTGTGTTCCGTGAGTGCGGCACCACGGGGCCCTGCTCCCCTAGGCCAGAGCCTGGGTCTACCGAACGCGCGCAGAGCTGCTCTGTTACTGCTGCTGGGTGCTCTCGTTATGGCCCCCACTTCCCTGGGCTCCTGGACCCAGTCCATGGGCTCAGAATCTTCTCACACCCTCCCCTGGTCTCCTTGAGCCTGTTGGCAACCCTGGTTTTGAGGTTTGCTCAGAGGAGGACAATTCAAGCAAGGTTTAGACAAATCTAAAAGCTGTTTCCCATGCCGTGCTACAGTCTCCTTCTAGCTTGGTAGCACCCCATCACCAGAACACCCTGCGCCCCATGACAAGCAGTGGGGGCCCCATCAGGAGGGCTGGGACACTCTGCAGTAGCCCACTGGCCTCCCGGAGAGAAGGCTGAGGCGTGGTTTTATCTCCCCCTGAGGGCCCTTGGCGAATGTGTGACCATCACACACACACCTGCCCAGAGGCCATGGAGACCCTGGAGAGACTGGGATTCTCTCAACAGCTTGGCACCGAGGGTATCGCTCGAAACTGTCATCAGTGGATCAGATGAATAGAAAGATGTCCTATACCTAACATATTATCCTGGGGTAATGGGGGCAAGGCATTCTAGTTCAAAAAGGAGCCCAGGGTACCACCGAGTTTAATAGCTAAGGGCTAGAGGTAGCTCAGAACCCGATCCTGAAGAGCCAAGGCAGGTCTGACTCCGGCCTCCACCTCTGAAGTGAGGAATCTCACAGCTCATGATCCAGTTCCAATGAGTACTCCCTTCTAAGTCTCTCTCAGCATAATTGTCCAACCATTTAATTTTTGAAATTTGTATTTAATTTTTGGAGAGGAAGGAGACAGGTCCAAAACTTTTATATCTTTCTAGTTGACTGTACAGATTCTGGACCTTTTCTTTGTAGACACCAGGCTACCTCCATTCTTGTCCATTCCAGAATTCATGTCCATAAAACAACCACCCAGTACATCCTTCACCCTGAACTGCTTCCTCCTTCCTCTTTTTACACTTTAGAGCAGCCAGGCCCCAGCCCACTTCCTGAGAACACTGTGGTGACGGGGATGGTCCTGGCTGGGTGGAGCCTGCTGGAACTGCACCCCCATCCTGACCAGACCTTGCTTCCTTCTTTCCTTCAGACCCTCCAAAGCAAGTGCTGCTGAAGTTATGGCCCACTTTAGTGGCTGTAGGGAGGTCATTCACCATCCAGTGCAGGGTGCCCTCTGTGGCACCCCTCGAAGGTCTCACTGTCACCCTGCTCCATGGCAGTGAGATCGTATACAGCCAGACCTTTGTGGGGACAACACTTTCCCCCCAAGAGGCCATGGTCACCCACAACACCACGGCTCACCGGGAAGACGACCGCCACAACTTCTCCTGCCGGGCCGAGATGGACCTGCGCTCTCGCGGCGGGGACCTCATTCACAGCGTCTCAGATCCCCAGGCGCTCGACGTCTATGGTGAGGGGGAGCCCCCGGAGGAGGAGGGAAGGAGAGGGCGTTCACTTTCAGCCCCTCGTGGGAGGAAAACACCTCTGCCCCACTCTCTGCCAGCTCAGGGGGAGGCACCCAGGAACTTGATCCCAGGAGTTCCCTGGAGCTCTCTCCAAGTTGCCAGCTTGGACCCCAGCTAGCTGCTTGGCCATTAACAAGCTGGGTGACCTTAACCAAGTCAAGCTCCTCTCTCTGGCCTTGGCCCCTCTCTGCAATGACAAGTGTAGCCTGACTGACCCTTAAGATCCCCTGGAGCCCTGCTGTTCTGTGACTCTAGACGACCTAGATGTTCTCTGTCTTCTGAGAGTTTGGTAGAAGCTCCCTCAGCTCTGCCCAAGGAGGGGCTCGGCCTGGACCACGCCACTGTCCAGGCTGTGGTGTCCAGCAACCACGTGCTGGTGCCAGGAGCTGGCGGCAGGGGGACATCCGCCCTCACGGTCTCACAGAGGCCCAGCTGGTGGCCTGGACCCCGGCCCCCCTTTCCTCTAGTTGATATACCAGTTGCCACTCACCTCTGCAACACAGGGTGACTGCAGAAGGACGAGGGGTGGGGGGGTGATGGATGGACCTCTACTCCCCCTCTGGCCCTGGTACCTGGGGCCAGAGGACTTCTAAGACCACTGCCCTCTCCCTCCCCAGAGCCCGCACAAGACAACCAGGTGGTGGCCATCATCACGGTCGTGTCAGTGCTGCTCTTCTTGTTTGTGACATCTGTCCTGCTGTGCTTTGTCTTTGGGCAGCAGTGGCACCAGAGGCGGACAGGTACCTACGGGGTGCACGCTGCCTGGCGGAGGCTGAGGTGGGCCTACCGGGCATAGCCTACGTGAGCGGCACGGCCACCAGCACGGCGGCCACTGGGACTCAGCATGGCTCCTTAGGGCTGTGGTTCAGCCCTGGCTGAAGGACCACGACAAGCAGCAGAGGACGTCAGGGACCCTCCCTTTCCTAGTCTGAATACAAACACCTGGACTTAACCCTGTGCCTCAGTGTCTCCTCCTGGGAATGGTCAGGAAGGGAGCCACCAGGCCCAGCCGGACTTCGGTCTCCAAATGTCCCCTCAGCCTCCCTCCACCCTCTCCTTCACGGGGGACTTCCAGAGCCCCGGGGAGCCCAGGCCCTGGGGCACCCCCATGCTGACCAGCCCAGGCACCAGACGCCCACCCTCATCGGACACTGAGCGACTCATTCCTACTGAGGGTGGGTGGGGAGATGCACCATGGCCCAGAGGGGCAGAGAGACACTCTGTTCCCACGTGGCCCTCTGGGACCGCAGGCCCTCTGTGTCAGAGCAGGGCATGGCTCTGACCTTTCCTTTCTGTCAACAGAGCCAGCTTCCAGGGGTAAGCATGGGAGCCCCAAGGGCTCAGCTTCAGGATCTCCTCAGCCAGGCCTCCCCCATCACTCTGGGCCTGCAGAGAGCCACGGACAACAAACGCTGTCCTCGCCTCTTACCTCCTGCTCGGTTATTGGGCCAACCCGAGACGCCGCAGCGCTGGCCATCCCCGGGGTGGGGGGTGAGGGAGTGGAGGTCGAGGGAGGGCTCTGGTTCCCAGGCCTCTGCCAGCCCAGGCAGCAATCACTGGGACAGGGTTGGGCTGTTATGTGACCGCCAGGGCCTGGACACTGCTCTAAGGGGCTCTCACCCTGAAGCAGAGATCAGGCTGGTTCAAGGTCTCCGTGGGGTAGAGAGGGGACTGACTGACCTCGGGGAGAGGGCCTAGTTGGGGCTGAGGGGGTAAGAAGGGCTGCCAGACATAGGTTCAGGGTTAGAAAAGCAGTAGCGGGGCACACAGGGGCTCCAGGGCTATTTCCAGCTCTGCGATGCAGCTGGCATGGGTCCTGGGGCTGACGTCTGTCCTCACGGTAGGCTCTCGGCATCATAGTAGTCTGGGAGGAGACAGCACCCTCATCGTGACTCCCTCCTGCCTCAGTGGAGCCCAAGGAGGAAACTGGAACGGGATAGGCCGGTTGTCTGCGGCCATGACAGTAGGGGCCCTCAGCCCCACAGGGCGCATGACCTTCCTGGCCTTCTGATCCACCGCCAGGCCTGGGCCCCACTGCCCACCCACCTGGCCCCTACCTGAAGCTGGGGGTACATCCACACCCACAGTCCCTGTGGCGCTGGGGGGTGGAGGCGGGGGCACGGCTCTCCTGGGACGGGGAGAGAAAAGAAAGAGCCCCGTCAGAGGCCCCAGGCTAGCCTCTGGAATTTCACCCACAAGTTTCCCCACTCCAGCCTGACCCCTGGCCAGCTCTTCCAGCCCAGCCCCAGAGCAGGGCCCGGGCAGCACCCAGACCCTGGCCTCACTTACGTCCCCCTTTTCCCAGAGGTAGAAGGGTAGTGCTGAACCCTGGCCAAGTGCTGCAAGCAGGGCTGAGGTAGGGGAGGGGAAAGGAGAGGGGCCGGCCAGGAGAGCAGGGGGCCCAGAGCAGGCATCAGGCAGGGCAGGTAGTGGTGGTGGAACACCAAAGGCCCCTCCTCCTGGGCTTCGGTCTCCTCCTCCTCTTCATACGCCGCCTCCTGTTGACCCTCCAGGTAGACCTGGGGATTGTACAAGAGGGGAGGGGAGATGATACAGGATCATGCTCTCCCAGCCGCCACTCCTCCATTCCTCTAAATTATTTCTCCAGATACCCAGCACAAAACAGCTACTGTTTATTGGGCATTTACTACACACAAGCAAGGCTCTTTGGAGACATTTATTCCTTATTTTGCGGATGGGAAAAACTGAGGCTTGGAGGTTAAGTAACTTTTCTAAGGTCACCCAGCTAATAAGGCCAAGCAGGGACTGGAGGAATCCAGGTATGACTCCAGAGCTGGGGCCAGGAGTCCAGCAAGCTGCCCCTGGCCTCAGGATACGGGGTTATGGACAGGGTTCTTGGACTCTTTAATCAATAGAAATTGATAAGAAGCCAGCCAAGGAATTCAGGCTGGGAATTCACTGGGACTCACGCTGCACAAGGGAGTGAGAACAAGAGAGAGGTGCCCCCGCTCACTCCCCAAGGAGAGTGGGCTGGTTCCTTAAACGGGGAGAGGGGAGGGACTGATTGGCGGGTTGGGCTGGAGGGGAGGCTTAGGTGGTCCGCCCACCCTCTTGGTGGCGCTGTGTGCAGGAATCATGCTCAGTACCCTACTTTTGCACCTCAGAAGTGGCAGCTGATTGGTGGCCTTTTTGTATCTTATTGTTCATAATTGCCCCACCTGCACATGCGTGCCATTATTTTTAGTCTCATTTCCTTTGTAGTCTGCGGCTCGAAGAGACGTTTGTCCAGGTGCAAGCACTGCAGCACTGCAGCAAAGGGTCCCGGGTCCCAGCCTGTCTCAAGCCCCAGTCCCTGGACCCACTTGTGCCCCACTTGTTGAGGTAGGGCGCTCCTCCCAAGGGCCCCCTGAGGGCCTGGGGGTGAAGGGGTGGCAGCAGCTCCTCAGGGTCTCCCTCTGCCTCGACTCCTCTGACCGGCCCCTCCATGAATCTCTGTCCGCTCCCTCCAAGCTGACAGGCATCCTCTCACCACCCGGCTGTCACCCCTCCAGACCTCTCAGGCTGCCCACTGCTGGCTGAATAAGGCTCAGCCTTAGAGCTCCTCCCCTCCCATGCACCCATCCCCTCCCCCCTCCACCCCCCCCCCAACATATACACAGGGTTTCCTCCATTCTGTCTCCTGATTCTGCCCCTGCCCACCTAGATGGTGGACACACCCCTCACCTCCTCCAAACATCAGAATCCTGCCTGGCTTTCAAGGGCTGGTTCTAAGGCCGCTTGCTCCTCCAAGGAGACGCTCCTCGTGCCCCAACCAGGTGGCCCTCACACTTTGTGGCCATCACAGCCAAAGTTGCCCTGTATTCATAGTCATTCATTTATTCATTCACTTGTTCAACAAACAGCAACTGAACCCCTAATAAGTATCAGGCACGCTGCAGGCCCAGGGTACGATGGTGCCTCCCCTCCTGGGTCTGCAGTCCAATGGGGGATTCACTGCAGGGAAATCTTGAAAACAAGACCCGAGTGGTCTGGATTTGGGGACCCGCTACCTCCACTCCATGGAGGCTGACACGGGGGCCTGGCACATAACAGATGCCGAACAGACCTAGCCAGGTAGATGAGGGCTGGCTCCTGGCTCCCCTGCTGCCTGCTCCTTTTTCTCAAGGTGGGGGGAACCCTAAATGGATGCCCACCTCTGGCCCTGCAGGTGGGCAGCCCTGGTAGCCCACCCCCACTCCCCCACCTCCCGCCCACGCACCTGCGGGCGGGACCAGGCAAGCCCCGGGTTGAGCACCGCTGCCACCTGGCCACTCAGAAGCAGCTGGTGCATCTGCGCGTTCTGCAGCATCATCAGTTCCAGCAGGTCTAGGGGACGGGAGTTCAGCAGGCCCGCGCCAGAACCCCCCCGGCTCTTGCCCCGACCCCAGGGCCTTTTCCCCAACTCCAGCTTCGGGGGGAGGGCGGGGGAAGGAGGGGGTGCAGCAAGGACGCCCAGAGAATGTGCCGGGCAGAGTGGGGTACAAAGTAGGGAGATCCCGGAGTCTCACCTTCCTTCACGCGGCCCGGCCGTGGGGACGGAGGTGGGATGGCCCACAGAAGGGGCTGCGGAATGGTCACCCAGGGCTGGGGGGAGGGGGAGACTCAGTCAGACTAGGTGGGGAAGGGATGGGGACCCCCTCCTCGCTCCCCACGCCTTTGAGTCGCTTCCCTAACCTCGCAGGAGCTTCTCCCCTCCGCGGCCCCATGGCCTCCCTGTCAAGTCTCTTCCTCTCTGGCTGGGGTCGCTCTCCTCACCCACCCCCACTCCTCCAGGGTTCAGACCCTCCAGGGACAGCTCCCCAAGTCAGCCCACCCCTCCACCCCGCCCCCAAGGCCTTCCAGGTAAAGGCAGGCTCTGGTCCCCGACTCAGCCTTCACCGTCGAGGCTGCAGTCTGTGCTGGGGGATGACCCCAGCTCCCTCCAGTCCCCGAGGCCATGGCCAGCTGCTGCGGATCAGGGTTACCTTGACGACGCTGGGCGACGCCAAAGTCTCCTCCTACGCATGCGCAGGTCCCGCCAGCGTTCCGGTGCCTGGGGCGTTCGCCCTTTGTCGCCGCCTCCTGCTCTTCTCTCTCCACCTCTAGGGACGACGGGTCCCGAGGACCCTCACCCCCACCCCCGGAGGCCCAACTCTCTCCCAGATGTCCACATTCCAAACCCCCGCGCCGTGGCTGCCTGGGCATCGCGGCTCATCCCTCGCTGTACCTCGCACCCTTGGGCATCCCCGGCACGGAGCCTGGGGGGCCGAGTTTGTTGAGTGAATGCGTGAGCGGCTGGGGAGGCCCGCCCCAACTCGGACACTTGGTTTTGGGGGCCCAGTGCCCAACTGACTAGGGTGATGAGTTAGGAGTAGAGAATTCTGTTGGAGCAGGCTTGGGGGCAAGGGGCAGGTGAGTGAGGAGGGCAAAGGATTTGCTCCCTGTCGCTCTGAATCAGAGGGCTGTCCTGCGGGCCAAGAGTGGTTTCTGGAGGCCACCAAGGAAGGAAACACCAACCAGGTTCACGGAAAAGGCTGGCCCCTGTTCGCTCCCCGGTTCCTGGTCAAGGGGAGCCACTGCTCCAAAGAGGTGGCAAAGTCTGGGGAGTTTAACATCAGTGCCCTTCGTCCCGGAAAAATTACCAACGCTTGCGTTCTTTCAACAGGAAGTTATCGAGGTCTTCTTTGCTTAAGAACAGGTGAAGGGAGAGATCTATTTCGGCAGCTGTGACCATCCTAAGATAGGCCCTGAGCAGCCGTCGAAGAAAATCCAGACAGGAAGCTGGGATTAGCACCCCAGAGTTGCCTTCCCCCACCCTCCACTCCTGTTCAGCTCCCCTTCCCAGAAGTCCTGGTGTCTAGCGCCAGAAAGACCATTCCCACCTCCTCCTTTGTACCTTCACCCCTGTCTCCAGGAGGTGGGGACTGTGGGCACTAGCTGTCCCCGCGGGTCTTATGGCCTTGACAGCCGTCATCAAGCTGAGATCGGGCACTGTGGTCACAGGCCCGCAGTGAGTGGGAAGGACACAGAGGCGCGTCTTTCCATCTCCACCCTCATTCCAGGGAGAAAGATGAAACCAGCCCTTATGCTCACCATCAGCAAACTTTGACCCAGGAGGTGCCTGTGTGTGTGAGGTGCCCTTCTGAGCACTGTAGACACAATAGTGTATCCTCGCTGGTTCCAGCGTTGTTGGGAGGTGAAAAACTCCCCTGAAAGGAGAGCAAAGATACAAGACTGTGCAAAGTGCCCTCCGAGTGAACCATACAAGAAGGGATCATGAAAAAGAGAAAACTCGGTCACTGAAGGGTGGAGTTCTGAAGGAGGTAGAGATCCTGGGGATGGGGCCAAGCAGTGTGAGAGGGAGAGGGCAGCCCAGGCTGGGAACACAGCCAGAGCAAAGGTGCAGATGCGGGAATGGACAGGGCCTGTAGAAATCCAGTGGCTCAAACTGCCTGGCTAGGGTAGGGGATCTGGGCAGAGGGAAGTTCCAGGCAGACACAGGACAGACTCAAAGGCCAAGTTATAGAAGTGAGGCTTTGCCACGTGGGTAATGGGAAGCTCTTGGTGGGTTTTGAGCAGGAGAGAAATAAGGGGACGATGTGTGCACAGCCACATTTTAGAAAGATTTATCTTGTTTGTCATATCTTTGTTTATGTCAACCAGAATTAGAAAGAACAAATGTCTGATGGGATGTGTCCTCCCAATGGAATACTATTCCGCCATTGACAATTTTGGTATAGAACAGATCTACTCATGTGGAATGATGTCCAAGAGAGTCAAGCAAAACAATCAGAAAGCATAGTAAGATCTTATTTTTGTTTTAAAAATTATATGTATTTATGTGCATCTGTGGGGGGCGGGGGAGAAAGAGAGGGAAGGAGGGAGGGAGGGAGGGAGGGAGAGAGAGGGGCAATTATAGAGAAGCTGTCAGGGCTGCCCATGCCCGCCAGCCTCCCCACTTCTCCACATCTTCACAGTGCTTCCTGGGATCTCCTGCCAAATAAACTTCTTGCTGCCAAATCCTTGTCTCAGGCTCTACTTTTGGGGGAATCCAAACTTAAGACACCACTCTCCCACTTTCACCATTTCTGCTGCCCAGGCTGCTGCTAACTCCTGGGAAAAGCTATCCTAGCAGCTTTCTGATAAATTTGTGTTCAATGACGTGAAATACCGAAGTCGACATTGAAGTACATTCGCCTGGGAGTATAATGGTCCATGGATTAAACTGAGGCAAAGGCTGGAGGCAGGGAGGCCAGCAAAGAGGCCACCTTCCTTCCCTGTAAAGGAAGCTCAGAGCAGGCTGGAGGTGGCTGTAGGAAAGAGGCAGGAAGAGGTGATCATTTCAATACCTCAGATATAAGATTGCATGTTAACCTTACATGAGACTTACTTGTATTTTGGAAGACAGGGTTGAGATAAAAACTACCTGGCTTCTGGTACCCAATTAGAGGTGTCAAAGGAAATTGAAGCATTTGTCCTTTGAATAATGGGAAAACCACACACTTATCTGGCAGCGCTATTTTGCTTACAGATCTAACTTCAGTCCAACAGTGGAGGAGGTGCCTTTCTGGCTACTTGTCCTGCCTACTATTATTTTCTTTGGGGTGTTGAACACTCCACCTAATCTCTTTCCATTCTTCTCAGTGGGGACTCATTTGCATCTTCAGTTTTTTGTTTTGGGTTTTTTGTTTGTTTGTTTTAGTGTCCCAAAACAATATGTACCGAAAATCCTCCCTGTTGCCTTGGTAAATCTATTCCTGGAAATAAACTAGACATGGGAAAAGATTTCTACTCGTATGTGTTCGTTGCAGTGTTACTTTTAAGAGTTGAAAGCTGAACGTTACCCAATGTCCCATAATAGGAAAATGGTTATGTAAATGAAAGTAATTCACTCCAAGGAAGAGTTTGCAGGCATTAAAAACCATGGAAGGGGAAAAAGGGCTCCCTCCTCTCCTCCTTAGATGGAAATGCAGAGAAAAGGGTCCTTCTAAGAATTCAAGGGGAGGGACTTCCCTGGTGGTCCAGCGGTTAAGACTCCACGCTCCCAGTGCAGGGAACCTGGGTTCGTCCCTGGTCAGGGAACTAGAGCCCGCATGCCACAACTAAGAGCCTGCATGCCACAACTAAAGATTCAACTAAAAGATCCCATATGCCACAACGAAGATCCTGCTTGCTGCAACTAAGAGCCAGCACAGCCAAATAAATAAGTAGTAAAAAAAAAAAAAAGAAAAAGAATTCAAGGGGAAATGTCTGTGTGGTACAGATGAGGAAGTGCTGAGCAGAGAGAGACTGACCCAGTAGCAGTCTCTTTTTTTTGACCCATTTCCTAAAAAGGCACAAATTGGAAGGAGTTAGAATATGAGGGTTGAAAGAGAGGTGCTAAATACTGCTTTGCAGCATTTCATGACTAACTGGGTTTGTGGGGAGAATCCTTGAAATTATAACAATAAAGAAATTCCATTTTTCTGCTTGGAGGCTCTGACTATACTATTTCTACAAATCATGGTTATCCTTGTGAGATGTGTGTGTGGGGTTTTTATCCAAAAGGCCCCTGGTGATACTTTGGGGACTTATAAACACATAGATCACACCAATGGGATGCCATGTGGTGGGGACCCAGTTTCAAGGTCCCACCCCATCAGAATGGAGCTACGGGATGGAGTCCAGAACCCTCCCCTCCTTGCTGAAGCTCCCAGAAAGTCACCCTGGACTGAATGACTCAGGGAAGAAACTGACTGCTCAGGCCAGCGGGTGGGGCTGGGACAGGGTGTGACGAAGCCAATTCCTGTGGGTCAGGATGAGATTTTCTGAAATGTGATTTTATGTTGCAGGAGTCTTTGGCTTGTGGGTGACCAAAATTCAACCTAAACCAGCTTAAAGAAAAGGGACTTTTGGGGGAAGGGAGGACAGTGATGGAGTTCATTTATAGTTTAACTGACTCAGGTGTCTTCAGGTCTTTCTCCATCCTTCTCTCCCTCTCCTTCATCTCCCCCTCTCTGCATGGTGTTCCCTCTTCCTACAGACAGACTTTTCCACTCATGAGAGACACACCGCAGGCACCTTCAGATGTACTTCAGTTACTCTAGACAAACTTAGAGAATCCCACAGAGAGAGAGAGATGATCTTTCTTTTGAATCAATACATAGAAATCCCCAGGAAGGACTATGATTGGCCCCACTTGAGTCACATATCCAGCTTTTGGACCAACCACTGTGGCCAAGAGGATTGGCCAGACCTAGGTGACAATGTCCATCTCTGTGGCTGGGGCAAGGTGGCTGTCCTGTAATCAGGAGCCCCACCAGAATCACATATTTGGAGTAGGGAAGCAGTTCCCCAAAGCAAGGAGGAATATTCTCATCAAGAGAGAGATATTCATTCCACTCGGGTTGTGGTTAAAAGTCGTATTTAACACACAGCTTTTGTTTTCCCATCATCCCCATCCTTAATCCAAATGGCACCTTGTGCAAATTAGAAAAATTAGCCCCTTCCTCTAGATAATTTGCTACCATCTGCTAGAAAATTATCATCTTAAATATACTAATCTACAATGACTGCAAATGGGATCGGTGCCCAGAATTGTGCAGTGCACAACTCGTACAACCAAATGCAGCAGCCCTGCCCCCTCATATACCGTAATTCCCTTCAATAACTTCAATTCCTCATTAAAGAAAGTCTTACTCCATAGAGCTTTGGGCAGGGGCAAGGCAGTGACTGAAAGGGCAGAGCCATAATTGGGAATGACAGCTGCATCCCACTGTCTCCCCTCCAGTGCCCACAGACAGGGAGCCGTGTGCTATCCAGGGAACACTGACCAGGAATTCCAGACAGTGGCCAGCAGCAAAGCAAACTGGAGCTGCAGCAGGGCTGGGAGTGATGAGGGGGACCCTGGGGAACAGCTTTAGGGAGACAACTTGGGAAGGACATGAGATAAAAGGTTTGCTTTTCTCTGAATGCCAGAAGAAGCAAAGAAGAGACAGGGGCCAGCAGACACTGGATTACATTAGCAATACAACTATGTGGAAAATGTCTGTCAGGTCAGTGAGCAAAGCAGGATAAAGAACCTTGCAGAGAAAACACCAAGGCTCCCTCTTTGGTCTAGAAGACATGCCTCCGAGGGTGTGAGTGATTCACTGGGTGGAGATGGGCGAAGTCCGGGCACAGCAGGAACTTCTCAGACCACAGCCAGGCCTGGCCCACAAGGAAGGGCTCGACAATGCTGAGTCTGGATCCACAGAGAGCTACTGGGAGGAGAGGCGCCATCGGGCCCACTCCCAGGATGGAGGGTGACCACTCCCCGGGGCTTCCCTGTGCCCCTCTCAGAGGTCACTCCGGGCTGGGCTCGGCTCAGACGGAGCTCTGGCTGCCAGAAAAGATGGTGGCAGTGATGGGTATGGGAGACTGGGGGAATCTCTGGGGGACAGTTACTCTGGATTCACCCAGGGATTCCCTCGTCTGCCGGGGCAGGCGCTGGTGAGCGAGCAGAGATGGGTCATTTCTCAACACCTCCACTAGGGGTCACCCCAGTCCCAGAGTGGAAGGTGGGGGAGGGGGGCTAAATAACCTCATCCCTCCCCCTACCACACCCCCTTCCCCAGCCTCTGAGGGACAGATGTCTAGCCAGAGGGGTGGGGGAGTGGTGGTGGAGAAATGACCCTCAAGACTGCTGTGTGGTACAGCTGAACAGCTGTGTGTGGGGGGATGGGTGTGTGTGTGTGAGATGTGGGTGTGGGTATATAGGTAGGCATCTACTTGATAAAAATCTAGTGACCATAGGTACGTATAGGTGGCCCTGTGTACATGTGAATGGAAGCATGTTACATGGGCACAGACAACCGCATGGATGCAAGTAACATGCATGAAATGCAAGAATGCATGGGCGTGACTGTGGTGTGTGTACACACTTGATACAAGTATAACGTCTGTGATACGCGGCATCTGTGCTCATCTGGGCAGGAGAGCGCGTATGGCTATATGCGTGTAATAATACACATATGTGCACGAGCCTGACGTGAGCGTGGGAGCGAGTCTGTACGTGTGAGCCGCAGGCCTGTGTGTGAATGGGTGTGACACGCAGTGGAAGCGTTTGTGTGACTGTATGAAGGGTGGTGGTTTACGTGTATGGCTGAGCGTGTGTGAGTGTGATGGGGGAGCGCAGCCAGGAGTGTGCACAGTGTGTGAGCGTGCTAGCCAGCCTGTCCCGGGAGTGCTTCTGGGAACGAGCGTGAAAGGAGATTCACGTGTGAGAATGAGCCTGCGTTAGTACGTCAAAGGAGGGAGAGAACCGCGTGTGCGGGCTCAGACGCGTGCCCCAGGGAGCGTGCGCGTGCGTGTGCGTGTGGGTGGGCGAGCGTTCCGCGTGCGTCCCACTGCGGGTCAGCGGGGCCCCCGGCCCAGGCGGTCCCGGCCGGGCCCAGCACACCCCCGTGAGGGAAGCGCGGCCCAGGCTCCCACCTGAAGATTGGCCCAGTCCTCAGGTTTCACTCATGACCCTGTGACATCAGCGGCAGCAGCTGTCCCCGCCGGCCCGGCCCCCCGGCCAAGTCCCCCAGAGTCCCAGCCCCAGCCCGAGGTGGGCACGCCGCTCCGCGCTCGGCAGCGAGCACTCCGCTCCCGTCCAACAGTGAGTACTGCGCCCCTCCACGCCCCGCCCGGGCCGGGCGCCCCGAGGGCAGGCCACCCGGAGGGGCCGGGCACCCTGGCCCCCAGCCCGGCCTGGCTCCGAGGAAGTCACCACTTTGCTCCGGGCACCGCTGTCCTCCTGCCCACACCGGGCCCTGCTCCGAGGCTGTCCCTGCCCAAGCTCCTCGGGCCGTGACCCTCAGTCCCCACGCTTGCCTCTCGCTGCCCCGTCACCTGCTCCCTGTGCCCCTGCCCGGCTGCTGTCCCTGCCCTCAGCAGGGGTCCTCACCCTGGTCACCAGTGGCCCAGGGGTTAAGGCTCGACTCCTTGGAGTGACCCGAGGGACAGAGACTGGGCTGGTGTCTTCAGGAGAGGAGGGTGAAAGAACCAGAACAGGACTCGCTGGGCCCGGGTGTGGTGGCCTAGAAGGCAGGGGTGCGGGGGAAGGGGAGCAGGAGGCCGGGGCCGGGGGGGGGGGGGGGGGGGGGAGGTGGCGGGGGGGGCGGGCGGCTCCTTTGCTCTGCTGAGACAGGAATTTGCGAGATGCCAGCAGAGGACACATCTCAGGCTGCGAGGCCAGCCGGGCTCTGCCCTCCGCCCCGGCCTCTCCCCGCCCGGGGCGCCCTCGGGCTCGTTTCCTGGAGAAGCCCCTCGTGGTGGAGGGGGTGTGGGAACAGGGAGCCAGCCAGTCTGGTGTGAGGGGGGCCACCGCGCTGAGGGGGCTCTGGGGGACTCAGAAGGAGCCTCAGGGCCAGGGTGAGGGGGCAGGGGTGCGGTGCCAGGGCAGAGTGCAGCCCCCTGCCCGCTCCCTGCTGGCAGAGCAGGGTGCCCAGGACACTGGGAGGGAGGGCGGGCAGTGGCTAGCGGAGAAGGCCGAACGGGCCGAGCAGAGACAGAGAAGGTATTTTGGAGGTGTGTGGGGCTGGAGGGAGGTGTGCTTTCAGGGCTGCTGTGTGTGTGTGTGTGTGTGTGTGTGTGTGTGTCAGGGGAATTTGTTCAAAAGATTTGGGATGCCCCATCTAGAAGGCTCCGACGGGGGCCGGGGGGTCTGCTCGAGGCTTTCCAAGAATGCACTACTGGGGGAGGGAGGGCCTGAGCCCCTTCCCACTCCACCCAGTTAAGTACTGTGTCCTGCTGCCCCTCACCCTGCTCAGTGCACGGGGTCAGGGCAGGGGGCCAGGTCATGATGAGAGCTCGTGGCACCCCACTGTGGGGAGGCAGCCCTCCAGGTAGAGACTAGACAGGTCCCCCTCCCATCTACACCGCCTGCTGCAGGGGCCTGCCCAGAAATCAGTCACCCCAGAGCCCCGAAGGTTAGAGCCCAAGGGATCCTTGAAGGCCATTTAGTTCAGCCCCTAAGCATGAGTCAGCGGGGGGAGAGTAGCTAGAGACAAGTGCTGGGCGTCTGGCTAGTCTGGAGAGGGGAGGGGGCTGACAGAGGTGGGGTGGGGCCACGGGTGAGCGTTGTTGCCACTCATCTGTGACCCCACGGGTGGCATTGACTGAACCCAGGTGTGCAGGGCTGGGGTTGGGGGCACAGAGGGCTGGTTTTCTCAGGACCCTCCAGATTCTCCCGTGGTCATCCCCAGTGCCCTGCCCGTGGCCAGCGGTGTGGACAGCTGTGGCCATTGCACTAGTATTTGGAGGCTTGTCACCTGTGCAGGACGACGCAGGGGCCCAGACATAACCCAAGGGTCCACCCGCATCTCCATCCCAGGCATCTCTCAAGGGATTGGCTGGGATTTTCGCAGGGTTTGGGAAAGGTACTTAGGGGTCCTTCCTAGGTGGTCCCATCCAGCCTGGCCTTCCTTGACATTTCTGGTTGGGCACCTGCACAGGGTGGGAGCTCAGGTCTCAAGGTCACCTCCAGCTCTAAGCTGGCCTGAGTGTCAAGGTCTGCCCAGCCGGCTTCCCTGCCCCGACCCCAGACGCAGACCAAGGGAAAGCCCTGAGGTTGAAGCCAAAGGCATTGAACTCCTGGCCAGATGTTGGGGGTAGTCCTGACAAAGTCCCTGCCTTTGGGGGCAACTCTGGCCACCAGAACAGAGAAAAGTGTAATGGCAGGGATGGGTGGGGTTTAGAGAAGGCTCCTGGGAGAGGCAGAGCCAGAGAGGAGAGAAGGGATTGGACCTTACAGAGAGGAGTGGGAGGGCTCGCTCTCTCCAGGTGACAGGAGAGAGATGCATGGAAGAGAAATAAAATATCTGAGCCCAGGGGCCTCAGAGAGCAGGGAAGGAGAAGGACGTCAACAACCCCAGTCCAGGTTACACAAACCTTCTGTCCCTTGACTCCTTTTACAGGGAAGGCTCAGGCTCAGCGGGTCCTGTCACCCAGGTCACACGGCTGATGAGGGGCCAGGGCTCTGCCCACAGCGGCCAAGGCCCCCGCTCGCTGGGAAGGAACTCACGCTGGTGCAGGGCTGGGTCATGGGGCAGAGTTCGCTCCTGGGACACAGGGAGCAGTGGGTTCCCGCGGGCAGCCCTAGGGGTCTCCAGCTCTGCAGTGGCAGGAACAGGCCTGGGCTCCCCAGGGCTCCATCAGAAGGTGCTCATGGGGCTGGGGAATCGCAGGGTCCCTCCACCTCCACCGCCCCTACCCGGGCCTTCCATGTGCTCTGGCCCCCGTTCTGCCTCATCAGCAACGGCTATTTTTATTCCCTGCAGTTTTCAGTCAACAGCCCTTGTGGGGGGGGGGGGGGGATGGGGCAGCAGGAGGAACGGGAGGGGCTCGAGGAGCCCACAGGAAGCGGGGGTGGCAGGGGAGCCGCTGTGCCCCTCAAAGGACGGGCTGCCCCCCACCAAGGCCTCCCTGTCCTCTGCCAGGAGCCCTAGCATAAACGGACAGTGCAAAACCACAAGAGTTACCAGACCCCACTGCCTCTGAACTGGTTTGTGAAACCAGGTGCCTGTCTACCCCTCCCCTGCCCCACAGGCGCTACAAGGTCACCGTCCAGTTTAGACTGGGGTGATGATACCTTAGTGGTTAAGAGCCAAGGTCTCTTTCGAGAGCAGGGCTTCCAGCCTCAGTTTACTACATAAATAACACTTGGCAACTTCCTTACCTTCTCTGTGCCTCCGTTTCCTCATCTGTCAAATGGAGTGATAACAATAGGATCACGGTAAGGATTACATGAGCTCTTGACACGTGAGGTGCCCAGGACAGTGCTTGGCAAGTACTTAAGTGTTAACTAGTAATTCATTTTTATGCTTGTTAGCAGGCTGTGACTCTGAAATAAATGTCTCCTTGGGGGGGGGAGGCGGTGACAGAAGGGGAGAAGGAGCTATAAGGTGGGGAAGCAGGACAGAAGGTAGGACAACCCTACCCAGCTCTGGGTGCCCTGCATAGCTGGGAGGGGGTGGGTTTTTTCCTGTCGGGAGATCCTTTTATCATATGGACAGCAGAGCCCATTTTATGAGGGTCTGTGGTTTGCAAATGTTGCCTTAAGGGCTGTGAAAGCGCTAAGCAGAGCCCCCCACCCCGGGCTCACATTTTAGTGAGAGCTGCAGGTGACTCGTCTTTTTTGAGGCTTTTTAAGTTCTTGCTTGGCCTAATTTTGGAGAAGGATCTTCCACCAGGGTAGTTGGTGAGAAAACATCCCTGGAGCGGTTTCTGGGGTTGAACAAAGTTCTCGGAGCGAGTGGCAAAGCCAAGCTGGCTGCGGGGCGGGAGGGTCCATCAGCCCTTCTTCAACCCCCTTTGGGGGTTTCAGGTTATAGGCTTGGGTCCTGCAGCCCGCTCCTCCTACTGCCTTGTGCAACTCCCAGGGCCCGGCAGGGGCCTGGGGCCCGAGTGGGAAGGGCTCAAAACTCACCCTACCCAAATGGTTAGGGATCGATGGAGGGAACGGGGAGCGAGGGCGGCCTCGGAATTCTCCAGGCTCAGGATCAGTTTTGAACAGTCCTCTTCTTGCCCTCTGGGTGGACCTCAGGCAGGAAAAAGGCCTGTCAGCCATGGTCTGGGGGTGGGGAGGGTGCGTGGCAGAGAGAAGCCAACAGAGGCGGCAGCTCCAGGGGGAGATCGTCCGTAGAAGCAGGCAGGGTGAGGGGAAGCAGCCCTGCGGGCAGGGGGTGGGTCTGCCTGAGGGTGGGTGAAGTGGGCCTAGAAATGTGTGTATACGAGGGGGTGTGTACACAGGTTGGAGGGGGGCACCCACGGAGCCCTGGTCACCATGTTTGAGGTACCTTCGAAAGAGCCGAGCCAGCGGAGGGCAGGAAGCCCCAGGCCTGGGTGGAACTAATCAGCCTCCCCACCCCTTGGAGCAGCTGGGAAATGACTCATCGAAGCAAGGGTGAGGGCGTGCGTGTGTGTGTGTGTGTGTGTGTGTGTGTGTGTGTGTGTGTGTGTGTGTGTGTGTGTGTGTGTGTAGGAGTGAGCTGCAGAGGGGTTGGGGGGTATATGAGGGTCGATCGGTGCAGGTGAAAAACCAAACCTCAGCAAAGGCTCTTTACCAAACTGCAGGTGGGGACCTCTAGTCCCCACCACTCCCAACTCCCAACACAAGGCCCCAGGAAGCCTGAGCCCTGGGCCTGACAAGGCCCGCCAGACGCCCACCACAGCCCATGCCTTTCAGGGACTTGGCCCAAGGACTCTGGTCTGTCCTTTGAAGAGGACAGACAGGTGAGGATCAGGCCAGCCCAGGGGGCAACTGGATGGGACCTCAACCTGGGCGTGCCCCGTGCTGGGGGAGGGCAGCCATGCCCAGCCCTGTTCCCCACTGGGCGGGCGAGAGGGAGGCCATAGTAAGAGGCATGTGGGTTTGGCATCAGAGAGCTGCATTCGAATCCTGGCTCTGCCACTTGTTAGCTGGGATGATGAATGCGAAGCGCTTGGAACGGTGCCTGGCACGCGGTAAACACCCAACGAACGTACAGACGACTGCTCGGCAGCAAGAAATGATTCTTACGCCTCCACCTCTCGGGCCCACACACATCGGGATGACAGGCGAATGCACTGAGGTTTGGGGAACAGAGGAACCAACACCCCCGGCCCCCCACCCGCTCCAAATAGACTCTTTCCTGAGCTGACGCTGACCGAGGCCTGGAATTCTACATCTTGAGATGAGAGAAACTCCTTTGATTTAAGGCTCAGTCTTGGGAGGGGAAACCCACTCTCTGGCCTTTGCTTCTGGGGAGAAAAGGCTTCCAGGGCGGACTGATGAGCTGGGAGGGTTTAGCGGGAAGGGGCACGGTTCACAAAACCCAACACAGCCCATTTGTGGGTTTTTATTTCATCAGACCCCTAGTTGACCAGAAGCACTCTGGGTGGAGGAAAAGAGTCAGCTTCGGGAGGAGGAGGCAGGCTGGGGAAAAACTAGAGGATGTTCTTAGAGAGCCTTTGGGGATTGGCAGAGCCAGAGATGATTGAGGGGAGAGGGGCGGACAAAATACCCTGAACAGGAAGCCAACCTTGCCATACAGTAAGGACAAAATAAACGTGGCCTCTATGATCACGCATTCTTTCCCCATAGCGGGGACGGAGCATCAGGCTGGTTGAATCAGGTGCCTGAAAAAGGGAGGCTTGTTCTGACCCAGTGAACACCACCTGGAAAATGCAGTCAGCCCCAGCCCAGCCCTTGCCCAGGGTACCCCACCCCCACCCCCGCCGTGACCCTGCTGGTCTCCGGAACTCTCAGAGTTCCTGAGTGTCCGGAGGTTTCTGCACTGGGCTCCAGGCTGCCCTCCAAGACCTCTTGGAGCACATTTCCTCTGCAGAGAGTGTTAGACCAGGAGGGGAGGGCCACCTGGGGTGACCTCCTCCGGGCCCCTGGCCTGCCAAGGCCGGGGTCCTCAGTGCTGGCAGAGAAACAACACAGCTACCCCCTTCCCGCGCCCACCCTTCAGCCTGCCCCAGCTTAGGGACATAGGGCTCCATCTTGCATTCTTGGAGCTGGGCCACAGTGGAAATGCAGGAAGTTGGGAAGTAGGCCACCAGGATGTACGGTGCTATCCTTGGCCAGGACAGAAAAAGTTTGATCTGTTTCGGTCTCTCAGAAAGTTCTGAGTCTGAGCCCTCACTGCAGGTGAAGCTTGAGGGGGGGCCGCCACTGGCTGACCGCAGCTCTGGGTAATTTTGCTCCTAATCCACAGAGAAGCAAAACAGCCTGAGCCTGGACTGCAGCTTTACCGGAGAGGAAGGGTATGCTTGGTTGGCAAGAGGGATGGTGACTGGAGCCTGAGCAAGGCCAGCAAGCTATCCACCATCTCTGCATCCTGGGGGATGTGCCCTAGAGTGAACGGGAAGGCTGTGAGGGGAAGGTCACCTCCATTCTCAACCTTCTGGGAGTTTCTCACAGTAGCTTTTATATCTCAGGCTGGCGGGGCATGGCTGAGGCTCCTGGGGGTGGGGGGTAGTGGGAGGGGAAGGCAGGGGAGGGTTTCAAGCCAATGAAGTGCAGCTAGGTGGGTTGAAGGACCTTCCCTGAAAGCTTGGTGTCCCAGGAAGAGAAGGTTCTAGAAGCATATAGTGGCAAGAGGTGGTGGTGGTGGTGGGGTGTCTGTCCTGAGCCTTGTTTGGCCAATAATTAGGGACAATCTGGATCACAGACACTCAGCTGTGAGGGACTGGCCTTGAACGGAGAGGCAGCATCAAGATTCAACAAACCTTCACGAAAGACTGCAGGTGAAGAGGTGCAATGAATGAGGGGAATTTAAGTAGAAGTAGATGGAACATCCTACACCTGGATTTATATTAACCTTGCATCCTAGCTATGATCATTATTAGTTCCAGGAGGGGGTTTTTTGGTTGACCCTTTTAGACTTTGTACAAAGACAATCATGTCATCTGTGAACGAAGACAATTTTGTTTTTTCCTTCCCAATCTGTATACGTTTTCTTTTCTTTTATTGTCTTATTGCATTAGCTAGGACTTCCAGTATGATATTGAAAAGGAGTGGAGAGAGGCAACATCCTTGCCTTTTTTCTGAACTTAGTGGGAAAACGTCTAGTTTCTCACCATCAAGTACTATGTTAGCTATAGGATCTTTTTAAATGTTCTCTATCAGGTTGAGGAAGTTCCCCTCTATTCCTAGTTTGCTGAGAGTTTTTATCATGAATGGGTTGGATTTTGTCAAATCCTTTTTCTGCATTCATTGATGTGATCAGATGATTTTTCTTCAGCCTGTTGATGTGACAGATTAACATTAAGTGATTTCTAATATTGAACCTGCCTTGCATACCTGGGATAAATCCCATTTGGTTGTATAGTTCTTTTCATATACTGTTGGGTTTGATTTGCTAATATTTTGTTGAGGTCCACCTGTATTTAAAAGAGAAAAATCAACTGCACAATTATAGGACAGGGAAGATCTAATGTGGCCATAGCTCATGACGAAAAGCTCCAGGGGTGACTGTAAAGTCACCTTGTAAGTGGGCTGCTGAAAAAGTAAATGCCGTCTTGGGATCAATGAATTCAATGGGCGTCTAGGCCAAGGAAAAAAGGCCTCTCTCTGTGGTCAGACTATATCTGGAATTGGGTGTTCAATCTGGCAGCCTCACAGAGGGAGATAATGCAGGGCTGGACCTGCTCCAGAGAAGAGCCGCCTCACCCTCCAGTGTCCTCCCCCTCGGCTCCCTGCCTGTGGACAGCTGGCCCCAGCCTGGCTCCCTGACTCCAGACGCTTCCTTTCCCACCCCTTGCCTCTAGGCCCCCAAGACTTTACCCACCACTTCTGCCCAAACTTCCGTTTTGACGCAGTTTCCGATGGAGCTTCTCACTTACTAAATGGGCCCTGGCGCCCAGGGAGCAGTGTTTTAGTCCTGACTCAACTTTTCATTTATCATTCTCTAAAATTATCTTATTTGCTTCCCTATTTATTATCTGCCTCCTCTCTCGGGAATGCAAGCTCAGTGAGGACAGGGACTTTGCCACTCCTGTATCCCTGGCTCCCAAAACAGAGCCCGGCATAGAACAGATGCTCAGGAGATGTTTGTTGAATGAATAAATGTGTGATCTGGGAGAGTCACTACTCTTCTCTGGGCCTTAGTTTCCTCATCTATAAAATGAGGGAGTTGGACTCGATCTCTTGGGTCCTTGCAACGCTAACATTCTTTTATTCTCTGTTTTTTTTTGTTTTGTTTTGTTTTTTGCTGTACGCGGGCCTCTCACTGTTGTGGCCTCTCCCGTTGCGGAGCACAGGCTCCGGACGCGCAGGCTCAGCGGCCACGGCTCACAAGCCCAGCCACTCCGCGGCACGCGGGATCCTCCCGGACCGGGACACGAGCCCGGATCCCCTGCATCGGAAGGCGGACTCTCAACCACCGCGCCACCAGGGAAGCCCTATTCTCTGTTTTTTTATTGAAGTGTAGTTGATTTACAATGTTGTGGCAATCTCTGCTGTACAGCAAAGTTGACTCAGTTATACACATATAGACATTCTTTTTTTATGTTCTTTTCCGGTTTATCCCAGGAGACTGGACATAGTTCCCTGTGCTATACAGTAGGACCTTGTTGTTTATCCATCCTAAATGTAATAGTTTGGGGACTTCCCTGGTGGTCCAGTGGGTAAGACTCCACGCTCCCAATGCAGGAGGCCCAGGTTCGATCCCTGGTCTGGGAACTAGATCCCACAAACGTGCTGCAACTAAGAAGCCCACATGCCGCAACTAAGAAGACTGCATGCCACAACTAAAGATCCCGCATGCAGCAACAAAGACCCGGTGCAGCCTAAATAAATAAAATAAAATAAAATAAAAATAAATGTAATAGTTTGCATCTACTAACCCCAGACTCCCAGTCCATCCCTCTCCCTCCTCCCCTCCCTCTTGGCAACCACAAGTCTGTTCTCTATGACTGTGAGTCTTTTTTTATTTTGTAGATAGGTTCATTTGTGCCATATTTTAGAGTCCACATGTAAGTGATATCATATCATATTTGTCTTTCTCTTTCTGACTTACTTCAATTAGTGTGATAATCTCTAGTTGCATCCATGTTGCTGCAAATGACATCATTTCATTCTTTTTTATGGCTGAATAGTATTCCATTATATATATATACCACATCTTCTTTATCCATTCATCTGTCGATGGACATTTAAGTTGTTTCCATGTCTTGGCTATTGTGAATAGTGCTGCAATGAACGTAAGGGTGCATGTATCCATATCTTTTTGAATTATAGTTTTGTCTGGGTATATGCCCAGGAGTGGGATTGCTGGATCATATGGTAGTTCTATTTTTAGTTTTCTGAGGAACCTCCATACTGTTTTCCATAGTGACTACACCAACTTACATTCCCACCAACAGTGTAGGAGGGTTCCCTTTTCTCCACACCCTCTCCAGCATTTGTTATTTGTATCTAACCTTCTTAAATTCAGTGGGAAGAGGTGCCCTCAGGCCCTCAGCCACCACATCTCAGGAACAGGCTGGGGTGGAGGCCAGAGACTGATCTGTGGCTGGTGGAAGGAGGGGTCAAGCTGTCACGTGGCTCTCTTTACTCTGGGTTGTAACTTGAGGGGCCACGTGGAGATCTGCCAGCAAGTCGCCCAGCCAGTTACATGGGACATTATCAGTGCTTGTCTCTGCCAGAAAGTCACCACGCATACACCCCAGATGTCCTCTCATTTTCCGCTGGTGCCACTGCAAACAACACAGTTTGTCCCTCTATTCTAGACACGTTGTGAGGGTGAGCAGGAAGCATATACATGCTGGCCAGTGTGGCCCCACCCAGGCCCACCACCCCTGGGAGGGGCTCTCCAAAGCTGCAGGATGAACTCCAGACCCCCAGACATGGTCTTCAAGGCTCTGGCCTAGCTGCCCAACCCGCCTCCCCCAAAACCCTAAACAGATCCCATGCCCCCCAAAGACTGACACGGTGTAGTTCCCTGTGTCCTGAATCTGCCTTTGTTCTGTCTGTTCCCTTTCCCTGGAGTGTCCTTCCTCTCCATTTCCCTGTGCTCACAACTTACTCATCCTTTGAGACCCAACTGAAAAGACACATCTTTCCTGCCCCCAGCCTGGAAGTCACCACTCATCCACCTGAACTCCCATAGCACAATCAACTCCCTTCTTTAGGGAGGGCAATTCTTTTTCCTTGTACCATAGCTTCGTGTGCCCATGTCCACCTTCTCCCCAGCTATCAGCTCTTGGAAGGCAGGATGCCCAGCAGATGCACCTTTGTTACCTACTCAGGGCTAGCTCAGGTTCTGACTTATGAACAGAATGAATGGATGGGTGGATGGATGGATGGATGAATGAATGAATGAATGGGTGAAATGTATCAGAATCCATTCTATTCCCAGAAAGATCAGTATCCAAGGCCTCATCCACTCACTGAGTGTCTGCTGTGTGCTCAGCACTGGGATTGGCCATGGTGACCTAGACAAGACGTGGTTCCCGCTCTCTTGGCATTTCCGTCTGGTGGAGGAGACAGAAGAATGAATTAGGCCAATAGACAAGTGATTACAAACTATGATAAATGATGTCAAGGAAAATACAAGGGACTGTAATAGAGAGTTGAGGAGGAGAAATCCTCTTGGAGAAGGGACATTAGAGCCTAGACCGGGGAGTAATGTCTAGGACATTAGAGCCTAGACCATGTGAAGAGCGGGGAGACAAGAGCTCCAGGGAGAGCAAAGGCCCAAAGGCAGGCATGAGTCTGGTGGTCAAGGAGCTGGAAGGCGGCCAGGAGGACAGATCAGCAGACAAAGGCGAAGAGGCAGATCGGGGCTGGATCACCAGGGCCTTAGGTTTTATTCTAAGCGCAACAGGATGTGACTAGAGACATTTAAGCAGGAGAAACAACATGATTAGTTTCTTGTTTTTATTTTTATTTTATTTATTTATTTATTTATTTATGGCTGCATTGGGTCTTCATTTGCTGCGCGTGGGTTTTCTCTAGTTATGTCGAACGGGGGCTTTTCTTGCTGCGGAGCACAGGCTCTAAGCGCACAGGCTTCAGTAGTTGTGGCACACGGGCTTAGTTGCTCCACGGCATGTGGGATCTTCCCTGATCAGGGCTGGAACCCGTGTCCCTGCATTGGCAGGTGGATTCTTAACCAGTGTGCCACCAGGGAAGTCCCTAGTTTCTTGTTTTTAAAACAGCACCTGCTGCTTCCTCGGACTGGTTTGGAGAGGCCAGGGGCAAAAGCAGGTAGCTATTGTAAGAAATTGTTGTGAAATGGACCAGGGGAAAAAGGAGAGGTTAGGTATGTTTTGGAGATGGTATTAACAGAACTTTGGACAGGCTGAATGTAGAGGTGAGGGAAAAGGAGAATTCACAAAGACACCTGCTTTTTTAAAATAAATTTATTTTATTTTTCGCTGCGTTGGGTCTTCGTTGCTGCGAGCGGGCTTTCTCTAGTTGTGGCGAGCAGGGGCTACTCTTCATTGCGGTGCGCAGGCTTCTCATTATGGTGGTTTCTCTTGTTGCAGAGCACGGGCTCTAGGCATGCGGGCTTCAGTAGTTGTGGCACGTGGGCTCAGTAGTTGTGGCTCGCGGCCTCTAGAGCGCAGACTCAGTAGTTGTGGCGCACTGGCGTAGTTGCTCCGTGGCCTGTGGGATCTTCCTGGATCAGGGCTCGAACCTGTGTCCCCTGCACGGGCAGGCGGATTCTTAACCACTGGGCCACCAGGGAAGCCCGACACCTCCGTTTTTGACTTGAGCAAATTTGGACTTGGCTGGATGGTGGTACCATTTCCTGGATTGAGGAAGACGGTGGGTAAGACAGTGGTATTGAGGACCCCTGACCTTGCAACTGATATCAGAAATGAGAACGGTCTTGGGTGGACTGTGTCCTCAAGCTTCATAGTTGGCTGTAACCCTTTATGGGAGCAGAGCCTGTTCTCCATAATAGTTGTACCAATTTACATTCCCACCAACAGTGTAGGAGGGTTCCTTTTTCTTCACACTCTCTCCAGCATTTATTATCTGTAGACTTTTTGATGATGGCCATTCTGACCAGAGTGAGGTGAGACTTCTTTGTCATCTTGATTTGCATTTCTCCAGTAATTAGCGATGTGGCGCACTTTTTCATGTACCTGTTGGCCATCTGTGTGTCTTCTTTGGAGAAATGTCTGTTTAGATCTTCTGCCCATTTTTTGATTGGGTTGTTTGCTTTTTGAGAATCTATTTCTTTTTTTTTAACTTTTTATTTTATATTGGAGTATAGTTGATTAACAATGTTGTGTTAGTTTCAGGTGTACAGCAAAGTGATTCATTTATACATATACATGCATCTATTCTTTTTCAAATTCTTTTCCTATTTACGTTGTTACATAATATTGAGCACAGTTTCCTGTGCTATATGATAGGTCCTTGACAAATGTTTCATTCCAGATGCTGTCGACTGGATGCCTGTTAGCTATCCACATGGTGGGGTCCAGTAGCCAGTTAAATATATCGGTCTGGAGTTCAGAGGAGGGGTTTAACATACTCCTAGAACACTACTTACAGTCATAGGAATGATGCCACCCAGACCCAGACAGAGCCCTGAGATTGAGAAGGAACAGCCGGAGAGGCAGGAGGTAAACTATGGGTGAGCTGTCGTGGAGGCTGAGAGGAGAGAGCCTGTCCAGAAGGGGACTGCAGCCAACTGGGTTGAATGTTTCTATGAGGTTGAGGGAAGTGAAGACAGAAACGTGTTCAGCAGACTTGGCAGCAGGGAGGGTGCTAGTGACTTGACAAAAGCCACTTCCGTGGAGTGGGGGGAATGTACGCCAGGTTGGAAGGGGTTGGAGAGAGAGCAAAGGTAAGGAAAAACAGCTGGTGTAGACACTTTCCAAGAAGTGTGTCCATGAAGAGGAACAGAAAATTAGAGTAAGCGCGAAGGGAGGCCTGGGGCCGGGAGGGCGGTTTCTGTCACCACTGGTGGTGGGAGAGAGAGAAGGTAAGTAGAGAAGGAGGTCCTCGGGAAGGCAGGCGGGGTCAGGGGCCTGAGACCAAGTGGAAGTCCTGGTCTTGAGTCTTCTTTTGTTATCCGGACAGAGGAGGAAGGGGCGGGCAGTGAGGACAGTTCTGTTGGTTTGTGTGTGACGGATCCTGTTTTCTCAGTGAAGACAGACAGAGTCACCAGCTGGGAGCATCATGGGGAAGACTATGGGGGTGTTGAGGAAAGAAGAGAAGCACGAAATAGTTGTTCTCAAAAAGTGGAAAAGCGAGACTCACAGAGAAACCTACACTTAGAGGGCGGCACCGAGGGCAAACCCGGGGTTTATAACCACAGAGACAGCGTGAACCCAGCGAAGTCCTGCCTTGGCTGCGACAGCATCCAGCAGCTCAGGGCTGCCTCAGGAAGAGCACAGCCAGGCCGGGCAGGCTGAGGTTTCCCCAGGTGAGGCGGGTGGAAGGAGAGAGAAGGCTGCAGTTAAGCGTATTTTCGAGGGAGGGATTATGGTGATGGATCTTGTAACGGAGGCTGGAAGAGGAGGGAGGTGAAGTCTGAGGGGCTGACGGAGAGGGAGAAATCTCAGGGTCAAGGACTGAGTGTAAGAAGAAGCCCAGGGATTACACAACAGGGCCCTTGAGCTAAGCAGTAGGAGGTGGGGGAGGGGAATGTGTGAGTGGCGATATCAGAGATCCAGTTTCTGGTTATGATTTAAGTTCAGGGTGGGCTCAAAGGAGAAACGGGCTAAGGTGGAAGGGTCCTCTCATCCATTCATTCATTTGATAACCTTTTATCCAGTGTTAGGCACACTGGTGGTACAAAGGAGCAATCCGCTCAGCCAGGGTGCCCAGGGAGGGCTTCCTGGAGGTGGTGGTTCTTGTGTAGGTTGAGTCTGGAAGGACGAATTAAAGCTCTCCGGGATGCCAAAAAGAAGGAGTGCTCCAGGCGGCAAGCAGACCATAAGCAAAGGCATGGGCTTCGGTGGGAAACAGTTTGGCCCTTTTGTGAAAATGGAGGCAGCATGGCCAGAGGGTGGGTGTGTGTGGTGAAGTGATGGGCCACGAGGCAGGGATCGGATCGTGCAGGGCCTTGCGACCCGCGTGGAGGAGCGTGGACACATTATTAAGCAGTGGGAAGCCACCGAAGGATTAAGCAGAAGGTGACATGATCAGATTCGTGATTTTAGAAATGGGGATGCTGGCTTGGAGGGGAGCCAGGCAGGAGGTAGGGATGCAGGTGGGAGGCTATTTGAATAGAGCAGGTGAGGGGTGACGAAGCAGCAGTAGCCTGGAGGATGGAGAGACATGTGGGTGCTGGGAAGGAGCCTCAGCATGGCTTGGGAACTGACCAGATGTGCCACCAGGGTGCTTTCAGCCACCAGCAACCAAAACCATTGCCTCCACTGGCCTAGCCAAGGAGGGCATTTACCCACTCACATAACAAGACATCCAGATGTGAAGCGCTTCAGGGCTGGTGAAGAGGGTAGGAGGAGAGGAATCTACAGTGAAGTGCAGGTTTCAAAGGGAGAGGTGAGGAGTCCATTGGAGGCCCACTGGGGGCCAGCAGGAGGAGGTGCCAGGCTGGCTGTGCCACCCGTTGCTCCCATGCCAGTGTGCCAGGCACTGGTTCAGGGGTGACCCCAAGCCCAGGCCTGTGAGGAGTCTGGTGGGGGGAGACAGACCACAGATCATCGCACAAGGAGGGCGTGAATCACCATTGACCTGAGAGCTGCCAATGTGGCGGCTGCACATGAAGGGGAGCCGTGACTTGACGGGTCTGGGGCCGTCAGGGAAGTGGGAACAGAAACCACGGAAAGGAGGTGGACGGTGGTTGTTCCCGTGGCAGAGGAGGGCACGGGAGACGTGCCTGCTGTGAAAGGCAAACAGGGCTGCAGACCAGGCCCTGGAGAAGCAGCGTCTTCCAGGGGCAGGAAGGAGGGGCTCACAGAGCAGATGTAGAGAGAGTGGCCGGACGGGGAGGCCACGCTCTCCTCCTGAGAAGAGAGGCCGTGGCCGTGAGATGTGCGAGGGAGGGTCGGCTGCACAGAAACCACTGGGTCTGACTGATCGGGGCCTCTGGTGCCTCTGGTGAGCGCAGTTTCCATGGGTGCTGGGGCCTGAGCCAGACTGTTCATCTCTGGTTATCTGTGGTTCCACTTGGGCGCCTGCGAGGGAGAGAGGGGGCAGCATCAGGCCAGAGGATTGTTGCCAAGCGGGGCAAGTGAACTGGGAGGCCGCCGAGTGGCCGTGGTCCCGCCAGGGCCGCCTGGCACGCCAGTGTCTTCTGTTTGGGCACGTACGTGAGGCCAGTGACGGGGAAGAAGGAGCAAAGGTATGTGGCAAGTGGTAGGTGCAACTGTGAGGTCAGCGTGAGGGGTGGTTTCAGGCTGGGCGTGCGCTCTCGTGTGTCTGCGCTCGTGTGTACACGTGTGTGTTTGTGCACACACACTCCCACACACACGATGGGGCCAATGAGCAGCTGAGGGACGGGGTCAGCAGGAATGAGCAGAGTCATCCCCGTGGAAACACGACTCCCCGGGAGGGAGCAGCTGGGCAGCCAGGCAGGGGGCGTGGCCAGCTCTGCCCAATGGCTCCGGCTACTCCCTGGGCCGCCCTCCCCACCTGTTGACCAAGTCTGAGGAAATGCCTGCACTGGCCAGGGCAGGGGCACTGCTCAGGCTTCTGGGCCCGCTGTGACAGGGCTACCCTCCGGTGTAGCCCTGGGTGTCTCTGGGGGCTCTGTCTGAGGCCCTCTGGTGGAGGGGTGGTTCCGGGGCATCTGTCCGTGCGGGCCTAGTGATGGCTGTGTGTGTGACCAGGCTGCTGTGGTGTCCCTGTGCCTGCCTGCTGATGCGGGTCATTCCCCAGGGCCTTTGCAATAAGTGACCTACCACCTTGCTTCCACAGGGAACAGGCTCAGGAGGGCTGCGCAGCTCTCACAGGCCTCTGCAGCTCCTGGTGGGGACCCTTCTATCAGCCCAGTTCATACAGGGACCACCAGCCAAAAGCAGTCCCTGGGAGCTCTAGCCCTGCCCCCACCATTGAAACTGTCCGTCTCCTTGTCTCCAGGACCTTTCCTGTGTGTCCTTCTCTTCCACGTCAGCATCCTCAGGCTCTCCTGACATGACCCCCCACACACACACCCTGCATTTTCCCACTCCAGCTCCCCCTGCCTGCCCATGGGTTAGGTCCCATGGGTCCTGGGGGAGGGAGCTGGTGGGATCCTTGGCAGTGCCCGGGAACCTTCCTTCTTCCCTCTCCCCGACCAACATCACACCTCCCCAAAGCTCAGGACAGGGCACTCCACATTCCCACATCTTCCTTTTCTCTTCCCTCCAGGCCAGATACGGTGAGTACAGGCAGGTGTACCACATTCTCCTTTCTCATGCCCCTGGCAGACATCACTAATCAATCACAGCAGTCTTTTTGCACTGAGTCTGGCTGCAATCTTGATAGTCTTTGCCCGCATCTCCAATGCAGCCAACAGCAGCAGATCCAAGTCAGCCCTCAAGGTGTAATCCGTTTGCCATTCCTGCGTTAGGCTGACCCCCTCAGGCCCCTCACCTCGGCCCATCCTCAATCCACCCTCACGTTTCACATCTGATTCCTTTCTGCCTCACTGCTGGATAGAGGTCACATGGGCATAGCCAGCTGTGGTTTTTCTCTGTCCCCATAGGCTGAAGCCACACAGTCCCCAGACCTTGGGACCAGGAGACGGTTGAAGGCACTGGGGCATTGGCCCCAAGTCTCGAAGGCGGAAGAGGACCTGGTTGGTTTGCTGTCAGTGCAGAGTGCAGCCAAGCCCTTGCTGGGGAGAGTGCGGTGCGGGGCTTGGGGGTGATGCTCTTGTGTCCAGCACCTGTGCAGCAGCACCTGGGCCCGGCAGGCACATCTCCCAGCCCCAGAAGGGCCTGCACGCCGACCTCCCCGCCCTGGCCCCTGGTCAGGCAGGAGGTGAGTAGCGGACAGCAGGTCCAGGGCGGGGTGGCCGCCCAGCACCCCGGGGGCTGCACGCTGCAGCCGTCCCAGCTGCCTGCCGCCCTGCTGGCCCCTGAGCCCAGGATGCGAGGATGGCCACCTCATCTCTGCCCGCGGTGGTGCCTCTGGGCCCCGAGAGTCTGCGCCCCTTCACCCGGGAGTCCCAGGCAGCCATAGAACGGCGGGTGGTGGAGGAGGAGGCCCGGCAGCAGCGGAACAAGCAGATGGAGATCGAGGAGCCCGAACAGAAGCCGTGCAGTGACCTGGAGGCGGGCAAGAGCCTGCCGCTCATCTATGGGGACCCCCCGCCGGAGGTCATCGGCATCCCCCTGGAGGAGCTGGATCCCTACTACAGCGACAAGAAGGTCCGGGCCTGGGAGGCTTCCCCCCACCCGTCTGTCCACTGTCAAGCTGTCTGCCTGTCCCAGGCCTCACAGCTCTCTCCCCGCCGCAGACCTTCATCGTGCTCAACAAGGGCAAGGCCATCTTCCGCTTCTCCGCCACCCCTGCTCTCTACGTGCTGAGCCCCTTCAGCACCCTCAGACGCTACGCCATCAAGGTGCTCATCCACTCATATCCTGCCCGAGTGGGGCGAGCGCAGGGGCGGGGAGAGGCGGGGGGGGCTCGGGGGTGGGCAGGAGGCCCTCCTTCCACCTCCCCTCCCACCTGCTCCCTCACTTTCCTTGACTCTCCCCCCAACGCTGTTCAGCATGTTCATCATGATCACCATCTTGACCAACTGCGTGTTCATGACCATGAGCGACCCGCCTTCCTGGTCTAAGCATGTGGAGTAAGTCTCCCCCTCCCCCGGTCCCCCGGTCCCAGGTGTCTGCCGGTCCCAGGTGTGCACTCTGAGGATGCCCAGAGTGAGACTGCTCTTGTCTTCCAGGGAGACAAACGCTGTCACTGCCACCCCCATCAACAAACACCTTAAGTCCCCGGAATGGCACACACTGTCACCCAATGTCCTCAGCCCCTGGGTGGCACGTGTCACTTCTGTGCCCTCCTTCCCAGGAGGCCCATCACTGCCACCCACACCCCGGCCCCGGCGTGACATGGCTGGCCCTGGCCGGCCCTCTCCCCGCCAGGTACACCTTCACGGGGATCTACACCTTCGAGTCCCTCATCAAGATCCTGGCCCGCGGCTTCTGCATCGAAGACTTCACATTCCTCCGGGACCCCTGGAACTGGCTGGACTTCAGCGTCATCATGATGGCGTGAGCAGGGCCCCGAGGGCGTCCTGAGGCTGGGGAGGGGAGGGGGCCAGGCCTCAGAGGGTGGACCGCAGGGCTGTGGGTCCAGCTTGCAGATAGCGGGCTGCACATTCCCGGAGTCTGGCTGGGAGTCTGTCCCGGTGCCCCTACACATAGCACATATGACCACACACAGCAGCCCCGAGCCCTAGTCCCACGGGTCCCCACCCGGGAGAGCTGGGCTACCCTTGCTAACCCCACTCCTCAGCAAAGCTGCTGCACTGTCTTCCCCAACTCTCGGGCCCCGACAGGAAACTTGCTGTGCCTGACCTGTCCCCCCGCAACTCCACGGTAACCCCAACTACGAGGATTCCTTGGGAATCCTCCTTCTGGGCCTGGAGAACCTGTGACTTCTGCCCTACCGCCCACCCCCGGCTCTGACACAGCCCTCGCCCCAACCTCCCCACCCAGGTACCTGACGGAGTTTGTGGACTTGGGCAACATCTCAGCCCTGAGAACCTTCCGGGTGCTGCGGGCCCTGAAAACCATCACAGTCATCCCAGGTACTGGGGAGGAGCAGGGACCCTCTGCCCAGGCCATCAGGCCTCCCCCTTCACCCAGGCCTGGAACCAGGCACTCAAGTTCTGTGACTCAGGGTCACAACCCTCCCAGGTGGTGTAGGACCCACACCAAAGCCTGGACACAGAGGGGCCCAGGTGGGAGGATGAGTTTTAGGAGGCAGCATAGCAAGGTGGTTAGAGCACAGATTCTGGAGCCAGACTGCCTGGGTTCAATTCCCACCTCCACCACTTCCTAACTTTGACCTTGGGTAAGTGGCTTCCCTGTCTGCCTCAATTTCCGTATCTGTGAAATGTGGATAATAACAGTACCACTCATCCGGTTGTGGATGAGAATTCAAAGCCTTGATAGCAATAAGGTGCTTAGAACAATGCCTGACACAGGGTATGTGTATTCAATAAAATAAACAGACTGGGCAGAGCAGAGACCTCCACCTGAGAGAGGCACAGAGAATCAGTGATGGAAAGTCCCAGCCCTGTGGGTTCAATAATGAACACGCCACATACCCACTAAGCAATCAGGCCAGGGCAATTCCAAAGTAATGCAGCAAGAAGCATGAAATAACTAGCATCTGGATCATCCGGACCCTCAAAAAAGCATGTGGAGAAACTGGAGAAGGTTCATTAAAGGAGAGAAAGATGATCTGAAAAGGCATGGAGAACAGACTCTGGGAGGAGGGGAAATTGTGAAGTCATAGTGCTAGAAAATACGTTAGTTCTCCTCTAGTCCAAAGCCCTCGTGAATTGCGGTTGAGGAAGGAGGGACCCCGGGAGGGAAGAGCTTACTGAAGGCCACACGGCACGTTGGCCCCTGAGTCAAGGCCACAATGCCTTCCCTCGGTGCCAGGCTTCCAGCATCCTCAGAGCTCAGGGGACTTTTATAAGGAGGCTGCTGAGCATCTGTTTTCATACCAGGATAAGAAAAAGAAATAAAGTCACACTGAAGCAAGAGACACACTGATTAGGCCCAAGGAAGAAGTTATGGTTCTTCTATAAACGATGGAATCTGAGCCTGGAATTCCATACGATTTGGCTATGCCTTTGACCGTCCAGAGGAGTGGAATGCAATATTGCAAAGTCAGCCTAGAGCTTCTCAGAGTGAACCCTGCTGTTCCTTGGGTGTTAACAGGCACTAAAAGAGAAAGGGGGCTTCCCTGGTGACGCAGTGGTTGAGAATCCACCTGCCAATGCAGGGGACACGGGTTTGAGCCCTGGTCCGGGAAGATCCCACATGCCGCGGAGCACCTAAGCCCGTGCGCCACAACTACTGAGCCTGCGCTCTACAGTCTGCGAGCCACAACTACTGAAGCCCGCGCGCCTAGAGCCCGTGCTCCGCAACAAGAGAAGCCGCCGCCGTGAGAAGCCCGCAAGCCCGCGCGTAGCAACGAAGACCCAATGGAGCCAAAAATAAATAAATTTATTAAAGAAAAAAAAAGAGAGAGAGAAAGGGTTCTGTGTCAAATAAGGTGAAACGTGGCATTAAAGTTTTTGTTTCTGTAGGACTTTTCCGAGCCCTTGTTAGGCTAATCTACACAAGGACCCTCCCTCCAAGAGGGCGCTCCAGAGCTCAGCCTGCCCCCAACGTGATTGAACCCCTTCTGTTAAGGGCACAGCTTGCGAGATGAGCGTTCTAAGGAACACCCTTCAGGAGTGCTGACTTACGACATGTATTCAGCTCCACTGTGTGGCTGGGTGTCGCTCTCCGAGTTGGGGCAACACACTGTGAAGTCTTCGTAGTCCCTTGTCTAGTGGCTGAGATTCGGTGGCCATGCAAGGCTCCAGATGGAGGTTGTAACCAGAGAAGGATGGGGCTAATTTGGGAAGGCTTCGGGCAAGCAGTGCCCCAAGTAAGTCAGGGCTTGAAGGAGGTGGAGTAGGCAGAGGCTCGCAGGGACTGAGTGGGTGAGTTACCCCCTGCCCTGCCCAGCCCCAGCTCTCACCCTCCCTGTGATCAGGGCTGAAGACCATCGTGGGAGCCCTGATCCAGTCGGTGAAAAAGCTGTCAGATGTGATGATACTCACTGTCTTCTGCCTGAGTGTCTTTGCCCTGGTGGGGCTGCAGCTCTTCATGGGAAACCTGCGGCAGAAGTGTGTGCGCTGGCCCCCGCCCTTCAATGACACCAACACCACGTGGTACGGCAATGACACCTGGGACGGCCAGGAGAGCTGGGCCAGCAACTCTACCTTTGACTGGGATGCCTACATCAATGACGAAGGTAAGGACGGAGGGTCGGGGGGCCAGTGGGGTCTTTCCCAGCCCCGATGGCAGCCCTTTGTGAGACAAAGAGCATGGAGAAGACCTGAGTATAAATCCGTCACTTGCCAGCTGGGGTAACCGCTGACAAGTCGCTTCATCTCCCCCTCCCTCAGAATCTTTACCTGTAAGATGGAGACAACAATACCTTTCTCAAAGGGTTTGTGCGACAACAAATGCCAAATTGCTTTGAAAATCCTCAAACTTTGGCTATAAAAAGCAGCAGTGCGTAGTCCCTAACCTACGTACTCCTTGTTCTCCATCACACCACATGCTCGCACCCTGGCAGGGCCACTGCCAGGCCCCCGCATCCTATTCACATACCCAGACTTCATAGCCTCACACGCACGAGGCAACATTCTCACAAAGCCACTATTACTTCACACGGTGCCTCCTGGCAGCTGAGAAAATGGTACCCCTTCTTCAACCTGGCATCCTGGATTCTAGCCACATCCGCCCCCCCTTCAGTTGAGGGTCCTGCACAGGCACATGGTAGCCCCATCCACATACATGCATGTCCCCCACCCCGTATCCCTCTGTACCCCTGCGGCACCCCACACTAGGCACTGAGCTGACAGCAAAATGTATCTACCCAGAGACCTTGGAACTTGGAGCTGCCCTTAAAGGAGAGGGAAGGGGCACCCAGACAGCATCCGTTTGGTGCGTGTGGTCCACACAGATGTGTCCACAGGTGCACGGTGGGTACTGTGCCCACAGTGTCCATGTGGTGACATGTTTCCTTTGTGGCCTCTGACTCCCAAAGGGAACTTCTATTTCCTGGAAGGCTCCAATGACGCCCTGCTCTGTGGGAACAGCAGCGATGCTGGGTGAGTGACATTGGTGGGGGGGTGGGGGGGGTGGAGGGCAGATGTCCCAGGGTTGTCAGAAGATGGGGGATGATTAGGGATGAGAACCTGGGGTGGATGGAAACGTAAAGAAAATTCATGGACATGGGGGAACACTTTCCATTTTGGGGGATGCAGACAAGACGGAAGGATAGTTTTCTCTTGGGATCCCCCCATCTATCTCCCGGCTGGAGCTCTCCTTTCTCCCTAAAGCCAGCGCCCATCCTATCCCCAGGCGCTGCCCTGAGGGTTACGAGTGCATCAAGGCCGGGCGGAACCCCAACTATGGCTACACCAGCTATGACACCTTCAGCTGGGCCTTCCTGGCTCTCTTCCGCCTCATGACACAGGACTATTGGGAGAACCTCTTCCAGCTGGTACAGCGGCCCCCGGCCCTGCCCCTCAGCCCCATGGCTACCTCCCTCCATCTCCACAGCCTCCTCCGGGCTTGGTGGGGCCCCTAACAAGTCTGTCCCCTCCGTGGTACCCCCTAAATGCCCCTACATATGGGTTCTCAGAGCCCTCTGACACTAGGTACCTGCCCAGATCTGAGCCTCAGCCCTTTCTTCCTTTTTCTCATTTGCCTTAAGAGCTGAGATCTGAGCCGGGCACAGACTCCCAGGCCTCACAGTAACCGGTAGGGCAGCTTGGACTCCAACTCTGCCCAGACACAATTATTTGCCTTCCACTGTTTGCAGGTGGGCAGGTTGGCTCTGGAGCAACAGTGCCTGCTGGTTCCTGGTGATGTTTCTAACATGATGATGTTAATAATAATATTTAGTAGTAATAATAATAATAGCTACTATTTGCTGAGCTCTTACTAGATGCCAGGCGCTATGGGAAAGCTAGGACTCAAGCTGATCCCAAAGCCCATGTTCCCCAATTTTTATCCTGGTTCTCTGATCGCAAGATGTCTGGCTGAGGTCCTCTGGGCTTTCTGAGCCAGGAGACCAGGAAGGTCTGGGTCCTGAGTATATATTTTGAAGCACCCCAGAATGTGGCTTAGCCTGCCAAGGGTGGCTATACCTTGCCTCAAAAGCCCTCAAACTGCCGGGCTCTGTGAAGGACCCTCTCTGTTTACCTATCTGGGCGACGGATGTATGGAGATGGGTGTGGGTGAAAGCAGGGGAGTGCCATGTGACGCGCTCTCTCCCTCCCCCGCTCCCAGACCCTTCGGGCAGCCGGCAAGACCTACATGATCTTCTTCGTGGTCATCATTTTCCTGGGCTCCTTCTACCTCATCAACCTGATCCTGGCGGTGGTGGCCATGGCATATGCTGAGCAGAACGAGGCCACCTTGGCCGAGAATCAGGAGAAAGAAGAAGAGTTTCAGCAGATGCTGGAGAAATTCAAAAAGCAGCAGGAAGAGGTGGGGAAGGTCTGGACTCAGGGAGAGGAGGCCGAGGACCCAGGGATCTCCCTGCCCCTCAGCCTGGGTGCTCCTGGGCAGGCTGAGGGGGGTCGGGGGAGGCGTGGGGTAGGGCCTGCGAGGCAGAGGACGGGGAACAGAAGGCCCAGGCTGGAGCTTTGGTGGGGTGGGAGGCATGCAAGCAGTAGAAAGAGTATTTCTCAGCTCAGCGCCTCAGTTTCCCCGTATATAACAAGGAATCTGGAGTAGTTAAACCTGATGTAGCCTTCCAGCTCCAATTCCTATGGTTTTATGATTCCTTATGGGCAGCGTACGGGTCCAGGCTGAGGGAGAGGTGGGTCCTGATGAGGCCCCGGGGAGCAGCTGTACATTTACCCATTGTCTCATGAAGTGCAGGGTCAGTCAAGGCTTCAGAGAGTGAAGGGTCTTCAGGATGTGTCACTTTGGTCCCTACCCTGTCACCCCACCACCACCGAGGTTGCCGCCCCTGCCCACAGTAAGCTGGGTGCAGGCCAAAAAGAGGGGCCCCCAGCCTGAAAGACTCAGGAAGAAGCTCTGAGCGTCCATTAGTCCATCCCCATGGCTCAGCAATGGACTTTATGTCCATCACCCTTGCTGGTCCACAGGCCAAGGCCGCTCAGGCGCTGGAAGGTAGGGAGGCAGACGAGGACCCAGCCCACGGCAAAGACTGCAATGGCAGCCTGGACACATCGGCGGGGGAGAAGGGGCCCCCAAGACCCAGCTGCAGCGCAGACAGCGGCATCTCAGATGCTATGGAAGGTGAGTGCCTGGCATCCCCATACCCACCCTGCTCTGCCTGTCCTGCCCATCAGGTTACTTGGGCTCCCGGGGTGGGGGCCGGGAGGGCCTGGCTGGGCCCAGCTTCAGGACAGTAACTTAATATTGGCATCGAAGAAATGGCTGTGATAAATATAGTCCTGGCTTACCCTGGCCCAATTCTGGCTGCGAGGCCAGGCTGTGGCGGGAACTGGGGGCTTCCGGGAGGCCTTGGGGGCTGCCAAGGCAATGGGGAAGGACAGGATAATAATACGAACCAGGAAGGCCCAATGTTCCGGAAACTGGAGATCCTGTTCCTCAAATATCTTCTCGGTAAAAGTTAAACATCAAAGGTCCCTCTGCCCAGATAGAGTCACAGACTCCCCCAAATCCCTGTGCTGCCCCCCAGGCCTCAGTGGGACACTAGGATTAGGTAACGAGGAGAGGGTGGATAGACATACAGATGGATGGATGGATGGATGGATGGTTGGGTGGGTGGGCTGAAAGATTAATGAATGGGAAGAGGCATGGGTGTGTGGATGGATGAGAGGGAGGGAGGAGGAGGAAAGGGGGAAGCAAGGGAGGGAGATGCAAGGAAATCTGACATAGAAGGGAGCGGGCCCCTCCCCAGGTGTCTCGCCTTGGGCCAGGAAGGACTTGGAGGACTTTGCAAACCTCTAGAGGGCCCCATCCCAGCTGACCTTGTGTGACGGGCATCCAGGTGTCTCTGTGCCCTGCCAGAGGATGCCCCAGGGAACGCTGGGCAGGGCTGGCCGAGGAGGTCACTCAACGCCGTCCTTGCTGGGACTGTGGTGGGAAGTTTGGGGCCTCAGACACAGTTTGGGGCACCTGCAGTAGCACCCGGGTTGGGGGTAGGGGTGTAGAATCTGCAGCCTGGTTTACTAATTCTTGGGTGGGGGTGCGGCTCAGCCGCCCCCAAACTCTGGGGTGTCCCAATCACGCACTCAAACCCAGGTGTCTATGGGGCTGCCCTGGGAGTCCTCTTTCCTCATCTATGACGTGGGGGCACTAATATACTTACCTCATCCATTTCCGGTGGTAATTAAATGAGAGCACGCCCAGGCTGAGAACCCCCATGGGCAGCAGAGGCCTGGAAGACCAGGAGGAGAAGCAGCGTCACCCATGGGCCTTATGGAGCCCCAGGGGTTTAGAGCTGGAGTGGCAAGAACAGGGGATGTTTCCAGAAAGCTACCCTGGTGGGAAAGGAAGGACTGGCTGGGGACAGTCTGGAGGGGCCGGCATACTGGCAGTGAGAGGGAGAGCCCTCGGGGGGAACCATGGTTTGCTCCTGAGTGGTGCTGGCCAGCAGCAGGTGGAACTGGGACCCAACCCCCTGCAGTGGCCTCCCGCCTCTCCCTGGGGGCCCTTGGGCCCCTCCCCAGCCGAGATCGCAGCCCTGGGCCATAGGCAGAGGATGGGAGTCACCCCATCGCGTTGGGGGGTGGGGAGCTCCAGGAAGGCGGAGCTGAAGTAGAACACTGAGAGAGAGGAACTAGGGGTAAGGCTGCTGAGGGTGTGGCTTTTTGAGGGTCAGCTAAGGGACAGCGTGTTGGGGGGCGGGGACTGAGGGGTGGGGCCATGTGGGCAGCGTCTAGAGGGATGGATCTTGAGGGTGACCCACTGAGAGGCGGGGCTTGGAGTAGGCCTCCCTGAGGGGGCGGGGCTTGAGGTGTGATGCTCCAGGGGGTGGAGCTTGGAAGGTGGCACCAAAGACCTCGGTGGAGGAAGGAGCACGTGAGGGGGGATCCTCATCAGGTATCGGTTTCCACCCTATTCCCAGAGCTGGAAGAGGCCCACCAGAAGTGCCCACCATGGTGGTACAAGTGTTCCCAGAAAGTGCTCATATGGAACTGCTGCACCCCGTGGATGAAGTTCAAGAACATCGTCCACTTGATCGTCATGGACCCCTTCGTGGACCTGGGCATCACCATCTGCATTGTGCTCAACACCCTCTTCATGGCCATGGAGCATTACCCCATGACGGAGCAATTTGACAGAGTGCTCAACGTGGGCAACCTGGTAGGGAGCGGACGAGGGAGAGGCTGTCCTTCCTGTGCAGGACAGGAGAGGGGCCACAGGGCCCGACGGGCTGTGTGGAAATATGGGTCGCGATTAGGGGGCATAAGGGGACAGGCTGGGGTTATTTTCCCAGCATATGGGTATAGGGGGGCATGAGTTGATGTACCAGGGATGTGCATGGGGTGACCCATGGGACGTGGAATTTGGGTTTTAGGGTACTTGGGGGCAGATAGAATAGGGATGAGGTGCTTGACCTCTTATGATCAGGATTTCAGGGGCTTTGGGGTCCAGGCCATGCCCTGGAGGCAGAGATGGGGGAGTGAGAGCATAGAGGTATGGGGGTGGCTGGATGGCAAGTCTCTCCACTTTCAGAGGTTGTTGTGGGCCTAAGAGGGACAAAGGGACCTGGAAGTGGGGGCATAGAGCCATGGGCACCCAGGCTCAAGAGGCCCCCGCTCACCCTGGAGGCCCCAGGGCATAGGCCCCCAGCCCCGAGCCCCCCTGCCCGCTGCCATTTCTCTGGCCTGGCCGGGCCAGCTCCCCCTCCAGCCCTTTCTGCTCTGCTATTGTTGACACACACTGATCCGCCTGCTTATCCCTGCCCATTAGAAGCATTATCACCTCGTTGCCAGCCCCTGTGGAGCCTGACAAAGGGAAAAAGCTGCCTCCTCCTCCAGTCCAGCCCCACCCTTCCCAATTGCCTTTGCAATCTTTCCAGGATGGCGAATGGGCGAGATGCTCCCCCTCTCCTGAGGCGTGGGGAGCCCAGGAAGAGTCAGATTTGGGGCCTGGGGCAGGACGAGGACTGGGTGGGCGGCACAGGAATCAGACCCTGGACTCCCCAGCCCGCGAGGCAGGCACGTCCACCCCACGGAGATACCCGAGGTGGCCATGGCCAGGCCGGGCTGGAGGAGCAAGGGTGTGCTCTGGACCCGCGGTGCAGCTGCTGGGGTGTGTGTGATGGGCCCGGCCCGCCGCCTGCCCACCCCCTGCCCACACTCTGCTGCTGTCTGGGCACCTGCTACGGGCAGGGACAGCTCCTGGGCGGGGCTCAGCATGTGCCCGGGCAGGCTGTGGGCCCGGGGCAGCTGGTGCCCGGCAGGAGGGGGACTGTGCCCAGGGAGCTTTTAGAGGTTCTGCAGCTCTCAGACAAGTCCAGGGCTCTGGGGGCTCAGCTCTGGCTTCTCACTGATCCTCTGCTTCATCCTCTTTGGGGCCCTGCCTTAGACTTCCAAAGCCACCAAGATTTTCTGGGTCCTGGGACCCCAGCCAACCAGGGTAGAGAGGCTGTAGGGTGTAGGGACAGGACACTGGACTAAGCCCCCCCAAGACCTGGCTTGAGACGTGCTTCTAGGTGCTTGCTGCTGGCCTCTCTGAGCCTCAGTTTCTCATTTCTGGGATGAGCGCGATCATTCCTCCCAACCTCACAGAGGCTGGGATACCCATAAGGTCACAATGTGAACGACAGCACGCTCTATGAGTGCTGAATATTATTATGATTGGGCTGAGGCCCCAGGAAGTCACGTGACAGGCCAACAGTCACAAGGCCAGGAATGGACGGGCCCCGGCGTCTGAGTGGTTCCCACTCTGCCCTGTGGCATGGTCGTTCCGCTCCTCACTCACTCACATACACACATCTGTGGGCCGTGGGTACCACTGCTTGCACCCCCAGGGCTCTGTCACCCTCCCCTCGAGCCCTGGAGGTGGGAGTGGGGCTGGGGACTCCCGAGGTCCTGTGCCCCTGAGGCTCTATGACGGGGGCTGCACCCCACCCTGCAGGTCTTCACGGGCATCTTCACAGCAGAGATGGTGCTGAAGCTCATCGCCATGGACCCCTACGAGTACTTCCAGCAGGGCTGGAACATCTTCGACAGTATCATCGTCACCCTCAGCCTGGTGGAACTGGGCCTGGCCAATGTGCAGGGGCTGTCGGTGCTCCGCTCCTTCCGTCTGGTGCGTGAGGCCCTGGCCCCCGGGCTGGGGAAGGGTGTGGTGAGGATGCCTGGGGGAAAGGAGGAGAAGCCTCCAAGAAGCCAGAGGGCTGGAAGTAAAGCCCCCTCTGCCCTTTGGTCACCACGCTGCCTCTTAGAACCTTTCTTACTGGAAAAAAGGAGAAAGGTGCCCTCCCCCTTATCGCACAGAGCTGCTGGGGGACCAAAATGACAGCCCAGGAGCTGACATTTGGGCTTGACTCCTAAGTGACCTTGGGTGGCAGTGGGGTGGGGACTTCGACCCATATTGCAGAGCTGGAAGCTGAGGCTCCGGAAGTGCGTCAGTAGTGGAATTGGGACTCCGACTTAGCATCCTTTCCACTACCCCCTAGGGACCTCTCATGCATCCACAGAAGTATAGAGGAGGTGAGCTACACCTCTGTGTACCTTTCACCCGGCTCCAACAGCTGTCAACATTCTATAGTTCTTGTTTTATCTGTCCCCCCAATTTTTCTGTGGGGAACATCTTAAAGCAAATCCCGAGATTTCATTTCACTTGCAAATACTTCAGCCTGTATATTTAAGAGATAAGGACTCTTTCTTTTGATCACTCAAAGAGGATGAGGTGGTAGGATGTGAGCATTCCCATTTCATAGAGAGGTAAACTGAGGCCTTGCATCCCTCAGTGGGTGGGAGTTGAGCTGTTCATTCTGGGAATTCCCTGGTGGTCCAGTGGTTAGGACTCTACGCTCTCGCTGCGGAGGGCCTGGGTTCAATCCCTGGTCAGGGAACCGCTCTTTCTCCTCTAAGGATGGGGCTCTCTTGGGGCTGGGCCAGGGGTCCCCGGGCCTCACCGGCCCCTGCCCTCCCCCTGCCCGGCAGCTGCGGGTCTTCAAGCTGGCCAAGTCGTGGCCAACACTGAACATGCTCATCAAGATCATCGGCAACTCGGTGGGGGCGCTGGGCAACCTGACGCTGGTGCTGGCCATCATCGTGTTCATCTTCGCCGTGGTGGGCATGCAGCTGTTCGGCAAGAGCTACAAGGAGTGCGTGTGCAAGATCGCCGCGGACTGCAACCTGCCCCGCTGGCACATGCACGACTTCTTCCACTCCTTCCTCATCGTCTTCCGCATCCTGTGCGGGGAGTGGATCGAGACCATGTGGGACTGCATGGAGGTGGCCGGCCAGGCCATGTGCCTCACCGTCTTCCTCATGGTCATGGTCATCGGCAACCTGGTGGTGAGTAAGGTCGGCTGGGTGGCTCCCCCACCCTCGCCCAGGACATCCAAGTGTCCAACGTGTGTCCATGCCTTTACTTCCTTTAAATCAGGCTGTCGCTGAAGGGCCCTTTTCCCATGAGGTTACGCTGTGTGACACCGCCGATGCTTGTTTTCTACCTAACCCCAGCCCCCAAATGGCAGTTTTGTATGGTTTAACTCAGTGGCTCTCAAATTTTAACCTGCTTAGGAATCACCTGGGAGTTTCTCAAAACCTAGATTCCAGGCCCCATGCCCCAGAGTCAGGTGCAGCAGCTCTGAGCCGTGGCCCAGGAACCGGCATTTCTAATGAGCTCTGGGTGATGTCACTGCCTCTGGTACAGGGACCACACTGCGAGTAGTACTGTTGAGACCTAGTGTTTTGGGTAAAGTAACATGATAACTGGAGTCAGACTGACCCATGTTGCAGTCCCGGCTCCTCTGCTGTCTATGTGACCTTGAACGAACCACTGCTCTCTGGTTGGCTGAGTTCTCTAACTTCACGTGGAAGAAAAATGGTAGGCCCCTCAGGGGGTGGCCGGGAGGATTGACTGTGACCGCAGAAGGCACAGTGTGGGGTTGGTACCAGGAACTCCTGGCCCTTTTGTCCTCCTACCCTCTCACCCTCTGTCCCCAGGAACTAGGCCATGGGCACTGGGAGGATCTGGAGGTGGCATGGGCTGCACCCATCCTGCCACTTTCTGTATGCGGGGCTGGTGCAGGGAAGGAGGTGCAGGGGCCCATGAGAAACGGGGTGTGAGGCCATGGCCCAGCTAACCAGAATTTCCGTGGCTGGGGCCGGGGGAGACATCTCCCCTCACCCTGCCGACTCTGCTCCTCCCCTTCTTGGGGTGGGGTCACTCCTGCGAGGAGAGCTGTGCCCAGCTGCCCCCTGTGGTGGCCAACGCTGCCCCGGGCAACAGGGGGTGGGAAGACACACGTCCCCATGTTCCGCAAAGGCCTGTGGAATCCTTGAGCTGCTGGGTCAGCGCTTCTCAGATACGGCTGAGCTCCGGCTGGGGGCAGGGACGGACTGGCGGTGGGGGATGTCACCTTGACTGAGGAGGGGACCGTGGGAGGGGGTCCCAAGCCCCCAGGGACAGCCAGACAGCAGAACCCAGGCTGGTGGCTCCTGGGAGGGGGGTCTTAGGGAGTGGGGAGAGTGAGGGAAGATGGAGAGTGAGGGCAGATGTCCCAGCAGAACTTTGGGGCAGGATTCGGGATGGGTGCGTGGGAGCAGGCTCTCAGTAGAAGTTTGTAAGGGCAAGTTTAAGGGCCTGGAGGTAACTAAAAGGGTCTGCAGGGGGTTTCTGTCTGTGTGTGTGTAAACTCAAAAACATTTCAGGCCCCTACTTTGCCACCTGATGACTGGGAAACCTTGAGCAAGTTATTTCTCTCTGGCCTCAGTTTTTCTCATCTGGAAAATGGGGATGATGGGAGTGGTGACCTACTCCACTGGGTGGTCGTAAGGATTACATGACACATTTCAAGTGCTTAGCGGCAAAGCACTTGGCCCAAGAGGCCAGGGGAGTCCGAATGTTACAGGCGTCGGGGGAGCAGTGGCGGATACAGTACCTATCACCAACCAGCATCACACTCCTGGTGTTGGGCTCTGCCACGTGCCGGTTCCTGTGCCAGGGGCTTTACGTGTATTATCCCTAATGCTCTTGACGACCCTGCACGGCAGGTAATGTTGGCTCTGTGCATCCAGGAGGCACAGCCCAGAACCACACAGCTAGTGCGAAACGGAGCCTGGACTAGAACCTGGGTCTGTGTAACTCCAATAGCAATAGCGTCAATACCAGCAGCAATGGTACCAATGATGAGGTTAGCATCAGCAGTGCCGGCGATGACAGCTTGACGTCTACTCATGTTTATTCAGCATTCTGAGCACTTTCCTGGTATTGATCTCTTAATGCTCACCACCCCTATGAGGGCCGTGCTGTTCTGTCGAGCAAAGTCTCTGGGAGGTTGATTAGTAACCTGTGCAGGATTTGAACCCAAGCAGTCTTGCCCCAGAGTCTGGAACCACTGCACTGCACTGCCTCTGTGTGTGTGCACCCGCACCCTCCCGTCACACACACATGCACACACACACAGACACACACACCTACCCACCCTGATGCCCTTCTCCGGCCCAGCTCTGTGGCTCTCCCACTTTGCTCAGAGGAAGCGGAGTGACCAAGGGGGGTGGCACTGCCAGCTCCTTGGGCACTGTCCCTGCCCACCACCCTCCCAGGCCTCATGGAAGCAAGTGTCTGCCAGAGGGCACCGGAGCACCCCACCATGGTGTGTGGGGACCCAGGTCCCCTGCGTCCATGGTACCTTGGGGCTACTGTGAAGAAGAGGAAATGACCAGGGCATGAGGAACCCACCCCTCAGAGCCCCCCAGGGGAACTTGCTGTCAGTCCCCCTTCCCTCCAACCCACCCCCCATGCCTGGCCCGAGGCAGCTATTTCTGTCCCAGGCAGGAGCCGTGTGCAAACCCTGCTGACCCAGAGAGCAGCTAATTCCCATCTCAGATGTGTTTCTGGCAACTGGACACCTCCCGCCAAAGAGGGAAAGAAAAACCAGTAAATTTTGGTGGGGGGCAAAGGCAGAAAAGTAGCTAGAAGGCACGGCAGTGGAGACAAATACCGCCAGCACATTCTCCCAGAGAGAAGATATACAATATACTATATATATATATATATTTTTTTTTTAGACCACATTTTAAAAAATTTTTTATTTATTTTTATTTTTGGCTGCGTTGGGTCTTGGTTGCTGTGTGCAGGCTTTTTCTGGTTGCGGCGAGCGGGAGCTACTCTTCATTGCGGTGCATGGGCTTCTCATTGCAGTGACTTCTCTTGTTGTGGAGCACGGGCTCTAGGCGCGTGGGCTTTGGTAGTTGTGGCTCGTGGGCTCAGTAGTTGTGGCGCACGGGCTTAGTTGTTCCTCGGCATGTGGGATCTTCCCAGGCCAGGGCTCGAAACCGTGTCCCCTGCATTGACAGGCAGATTCTTAACCACTGTGCCACCAGGGATGTGTCTCTCTCTCTCTCTCTCTCTCTCTCTCTCTCTCTCTCTCTCTCTCTATATATATATATATATATATATATATATATATATTTTTTTTTTTTTTTTTTTTTTTTTTTTTTTGTGGTATGCGGGCATCTCACCGCTGTGGCCTCTCCCGTTGCGGAGCACAGGCTCCAGACGCGCAGGCCCAGCAGCCACGGCCCACGGGCCCAGCCGCTCTGCAGCATGTGGGATCTTCCCGGACCGGGGCACGAACCCGCGCCCCTGCATCGGCAGGCGGACTCCCAACCACTGCGCCACCAGGGAAGTCCCTATATTTTAAAGATATTATGTCAACATGATAGTTAAGACAATGACAAAAAGACTTTGGAGGACACTGGTGAAGGCCAGACAGTGAGATGCATGGAGAAGATGGCCAAGGGTGGGAGATTCACATTACAGTCCTCCCTTGGTATCTCAGGGGATCGGTTCCAGGACACCCTGCAGATTCCAAAGTCTGAGGATACTCAAGTCCTATAGAAAATGGCGTAGTACAGTCGGCCCTACTTCCTCATGTCCACTCATACAGCCCCACCCTGAGACCCCCAGAGTAATACCTGCCTCTGGTTGACAGGAGACAGGACCCCCACCCCAGCCAGGCTGTACCTTCCTCCTCACTGCCCTGGGGTGGGAGTAAGCTGGTGGAAGTCAGGGCCACTGCATTGGGTAGCCGCTGGGGTATCCATTCACACTGTAGTCCAAATAAATGATGTCCTCTAAAGTTGTACAAGGATTGGAAACCGGGGTTCTAGTTCTGACTGTGCTGTTTGTCCTCAGGCAAGTCACTCCACCTCTCTGGGACTCAGTTTCCTCAGTCATAAAGTGCTGAGCTGGCCTCAGAGTTAATCACACTCCTCCCTGTACCTTGTAGAGTCTTCTGTTACCACACACATAACAGCCAACAAGTTCTGAGTGCCTACTGTGTGCTCTACTCGTATTGACCTTTTAATCCTCACAACAATGTGAGGAGGTAGGTATTGGAACCATCGCCATTGTACAAATGAGGAAACTGAGGCACAGAGCAGTGATAGGACTTGCCTCAGGACACACGGCTAGTAAACTGGGGTTCAAAGCCAAGCAGCGTGGTTTCAAAACCTGTGCACCCCAGTCTCTGCTTTGTGCATACCCACTGCATTGTATTTGTCTGATCAAATGTCTGTCTCTAGGCGGAGGGCAAACAGACCACTTGCTTCTACACACAGTGGGAGGGGCTCAGTAAATGTCTGTCCACTGGAAAATAAAGTTGACGCGGGTAGACCAGTAGCCTCTGAAGTCCCTTTCAGTGGGGCTAAGAGAAGAGAACCCGGTGGAGCAGGGAACCCCAAAGGAAGAAAAGGCAGTGAACAGTGGTAGGTGAGACGCCCCTTCTACAGCAACAGGGGACATGCATCTGGGTATCGGGAGCACAGGGTCTATTAAAAGTCCCATTTAGGGCTTCCCTGGTGGCGCAGTGGTTGAGAGTCTGCCTGCTGATGCAGGGGACACAGGTTCGTGCCCTGGTCCAGGAAGATCCCACATGCCGCGGAGTGGCTGGGCCCGTGAGCCATGGCCGCTGAGCCTGCGCGTCCGGAGCCTGTGCTCCGCAGCGGGAGAGGCCACAGCAGTGAGAGGCCCGCGTACCGCAAAAAAAAAAAAAAAAAAAAAGTCCCACTTACCAGACAAGAGAAGAAGGCTCAAAAGATTCAGCCTACCAAGAAGTCCTGGAAGCTTGGAGACAGGAGTCCTGTTTTTTGTTCCACATCCCCTGGCAGTGGAGGTGGAGGACAGAGTCATAGAAAGAGTCCCTGTCACTCAGTGGGCCTCCCCGAACCCTGCCTCTGCCTTGGTCAGCAGAGTCCTATCATGTGCGTAAGACTCAGTTTCCCTATCTGTAAAGTGGGCGTGACAGTAGCACTCCTCACCTTCACAAGAAGTTGTGAGGGTTCTGTAAGGTGACGTCCTCTTAACAGCCCACCATGAGGTGGGTCTGATCAGGAGACCCGAGGCCCCTCGTGCTGGCTGAAGGTGGCACCCTCAGGGGCCTAGAGGCTGAGCGCAGGCTCCCCCCAACCCCTGCTTCCCAGGTCCTGAACCTCTTCTTGGCCCTGCTGCTCAGCTCCTTCAGCGCCGACAGCCTGGCGGCCTCGGACGAGGATGGCGAGATGAACAACCTGCAGATCGCCGTCACGCGCATCAAGTGGGGTGTCGGCTTCGCCAAAGCCTTCCTCGTGGGGCTGCTGCATGGCAAGATCCTGAGCCCCAAGGTTATCATGCTCAGCCTCGGGGGGACTGGGGAGGCTGGCGAGGCCGGCGAGGCTGGGGAAAGTGTCTCAGAAGACGAGAAGAAGGAGCTACCGCCCGAGGAGGATGAAAACAAGGACCTCAAGAAGGACAATCATATCCTGAACCACATGGGCCTGGCTGATGGCCCTCCCCCCAGCATTGAGCTGGACCACCTCAACTTCATCAACAACCCCTACCTGACCATCCACGTGCCCATCGCCTCCGAGGAGTCTGACCTGGAGATGCCCACAGAGGAGGAAACGGACACCTTCTCAGAGCCTGAGGATGGCAAGGTGAGCCTGTCGCAGAGCCTGGATCGAGGGATCGGGAGTCAGGCAGACATGACTCTACATTTTTGTGTGACCTTGAACATGGCACAAATCCTCTCCAAGCCTCAGTTTCTCCATCTATAAAATGGGGTAATGGTACCTACCCTGTGGCATTACTGTGAGCATTAGATGAGATGCTGTGTGCAAAGCACAGTCAGCTCTCTGTGAACGGTGGCTGTTATTACTATTAATACAATTATTATGGCATGCCCTGCCTGTCCTAATACCCTAGGCCATTCCCTTCACCCCTGCCCCACAACTCCACCTGGGTCCCCTCTCCCCAGCAGGTGGCGCTCTGAGACAGCATGTTCTCACCTGAGGCACCCTAGCTCCAGGGCCGGAATCCCAGAGGCCTCTCTTAAACCCCCTCTGGGTTTGAAGCTCCTGCCAAGTCCTTGCCATTATCATCTGTTTCTGTTTAGACCCCACCTGGAGGGCTGGTCCCAACCTCCGAGTGTGGGCCAAAGTGCCAGGTCTGGGCTGAGGAGAGGGGTCAGGGGCCCAGTAGGGTTGGGTTCAAGGGGAACAGAGAGCCGGGAGCTGGAGCCGCTACCCCCCCTCCCCCATGCAGGGGGCCTGCTGCTGGGTTGAGGTTCCCCTCTCCTGCGAGGGTGGGGGAGGCCCTGGTGGTCGCCCCCAGAAGCTCAGGCTGAGCCCCCTCGCCCACCCTGCAGCTCGGGCGGGGCCCCCTGCCCGTCCCAACCCTATCGGCGAGGGCCCCGCTGGCACCAGAGCCTGAGTAAACTTTGCCCTGGAAGCTCTTGACTCCTTGTTTCCCCCGAATACATGGCACACTGACTTACCAGGGGCCGAGCGCCTGCCAAGCTATAAATACCCGGGGAAATGTGGCAGCAACTTCGCTCTGAGGAGAGCGGGTGGAGGAGGGCTGGACAGCAGCCGGGGCCAAGGCTCCGGGGACTCTCACGGGGAAACAAGTACGGCTCCCGGGGGGCTGTGGGAGTGGGGGTGCACGGGCAGGGCATGTGGCTCATCGGGTGCCGTGCCCAACCTAACGCCCGGTGCCTCGGTTTCCCTTTCTGTCGTCTGGGCACAAGGCCCTCCCTGGTTTTCTGGCCACTGTCCTGACAGCCGCCCCCTGCCCCTCCAGGCTACCCTGTTCAGGGGCCTCCCCCCCAGCCATGAAGGGGGCCCCTTGAGGGGTGGAGACTGGGGGCAGGAGGCCGGCCTAGGTGCAGCACCGGGAGGAGATGGGAGAGGCCTGGCCAGGCTGGAGCACCAGCCGTCCCACCCAACCCACTCCCAGTTAGGTTCCCTTGGCCCCAGGCTGGAGCTTCGGCTGCAGAAAAATTTCCATCCTTTTTGGATTTCTCAGCCAAACCGACCCTGAGGATAGGAAGGCTCGGACTTTGCTCCATGCTCATCCCCTTCCTTCCCCAGGCCTCATCCCTGTCCCACTCCAAGGGCAGGACCAAGGCCTGTGGTTCTTCTGCCTAGGCCCCAGGGCTGAATGAATGAAGGAATGAATGAGTCTGCTCCACCCTCTCGTTCCCTTCTCCCTTCTGGTCTCCCATCTTGACCTCCCCCGCCCCACCTTGTGGGAGGGCCCGGGGTCACGTGACCCTGTGGCCTCTGCAGAAGCCGCTGCAGCCCCTCGACGGGAACTCCTCCGTCTGCAGCACTGCCGACTACAAGCCCCCCGAGGAGGACCCCGAGGAACAGGCCGAGGAGAGCCCTGAGGGGGAGCAGCCTGAGGAGTGCTTCACCGAGGGTGAGGGCCAGCCCGCGTGTGTGACCCCACCTCTCCTGGGCGCCTCCCCCAGCCCGGCAGACCCCGTAAGGGGCCCGAGGCCGGCAGCAGCCCCAGCCCATTGCCCCCTTGGGGACATCTCGGGGACACACGCATCACCAAAAGCAGGCAGGGCCTTCTTCCTCTGATGCTCTCCTGCCCTGCCCTGTGGCACCCCAGGAGAATAGAATGCTGGGAAGGGGTGTCAGAGCTGGGGATGCCTCCCAGTCCCTGAACCTCTGACCCCTGCAGTGTCGGCGGTAGGTGACAGTAGCGTCAGCCCGAGGGCTGCTGTGCAGAATCCCCACAGAGCCCCGAGTGTGGCCAGCACCGCTCGAAGCAGGCGCTCCGCTGTGGCTGCTCTAAGACTGTCCCCCTCCTCAGCTTCGTCCGCCAGAGAGAGGCCTGCCTCGCCCCTCGGGGACATTTTTGCCCGGAGGGCCTGGGCTGTGGCAGAGTGAAGGCTGCCTGGGCGAGGTGGGGGAGGACGGGGACAGCCTGACGGCTCTACACCCTGTGCTGGCTGCCTGCACCCCTGTGCTCTGGAATGTCTGCATGCGGTTGTGTGTGTGTAGGGGGTGGGGGCGGATCCTGGGAAGGTGGCGGGACTGTGCCTCCTAAGGTGGCCCCCAGGCCCGTGACCGGTGCCCCTGCCGCCGTCCCTCCCCAGCCTGTGTGCAGCGCTTTCCCTGCCTCTACGTGGACATCTCCCAGGGCCGAGGGAAGATGTGGTGGACCCTGCGCAGGGCCTGCTTCAAGATCGTTGAGCACAACTGGTTTGAGACCTTCATCGTCTTCATGATCCTACTCAGCAGTGGAGCCTTGGTAGGCGCTGCCCTGGGGACCGGGCACTGGGCAGAGGCAGGAGCCAGACCTGGGCAGCCCCGAACCCAGAGAATCCTAAAGAACTCACCAGTGCTTCCAGGATGTGTTGTAGACTGTGTTAATTTTCTTAAAGAGACAGATGGGCTCTGAATCCCTGTGCATCCTTAGCTGACAGGTCCCGGCCGGGGATCAGGTGGGGAAGGCCTTGGGAACTGGGGGTTGGGAGGGCAGGATGTGTCAAGGTGAACCCCCCCTGACAGACCAGTGAGGGCTACTATTATTAGGCCTGGGGAAGGGGAGCTGAGGGGCTTCTCCCCACCGGGAACTCACTGGCTCACCTGCATGATGGGCACGGGGAGTCTGCCCCCGCCTGGCCCCGGTGCCAGAACCCTGGGAACCAGCAGCCCCTGGCAGGTAGGGACGTGGCTGCTGCCCCGGCCTCCTTTGGGCCCCGACCACCCCGCCCTGCTGGTGCCCCCAGGCCTTCGAGGACATCTACATCGAGCAGCGGCGGGTCATCCGGACCATCCTGGAATACGCCGACAAGGTCTTCACCTACATCTTCATCATGGAGATGCTGCTCAAGTGGGTGGCCTACGGCTTCAAGGTGTACTTTACCAACGCCTGGTGCTGGCTCGACTTCCTCATCGTGGATGTGAGGCTGCCCCACCCCCGGCCCCCACTCAGATCCCAGGCGGTCCTTGTGGCTGAGGCCCTGCTCTCCCTGACCACCCTCCCCTCCCATTACAGGTCTCCATCATCAGCCTGGTGGCCAACTGGCTGGGCTACTCGGAGCTGGGACCCATCAAATCCCTGCGGACACTCAGGGCTCTGCGTCCCCTGAGGGCACTGTCTAGATTCGAGGGCATGAGGGTGGGTGCCAACGGGGCTCTGAGTAGGGCTGAGGACTGGGGGAGCAGACACAGCTTGGAAGGGGGCTGGGGGTGTCTGTACTCCGGCCACCACCAGGGGTCCAGGTCTGGAGGTCCCCAGGCATCCTCCCACACCAGCCCAAGTGCCCATTCCCGCCCTCAGCCCCCTCCTTCGCTCATCTCTTCCACCACTGGGGGCAGCAGAGGCTGCAGCAGCTCCCAGGAGGGCCCTGAGGGCACCGAGGCAGGAGGAGAGAAAGGAAGGCAGGTCTGTGGGTTTATAGGTGTCCCTCCCCAGCCTCAGACTGGGGCCCCCCAGGACTCCAAGCCTGCCCACCCTTCCCTCAGGCCCTTGAGGGCGGAAGTGACAGGTAAATACGGGGTTTGGGCAAGACCAATGGGACTTCCCCAGGCAAGGGGCGGGGGTGGGGGGTTGGGGTGTCTGTTAGGAGCAAAACCCACGCTAGAGGGACGAACTTCCATGAAGCAGCTGGTTGCAGGTCAGCAGTGCACAGAGCCTGGGGGCTCCCTCCTGGTCATGCAAGAGGCCAGCCAGCACTGGGCCGTCCCACCCCTGGAGCCGGGACCCCTCTGCACCAGAGTGAAAGTGACCTGGCAGCTGGTTGGTGCCCCAGCCAGGAGTAGAGCTCCCCTGGGCATCACCGGGCTTGTGCCACCCACTTTGTCTGGAGGTCATGGAACGGTTTCTCCTTGAAAACAGACAATTCTCAGATTCAGTTCAGCCTGAAATAATGAGGTTGGCCTGGGTGGCCACCGCTGGCAGTGCACGGGAGTCCAGTCCCAAGGGTCCTGCTGCTTCAAAGATTCTGTTGGCTTCTTTTCTGGGTCTGTGTCTCTAATCCTGCGAGCAGATGAGCAGGGGAACAGGTCACGGGGACTGAGTTTCCTATGGGGGCCAAGGAAAGAGTGTTTGTCTCCTGCCCGGTGACCCGTGGCCGGGCTGCTTCCAGAGAAGCCCAGCCTCCACTCTGGGCTGATAGCTCCAGCCAAGCGGAGAGCCCTCTTCAGCCACCAGGCCGGCAACCCACTACCCCTACTCCTTGCTTACCATCCCCCCGCCCCCAAGTAAAGCCCAGCAGACTTCTCCCCCAGGCCTGGTTCAGATGGGCCCTCCTCCAGGAAGCCTTCCCTGCGCAACAAGGCCCAACTGTGCCTGGTCCCCTGGTTACTGTGGGTGGGAACCCTCTCCCAGAGGAGACTGGGTGTCCCTGCCTGCCTGGGAGAGGATCTGGAAGTGACCCCCTCCCTGGCCCCCAGGTGGTGGTGAATGCCCTCCTGGGAGCCATCCCCTCCATCATGAATGTGCTGCTCGTCTGCCTCATCTTCTGGCTCATCTTCAGTATCATGGGCGTCAACCTGTTTGCCGGCAAGTTCTACTACTGCATGAACACCACCACTTCCGAGAGGTTCGACATCTCCGAGGTCAACAACAAGTCCGAGTGCGAGAGCCTGATGCACACGGGCCAGGTCCGCTGGCTCAACGTCAAGGTCAACTACGACAACGTGGGTCTGGGCTACCTCTCCCTCCTGCAGGTGGTGAGTGTGACCCGCTGCCCCTGCCCAAAGCTGGGATGGAGGTGCCCCCGCATTCTCATTGTACCTGAGCGCCCTGCCGCTCCTTGTTAGGGGGCCGCCCACCCTGCCTCTAGGGCTGTGGGACCCAGAGGTAGTGTCTATACCTCTCCGGTCTCTATTGGATGCCTCCCCAGGGGAGCTCAGGGCAGGCAGCCTCTGGGGAGGACCAGGCGGGGGCAGGGAGGGAAACTCAAGGATGGAAGCAGGGGGCAGCCCCCTCCCCTCACACCCAACCACACTCTCTCAGGCCACCTTCAAGGGCTGGATGGACATCATGTATGCAGCCGTGGACTCCCGGGAGGTGAGTGGGGGTCCTCGAGATGTGGCTGGTGAGTTAGCCAGGGGAGAGGACTCAGACCCATCCCCACCCCATGCTGCCTCCTCAGGAGCCCCCGAGACCCCACAGCCTGGGGGTGGATGGGCCCACAGTGCGACAGGGAACAGGGAGCAGGCAGCTTGTGCCCCCAGCCCACCCAGCCCACCCCATCCCATCCTGTGGCCCCTGCAGAAGGAGGAACAGCCCCAGTACGAGGTGAACATCTACATGTACCTCTATTTCGTCATCTTCATCATCTTCGGCTCCTTCTTCACCCTCAACCTCTTCATTGGCGTCATCATTGACAACTTCAACCAGCAGAAGAAGAAGATAAGTGTCCAGCCCTCCCCTCCCCGGGCTCTGTCCTCCCTCCCTCCGTCCACTCCTTCCTTCCTATGTTCACAAATGCTGCCCCTGCACCTGCTGTGCTCTCGCTGGCTGGTGGCATGATTCAGCAAGGCTGGGTTCACATCCCACCAGACGGCCTTGGACGAGTGAGATGTGGCCACCTCGAACCTCGGTTTCCTTATGTACAGAATGAGGTTCGTGCCGCCTGCCATGCCGGCTCATTCTGAGGACCCAACGAGACATTGATGGAAGGTGGCCCAAAGCGGGCAGTGAGGCTGCACTGACCCCTTGCCTCTGTCGGTCACCCAGTCCCCTCCCCTCCCTTCTCTGGGCCCCTGAGTCCCCCTTCCCCTGCCTCCCTTGACCCCCATCTCTGGCTGCTCCAGGCAAGTCCCACTGGCCCCCCTGCTGGGGTGCGGGTGGCTTTAAGGGTGGTGCCTGAGAAGGTGAGAAGGGGGAGGTCCTGGAAAGTGAGAAGGAGGACACCCCCCACCGCAACCTTACGGGCCCATCCCACTATACTTTGGAGGGAAAGACCTCTTCATGACGGAGGAACAGAAGAAATACTATAACGCCATGAAGAAGCTTGGCTCCAAGAAGCCTCAGAAGCCAATTCCCCGGCCCCAGGTACCAGCCTTCCGGGCCCCTCCCCCTGCAGCCTGTATGAGGCTCCTGCCTAAGGGGGCCACGGCGGGCAGGGGGCAAAACGCAGCCTGCGCTCTGCCCACCAGGCTATGTCCCTGGCGTGAGGCTGGGTCCACCTGCCGGGAGGGGCGCCAGCAGCTGCCTGATAAACTCCAGTCATCAGTTTACCCTTTGCCTGGGCCTGCACAGCTCCCCAGTGTCCAGTCAGCTCTTCAACTGGTGGCCTCTGGGGCAAGGGCCCCTGGAACGGGGAGGAAGAGGATGTCCAGACAGCCCCCCAGTGAGCAATGACTTCAGGAGAAGGATGAGGGGCTGCTGGGGGACTTTGAGGGGAGGAAAGGTCCCAGAGTGAGGAAGGATGCCCGCGGACCCCACAGATTGGCCTGTTCTGATGGGGGGTCTCGCCGCCCCTGCCCTGGCCGACTCTGCCACAAGACCTGACACCTCCTCTCTCTCTGTCTCTCTCCCTGTCATTGCTGTCGTGTCCTCCTGCATCTTCTGCCGGTCCACGTCCTGCCCTGACCACTGCCCCCCACACCCCTCGGTGTGCATCCCCGCACTCGCATCCCTGCTGCAGAACAAGATCCAGGGCATGGTGTACGACCTGGTGACGCAGCAGGCGTTCGACATCACGATTATGATCCTCATCTGCCTCAACATGGTCACCATGATGGTGGAGACGGATGACCAGAGCCAGCTCAAAGTGGACATCCTCTACAACGTCAACATGGTCTTCATCATCATCTTCACGGGCGAGTGCATGCTCAAGATGTTGGCCCTGCGCCAATACTACTTCACCATCGGCTGGAACATCTTCGACTTTGTGGTCGTCATCCTGTCCATTGTGGGTGAGCAGGGCCGGGCTGGGCTGAGTCATTCAGGGAGGCCCGGCGCTCCCATCCTCATGTCCACACACAGACCTGCTCACGCATCTGCCGTGCTCACACTCACACATACGCACACGCGTGTGCACCTGGCGTCTACACTTAATGCGCAAAAGCACATACAGTGGGCTCCCAGGCAACCTGTCACCTTCCCATGCATGACTACACCTGAGAAACATTTACTTGTCCAGTGGACGCACACTCAGGTGCCCGTGTGCTTCGAGAAAAACATAAGAAGATGGTTCCAGTATCCCTACACACAGGAGAGCTGTGTGTCATTGCGATAGTAACTAGCTATCATTTATCAATCATATACTATTTGCCTGACACTGTGCTATGCACTTCACAGGCACTAGCTCACTGAGCTAATGTCCTGAGGCTGGTACTGTTGTCACCTCCATTTTACAGGCGAGGAAACTGAGTCACAAACCAATTAGGTGACATGCCTGAAGTCACACACCCAGAGCTGTCCTCCCCCGCCCTCGCATCCATGGCATCTGCAAACAGCCTTAGCGATAGGCCTACCACCATTCGCTTTGACACGTCCCACCTCCATGCAGCTGTGTCAGGGCAAAGATGGAGCCCAGACCCCAAGACCCCTGGGAGAGCCTAACGGGTCAGGCCATTCGGGCTGCGCTCTGAGCGGTGAGCTTCTACTGCTCCTTTCTGGGGAAGAGCCCAGCGGGCTGGGCCCCCCTGAGCCGCGCATGCCCCCTGCTCCCTGACCCAGCCGCCCACCCTGAGGGCAGCAGTCCTTACCGCTTCCTCCCTGCAGGCCTCGCACTCTCTGACCTGATCCAGAAATACTTCGTGTCACCCACGCTGTTCCGTGTCATCCGCCTGGCGCGGATTGGGCGCGTCCTACGGCTGATCCGAGGGGCCAAGGGCATCAGGACGCTGCTCTTTGCTCTCATGATGTCACTGCCCGCCCTCTTCAACATCGGCCTTCTCCTCTTCCTGGTCATGTTCATCTACTCCATCTTCGGCATGTCCAACTTCGCTTACGTCAAGAAGGAGTCGGGCATCGACGACATGTTTAACTTTGAGACCTTCGGCAACAGTATCATCTGCCTCTTTGAGATCACCACGTCAGCCGGCTGGGACGGGCTTCTCAACCCCATCCTCAACAGCGGGCCCCCCGACTGTGACCCCGCGCTGGAGAACCCGGGCACCAGCGTCAGGGGCGACTGCGGCAACCCCTCCATCGGCATCTGCTTCTTCTGCAGCTACATCATCATCTCCTTCCTCATCGTGGTCAACATGTACATCGCCATCATCCTGGAGAACTTCAACGTGGCCACGGAGGAGAGCAGTGAGCCTCTCGGGGAGGATGACTTCGAGATGTTCTACGAGACGTGGGAGAAGTTTGACCCTGACGCCACGCAGTTCATCGACTACAGCCGCCTCTCCGACTTCGTGGACACCCTGCAGGAGCCGCTGAGGCTCGCCAAGCCCAACAAGATCAAGCTCATCACACTGGACCTGCCCATGGTGCCAGGGGACAAGATCCACTGCCTGGACATCCTCTTTGCCCTGACCAAAGAGGTCCTGGGAGACTCTGGGGAGATGGATGCCCTCAAGGAGACCATGGAGGAGAAGTTCATGGCTGCCAACCCATCCAAGGTCTCCTACGAGCCCATCACAACCACCCTCAAGAGGAAGCACGAGGAAGTGTGCGCCGTCAAGATCCAGAGGGCCTACCGCCGGCACCTGCTGCAGCGCTCCGTGAAGCAGGCTTCCTACATGTACCGCCACAGTCAGGACAGCAGCGGGGACGCAGCACCCGAGAAGGAGGGGCTGATTGCCGACACCATGAACAAGATGTATGGCCCTGAGAACGGGAACAGCGGTTTGCAGAGCAAGGGGGAGTGGAGGGGCTCGACATGGGACCCCAGACCTGCCCTGGGGCTCCTGTCCATCAGACCCACAGACACAGCCCTCCCTCCCGCCCCACCCCCGGGGCAGACGGTGCGCCCAGGGGTCAAAGAGTCTCTTGTCTAGCAGGTGGCGGTGAGGTGGCACAGCCCCAAAGCTCCCCCGTGGCGCCTGCCCCTGAGGGAGCTAGGGCTTTGCGTCTGGGACTGATCCAGCTCCCTGTCGGGGACAGGATTTGGCCGTGCTGGGCTGTCACCCAGGCCGTGGCAAACGGGAATTGTACCTGAAGTCTCCACTCTGAGCCCGAGGCTGCTGCCTCCGTGATTTCACCTTCAAGTTGCTCTCACCTTCTCCGGGGCCCTGCTGCCCTCCTCATGGCCCCGGGGGAGGTTGGAACATCAGAATCTCTGCTCCCCACTTGGGGAGGAGCCGGCCTGTGATGGAAGGATTGGCCACCCTCCTGCCACCAGAGTCTTAAGGGCCACTGACCTCTCCCCAGGAAGTGGCTCAGGCCCCCCCAGCTCCCTCCAGGACAAGGAAGTCTTAACTTCAGTGAGAGCAGACGCCTGACCCCAGGGCCCGCCAGCCCTCCCCTGACTCTGGGTGCAGCGTCACCCTGCCAGCTTAGGAATTCTCTGGAAAAGGAAAGCATCACTGGTCCAGGAATGGCTCCACAAACCTGATGGGCCACTGGATCCTGACTCATTGGGCCGGTGTGACCCCTGACACCCTTTCCAGACTTGTCCATTGCCCAGGACCCTGGCTCCCTGGCTGGCCCCTGGGAGAAGAGCAGAAGGGAGGATTGCATTTGGGAATCGTCTTTTTCTAGAAAGCACGGATGGGTAGCACAGGTTGGATCCCACCAGCATATCGCTGCACTGGGGGCTTTCTTGGCCGGAGCACCCAGATCTTGGGTGGTGTCGGGGACCCTGGTGCTCAGGAAGAAGGTTCCCTTCCCTCCCTCCTTCCCTCCCTCCTGCATCAGCACCACTGGGGCTCCTGGCAGCCGCCCCAACCCCAGAGGTTTCCTCCCCATCCTCCACCACACCTCATCCTTTTCCCCGCCTCAAAGTGATCCTAAGAATGTTCTAGCTGAGCCCACGTTCGAGATTTCCACACTGGGGCAGGCACTGCTTACCTGGCTCAGACCCAACCTTGCAACTTCCTGCCACCCGGAGAGCCAGGCGGCACTTCTGCTGGCGCCGCTGGCCTGGGCATGGCGCTGCCGGTCCTCCGCCGGCTGCCCTGCCGAGAACAGGCAGAGGCTGAGCTCGGAGGAGGGGGTGAGACGCAGGCTTAGGGGTCACTGGATTTACTCATCGGTGTGTGTGCGCCTGTGTGCCAGTGTTATACCTCTGTGTATAGCTGTGTGTGTGTGTGTGTGTGTGTGTGTGTGTGTGTGTGTGTGTGTGTGAACCACCGTGTCCCTCAGAGCCTGCATATGCATGTGTGTATGGGTATATTTGTGTACATGTGTGTCAGTGTGCCCCGCAGTGTCTGGCTGGTGTGTGTGTGTGTATGTGTGTCTTCTCTGTAGGCCTGTCTGTGTGAGTGTCCCTGTGCTGTGTGTATGTGAGTGTGAACACAGGTGGTAAGGTTTGCACATCAAGTCCCCCGTTGCCCTTAGTTCCTCTTCTTTTTCTTGTTTCTCGTGAACAGTTTGATTAAAACTCAGGAAGCAGCAAAACCTCCAAAACAACCTCTGTGTGTGTGTGTGTGAGTGTGCGTGTGTGCGTGCGTGTGCGTACACGCGTGTGCGTGTGTCCGTGTGTGCGTGTGTGTTTACGTCTGTGCTCGCCCGGAGGCTGAGGCCTTCCCTTCCGTCTGCCGTGCTCGCTGGCCCCCTCACCACCCTGCCTGGGCATCCCTCTCTCTCAGCCCCGTGAATCTACTCTTCTGCCCTCCTCCACTTCTCTTCCTCACACCCACCGCCCAGCCCTGCTCCCCGGCCCCGCCTGGGTCCTCTCTGGAATGAGGCCCCCACTCCTTCCATCTCTTCCTGCAGCAGTTCTGGCTCTTTCTTCAGAAGTTCATCCTGTAGGGGTCAGCCTCCTCTCTGACCAGCACTCCGACCACTGCCTTTCCCTCCTCGTTGGGGCTCTGACTAGTGAGGCCCCAAGAGCCTCGGCCCCTGCTGGACTGAACTCTCCACGGGACCGTGTGCCGATTGCAGAGCCAGTGTGGCTGAGCGGGGTCCAGGCCTCCCCCTGCCTGCAGGCTCCTCCCCTGCAGACCCACACCCATTGCACCTTGTCCGGGTGGAAACAGGCCCAAGCCAGGCCAGTAGACAGGCCCCTTTGTACAGTTCTTATAATAAACCTCCCCGGTGCCTCTGACATGTGGGCTCTCTCCTTCTGTGCTTCTGCGTGCGGACATCGACGGGAGCTGAGGGCAGCAAGAAGGGCTGGTGGGGATTGAGCCAAGTGGGGAAGACTTGGGGAGCTGCCAGGGATTGGGGAAGCCCCAGCTCCCTCCTCTGGCTCCGTCTGGCCGTCTCCTGCCCCCTCCAGAAGGAGACTGGGACTCCAGCCTCAGAGCTGGAGTCCCAGAGGCCAGATGAGGTCGAGTCGTGCCCGCTCCCTTCACTCCCCTAACAGGCAGCACCACACTGCGTCTCCCTGCCCACGACAGCACCCAGGAAACGGGTGTTGGGACCCGTGTCCCCAGCCCCTCCTCTCCAGAAGCCCCCATAACTTCTCTGCCCCTCAGAGGCCCTAAGGTGCCTATGGGTACACGGTGTGGCCCCTCCCTCTCCCCAGAGGTACAATTCCCCCAGGATGCTGCCTCTGACCCCTGACCCCAGAAAACCCAGGGTCCCATGGACCTACGACGAAGAGTAATGTTATGTAGTGAGCTCCGGCCACAATCCCAGTGGGTGAAATATAATTTTAGATTTAATTTTGTTTTCTGACAGCCAAGGCTGTATTCCTCCGAACTAGTGAGTATTAGTCCCTTTCAGGATTTCTGTATCCCCTTTTCCTGGGTCCTGAGGTTACATGGCACCCTTGGGGGCTGGGGAGGGGAACCCCCAGGCCACCCCGACATCCCTCAGCCATGTCCTTGAGCCCCTTCCCACAGTGTGGTTGTCTTTGCCTGCAGGGGAGGGGTCTGACATCCCCGCAGGGCTCCCTGAGCCCCCCACCAGGGTGCTGACCTCCCTCCCAGAGGTGGGGGAGGGGCTCCTTCTCACATGAAAGTTCTCCAAACCTCGCCCGGGTCCCTCTCTGGCCCCAAGGACAGGAGAGCTTGAGGGTGCCCTGAGCCACCCTTCCCCTGAGCCTTGAATGGTAAAAGAAAAAAGACAAAATCCTGGGTGAGAAACGTAGAAACCAAAGTTCCTATTTCAGAATCAAGACCCTCCCCCAGTTATCAGTCCTACGCGCCACCTGCCTGAGGGTGAACCTGAGTCCCTTCAAGGCTCACGACCGCCCTATGAAGAAGGTATTATTACAATTATTTCTGTTTTACCCAAATGAGGAAACTTGGTCTCTGAAAGGTTAAGCATGGGTGTTGCTTAACAGGGGTGCCGTTGACATGTGAGACAAGGAAATTCTGCTGTGTGGGAGGCTGCCCCTCCCACGGCAGGGTCTTCCCTGCCCCCTGGCCCATGAATGCCAGAGGTGTCCGTTGGTCATTTGACCTTGGCAATGGCCCTGGAGCATTTGTGGGGCAGGACCACCCTGCATTGAGAAGCCCCAGGTGACTTGAGGCGGCTTCCCGGTCTCCTGCAGGGTCAGGATTCACACCCCAATCCTTCTGCGCCTGCAGGTCTCCCCTGGTAACAACAAAACAAGTAGCGTCAGTAGGCGAGGGCTGGGGGGAGGGGCAGAGGTCAGAGCCTTTCTTTCCAAACTGAGGTTCTGTCCTCTCCCACCACCCTCCCAGGGTTACTGGGGGTCCCTGTCCTCTTGTTCCCCAAACCCCCAAGCTCCATGTCCCTTCTCCCTACACCCCCATCTCTTATTTTGATGCTGCCTTCCTGGAAAGGTGGGGTGAGGGCTGCCTGATGTCGGGGTGCACAGCCCAGGGCAGCCGGGGGCAGAGGCAGGAGTGGGCTTACGAGGCCTCCTGTTCCAGGAAAGAAAAAGGCGTCACAAGCCCCGAACAGAGCTCAGTACTGTTGTCCCTGGGGAGGGAACAGCATGGCCCCAACTGTGACAAATAACCCTGCAGGCGGTGGGGCCCCCATTGCCCCCACCCACTCCTGGCATGAATGGGAATGAAGTCCAAAGGACACATCTGCATCCCTGCCCACGGGAGACGCAGATGTGCATGTGCTTGGAGGACACCTACTGCGCCCCCAACCTCCGTGCCCCCTAGAGTCACCCTGGGCCGCAGGCCCAGCTCCTGAGCAGCCCCACACCACACAGCCCGGGAGCACACCCGTCTCAGCAGCTACATGCACGCACACACACACACACACACACGTGTGTATCCCAAGCCTTCTCCATCTTCCCCCCAACTTTGGGGGACGCTAGCCCCAAAGCTAACCAAGGCTTCCATCACCAGGGGGTACTTTGCTAAAGGAAGAGACCCCTGGATTTTCCCCCATTCCTCTGGGGGAGTCTCCAACCTCCCCCACCAGGGGCCCATGGTCCCCAAGCTGACCTCAGGTGATGTTTATATTCCTGGGCTGTTTGTTCTGTGAACTGAACATCTGACACCTTTTCAGAGAAATGTGTTTGTTTTTTTTTTTTCATTTGGAACATCTGGAAACAACAAGAACATCTGGGACTGCCAGGAACGAGCTGTTCCTTGGAGGGAAACTTAACCCTCCTGTCCCCGCTTTCCACAGCTCCAGTCCTGGCCCGTACTCCTTGGGGGTGGGGGTGGGGGTGTGGACCCCACCATCCCAGGTGAGGCTTATGCTCAGGACTGAGGGGGCAGCACCCAGACCTCTGTCTTCCTCACCACCAACCCTGGCCTAGGAGGTGGGTCCATGTCTCCCTGAACCCAAACAGACCTGCCAGCAGCACAGGCTGCTTGAAAACTGGCAGGTGGTAAGGAAAATATGTAGGCAGAGGACACAGGATTTGCATCTTCCTTCCCCTCCTGGCAGTTGGAAGAAGACAGAGAGTGAGGGGCCAAGAGAGAGTAAAGAAGCTTCCATAAAACATAAAATTCAAGAGTGGGCTCAGCTGTGGGGCTGAGGGATGCAAGCCTGCCATGTGCAGCTGTGCAGGTTGTGCACTGCACAAGGGCACCTCCCCCACCCCGAGCCCCCAAGGGATGAGGGTTGTGTCTGATCCAGGGGCAGGGGCACAAAGTTGAACTTAGACAAGCTCCTAGACTTATGGTTCCATCCACCACTCTGCTGACTGGCGAGACAAAGCCAGAGATCCTTTTTGTTTCAGAACCTGAAGACTCCCCCATACTAGCCTCCTGTCCTCTGCCCGAGACCCCTGGAGCTGTGGATAACACTTCAGTGCCCTGTGAGTCCCCTGATTGCTGAGTGGTGGGTTTTCTCTAAGCTGTCAACACCTAAGTCCACCTTCTCTGGCAGCTCTCAGAAAACTCTCCCACCAAGTGAGGGAGGGGCCCTCTCGCCAGGTCCTGGACCAGATCTCCCAAGCGGCTGCTACTCTTGGCCTGTTTTTGCTCAAGAACCGCTGTGGTTCCTTTCCTCCCCAGGGTCAAATCTCCATCAACCCCCAACATGGCCACCTGCACTCCAGCCAAGAGGCTGTGCTCTGGGCCCATAGCTGCCCGCCAGCACCCCTGCCTCAGCCTTCCTGGGTGCCCCTCTTCCCACAGGGTGTAGGCTGGTCCAGGGTGGAGAGGCCGCGCTCGCATTCATCCACAGGACCCATGTGTATTCAGCTAAGTGTGAGGTGGGAGGCTAGGGGGCCCCAGGGCACGGGGATGGGGTGGGGACGCAGAGGCCGCCGCCACCCGGGGCGTCCACCGCGGACCCTGCTGTAGTGCCCGAGCTGGGGTGACCCTTGAGCCTTAGCAGCACAGCTGACGAAAGAGCCTGCCCTCCCCCAGGGTCCCCGGAGAGCTGGTGCCTCCCCTGGGTCCCAATTTGCATGGCAGGAAGGGGCCTGGTGGGGAAGAGGCGGGGAGGAGACAGGCTGCAGCCTGGGCAGTTACACGTTTTCCCCCCAGGAGCCTCCGCTGTCACGGGCTTGGGGCAGGAGACGGAGGGGTGAGCATGGCGGGGCCGGCGCTGTGTCCCGGCCTCAGCAGCTGGTTGGTGCCTCTGCTGCTGCTCCTTTCAGGTACGGCCCGAGCCGAGAGGCCTGCTGGGTCCGCTGTTTCCACTGGTTCTGTCTCCTGCTCTCTCGTCCTCCTCCTTCTGTCTCTCACACTTTTCTGCCTCCTGTCTCCCTCTGACAGCCCTGGGGACCGGGTCTGTGGGTATCAGCCATGCTGATGGCTCAGGGCTCCGCGGCCCCAGCCCCTCTCCCGCCCGGAGGGTGTCAGGCTGAGCTGGGCCTGAGGGGTTGGTGGCTCTGACCGCAGAAGAGCTAGGCCCAGGAGAGAGAAAGAAGAGTGTGGTTCACCCCCAGGCCGTGGAGGGCACTGCGTGGGGGGCGGGCAGTGGAGAGCTGCCCCCAAGCAGACCTGGGACAGGCATGTTCCAGAAGTGGTGCCCTGGTCTGGAAGGTGGTGGAGCCCTCCAGCTGTAACTTCCCTCCCGTCTCATCCAGGCACAGCTCAAGGTCAAGGGCAGAAGGGGGGCTGGGAGTCGGATCTTCTGGTGACCCCACCCCGCTCTAGTCTCTCCAGAGCAGGGCTGGGGGAGAGCTGAGGGATCTTGATGCTGATGTCCTGGGCGGGGAGGAAGTGGGTCTGGGAACGCAGGGGTGGGACAACCAAGTCCCAGTGACCGGCCCGCCCACTTCCTCCCACCCAGCAGGTGAGACGGTGCTGGAGGCCAAAACAGAGGCGCTCTACCGGAATCCCAAAGGTCAGCAACTTCCCCCGCCCATTCTGGGGACAAGTATGTCTGTGTCCAAAGCCGATCACTGTCCTGTGTGCTGTCTCATGGTTGCCCTTGTGCCCTTGTGCCCCCTGGGTCTCCCCACCCAGGACTCCCATCCCCAGGCCTCCTTAGGGTCGGCCTCCCTCTGTAAGACCTGGCTCTGAAGTACCTCCAGTCCCCCCTCCTCCGCTGTCATCCTCATTAAACATCAGTGCTCCAGTCCCAGCGATCTGGGGCAGCGCCAAGCCCAGGGCTGGAGTGGGGGCCAGTTGGAACCCCACTGAGGACTCAGGCCCATTCTCCCTGGCTGGGGAGTTGGGCTTAGCCCCGGCAGGAGACCGTAACCTCAGGGACCCCGACAGGTCACAGGGGTTCCTAGGGGACCACTGACTGGGAACCAGGCAGGAGGGAGGCTTCTTGGAGCAGGTGGGCGGGGACATCATGGCAAACTGAAGAAAGAAGGCTTAGGAATAAAAAGAGGAGCAGGTCCACACGGAAGCGGGGAGGGAGGTGATGGAGGAGAGACGGCCAGGGGATTGATATGGGAGGCCTTGACTGCCAGGCTAAGGATTTGCGGGGTGCCCCTGAGGATTTCGGGCTGGTGTGGGTAGCCCAGGGCAGGGAGAGGTGAGAGCACCAGGCCAGGCTGGAGGCTGTGCTATGGGCCTTCTGGCCTCATGGGGTGAGGCTGGCATCGGGCTACTGTAATGGACATGGAAAGGAATCAGAAGGTTCCAGGCCCTTCTAAAGGAAAATCAGGCGGGAAGCGTGGGCCATCAGGAAGGGGCGGGGTCCGGCGGCTTGGCCTGTGGCTTCTCACGTGGCTCTGGCTCTCCCACCCCTCTGCCTCATGTCTGACCCACATCCCGAGAAGCAAGGACAGACAAGGGGGCTGAGCCGGGGGTCAGTGCTGCCCAGGACGGGGGCCCACGGCCGAGGGCCTGAGTTCGGGCCGACGGTCAAGAGGAAGGAGCGGGATTTTAATCCCAGCCTTGGCGCCCACAGGAGGCTCGTGTTCCCAGATCTGGCAGCACCCACGTTTCGTGGCCAAGAAACGGGGCTCCATGGTGGAAATCAAGTGCCACCTGGAGGACTCCGGCAGCGTGAGCTGGCTCTGGAAGCAGGAGGCGGACTCAGAGGCCAAGCTACTCCTCCCCGAAAAGGGCCGCATCCTCCAGACCCACAACAGCAGCGAGGCCACGCTCGTCATCCAGGACGTCCAGTTCCCAGACAACGGCATCTACTTCTGCGAGGTGGAGTGCTCGCAGAGGCCCCCGAGGACAGAGCGCGGCTGTGGCACCGAGCTTCGGGTCATGGGTGCGTGCGGGGCCCGCCCCCCAGCCGGGGAGGAGAGCGGGTGTGCTCGTGGAGCCGTCCACACCCACCCCACCCCAGGCCGGACCAGTAGGGGGGCCGCAGTGTGGCGGTGACTGTGGCCCTCGAGCACCTGGGAGAGCCGCTGAGAAGCAGGTCCTGAGGGGCGCAGGCCTCACCGCCCCCGCCCCGCCTCCCCCCAGGGTTCAGCACCTTGGCGCAGCTGAAGCGGCGGAACACGCTGAAAGATGGCATCATCATGATCCAGACCCTGCTCATCATCCTCTTCATCATCGTGCCCATCTTCCTGCTGCTGGACAAGGTGACCCTGGGGGCCGGGGAAGCAGCCACGGGGCAGGCCGGACACGGGCAGTGTCTCCATCTCCCCAGCCCCAGAGCCTGCCCATCGATTGACCGATTCAATCACTCCTTTGTTCATCAGCTGTTCTCGCAGAGTGCGCCTCACCCCTGACCCCTGACCCCTGACCCCTAGCCCCTGACCCTTCACCCCGGGCCAATCTCCCCGGCCCTCCCCAGCCTGGCCCAGCAGTGGATGGGGTGGGGGAAGCTAACACTCTGCTCTCCGTCCCTCACCCGCCAGGATGACAGCAAGGCCGGGATGGAGGAAGATCACACCTATGAGGTAAGGAGTGGGGTGGACCCCGCAGCTCCCGGGGCCGTGGGGGGCAGGGGGGGGCGCTCAGAGGCCCCATCTGTGTGCGCTCAGCGAGTGGCCAAGGCCTGAGCTCCGCTCCGTGTCCCCAGGGCCTGGACATTGACCAGACAGCCACTTACGAGGATATAGTGACGCTGCGGACAGGAGAGGTGAAGTGGTCGGTGGGTGAACACCCAGGCCAGGAGTGAGAGGCCGGCCCTCCCCAAGCCCCTGGGCGTAGCCCGCTGGGCCCTCACTGACTGCTTCAGAGCCGCCCGGCTCCCAGCCCATCCCCTTTACCCTGAACCCCCTGTCCGCCTCCAAAGCTGGCCCACCAGGTCCGCCTGCCCCTCCAGCCCTTGGTCCCCATCTCTTGCCAAAGGGACTGGAGCGGAAGGGCCACAGGGCAGTGATTTGGAGCAGGGAGTTCTCTGGGGCTAGACTGGACCCAGCCTTCTGGGGGTGCTATGCGGGGATCCATCCCCTATTCAGGACGGGGAAGGCAGAGACTTGCCTGGAACCTGCAAATGGACTCAGAACGGCCCGGTTTCCTGTAGAGCCCGGGAAGGGCCCTGGCCCACCCGCATGTGGCTGCAGCTGGGCCACCGAGAGCTTCATCCCTCTCCCATCCTCTCCTGCTCTCTCCTGCCCTCCCCCACGCCAGGGGGCTGCTGGCCTTGAGCCCTTTCTCCCACGGAATAAACAATGTGTCTTGAGAAATGACACACAGGCTTGTGACATCTGTGGTTATGGGGTGGATGAGAGTACCTGTTTGGGCGCAAATCTTTGGGCACCCATGGACCCATGGGGTGTGAGGAGGGACGGCTGCCATGGGGCTCAGAGCCCTCTCCAGGGCTCACTCACTGCTTCTCTCTGACGGCCCAGTTGGGACCTGTGGCCATGTCTCCCGTTCTTCCCCTGCTCTCTGACCCTAGTGGGGCCCTGAGCAGTGGAGAAGGGCTGAATGGACTGGCCCTTCTTCTCGGCGGGGATACCCTCACCCTGCCTTCCCTTCAGCCGACAAGCAGCACTTGAGTCCTGCTCTGTAGGGCAGAGGTCTTAGCCCTAGAAGAGTTTGCCCTCCCCCACCCACCCCAATCCTCTTGTCCTTTAAGGCCCTCCACCTACAGGAAGCCCTCCCAGAGTGCCCAGTCCCTGCCTAATCCCTGTTTGGACCCTGGCCTCTCCAGCTCTGGCGTAGCTACTACCTTGTGCTGCCCATACCGGCCTTGTTCTCGTTAAATTAGAAGCTCCCTGAGGGCAGGGTTTCCCCTGACTCCATCACACACCCCCTTGTCCCCTACCAAGCCTGGATATTTTTTTAAATTTGACCCAGAGCTATGCAAGAGAGATTCCTAAAGTGGGAAGCTCTGTGGTGGTGAAATCTGGGCATCCTTAGGCAACCCCTTCAGGCTTTCCCAGCACAAAATCAGAGGCAAAATGGTCCCCAACCTGCCAGCTGCGGGAGCGACAGAGAGCAGCTCAGGGCTGGGAGCTGAAGTGAAATTAACCTCTGTGTGCAGAGCCAGGCTGAGCTCCACTTCCTGTTGACCTTGGGGGGACCCCAGAACACCTCTTTGCCATGCATGCTCTGGATTCAGATGGGAGAAATCCCTGCCCTCAGGGAGCTGCCAGTTTAACTGGAGAACCAAGGCCAGCATGGGGGGACCAGTGAGAGCAGCTCCCCCTGGCATTCCAGGTGGGGCAGGTGGCCAAGGCCCCCAAGCCTGGGGTTTCAGGTCCATCTCTGCGTCGCTCAGCGGTGCCCACTCAGAGCCAGGCAGGGCCAAGCCGGGGCGGGCCTCCTCCCTCCCTGGTGTCCGGGCTGCCAGAGGAAACTGGCTTGTTTTGGCATCTGTCTCCACTGAGCTGCAGCCCTTCCTCTCCTGCTGCTTTGCATAGTGGCGCTAATTCTGGCCTCGACCTCCACCAGGGACCCTGGGCAGCCGGCTGGGGGTGGGACAGAGCCTTCACTTCTCCCCCCCCACAGCAGGGTCTTCCCCCTGCTTGGGGCTGCCCTGAATCTGGGGAGGCCTTGGCTTTTTTGAAACACAACTTAATATCTTTGAATAACTGAGTTTCTCTAATGCTTTGAAGTACTGTTGGCAGAGAATCATCTGAGCAGGGAGGCCTGCCTCGACCACCCGACACCCACCCCGCAAGGGCACTGCCTTCATGGTTACGATGTAGAAGCACTCCCTGGTCCGTTCTTCTGTCTTAGAGGCTTACACTACGGGTGTCCCCATGTCCAACTTATGGGTCCCTGGCCCCCAAAACTGACAGGCAGCGGAAACAAAGCTGGGTGATGCTGGTGGGGGGCGATGAACGTCTCAGATCTCGCTTGCTTTATCTACAAAATGGGAATCATAAATCTTATCCAAAGGAGCTGAACCAGATGCTGGTTTTTAGAAAATTACCCTACAGTAAAATTGACTTCGTTTTCTTTTCATGAATTTTAGATTTACAGCTTTGTATAACCACCACCACAACCAAGTTACAGAACGTGAGTCAGACTCTTTTGCTGGGTCCCCCAAATATTTATATATTGAGAATCTCTCAACTGCCAGTAAGATTTTCTTGAACACCTCCATATTCCTTTACATGAGCTTGTCCCACCGTGACCCTGGAAGCGGGACAGCTGCATCCCAACTTTAAAAATGTGGAAATCGAGGCCCAGGGAGATGATTACCATAATTGGCCAAAAGCCACACACAGATCTTCTGACTCCAAACTCAGCATTCTTTCTACTACATCACAGCTGCCTCCCTCGAAGGACCCTGAGCCAGAGCAGGAGGGGAGCCATAGGGAGAGAATCCTGGGGCAGCTCTGCCATCGCCCTTGTTCACAAGTCGCAAAGCCCTGAAGGCCCCACTCCTTCCTGATAGGCCAGGATATTGAGTCACTGGGCCATCCTTCCAGGAGTCCAGCTCTGGGCCCCTCTTCCTTTAGAATGCAGCCCCGAGGGCCCTCGGTGGGCACATGCCCTGCTGCCCACTGGGGGAATCCAGCCCTGTCCCCCGGGGCCTGGGGTAAGCACAGGCTGGTTCCTCCTCCGTTCTAGCTTGACTTCCGGCCCCCTGGCTGCAGGTGTTGCTAGGCCGGGGGTGCTCTGACCCAAGGGTTTGCGTGTTTTTCCAGCAGAATTGGAGATTAGAGAAAAACAAAACAAAACTCGGGAGGCTGCTGCTGTTTGGGTGTCACTGGACCCCCAGCAGGTGGGCAGCCGGCTCTTCTGCAAAGGGCCTCAAAGGCCATCCAGCCGGGGGACCAGGGACTCTGGTCCGCGCATGCTCTGCTCTCTGCAGGCAACCTCAGCAGCTGGATTCAGAGCCCACATCTGTGAAGTTTCTGGATTTGTATCTGGTCTCCAGGCTGCGCCTAGTTACGGTGCCCTCGGGAACTGCTATTGACTCAGGAACACACAAAACCCAAAACCAACAAACCTGCCACTTGGGGACACCTCAGCGGCCATCTCCCACTCCAAAGCCTTTACCTGGAAACTTAGGTGACTCCACAGAAAACAAAAATTAACAAAACTGAAACCCTGAATTCAGAGTGTAGTTTGTTTAAACACATTTAGACAGATCCTAATGCACAGATCAAATTAATTAAAAAAAAAAAAAGGCATCGTTCTCTCGGCCCTAAGAGCACTTTATCACATGGCAGGAGTGGGCGGGCCAGATGCCTCGTGAGGTCCTGTTTGGGGCTCGGGTTCTGCAGGTTGTGGGTCTGTGTGAACATCTGTGTGTGCTCACCCTCAGCATGTGCATGCTGCCCTGTCTCCTTTTTGCATTTAAATGTGTTCAGGTACGTATTGCTGTGCATGGCAAGATCCCGTATGTTCATTTTTTCTGTACTTGGTAGGTTAAATTCATTCTACGATGAGGAGAACATCAAGACAAGTCATGGCCTGTCTTGCCATTTCTGGCCGGGGGGCGGGGAGTATTTGAGTTCTTTCCTTGGCACTGTCCTTGCATCCATTCAACCCACTTAGCAGATGCTTGGTGAGCTGCTAGGCCTGGGATGGTGCCAGCTGCCAGGTCCCCCCACTCCCCAGAGCTATGCTCTCACCTCTGTATCTTAGCTATTTCTCTCATGGTAGTTTTCACAATGTGAAATTTCTGTATACATTCTATCGTTCTGTATTTATTTGTTTGCTGTTGTCTCTCCTGTAGACTGTAAACTCCAGCAGAGAAAAGATTGTGCCCTTTGTTCATGTACGTATAATGAACTGGTACAATACCTGGCACATGGAAGGTACAACAACTGCTTACTGAATCAGTTAATGCAGGAAAAAGAGAATGAGTGAATGAGTGAAGAGACGAAAGGCGTGAACCCAGCCTCAAAGGGCTTACATTCCCTTAAGGGGAATAAGATGTTCACAAACAACCACAGAATAAGGTAGGAGGCAGAAGTTATTTCCAGCTGACAGCACCAATCAGGAAAGCACCTCAGACTTCCCACAGCTGCTGGACACACCCCGGTATTATTATATTTCTTTTTCAATGGGCTTGTCTCCCTGGGGAATAAGCCCCCAAGTGGAAATTGCTTAGTAGGTCCCATGATGTAGATTGTTTTGCTCTTCTAGAGTGTTCAGAGATCCTCACCTACTGTAAACAACATCCCCATCAACCCACAGGAGTGCCTGCCCCCATCCTGCCCCCCCACCCCAGAGCCCTCCAAGGCCCTTCCTCCATGCTTGAGCCCTCTGGCAAACTCAAGGGTCCGATGAGATAAAGGAAGTGAAAACGTGATGTACACTGAAATGTGCAACACAAATGTGAAGGATGATGTGGCTTGGTTCATTAAATCGGGCTCCATCGAGTTGTTTTTTTACTGCCTCTTTTCTTGGTGTCTGTGGACCTCACTCTGGGCTGAAGCTCCTTGCATTCAATTTCCCCCAAGCTTCATTGAACATCTTCTGAGTGGGGACTTGATCCGGCCCTGCTAGCTTTGCACTGAGGATAGTGCTTCCGCGCCCAGCGGCGCCACTGTCTCTCCTAGATGAAGCTTCTAAAGAGCTCGTTGTGGCGGGAAGACTGGGGCCTTGGGCTGCCGTCTTTTAGGAGCTGAGAGACACCTGGCAAACTACTTATCTCTTCGAGCCTGAATGTCCTTGTATGCATGCACCTCCCCCTCTCCGCATCACTCAGTACAGTGCCTGGCACATGGCAGGCACTCAGAAATGTTGGTCTCCTTTTCCACCTCCCCCTGGAGAAGCCCTTGGGAATCCCCACATAATAGTCTCTAAAAACATTGACCCAATGAGCTGTGATCAACGCGGTCATCAGACTCATGCTGGAATCAAAGACAAAGTGGAGCATATCCTGGGGGCAATCCCAACCTCTGGCCTCAAGGAAAGCAGGACAGAGCTAGAGGTGGGAAGCATGGACCTCAAGTGACCAGGGGAGAATGGAAAGAGCTGCCCCCAGTCCCTCTGTGGCTCTCCCTAAGGCAATCATGACTCTAAACAAGGAGATGGCCCCCAGCCGCGTGGACTTGAACCTCAGAAGTGCTCCTGAAGCCTGAAAGAGGCCACTTTCGGATCAAGAGTAGATCTTTGAATTTCCACAATAGGTACGGAGAACCCCAGAGATGGTCAAATCTGAAAATACGAAGGGCTTCCAAACACACTGAAATTCATGGATTCCAAGCTAATGGAGGATTCATCCCGAACCCTTTGAGGATGACCCCGGAGATGCGGATCACAGCCTCTCCTCACTGGCCACCGTGCAGAGGCCATTGTGGAGCAGCCTCTGAACCTGGAGAAGCCAAGGGTCTGGCCCCAGGTCGTGCCCCAAGAAGGGGTGAGTGACTCCCTAGCAAAAACACGAAATCCCAAGTCTAATTCAAAGTTTATCTTTTACTAGCAATGAATTATGTATGTGTCTCCATCACTAAAGACCCTGAAAAAGACCTTTTCTAGACTAGAGAGAAGGGTCACCAGTATCCACCCCCCACCCTCCAGTTCTTCCCTCTTTGGGTCCGATGGCTGCCACCGTGGTCACCTTTAATAACGGTGTATCCCAGGGGTCCCCAGAATCCTGTGGGCCAACCGGAAGTGGGTTGGTGAGAGGAGACTCTCCCCTGCTCTGGCTGGTCCCACCTGTTCTTGGCAGTAACCTGCCTGACAGGGAGCCTCAGCCACACCTCACCTGTGCCCACCTTGTGTGGCTCTCGAGTGGTCCCCAAGTCGGGCTCCTGTACCCTCAGTCCTAGGGGAGGCCTGAGCTTCTCCTGTGGTCCACAGTTCACATACTAGTCCCCCCAGTATTAGCTAGAAGTCTGTCACGAGAGGTTCCACTTCAGTGTCCCTTCCCCCAGGTGACCTAGAAGGAAGAAGTGGCGGAGGACACAGGAGGCTGTGTGGGGCTTAGAGACCCTCCTCCACTTCCTGCCCGGCTCCTCCCCTTTGGTGGCTCTGGAAGGAGAGGAAAGGGGTGTCCTCACCTTTCCTGTGGCCCCATTTTCCTCAGAGCCTGTTTCTTTAATGACACTCCCTTCTAGTCCTCCTATGGTCATGCCTGGGGACAATTCCCACAGGTCCCAGTGCCCTCCGTAGCAGAAAAAGAATCAGGGGCACGGTCGGGCGATGGTTCAGGAGCGATGAGAGAAAAGAGAGCTCTATCTTCTGGTCTTAAAGGGGGAGATGGCAAGGCACAAGCACTCAGGTTCTGGACCATGGGGGTGTGACTTTTCAGCATTGGTTGGCAACACTATAACCAACCACCTCTAGAAAATTTTGCTCATTCGTTCGTTTGTTTCCCCACAGGGTCAAGTGCTAAATGTTCTTAGACTCAAGGGATGGAAGGTTTAAACGGAGGGCAATATGTTCTTTCCTGCTCTTATCTTGGGGGACTATTTGACGCTGGTGACCTCCAGATGCTGAAATAGCCCCAACTCTGGGCACCAGGAGGTGGCAAGCCTGCAGCCCTAGCCTTCCTGACCCTGGCCTAGCCCTGCTATGTGGTCTCCGCCATGCACCCCATGTCTCTGGGCCAGTCTCACCTGGAAAATGACGGACAACAAGCTGACTCTTAAGGGAGGACAAAATGAGGCAAAGGGACTCTTGTGATTAGGGGCAGGACGCTTGTGATCAGAGGGATTTAAACGTTAAAAAACAGAGTGGCGCCCACCCAGTCCGCGTTGAAGAAAGGGCTTGGGGTGCTGCAACGTGGGAAGAGCAAGGATTTGGAGATCTGCTGCCTTGGCTGGGGTAGCTCATGTAAGTAAGCCTCTCTGAGCCTTGGTCTCCTCCTCTGTAAAATGGGGTGATAATACTTCCTTCACAAGATGGTCCTGAGGGTCTAATGTGAGGTTGCATGGGCTTGCTCTTCACAACCTGATAAGCTCTATACAAATATTAAAAGGAGGAGAAGAAAGGCGGGGAGGAGACTGCAATGACTGGAGAGGGCATCTTTCTGTGTGCTGTGCCCAGAGCTCCAGAGCTGGGGGTGGGACTCAAGTCCTCAAGGGCTCTTCCAAATTTGAGATTCACTGACCGTGACAGGGCTATGGGAGGAAGCAGTTGTAAGCAGTGTCTGTTCCCGGGATCTCTGTGGCACAGCCAAGGAGCAGGGACAAGGCCTCAAGTTTTGGTCCTTTGCCCTATCCACCTGGGGGAGCCCCTATGCTCCGGCAAAGGGGAGGGCAATGTGTGAGGCTGGAGCCCTCTAGCGGTCAGGGTTAGCCCTGCATCCAGCTACCTCAGGCTGGATCAGGCGGCAGGAGGATGGTGATGGGGCAAAGGTGGAATCTGTGCCCAGGAACCCCAGAATCTATTGTTATCCTTGGCCCCCTTCTCCCAAACACACATTCTCTCTGGTGGATGGAGGGGAGCTGTTCAGGGAGGAGGAAAGAGGTAGAGAGTGAGGAAGCATCCACATAGCTCTCAGGGTACCTCCATCCTGACGTAGCCCCCCTTTAGGGGACCAGCTTGGGCCCTCCTCACCCTGGGGGACAACCCCGCAATGACACCCTGCCACAGTGTGCCTGGACTCGGGCTACTCCCTTCTGCTACCTCCCCCTTAAAAAGAGGACGGATTGGGTGGTCTCTCAAGCTGAGACTCTGTGCGTACAGCCCTCGGGACAGGTGACGGTGGAGAGGGGAAGATGACAAGCCTGGGGGACATGACCCCAGAGGAGGAGCGGTAACAGGATGAGTGGGTGGGGGTTCTAAATTATCCATTAGCCCAGGCCCGCTGGTGGCCCGTGCATAAATGTATAGAGAAAATAGGTGGGGGCAGAGGGAGAGAGAGAAGAGGCCAGGGTATAAAAACGGCCCACAAGGGACCAATTCCAGGACCCCAGGACCCAGCTCCCCAGACAGCTCAGGGTCCTGTGGACAGCTCACCAGCTGTAATGGCTGCAGGTAAGCACCCCTAAAATCCCCTCGGGCTCGGTGTGTACTGAAGGGTGATGGGAGGGCCCTGCAGAGGGACGGGGGCACTAACCTCGGGCTTTGGGGCTTCTGGATGTGAGCACAGATATCTACCCCCAGACACGTGACCAGGTTTGAAATGTTCTCATTCCCCGGGGGGGAGGGGCGGTGGAGGGCTGGCAGGGGAACCAGGCCTCTTGCTCTCTGGACCCCTCCCTCTCCGGCCCTCCTTGTCTCTCTCTAGGCCCGCGGACCTCCATGCTCCTGGCTTTCGCCCTGCTCTGCCTGCCCTGGACTCAGGAGGTGGGCGCCTTCCCAGCCATGCCCTTGTCCAGCCTGTTTGCCAACGCTGTGCTCCGGGCCCAGCACCTGCACCAACTGGCGGCTGACACCTACAAAGAGTTTGTAAGCTCCCCAGGGACGCGTACTAGTGGCGGGTGGCAGGAAGGGCTGAATCCGTGCCCCCTCCACGCAGTGGGAGGAAACTAAGGAGTTCAGAGGTATTTTATCCGAGTGAAGATGCTGTCATAAACGGAGGGGGGTTCCTAATAAAGCAGTGAGGAGAACCGCGCAGCAGCCTAGACCCGGGCGTGTGTTCCTTCTCCCAGGAGCGCGCCTACATCCCGGAGGGACAGAGATACTCCATCCAGAACACCCAGGCTGCCTTCTGCTTCTCGGAGACCATCCCGGCCCCCACAGGCAAGGACGAGGCCCAGCAGAGATCGGTGAGTGGCCACCGCGGACCGAGGAGCAGGGGCCTCCCTCATCCTAAGAAGGCTGCCCCTTCTCTCAGCATCGGGCCTTGGGCTGTCTTCTCTCCGAGGAGGTGCAGGGTGGTGGCCGGTGGCGGAAGGTGACGGATGGCGGAGGGAGGACCGCGGCTGCCCCCCTCCCCCGCCCCCGCCACCGACCTCGCGGCGCCCACCGCCCACCACCCACCCATCTGCCCGCAGGACGTGGAGCTGCTCCGCTTCTCGCTGCTGCTCATCCAGTCGTGGCTCGGGCCCGTGCAGTTCCTCAGCAGGGTCTTCACCAACAGCCTGGTGTTTGGCACCTCGGACCGCGTCTATGAGAAGCTGAAGGACCTGGAGGAGGGCATCCAGGCCCTGATGCGGGTGGGGATGGCGTAGTGGGTCCCCCAGGCTGGGCCCACGCCCGCCCTCTCCTGGCTTAGCCGAGGGATGGGGGGCTCCCGTGGGCTGGGGGAGAGAGGTGCCTGCTCTCTCTGTGGCAGTTCAGCCTTGACCCAGGAGAAATCTTTTCCCTGTTTCCCCTTGTGAGTCCTCCCTCCACACCCTTCTCCAAGCCTGGAGGGGAGGGTGGCAACTGGAGGGGACGGGAGGCAGCCGCTCCCAAGGGCTCCCTGTCTGTCTCTCCCTCCCTTTTGCAGGAGCTGGAAGATGGCAGCCCCCGGGCTGGGCAGATCCTCAAGCAGACCTACGACAAATTTGACACAAACATGCGCAGTGATGACGCGCTGCTCAAGAACTACGGGCTGCTCTCCTGCTTCAAGAAGGACCTGCACAAGGCTGAGACGTACCTGCGGGTCATGAAGTGTCGCCGCTTCGTGGAGAGCAGCTGTGCCTTCTAGTTGCTGGGCATCTCTGTTACCCCTCCCCAGTGCCTCCCCGGACCCTGGAAAGTGCCACTCCAGTGCCCACTGTCCTTTCCTAATAAAACGAGGTTGCATCACATTGTCTGAGTAGGTGTCATTCTGTTATGGGGTGGAGCGGGGCAGTACAGCAAGGGGAGGGTTGGGAAGACAAACTGCAGGGATCCTCTGGGCCCTATGGGAACCCAGATGCTGAACGATAATTGACCCAGGTCTTCCTGGGCTAGAAAGAAGCAGACACATCCCCTTCTCTCTGTGACACACCCAGTCCATTCCCCAGGTCCGTAGTCCCAGTTTGCTGGGGACTCATAGGTCAGGACCACTCCCCTCACCCCACCCCCAAAGTACTTGGAGGCGTTTCTCTCTCCCCCACCAGAACCACAAGACCAAACCTAGCCCCCAAGGGTGGGAAGAAATAAAAGCAAGACAGGCTATTAAGTACGGAAGTCCAGAAAACGCCTCCAACATGTGAGGAAATCATAGAACTACCTTTGTGCAGAAATTTTAAGGTGAATACACGTTCAGCCCAACCACCCTTGGGAAATGGGAACAATGCAAAAATGGCTTTGGGACAAACAGAACCAGAATGTTTGGGATCTGAATTGGGGCAAGGGACGTGGAAGAGAGACTCTAAATTGAGGGTTGCAAATTCAGCACCAACAGGTGCCAGGTAGGTACATGCATAAGTAATAAGGGCTGCATGTAAAGGGGGAAATAGCAACTAGCTCTCAGCCTGCTTGTGAGGGATACAGCACAGAGGGGTGAGGGCCAGAGCAACCTAAAGAACTCAGGCCCCAGCTAAGGATGGGGCCCATCGGCCTTGCCAAGACTGCAGGAGTAGTGCTGCCAGACCTTCCGATTCTTCGAGACAGACAGGACATCCAGACTTTCATGTAAAATCTCATGTTTAAACATTGGCAACTAGTTCTTATTGAAAACACTTTAAGGGCAAAAGTTAACCCAAACACATGTGGTCTTCAAGCTGTCAGTGGACAATTTGTTCTTAGAGGAGTGGATTGGGATAACTTGGTATAAGGGAAAGAGTCAGAAAGACTTGGACTTGAACTTATGTTCGGGAAGAAATTACTTAACCTCCCTGAGACCCAGTTTCCTCACCGATAAAATGGAGATAATAGTGTATTGCCTTACAAGGCGTATGTGAGGATTAGATGAAATCAGGTTTCTGAAATGATTGACACAGTATAGCACTCAAGAAGTTGCAGCTGGTTTTGCAGTGAATTGTGGGATGCTCTGTGTTTTCCAAGGGAATGTTTAAGTACTTGTTATTGAATCACATTCTGTTTTCCTAATGGCACCTCAGATGTTTCTTTCTTTTTTATTTCCAAATGAACTTAAAAGGGCAGCTTTAGAGTTAAGTTTTTAGTCACCCAAGCACCTTGGCTAAGTAACTAGTGATCTGTAAATTAATAGTTAGATGCTCAAAGTAACTCTATCATCCAAACATGATTTTACAAAGTCAATAATTCTTTCACAATGCAAATAATCAATAAATCTTCCTGAAAAGCCCAAAGTTTTACATGCCATAATGAATTTTCTTCAAAATGGGACTCACGTGTATTCATTTTGGATATTCTACGTCAAGTAACTAATGGAAATGTAAACTTGGGGAGTGGTTGAAAGTTGGAATAATCAGAACCCTGGAGCTCCATTTCTTAAACTCAGAAACTATTCCTCTGCCTTAGGTCATTTTTTTTTTTTTTCCCTTAGGTCATTTTTGTCTGACTTTTAAATCATGGAGTTTTGGAGTTAGAAGGGCCTCACAGGTCATCCTAATTCCTTCTAATTTAGGATTCTTACCCTATAGCCTCTCTCACAGATTGTACTCACTTGTGTAGCACTGGTGTCAAGGGAATTAATATTTCCCAAGGTAATTTATTCTATTAAACCCCTTTGATTTCAGCAAAGTATTTCTTACATTCAGCTGAAATCAATGTCCCTGTAATATCCCTCATTTGACCTTAGAATTATTTGCATATCTCATGGTCTTTTAGAAGTTGATGTATTAAGCACAAATATTATTATCTATTGGCTTGAATAAGTGTTTTAAAAGGAAAGTGAGGGGACTTCCCTGGCGGTCCAGCGGTTAAGACTCCATACTTCAACTGCAGGGGACAAGGGGTCAATCCCTGGTCGGGGAACTAAGATTCCGCCTGCGTGTGGTGTGGCAAAAAAAAAAAAAAAGAAAGAAAAGTGAGCCATCTTAAGAAGTGTGTGTTGAATGAATGTGGCAGGAGAGGGGTGCCTGCAGAGAGGGGTGTTATAGCCACTAATAAGAGGGTTCTAAAGTGGGGTTGTCATGCCAGCAGTAGACGGCAGAGGGAGCCACACTCCAGAGAGCTTCCACTCAGCTCCTTCCGGGTGGGCGCAGCTGAATCAACTCAACCACTGCTGGTTGAGAATTACGAAGACGCTAGTGGATTTTGCAAAATTTTTGAATTTAAAAAGACCTTAAAGACCATCTACCCTAAACTCTTTGATTTGCCAACTGTTAATCTCCCTTTCAGCTCTCCAGTTAGGCGTTGGATGGCAAACTCGGCTGTAAATTAGAAATGCCGGGGGTGTGTGCCGTAACCTTCACTCCCTGAGATTCTGACTTTAATGGATCTGGGATGGGATCCGGACAAGAGAATTTTAAAAACTCCCCAGGTGAGAAGGCTGAGAATCACTGAGTTGGGACCACAAAGATGAAATGCACGTGTCCACAGGTATTGTATTGGTAAAAGGGGGCAAAAGGAGATGAGAGACCTGGGCCAGTTTCGACACTTTCTGTTTCCAGTTCTAACCAGTTAATTTAAAAAATTCTAATAAGCCAGTAGCAAAAAGACAAATACTGGATGATTCCTCCCATGTGAAGTACTTTGAGTAATCAAATTCATAGAGACAGAAAGTAGAATGCTGGTGACCAGGGGCTGGGGGGAAGGGGAATGGGGAGTTGTTTAACGGGTAGACTTTTAGTTTTGCAAAATGAAAATGAGTTTCTGTTGTGAATTACACAATTGTTGTGTAATTCACAACAATGTGAACGTAGTTTTTTTTTTGTTTTTTGTTTTTTTTTTGCTGTACGCGGGCCTCTCACTGTTGTGGCCTCTCCCGTTGCGGAGCACAGGCTCCGGACACGCAGGCCCAGCGGCCATGGCTCACAGGCCCAGCCGCTCCGCGGCATGTGGGATCTTTCCGGAACAGGGCACGAACCCGTGTCCCCTGCATCGGCAGGCAGACTCTCAACCACTGTGCCACCAGGGAAGCCCCACAACAATGTGAATGTAGTTATTATTGAACTGTGCGTTTAAAGTGGTAAATTTTGTTACGAATATTTTACTGCAATTTAAATTTTTAAATTGAGGTATAATTGGTATAAAACATTAGTTTCAGGTATACAACATAATGATTTGATATTTGTATATATTGCGAAATGAGCATCACAGTAAGTCTAGTTAATATCCATCAGCATACATAGTTATAAAAAATTTTTTCTTGTGATGAGAACTTTTAAGATCTATTCTCTTAGCAACTTTCAAATATGCAGTACAGTGTTAACTATAGTCACCATGTATATTACATCTGAATGCATAATTTCAAATGTTTAAAAATTATTTTCTAGTGAAAAAATCTTCCCCAAGGTTAAGATTAGTGAGATTTGCAGAAGAAAGGGTTCGACAGGCAGAGCTCCAGTAATCCTAGACCCCTTGGAATAATGTTTTTCTGATGCCATGTAATCTTTTAAATTTAACCTGAAATGATCAATCTGAATTCCTCCCATCATTATTGCTGAAACACATATGGTGAGTTTTGTCCTTTTATACACATTTGAGAGGACTTACACTTTGCCCTTGCTTCACAAGTCCTCAGAATTACAGGACCTGGGCTTCTGGGATAAGCAAAAATGATACGGCTTTGTGACTTCTTTAATTCAGGCCCCGGCAAAGCTGAGAAACATTTTGAGTGATACCAGTATTAGGGTGACCAGTTCGTGCCAGTTTGCATGAGACTTTCTCAATTTTAGTGCCAAAAGTCCCATGTTTTAGGAACCTCTCTGCTCAATGCAAACTGGGACAATTGGTCCTCCTACTAGTAGTCCCAAATCTTAGGGAACAACAACAACAACAAAAAAAAAACGGGAAAGTAGAGGAAGGAAAAAGAAATGGAATAGAAAAAGAGGAAGAGAGAACACAATGGAAAAAGAGAAAGGAAGTATCAGTGGTGTATATGACTTTTGATGGCCCTCAGTCGTTGCCGTGGATTTCTGACTTTTTTTTTTTTTTAGTATTAGGGGTTTTTAAAAATTAAATTTAATTAATTTTTTTATACAGCAGGTTCTCATTAGTCATTAATTTTATACACATCAGTGTATACATGTCAATCCCAATCGCCCAATTCAGCACACCACCATACCCCGCCCCCCGCCCCTGCAGCTTTACCCCCTTGGTGTCCATATGTTTGTTCTCTACATCTGTGTCTCAACTTCTGCCCTGCAAACCAGTTCATCTGTACCATTTTTCTAGGTTCCACATACATGTGTTAATATATGATATTCGTTTTTCTCTTTCTGACTTACTTCACTCTGTATGACAGTCTCTAGATCCATCCACGTCTCAACAAATGACTCATTTTCGTTCCTTTTTATGGCTGAGTAATATTCCATTGTATATATGTACCACATCTTCTTTATCCATTCGTCTGTTGATGGGCATTTAGGTTGCTTCCATGACCTGGCTATTGTAAATAGTGCTGCAATGAACATTGGGGTGCATGTGTCTTTTTGAATTATGTTTTTCTCTGGGTATATGCCCAGTAGTGGGATTGCTGTATCATATGGTAATTCTATTTTTAGTTTTTTAAGGACCCTCCATACTGTTCTCCATAGTGGCTGTATCAATTTACATTCTCACCAACAGTGCAAGAGGGTTCCCTTTTCTCCACACCCTCTCCAGCATTTGTTGTTTGTAGATTTTCTGATGATGCCCATTCTAACAGGTGTGAGGCGATACCTCACTGTAGTCTTGATTTGCATTTCTCTAGTAATTAGTGATGTTGAGCAGCTTTTCATGTGCTTCTTGGCCATCTGTATGTCTTCTTTGGAGAAATGTCTGTTTAGGTCTTCTGCCCATTTTTGGATTGGGTTGTTTGTTTCTTTAATATTGAGCTGCATGAGCTGTTTATATATTTTGGAGATTAATCCTTTGTCTGCTGATTCGTTTGCAAATATTTTCTCCCATTCTGAGGGTTGTCTTTTCGTCTTGTTTATGGTTTCCTTTGCTGTGCAAAAGCTTTGAAGTCTCATTAGGTCCCATTTGTTTATTTTTGTTTTTATTTCCATTCCTCTAGGAAGTGGATCAAAAAAGATCTTGCAGTGATTTATGTCAAAGAGTGTTCTTCGTATGTTTTCCTCTAAGAGTTTTATACTGTCTGGTCTTACATTTAGGTCTCGAATCCATTTTGAGTTTATTTTTGTGTATGGTGTTAGGGAATGTTCTAATTTCATTCTTTTACATGTAGCTGTCCAGTTTCCCCAGCACCACTTATTGAAGAGATTGTCTTTCCTCCATTGCATATCCTTGCCTCCTTTTCATAGATTAGTTGACCATAGGTGCATGGGTTTATCTCTGGGCTTTCTATCTTGTTCCATTGATCTATGTTTCTGTTTTTGTGCCAGTACCATATTGTCTTGATTACTGTAGATTTGTAGTATAGTCTGAAGTCAGGGAGTCTGATTCCTCCAACTCCGTTTTTTTCCCTCAAGACTGCTTTGGCTATTCGGGGTCTTTTGTGTCTCCACACAAATTTTAGATTTTTTGTTCTAGTTCCATAAAAAATGCCATTGGTAATTTGATAGGGATTGCATTGAATCTGTAGATTGCTTTGGGTAGTATAGTCATTTTCACAATATTGAGTCTTCCAATCCAAGAACATGGTATATCTCTCCATCTGTTGGTATCATCTTTAATTTCTTTCATCAGTGTCTTATAGTTTTCTGCATACAGGTCTTTTGTCTCCCTAGGTAGGTTTATTCCTAGGTATTTTATTCGTTTTGTTGCAGTGGTAAATGGGAGTGTTTAATTAATTTCTCTTTCAGATTTTTCACCATTAGTGTATAGGAATGCAAGAGATTTCTATGCATTAATTTTGTATCCTGCAACTTTACCAAATTCATTGATTAGCTCTAGTAGTTTTCTGGTGGCATCTTTAGGATTCTCTATGTATAGTATCATGTCATCTGCAAACAGTGACAGTTTTACTTCTTCTTTTCCAATTTGTATTCCTTTTATTTCTTTTTCTTCTCTGATTGCCGTGGCTAGGACCTCCAAAACTATGTTGAATAATAGTGGTGAGAGTGGACATCCTTGTCTTGTTCTTGATCTTAGAGGAAGTGCATTCAGTTTTTTACCATTGAGGGTGATGTTTGCTGTGGGTTTGTCATATATGGCCTTTATTATGTTGAGGTAGTTTCCCTCTGTGCTCACTTTCTGGAGAGTTTTTATCATAAATCGGTGTTGAATTTTTTCAAAAGCTTTTTCTGCATCTATTGAGATGATCATATGGTTTTTATTCTTCAGTTTGTTAATATGGTGTATCACATTGATTGATTTGCACATATTGAAGAATCCTTGCACCCCTGGGATAAAGCCCACTTGATCATGGTGTATGATCCTTTTAAAGTGTTGTTGGATTCTGTTTGCTAGTATTTTGTTGAGGATTTTTGCATCTATATTCATCAGTGATATTGGTCTGTAATTTTCTTTTTTTGTAGTATCTTTGTCTGGTTTTGGTATCAGTGATGGTGGCCTCGTAGAATGAGTTTGGGAGTGTTCCTCCCTCTGTTGTATTTTGGAAGAGTTTGAGAAGGATGGGTGTTAGCTCTTCTCTAAATGTTTGATAGAATTCACCCGTGAAGCCATCTGGTCCTGGACTTTTGTTTGTTGGAAGATTTTTAATCACAGTTTCAATTTCATTACTTGTGATTGGTCTGTTCATATTTTCTATTTCTTCCTGGTTCAGTCTTGGAAGGTTATACCTTTCTAAGAATTTGTCCATTTCTTCCAGGTTATCCATTTTGTTGGCATAGAGTTGCTTGTAGTAGTCTCTTAGGATGCTTTGTATTTCTGCTGTGTCTGGTGTAACTTCTCCTTTTTCATTTCTAATTTTATTGATCTGAGTCCTCTCCCTCTTTTTCTTGATGAGTCTGGCTAATGGTTTATCAATTTTGTTTTTCTTCCCAAAGAACCAGCTTTTAGTTTTATTGATCTTTGCTATTGTTTTCTTTGTTTCTATTTCATGTATTTCTGCTCTGATCTTTATGATTTCTTTCCTTCTGCTAACTTTGGGTTTTGTTTGTTCTTCTCTCTCTAGTTCCTTTAGGTGTAAGGTTAGATTGTTTATTTGAGATTTTTCTTGTTTCTTGAGGTAGGCTTGTATAGCTATAAACTTCCCTCTTAGAACTGCTTTTGCTGCATGCCATAGGTTTTGGATCATCGTGTTTTTATTGTCATTTGTCTCTAGGTATTGTTTGATTTCCTCTTTGATTTCTTCAGTGATCTCTTGGTTATTTAGTAACGTATTGTTTAGCCTCCATGTGTTTGTGCTTTTTCTGTTTTTTCCCCTGTAGTTCATTTCTAATCTCATAGCATTGTAGTCAGAAAAGATGCTTGATGGGCTTCCCTGGTGATGCAGTGGTTAAGAATCCTCCTGCCAATGCAGGGGACACGGGTTTGAGCCCTGGTCCAGGAAGATCCCACATGCCGCGGAGCAACTAAGCCCTTGCGCCACAACTACTGAGCCTGCGATCTAGAGCCTGAGAGCCACAACTACTGAGCCCTCGTGCCGCAACTACTGAAGCCCATGCGCCTAGAGCCCGTGCTCTGCAACAAGAGAAGCCACTGCAATGAGAAGCCCACACACCACAACAAAGAGTAGCCCCCGCTCGCCGCAACTAGAGAAGGGCTGTGTGCAGCAACAAAGACCCAAGGCAGCCAAAAGTAAATAAATAAAATAAATAAATTTATTTTAAAAAAAGAAAAGAAAAGATGCTTGATATGATTTCAATTTTCTTAAATTTACTGAGGCTTGATTTGTGATCTATCCTGGAGAATGTTCCGTGCGCACTTGAGAAGAAAGTGTAATCTGCTATTTTTGGATGGAATGTCCTATAAATATCAATTAAATCTATCTGGTCTATTGTGTCATTTAAAGCTTCTGTTTCCTTATTTATTTTCATTTTGGATGATCTGTCCATTGGTGTAAGTGAGGTGTTAAAGTCCCCCACTATTATTGTGTTACTGTCGATTTCCTCTTTTATAGCTGTTAGCAGTTGCCTTATGTATTGAGGTGCTCCTATGTTGGGTGCATATATATTTATAATTGTTATATCTTCTTCTTGGATTGATCCCTTGATCATTATGTAGTGTCCTTCCTTGTCTCTTGTAACATTCTTTATTTTAAAGTCCATTTTATCTGATATGAGTATTGCTACTCCATCTTTCTTTTGATTTCCATTTGCATGGAATATCTTTTTCCATCCCCTCACTTTCAGTCTGTATGTGTCCCTAGGTCTGAAGTGGGTCTCTTGTAGACAGCATATGGATGGGTCATGTTTTTGTATCCATTCAGCAAGCCTGTGTCTTTTGGTTGGAGCATTTAATCCATTCATGTTTAAGGTAATTATTGATATGTGTGTTCCTATGACCATTTTCTTAATTGCTTTGGGTTTGTTTTTGTAGGCCCTTTTCTTCTCTTGTGTTTCCCACTTAGAGAAGTTCCTTTAGCATTTGCTGTAGAGCTGGTTTGGTGGTGCTGAATTCTCTTAGCTTTTGCTTGTCTGTTAAGCTTTTGATTTCTCCATCGAATCTGAATGAGATCCTTGCCGGGTAGAGTAATCTTGGTTGTAGGTTCTTTCTTCCCTTTCATGCCACTCCCTTTTGGCTTGTAGAGTTTCTGCTGAGAAATCAGCTGTTAACCTTATGGGAGTTCCCTTGTATGTTATTTGTCGTTTTTCCCTTGCTGCTTTCAATAATTTTTCTTTGTTTTTAATTTTTGCCAATTTGATTACTGTGTGTCTCGGCGTGTTTCTCCTTGGGTTTATACTGTATGGGACTCTCTGCGCTTCCTGGACTTGGGTGGCTATTTCCTTTCCCATGTTAGGGAAGTTTTCGACTATAATCTCTTCAAATGTTTTCTCTGGTTCTTTCTCTCTCTCTTCTCCTTCTGGGACCCCTATAATGCGAATGTTGTTGCGTTTAATGTTGTCCCAGAGGTCTCTTGGGCTGTCTTCATTTCTTTTCATTCTTTTTTCTTTATTCTGTTCCACAGCACTGAATTCCACCATTCTGTCTTCCAGGTCATTTATCCGTTCTTCTGCCTCAGTTATTCTGCTATTGACTCCTTCTAATGTAGTTTTCATTTCAGTTATTGTATTGTTCATCTCTGTTTCTTTCTAGGTCTTTGTTAAACATTTCTTGCATCTTCTCAATCTTTGCCTCCATTCTTTTTCTGAGGTCCTGGATCATCTTCACTATCATTATTCTGAATTCTTTTTCTGGAAGGTTGCCTATCTCCACTTTAGTTGTTTTTCTGGGGTTTTATCTTGTTCCTTCATCTGGTACATAGCCCTCTGCCTTTTCATCTTGTCTATCTTTCTGTGAATGTGGTTTTTGTTCCACAGGCTGCAGGATTGTAGTTCTTCTTGCTTCTGCTGTCTGCCCTCTCGTGGATGAGGCTATCTAAGAGGCTTATGTAAGTGTCCTGATGGGAGGGACTGGTGGTGGGTAGAGCTCAGATTTCTGTCTCTTGCTTTCAGTTTATTATGGGTGTGATTACCACCAGCATTATATAGTAAAAACTAATACTTGTAAATACATGTATATGACACTATGCTAGTGTTTTTACCAGTACTATGACATTTCTTTCCAAATATAATTATGTAATAGATAAATGCTGTTATTATCATCCCTATAGTAAGAAGCTTCACTGAAGATTTTTGTTTTCTCAGGTCTAAAAGAAAGTCACCTTGACTTTCCTAAGAGGTTAAATTTTGGAGTATTAAAGGTTGCTCTCTTCACCTGGAGATAATCAGGGTAGCTGCAGTTAAGTGTGAGCTGGTTACTCTATTTTCAGAAAAGGAGTATGATCAAAACCTTTTAGGGGGTGGGGCCCCCAGGAGACACTAAAGGCAGCTACCCTTAGAAGGGTGAGCAGTGGCCAGCTGTATTATTCTGGAAAAAAGATGTAACGAGATCCTTTGTGCTTTAAGAATTGACTAGGAGGGGCCACCTGACCCCTGGCTGTGTGGATCCCTGGGGAGAGAAAGGAAGCAGAGGTTCCAAATCTATGAGGGCAAGGGCCTACCCAAATCTGAGAAGCCTTGGAGGACAGCTAATCCAAAGTATCCAGCTCTAAGAACTGTAACCCTGGAAATCCATGCAAGGCATCACTGAAGCTGGACCAAGCCCTGGGAAGCCGATTGTCCTCCCTGGAAAATCCTCGGCAGCCCACCCGGGAACCTGGATTTGTAGTACTGCAAGGTTTGATGGACTGTGTAGGACGCTGTCAACAGTGACACCATGTGGCAGTGAGAAGCAAAGGCAGGAGCAGGCTAAGCCTCCAGGGTCTCCAAGGTGGACCAAGTCCGAATGACCCCCTTCCTCCCTCCTGTTTAGGATTCACTGTTCCACAGAGCACTGGGGCCATGAGGTGGGGTTTGCAGATATGAGACCACTACAGACCTGATGCAGCTGATCCCAAGACACTGAAACGACTGAAGATTCCCAGATGAGGCAACTCCATACTCTTCTTTCTAACTTATTTCCCCAAGTGCTCAATTCAGAAAAGTGAATAATTTCTATTACTCACATGATGAGAGAGCAGTGGCTAGTATATTTAGTAGGAAAATTGAAGCAGAGAAGGTCATTTTGGAGGGCTGCTGTTTTGCAAAATCAAACGGGGTATTTCCAAGCTCCCCCCGGGAAGCCTTCCTTGATCCTGAGTTAGGTGTTCTCCTAAGGGCCTGTACTTCCCCATTCATAGCATTTAAGGTGCAATTGTGCTTTCCTGTTGACGTGCTCTAGCTTGTAGCAGCAGGGACAGTATTTTGTTCACCATTGTATCCCTGCTGCTTTGTATGTGTTGAAACCAAAGGATTATATTATAGCTAATCCATAACCCAGACTCAGGAAAGGTCTGGCAAGAATGAGACAGTTTTTTCACTTTGATGCCTGATGCTGTGTTCTTTCTATCTGGTGTCTTCAATTTGGAAGGCTGTGGACCTGTATCTGGAAGTCTGGACTTTAGTTTTGAAGGCAAGTCAGAAAGGCTGCTTCCTGAACTAATGCACCACCTGCCCTGGGCTGTTTGGTTATGCTACCAACTTGACATTCTTTTCATAGAGATTGTTCTCAAAGTGCAACTATGTGACTTAATAAAAACTTTCAGCAGTGACACAGAAGAGAAATACTTTCAGAGGTCATAAAATCACTTTTACTTTTTATCATTTCCAACATTTCAGTAACCCATACATGACTGATTTTGGAGAAAAGACCTGGTTTTACAATCCTTCATATCTTCTCTAGCGGGTGAATATAATCTTTCCAAAGAACAGAGAAGGAAGCTCAATCATATAGTGAACATTGTCACAGGAGGAGTCCTCCTGAAGCTTAAAGGGAAGTTTGCAGACATATAAAAATACATACTTCTTTATGTAAAAGGAGAATAAACATTGGAACTCTAACCTAAGAGCTTGTACAGGTAAAAAAAAATTAATATGTTTAATGTGAACTCACAGATGATTTACTCTATAATGGATTATGAAAAGGAATTCAGAGATGCTTGGAGCTCAATTTCATGGAAGAACTCTACCTTCCATTTCAGGGACAGAACACTGGGCTAGGAAAGCTGCATGTCTGACCCAGTGTGGAATTTCTTGTGATTTGTATACTCCTCTATGGCACACAATAGATGGTTAGTGAGTTGAAGCCTAACCAGACACTGAGCCTTAATGATGTCATCAAGCTCAGCTCTGGGAGCCAGCATTCCAGAACCCCAGGCTAGGAGAGCACAGGAATGTGTAGGCGGGGGAATCAGGTTCTGATTCCTCGCCCTTTGTTTGGTATTGACTCCCTTCAAACTCCAGTCCCCAGACTAAGAAATTGGTTCCCACTTAGTCATGAGGAAACCATGAGAAATGAGTTGTATTTCAGAGATATTTCTGGCTATCTCTTCAGTCTGATGTTTGGGAGCAAAGGGCAGTGGGAATGGGGGTGACAAGGCACAGGCAGGATCTTCTTTTCTGAATCTGAGAGTGGACTGGTAAATCACACAGCAAGGAGCAAGAGGCCCTCTCACCAGTTAACACTGAGACTGAATTCCTACTCAGAGGAGCGGAGCTTGTGGGTGGATTGGATCCACAGGACATGAGGGCCTGTTTCAGGACACAAAGGATAATGTCTCTTCCTTTCTCTTCTACTCCCTCTTCCCTCTCTCAGGAAACCCCAGTAGTAGAGGGTGCCTTCAACCAAATAGCTGTTTCTAACTAACAGTTCTGTGCGATGTGCTTTTCTGCTTGTTGAACAGCAAACTGGCTTTCCTCCTCTTTGTTCTTCTCCTTCTGCCTATAGGGCAAGTTCCTCCTCTCTATCTTGCAGGGCCGATAGTTCAAATACAGTGCTATGATGATTACGCCCACTCCAAGGATGACAATAGTAATGACGAAGATGGTGGAACTGACTCCTTCATCCAGTCCTGCCCAAGCACAGAAGACAGAGAATTGGGAGTGATCGAGGGCAGGAGAATCGCCCCACCCCAGCCCACAAGGCCCATTTGTCAGTCTCACCCTCCCCAGCCCACCGAAATCTTTCTTCTTTCCATGTTTGTTTAAGAATCCCAGCCCCTGGGGGATTTCCATCCTGGGCCTGGCAGCAGGGGAGCTGCAGTCACCTTGAACAATGACAGCAATGTCTTTGCTGACAGAGCCCAGCGGTTAGTGGCTGTGCAGCAGTAGGTTCTAGAGTGGCCCTGGGTTGCCTTCTGTGGCACTTCAAGGTCAAAGATCGTTCCATTCCAGGTACACGACAAGATTGGTGTCGGGTTTCCCTTTGGGACACAGGCAAGCATCTGCTCCATCCCTTCCAACCAGGTCTGATTGCGAGGGCAACCAGATTCCTCTAATCGTGGCTTGTCTGGAAAAACAGGTCCCCAGAGGGGCCAGCTCAGGGCGCCACATTCCCTTGTCTCCATCATGCTCGGCTCCCTGTCCCTCCCCTAATCCAGACGCTGTGTCTCCTCCACCCAATAGCTTTCTTTCCCAAGGGGAGGACCATCAGTTCCCTGCTTTGAGCTACTCTTTTCCCTCCTTGGACGAGACTGAGATGCAGCACAGGGCATTTTAATGGATTAAGACTAAATGAACTGAACTGCTTGGTCAATGATGGCCCTGGGGTCCCTGCTTCCCATCTTTGCTTCTCAGTGAGTGAGAACATGGGTAGGGGTGAACCCAGAGACAACGATTTTTCTGCTTTTCAAAATACAAGTTTTTATGAGGAAATTTCCCTCCTCAGCATAGGCTCCAACTATCACTTCCTATGTTCTCAGCCTTTGGCCCTCAACTAATACTGCCTGATCACTTTAACCACTTTTTCTTTTCTCTTCCTGGTTTCCCCCTAGGGTTCTCCCTACTCACTTTCCTAGGGGTAAGGTAAGCTTGAAGAGCTTTAATTTTATTTTCTCCTTTTTTTTTTTAAATGAGAAAAAGGTGGCAACTCTAATAATGAAGCTGCTGGCCAAGATCTCTGGAAATGGAACACTAATCATCCTTGTTTTGACAAGAAAGATCAGGCTTCTACTCACATAAGACATGGAGTTGGATCACAGTGGTTTTGCTCAACCGCTGACCCTGAACCTCCAAAGAGGCCTCACAGGAGAAATTTCGGCCATCATCTTCCTCCCTGGCGGTAAGTAAAAGCCAGGCAGGCTCCCCAGGGGCAGGGAGATCTGGGGCTCCCTGAAGCCGACAAGTAGGGCTGGGTGATGTTAATACATGCCCTGAGCAGGTCACGTTAATTTCTGTCCCTGCCAATGGGTGTAATTCTTCTATCTCCAGGATTGGCAGAGGGAAGCCTATAAAGAAAGGAAAAAGGGAATGAAACATATTTCTCAAAACTGACAGCCACTTCTGTGCTCTTGCTGCTGGTGGCACCCCTCGGGCAGGCGGAGAGCAGGGGAAAGGCTCTGGATACCGTTACTGCTTCTGTGCTGACTGGCGGGAGCGACGAGATGCTGTGGGAATTTGCGAGCTTCTCCTGTAACAAGTGCCGCATGCACATATCTGGCTATGCCTCTGCTGCAAGGATAGCGAGATGTCTTTTCATCTTACACATTTCCTCCTCACTTCAAATCATTGTTCCTAGGAATAAGTTCAAGCATTCAGAATCACTCTGTAAGTATGATGGCCTAAGGAAACAGGGTGAAGGCTAGATAGAACTACTGCCTCAGCGCATCCCTGCGCTTAGAGAAAGATGAAAACTAATGTTCACTTTGGAGTATACCTAGCAAAGATTAGTAGGGAAATTTGCAGTTGAATCACCAAGGCTTTACTGTGGACATTTTCAATGGCAGAGAACTGTCAAGGGAAGGGAAGAGGCAGGTCACTTACTATAGACTCTCTTGTTGGCTCTCTTGTTTTGTGTTCCATCGGACCCAGAGATACAAGGCAAGACAGCTCCTGATCACCAGTCTCCATGGCCCGAACACTGGCATTGGCCCATACTGTGTCTCCCTCCCAGGAGAGGAAGGGCCTAAGCTCCTGGTCTCCCAGGAACATGCGGATCATTACCTCTTCAGCTGGGAACACCCTAGCCACCTCACAGCTCATGGTCTCTGCCATCCCAGCTTCCAGAAGTGAAGAGACCCAGATTTGGGGGCTCTGAGAGAATTCTGCCAAGAAATGAGGAAAAGGAAAGAAAGGAGAAAAGCCATGATAAATCACATGTCATATAGGACCCCACAATGTAGGGAGTGGGGCTAGAAGCTCTCTGTCCCTCACAGTGAGTTTAAAACTCAAGTCAAGGTGGAGCTCAATTACCCTTACACCCTCATCCTAAACACTATGGGAAATGAGGGCCAAAGGCCAAGGTAAGCTGAGGAAACTGAGCCCCAGGATTCCATCCACACCTGGGCTCTGACTCACCAAAGATTCGGAGCACCTTGAGGGCTGAGCTGCTGCAAAAGAGCCCTCCACCATGTGAACTCAGGTCCAGTTCTGCATGGCAGGAGAAATTGCACCTGTCATCCTCCCTTTGGGCTTTGACACTGATGGTGACCTCAGCTCTTTGGGAGGCCACAGCCAAGCTCCTAAAATTCTTTCTATGTAGTTCTTGGTTATCCTGGAGAAGGGTAAGGGTGAGGTTTTCCAGGGGTGTGACACTGGGCACGTGGCATGTCACTGTAAAGGCGTCATCCACAGCCACCCATTCAGGCTGCAGCTCCATGATCACTTGCGCTGGTGGCTCTTTAAGACAGAAAGGTGGGCTTGATGAGAGAAAGATACTCAACTCTCCAGAAAGAACTAGTATAGGACAGGAAGCCTGTGACAGAAGGTGACCACTACTCTTAAACCATCTGATGAACAGTGTCAGCTTTCTGCCCTAGATGAGATGAGTTAGCCTTCTTCGTCCCATCAAAGGTGGGTAAAGCCAAGAAATGTTAACTGGTGAGGGGCCCCCTGCTTTGATAGTTGCTGCCATTCTGGAGAGCTTTTCTCTCTTACCAGAGGTGCTTCAGAGGCACGAGCAACTTCTGAGGAGCTTCTTACCGTCACACGAAAACGACACCCTAGCTAACCAAGCTCTGACACCCCAGAGATCACACTTATTCTTATGGATACATCTTTGCCAATGCTATTTGCCTACCTGAGAGAGGCTCCTCGCCCATTCCCATCACTTCAAAACCTAACCATTTGCAGGAATGAAGCTCAAGGGCCTCCTTTTCTGTGGAGACTTCTCCAGCTGCCCCAGCCTACAAAGACCCCGCTTTCCCTAATCCCTGTTTATTCTAAAAATTTGTGACAAATAATTCAACAATGATTTTATATTTTTTTGATAACTTATAAATTAGCATCATTAGCAAATGCCTCCTGTATTTGAACATATTCTCAAAAGCACAGATGTCTGGATGCGCTCTATGGTCTGCTCCTCATTTAAAGGCCTACACCAAAGGGAAAGAGAAATAATTGGCTCTAGAATCCCTACAGTAGGACAGAAATCTTTATTAAGGGCCACAATTCTCTCCCCTAAAATAAGTCTCTTTCTAATTATTCCCTAAAGAAGGCACAGTCATGTTCCCCCACTCTTCCCTTCCTCCCCAGCCCTCAGCCCCACTCACGGTACACAGTGACGCCAAGGCTTTTGTCCTTTTGGATCCCTGCACAAGAGAAGAAGCACTGCAGGATGGAATTCTGTGTGACGTCTTCCAGGAGAAACTCCTTCCACTGAGGCCCTTTGCCCACCTGGGTTTTCTTTAATAAAGTCTCAATTCCACTGGGTCCCAGGTCTGGACAGGTGGTGCTGCAGTTGACCATTAGGGACTGCCCATACTTTACACGGGCCTGATGTGGCCAAACAGAAACCCCAAATAGGTCTTCTGCAGCCCCTGAAAAGGTCAACCACATATGCCAAAGACTCTGGTGAGGACCACAAGACCCAAGAAAGAAAATACAGAGCCTATTCTATCTAGTTACAGGTTAGAGAATAGGAAACCTACCCTGAATAAAAAGGTACAGGGGACAAACAAGAAAAAGACCCTTAAGGAACAAGTTAGAATCCTGACTCTACCACCATTCCCTCCTCTCAACATCTTTCTTGGGATCTCGATTTCTCTAATAGTGTCACCATGGAAACTATGGCGTTGCTAAAAATCATGCCCAGGAAACCATTCTCTTCCTAAACTTCCAGAAATCTTGGAAACTTCCAGAATTGGCTGCTGAGGGCCCTCATGGGGTAAGTAGACCCCTGGAAAAAAAGAGCTTTGTTACTTATACCTCAAAGCAGTGTTTCTCAAATTATGGTCTAAGAATTGCCTTCACCAGAATTATGCTGGAATGCTTGTAGATTGCAGATTCCAGCTCCACCTCAGACTGAATGATTAAGAATTTGTGAAGGCAGGACCTGGAAACACTCAAGGGAACAAAACAAGCACTCCTGGTGACCTTTGTGCACACCAAATTATGGGAACCACTGGTATAAACGTGACTCCCAGGGTCACTCATTTCCATGGAACTTTTCACCTCCTCTTCTCAAAGTGAGACTATTCCATTTTGCTTTGGTGCTAAGGCAACAGATGTTTTTGGATGCTTAAGAGTTTAGTCTGTTAGGGAACTCTTCTCAGGAACAGTGAGAGAGACATCAGGTAAGTTTTAAATGTCTGATATAGGTGAGGGGCACAGTGTCCCGAAAACGTCCCTTACCGGTCCCCTTTAGCTATTCCATGTCCACCATCTACTTCATCTCCCAAATACTAGTCCCTTCTGGGAATACACAGCTCTTGCAGCAATGTTACCCACTAAGGCTCCAGTTCCTTTCTTGCCATCTGGAGAACTCGCTCTTCACAACTGCACTATGGGCCCTGTCCTATCGAGATCCTATTGTAGCTCATCGTGACATAAAAGATGGCAACAAAGAAGTAAAAATATTCCCGAGAGCAGAATAGGACAGTCCAGGGGCAGCAGGGAGCCAAGCAGAGAAGGTATATTTCTTAGAGAGGGTTTTTTCTGATGGTCTATTATCCTGTCCCTTAATGTGGGTTTTCCCAGTTACAAGCCGGAAACACCTATGATTCTGTGTCCTAGATCCAAGAAATAGGACTCTCTCCCAAGGGTCCAGATGAGTGAATACTAAAGTGTCACCCCACTCAGGATTTCCTAACCTCTTTCTCATTGACCTGTGCCCTGGCACATACTAGCTAAAGAAACTTTCCCAAATAGCCTCACCTGGGCAAGGAATCAGGGCCAGCAGGGCCCAGACACCAAACAGTAGCATTTCCATCCTTATGAGAAGGGCCAAAAGTTGGAGAGAAAGAAAGGAGACAGCAATGCTGGAGAAAGTGACAAAAAAAGAGAAAAAGGATATAGGAAATTCTTTCTTTGATACTGTTCAAAGTTAGCTCCTTCCCTAAAAGCTTGCATGGTCTGGAGAAATTGTAGCAAGAGTATCAGTGGTATGGAGGTACGAAAAGAAATTCTTGCATCTATTTCAGTTTGGTTTATGTGCATAGCAAAAAGACATAGGAAAATATGAGAAATAATGAAGGAGATATGAAATTAAGTGAGATTCCTATATAAGCTTGTATTGCACTTACCTGTTTACATGTTTGCCTCTGTTTGAGTCAATAGAAGATGGCTGTTAGCATAGACATATGAAAAGTGAGGTTTAGAGAGATGAAATTTGGCAGTGTTTATCTGGCAGTCCAGTGGAAAGTGACCCTGAATCTAGAAAACATGTTCACTCAAGTCCTGTTCTCTTATGGGAGAAATGCTTCTTCAGGACTCTCTCTTCATGACCTCTATGAAATATCCCTCAAGATAATCCATCTCTTTCTGATCTACCTCCAGGTTCACCAAGCAACATTTGGATTACTACTTTGGCTTAGTTAAATCTTAAGTGTCCACTTCTTTTCTCTGCCAATCCATACCAAGTTTTTCTTTCAAAACCCCATTCAAGCAAATTTCTTCTAAGAAAGGACTTTCTTGACTAATCCTATCCCACTTCATAATCCCTCACTTATTACACATTATCTGTACCTCACTTTATGCCAAACACGATTTCTGAAGCTATGTATATTAAAATGTAATTCACCTCAGTGCATTATTTTAATGATGTAATCATTACTGTACTAGGAATTCTTTAAGAACAAGAGATAATACTTTCATCATCTTGCATCTCCAGCACCTAGCACAGTGCCTAGCATATTATGGATATTCCATAAATGAGTGACTATCCTCTAATTCTCCATTTTAATTTTCATACACTGGGTTGTGTACAAGTCTACCTTTACTTGTATGCTGGTCTGAAAGAGAGTTGTTTTTTTTTTTTTGGTCTTTTTTATACACGCATAAAACAATAGGCATATCAAAATTTACACTCCCAAGTAAATGCTACCATTCAAAACAATCACTTTGGGAGGCTATAAATTTAATCCAGTGATGACACTATTATTCAAAACATTTTTGGGAAGTGATTTAGAACTGGCTTTTAAGCTACATAAGAAATATCAGTCTCTTTATTAAGCTATTCTGTTGGGTTGGCCAAAAAGTACCTTTGGTTTTTAAGTAAAAATAAAAGACACATTTTTCATTTTTACCAAGAACTTTGTTGAACAATGTATTCACCCTTTTGTTCCAATACCTTCTGCCATTTTTCAGGCAACTTCATAATTCCATCTCCCCAAAACTTTTTATCTTTTTGAGCAAAGAACTGTTCCAGGTGCCTTTTACAGTCTTCCAGGGAATTGAATTTTCTTCAATTAAGAGGATTTTGTAAAGACCAAAATAAATAGAAATCCGAAGGTGCAATGTCTGGTGAATACGGCAGATGAATCAGAACTTCCCAGCCAAGCTGTAACGGTTTTTGCCTGGTCATCAAGGAAACATGCAGTCTTGCCTTATCCTGATGGAAGATTATGCATTTTCTGTTGACTAATTCTGGACGCTTTTCGTCGAGTGCGGCTTTCAGTTGGTCTAACTGGGATGGAATTAATCATTTGGTTTTCCAGAAGGAGCTCATAATAGAGGACTCCCTCCCAATCCCACCGTATACACAACATCACCTTCTTTGGATGAAGACCGGACTTTGGTGTGGTTGGTAGTGGTTCATTTCGCCTGCCCCACGATCTCTTCTGTTCCACATTATTGTACAGTATCCACTTTTCATCTCCTCTCACAACTTGTTTTAAAAACAGAACATTTTCATTACGTTTAAGTAGAGAATTGCATGCATAAATATGGTCAAGAAGGTTTTTTTCACTTATGTGGAACCCAAACATCAAAGCAATTCGCATAACCAAGCTGGTGCAAATGATTTTCAACCCTGATTTGGATATTTTGAGTATGTGGGCTATCTCCTGCATGGTTTAACGTTGATTGTTCTCAATTAATGTCTCGATTTGATCACTATCAACTTCATCTGGTCTACCTGACCATGGAGCAGCGTCCAGCGAGAAATCTCCAGCACGACACTTTGCAAACCACTTTTGATACTTTCAATCAGTCTCAGTACGTTCTCCATACACTGCACAAATCTTTTCTTGCATTTCGCTTGCGTTTTTACTTTTCTTGAAATAATAAAGCATAATATGCCAAAAATGTTGCTTTTTTCTTCCATCTTCAATACTAAAAGGCTACACAAAAATTCACCAACTTTGATAAGTCTTTTTTTAAATGCACGCTGATATTGACAGCTGTCACATACAATCTAACATAATTGTTTCCAATGAAGTTAAAGACAACTAAGTGCTACTAGAGCCATCTTACGGTTAAAAAAACCAACGAACCTTTTGGCCAACCCAATATTATTCTTTGGACAAAAGTGATATTACTCAGTCACCTTATTCCCCAAACTTAGCTCTGAGTAACTTACATCTCTTTCAAAGGAAGACCTCCTAACATGAAGAGATTCTAAATAAAGTAACCTCAGACTCTGAAGGGCATTTCAAAACAAGTGTTTTGAGTAACAACAGCTCTGCTGAAAAGAGTACAAAAGCCCCAATTGGGACTACTTACATTCATACATTCTTTCAGCAAACAATTATCGAGCCAGGCTTGTAGTAAGGTGTTGAAGTTACCAAGATTTATCCTATGACATAGGAATTCCTGGTAGTTGGAGGGAAAGACAAATGTAAATACAATTAACAATATACTGTGCCGAATGTTATCATAAATATTGAGAGGGAGTAAAATGAGAATTAAATGAGTTAATTCAAGTGTTCAGTCCAACTATTGGCACCTAAGTCTTCAATAAATGTGATGATGGTGATTGTGCTGTTCTTTGATGCTGCTGATAATGACAAGCAAATTGATCAGGGAGCATTGAGGAGGGAATCATTACTTCTCTCTGAAGGAGTTGAGACGGTCTCTCAGAAAGGTCCCCTTTGAGCTGCATTTTCTATTATGTGCAGAAGTCTGTTAAAGCATGAAGTGATATGGAGAAGAGGTCAGGCCAGGCTTATTTGAGAAAATTAGAGAAGTTCATCCTCGTTTTCCCTGTGGCATGTTATGATCAGGTACTGAAACATGAAATTTTATATTCATTTTCTTAATGAAAAAGAAAGTGGCATCCCTAATGGGAAACAGTTTTTAAATCTTGAAATCCCTTTTGCTCACTCTGTAGACTATACCTAAATTAAAGGTTTAAACTGTCGGCTCTTCTAGGCCTGTACTCCAGCCACTAAAGGGTTGCAGGGAGAGTGGTGGGCAATGAGGGGAGGGTGGCAAACATGCATGTGCTGTTGGATGGCTTTGGCTGTGTAGCCGAACTGGACTTCCTGTCAGAGTTTGGGATGCTCACCATCCATTTACATCCCAGGGGTTCTTGCAGTTTCTTACACACACCTGAGTCACATCCCACCCTTTGAACACTGTCTCTTCGCTATGCCTGGAATTTGCTTCCTCATTCCTGAACACTCTTTCACCCAGTTCAATGTGTCTTTTCAACGAAGCCCACTGTGACCAGCACTTTTCAACCCCGGGTGCCCAGGCCGCACCCCAGCACACCCTCGGTCGATGCTGCTGCTTTCTTTTCCCCCAGCAGCACCACCTTCTACCACACTCCCCCTGACCCCTTAGGCCTGGGAGTCTGGTCTACTTCCGGCCTGGACTGTAAGCCCCATGAGGGCAGGGCCTTTTTCACTGATGGATCCCAAGCACCCAGAATGGCTGTAGGTGTTCAACGACTATAAACGAATGAATTAATGAACTAGATAAATTATTTACAAATCTTTGAGCGAGGGGCTGCACCCACCCCTCGGATACAGAGCCCAGTCAGTTGTGGCTCGGCAGGAGTTTCCCGTGCAGTGTGTACACAACGTGGCTCTGAGCCCAACAGGCCATGAAGCCTTTTAAAGGTGGTTGGTATTTTACATTTTTTAACTATGTGGGGGAAATACTTCAATGAGTGATCCTCAAAAATTCCGGAGTGTGAGGAGGTGAAGCCCACCAGGAGGCCAGACCCCCACAGATTTGACAGGAAAGCTGGGAGAAGACCCCAGCATGAATCTAAGCAAAGAAAACAAGACCCAAGTTCTCACTGAGGGCCGCTCGTTGCTGCCCCACCCGCTCCTCGCCTCGCCCGCTTCACTCTCAGGCGCCCGCCACGCGCTCCGACCGTTTGGTAGGCACAGCCGGGCGGGCGCGCACGAAGACGCTCCTGGCCGGAGGATTTGCCTGATCTGCCTAGAAACTCGTGACGTCTACGCAGAAGCTTAGCGAGAGTTGGCTGAGACAGGCGGGGCGGGCCGGAAGCTAGGACGACAGGAGGGGGTAACGGGGAAGATGAGAGTAGGGAAGCCTGTATCCTGCTTGGCAGAGAGCACATATTTGACTCAAGGTAATGGCTACTACATAAAAAAAACCGTGAAAACAAAATGGAAATGGTGGTTGTAGCAAATAATGGCTCTGTAAGGAAAACAAGGGGTTGTCGGCACCCCCCTGCCTGTTCGTCTGGTGGTGCGTCCTGAACACGTGAGGCTCCCGCGCGGGAGTGGGCTGCGCGCGCAGCCTCCTTCTCGCCTTGGCCCTCCGAGCGGGCTCGTCTGTGGACTTCGGCTAGGCCCTCGCACAAAATCCTGCTGGGACTCCACCAGGCTCTTCCTGGGTGGGCTGGGAAAGGGGTTCGGAGGCACGCCTTGCCACTGTCTGAAAAGTCTTTCCGGCGCCTCGCCCCCTGTTTCTATACCCCGCTCTCCACATAGAAGTAACACGCTTGAGGGAACTAGCGGTTCGGGCCTCACTTCCTACCAAAGGTGCTTGCGCCCTTGCTCCCGCCCAGGGCTTATCAATAAGCTATAAAAATTAAGGTGAGCTTGTAAATCCTCTTTTGTTGCCTCTTTTCACCCCGGGTCCCTTTTCCTTAGCTTCCACGTCTGACGTCTCCCGAGGGTCGTGTCTCAGAAACCTTTCCCTGAGCGCAGATAGGGCCGTTCACATCGGCACCTTTTTGCGGCTTTGGATCTCCCGTAGTCGTTGGTCTGACCGTGAGGCATGGGCTGAGTTTCTTGGTGAAGTGAAATTTGAAGATTTGGGAGGTTTTTTTAGGAGGGCAGTTATTAGGTACATCCACTATCTCCTTTAATAGAACTCCTTTCCAGCGAGGAGGCAGTCCTTTTAACCCGATTTCGTGAGTGAGGAAACAGACTTGGAGAGGCCTCACTAATCCTTGTATGGGGGAGGCAGGCCGGGAAATTATTAATGTTGACAGTTTTGGTGACAAGTATAAGTCTTTTTTTTTTTTTTTAATTTATTTTTGGCTGCGTCTGGTCTTAGTTGCTGCCTGTGGGCTTTCTCTAGTTGCGGCTACCGGGGGCCACTCTTCGTTTCGGTGCGTGGGCTTCTCATTGCGGTGGCTTCTCTTCTTGCGGAACATGGGCTCTAGGCACGCGGGCTGAGCAGTTATGGCGCAGGGGCTTAGTTGCTCTGCGGTATGTGGGATCTTCCCGGATCAGGGCTGAAACCCATGTCTCCTGCATTGGCAGGCAGCTTCCTAACCACTGCACCACCAGGGAAGTCCTGACCAGTATAAGTCTTAAGAACCTTTTTTTCTTTTTTTCAGCTGCCTGTCTTGTGTCCTAGTACCACTGCCTCCTCTCCTTCCATACTGACAGTTTGAGGGAGAGTGTTGGATAGAATAGAAGCTTGGGGGCTAAACAAGCCAATGAATCCCTCGAAAATGTCCTACTAGCTTTAAGACTATGGGAAATTTACGTAACTTACAGTTTCCTTATCTGTCAACGGGAATGGCATTTAGTTTATTTATATGAAAGTGCCTACCATTGTTTTCTGACACTAAAAATAAGTGTGCAGTAAATGGGCATCTGTATTTTCCTCTTCCAATCTCAGAAGGGCCTTTTCTGACTACTCTCTAAAACTGCCAGGCTTTGTTTTTCTTTATAGCACTTATCACTACCTGACTTTAAGGTAAATATCCAGTGGTGTTCTGGAGCAACTCGAATGGGCAAGCCGTCCTCTTCCCAGCTCTGCATTTAATGATGTAGGTTGGTTACCTGAAGACCATGGTAGAGGTTTTAAAAAAAATTTAGCTGAAGTGTAGTTGATTTACAATGTTGTGTTAGTTTCTGGTATACAGCAAAGTGATTCAGTCATATATATATATATATATATATATATATATATATGTATATTCTTTTTCATGTTCTTTTCCATTATTGTTTACTACAGTGGTGGAAGTATTTATATCACTGAAATTGTCAGAGGTTACAAATCAGGGTTTGATTTTGTTTTTCTGAGAACTGGTTGGTAAATATTTACCGGTACACCACTGTATATTTCTGTTTGTTTATGTTTATTGTTTTCTCTCTAGAATCTAAGTGTCACGAGGGCATGATTTTCATGTGTCTTATTTATTGCTGTCACCTTAACACCTAGAACAATGGCTCATATAGTATGCACTCAATAAATATTTAGTAATTGAGTGAGCTGAGAGTCTGTGAAGAGTGGTGATTTCACACCTTAATTTTCTTTAGGGGAGGCATGGCATAACTCCCTCAGAGGACTCTTAGCTTTGTGACACCAACCTCCTTTGACTGCTTTTCATTTTCCTTCTGCTTCTCCATCCCTTGTCCCCAAAGTAGTGGTGAGGATGAGAATTTGGATCTGTCTAGAGAAGACATTACCACCACCCTCTTCCAGGCAACAAGCTTCCAGGCAACAAGCTCAACTCCACCCCTGAAAACCTCTATCAGTGGGAGAGAGTGAAGGAACTATGCTTGTCAGAGACATGCCCTCAACTTATCCCAGCCCCAGACAACTCAAAAGGCCAAAATGGAGATGACCCCTAATACCATTTTTCCAAAAAAATGTTTCTCATACCTCTTCATAAAGTTCCCAGCAATTACTATTTTATGGGCTAGTTTTAAAAGGTTTCAGAGATTTCTGGGAAGTTCTAATTGACAGGTTTTTATTTTATTTTATGGTAATATTTTCAGGAATATTTAATTCATCTGAAGTCAGAGTAATTTAAAGACTTTATGGAAATAGCGTATATATCAAAATTTATCAAACATGTAGTTGATTGTCAGTCATATTTCAATAAAGCTGTTTTTTAAGTCTTTATAGAAATATTTAATCATAGAAATATTCATATTTGATAATATTAAACATTCATATTTAATATTCATAATTTTTTTTCAGTATCAGTAACCAAATTTCAGTTTCATGATAGAATGTTACCATTTTCAGGAATTGTTTTGCCAATTTCTAACTTTGCATATCACTTTAGTATGTTACTTCTAGCAAAATGTATTTGTGATGTGGTTGCTTCTGTTGCTTTACCTGATTTTTAGCATGTTCTTTTTTTTTTTTTTTTTTTCTTTTTGGTCCTTTACAAATTCATGTTCCTGGTTAATGCATATCAAATCTGAGGCTAGTTCATAAGCTCTATCATAGTAACCCCTTTAAGCTGCCTTCCTTTCTCTTTTGTGGCTTTGAATGGTTTTGCTCATTTATGTTAACTCTTTCTGTAAAGTGCTACCAAATCAACATCCTAATCACTCCTTGTTAGAAATCAAAATTTCTGCACTTATACTTGGCAGGATTTTTTCAGCTGCTTATTTGTTTTTTCAGGTACCGTTGAATGTCATTTTCTATTTTGTCATATGCTTACATTTTTATTATCCTTTTTCCAGTTCCTCAATGGCATATCAACCTTAAATTTCATTTCTTCAATTAAAATTTTAACCTTCAAAATCTTTAAGGCTGTTAATATAATCCCATGTAATAAAAATAGCTATATCATGTAAAAATAGTTTTTTAAAAAAGTTCTGGTAATTTTATAAAATGGTCACTTAGTGAATGGAATTTTAGCAAATAAGCTTGCTCCAGCTGTCCCATTTCTTTATGTGAATGGTGCTTTCCTAGAGAAGTGGAGAAGGCATTCCTTCAAATGGATAATTGCTTTGGCCCAGGTGGTTCATGATTGTGGGACTGGCTTATAGAGGCAGCAGGTTTGAACCTGACAGAAGCCGGAAAAACCCCAGCTGGAGAGCTGTCCTCTTCTGAAGGTGCATCTCTCATTTGACTGCTTTTTTTACTTGGTTTCTTGGCTCCCCAAATCTGCTGCCTCTCTGATCCCTCAAGACTCTCTTTCTCCTTTACCTGCTCTTTATTCGTGGGGCTGGCAATGCCTAACTCAGGGCAACTTGTTTATAGAGGCTAAATGGCTAGTTAGGATCAGTATAGTCTTAACCAGAATCAGAAGGGCGTATAGATTATGGGTTAAACATCAGGAGTTAGTACTAAGGGAATCAACCTTGGCAGCCCATCAGAGTCAAGGTGAGGATAAGATCTGAGCTAGGGAGTAAACAAAGAAAAATCCAGGAATCCAGGTGGAAGGTCACAAGTCAGTATGTTCAAGAGAGTGAGAGTGTAAAGCTCAAGAAAGATTTGGGAGTCAAAGTTAACTACTATGATTAAACTGGTTTTAACCTTTTGCCCTGATGGGTTGACTCCTGATTGGGACCAACTTGGAACAGAGTTCTAGGGTGAGGAAGCAGAGGTAACTTTTATCAGAGTTATTTCCTGTGCAGGCATTTTTTTGTGCACTGTCCTGGAGTTCACACTGCAGGGGTGCGTGGTTGGAGAGCCCCAAACAAAAGCCGCAGCACAATATGATGAGTACTCTTACACAGATTTAGATTGAGTGCTATGGAAAACAGAAAAGAGAACAACAAATTGACAATGGCAGTTGGAGGGTGGGGATAGGAAATCACGGAAAATTCCAGAGGCAGTGGCATTTGAGTTGGCCTTGAAGAATAAACAGACTTTTGCATAGCAGAGAACTGGGGAAGAACACTTACTCATTTAATAAATATGTATTGAGTACTTAACTTTGTGCCAGGTATAGTTCCAGGCAGTGGGGACACAGCAGCGAACAAAGTCCCAGCCTTAAAGGAGCTTACATTCTAGTAACATCATAGGCAGAAGAACCACAGCATGAAAGGTATGTTCAGGGAAGGGCAAGTTCAGTGCGGCTTGATAGTAGAATACATGGGATGGTGGTGGAAAATAAAGCTAGAGAGGTAGGAGGAGGACAGAGACTAAAGAGCCAATTATGCCATGTTTAGATATAGACTCTTCTGGAAGCCATTGGCTTTTAACATTTTAGAAACCCTTTAGGAACCCTTTCTGCCAAAGAAATCATGCAAGGTCACTCAACATAAAAAGCAAAAAACAGTAGCGCTCCTTGTCTGAAGCAGGGATATGGAAGGTGGGGTGCGGGGAGGTCAAGCAAGGGAGGAACTCCTAGTTCTGCCCTCTCACCTCATTCTCAGCTCTCCACAAGAGCTCTGAGAAACCCGAAGGACCACAGTGGGTTTAAAGCCCACTAGTGAAGATGATGGAGGGCACACGAATATGAGAAAATGGAGAGATGTGATCAGATTTGCTATCTTGAGATAAAATTGGCAGGGGGAATGGGGTAGAATGGCCTATTAGCAGAGAAACCATGGCAGAGGGAGGTTATGGAAGAGGTGCTGAGGTGCTGACCTAAGATGGGTAGGATGGATCCAAGAGAGATTTAGGAGGTAAAACCAATAGAACTTGGTGACTAAGACTGAGCAGGAGTAAGAGGGAAGAGGAGAAGATGATTTCGAGAACGAAGGTCCTTAAGGCTTCCTCTATTCTCTTTGCTTTTGGTTGCAGGCACCCTGGGCATCTGTTTGGGTCACTCCACCTTCTTTGGCTCTCAGCTGCCTATAAGACCAGTTTGAATGTCTCAGCAAGGCAGCGTTGGCCCTTCGCCATGTTTTCATGCCCTTAATCAAGATAGATACAGGGGAGGAGACTGAGAGGGAGGACAATGAGATACTGATTTTGGACAGATGGGTTTAAAAGACCTAGGGAGCATCTAGCAGGGAGTTGGAGATATGGATCTGAAGGTCAGGAGAGAGGTGGGAGTTGGAGTTAGAGATTTAGGGTCATCAGAAAATAGACAGTAATTGAAGGGATGGGAGTAGATGAGTATGTCTGGGTAGGTCATGTATAAAAGAGCTAAAGATAGAATGTCAGAGGACAAGCACATTTAGGGACCAGAAGAAGAGTGAGGATAAGTCAGAGATCCCAGGGGAGACCCTTATCTTTCCTCTGTTTTAGTGGTCTGTTTTTCCATTCTACCAGCAGCTCTGGGGCCAAATTCCAGAGCTAGGAGGTCACCTCTGGGAGGGTCTGAGAAGTGACCAGGAAGAGGACTCTGAGACCACAATGCCACATAGGTCTCTGAATGCACCATAACCCTCTACCTTGCATGGGGAGAGAACAAATGGTAGAATCAAGCCCCAGACCTTGGCTCCAGAGAGTACAGGAGTGTCACCTGGGCTGTAGGCCTAAAGCCCACTTCTTGAATCCTGGTATCTGCTCCCACTATTGGAAGTCTGTGCTTCAGGAGTTTTACCTGCTAGACTGTGTTGACTGTGAAAATATGTGTATTGAGAACCATGACCTCAATTGGGCACACAGAAGAGGAGCTTTCTGACTTACACTTGATAATCCAGCAAAATTGATTCTGATTCTCTTCACCCTGTACTGCTTCATGCCCTTGAGTCTTACACTGTTTTCTTTACCTAACTCATTCATAACCTCTTTTGCATAACCTCCTCCAAGAAGTCTTTACTAATCCCTTTCCCCCACTAAAGGCCTCTTCTGTTTTCCCAGGGTACCTTATGAATACCTTTATCTTAGCAGTTGTCACATGGAGAAATGATCTATTTATGCATTTATTTTCTTTGCTAGAATATGTCAGGGACTGGCACATGGAAGGTGTTCAATAAAGGCTTCTCAAATGGCAAATACAGCATCTGCTGCTTTACTATGCAGCCCTTTTGCTGCTGTGACTGGGCAGTGCCCCAGGCCTGCCTTCCCACCACATCCACATGGGAGATGGATGCGTCAGCTGCCTGGACGCTCCAGCGGGGACAGACTCCTCGTACAGCCCCAGAATGCTGCCATCATGATAAATTTTTCCCGCCATGACCTGACTACCACATTGTTTCTCCTGTAATTCCAACCTCCTGAGGGCCACCACACTGAGGAGTGATCCTTTGGCTGCTTGCTCTAGGGCTATCTTGCTCCAAGGGCCTTTCTCTTGTGAACTCTTTTGGGGCTATTTTGCCCACCAGACAGCTGGGCAAGGAACATTAGAGCGCATGCTGGGGATTATCCCTTTGGCTCTGGTTGTATTAAATACTTTACTATTAAACACTTTATTACATTAAATACTTCAGTTTCATTCAGTCTCTGGGCATCTGTAGATACAACAGGGTCCAGAGGTTATTGGAAAGTCCCTCTTCTGAGACCATAGAAGGTCTCAGAATGAAATTCTGAAAAGTGGTCACTGAGCAGAATAAGTATCAAGGGAAGAAGGGAGGAAGAGAAAAAGGCATTACAAGTTGAAATAACAAAGGCATGGGAATGCTGCCTCCATGACTGCAAGTCATGTAATTGGCTGTACCATTAGGTCCTACGAGGGTGGCAGTGGAAATGGCCTCCCCTCCCCACATCTCTATCGTTTCTTCAGTGTTAACTTAGTGCTCTCTTTTCACAAGGTTCTGAATTGTCTCAAAGTGAGAGATCCATTTGTCTACTGGGTGACCACCAATCGTATCTCCTTCTTCAAATCAGAGTGCTCCAGGAAACATTTTCTGATTAATCAGGCCCTACCAATCAACCTCCCTCTGAGTCCCTGTGGCACTTGCTTTTCAGTTTGAACAGTTTCTTTGCAAGTAATAACAGACCAGAGGTAAGAGAGAAATAACAGTTACCAACAAGAAGTCATATATAGTGGGTAAGTGCCTGGATTGTGGATTCTCAAGCCAGATCAGAACCAGGTTTGAATCCCAGCACCATCATAGTAAGAGCAGGCAAGTAACTGAATCTCTCTGCCTTGATTTCTAAAATAGAGGTAAAAGTAGTATTTACCTTATATGCATTGTGAGGATTAAATGAGATAATATGTGTAGTAAATGCTTAATAAATGTTAGCTCTTCTCTGCCTGCTGTCTAGGAAATCTTCTTTAACCTCTACCATGTCTTAGGTATCTGTTTTCCCCCTAACACCTTGAGGATATTATTTCATTGCAATTAGCTCATTGCTGACATTGTTTATCATTTTATCTCACTACACTTAAAGATCATTCATTTGTTTACACATACAAGGAAGGTTGTGTCAGAATTACCTGGGAGGTCTTTTTTTAAATGCAACACTGGGAGCCAATGGTTTGTGTGTGTGTGTGTGTGTGTGTGTGTGTGTGTGTGTGTGTGTATGTAGGGGGGTGGTTTGGCAGGGTTATTTTGGAATAGCTCCCCAGGAGATTCACACTTACTACTTCCTCTGGAACTACTGTTGCTCTAGCAGCTTGAAAGTCCTGAAATGGACATTAACTGCATTGTCAAGAATTCTTTACCCACTTTGCAGTGGTGGGGAGGGGCCTTGATTCAATGACTGGAACAATTCCAGTGGTCTGTTTTCAGACTGGCAGTTAACCCACTTTTAGGGAGAAAGAGGAGAGGGATCTCTGAGAAGACCAAGAGGCAGGAAAGCAGCAGCAGCAGCAATAGCAGGGTTTATCACTGGAGGATAAAGATACCAGGAAGTACAGATGAGCAGAACTAACTAAAAAGGGTTGCACTGTAAACAGGATCTGGGGTGCTATGGTGCAAGACTTGGTTGGGGATGAAAACATACAGCAGAGAATCTGTATAATGAAGAAGTCGATCTTGGATAGTCAAAAGTGTAGTCTGAGTAACAAGAGCATTGCTTGGGAGCTCGTTAGGAATGCAGAATCTTGATCCCTACCGCAGAACTCAGGCCTACTGGATCATAATCTGCATTTTAAACAAAAGCCCCAGGTGTTTCTTATGCTCCTTAGAGTTGAAGAAGCACTGGTCTGTATCATGGGGAGAAAAATCACAGAACACCTGGCACAGCTAAAGCACTTTATTCTGAGTACCTCTGACACAGGGCTGATTTCTGAAAAGGTACTGAATTTTTGAAAAGTGCTATAAATCCTGGAGAAGGATATTTAACTCAGGGAGGCTTCTCATAATGCAAAATTCCTTTGCCTAGAAACATTTCCTGTGGAGTAAAGTACTAGGCTTCCTTAAAGTGAGGCAGAGGCACATTCAAAATATGCGATAAGAACTCGGCGCTTGGCCAATTCAGCCCTTCACACAGCTGGATCCGGTCTGGGGCAGCCAAGTCCCTTGGCAGCTCTGCGCCACCAGGATGGGCTTTTTTTTTTTTTTTTTTTTTGGCTGTGTTGGGTCTTCGTTGCTGCGCGCAGGCTTTCTCTAATTGCAGCGAGCAGGGGCAGTTCTTTGTTGCGATGCACGGGCTTCTCATTGCAGTGGCTTCTCTTGTTGCGGAGCATGGGCTCTAGGTGCACAGGCTTCAGTAGTTGTGGCACACGGGCTCAGCAGTTGTGGTGCGAGGGCTCTACAGCGCAGGCTCAGTAGTTGTGGTGCACGGGCTTAGTTGCTCCGCGGCATTTGGGATCTTCCCGGACCAGGGCTCGAACCCGTGTCCCCTGCATTGGCGGGCAGATTCTTAATCACTGCGCCCCCAGGGAAGTCCCCAGGATGGGCTTTTAAAGAAAGTCAAGTTGGCAGCTGTTCTGCTGGATAGGGCAGCTGTAAGTTGTCTTTAATGCTGAAAACGTAGAAAGGATGTCTGATAGAAGTATTTTCAGGGAGCGTGGCCGTGTACCCCAGTGAGTCGGCTGCACGAAGGAGAAAGCAGCAACTACTCTTTCACTGTAGAAGCCCTCCTGACCTTTGACCTCTGACCCCGACCCGCTTTTCCGTGCGCAGCTTCCGCCCCCGCCCCTCCGATGGAGGGCCGGCCCAAGGGGTGTGGGCGGGGCTCCTGGGGGGCCGGCGGTTAGGGGTGGTGCCTGTTGGGGGCGGGTCTCGCGAGGGGCGGGATTTGAGGAGGCATCCTCGCACTGGGCGGCTGGGTATAGGCGGGGCTTAGTGCTGGGCTGGATTAGGCGGGGCAGAGGGTTAGTTGCCGCCTCTGCGTAACTGGACACTGGCGGCCAAACCTCCGGAGGCCGGGGGAGGAAAGCGGGCCCGTAGCACATCCCGGATCCGGAATTTCCCGGGCAGGACCGGAATCAGGATCGGCCCTGCCCCAAACTGGGTTTGTGAGGAACTCGCGAACTTGGATTAGGAAATCCCGGAATCCGGATCAACAAACCCTAGAACCCGGAATTTAGAGCGGAAAGTCCCGGAGCGCGGAGCGCGGAGCGAACTCAGCACGAAGCCCGGAGTCCGGATCGAGACACCGCCGGACGGGACGGAGCGATGTCGGGCCGTGGCGCGGGCGGGTTCCCGCTGCCCCCGCTGAGCCCTGGCGGCGGCGCCGTTGCCGCGGCCCTGGGAGCTCCGCCTCCGCCAGCAGGACCCGGCATGCTGCCCGGACCGGTGCTCAGGGGGCCCGGGCCGGCTGGAGGCGTGGGGGGCCCTGGGGCCGCCGCCTTCCGCCCCATGGGCCCCGCGGGCCCTGCGGCGCAGTTCCAGGTGAGGAGGGCGGATGGGCGGGTGGCGCCGCTAGCACGCCCGGGGCAGGGGGCGAAGGGGGCCTCGAGTGAGGGCCCTGGGGCAGCCTCCTGGATAGATGGTACAGGGGCTCTGCATGCGGATTTCACGGGGCACGGTGGGGGGCAAGGCCAGGGACCCTCGGGCTCGGCTAGGTGGTGGTGGAGTTGGGGGAGAAGGTAAGAGCTACTCTGGGGTGTAGGGTTTGAAGCAGTTAGGAGGGTCGGGGTTCTTCCTTAGAACAGGGATTCTGAGCAACTGAGAGATGGAGGCGTTGTTGGAGCTAGTGAGTTGTGGGCGGGTGGGATGAGAAGTGTAGTGTAGATTATCGGGTAAGGGGTCCTGGGAAGTGATGAGAAAGTTTTGGAAAAGGACCCTCACTGAGAAAGCAGGTTACCCTGCATTGGTCTTGGTCCTACTCCAAGTCTGCTCTGTTTTTTTTTCTACTTGGGAACTGGCAGAGCTCTAGCGTGTCTGAGATGGCTCCCAGCTGCTAAGGAGGAGGAAGAAGGGCCTGGCTTCCCACGGCCACCGGAGGCAGAAGATAAGGGATTCCAGCCTGTGCAGGGGTAGTCTACTCCTGGGTCAGGCCAAGGGGCCTTCACACAGGGATGACTCTGGGTTAGACCAGAGAGGGTGGTGGACAAGCCTGAGGAAGGAGGAAAGCCCAGCCCATTCTGGACAGACTTTATTTATGGCTTTCTGCCTGGTGTCATAGTGTCCAGGAGTTGATCAGTCTGGAGGAGCAGAGAGTCTCCACTGAGCACCGCTGGTCTGCGGCTGGAGGAGCCTGCAGAGAGTTGCTTCAAAGGGTTCTGTCTTTTTTGGCTTTGCAGAGGGGCTTCTCGGGTTGCAGCTTCAAAGGCCATTGAGAGGCAGAGACTCTTTCTTAGGGTCAGTGTGTGAGGAACTCAGCCTGACACTGGGGGGGCGGGGCTTATCAGTCCCCAAGTTCATTGTTTCTGGTCGCCCCCAGAATGCTTGGGAATTGCGCCCATCCTTTTTCCCGCCACCCTCTCCACTTTTTTTTTTTTTTTTTGGCTGCGTTGCGTCTTCATTGCTGTTTGCAGGCTTTCTCTAGTTGTGGCGAGCGGGGTCTACTCTTCGTTGCGGTGCGCGGGCTTCTCACTGCGTTGGCTTCTCTTGTTGCGGAGCATGGGCTCTAGTGCAGGCTTCAGTAGTTGTGGCACGCGGGCTCAGTAGTTGTGGTGCACGGACTTAGTTGCTCCGCGGCATGTGGGATCCTCCCGGACCAGGGCTTGAACCCGTGTCCCTTGCATTGGCAGGCGGATTCCCAACCACTGCGCCACCAGGGAAGTCCCCCCCCCCCATTTTTAATTAGTCTTTAGGTTCTAACAATGCCATATCCCAATCCATGTGCCCCAGCATTTGACACTGGCTTCTTGCTAATCTCTCAGGGCAGCTGGCAGATTTTCATGTCTCCTCTACCTCACTTGCCCAGGTAGAGGTCCCCCAAATGGATCCTCATAGAGTAGGGTACACATATCCCCCCAGGAGCCCTGGGCCCTCACTTTGTAAAGAGATGCTTCATTTGGGGGCAGTGATTTTTCCCTCTTACCCCTCATTCTCCGTCCTCCCTGTAAAGAAAACTAAGGTCTGAGTATTGACAGGGACAGATCTGGTCCCAAAGGCTCCAGCTGGGATTCATCTTTCCCATCTTGCCCTCCCCCTTGGGGATTCATGGACCAGGGTGTCACTGAGGGATCCCTGCATCTGTCATTCTGGCTCTTGGGCGAGTTAGCTGAGGAGCCTCCCTGTGGGCCATTGGCCTGGGAAGGATCTAAGGATCTGATAGGAGCCTCTCTAGTTTCCTCAGCTTGCAGACCATGGGAAATGTGGCCTGGGGAAAGCCCCTGAGAGGATGGATTCCACTGTGATTTGTAGGGAGTGGCCTTGGGCCGGTGGCAAGGCTGAGCTGGCTGGCTGGGTAGCCCAGGCTTCTAGGAGTGGGGACCTTGGGGAAGGCACTGAGCCTCTGCTTGCCATCCAGCTGCTCAGGGTCTCCTCCTCCTCTCCCCAGGGCCAGGGTTGGGGGGGCCGGCAGTAGAGGTAGGTGCCGGGGGCGGGGGCGGTTCACTTTGGCTGAGTTTGAGGAGGATCCTGCTTGGCCTCTTTCCAAGTCCAGTTATGTGACTTCCGGGAGAAGGGATCTGAGACCTGAGGAGCGGGGGTGCCTCTCTATTGCGGTGCCTGCAGTGAGCTGGAGCTGGTGCCTGCAGTGAGCTCTCAGGCTCAAGTGGGGCGAATAGGGGAGCCTATTGATACAAGGGAAGTGACAACCCACCTTCTTACAGTGTCACAGTCTACCAAGGAGCTTAAAGAAAACAAAAAATGAAAAAAAAAAAAACCCCAAAAAACACAGAGTGCTGGGTTCACGCCGGAGAGTTCAGGATATTTTCCATGTATGCAGGGGTATACGCTCTTCTCCTCCGTCCTTAGGCCCAGCCACCAGGAGCCCCAGGGCCCCAGGCGCTGAGCCGGGCGAGCGTGCTCTCTGGAGGCGCAGCATCAGGCCTGGCCTCCCGCCCCTGCTGTCCCCGGTGGTGGAGCCAGAGTCCAGCTGAGGACGTGGGCTGCTGCCGGGCTGAGGGAGAGGAGGTTACTGCCCGCTCCTGAGGCTCAGGGCACTGAGCCAGGCCTCCCTAGCTAGCCCTGCTGCAGAAAGGGGCTCAGGGAGCCCAAGCGTTCGGGGCTCTGTTCTTTTCTTTAACTCTTGGGTTGTTTTTTTAGAAGAGAAGGAGTTACTGGTGCTTCAGAGCCCAGGTGTGGAGCTTGGCCAGGCCGAGCTGGGACTTCATGAACTGTAAGCAGCCTTTCCCTGGGCCCCTTCCCCCTCGGGAGAAGCCTGGGGCCCTGGGCGAGCTGGGGGCTCTCACCCGGGAAGAGTGTGGAGCAGCGTCTGGGAGGGGCCTCTTCCAGGCCCTGCCTGTGCCGCCTGGTCTGGGGACTTCCTGTTCCGGGAGCACCTGCCTCAGCGGGTTGGGTGTTGCTCAGGAGGTTTTGTGGGCGCCCTAGTGAAGAGGCCCCGGCTCCCACTCTGCAGGCCCCCGCCTCACTTCTTCCTCCCCTTCAGCTCGGGCACTGGTGGGAAAAACTCGAATCTAGGGTGCGTGGGGCTGGGCTCTCAGCTGTGGCCACCCTGAGTTTTTTCTGTCATCTCTAGCTGTGGCTCATTAAGGCAGAGAAGCAGGCTGACTGCCTCTCAACAGCTCCGATGACTCCCTTCCTGATGAGGAGAGACTTGTGGCAGGACTCCAGAGGTCCCAGACAGAGCCCCCCACATTGAACTCCATCCTCCCAAATGCTTCCTTCATGCCTCACTCCTTTCTCCTCCCACCCCCCCCCACTCTGGGTCATGTTTCTGTCCGTCTCTGCATCTGGTCAAGAATCTGACCCTCCTTGGAGAGAACAGGGGTTGAGTGCTGGCTGAAGAGGTGGAGCAGGAATCTCCCGGTGCTGGGGGGGGCGGGGGTCCTTTGATTTGGTGCGAGTCCCCACCCAGCCTGGCTTGGTTGGCTGGTCCTAGCGGTTGCATAATCTGGGCCTTGGGGCCAGCCCTGTGAAGCTGCCAGGGACAGTGTGTACGAGGCAGAGCTGCCAAACAGGCCTTGCAGGCAGCAGCCTCTGGGAAGGGGCGGGGGTTACTCCCCGAGGGGCTCCACAGAGATGCTGGGGAGCCTGACCTCGGTGGGAAATCCTTCTGCAGGCTTCTAAGGAAGCCACCTCTCATTCAGATTCCTCTGCTGATCCTAAGACTTCGATCCTTGCGTCCCCTGATAATCTTACCTCCCTCTCCAGCTTGGGATTGCCAAGCCAGCCCTAGCCTCCAGGCGGTGGGTGCGTGGACCACGCGCAGAGGCCAGGTGCCAGCTGCTCTCTCTCCCGCAGGAGCCACGGCTTCCCCTTCAGGGTCTTCTGGCGTAGGGGCTGGGGGCTGGGCAGTGGGGAGGTGAGAGAAGGGTCCAGTTGTGGGTGGTGAGTAGGGGCCATATGGCGGCCAGATGGTCTCTACTCCGCCTGAGGCCCCCCACTGGCTGGGACAGGCTCCACGCCATCCCGCTGCGGCTTGCTCACCTGGGCTTCCACTGCCTGATGGGCTCGCCAGCCTGTTGGACTGCCTTTCTCCTCTTAGTCACACCACCAGGCTGGCGACAGGATGGGTGTTGCGGCTGTGACCGTCAGCCTGCTCCCCTCACACTGCACCCAGCCACCTGGCCACGATACTGCCCCCAGGCTTCTCCCTCAAGTTGGGGGAAGGAGCGGATGGGAGTGCTTGGTGGGACCATCTGAGAGCCTCAGGAGTGCCTTGAAGCTGGCTGGTCCCAGGGAGCAGGGGCATAGTGTGCTAGGGCCGGAAGGTGGCTGGAAGTGGCGATGGGCCCTGAAGAACTCCCCCAGGCCCTTCTTCTCTCTGCAGGCAGGATTCTCCTCCCACCCCTGGGCTCTGCAGGCCTCATTCGCTGGCACGGCTGCCAGGGCGGTTGAAGGGGGCGGGGCAGGTGTGGTTTACACTTCTGCTCTCAGGCGCCTGCTCCCCTTTGTTCTTGGCACTCCTGCCCGGGCTCCGCGGGCTCTGCCGTGTGCTGCTCAGGGCTGGACCTGGCTGAGCAGAGGGATGGAGGGAATGGGTTATGGGCCCCATAGGGCCCCACCGCTGACCTGTGCATCTCCGTTGGCTCACTTCCCCCAGAGGCCTGGCATGTCACCAGGGAGCCGGATGCCCATGGCTGGCTTGCAGGTGGGACCCCCTGCCGGCTCCCCATTTGGCTCAGCTGCTCCACTTCGACCTGGCATGCCACCCACCATGATGGACCCATTCCGAAAACGCCTGCTTGTGCCCCAGGCTCAGCCCCCGATGCCTGCCCAGCGCCGGGGGTAAGACCATCCTGTTTCTCCCACCCCATCTAGTGCAGCTCTAGTGGTAACAGATGGTTTCCTTCTGTCCTAAGAGCTTCGATGATTGAGGAAGACTCCCAGGTCTCCTGGGGGAAGGTCCTGGGGACTGGAGAGGTAGATGGCGAGTGGGGGAGGTACGTTGGACCATTGACCTCTTAAGTGGGTTTCTGTCCTCCCAGGTTAAAGAGGAGGAAGATGGCAGATAAAGTTCTACCTCAGCGAGTGAGTATGTTGGGAGGGGGCCTAGGAGGCTCACCCAAGGGCTGGTTGGCTGAGGGTGGAGTGAGTCTCCCCTAACCCTGGGGTGAGGGAGAAATGGAGGAAGGAACCAGAGCTGCAGCTGAAACAAGCTGATGAACCCCTTCTCCCTTCCTCCAGATTCGGGAGCTTGTCCCAGAGTCTCAGGCGTACATGGATCTCTTGGCTTTTGAGCGGAAGCTGGACCAGACCATTGCTCGAAAGCGGATGGAGATCCAGGAGGCCATCAAAAAGCCTCTGACGGTGTGTGCAGCCCCAGCTACTTCTGGGCCTTGCCAGGCTTCTCTGCCTCTCCCTGGCCTTGTTTTCCAGGGGCCAAGCGAGGGTCTGTGATGGGCTAGAGCAGGATTTTTCACATTGTAGGATACAGCCCATTGAGCATGAACTCAATTTAGTGTGGTGGGGCCAGCATGTTCTCAATGAAATATAACATAGTAGAAATTATAATAATTCTTCACAGTAGTAAAGGACTTAACGACATTTTTATTTCATGTATTTATGTGTGTAGATCCTGGATCATGATTTAAAATGTAAATATTGTAGATCGTGGTCAGAAGTTTGAAAGGCAAAACTACAGGGTAGATGAGGATAGTTCCTGTCTTCTTCCCCATCCCTAGAGAAGCTTTATCTAGAACAGCCTCTTAAATGGTGAAGGCTTTCCAGGAGATGATATTCTGGGACCATCATGGGTGTTTGAGTTTCATTTAAAATAGGAGCCAGAGGCTTCTGGTTTGCCTGATAGCACCCCCTGTGTACCTCTGTCACACCACTGATCCCCCTGTGTTGGAACTGTTGGTAGTGCATCTGTCTCCCCTATGAAATTGTGAGTCCTTTGAAGGCCAGGACTGAAATTTCCTCTCCTGATTCCCAGTGCCTAACCAGGGGCCTGGCCCACAGTCACTGCTCTGTATTGATGTTGAATGAGTTCAGACGGGAAGATTGGGTAGCAGTGTTTTCCAACACACTGGTCCCCCTCTAGCTAACCGGTCGTCTTTCTCTCTTTAGCAAAAACGAAAGCTGCGGATCTATATTTCTAATACGTTCAGTCCCAGCAAGGCAGAAGGTGATAGCGCAGGAAACGCAGGGACCCCTGGGGGAAACCCCGCAGGGGACAAGGTGGCTTCCTGGGAACTCCGAGTAGAGGGAAAACTGCTGGATGATGTGAGTTGGGGAAGGAGGTGTCTGGAAGGGAGGTGGCCTGTGTGGGCCAGACAGTTGGGCACTTCCGGGGACGTCCTGCTTGAGGGAGAGGGCACTGCTCACAGTTCATGCTTTGCACAGCTCTGAGCCAGTACGAGGTGGGAGATTTGTATGGTTATTACAACAGTTTTCCTGCAGATGGCAGTAAAGTGTCCTGAGGAAGGGGTGCCCCTTTCTAATTGGCTGACAGTGGGGCTGCATAGAGCCCCTTCCCTGTCTCAAGTCTCTCACTTTTCCCGGCTTCCTTCAGGGCCCAAGAATCTTCAGTACCCTGAGCTTCAGGGCTGAAACAATATTCCTCTGTTTGGGGCTTAGTATAGCTTAGGCTTGAGCGCTCATCAGCACCCCTATCTCACACCCCTTTGCATCCCCAGCCTAGTAAACAGAAGAGGAAGTTTTCTTCATTCTTCAAGAGCCTCGTCATTGAGCTGGACAAGGAACTGTACGGGCCTGACAACCACCTGGTGGAGGTGAGAGTGGGCCTAGGGTTCAGGAACACAGGGTGACATGCCAGGTGGCCAGAGAAATGGCCTTAGTCCCCTTGCAGGGCCAGGTTGTGTATGTTCATGCCCACCCCCTTGGTGATGAGCTCTGCTCCCCTCCCCCCTGCCAGTGGCACCGGATGCCCACCACCCAGGAGACAGATGGCTTCCAGGTGAAACGGCCCGGAGACCTCAACGTCAAGTGCACCCTCCTGCTCATGCTGGATCATCAGGTGACAAGTGCCCTGGGGCCATGTTTGGGGTCACAGGGACTCTCCTCTGGGGCATTGGGGCAGGTCCCTATTGTAAAGCCTGTCCCTGTCCTATTCTTTTTTTTTCACAAGAACCCCTTCTCTGACTCCCCTCTGTCCATCCCAGCCTCCCCAGTACAAGTTGGACCCCCGACTGGCGAGGCTGCTGGGGGTGCACACACAGACGAGGGCTGCCATCATGCAGGCCCTGTGGCTCTACATCAAACACAACCAGCTGCAGGACGGCCACGAGCGGGAGTACATCAACTGCAACCGGTACTTCCGCCAGGTTAGCTGGACGCCGTCCCCCCTCTAGTCTCGCAGCCTCTGTCTTGCCTGCGGCTCCAGAGCCCCACTGGGCTAGTTCTCAACCACGTTCTTCACACTGCCCCTGGGATGGTCCACTTCGCCGTGTGCCCACAAAGGCATCACCAACCCTCTGGTGCTCTCTCTAGATCTTCAGTTGTGGCCGACTCCGTTTCTCTGAGATTCCCATGAAGCTAGCCGGGTTGCTGCAGCATCCAGACCCCATTGTCATCAACCATGTCATTAGGTAAATGGGAAGAGGGGGAGGAAGGCTCCTCTAAGAGCAGTTTACCTTTGGCTTGAATTAAAGCCAGAGAAAAGCAGCAGGTTTGGTTTCCTGCTCCCCGAGCGTGTGCAGTTTGGCCCAGGTGGGTGGGGTGGAGCTGTGTGCTCACGCTTTCCCTCCCCTGTGTTGTGTGTAGCGTGGACCCTAACGACCAGAAGAAGACAGCCTGTTACGACATTGATGTGGAGGTGGATGACCCGCTTAAGGCCCAGATGAGCAATTTTCTGGCCTCCACCACCAATCAGCAGGAGATCGCCTCTCTTGATGTCAAGGTGGGCCCCTACCCTCACAGCCTCCTCTGGGGCCCACAGTGAGGCCAGTTAGGCTCTCAGGCATTTCCATACATGTGGCACCTTGGGATGGGATCCGAGTCCTCTGGGGTTAGGGCTGGAAACAGCCAGTCTGCCACATGTACCCCTTTTCCCAGATCCATGAGACCATTGAGTCCATCAACCAGCTGAAGACCCAGAGGGATTTCATGCTCAGTTTTAGCACTGACCCCCAGGACTTCATCCAGGAATGGCTCCGTTCCCAGCGCCGGGACCTCAAGGTGTGCTCCTCTTTCCTGAGGTTGATCCCATGTTAAGCTCTGGGTGGTTGTGCCCCCATCACTATTCTTCCGGTTCCAGGGGCAGATAGATCAGGGGTGGGAATCATGTTCAGCTTTCCTCCTGGCTCTTTGCAGATCATCACTGATGTGATTGGGAATCCTGAGGAGGAGAGACGAGCTGCTTTCTACCACCAGCCCTGGGCCCAGGAAGCAGTGGGGAGGCACATCTTTGCCAAGGTGAGGCGGCTGCGCCCCATCTGCCCGCCTGTGGTTGAGCGGGACTGCACACCAGAGGGGAGGGCGAGCCGCTCACAAGCGCGGGCGGTCAGACAGGCCTGAGCCACCCGTCTCTCCCTCCTCCAGGTACAGCAGCGAAGGCAGGAACTGGAACAGGTGCTGGGAATCCGCCTGACCTAACTGCTCAGGGATCCCTTCCTTTCTTCCCAGCCCTGGAGCCACCCCCTCCTCAGCCTGGAAGGGGACCGCCCTCTGGGGCACAGACATGTAGGATAAGGAGGGGGGAGGGGTGTCTCCTGTCACCCTCGGCTCCCCAGCTTTAGTTTCGTAAGTGTAGTGATAGGATTCCTTGTTGCTTGGTCCCAAAGCCTTATTACTTACACGTTGGCTTTAATTGGATTCACAGCAGAGGCCTCCTCTGCCCCCTGCAGGCAGGCCCAAGTAGGACCTGGAGGCTGTGCTTTGACATGGTAACCGAGACCTTTCAGAACCAAAGGCCCCTGGCTTTGCTTGTTTACAGACCCCGTTGGGGCGAGTGTCAGCGCTGGCTCTGGGGAGCTGGGCGAGGAAGAGGGGCACAGCTCACACTCTTCCTAGCCTTTCCAAACCAAAGTTCTTTGCCATTCCTACCAGCCCAGCCTTGCTGCTGGTTTTTTTTCCTTTCTTGGGTATTTGCACTATTCGTGGAGCAGGTTTTTCTATGCGGGAGCCACTTTTTTTTGTACAGGGGTAAGCTGGGGTTTTTCAGGGAGCCCTACTTGGTGTCTCCTTCCTTGTTTTCTTCTCTCAATCTATGCAAGCGGCTCTGGCCGCCATCATCTCCTGAGAGGCCAGAGGGCTGCCACCCCAGCTCTTGGGCCCGGGGGGTAACGCCTCCTAGAGGGAGGGCACACTAGTTCTCTGGCGTGGCCTGAGGCATGGGTGTGTGTGGGCAGGGGTAGGTACAGGGGAGAGATGGCGAGGACTATTGTCCTTTGGAGCTTGTTAAGGAGGGTGGGCCTAGGGCTTGGCAAGTGCCACTTCTGGCAGGTTTGGAAATTTCCAAATAAATCTTTGTTTATTGGTGGTGCCCAGACCTGGTGACTGAACAGTGCGGCCACTCATTAACAGACTCAAGTCCTCAAGGTCTTGTCCTGCAGAGCTTTATTTGAGGGACCCACACAAAGGACATCCGCCTCACTTCCACAGCTTCTTGATGGACATGTTTTTCTCACTGTCCTTTTGCATGACCTGGAGAGACAGAGCGAACATTTAAGTTAGAGACTGGGTGAACACGTGCCCCATCCCCACTGCTCCAGAGCCACCATCAGCAAAGGCGGAAAGACGGAGGCCTGTACCTTGGCTACTGCCATCTCGAAGTCCTCCTGGGTGACGTGGACTCGCCGCTCCCGCAGTGCGTACATGCCGGCTTCAGTGCACACGCCCTGAGCAGGGAAAGGAAGACAGGCGCTGGGGCTGTGCCCTGGAACCTGGAGCTTCGTGCTGCTGCCCCCATTTCCTTGGGCCCTCCAATTACCTTCACTTCAGCCCCTGATGCTCCTGGCATGAGCTCAGCAATTTTTCTCAGGTTGATCCCCCGGGTCAGGTTCATTTTCCGAGAATGGATCTTCAAAATGTCCAGCCGGGCCTAGCGATGGGAGAGGAAAAGCCTGAGCCCGTGGCCTGCCCTCACGGCCGGAGCCACTGCCAGCGCTGCCCATCACAAACCTCCTCATTGGGGGGTGGGAATTCAATTTTTCTGTCAATGCGCCCTGGGCGGAGCAGCGCTGAGTCCAGGATGTCAATCCTGTTAGTGGCCATGATGACCTGAGTAGACAGAGCAGGTGGCGTCAGCTAAGCCCTTCCTGAGGCTGCAGCCTCACCCGGGGCCTTCCCGTGGCTCCTCCCACAGCCGACCCCACTGCACCTTGATGTTCTTGGTGGCCTCGAAGCCATCCAGCTGGTTGAGCAGCTCCAGCATCGTGCGCTGGACTTCACTGTCCCCTCCGGAGCCTCCCTCCAGCCGGGAGGAGCCGATGGAGTCGATTTCGTCCATGAAGATGATAGATGGAGCGTGTTCTCGGGCCATGACAAACAGTTCCCTCACCATTCTTGCCCCTGCACAGAGGCCAAGCTGGCGTTAAGCTGATGGGCCCCCCAGCCCCCGCCGCCTTATAGTTTTCTTGTTTCTGGCCACAGTTACCTTCCCCGATGAATTTCTGCACCAATTCAGACCCAGAGACACGAATGAAAGTACAGTCTGTATGATGAGCCACAGCCCGGGCCAACAGTGTCTTCCCAGTGCCTGGGGGTCCGTACAGCAGCACTCCCTAGAGAACAACAGGACTCAGGGCAAAAAGCTGGCCTCCATGTTTCATTCAATGAACATTTATCGAGTGTGTGCACTGTGCTAGATCCCGTATTAGATGCTAGAGATAAAAAAATGAATGTCAAGGCCCCTTCTGGAGCTTATAACCAAACCACTTGGGTGGCCTGGCAGCATCTCTCCCCCAGCCCCTCGGCATGGGGAGGGCCAGCGTAAGCAGGCTCCAGTCTATCCAGCCTGGGGCAGGAGATATACAGTAGTAGCACGGTCCTCCCATAGAAGCCCTGCTCACCTTGGGCTGCGCGATGCCCAGCGCTTCAAAGAGCTCAGGATGCTTAACGGGCAGCTCAATCACTTCTTTGATCTCCTTGATCTGCTTGTCCAGGCCACCAATCATCTCGTAAGTTGAATCTGGCACCTTCTCCACCATCATCAGTGACACCAGTGGGTCTACCTTGTTGGGCAGGATCTTGTGCAGAGTGTAGCTGTCATTTCTGAGGGCCACCCGGCAATTGGGTGTCACCTGGGTGAGGAGAGAGAGGTTCAGGAAGTGGTGTGGTGAGAGCTGACCCCCCACCTCCCACCTCCCCAGCTGCACTCACATCATTGATGTCGATGTTCTTATCTACGTCTACGACAAACTTGCCCTCAGGATGTACCTAGAGAAACAACGGGTCATGACCTTCCTCCCCCCTCCCCGACAGCCACCAAATCACCGACCTCGCCCAGGAAGACACATGAGTCTTACAGTAACGTGAGAACAGTGTCCTCACTACACACAAAGGTATGGGAATGCAGTGGGCAACGGGCTGGTCCCTGGGGTCATGTTGCCTTTACCTTAACCAACACTTTCTTCTTATCCATGGCCCGGACTACTTCCCCCACATAGGAGCCCTGTTCCTGCAGCAGCTGTAGCTCTTCCCGCAACAGGCGAACTAGATGCGAAACAGACACAATGGCCACCCAGATTCTTTGGTGTCCCCCACCTATGACTTGATTCAACATGCATGAACTAAGCACCGTTGTAAAGTTTTGAAGGGAAGGCCTCAAAAAAAAAAAGTCAAAGTTCAGGTCTTTAAGGAGATTACGATGGGGCTGAGGAGAGAGATGTGCATGTAAACAGAGCATCATCTTGGACTGGGAAAAGCAATAGGCACCAATGTAAAGACTCACTTCAAACTGCCCACACACAGCCTTCCCATCCTTCCCCCTCACCTTTTGCATTAAGCTCATTCCTCTGTGCCTGCAGCCTCCGGAGATTTTGGCTCTTATCATTCACAATCAGCTGTGGAGGACAAGAAGCAAAGGGTGGAAAACAGTAGGCAATTAAGATCTTGGCCGAAACCCTCATAGGCTGATATGAGCTAAACGAGGAAGGAGCACAAGGCACCTGCATTCTCCATTCAGATTCTCCAATATGATTCTAACGACCCTATCCTGTCCTCCAAGAGTCCCTCTGGAGTGTAGGACAACCACAGGAAAAAAAGGCTGCTTGTCTAATACTGGTCCAGGAATAACAAACCATAGTGGAGAAGAATTAACAGCTGGCTCACATAGTCAGTTTCTTGCAGACTGGTAACATGGTAGAGTGGGAAGACCTCTGAGTCAGAAGCCTAAGTTCTAGCCCCATTGCTGGCAATTAACAGTTGGGTAAAGCCAATGAAAGCTATGTTAAAGATCTAGATCTGTTACCAAACTGCAAGCATCACCTATCCTGCCTCTTTTCAGGACTAACGTGAGAAGCAAATGAAAGCACACGTAATGCATTTCAAAAATGACAAACCAGACTTCCTTGGTGGCGCAGTGGTTTAGAATCCGCCTGCCAATGCAGGGGACACAGGTTTGAGCCCTGCTCTGGGAGGATCCCACATGCCGCGGAGCAGCTAATCCTGTGCGCTACAACTACTGAGCCTGCACTCTAGGGCCTGCGAGCCACAACTACTGAAGCCCGTGCTCCACAACAAGAGAAGCCACCGCAATGAGAAGCCCGCGCACCGTAACGAAGAGTAGCCCCACTCGCCGCAAAGAGAGAGTCCGCGTGCAGCAACGAAGACCCAACACAGCCAAAAATAAAAATAAATAAATTTTAAAATATATATATATATCATAGTCTCTTCTAAAAAAAAAGTGACAAACCAAATATGATACCTACAAATGTACCTGGAGTTCAGAATTTTTCCTTGTGGCTCTCCTCCATCCAACTGACATTATTTTCCTTATTTCTGTGGTCCCTGCTCCCTGTTTAGGCTAGAGCACTGGGTTGTCCAGTTCCTTTTCATTCAGTCCTACGGAATCAGCATTGTCCAGACTCCTCAATTCTGTCTTCCCTCACTCTGCCCCAACCCTCCCTCTGATAAATCTCATCTTCTGATCCTATGTCTTCTCTTTTATAAGAAACCCTCTCATTCAGGCTTCTTCTAAGAAGAATGACTTTTGGCTAGGGGTACCTTTTACGTTAAAATTTGACTTATAAAGATGTTTAATGAACTGTGAATACTACCTTCAAAATGATGAGACTTGAGAGCAACAAGAGGCTGTTAACTTCATATACTTTATACCGTTGGCTTGTTACTTCTTCCACTGCGCCCCCAGTGGAATTATATGGATTTGCAGAAATCCGTTCCATCAATCCCTCATCCCCCTTCTAGCTCCCTCTGGACCTTTGGAGTCCGTTCTCACCTGGAGTTCTTCAATCTTGGACAGATAATACTGGCGGAGTCCACTGCCTGCCTTCCCCTCTTCCAGCTCCATCTGAAGACACAGTGTAATTAGTTACCAACAGGTTAAACATCCAAGGGATAAAGCTACTTCCAGCTTGGATTTCGGAGATTTAAGATTTGGGTTCTAAGCCCTCACTCCATCTCTTCGGAACCATTTCTCGTGACTAAACTAAAACAGAATGAGAACGGTGCCTACCTCTTAAGACTTCCAGAAGGATCAAGAGACGACACACCCGGGAACGCTACACAAACCCCAGGTGTTATTACTACAGGAGGAGCCAGCAGGAAGGACGTGTCCCCCGACTCCCTCGACTCGCGGAAGGATGGGTTCCCGCTCCCACCGCTCCTCTCACTTACTCGGCTTCCACCGGGTCTTCCACTCCCGGCCCTGCCTTGACCCGCCGGGGGAGGCGCTGACACAGCAGATCCGGTCCCAGGTAGGGCCCAGTCTAGACTGGCCCACCCACCCCCACTCCCCCCACCCTCTTGCCCCGACCGGCTGCCCACCTCGGATCACACCTGTTTCGCATCCAGCCCCAGTCCCCGCCCGACCACCGCCGCCATACCTGCTCTGGTCCGTCAAGCGCCATCTTCCCTCTTCCGCGGCCGGCATCAGAGCCGCCTTGGCGCGCAGGCGCAGAAGCAGGGGCTTGGGGACCGAAAAACCAAGGCAGAGAACAGTTCCGGGTCAATGGGCGGGGTGTGAGGACAGACGGTAACTTAAACAGGGGCCATGAGGGGAGGGGAGGCGGTACGTGAGATCAGGAGCTTTGAAAAGGGTTAGCAGAACTCCTAAATATTACTCTCCAGAAATTCGGTTTTGGTTAAAGTAACCATTTCTCCTGGTGCCAGCTTCCAACTTATAAAACCTGGGGACAGAAAATTTTTGTGGCCACGCTCAAAATGGCGGAAAACTTGGAGCCGGGGACGCGAGTGACGCAAGCGGAAGCGGAAATACGTTTGCTGCCCACACGTGCCGCTTCACGGGTGATAGAAATGGTGCTGGGTGGTGGTGAGTAGTGTGGACTGAGGCTCCGAGTGTGTGTGTGACGGCGAGTGGGAAACGAAGAGCGGAATCTAGTGCTCCGGGAAGAGACGTCCCAATTTCTGCTTTCTCTCCATATTGAGTAGCGCTCCCACCATGGGCAAAAAGGGCAAAGTCGGGAAGAGCCGGCGAGACAAGTTCTATCACTTGGCAAAGGAGACGGGTGAGTCAGGGTTCGCGCCGTCTGCGAGCGGGCGTGCCACCAGTCTTGGCCGGTTCGCCCCCTTTCCGAATATTGAGTTTTTCTTCCGTAGAAAGGGTGGTGGGTCGTAAGGCCGCAGAAATCCCGCTGGGAAAGCGCTTCACGGGTCTTACTTTGTCGCCGCCTCCAGGTTACCGTTCCCGCTCTGCTTTCAAGCTGATCCAGCTGAATCGCCGCTTTCAATTTCTGCAGAAAGCCCGAGCCTTGCTGGACCTGTGCGCTGCACCAGGTGGATGGTGTGTAACACCCGGCACCTGACGCTCCTTGTGGACGCGTTCTGGATTCCAGCCCTGGATGATTGCGAGTTGCATTTGGGGTGGGAGGGAAACAGTAATACCAACCTCAAATTTCTCTACTCCCCAGAACGTAAACTGCAGGGGGAAAGATTTGGACCGTGTACTTACGATATGATTGGCTGATACCGACCAGGGTTCTTGGTTTTCCCCAATCAATAGAAATGGACTAGAGGCCAGACAAGAAATTCAGGCAAGGTTTTCTTGGGGCCCCTGCTGCAGCAGGGAGGAGCGAAAACAAGTAGCAGGTTCCCTTGCTAGCCAGCTCCCCAAGGAGGGGGCTGGCTGGTTCCTTATATAGCGTGAAGGTGGGGGTGTGTCCGGGGGTCCGGCCTGAGGGGCGGCTTAGGTGGTTTGCCCACCCCTTTGGTGGAGCTGAGTGCTGGGGGGCATGTGCAGTGCCCTGCTGCCTACACCCTGTTTTTGCTCCCAACTCTTCAGAAGTGACAGTGGGGTGGTGTGTTTTTTGTGTGTGTCCATAATTTTTGTCTTCTTGTCCATAATTCACCCCAACTGGGTATGCATGCAATGTTTAGTCCCTTATAGTTCCTTTGTATTCTGTTGCTCGAGTTGTTTTGTCCAGGTGCAAGTATTGCAGCAAAGGGTCCGAGGTCCCAGCCTGTCTCGTTTCCACTGCACTTAGCAGGGACCCCTAACACCGGGGATGAGAGATCACATTGCTGAGGGAGGGGAAGGGACAGTCCAGGGTGTTTTAATCTTTACTTCTCTTTTATAGGCTGCAGGTAGCCACCAAATTTATGCCTGTATCCAGCCTTATTGTGGGTGAGTGACAGGTGGTGCTCCTGGATGTTCCAGGGGGTGGGAGTGTGAGACCCTGTGTTCTGCATTTCCTTTCTCCCTGCTTGAGACAACCTTTTGGAATACTCTGCCCTAATACCTTCTAGGAGTGGATCTGGTTCCAATCAAGCCTCTTCCCAATGTGGTGACACTCCAGGAGGACATCACAACAGAACGCTGTAGGCAGGTAATAGGAATCTCTCTTTTCCTGTTCCCTTTATATGTAGACATCCACATTCATTCCTCTTCCCACCCTGATCCCCTGAAGGCACGTTTTTCCTGTTAACCATGCCTTGAGCAGTGCCTGCATGTTGTTTATATAACAAGGCCCATAATATTGCGTGTCCGCCCAGCCTTTATTTATTCAGGAAAGAGGTCTTTGGAGTTGGAGGAAGTGCAGAGATTTCAGTGACATCCTTTCCAGCGAATTCACTAGTAGACTGTAAGGTCCATGAAAACAAACGTGTTATTTTTGCTATTGTTGTATCCCCTGTCCATAGCACAGGATTTGGCCGTGGTGGGCACTCAACAGCTGGCTGAATGAAGGGCTCCATTCGTAGCCATTTCTGTATTTCTGTTGCTGTGGTTTCTCTCCTCTGTAGGCCCTGAGGAAGGAGCTGAAAACCTGGAAAGTTGATGTTGTGCTCAATGACGGGGCCCCCAATGTCGGGGCTGGCTGGGTCCATGATGCTTACTCACAAGGTGCCTGGATCGGGGGGCATGGAGCTGAGGGTGGAGGTGGGCATGCCCTCTCAGGCTGCAGAGGTCCTCAGCTAACTGTCTCCCCCCCACAGCCCATTTGACACTGATGGCTCTGCGTTTGGCTTGTGATTTTCTGAGCCGTGGTGGCTGCTTCATCACAAAGGTTTTCCGTTCCCGTGACTATCAGCCCTTACTATGGATTTTCCAGCAGCTCTTCCGCCGTGTCCAGGCCACCAAGCCCCAAGCCTCTCGTCATGAATCTGCAGAGATCTTTGTCGTCTGCCAGGGTGGGCATAACTTCCCTTGTTCTCTTGATTTAGTCTCCCACCTACCAAAGCACGCTTTCTTATATATCCTATTACCTTAGGATTCCTGGCTCCTGACAAGGTCGACAGTAAATTCTTTGACCCCAAATTTGCCTTCAAGGAGGTTGAAGTTCAGGCCAAGACTGTTACTGAATTGGTGACTAAGAAGAAGCCAAAGGTGTGTTTGGCGAGTGGGGGCCACCGTCAGGTCCTGGGACTCGGATGGTTGGGCCTGGTCAATCCTACAGACACCCCAGAAGGGACTGCTCAACATTCATTATTTCCCTTCCTAAGGCTGAAGGCTATGCTGAGGGTGACCTCACACTCTATCACCGAACTTCAGTCACCGACTTCCTCCGAGCTGCCAACCCTGTTGACTTCCTTTCCAAAGCCAGTGAAGTGAGTCCCCAGACTCGAGGGGTACGAGGGAGCCCCAGAAACATGGCCTGAACACCTCCCCTGACTCTTTTCCCTCCTCCCGAACAGATCTCGCTAGACGATGAAGAGTTGGCACGGCATCCAACTACTACTGAGGACATCCGGGCGTGCTGTCAGGATATCAGGGTGCTGGGGCGTAAGGAGCTCAGGTTTGCACTGGGGGTGGGCATAGGTGCTGTGAGCCCCGAAGGCAGGGGACAGCCCTTGAAGGACGTGACGCTGGGTCTCTGGGAACAGGATGCTGCTGTGTTAGAGGTTTGGGGTGGGGGCCTGAACCTTAGGACTTCTGTGGCTCAAACTTGAAATTCGGGGTATGGGCCCAAAACGAGGAGGTGAGGACAAAAGGGAGACAGCAAGGTCAGGAATGGTATCTCTGGGGCAGGTCCCTACTGAACTGGAGAACGAAGCTTCGGCGGTATGTGGCCAAGAAACTGAAAGAACAAGCAAAGGCACTGGACATCAGGTGAGGAGGGAGCTAAACCAGGGCAATTGTTGACTGGGTGTTGAGGGGAAGCATCTGGGAAAATAACCGACTCCTGCAACTACTCTGTCAGCCTCAGCTCAGGGGAGGAAGAGGAAGGTGAAGAGGAGGAGTCCGCAGCTGGGATGGGGCCGCAGCCCTCGGAGGAGGAGGAGGAGCTGGACCGGACCCTGGCAGAGATGAAGGCCCAGGAGGTGGCGGAGTTAAAGAGGTGAGGGGAGCTGGGGAGGAGCTTGGGGAACCGCAAGGCAGAGTCCCTCGGTGGGTGAAGATGGGGAGAGAGGGTGAAGGCACGGATGGGGATCTTCAGAGCTGGGCAGCTTTAATTCCTCAAACCATACCCTCAGGAAGAAAAAGAAGCTGCTGCGTGAGCAGAGGAAGCAGCGGGAACGTGTGGAGCTGAAGATGGATCTTCCCGGGGTTTCCATCGCAGACGAGGGGGAGACTGGCATGTTCTCCCTGCGCACCATCCGGGGTCACCAGGTGAGGCGGGGTTTGGGGCCCACTGAGGGGACAGGAGGATCTGTTTGGGTATTTGGAGTTGGGGCGTCGGATGTCTTTTTGGTAAGTGTGCTGAAAGATCATGGCTCATGGTTGCTGTCTTCACCCGTAAATGACGTGATATGGGGAGATTGGGAAAAAAACAAGAGCCTTGTGTCTCAAAGGCCGGGAAAGAACACACCCCTAAAATAATGAAAGTAGGAAGATTTGTGAGTGTGGCGTAGATTTATCCTGTAGAACTAGAATATCAGAACCAAGAGGCCCTCGTTGCAGGAAGCTCAGGTTATAGGCGATGCAGCCAGGGTGCCTGGGTTACGAGCACGTGTGAGGGAGGGTCTCCCTCAAGAGGGGCACAGCGTTCTTCAGTTGACTGAGACCAAGTTAGCACCTTGCTGCACCCGGCTGCGGGATGGTGCTTTCTGCCGAATACCAGAGTCTGCTTTTCCTGGTAAAAGCAGCATCACAAACAATGAGCTTTCGTGGCTCTCGTGTGGGAAGGTAGTAACCAGCTCGTATTGTTGAGGGGGCAGTAGAGCACAGTGGTCCTGGAGCAGACTACCACTTACGTGCTCTCTGTCTCAGTTTCCTTATCTGTAAAAGAAAATGATAGACCTACCTACTAGCGTTTTTGGAAGGAATAAAAAAAAGATGGTGTAATTCCTGGTATGTGATTCAAGAAATAGCTATAGTTGCCACGAGGAAAACAGATCTTGGAGTTGACATTATTAGTGAAACAGTGCTTCCTGTTAGATGTATACGGCATGGGCTTCTTTATTCAGTGGAAACAAGAGTTGTAGATGTTATTCGCTGGTGATAAGGTGCCTTCTGAAAGTAATTTTTTAAAAAGCAGTGTTTTAGAACATTTTAAAATCCGACGCTAATTAGACCGTGGGGTACTTTTCCATAAACCTGTTTCTGCTACCACTGAAGAAGACACAGCTGAATGATATGGCCTAGAGTGGGATGTTTTAAATGGTTAATCCCATCACTTCCCTGTCTGTAAAAGAAGATATTATGTACTTGACACAGTGTGTTTTCTAGCGTTGCTGAGGATAAACTAAGGTGATGAATATGAAGGAAAAAAGCAGTATGTACCTTGTCAGTGCCCTTGATCTCTGTTTCTCTGTCAAACCTCAGTTGTTAGAGGAGGTAACACAGGGGGACATGAGTGCTGCAGACACGTTTTTGTCTGATCTGCCAAGAGATGACATCTACATATCAGATGTTGAGGAGGAGGATGATACATCTCTGGATAGTGACCTGGATCCAGAGGAGCTGGCAGGAGTCAGAGAACCTCAGAGTCTAAAGGACCAAAAGTGGTAAGGAGGGGGGAGGGGTGTGGGGAGGTGTCTGCAGGGCACCCTCAGCTCAAGTCCGAAGCAGAGCTGGTGGCAGGGCTTGCCAGTTGGAGTGTGGGCAGCAGCAAGCCCTCCAGGGCACTGACCATCCACCCACTTTCCTTGGGTGTACAGTGTACGGTTTGCTGAAGTGCAAGATGGTAAAGAGGAGGAGGAAGAAGAGAATCCATTGCTGGTACCATTGGAGGAAAAGGCACTACTGCAGGAAGAACAGGCCAGCCTGTGGTTCTCAAAGGTGAGCAGAGGCTGGTGGCCAAGACAGACAGGGACTGGCATTCCCTGGGCAAAGGGTGCCTGACGATTTCCCCATCACAGGATGGCTTCAGCGGGATTGGGGATGATGCCGACGAGGCCCTGGAGATCCGTCAGGCCCAGCTGTTGTACGAGAGCCGTCACAAGGGGCAGCAGCTGCCACCACCGCCTTCCGGTGTGAAGATGGAGAACAAACCTCCCCCGTGCCAGGATGAGGCCCCTGAGAGGGCAGAGGCTCCTTCAGGGACAGAGGCTGCCACTGGCCCTGGCGGGGAAGAGAGAGATGACAGTTCTGACAGTGACAGCAGTAGCAGTGAGGGTGAAGAGAGGTGAGTGGTTGCAGCTGATGGGAGAAGAGCTGAAGAGGAAGCAGTGATTGTAACCAGTACTCTGTAATTGGGAGTTTGCAGCTCTGACTGCAGATGGAGAACTTTAAATGCTGATGATTCTAACTTGAGTGGTCTGCAGTACAGCCTGGGTGGCAAGATTTCTGGAAGTTCCCCAAGCATTTTTAACTAAGAACCAGGGGTGAGGTGAGTAGGAGTGGGCCCGAGTGGTGTGGCTAACGGTGAGACATGCGTGCACGGTCCTCCTCCCTCCCACAGCTGGAAACCACGCGGCAGGAAGAAGCGAAGCCGTGGGCCTAAGTCAGATGATGATGATGTCGGGTTTGAGGTCGTGCCTATCAAGGACCCAGGCGAGAGCTCTGCACCTACTAGAATGGGAGGCAACATGGAGGGGTCAGTGTTGGGGACTGAGCTTTGACTTCCTTCCTTCTTCCCTCTCTAGTGAAACATCGGATACTGGACCCTGAAGGCCTTGCTCTAGGTGCTATTATTGCTTCTTCCAAAAAAGCCAAGAGGGACCTCATAGATGACTCCTTCAGCCGGTAGGGGGCAGAAGGTCCGAGAAGGGGTGGGGCGAGGAAGAGGGGAGGAATGATTTCTTTGAAAGCCTAGATTGGTGTCCTCTCCACCAAGGTACACATTTAATGAGGATGAGGGGGAGCTTCCAGACTGGTTTGTGCAGGAGGAAAAGCAGCACAGGATACGACAACTGCCTATTGATAAGAAAGAGGTGGAGCATTACCGGAAACGCTGGCGGGAAATCAATGCACGTCCCATCAAGAAAGTGGCTGAGGCCAAGGCCAGGAAGAAACGGAGGGTAAGCAGTGGGGCTGCCTGAGATTCTGGGTGGGTGGGGCAGGGGTAGGAAAAGAGGTCAACCTGACCGAGGTTCCCCCACCCCCCCCCACAGATGCTGAAGAAGCTGGAGCAAACC